>NC_088885.1:25529687-28029687 GCF_037157495.1 Lathamus discolor
ATTTCTCAATTCAGGCTGGAACGCAAAAAAAAAACCAAAAAAAGTGGTTTTCTTATAATGATTTTGCTTCTGAAGCTGAATAGGTGCACCAGAAACTGGGGTCTCTGGGATAGATAAAGAAAGAACCAATGTTCACAGAAAACGTATCTTAAAGGCAAGAGAAGAAATAGAAATGAGACTGCACAAGCTTCTGGTTTATAAGATCTGTCACATAATGTATTGGTTGGAAACTCAAACAATGCAAAATAACTATGCTCATACAATGTAAGATTATTTGAACAACTAAGAGATTTACAATGGCTTAGACAATCTTTGTGCTGTTACAGGCACCTTGTATATGCTCTTTAACATTTTTCCCATTTCACAAAGAGAAACAATACTGGAGCCACATTTTTTCTAAATATCCAGGTTTAACTCCAAATGAGAGGCAACCCCAAACATAATTGAATGAAGAACTTTAAATTTCGTTTCCATGTTTAAACAACGGCATTCTCTTGCTTAACCACTGGCAAATAATATTTATTGTCCTTTTACAACTAGTGTATTTAAAAAAGAAATGGGATGTCATGGTTCCTAATTGGAACATTCATATGGAAGGGTTGTGAGACTTCAAGAAAAATGCATGGATTGCACTGTGTTCCTGCAGTAACTTTAATAGAGATGAGATGGATTTGTCACTGACATTTCTGAAACTATGTTGGCGTTTTCTTGAAGTCCTACTGAGTCCTTTTCTGCAAACAATCCAACTGAGAATCAAAGGGACCAGATTCTTTGAGGACTGAAACTAATCAAGTTATGTCATGAAACCACTGTTGTGCTTGTTCTCCATTCCAGAGAAAGACCAAGATTAGTCTTTATCTAGGCCTACAGCAGGAAAATGTGATCTGTTTAAACTCCCTTCTTCACTCCACCAGTGTGAGGAGTGGAAACTCAAGGGAAAAACAGAAGGGTTGAATTATTTTTTTCTCTGTGTTTGATCACTGCCTGTGAAGCAGCATTCGTCCCATGGCACTAGAACCACATTCACTGTGGGACTATTTTAGTAAATTATCAAGACTGTTTATTTAATACTACTGTCTTTTATAAATGAGTCTATATTACTCACAGTGAACATACGCTTTGCTCTATTTTACTCTCATGTCAATGCAACCCCATAATTATAAGTCAAACTGAGGATTTGACAGACTAGTGCAGTTACATCTTGCCCGCTGCTCCCACTGATCACTGTAACGTACGCAATGTGCCATTTGAAAACTGAACAAATTTCAACAGATTATTTTACTTCATTTAACAGCTGATTGCATCTTGGTCATCAAAGATCATAGAATCACAGAATGGTTTGGATTGGAAGGGACCTTTTAAGGTCATTAAGATCATTAAGTTCCAACCCCTCTGCCACAGCAGGGACACCTTCCACTAGACCAGGTTGCTCAAAGCCCTGTCCAACCTAGCCTTGAACACTGCCGGGAATGGGGCATCCACAGCTTCTTTGGGCAACCTCTTCCAGTGCCTCACCACTCTCACATTAAATAATTTCTTCCTTATATCCAACCTAAATCTCTCCTGTTTAAATTTAAACCCATCACCCCTTGTCCTATCACTACAGGCCCTTGTAAAAAATCCCTCTCCAGACTTCTTGTCAGCCCCCTCACTGGAAGCTGTGTTAAAGTTTCCCCGGAGCCTTCTCCAGGCTGAACAAGCCCAGCTCTCTCAGCCTGCTTCCATAGCAGAGGTGCTCCAGCCCTCTGATCATCTTCGTGGCCTTCTCTGGACACACTCCAGCAGCTACACATCCCTCTTGTGTTGAGGGCCCCAGAGCAGGTGGGGTCTCATGAGGGCAAGAGTAAAGGGGCTGAATCACCTCCTTTGAACTGCTGGTCATGCTTCTTTTCATGCAGCCCAGCACATGGTTGGCTTTCTGGGCTGCAAACCAGATGTTTTATCTTTTTTTTTGCTTTGACTAACGAACTTGCTAGCTAGCTCATGTAGTATTTGTGAAATTATAGTGGATTATAGAAATATATTTAAAGCAGTTATAATTCACTAATATCCAAGCTCTTCAAAAGGCACTGTACAATCTTGTCAGTAAAACCCAAACACTCTACTTGAGAAATGAGAGGCACATTCCTTATCTGTTATTTGAGCAAAGGGTGGAGACATTTCTCCACCACTCACTCATTTAAAATGTTTGCAGGTGGAATCACACCTGATGGGCTTACACTGAAGAGCATAAATTACTGCAGGGAAGTACATTTATGTAAGCTTTTGTGACCAGTAATATGTTTGGTCATAATATCTTTTCTTTCACATCAATAAAATATAGTCGCTGTGCAGCTTGGAGAAGTTCTTCAAGACACCATTTTCTTAGTTTTAAATTGCTCACTGCATATTTTATTTTTTTTTTACTTCTTTCAAAATCACTGATCTGTTTGTTTTATCATGTCTCAAGGAAACACAAGCATGCATGTAATAAAACCGTTATGATACTTGTTTGTGCACTTAAGATGCTAGCTGACTAGGCAAGCAATTATGATAATCTAGCTGCTAAATGTGTTTATTACTTGTGCAGGAGGTACAGCCACACCTGTCTGCTCTATATCCTACCAAGGCACAGGAGTTCTGAAAGAAAGAACACTCTGTAAGAAAATCCATACGTGGCAAGTCTTTTCCACTCCAAACTTCCCAGTCCTCAGATACATATCTTAGAATCATAGAATCATAGAATAGCTAGGGTTGGAAAGGACCTCAAGATCATCTAGTTCCAACCCCCCTGCCATGGGAAGGGGCACCTCACACTAAACCATACAACCCAAGGCTTTGTCCAACCTGGCCTTGAACACTGCCAGGGATGGAGCATTCACAACCTCCCTGGGCAACCCATTCCAGTGCCTCACCAACATAACAGTAAAGGATTTCTTCCTCATATCCAATCTAAACTTCCCCTGTTTAAGTTTTAACCTGTTACCCCTTGTCCTTGTCACTACAGTCCCTGATGAAGTGTCCCTCCCCAGCATCCCTATAGGCCCCCTTCAGATACTGGAAGTCTGCTATGAGGTCTCCACGCAGCCTTCTCATCTCCAGGCTGAACAGACCCAACTTTCTCAGCCTGTCTTCATATGGGAGGTGTTCCAGTCCCCTGATCATCCTTGTGGCCCTCCTCTGGACTTGTTCCAACAGTTCCATGTCCTTTTTATGTTGAGGACGCCAGAACTGCACACAATACTCCAGGTGAAGGTCTCACAAGAGCAAGTAGAGGGGCAGGATCACCTCCTTCAACCTGCTGGTCACGCTCCTTTTGATGCAGCCCAGGATACGGTTGGCTTTCTGGGCTGTGACTGCACACTGAAGCTGGCTCATGTTCATTTTCTCATCGACCAGCACACCCAAGTCCTTCTCCACAGGGCTGCTCTGAATCTCTTCTCTGCCCAAACTGTAGTTGTGCTTGGGATTGTTCTGACCCAGGTGTAGGACCTTGCACTTGCCATGGTTGAACTTCATAAGGTTGGCATCAGCCCACCTGACAAGCGTGTCAAGGTGCCTCTGGATGGCATCCCTTCCCTCCAGCGTATCAACTGAACCACACAGCTTGGTGTCATCGGCAAATTTGCTGAGGGTGCACTCAATCCCACTGTCCATGTCAGCGACAAAGATGTTGAACAAGATCGGTCCCAACACCGATCCCTGAGGGACACCACTTGTTACTGGTCTCCAGCCAGACATCGAGCCATTGACCACAACTCTTTGCATGCGGCCATCCAGCCAGTTTTTGTCCACTAAGTGGTCCACCTATCAAATTGATGTCTCTCCAATTTAGAGACAAGGATGTCATGTGGGACAGTGTCAAACGCAAATATCCTAAGGATATTTGATCCACAGATCATTGTGAAGGACTCACTGCTGAGTCATAGACAGCTTTTTGAAATCTCTATGACTACTTTTCCGTCTTTGGTGGATCCACGGGCTTGTTCTGAGAGAGTTAAACAAATGCAACTGGAAAGAAGTTCAGTCATGTCATGTCTCCCATAGTTATGTGGGAAATTCCACTGTTCTGCCTTTACTAAAAGGGTCTTCAGTTCTTGTAAGAGACAAAGGATCTGCAAAGTGTTGGGAATCACATTGCCAAGGAGGGCAAAAGTGGTCCGTAGAATCATAGAATAATTTGGGATTGGATGGACCTTCAAAGGTCATCTAGTCCAACCCCTGCAGTGAGCAGGGACATCTTCATGTAGATCAGGTAGCCCAGAGCCACATCCAGGCTGGCCTTGAATGACTCCATGGATGGCGCACCCACCACCTCACTGGACAACCCACATTGTAAAAAATTTCTTCCTCACATCCAACCTGAATCTCCTCTCTTTCAGTTTAAAACCATCATCCTTCATCCTATCACAGCAGACCGTTTTGAAAAGTCTCCCCCCATTTTTTTTACAGGCCTCTTTTAAGTTCCAAAAGGCTGCAATAAGGTCTTCTCAGAGCCTTCCCATCTTCAGGATGAACAACCCCAACTCTCTCAGCCGTTCCTTATAGAAGAGATGTTCCATCCCTCTGATCATACCTGTGGCCCCCTCTGGACCCTGTCCAACAGCTCTGTATCTTTCCTATACTGAGGACTCCAGAGGTGGACAGAGTACTCTAGATGGGGTCTCACCAAAGCAGAGTAGTTGTTTTCTTCACATTCCCCTTGTGGGTCACACATAGGATCTTAGCTCTCTTCTGAGTAAACCCTGTGAGGTTTGGAGGTGCTGAGGTTCAGAAAGAGAGCAAGTTTTAGGAGAGGTGGTAAATTGTATTTCTCAAAAGATGATAAATAAGTTATTTTGTCTAAAAGTCTGAGGAGGCAACGTCAAGCCCTGGCTCTGTAGGCATCTTCCTTCGTAAGTACCTTGGAGGTACAGTCTAATTCTAAAGCCCAGTGTTGTCAGGACTAGATTCCACATAAATCTGACTACTTAGCGTTGGCCACTGGTGGCTTTGTGCTCTGAGCCTTTTTCATGTCTCTGGAACAATTACGTGGAAGGTTTTGTGGTGCCAGCCAATGGAAAACAGTAGACACAGGGATTTAGGTAGAATTCAGGCCAGCAGAATCTGTGACTAAGATCAATATTTAGGTAAATTGAAGGTGTTATTCACCCCTCTTTCCCCTCATTATGGATAACTAGCAATCAGTCTTTTCTTTCTTTTAGAGGTCTGAACATTTATGCAACCAGGAAGAAATATATCCCAACCACCTTTAGGCTTTCCATAATTAGTCCTACCAACTATGCTCGAGAGTTGAATCACATGCCTTCTAGCAGCAATATTCAGAGCACAACCGAGTGGCTGTCAGCTGGCCAAGCTTGCACATGCTTGGGAGTGCATCTCTGGTTTCCTAGGCAACCCTTGCCCAGGTCCCCCTGTGATGTTCCAAGGCAACCAGGAGACATTTCATTACCGCCACTGCTCATGGTTTCGTACATCTCTAAGTAATCAACATATCAAAGATGCATTTGTGTTGAAGTTTCTAACACAATAAAATAAATTGCTGACCATGCAAAGCTGATTGTACTTGTAGCTGTTAAACTCAAGAGCCTTGCTAAGAAGTTTGAAGTTGAAATTCTGCCTTATTCATCTCACCTACACTGCCAATATGGGCTACTATTACTGCTGTTTTCCTTTTTATGTGGTCCAGCAGGCCACTGTTCACCCAAGCAGCTACCCTTGGCTTTGATCTGATTTATTTATCCGCTGTTGTTCAGGACTAGTTATTTTTCAAATCTCTGTCACAGCCCATATTTCTAATGTTATCCTGCAACCATCAACAGCTTACCTCTTACCTTCCATGGTGGGCCATCCGGCTGAACTTTCTCTAGAGAGTCTTTAATGTATACACAATATCTTTGCTCAAGAATAGGCTATTTATTTCTTAACAGAAAGAGAAGGGGGTAATAAAAGCATTAGGTATTCAGGATATTGGCTAAAATCTTTTTGGTGAGCTTTTCCTTCAAAACAGAAAATACCTTGTAAAGAGCAAATATTTTGGGGGAAAGCAAAGGTTTAATTACAAGGTTTTTTTCAGTCAGTCTTCATATGCATTCATTCATCTGTCTCTAGAGACTCCACAACCCCTGTCACAGATGTAGGCTTGATAATGCACCTTATCTTCTCTTCTCTACACGAACTGGTCACAGATGTCTGAATACTACATTTTCCGTGGCAGGCCGAGGCTTTAATGCTTTCCCATGAAGGAGAGATAAGAGCCAGAACACGTTTAGACTGCATTACGTTTTTATCTGTAAGTAGGGATGTGTGAAGTTTCTAAAAGCTGTTGACACTTTCATGATATATTCTATCTCCATTAGAGGGATAGTGGATGGGGTTACATGGTAAGATACCATTCTGATTGCAAAAAACTTCTCTCCTTTTGCCAACCCAGAACTGTTCTCCATCACTTGTCTTATGTAATGAAATACACAGCCTTATCATTTTTCATCCTTATTCTTCTTTCTTATCATTCATATTTAATGTATTTCTGCCTTCTCTTTTGTAGCTGTTTACATTTTATTGATTTTTGGGTACAGTTTACAAGTCAGTGATTTATTATCTTTCACTCCTCTTTGTGCTGACTGGGAACATTGGTATTTTTCTACTTCATATATAATTTGAAGTAAAAAGAAAGATTTGTGGCCGAAACCCATGCAAATGTACATGTTTAAGCTGTGCTAATTGTTATTACATGGATATTTAGAAGAACAGAGAAGGAAATTCATGGTAAAGGATGACACCCTGTTTTCTGCTCACTAAACTTGGTATTGCAGCATATGCAATGTAATAGCTGTCACTGTTTAGAGGGCTGTGCAATGACTGACATGAGAAAGGACATGGAGGATTCAGGCCAGCTTTTTTAAACTTAGGTGCTGAAAAGTGGGTATCCAATATGTTTGAGCCAAGGATGAATTTAAGAGCCTATAAGTTTAAAAATGGGATACAGTGGCATGTGTGCATAAAAATAAAATGTTTAATTTAACAAAGACTGCTGGAAAATGAGCCAGGATATTTCCTGCACAGGGTGGAGGCTGGAGCAGCAGTGTGGCCTGTATCACTTTCCAAGTGGAGATGCTGTGGAGGGGCAGGCAAGAGCCAGCAGCATGAATAAAACCTTGGAGGGGGGACACACACACAACATGGGACAGGGACCAGCTGCAGCTGTGGGGCACTGCTCAGTTCCCTGCTGATGGCAGTAGCGGGGAGGACTGGCATTAGAGGTTTGCCACTATTACCACACCAGGCATTTCTAGAGCAAGGGCTAGGTCCTCCTGGGTGCAGTGCCATTTGTCCTGCCCTTTGTTCCTCTCTGCTTTTTACATCATTTTTTGGGGGGGACAGAAAAGGAAAAATAGACTACAGTACTGCAGCTGTGTTGACAATAATCAGTCCTGTTTCTCTGGTTCACCTGAAGAGGCTGATGCTGTCGAAAACCTCACATATTTTTGGTGGAGGATCGAGTTCATGATGAAATGGCTTTACAAAATTCCACCTAACAGAAGTGACTTATCGCTCAGGAAGAATAGTCTTTTTCACTCCTTATGGAAGACGTGTGCCTACCATTTGTTGGTTCACACACAGAGGCTCTAGGTGGGTTCCCATTGCACAGTCACACATCAGCAGTTTCTAGGAAGTTTCTCATTTTTGTCTGGCTGGGATGTTGCGGCAACATATTTTTTCCCCATAGCAAGCCTTGCTATTGCAACTCGGTTGTTCCTTCACAGCTAAATTGCTGCAACATGCTCACCTTTGGGCTGTATCTGCAGTCAGTCCAGGAGCTGTAGGCACCTACTCTTTTACTGAACAAGGTATTTTACTGTGAGCAGCAGTCTTACAAGATCAGCTGCTGGTTTTAATATGAACAGCTTGCATGAGATTTACTTACCACATCCCTTTTCTGCTTTCAAAGAAAAGGATAGAGCACAGATTGGAGCTCCAGATAATGGAAGGACACTTTCTGTGAGGAGCTCTCAGCTTTGGCTTTTGCTCGAGGCTGTTTGGGGACTGCAAGGAGGGGGGTGGTAATGATCAGGACAGGCTGTGAGTCTCTTCTGTTTTCCCAGGATTTCAGAAAGGATGGGGCTAGACCTGACAGCACTGCCAAACCTGTTGTGTTTGGAAAAATTTTTAATACGGCTGAAATACTATCCCGTGATCTGCAGTTGCACATCATAAATGGTAGCATGGCTCTCACTGGGATTTTATGCCTGGTCCTCACCTGACTGAGTCTACAGGAGGCTCTTCAGGTGCTCTACACCTAAGCAGATCACAGGCCTTGCCTTTTTCTTGGCCTCTCTCACGCACTGCTTGGCCACAGGCTGTCTCTGTCTTTTCCCTAGAAGAAAGGGAGTTTTGTGTAGAAATCATATGTTCCAGGCCCACAGCTGCCCTCCTTTGGGCTGCCCAGCAGCTTAAGAAACTCCTGCCTTGAGCTCCAGCACTGTGAGTGCTTGAGGATTCCCAGCTCACCTCTCCGACCACCTGGGACAGAGAAAACAGGCAAATATTGGGACTATTCCTAAATTAAACAAACATACATACCTGGATGGTGTTTCCTACTGCCATGGTCAGGGACAGAATAGGAGTCTTGGCAAGGCTTTTCTAGTGTTCTTAGGTCCTACATCTGTCAAAAGAAATATACTGCTTTAGAATAAAAAAAGAAACCAAACCAAACTCCATATTATACCAATAAGCAGCTCTACGTATTTCACTGTTTGAATTTCTTCACTGCTTGATAGTGTTCTTTTGGTTTGAGTCTAATGCTTCCTGAGTACACAGGATCCTCCTCTCAGTACTCCCCACAGTTCTTCTCCATCCCTTTCTCAGCTGGTTCAGTAGCTAAACCAGATCACTCTGCTTTTTCTCTTTCTTGTCAAGTTCCTTGCATCTCCACAACTCTAAGTCTCCCAAGCTTTGCAGTGTTTAAAATCACAGGTTAATAAGTCTTCTCTTTCTCCAGCTTATCGTGTAAGTCTCCTCTTCTGAACATCCACCCTACAAACAAAGTTTGCAGAACAAGTTTTGCCAAGTCTCACTCTGCCATCACCCATTTTGATTTCTAGATCAAAGGAAAGCAACAGAGGGATGAACTGACACTGCACCTGACATAGAAATCTTAAAATGCACTGCCAGTGCTGTATTTCTAATTAGTGGATAAAAGGAGGAAAAAAGAGGGTTTGATGAGTTGCCCAGAACACTCAATGAAAAGGTACAAACAGAACCCGCTAGAAACTGGCATTTGTGTGGATCAATGTAAATATTTAAAATAAAAAGTAGTGTTCCTCCTGGGCCAGGAACCTAAAGACTTTGCCCAAATCCTGCTATTGATTTCACACTCTGAACTGACAGCTGTTGAAAGTCAGTATTGGTCTAGTTCTAGAAAGGGAAGGCATCTGTTGGTCGTTCAACAGCGCCCAGTTAAATCTATTATATTTAGCTACAAACACTTTAAATAGGGCCTATGTGTCTGTTTGTTGAGGTTCTCTTGAACAGAATGAAAAAAGTGGATTATTGAGCTAGATAGGAAAAAATACAGAAGATTCCTTAAGGCATTCCAAGAGGAAAAACAAAAAAGAAGAAAATAAATTCAGGCTGCTTTGTTGCTGAAGGAGGTCACATTTCATGCTGTATGTGGATAAAAGACAAGGCAATTTCCCACTTCCCATTTCTGTTCTGTATTGCCAGGTAAGTTGTTGTCATTGTACTCCCCACAAGAGAAGCTTCAGCAGTGTTGCCAAATAAACCAGATTAGTGTTCAGGGACATTTGCTGGAAGTGATGCCAAATCCATTCTTGATCCTAATTATATGAAATATGCTCCAATAATTTTCCACAAGGTGAATAAAAATAACACCAGAACTGCCGCTTTCACTAAAGCTCAATTAGGAGGCATTCAGTAATTCCAAGACATATCATAGCTTCTTCTATGCAATTATTTTCTCCTTTTTATGAACTGATGTTTACCTAGAGAAGATGAATATCCTAATTCCTGGCACCAATATGAGAGTGATATCAGGAGAGAGAAAAAAACAGACAAGATCTGGCCCATATCCCAGTGTTAGGCAAACTGACCTTTGGTTTTGATCTCTGCAGACAATCTGTTGCATCTGTACAATTTCAAACAGCACACATAGGAGATACACGCTTGAACACAATGTTCATTCCTGAATCTAAAAGAAGAAATGAATAGCCACGTAACTTAGAAAATATAATCAGATTCAACAAATTATCCTTTGTTAGTCATGGAACATTTCCTGCAGTGTACAATACCTTGTTCTGCAATGAATTTCCAATTTCATGACGACTGATTAGTAGCAGCCAACTAAGAAAGAGGTATGTGTCAAAACCAGGCACTTGCTACCAGCAGCTGCAAATTCACACTATTGTTCAAACTGTTGAAAATTCATTGTAAAATTGAGAGGTGTCTGCTACATATGAGCACAATGAAATATGTTTTGACTGCATTTGGGAAAAAAAAATTAAATTCCTTTACAGCTGGAGTTGAAAGAGGATGGACAAACATGTTTACCGAAACAGTATGAAAACAAGTTATGTTCATAGCCTGTAGTTGGCTTATAAAATAGTATCATATTTCTGGATTCTCAAAGCACGAAACATCTTCATTTTCCGTTTATAGGAAAAAGCAGCTTTTTCAATTTAGAGGATTTTAGTAATGTGCAGCTTTCCTGTTCTTCCTTCACACCTTTGCTTTTGTGGAAAGTCTTACGAACACCAAAGGTAATGTTACAGAAATAGACATCACGTTTTATGGTTAAATTTTCCATTTTTGAAGTTTCCTTCACATCTAAAACCGCTGGGGACACCATATTTATTGATTATCTGATACAGAATCATGGAGTCATAGATTATCTCAAGTTGGAAGGGACACATGAGGATCATCTAGTCTGATTCCCTGCTCCTCACAGGACTACCTGAAGCAAAAAAATATGACTAAGAGCATTGTCCAGATGCTCCTTGAATTCTGACTGGCTTGGTGACATGACAAAGGCTCCCTGGGGAGCCTTTTCCAGTGACCAGCAACCCTTTCAGTGATGATCCTTTTCCTCATGTCTCATCTGAGCTTCCCCTGACACAGCTTTATACCATATGTTTGCAAGCCCAAGCTCTGACTAATTTGTGGGATAATACAACGGTTAACGTACGACAGAGTGAAATGTGACATCCAAAGAGTGCAACAAAACTACTCAGGTGGATTAGTAACTTCATGGTCAATGCATGCATATGCTCATGGCATACTCTCCGCTGCTGTCAGTATTGATCTCTCAACTTTGGCTGATAGTTGCAACGGTACCTCCATAGCTCCGTCCTCCCCAGTGGGATAACGTTGGGGTTAAGGAAAAAGCAGGTATGCATCTCTCCTCTTGCCATGTATGCTGAATTCTGATTATACTCCCCCGGCCCTCTCGGATGATTTAGCTAAGCAAAATAGCTCGCACCATCCAAGCTGCAGGGCTCAGGCAGGCTATTGTTTTTCGCTTGGAAAAAAATCCAAAAAGAGGATTTCATTAGCAGTTGCTTATCAAGAATGGGGAGAGAAAATTGTTGCGTCTCTGCTTGGAGACTGGTTCCTGAAATCCAGCATGACAGGCGAGCCCCTATACATACACTGCAGAGGCTTACAGCTGCAGTGTCTCCTGATATTCAAAGTGTAAAGGCTTTCTGGTTTACTGCTACTGGATGGCATAATGGGTTTTGTTCCATTGACTACGTTATCTCCTAATACAAACTAGTACCCTTTTTTCCAGGAGCACTGGAAACTTGCCAGCAATTCAGCAAAGCTAAAGAAGTGACAAAAGAGGGTTTAAAAGGTCTCCTGGGTGAAGTCTGAAGGAGATGGACAAGAAAGCTAGAGCATGAGGGGAAGGGGCTGAGCTGGACTCTAGATTGAGGGATGCAGATCTCACAGCAGGTACTCCTTGAAATACGTGTTTGCCTTCCTTGCCACAGGTGAATGCCCAGGGACTTCTGAAGCAGGACACAGTTAGATGGACAGAAGCTGCATTTCAGAAAGGGCTTGGGGTTTGGGGAGCTCTCTTGTTTGTTTGCTTTTAACAAGCTGGTTTAGGATGCTGTGTAAAATCTAGCTGCGTGTCTTTATTTCCTCAGTCTTTCTCACAAAACGCTAGCTGGAACGTGGGAGATAGGTGGTATTTATATCTCTGGGCTGAGTCTGAGGAATCAATACTAGATCTTGAGGGAAATGTAGGTTTCAGGGAGGAAGCTGGCAGAGAGAGAGCTCGGGGGTGGCTGTATGATCAACAGGCTGTACCTCACTTCTATTCAGAGGTTTGTAAAACATGGAAATTCACTGCTAGGACTCCTCATTTATAGTAATACAGTGCATGTCTAAGGCAGGTATGTTCCTGGCCCTTGTTTAACATGTGGACAGAAGACACGAGCATGCAGAAAAAGGCCATTGGAAATGTAACCTTGGAAACAGGTCCATGACAATCTAGTGGCAAGCCTCCATCAGGGTTCCATGTGTTGAGAAATATTAATCATGGGTTAAATCTTGCATCCATCAATATTCTGTTTAGTTAGTTAATGACGGTAAAGCTGTTCCTGGAATCTGAAAACCAGGCATGCATAAAAAGCAGTATCAGTATGCTGCATGATGATATTAATTGAGCTGGCCAAACTACGTTGTTGTGTGCCTCTGCGAACTGCATGATGTAATTATGATTACATTACATTACAGATGACTGCACTGATGGAGTTACCTGGACACTGTGCTGGAGTCAGGGTATGGCAATGTATGCAGGCATGGGACAAAACAGTTGCAGTAAGCATGTTCTCTATTGAAGCAAATGCAGGTGATTAATAGAGCTGTAAAATGACCTAGAACAAGGAGACTGATGTCTCTTTCCAGTGCCAGGAACGAACATTTGCTAGTTGCTGAGATGGAGTGTATATGACAATTAATTACCATTTTTCAATTAATTGTTGCTATGACACCTTTCCCTAAAGAAATCATTGAGTAATGCAACCAGAACTCAAACTAGATCTGTCACAGCTGAACGGGTAACTGACTACATTCGCAATTCCTGCTTCCCAGATGTCCCACATTTCTTCAGGCAAGGGGCAGAAGCACGGAAAGTGTAATTTGAGGTAGACATCTCTGTTCCTTGTCTCACTGACTGACACACAGCTTTCTTATTTGGTCAGATTTGCTCAGTGATGCTGATGGTTCCATTAGGCAGTGGTCTCAGTGGATCTTGAAAAACCCCTGAATGTTTGCATGGGCTGCACACTTGCAGTGTGATGGGAGCTAATGGAGGCTGTCTTTACAGAGCCTTCAGTGGTCACTGGTTGTGATTAAAGCACTCCTAATGAGCAGCTCTTGCAGTACAATTAAATAAATGACCTGCCAAGAGTAAACCACTTTTTCATGTTGCAATCACTGTATTCATTTTCCTATTCAGAAAACAGTGCTTCATTTCTCCCTTTAACAGATGAAGCCTCAGCTTGAATGTTCTCTCATATTAATATTTCTGTAAGGCACTTTCTCCATGGAACTTTTTGAGCTACAAATGCACTCAGTGGGCCAAAATAATACTCTCTTAATGTGCCATGTCCTGTATACTCACAGCCCTACTTACGGCACCAGAATTTAGCTTTCTGTATCTTATTCTATTTACTTGGGCACCCATCTAATATGTGGGAGCAAATAAATAATACTGAATTCCTTGCAGGACACCTGGTAGAAATAACATTTACCTTCTTCTAATAAGCAGCAAAAAATTGCTGGAAGAAAATTAAAGCCTGAAGCACTCTTGGCTTGGTTGTTGATGTTTCAAACTATTTTTGAATCTCCACTAAGCTTGGAAGACTTCTCAGAGGAACGATTGCCTAAATTAGAATATCTATTTCATATGAAACATTGGGAAAGGAGAGGAAAGATTTTATTAGCTGTTTCATTAGAACTAACTCTCAGGGTCTGTATCCCAGCCTACAGCAGAAATGTCAAGAGGAGCAGCTGCTACAGCACACAAGCCAGCAGAATATTTCTATCTCTGAACAAGGAAAAATAGGGGGAGGGTGGGGGAAACTGAATGAATTGCATAAGACGTGATCATTGTAAAGTAGCAATGAAGGACTATATGTTAGTAGACACTGAGCTGAACATTCTGTCCATTTCCAGAGATTAAGCATAATTTTCTTTGTGAAACATGCGGACCTTTAATAGTGCAAATGTGTGTTGCTTTTGGGCTTCAGTGTGGTTGCAGCAGAGTACCCCGTCCACCTCAGCCCTTTGTAACATGAGTCATATTGGCACAGCTTTTTCTTACCTCTCTATCTTCGCTAGATACCAAATGAGCAGTTAAGCTGTTATGATACTTAGTGTTACCAAACAACTCTTGCCAGCATAAAAGTAGAGCTAGTGAACTGGAAAGAACAAAGAGGGCAGTCTTTCATGGGCCATTTCTTACACTTCAGTCTCACAGCTGCTCCCTGACAAGGTGGGCCATCAGCAATATCATTAGGATTTATCTTTTCTGTCTATTTGCCTGTATTAAGTCAGAATCCAGGTCTTCCTGGGAACTATTTTGTCTTGTTTTTCTTCAAATATTGCTTAACACTAACACGTACTCATAAAGTATGTGAAAGGCCTGGGTTGTTGCTATGCCTTTTTAGTTGATGTCAGCATGTTGGACTGGTGTCTCACTGTAAAGCTGTCATTGTAATATGCCAGGCATTGAAAAAAAAAAAGTTATTGAGAAAAACATTGGCACTTAAAAAGGCATGCAAAGCATATAGAAATGCAAAGCACGTAGAAAACCATGGGCTTACTCACTGCCAGCACATACTTTGTTTCATCCCAGTGTCATTCCCCCAGAGTTGTAGAAGGACTCATTTATAAACAATATCCAAAGGGGGGAAAGTAGAGCAGTATGTGGCTTTGGGTATTTTCACATATTTCCATGTTACTGAGCTACAGCTTTTTGACCAGCTACATTGTGGGTGCATGTCTTCTTTTGGCTGGCTTAAAAGGTCACTGCCTGTACCTCCTTGTTACTCCTCACATCTCCTCTACCCAGCTACCCTGCGGAGTTGGTATCTGGGCATTTCATGACCTCTTTGGGACCATTTAAACTGATTAAGCTAGTCTTTTTGATGGTAGAGTTTGGCAAATGTTTGCCTGAGCACCATGCCAGGAGGTGTGAAGGAGCAGTGGTTGCCAGTAGGGAAGCTGCGGCAGAGCTGGGGATAGTAATTTTCTTCAGCCCAACTATGGTAGTGAGAGGTCGCAGAGGCGCAGTCTTGTTTCTGACCCAAGCCACACTCGGCTCCTTTGCATTTGAGAAGCAGAATATAACTAGAGGGTCCTGATTACCATGGGCTAAAACTGTACCCGTAGCTATTTACTATAGGTCAGGCTAGTTTGTGGCAACTCGGACACAATCAGATGATCTGACTTACTGGTTTTCATTTCCTATTAGATCTTGGGACACTTTACAGGTGCCACTGACCCCTGTCTATTCTGTTTGTATAAATATCCTTACTGAGCTGCCAGGAATCTAGTGTTACCCTTTCAAATGAGCAAAAGCAACATTGTGCAGGAACTTCTTATTTCACAGACTGAATTTGCTCAGTCTGAGAATTCATATCATGATTCATACTTACTGTATTGTGTTCAATGTTACAGTGATCCTCTTTGCAGCACGTGGGTATCACTCTGTGTAAAGTCCTGGTGATTCATGGTTGGGTGACTGTAGAAAGGCTTTTACCTTTTATCTAAATTTTACCTTTTATCTAAATCAGAGATACCTCTAATGTATCTGATCAATAAATGAGTTAATTTACATTCAGTACAAATCTAGAACTGGGAGGGCTCTTTCACTCTGGTTCTACACAGTCTTAGGCAACCAGGCAATAGACACTTCTGGCCTGGAAAAGTCCACAGAGCATTGACTTTTCCTATGTGTTATCTGCCTTTTGCATAGATCAAATTGTTTGTTACTGTAAAATGACTAGCTAAGATATTAAGGCTTAGAAATGACAATCATGTAGCCTAACTTCCTCATCATGATCATCATAATGTTCATTTCTGCAGTGGAGAAATTTAATCTTTGCTATTAATATTGTCTATTGAATCCAGAATTCAGATGGGTCCATTTGCAGTCCTTATTAAATAAGGACCCCTGCTGGTCTTTATTAGATAAATGAAGGGCCAGAGTGAAGTTGTTTGCTACTTAAATGAAACCCATATTTAACAAAGCTGTTAAATCACAGCTGAAGGCAGACATCTTGATGAATAAATCGGCATTCATGAATAAATAATTGACATAAGTGCTAATTAGAATTAAACTTGGGTAGGGATGTGAAAGATAACAGGAAGGGATTCTATAGGTACAAAGACAGAAAAGGGACACTGTGGGCCCTCTCCAGAAGCTGTCAGGAGAAGTGGCTACCCCAGATTTGAAGGAGACTGAGGTTCTTGATGACTTCTTTGCCTCAGTCTTCACTGGCAAAAGCTCTGACCGCACCACCCAAGTCTTGGAAGACAGACGCAGGGACTGTGAGAATGAAGAACTTAGGCTCGCTGTAGGAGAGGATCTGGTTCAAGACTGTCTTAAGAACATGAACATACACAAGTCCGTGAGACCTGATAAAATCCACCCGCGGGTCCTGAAGGAGCTGGCAAATGAAGTTGCTAAGCTACTGGCCATCAGAGTTGAAAAATTATGGCAGTCAGGTGATGTTCCCAACTACTGGAAAAAGGGAAATATAACCCCCATTTTCAAGAAGGGGAAAATGGGTGACCCAGGGAACTACAGACCAGTCAGTCTCACCTCTGTTCATGGCAAAATCTTGAACAGATTCTCCTGGAAGGCATGCTAAGGCACATGAAAAACAACAAGGTGCTTGGTGACAGCCAGCATGGCTTCACTAAGGGGAAATCCTGCCTGACCAATTTGGTGGCCGTCTATGATGGAGCTACAGAACTGATGGACAGGGGTAGAGCAGTTGACGTCATCTACCTGGACTTGTGCAAAGGGTTCAACACTGTCCTGCATGACATCCTTGTCTCTAAATTGGAGAGACATCAATTTGATAGGTGGACCACTCGGTGGATAAAGAACTGGCTGGATGGCTGCATGCAAAGAGTTGTGGTCAATGGCTCGGTGTCCAGATGGAGATCAGTAACAAGTGGTGTCCCTCAGGGATCGGTGTTGGGACTGATCTTGTTTAACATCTTTGTCGGTGACATTGACAGTGGGATTGAGCGCACCCTTGGCAAGTTTGCCGATGACACCAAGCTGTGTGGTTTGATTGATAAGCTGGAGGGAAGGGATGCCATCCAGAGGGACCTTGACACGCTTGTGAGATGGGCTGATGCCAACCTTATGGAGTTCAACCATGACAAGTGCAAGGTCCTACACCTGGGTCAGAACAATCCCACGCACAGCTACAGTTTGGGCAGAGAAGAGAGGAGAGGACTTGGGGGTGCTGGTCAATGAGAAAATGAACATGAGCCGGCTTCAGTGTGCGCTTGCAGCCCAGAAAGCCAACCGTATCTTGGGCTGCATCAAAAGGAGTGTGACCAGCAGGTCAAAGGAGGTGATCCTGCCCTGGAGTATTATGTACAGTTCTGGTGTCCTCAACATAAAAAGGACATGGAACTGCTGGAACAAGTCCAGAGGAGGGCCACAAGGATGATCAGGGGACTGGAGCACCTCCTGTATGAAGACAGGCTGAGAAAGTTGGGGCTGTTCAGCCTGGAGAAGAAAAGGCTGCGTGGAGACCTCATAGCAGCCTTCCAGTATCTGAAGGGGGCCTATAAGGATGCTGGGGAAGGGCTCTTCATTAGGGACTCTAGTGATAGGACAAGGGGTAACGGGTTAAAACTTAAACAGGGGAAGTTTAGACTGGATATAAGGAGGAAGTTCTTTACTGTAAGGGTGGTGAGGCACTGGAATGGGTTGCCCAAGGAAGTTGTGAATGCTCCATCCCTGGCAGTGTTCAAGGCCAGGTTGGACAAAGCCTTGGGTGGGATGGTTTAGTGTGAGGTGCCCCTTCCCATGGCAGGGGGATTGGAACTAGGTGACCTTAAGGTCTTTTCCAACCCTAACTATTCTATGATTCTATGATTCTAAAATGGGATTCTCGTTTTTATGCTCTTCTGTCCTTGGCCAAATATTGAGACAGTCTGTGTGAGTGGCAGTGGTGACCTTTGTGGTGGAGACAAGGAAGGCCAGGTTTCCAAAGGCGTAGATAGGATTCTGGTAGGGCCAACTAAAGCATCTGAGTCTGTGGCGGCTCCAGCTCCTTTGGTTTTAATGGTCCTGACGAAGTAGGGAGCTGGAATGAGCCTTACTAACATGTTTCCCATAGGACATCAAATAATGTGAGTCAGTGCTGCTCTGGGACTCATTCACACTTTGATCTAACAGTTAAAGTCTCAGTGTCCCATTACCAGTTCACTGAAGATGGTTGCCTTTGCCTGTAATTGTGCTACTTATTCACACTGGTGGAGCTTTCATCAGCCAGCCACTTCCTAGGGACAATTATTTCCCACTTTGTATTGCCATCCTTAAGTAGGTTATGAGTCTTGCAGCATTTTGTGTACAAGGACATGAAAAGTTTCAAGAATAGCAATGCTTGTGGAAAAATCTTTGTGGGTGTGTATGCACAGTGGCTGCATCCTCCCTGAAAGAGGGGAGGAACTGCATCCTGTCCTCATGTCACACAGACAACTGGTATTTTTTGTCTCCTGCCTAAGCACTACATAGGACCTATAAGAACCATTCCAGTGTGCCATCTTATTTTCCTAAATATTTAAAATACCTGTGGTTATGGGGAAAGACCTGTTCTGAAATCTGCCACTTTAATAATAAAAGTGGTTTTCAGATGCTGGGGATAAGGATGCAGCTGCTTCAAGAGCCCAGAGTGCTGGTATTCTTAAAACCTGCAGCCAGGCACCTACAATGCACTTGTGCCTTAAAGCCACAGCAAAAGGCAGGAATCAAAGGCTGCCATTCGTGCCTGCACAGAGGCAGAGCCTCTGGAATCTTCCTGGTATCAAAAGAGGGTCAGACGGGACTAAAGTGGTGCCAAGTTCTTGTTGTCATTGCTGTGGTTTTCTCCCTCTTGCCTCACACAATGTTTTTGATAAACATCAGTACTGGCTGCTGTGTGTGAAGGGCCACATATGGCGTAACATGAAATCGTCTGCAAAGATACAGTGCTGTTACACTTGCAGAGGGAAAAATCAGGATGGGGTCTTATGGGGCCACTTCGGTGTTATGTCTCCAGTCACATGAGCTCCTCACCTAGCATAAATAGACCCAACTGCACCCGAGTCAGTGGAGCTACACTGATTTACACACCCTGGAGGTGTGCTTTGGATTTGTGTAGTATAAAGCTATTCACTCTCAATTGTACTGGCTCATGACTTCATGAAGTTACAAAACCAGCAAACAAATATTTGCATATTATAAAACTAAGAGGTATGTCCTGAAAACAGAGACATTCTTGGAGTTGTGGTATACACATGTGCCAGAGCATGTAGCAAGCCTCTGGTGTGAGGCATATAAAAGCCACTAGCTAGAATCAGACTCTGTGAAGTACATTGAACACATGTCATTGTATCCCTGCCTCTGCAAGGAGCAGGTACACAGCATCAGCCTCGTGAAGAGGAAGATGAATTGCATAAAATTCATGAGTAAATTTCCTAAAATTCCAGTGTTCAGGTGAGATGGGAAGCAAAGAATCTGGACCCTGACCCAGACTGCCAAAGCTAGCAGTGACCTTGCTTTATGGCCTCTGTCATCCTACAGCCTCTTCCTCTTCACAGCTTTTGCAGCAGCAGAACTTCCCTTGACAGATTCTGTTTCCCCCACCCAATCAGTGTCGCCTCTTGCCAAGTGTCCCTGTTTTATTTTGGGCATGAAGCACCTCCCTGGGATAGAACCTATTATTTTGTAGTTACAGCATATATCTAGGATGCACATATACCTACTATCTTAAAAGAGTAAATTATGCCTGGAATTCCCACATTGTGGATGAAGTTTCTTAACATAAAAGGGGTGGAGAAGCAGACTAAGAGTAAATTGTTCGATATATTTAATATTTTTTTTGGGGGGGGGGGGCGGGATGAATTTGCTGCATCTGTGATGAGAACATTTCCTAGATGAGGTTAAACAAATGACCTGGGCAGAGGACCCCCTAATTTAAGGTTGCTTTGGGTTTGTGCGGTATAAAGCTATTCACTCACAACTTCACTGGCTCATAACTTTGTGAAGTTACAAAACCTGCAAACAAATATTTGCATATTATAAAGCTAACAGGCATGCCCTGGAAACAGACACAAACAAGTGGATGCTGAGACCTGGTGCCCAAACTGGTGCACACAGGAACGTGCTTTAATCTGAACAGAAGCAAAGGACATAAGGACATGCTGTGCCATGAATATTTTTTACATCTGAGATCAGTTTTCCCGAAGGATGCTGCCCTATGGGTCTTTGCATCCAAGCTACTGTCTGGCAGGAGACAAGCTAAATCCAAGAGCAATGTGGACAGCATGCCCACTTCATGGCACCTGCATCTCTGACCTGCAGATCAGACTGCAGATGGACTCCTGTAGGCCAGATTTCAAGGGGGTTGTAGAACCTGAGGGAGTCCAGGACAAAAGAGATGTTGATGTTTTTGCAGTTACCCAACAAACCCCAGTATTTTGCAGTGGGGTCCTAGGGTAAGATCATGCTCATCCAAAACTCCTTGCAGGAAATGCTGTTGTTCCCCACAGACTTAAAAAGAGAGAAAAATCTTCCTGATTTTATTAATGTGCACCCCCCTGTTTCCTCAGGGATTGATGACAGCAGATAATGAAGTTGTAGAATGGCATTCGTTTAGCAGAAACGTAGGCCTGAATCAGCAGTGCAAAACTCGCTCTGACCCAGCTCAGAGGCTGACGTACTGGGGCAGTGCACGTGCTATGCACAGAAGGTGATATGTTTTGCTCAGGTAATCTTGCTGCCCCCCGCATCCATATCCACAGCTGATTTCAGAATCTGCTGTATAAGGCCCGTGGCTGGATAGGTTTACCTTTGAAATGTGTAAAAACATTTTTTAATTTTTATACATATTATAACATTTTAATATATTCTAGTCAAAACAGTACTTTTACAAAACATTTCTAAGGCCTTTTTCGAAGACTTCCATTGATGGCAGCAGGTTTTGGCACAGACTCTAACTGTACAGAGCTCAGGACTATAAATATAGATTCCCAAGGACTTGACAGAGTGACAGATGTATAGCTTGACTCTGAGATCTACCAGGGCAACGTTTTCCAGAAGCAAAAAATGAGAATCATCTGTGTTTAATTTATCCACACTTGGACTTCTTTTCTTTGGTACGTGCAGGAGGAGATCACTGGGGAGTGGATGACTTTTTAATCTGCCAGTACTGTAAAGTCTATGCGCTGTCTTGGTGGCAATGCTGTTTATTACATTCATTGGGTAAATTTTACCTCTGATGCAAAGGATATAAAGCATCTTCACAAGGTAGAAGGGAGGATCAATAGTGTATGGTGAATAACTCTCTCTTCAGCACCTGCCAAAGTGCTGTCGTGTGATCTTATGACATGGTTTAGATTTCAAATCCATATGGCTGGTCTTGCCATTAATGATATGCACTCCCCAAGGACCTAATATGAGCCCCACTGAAAAGCTCTTCTTGACCTCAGTGTCTTTGGAACCAGGCTACAATACATTGATCTTCCATTGATGTCCCACTGCCTACCAGAGACCTTCTTTCTCTTGGGACTAGAGCATGATCTTTTGTTCAGTCTGGCTAACAGTATTATATTTTTTCCTCCATTTCTAGTGACCTTTGGGGCTGAAAGTGCATTTTGGATGTGAACTCTTAGGTAGGAGAATGCTTTGTTTACTCCTGCTGTGGTGGGGATAGAAACATGTGTTTAGAGGGAAGTCTGATTAACACCATCAAAGTGTTTCCTTTCTTCAGCTCAGACCTGCACAATACAAGCGCTGCAAGCCAAGAAGCATGATTCAATGCTTCAATCATTAATGAGGAGTGATAGGGATAGAAAGAAATTGCTCATCTTTCAAGGCATACTGGGAGGGAGATGGTCCATACCAGTCTTGCTGGCATATCCTTTCTGCCAGCACCACCCATGCCCTTCACCAGAGGTGGTATACAGGGGAAGATGGGACCTTGGCTTGACCCTGTACTGATGCACTTACGCTTTTGTCAGAGGTTTGCAATGATGAGAACTGGAGGCAGTTGGAGCTGACCGGCTGGAGCACAGTACTAATTCATGCATTCGCAGCACAGGTTAGCAGGAAGGCCTTGGGCAAATCCTGCCATCTCTCCATCTCCTCTCAGTTTCCCCATCTGTTAGAGGGAATATTAACACTGACCCTGCCTGCCTTGCAAGGGTACTGGCTTATTTGTCATTTACTAAGGGTACTGGTACCCTTGCAGGTCCTGGGTTGTTTGGAAGGGGGACAAGCTCTGCTTGCTGCCACTGCTCCCAGCGCAGTTGCCTGGTGGTTCTTGAGAGGAGATCATGACTGGCTGGCTGTAAAGAGCTTTGAGGATTAAAAGAGCTGTGCTAACTCATTAAATAAATCACATGGCTTTTCATACTTCTGCAAAACCAGTACTTTAGTGTTTCCTGATAAGTTAGGGAAAGAGAATGCCTCTCTGGAGGGTCCAGGCTCAATTTCCTCCTCCACATCCCCACAGCAGCTCCTTTCTTCTGCGTTGGTGGGAAAGAGAGGCAGGAGGCTGGCGGCGGCCATGCGGCTGGGAGCTGTTCCAGCAACAGGGAGCACTCAGCTGGCAGCACTCTGACAGTTTGGAGCTGCAGGACCATCCCCCAGGGACCATTGCCAGATGGCTGGGATTAGCCACCCTAAGGTGGTTTGAGCCCCTGCCGGAGCAGTGGACAGAGCTGGGACTGCAGCTGAGCAGGACAAAGATGCTTTGCACTGCTCCGAGGACTTCAGGACAGGCTGTAATATCACCCACTGTGTTCCTGCAGCTGCTTGATAGCTTGAGATAAGGGAATAGTTACATAGGCATAGAAAGAACCATTGGTGCTGGGTACTCTGTAAATATAACTTTGAACTACGGTGTGTCCTAATGTTATTCCTGGATCAGTGATTATTGGCCCTGGAATGTGTGACGGCAAAGCCATTTTTAAAAGCACCAGAGATTCATTTACCAAACGTAAGGGTGGTCTACTGAAAAGGTATGTGCGGAAATATCTCCTCCACTAGCCTCCACTCTGCTGATATACATGGTTTTACTTGGAGGGAGAAGTCCCTGTGCTGCTCTCTGCTCCTTCTGTACTGAGGGCTAGCCTTGGTTTGCTAGAACTTTGGATGAGGAGGGTGATAGAGCTGCCTGCATGACCAGCTAGGGCCTTATCCCTGGCTTTCCTCTTCCTTGACCCTGCTGGCTTTGGTCTCCAGCTCTCACACTCAAAAGTCATATCCAGCAAAAGATGTCCTCTCTTACAATGCAGCCTGCAGACATACTCTTCCTAGAGGTGAAGGCAGCTCTCCATTGCTGTGGTGGAGATGGTTGGTGCTCTATTCGATGCAAGGGTCTGTCTCACAACCACAGTCTGAATAGGTGAGTGAAATGTCTTGGACCCATACCTATGTGACGGGTGCCCAGAAGGAAAAAGCTGGTTTTGGGACTGGGGCCCTGGTTTGGCATTCAGAAATTGTTCTGCTGCAGCCTTGCTCCATAATGTCGAGCACGCTGTTTACTTGCTGAGCTTCCTCTGCCTATCTGCTTTGGCACAGGGGGTGGAGAATGAGAAATCTGCTGCTGAAACTCTGGGCTCCTGCACAGGGTCGCAGTTTTCATATGCAGCTGGCGCGATGTGATGATGAGTGTGGACCTGCTAGTGCAGGGAGGAAGGGGGACTAACAGGGCTGAAGCATTACCCCTCCCAGTGCTGGACA
Organism: Lathamus discolor; assembly: GCF_037157495.1. Lineage (NCBI taxonomy): Eukaryota > Metazoa > Chordata > Aves > Psittaciformes > Psittacidae > Lathamus > Lathamus discolor. The sequence goes on from NC_088885.1 coordinate 25,553,674, forward strand.
TGTGTTCCTAAATCCCATGACACCATCCAGTTTGTGACAGCTTGGTCACAACTATGACCATTGTGTTGAAGACTATTAAGCTTCTACACAGAGAGAAACAAGATGGGCTTAAGGAAAATGTCACAGTTCTTGGCAAAATACCCTGACCTTTTATAGCCAGCACTGTTGTGGTGAGTGAAGCAATTGCTTCACTGAAGAAATATGAGTTTTAGGGAGGGCTGTCAGAAGCAGCTTTACACGGAGAAGAAAAAGAAGGCTTCTGGATATGAAAGGCATAAAGAAGAGACTGGAACAATGAAGGCTGGGTGAAAGGTTTCACAGGGCAAGAAGAGCCTGAGGCACTGGGGAAGTGGAAGGGATGAAAAGTACAACTTTTTTTTACTACCCATTGGATGTATTCAGATGCTATTGCAGTGCCTTTTACAGTCTGGGAATTGGTGTACCAAGAGCTTGCAGCTACTCAGGGAAAATAAGTGCTGCATAAATGTAGGATCATTATTCAATTAGCATGTCGAATTGTTTAAATTTCTGTGAGGGGAGCAAGTATTGTTATCGTATGTGGAGAGTTGTTCATTTTTAATTATAGCTCGTGAGAAATACAGACTCTCACAATGCATTGTTGTTGTGGTTTAAACTCAGAACCACACAGCCTCTCTCTCACTCCCCCCTCTTCCACCCCCAGCTCCCGGAGGGATGGGGAGGAGAATCAAAAGAATGTAACACCCATGGGTTGAGATAAGAACAGTCCAGTAACTAAGGTATAACACAAACCACTACTGCTACCACCAATAATAATAATGATAAGGGAAATAACAAGGGAAGAGAATACAACCTCTCTCCACCCCTGACTGATACCCAGCCCAACCCTGGCAGTGATCTAAACTTTCTGGGTAACTGCCCCCAGTTTATATAGTGGGCATGATGTGCTGAATTATGGAATACCTCTTTGGTCAGCTTGGGTCAGGTGTCCTGTCTCTGCTTCCTCCCAGCCTCCCCTCCTCCCTAGCAGAGCATGAGACTCAGAAAGTCCTTGGTCAGAGTAAACATTACTAAGCAGCAACTAAAAACATCAGTGTTATCAGCACTGTTCCCAGGTTGAAAGTCAAAAACACAGCACTGCACCAGCTACTAAGAAGGAGAAAAATGACTGCTACTGCTGAACCCACGACATTCTCCACCCCTTATTCCGTGCCATTCACGTCATGCTCAGATCCCACGTTTTCAATACACCATCACTCTTATCTCATATCTATATACACATATATACATACAGAGAGAGAGAGAGAGGGAGAGATCATTCCTTAGTGCATGTATCAATCCCTATAAAGCTGCTGAGTCCATCTGGTCCATGATGTTGGGCTCCATCTCTTGTAACAGTCTCTCAGAGCAGGAGAGGCTGTGTGCAGTGTTCACACTTGTGAATAACCTGGGCAATAGTGTCCGTTGCTAAGTCCACCCCTTGATCATGAGTCCATCTCTATGTTGCATCTCTGCCCTGATGGCCTGAAGTGTCATGGGCCCACCAGGCTCAAAATTTCTGCAACTTGTTGTCAAGAACTCCATACAGCTGCCTTCCGTCTCCAATGCTTCCAAAGCTCTGGAGGGACCAGATACTCGCCCATACTGTCCCACACATCCTGCCACTCATGACTGTCCAGCCTTGGGGAAGATCTCTTCGTCCGCCTGTGTCGTCGTCTAATCCTAGAAAAGACCCAAACATGACTCCACTTAACTTTTGAGATCAAACGAAATGGTCGTTGATAAAACACACTCTGTATGCATGCCAACATGCTGATCCCCATCACAATCAGCAGGCAGGTCTCAAGGGTACCCAAAGGCCATTCAGAACCTTCAGAACTCTCAAATGATGCTGCTGTACTTGTCACTGGGGCTGGTGTAGCTGCTGTGCTTGGAGCTGCAGTAGCTGTGCTGTCTGCTGTGGTCGAAGTTTGAGTAGCCGCTGTACTTGTCTCTAGGGTGTGTGGGAATGTCTCCCTCATAAGCTGACCGCCTGAGGAGGGGAAAAAAGATGTGTAATTGCTATACACTCCTATTATATACCTCCTAAAGTATAGAGGTGGTGACCACACTTGGAACGCAAGGCAGATCAGTTTCATGATCAATGATTCCATTCTATTACAAGTAATTACCATAAAGTACAATGAAACAAGAACCTTCACGAGGGTCCCCAGCCAATAAACACTAACACAGCAAATACCAGCTGTAAGTAAGGTACAACATGCTGAAACTCCGAGATCAAGAGCAGCAACTTTGAGAGCCAATAAATCAGCATTGTGACGACTCCAGTCAGATCTGTCATTATCTCAACCCTTCGTTCCCCGTGTTGGGTGCCAAAAAGAACTGTCGTGGTTTAAACTCAGAACCATGCAGCCTCTCTGTTAATGTCCCCCCCTCTCCATGAAGAGCACACACTCTGCCACACAAGCATGGGACAAAGTACTCCTTTTATTTTGTCTTAGTTCACCCTTCTAATGCCTCATTTAAAACATGACAAGGCAGGATCGAGGCTAGGAGCTAGGGCTGCTGATTCTGACATCCCTTTTGCAGGTGAAGACAGGGCAAGTGTGGTGGGAGATAAGCAATGCAGAACAGGCTTGCAGCTGACCCTCTGTCCTCGGGTGATGGTGGACTTTTCCCTGGTGAGTTTGCAGGCTTATTGGAATACAAGATTATACTTCTTACCCTCTATGTTGTAGTAAATCTGTTGGTAAGCTGTCTCACAGAGACATTTTGTCCTCTCTCACAGGAAGAAATTTCCCTCCAGCTAGCAAATTTATTCCCTGTAAAATTGAACAGGAGAATAAGATTTCCAGAGTGAGCCTGCAGCTGTAATGAAGGATTATTGCCAATTTCTTAGGCTGTGTGCAGATCTGGGCACTCAGGTAGTAAATTTTGTCTGTACAAAAGTCCACAACGAGAGGTACACAAATGTCAGGGTTCAAAGTCTCCCCTTGAGCAATGACTGGTGGTTCCATTGACACTCGTTTCCTTGGAGTTCTGTGATGCTTCACCATGCAGACTAATGAAGCAGGTCAGTGGAAAAGTGTTAACCTTGGACCGCAGTTTTGTTCCTTGAATTTCCTAGGAGGCTGGTGGCCAAACAGCTTTTCTCCCCACCTGCAAGGCAGAGAGAGGGGCTCTTTTTTGTCTCTTTCACAGGGTGGTCGTAACGCCGATTACATTGAAGACCGCAGTGTTCTCAAAGTGCTAGGGGAGCCATAAGAGTTCCACAGTCTGAGACACATTTAAAATGCTGTAATTTAAAGGCCCTTGTCTTTCAGTTGCTAATAGCTTAATTAAACAATAACATTTAACAGATGTGCTTTTTCTCCTCCAATAATTCACTCCATCTGTGTCAACATAACTAGGCCCAAATTAGAGCATCAAAATATAAATGTTAATGTTTTATTTCAGCTTTTATGTATCAAAGTACATTTACATATATATTGTTTCATCTTGTGATGAGAGTCATGCCTCCTTAGAAGGAGGTATTGCACACTGATCTGTGGGTAATTCCTCACTCATCACCAGGAGGAGAGCAAGGTGGCTAACTGGGGGTCCTCAGCATCACACAAGTCAAACACTGCAGCCTTTGCCTCATTCTGGCCTGGGAGAATTCCCAGTGACTGCATTCAGTTTTTGCCTGCTAAGGACTGACCTATTGGTCACTTCAGTTATTCAGAGTCTATTTCTCTTTTAAAATAGGTATCCAATGAAAGCGTCAATTGGCTATTAAAAGAATAGATGTTTCAGAAAATCTGTGGGGCTCTTCCAGTGGTCTCTGGAAAACACGTATGCCATCTGGCTTCACTGAATTTGCATTCAGCCATGCCAGAATTTCTCTCCTGCATAAGCAGCTGATGAATTTGCCACTAGGGCTGTTACACAGCCATGAATAGGAGAAAAAGGGCTTTGCATTATCACAAATAGGATGGAGAGTCCTTTACAAAATAATCTTTTTACTAGGACAAAATCTGCAATCTGATGTGGGTCATGGAGAGATGGGTGGCGAATGCATGCCAGTGCCAGTGCTGTGCAGTGGGCTGTGGAGACATCTGCACAGGGTCCAGGAGCTTATGGATTGCCCCTGTGGAGCTCTGCCTAGGGTCCCTAGCCTGACCTCTGACGTGGGCTGAGGACCACGGTCAGAGCCCTGTGTGGACAACCCATCAGCTCAGCAGGACCGCAGCCCCAGGGCACACTGTGTGATGGAGACAACTTCTGCGTGAGACGCTCAAAGCTTGTCCCATGTCCACGTTAAAGCCAGGGCTTAAACACTCAACTGCAAACACCTGCCTGCACCATAAAGCCACCTTAATCTCAAAAGTGAAGTCTTCTGCTTATTAAGGATAGCCGGCTCTGATCCTGCTAACAGTTGGGACTCTGGCAGATGGACTCTGGTGGCCTTAGCAGTGGGGCTGAGGGTGTCGCAATACCTCTGTTTCCCCATGCCAGGGTGCTCCTGGGCTACTGCAACAGCTTCACTGGGCAATGTGCAAGGGCAGTGCCTTAACTCACTGCCAGCAGTGCCGGCAGAGCCTGTTGGTCGTGATATTCCCCACTGGAGTCACTCCAGGCTCAAGCAGTGTTTTACCCACAAGACCTTTTCAGGACTGGGGCATGGAGAATGTGGTGAAGGCACTGCACAAGAACAGCAGCCCCTTTGCTAATGACTCCTATAAAACCTGCTCCAGCTCTGCCTGACTTTGTGATTTCTGTACTGGTTTGTGTGCAGAAATCTTCAACAGCAATCAACTGGTGCTGTGCCACTCTTGGTGGATTAGAGTTCAGTCAAGAAATGGTGCTGGCAGAGCATCATTGCAAAGTCAGCCCCTCAGAAATTAAGAGCTGTTAAAAAGGACATGGGTTCTGCAACTTTAATTGAACAGCCCCTACAATACTTTAGTTACTAATGTAACTGAATGTGCATTAATCCAAATCTAATTTTTCTATGGGACTTTTGCCATCATTGTTGCGTAGGATAGAAATTCTATTTGAGAGCCACTACTGAATACAGTAGTTTCCCATTTCCCCATCTTGACTCTCCCTTGCCATTCAGTCCAATTTCACTTATTTCTGCCCAAGCAGTTCCAATTCTCATTCAATTCTGAATTAACTTTCTCTGTCACTGCCTGCCAGCCACCTACAACCCCCCCCTTCACTCCTGGTGTTCATGGCTGTGACAAGCTTTCCTGGGTCCCTCAGGGGTCAGGTGTGCCCACATTAATCTCCTCCGGGCTGATTAATCCCCCTGGCTAAGCCCAGTCCACTTGGTGTCTCTTCTTCCACCCACCAGTCTTTATCATCTGTTCCCAGGGTGGCCCGTGCAGGTCAGTGGGACACACAGGGCCAGTGGAGAAGGAAGCTAGGGCTTGGAGGGATGGAGGACCTCAATGCTCATCCTCTGCTTCAAGATTACTCAACTTTAAACCAAGTCTGTTTAAAATAGGAGTAAACAAAAAAGCACTTGATTGCTGTCTGAAGCAGCGTCCTTCACCCAGGCAGGAGTCATCAAACCACTTAACTGGGGTTATTTTGCTTCCATACTTGCATGTCAGAGATTAATGTATGCAGCACAGCTTTTATCTGAGAGCAAACACAGTGTCATGCCCACCCCCTCAGAGCCAGAATGGGCTTGGGAGGCTGTGCACTGGTGCTGCCTCTTGTGGGATATGGTGACTCAGGGCCATCATGGTCCACCATTTGTTCTGTGTCCTTGTCCTTTCATGCAGTTGCTCCGATCATCCTTTTGCTCTGTGGTTGTTAGCAGGGTGAGAACAGGGAGCATTAAGAAGCTGTGTTGCTGCCTTCCATCACAATATCCATCCTGGGACATGGGGGTATCTGAATGGAGACCCCAGAGCCATGCTGAGGCACAGAGAGGGAAAGCCGCACGAGACTCAGAGAGGACAAAATTCCTGGGGAATCCAACGAATCACTGAAGTTCTTACATGTATTTTAACATATGGTCTTGTTTTCCAAAGGCTCATACCTAGCCCAAATTTGGGGATATTTTCACAGGAACAGCAGAAGGCCTCTCACACCTGCCAAATTTCAGAACTGAGCTCTAAACCCTGATAAAATAGAGCCTGGAAAGGTCATTGATATTTTTAGCCTTACTTCATAAGGAAATAGAGCTATGCAGTCATGCAGCCACTTGCTCCCTTTGCATTCCCCACTGTTATGTTGGAATCACTGGCTGGCCTCAGACAAATCTGACAGAGGAACGGAAGGCACAAAGATATTAGGTTCCTATTAGCTTCATGAAAACAGGAGCTGGGTGAAGCAGAGATCCCAATAACATCAGCAAGAGGAGGGAAGCAGCAAGCACTTAGCTTTTACTGGGCAACAGATGAAATAGCCTTCCTCTGCTTCAGCAATGGGTTCCCTCTGAAACTACAGTGACCATATGTTTTGGTTGCTTCATATATTAGCACCTTGTAGTCTCTCAGGCCAGAGCTGATGGGCTCATGGGGAAGGGCCTATGGTTCTTTATTCTTTTGATGAGATGTAGCAGCCACAAAAGTCCCTATAGTGATGCAGCTATGGCAATGGTGGTAGGGCGCTCTCCTCTCACTGGGTGAGGGTGTTACCTGGGTGTAGTAAAGTATTAGGATCAGTTTGTGTTAAATACAATGTCTTTTTGTCATCTCTAGAACCTGAGGATTTTGCTAAAATGTTAGCCAACATTTAAAAAGAGATGCCTGATACTTGGTAACTAATATATTTGTATCCCACAGTGTAAATACAGGCTGATTGCTTTCCCATTTTAACTTAATGACCTCTCACATTTTATGTGGCATATAACATCCTGAGAGGACATAAAAGATGGCACACAAATATGAGGCTACTAAAGCAAAGATTTATTTGGAACATTCAAAGGAAGGATGCTTTGTGCCTGTAAGCAAGTCTCCTAGATATCCCAAATCAGCAGCAGCCCAAAGGCTCCAAGGGACGAGCCAATGTCCCTTGTCCTGGAGCAGCAGCCTGAGTGCAGGAAGCCTGCTGGGAGGCCATGTGTCGAGGTGGAAAATAGCTGCATTCCTACCTCTGTAGGGTGTGCAGTGCCTCAAAACCAGGATTAAAGAGCTCTGCAGTTATGAGGAGACTTTAATAGAGCAACGGGCAGGTCAACAAACAAGAGGAAGAATAATTCAGGAGGCATCTAAGTATTAAGCTGATCCAGGCTGGCTGATGGAAATGCTCATGGGGTTCTGCCAGGATCTTCTAGGGTATTAAATTGCAAATAACGCTCTTAACAGACTAGTTAATCACACTGCGCCGGATGTGGGCACAGTCACCTGCCTTGTCAACATCTTCTGATCTTCAGACATATGGTTTATGCTTGGCTGTGCTCAACCAGGTGTTTTTTGCACCAGGTGATGCTGATCTGTAATATCCTTTCTGTGTTACTGGTGGCATCTGGCACTCACAAGCATTCTCAGTAGTGATACTGGTGATACTAAGAAGAATATTAGCTGTAATGGAGACAAAATAAACGACCCCTGAAGTGGCCCATGTGCAATACACACAAGAGGAGATGATTCCTAATTCACAATAAATTTTTAGATGTATTAAGTTGCATTAAGCAGCTTGTAGTTGCTTAACTTAATTTAATATTGACGCATTGATTTCATGCCATTCTAGTTCCTAAACCAGTGTCACACGGTACCAAGTCCAAGGCTTTTTATTTCTTTCATCAGAATTTATCATCTCATCAAAGGCATCTAGTTAGTTAGAGAAAATACATTTTGTATAAACCAGTGTGGATTGGCATTGTTTTTACTGACCTCCTTTAGTTCTTGGAGCACTGTTCCAGCTATTGCATTATTTGGCCTGTATCTTCTCTCACTTTCTTAGTTTGAATCTTAACCCTGTCCTACAACATCACCCTGAAACAGTTAATACAAGAGTCATGTCAGTTTATATAGAAATTATCTGGATAATTTCCATTATTGTAGTTTTCTTGTTTAATTCCACCCCTAATCCAAAGGTAAATGACAAATTTTGAAATTTCCCCTGGAACTGAAGTTCACTTTACAAGTGTGTTTTGATTAACTGAAGGGTTTTCAATAAAACAGCGGGTCTCTGATTTTTTAATGAGATGTAAACACCTTGCTTAAACAAAGAAAATTGGAATTTTATCAAAGCCAGTACACAGGGCACTTTAATTTTGTGTAGAATGAAAATGTCTAACAGAAACATGCTTGGTCAGAACATTTTTTATCAGCTTTGCACAGGATGAATGAGGAGAAGATGCGCAGTGATGCTTCCCATGTATTGCCTTCTCAAGTCTGATGCTGTACAAATCCCTGGCACCCAGCGTGATGCCCAATAGCTCTTTTCCCAGTCTGTTTTCACTCAGTCCCACCAAGAGGGAAGACCAGCCTGCTGCATGTACTTTCCCTGTGAACAGCTGACAGAGCTGTGCAGCGCTGGCATCCCACAGCAGGTCTGCCTGTGTACCTGGTGCTCAGAGGAAAGAGAAGGGTCTTTTTGAGGGGCTAAGTAGGAAAAGAGATGAGCCTGTGCACTTGGTGAAACAACAGGGGAAACCTCAGTCTTCCTGTTCAAAGAGGAAGCAGGCAAAGAGGGTGACTATGTTTTTTCTGAGCTGACCTCAGTTTATACCACTGTTTTTTACAACCCCAGAAGAAAGAAATCAACTCTTTATTTTGAGCTATAGCAGTTTGTACATTTAAGTCTAGCAGTTGGGGCTCAGCTCCCCTTGTTGCCTTCGACAGCAGTGGCAATACGAGCTCAGCAGAGGTGCTGATGCCCTGGAGTGGTGTTCAGATATCAGCTATTCCACAAGGAAAAAAGAAATGTCAGAGAAATCCCTGTTCTGCCTTCCTTAGCTAAAGGGTAACAACTTTGCCACAGCTCATGGTACCTCCATGGAAGTGGGGAGTTTACCATGGGCTGGTGGGGTGGGGAAGGGGGAACTGGAGGCTCTTTGAGGCACATCACTGGACCAGATATGGTACCTGGGGCCTGAAATTCTGATGAGCTTTTGCACAGCTGGTGGTTTGTGCCCAAACTGCCACATCCTCTCTGTGAGCAGGGATTAGCTTTTGTAATCAGATGTCATGAATGGAGAGTAATTAACCAGGCGCTTTTTTTTGTGGCTGTTGTTCTTATAATAGAGGAAAATATTCTCCGGTCGTGTATTTATTAACATTTTCTATGGACGTAGCCTATTTCAATCTGCATCTCTGTTACAGCCACATGCAAAGCCTACTGTTTTCTGTTCTTACTGTATAAACCAGACCTCTCACTAAGGGAGGCAAGCCCCCTCTGTGTCTATGGAAGATTTCTTTTGAATTTTTCTTGAAAGCTGCATGTATTTCGTTGAATGTCTATTGCATTATTGCTTGGTCTGATAGTCTAGATACTTCATCTCCTTGACAACAGACAACATCCAGCGTGGAGTATTGCGTTTCAGACTTGAATATTGGTTCCAAAGGTGGCAGCAGGCTTATTTCCCTTTGTGTGTATTTATGTACATAACATACATATGTACGATTACAATCTCTTGCCGTGCTTTAATAACATGCTTAATTTCTTTCTGGCCCCAACTCAAGCTGCCTGAGTTCATTTCACAGGGAAAAGCTGATTTGCTGTTGGCCTTTATCAAATAAACTGCCTGCCATCATTAATCTGGGTAATAGAAGAATAATAAAAGTAATAAAAGGTACTGCATCAGCCTGCTTGCAGTTCTGCATGTTGCATCTGCTTCCACACAAAGTATAACTGACAGCTATTTTCCTTGTACCATCGCCAGCAAATGGAGTGAGTATGTAATATAAAATGTAAACCCAACAGATCTGCCGAGAGTTCGATTCCTTGTCTTCCATTGCTTTTGCTGTGACACTAGGAAAATTATTTGCATATGACATTTGTATTACATATTACATCTACTGTGCTATCTTTTTAAATGCCATGCATAGTAATAAGTAATAAATATACAGGTGTAATACTATGATCAACTTGCACGTTTGCATATGCACATACTTAGACATGGAAGCATGCATGCACACACGACATCCATACATCTGCAATCACAGAAACTACAGCTGTGGTTCACACTGTTCATGTCAATAGGCTTTTCTACCAAAGCATCATACAAATTCAACTGGAAAGGGGAGAAGATACATAAAATAGAAAAAGGTCAGATTTTTCCATCCAAGGAGTTGCTTGTGATATTTCTCATTACAGGAGGGCACCAGGAGGCAGGATTGACCAAGGAGGGACATGGAGCCCTACATTCTTATTGCTTTCACATGTGTGTCCTTGGGCATGTAAAAGGTCGACAGTGGTACAAATGCCACAACCAGGCAATTCCCAAAACATCAGGTGTGAGGCTGCAAATATGAGAAGCAAGTCACATCCTTGAAAAGTAATCCAGTGGGAGAAAATTGCTTCTGAAGATACCACAATCCCCTCCTTGGGGTGCATGCTGAGCATCTGTACTTAGCATTTAAGCAGCTGTAAGTGCCTTTGGTGGAAGAATACAGGGCATTGAAAGCTTCCAGACTGCTTTATGTAAACATATAAATATAATATAATTGGTCAGGGTTGGCCCCAGCATTGTCAGATGCAGATTGTCAGATTGTCAGATTGTCAGAATTGTCAGATGCAGTCACAGGACAGACTGTGTAACGTACATTGTAGCTGGTCCCATTTAAAGCCAGCAGATATGAAACATACGGGAAATTGCGAGCCTGTCTGGTTTAATGAAGACAAGATGTCATTCCTCAGTCAAGCAGTGGGGGGTACACTTCTCAAAGACATGAGATAAAGGCAGTGATTAAAGTAAACTGAAATACACCGATGAGCTCAGGAATAGCAGGGCAAGATGGGAGGTGGGTGCCAGTGGGGGAATGCTCCCTCTGCTCCTCATGAGAGGGAAGAGCTACAACCTACCTCTACTCCAGCCTGTTTTATCTCCCAGGGAGGAAGCATCTTTTGCCCAGGATGTGAAGTAAGAGATTTCCTTTGTGGTTGCTCCTGAGCCTTCCTTCTCATACAGGCTCTGTGTTTGACTGCTGGTTGCTCTTGAGCACAGGTTGAGAAATTGAGGCTGCTCCTTCATCTGTGCTGCTTTCCAAGATGGGCCATGTGATGCTCAGCTGCATCCCTGCTGAGCCTCCATTGTGGGCATTCAGCCATGCCAGGAGCTGGACACGGACAGTTACATCTGGCAGCATCATCCCCACGGCTGAGCATGTATCAAAAGGAAAATGATGAGACTTCCTGTGTACAAGGAAACACTGTGCATGACATGATAACCTCAGACAGAGTGTTCCACTGTTATGGCTCTTCTACATATACCTCCATTGAGTCATTGTGAGATGGGCAAAAATAAAGGCAGAATTAGAGAACAGATTCTGCAAGAGGATGCCCTGGCTGATCTAGAACACATCAGCCTGGAAGTGAAATGGCTGCAGGGCAAAGGAGAGCATACGAGAGTTCTGTGGAAGAAAGGGAAATAGAAGGGAAATTTAATTCCTTTTCACCAGACTTAAAGTTATAAATTTATTAGGCAGCAGGTTTAGAAAAAGCAAGGGAAAAAAAAGTATTTCAGCACTTGGCTGCCCTTTGAGATTGTTGCACAGGATGGTGTGCACACTAGGAGCTTTGTAAGGGGCCAGAAAGCCACTAGACAAATTCAAGAAAGCAAAATCCCTCAAGGATGCTAAACACATGGACGTCACCTCAATCAGGTGAAGACAGTGAGCCAGCAGGCAGGATTGCCAAGGGGCAGACTCATTGCATGCCTGCACTCCCCTTCCTCCCTCCCTAGACATCTGCTCAGGTCGCTGGGTAGGGGCTGACTGGCCAGGATGGGCTGTTTGCTGTTCTTGCAGACTGCCACTGTTTTGATATTCCTCCTGAGTGGCTCACCTCAGCCAGCTTTGCCTCATGGAATCAGACACCGAAGGGGCAGAAGCTGGGTGGCCCAAGGGCTGAGTGGGGAGGTTTCCCCTGAGCTACACGTGTCACACACTTTGGGAGTCCTGAGTGTATTTACATTCACACCACACGTGAAGGCTGCAATGAGTGTTAATGTGCAATGGCATGTTAATGAACAGGCTGCTTTGCAGATTGCAAGAACCTCTAGAATACGTTGCACACATTTGTCACAGGGTTCCTAACTCTCCCCTTTTTCCCACTTCAGGAGTAAGGCAGCCTCAGTTTTGCAATGGAGTAATTTACTCCTTGTGAATAATATCATGAGCAGCAATGACAGATGGCAAATTTTAAAATAAAAGATTAAAAATGAGAGCCTTTTGATGCCATTTAATTGTGCAGCTTGATGAAACTTAGAGAAAACTATTTCCTGAAAACTTTCTGGCAGTGCTGCAGTTCCCTGTTCCTGTAGCTCTGGCCTAAGAAACGTTGAGGCTACAAGGAACCCTCAGCTTGATTTAGCTAACAGAAAACCAGGAAACTTCATAGCCTGGTGCCCAGACCTGTTGCCTGCTAACAGTGAGGAAGCTGGTTTTACTTTTAGAGGTGTAAATTAGACCATATGGGAACAAATTGTGAACAACACCTAAAAGGCGTAGGTGAAACTTCTAAAAATTTAAGTGTAGGAAAAACAAGGCAAGGCAAGACAGGCTGTGCTGTCTGCAAAGAGGCTCCCCAGAGCTTTTGCTGCAGGAGCCTCTGGAGGCTCCCCACAGGGAGGTCCCTGAGGATGCTTGCGGGCCAGCCACGGGATGGCTGATTCATTAGGTTCCCACAGCTTGAATTGCACTGCATATTGGATTTTCCTACTTCCTCCCATCTTTCTCACAAAGTAAGTCAATTAGGATACAAAAGCGGCAAGCTTCAGGAAGCTGTGTGGACTGAAGGCAGACAAATGAAACACTGGACTTTATGTTTCCAGGTACAGCAGCTGTGTCTGCCAAGGGATGGCTGAGGCCACTGATTCAAAATCACACTGGAAAACTAAAGGCACTCTATGGTGCAGACCTTGCCTGGGGTTAGGGTTACAGTTAGGGTTAGGATAATAATATACGGCCTCTGCTCCCACAGCCCAAGAGCCAGGATAGAAAGCTGCTATAGGGCCTCTTCCTCACACAGATAGCTCTGCAGCAGTGCCGCTGGCATTGCTTTCTCTCCTCGCTTTCTCACCTAAATATACAGTTGTGTGCAACATCTATGGCTCCCGATTTCTTCCATCCTACAGCACAGCATGCAGAGCAAAAATGCCCTACCTCTGCTCCCAGAGCCCAAGAGCTAGGTCAGAAAGCTGCTGCTCAGCCTCTTTTGCACAGTCAGCTCCACAACGGTGCCACGAGCATTGCTCTCGCTCCTTGCTTTCCCACCGAAAAGTCCAACTGCATGCAATTTATACAGAGCTCGCTTCTGGCCATCCCGCAGCACAGTGCGCAGGGCAAAACCTTCCGGCCTCTGCTCCCACAGCTCAAAAGCCAGGACAGAAAGATGCTGATGGGCATCTTCTGCACACGGTGAGATTTGCAGCGGTGCCGCCGCAAACATTCGTGCTCTGTGCACTGAGCGGCAGGACGGCCGGGAGAGGGCACCCTAATAGTTACACGCCATTGGACTTTTAAGTGGGAAAGTGAGGAGCGAGAGCAATGCCAGTGGCACTGCTGCTGAGATCAGTGTGCAGAAGAGACTTACCAGCTCATTGGCTATGGGACAGAGCCTGGATGTTCTTTTGTGCACTGTTTTGTGCACTTTTGTGCACAGCAGGTTGGCTGGGAGTGGGCGATGTACATAATGTACGAAATAGGACTTTTAGGTGGAAAAACAGCAAGCGAGAACAATGTCGGTGGCACCATTATGAAAAAACTGTGCAGAAGAGGCCCAGCAGCAACTTTCCATCCTGGCTTTTCAGCTGTGGGTGCAGAGGCCGGATGTTCGTGCTCTGCATACTGTGCTGCAGGAAGCCCAGGAGCTGTTGCCATAGAGTTTATTTACATGCGATTGCAATTTTAATTAGGAAATTGAGGAGCAACAGCAATGCCGGTGGCACTGTTGCAGAACACTGTGTGTGCAGAAGGGGCACAGCAGGAGCCTTCTGTCCTGGCTCTTGGGCTGTAGGACCAGAGGCCGGAAGTTCATGCTCTGTGCACTGTGCTGCAGGACAGCTAGGAATGGGTGCCACACATGTTGCAATCAATTGGACTTTTAGGTGGGAAAGCAAGGAGTGAGAGTAATGACGGTGGCACCACTGCGAAGAAAGCCGTGTGCAAAAAAGGCCCAGCCACTGCTTTGTGTCCTGGCTCTTGGACTGTGGGAGCAGAAGCCAGATATTTGTGCTGTGCTCACTGTGTCGCAGGACGACTGCCAGTGGGTGCTGTACAGTTTTCACTCAGCTGGACTTTTAGGTGGGAAAGTGAGGAGCGAGAGCAATGTCAGTGGAACCGTTACAGAGCTCACAGTGTGCACAAGTGGCCCAGCAGCAGTTTTCTGTGCTGGTTCTTGGGCTGTGGGAGTAGAGGCTCAACTTTCTTGCTCTGCACACTGTGCTTTAGGAGGCCTGGGGGCAGACGCGGTAGAAGTTGCATGCAATTGGACTTCAAGGTAGGAAAGCAAGGAGCGAGAGCAATGCCGGTGGTACCGCTGCAGAGCTCAGCGTGTGCAGAAGAGGCCCAGCAGCAGCTTTCTGTCATGGCTCTTTGCCTGGTGGAACAGAGGCCAGATATTCTTAATCTGCACGCTGTGCTGCAGGCTGTCAGCGAACGCCATAGAGTTTGCACACAGTTGGACTTTCAGGTGGGAAAATGATGAGCAAAAGGAATGCCAGTGGCACCATTGCAGAGATCACCTTTTGCAGAAGTGGCCTAGCAGTAGATTTCTGTCCCGGCTCTTTGGCTGTGGGAATAGAGGCTGAACGTTTGTGCTCTCCACACTGTGCTGCAGGACAGCAAGGAGAGGGTGCCATACAGTTAGAAGCAATTGGACCTTTAGGTGGAAAATCGAATAGTGAGAGCTATGCTGGTGGCACCATTGCAGAGCCCACCATGCGTAGATGTGGCCCAGCAGGAGCTTCCAATCCTTGCTCTTGAGCTGTGGGAGCAGACACTGGATGTTTGTGCCCTGCACACTTTGCAGCAGGATGGCTGGAAGAGAGGATTGGAGATGTTGCATGCAATTGGGTTATAGGTGGGAAAGTGAGGAGCAAGAGCAATGCCAGTAGCACCATTGCAGAGCTCACTGTCTGAAGAATAGGCCCAGCAGCAGCTTTCTATCCTAACTCTTCACCTGTGGGACCAGAGCTCAGACATTCTTAATCTGCACACTGTGCTGTGTCTGAAATTTTAGGTGGAAAAGTGAGGAGCGAGAACAATACTGGTGGCACCACTGCAGAGCTCTCCATGTGCAGAAAAGGCCCAGCAGCAGCTTTCTGTCCCGGCTCTTGGGCTGTGGCACATGAGGACGGACATACATGATCTGTGCACTGTGCTGCAAGACTTCCAGAAGCGGGCACCGTACAGTTTGCAAGCAATTGTACTTTTAGTTGGGAAGGTAAGGAGTGAGAAAAATGCTGGTGGCACTGCCATGAGGCATCGTCTGTGCAAAAGAGGCCCAGCAGCAGCTTTCTGTCCTGTCTTTTTGGCTGTTGGTGCAAAGACCTGATGTTCGTGCTCTGTGCACTGTGCTGTAGGACAGCCGGGAAGCAGGTATTGTACAGGTTGCAGCAACGGGAGTTTTAGATGGGAAAGTGAGGAGCGGCAGCAATACTGGTGGCACAGTGTCGGAGATGACCATGAGCACAAGAGGTACAGGAGCAGCTTTCTATCCTGGATCTTGGGCTGCGGGTGCAGAGGCCGGATGTTCGTGCTCTGCGCAGTGAGGTGCAGGACAGCTGGGAGCAGGAGCTGTAGATTTTGCATGCAATTGGACTTTCAGGTGGGAAAGAGAGATGCATGAGCAATGCCAGAGCTCACTGTCTGAAGAATAGGCCCACCAGCAGCTTTCTATCCTAACTCTTTGCCTGTGGGAGCAGAGGTCAGACATTCTTAATTTGCACATTGCGCTGCAGCATGACCAGGAGCGGGAGCCACAGAGGTTGAAGGCAATTAGACTTTTACATGAAAAAGCAAGGAGCGAGAGCAATGCTGGTGGCACCACTGCGGAACTCACTGTGTGAAGAGGCCCAGCAGCAAATTCCTGTCCTGGCTTTTGGGCTGTCGGAGCAGAAGGCGGATATTCGTGCTCTGTGCGCTGTGCTCCAGGATGGCCGGGAGCAGGCGCTGTAGAGGTTGCGCGCGATTGGACTTTAAGGTGTGAAACGAGGAGCAAGAGCAATGCCGGTGGCACTGTTGTGCAGCTCACCATATGCAGAAGTGGCCCAGCAGCAGCTTTCTGTCCCAGCTATTCGCTTGTGGGAGCAGAGGCAGGATGTTCTTAATCCGTGCACTGTGCTGCAGAGAGGCAGGGAGCTGGCACTGGAGAGGTTGCAAGCAATTGGACTTCTAGGTGGGATAGTGAGGAGTGACAGCAATGCTGGTGGCACCGCTGCAGAGCTCACCATGTGCGGAAGAGGCCCAGCAGCAGCATCTGCCCTGGCTCTCGGGCTGTGGTTGCAGTGGCCGGACGTTTGTGCTCTGCGCTCCGTGCTGCGGGAAGGCCTGCAGAGGGGCCCGTAGTGCTTGCATGAAGTTGGACTTCTAGGTGGGAAAGCAAGGATCAATGCCAGGGGCACCACTGCCGAGCTCAGCACGTGCAGAAGAGGGCCAGCAGCAGATTTCTGTCACGGCTCTTCGGCTGTGGGAGAAGAGCCCCGACGTATGTGCTCTGTGCGCTGAGATGCAGGAAGGCCTGAAGACTGCCTTAGAGGTTGCATGCAATTGATATTTTAGGTAGGAAAATGAGGAGCAAGAGCAATTCTGGTGGCACTGTTGCGTACCTCAGCGTACGCAGAAGTGGCCCAGCAGAAGCTTTCTGCCCTGGCTCTTGGGCTCTGGGAGCAGATGCCAAACATTTGTGCTCTCTACACTGTGCTGCAGGACGCCTGGGAGCATGTGCTGAACACAACTGGATTTTTAAGTGGAAAAGTGAGGAGCAAGAGCAATGCCGCTAGCACCATTGTGGAGCTCACCGTCTGCAGAAGAGGCCAAGCAGCAGCTTTCTGTCATGGCTCTTTGGCTGTGGGAGCAGAAGCCAGACGATCACACTCTGCGCACCGTGCTGAGGGACATGTAATCTTTAAAATCTGCCATCCTTCTGAGAGAGAGAAAACTCCTTGATGTAATCAAATCTAGGCCAATGTTCACATTATCTAAATGTTACAATCATGACTTGAGATGGCCAAGTGATCAGACTGATTTCTTTGCAATGCCTGAACACCTACATGGGATTCCTCAGCAGACAGTTGCTATGCTCACTAATATGGATTTTAATATCTATACTTATCGCCAGTTTTCCTGTGAAGTTGATGAACTTTTGTCCAGTTTGAAGCAACTAAGGCAGGAGCTAAACAACACAGAGCAAGCTAGTGGACATCCCTCTGCAGCCGCATGAGACACATGTCTGACACGTGTTACTTCAAAAGCGCATTCTGAGCAACATTAGGATGAAATCTGGACATCTTTGAGAAGAACACTCGATGACCTGCAAACATGTTACAGTTCTGGATCTTGCCAAAAACCTAAGTGATACATGGGCTTCGCTACCTGGAAACTCTAAAGTATGTTTACAAACCCTAGAAAAAACAACAAATAAACCTTCTGCAAAAGAGCAGAGGAGAGATTGCCTGTAACCTGCTGGAGTGATCCTAAGGAAAGAAACACGTAGTACAAAGAACCTATTATCTAAGAGACTAAAAGGAAGAACCTGAAGGGAAAAAGTTCTTGTGAAATAGGAGGTAAGTGTAAAGCATAAAGTCCAGATCATAGGCTGTTAAAAGCTACAAAATTGCACAAGTCTTACAATAAGTAGAGCTGATAGCAAAAGCAACTTGTGAATCAAACAAATTGTAATATCTGTACGTCAAGGGGAGGAAAACAAGCACCCTTCAGGCATGCAGCAGCAGACACAGCGAGTGCCCCCAGTCCCCACTGAGGGCCATGGCAATGGAGGAATCACAGCACACACAGGCTGGGTACAGACAGAGCTGAAGAGAAGGTTCCTGAGAGCAGGACGGCTCCTGGCAGAGGAACTGTCACAGCTTCAGCTTGCACAGGATGCCCTGCCCCTCCCAAAAAAGAAAAACATTCAATAAAGCCAGAAGGTTGATATTAGCAAGAAAAGAAACTGGATGGTAAAGCTTGCTTATGTCAACACTTCTTCAACACACACACACAGAACTTACTTTGCTTGTCCTCTCTGTGAAAATAAAAAGTATCTGCATGCTGCTGGAATGTAAAAGGAAGCCCAGAATTTTTACTGAAGTTCTTTTCCTGTTTGATAAGCCGGGCCACCTGAAAGGTGAAATTTCTACCAGCACTCTAGGAAGTGTCACAAACGCTTCCCACATGTCACACACGTCACACATGTCTCATCACACATCAAGCACGTGTCACACACACATCACACATGTGTCACACACACATCCCACATGTGTCACACATAAGCAGGTAGCAGACAAGGAGCCGAAAGGGGGCAGGAAGGGGGAGGCATGGGGCAGGCAGGAGGAAGGCAGGGTGCAAGCAGGGTTCTGGCAGGGTACAGGAAGTGTGTAGGCAGGAGTTAGGCAGGGTGCATGCAGTTTGCTGGCATGGAGCAGGCATGGTGAAGGCAGGAGGTAGGCAGGGAGCAGGAAGGGAGCAGGCAGGGTCCTTGCAGGGAGCAGGGGGCAGGCAGGGGGCATGCAGTGTTCAGTCAGGGAGCAGGCATCGTGAAGACAGGGAGCAGGCAGGGGACAGGGAGCAGGCAGAGAGCAGGGACCAGGCAGGGGTCAGGGAACAAAGTGCAGGGAGCCCTACCAAGGCTATTCCTGACAAAGACCCACATGGACTCGTTAGAGCAGAGCAGTGGAAGCCATGATAATGGGTAAGCAAAGGCAAAGTGTGGCAACTGATGCTGAGAACACCCCTGGTTTGCTTGATGAAGGAGGATGGTGTGGAATAACTGGAAATTAAACTTACATTTAAGATATAGCATTGTTCACACATAAAGGAAAAATGGACTTTCAGTGGAAGATGCAGCTACACCTGGTGTGCCAGGAATGTGCACTTCACAGCGGTGCCTGTGGCAACATCAATGGAGGATGAAGCAGAGTGGAGCCACTCTCTGTCATAACACCAGCAGAGATGGGAACTAGGTGGTACTAGACATGGATAAGCTGCTTAATTGCTACCCTGAGACAACAGTTTGTCATCTCTTGTCAAAGTGCTGTCCTTTGCGTGAGCTTTGCTTCATTATAATGCATTTTAATATATTAAAAAAACACACCTCCATCTCTAATACTACCCACCTCTGAAGTGAGATCACCCTTCTTCGAGCATGCTCTTTAAATTCTTTGTAGTATATACCTTTAAAAACGAAGCAAGAGAATTTTAAACCAATAATAATAGAGGCATGTATGACTGGAGTCACTCAAGCTCCACCTTGAATGTGAAAAGTAGTATAAAATGGCCCAACAAAGGGGGAATACTGGGGAAGACATCATCATGGGTGAGTTGAGGAAAATTCCATCAGCAGATTACCCTTGACTCCTGGGACTAGTCAATGGGCTGGACCTTTCTTTCCCAGCCCCTCATAGAGATGTCTTTGGGTAAGAGCTGCACTGTATTAAGTGCCTCCCTGGGAAAATCAGGAACCTTTGTATAGAGTTACTTTTCACTTTTTACTTTTTTATTTTAAAGCCAGGCTGTGTTATTCATAACCTTATTGTGTGTTTGTATAACCTATTATTTGTACATGCTTTTGCAGTGTAGTTATCACCGTCAATCCATAATCTGTTGCTTTAATAAACTGCACTGTTTAAGTAGCTAATTGTAATAGTTTTCTCATTGAACATGACCAAATCCTTCAGTTTGGATGTCTTAGCTCATGAGCACAATTAGACTGAAAGTGCAGGGCACTATTAGTGCATCCGGAATCATGATTGTTCAATATATTGAATGTTACCAGACTGATAGTGGTAAAATGGGCATCACTTAGAATCTAAGCCTAGCTGCACACAGCACCTCTAATATCTGAAGATTGGCTGGAATGCAAGGGGGTTTATTTTCTGCCAAATTGTCTTGCCTTTTAACACGACAGAAAATTTGCATAGTCAGCAGGATTTCCATGGATAAACTGCTGCAAAAATACAATTATGCCTCTTCCCCTTCTGGGCAGGAGTGGGCCCAAAACTTTTGGACAGAAAAATACTGTTTGGCATGGGTTGTGGGAACATAACCTTGAAAACAAGGGAGTTAACATCGCTGTTAGTGAAAGGGAGTCTTAGACCAGTAAACATCTGTTCACACACTGGGCACATGTGTGCTGATGTTGCAACTGGTAATTTTCCACTCCAGCCTGAGGGGGGATATAAGGACCTGTGCAGGGAGGGATGGGTGAGAAGGCCAGATGTGCATCTTCATTCGGGGGTGGGGGGGTGGCGCACTGAAGGAGCACTGCCTGCCACCCCTCTGACCCTCTGACAGGGAAACATGTTCCTTCTCCTTATCCTTCTCCTGCTCAGCGGTATCCAGTTCAACCAGGGGATTGATGCATGTAACCTGCTTCGCATTAATATATGTATTTGCTTAGCAGTAATAACTCAATAAATAGAATAGAGCACTTAATTATTTGTATTGTGGTTGGTGTCCAGTCTTTGTATATGGCAGTCCTATGAACCTGGAACATAACTGGTGATGAGGATGGGATTTTCGTAGTGCAAACACTGTAGACTGAAAACAGGGCTGGGTCAGGGGAGTATGTAACTGCATCAAGAGGCAAAGTTCTGCGTGTGTGAAAACAGGGCTTGGTCTATGTGTGTGTGTGTGTGCTGTTGGGGTCACATTAAGGTTTTTGTATGCTTCATAAGAGCAAGCCTCGGGCCGTGGCTTCTCCTGTGGGGTGACCAGGGTGGACACAGGAACCGTGGGGCAGGTTGAGAGCTAAAATAGAGATTTGCATTAATGTAGGCCCTGAACTGCAGGGAGCTAAGGACCCCATGGGAGTGTTAAAGTATTGGGGTGAGTCTGTACAAACCCCCCCATATGCGCTTGAAGGACAGACTGAGTCATGCTGGACTCATGGCAGGCTGTTTGTTGTTTGCTATAAAGGCATGGTAGAAAAGAACACAGAGTTGGAGCAACAAGTAGCAGATTTACATTCCAAACTAGACTGGGTTAAAGCAGAAGCGCTGTTGCAGAGGCAGGCATTTGTAGCCACTGCAGAGCAGGGTGAGAGACTTGGGGAAAAAAAGTGCCACCCGAGCAGAAAAATAGGCTGTGTCTCCAAAAAAGACAGCAATAAAAAAGATACAAAGGCAGTGAGGCCATGGGTCCATGCCCTTGTGTCTGATCCCAGTTGGGACACGGAGACATGGAATGGAGATATTTGGGGAACAAGTGAGTCAGAATGAAATACTGACAATGAGGCAGACGTGAAAAAGGAAGGAGCTCATGCAGCTCCTGTGTTTAAAGGTAAGGTGATTACTGCAGCAAGCAGGCAAGTAAGAACGGGAGACTGACAGATTATAGTCCCGAGAAGACTAAGAATTTATCAGATAAATACAAGCAGAGGCCAGGGGAGAAACCCCAGAACTGGCCAGTTCGCCTCATGGAGGAAGGAGCAGATACTGTATTGTTAGACAGGGTGGGTGCGAAAAATACTACTATCAGAATAAGGAAATCCCATTGAACACATGATTGAAAAGCTAAGCCAGTCAGGGGATTTACCTTGACTGTGCTTGTCCAAAACAGCTCAGGACCAGGGGAGAGTAGGAAAGGGGGAGATGTGGGAACTGCAAGCTGTCCTGTTCCCGCTATGTGGATAATTACAGAAGAATAATAATTGCTGATAGGGCACCTGGGTCTTGAGCAGGCCAGGGAGTGTTTGCATTCCTGGGTGCAAGGCTGGGTTGTGGAACAGCCTGAGGAGTGATTGCTTACAGAATGAATTTTATAGTGACTGAAGTAGTCACTGTGATTGATGTGCTTTCTGTTTGGCTTCATAGCTCAGATCTAAACCCTCTAGTGTTGCAGTGGGCCTCCTATGTGGCTGTTTGGGCCTGGAGGCAAGCACCCGGATTGAAGTGGCGAAGACAACTGCTTTCGCGGGTGTTTGCCTGGGGCCTCAGGAACACTGTGTGTCTTTTACAGATTAATTGGACAATGCTGTACAAAGGCAGATTGATAAATCTGGGACTGCGCTTTTAGTTCAGCTAGCATATGAAGGTGCAGGTGGGGATTGCGGGGCTGTGTTAGCCTCAGTCACTTTAAATAATTGCTTGTCTTTAACTCTTAATTCCATTTCTACTTCTTTAAATGTTACAGTTGCTTCAAAATGTTCTAATAAATCTCGCCATAGTAAAGATTTTGGAGAATTTGACGTGTATAAAAATGTATGCTTTCCTATTCCCTTTTCCAATTTGTACTTTAAGGGTTTCAGAAAAAACACTTTTTCTTGGTGGCCAGTAGCTCCCACAACTGTAACAAATTCTTTTCCCCATGAAATCAAACTCTGATTTAACACCAAATAGTTTGTTCCTGTATCCACTGAAAATTCCACCTCATTTTCTCTGGTCCCTAGCTTTAATTTAACCAGTGGATCCACCAGGGTAGGTTCCCCAGGTCCCCGTCAATCTAGTTCCAATCCAGTCACCAGAGCTATCTGGGGAATATTTACCTTGGGGCTTTCCCGTTTCAAATATTTAATCTCTTTTACAACATGTACACTGGTTTTGTCTCATGGGGAATGGATTCATTTTCCACCCCTCCTCTCTTTCTGTTTGTCTTTATCCAATACATTCTTAATCTCATTGGGACTATAGTCCGCCAATACATCTGTTTTCACTTGCCTGTTTGCCCCAGTAATCATCTTATATTTAAATACAGGAGCTGCATGAGCTTCTTCCTTTTTATTTTTCTTTCACGTCTGTCTCGTCGTTAGTATTTGATTCTGACTCATTGGTACCCCAAATATCTCCATCCCATGTCTCTGTGTCCCAGTTGGGATCAGACAAACAGGTACGGACTCGTAGCCCAATTGCCTTTGTGCCTTTTTTACTACTCCATTTCTCAGCGGCACGAACAGTGTATTTTTCTGCTAAGGTGGTACTTATTTTTTATTTTCCTTTTTTTCCCCTCAAGTCTCTCACCCTGCTCTGCAGTGGCTACAAATGCCTGCCTCTGCAACAGCGCTTCTGCTTTAACCCTTTCTTAACTCTGAATGTAAACCTGCTGCTTGTTGCTCCAGCTCTGTGTTCTTATCTGCCATGCCTTTGTAAGCAGCCTGCCATGTGTTCAGCATAACTCAGTCACTCCCTCAAGTGGCTATGCGGGGTTTGTACAAACTCACGCCAATACTTCGACGCTCCCATAGGGTCCTTAGCTCCCCACGGTTCAGGTCCTACATTAGTGCAAAAATCTATTTTATCTCTCAACCTGCCCCACGGTTCCTGTGTCCACCCCGGTCACCCCACAGGAGAAGTCACGGCCCAAGGCTTTTTCTCACTAAACACAGTGATCATGTATTCCACAAAAACTTCAACGTGACAACAAAAATACACACAGAACAGCGTCTCTTGGTGCAGCTACATACCCCACTGACCAAGCCCTGCCCTGAACACACACACACACACACACACACACACACAAACAATCCCACAAGCACACTCTACATAATTACAATACTTAAAACACAAACAAAATCCAACTAGACAAACAGCTATCAATAATATAATCACAACATATAACACAGCATTAATCTTATCATATTGTTAACACCAAAATCGTCACTGTAATGAGCTGAAAATATAGGTCAAGTACCAACAAGTCACAAAGTTTTCAGGTTGCTAATACCAAAATCATTACCGTGATAATCCATGAAACTGAGTCAAACACTGATAAACTACAGACAGATCCAAATGTATACCAATTGGGCACTAGCACCTGGATATGCGCCTCTACCTATGAGATTTTGTATATCTCAATTTAGGGTAGGCTTCAGAAGATTAGCCCACAGAAAAATTTTCCGTCCAGAAGCTAACCCCAAATGAGCTTGCAGACAGATTCCTGTGTAGGATGTCTCTTACAACTTACAGAACAACAACCAGAAAATAATATACACAAAAAAACACCTTTTTTGAAGATGGCCCTTTTCTGCTCCCACAGTGATCTGCTTTAGTCAAGAAGTCCCTCCAGGAAAAATTCCTGAGGGATCTAGGGAGCCCTGTCCTCAGTGGGTCCTGCAGCCAAGCCGAGAAGGTCCCATCTGGGTCGCTGAATTGATTCGTGGAACTTGTTAAGAACTTGCCAACACAGCTTAAGTTGACAAGCAGGTATTCTTTATTGCAGTGCTGGGAGACACAGGAGATAGCTCCTCCTAGAGTGTCTCGTCCAAGCATCAAACTACACATGTATATATTGTTGATTAACAGACATATTCATTACATCCTATACATATTCATTAGGTCTGTAATCAGTAACATCATATTTCTAGACAATACTTCAACGTAATTCCCGTAGGCGCATAATAATGTGGTAGTGCTTTTTGGGACCCCTGGTGGTAGTTTCTTCATCATCTTTCTCTTCATCACTTTGTCCTTTGGCTGAACTTTAGGTTTGAGAAGTCCTGTTGTCATGCTAACAAACACTAGTTCAGTTCTAGCTGGTTGTTGTAAAACATTTACCTAAGACACTTCTTCATTGTCATCTACCTCAAAGCTCTTTCCCCTTGCTATTGTTGCAAAGGTACCAAGCTCAACATTACTTAACCACAAAGCAGAACAGATTTTACTTATTTACAAAAGATTAGACTTCATTTTGTATTTCTTTGTTTCAGCAGACTGCAGGCGCCCAGCACACTTCCCCAGCTTCTCACCCCAGTATGCCCCTTCCTGCGCCGGTGTCTCTCCACCCTTGCCATGTTATGTTCTTACTTGCCTTGTTACATCCTTGCCTTGTTACTTTTTTCCCATGTTACTTTTTGTTCCTTGAAACACAAGTCCTGGAAATCCCTCATTTGGATCATGAGAAAACACGGACAGCTGATGCAAAGTGGTCAGGTGTTTCACGTTACGAGGATGTGCTCATCCTTTTAAGCAGTGCTCCAATGCCTGACCATACGTACCCAGCGCTACCACCAGAAGACCCCTGTGCCTCTGAAGGCAAACCCTGGGGCTGGCAGCTGTCTCACAACAGCTGCTGCAGACCAGAGCCCTTCAGGAACTGCAGCTGGAGCCTGGGCAGAGGCTCCCGGGGCACCTACACTGGCACTAAACACCCGCGTCTGTGTAACTGCATCCCACCCAGCTTTTGATGGCTTGCCTTTGCAAACAAAGGCAGCACAAATTTCACGGTATTTCACGGTCTCTGCTGCCGTCTATTGACCTGTTACTGGAAATTAAGTTCTCTAATGGTCGTTTACTTCCTCACGTAGTCTTTCCTTCTCCTTCACCACTTGTCCTTTAGTTACTTTTTACATTTTGCAGGACTTGCAGTCTTATTTTGCAACATGGTTGTATCCATCCTGTTTTAGCAATGTGGTCGCAATTTGTGGGCCTTGCTTACAATAGATCAGGTTTGTGAACAACCAAGGGAACTAAAGTGCTCTGACATTAACATGAGTTAAAAGTTTCACTGGACAAATATTAACCTCTTCCTTCTACCCAGCCCACCAAACAACAACAAATCAGCTGCAAGAGCGGGACACTGCTTCCGACCGGTCCCACCTCCAGCTAGAGACATGTCATGGGGTGGCGGGGTGGGGGGTGTCAGCAGATGTACACATGAAACAAAAAAAACCCAAACCCCACAGAACAAACAAATGTGGCAGCGCCGGGACCCGCCTCACCTGCCTTCCCGGTCCCCACCACCGGCCGGAGCATGTTCCAGGGGGTGCAGGAACTGTGCCTTCAGGGCCCCTGAGACTTGCAGTGCATTTCCTCACGTGTGACTTTTCCACTGAGGTCTGCAGCTGGATAGTTCAGCTTCTTTGCACCAGCTCCCTCCTGCTTTCCTTGGGGACCTGCGCTGCACCAGGCAGAGAGAAGCTTTCTCTTCAGTGCCAACAAACACAAGTTGCTCAATGTATAATCTAATCAACTTTAAACCTCCTCAGCTCCATGACAAGTCCAACCCTCATTGCTGTCACTCCTTGCTTTGCCACCTAAATGTCCATTTGAGTCCAACCTCTCCGGTACCTGCTCTTGGTTGTCCTGCAGCAGAGTCTGTAGAGCACGAGTATTCGGCCTCTGCTCCCGTAGCAGAAGAGCCAGGACAGAAAGCTGGTGCTGGGCCTCTTCTGCAGACAGTGAGCTTTGAAACAGTGCCACACGCATTGCTGTTGCTCCTCTCCCACATAAGAGTGAAATTGTGTGCAAATTCTTTGGTGCCCTATCCTGGCTGTCCAGCAGCACAGTGAGTAGAGCATGAATGTTTGGCCTCTGATAGCACAGCTGAAGAGCCTGGACAGAAAGCTGATGCTGGGCCTCTTCTGAAGACAGTGGGGTTTGCAACAGTGCCATCTGCATTGCTGTTGCTCCTCACTTTCACACCTAAAAGTACATTTGAGTCTAATGTCTCTGGTGCCTGCTCTCAGCTGTCCTGCAGCAGAGTTAGTAGAGCACGAATGTTCAGCCTCTGTGCACACAGCTGAATAGCCAGGAAATAAAGCTGGTCCTGGGCCTCTTCTGCAGACCGTGAACTTTGCAATAGTTCCACCCGCATTGCTGTCTCTCCTCCCTTTCCCACCTAAATGTCCATTTGAATCCAACCTCTGCGGCACCGACTCTCGGCTCTTTTGCAGCAGACTGAGTAGAGCATGACTGTTTGGCCTCTGATCCCACAGCCGAAGACCCAGGAGGGAAAGCTGGAGGTGTGCCTCTTCAGCACACACTGAGCTTTGCAGTGGTGCCACCTGCGTTGCTGTCACTCCTCACCTTCCCTCCTAAAAGTCCATTAGAATCCAACTTTTTGGGTCCTGCTCTCATCTGTCCAGCGGCAAAGTGAGTAGAGCATAAATGTTTGACCTCCACTCCCACAGCCGAAGAACCAGGACAGAAAGCTGGTTCTGGGCATCTTCACCCCATAGTAAGCTTTGCAACAGTGCTTCCCTCTTGCTGTCACTTCTTGCTTTCCCATGTAAAAGTCCATTTGAATCCAAAGTTGAGGGGCCCGCTCACAGCTTCCCAGCAGTATAGTGAGTAGAGCACAAATGTTTGGCCTCTGCTCCCACACCTGAACAGGCAGGATGGAAAGCTGGTGCTGGGTCTCTTCTGCAGACAGTGAGCTTGGCAACAGTGCCACCCGCATTGCTGTCGCTCCTCTCTCTCCCACCTAAAATTCCATTTGAATCCAACATCTGCAGAGCCCGCTGTGGGATTTCCAGCAGCAGAGTGAGTAGAGCATGAACGTTTGGCCTCTGCTCGCACAGTCTAGGAGCCAGGAGGGAAAGCTGGTGCTGGGCTCCTTCTGCACACTGTAAGTTTGGAACGGTGCCGCCTGCATTTCTGTCGCTACTCGCTTTCCCACCTGAAAGCCCATTTGAACACAACCTCTCCGGTGGTCACTGTTGGCTGGCCAGCAGCAGCGTGAGTAGAGCATCACAGCTTGGCTTCTGCTCCCACAGCCGAAGACCCAAGAGAGAAAGCAGGTACTGGGCCTCTTCTGAACGCTGTGAGCTTTCAAACTCTTCCACAAACATTGCTGTCGCTCCCCGCTTTAGCTTCTAAAACTCCATTTGAATCCAAACTCTCCGGTGCCCTCTCTCGGTTGAGAAGCAACAGTGCAGAGCACGAAGGTTTGGACTCTGTTAAACACAGCCGAAGAGCCAGGACAGAAAGCTGTTGCTCTGCATCTTCAGCACACAGTGATATTTGCAACAGTGACACATACATTGCTTTTGCTCCTCGCTTTATCTCCTAAAAGTCCATTTGAATCCAACCTCTCCGGTGCCTGCTCTTGGCTGAGCAGCAGCAGAGTGAGTAGAGCACGAAAGTTTGGACTCTGCTAACACAGCTGAAGAGCCAGGCCAGAAAGCTGCCTTCTGGGCATCTTCAGCACACACACATTGCTGTCGCTCCTCACTTTCGCAACTCAAAGTCCAATTTAATCCAACATCTAGGGTTTCTGCTCTCGGCTGAGCATCAGCAGAGTGAGTAGAGCACGAACGTTTGGGCTCTGCTCCCACAGCCAAAGAACCAGGAGGGAAAGCTGGTGCTGGGATTCTTCAGCATGTAGTGAGCTTTGCAACTGTGACACATACATTGCTTTTGCTCCCCACTTTATCTCCTAAAACTTCATTTGAATCCAACCTCACCGATGTCCTCTCTCGGTTGAGAAGTGGCAGAGTAGAGCACGAAGGTTTGGACTCTGCTAAAAGAGCCGAAGAGCCAGGCCGCAGAGCTGTTGCTGTGCATCTTCAGCACACAGTGATATTTGCAACAGTGACACACACATTGCTTTTGCTCCTCGCTTTATCTCCTAAAAGTGCCTTAGTTACTAAACTGTTTGTATCTCAACCCATGGAAGTTGCATTCTTTTCGATTCTCTTCTCCGTCCCTCCAGGAGTAGGGAGAGGGAAAGGAGGGGCGGAGTGAGGGAGAGACTATGTGGCTGACAGAGTTTAAACCACGACAGCTGCCCAGCAGCAGAGTGAGTAGAGCATCAACGTTTGGCCTCTGCTCGCACAGCTGAATACCCAGGAGAGAAAACAGGTGCTGGGCCTCTTCTGAACACTGTGAGCTTTTAAACTCTTCCACTGGCATTGCTCTCGCTCCTCGCTTTCCCACCTAAAAGTCCATTTGAATACATCCTCTCCGGTGGTTGCTGTCGGCTGCCCAGTGGCAGAGTGTGTAGAGCAGGAATGTTTGGCCTCTGCTCCCACAGCTGAAGAGACATGACAGAAAGCTGGTGCTTGGCCTCTTCTGCACACTATGAGCTTTGCAACAGTACCACCCGCATTACTGTTGCTCCTCGCTTTCCCATCACAAAATCCATTTGAATACAACGTCTTTGGTGG
This sequence comes from Lathamus discolor, assembly GCF_037157495.1. Classification (NCBI taxonomy): domain Eukaryota; kingdom Metazoa; phylum Chordata; class Aves; order Psittaciformes; family Psittacidae; genus Lathamus; species Lathamus discolor. The sequence continues at coordinate 25,582,798 of NC_088885.1, forward strand.
TCACTCTCGGCTGCTGTCCTGGCTTCAGCAGAAGCAGTCATTTTTTATGTGGAAAAGCGAGGAGGTACACGAATGCGGGTGGCACTGTTGCAAAGCTCACTGTTTGGTGAAGATGTCCAGCACCAGCTTTCCCTCCTTGCTATTCATCTGTGGGAGCAGATGCCATAAGTTCGTGCTCTACCCACTCTGCTGCAGGGCAGCTGAGAGCGACCACCGAAGATATTGTATTCAAATGGATTTTGAGGTGGGAAAGCGAGGAGCAACAGCAATACGGGTGGTACTGTTGCAAAGGTCATAGTGTGCAGAAGAGGGCAAGCACGATCTTTCTGCTCTTGTTCCTCCACTGGAGAAGCAAAAGCTGAATGCTTCTCTGAGAGCCTTGCTTCTACCATTTTAGGCAAGAAAGCTGGGGTGCATTGACATGCTGGTGACACTGCTGCAGAACTCTCTGGTTGCTGCTGAGACCCAGCAGCAGCTTTCTGCTCTGCCTCCTCACCTGTATATGCTTTAGCTGGACGTTTGGAGTATGTGAGCACTTTGCCTGGCTCTGGCAAAGGTACATCAAAGAGGCGCTGTAGGAAGATCTTCTTTAGATGACAAAGGTAGTGCACATTGCCGTGTTGCTGACACTGAAGCACAGCTCACTCTGTGCAGGTCATTCCCAGCACCAGCTTTCCTCCCTTCCATCTCCACTGTGGTAGCAGAGGATGGAGACTTCGGCTGAATGCCCAGCTGCAGCTTTATGCTCTGGCTCCTCAAATGTATCTGCATCAGATGGACTTTTGGAGTGTGTGAGCACTGCACCTGGCTCTGGTGAGGGAACCTCAAAGAGGCAGTGTAGGAAAGATGGACCTCAGATGACAAATGTAGTGCACATTTCCATGCTGCTGACACTGGAGCAGAGCTCACTCTGCGCACATGATTCCCAGCAACAGCCTTCTGCTCTGCTATCTCCACTGTGGGAGCCAGGGATGGAGCCTTCAGCTGAATGCCCAGCTGCAGCTTTCTGCTCTGGCTCCTCCACTGGAGAAGAGGAAGTTGTATACTTCTCTTTGAGAGCCTTCCTTCTACTGTTTTAGGCAAGAAAGCTGCGGTGCATTGAAATGTTTGTGACACTGCTTCAGAGCTGCCTTGTTGCTTCAGAGGTCCAGCAGCAGCTTTCTGCTCTGGCTCCTCAACTGTATATGCATTGGCTGTATGTTCACAGTCTGTGAGCACTGCGCCTGGCTCAAGCGAGGGATAAACGAAGAGGCGCTGTAGGAAGATCTTCTTTAGATGACAAAGGTAGTGCACATTGCCATGTTGATGACACTGGAGCACAGATCGCTCTGTACAGGTGATCCCCAGTACCAACTTTCTGGCCTGCCACCTCCACTATGGGAGCAGGGGGTGGAGCCTTCAGCTGAATGCCCAGCAGCATTTCTCTGCTCTGGCTCTTCAACAGGAGAAGCAGAAACGGTATTTTCGCACTTTGAGAGCCTTGCTTCTGCCATTTCAGGCAAGAAAGCTGGGGTGCACTGACATGCTGGTGACACTGCTGCAGATTTCCTGTATTCTGCTGAGGCCCAACATCATCTTTCTGCCCTGCCACCTCCACTGTGGGAGCAGGGGATGGAGCCTTCACTTTGTGAACCAGCCTCCTTAGGGAGGGCACCGGAAAGCGAGCATGCTTCTCCGAAAGACACAGCAGAGGGATGGCATTTTACCTGCGAAGTTAGGGCTGATTCCCGTGCTGGTAAGAGTCTTGAGGAGCAAACTGTGTGGAGGAGATTCCCAGCACTCCTTTTCTTTCTGGGCTCCTGCTCGCTGGGAGCAGGGGATGGAGGGTTCGCTTTGTGAAACATGCTCTTGGATTTCTAACAGGGGGCACCAGACAGATAGTAGGCAGGTGGAGTTTAAATCAAAATAGAGAGGGCAGATTGTCATGTTATTGGCACCACTGCGGAGCTCACTGTGTATGGGTGATGCCGAACGCTATCTTTATGACCTGACTCCTCTGCTGCATAAGCAGGACCTGGACTTCTGCACTTTTAGAGCCTTGCCACTGAATCCAGCATGGGCTCTCCGAAAAGACAGAGCATACAGATAGAGTTTTAGGAAACAAAGCTATGGAAAATTCCCATGTTGGTGATACTACTGAGGAGCTCACTGTCTGGAGGTGATTACCAGCACAGGCTTTCTTTTGGCCTCCTCCTTGTGTGAGCAGGGGGTAGATGATTCACTTCATGAACCGTGCTCTGCAATTCCTAACTGAGGGCACCAGAAAACAGTACAGAGGTGAAGTTTTAGTTAAATAATATGCACAGTGATATCATCAAATGTGCCACCAACATGGCAATCTGCTCTCACTATTTTGATGAAAACTCCACGTAAGTACTGTCTTCCTTGTGCCCTCTTTTCAGGCTCAAGATGCAGAAGCAAGGCTCTCAGGGTGTGAAAGTCCAGCTGCTGCACATAAAGGCAAGGAGTCAAGTCTGAAAGCTAGTGGTGGCCATCATCTGTACACTGTGAGATCAGTAACAGTGCCACCACACGGCAATCTGCCCTCGCTATTTTAACTACAACTACAGCTGCCTATTGTCTTTCTGGTGCCCTTTGTCAGCTGCCCCAAAGCATGTTTCATAAATTGAAGCCTGCAACCCATGCTCCTAGAGAGGAGACCGGAAAGAATGCTGATGTTGGGAATCACATAAAGATATTTAGCTCCAAAATAGTTTCACCAACACGGTAATCTGCCCTAGGTCTGCTCCCTAAAACTCCATGTCTATGCTGTGTCTTTTCAGTGCACATGCCCAAGATGCAAAAGCAAATCTCACAGAGTGCGAAAGTCCTGCTGCTGCACATAAAGGTATGGAGTCAGGTTGGAATGTTGGAGTTCAGCACCACCTATAAACAGTTAGTTCCTCAAAGGTGTCACTAACATGGCTATTCACCCTCTCTATTTCAACTAAAATTCTACCTCCATATTGTCTTTCTGTTACCCTCTTCCAGGTGTCCTAGAGCAAGTTTCACAAAGTGAAGCCTGCATCCCCTGCTCGCACAGACAAGGGGCCAAGAAAGAAAACTGATGCTGGGAATCCCCTCCACACAGTGAGCTCCTCTGGAACGTCACCCATGTGGGAATCTGCCCTAACTTTTCTGCTGAAAATGCATCACTATGCTGTGTCTTTCAGTTCGGCAGCTTGAGATCCTGGAGGAAGGTTCTCAGAGTGTGAACGTTTAGGTCTTACATATGCAGCAGTTGAGCCAGGTCGGAAAGCTTGTGCTGGGCATCATCACTACACAGTGAGCTCCACAATGGTGTATCCAATACAGCAATCCCCCCCTAGTGATCTTAGCCAAAACTCCAGCTATGTACTGTCTTTCTGATGCCCTCTGTCAGGCGTCTGAGAGCACGGTTCACAAAATGAACCCTCCATCCCATGCTCCCACGGAGGAGGAGCTTGGAAACACACCTGATCTTGGAAATCACTTAGACACACTAAACTCCAGAACAGAGTCACCAACATAGGAATCTGACCTATATCTGCTCCCTAAAACTCCATCTCTATACTGTGTCTTTTTGTTGCGCCCTCTCGACATGCAGGAGCAAATTTCTCAGGGTGTGAAAGTCCAGCTGATGCACATAAAGTCGGGGAGCTATGTCTGAAAGCTAGGTCTGAGAATCATATGTACATAGTGAGATCAGCAACGGTGTTGCCAACATGTCAATCCGCCCTCGCTATTTTAACTAAAGCTCCACCTGTGTACAGTCTTTCTGGTGCCCTCTTTCAGGCGTCCTAGGGCACGGTTCACAAAGCGAAGCCTTCATCTCCTGCTCCCACGGAAGAGGAGCTCCAAATGAAAACTGGTGCTGGGAATCTCCTGCACTCAGTGAGCTCCTCAAGTGTGTCACCAACATGCGAATCTGCCCTAACTTTCCTGCTAAAACTATGTCCCTAGGATGTGTCTTTCCGTGCGGTCACTTGAGATCCTGGGGCAAGGCTGTCTGTGAATGTTCAGATCCTGCTTACGCAGCAGCTGAGAGAGGTCAGAAAGCTGGAGTTCTGCATAACCTATAAACAGTGTGCTCCACAACAGTGCCTCCAACATGGCAACCCACCCTTGCTATTTTAAATAATCTCCACCTGTGTACTGTCTTTCTGGTGCCCTCTGTTAGGAATCTCAGAGCACGATTCACAAAGTGAAGCCTCCAACCCCTGCTCACACGGAGGAGGAGGCCGAAAGAAAGCCTGTGCTGGTAGTCACTCCCAGACAGCGAGCTACTTAACAGGGTCACCAACAAGGAATTTGCCCAAGCTTTGCTGCCTGAAACTTCACCCATATGCTCTATCTTTTCAGCTCGCCAACTCAATATGTAGGAGCAAATCTCTCAGGATGAGAAAGTCCAGGTCCTGCTTATGCAGCTGAGGAGACAGGTGTGAAAGCTAGTGCTGGCCATCATCTACACACGGTGAGATCAGCCAGTGCTGATTGCAACGGTGCTACCAGCATGGTAATCTGCCCTTGCTATTTTAACTAAAACTCTACCTGCATACAGTAACTCTGATGCTCACTCTTGAGATCCCGGAGGAAGACTCACAGAGTGTGAACGTCCAGCTAATGCATATACAGCTGGGCAGCCAGATCAGATAGCCTGTGCTGGTGAGCTCCGCAATGCTGCCACCAACATGGCAAACCGCCTTTGCTATTTTAACTCAAAGTCAATCTGTGTACTGTCTTTCTGGTGCCATCTCTCTGGTGTCCCAGAGCAAGGTTCACAAAGTGAAGCCTCTGTCCCCTGCTCCCACCCTGGAGGAGCCCGGAAAGAAGCCTGGTGCTGGGAATCACCTAAACACATTGAGCTCCACAGTCGTGTCACCAACATGGTAATTTGCCCCACCTTTGCTACCTAAAACTGTACTTTGATGCACCCTCTAGAGATCGTAGATTAAGGCTCTCAGTGTGAATATCCAGTTCCTACTTATAGAGCAGAGGAGCCAGATCAGACAGATGGTGCTGGGTATCACCAACAGAGTGTGAGCTCCACAGTGGTGCTGCAACATGACAGTCCGCCCTTGCTATTTTAACTAAAACTCCATCTGCGTGCTGTCTTTCTGGTGCCTTCTCTCAGGCGTCCCAGAGCAGAGTTCATGAAGAGAAGCCTCCACCCCCTGCTCCCACAGTGGAGGAGCCCGGAAACAAACCTGGTGCTGGGAATCACCTACACACAGTGAGCTCTGCAATAGTGTTACCAACATGGTAATCTGCCCTTGGTTTGTTCCCCAAAACTCCATCTGCTTACAGCATCTCTTCTGGTGCACGATCAAGGGTGTCCTGGAGCAAGGCTCACAGGGTGTAAACATCTAGCCTCCTCCTAAAGCCAAGCAGGCAGGTCAGAAAGCTGGTGCTGGGCATCACCAACAGTGTGAGCTCTGCAGCGGTGCCATCAGCAGGGCAATTCCCCCTCCCTCAGCTTTGCCATTTAAATATCTATCCTATTAGAGTGCCTCTGCTATGCTCCCTCTCCAGTTTAAGGAGCAATGTTCACAGAGTGCGAACATCCAGCTAATGCATATACAGGCAATGAGCCAGGTCAGAAAGCTGGTGCTGGGAATCACCAACAGAGCATGAGCTCCACAATGGTGTCACCAACATGACAATCTACCCTACCTTTGCTACCTAAGACTGCATTTTGATGTGCCCTTTCAAGACGCTGGAGCAAGGCTCTAAATACAGCCAGGAAGGAATCATTTGAGTCCAAATGAACTGCATATATGGGCGGCCTTACCGATTGCCTTTTGTTCCTGGTGATATGTTTTTGCAGGGAAAACAGGATCTCAGACAATATCTGCTCATACTGGGTAAAACCCTTAGCTCTGGCAATATCTTGTTAGGACTTCACCCAGACTGTAGCTGGACAATGCAACTCCAGATCAAGGGACCCATAACTGGCTATTGGAATGCTCCAGAATGGGAAGGGTGGTATTGATTGTGTAATAATACTGCTAGGAAGGCCCTTTCCCCCAGGATGGACTGGAAAATGTATGTTGTGTGTTGTACTCCCAGGTGGTATACAGACATTATAGATTGAAGTGTGTAGTCTATTCCAGGTAAGACTGCAGAACTGTGTGGCTCTTGGCACATACACATACCAGAATGGCAGACTATCCACAGATCTAGCAGAAATCTGGAAGCAAACAAAGATATTACATCAGGCTGTTGGAGGTGATACTAAGTGGGTATTTGAAGAATTATGGCATAGACTTACATCTTGGCTACTAAATTAGATCTGGTTAAAAAACTAGTTTGTGATCATTATAGTAATAATCTGTGTCTCTATTCTTGCAAGACCCATGATTCAATTTTCTAATTGCTGGTCATGATGGTGTATTAGAATAAAATATGAGTAAAGGGTATAGAATGACACTTACAGGATATATGTATATCCAGTAAGTCTCCAAGGAGGAAAATGTAACCTTAATCCCTAAAACTAACAATAGTTTGTGTGCCTTTAACATCGTAAAATAGACCAAACCGTTCTTACTAACACATAGAGAGAAAAAAATATTTGGCTGATGGGGAAAGGAGCATCATGGGACTGATAACAACTAAGGAGGCAATAAATAAGACCAAGGATGCAAGCATTCAAGGTACCAGAGCAGCATCCAGCGTGGAGCAACACTGGAAGACAACAGAAGCAAGGACATACCAACAGCTAACTCAGCACTAAGACCTTGCAAGTGTGCGCAAGCACTCCGCTCATTCAGTAAACAGTGAGGAAGACTATCAGCAACCACCAAAGACCCCTATCCAGAAAGAAAGCACATGTGTCATTAGGATGCAAGTATTATAATTAGTTCCTAGAAAAGCTATGAATATGCATGAGTATGCTAAATATATATCCGCTGTTGACAAGTATCGGGTGTGCTCACCTGTCCAAAAAAATTCATGTATGTGCCCAATGCTGCAATAAAGATTGTCTGTTTTCTAAAACTCCAAACTGAGCCTTACAGAGTTTCTCTGACCAACTTTTACAGTAACAACAGCACATCACGCCCAGGGGCTTCCCAACAACAGCAAAATGCCGCTGGCCTGATCTAGCCTGGGAGCAAGAACCCTTCCAGTGCCTGGCACTGGAGCTCCAAAGCCCTGGTGCAGGGCACTGGGCTTTATACTGCCCTAGAGCACTGGGATGCGTTGCCAGGTGTTGACACGGGCGTGACGGGGCCCCCACAGCCCTGCCCACCGCAGCCCTGCTGCTGCTGCCCCTTCGCCCAGCGTGCCTTGGAGAAAGGCCTTTGGGGTGCTGGCCCTCAGGCGGTGCCTGTGCCCAGGATGCCCAGGGGGATGTCGCTGCCCATGGTGGCCACAAACTGGGAACCACTGCGGGCTGTCCCTCTACATTAATCGCTATGTCCAGACTGTATCAATAAAGGCTTTTGTACCACATACAGTCATTTGAGTGTGGTGATCTCAGAGGTGAAAGAAAGGAAGAAAGGGAGGGAGGAAGGAAGGAAGGAAGGGAGGGAGGAAGGAAGGAAGGAAGGAAGGGAGGGAGGAAGGAAGGAAGGAAGGAAGGAGGAAGGAAGGAAGGAAGGAAGGAAGGAAGGAAGGAAGGAAGGAAGGAAGGAAGGAAGGAAGAAGGAAGGACGAAGGAAGGAAGAAGGAAGGAAGGAAAGAAGGAAGGAAGGAAGGAGGGAAGGAAGGAAGAAGGAAGGAAGGAAGGAAGGAAGAAGGAAGGAAGGAAGGAAGGAAGGAAGGAAGGAGGAAGGAAGGAAGGAAGGAAGAAGGAAGGAAGGAGGAAGGAAGGGAGGAAGGAAGGAAAGAAAGAGAAAAAGAAAGAAAGAAAAGAAAAGGAAGGAAGGAAGGAAGGAAGGAAGGAAGGAAGGAAGGAAGGAAGGAAGGAAGGAAGGAAGGAAGGAAGGAAGGAAGGAAGAAGGAAGGAAGGAAGGAAGAAGGAAGGAAGGAAGGAAGGAAGGAAGGAAGAAGGAAGGAAGGAAGAAGGAAGGAAGAAGGAAGAAGGAAGGAAGGAAGGAAGAAGGAAGGAAGGAAGTAAGGAAGAAGGAAGGAAGGAAGGAAGAAGGAAGGAAGGAAGGAAGGAAGAAGGAAGGAAGGAAGGAAGAAGGAAGGAAGGAAGGAAGGAAGGGGGGAAGGAAGGAAGAAGGAAGGAAGGAAGGAAGGAAGGAAGGAAGGGGGGAAGGAAGGAAGAAGGAAGGAAGGAAGGAAGAAGGAAGGAAGGAAGTAAGGAAGAAGGAAGGAAGGAAGGAAGAAGGAAGGAAGGAAGGAAGGAAGAAGGAAGGAAGGAAGAAGGAAGGAAGGAAGGAAGGAAGGAAGGGGGGAAGGAAGGAAGAAGGAAGGAAGGAAGGAAGGAAGGAGGAAGGAAGGAAGGAAGGAAGGAAGGAAGAAAGAAGGAAGGAGGAAGGAAGGGAGGAAGGAAGGAAAGAAAGAGAAAAAGAAAGAAAGAAAAGAAAGGAAGGAAGGAAGGAAGGAAGAAGGAAGGAAGGAAGGAAGAAGGAAGGAAGAAGGAAGGAAGAAGGAAGGAAGAAGGAAGGAAGGAAAGAAGGAAGGAAGGAAGGAAGGAAGGAAGGAAGGAAGGAAGGAAGGAAGGAAGAAGGAAGGAAGGAAGGAAGGAAGAAGGAAGGAAGGAGGAAGGAAGGAGGAAGGAAGGAAAGAAAGAGAAAAAGAAAGAAAGAAAAGAAAAGGAAGGAAGGAAGGAAGGAAGGAAGGAAGGAAGGAAGGAAGGAAGGAAGGAAGGAAGGAAGGAAGGAAGGAAGGAAGGAAGGAAGAAGGAAGGAAGGAAGGAAGAAGGAAGGAAGGAAGGAAGGAAGGAAGGAAGGAAGGAAGAAGGAAGGAAGGAAGAAGGAAGGAAGAAGGAAGAAAGGAAGGAAGAAGGAAGGAAGGAAGTAAGGAAGAAGGAAGGAAGGAAGGAAGAAGGAAGGAAGGAAGGAAGGAAGAAGGAAGGAAGGAAGGAAGAAGGAAGGAAGGAAGGAAGGAAGGGGGGAAGGAAGGAAGAAGGAAGGAAGGAAGGAAGGAAGGAAGGGGGGAAGGAAGGAAGAAGGAAGGAAGGAAGGAAGAAGGAAGGAAGGAAGTAAGGAAGAAGGAAGGAAGGAAGGAAGAAGGAAGGAAGGAAGGAAGGAAGAAGGAAGGAAGGAAGGAAGAAGGAAGGAAGGAAGGAAGGAAGGAAGGGGGGAAGGAAGGAAGAAGGAAGGAAGGAAGGAAGGAAGGAGGAAGGAAGGAAGGAAGGAAGGAAGGAAGGAAGGAAGAAAGAAGGAAGGAGGAAGGAAGGGAGGAAGGAAGGAAAGAAAGAGAAAAAGAAAGAAAGAAAAGAAAAGGAAGGAAGGAAGGAAGGAAGAAGGAAGGAAGGAAGGAAGAAGGAAGGAAGAAGGTAGGAAGGAAGAAGGAAGGAAGGAAAGAAGGAAGGAAGGAAGGAAGAAGGAAGGAAGGAAGGAAGGAAGAAGGAAGAAGGAAGGAAGGAAGGAAGGAAGAAGAGGAAGGAAGGAAGGAAGGAAGGAAGGAAGGAAGGAAGGAAGGAAGAAGGAAGGAAGGAAGGAAGAAGGAAGGAAGGAAGAAGGAAGGAAGGAAGGAAGGAAGGGGGAAGGAAGGAAGAAGGAAGGAAGGAAGGAAGGAGGAAGGAAGGAAGGAAGGAAGGAAGGAAGGAAGGAAGGAAGGAAGGAAGGAAGGAAGAAGGAAGGAAGGAGGAAGGAAGGGAGGAAGGAAGGAAAGAAAGAGAAAAAGAAATAAAGAAAAGGAAGGAAGGAAGGAAGGAAGGAAGGAAGGAAGGAAGGAAGGAAGGAAGGAAGGAAGGAAGGAAGGAAGGAAGGAAGGAAGGAAGGAAGGAAGGAAGGAAGGAAGGAAGGAAGGAAGGAAGGAAGGAAGGAAGGAAGGAAGGAAGGAAGGAAGGAAGGAAGGAAGGAAGGAAGGAAGGAAGGAAGGAAGGAAGGAAGGAAGGAAGGAAGGAAGGAAGGAAGGAAGGAAGAAGGAAGGAAGGAAGGAAGGAAGGAAGGAAGGAGGAAGGAAGAAGGAAGGAAGGAAGGAAGGAAGGAAGGAAGGAAGGAGAAGGAAGGAAGGAAGGAAGGAAGGAAGGAAGGATGAGGAAGGAAGGAGAAGGAAGGAAGGAAGGAAGGAAGGAAGGAAGGAAGGAGGCCAGGAGTTTTGGTTCCCTCTGCATGAACATTGCAGAAACATAGAGAGCATACAGGAGTTCCTCACCATTCCTTACCAATACACCAAGTGGCAGTTGCTACTACGCTGCTTATGGTGAGGTCTTCTTGGAAAGAAGAAGAATTTCAGAAATCTCTTCTGCATTTGTTACTCCAAATGTTTAGATATTTGCTTGTGTTTATTAACATTCATGTGCTTATTCTGGGGGCTTTCCTCCTGTATTACTACTTGAATGCAACACTTCATTGACTGCTGCCTAATTCTATGTTCTTGATAGCTCAATAAAGTGTTTTGATACCAATTTGGCTTAAAACACCTGAGCTGAGCAGCTTTTCCCTGCAACACTCAGGCAAAACAAGTAACTGACTCAACCATGTAGAACAGTTTTAAAAACCCTCAGCTAAGTATCACGTAAGGGTACAATTGTATGAGACCGAGGTCGGGGCTTGTTATGTAGAACCCTATATTCTGTAGCCCCATGATGCTCACTGACAGGGAGGGGCTGGTTGGGAATGTGATTCTCCAAGGCAGCCTTTGCGGTAGCAATCATGAGATGGTCAAGTTTGAGATCCTCAGGACAGTGAGAAGGGCATACAGCAAGCTCACTGCCCTGGACTTCAGGAGAACAGTCTTTGGCCTCTTCAGGATCCTGCTCAGTAAGGTTCCATGAGATAAAGCCCTGGAGGGCAGGAGGGCACAAGACTTCTGGTTGATATTCAAGGATCACCTGCTCCATGCTCAGGAGTGCTGCATCCCAACTAGAAGGACGTGCAGCAGGAGGGCCATGAGCCCTCCATGGATAGATAAGGAACTGCTGAGAAAACTTAGAGGGAAAAAAGACGCTAATAAAAGGTGGAAGTGAGGACAGGCAGCATGGGAAGAATACAGGGATGCTGTCTGGGAAGCTAGGGACCAGGTCAGGAAAGCTAAAGCCTGGCTAGAATTAAATCTGGCAAGGGATGTGAAAGATAATAGGAACGGCTTCTGTAGATATGCAGTAAACAAATGACAGACTAGGGACAATGTGGGCCCTCTCCAGAAGCTAATGGCGTGTGGGAGGTGAAGGCAATAGGATATGCATGAGAAACACTCTGGGAACAAGCCATGAGGCTTTGTAAATAAGCAAGCCTTGGGGTGATAAGCCAGGATGCTGTTGTTGTGGAGAAGGACTTGGGGGTGTTGGTTGACGAGAAAATGAACATGAGCTGGCAGTGTGTGCTTGCAGCCCAAAAAGCCATCCATATCCTGGGCTGCATCAAAAGGAGCGTGACCAGCAGGTGCAAGGAGGTGATCCTGCCCCTCTACTCTGCTCTCGTGAGACCTCACCTGGAGTATTGTGTGCAGTTCTGGTGTCCTCAACATAAAAAGGACATGGAACTGCTGGAACAAGTCCAGAGGAGGGCCACGAGGATGATCAGGGGACTGGAGCACCTCCTGTATGAAGATAGGCTGATAAAGTTGGGGCTTTTCAGCCTGGAGAAGAGAAGGCTGCGTGGAGACCTCATAGCAGCCTTCCAGTATCTGAAGGGGGGCAATAGGGATGCTCGGGATGGACTCTTCGTCAGGGACTGTAGTGATACGACAAGGGGTAACGGGTTGAAACTTAAACAGGGGAAGTTTAGATTGGATATAAGGAGGAAATTCTTTCCTGTTAGGGTGGTGAGGCACTGGAATGGGTTGCCCAGGGAGGTTGTGAGTGCTCCATCACTGGCGGTGTTCAAGGCCAGGTTGGATGAAGCCTTGGGTGAGGTGGTTTAGTGTGAGGTGTCCCTGCCCATGGCAGGGGGGTTGGAACTAGATGATCTTGAGGTCCTTTCCAACCCTAACTATTCTATGATTCTATGATTCCATGATTCCAAAGTCAAATAAAGACTGACTTGGCATCTGCAGGGTGTGGATTAGACTCCATATCCATGTGTAATTCCCATCACAGAGTATATTCAAAACCAGAGATGAACCAAAGGACACATCTAGAGAATGTGTGTGGAACACATCTGTATCATTATTGACAGGCTGAGTACTTCCCCTTTTAATGTTGCCCAATGTTTGCTATTTAAGACTGGTTTTTTGTTGTTTATAGTTTATCTTTAAAGACAGAAACTGAAACTATTTGTGCCAGATGTTTTTCCAGCTACATTTTATCCAAAGCAATCCAGTCATTTCCAAGAATAAGGCTAATGAAAAACAGATGATTTCCTTCAGTCAAAATCCACATATAATGTTTTAAAGCAGCACGGTATACTTTGGAGAGTAGAGAGACAGAGCTTAAGGGGAGGGGAATTGAGGTTAAAGAGGGATATACTTGCTGTAGTTCTTGTGCAAATCTACTTAATTTTGTCCAACCTGTATGCCTTTAACAAAGGTCATCTGCACCCAGTTATGAAACACTTGGGTTGGAACAGAGAGAACTCAGGACAGATGGAAGGTAGAAGGTGCAGATAGGGCTGAATGCAAAGTCAAGAGAGCTGCTGCTACCAGAGATGTGGTGTGTAGCACTCTGCACACTCCTGCCAGGGGAAGGACGCTGGAAACCAGCCGTTTGCAGGGCAAACAGGCACCCAACGGCATGCTCCAGGCTGAATGTTTTCTGAGGTTTTGTTCACACCGGTCACAATTTTCAGTGTAAGAAATATTGCCCAGTTGTTACTGATTGCTAGTTACTTCCACCGTGTGTAAAAATCGGTATTGCCACTGTTAGCCCCATTTCCACCTGTGGGAGTACTTACCAAGGCTAACGTTCTAACAATACGCCATGGAAAAGTGCGACACAAAGTAGTAAGAGTGTTGCAGCTGCCCCCTCCCTGGCAGTGCTCCAGGCCAGGATGAACGGGTCTTTGAGCAACCCCGTCTAGTGGAAAGTGCCCGTGCGCGGGGCAGGGGATGGGAACCAGAGGAGCAGTAAGTTCCCTTCCTGCCCGCACCCACCGCAAGCCTGTGACTGCGATGTGAGCAGCGCGGTGCGCAGCCAGCAGCCTGCGGTGCGACCGGAGCTCGCTCACCCCAGCTCCCCGGCAGGCTGTGCGCTGCCCACCGCGACGCCCCCCGCAGCCGCTGCCTCCGCAGCCTGGGCAGCGCCCCCCGGCGGCAAGCGCCACGGCGGGGAGCGGCCAGGGCCCGACGCTAGCACGGCCCCAGCCAGCGGAAGGCGCTCTGCGCGCCGCGGTGCCTCCTCTGCCGGAAGCAACGTTGTTTTCTCCTTCCTGTGCGCCGGAAGTTTCGCCGTTTCCCCGCACCGTAGGGGGAAGCTGTCGTGCGTCTTCGGCGCTTCCTCCTCTGCTGGCTGCGCCGGCCGGCGGTGGGTTGCCGCCTGCTTACCCTGGCTGCAGTGGTAGCGGTGCCGGGGGGCCCCGCGGGCTGGGTGAGCACAGCCGCACGCGGAGGGGAGGGTGGGTGCGTTCCTGCCGCCAGCGCCGTGTCCCTGCAGGCCTCGGCAGCCGCCCCCGGGCAGGGTGGGCTGCGGCCCTGTCACCCCCTCCGGCACGGCGGAGCCCGGCCGGGGTGTGAGCATCAGGAGGCCCAGGAGGAGTGAATTCGCTCCGTTTTCATGCTTCCCAATCGCGTGTGTGCCTCTCTCCAGGTACAGAAAGTGTTTATAGGGTGTGTGGGGTTGTTTTGTATATAGGCGTGTGTGGTGGTTCTGGGTGCGCAGTTGCTGAAAGCGTAAATGGTCTTTAACAGCAGTGCCCATTTAGGAGTGCTGTTAGGCCAAATGTGAATGAAAAGAAGGTAATGCTGGGGCAGAAGGCGGGATTCGGAGCATTAGAATAAGATAAAGAGTGAAAAGTTGTATTTCTTTAGAAATCTTTAAAGAGGGCAAGCCTTTCCAGGCTGTGGAACAGACTTCAGACAAAACAGGCAGACTAATTTTTGTCTATTAGTGCACTTCAATTAGACAGAGAGATTTTCTCTGCATGTTTTAGGGAGTGTCCCTTTACCAGCAGCACACCCATGTATTATGCCACATCACATCTCAGTTAATCCTGTCTTGATTAATATGCATGTTGAGTTTGTAAACACAGCAAATCCTGCTGTCAGGTTTGTAGGTGGTTCTGTTGGCTCTGCCTCTGTAGGAATACAGCAGCAAAACCAGTGAGCTGTGGGGAAAGTGATGTAATGCAGAGAATGCTTCAGGTTTTGGCCTGGAATTCGTACGTGTTAAACCCCTGGGCTAAATGTCATTCAGATCCATATTTTTGTTTGTTTAAAGATGGTCTCAGATTACAAAGGAATGTGGGTTTTGATAACATTGATGCAACTTATTCTCTCAACAGTTTCCATATGCATGGATATCACCTGATTCTTCTTACAAGAGATTAAATTGTGTGTAAACCTACTCTAAACATGAGTGGCTCCAAGCCTGATATTCTGTGGGCCCCGCACCATGTTGACAGATTTGTTGTGTGTGATTCGGAATTGAGCCTTTATCACATTGACTCTGCTGTAAGTTCAGAACTCAAGGCGGGGTCCTTGCGGTTATCGGAAGAAACAACAGCTACGCTATTGTCCATAAATTCAGATACACCGTACATGAAATGTGTGGCTTGGTATCCAAAGTACGATCCTGAATGCCTCCTTGCTGTTGGACAGGCCAATGGTCGAGTGGTTCTTACTAGCCTAGGTCAAGACCACAACTCAAAATGTAAAGATTTAATAGGCAAAGAATTTGTTCCCAAACATGCGCGGCAATGCAACACCCTCGCGTGGAACCCACTGGATAGTAATTGGCTTGCTGCTGGGTTAGATAAACATCGGGCTGACTTCTCAGTGCTGATCTGGGATATCAGTAGCAAATATGCCTCAGAGACTGCGGTTGCTACAGAGAAAGTAAGACTTTCATCAGGAGATGCAGAAGCAGGACTGCTAGTAACAAAGCCATTATATGAATTAGGTCAGAACGATGCTTGCCTCTCTCTGTGTTGGCTTCCACGGGATCAGAAGCTGCTTTTAGCTGGAATGCATCGAAATCTGGCTATTTTTGATCTGAGGAACACAAGCCAAAAAATATTTGTAAACACTAAGGCTGTCCAGGGAGTGACTGTTGATCCCTATTTCCACGATCGTGTAGCTTCCTTCTATGAAGGTCAGGTTGCCATATGGGATTTAAGAAAGTTTGAAAAGCCTGTTTTGACCTTGACAGAGCAGCCAAAACCCTTAACAAAAGTTGCGTGGTGTCCAACAAGAACAGGACTGCTAGCTACTTTAACAAGGGATAGTAATATCATTAGACTGTATGACATGCAGCATACTCCCACCCCTATTGGAGATGAAACTGAGCCAACAATAATTGAAAGAAGTGTCCAACCATGTGAAAACTACATTGCTTCATTTGCCTGGCATCCCACAAGTCAAAATCGAATGGTAGTAGTGACTCCCAACAGGACTATGTCTGACTTCACAGTTTTTGAAAGAATTTCTCTTGCATGGAGTCCAGTGACCTCTTTAATGTGGGCTTGTGGACGACATTTATATGAGTGTACAGAAGAAGGAAAGGCTAGTTCCTTGGAAAAAGACATAGCAACCAAAATGCGGCTCAGAGCTCTGTCAAGGTATGGTCTTGATACTGAGCAAGTTTGGAGAAATCACCTCCTAGCTGGAAATGAAGATCCTCAGCTGAAATCACTTTGGTACACTCTGCATTATATCCTTTATTTTATATCCTGAAGAAGTAATATACCTTTATATGTAAACCACTTCTATGAAATTCTTGAAAATCTTTAAATATAATGCAACATCCTGTAAATACTTTGTATGTGTTAATATAATGTGATTTTAAATTAGAAAAGAAAAAAGTTTTTAAACACTTGGGAAAAAAATTAAGCTTCCTATACATGAAAATACTTATGAAGCAGTACACTGAAGATATGGATCAAAAACTTACAGGAAACAAAGGTCCCTTAGTTTATGCTGGCATTAAATCAATTGTGAAGTCATCTTTGGGTAAGAATATTCCAACTTTGATAAGTTCTGTTGTAATATGTTTACAGAATGATGCACTCATGGGTTTGCCTTTAAAAGTTGTTGAAAGAGGCTATTTTAAAATACAGAAACAAAGTATTTCTGTTTGTGTTTTAATACATGTAAGTTAACAGTTTATGATACAGTAATTCCAAGAATTTTCAGTGTTCTTGGAAAGTCAGTAACAACGAAAAAAAGTATCCTTGGAGGTAAATCTTCAACTGAACTATTTGGCATGTGGTTTGTGACTGTGGCACTGAAAATTCTTGTGCCCCACTTAACTGTTACATTTTTTTGAAGTGAGACATAGAGGTGTATTCTTTACTGTGGTCACTGTCTAGAACATTTGTATAACTATGTTTAAATAACCTGTCTGGACATCTCATGCCTCTCATGCGCAGAGAAGTTTTCATTGGGGTAATCTAATAGTTGAATCTTTCCTTCTTTATTCGTTATGTCTCTTATTAATATTATGCTCCTTGGAGCAAAAAAGTAACTCTTCAGTGATGGGAAGGCTTCTAGCACATGGGTGCTTGCTAAGAAAAGAACTGGTAGAACAGGTGCTAGGCTGTATTATGTATTTTCAAATTGGACATACTGACAGCTCCTGTCAACTGTAATGGGAACTTCCAAAGAGGTAGAGGATGGAAAAGTCCCTTTGGGGGATATGTGACAAGTTACAATGCATGATTTTTGCAGATCAAAATAATTTTGTGTATGCTGCTCCTTATCATGGAGTTTTTTGTAAAGTTCTAAAATATGATACTCAGCTTTATGATGGAAATCAAAGTGTTGTGTTGTCATGGCAATTTAAATTGTGATTTAAGCATAATTTAACTTATTTCCCATTTCTAGGAACAACAGAGAACCTCAGGCACAGCAGGAGTGGATCTGATAGACAGGCAGATATTATTCAGTATCTGAGTGAGGAGAGATCCTTGGCTTTGCAGCTTTGTGGGTGGATAAAGAAGGGAACAGACTTAGATGTGGAACCTTTTCTAAATTCATTGGAACAGGAAGGAGACTGGGAGCGAGCTGCTGCTGTAGCACTTTTCAACTTGGACATACGGCGATCAATACAAATTCTAAATAAAGGGGCTTCCTCAGGAAAAGGTGTGTTTAGTATCGTATTTTGGTATTGCATCACCTTAGTAGATTTTTTTGTGTGTGTGTGAAAACAGAGTTATATAGCATGGAAATATGCCTGTTGTCTTACAGGTACTTGAAGTAGTTGTATTGGAGCCTGAGAATCTGGCAAATCCTGATATTTCACTCCTCAAACTATCATAAGCATTACTTTTTAGTTAAGATAGATTGTCTGTTTCAATTTCCTACTGATACATACCACAGAAGGTGTTCCATTCAGAAGCAGTTGAATTCTTTTGTTTTAATGGAGTTGCATCGTGGCTAGATGTCATGTATATCTGCTTCTGTTCAGCTGTATGCCGCTTTCTGCTGGTACAACAGCTGTGGAATAACTGAAATGTAATACTCAGGCTCTGCAGAAAACATTTGATTTTAAGTAATATTTGGTAAGAGTTGCAGTGTATGAGAGAAAAGTTAAGACAATGGAGCCAGGAGATGGAGGTATTTTTGTTCTGTTTTCTTGCCAGTATTCCTCCTACAACTCCAGTTTGCATCTGTTTTTTTTGCATCTTTTCAAGGACGGGTTGAACGAAGCCTTGCGTGGCATGCTTTAGTGTGAGGTGTCCCTGCCCATGGCAGGGGGGTTGGAACTAGAAGATCTTGAGGTCCTTTCCAACCCTAACTATTCTATGATTCTATGATCTTTGTTCTCATTAAATTTAAGACTGTCTTGCCACTAAAGTGGGTAGGTGAGACATAAAGGGAGCTGTTCAGGTTCTTTTATTTCAGGTTCTTTTATTTTTAATATTTCCCCCTTTTTGGTGGGGGAAGTGTGTGCTTTTCATGGGGAAAGTTCAGAGTAGAGACATGCTGCCTTTTGATTCAAAAAATAAACTTTGTGGCAGAATTAATATCTAGATGAAATAGATTTGATGTTTTTAGGAAACTTGTTAACATTAGGCTGCTGTATGCAATTGTCATCCTTCAGCTAGGTCAGCTGAGTGATGGCTACATATGTTTTCACTTCTTGTGAATATGAATTATGATAAAGACAATCTTATCACAGTGATAGGAACACATTTAGCAGTTCAAAACTATTTAAAAATATTTCAACAACCAGAGTGTTGTGGCTTAAAATGTAACTCTGGCTGTCATGCATGTGGGCTTGTGTCTTCTAGAGCTGTTAATCTTACCTGAACAAAGGCATTTAAAGCAGACACTAACAAATTATAGTGTATGCATGTTTTATTTTAGTTAGTTCAACTACGGTTTGTCTTGCATCCTGACAGAATGTTCTATTTGAAACTGATGCTTTCAATTATGGTTTTAATTGGATTTTTTAAACTTGACTATTGTTTCACTGTTTGTTTTTAATTAATCAGGTGATTTGAACCTTAATGTTGTGGCAATGGCTCTATCAGGCTACACAGATGAGAAGAACTCACTTTGGAGAGAAATGTGCAGTACTCTTAGACTGCAATTGAACAACCCCTACTTGTGTGCTATGTTTGCTTTCCTTACAAGTGAGTCTGGTTCCTATGATGGTGTTTTGGTGAGTAAATTTCTGTTAAAAATGCTTTAAGTAATAGGTGCCTATATATGTGTGTCTGTGTGTGTGCGCACATATATGTAGGGGAAGTGCTTTATACCCAATGAATTAATTAGAATGTATTGATTTCTCCTGATACTGTTGGATAATATTTTTTTTCTGCTAAACAGACATATTAGTGAATAAAACATGCATAAACAGAGAAAATACTCAGTATAGCTTACACATTTTTTAGAGGATTTTTTTTTTTTTAGCATGGAGTTACTGAACTACTAGAAATAGGTTATCAAAATAATTTAAGCAGGGGGAAAAGGGGAACAGAGGTTAATAATGGAAAAGCACAAAACAGTAAGTGCAGGGGATTTTGCAGGAGTTTCATCAGCTGTATATGCATTGGATTGTATTTTTTCTTGTGAAACTACTCTGTTAACTGTTTCAACACAGTGAAATTATTTTAAATAAAAATCTTCTGAATGTGGTATAAAATTGCCATGTGAAGAACAAACTAAATCTTTAATTATGAGATACTTTGAGCCTTTGGAGGAGTAATATACTCCATCCTTGGTTAAATAAATACAGAAATACTGGATTCTATAGGAATTATTTAACTCAAGGGAGGACTCCTGTAATGCAACAGGATAATTGGACCAAACCCACTGAAAAGAAAGTTGTTATGAGATATGATGCTTTTAGGGTATTTAAAAAAAAAACAAAAAAAAAACAAACAGAAAAAAATTTAAGAAACCCAAAGGAGAGAAACTTGAGGTTTTTTTCTTCAAGGGTGAATGTTCTGGTTCTCTGGATTTTATGTAATAATTTTATGGTTTTTTATTTATGAATCAGAAACTGACACATCACAAGGTGGGCTGTTTGGTTTGGGTTTTTTTTTTCTTGTTTTGTTTTAATTTTTACTTCAGTGAGACCTGTTGAAGATTTTGCCAAGCACATCTCCTTGTTTTGGCAGTGTCAATCACAATTTCTATTCTGAGAACATCAGGAGGGAAAATACAGACACAGCCCAGTACTGGAATTTTATCTAGTCAAGGATTTATTTCTTTTTTTTCCCTTCAGTGTTACTCCTAGTAGAAGGATTAAAAAGCAGAAAATAAATATTATTGCATTTCTGCACCTTGAGTGCCAATATTCTTGTGAGAAACCCGTGTTCTGGGTGTTTGGAATTAGTTTTTAGTTGTTTGAGGGTTTGTTTTGTTTTGTTTTGTTTGTTTGTTTAGTAACTTTTAGTCATGATTTTTAGAAAGGAATTGGTGGTTAGACTAGTCATTTTGTAAATATGGTAAATGAAGGTTCGTTTGTTTTCCTTCCCTCTGTGACTTGGTGGCAGTCTTAGCTGTATGTGCTAGAAGCTCTAAGTCCAGTTCTACATGACCTGCAAAGTTTCTTTTTTTTTTTTTTTTTTTTTAGAGTTTCATTAACCTTGTAGGATGTTTTATACCAGGTTTTCCTGACATTTGAGCAGATTATTCCTGTACCTAGTCTTGCTCTGGTACCTGTACCTGAGTATCAGTGATTAATCTCAGATTTAGTGTTTGCTTTCTTCAGATGTGCCATTTTCTTTGTACATAATTAATTTCATAGTATTACCTATACAATAGTGCAAATGATCTGACTTTTACAAACAATGGATTGGCAAGGTGGAAACTTCTATGTGATGGTAGTATTTCTGTGTTTCTCTCCAAAGTATGAAAATAACGTAGCTGTACGAGACAGAGTGGCATTTGCTTGCAAGTTCCTCAATGATGCTCAGGTAAGTTTGTGGTTGCACATTTAAGCAAACTGTAAGGCTGGGCTTTATTTAGAGGCGGAAGAAACTCTAGGGTGGAGGGATGAACAACAGAAGCAGTAAGTCGTGAGTGATTTATCTCATTGCAATAGGATATAATCTGGTCTTCAGTTTGTAGCTTCAGCTTGATTTTTTGTTATTGTTTTTCTTGTTTGGGGGTTTTATTAATACTCATTACATGCTAGTTTGCTAAATGCTGTTGCATTACCTTTATGTCTGTTTTTCTTGAATATTTGTACTTAGTATTTATTGCCAGATGCTTATATTCAAATTAAGGCTTGGCTTTACAGCAGGAATGTTTTCTTTTAAATTCACTAAAGTATTTAAATATGTAACCTACCTCTTTGCTCTTCCTATCAGGAGGCGTAAAAGTTTGTTGATAAATACTTGAATTCTTGCAATACAATAGATATAGCCATATATTTTTTTCTGTGTAACGTCCAGCAAGCAGTATGTTCTGTTAGCAGCTGACACTCTTAAATCTATTCAAATCATGAAAGTTTTGTCATATGCCAATGTATGACAAAAGTTAGGAAAGGAGTTAGGAAAGGCTGAATAGATGGCAAAAGTTAAGTAAATTTTCTGTTTTATAGCTGAACAGGTTTATTGAAAAGCTGACGAATGAAATGAAAGATGCTGGGAATTTGGAGGGAATACTGTTAACAGGGCTGACAAAAGATGGAGTTGACTTGATGGAAAGTTACGTTGACAGAACGGGAGATGTCCAGACAGCAAGCTATTGCATGCTACAGGTTAGTGTTTCACTCATATCTTTATAGAGGAGAACTAAATACATTTTATGTAGCAGAATAATATTGCCTCTTGTGAGCTAAAAAGTATTTTCTATAATCACTTGGGACAATATATATCATGTGTGTTTTGTGGAATCATCTGAAACAATCAGTGTTAACTATGAATATGTATCTTCACTCTCCCTGGTTGAGATAGCTTGAGAAGATAGTAGGGGAAAGAGGCAAAAAGTAGCCCTTTTCACTAGCTGAGCTGGGAATACACATTCCCCTGCTTATTGCTGGTGTATTTTCAGAGAAGTTCATTCATTTTTTTTTGCTTCCAGGATTTTGACAGAGAACTGAGGTGAGTTTTTTGTTTGTCTGTAGGCATTGGGTTTGGGCTTTTTTATGATGGACTTGTCTCAGTCCTTACAGTTGCAGCTATTGCCAACACCATGTTTAACTGCATATGTAATCATAACAATGATTAGAATGTGTTATGTGACAGAATTTTGTAATACTTCATCTGACAGACATAAGTTTTTAGGAGGACCCGGCAGCACAAGTACTTTCAAGCAGCAGCAGACTGGAGAAAAAAATTATGTTACAGTTTAACAGAAAATTTATCTTTTTCTAAACAAACTACACTATCATTTCTCATATCTTATAGTACACTTTGTAAAGCCTTTCTCAGAAGTAAGTAATACGTATTGTGTATCTTCAGCATGTCTGACATTTTTCCCTGCCTGCTTTAGGGTTCTCCATCAGAAGTACTTAAGGATGAGAGGGTTCAGTACTGGATTGAGAACTACAGAAATCTTTTAGATGCTTGGAGATTTTGGCATAAACGTGCAGAATTTGATATCCATAGGAGTAAGCTGGATCCCAGTTCGAAACCTTTAGCCCAGGTAAATATAATTCTTGTATGAAGTATGACCAGTCCAGAAAGGAAGGTGGCCTGGTACTTCTATAGAAAAAAGTTGCTGGCTGCACATTGGCTTTCATGAGGATTCATGTGCAGAAGAAAGATTTCAGCTAAGGCTGCCCTAAAAATGGAGCTGTACTGTGGGTTGTTTTTGTTGTTGTTGTGGTGAGGTGTTTTTGCTTTTTGGTTTTTTTTTTCCCTCCAGATTTTTTTTTTTTTTTTTTTTACACTTGATAACTGTTTTGACAGAGTGCAGAACTATAGTAAAAAATCTACATTTCTTCATCTCTAATCTAGGAAGTCACTTTTCCTCCTTTTTCTTTTCATATTTTTATATTTTTTTTTCTGTCTGTAGACCTTTTCCTCTCAAGTACCAGGTTGTCTTTTAGAAACTGAATCTTTTCAACACTGTTTTTCTGAGAAAACTGTTTGGGTTCGTTTTTCCTCCCATGATTCAGCAACAGGGTGACGATGATGTTGAAACCAGGGAGTTGAACCAAGAACTAGTTCAGATTGGCTCTGTTTTAATTGAGGTGGACCTCAAAGCTGTTTTGAAGCTCTTGAACCCTAAACTGAAAGTGAACAACAACTTTCATTATCAGTTCTGAACATGAGCTAAACCAAAACCTAACGCCCTGTCCAAATGCTATCTACTTAACATCTGATGGCATTTTTAGCCAAGTTGTTCTTACCACAGCACTTTCTGCTCTGTTACATCTGCTGCATTTGTGCGCTATAAACCTGAAGGCCCAACGGTTTCTGAGGAAGGCTATTTTTGAATTAATGTATCCATTGCAGCTGTTTAAAGAGAGCTGCATCCATGGTGCTCCAAGCAGGAGGGAGTTTACTGCTCTTTCCTTATGTGATCAACATAAACAGCTCCTAAAGAGTTTAAAACGTGCTCCTTGGTATTAAGTCAGAACTTGTAGCATAAGGTACAAAGAGAAAGATTATTAGGAAATTTCTCATGTTTGAGACTGGTCATAGAGTAGGTTACCTGACTATAAGGAAGGACAGACCAGATTTAATTATACAGTAATTAGAGCATATAGAATCATAGAATAGTTAGGGTTGGAAAGGACCTCAAGACCATCTAGTTCCAACCCCCCTGCCATGGACAGGGACACCTCACACTAAACCGTCCCACACAAGGCTACATCCAACCTGGCCTTGAACACCGCCAGGGATGGAGCACTCACAACCTCCCTGGGCAACCGATTCCAGTGTCTCACCACCCTAACAGGAAAGAATTTCCTCCTTATATCCAATTTAAACTTCCCCTGTTTAAGTTTTAACCCGTTACCCCTTGTCCTGTCACTACAGTCCCTGATGAAGAGTCCCTCCCCAGCATCCCTATAGGCCCCCTTCAGATACTGGAAGGCTGCTATTAGGTCCTCATGCAGCCTTCTCTTCTCCAGGCTGAGAACTTCCGCAGCCTGTCTTCATATGGGAGGTGCTCCAGTCCCCTGATCATCCTCGTGGCCCTCCTCTGGACTTGTTCCAGCAGTTATTAGAGTAAACTTAGTTTCTTTCATGACTGCAGATACAGCTTTTTATTATCTTAAATAATACCTTCGCAAGTTGTCATAATTCTGCATGTTTTCATGTGCTTTTGAAGTAAGTGATCAAGGCCTACTTCTCAGGACTGTGTGGCACATCTATAAGCCAAGATGGTAGAAACTCCTTCACAAGTCACCTTGGCTTTCCAGGCCACTGTCTAGAATATGTCTAGAATAAGTGTTCACTAGCTTGAACAAATTCACTCATAGGTGTAGCAAAAACATAACCAAACAAAAAAATTAATGGGTTTTTGTTCTCTTTAGGTGTTTGTGAGTTGCAATTTCTGTGGAAAATCAATCTCTTACAGCTGTTCAGCTATTCCTCATCAGGGACGAGGTTTCAGCCAATACGGAGTTAGTGGTTCACCAACAAAGTCAAAAGTTACAAGCTGTCCTGGTTGCCGTAAACCCCTTCCTCGCTGTGCACTTTGCTTGATAAATATGGGAACACCAGTTTCCAGCTGTCCAGGTATGACCTAGTGCATTTTAGTTAATAAGCTGGAGTACTTGTTAGAGGCCTAATTGGCAGTTCCCATTGGATGATCTTCTGTTGCACCTTTTTCTTTGCATCTGTACTCATTCTGTAAATACTCATTTGAGGGAGGAAGACTGTAATTGAAAACGCATTTATATCCCATCTGATTTTTATGATGAAACCTGTGTCTCAGCCCTTTGGTGTCAGACAGTTTGCACAGTTACTGGGTTCTTACTTCTCTTTTTCTGACTTCTCTGGCTCTTCTCAGGCCACTTCTTCGCATAATGTTGCTAATTTCACATTTATTCTAATAGTGTTACAGGGACTGAAATATAAAAGAAGCATAATGATTTACGAGCATGTTTGGGGGGGTGGGTTTGCTTTTGCACAGGAGGATCCAAGTCAGATGAAAAGGTGGATCTCAGCAAAGACAAGAAATTAGCGCAGTTCAACAACTGGTTTACTTGGTGTCACAACTGTAGGCATGGTGGACATGCTGGGCACATGCTTAGCTGGTTCAGGTAAGCTGATGTTAAAATTTTTCTTCCTTCACATGTCTGTGCTGCACTGAGCAGGACGTGCCTCCTTTGCTGTATCTATTATTATCATGTTTTGTTGGGTTAGAACATACGCAAAACTTTGTTATGATGCTGAGTTTTTCTGAGCTACAATTAAGTATGTGCCCCTAAATTACTGTTAGTTTTATTTTACCCATTTTTTTCTTTTTTCTACTATTGCTATCCAGGGACCATACTGAGTGCCCAGTTTCTGCCTGCTCTTGTAAGTGTATGCAGCTGGATACAACAGGGAATCTCATTCCAGCAGAGACTGTCCAGGCATAAATATTGCTTGGAAACGTGAGGTTTTCTTGTGGGTCTCCATCATAGCCCAAGCATATATTTTATGACAAAGGTCACTTACTGACTCTGAAAAAATAAATTGCTGTCGGGTTAGTAAAATGCTGTGTGTATGACTGTGCTTGGTAGAGGCAGGTATTCGTGAAATGAGCCTCTGGGTGTGGTATGTGGTCCTTTTTCAGAGGATTGAAGCAGTTCAGCTCAAAAGCACTCCTGGAATTGTGGACTCTTTGGATTTCCTGAAATCTGAAGAACTTTTAATAAAAAGGCTTTCAGGGTAGTGCTGGTTGGCCCTTGTATTTGTTTTCCAAACAAACCAGTGTTTATATGCTATCAAAGTGGGCCTTCAAAATAAACACCTCAAAAGTGTTCTTCACAAGATGCAAAGTGACTCTTCCATTGTTTGATCACACTTTCTTGTATGCAAATGGGTTTCCTTGAAAGTTCATTCAAAGTGCCGCTGTTAATTGTATTCTGAAGACTTATTTTAAAGAGAAATCAATTTCTTTCTGCTCCCACATTTTGTTAATAGTAAAGCAGCATGTTTGCAGTTCAAGGTCTTAATTTACCTACATACCTAGCTGATGTGAATTTTAATGCTAAAGAATTGGGGGTTTGTCTCCTAGTGACATCTATCCCAGAGAAGAGTTCCTTGAAAAGCCATGTCTGTTTCAGTGCAGAGTGCAGGTAAACCATGGGGAGGTTTCATTTGATTAATTTTTAATGTAGTACTGTGAAGATCTGAAATCTCAAGGACTGGAGACTTGTAAATATTTAAGTTTTAAACTACATGCTGAATTTTGCCTTCAAATGTATTTGAGGACTTTTGAATAGTCAGCATTTCCCTGTACTTGTGAAATATACTGGGAAGTGTGAAATGAACCTATATAAATCCTGCTTCTGGTCACTAGTGGACACCAGTCTGTTCCATAAAGGCTGCACAATTTTTGGTCATTGAACCAAAGTAGTTCTAGATGTTACCAGCTGGAATTAGGGTTATTTATTAACTTGAGAGGGATTCAGTGCTATTTTGCTAATGCTGTTCTAGGAGCTGATTGGTATTGTTGTCCTTAATTTTACAGGCAACAAAATTCACACAAATTAGGGAAAAAAAAACCTGTTTTAAGGTATGTGATAATAACATCAGTTTACTTGGTGTGTGTTTATTTACTGGTAGAAACAGTATATGAGTTACTTAACACTTGCGTACTATGAAATACTAAATGGAATGCTAGCAATAAACTGGTGCTGTATTGCCAGGACCGTGAAAATGGCTGTTTTAAAAGAGAGTATATTGTAATATACCACTAGTTCAAAGTGCTCTAGTGTAGTTGCAACATGATAGAATGTAGAAGTGTTTTCTGCAGATGTACACAGTTCCATTCAGGGCTTTGAGTTGTGTCTTATGGTTTAGCGCTAATGTTGTAATACGTCTTCTACATTTATTCTGACCTAAAATTCTTGCCTAATTGACAAAGATCTTTTTTAAGCTAAAATCTAAGAGGTACTTGATATTTGTAGGCATGGGAGAGCAGTTACTTTTTTTTCTTGTTGGAAGTATTTATTTCGTTTTCCAGTATATTTGCACACTTCATGTTGCTGTTGAAGAGCTCTTCAAAATGTTCTCCATTTATAAATGTAACCTGGGGTTTACTGTATCATACCCTATTTATATAAATACAGGCAATAAAACTTCTGCTTTATGGAAATGAGGATTTGTAAGTGTCAAGGATATGTTTTTATTCCTCTGTAGTAACAACATGTAGTAAATTTTCCTGATATTTCCATGCCCGGGTGAACACAACTATTAACTTACATTGTCTCATTTTTTTATGAAAACTGATTTGTAATGTTTTCAACTTGACTATACCTGTTCCTGTCAAATTCTATCATTTCATTAAACTAGGTGCTTGCTTTGATATTCGGCATGTTTTTGAAAGGTTTTGTATTATGAACGTGTCTGTATTCCAGTACAGTATAACTACCAGTTTTGGCTGTTGTAATTGGTAATCGGGCTCTCAGACAACTCCACTATTTACAAAGTAAGAGGTGTGTGGTTTTTAATGACTTTTTTTCTGGTTTTGCTTTTACATTTAAAAAAGCCGTGATTTTGGGGGTGATCTGTTGTCTCCTCACAAAAATGATAGCTCCAGACATTTTATTGGCTGCAGTTACATTTACTGTTTTCTCATATCTGCTTAAATCTTAGTTAACTAGGTGAAAGTGGCCTTGAGTGCCAATGATTTGACACTGTGGTTCATGCTGGTTACATTTCTGTATTTTAATTTCATTATATGCTCGAGCCTTGCCTCCCTTCCCTGATTAAGCACAAGCACTTCCTCATTGTATGCACAGGATCCTTGCATGTGAGTACAACATGAGTCGTACATGTGCCCCTGCCGGAGAAAGGACAGTGGAGCAGTCCTGATGATGGTGACCAGGGTCAGCTAGGAGTTTAGTGATTGCCAGGCAAGTATGCAGTGATATCCCAGATGAGGCTTCTCTTCGTGCATGATGCACTGTTGCATTCTGGTGCCCTCCCCTGGGCATCCTCACTAGAAGGGAATTTCTGTCCTCTGGCAGACACCCTTTCTATACAACATTTGTTTTCTAGTTATGTTTCCTTAGATTAGGATCCTGCCAACTCTCCTAGATGTTACAGGAGCAGGCAATGTGGCAGTGTTCCCCATGCCAAAGTTAGGAAGGCTGTTCCAAACCTTCCCTTGGGAAGTGCAGGGTCGAAAAAGCCAGGTCCCTAAGATCAGTCACAAGTGTGGTGGGAGCTGCAGGCTCACTGCTGTGCTACAAATGACAAGAACTTCTCCCAGTCAGCCCTGTTATGTCATTCTTATACTCTCCCAGATTCCCATCCTTTACCACACCCACATCCTCCCAAAGCAACTGCTGGCTCCTATTTACACCTTCCATTACTGGATCTTCTGCTGTCCTGTTTTTGGTGACACGCCTCTTCTGTGTTTGTGATAGAATTGCTCTGGTGACTCCCCTATGGTCTGTAACACATGAAGCCACTATTTCCTATTTTATTATCTACCAGGTCTGGCAGTTTCTCACACCTTCACCTTGTTAGTGCTATCCTAACAGACAGCAGGCTCCATGGCTATTCCTTTCCCTTGGATACATGGAGTGACTGGCAGTTTCCCACAGCTGATAAGTGCATACGTGACCTGAGTATTGTTTTAACATCAAGAATATTTCACAGTTCCATGCATCACTGTCTTACTGGTACAGCCATATAGCCAGGGTAGGCCATTTATTCACAACCCTTGACAGGGTATCGAGAAGCAGATGAAGAGCATGTAGTGGAAACTTGGAGTTGTACACTGCTTGCCTAGCCATGTATCATTGTTGCTTGACTGTGTAAGTAAGAGTCTTGACCAACAAAGAGAAACTGGAGCATTTCCCACTTGAATGCATTAAAACTTTTACAAACAGGCCCACACATCCGAGGATGGTCGCTGTGGAGGTAAAGTCCTGTAGCCATCTAGCAGTAAACTGGTTTATCAGGCCTGGATGATGTTTGCTTAGTAACTGCATGTAACGTTTTACAGTACGTATGTACAAGCACAAATATCAGTTTTCTAAAGTAGAATCACAGACATTTAAATGCTAGGAAAACATGCACACAGTCACTAAAATGACATTTTTTCCTACTGAGTGGTAATACTGCTACAGGACAGAGCATATCTTCATGCCACGCTGACCTTCTGTTCTTTCTTGCTGTACAAGATTGACTCAGGTTTCATAGAACTGTAGAATCAACCACATTGGAAAAGATGTTTCCTTCCCAGTGGCAGTAACTTTGTCGTTGTCTTGTCTTCTGAGTAAAGGGTGGGGAGGGGGTGGGAGGAATCATCTGTTATCTTGGATCATTCACACAGTTTGTAGTAACTTTAAGTAATCACTGAAACATAAGTTCCTTGACTGAAAACACAGATGTCTATAAATAAGCACAAAGCCAGCCATCTGTGTAAGGCACTAACTCTTAGCTATTAAACCTGAAACCTGTTTGTAGAAAAGGTTTAGTTAAAATACATTTAAATACTTCATTAATTCACAGAGAGTATTTCCAAAGTTAGATTTTCCTTTGACTGTGTTACCGCAAGAGCTGTAAGAAATCTGCTATGTGCTGTAAATAGCCTGGATAGTAACAAAACTGGGACCTGTTTGGAAGTTTACATGATTAAAGTCATCACTTAGACTCCCACCAAAAACAAAGGTTGTGATGGGAAGTCAACTGCACTTGAAATCTGCAAGCCTACCTAGACATCTTCCAAGTGTTTAACATCAGAGCAAGAGCAAGTACCTTGTACTCGACTTTCTTAAAATTACCTGTGTCAGCTAAAACAGGAGTCACCACATATCACTGAAAAAGCCCACTTTTTTTATTGAAGACCATTTTCAAGATGCAAAATACCCCTTGTGTTCAATAGATTTATACCAAAGCAAATGAGATTAAAAAAAAAATCTTTACATTGAACCCCCACCAAATGTCCTCAGTACAAGTTTCCTGTAAAAAGGTAACCTTTATCAATAACAACACAAAGATGGTTACAAAACTTCAGTTTCTAGCAAGACTAATCCTGCAAGAGAACACCCCTCAAGGATGCAAAAGAGTTAAATATATACAGACAGTGAGAGAGCTACAGAAGTGTTCTCCTTGCTGAACAAACACATTTGCAAAGAAATCATTCCTCAGTGGCAATACGTGGCGCATGTATTAGCATCTTTTCAGTGTATTGGTGGGAAATAAATGCAACTGTTACCATGCTGTCAATGTATGCAAAAAAAAAAAAAAAAAATCAAGTGTTCCTCCCAGTACCGAACGGGTAATATTCAGGGAATTCATGAATAATTTTTAGTGCTTCATCGTATAGTTCCAGATCTGAAAGAAGGCAAAGAAAATTGTTGTGATGCATAAGCTAAATTCCCCACAAGCAAATGACAGCATTAAAGCCCTGCTTGTTTCAAAACGCTACAGCTAAGTGTTCCCACAGCCACTCATCCTCCTGTTTTCTCCAAGGCAGTAACCCTCCCATGGCTTGCTTTTTGGAAGGTTAGTTTTAGGCCTGCGAGCTGTACAGTCACACAAGGTCCAGTGCAAGGCAAGAACCACGTGGTCAGGAGTGCGAGAATGATCAGAATTATCTAGGCTGGCTCCCAACTTCAAGTCAGTCCCTACAGTTTGACAGTAAAATGGTATCTTTTGTGCAGGATTTTTCCCATGACACTCAACTTTTCTACATTTTACTGCATATCTGGCAGCTTGAAAGACCTTTTCCATAAGCAAAGATAATCAAGGTTTCCCTTTTTACTTACAGAATCATAGAATAATTTGGGTTAGAAGGGACCCTGAAGCTTATCTAGTTCCAACCCCCCTGCCATAGGCAAGGACACCTCCCACTAGATTTGGTTGCTCAAAGCCCTGTCCAGCCTGGCCTTGACCACTGCCAGGGATGGGGCTGCAACAACTTCTCTGGGCAATCTGTTTGAGTGTCTCACCACTCTCATAATAAAGAATTTCTTCCTAATGTCTAATCTAAATGTACCCTCTTTCAGTTTAAAGCCATCCCCCCTTGTCCAGTCACTGCACGCCCTTGAAAAGTCCCTCTTCAGCTTTCCTGTAGGCTCCCTTTAGGTACTAGAAGGCTGCTATCAGGTCTCCCTGGAGCCTTCCCTTCTCCAGGCTGAACAAGCCCAACTCTCTCAGCCTGTCTTAATTACTTACTGAAGAACTCAATATGAACTCAAAATGAATGTTGTAATGTATATTCTTACTTACCAAATGGACTTTTATCTTCTCTGAACTGGACATATGACATGCACATGATGGTTGCTTGATTTGTTACTCTTCCAACGACTTCAATAATTCCTGAGATCTCTTCATCTAGCTAGAAAACACCAAATATAAAATTAGTATTATTAAATTAATTAGCTGCTGCCTCTAGTTCACAGCACTTAAGCTAGGAACTCTCCACAACTGATTGTTCATGACAGATTCTGTTCCCTATCAAACAGTACAGGATTACTGAACAGCCCTGTCCCTCTCCCAAAAAAACCCACAAAAGCCTTGAACCACGTATAGATTTAGCTTTTGTAACAGGCAATTCAGTACTGACACACACACACACAAGAAGATACAAAGAAGTATCAGAAGGAAGATAACAGTTTATAAGCATATAGAAGTGTTATTTAATCACTGAAGAGAGACTGAAGAAGACAGCAGAATACAGATTTTAATGCCCTGCATTTAAACCTGACAAAATTATAGAACTTTGTAAGAGGTAAGGAGGTATCATACACTGCAGAGAACAGTTTCAGTATTCCAGAGTCAGGAGGTATAATGGGAAATTATTTCTGAAGTAATCCGTCAGTGAGTGTTCAGAATCCAAAGATATTGACAATACAAGCTTTTGGCTGAACAAGGAAAACAAAGAAAACCCTCCAACAAAACAGCTAAGACTTTAACCTTGTTCCAAAACCATATCGCTTAAAGATGTTTTCTTTCTTTTCTAAGATTCTAATTTTAAGAGTGTGGTACTATTTCAGTAATATTCTTCCAATATCTAACTCATACTTTTAGTTTTCTAGCAAATCTCCTGGTACCCAGCAATAGATTTCCTCTCCTCCCCACAATTTTGTATTTCTCTGTTGAAAGGAGGAACGATGCATACATACAAAGGCGTCTATTAAAGGGAAAAAGAAGTTAGAAAGCATCTTGAAAGTCAGTGTACCATGTGCAATTATTTCACATGGGAATGGCAAGATTTCTCAGCCTTTAACAACTTATTCAGAGAAAATGATGTAAAGACCACATACATGCTCAGTTAAAGCATTTGCCATCACAATGAAATGGATCCCTTAATTACAACATTTGTTATAGAGACAAAAAAAATACGTAAAGACAATAACAGGGTGTTATTCCTCTAGTAAGTGGTATGTGGTAACAAAGGAAGCAATATTTCTCTGCAGCAGTTGCAAGCATATCTTATCTAGCATTAAGAATGCCTCAAGCTAACTATGAAGTTTAGTGGAATGCTATGGCAAGTGTTACACAAGCATATGGAAGTGTCAACTCGAAGTACTTATGAGAATACCATATTCTTGGGGTTTCTTGATTATCTTTACAAAATCTGTTAGGCATATAAAGGCAATAAGAGAGGAAAAAGCAAAATTAAAATAAAGCTAATACATGTAATGGCGTATATGACACTGTAAACAATGAATACAGCAAGACAAATTAGCAGACAGGGATGTGTCTGACAAGGAGTGAGCTCTCGCTCTCAACATCAGCTGAAAACTGATGAAGACCAAGGCGGTTCCTAACATGAATACCGTATGGAAGCTGGAAGATGTAAGAAGAGGCAATGAAACAGGTGGAAAAGGCAGAAACCAGGGATTATGTCTTTTTCCTGACTGAAAACTCAATGCATGTTAAGGCATGCATAGGTTTCAGAAGGGACAGAACCTCCGGGATCCACAAGAGGCAACATCAAGTACTTCCACGGCATTCCTTAACTTACAGGGTCGCTCAGCTCCACGGTCGTGTGTTTTCCGTTCCCATCCGATAGCACGAAGAGCTTCCCGGTTGGGTGAATCTGGAAGAGACACGAGGCCTGTGCTCTCAGAGGGCGGAGGGCTGCCAGCGTTACCGGGTCTGCCGCCTCAACCGGACCGGCGCGTCGGGCCTCTTCCCGGAAGATCAGACCGTTACAGCCGCCTCCCGCCCTACCCCCGGGCCTGCCCGCAAACGCGGCCTCCCTCAGGACAGCGTCTCCTAGCAAGGCTCAGGCGGGAGTGCACCCCGGGGCGAGGCCTTACCCAGGGCCACAAGGCAGGCCCCCCCACCCCAACCGCGCCCCCGTCCCCGACCCAAGGGCAGCAGTGACCGCCAAGCAGACTCCGGACCTTCTCGACGCGGCCCACGAAGCAGACGGGCTGGCCGATGAACTGCGCCAGGTGACTAGTGGCGATGCGGTGCCGCGGCAGCTGGTGGACGTCCCCCATGGCCGCACAGCTTCCCGCCCTTCGCGGGAGGAAGTGGCGTCGTTACCCTGGCAGCGCCAGGGTTTTGGGACGGGGAGGAGGGGGATAGCGGCACGACTTCCCCTTCGCCCGGCGCGACCCGGAAGAGGCGGTGGAGGTTGGTGAGTGGCGGCGGTGTCGGGTGTCGGGGCCGGGGGTGATGGCGTTGCGGGTGTCGCTGCTGTTTAACGGCCGTCCTCTTCCAACCCTGACATTTAATCCTTTTCGCTTAAATTACCTCGCGTTTTCCCTCCCCTAACGGCCGTCTTCCCTCTCCCTTTAGATACTGGATCCCCTCAGGTCACTGCTGCCGAAACCAGGCCTTCACGGCCCCGGTTTCTTAACCCCCGTTTGTTTTACAGGCTGTAGCTGGTGTTCGAAACGTTGTGTGGTACGGCTGTGATACGCATGCGTTTCCACAGACACGAGTGTAAGCTGGGAGGCTGTCTGGGGAGCAGCTCTGCAGGAAGGGATCTGGAGGAGCTGTTTGACAGCAGGGTCGGTGTGAGTCAGCAATGTGCCCTGGCAGACAAGGGGACTGGGTGCACCAAACACAGAATAATCAGCTGTTCAGAAGAGAATTTTATCCCACTGTATTCAGCGCTGGTGCGGCCTCCCGCTGTGCTGCGTGCAGGTCTGGGTCCCACAGTTTAAGAAGGATGTGAAGGTAATTGGCTGCGTCCAACAGAGGACACCAAAGTTGGAGATGGGGCTGGAAGGCATGTCTTGTGAGGAGCGGCTGGGGGCACCGCGCTTGTCTAGTTCGGAGAACAGGAGGCTGAGAGCTGACCTCGTTGCTCGCTACGGCTTCCTGAAAAGGGGAAGTGGAGAGGGGAGTGTTGATCTCCATGGTATCCAGTAACAAGACGTGTGGGAATGGTTCAGAGCTCTACTAGGCGGGGTTTAGACTGGGCATTAGGAAGCATTTCTTTACTGAGAGAGTGGTCAAACACTGGAACAGGGTTCCTAGAGAGGTGGTCGATGCCCTAAGCCTGTCAGTGCTTAAGACGCATTAGGACAGTGCCCTTAATAACATGCTTTAACTTTTTGTCAGCCTTGAAGTGGTCAGACAGTTGAAGTAGATGATTGGTCCCTTCCAACTAAACTGTTAATTTCTTTTCATTTCACCATTGAAAAGCTTATGCTTAATCCCCGTGATATGGGGACTGATGAACATAAGACAGAGCTAGCATCCGGATGTGGCACTCTCACCACGTCTTGCTTTTTTCCATGTGTTTTTCCTGACTGTCCCTTGGTGGAGAGGTTCCTCCCACTTGTCCTTGTGGCAAAGGCAGCTGATGGTATCCTGGGCTACATTAGTGTTGCCAGCAGGTCGAGGGAGGTGGTTCTTCCCTTCTACCCACCTCTGGTGAGGCCACATTTGGAGTGCTGGGTTCAGGTTTGAGTCCAAGATTAGACATGGACATACTAGAGTGAGTTCAGTGAAGGGCCACAACGGTTAAGGGATTGGAGGACTTTACGTATGAGGAAAGGCTGAGGGAGCTGGGACTGTTTAGCCTAGAGAAGAGAAGACTCAGGAGGATCTTATAAACACATATAAATACCAGAAGGAAGGGTGGAAAGGGGACAGAGCCAGGCTCTTTTCAGTGGTGCCAAGTGACAGAACCAGAGGCAATGGCCACAAACTGAAACACAGGTTTCCTCTGAACATCAGGAAACACTCTCTTTGTTTGTGAGAGTGACCAAGCACTGGCACAAGTTGCCCAGGGAGGTTGTGGAGTCTCTATCCTTGGAGATATTCAAAAGCTGTCTGAACATGGATGTAGGCAGCCAGCTCTAAGTGGCCCTGCTTAAGCAGGAGGTTGGACAAGATGACCTCCAGAGATGTCCCTTCCAACTCCAGCCGTTCTATGGTTCTGTGATTTCCTTTCTGTTTCTAGGACTGGTGTTCCAGGAAATAATTGGGAAAATCTAACTCTGCTCTGGCTTAAAAGGGCAATGCCAGCACTGTCTATGTACTGTCTGTCTCTTCTAACCGTCCACGGGTTAGTTCAGCTTGCTACCCAGCAGTTCAGCTTGCTAACCAGCACAAAGTGGTTTTTGTTAATTGTGTGGGTTAGTGATGTGATGGCTCAGCAGGCTGAATCAGATTGCCAAGGAAGCAAGCTACCACCCAAAGCTGTGCAGAATCAGCATGTGGCCAGGAAGGGGAGTGCTGTGGGGTTCTATCTTCACTAGGGTGCAGCTAGTTGTTTTCTCCTCAGTGTCACTATGCCATTCACCTTTTCAGTAGTTTATTTGCCAGAGAATATCCTCATCTCCTTAGCATATATTCAGAGATTCTAAAGGAGCGATCTCATGACTGCAACAGTTGGAGCAAGATTCAGCAGGTTGCTGCAAAGTAGCTCTTTTAGGGCTATTTGTCTTCTATGTTTGAAGGGTCAGCTGTTAGAAAAACATCTTGAAGTTCTTACAAATATGTGTCTGTATCATACTTAACAGCTGTTGAAGGTTTGCAGTTAAAAAGAACTGTATGCAGGGAAAGAAACTGTATGCAATAGGTTTCAACCTATTGAATATTGTATCTAATAAACACCTTGCTTTCTATTTAGCATTTTCTGTCTTCAGGGTTTTGAAAGTTGACGTTGGTTTGAGTACTGTTATTTCACTTCTGGCTTTGCCTTTGTCACCAGTGCTTTTATGGTCTGACTTGATTGTGGTTGTGTTTTGGGGCTGGGTTTTTGGTTTTGTGATTCAGCATCTTCAAGTGGTTTTATACTATAGTAATTTGGGTTGCATAGTTCTTGGTATTTCTGCTTCCCTTAAATTTTATGAATACTTTAAAAATAAATACATTTTATATAAGTAAAAAAATCTTTGTTAGTGTTTTGTTATATGTGTATACCTCTCTTGTATCTGTATTTCTCATCATACTTACTTTCATTCTGTTTTTAAGAAGCACAAACTAAGGGAATATCACTAAATATAATGCTAGTTAAAAGAAATTATATGTTGATTTTGTTTTTTTTTTTTTACTTCTTCACATCGTAACTTACACTAGGGCAAAAGCTTTTAAACTGTTCTTTTGGTGTCACAGAGAAATTGTTTTGACACACATGTTCCTGACTCTTAAATTGATTGTTTTCATGTCATAAGCAGGCCTGTACAAGGCTGTAAATGTCTTGCTCTATTTATGGTTGATACTTTATTGATGAATCACAGGAGATGTTAATATGGAAGAGAATTGCTCTGTTGCTCTGTTTTCTCTTTCTATAGATTATATAGCTTAAACTGCTAGATGTGAAATTATTCTGGTCCTTTCTTTAAGGTCAGTTTTGTGTCTCGTTTTGACCACATTTCATCATTTATGTAATTCCTGGCACTGCCACTGCAGTTCTACTTTGCTGTATTCCTGGGCATCACCTCCTTATCTTGTCTGCATCTTTGTTGTTTTTAACATTAAATTACCTTTCTCTTCCTGTCACTTGTGAACATGCAGGAAAAAGCCGAAAAGTAATGTTAAATATGCTAGGATCTTCATTGTATTGCAAATTTTTATTGGATGCAACGTATTGGTTTGGCTCAAAGGTCACCCATACTTCTTGTCAAAGGAGACTAACAAAATGCAGGAGGAATAAATTAACCCCTTTGTGCAGCTCTGTAACTCATGTTTGTCCAATCTCACTTATGTTCTTGAGC
Source organism: Lathamus discolor (assembly GCF_037157495.1). Taxonomy (NCBI): domain Eukaryota; kingdom Metazoa; phylum Chordata; class Aves; order Psittaciformes; family Psittacidae; genus Lathamus; species Lathamus discolor. Next base: position 25,619,582 of record NC_088885.1, read on the forward strand.
CTCATAGAAAGACAAAATATTTTTTGCAGCCTCACAAAATTGCTATAGTACACAGTTTATTACTTGCTAATGTCAGAAGCGCTGCCAAAAGCATTTTCCTTACCTATCAGCGATTGAGACTGGCGAAAGAAAAAATTGTGTTCACTTTTTGGTGAGGGGGAAACATGAGGAGAAGGGAATTGTATATTCCTACCAAGGGAGATTTTTATCTTTAGGCAGTGAATTCAATTTCAGGTCTCCTATAGAAATAAAATTAATCCCATCTGGCAGGGAAAAGTGCTGTGCTATATAGGAGAAATTACCAAAGGAACGTGGTACTGTCTCTGAATGGTGGGTGTATTTTCTGTGATTTTGTGCTGACAGCTTTAATAAAAACCCCGTAACTAAGTGCTTTTTCTCCAGTTTGTGTGACCGTGCATCCAGGTTCACAAACTTCAAGTGTAATTTTTACTCTGGAATGAAACTTGTGTGGAAACTGGTTGTTCAGTTAGCTTTTGTTAACTGAAACCTCATCTTATCTACAAGTAGTAAAACTCCAGCCTGATTCTGCAAGTGCTTAAACTGTGTTCTTATCTTCAAGAGCATGAGTGTTTCCATTCAGCTCTGTGTTTCTTTGTTGGACACGGGCTTTGTTCTGGTTTTAACATGTAACTCAAGAAATTTAGTGGTTGCATTTCCCATTGCTGGAGAGATTTATGTTAACTTTTGAAGTACAACAGTTTATAAAATTCTTCAGAGAGAAACTATCACAAATGTCCCAGCATTTCCTTTAACTGTGTCATACATGCTCTATATTTTGTTTCTCTACCCCTCTTTTATTTTGTTAGACTTTGTTAATACTGTGTTCAGCAAAGGTATTGAAATACAGCAAGTAGTAGTTGGCAGGCTCCTTCCTTCACATTGCTTATGCAGACCCAAGATCTACAAGCATGTTTTGTTCCTAAGTGGTAAACACTGAAGAAACTGCCTCACTAAGCACATTAGTCTTTTTAATATGTGGATTCCTTACTACCTCCCCAGTATTCACACCACAAAATACCATCCATGCTGTTTTCTTACTGCTGGACCAGTGGTTTTAACAGCCTAAGAATTGGAGGCCTGAGCTTAGGGAATACTTTTGTTAGCTTTGTTTTTCTGCTTCAAGCAAAAGGATATGTGGGGTGGGGTTTTTGTTTTGTTTTCTGTTTGAGAAATACTGCTGGCAGTGGAATTAAGTTAAAGCTACTTCAGAAACCAAAACCTACCAAGTAAAGATCAACTCACATGTATGTAGAGAAGATGAATTTTGTGGGTTTTAGAAAAAAGAAGGGATACTCAGGCTGCCTTCTGAAAATGAAAGGAAGAAAATGTAGCATGAGAAAGTGCTTGTGACATTAATTTGGCTAGCTCAAATTGTACTGATTGATAATTTACTCTGAATTGAAAGGCCTGTTGTCCTTTAAGCAGTGAAGTTTAGGTATGATGGATATGCAGGGTTTAAAAGATGACAAATACATGGTTTCCTATATACCTTTTTTGCGCCTCTTAAGATGCTTTTCTTTGTGCACAAATGCAGGGAAGGGGAGCTCTATGTAATAGAGCTGCAAAGTGTACAATAATGCAGATCTCAAAGAGAAAAAAAATGAATGTGATTGGAACAACTGCAGTTCAGGCACCTGAAGTGGCTGACTGGAATCTGAGGTTTTACCAAAGCTATCCGTGAGATTTTATACATCAAGTTGATTTTGCTTCATGTTGTTGTACATTTAGGATGAAGGTAAAATTGCATTTTAAACTGTTCCACAACCGCCTCTCCTTCATACATCATTGGAGCAGAAACCTGACTCTTGAGCATTACAGCACAGGTTTTTACCACTTGAGCTATGGGACTGACAACCTTAATTGGTAGCAGGAGAAGACTTATTCCCTGAGGGCTGAAAAAGGAATATGCTGCTGGCGCCATGTGTTGAGCCTGGGTGTGGGGGAAGGTAAGGAATAAATGAGATAATTAGGAGTTTCTACTGCATATTCTCCACAGAACTGGAAATATCGGTCATTCACGTGGCAAGGTGGGAAAAAGCAAAGGGAATAAAATGTAGATACGTAACTTTATTTTTTTTATTACTACATACCTAGATTGGATGGTTTGTTCTGTTCTTGCGTACATCAATGTAGTTTTATTTGGTTGCTAAGAGTTGCAGTGTGTCAGCATAAGCAAGCAGTAGCTGGCCAGCCTGGGGGGTATTCAGTCTTCAAGTCTCAGGTATCAGGCCACAGATCAATTGTTGCTGCTTTTGCCATGTTCTATTTATACACTGTTCCTGAAGGCCAGAGCTTACACTTCACATAGGACTTTCTGTGGTCTGAAGTATGGAAGTGTTTGCTATCGCTTGTAATAGCTGAGTGTGAGGCAGTTTGTGTCTCGTGAATGGTCAGCGCTAATTGTACAGTTAATTGCTACAGGACACTGGCTAGGGCAAAAAAAGTCTTGCTTATGGTACCATGAATATTTGTGTGGGAAGTGAGGAATTCTGGTAAATAATAAATCCAGGATTTTTACTTGTCTTTTATTGTTTGTTTGTTTGTTTTATTTATAAACCCAAATACTACATGATAGCAGTCTTCTCTTTTTCCCACCTTCTAAAAATTCTTTGTTAAATTTAGAGTGAAACAGCAATGCTGAAACTTGACACTGTTTCAAATAACCCCTCTTTTCTTTGGACTGGACTTCTTTCCTGAGTTGTAGGTGTGTATTAGATGTTGCTACTGGTTTGATAGTCCTCCTTTAAATGTTGGTGTCTGCTGTAGCAGAATTCTGCTCTTCAACCTACTTCAGACATGAAATTACACTATTCCACTTTTCCCAATTTCATATTGGCATTTTAGTAGAGAAGCTGTTCACACATCTTTCTTTAAACCTTCCCCTCTGCGTTTGGTGCACAGCGTGTTGCAGCCAGACCATGGGCTGCTCCATAGGTTGGCATTGGCCCAGGTTCAGCCCTTGGAAGCTGAAGGCGAGTGGTACCTTCAAGGGGTGACTGCTGCTTCAGTGCCTCTTTTCTCATTGTCCCAGCGCTTCAGATGGGGTTGCTGTTGTGGGAGGAGGCTGGGGAGTCTCATTGCTACATTCAGTAGTGCCAGTTAGGTAGGAAGTAGAAAGTAAGTGGTGGTACATTGGTATCCTCTCAATAAGCGCAACCTGTGAATACGTGCTTTGTGTATTCGCTTTGTGTATTCACAAACATTTGTGTTTGTTTTTCTCCTGATTAAACTTTATTTATAACTTTTCTTGGAAGAAGAGAAACTTCCTTGAGTCTACATCTTAAAGTTCAGAATAATTAGAGAATTTGCTTATAAGAGTGTTTCATGTTTATGGGGTGGTTCATAGGAATTAATTTGTAAAAGCCGGCTCAACTATCTATCTTTTGGCTAATGTTTGTGAGAATTTTAATATGAATTTGTGTTTTTTAAGCTATTCATAACTGCTTCTATGTAACCTTCTGGTCTTGAGAGAGATGAGATACTGAGCATAATCTTTTGCAGTTTATGTTTTTATTCCACTGGTTTCCTGGTTCTGTTGCGAACTCAAAGAGTTCTTAGGGGCCTTGGAAGACTCTTTAATGAATTACTGTTACAAAAAATTGCAACATATGATTTTGTTGCAGTTTGTTCTAAGGGAATGAGGTGTAACTTTTACTCAAATACACACAAGTGTTAAGCTGTCTCTACCATTGCAACCTGGAAAAATGAAAGTAGATACTATGCTAATACATTAGGGGTAGGTGGGTTGGACTTTTTAATTGATGCAATGACAATATTGAAAACCTCTAGTGCAATTTGCCTCTTTCAATTATTCCTGTATTGCAAAGCTGCATTTTTTCATAGAATCATGTTTTGGGCTTTAAAGTTCAGAGGCATTAGAGCTAACTCTGATGTGAAAGTTTGTGTAACAAGATTCTGAAGTAGCAAAATAAGGAAGCATGCTGGATAAATGCTAAAGGGAATTTCTTTCATTTTCCTTTAGAAAGGTGGAAGGAGTTTTTTTGGGTTTTTTTTTTTTGTTTCGTGTTTTGTGTTTGTTTTTAATGGCTCACTCCATTAAAAACTTTTTAGAAAAGCAATTTATATTCTGCTCTCTTTTTGCCTCTTGGAGTCAATTGCTACATCAGCAAAGTGATCTGACATACAAGTGCCTGATATTTCAAATCTGGTAATAAATATTAAGCTGTAACACCATGTATGCAGTCTTTGGTGTGGTGTGACCTTCTTATGGTCAACTCTGTTATCTTATATTTAACATGTTTTGTCTTCCTTTTAGGTAACGATTTAGAAGAAGGAAAAAAAAAAAAAAGGCTATGTTCAGCTTCTTCCGAAAAAGCCAGGATTCAAAGAAAGTGACAGTGCCTGAGAGAGAAGCAGATGGATTTGTTATTGTGGGTAAGAGGTGCTTCTCTATAAAGTGATTCTTACCATCTTTTAAATATAAAAGTTTCTTTGAGGGGCATAGACCAAATAAAATGTTAAGAGAAGTCATGATAAAAATTTTTAAGAATTCTTACTCTCCCTGCAGAGGTTCATATTCCTACTTTAGTTATTTGGACTAAAAAGCTGAAGTTTCATTTACATAGGCACAAACTCTTATTAAAGAGCATTGAAAATGTATTTTCTTGTTTTCCTCTCTTATTCTGAGCAAGGAGAAGTTACGTCCTTACAAAACAAGAAAGCTAAAAGTTGAGGCTTCTAACTTTATGATTAGACTTGTGGGAACAGAGTATCTCATTGCAGTTGTTAAAGGATTGTTTTTTTTCACATTCCTTCCTTTTAGTGTTACCCCCAAAGTCTTTTTTAATTAGAAACCAAGAAGCATGTGTGTGTTCCTAGTCACATGGCAAATGTAGATAGATGTTCTGTATCCAAATCTGATTCTTGCTTAGTTTCATGAAAATTAGGCAGTTTGGGGTTTTTTTAAGTCTTTTTGTTATCAGAAATCAATCTGAAATGTACTCACCTGTGAACTAGCTAAATTTGCAGCTTTAATCAAGCTTTTTTGTAGTCTTGTAGGATGGCTGAACTGTGCAGAAGAATTTATTGCTGTCATGCTATAACAGATTCCTTTTCCTCTTTGAAAATTTGTGTTTTCCTCCTTGTAAATCTGTCATCATCAATATTCAGCTCCTCTGTTCTGATTTACTGACTTGTTCGGGAATATTACGGTGCTTATTTAAGAGTTACATCTTGAGCATTTTCAAGGCATGAAAACCTCTAGGCTATAAAAATCTAACAATATGAGAGACCATTGGAACTCTTTCTGAGAAGAACTTATGCTTTTTTGTAATAGTTTTCCATTTAAGTGAATCTGATTTCACATCCGTGACTGTTGTCATGTTTAATGGTTGCCTTTCACTAAATTTTGTTTATTTGTTGGTTTCAATGGCTACATCAAAACACTCCAGCACTTACATCATGGAAGGGTCAAAGGAGACACATTGTTGCCCTAAAAAAGTCTGGAGACCATTTAGAGTTTCAAATTCTCTAATAGGGAGATCCGCACCCAAATGCCAAACATTGCTTATGTCCCACAGTTGCTGGTCCTGTTTCTGCGTTCAATTTAGCTTCTTTACTTTTTCCTGAAATGCTGTCAGTGACTACTTAAACTTTGTTCATGTGAGTTCATATTAAATCAATCTGTTAAATGTAAACTTAAGAACTATTAGTTTTGCTTGAATCATCTCTTATTTTATTCCTAGTTATTTATTATTTTTTTCTCATATGGAAGTTAATTTAGCAAACTGCAAGGAAATGGACTGTAATTTCATTTTAGCTGACTTCTACTGAGCAGAAGAATTGCCATCAACCTTGTCAGTGGAGCACATCAGCGTCTTGCTAGATGGATGTAGTTGCAGGATTATAGGTCAGCACTTACACAGATACTTATCTGGAAGGTTTTTTGTCTAGGAATAGTGGCAGTCCAAAAACCCCGCAACAAACCACAGCACCTAGCTATTCTGCTAGTCGCTTTTTTTATTACTCAGATGGGAGGTTCTGAAGCTTCTTAGGTATAAAAAATTCCAGAATACCAGTACTTTAACAAATCTGAGTAGAATTATAGGACCGTTAGTGTGAATACTGCTGTAGGCAGTGAACAGTCTTGAAGGGACTGAGAATTTCATTACTTATGTTTTAAATTGGTTCCCAAACCCAGTCTTTCATTCAAAGCAAATAAGAGCAAAAAGCCTAGTTCACTGATATTCTGCAGACATGGGAAGAAACGCTTTGCTTTCCTTTCCTTTCCTGGAGAAAGAAGAGTAAAAATTACATCCTCGGGGGGTGCTTGTGCCTGATTTTCACTGTTTTGGTCAAGAGAGCTTGTTTGTTACAAATCGCTTGCAAGATCGTTCATACCATACACCTGATAAAGGCATCCAGGAGTCTTACTGGAAGTCTGAATGAGACTTATCAGAAACGATCAGATGCCATGTCCATTAAAGTATGCAAGAAGGTACTTCTTTCAGTAATGGAGTGGGAGTACTGAGCATCACTATTAAAAGTAGGTAATTAAGTCTGATTTTCCTAACAATATTTAATCATTTAAATCTCTTTCTGTATCATCTGGTATTTAAAAAAGAAGGAAAAAGGTTCAACACTTTATTGAGAAGTAAATCAGAAATATCACCCTGTCAGACCTTGAAGGTCTTGTTTTTTTGTGTTTTTTGTTTTCTATTTTTCTTGGCATAACTCCTCCAAGTCCTGTTATATATTGCTGTATTTTAAATCTACCTTTGCTTGTAAAATATCAATGCATTTAGAATTTCAGTATCTGAATGGCTGTTCTTTGACTAGAAAGATGACTCATAAAAACACTGGCAGCAACAAAAATAACTTTGCAACATGGTAGCTGAAATACTTTAGCTTTTGGGGCAAATAATGCATGTGTGGGAGTCAAGAAAAAGAATCTGTAATTCACTTTCTACGAAATCAACATAAAATGTAATTTCCTACCAGGGACTAAAGCATTTTTATGTCTAGCTACAAGTTCACTTATTTTCCAGCTATTCCAGGTCATCTCATCTATTCTTGAAGCTGTAAAAGTGGTCCTTGTTCTGTAGCAAGCTGAACTGTTATTCTGGAAAGGGAAAAGAGGCTTATGAAATATGCACAATGCATGCGATCGGCTTTGATAAGTGAATCAGTTGGAGAAATATGAAAAATGTTTGCCTGATCATCATGAATTCTTTTTAAAGTTAACATTCTGATTGCTAGTATTCAGAAAACAAGGAAGTTTTTTTGTTAGCTAGATGATCTTGAAGAGTAGTAGTTCTTAAGGGTATTTTCATGTTTTGTGGCTTTTGTAATATAAAATAAGTTGTAGCCTACCATCCATTCCTACTGTTGCTAGCCACAGAGAAAAAGGCAGGTTAGTGCTAGCATTTTGGTTTGGCACACAGCTAAAAATCTCACATCGTATCTCAAGGATGCATGCTGCTGGTAATCCCAATCTTGGTCTAAGGTTGGGAATTGAAAAACTGAGACAGCAGTGCTGCTTCACATGTGTATTTGGTCAGAAGAAGGTCAGAAACTCTGCAAACAGTCATGTAGTGCTGATGGTTCCACTGAGGTGGGTAGTGAGTGGATTTTGCTTGAACACAACCAAAATGTTGTAGAATCATAGAATGGTTTGGGTTGGAGGGGACCTTTAAAGATCATCTAATCAAATCTACCTGCCAGAGGCAGGGACATATTTCACTATATTATGTTGTTCAATGTGACATCCAATATGACTTTGAACACAACTTCTCTGGGCAGCCTGTTTCAGTGTCTCATAGAATCAGCTAGGTTGGAAAAGACATTTAAGATCTCCAACTTTTACACCAGGACTGCCAAGTCCACCACTAAACCGTGTCACTAAGGGTCTCTTACATGTTTTTTTAACAATTCCAGGAACAGAACAATATTCTAGGATAAGCAATTATTTTTTTTAATGATGAAAGGAGGTTGTAGGGTGGGGATCAGTCTCTTCTTCCAAGTAACAAGTGATAGGACAAGAAGAAATGGCCTCAGGCTGCATCAAGGGAGGCTTAGATTGGCTATTAGGAAAAAATTATTCACTGAAAAGGTAGTTAGGCATTGGACCAGGCTTCCCAGGGAAGTGGGGGAATCACCGTCTCTGGAAGTGTTCAGAAAATGTGCAGATGAGGCCACAGTTTAGTGACACAGTTTAGTGGTGGACTTGGCAGTGCTATTGTAATGGTTGTACTTGATGATCTTAAAGGTCTTTTCCAATGTAGCTGATTCTATGAACTTGTGATTTAATGACCAGTCTGTTTGATGTATCTGAGTTGTTGGATTTTGTTTTGTTTTCTCTATGGCTTGTAGAAACAGCTAATTTGCTCATGCTGATAAACTTGATTTCTAAATGTATTTAACTTCTGTTTCTTCCTTGAATTTAGGACAGCTTCCTGTTTCATTTTTTTAGATGTAAATTAACATGGATTTTCAGTACTGACCAATGGCTATTATTTCAGAGCTCTGCTCTCAGCCTTAAACAGCTGGGAGCACTGACTTATAGGAGCACTTAGCTGTTAACTGAAAGTTGTTTCCTGAGATTCAGCTATTTTTCGGCAGAGTTTTTCAAAGTTTCTGGAGTAAGTACCCAAGGCAAAATTGATAGGCACAGGATTGTTGTCAGCGTGGGGTAACTGTCACATATAGAGGGAGGCTGTGGCTGTGGTAACAGGGGTTCACAGGGATTTGATTATGAAGATATATTCCTGGTCTGTAAGCCTCCCTTGTCCCCACTGTGCATTCCTAGATCCCTAGGGGCCATCTAGAACTAGTAAACAAATTTTGGATTAATATCTATATGTTACGCTTCTCAATATTAGAGGAAGCATGATTTTTCCCTATTACGTTTCCTCTCAAAAGAACATAAAAAGTCATAGACATAAGAAATAAAGTATTTTTGACATAAGAAGTATTTTGAAATCTCTTCCCAATAAGGAGAAGAATTTATGGTATTTAAGAGAGTCTTGTATCTATCAAATTAAACAATGTGTACCTTCTGTTTCAATGCTTATGTCTGAAGAGAAGGAGCTCTAGAGAGCTGATGTGGTCAGCCTTGCACCAACATCTAAAACCTCACTGAAAAGGAGGTGGGAACTGCTGGTTTTCATCCTAAGAGGTAAAATACAGTTTAGGGCAAATACTTCTTTCTTATTAAGAAAGTAGAAGTGAACTGGTATTAGATGAAAGTTCAGGATTTTTTTTTTTTTTTTTTTTTTTTTTTTTTTGCAAGAAGCAAGGTGTAGGATTCATCACTACCACATGCTTGGACAAAGTTGCAGAGATAATGGGATGCAGCAAGAGTAGCCAGTGAGTTTGATTAATTATGACAGATAATAGCAAATATTCTTACCTCAAAATGTTGGTGGTCAGTATTTATCTTAAGTGAGTTCCTTGAACCTTCCTCTGATGTATTTGGTGTATATATTACTGAATTCAGTATTGTAATTCCTTCATATGGGGTCATCCTCATCTGTAGGCAGAAGTATCCTCACTCAGCTGTGAGACTGTGAAAAGTATGATTTACAGCCAGCTGAATTCTTCCCTTTGTTAACTGCCGTGGTAGTGCAAAAGAACATCCTTAAAAAATTGGGAAGTCTTCTGTAATGAAGATGTAAAAAAGTAAAATGATCAACACAAATCTGTGTTCAGTTCTGGAAATCTTTACTATTTTTGTGAAGACCAATTTCACATATATTTGTTCTCCTTTTACTTCCCATTTCTGTTTTGCCAGAATAAATTTTGATTTTATTTGCACGCAGATAGTTTTGGGGGTACTTTTTATTGTGGAAGGGGGAGTTAATAAATTGCATATTCGAATTAAAGGATACCAGCACTATCAACTAATATGTAAAAAGGTCTTACAAGATATTGTTTCCATATCAATTTTTCTAATACAGATCTCTACATATATTTCAAAGAAGTCCTTAAATGTTTGTTTCTAAGAGAAATCCGCAATTTTAGGATCATCTGCTTACATACCTCAGTGATTAAATGCACCAAGAGATTTGTAAAATCTTAGTGCTACTACTGCTGTTTGTTTTTTAAGAGTCAGTAGTAATGTGTAGTAGATTCCTGTGAATCTCTACGTTGTTTTTCCATTAATATTTAAGGAGCTTTTACTGATGCTAGTAAGGAAGGCTGGGCTGCTGCAGTGTTCTAAAATATACTATTACATTAAAGAAATGCATACGGCTTTGGCCAGTTGGAAAAAAAGCAGTGTCTCCATGTCCTTTCATTTTCTGCATCAGTGGGCTTATATTATGTAATTTTTATATAACAGTAAGTGCTTCTGTAGTTATTTCCAACATTGCAGTTTTCAAATAACCAACCTACTATTTCATTAAAGTTTAAAAATATTTAATACCAACTTTATAATAATCTGAGAATTGGAAAAATCTTTTAATATTTTAATCTAAACAATGTGCCACGTAAGTGTACACTTTTGCTGCACACCAAGAAGTTACTGTATTAAGTGACCTGTTTTCTTGAAGTGCTGCTTTATGGGTTTTTTACTTAAAAATCGTTACTAGCTCATTTGGGCACTGAGTTTTACAGTCAGAATTGACTATAAAGGGAGGAGGAGGAGGAATTCAGAAGAAACAGTCCTCTCCTGTTACTGATCCTTAGTTGCATGAAGAGGTAATGGCTACCCTTCATTCAGTAAAGAAGTCAAACTAATCCTCTTGGGTACTAATTTTGCACAAAAACAAACTGCATTTTTCAGTGGTACCGCTAGATGGGGATTTCTCTCGTATTCAAGAGTTGTAAGGCTTTTCCTTTCAGGCACACGCACAGAGTGGAGTAGTAGTAATTATCAGTACACCATTTTATTAGACTGTAGGTTTTCAAAAGATTTATAAAAAGCTTTTAAAATCCTAATATCAAATCTATAATGGCATTCCAACCTAATAAAAATAATGAAGCTTGAAATGGTGACAGCATGTATCTTGATGTTGGCTTGTAATTCCTTCCAAACAGATCTGTTGAGGCCCATGTGGGACCTAAATAACACAAAGAAGTAAATTTGCATATTTTACAGCAGGGGGAAAAACAGAATGCAAAAACATGAATAATTAGGAGCACAAGCTTCATGCTATATTAATACTGTTGAAAAGCATGTGTTGATTGTATTCTGAAAGCCAGTAGTGATTTGGTTGAGTGAACTCAGCATCTCTTATGCAGATTAAAGGAACTGGGTTACAGAACAACTGAAATTCATTGTTTTGCTCTATAAGGAGGTATATTTCTTAAAGGATTTTTTTTTTTCCTCTTGGATTCTGTACAGCGCAGGGAATCTTTAATGCCTCATCAAAGCATGTTTTTGTTGACAAAAGAACTGTGCAATTCTTCATTCACTTGTACCCCTCTAGATTTGAAAACTGGTTCTTTCAGCCACAAATCAGATGTTAGCATTTTTATACTTTAATATAGATGACCTACTTACTTTTCATTCCGTAACATTTCTCTTGCCTTTTTTTTTTTTTCTTTTTTTCTTTCTAAGGCTTAGGCCCCTGGAACACATTCATGGTGCTTCCATGCTGTGAATTTGATTATTTTTAAATTTGCAGAAATAGCCTTCTTTAAATGTTAGCATACAGGCCATTTTTTAATCTGAATAATATGAATCGTTGTTTTTGCTTTTATTGATTGCAACATAAAGTGTAGAGCATACTTTTTAGGAATAAAAAAAGCTATTTACTTGAAAATGGTAAATAATATTAAAAGAGATTTATTGATTCCTTTGGTTGAATATTGTCTTGCCTCCTTGATTCAATTATCTCAAAAAGTTACTTGGTTTTGAACACTGACTCAAGGTAGGAGAAAAGAAAGCAGATGAAGACTTTAATAACTTCTACAGCAGTTTTAATTCTGGGGAGAGAAAAAAAAAAAGTATGGGCTGCTGTATTAGAGAGCTTTATTTTGAGTCTTAAAGACAGACAAAAATGCATAGAACCAAACATTTTCAATCTGTCTTTTAAGCACATCTTCTGAATTTGCATAACCAAAGGAGGAAAAATGGTAAAATGTGCCAGTCTTTTTAGAAGTTGATGTAATTGTAAGAGGTTAAAGAGGCATCTGGCAAAAGGTTGTTTTGAGGTCACACATGCATCTGGCAGTTTGCTGCCAGCCCTCTAAGAAAATATTGGTTGTAGTTACGTTCCTGTTTTTCATATTAACTGTCTTCTGACTTGATGTATAATAGTCACTTTCAGTATGTCCAGGTCTCCCAGCTGCTCCTGAGAGGTTTAGTCCTGCTGATTTTAAGTCTTTCAAATAGTGATGTAGTAGAATACGCTGAAATAAGAAAATCCTTTCTCCCCCTTGTTCCTGCTAGAAATTTATTCTCAGGAAAGATGAAGGTGTTTCTTGGACATTGACTGTTCTGCCATGATATTTGATAAAGTATTCTTTAACCTTTGCTTATATATTCTGACACCTGGGTTCTGACAGTTTTACTCCTATAGTAGTTTACTAGTAGTTTACTCTCTTGTAGTAGCATCTTAGTCTGTTGGTCAATGTAGCATTCTTAAAGCAATTTGCAGTTGGAATATAAGAAGGAAAAATACTGATTGCTTATTGTAAAACAGAGTAAAAATAGCAAAATGTAGTGTAAAAGTAGGGATATTCAAGTGGTGTTGTAAACTTTGTTTCCCAGTCTGTGCTGGTCATTAAATCTCTCATAGAATTAAAAGCTTCTTTGCTTTATGATGCAAAGAAAATAGTTCAAGATATGCAAATATATTTTTAGCCCAAGTCTGATATTCATGTAAAACGTGAACTTAACACCTAAGGCTAACTGAAACACAAGACTTAGAAAATGTGTTGCAGGAGTGCAAGTTGTTGTCCTAGCAAGTGATAAATTCAGGTTGAAGTCCCTCTTTCAGCAATTTACAGCATAGTTAGATGATAATTCTTTGTGAAGACGGCCCTAGTCATTATCCCATGCGATCACTGCCTGTGTGGTTGGAGTCAGACTTCTACAGATGTTGAATCAATGTTAATTTTCTCTGAAGGAAATGTTACATTGAGCTGATTTTACACATGCCCTTCCTTATTTCTGGCAGATGAACTTTGTGCATTTTTTTCAGTGGAAGAAGAAAAATTACTTTGGTAAATGTATATTGTCTTGTTTATTTTTAATAAGGTATTATAAAGAAACAAGACAGTTATTTTCTGTGTTTCACAGGTATTTCAACTCAGTCATGTCATAGGCCTCAATATGAAGTAGTAACAGAAGTATAAGGCTTTTCTTTATAAAAGAAGAGATGGCCTGTCACCTTGTGCCATAAATGTGGGGTTTTTTTTAGCTGCTCTTTCTTGATATGCTAGGTTAAGTACCTTTCAGTAAGGGCCAAAGAAATTAAAGGATATGAAGGATACAGGTGATTTATCCAGTCAATTGTTTTGCATTTCATTGCTGTTTCATCTACTGCTTCTGCCATAACACATCTTTGGTGGTGCCAAAAATATAATGTGTTTTTTGATCTCTGCTTGCACAGCTGAATGATCTTTCAGCTTTTTCATGCTGCTTTTCCCCACAAATGAGGGCTGTGTGGAGTCAGTTCTGAAATTAGTCTCTCTTCCTTCAGTCAAAAATAAGCATTTGTTCACAGCATTGGCCATGGCTTGCTGGGGAAGTTATACAGTAATAATTTTTTGTGACCACCAAAGTGAAGTGATCACTTCGTGCTTTTTATAGAATCATAGAATAGTTAGGGTTGGAAAGGACCTTAAGATCATCTAGTTCCAACCCCCCCGCCATGGGCAGGGGCACCTCACGCTAAACCTTTTTTGGTACCTTTTATTAAAATATTCTAGTGCTATTTCCATTGTCATGGGAATGTGCTTTTGTGGGATTGTAAAAGAGGACTGAAGAGTCCTCCTAGAAGTAGTGGGCTGCTTCATTTGTGCATTTTGTTTCTTTAACAATTAGCACATGGTTTGCTGTTATTACAGTTAACCATGTGCATCACAGGATGTAATCAGTCTTTATTCTGTATATTACTTCCTTGATTTATGCGTGGTTATTTACTACAAAAACTGTATATGGGCAAAAATTGTAATGGACGGAAAAACATTCAAAAGCTCAAGTGAGTTTAACTCAAGAATATGTGTACAGTATGAGTGTTTCTCTGTCTTTCCCCATCCCAGCAGATGAGATAAATGTGGGACTTTAAATACACTCAGCAGATGTATATAGTCTTTTAATTTCCTTCTTGTTTTTGTCAGGTGTCTAGGTGAAGTTAGGGGAATGTTGGACTAGGTGAATATGGATTTTGTGTTTTGTCTATAAGAGAGAGCTCTGACAATTGGTAGTATCAAGTTGTCAGTGGTGAGGTTCATTTGTTTTGGTGGAGTTTTGTGGGTTTTTCTCTTCCGGTAACACCCGGATTAATGATGAGGAATTTGAGCATTTGACTATGATTAAAAATGTACAATATACTATTATATCCTTTTTTTTTTTTTTTTTTTTTTTTTTTTTTTTTTCAGTTAAGATGGGCACAGTTCCTTAAAATGACCCAAAGAACCAGACCTTTCCTGGAACAAAACAAAACAGTATTTGCAGTTAGATTGTATCATTCTAAATCTCTTTTTCTCAATATACTGCAGTTGTTAAGGAGTTGTTAAGGAGTTTTCTTGTTCCAGGGTGAATAAGGGAAAGGAACAACTTAAACCCCACAAGTTTAATTTTAATCCTTTTTTCAGTTTGTATGAAAGTTAATTTTTTGAGAAGGAGGAAATAGGACTTTATGGTTATTTCTTTGGTCATTTTACTTTTTCAGTGGGAACTTGCGTGCATAGTTTCTTCTGAGTTGTTTCTTCCTTAGTCTTGCAGAAGGGGAAGATTTGATTTACAAAAGCATTAGCATAGCTTTTATAGCAGAAAGCAGCCAATATTATCTTTAAAACATGGATATTAAATGCACATACCAATGCACCCTTCATTAGGAGAGAAAATTAGGAGGGAGAACTAAAACTGCTTTCTTTCACTGACCATCAAGTTATGTCAGCACTGTTATAAAGAGATGTGCAAAGAGCTTTTAATATACTGAGTCCAGTGGAATATAAACTGAAGTTGGACATACCAACTCCTATAAAAATTTACTCCTACTTTACCACTTAGTGAACCAGAGGTGAGACCTAGGAAAGAACCAATAGTAATTTCCAACTTGTGCATTGTGTTTTTAAAAAATGGAAAAGAGTGAACTAAGAATTAATCATCTCTGAAATTCTGTTTACAAAATGTGTTTTGAGCGTATTTGCCTAAAATGATGCACTGGTGAAAACAGAGACTAGCAGTAAACTTGAACTCTTGGTATACTCTGAAGCTGAAGTGTCTGAATCAAGACACCATGCATCAAGCACATCTGTCCACTTGATTCGGAAACAAAAGGTGATGTTACAACATGTTTTTTTAATATATTTAATATATTAAATATATATTTTAATACATATAATAAGAAATAAATATTAATATATTTAATCTATTTTGTGTGTACTCATGCTTATTCAAGCGTCAATCCATAGTAAGAAGTGGAAGACTTACACATAAGAAGTGGAAGACCTCAAATCTAGTTCTGCATGGGCTTAGCGCAGTCAGATGCACATCTTCTAGCATCAAAAACAGTCCAGTTAGGAGGACCTCCACTGTTTATATTGTCTGCACAGTGATTCTACTGCAATAATGCAAGATGTAGGAACTTCTCTGACACTGCATTAATCATTGAACTGCACTGACCTGGGAGTAAGGAGACTGCAGTATTGATCTCTACTCCCTAACCTGTGTGTGTCACCAGTTCGCCCTTTTTTTCCCTCGAACTGAAATGACTAAGGGGGGAAAAAAAAAAACAACCCCCGAAAAACAGCTTGAAGAGAAAAGAGTGTGTTGCTAATTGCTAGGCCACAGGTTTAGAGTCCTTCTGATTTGTTTTACCTCTGTCTCAGGTAATCTTTCCTTTTGGGTGTCAAGCTTCAAAAGGGGAGAAGGGGTGAAAGGTGCCCCAAGCAAATTAAAGTGCATCTGACCGGGGGCTCCCTGCGGGAGCAGGAGCTTGAATACCTTTAGATTGCAGGCACCAAATCTCAGGGCCATTGCTTCTAGAGTGGGCCAGTTAGAGGGTGAGGGGAAAAGTGGGATCTGTTCTCATTTCCCTGTTTTAATTTCCAGGGAAAAGGTGCTCATTATGCCTGAAACATACTATAGAAGAGGCAAGGAGAGGCAGGAGTTAAGCTGCTTCCTGGTCACATCCAGGACACTTGTGTTGATGTGTAGAAGCGACAGCTAATGAATTTAGATCCTTAATGCATTTTGTGGCTTCTGAGACAGCTTCTTTTTTAGATTATTGTTTCAAGTAGGCCTTTCCAGGCATCATACCCATTCTAATCTCATTCATAGCAAAGTATGTGTACTGTGTGAAGATAATGAGTTGTGGTTTGTTATAATATGCTTTTCAATTTAAACAGCACAAAACAGCAGTCAAATTCTATACTTGCAGGCCTTTGCTATTAGACTAAATTACCTTTTTAGGAGTATTAAAAATCTATTAAAAGAAAGAAGGGTGAGAACTCTAGGACAGATAATTGAGGATCATACCTTTGGGTGATATTCAACTTGTCACAGCCGCAAAGGCATTCATTATCTGTCAGAAGTTGATTACAGAAAGCCCTACTATGTTGCTGGGAGGTGTGTTGCAGGCACAGCTGCTGGGTGGAACAGGATGTTTTATTTGTGTGTGCTCCTTTCACTGGCTTCTTAGTGACCCAGTGGGCATGAGCCCCCAGCCCCACAGAGGCTAGGCCAGACAACACTGCTAAAAGAAAGGGGATTTCTTTCTATGTAAAATAATAGTAAAAGCTATCCAGCATATTCTGATTTCAGGTATGATTATAAGAAGTTATTGAGAACTTGAGATTAGAATGTTTTATAAATTTTACTTGCTTGCATATTGCTTTTTTAAAATCTGCAGCACGCAGTACTGCTGTAGAAGTTGGTTTAAAGTTGATCAGAGCCATAGTGCAATAGTGTTTGTCTGCTCTTTATCCTTTTTAAAGACAACCTCCTCCCCCCAGTTTCTTATGATATCTTTTACTGGTTAAGTAGTACAGGCTGATACCTGCTTAACATCAGCAGGTATCTTTCAGCTGCACGTCTTACACACTGACCTTCATAACAGCTACTTTTGAGCAAGAAATGCTTTTTCCAGCTTGTATTTGACAAATCACCTGTAAAGCTAACAATGTTTGTGTTGTTCTTTTCTGTTCTTATTTCAGGTGTGATAATGTGTAAGTGGTCTTGTTTACTACTTCCCTTCCCTCTTTTTTTCCTACCCTCTCCCTTGCATCCAGTGAAACTTCTGAATCCTCTGGGTCTATATTTCTTTAAGTCTTCAGCACATTCCTAGCAGCATAAACCTTCTGTTTGCTTACATTCTGTAGCTAAAGTCAATGAACTACTTGTGCAGAGAATGAATTATGAAGTTAAGGCATTTCTGGTGAGAGCATGTCTAGGCACTTTTGATCTTGACTCTCCAGATCAGACTTCACATGGGGTGCAAATGAACACACCCTTAGAGGCTCTTGCTTTAAAATGTCTGTTTCTATTCTACTACTGATGTATGCCTTCTGTTACCTTTGCCAACTGGAGAGAAACCAACGATTAATTTTGTTGTCTCTCTTTGTGACTTCAAGTAGCACAAGTGCTCTGATGTAATATCTGGAGTACTAAGGACTCATCTATTGATGTACTGTTTCAAGAGTATAGTGTATTCTGGCCATTTTGAGAGGATTGAACCATGTGCTACCCTAACATGCTGCAAGCAGAAGATGATGCCTGGTGTACTGTGGGGTATTGTTTGATTTTTGCCTTTAATTTTGTAAATACATCTTGGATGCTTTTTACTGCTGTTAAACCATACAGAAGAACAGAACTGGTGATGAAATGAAAAAAGGCAGTGTTTGAGAGGTCAAGATCTTAAGTGTATTCTTTAAAATAACTAAATAAGATAAATGCTATATAAACTGCTTCCGGAAATCATCTGAAGGTCAGGACATAACGTAACACGGTCTTTGTCCTTCTTTGTTCCCTCCAAAACAGCAGCTTTTAACTGGGAACTCATATTCAGAATTATAAATCAGATGATGTGTATGAAATCTAGTTGTGAAGTACAATGTGCAGGTAATCAGGATAAGCAATGTGACCCTCACTGCTTTAGAAATATGCTGAAATGCTAGTGAAGGAGAGGCAGAGATATCCTGACGTGCATTTACGTTTGTCAGCCGTTAAAATCCTGTGTGCTTCTAGATATTACTAGCTTCTGATGTATTCCCTTAGTGACATGGTTTAGTGGTGGACTTGACAGTCCTGGGGTAAAGGTTGGACTTAATGATCTTAAAGGTCTTTTCCAACCTAGCTGATTCTGTGATTTTATGATTCTGTTTATTAAAAAAAGACAGATAGAAGAGTCTTGGCCGGTACACTTGATGGACAAAAAGATATCCAAAGAGCTTTCTGTATTCTTAGACTTTCCACATTCTAGTGGTGTACTAATACAAAGTAATTTTGCTTCTTAAATGGAAACATTTTATTTGTATGTATTTCTATACATCCTGAAGCTAAGCATGATGAGCTCTGACTAAGAGGTGTGGTGAAGATGCTCAGGAACAGTTTGTAGGTTCGGTTGAAACCTTATGTGTTTGTTAGGCTTCATGTCCCTTCGCTTCCTACTTTCCCAAGGTGGGTTTATATACAATCATTTTTGCTGGTAAAACGGAGGTTCTGCTGCCAGTGGGTATAATTCATGCTGTAGTCATGGTGGAAGTATTTGGTTGTTTTAGATCTAGATGTAAACTTTGTAGATGGATCAAATAAGTACAGTTTGAATAAACAGCATTGCAGATGGGGAAGGCTTTTTGTTTAGTTTATTGTAAACTGAGTGTCTGGTTCCTTTCCCCCCATTCTGAAGTTCTGTCCTTATTTTAGCATCGGAGGATAAATTGTACTAAAACTTTACCGCATGTGCACCACCTGCTTCTGAACAAAATATTTCTAGCAAGGCCATATGTATATACTTTTCTATTGCCAATGACTTTTTGAACACTGAATTGAAGGAATAGCCTCAATTAAAGTGTGTGCTCTGGAGATAAATTAAGTATTGTATTAAAGTTGAAAAGATTCAAAGCTAAATGTGGAATTAATCAAGTCAAGCAGAGCTCCACAGTTCTTGACATTTTCCTGTGAGATCTTCCAGGGGGGATCCTCAAGCAGTCAAACAGCAGGTAGGCAGAGTAGCAAAAGACTGCAAAAAGAGTATCTGCTTCAGTCTCAACATACCATTTAATTCTTGTATCCTTCATTATTCTTCACTGGAAGAATACTAGGGTATAGGTGTGTTAGTATCTTCCATGATCATGCCCTTTTGACAAAGGGGAGTTTCAGGACATTAAATATTGCATGTGATAGAACCACTGCAACTAAATCCTCTGTTAATGCCTTATAACGTGAGAGGAAATGGGAGAGAGACCAAATATGTCTTTAATTTACCTTTGAACTAACTAATTTCAGGTGGCCTGTTTAGTAGGTTCATTTGTCCATGTAAATTAGAGTGCTCTTTTGACCCCAAAGTTAACAAATTTTAAAATGAAGAAGTAGACATAGAAAAAGTGTAACTTATCAAAGACATGATACAAAGTATTAACTATCCCTCTTCATAACTCAGCTTCTGTTGTTTGTAAGACTTATCTTACAGAAACCATTAGTTCTTGGCCTGTTTCCATACACTTAGGGGAAACTTTAGGTTATAATTACACTTTACAATTTATTTTAATTAAAAAAATTAAAAAACATCTTCATGTTGCCAACAATTTACTAGTGCTTTCAATAAATATTATACCAATGTGAAAATGTCATTCTTAAGAAAATGAGCCTAAACTGTAGAAGTTCATATCTGTGAATATATTTCACAGAGATACCTGATTATCTATACAAATTGTTGGTTTCAAGATTTGGCCACAGTCTAGTTTTCTTTCCCTGGGTAAACTGCAGGCAATGTTACTTTACTTATGAATGTGTTTACCTGTTATTTTTTGCATTAGTTGTAAATTGAAAGTTGATGATATCTCTTTTATATGCAGCTGTCTGTGCATTTTCAATATATAGGAGGAAATACAATCAGTTCAGCATGTCTGGGTTGCTATAAATAGTTCTAGAAAATACATTAATTTCCTTTCCACATTTATTTTGCCATGTGCATTACCATCTCTTTCAAAATCTGTATGATGTAGTCAAAGTTGAGTGTTAAATTTTTATTTTAAAAATCCAAAGCTATGTCAGAGTGATGCCCATACTTGAGAAAAATAACAATAAAAGAGAGTCCATCTTATCAAAAAATTTTGGGCATGTTTTGCTTATTGTGTTTTAGAGAGGTAAAAACTTTAATTATTGCTGATAATAGCGATGAAAGCAAGAATGCAATATATTTTAGTGCTAAACCCACAAAAAGTTAATTTGGGAACTAAATAGCACATTTCTGCATTAATTGGAAAAAATATGGGTTTCAGTCTTTTTTTTTTTTTTTCTGGTGGAAGCTAATTGGATACAAATTGCGTTATTTCTAACTTACTATTAATTTCTAGGTGAAAAAGTTGAAATTTTAAACAGGATAGTTATGCTTTCTAAGTCTGTCCTCACTTGTTTAACTAATGTGACTTGCCTGCCTCTAATATGTATGAAAATAATGCATTTTGTGAGTCAGGTAAGTGCAGGCTGCAAGAATATGCAATATGTAATACATCTGAAAAGAAAAGCACCTTTCAGAAGAATTCGTTGTTCCATTACCAGCAAACCCCATATGGCCTGCTTTAATTCTCATTAGCTTTAGCCCTCCTCCCTTATCCTCCTTCACTCCCACCCCTTCTCTCACATACCTCTCCTTTAATGGCTTGGCAAGGGATGGCACTTTGGAGAGTAGCTGGTGCGCTGATCCAGTCACATTGCCAGCACCAAGGATATTAGCCACCCTCAGGTAAGCCCAATGGAGCACTTGGCTTTGGGCTGCTGGTGGGCAACAACTGACTCAAGAGGCTGCTCACAGGCATATAACCCTTGGTTGTGCTGATCTGATTTAGTAGTTCTGTTTTAGGGACTTGGTTGAAGCTTAATTGACACAGTCCAATGATCACTAAAGTTGTTAATGAATAACAAAGGAAAACAGACCATCCAGCTGCAAAAGCTTTTTATTTAATTCTTTTTCAACATACTTCATCTGTGTACTGCTTGAAGCTTTACAAACACTAGCTGCTTTGTCCTATTACCTGTGAAAGCGTATATGTTGTTATTCTAAACTGTATCTTTTAGAAATATTTTTCAACCTGTTGAAAATCTTTTCCTTTGTTGTAATCACTACATAAAACTTCATTAGAAGTGGAAAAAGTCATAGATTTTCATGCTGAGTCACAGTCACTTTTCTTTCAAAACTGGGTCATTCAGCAATGTCTTCTTTTATTAGTATAACAGTAGTGTTTGTGTATGCAAGACTTGGTAGGTTAGTGCTACGTTTACGAAAATACAAGTAGCTGTAGCTTAGTTTGTTCCACAAACACAATGAAGTATTATGCTACTGGGTTGATACTAATTCTTTTGTTTTGGTTTGGTTTTTGATTGGTACTGTTTTTATCCTTTGTTTGGAATTATTTCAGATAACTACCTAAACTCTGGTGAGTTTTACCACAAACTTAGTTTGTTGTGCTTTGTGTGGGGTTTGGTTTGTGGTTTTGTGTTTTGTTTTTTTTTTTAAATAAAAGGTAGTCAAGTCTATACTTACCTTACACAGAAAGTAACTTTCAGGAGAGCTGTAAAAAGGCCATGTTTCAGCTGAGAAAAACATTAGCAGAGGGACTTTATTCTCACTGTTCTACGTGGCAAGTTAAGTTTTCCGTCATTTGTGCCCGTGCCAGGGGAAGATGACAAGCCATCTAGCCATATAAAAGCTGGATGTTAAGGGGTGTGCCTTCCTGTTATGAAACTTGCTGCAATGCCCAAATTCAAAGTAGATGAGAATGTGTGCAAGATGTCAAGAACAATGGAACAAGGAAGGATGCAATGAAATAGATGAGCTGGAATGCAGTTTGATCAGGGTGACGCTCTGCAGAAATAAATCTATGAACTTTGCCATCCCTAAAAGCATCTTATTAGGTGAGTCCAAAGTCTGTCATTGGTGAGCTCACTGATTTGAGCAGAAACAACTATAGGCAACCTGTCTGAGAGCATTTGAAAAAGGGGGTAGCAGAAAAAAAACAACCTTGGGTTTTCAGAAGTCCTATGACTTGGGAGCAGGATGCCACTGCTTTGTTCCTGAGAACACAAGTTGCCACCTGGAGTTATAGTGAACGTTATTGATAATAGATGGATGAAGTGTGATACATAGTGGAAGAAAAAGGTCACGTCTGCAAAGGCATTGCTTGATAGCTTCAGAGCTACCTAACTATTAAAGCCAAGCATCATTCAAAGAAAGTAGGTCCCTTAATTGATTGACATTGTTAAAGAAAACACTGGCGTAATGCATGTATGTATGCAGATGCAGATGTTCTTCTACTGTGTAAACATTGCTAAATTTGGGGGGCCTAGAAAACACACAAGATCAGTAGGATTCTACTGTAAATTAAAATCACAGAATCACAGAATCCCAAGGGTTGGAAGGGACCTAAAAAGATCATCTAGTCCAACCCCCCTGCAAGAGCAGGGTAACCTACAGTACATCACACAGGAACTTGTCCAGGCGGGCCTTGAATATCTCCAGTGTAGGAGACTCCACAACCCCCCTGGGCAACCTGTTCCAGTGCTCTGTCACTCTTACAGTAAAGAAGTTCTTCCTGATGTTAACGTGGAACTTCCTATGTTCCAGTTTACACCCATTGCCCCTTGTCCTATCACTGGATATCACTGAAAAAAGCCTAGCTCCATCATCCTGACACCTACCCTTTACATATTTGTAAACATTGAT
Source organism: Lathamus discolor (assembly GCF_037157495.1). NCBI lineage: Eukaryota > Metazoa > Chordata > Aves > Psittaciformes > Psittacidae > Lathamus > Lathamus discolor. The sequence goes on from NC_088885.1 coordinate 25,642,621, forward strand.
GAGGTCACCCCTCAGTCTCCTCTTTTGCAAGCTAAAGAGACCCAGCTCCCTCAGCCTCTCCTCATAAGGGAGATGTTCCACTCCCTTAATCATCTTTGTGGCTCTGCGCTGGACTCCTTCAAGCAATTCCCCGTCCTTCTTGAACAGAGGGGCCCAGAACTGGACGCAATATTCCAGATGCGGCCTCACCAAGGCTGAGTAGAGGGGGAGGAGAACCTCTCTTGACCTACTAACCACTCCCTTTCTAATGCACCCTAAGATGCCATTTGCCTTCTTGGCCACAAGAGCACATTGCTGGCTCATGGTCATCCTCCTATCCACCAGGACCCCCAGGTCCCTTTCCCGTTCACTACTTTCCAGCAGGTCAACCCCCAACCTGTACTGGTACATGGGGTTGTTCTTCCCCAGATGCAAGACTCTACACTTGCCCTTGTTAAATTTCATTAGTCGAGAATTACTCGCAAGTGTGCCACCCATACTTTGAAAGTAGAATTTTGGAAGTAGCTGAGTAAGGGCAGAGCAAATGCCAAACAATTGCTCGTTTCCTGAAATCTTTGGGCAGCATTTGGAGGCAAAGTAAGAGAAAGAAATGCTCAGTATAAAAGTGAGAGAGCTGCAACAATTCATAAGATGGATTGTGTTGAGTAGGTCTAGAAGCTGAGTCTGGCAGAGAGGGTTGAGTAAGTCTGGCATAGAGAGCGTCTGTTGGCTTTGCTGACCAAAACTTAATACTAGTATCAGCCAAGAAAGGTTGATGGACTTGTTTTTCACTGCCTTCATGCACTTCAGCTGCTGAAGTGTTCTGTTGCGTTTGGACAATGGTAGTAGTATGGTGTTTTGGCACCTTTCAAAGAATTTAAGAGTCAGTTAGGAATTCTGGGTGTGTGTACTCTCAGGAGTTATTGTTTCAGATTTCATATGGTTGTTCACAATAATTACAGATACTCTTTCATTCCTTGTTCCACTCTATCCTGTTCAAGTAAAAACTGAACTCTAGTTCTGTTTTCCAGTGCCACAGCAGGCAAGTGCAGAGAAATCTGTGTATATGTATTAAAATAATTGGGTTTTTGTAAGTGTTCAATACAATGAGTTCCAGATCAAGAGAGCTACACCTGCCTATTTGAACATATGCTGGCTACATTCATACCTCAGAATCCATTTACTCTAGATGGTATTGCTGGTTTTGCCTGTTGGTGCGTCTGAGGTGAGGATTTCCTAATAACGAAGAGGAGTGGAGTTATGTTAATTCTAGAGGGGGGGATTTCTAGGTGGAGCTGCTCTGGGTGGAGCAGATTTTTGCCTCTTTGTACACGGCCCACCAGCGGGAGATGAGCACCAAACTTCGCAGAAAAAGGAGCATACCAAGGATGGTTTGGCTAGGCTAGCCTTTCTTCATCTGAGAAGACAATACCTTGTGACCACCCCTGTGAATCAAAATCAAGATGTGGAGTGTGGGTTGTGTTTTGTACCCTTGAACAAAGAGCAAGGCGATCTCCATATTTTTAACCTTTTTCTGCTATACCATTGCCCTAGTAAAATGGGGTAGGAAAGAGAATGGTAGTGATACTGCTATGGATTTTCTAAAACCTTTCTGCCTGGATGGCTTGTGGCTTTTGCTGTTTGATTTAACTGTAAATTGTACCTTCTGTGTGTCTGGATTTGTCTGTATGGATGAGTCCAGACAGATTTCAGTTCATTTTGCCTCAACTCAGCAGGTTATCTGGACATGGGACCTCTGCACTTTTTAAAATGCAAGTGTTGAACTGTGCCTGAGCTGAGGACCTGGGTGAGAGGAAAAGTTTCATTACCTTAACACTAGTGACATGGTAATGGAGTTACATTGTCTGGGCTGGAGGTGCCTTGGCTCCTGCCGGTGTGGAGGGGTTGGCAAAGGCATTAGTCAGCAAATAGTTACAGCGAGACACTCTCGCTCTCAAGGGCAAGTGTGTTACTCATTCCAGTCTGGAAGCTGACTGGTTTAAAAGACTATTGAAATGATGTGGTTCTTTATGATCAAGAGACCAATTGAAATAAAAAAAAAAAAAAAACAAAACACAACAAAACCAAAAACCAACAAAACAACTTAATTTGTGACTAGTGGCTGCTACAGAATTTATTCTATAACTTTCTTTACAGTGTCAGCCTAGTAAAATATAACACAAGGAGGCTATATTTGAACTGTCATATGTTACAGTCTTGAGTATGTTCAAGAACAGGAAGTCCTATTAAATGCTTTTTTTGGGGCTTCAGTCTTGTTCCAAAGCTGTTAGTTTAATACTAAGTACACTTCAATCTCTTTTCAACTGGTATAATTTTCCCAGGAGTGATTATTTTTAGTCAAGCTTTTTAATTGAAATTGGGAGCTTTCCTTAAAGCTTAGTATTTAACTTGAACAACTTACAGAGTTTGTCATTCTTAAAAGAGTATATGTTGTGATAAACTTTCTTCCTCCTTCTTTCTTCTTCCTTCTGCTTTTAGAGGTCTGGGTTTTTGTTTGTTTTATGTTGCATCTTATCATCGATCAAATGATCAGAACAGATAATTTGATTTTTAGCATATACCGTTTCCTATGCATTAGTAAACAGAAGAAATGGGAAAAAATACTTACATGTAGGTTTTACCTCATTGTAGCTCTCTCTTTTTGGTAGCAGATCCGGTTCATTATCCAGGCAGACTGTAGTATCTTACACAGCAGTGTATCTGTGTCTTTTACTGTTCTTCATATTTTCTTGCCTGAAATCTGCTGGTTTCATAGTTATGGCAACAGTTCTGGCTCACTCTTTGAATAAATAGAGTATCCAGAATAAAATGGAAATGAACATCTGAGGATGTTCAGACTTGCCAATGAAACAAATTGTTGACTTTCCCTGAAGGATATATTTAGCGCTTCCTTAAACTTCAGTTTTATAGCTAAATACTGGATATGGGAGCTGTCTTGTCTGAAGACTGAACTTCTCCTGCTATGTGATTCTGATACCAGGGTACAACTGTGCTAGGTTTTTACAGATGTGTCCATGATATTCAAAATACAAGCTGATTGGGGATACTTAGGAATATTTCACCGTGTGTAGCATAGCAAAATTAGCCAGGTTGGCAGGGCTTGATGCAGAAGTCTTATGAGAAATTTTCCATTAACTGGAAAGCCCTGTAGATGTCAACTTTGAAGGTAAAATAGTTCAAGTTGTACACAATGTGTTGTAAATAGTTGTCAGGCATATTTCCGTTTGATTTTTGCCATGGTATTTCTGGCCAGCTGCTGATTTTAGGGGAACCACTAAAATTGCAGATGTGGAATATTTTGAAAGACTTTTTTGGAGGTTGAATTTTTTCTTTGTTTGCTCAAGAGATATGTTCTTTGACAAATAGCACAAATCTGATCTAGTGAATGGTTGTATAGTTTATCTGTAATAGTTAAGTCTGTTTGCTAAAGATCTTGTCTTATTATTTACTGTTTATTTGATATAAAAGACCACATTTATTAGCTTGGAAAGTATGGGTGAATCCAGGCTCTCACCACTAATTGTTTCTCTCTTAGACTTTTTTTATGCTGATCAGTAAGTTTTATGTTTGAAGGGTTTTTAATGTAAATTTATATGGTAAACCACATTAGTTTTCCACTACATCCTGTGATAAGCATGTTTAGCTAGCAAAGAACCTCATCTTTGATGTTTTTCTTTCACTTTTGTGTTCAGCTGCTCCTGAATAACATCCTAAAAATAAACTAACTTTACTGAGATCGCCCGTTGACATTTATATTCAGTGAGTCACTGTAGTGTGTTGCTATATGATTAAGATCTATTTTGGCTTTTAATCATACATCCATGTGCTGTACTCTTGAAAACAAGTAATTGAATGTTGAACATTCTCATTTCTGTCCTATCGGTTTATTGAGGTCTAAATTTCTGTATAATACTAAACTTAGTAGCTGTTGCCTTATTATATCAGGACTGAACTACAGTGCATTTTTATTGCAGTAAAGGCTCAACACTTACATCGGCAATAACATGGATAGTTTCAGTGACCCAGTACAGACTGTGTAATAGACTAAAAAGGAATTTTCATTGACGTGTGCCAATTAAGGAAACTTCTGGTAGTTCATGAGAAGAGAACATCTAGAATCTAGACTTCAGCTAATTAATTTCAAGTGACGCAAACAAGAGAGATCTTTTGTAAGACCTGTTTTAAGTAAGATTTTTGTGCATGCAATATTGAACTTTCTGTAAAAGGATTTTAGGGCTGATGTAGAGGATATATAAAGAAAATCAAGATATCATTTTCTAAATGGCATATATGGCAGTTTATATACAGTTTTATATAGCATTTACTGTTATCGACAGCATTTGCTGACTTCTGTGCTATTTTGGGATAAGCTGGTCGACAGTTTTTGTTAGTCCGTGATTCCATGGCTGGTTTTTGCATGCCTATATGTGTATCCCCTGAAAAGTGGCAGCCACAGACATTCCATATGCCAACATTGCTGGTGTGGCTGCACACAAGTTGGATCAGAGAACCGATCAACTAATCAGGTACACATTGAGAGTCTGGCCTGAGGGCAATGATGCAGTCTGGCTGGGATGGGGATGTGGTTGGAGAGAGATTTCAGCTGCAGCTTGCACTTAATGTTGGTTAAATTGATTGTGAAACCAGCCCTCAGGGCAAACCTATAAAGTCTATGTGTACTACATTTTTGTAAATAAACATGCAGTGAGGAAAAGCTAGTGCTTCTTATAGAAGGATTATTACAGTTGCCTGAATTTTCATAGTAAATGTTGCCGTTATTCACAAGTGTGAATCAGAAAATGTGTGTAGGCAATGCAAGGGAGGCTTGTTTTCAATAGTAGTTCTTTTTCTGAAAACTGATTGCTTTTAAAACTCAACATAGAAAAAAGTGATTAGGAATATATCTTAGAATTAATTGGACAATATATTTAAGATTAATGAAAAATCAGTCTATCATGACTGTATTGATTCCACTAACACTGTTATTCTGTAGTTAGCTCTCTTAATGATCTGGCTTGCTGCTCTTCCTGAATTTTCTTGGTTTTGTATTACCCAGTTACATCCATCAGGTTAAATCAGTGAGGAGGTAGAGACCATGATACATCTGTATGCACATCTCTGAGAGGATTTTGAGTCCATCAAAGGCTTGGTCAGGATTTTCTGTGGACATAAAATTCTGTCCTGGCACAGTTTAAGGCAAATATCAACATTAGTTTCTTAGTAAGGGATGTATTTGAAGCAGCTGAAAGATTCTTGGTCTGAAACCATAAATTTTTCTTCCATAAAAAATCATACTGACTGAAAAGTCCTGAGTCAATAATTTATGGTTCACAGTTTATGTAGGACTAAATAATGATGTTTTTCACACAGTATCTTTTCTGCTTATTTGTTTTAATTCTTCTATGGGTACAGTAAAGCATCACCAAACTGGGTAAAGATTAGTACATTCTTCACCTTCAGAACTCTGTTTTTGGTTTTGGGGGTTGTTTTTTTTTTTTTTTCTCCTGAGCCAGTTTGCTGCAAAGATTTCAAACAGTTACACTTAGCAATTTAAAATCAGGACATACTGCTTCATAGAAAGTCCTGCAAAATTGGGGAGCTATATGTAGGAAAACCCTTGCAAAACTAATTCCTTACACCATGTTTTAATGCTGTACAACATATTTCAAGATAACCAAAGTTAATGCAGATCAAAGATTTATTTATGTATGTATGTAGGAGGATCCTCCCCATCTCAGCTATAAAAGAGTTGCTGCTCTGTTTTACTAGTGGTGTTATTTCATTAACATTTTAATTTTTTACTCATAAAACTTACTGCATGGAATCAGCTTTGTCCACATTTCTTCAAAACAGTTTTTAATCATATATTTGTACCTTGCAGCTTTGCTTAAAATCACACAAATGGTGCAGATTCTTAAATGTCAATGCAGATGTATGTATTCATATACTTTTCATACACATGGTATAGTATCTCTCTTTACAGTGACAGTAGGCATGTTTTGAAGAATAGATGATTAATATTTGGGGATTTTTTAAGGCAGAAGATTGTCTGATTTGTCTGGCTAGTTGATTGCAACTTCCTGTTAAGTGACAGATTGTTTCAATGTCTATTTTTACCAAAAAGTTCTGTTAAACACAGAGCAAAAATAATTTCTTCATTAAAACTGAAAAAAAAATATTTTTTAATATCTATTTGATACATATAGGATGTATAGTTTTAATTGACCAGTATAAAGCTTTGGGCTTTAGTCCTGTATGTAAAATGTCAGCATTCACAGATCTCTGATCAGAGCATGTGACTAGGTGATGGCAGATAGAATTTCTGATCTGTTGTCAGTGCTGAAGGAGCCATGCAGACACTGATACCATAGTTTTAATCTTGATCAGACATGCTTTAAAAGACTGTATTAGTTTGTCAAGAATTAAATCCGTCTTTGAGGAATACATGTGCATTAAAAATCTGTAACCAGTTCAAATTTCAAACAGTATGCAAGTAGCAAATGAAGAAAACTACAGAATGAAAGAAAAATCACCTTCACTTTACTGTGTAAACAATGTTCATATAAAGCATTGCTCAAGTAATAAATCTTCATATTTATCAAACTTTCATGTAATAGAAATAGATGTTCAGCTGATAAAGAGTTTGGGTTTTATAGCTTCATCTATTGTCCTATCACTATCCGCAGAACTCAGAATGTAATAAATTACTCCCAGAAGTAGATTAACTAAATTATAGTTTAATGCAGTAGTGGTGGGTATAGTGGAGGAGTGATTACCCTGTGCCTGAACACTCCTGCTGGCTACTCATTAGAGGAAGGGACATTGGATTATTTTCTGAGCATCTAGTTCTGAAGTCTGTGCTGAAGCAAAACACTTCTTTTGGGGGAGGGGGCTTGATGGATTTTCTTGTATTAGTATAGCTTGAAAAGAAACAGTTCATTAGAGGGAAATACAAGGTAAACTGGCTTAGTTTCTTCTTTGGACATGGACAAGTTGAAGGCCAAAGAAGGTATTTTTAACTTTAGGGATGGAATAAAAGAAGTTCTACATAGCTTTCAGAAAATTGCAGCTGCAGTTACTTATTCTCTTTTTCATCCTATCCCTTCAGTCTTTGTAATAAAAGCTGTATTTCACCTCTGATTTAAACAAAATCGTTGTATAGCAGTAATTCCTGTTTGGTAGTAACTTTTTTTGTCTATTAGCCAACTTTACAGTGTTACAGAAAGTGTCCCTGCCCCAAGAATTTGTTATCTGAAAGACAGAGAAGAATTGCACAAATTAAGAAAAATAGGAAAGATTGTGGAGGTTTCTCATGTTTAAAAAAAAATTAGGGTAGTTGTTTTTAAATAACAGCCTTGTATATGTGTTCCAGGGGGTAGAATTTAATGGATTGTCTTGAAAACTCTTACAAATTTTGTTTTGTATATTTTTCCCACACATGACTGATGGCATCTGGCAGTTCATCAGAGAAATCAGCTGATGATATCTTCATGGATACACTGGAAAAGAAAAATAGCGGCAATACAAATGGTCAAGGCTTAGTCAGAGTGGCTGCAATGTGGAACGGGTGGCAGTGGTGTGTAGACAGGAAGGGAGCTCAGAATGACTTTGGCATGAGCAGTATTTGGCAACTGAGTTATCTGGAGCAAGTCTTCATGGTTGTAGCTAAACTGATGCCCATGCCATGCACATGTGCATTACACAGAGACTTTTTAATTATAGAGTATATTAGCTGATGGAGCAAGTTGCCAGCCATCATGGATTTAAAACCAGTTTTGTCAACCTGACTGTCATCTATCTCAGCAGAAGGTTTGAGACCTGACTATTCATGGGGTTTGGATTATCATGCCCCAGACTTACATATGCTTGAGCTTCGAATACTGGCTTTTCAGACTGAATTGTAAGTTACCTGTGGAGTTTCTTTCTAATCAGCCATTATATGAAGGCCATTGTTACCTTTTAGAATACAGGAAACTCGATCAGTTACGGTATCTGTTATTAATTTTTCTCCAAGCCACTGTCACAGTATTTTCTAGGGCAAATAAGCCTAACATTTTGCTTTGAAGAGATGAAGAACATCAGTATGGGCTCTTCTGCTGGATTGTTCTGCTGGACTGACCAGCAGCTGCAGGGGTGGGCACTGCTTGAACTGATTCAACTGGTGTCAGATACCCATACTGTGATAACTTGTGAGGTTTGGCCAGATGGTGTCAGTTATGGAACTGAGATCTGAACTCAGGAAATGCAGAAGTTAAGGCTTGATTACACTGTGTTAACTGTTTATCCATACACATCATATTAGCAGCTCTAATTAATGATAACAGGCTATTTTACAATAGAAATGTTTAAGATGTGACTGTACTTTGCTTTCTGTGCTTAAAAATTATCTTTGTCTTGTGCCCTGGATTCTTTGCTCTAATGACTTTGAACGTAAAATTGCAGAAATTAAATCAAATTTGCCTCGTGTTTCAAAAGCAGATTAGCCTTTGAATTTCTAGTTTAGATTTTCTCTCCCTAAACCACAGTATATGAGACTATACTTACATGTTATATTGAAAGCTTCTGTGTTTCTCCTCTGCTTCTCAAAGGAAATGTTGAACAGTTCTGAAGTAATCTGATCTCTCAGTGACTGGTATAGTTTGTCTTTAAGAACTATTTTTTGATTCATTTAGGTTTTATTTTACATATTTTGTATGTTTGTTCAGTAAAATGCCTTCAGGCAGGACAGCTTTTATAAGTAGAGATAATATCTCCTATTAACCATGAGTATTGTTAGGCGAGCTAGACTAGCTTTTTGGAGACACCAGCCCTTCTTCAGGTGTGAAAATGAAAGTTGCTGCTACTGCTCCTCAGTCAGATAGCATCTGAGACAGTTGCTCAAAGTGTAGGTAAATGAAACCATTCTGATAAGAGAGTTGATGCACTTGAAAGGAGTGGTAGAGCTAATGGGGTGGGAGGAAAGGTGATAGGGACCCAGATTTTTGTGGGAGGGAGAGGTTAGTAGAGGATGTGGATTCATAATTGCCATAAAACAAAGATCTTTCTTGAGGCCATGATTTTTAATGTCTAGAAAAAATAACAGATACTACCTACAAACTGTGTGCAAAAGTGTAGTCAACTCCAGTCATTTTGCACTCATTCCATTTTCAAAGCTTAATTGAATATGCTTTTAGGCTTAAAGGACTTGTGTGACTGAAAGCCTAATATTTCTGTGTACTCCAGTTGATCTAATCAGATATATTACCTGTGCTTATAGACTTTGTCCTGCCTGAGTTCATAGACCTTTACAACTACAACAAACCACCACTGCAGTTATTTTTTAAAGTCACTTGTAGTTTGTCCATAATCTGGCAGAGATTTATTTTACTCTGGTAGTTGTCTGAGACCATGTGTGGGAATATTAAGAGGTTATCTTGGATGATTCACCCTTCACTCTTTCTTGACCACCATTTTACATTTAACACAATCTGCTATTTGGGTTAAGCAGGTTAGGCTTGTTTTTCAGTGAGATATGTAGACATAATTGTTATTATCCCAAAGATAGGCCCATTGTGTAGGCCCACTGGGCCTAGATCAAAACATGTACTTAAACCGGCAAGTTTAGCTTATTTAAGGTGCCAGCCCAATATAACTTTCCTTACATTCACACCAAATGCAGCACTTGTATTTGTGTGTTGCTTCCAAGCCAATTATTTGCATACGTTTAAAAAGCAATCAGATCTGGTCTGTTAGGTCAAGATAATATGAACATAAATGCACATTCTTACAAATAAACTGCCCTAAAATATAAAGTAGAAAAACAAATGTAGTGTGAAATGCTATGTAAAATGCAGGCATGGCATAATTAGCAAAGGACAGTAGAAATTCTGTTTGTTAGGACTTGAATAGTAACAGTCAATTAATTTCTCACCATGGGAAACAGCAAAGCATTTAACAAAGAAACATCATCTGTCTCTACAGCATAAAGACTATACAAAGAATCACAAAACTGAGACAATGGATCATGAGTCACAAATTAAAAAATACGGAAGGGGCTGATCTGTGATTCTGTGATTTCATATTTCTTTGCAAAGTAATCTCTGTACATTTTAATAATTGATTTTATGAATGATACTATTTTATATAAAACAAGCACTTACACAAAACACAGCTAGGTATGTATGTTGCAGTAAATAACATGTACAATGTAACTGTAGGCTTGATAACCTAGGCAGAGTCATCATTATTCAAACTAACTGTATAAAACTCCGATTATCTGTTCAAAGTTACCTAGTAAGGATATGATTAATGTTTCTTCCCTTCCTTTTCCTCAGTACCGGAATAATGGAAGTGATCTAATTTGGATAAACAGAGAGGCAAAGAAGCATTGTGTTAAATGCAGAGAGAAAACAGTTATAAACAAATCAAGAGCTCAAGCTCTTGTAATAAAGTCAAATCATATGATAAAACATTTAGCACTTCTACCAAAATACTTTGAATTACCCCAAGAAAGCTTTGGTGACAGTGTAAACTCACTAGGCTCCCATTTAGGTGCCTTTATTGAATTCCTTGTATTGGATCCTGTGGCTATCTAACAAGCTTATTTTCAGTATATAGACAGTAGAACCTTTCTTCTCCTATAGCAGGCTTGATCTTGCATCACTAAAGTTAATTACTTTACTTTTTAATAGGACCAGGATCAAACCCCATGAGAGGATACAATGATATTTTAAGGGTAACACAATTAAGGGAAGAAATAACATTATCTGGAATTTCTGGCTTACTTCTCCACAGCTTTTCCAAACATCACATGTCAGGGCTGTTGGGAAAGGTACAACTTTCCATTTAGTTCCCCAGAGCATATGGGGATCTGCTTAGCAATTTTTTGAATTGGGATTATTTTGAGGAAGGCTGATGCCAAATAGATATTCAGCAGTTTTTTAATAGCTGTGCTAAGTTCGCTACTTTTGGTGGTGCTGCTTTGTACTCTTGTTTACTTTACATTTTGAAAGTCCTTTTACAAAGCATACATAACTTTCTGTTACTCCTCTGGTTATTTGGGACAAAAAACCCTAAACCCTTCCCTCTTCTTTTCCCCACCCAACAATAAACAACCCAACCAAGCGAAAAACAAAACAAACCAAACAAAAAAAACCTCACCCAAACAAGCAAACAAAAAAACCAAAATAAAACTAAAACAAACAGAAAAGGAAAATATTTAGCCTCATTTAAAATAGAGAGATGAAGACTAATGTAAATCGATTCCAGAAGCAGTGGATAAGGAGGGAACAGGGAGAGGGGGGAGGAAAGTTGACTCTGCATTGCCTCTTTTACCCACAGAGGAATGCTGCCAGCAAGAATATGGACTTGCTGGAAATTAAATAAAGTGATCCTGCTCAGAGAACAAAAAAAAAAAAAAAAAAATAAAAATAAAAAAAATAATGTCTGAGTTGCTTGGTTTTTAGATGTTTTTTATATCTGCTTCTGGGTCAACAGCAACACAGTATTTATTAGTCATGGCAATCTAGTCCAACAGTCATACGCTGAGTGTAATATGCTTGATCTAGGGGTGCTGCAGTCAGATATGTGCATATGAATGTTGTCCAGCAGTTAATGTTTAACTTTACTGGTTTGCCTTTGGTTTGCATGTTTACAGATGTTTTTTTCTTCTGCAATGTTTTAAGACATTTGTCCACTTGAAGTGTAATAGTGGGGAGCAGGGGCAACTTCTTGGAAATTGCGAGTGCCCCAAAACACTTGGTAATAAGAGGATAAAATAAAAATCTTGAGGAATTATGGAGCCAAATGCAAGTGAAATTTAGGATATAAACAGTGTGACATTTCGTACTAAATCCCAGGCTGCAATTTAAAGGAGTAATTTGGATTCTACTGGATATTCATAAAGTGTTTGGGGTTTATTTAGTTTTAAATTCCCCTACTTCATTTTCAGTAGAGCTCTAATAGACTTTAATTTTTTTCTCTGTGGGGATACTACTCTGCCATTGTAAGTTAAAATGCCATCAGCTTCTGCTGGAAAGAATTTAAAAAAACCAGTCGACTTAAGGGTAATTTCAAAACAAGAGAAAGAATTTGAAAACAGCCATTCATATATACTTTGGAGAAACCCATCACAAATACTTAATATAAAATGTCTGACTTCCAGTGCGAAAGACATAGTGGATTTTGATTGGTATATTTGCATATTAAATCTTTGTGCAGTAAAGAGCGTTGCATTATGTGTGGTAAGTGATGAAATTTTAAAGCTCAGTGAACTGCTGATTTTTGGTTGATCTGTAATCAAGTATCCATCAGCATTCACACACACACTCTCCTTTCTGAAGCACAGCCTAGTACTAGCTTCAGGTGCCATTCTTATAACATTCTTCTGTTTAAAAAAAGGAAGAGAGATAATTTATAAATAACGGGAGAATAATCTCCTGGGGCTTTGCGCAAAAGACTTCTGCTTAGGGTGCAGACAGGACTGATGAGTTCATTTAACAGATCACTGTCACTGAAAGGGGCTGACTTCTTCTCCCCTGCACCTGAGTCAGTCTAGCCATTTGTCTGATTTCTTGGTGATTTGATTCATTTCACTAAGCTGGTGAAAAACAAGTCACACACACACACCCCCACACCCACCCATGCTTTGGGGTTTCCTGCCTGCTTATTAAACTGAACCGTCTCGCCAAAACATCAGATGAACAGCAGACAGTCTGAAGGACCAGCTCCTTTAGAGAGGTCTTACCTTAGCCTAGCTGTCTTAAAAGTACAGGCTGCGTGGTACATAATTTACAAGAAACAGAATCATGTTACTTCAGGTAAATACTCTGTAAAATCAGGTTGGGACCACCAGTCCCAAGACCACCAGACCACCAGAGGTCATGTATTTTGAGTTGCAGTAAAAGTGCATAGGTGTTCTGCTGCTGTTGAATGAGTATTTGAGCAAAGAGGGAAATCAGGGTAATGAGAGCATAGAAAGGAAGTGGTATAACTGGGAGATAAAAATGAATACAAGAGCTTAATTAAGAGCAAAAGAAGGCATAAGATATTGAAGGAAGGGGTGGCCTTTTTTCCTGCTCCTAAAAATAGCCCTCAAAGACAAATATTGCCATTAAGAGAAGCTGATTGTCCAATGGAACATGGTCTTCCCAAATTGTGATTCCCATTTGCCTTAACTTTTACATGTGCCCAAGCAGCAACATTGTACATTTTTCTTCTGTACCCCAGTTGAACACATATTTTTGAAAAACATTTAGCCCTCTCAAATCTAGCAGCTCCAATGTTTGCATTGCTTCGTTAGACTGAAGAGATTTAAAACTTAAACTGAACAAATGTTTTATTAGTTAAATGGGAGCTTACAGGCAGTACTTTGCTGATTCTGTGCACTGGTCACTTCTCTAATCTCTAAAATATGTATGTGGTAAAATCAGCTCTTGCGAGCTCTCTGAAACCTTGCAAATTTAGTGAAAAGCATGAACGACTGTGCAGAAGCCACTTGGCCACCAATCTCGTGCTGGAGGAAGGAGGTCACTTTGCAGACTGGGTGATGAGTGTCTTTTGTGAAATTTGAACGTGGAAACCTGTCCAAGATGGTGACTCACATAACACATCTTCACATGCAAGACCTATTACAAAGGCACTGTGCTTTTGCTTTCCTCCACTGCCCTATATGTCAGTGAGTTCAGCTTCTCAGTCTTGTCTTCCGGCTCTTTAGCTTGCTGCTTGTAGTACCTATTTCTAGACTTACCTTTTCAGAACAAACTCATGTTTGGTGTGTGGAAAAAAAACTCAACTCGATATATCACCTTACTATTATCAACAAAGTATGCAAGCTATATAAAAAAAAAAAGCATCCTGACTTTCTGCACAGCCATTGCTCTAAGTTGCTCCCCCTTGTCCTGAATGTTGCAGTCCCCGGGAGATCAGTATTAAGGGAAGGAGAGGAAAACATTCCACAATATGGAAAATGTTCCATTGCAGTAAGAAGAAACTGGTGTTGCTCTGCCACTTATATCCATTTATTGATGATAGTAGTGTAGTGGTACTGAAACTAATCAATTGTCTCTTGAAATTTTCTCTTTCTTTCAGTTGTCCAAACTGAAAATTACTTTTATAAGGGTTTTTTGTAATGAAACACATGTAGCTTTTGATTCTGGTGGTATTATACCCTTTCAAATATCAGTATCAGCAATGCCACTTTCAAATTAATGGAACTGCAGATGATTGAGAACAAAGGGTTCATGTGATTTAAATGGCTTTAATCCTGGTTTATTTCAGTCAAAACTCAACCTTAAAATATCATAGTACTAAGTGGAAGGGTGATGCTTGGGATTTTACTGCTTTTCATAGTAAATGACAATGTATTCAGCTTTTTTAAAACATTTATCAAGATTTACGTCCTAACAAAGGTTAATTCCATTACTGCCAAGGTATGTTATCAAAGTGGGAATTAAATCCAAACACTCCTCCTCACCCCTTGAAATACTGTTAGGTCTGCTTATTTCTGATTCTGATCTTATTTTTTATCTAGACTTTGCAGGTTGTGCCTTGCACTTTGTCACAAAATCCCTGTCAATCTTAAATAGTTGGGATTTCAGAAAAGGTATTTTATAGCCTTGTAATACCCAGTACAAACTTTCAGACCTGCTAAATGAGTAACATAATAACTGCTGAAGTGCTTAGTGAATTTTGGTGTTTGTGGAAGTATATTAATTGTGGTTAGTTTTTATTTTACTTATCTAAATGTCTTAAGTTTAGCTTCCTTTTAAAGCAGCTGTGTGAAAAATATGTGAAGATGTTGTTTGCAAAAAGTTTCAAAGTCTTACTTAAAAGTTTTGACCTTAGCTTACATGTTCCTTACTAGCTTTCTTTTGAGCCCTTAAGGAATGTCACCTGATTTGTCTTACTAACATTGCTGTAGTAGCAAGTCTTCCTTCTGAGTGAATTGGAAAGTATTATCAAAAGTAAAAACTACAAAAGGAGTTTCATAATACTCTGTTATGGTTAAAACAACTTTCTTTAGTTTGCATCCTAAAGCTGATTCTGCATTTCTTTTAATTGAAAACCTCCTGACTAGATAATGGTTTTGATGAAATGTTTATTAGATTATTAAAGATTAGGCTTTCTTTTTAGTTTCTCATACTCCTCATCTAGAAATAGTTGCCACAAGAAAAAGGTGACATCTGATATGCACGCTTAGTAGACATCAAATGGGTTTTTCATTAAAAACTTGGTTTTCTGTCCTGCACCCTCTTCCCTGATGAATTCAAGTGAGACATTTTCCTGCTGATACAAGGTCTAGGCCCATCTCTGGTTGAAAGTTAGGATTCAAAATAGGGGAACAGCCAACAAATAAGTAACTTTGCCCCTTTATACAAACACTAGAGGGCTTGGAGGAGACAAGGATCCTAGAACTTTTTCAAGTAGGCATTGCTAGGAGAACTACTGCAATGAGAAATGACATTTTGAAGAAAGTAAAAATGTTTATAGAAGTGCATATAATTCTTCCAATACTGGAATTTGAAAAACATTTTCATTTTAGAGGAAAGGCTGAGAAACACAAGCTCATCAGGTTCCTTGACCTGGATTTTTGGGTGCCATAACAAATCGAAGTCTTTTCCTTGCCATTTTGTATAGCCTCTAGAAAGCCTGCGTCTTCCCTGTCTTCTCAAGAAACAGAAGTGAAAATCAGAAGTAAGACAGGATTCTTTCTTTGGCTAAATTTGTATACTAGAGTAAAAATCAAATGTGGATTCAAATCATTAGCTTTTACTCCTAGAAGTATGAATTTTCAATACTCACACTATCTGATAAGCAATCTCACCAAAGTGAGCATACAGTTTGACAGTTACTAAGGGGGTAACTTCTAAAATGGAACTAGTAGTTTTGCTTCAAAGAGTTCAAAAGTTATGCTGAATTTAACTGTCTCAAAGAATTTAAGCAATGAACTACACAAATAAAAACACAAAAAACCTCCAGCCTGGAAGTGGCACAGTAACTTTGTGACAGGAACTGTGAGAAGACCATTATAAAGGCTTATTTTTCTTAGCGTCAAAACTTGTCAGAAGAACCAAAACACAACAAAAAAAGCCCCAAACAAATCAGTTCTGTACTATGAAATGTAAGGTTTTCCAAGTAAAGCTAGTGTTTCCATTGAAATTGGAAATTATAATTTGCAGATAAACACTCTTCATCTTTCACAGTGTCTTTTTTGTTTACAGAACAGGCTGAAAAAAACTCTTTAAAAACAATTTACAAATCTGTTAACCTTTTGGATGGAGTATGTTGACTTGTGAAGTCAAACCCACCAACTAGTTCTTAAAATACTCAGATTTTTAAGAAATGTGCAGAAGATACTCAGTGTTACTAGTGTGTTATCCTGAGTTACTGCTTTCAGACTACATTAAAAAAAGCAACAAATACATAAAATTAGCTTGTAACCACTCTAAAGCACTGTCTACATGTAGCCTAAACCTCATTCTTTGACAACACAAAATCAAACCTTTTCCAGCTCCTAAAGGTAAAATGAAAAATAAGGAAGCCTAAGTTTTTGGGGTTGTTTTTCCTTTTTTTCCCCTCTTTTTATATGCTAAAAATTGTAATATTCTGAAGTCTTGTGTAATGTCTGGTCTGTACGTAGCCTGGTATTTCTAGGTACAATAGGGATAAATGCAAAATAAATGAAATAGTGATTAGAAAGCTACAGACAATATTTTAAAGAAGAATCCTTAATGGATCTCAGCTTTTTTATTTTTTTTTTTCATTACTGGGAAATGAGTGAATTTAAACACCTTGAAGGAGTTGGTTCTCATTTTTGCGTCAGTCAACAATAGTTTAGGGAAAATTCCTGAATATTTTCATTTTAATAAATTGGGAAGTGTTTTCAGCTACATCCTATTTATTTCTGGCTAAGGCATCAAATAAATTTCGTGTAGCCAAATAACTAAAATCCCAAAATCTGACTAACCATTCACTATTTTTGAAATATAAAAGTTAACTGAGTGGTAAAATGTTTTCTAGACACATGTTATTAGGGTATTCTGGAAAACCTATGGAATGATTTTGGTTCTGATATTTTAATACAATAAGTTTCGATTTTTGTATGTTTTGGGCATCTTACATTTTTAATTATTAGTACATATATATTATTTTTTCTTTTCACACTCACATTTTGTTGTGATTACCAAAAATAATGAGGCCATACATGGAAAAGTTGTGCATTGCAAATCGTACTACACATGACTTTTATCCAGATTACACGTATCATGACTTAATTTACTGCACCTTCACTGTAATGAGATTGGTTTACTTTATACATGGTAAAGAAATGAACGTTCTTAGTAAATTATCAGGAGTTAATTGATATTTTATCTTGATGAAGGAAATGACAATTTTTAGGCATTATGTAAATATATATAAATAATGGCAACAACAATAACAACAACAACAGTTGCCATTCATTATCCTGTAATTGAATATGATATTTAACAGCTTCAGTAATAATGAGCTGATAAGCATAAGCAGTAGCTTGGTTTGTTGGGTTTTTTTTAAAGTTAAGCATTCCAGTTCTTATTTAATACATCTGCAGACTTGCTGTAAATGGTCATTAAAAGTATCTACAGGAACCTGTGTGATGCGTCTATGCTTGGGGGAGGGGTTGTTTTTGTTTTGGGATTTTTTATTCATAGAGGAACACTGATGTAGAAATCAAAAGCTCAGAGTAAAAAGAAAACACTTGTTTCCAGAATAGCAGAGACTTAAAAAAAAAAAAAAAGTCTTTGAAAATTTGAAAGTAGTGTGGTTTGTTTTTATTGTGAAAACTCTCAGGAAGAACAATTCAGAGTCGGTGCCATTCTTCCCAGCTGAATGGCACTTGGTTTGTGAAATGGAGCAGCTGCGGTAGTTTTAGCTTGGCTCACAAAACCATTTGCTTTTTAATCAAGAACTTCAAATTCTGTGGTGGTTGTTCATGATGGAAGTGGCCAGCTATGCCCTGTGAGACAGCTGTAGTATAATTGAGACAGACTATGTGAAGCAAATATAAATGCTGGATGGATGTCTTAAAAGCAGAATATTCAGTAAACTGTAACTGAATTTTTAAAAGGATGAGAAGCATTTATATAGGCAAGAATTTACTACATAATGAAATATTTTATGTATAGCTATGTTCTTACATATATTGCATAAAACAGGGTTTAAATGTTCATCATTATCATTCAAGTTATACAGTGCAATAATCCAGTTTTTGGTGAGGTGTGTATAACTGCATAATAAGAAATGCCCCACTTTTCCAAAAACATTGTTACAAATATAGTTGAGGTCTCTTTCTTAATTTGTATGGCATGTGCTTTTTGTCTGAATGCACATATGCATGTCGTATGTTTATGCATATGCTTTTTGAAGAAATAAAGATGCTTGTATTTTATCAAATGGAATAGAAGGCTACTGGAGGCACTAAGAGGAGTCATTAATCTTTGGTGGCAGTTATGGCAGTTGCACATGTAGAAAAACTTTTTTAAAGAAGGTAAGTATTGAGAAAATAAGTGCTCCAAACCTCAGACTGACAGTTTGTTTTAGAAGGGAATTTTCTAAATAGGAGTTTGACTAAACCAAAAATATCTTGTTTCGCATCACCAATCAGAAAGTGCTGCCCATATGGTTAAAAAAGAAAAAAAAAAAAAAAAAAAGGAAGGTTGAGTTTTAACATTTTGTAGTAATTTTACAGTCACAGTTAATAACTTTTGAAGTTGGAGTGGCTAGTTGTATGTACTATACATTCTGTATATACATGGCAAGTTATGGATTAATTGTACAGATCAGAATGTTCCAATCTCTCCAGGCAGGCATTTTCATTCTCTTGCTGCCGTTTACGCAAAGTTTAGCTTAACGTTAAAAAAAATACTGTTCCCAAGTAATATGAAGATAATGGTCCTTGTGGCAGAGTATGATGTTGCTCCTAGATGTTCTCCTTTGTTTTCAAACACTTTGTTCCATTTTATGTTTCCAGTGTGTGCAGTCTCAAACTTCTTTGATGCTGACTAATTGGGAGGGGGGGAGGTGGGAAGACAATGTAAAAGGGTTAATCCGTTACACTGGTATTAATGAGTCAACTGGATCCCTGCCATTCTCTTGTTTCTGGTTCACTTAGCACCGATTAGCACAAATGACACTTACTTTTGTGGGAAGCAAGCTATGAGCACTGTAGGTAGTGCAGACCTCAGATGAGAGCAGCCTGGTCTCAGGTTAATACAGGTAAAGAAATCCGTGCCATGTGGGTTAAGATAAGAAAATAATCTTGTTTTCCTGCTGGACCCCTGGGAACACTAAGAGAGTTGGTAGGGCTGGGATATTTTAAGCTCACACGTGTTAGATCAAAAGGTGGTCAGGTTGTTTTTTGAACTCCATTCTCCGATGTGCTGCTGGGGATTCAAGCTTTGGATATACTCACCTAACACCCATGCATTAGAAGATGGTGAAAGAAAGTCATTATTTGCATGTCTGTGCAACTGAGAGTCCCTTTCTTAAATCCAAGACCACTTGTGGCAAACTTTTGAAGAGGTTAGATTGAGTATTAATATAGCAGTAATGTCTCTATTGTCTGTCCTGAGTTTTTAATCTGGGATTCTGGGACAGTAATAAAGAGACTTTAATTCTAAGATGAATTATATTTTTGTTACTTTTGATTGCAGCTCTCACTGTAAATTGATTAAAGAAGCAGATGTGGAGAAGGAAATCATGCTTCAGAACACACATGTAGTCCAGCTACTTTTTATAATGTTTCTTACTAATTTGGAAACAAATTCAAGCAAGGCAAACTCAGTCCCTCTCTTAAACCTTTTTTCAACATATACACTGAAGTCCAGGTGAGCTTCAAGTCCTGCTCCTGGTGCTTCAGGTTTTGATCTTCCCCTGATTAAGGCAGACACCCTTGTTCCCACCTTATTCCTTCACTGCAGGCATCATTTCACCTGCACTGATGCGTAAAACACTTGCAGAGTGGCTGCAGTATGGGATGAGCCTCAGGTAAGTAGAGCCGGGTTGGAGTGTTTCTTGGCCCTGAGCATTTTCTTTCCCCCAAGATCTCTTCATTGTTGGAATACTCTTAGAGGCATGCTCGTGTCCCACATCTGAAACTCTTCTTGCTGTAGCAGAGGTTTTTCTTCTGATTGTAACATTTCAGAACAGCTCTCTAGGTTCTGCATACCCTTCACATTTAAGAATCATATAGAAATTGTGGATCAGGTTGCTTATTGGTGTGTTTGACTTCAAATATCTTCATTTGGGAAAAATTCTTATGATTTAGTCACTGGATGAAAAGATACTTCCCTGCATGTGGAGTAGGTGTTTAACATAGGTGCCTCCTAGTTACATTATGGGAAGCCTGTTAGCAATAGCTGTGCGGAGAGACTGATCTCCTAACTTAGCGGTCTCTTGCAGCTGTTCCCATGTCCCAGTAAATCAGCCCCAAAACATTCTGTGCCTTTGTATACCACACCTACATTTTAACAAACTCAAACCAGGCACAGTCTTCTAACCTTCAAGTTGCTTAGAAAGTTTGAGACTGAAAGTTTGGTTGTTTCTGAGGCATTTTTTCCTAATTAATCCCTTTGGGGCAGGACAGTAAAGCAAAGGAATTTTTTCTAACCACAAAAGCTTTAAAGTTAAGTAGTGTGGAATATCTCAAAGGCAAAATCCTATATGCTGTCTTCCGCCATGCCTGATCTTACTTATTTGAGAGTTGTTTGGCCAGTAGGGTTTTGTGAGTGAGGATAATCTGATTTTATCAGGTTGCTGCCACCCAAAAGCAAAGGTGCTACTTTCCTCCTCTTCAGTGAATCTTACTTTGCTGCAATCGCCTCAATCCCCAGAAAAAGGTGATTTAATAAGTGGGAAGTCTGAGGTTTGTCAGAGTCAGTGCAAGGGCAGGGCCTTCGAGTGAACAGGAATTTCCCTCCTTAGTGGGAGTGAGTGATTAGGCCAGCTTGTGTGGGGAATGGCAGGAGCAAACAGCTCAGAGCAAAGAGGTCCACACACTTTGCAGCATTGAGTTGATCTGACAGCAACCTTTTATAGTATCTGTACTGCTGCTGTGCTTGTGTGTGTAAACCTCTAGGCAGTAAGCTTGTTGTCCTCGCCTCTTCTCAAGGGAGATACAAAATCCATTGCCTTTCAGATGGAGGCCATGGCTTTGGAGAAAAAGGGGGTGTCGTTTTGGCCTGGGATTTTTTTTCCCTTGTAGTTTTCTGCACATCAGGCTGCATAATGACTGTGGGCAGATCACAGTGTGAGGATTTAACGTTTTGAATATAGGACACGTTCCGGAGTAGAGCACACATAAAGCAGTAGCTGCATCATGGAAACTGAATTCTCTCTTGTTTTATGGAAATCATTAATCTGCTGTAGCAGCTGCCTATCAGATACGTGAGTTCAGGTCTTTGTGACCTAGAATTTCATCTACCAGTTTTTCAACCAGTTGAATAGGTGTCGGGTAACACAGCCCTTTGTGCATGGGATGGGGTGGTTCACTAGCTTGTTTTACGGGGAGTCAGCCGGGTGACGCTGATCTGTGCTTTTCTCTGAGTACTGAGTTCAAAATGGAGGTGGTAAGGAGAATGGCTAGAAATGGGAAAGAATATCAATATGACTGTTTCAGGTCTCATCTTAGCAAAATTCCTCATGTTCAGGGTTCAGGTGAGTGTGTTTTAAACATATAAAAAATGCATGACCTTACCTACTTTTTTACTGCTATACCCACAAAAAATCAAATACTTGGATGGGTTCTTTGCATTGACCAAGTAAGATTTAGATTTTTCATAAAATTACTTTCCCCATAGTAATTCCTACAGCCAGTTTATGTAAGTCCTGAAAGAGCTGTCATCCAGAGTAACGCTGTTGGCTTCCACAGACAGCTCACTGAGCACAGCAATTCAGCTTTGTGTAGTGGATGTTCACTTACGTGATTCCCTGGGGCTGACAAAGTAAAAACGAATACAAGTTTCTCATGAAGAGAAAGCAAAAAGCAGAAAACTAGTTGCATTGTTGACCCAGTAGGAAGAAAGGGAAGAAAACTAAAAATACTCTAGTTCCCTACAGCTCCTCCAAAAAGGAGCATTTCCTAATGTAATAAATTGTTTGGGGGGTTTGGTAGGTGTCAGAATTTCATCATGGTTTTGATATGTGAGTGCTTGCACACCTGTCACATGTCGATTTGTATGTTATCTACAGTGACGACTACATTTAGATCAAGAATACTGCCTTCTGTTTTTTTCACAATGGCAGGCAAGGCTGGTGCTGTGATAGGGTATGTTTCCACAGGACAGCTGAGCCACTTAACTGCCTGAAAGCAGGATTACTTTCTATCGCCTTTGTGCCAGCTCTGCCAGCTCATTTGGCATCTCTGATTTAGCTCACTAAACTGTCAAAAAACTAATCCAGCAAGAAAGGGGGTATGTAATTTATCTTTTTTTAACAGTTCAGTGAGCTTAGGTGGCTCGCAAGATCTCAGGAGGCTCTGGGAGCCAACATCACAGAAGAAACAGTTGGGAGCACCTGGGCTCTGGGGAGAGGCAGAACTGCTCCTTGGCAGCACTGAGCTGTTAGCCTGAGTCAGCCAGGTTGTGAAAACTCACCCTTAGGTAACAGTGTTCACACTATTTTCACACAGTTTGACTGACAGCTGTTCAAATAGTAGCCAGGAGGGAGTTACCAGAGTATGCAGCTTGGTTTTGTAGCGTGGCCTTGTCTCCTGTGTTTTGAAACACATACTTATTCTATTCTAATTGTGTTATTGCATGGAAACATTCTGCTGAAAAAATTACCTGTGCAGGGCGGACTTGTCTGGGAACGACATTGTGCAAGTAGATAGGGAGCCACAGAGCCTAAAACAATTTGTACTTCAGCCTCTGAGACAGTCTGCCTATTGGATGTTGAGGAATTCAGAAACCTTTGTACTTCTGGTCTGCTGGACACTGCAGGCTCAGAAGCCTAAGACAGAGGGTGGTCCTTCATCTTTGAACATCAGGAAGTTTTCCTTAGAAGACCTGGCAGCCCTGTTAGTGTAGCTGACACATGAATCTTGAGTGCCCATAAGCCTGAAGTTCTCTTGAAACCCTGGCTGCAGAGTTTGAAACAGCCAGAGCTCACCCCACCAGCTCCCCAGGGCCTCTGGGAAGGGGGTGGTTGGCATGTCACTAAACAAGAAAGGCTCTTTTGTGAACACTGCCCATCTGCCTTTGTGTGCTCTTGAAGCTGATATGGTCCTGCATGGGTGTTTTGTTGTTTGTTGGGTTGTTTTGGGGGGGGGGGGGGGGTTTGACAAATTGAAATGTTTTGGTTTCGGCTGGAAAATGCCATTTCTGTGCAGAGTCTGGGGAAAGGCCTGATGTACAGAGTAGACATAACTTGGCATAAGTGTTGTTAGCCTTCAGATGATTCCACACAGTTAACAGCCAATGATAAAAGTTACAGCCAGCTGTGACCTTTCACCATGTTTGAGAAGAGTATGGTGTGAAGTCCTGGCAGATTTTTTTTTTTTTTTTTTTAACAAACTATTCCAGCACTGCACAAGTACTGTTTTTTTTCCTCTTTGCTCTGTGGGCAGTGTTAGTGTCACTTTCTGGTGCACCCACAAACATTTGGACATTTCATTGTAAGACACAGCCAGAAACCTATCAGATGGACTTCTACAGCCGATGACATTGTATCTTTGTAAATGGATACTTTAACATGATGGGCTTCTTTAGACTTTTTAAACTAAATTTCTCCCTTCAGAAATTCTCATTCATTTTCCCCCCAAAAAATAACTTTTGTCCTGTTCTTCAGGTACTTCTAAGAAATTCTGCTAGTGCTTTTTTGTGCTGATACTTCAGGGTTTTTTCCTAACAGATCTCCACTACTGCATTTGTGTGACACAAAAATGCAATCAAAAGTCCAAACTACTAGTCCAGAAGTACTAAAAATCTGTGAATATGTAGTGCTATTTATCTCATTGCCTTTAAAATCAAGCAATCTAGCGATAATATGTTGAGGTGAACATTTCCATGTTGTTTACATACAAGTCAAAAGTAAACCAGAAGTTCTATAATGTAGTTTTTTCTACAAAGCTGGCTTTAAAGTAAAGTTCCTAGAAATACTAAACCAGCTTAAAGCACAAAAGTAATAGGAAAATAACACTTTAATCCTACTTAATCCACATTATTGACCTATGTGTTCTAATGAATAAATAAATAAAATTATGTAGTCCTTTAGTCATATGTGTGGAGCTGGTTATTCATGAGAGATGTCTGATCCAAGGTTAGCTACTGTGCTGTTTTTTTCAGTTTCTGAGGACAGGTTAGTGGATTTACGTTTTATTTTGTGAGGAGATTGCCTGCTTCTTAACATGTGTTTTTTGTTTGTGTTTTTTTGGGTTTAGATCTCTTTCCCAAGTCTGAGATAGCTCAAAAGATGGTAATAATATAATGCAATTAATGGTGTAAATTGAAAGAAACATTTCAAGGAGTTATGGAAGCAGAGATATTTTCTTTGTTTTGTTGCATAATTTGTTGAGGCTGCTTTTGGATATAGGTTTTCCTTTTTTTTTTTTTTTTTTTATATTCAGAACCTTTGTGTAACAACTCTAGGTATGTTTATAAACTTGTTACTACACAAAATCCAAACAGAGAGTTTATGCTTCCTTTTTAGAGGAAAACAAGCTATGTTGTGTTCTGAAATATTCTGCAAGCATGTGTCAGAAATGCAAAAGGTGCAATGGATGTACCGTAAGGTTTGCTGCACAGTCACATAAGATTGCCAGGCTGCCATCTAGAAGATAGCTTTCAGAAAAAATGTAGGGCAGGAAGCTTTCTGAGCCCCTGTATTTGTAAACTTCCTGGTGGAAGCTTAGATGTTAATTTAACTTTCTGTTTCAGGTGTACTGGTGCCAGTGTGTCACACAGATACACAGATACACAGTTTATATGTATCTGTGTAACTTTGTGTGTGGTGTTATATTTTAAATTGACTCTGCTTAACTTTGTGTCAGAATTGGGTGAGGCTTCCATGCCCCTGTGAGGATGGTGGCACTTTAAGTACAGAATGAATATTACATTACAGAAGATTTCTTGTAATTATGTCCCATAAAAGCTACCTTAGTGTCCTGTCCTATGCATTAATTCTTCTCCAACTATGTATTTACTGTCTACTACTTTCAGAGTTTCGAGAAGATGTGGGGAAAAAAAAGTAAGTTCATAATAACTAATGTGAATGTTGTAGGCAGCTGCTCACACAGGAAGGGTCATTATTGGGATGAGGTGGTATATGATCATCTGCTTATCACAGTGCATCCTACAACAGCCAGTGGGACAAAGATGTAAGCGACTCAAATATGGGTAGACTGAAGGATTTATTTACAATTTTTTTTTCTTTGGATTTTCCCTCTCCTTCATTATTTAAAAATTGTTTAAACATGACTGAAATGCTGTCAAGATAAAATAAAACATAGCTTTCTTTAGAACAGGAAAAGCAATGAAGTTCAGTTTTTCAGGGGCTTCCTCGAGGATGTAGTCATAGAATAATAGAATAATAGAACAGTTTGTGTTGGAAGGGACCTCAAAGGTCATCTAGTTCCAGCCCCCCTGCCATGGGCAGGGACACTTTTCACTAGACCAGGCTGCTCAAAGCCTCATCCAGCCTGGCCTTGAACACTGCCAGGGATGGGGCAGCCACAACTTCTCTGAGCAACCTGCTCGACTGTCTCACCACCCTCATAGTAAAGAATTTATTCCTAATGTCTAATCTAAATCTGCCCTTTTTCAGTTTAAAGCCATTCCCCCTTGCCCTATTGCTATATGCCGTTGTAAAAAGTCCCTCTTCAGCTTTCTTGTAGGCATTTTTTAGGTACTGAAAGACTGTTACACCTCTTCCACACTGCTACAGTAGCCCTGGCTATTTTTTAGGTACTGGAAGACTGTTACACCTCTTCCACACTGCTACAGTAGCCCTGGCTATTTCTCTGTATTATTATAGCGGCTTCCCTTGCCTTCATTCCTGGTGGCCAACCACAGCAATATTTGCCAATTGACCTCCTTGCTGGTAAAAAAAAAAACAAAACAGAGAGCAAGGGGTTTTTCCTTTGGGGGGGGGGGGGGGGGCATTACTTCTGGTTTCTTTTTACTAGCGAGCTTCAGATTATATTCTGTAAACACCCCCAAGTCGTCTATCTCTGTGCCAGTTTCAGCCATATTTGACAATGTTTTCCTGCATTATCACGGGCAGAAGATTGATCATGTAAATCTTATTTTTTAAGTAACCATCTGAAATTTTCATTATTTGTTTTCTAACGTAATTTGCATTTATGTAGCAAGCTTCATATGCAAATATTAGGCTATCAGCACCTCCGGTTTTGACAGAAAAGTAATTTTAATGCATGCCGGACCTACTGACATGCAAGTTACACAGTGTAACCAAGAGACTGCGCAGGCAGACCACACTGCAGATTTCAGAGTGCTAGGAAAATCTCTTTCCTCATCAAAATTGGCTTCAATGTGCTGTTTTCATTCTAGACAGGATTGTCTCTAGAACTACATGATAAATAAAGCAGGAGGAAGAGACTCCTAATCTCATAATAAGTGAGGATAGTGAAATAATTTTAATTTCATATTGAAAGGTTGAATGTTACAATAAATATTTACTTTTTGAACAACACCTGAGCCTGTAATCTGAGATAGGATTTACAGGTTAGTTTTCACTAGTGACAAGAAAATGATATTGCTGAAATGTGTTTAAGGGAAGATTGCTGGCCGGCAGTACTCTGCATGAGCTATCCTATTGTCTTCAACTGAGTTTGTTGTTGTTACTAATGTTTCCCCAAAGCCTTTTACCACTCATTGGGAACTGAAGAAGTAAAGACTTTTATTGTTTTGAGATTAAACTTGTTATCATCCTTCCAAGCAAAATAAGAAGACGCAGGAAGGATTGTGAAGATCATGACTGTTATATTCTCATTAAGGGTAAAGAAGACAAAGTTAGACAAGAGAAACAGAATAAATCAAGGTAAATAGCACTGTCTCTATCTCCGTCCCTTGGAAAAGCAAAAAGGATCTAGTGGAAGACTGTAACCATAGAAGAAAATCTTGCTTGTAAACTGCTGCTTCTTTTACATTTGTTGCATACCAGCCCAACCATACAAAAATTGGATTATGCTAAGTGAAGACATCTTTCACTGCCCAGGAAGAAGATTTGAGAGTGAGGTGGAGAGTAAAGAGATTATATAAATTAACAGTAAACTTCTCTAAATGTCTAAAAATCTAAGGGATTTCTTGTTTTATTCTTAACCTCAAAACAATGTACTTATTCTGTGGGCTGATTGATCTGGTCTAGATGACCATGACATGTGATTACAGAAGCAATTAATCTAAAAAAAAATGTAATCAAGTCATAAAACTTTTCTTTTTCAAAAAAGTAGGTTAAATGGTTTGTTTTCCCAGAAAAGTACAATTCACTTGGGCTTAGAAGGTTGCATTTGTTTTGATGGGAAGAAAAGGGGCTTATCTGACAGATGAAGTGAACGACAGGAAGATTTAAAGGTTCTCTAGGAATCTCAAGAACTGCAGCTTCATGCATGTGGAGACTGGCCTATGTCATGCAATCTATGCCTTCCAGGCATTTTTTTCCTAGGGGCAATGTTCATGATAAATACTAATATATAATAAATATACTGGGGGCTTATCCGCAGAAAAGTATCAGTTGAACAAAGGCAGAGTACTGAATAGTTTTGAGGTTCTCCCTGAGGCATTGGCACACATGCCCAGTGAAGCATGAATGTTGGGTCAGAAGACTTAGAGGACATACTCTTATGTACCTTTTGTTTTCAACTTCTTTCTAATAAAATGATTGAACATGTCATAAACCCTTACTTGGATCTGTACGATATTGTTTGTACTAAGTTTCAGTACTAAGGATGTATTGAGTAGCAGATAAGTCATATCACTGGCTCATTCCAATAGCAAAACTAGATAAGAAAGTTGTGGCAGCATCTAAGGTAGTAAATTAGGGTGGGATTTCCAAATAGCAAATGGAAAAGTGAGATCTTCCAAAAGATACGCTGTGGCAGAGGGTTCAGGGTTTTTGTGGGCTGCTTAGAAAGGCTGCTATGCACATATAATGGAGGAGAAAGTATTTGCATGGGTGCATCACACCACTAAATCAGAATGAAATTGATCTTTAGCATTTCTTTAGGCTTGACATGAAAGTGTTGTAAGTTAAATCTAAAGTAAAGTAACATTTCATTATAGGGGATCCTGGCTCATGAATGAATGAATTCTACAGTTTTCTTTGTGGACCTGGAGGTAACAAATAGTAGAGGGATAGATATAACTAAGAGACGAGAGAGGCTGTGGAACCTCCATCTTTGGAGACTCAAAATTCAGCTGGACAAGCACCTGAGGAACATAGTTTCACTCTGAAGTTGGCCTTGCATTGAACTGGGGGTTGGACTAATGTGACATCCAGGGATTCCTTTGAACCAAAATTTTGCTATGAAACTCTTCAGCTTTTGATTCATCAGCTTTCTGAAAAAGTTGGGCACCTATTAAAAGAAAGACATATAAATGGGGGTCAGGGGAGTGGGAATGATTTAGCCTCAGTGAAGTGGTTGGAGATGGAGGTGGATTTAAATTCTATAGGACCTTTGTTCTAAGCTCCAGGAAAGCTTTGAAAGAAGCTAAAGTTTTAAGAAATACAAAAAAGTGCAGAAATAAAAACATTTTTGCGAACTTAAAAGTAGTAGATCTGGGATACCAGAAATTTACAGCAGCCTCTAATCCTTTCATATTGTTTTTCTGTTGCCATCTGCCTAAAAATTTTTTGTTTGGGGTTTGTTTTGGTTTATTGTTTTGGTTTTTTTTGTGGTGGTAGGGAAGCTTCTGTAAGGGAGTTTTTAATTCATGGTTTTGCTGTGATCTTGATAGTGGGATGTGGGTTGAGAAGACCCTGACAGAATTGTTTAGGGAAATGGAGATGCTACATTAAGATCGCCTGCAGAAGGACGGGATACCAAAGTGAAACTGGGTGGAAATTCAGAGTGCCACTCCCATAATCTTCAGTGGCATGTGCTGTAGTTGGATTTGCTATTCCTCTTAATTGGGAAAGGACTGAACCTTGTTGCTTCATGTCTCTAAGTGCAAAAACATTCAGGATAATGTTTACCTTATTAGTTTCCGCCCTTCCTTTTACAGGTTTGAAGAAGTCAGTCTTTCAGGGTTCTCAATGCAAGTTTTATATAGATTTTTCTCTTGCTTTGTTAGAATAATTAGAGGAGATACTGGTAAGTTCTACTCCCAGTCAAAAGTTTATTTATTTGTAGGACCCCTTAGTACCTAGGTATACAGACACTGTTGAAACTCCGTGTAAGGCTGCCAAAGATTTACCATGTGCCTGCTTAGGCTAACACAGACCTGTGATGTAGTAGGGGCTTACACAGACTTCCTTCTAATTCATCATTCACCCTTATGCAGCATAAACTCTTAAACTCTTGTTTTGCTGAAAGTTGCAGCTGTCAAGAATCTTTTTTGCTGATGTATTGGATTTTTGGGGGGTATTATTAGCTTGTTGAAATGAAACTGCTGTTGATATGGAAAGCTTTAATATGAAATCAGGGTGAGGTGACCTCAAACTAGGATGACTTCATTGTTTTGCCAACTATACATATTCTTATAAGACTATTAATGTCTTGGCCATGTGGACACGGAGGCTAATGAGGATTGATGTGTAGGTTTTTTAGCACTAACACTAAATGGAATGGTAGTCCCACTTTTAGGAAAAGAGAAGAGCTGCCTACCCGTTAATGTCCCATCTCTCACATTGCTGTCTTGCAACTGGCCAGTGCCTTATTTGGTTCAGATAGATCATTGAGTGGTCTGTTAATGACCAATGGTAACTGCCAAATTGCTTACAGTTTATTATATTTTCCTATAATTGTGTACAGTCCATTCAGGGGGGTTGGACTAGATGATCTTTAGATCTTTTTCCAACCAAACCACTCCGTGATTCTATGCTCATTAGCAAAGATTCCAAAGTTCTTCTCTCTGTCTTCTGTTAATTGTCTTGATCCCATAAAATCAGCAGAACATTGTGTTCTGGATTCTGCCATCAGTGATCCCTGGTATCACGCCACTGCAGTCCCCAACTCACCTCACAGGGTAGGAATTGGCTGGTAAACATATTTCACTGATCATCTGGATTGGCAGCTCAGCCCTCTTTGGTACTAAATGTCGCTACGAATTCTTCTTGAAATGACACAGGGTGACTGAGATGAGGCTTGAGAATAGAAATGGTAGAAAGGAGAACAGCAGCCAGTTGACATCCAGTGCTGCTTGCCCATCTGCTGCATGCACAAAAAAAGGAAAAAAAACTTTTTACTTTGCTGTAAACTTGCAGTGGTGCTGAAAGTAAATGGAAGCTGTGGTACACCCTGGGAGTGTGTGCTGGAGAAACAAGCATGGCTTGGGAGAAACTGAACAAAATCACTTTTCATCCCTGCTGAAGGAACTGGAGGATATTTAAATGGAGCTGAAGAGGAGCAAAACTCAGGGAAGTGATACTATCAAACGTCTTTTACACGGAAGTGTGATTGTAGAGACTCCTGAGACTCAGACATTCAGCAGGGAGGGGGAATTAGAATACTTGTTAAATATCTCCCTATATTGAAAGTGCTGCCACTATCAATGGACTGAAGCCTGAAGTTCTGTTAGTTTATCTTGGAGCAGGGTGACTTAAAATTGGTGTGTCTGGTCTGTCTGTCTTCCTTATCTTAGGGATAGAGGGGAAGATTTATGAGTAAGAAAGAGGTGTAAGTAACTGCAACAAAGCCTTGGTACTTCTACAGAGTCAGCCTCTCCTGTTTTCAGATCCTGCTAATCCTCTTTTAAAACTTTTTGTCTTTTTGCTTCCAAGTCGAAGAAGATAATGACAGGCAACAAAGAATTAAGCAACTCACAAAGGTATAATGGAAAATAGTTGTTTGAAGCTGAAGGTGACATTTGAAAATATGCAGCTCGTTACTGCTTGCTGTGTTGCACATGCTTCACTGTCTCACAGGATTCTTGTGCAGACCAGAACAAATGTCAGTCTAAGTTTCAGAAGTCTCTAAAATGTATTTGCAACTGGTTTTAATTTTTTAAGATGAGGGTGGTCTCAGCTTTTAAATGCTGTTGATCAAGAGACTACACAGCTTGAGGATAACAAAATGCTGGAAGAGGAAAGAATATAAATAGAAATGCCTCTTCCTTGTTGAGTAGAAGCCAAATTTGTGGTTGAACCATTCTATATAAGAGTTCACAGAGGTCCAGATAGGCAGCTGAATGCAGATTTTTGAAGAAACCAAAGATTCTGAGGGGTACGTACATAGTAGATACTGAAGACTCAGCCGGGTATTTCTTTCCTGTGCAACACCTGGCTGCAGTTCTTGGAAAAATGAGAAACCAGTGGAACTCACAGAATGTTGGTGTAAATCCAGCACCAGCTCAGGGAAAGGAGAAATGTATGTCTGACCTTTGAGTGCAATTTGGGCCTGGAAGAGGCTTAATATAACTTAAAAAGATCCTCCCAAGACTGAGGATTTGAAATATGGGCTTATCTGGACAGTAGGATAAATGTGTCTACTGCTCTCTTTTCAAACTTTAAAATATTTTTCCTTTGGTAAGTATGGAACCATTTTATAGAATCATAGAATAGTTAGGGTTGGAAAGGACCTCAAGGTCATCTAGTTCCAACCCCCCTGCCATGGGCAGGGACACCTCACACTAAACCATCCCACACAAGGCTTCGTCCAACCTGGCCTTGAACACTGCCAGGGATGGAGCACTCACAACCCCCCTGGGCAACCCATTCCAGTGCCTCGCCTCCCTAACAGGAAAGAATTTCCTCCTTATATCCAATCTAAACTTCCCCTGTTTAAGTTTCAGCCCGTTACACTTTGTCCTGTCACTACAGTCCCTGGCGAAGAGTCCCTCCCCAGTATCCTTATAGGCCCCCTTCAGGTACTGGAAGGCTGCTTTGAGGTCTCCACGCAGCCTTCTCTTCTCCAGGCTGAACAGCCCCAACTTCCTCAGCCTATCTTCATATGGCAGGGGCTCCAGTCCCCTGATCATCCTCGTGGCCCTCCTCTGGACTTGTTCCAGCAGTTCCATGTCCTTTTTATGTTGAGGACACCAGAACTGCACACAATACTCCAGGTGAGGTCTCACAAGAGCAGAGGGGCAGGATCACCTCCTTCAACCTGCTGGTCACGCTCCTTTTGATGCAGCCCAGGATACGGTTGGCTTTCTGGGCTGCGAGCGCACACTGAAGCCAGCTCATGTTCATTTTCTCATCGACCAGCACCCCCAAGTCCTTGTCTGCAGGGCCGCTCTGAATCTCTTCTTTGCCCAGTCTGTAGCCGTGCCTGGGATTGGCCCAGCCCAGGTGTAGGACCTTGCACTTGTCATGGTTGAACTTCATAAGGTTGGCATCAGCCCACCTTACAAGCGTGTCAAGGTCCCTCTGGGTGGCATCCCTTCCCTCCAGCATATCAACCGGACCACACAGCTTGGTGTCATCGGCAAACTTGCTGAGGGCGCTCTCAATCCCACTGTCCATGTCAGCGATGAAGATGTTAGACAAGACCGGTCCCAACACCGATGCCTGAGGGACACCACTCATTACCGGTCTCCAGCCGAACATCGAGCCGTTGACCACAACTCTTTGTGTGTGGCCATCCAGCCAGTTCTTTATCCACCGAGTGGTCCATCCATCAAATCGATATCTCTCCAATTTAGAGAGAAGGATGTTGTGTGGGACAGTGTCAAACGCTTTGCACAAGTCCGGGTAAATGACATCAACTGCATTACCCTTGTCCATCAGTTCTGTAGCCTCATCATAGAAGGCCACCAAATTGGTCAGGCAGGATTTCCCTTTAGTGAAGCCATGCTGGCTGTCACCAAGCACCTTGCTGTTTTTCATGTGCCTTAGCATGCTGTCCAGGAGAATGTGCTCCAAGATTTTACCAGGCACAGAGGTGAGACTGACTGGTCTGTAATTCCCCGGGTCTTCCATTTTCCCCCCCTTCTTGAAAATGGGGGTTATATTTCCCTTTTTCCAGTTGTCGGGAACTTCACCTGACTGCCATGATTTTTCAAATATGATGGCCAGTGGCTTAGCAGCAATAAGCATAATATATTTTTTTCCTCTGATAAATTTTCTTGGTAACATACTGCATATTACAGGATATGTAATATGCTTAAACCATATTACACTGCATGGAGTGTCCCTCGTTTCTAATTCTTATAGGCTCTAAATAGTATGATTTTTTTAGATACATAACTTAGATTTTTTTTTTAATGGGAGTTTTATGACTAAAACTTTGCATAATGCTTTCAAACCAAGGGGTATACGAGCCAGAATCTGTTTGGTAAAATGGATCATTTTGTCTGATATCTCTTAATTAAAATAGAGCTTTAGACTTGCTGTAGTTCAAACAAATTAGTTCAAGAAATCTTATGGCCTGTGTTTATACAGGCGGTTAGGCCAAATGATTGCGGTGATTCCTCTGGCCTTATCTGTGGGTATATTTGCGGTTCAGTTCTGATGAAAGACTTTTTTGGGGAGCAGTGGTTGGGTATTTGGTAGCCCTTCCTACTAAGGTCATGTGTTTGTGAATTTGTCAGAGCCAGGTTTCAGTTGTTTAGTTTGGTGAAATTGTGGCTGTATATCAGTTTGCATCAGGATTGTGTAAGGGATATTGTTTGGGTTTGTCGTTATTTTCCAGGGTGTTGGGGGGGGGAGGGGGAGGGCCGGTATGGACGGGGACACACGAGACAGATACCTGGTTCTTTGATTTTCCCCGAAGTCAGAACCTGTCTATCAGAATGTATGAAGTGCTTAAAAGAACCCACATTAATTCCTGCACCCAAAGGTCTGTGCTCTCATGGGATGTCTGTCCGGTGTTTAACTTTATAGCATGAAGGTAGATGAAGAGATTGCAGGGTTGCAGTGAAGAAGAAAAGCCAGATCAGAGGGAAGCATCTGAAGGGCTAAGCCTGAAGAAGAAGGAGAAACTGTGACTTCCAGTAAAGGGAAGAAATATGAATTTAGGTCAATGGAAAACCAAGGCAAGCTGAACAAAAAAAAAATAAATTGGGGGTGGCTAAACAAGATGGGTTAGCTTTGGTAAGATTGTTAAGGTTGAGAACTGGTAGAGCTGGGGAGGTGTGTGGGAGTGAGTTCAGTATTTGAACTGGTAGAAACAAGGATGACTAATCTGTTTGGATATTTGAGATAGGAACCAGAAAAAAAAAAAAAAACCTACATCAAAAATACCGATTTATCTGGAAAACTATTCTATCCTAGTGGATATCTTGGGCAGCTTGGTGTGCAGCTGCCTATAACCGTTCAAATAATAACAGCCTATGCAAAGATTCATGCCTTACCCTTGCAGGACCATATATTTTTATTTTTAGCAAGGAAGAGCTTTGCATTGAAGTTCAGTTTACAAAGGCAATTTGAGTTGTGAAACACTATAGATATTGCTACATTTTGGCCTCCTTAAGAACTCATGACCTCCACGAGTTGGATGTCAAAGTTCTAAGTTGAAAAATTTCATTTCTCTCCAAATGAGCTGTTCTTACTCTTCCTTTCCTGTGAACACTTTTACATTTTTGACCTTTTGGTCCTGATTTCAAACAGAGATTCTTTTCATCTTAAGGAAAACTAATCACAGGAAAAAAGTATATTCTGAATAGCATTAACACACACAAATTTGGTCTTTTATTTTTTGCGTATAAAAACTTCAGTGTGCTTTCCCAGGAATGGTATGTAAAGACAATGAGTAAAAAGTTGGCTCCTGTGTTTCTTAAATCTCTGGTGTAACTCTCTTTCAGTATGTTTATGCATACACCCAACTTTACCCAATATGAGTCATCTCACTGACTTCAACTAGCTGTTCCTTTGCTGCTGACAGGCTGTGGCAGCTCTTTCCTTACACACTCGATGAGTCTTTGTCCAGCTCACTGCAGTCTACTTGGATCTTCACAAGTCTCCTCGCAGTCAGCATAAGCTCCCTTGACAAATCCTCATTTTAGGGAGGGGTATCCTGTGTAGTCTTTCATCCTGCACCCTTGATGGAATGTAGGACTTGAAGTGACATAAAAGGTCATTCATCTTCCTTGTTTTGACGGGGTTGATACTGTTCGTGACAGATGTTTCTACAACCTACTTTGAAATCTTTTGGAGGTGGACCACTGTTTAAAGTGACCATTTCCTTAGGTTGTGTCAAGTGCTTATGTAGCCTTACTCCTGGAGAAATTGATCTAGCCTAAATCTGGTACAATTTAAACTTACTTTCAACCACAGCAAATGTCCCAAAAATATGTCTTACTGTCCTCTTCATACATCTGTTAACCATTTTCTTGCCTCCCCAAGATTTTACAGTCTTTCATTGGAGAGTGCATTCACAAGAGCTGTAATAATTTTTCTTAGATGGCCTCTTCATTACAAATGTAAACTAATGGTTTGGCATAATTTATTTCCATGGTTGTTACTTACCTCATTATCTTATAGGTGCTTACAAATTTTGTTTTTCACATTATTGTGGGGTAGAATCGATGATTAACTGAATTCCTATCTTATTTGGTCTCCTCCTCCCTCCTCTCCCCTTTTTTTAAGGTGGTGTGAATACTTGTGCTTTGGGGTATTTTATGCAGAGAATTACTAGTTGACTGAGAAGTATTTTTCCATTAAATACTTTTTCCAGAAAAGATCTTGGAAAGCATAGACATTAATAGAATTAATAGGCATTACTGACCTATAACAAAGAGGATTTATTGATGATACTCAAAATACACTGTTAGGAATAATACCTGAATATTAAACAGCATGCCCAATGACTGCTTGTTTTCATAATTTCCCAAACATTGCATTGTACCCAGGAGACCCTACCAGGTTCTGAGGACAGCATGGAGCAAGCATGTGTGGACCTGGGTGTCATTGGCTTCCAGGCTAATAGGGCATGGGCAGAATCTGGCTGCTCTTCCCAACAGCTTCTGCCAGGTACATCGGCTCTAACTAAACCTCAGTAGAAAATGGTGATTTATTTATGGTGGACACAGGCTTAGCAAAGGAGTTACACTACAGTAACTTGAACTCTTTCATTTAGAATTGCTGCTGCAGGACTCCTTAAGGATAGAGACTTTCAAAATACTCCATTACAAAAAGTATAGCAGTTCAAATAAAAATAAACCCGGAATTACATTATTTAATCTTTCACTGGTCATCTCCTCTTATAAACTATTTACTGAGTAGCACTATGTCCTGTGTTCAGCAGTAGCAGTCATTTTTCTCATTCTTAATAGCTGGTGCAGTGCTGTGGTTTTGACTTTCAGCCTGGGAACAACACTGATAACACTGATGGGTTTAGTTGTTGCTCAGTAATGTTTAGTCTGACCAAGGACTTTCTGATTCTCATGCTCTGGCGGGGAGGAGGGGAAGTCAGGAGGAAGCAGAGACAGGACACCTGACCCAAACTGACCAAAGGGGTATTCCATACCACAGCACGTCATGCCCAGTATATAAACTGGGGGCAGTTACCTGGAAGGGCTAGATCACTGCTTGGGTCGGGCTGAGTACCAGTCGGCGGATGGTGAGCAGTTGTATTCTCTTCCCTTGTTATTTCCCTTATCATTATTAGTATTGGTGGTAGCAGCAGTGATTTGTGTTATACCTTAGTTACTGGGCTATTCTTATCTCAACCCATGGGAGTTACATTCTTTTGATTCTCCTCCCCGTCCCTCCAGGAGTAGGGGAATGAAGCGAGGGAGGGGAGGAGTGAGAGAGCGGCTGCGTGGTTCTGAGTTACCAGCTGGTCTTAAACCGTGACACACTAATAGCAGAAGGAGATAATCCACAAAATCTTTACAGCTCCTTGTACACCCTCCCACCAACAAAGAAGATCAGAGAAGATAGGCTAGGTGGATATTTGGTTTATTATGTCTGAGAAAAAAATTCTCATTTCTTTTTTTTTTGTTGTTGTTTTACTATCTCTATCTTTAAAATTAATGATGTACCTTCTGTCTTTAAAAAAAATTTAAATACTCTTGTCTCTAGCTTATTGCTGTGATCTGCTCATCTTATAGATTGGTACCAGCTGCAGCTTTTGGGATAAACTAGATCATATGTCCTAAGTAAAATCCTGGGCCACATCTTTGCAATGGGAGGTTAGTGGCCAGCATGACAAATAGTGGTTGTTCCAGTACCATCAAAACCAGGCTATTTCTCTGAGTATACTGTGTCTCTCTTTCAGCACTAGGGCACAGATACACTGTGTATGGAAACAAGGTTACAAATAAGGATAGTGCAATGGTGCGCATGTCCTCCCAGCCTGATACGGGACTGGGATGTGATGAACTCGCGCTCCTGGTATTGCCTTTGCACCAGATACTTGTACTGCTGTGTCTCCTTTGTCACTTTGCCGGTATTAGAATGTAATGGTCCTAGAAAGTGCAAAATACAGGCCCTGCATTTTTCTTTCTTTCTTTTTCTTTTTTTTCCCCTCTAAATTTTTCCCTTTTATTAACTGACACAGATTTATTCCTGGGTTTTGCAGACCACTTTTCAATGTTTTTCTCTTTTCACATTTTCGAAACTGTAAAATGTAAATGTGGCAACAGAGTTCCCACTTTCCCAGGGAATTGTATAATCTGATTTTAGGAAGACTCAGGAGTTTTTCCTATTCTTTGTAAAAGAATTTTCAGTGATTGACTAGTTGGGTTTTTTTTTTTATTTATTTATTTTTTACTTTGCCAGGTGATACAATTGATGATCAAAGTAGAGAGTCAAAGGATAAAACTTCATTTCCAGAGACCAGACCAATGTACAACCAGCCTTCACAGGTAGGAGAATAATTTCCTTGTAGCACACATGATGAAACTTCCATAGCAGCTCATTTAAGAAGCATGAATATCCTGCAGGAGAAAGTTTCAACATATTCATATCTTCCACAGACTGAGTACCTACTCAGACTTCCTTGTCAACTGTCATAAAAGAAGCACTGCTAGTAATTAGATGGCAATATTATCAAGGCCACCAATACTGGTTTGAAAAAGAAATAATAAGACTGGGCTGTATGGTATTGCTGAGTATCTTATTTTTATACTTGAGACATACAAGAACAAAAATATGGCTAGAATGTTAATGAATTGCATAGAAGCATTAGCGTGGTGAGTAGTGATGAAAAATGTCAAACATTTACATAAGTCATTTATTTCCCCAGCTACGATTGTAAGTAACACGTTGTAAATGTGTAATAGACTGTCTATACTATGTGTTTGCTTTCTGTTTCAGGACTGTGTGGTTGTAAATAATCTGGACTTTTTCTTCATCTGGTTTATTCAATATTTAATCCATGTATACCAAAGAGGGCTTTTCAGAATATTTCTGCATATGATGTACACATACTTGCTTCTCCTCCTCTGAAAATGCTTTTGCAATGAGTATGAGCTTGTTTTCTATTGCCAAGTAGTTTTAGCTATTTGCAAGGTAACTGTGTCTCTGTCTATCTCTTCCCAATGCCATGTTAATATTTGTTATTGCTGAGTCCCTTGGTATATCAAAGGTGTGTGTGATAATGTTGCATCTTTAAGAGTGGCCAACATGTGGGTGTGATCTCCTTTTTTAATTTCAAATTAAATACTGTGTCTGATCCAGAAATCTTTAATTCATCATAAGTAACGAGTGGTTTGCCTTCTGATAATGTGGTAGTATGAATTAATTACAATTAATCACAAAATTTTAGTCTGACTTCCAGATCCATGCACATCTGAGCCAGGGCATTTTGCAATTCTGAGGGAATATAATGCATTGATGTTGTGGGTACCTACTGCACATAGTTTCTCCTAATATGATATTCTCACTGGGTATTCTGACTTGTAGTTATTGTAGTGTCAGTGGTTTGTTCAATTATATGGAATTTCAGTAAAATAGGAACTTGTGTAGATTTTAAGTGTTTATTAGTTAGAGGAAAAAAGCAAAGTTTTCAAAATAAAATAGCACATAATACAGTGAAAATAAAAAAAAATCTTTTTAACCTTTCTATTAAAAGACTCATGTCACAAAAATATGGTACAAACTGGCTTGCGACAACATCAGTTAAATTAAGATACAGTGTTTAACATGTCTACGATATTAATTGCAGTCTAGATTTCAGTATTTGGACTTCATGTTTACCCTAAGGAATTCTCAATTTCTCAAATTGAGTAACTGAGGATATGGATAATTCTGGCCATTAAGAAAGCAATATTCCTATTTGCAGTGGTGAGTGTATTCTTATAAATTTGTGGGTGATCTTTACCAATTTAGCAAAACTGGAAAAGCAGTGTATTATGTACTCAGTATGTCATTGAGGCATAGAACATTAATTGAAATCATAAACTTATTAGCATTAAGAGTGCTTCATAAGCATAGTACAGCACATTAAACGTTATTTGCTAGGCTGCAAAATAGGATCAGATATTTGTCATGCAGAGTTGAACAGAAGAGCATTTAGTTCTTCAACTGCATCTTTCAAATGCTGGAAACTTGCTTTTATTTTTAAATATAAACTATTTTACAATTTATTAGATGTAGACTTTGTGGAACTTGGTAAGTGTTTTTAGAAATGTTATTTCAAGAAGAATGAAGTAATACTTTGTTCCTGGGTCACTTCCTTATTCAAAAAAGAAGTGAAGTTGCGTTTGATTTTTTTTGAAGAAAGTATCTTCTGGAGTGTTTTTTGGTATCTGTCGTCATCTTTGGAATTTCCCATTTACTTGGGTACTATGGGATTTGTTTGCTGTACAGTTACTGAATTGTCAAATATGGAAATTGGTATAATCTTGCTTAAATTATTTAAATTAATGCATAAATAAAAGCTTACACCAAGATCATCTTGCAGCTACTAGCAACACGTAACCTCTTGCAACAAAGGTCATATCTACAGTCTGTGTTATTCTAAGAGGTTTTGATATTGCATATATGTTGGAGGAACTGCAGATATTTAGAAACTTGTTGGAGGAAGGGTGTTCTCAAAGGCCAGCTTTAGTCCAAACATTTCATCTTCTGCTACAGAGAGTGGGAACAGAAGCTGCTGCTTTGAGCAGTCCCATGTGGAGTATCCTCTCCATCTCCACGGGTACAGATAGATGTTTGGGAGGGTCATCTCCGAGTGCCGAGGCAGTCCTATGGAGATGTATTGTCCGGCAGGGTAATGAGTGCTCTCGGCCTAATCAAGCGTCCACAATGCCACTGAAGTTGCTTCAGGCTCGTGAACTAAAAGTCATACACACATTTAAGTGCTTTTCTGGATTGAGGCCAAAATGCTTAGCGTTCTGCAGTGCTGAGAACTTGAATTAGTCTCTTTGTGACTGTGAAATACAAAGCTTCTAATTTTAACTGCAACACCATCATCATAGAAAGAGATATTACAGTGGGTTTTTTTTTTTCATGCTTGTGAGTTTTCCATTATTATAGTACAATTTCCAGATAATTCAATCTTTATCTGCTTTTAGTGGGAATTTAAGGTTATAGAAGATAACGGAATGGAAAGGTTAGTTTTGATATATGAAGAGCGCCAGAGACCCTAGTAATGTGATGGGGTTATTTTTGATAATGAGCTCTTCCATTGGTAAAGCAAATTAGTGCGACCATGTATTTTTGTCCTACTGTGAGAACAATTACATAGCGTATCTATTAGGAGACATAAAAAATACTTTTGACAGATGGTATGGCTGTGAATTAGGATTTATGAAGATTATTGCATGTCTGGTGTCCAGGACACCTGGGATTATTAAATTGATGTAAGAAACAACAACATCAACAACAAAAATTACATTTCTGGTAATAGCTGCAGTGTTTTGTATCTCCCTACTGTCACCTTAAGAAGCAGCTTGTGTTTATTTGATATTCCAGTTCTTGACAAGCCTACATGCGCTCTTTAGCCAACAGATGTCAGCAGATTTAATGGGTGAAAACTGTACCAGTAAGAGTATTAAAATAAACTACCAAAAATGAGAGCTGTCTTTAGATTGCAAACTAAGATTTTCCTCATGCTGTGTGTTCTTGTTTTGTTTTCAGTTTTCTTCATAGTCCTATTTCTCCCTCAGATACTTAATGGCTGTTGTCTTCTATCTAAGGAGCTTGTTATACGTTTTCTAGGGCAAGATAGAATCCCCCAAGGGATTGCTTAATCCATAATTATCTAATTTATATGTTGTTGTTATAGCCACTCTTAATTATATACCTTGCTGTGATACTTATCATCATGGAATGTAGTTTTCTTTATGAATTACAATGGTTCTCGTGCCCTTTCTTTTCAAAATTTGCTACTAAAAACTGAGAATGTAGCAGATAGCAAGCCCATGTGTCTTGAAGTAAATTTAATATTATCTATGGTTTCCTGCATATACTTATGTACACCAATTTGGGCAAGTATGTAAATGAATTAGAAAACAAAAATTATATCTGAATTGGCAAATAATGTCCTCATTAAATTGCTCCTTTGTAAAGCTGCCATGCAAGGATTCTGGATAGGTAAGTAACAGTTTCCTAGGCATCTGGTTAGGAGTCATGTTAGTCAATTGGAAAGACAGAAATAGTATAACATATAAAATATCAAAGAAGGGATAATAGGAGTTGTAACTGCACGGAGTAGGGGAAAAAATATTCTTTTTATTCTTCTAGAGAAATTAGCAAGTATTGCTTAAGTTGATAGACTTTTAAAATATCATTTTGAGCAGATCACCTGATATAATTTTAGGGCATGAATAATGCTACTGTTACCTTGTTTTCTTTAAAAAAAAAAGTTATGTATTAAAAAAATTAAATTGAAATTAATTGTTTCTTTCAGACTTGTTATTACCCACTTTTTACTAAAGCTTGGCTGTCTGGGTTGTTTTTGCAAGTTACTGGAAAAGGAGCTGTAACTGATTGTGTTTGTTCAGTCACGCAGCTCTTAGTTTATGGTTTAGAGGGTCCCATATTTAAAATCACAAGAAGCGAGTTCTGGGCTAGATTTACTGCATCGTTTTAAATATCCTACATTTCCTTTAGCGAAGGTGGTTTATATTCAGAATTATTGGCCAATGTTTGTGATTGCTCCCTTTTGACAAAATATAGTGTCTCTAGAAA
Source organism: Lathamus discolor (assembly GCF_037157495.1). Classification (NCBI taxonomy): domain Eukaryota; kingdom Metazoa; phylum Chordata; class Aves; order Psittaciformes; family Psittacidae; genus Lathamus; species Lathamus discolor. The sequence goes on from NC_088885.1 coordinate 25,684,768, forward strand.
ATGTTGCTGCTTAGATTTGCTTTTTTTATTAAGCTCTTTTAAGCTAGAATTCTAGTCATGGCCTGGTTATATTAATTGCTTGTCATATGTCATATTAACTCCAGTATCTTCTTTTTCACATATAAAGCCCTTAACCCATGTTGGTCCATATTTTCTATCTTCTTAATTGGGTATGTAAGCAATAATCACTTAATGAAATTATCCAGTCTTAGAAGCGACTAGAATAAGGCTGTCTTGCAGCAAGTCATCAAGCATGTAGTTTTCTCTGAATGCTACACCTGTCAAGAAGAAAGATCTTATGTTTTACTGAACTGTTGTGTATGATCGTAGGCTAAGCTATATGTATGATCATAAGCTAAGCTATAGCAAGTCAATTTTTTATATTACATTTAAAGAAGGATGCCTAGTTTTTAATGTTGGTGGCTGCAATGGACATAATCTTTCTTAGCTCCCATTGTCCTTTGTATATACAGCAAATAGCTGGCAGTTCTTTGAGGGATACATGCACACCCACATATCAGAAGTGCATACAAAGCACAGCTGCCGTGTGATAAGAAAGGCACAATATATGGTCATGATGTTAATGAGAATGAAGTTTAATAGCCCAGTCACCCCAAAACATCAACTATTGCATATTACAACTATTACTTTGACACAGCATATTTACTTTACAATGCTTCATTATATTGTAATATTCATATCACTATCTGATAATTGACAAAAATATGTAAGAAGTCTTCTAAGAAGACAAAGAAGTTCTCCAGCATATATGGACTAGTGGACTTAAGTCTGCCCTCAACAGTTGGGCCACTTAGAGAGGAGGGTGTATATTATATATAAATACATCAGGTATTTTACATATGTAAAATTTAGGCAACATCATTATCCATTAAAAAGTCTGCTTCTGCATGTCACGAAGGATTAGCTGTGATGGCCTCACAAATAACATTTTATAAACTCTGATTTGTGTAATTTATTGACCCAGGGTCAACCAGCAAGACCTGTGGGTGTCTTGTAAGAGTATCGCCTTGTAGGGTTTTTGCTCAGTTCTAAAGTGAATAGTTAGACTTGTTATCTGTGTAACATGATACATGGCTGGGGTTATTTTAGATACCTAGTAATCACAGTAACATCAAGAATGCTATGTCCATTGTCTTTTTCTTAAAGGGAAGCATTCTATTTTTAGATATAAGGAACTGCGTTGAGAATTGAGAGATGTGAATTAACATGGTTGTCACCAGCTTCCTCTCTGAACTTGGAAAACAGTTTGTTTTCAAAAACTAATACAGCACTCTCTTACAAAGAATTTTTCTATAGCACTTTGCAAGTGTGAAATACTGTTAAAGCCTTTGTATAACTTCAGTTAAGATTTTATTACAAGAACTGAGGAAGCCTTACAGTCTTTTAAGATGAGACTTGAATGTTCTGTTTGGCCAGCAAATACACATAAGCATAACAGATGCATTGGAGCATCCCTCCCTCATGGTCAGTTTGTACGATTGGTGAGGTCTGAGCAACAGAAGACAAAATCATCTCCTGCAGGGACATGCAGACACAGAAGCATGGTGTATTTTCATTTTTTTAGTGCCTATATATAGCAATGTATGTACCCACATGTACGAAGTTCATAAAGTCATAAAACTGGACTGATTGGCAGCCTCTTCATTTTGAGAGCTAGGCTTTAGTAAAGGAATGTATGCTCCAAATAGTGACCAAGGCACATGTATCCAGAAGCACAATTTGCATACCTCCCTATTTAGTTTGGGCAGACTCACTGTATGCTTGACTTAATTGCATGCTTACTCAGTTGCATTGAATGGTTATTTGTAGCAGAAGCAGCTCAAACTGGGTGCCCAGATGTTCTCATCACATATTTTAGCCTTCTTCTAATTTTGGGATCCTCTGACCAGCTTAATCCCCAGATGAAACTACTGATTATCCTGTATCTCTTCCCCAAACACATGCAGTCAGATGAAAGCCGGTAATGCTGGCTCACTTCGCTGCTGTCAACAAATAGATTGGTCAGTCATTCTGCCTCTGGGAGCAACCCTTCTGGGCTCTCCAAATATGAAAATTGATCTAAAATGCATACATCGCTTGATGAGACTGTGTGCTAATACAGCCTGATGGTACAGTGATAATTACAGCATGATGCATTAGCATAAAATGGTGGCTAAAAGACTGTAGCATAGGGCAGTTTATTAATAATTACTTTAAACACCATGTAAGGAAAATAACAATGTCTTTAGGTTAGTTTTGTTGCCACTTTCTGGGGAAACAAAACAAAAAAAGCCCCCCCCCAAAAAAAAAAAACCCACAGAAAACCAGAAACGCAAAATAGCAGTGGGCACTCCTTTTAATGGAAAGGAAACACAACATGAAAACTGACTCATTTCAGTCCACCATGCTAATATTGATAAGACAGGAATATGTTTTTCTGTACTTTCCATCAGTGTAGTGATCCTGTCACCACAGTGTGCTGCTGCTGTAATTTCTGCCTTAAATCCCCAAAGCTTCACCACTCCTTAGTCATATCAGATTTGTGAAAGACTGTGCATTAGGTAGTACATAGTCAAATTTTGTTCTAAAGCACTTTATGAAATTGCAAGATAAAATGGAAATTGCAAATTTCTTTCCTTCCACGGTATTACAAATTTTAAGAATGCTTTTCTGCTGTTGTAATGCAGTTAGTAGTCCTGCTTGATAAAAGCAAATCTATTTTTAAAGCAAAAAAAAAGTACCCTTATTCCTTTTCGTTATGGTCCAGTTATCTTCCTCTGGCAGAGAACTAAGTTCTGGCCACCTTAGAGGCCATCTTAATTGAAGGAAATGGCCAATATTTGTTTCCTTATGTTTATTTAATTAATTATTTGATCCGTTACTGCGTTAAGAGTCATCATGCTTTTATTCCTGCATCTCAGAAGACTAAGCAGTAGGCGCTGGGGACAACTCAGTCTTAGTATTTTTACATTGAAGCTTTACAAACTTTGGCTCCTGGTAACCTGTTTGTTGAAGGTGCTGTTGGCATCTGCTCCAAGTACAGACTGCATATGGAGGAACATAAAGTCAAATATCCATCTTTCCTTTCTCTCACTGACTTGAATCTCTCAAGCAGGTGGGAAGTTGTGTTAAGAGAATCTTGCCTAATTCACTGATTTTGGCATTAGAATATTTTATATCTGTAAACAGGACATATTGCTAGTCTTGCCACATGCTTGGATTTTAAGCAACATGATAAAAATCTCAGTACAAAGCACTTAGTACAGCAATTTTTATTCACGTATCTGCCTAAGAATCCATTTATGTTCTTCAAGACTGAGGAGAGAGACCATTAGGAAGATACAGGGGCTTAGATACCTGGCAGAACTTCTGAAAGCATGGCTGAGGATGTTGTTTGCAGGTATCACTGAAGAACTCCTGGGTTCAGACTAGTAATTCTTTGCTGTTCACTCTACTTAATTAGCTTTTTTTCTGAAAACCAAATTCAAGATAATTTCCTTTTACTTTCCTCTCATTGTAGATGGAAATTGTTATCCCTCTGTCTTTTTCCGCTCACTGCTATTTACATTCTATGGAGACATTTCACGGATGTTGCAGATGACCTCAATTACTCAAGGAGAGATGTCTTGAAACAATAACTTCTGATTTATGCAGCTTTTCCCAGTTGTTTCAATTTGCTGAAAAATTTATTGGTGCTTTTTTTTTTTTTTTTTTTTTTTTTTAATGTGTGAAGCCATGTTTGCTAAGTATTTCCTTACTGGCTTTTTATGTTCACTTGTCTAAGTTCTTTTCTTAAGTAGACAGCTTCCTTTCCTATTCAAGTCTTTGGATTTTCATGCATTTTAGTACAATAATGAGAGAATGTAGAATTATCCCTCTTTTTTAGAGCTTCTGCTCCATGGATATCTACCATCTCAGAGAAACTGTCATCTTTATCCTGCCATAATAGATTATTATGTTGAAGCTTCTGCAATTTGCAGGGGTTGGGAGCAAGAGGTAGAGAGGAGGAGGCAGACCCAGTTTGTCTAAGCTTGTCCTATTCAGGATACCAGCTTCCCAGAAAGTCTTCAGGCTATTTTTTTGCTTGGAGCAGTAGAGAGAAACTCAGATCTTGTTGTCACTAACTGCATCAACCAAATGTAGCTGCTAAATTGAAAAGGATTATCTAAATACTGTCAATTTCATATGCAGTTAAAGTTTTACAAAAATTGTATATTCTCTGGCTATACTGAAAAGTTTACACGAGTTCCTATTCCATCAGGAATGAAGGTAGCAGGAAAATAAATGTGGATACTTTGTGCTTTTGGATGACACTGAAGTTACAGAACAAATCCATTATCAGCATTTATCAGATTTCTCTGTTCATTTTGCAATATATTGACTTGCCCTTCACATCTGATTTGTGGCTTTGGAATGCACTGCTGGATGTCTAGAGCTGCCTGCATTTTCAATTACAGTTCTTCTGATTGGCAGTTTACTTACTATAGTAATTTTCATGAACTTTTTAATCTTTCAGTGTACATGCTACAGAGAAGAAAAATCTGGCCTAGTTAGTAACATTTCCTGGCACTGGTAGAAACAGAACATGCTGAATATTGTTCATGTTGCTTATTATAATGTATGAGGTCTTTGCTATGAATAGCTTGCATAGTACTTCAAAGGAAAGGAGGAACTAGATAAACTGTTCCTTACTGAACACACACCTCTCTCTTCTGAGATAATCCTTATCACGGTATTCATGTTGCAGAGGAGAACGTGGTACAAAATTCACCTGTTAGGACAGTGCCCTAAGCTCAGGGGCCTCAGAGAGGCACAGGGAGGCAGCAAGAACAGGAAGACTGCTGCAGAGGGGGCACAGCTGGTGCAGCTCTTCGATTGTCAGATTCAAAAATGCTAAAATTGGTTGAGATAGAAGGACAGATAAGAGTATAATTATTTTAGTTATGGTGGGTAATTAAGCATTTTTAATAAAAATGTAGAATCCTTTTCTACTTCATTATTATTTTTGTTTTCTTAGTTCTGCAGTCTTTCTTCATGTTGCATATTGTCCCTGTTTATAGTTTCTCATCTTTAAGATGTTTTGGTTCTCTGTCTTTAAAAAAAAGTATTGAATGAAGTAATTAAAAAATAGGAATTAGGAGTGAAGGAATAGAAGTAGGAATTAGGAATAAAAATATCATTATACAGTTTTGCTCCTAAGGTCAATATATTTGCTAAATTTATCACCACCCCCACCCCCCGCAAATATTTCCTGTGCCCAACTGTTATTATAGGGGATTGAGTAAAAATAGAACCTTAATCTTGTTCTGTTTTGAGTTTGTGAAATTGTTAACAAAGAAAAACGTGTTTTGTTTTCCTAGGATGAACAAATGAGATTGTTTGGACACTAGTAATGCAGCCCTTTGTGGTATTTGAGAATAATTTTCAGGATAGGATTATATTCCGTAAGTGTTTCGTAAATAAAACTAGAGGCATCTCTCATATTTACTGGGATACTGAAACTAACACACTTGAACCATGGAACATTCAGAGTATCCAGAGTTCAAATGGTAACCTCACAATTCTTCCCATCTGCAGACATTACCAGTTTTAGCTGTTTGGGAGGACAAGGAGCATGTAGTAATTACAGAAAGTTCATTCTGCATTTAAAATACCAAATCGTTAGAGAAAAAGCTGGTTCTGAATAATTGCACTTATCTAGTTGCTTTAATGCCAATAAGGATGTACAAATGTACATCATTATTGACACTGAATATGTGGTTTAGCAAAGATTCCCCTACTGTTCTTTGCAGGCCAGGATACTCTGTGGGGAGCTTTGCTATAATAATGAAAAACTGTAGAATGTCAGAGGTACTTTTCACTGTTTCTTTAGAATTTTTTTCTTTAAGATTTCAGGAACATTAACCTGACCTTGATTCTGTTCTACTCTAAGAAATGGCTGAAAAGCATGCTTTAAAGAAGAAAGTGAAAAAGAAAAATATCAAAAAAGTATGCCACAAATCAGTAAAAATATTCCTAAATGCTCAGTTTAAAATCTGGTTCTGCTTTACTCTGAACAGCTATGTTGATAAATGGAGAAAAATCATGCTGCCTACTGATCACACAAAATTTTTACAGGTAGCAGGAGCTCTTTAAGAAAGACAAATCACTGCTGTATTACAGAATGAGAGTAATAAGAAGCTGGAAACAAGAGCCCAAAGCAAATGGGAAAGCTGATTTCCATTGACAGCCATTCTTGCTTCTAAAAGCCTCTCCAAGGGTTCAATCTTGGCCTGAAGCTTTCAGGCATAGAAGTCTGCCCTATTGCAACCACTGACAACACCAGTTTTAGGCTAGTATTACAATCCCATTCACTGCATTTCTGTTAAGAAAGAAGGAGACCAGAAGCCATTTGGATACGGCAATGAGCCGCTACGGGGTCTCCGGCACTACTACTTCCACCTGCTTTTGTTCTCCCAAAGAGAAGTAACTTTTCTCTTGCGTCCCTGGAGGGGATGCTGACTAAACTTTTGAGTGAGACTAGAAAGCACAGCAGCTCTCATGACTCACATAAGGCATCTGTATTGTGCTTGTCTGGGTGTGTTTCTTCCTTTCTTACAGTTCTGTAAGGATACACACTTACTGGTGTGTTGTGTGTGTGTGGGGGGTTGTTATTGATGTTTTGGGTTGGGTTTTTTGTGGCATTTAAAAACTATGATGTCATATACACTTCCCACACCTCCAGCTAATTTCCTTTACTAATCCTTTCTCCTATCTTATATTTTTTAATATGAAGTGTTAAACATTCAGAGCACCTTGTGAATAATGTTTTTTTCCTCTTCTGTTTCACTTTGCCATTACTGTTCTGATTTGAGAAGGGAATCATTATCATCAGTGGAGATGCTCACTCTGCAATCCCTACAAATTTTCTAAAAAAAGCCCAGTGAATACCCTAAAAAGCATCAGCTGAAACACAAATGGAAGAAGAATCACCTAAAACAATTTCCATTTCTAGATACATCAGAAATAACTGCATAATGCTAAAAAAATTCTGAGATACATTATGATACACTGTTTGCTGTAATACCACAAAATTGCCTGAAATAAAGCTAATATTTTTATATCACCAGTAGTTCTGTAGGTCTCTGTCATAATTATGATATTGCTGGATATTTGCTAAATATTCCAGAAGATTGAATATACTGTTTGTTTCTCAAGGCTGTCTTTTTAAGGGAAATTGGTCTGCTTTTGGAAAAATTCCTTGCCCCCCCCCCCCCTTTTCTTTTACAGAACTTTCTTTTCATGAATCACTTCTTGTTAGAAAACCTTGTTTGATAGTTTGGATTACAACAATGCTAGCACTGATCTTTGATGCTCCTTCAGAGCACTGTAAATCCAGCTTCTCAGTACATTGTAAACTATGCATGTTTTCTTCCTTATGAGACTCTTGGCAGGCTTTACGGTTAGCAGACAGAGATGCAGCAAATTAGATGTTTTTAAAGGCAGCTGAGAAATTCTCTTCTCTTTTTTTTTTTTTTTTTTTTTTAATCAAAAAGGAAGTATTTACCTTAGAGGATAAGTTTATACTTTGTTAGTTTTGAAATGACATATAGCACCCATGCTATCAGAGCACAATTGTTATCTGGTGGCAGCTACCATATATATATATGTATATATATATATATGCATACTGTTTCTTTTATCCCTGTTCATTTGGATTGCAAACCAAGAATGAAGAAAACACCTTGCTTATTTAAGTTAAATTTGATTACCATACCTTCTGTAATTTTAACTGTTTTTTCTGACTCCCTGATGCTTGGTGAAATGTAAATTATTTGGTGATCTTCTATGTCCATTCAATTGATATTTCTCATAGCAGGATTGTGTGTCATAGCATTTGGCAGTGCTTTGTTTAGCTAATGTCCAGAGAATATGCTCTGAATAGATTGTATTCTGGGTAAATAAGTTAGGCATTTAAGTAGAAACCTGTGTGACTAATGCGGGATATCAAATTCTCTGGGACTTGCAGTTCTATATATGCTTGAAGAAAGAATGCATGAAAACATAAGCTATTTCATAACCTTGACTTTGATTGCATCACATAGCTTTGTGCTGGTGTCTGCATTGTAACCAGCTTGGGCGATCTCAGCACTGATGGGAGATGGATGTTCTCTGCTAGTGTGTCCAGTTCTTCATTACATTATCACAGTCACTATAAAAGCCTGATGGTCAGGTTGGCTTTGTCAAGGTTTTTTCACTGTGCAGATTCTCCAGCATATGTCTCACCCCATTTAAAGAGTGTCTTTATGCCATAACACTTATGACACACTGTGTACTAGATAAAGGGATGGGCTCCAGATTATTCCAGGACTTAAACTGAAAACATGACAGAGTTTTACAGCAGCCTATCTTCAGTTAAGTTTCCAGGTAAACTTTGTCCAGAGTTTTTCTACCAGATTTAGATTTTGCATTCTACATTAAAGAATCATCCTTCACAGGTTTTGTATTTTTCCCCTTTCATCATTTTTTGGGATGTCAGCACAGTAACAGTAACATAAAACGTGACTTGCTATAAATGAAAAAGGAATGTGAACATTTTAAGATAGTGAAAAATACACATTTTCATGGGAGAGATAGTAATGGTCTGTATGTGAAACTGAAACAGGAAATCTTGAGTCCTTTTCTCATTTATGCTGTAAACATATCTTGTCATATTGGGCCTAAGACCTTCTCTGGAGGGGTTGGATATACTGGGAGCAGAAGACAGTTTGATCCAAGATCAGCTTATGGAATTTGTTATACTGACCTGACGCTTTTCTTTGTTCCTGACTTTTCTGTACTACGTTGCTCCCGGCCATTTTGGGCTTTATTTACGATACTGTTTTGACTATTCAAGTAGGATCAGAATCTATAGACTATTAAGAACCTTGCTGACACTATGCAGAGATTGAGTATGGTTAAGTAATGTTGAACAGTAAAATAATTCTAATGTAATTCATCCTTCCTTACTGCAGTCTTGCTTTAAAATGTGGAGAGGGACCTGAGAGTAGGAAAAGCTGGTTCTTGCTCTGTCATTGTAATACATGGTATCTCCTGTGTGCAGAAAGGGTTTTAATTTCTGGGGCTGCCCATTTGGTGCCCTTCTAACAAAGGTAAAGTTTCTGGGGAAAAAAGAAGATCCAAAATGCTTTGTGCTCTCTCCATTTAATTTTTTTTTTCTTTCTTTGAAGTTACTTTTGCCACACGATAGTGCAATTTGCATTGTAAATTGAGTTCATCCAGCTTGTGGGACAATAAAGATATAAACAGGTGTTCATAAAAGTATAGTTTGCCAAACAAAATAAACATTAGATTCTAGGGATTTCTGATTATCATCTGAGCTATGGGAATACGACAGCAAGTGAGGGATCATTTTCCCCTGGAATGTGGGAGTGGGGGGAAGCAGAATGGTCTTTGAAGATCTTGTCTAATTGATTCCTCGATGTAGCCTTTTCCTGTTTTTTCATTTGGGGCTTTCTGGCTCCACTCTCCCCTTCAGAATATGGGACTGATTTAACACAAGCAAATACCAGCACCTCCATAAATTCTCCACAGGTTATTTCTTTCAAGAAGGAAAGTGCAGTGCAGTGTAGAAATTAAGGGAAGTTTTTAAGTTTACAACAGCTACAAAATTAAGTACTTATTTGAAGTATTGTGGGAGTTTTCTGGTAAATATCTTTAGTATAAATGTTCTGTGTGGCAGTGTTCTTAGCAAAAGAATATGTCTATAGAAGATGTTTATGAATTTGTTACGATGCACACCTTGAGTCTATTTGGCCATGACAAGAAGGAAGACTTCCTCTAAATGTTTGTTATCAGTCAGCAGCTATAGAAGTTAAGATCCTCTTTAAAGTGAGAGCTGATCTTCCACTTGAAGGTAACTGTGCTGATTAGGACAGACAAGTACGAGACGTTTTAGGGTTTTTCCTGAACTTACAGACTTATGGTGCTGTTGCCTGGATTTTTTTTGCTTAGAGCTTGGAAAGCTGCAGTAGGAGAACTATGCAGTCTTTCAGACTTTTCATCATCTGTAAATTGTACCTTCAGGGGTTATGTAGTACAGACATGTCAGTATTACAATAGCTTAGAGAATATTGTTAAAGCAGGAGAAACCCAGTGACATACCCTGTCTGTCTCCAGAGGGCTCTGAAGTGGCCTAGAATAATAGACAAAGATGGGACTACTCTTTCCTTTTTCATATCTATAAAATAAATTTTTTATAGCAACTAGCCAGAAGGTGATCTGAAGGAAATGGGGAAAAGTCAAACAGGCTCTGTTACTGGGAAGTGAATCTCAGCAGCTCAGTGGAAAGATGTTTTCTTCACTTGACCCCTTTGAGCTCATTCACTCATCTTTTGTACTGGATCATAACAAGGAAGGTTAGTATTTACATGCAGCAGTCATTCCTTTTAATAAAACTTCTTAACCTTAAGAAATTTTTCATTATTATTATCCTGTGATATAACAATTACTGATTTGGGGAAGTGTATCTTAAGCTTTAAGTTTCTAGTCTTCATGAGTATAAACAAAAGCTTCCAAATGAGGGTCCATTTCAAAGTGTGCAGCACCACTAACCTATTCTGACCCAGTAGCTTATGCAGGCGTGAGCTTCCTTAGTCACTTAAGTACTGACTCTGAACTGACATAGATTGGCAAGATTATCTATTTCATTGTTGACAGTTTAATAGAAGGTTTAATGTTTGCTTATCTGACCTAGTAGATGAAATGTTGGATTATGTGAGGAATGAGTAGTGCTCAGGTTGCATTCAAGTCGAATCCAGTCCTTCCTCTGAGAAGCAAAGTGACTTTTACTTGGCTAAATGCTTAGCAGTGTTAGTTACTCCCAGGATAGAAAACAAACCACCTCACCGCCCAAACTGTCCTTCTGCCAAACAGCTACAACCTCAGGTTCTCTGTAACAGTCACCTCCAGCACACGTCAGATCTTGAGCAGCACAGTTCCCCCCAAAATCATGGAAAAATTTAGGATGAAAGCATTGTTCATACAACTAGATCCATTTAACTCTTATGATCAGTTGAATACCAAATTAGCTTTTAAAGGTTTCAGTGCTCTCCCTTCCCTAATAACAGCATAAGCTTTGGATTTTTCTGGCTGTGTGCTGTTTATGGAGGGTTGAAAGGAAGAAGTCAGAACTTCAATCAGAAATTCATGTCTAATGTTCTTGGCTTTGACATGTCTTGTTAATCACTTCTGAGCAAATTACTGAAGATTCCCTTATGTGTGCTTATACAAAACAAAAGTCCATATTACAAACATCTTATTCCTAGAGATGATGTGAGAGCTATCAGTTTGGATAGCATTTTATTGCTATAAATAGTAAAGTTAGATTTGATTTCTAGAGGCAGAGTAAATAGTCTTGTCTCTGTTTTTAAAGCAATAGAAGTTTTAGGATAAACACTTAATAAGGTCATATTGGTAGGCCATTATCAAAGCTTGCAAGTATATTGGGTCCAGCATCCTATCTGCTGGCATTTTCTGTAAATTATATTGACTTTTATACAGCAGGGTTGGTATTTTATTTTATTTTATTTTATTGTTTGTTTTGATTCAAGGGTTTTGGGGTTTTGTTTTTTGTTTGTTTTAAGTTTTGTTGACTTTTTCTATAAAGCATGTTTGGCGATGCATATATTGCAATTCCTATTGCTAGTCCAATTTTGCAATTTCATTTCAATTTGGAAAGCAACATCATTAATACTTTGAAATAACTGGGATAAGAGTGTTTTATAATCATCAGTCATGCCTTTGTTGGACAACTTCTGAAAAGGCACAAAGGGAACAAAAGACAGAGCTGCATCAGTTTCTGAAAGGAGTTCTAATGCAAGTCATTTCCCCTAAACAAGACTGGACATCATGACAAAATGTCCCACCAGACTTAGGGGTTTCATAAATGCAGAGTAACAATAGGTTGAGAAATCTTACTAATCATCAAAAAAATCCATTGTTGTTTTAGCGTTAATTCAGGTCAACCTGACCCAAAAAATTATATCAACATGAATTAGGAACTGCTGTTTCAGATGTACTTCAACCAAACTCTGAAACTGCTTTTATTTATTATTTTCTTCATGTATTAGTAGGTCATGAAGACTCTAAGCACAAAGCCTTAGCTGCCTGATTCATGATGTCTAAATTTCTGCTTTTCTCTTCTCTTTAGACAAATACAGGGCACCGATCGCAGTTGAGTGTATCAAGTGCCGAGGTGGGAAATGAAAGGAGTCAAAATTTGGAAAGCAGCCCTTTCATGTCAGATCTTCTGAGTGACGTACCCTTTGCCCTAGCACCACATGTGTTAGCAGTACAGGGCACCCGTAATGACGTTCCTGACCGATTGCTCACCTACGACATCAATGATAATTTATCAAGATTTTGGTATGACTTTACCCTTGAAAATTCAGTGCTTTGTGATCCGTAATGTTTTCTTTAGTATTTCTGTCTGTCTCAAGGAAAAAGTCCTAAGGTGAAGATACAGACTTACTTTAATCGACTTGATATTTTGGGGGACTTACCACTGGTGCATCAGATGAATTGTGTGAAAAGGATTCTTATTCACAACCATGTTGTATTTCTTAGCTTTAAGTGAACTGTAACTTACTATGTTAAATATTCTGGTTATTTCCAAAGAGATCAAGCAAAATTGTTTCAGCCTGAGACTGGTTGCTGATATCTACTTCCAGTAGGTAGGCTGCAGACACAAACATTTCATAACTTTAAGATGAAGTCTACACACGCCTGCACTGTTTTGTTATTTCACTGTGATAGTAAACACGTAGATCCTGTTGCATATGTTAAGATCACCTCTGATTTTCTACAGATAGAAACCAGTATTAACACTAAAGCAATATTGCTTTGCACTCCTGAACAGACAGCTTTTCAGTTAGACCAGGTTTCAAAACTCAGAGTTAATTACGAGTACTTAAATAATTATGAAGACTTGATAGAACTGGTAAAATTTACTAATTTCAAGGTAAAAATCAGTTGCTCTGCTCCCTTTCCAATAGATGGTATTTTTGTCATCTCATGTTGTGCCTAGAGAAGTCCTTGCCTCCTGCCTGTTAGCTGCTGTTTGTTCTCATTACCACATGTGTTCCTGATTTATACACAGATCAGCTTTTCCATTTTAACCTCTTTGCCCCCTGAAGAAGGAAATCTCAGGACACGTACTTTTAATGGTCGCACCCTTCTTTTTTCAATTTGTGTGCCAGAGATACACATGGCAATGTTTAACAACAGGAAAACATTACATTGTTTCTTATCCAGCTAAATTAAATGGCTAAGTACCTAAACATGCATTCTCACAGACCACTGTGTCCCCTGCTCACAAGCTTTAAGCATGTCTTTCCCCAACTAAAACCAGAGCTGCTGTTGCATGAGCAACAGCTCTCTGATGTAACTTCATGATTTTTGATGAATAATGATCTGTCACACAAAAAACCCACTTGTTTTTTCTCTTGGGGTAGAATATTTATATTGTGCCAAACATTAGTGGATATTTTCATATATTTTCTATGCTCTGTGGTAGCTTAAAATACATGTATTTTCAGACTTGCATCCTCTTACAGTTTTTGAGAGAAATACTGTAAATGATGGGGAAATTACATTGTGAATACGTCTTAGGTTGTTAAATATTTGTGGTTTAGATTTTTTTAAATGTATGTAGTTAATATTTTTGACAGCTGTGTGCATAAATGTTTTGAAGTTATTGTTTCAGGGACAGTATCTGTGCTGCAGTCCAATAAAAAACATGCTAAATAACAGTGAGTTATTTCTTATGCGTGAAACTTATTACTCAGCTTCACCTGTATTGTTTACTATAGCTGTGACCATTCAGACTTCATGGGAGCTTGAACCTGGAAATTCAATTTGGAAATCTTTTCAGTGCCATTTAAAATAGGGGTCCTTTTGATCAAATATATTGCACTTCATTTGATGTATTCTGTGTGGTGGTTTAGGTCTTATCCATGGCTCTGCTCTGAGGATCTGGCTGTGAGCTGGGAAGTACTCACAACTCTTATAAGGAAGAATTGATCTTACGAAGTTGTTTAGAAGTGGTTTGTGTGCTAGTTTTTTAGTTAACACATACCTGAAGCACTAAATTTAATTTTCATGATTGATTTATATTTAATCATTAAAAAAATAATCATTCTGCAAATAGCGTGTTTCCATTCAAGTTGTCCATTTCAGATCTGAAAAGTTTCTGCAGCTCAGCTGGTCTAGAAGCAGAACTGCAAAACACTGTTGCAGACTGGACAAACTCACAATACTTGTTCTTTCTTTTCTAGCTGACTTGGCGTGTAATTTTGTGCATTCATTTCTTGCCAAAAGTTAGCTAATTTATCTAAAATAATTACATCTTGTCAGAACTGTGCTCTGTTACACTCACAAGCATCCTTTCAAAAGAAGAGGGGAAGCAAAGGAGAGTAGGGAGGAGGTTGTATTCACCCATGATGAGAAATGTGGACACTAGGTTAAACATTTGGCCTTCATCCTTCGTCATGTTTTGTAAAGGGTAAAATCTACATCTAGCAAGAGTACTAGTAATGAGCAAGGGTACTTGGACTGTGTCTACTGACAGCCTTCTCTTTAGCCAGACCTGGGGAACAAACCTATCCCTTGCTTGAGATCATCCATAAAAAGTGGATTGAAGCCTAATGGTATCCAGACAGCAAAGGTAAAATTCTTCCCACTGGGATAAGAATAAAGTACACTTAAACTGTTATAAATTGGTAAGATTTATGGATATTACTATATGCCTACTGCTAATATGAAGGTGGCACAAAATCTTCAGAAAATTAAAGATTTCAAAGAGTCTTAATTCATTAAAAAAATGTGAATTACTCATGCAAGATGTTTAACCTTTTATGTTAAGTGATTATTGCATAGGATATATGTGAAGATCTGTGTTTCTGTTAGTGTCAACAAATACTGAATGGTTCCGTATATTGTCAATCAAATATTTGAACACCAAAAAACGAATATAGTTAATTTTTTAAAAAAATTAAAACCTATTAAAATATAATCAATAATGATATCAAAATAGTAAACCTCCCTGGCTATCCTTTCTGTATATAATAATGAGAACTGCAGTAGAACTGTTTGCTTTGTGTTATGCATAGATATGTAAATTATTTAGAACTGAAAGATATATCATAGCTGATGTCATTAATATTAGGATTAAGGCAGGTCGTCAACTCCAGAACTAATAATAAAAGAGAAGTGTGATCCTGGGCCAGTGAAGAGCTGCAAATGGGAGCTCTGTCGCTGCCATAAGTGGACGATTTACTAGGCCTGCACTCCTTTACTAGATAGTTTATTTAGAGTTACTGTAGCTCATGGGAGATTCTGAGTTTCGTTTGCAGTTCTCTACATTTTCCCTGCAAGAGATGTACTCTGTGTTGTGTGATAGCTTCCTTATGGAACTTCTAATAAATCAAACATAACAAGACACTTCTTATTTCCTCTGGAAGAGTTGTAAACACAGGCTCTGGAAAAGTCTAATTTTAAGCATAGGAAAAGGGGAGTGAAGCCCACATGAATGAAGGTAAATCAAAGAATAATTGCATCCAGAGCAGCCTGACAGAAGGCTGACTAGGAGCTGGTCCTCGGCAGACAACTCCCCAGTGACAGACGCAGAAGTGGAACCAGAAAATGCTGTGCCCAGCAGATCAGTCAAGGAGGTGGTTACAGATCCCATTTCTGATGTTTTCTCTAAAGTATGACCCAAACCCTGATACTGCAGTCCTGCAGGTGGCAAATATACACTTGTGTGGTCACAGCTGAGAGGTTTTGACCCTAGAGCAACTAAAAGGAAAAGGCAAACAGCATATTCACCGTGGTAATTACAGTGTCTCAAAAATAACACACAGCTCATTGCATTTTTAGCTAGAGAACCTGTTATGTTCACAAAAGCACTAAAGCAGTCTCCTGGGTAAGATGAGTGGGTTGATTCCAACAATAGCATAAAACTTGCACTTGGGAAACCGCTCTCCTCCCCACAACCACCCTTTTATTATGACATGACAGTTCATCTTGCTTTGGATTTTCTCTACTCAGCCTATTGAGTATGGAGAGGAACCAGAAGTGCAACTCCTAGGTAAGTCCTTCCCTTCTTAGCTAACTGCAACTCTTTGGCCAATGACAGCGCAATTCCAGATTAACCAGATTTCCTTTTGAAGCTAGAGAGTGTCTGGTACAGTAACAGAGGCAGAAAATCCTCTGTATATTCCAAAGGCAGGCTCCAGTTTGGTGCTATAAGAAGAAGGTTTAGTAAATGGAGCTGGGTTTGCTCAGCCCACCTGCTGTACTGCAGCTCTTTAACAGTGCTAAGCTTTGGATTCTGTAATGAGCTTACAAAGCTAGGAGGAGGTATGTTAGGCCTGATTTTTTCCCAGTTCCTTAAACTAAGGAAAATTACTGATCTCCCTCTATCCTCCACTGTGATCATCTTCTTTTCTTTACCAGCTAGATATTTACATCCACTGAGTCTGCGAGAGAACTACCTCGTTCTTTTCAACATCCTTCACACAGATGAAACTTTTCTGAAAAGAGACCTTCACTATGCTCCACTCTGCAAGAGGGTTCTGTTCCCAAAGGCCCTTTCTTAGCCCTCCTTCTGTCTGAATCACAGCCATTCAAAAGAAGCAATGCCAAGTATTCATGCTTACTGGAAGGGGAGAAAAGTCACTAGGTTGTTCCAATGATGTGGACAGTCAGTTAGCTTGGAAGCATTATTGTCCAAAGAATGAAATGGAGATTTTTGTCAACCCAGAATTTCATCATTTTCAGATGCCAGAAGCGTAAGAAGTAACCTTGATCTAGGCACAACATCTCACTGTTCAGTTCTGGAGCACACATTTTAGGTTCTGCATGCAGGTATGTGAAGTTTTTTCTTTGACTATATGGTGCTAATGATTAAGGCTCCTTTAATTCTCCTGCATGCGCCAGATAAATGATCGAAAAAACAGAAAGATCGAAAGTGCTCCTTTGACTTCTGTGCATGCAGTCCCTCATAAAACAGAGTTTTTCCCTCCATGTATAAGTGATTTTAGTCATTCAGTAGAAATACTAAAAAATAATGCTTTAAACTTTATTTTCTGAAACATATTAATGGAAAGTTTTTCAGCCTCTATGATGGGTCAGTAGTTCCTGACTAAGACTGGCTATTCTACTTGCAAGTACATTGAAGCTATTAAAAATTACTATTTTTTTACAGGTATTTACCTAGCAGGAAATGGCAAGGTTCTCATGTGTTCATTACTTCTTTTAGTTGTATAGAACGAAAAATATGTAGTAAAATGACACCAAACTAAGGAAGGGGTTGGAGAAAGGACATGTAAAGCAGTTTTTGTTGAAAGTTATTTCTGTAATATTTGCAGTTATGAAAACATGGAAACTAAATGAAGTGCAGGTGGTTAAGAATATGATGACACCATCATATGGTGACCTGAATCAGAAACTATATGGGTATCATGCCCTATAGTCTTTTTTTGTGTACATGGAGTAGGTAGCACCACGGTCCCTCATGCAAATGCCTCCATACATTAACATAAATAATAGAGAGTAACAATGGATCACATACTCCTTTCAACATCTCAGAGCAGGTACTTCTCTTTAGTCTGCAGCCCTTCATGCAATAGTCTTTCTAGATGGTGTTTTACTCCCCAGAAAGTTGGTGAATATTCTATTAAAGTTTACGTTCTGATGAGGGTAGCTTACAGAGCTTTATTGTATTGCAGCTCAGTGGCTTGTCAAATACATCCCTTCTCTAGAAGTAAAACAGTCTGAGCATGCTGCATGCTTTGTACAATAAACCAGGAGTTGTAAAGCTTTCAGCGTTGTACTGCCGGTTATGATGAGATGTTGGAGAAGCCTTTTTTAATTCTGTAGCAAAAGAGGGTATCTAGCAGTGGAAGTGGAAGTTACGATGACCCCAGAAGGATGCAGCAGCTGTGGAACAGAGACAAGAGAGCTTAGTTCTGCCAGCCAATTCAATTCACTTTTCTTTGCTGCAAAGATAAAATAAACTCTTGAGATCAAAGATCTAATTTACAAGGCTGTCCTCTTAAGTCAGTCGACACATGTACTTCAGTAACAGAACATAAAAGAAACTGCTCACAAGCAAACAAAAAAAAGATGAGCCTCAATTATAAACATCCCTCATCCAACTGTTTGTGGATATCAGCATTACGGTAGGAGTAGCCACTCACATCCAAATGTTCATGTAACTCTTCTGGGAGGTCAGCTTTGGGCATCCATCTAAATCACACTGGAAAAGAAGTCTGAAGCAGATGGGTTCAGAAGACAAAGTCTCAGGTGAGATGGACCATCACAGCGAGAAGGGAATTACTAAAGTAACTGATGCTTGTTAGAACTGAAAAAACTTTGCTGACCACTGCATCACCCTTTCCATGAAGAGATCTGCTATTTGTCTGTTTTCCTTAAGAAAATTAAGCAACGTGTGATGTTTTGGAAACTACTCTAATTTCCTTTTTCATCTGTTTTTAGAAACTACTGGTGCATCTGCTTGGCTTTTTCTCCTCTTAAAGACATTTTAGATTCCTGTAACTCAAATTTTGTCTATTAGATGTTTAGATAGGGCTTTTGTCAAAGACTTACTATTTATCTTACCAATTGAGTCAAAGGATCTTTTTGTTACTAGTTGACTTTCATGTATTTTGTCGTTTGGCTAGTTCTCCTTCAGTTGTCTCCCAAATAAAAAACATTTACACTTCTCCCTCTACTTGATAGGGTGGAATAGAACATTTGCCTTAAATTTATTCCAGAAAGGACTGCCAAATTTTGTTTCAAGCAGTATTACAGTACTTACAGATATTACATATCAATCTTAGTATAATTGTGGCTAAGATTGGACTCACAGGGTTAACATATTCTCTCTTTTGATGTAGTTCAAATAACATTGAAATTTATCTCGTGTTTTGAGGGCAGGCAAAGTAGGAAGGTGTCATATTGGGAATTGATATTGGATTAATACAGGGATTTAAAATTTATTCCTCTTCATATGTTTACTGCACATTGTGTGCAGTATATGAATTCACTCAATGATAAAGTGAAAATAACTACTTCAAAGATAGAAGCTGCCATTCTAGCTTTTCAAATGGCATCAAATAAGAGGCTATTGATTGAGAAATGGAAATGTAGTTTTGCTGCGGATCTCTCAAATGCTTTACAGTAGAAATCAGTATTAGGATTCATCTTGAATATTAATATCATAAATTGAAGACAAATTTTAAACCTTAGAAATGCTGTAAAAAATAGAGTGAATGAACAAAGATGGCTGATGTATTTTTGTTTTGTCAGAGGCTAGCTAGCAAAATTATCTCCAATCATGTTGCAGTTATTTCCCTTGTATGTCAGACTGTTGGTCTAGCTACTGATTTGTAGAAATCTGAGAGAATGTCTAGGAATAAAGCCATTTTCCAGGATGATAGGGTTTGGACAAAACTGTTCACCTTCATATTTAAGACCTCTAAGTCTTCTCAGACTAAGACTCCTCACCACCACCTCCAGTGGCTGTCTTTGCTTCAGAAGAAAGTTGCACCTTAATTTAGAAACATCAGTCCCATGTCTCCTGACCTCTACTCCATGCAGCTAGATTTGGAGAGATGGTTTGCTTCTGGGATGGGGCATATTCTGGTAGATAGGCATTTCAAGGGTGACAATCCTTAAAGAAAAGGATGTTGCACATCGATACTCTGTGGGAAAAAGCAATGCCGACTTGACCAACTTCCATTCCTATCTCCTACAATACTAGCCATGTAATGACAGACCTGACACACTTCCTCTGAGCATGTAAGGTGGCGCTGAATTCCTGCTCTGTCTTCTTGGAAAACAACTTACTTACGAAGACTTTGAACTGAGCAAGATCATCTTCTGGTGATCTGCCAACCTTAGCAGATTGCCTGAGCCATTTCACCCTGCTTAGACCAAAGGAGGAGATTTAGACCAAAACACTAAAGACATCCTAGAAGAGGAAGTCATCCCAAGATTGATCTGTTCACCACAGACATCACAAAGAAGTCAGATAAGACTTGCTCTGCAAGAATGTCCTGTGGCAATGGAACTCTGGCTATTTATACGAATATGTGCACAATGACTAAAAATAACTTTGTGGTATTAGATGGGTTTGTATATCCTTGTCTTCATACCACAGAGGAGGGAAAGTGTTCCTAGCGTCTCCACTACAACAGCAGCCTAGTTACCCAAAGATTATTTTCTCCAAAATAAAAATAGTTGTTAGTTAGGAAGAATAAAGCCACCTAGTACACCCTTCTTAAACAGATGAGGTAGTTTAACTAAAGGATAAGATCTTACTTGGAAATTTGTAAATAGATTATTGTGGGTTTAAATTGCAATTAACTGAACAAGGCCTTTCTAGCACCTACTGCCTCATCTTGCTTCAAAATGGTATTTTGTCTTGCATGCAAACTAATATTCTGCTTCCTCAAAGAAATGAGCTATGAAGGTAATGCTGAGGATGTTCCCCTTTGAAACACCATTCTCTTCTGATATATCACTTATTCTGGAAATCATGGCCCAGTAACCTGTCAGTCTCCAAGAGAAGAGTTCACTCTTTTAGAACTTATTCCAAAGCTGGTAATAGAACAGGTAATCTATGCAAACACATCTCAGCAAACTGGATCAGCGTAGGCATTGCCAGAGCATTAGAAGATGAGAGAAGGCATCCCCACAATGGGATTTGGTGAGAGCACTGGTGACATCAGAAATTAGAATTTCCTATGCTATTCATTGGCCGGGGGGACAAAAAAAGGAAAAAAAAAAAAAAAAAAAAAAGAGGTCGCAGTGTGGCACTTTGCTCTCATTTTTAAAAGTACTGAGGGTCTGCTTTGTAATAGCTGGCTGGAATGTTATTGAGAACATGGTAACTCAGCAACACTTGCCTTACTCTGCCTTTTTCCCCTGTATGTATCTATTGACCTACAGAAAGCGTCTTCTACCATGTTTATTACATTAATAAGATGATGAAGTTTGGGTTAAGCAGAGAAGAGAGATGATTCTTATCTGAGAATTTCCTCCCTTGAACCTTTTGTCCCAGATAAATCCTACCTGGGCTTGTAGGTGGCTTTTGTAAGTGCCTGATGGTATGCTGGCTCAGGCCAGGCCAGAAGATCCAAGCAGGCAATTTTTCAGATACAAATCTTCCATCTTCTCTGCTGCCTCCATGCTGATGTTCTTAATTACAATCCCAGTCACCCTAGTTTCCATCTGCTCATAGGAGAGGAGGGAAAGAGGAGCTCTTTGGCCAGTGTTAAGATGAGAATCACCTTCTGGCTTGTCCCCACTTCCTTTGACAGTCTGTGCAGGGAGCCAAGCACGGCTATTGCTGCCAGAGGTGGCTCCAGCAAAGTGCCTGGAAATGGTACGAATTTATCTATTTCAGCCTTTTTATCTTACTTGTCTCCTGATGAATCATTTATGCAGAGATCACACCTATCGTTAGCATTGGAAGGCTGTATTACAAATGTGTATTCGTTTACTTTTAAATAAGTATTTTGATTTATTCAAAGTTTTTTAAGTCCTTATAACGTGGTCTGGGAAAGGTTCAGTGGGCTATTTCTTTCCTCTAAATACAATGAAACAGTTGGTCTGCTGCCAGCTGTAGAGGGAGGAGGAGGAAATTAGAATATGCAGCATTTAAGGAAAAAGTCAGATAAAAATAAAACTTCATTCTGTAGATACAGTTTTAGTTACAAACTGAAGAGCAGTTCAAAGTAGAGAGATGTAGAGGAAGTTAATTTATAATGACCACGTCCTAAAATGGAGTGAGGTGGAATTCACAATACAATGCTAGAGCTGTAGGCCAGCAACCAGTATGCTTCAATCGGCTGCTTTCTCCAAATGTGTGAGCAAACGGCCTTGTGAGTTCACATAACTTCCGTGAAGCTCACTTGCCAGTTGGGGCCTGCAGATTGTCCTCAGCTAGGAGATATTTTATCCACACACACACACAAAAGCAGTTCTGAAAGGAAAAAGAGATTCTTTGCACAAACTTCGGTTACAGCAAAGTTGTTATAATTTATATCATCGTCACTGAGAACAGGTTTTGTCCCACAGGTTATAGTAAAATTCATGTAAAAAGTTAGGGCAACAGAAATGTCTCATAAACTCAGGTACTTAAACAGAGAATGCAGATATATATTACGTATATGTGTACATATGTACATATACGCACATGCATAGACATACAAGGTGATTATTCACAAAGAGATACATTGGGTGAGATTGGTGTTCAGTTTCTCCAGAAGAACTTTCTCACATCCTTTAATTCAGATGTCAGATGCCAGATGCTTCCTATGACTTTCCTTTTGGCATATCTGCTGTTAATAACACACTTACCAGCTTGTTCACATGGAGAAGAAAGAAAGGGTTTTTCTAATGCCCCATCAAAAATAGTACTTGAAGTTTTCTCAATTGTAACTTTTATGAAGGGGCAAAATGGCCATATACATGGATGAAGGTGAAGTTTCTAGACCTGTCTCTTTGGTGGTTTTATGTGAACCGTGTGCCTTTAAGAACTACTCTCTATACTCATAATTCCTTATTATAGGAAATTGCAGTTGGCAGCAATCAGGTTAAGTATTTAAATATTTTACATTTAATTGAGGGGATTAAATTCGCATTTCCAATTTAAAATGTTTTTCCATTTTAACTACAAAACCTGGTCGTATGTTTTAAAGCTTTTTAAAAATGTTAATACCGACTTAGTGAGAAAATACTTGATTTCATGAACACAAAAGAAAACACGTTGTCTTTTTCTCATCATTTAAAGAAGGACACATTCTGTCGCAGGGACCAAGTTGTTTCTTATTTTGACTGCTGCCTTCCCTTCGCTCCCCTTCTCCATCCCTCTCCCAGTGACTGATTTTAAGTGTGGAGAAAAGCTTAATAATAAAAGAGTTGGTAGAATCTGGTCAAGAACACCGACCCTTCTCTGCAGGGCTCACGCACCGCTCATTTTTTGTAGTGTACATTTTCCCACAGGTTTTGGAGGGGTTTTTGAGTGTAACTTAGATATTTCCAAGAACGAGGCTCAGAGAAAAGGAATTGTGGTGACCTCTTCTTTGAAGTTAAGATTAAAAAAAGGACAAGGAGAAAGTCTATTAAAATGTGGCTGCCTTCCGTGCTTTTAATAAACGTGCGTTTGTGCAGTGCCTGCCAAGGAGCCCGTCTGCATCTTGTGTGTTCCAGTCAACAGCACACACCCTGCAGTTGCAGCTCCTCTCCACTTTCAGGCAACTCTGTCTCACCTTTCCTCTGCTCTTAGCAAATATGTGAGAAATTCACTGGTGTGGTCTTCTGTACCTTTGTCATGAGGATTTTGACTACCAGGCTGGTGGAGCAGCTGTTGATAGCCCAGGCAGGATGGCAGTTTGAGACAGTGTGATGGATTTTAGGGCAAAAGCTGGGTTCATGTTGTCCTGGAGTTGTTTTTCTTTCTTAAACCTAGACAATTTCAGCCATTTAATTCTAATCTAAAAGAGCGTTAAGACTGCAAAGCCAAGCATGAGAGTGCTGCTCCTTTGCGGGGGCAGAGTCTGCATCTGGAGTATTTCCAGAAACTCAGCAAAGTGGCTGTTACCGCAGGGTTCCTAAAAGGTAGCTGGTGCAGGAGCTGTGCTTTGTAGGCCAGCACGTTCAGCTAATTGCCTGTCCCACTGACATAGATTGGAGCCTGCACCCCCTTGCTGCGTTCACCTGCTGTTCCTAGAGACAGAATGATCATTGATCTCAGTGAAAGCAAGGAGATCAATTGGGAGCCAGGAGGTTTTTTTCCTTATGAAGGCAAAATTTCGCTCCTGTGACTGGTTGTTGCTCCCATTTCCAATCTCCTGCTGGATCTGAACCCTGCTTCTCATGGATATGGACTCGTGCTTCACAGTTGCTAATAATTATACATCTAATTCAGAGGTCAGACTTAACTTCTTGCCTCCGATACACACCCAAATTGTATTCTGGGTGCACATTAAGACAAGGCCATGGTGTCTGCTATTTTTTTCCCCATGCTGCCTTCATTTGGAAAGAATGCGTGTGGGTAGAGGAGGAGCTGTGGTGCCTTGCAACAGATCCTCATCTGGACCACCAGAGATCCAGGCCTGCATGACACAGCACCCCGCGTCCCAGAGCATCTCTTCCCAGAGTTCACATTCAGCAGCAGTCTGATGACTGTCATGAGGGGTTCTTGATCCTCCAGGTTAAACCCTTGCCTTCCTTCTCTGTTTCAAGGAGGCTTGATACATGGTCTACCTTTAGAGGCTGGCTATAGTGGTTGTAAGAAAAACAATCTGAGAAAGATCATTCAAGTACAGACTGTTCATAGTCAAAATAAAATACCAGTGGAAAAAAAATGTTTCCAGGTGTTGGTTGGAGTGAAGGATGAACTAAGCCTGATGTCATGGGCAAACAAGTTCTACACACTCAGGTTCACCACAGCAACACCGCGGCTCCCTTTATGTCTTGGGCAGACCAGCACAATCTCCACACGCTGTGGAAGTACTGCTCCTCAGTGGGAGGTGGTTGGGGAAACATTCAGATCTTGCTAGGACCAACTCCATCAGGCACTTCAGAAGCCGCCAGAGATACCTTTAAAGCAGCCTGCTGATTACTAGGGCAACTTGTAAGCTGCGTCAGGGCGGACATGGTGTAATCATAGTTTCTCAACCGGCTGAGCGAGGATGCACTGGGAGCAGCGAGTAATGGAGCAACTGGGATTGAAGTTCACACGGGATGGTTGCATCTGTGGAGGAGAGGACTTTTTCAGAAAATCCTGAGCCCCGTCCATCCTTTTAAATGGACATCAGTTTAAGATGATACTCTAGGTACTGTGCTTTGTTGATACTCAGGGTAGTGATGATTCTCATTAGCTATGTCCATACTACATTAAGTAGTGCAGCCCAGGAAGAGTGAATCTGCAGAGCAAAAAAAAACCCAAACAACCAAGGCTGAAGTCTTAACACCCAGTCTTGCATAGAATCACAGAATGGTTTAGGTTGGAAGGGACCTCAAGGATCATGCAGTTTCAATCCCCTGCCATGGGCAGGGACACTTTTCACTAGACCAGGTTGCTCAAAGCCCCCTCCAACCTGGCCTTGAACACTGCCGGGGATGGGGTAGCCACAACTTTTCTGGTCAACCTGGTCCAGTGTCTCACAACTCTCACAGTAAGGAACTTCTTTCTTATATCCACGCTAAATCTCCCCTGTTTAAGTTTGCATCTCCCCTGTTTAAGTGCAGGCATTTCTAGTCCAGACTACTGTTGCTCTTGACCAGTGGGCTGAATGTCCCCTGGATCCCACAGCACATCTTCTGGTTGGGTTTCATTCAAAAGGAAACCAACCTGTATGTTCCAAGATGGCTCCATGATTCAAACGGGGATCATGTAAGCTGGAATCTTCTGGAGATGACCTCCCAAACTGAAATAAGCTGGAATGCTAACACATAGGAACCTCTTGTGTTTAAACAGGACTCCACTGCAACAGCTCTGCAAGCACAGGCTTGAGCTGGAGAGATGCTGAACGCTCTTGTGAAGTCATAAGCCAGGGATTTGTTATGGCAATTATATAATTATTATGTAATTGCTATCAAAGCAGGATTTGTCATAAAATCAGTTATCCTCTTATCCTCTCCATGCAGATCAGATAACAATATTTTTATTCAAGAATATCATCCAGTCTCCTACATCCATTCACTCTCTGGCTATGCTGAAACACCGCAATAAATTCTTCCAAAACAGTTCTTAATTTTCCATGCTTTGCCTTTCATACACATAACTACTGGGGAGAGAGATTCTGTGTCTTTTGGAAGACTTTTTATTCTTCCCAACTGAAAGAAAACAAACTCACAATGGAGTGAAACATAAACCAGGTCATTTCTGCGCTTGCATTTGTTGAAACTGTAAAATAATGTAAAAAATACATTTTCCACTTTCAATATTCATTTTTGGCAAAGTAATTTTGGAAACAAACTAGAACAAAATGTTGAAATAGGTATTAATGGAAAACTCTTCCAAGTCAAAAGTTGCTAGAATAGTAAAGCATGAGAAGAGTTTAAATTTTGATGACCATTGACTTTCCAGTGGTAAATATTCTCAGTAAAACTGATTAGTTGCCTCTTTAAAAGAAAGGAGGAAGATAAACAGTGTTCAGTTGGAAAATTGTCTTATCTATCCAACAGGAAAAGCAACTATATGATTTCAAATCCTCCTCCAGGTTCCTCATCATCAGTATCTAGGACAGTCTTCAAATTATGATTTTTAACTTGAAAAAGAATTAGGAATGTCAACTGTCTTTTGTGTGTGGTGCCTATGCTTTTGTAACCTTTTCCTAATCACAGCATGAGATGTAGCACGGCCTGGTAGTGGCTACTAAGGTGTTTGGTTGAAAGAAGCAGCACTTTTCACTCTACAGCCTTCAGATGCAGCTTTAAATGACTCCTATGTTTATATGCACTCCTTTATATGACTCCTATATTGAGGAGCTTTATATTTCTCCTCCAAACACAGTCATCTCCCCTAATCCATACTGTATTGAACAATTTGAAAACAACAATATTAACAGGAAGGTAGTCACCCACAGAAAGCATAATCACATTTGATTTTAGAAAATAATTATAAATAGAGCACCCTGTCTGGATCTCACTTGCTTATGTGCCTTTTACAAAAGGATACATGGACTATGGATGATTTATAAACATATACCATTATATTATTGATCTCTAATCTCCATGGTTACTGGGCTCCTCCAGTTTCATCTTGGCTTCTATGTAATTAAACCCTGTTGCACACGTACAGCAGTGCAGGCTTGGCTAGGCTGGAAACACAGGAATCGTTACAAAGGACAAAGAAGGAAATTTCATTTATTTTGCACCATGGCATAAGTGGCAAAGCTGCTTTGTCCCTGCATATGGGATTGGTGGGAAAAATCAGACGCTGTGCTCAAACACAAGATACTGAGTGCTTGCGAGTAACAGCGCACTGAAGTTAATGGTGTGCTGATGAGATTTAGGTCCTGATCTTTGTCCCTAGTATTGTTACAGACCTTTCTGGCACTTTCTGCCTGTTGTTATACTTGGATCTGGAACACTCTCATCTTTAGAGTCACTCTGTTCTAATGTGACTTTGAAGTCACATTAAGTAAGTACTCAGCTTGTACTGTTAATTTTTAACATTTTTTGCTTCCTTCTTGCTGTGTGAATGACCCAATCGACCAACGGGAGTGTTATTATTGTGTATAAAAAAAAAAAGCCATGTGGAAATACCCACACATACACTATTAAATGACATAAATCCGAGCTTTTGCCCCCTCCTCTATTTTTCAGCTACAGTAATCTCAAGCAGTTCTTGGAGCAACAGTATTGGGAAGTTTACTTTAAACTTCAGTGGAGTTTACTTTTTTAACAAACATGTTTTGAATACTCTCCTATGTCACCTTTGAACTGACCTGAAGCAGGTTAGACCTCTTCTAGATACCTTGAGTCCAAGCTATCGAGCTACTTAAAAATGCAAATAGGAAACAGTGGGGAAGCTTTTGCACCTTGAAATAACTTTTGGAAACCTTTCTTTTAGTCTCTGTGTGCTGATTATTCTTTTACTTTTCCTTATCAGACTGTTTTCCATTTAATTTTAGTTTCCCTGTTTCTGGATTCAATTTCCGCTAGCTTCATCTTTGTGGCATATTTATCCTGCCACAAGCTATTCCCCGAGGTTGGGGATATCTGCTTTCCAATCTAACTGCAGAGGTAACTGCTCTGAAGGGCACAGTCACCTTTACCATGGCAGCTACGAGAGGGCTCACTGACTGCTCCTTCCCCTTGCATTTCTGCATATTTTCAAACAGCAAAGTACTGCCTGTTAGCCTTGTCAATATTTTAATACTCTGCAGCCTCTCTCCTCCCTTTCTGTTTCTTAAAGGCCACAGATTCCTTCCCAAATAAAGCACATTGATGACTTTTTTTCCTCTCGTTCGGCTTTAGGTTCACTCCCAAATATGGTACTTCTGGCATCTATTGTATCTCTTGAGGCTCCCAATGGAGTGGATACTCACAACTAGTAGCAGACATGAAAATAGCCCCAAAAATGGGATTTACAAAGAAGCTTTACAGAATGCTCTTCCATGTAATCCAGTTCAGAAAAAGCAGCAGAAATGAAAGGGTTTAAATACAAAAAGCCCATAAAGTCGTTAAACCAATATGCTTAGGTACAACTGTACTCACAGAAGGACCATAAGCAACAAAGAAATCAGCTTTTAAAACACAAAGCATATACAAGCCTATGGAAAACCAGAACATTCAGTGTATGGAAAGAGGATTTGTGGATGTTTTTGGCTAGATCAAATCTCAAAAGTTGACAATAAGAGTAATTCCAGAACTGCATTTAGATGACACTTCAATGAAAAACAGTGAAGCAACAATGTAATTCTATCTATGTTTCTGCACGATTGCATCATGTCCCCCTCCAAATGTCTAAGTCTCTGAAACTTTTCCCTGACTTCCAAAGGAAAATAGTGGCCAAAAAGTGAGCCCAAGTGAGCCCAAATGAGCCCACTGGTAAGAATTTAGAATAGGGGCTTGCCAAGTGGAGTCTGTGGAAAAACACCATGAGATATATATATTAAAAATGATAAAATTGTCTTCAGGAATCAGAGGGAGTATTTTGGTCTTCACTTGCCTTCTAAATAGGAATGACAAACTGCAAAATGTGCAAGGCTGGATCACATTAGGGAATTCTCATAAATTATATATTCCATAGTTGGACATTAAACTGTTAATACAGGAAAGCTTCGGAGTGTGGGTTTCCAATTTCCACGTTATGAATTTTTGTCAGCACAGCTTCCTGTGGTCAGATGATGTGTCCTGTCAGTGCCAGGCTTTCTTTTTTTCCCAAATACTTAATTGAATTTTAATGATGCCCAGAAACTCACACACCGGTGTGGGGTTGAAAGGCAGTGCTAGCGGCTATTGCAGTTTTTTGCTCCTGATTGTATCCTTGTGATTTCTTCCTATACTAATTCTTGTAAGCATGTCTGATTTTCTCACCGAAAACTTAGCCACAAGAGCCTTAATTAAACACATTAGTAGTCATGGAACAATTAAAGTAAGTCTTCATCAGAAAGAACTGGTCTGCAGGGAAGAGGAGCCGTACAGTAAGTGTACTCTGTGCTAGCACATTATTTACAGAGGCCACATTGAGAAAACCCAAGATCAAATCAATAACAGTTTGCCTAAAGAAGAAACTATCATGCCTCGTGGATTGAGACACTAAACTCTTCTTCTTGCCTATTATTCTTAATACACAGCCACTGTCATGGAGCTTAATCAGAATTCATGAAGCTGCTAAACCCGAGAAAGATTATTGATCTTATTAAAGATGTAACAGCACCAGACTGAGAAGATGGGGCCTCCAGAGGGAGGAGAAGACAGGAGCCTCAGGGAGAAGCTAAAGCAGCAATAAACTTCATCTGTGTTTAGCTGGTGGTTCTGCAAAGAAACCAGAGGCATTTTTCCTCCCTAGACGAGAAGCTTGAAAGCCTGGGCACAACTGCTCCACACTGAGCATCTAAATATCTTTACCTACAGCTTCTAAGTATGCCTTCCTGGTCATCATCAACGTTTTAATTAACTTTGAAGACTTGATTCCTCTTCAGCTAATCCTGTCTAATGCTTCTGAAAACAAAGGAGTGGCATAGGTGTAGCTGGATGGGAATTTAAAAACTGTGGATTGCAAGGATGTTACAGATGGCCTAATTTGACTGACACAGCTGGTACTAAGAGAATCATTTAGGTGTACTTTTGTATCCTAGGTTGTTCTGGTTTTTCTTTCACTCTTTTTAGAGTGAAAATTAATTGCTATATTTATGGAAACTGTTGAGTGACAACATTGGAACTCAAGCTGCGGAAATGATTTTTTTGTATCAGTTGCCAAACTCATAAAATAAACAAAATTTGGTTAGACTGACCCAAAATAATTTATTTTCCATTTTTCATGATGACAAGAAGAAGTGAAAAAGCCCCAATTTGAGTAAATTGTTCCTTTTTGACAGGCAGTTAGCTATTTTATTTAGGAATAGCTGGAACCAAAGGAATCGCAGCACTCAGTTCACAGAAGTTTGGAGTCGGGGGCTCCCCCTGCTTCACTCTCTGAGGTGCAACAACCTGGGTTAAATTTGCAGGGTTCCCCCAGCCTCAGGCGACACGATGTTCCGAGATGAATCTCCTTCAGTCTCTCCACTACAACTCTTCCATCTTATTTCTATATAAAATGCATTAAAATATTAAGTCATTCAGAGCCTGTCCCTGTGGGACACAAACTCCTTACTTCTGGGCCTCACACTTTTTCCCTCTGCTGAAGGAGCAAAGGGATGGAAAGAAGGATGGCAGAGAAGAAGCACTGGTTCTTGCCCCCTCTCCCTGGCTGAGAAGGACAGAAGAGCCTGCAGCTGGACACCTTCAGGGTGAAGACACTGAGCTCCTAACCTTGCCCCTGCACTGCTTGTAGAGGTGCTGCTCCACCCTGGATGTTTAATTATATACACAAAATACACCAGTATCAGGAGCAGAGACTGGGCACCCCACCCAGGCAAAGTCAATAACATGATAATTAGAAAACTGTTGTAGGTAGGAAATCAAAAATCTGAATTCAAAGACTGTCCTGAAGAGGAAAGTCTTGCCTAAATAGCTCGTTTGCTCCGCATCGCTCGAGTGCCAGGCATTGCATCAAAGGAGGCACGAGCTTTTCCTTTTGCTCCTCCAGCTTTATTTATCTTAGGGAAAAAAGCCCAGCTGAAACTATTTGGCAAATCTGATCCAGATTAAAGTGAGGGGAAACTGAACCCAGTACTTTTGATAATTACTGTAGTCATCTAAAACATTCACCCAGCTGAACACCGCAGTGGCGTTCTTGCAGCACACTTGTGCAGGCAGGATCATCAAGCTAAACTGGAATTCATTTTGTCTGTCCACAGCAGGTGAAAATTCAAACCAGCAAGGAGTAGCACAGGTCTCCTGGCCAGCAACCACTCTTGACAGCAGGTGACACGCAGCTGCTCTTACTGGGGTGAAAACTACCACCAGAAAGGCAGAAAATCGTTTCTGGGTTTATTCCCACTGCAGATGATAGGAAGTTGGTGCTGTGTCAGCTGGGAGGAATCCTTTCTGGCTTTCCGCTCTTTCCACTGCGGTGCACTCTTACGTGGCAGCCCAGACAGTTCCTTGGTTGGCGAGGGCGTACCAGGTCCTCCAGCAGGAAGAGAGAGGGGCCCAAGCCCTTGCTCCCCTTGTTTGTTCTCCAGGAATCCCTCACCAGAATCAAGCAGTGGGCTGGGCTATGTCTCTGTGTGCGCTCATATGCTGTTCAGGGAGCTCATGCTGGGCTTCAGTTTCATGCCAGTGACACGTTTCCTGGAAGCCATGGATCAGGTTAGTCTTCCAGTTCTGCTGTGTTATTCAGGTAGAGTCACAGATTGTGTTTTCATCTACGATGGATATGTTCTGTGTTTCTGATCTATCCAACCTATCTGAAAGACTTCTGGCTGTGAAAAGGAACCACAACTTCATCAGGAATGAGATTAGGAAAAGACCACCTCAATCTTAGTAAGTGTTTATTGAGTATGCCCCATTGCAAAGGAATTACGTTCTCACTTTCCTGCATTAGAAAAACAACCTTTTGCTTCTTACAATAGTCCTTTGAAATCAGCCATAATAATTTCTGTGGAGTGAGGGCTGATCTCAGCATGAAGCTGTGTATCCAGGTGTGTCAACCCACATATGTCATGGATGTTTTAAGCAAATAATTCCATGCATAATGTCATTTACCTCCCATGTCAATCTGAATAGTTACAAAATCAAAATTCCTTGGTATTATCTAGGCTGATAAAACAATTTTCAGCATGGAATCTATTATAAAAACAGTCAACACTTGGCATGAAAACAGAAGAGGCTGCCCGAACACATGCTATCCTTTTGCGATTTTTTGTGTATCACATACCCCTTCAAAATATGAAATGGGAATGTACCTAAAAGCAGTTGTAAAGTGTTTTATGTGGATACTGGAACACCATTCCAGGACAGGCAGGACAGTGAAGGGGTAGCAGCATGTGGGAGAGGCCAGGACCTCTGCAGGATTTTTCCCTAGGCAAGAAAGGGACCATGATAAAGTTCTCTCTGATCTTCTGGAAGAAGACCAACGAAGAGAGAGATGACTTACTCTGAAGTGTGGCAGACACTGTGTTTCCATTGATAATCCATGCAAATCCACTGTGTGTAGAGCAGAGTTACTTTCACACAAGAAATGAAAGTTGATCTCAATATAGACTGAGTGACAGGAAATACCTGTTCAGCAAAAAAAATGACAACACGACAACTACAAAGTACATAATATCAGCACTAAGGACACTCACAAATAAATGCTGCAAAAGGGCAGAATTACCTTAGGTAGGAGTTCTTTGCCTTTCCAGAATAAAAGTACAGCAACCATTACCAAAGACATGTTCTAAGAAATCATATATAATTAGGGACATTTAGGATTGATTTGATAAAGCATGGAAAGCCATCTCACTGGAAATCCATCTACATGCCTTATTGGTGGAAATAGGTACGCTTTTTCTCTGTATATCTCACAGGCTCAGTATCTCAGGAGGAAAAGAAGATATGTGGATATAAATCTTAACTGGTAATTCTGACTCTCATCATCCAATTAATTCCTTGTAGAAGTTTCTTCCTTGAATAAGACATGGGCTATATCAAAACAGCCTTATTATGTTGTTATTCTATTGATGTACTATTATTTAGAGATAGGGTAACAGTAGATTGAAATCTACGTTTCTCTTTCCAAACTACTGATATATAAGAGAATTTGGCACAGCAACTAACTTCCTTGGTTTTATTAAAATTCTGTTGTGTAATTACAATAAGCACAACCTTTTCTCTCTGAATCTATACGAACTCATAATAGCATCCTTTTATAATGATTTTTTTTTTTTTTTCTCCTAAAGATTCAGGTTTCCTTGTTCTGCAGAATCCTTTCAATTAAAGCATGCCCGTAGACACCAGAATGTTGCAGGACGATGTTTTTTGGAGCTGCTGCTGTATGTTCATGAGTATGCTGCACATCTTGACAGAAAATGGCAGTTTCAAGACATACCTATATATCTTATAACAGTTTATTCTGTACTTTTAATTTATGATACTTTCTGAACATGTTGAATTTTAGCTTATATGTAGACTCAACCCAAAATACTTTTCTGTAAGTGTGTAAGGCTGCTGCAGGGAGCGATGCACTGCAAGCTGTAATTTAGGGGCAGCTGGAAACCGCCTGAAATACGTATATCTTCATAAGTTATTCCTAAAATGCTATTGTTACCTGAACTCCCCCCAGTCTCAGCACTAAACATCCTTTCCTTCCTTCTGCACTGAGGTAGAAAGGCAAAGTTATTCTTTGTTTCCATGGCTGTGGAGCTGTTATCACTGCTGGTGGCTTCAAGAGCTCAGCCCAGCTGGGAATACATTTGGGCTCCCAAGGGCTGTGCTAGCTCTGGGAAAGCAGGGATTCCCCAGACATCAAGACATCCTCAGGATGATGGCATTGGACAAGGGGCACACTTAACAAAGCTGACACTCAAATACGAAATGCCTACCTGAACTTTTAAAAGTGAGATGTGTGTATTAACACAGTTCTCAGAAGTCACAGCGATGTCCATTTGATACATCCCAATGCCTGGATCAAAGGATCAAAGTGATCATGCTAGTGTATGTATTACAATTTCTAAATGCACTACTTAAGACGCTGTTGCAAAAGCTAAACCAGTGGGATCTTTGTTCTTGTAAACTTTATAGTTATTCTTTACATAGTGGCTTGTACATAAGACTCTTCTTGTACAGCTATTCACGTTCTTGAGTGTCTTCGTGAAACTATAACCAATCAAAATTCTTTACTTGCATATAATAAAGTGGGATAGTTTTAGTGTTATTTAGCATAGCTAACTTGTGTACATGGAAAATAGCAGTAAGATGCTAAAACTTATATGTAATAAATTGTTTGATGGGAATTTGTAAATGAGAACTTTTCTTCAGAAAGTTTGCAGCTTGAAAGAAGAAAAGCTGTTTTACTTGGGAACTTAAACCTCTGCTGGATGGAATATTCCTACTTTTTGGTCTATCGGATGGACAAGCTGAGCTTCTAAATCTTTTCTACCTCCATGTGTCTCATCACTGTCACTGATAAATTTAAACAGCAAGAAGCTTAATTTATAGGTATGTAAGAATAATAAAAAGATAGACAAAATGAGGATTACACAGCAGTTAGGGGCTATTTGTCACAGAATTATTGAGGAAGCAGGAAAATGCCTGGGAGCTGGCAAAACACTAATAGCAAAAGTGGACTTCGACTTTCATTAAACACAGGAATAGGACTTCTAACTTATTATTTTTTTTACTCTTTATGTTAATTCAGACTTTAACATACACTAGGGAGTATATTTTATCTACACTGACACATACTTCCTGAGTGGCAGAAGACAAATTTTGCTCTCTGATAGTTGCTTAAAAATCCCCCACAAATTCATGGTTATATTTAAACTTTTTGTCAGCATTTGAAGATCTCAATATTTTTTGTACTTCAGGCATGTGACTGGAAAACAACCTTTACTTTTTACATGTATGTCACATTGATTCAAATTAAGTAAGGGCTTCTCCATGTTTATAACCTAAAAACGAATTTGCTTTGTAAAATACAAACATGCAGTTTAAATTGTTCTCTCCTGAAATCACCTTCACACACCTCTGCCACCTTCTTACCCGTGTTATCAGTTCTTTCTTTTTCAAGAGAAGATCTAATCAACGAATCCACATTCTTTCTCCTTTCATCCTCTCTCCCACTTTTTCCTCTCTCTCCCAACCCCTTATCCTGGCAGTTCTTATCACATTTTCATTTTGCCCCTCCTCCTTTACCAGTAATCCTGTAATTTTGTATTTGGTTGGGGTTTAGTTTTATTTTGTTTTGTTTTCCCTTGTTCTTTGTTTTCCTTAACTCTTCGTGTCCGTCCCAACACACACAGTATGTCAATCTCGTGCATCTTTTTTAAAATCCTATGTCCGACCTCATTTTGTTCTCATTTTTGTTCTCTCATTTTGAGATTTCTGCTGAGTTTTCCTCCTGCCTGTAATCCTCAAATTAAATAATGCATTGTCTAAAACAGTTACCTTGGGTGGCTTTCTGCCAACTTCACCTTTCTTTTCATTTGGTTGTGTGCACTCCCCTCAGCTCTTCTGAGGTCACTATTAACGTGACTGAATCTCAGGACTCCATCTTCACAGCCTGTCACATTATTGATCATACTGTGGCTCTAAAACCTTGTCTTCTCCTGACTCCCTGTCTTTTCCTGTTTTCTTTTGCAAATCATTGCCAGTTCCTTAACCTCTCTTTCAGTTGTGGGAGATCTCCATCCTACTTTATCTTTCAGCACGTTCCTCACCAGTCTCTATTTTTTACCTCTTATTACTCTGTTCATGTTTTTTTCTTAAGTGATTTCTTGTGATTGTATCAGTGCATCTCTACCACGCAAGTTCTCCACTTTTCGTTACGCATTCCTGGTTTCCCCTCTAGCCTAAAACACTGAAGTCAAGATGGCCTCCCTGAATTCTTTCTATGATTTTATCAGCCTGTCTTTGTACCCTTTCCTGGCATTCCCCTTTACTGCCATTCTGAATGCAAGTCAGGGGCACCCATGGGCACTCATCTATAATCTTATCTTGTATCTTACTGTGCAGCTCATTGTGCCAAGCTAACAATACCATTTTCAGTTGCCCATACATCTCTTTCTTTCAGAAGTTTTTCATACACGTGTTTCAGGCTTTCTTCTAGAGAACTATACCCAAAATAGGCTTTAAAAAAATCTGCGCAGCCTTCCTTCAGAGGTATCTCAAATCCCACTACTTTCATGATGCATTCAGGAAAATGAGAATAGGTGTCAGTCTGCAGCATCTTCAGTAGGGAGTACTCTTTTCAATTGAATTGTACACTTGTATGTTGTGTGCTACATTTTGCAGTATAGATATCTAGTCTGTACTAAGTAGAATCACAGAATTGTTTGGGATGGAAGGGACCTTAAAGCTCATCCAGTTCCAACCGCCCTGCCATGGGCAGGGACACCTTGCACCAGACCAGGTTGCTCAAAGCCCTGTCCAACCTGGTCTTGAACACTGCCAGGGATGGGCAGCCACAGATTCTCTGGGCAACCTGTGCCAGTGCCTCACCACCCTCACAGGGAAGAATTTTTTCCTAATGTCTAATATAAATGTACCCTCTTTCAGTGTAAAGCCATTCCCCCTTGTCCAGTCACTGCATGCTCTTGAAAAAGTCTCTCTTCAGATTTCTTGTAGGCCCTTTTTAGGTATTGGAAGACTGTTATAAGGTCTCCCCTGAGGCTTCTCTTCTCCAGGCTGAACAGGCCCAACTCTCTCAGCCTGTCTTCATAGAAGTGCTCCAGCGCTCAGAACATCTTCACACACTCTTGCCTCCTTCTTTTTTCATTTACTACATTTTCCCTTATAAAACAAGCTCTTTTGCTTTAAGAACTGCCTAGTTGGGTGTGCACAGTAACCAGTACAATATCCCATGACACAACAAATAATAACTATTTTATTTTAGCTCTACTCACATGACACTGATGAGATTTCCATAAAACACTTGTTCTCCCTGGACACATGTAGTAGCACATACACAACAATAAGACTCAGCACTCAATAATCTGATGGCAAAAAAGCAGTTAAGTTCAAAGATGTCAGACAGTTTGAGGCATAAATATTGTGGCATGTCAGCTCATTTCAAAGTAATGTAAAAATATAATTTGAAAACCAACCCTGTGCAATATTGCACACTTCAGTCCAATCAAAATCTTTTCACAATCAGGATTTTATACCTACTTTTAGGATACTGGGGCAGACAGAGGTTCCCACTGCTGCCAGGAGAGGAAAAAGGATGGAGAAGTACTTGTGTGCCATGTATATACAATGCCAAACAGGATCACAATTAACCACTAGGTCACTCAGGTGCTATGAGAGTACATGGGAAAAACCTTTGAGTTAAAGTTGGTTAGAGAATATTTTGAATTTAATTTCTTAACGGTATGAGAATCCCAGGCCATTCCAGATCAGCATATTCTAATTTTATATCAAACAAACAAACAACCCCAAAATACAAAACCCAGGCCCACTGCATTGCATAACTTATAAATCACTTCAAAAGACTTCAGTGTGAAAGGTGATATGAAAGTGCAAGTTGTTAACCACTGTTGCAGCTTATTTGTTTACTCTCTAACCAGGTTCTGCTTCAGGATTCTGTACCACAACTAATTTACTGTAATGCTTTGTAATTGTATAAACAGAATATCTAATAGATCTGTATGATACATAATTAATTCTGCCCTTAAGGAAAGCTTTTGTAAGTCAAACCATGTGCTGTTTGAGAATTGCCTCTTTATGTTCTCCCTTATGAGGCAGGTATAGTTCCCTGCCAGCAGAGCTTGGGGAACATTCTAGAAAATAATGTTTGTTGAGGCTGGCTGGGTGTTTTCTTGCAGGACTGACTGTTGGGAGCCCCATCTCCAAAGCTGTGGTGGTTGCAGCTGCCTCTGCCTTTTCCTTTATGCAGCCCACAGTTAGGAAAGGCATTCCAGTACAGAAATTAGTATTTTAAAAATAGTTTTGATTTTAGTAGTTTTAAATTAGTTTGAAAATTTAATATTTACAAAAATGAGTTTTAAAAGATGAAGCCCACTTGCTCTTGCCACCCAGTAGTTATTTGGTTTATCTTGAGTTTTGTCGGCCTTATTTCTCTATATTTTTTTTGTATATTACATTCCAGGCTCAACCCCATCATTGCTACTGGGCCTGCAAGACCAGAACAAAACTTCAGACAAATGCAAATATTTTGTTTCTGGATTATGACCCATAAATAAACACAACCCGATGTGGCTAGAGAATAGCAATTCTCCCATCTGGTGTTTGATATGCTTGTCCTTCCCACAGGAAAAGAAATGACACACAGGAGTTCAGGAGACCTGAGGAATGAGACACCTGATTTCATTAGCTGAGGGCCTGCTTCCTTGAGGAAGAGGCAGCACCTACCTTGAAGACCTGTTCAAAGGTGTGGAAGTGCCATGTCATCCTTATGTAGGGACCAGAGCTCTGTGTGTCCCAGGCTGTGGCTGGAAGAGAAGTCTTGAAACACCAGGCTTAGCAGAGCTGATTTGAGTCCAGTGAAAGACTCCACTAGACTGTTTTCAGAAAAAACCTGTCATTGTAAGATGCTGATCATAGCAAGCAGCCATCCAAGCACCCCAGGATGGGAAGTTCCCACCTACCTAGTACTCTGCTGATGATCTAGTTGGAGATGCATTTCCAAGGACCACTGTGCCTTGGGGCATTGGTTCTTGCTTTGGACATGTTAAATGTACATGACAAAAGAAGTTAATATAAAGATAAGATGTTTGCTGAAAGGAAGGAAAAAAAAAGAGAAGAAAATAAAGAGTGAGCAAAGAGCAGAAGCCTCCTTGATCTAGCCACCACTCTGCACAAGTTCATATTACACTCCTCTGGAATGATAATCACACCCTTCCTCAAGCCTGACACACCACTGAGAGGAGGATTATCTTTGCATGGCTGCCTCGATCCCTCTCACTGATAAAGCTGCTCTATCTGAGAAGTACTTAGCAGAACTGTCGCCATATATACAGAGGAGCCGACTCTTCTAACCTCAGAGGCTTGGTATGGGGAGTAGTCTGTATCAGCTTTTGTGTCCTCCAGATCACTTATGTAACTTCTAGAACAAGACACACAGTTTCCTTGGGGAGCTTTGAGGTGGTTTTATTAATTGGCTTCCAAACCTTTTGAGGTAACATTTTTAAGGTAACAAGCGTTTTTAATACAATTGCTTTCCCACCCACAACCACTTCTGAGTTCAGAGCTGTTTTCCATCCCTTGGTGTGATAAGAAGTCACAAAAAATTTATTAGTTTTCTTCTTTCTTCCAAAATTAAGAGGTACAGCTTCTTCTGCCCCCGTATGATCAACTTACTCCCTTTCTCTAGACTTCTTACAATGAGTTATCTGACATGTCCTTTTTCAAAATACATTTTCTGTATAACATTCCCTCTCACATAACAGAGGTACGCTGTATGCTGGAAGAGCCAAAGCCATAACTCAGTCTACAGGAGAAGGTCTTCCCCTTGTGACATTTCATCCCGTGCTTATAATAACTGAACAATTACATCAAAGAGTACAGTTTCCGTGTGATGACCCTGATTTCAGCTGTTTATTTGAATGCAGTAGTTCTGTCTCCACCAGGAGTGGTCACATTATATCTCAAGCATCATGGAAATTATGTGTGCCTACATCTGCCTAGCTGGCCAGTCCAAGTTTGCACATGACAAGCTTAGAAAGAATTTCTAAGCTATTCTTTCTAAGCTATGGGATTTTTTAATTTAAGACTATGAAGGATCTGAAGAAATTACCCAAAAGGCATACTTCATTGGAACTACTCTGATCTCTCAAAGAAAGAACTCTCTATGGGCAAGTAACATATATAGACAGATTTGCCAAATGATGCCTTTCTTTCCAAGGACCCGTAAATCTCAGATTACTCTTGAGAGTAATAAATGTTGCAATAATGCTGTTCTTGATTACAGGCAAGACTATAACAGCTCTGACTGGTAGTGATTCCATAATTATGTTTGATTACAGACATGCTCCTACTGTCTGCAAAGTGGATTATTTGTTGCTTTGTATCAGTCTCCTGGATTCCACTGGAGACCAAGAGCACATTGTGCCAGCATGCACAGCTCACTCAGCTGCCTTCCTCAGAGCTTTGTCACTAAAGCAGGACCTTAATAGCAGGACCTGTGATAGCAGGGCATGCAAAACCTTTTTGGAGCTGTAATTAAAACACTATATAACTGCATCAGTGGTGGCTACTTTCTAACAGGATCCTGAATCTCAGCAACTCTCAATGGCTCTTGATTGTTAATAAAGTTCTACTTCACAGTGCAGGGGCTAAAGTTACTCATGCCTTTAGTGTATTTCAATTACAGCAAGAACCAAAATGTCAATGAGAAATAAAGAAAATATCTGTAACACTGCACATGCTTTCTACTACTACAGAATTAAAAAAAGGAAAAGCTCCATTAAGTCAGGGAGCCCTCCCTCTGTCAATGCGCAACAATAAAAAGAATATCATGCCTTACAATTTATTCTCCAGTGCTTTGTTTATTTGGTATTAAATGACTCATGGAATAAGGTTTCCACCTCTCCCTGTGGGAGATTATCCCAGCTGCTGAGACCTACTAGCAGTTCCCTTTCCCTTTCCTTTGTCTCTCTTTTAATGATGCCCAAGTTTTGCATTCTATTTTAGTTCGGGATGTAAAATATACAAAGGAAATTCACATCCCCAAACCTGGTTTTAAATGCAATTAAGGCTGTGACATGAACCCACAAACCCAAGGAAACTTGTAGTTAAAACAGAAATGCATCATATATTTCACTTGAGCACTGTGCCACTTCAGTGGGACACTTTTAAGCTAACTGCGTGCTTCCTTGTTTTTACAGGTTTATTCCTTAGTGTTATGTAAATGCACTTTTATTGTATGTAAATTAGCATTAGGCTAACTGTTAAAGCCTGTTTTATAGCTGTCACACCAACAAACTACATTTGCAAGTAAATATTTGTTCTACATGTGAATATATTACCTGCCTGGAAATAATAATTATTTTCAGCATTTCGTCTCAGTGCTGTGACTCTGCTCTGGCCCAAAAACCTGTTGTATGCACAGAAGCTCTCAAAATGGAACATCCTGATTAAGAGGACATTGCTTATGGAGTAGCAAACCCTAAAGCAATGTGGCTCTCTAACATATTTTATTCTTACTCTTCTTACAAGGCTGCAAAATCTGTTTAAAAAGAGAGTATTCCCCTGCTGTGAAGACATAGAGACAACATGTTTACTTCCAAGTAGCAGTAGTAGAGGCCACTGTGTCACTCAACTTCATCCCATTTGGTTGGTATAGAAACAGTGGTGACGCTCCAAATAAAGTTTGTTGCTATTTGGTGTGCCTGGGAAGAAAGATGGCAGTGAACAAGGCTTTATTTGTGAGAAAAAGTAAAGTAATACAAATCCAGGGTAGGACTCTCTGAAACAGAGGCTGGAGTTCCCACACCCTCAGATTTACCTTTTAAATCGGTATTGTCAGAATGTACCCTTACTAATGTCAGCACAAACCTGATGGCTAGGGCACTGGTGTGGTATGAGTATTCACGGTTAGAGCAGTTCAAAAAGAACAACAGAAAAACAGATATAGACCAAATCAAGAAATCTTAATGCATAAATTTCAGGGACTCTGCTATCAGACACTTTTAATTCTTTTAGTGGGTCATAATGGACTCAAATCCCTTGTTAAAGGGACACTGTTCATTTAAAAAGTAAAATGCCATATATATCAAAGTACTTTAGAACACATTTGTGCTTTTCTTATATCCTTAGCAAGGTAACTGATCACAAAAAATGGTGCCTTTCATTTATTGTATTTGGTATGATTAGTAATAAATATAACAATATAAACATAAATATACTCAAATTGCTACTGGTATTTGTTTGTTGTTTCTACCTTTTCCATTCAAGGTACTGTTGCTCTACATACTTAGTACAGAGTACCTGAAAAAATCATTTGTTTTCTCACAGATGGTTCTATGATGTAGCGTGAGGGTGTTTTATAAATAGGAAGAATTACTTCCATTATGCCTATGTAACATGAAGTGTTGGATTTTTTTAGCTATTTTTATTGATATTTCACAGATGACACTGCAAGAACAATCAAGGTTAATATACTAGAAGTGCCCATTACATCTAACATGTCAGGTTATCAGAATACTTACTATTTTACACTGTTTCAATCAGCTCACATCGGTGTACAGGAACCACACAAATATGGCTGCAAGTGTCCTTAGACCAATTGCTTAGAAATTGAATAAAGGGAAAGCAAACCTGTAAAAGCTGTCAGCTACCCCTGTGAAAGGACTTGGGCTTAGTCCCAACTGTGCCAGATGGATTTTTTTTTCCCCAGATGATAAACTAGGGAAAGGGGATAGAGACGGAATTGAGTCAAGTGACCAAATTCTGAACAGTAACTTAGGGCTGGAGAAATCTCAGCTTCTCACGGGGTATGGTCTGACACAGTTGTCTTGTTAACTAAAGGAAAGTGTTGAATGGAATTACCTGTAGCAAAGGATAGAAAGAAAAGCTTCAGACTGAATGAGGAGCCTGGAGGAAAAAGGACTAGTGATTTTAGCTGTGAGTTGAACATTCACCTTTATGTTAAACCAGATGCCTAAGGAATACATAATTCAAAAGTCCCAAGTGGTTGGCCTATTTTCCTGAAGAAGAGAAGAGGATGTAGCAGCAGGTCTGATTCCAGATGAGATAAGAATTTGTTATAACAAAGGCAATGGTTAATGGTCATGTTCTGGTTTAAGTCAGTTATTCAGTACCACAAAAAAAGGTTTCTGTCAGATAGGATAAAAAGACAATTATCCAAAATGGTATTCAATTTTCTTTAGGGAAAAATCTTACGGTTCTTACTCTGTAGTTTCCTGGCTTGTTCATTATGCAGTCCTTATCGTGACAATCCTGTGCACTGAATGAAATACAGTAACAAGTAGTATTTGACTAAAAAGACAGAGCTATAAAACTTTTTTGCTGAAATTAAATGCTAACCTTAATTCTGAAATTTTCCAGTTTGTGAATACTCATAAATACTCATTTGACCTGGTATAAATACAGCTTGACTCCATAGGTCTAACATGCCTTTATCTAATGCCTTTTCCCAATCTCCAGGAAAATAAAGACATGAGGAAAGTAAATCTAACACCTGACCATGTTTGGCCCTAAATTGGCTGATCAGTAATGTGAAGGTGAAGTCCTCAGTAGTGGAGCTTCCTTTTGTGGTTGGAAGATAACATGAGCATGTAGAGACTTGAAAGTCATTGTGAGCTGGAGATGTTGTGAGTGACACTGAATATGTAGACAAAAGTTTTGCCTGCCTCTACCTGCCCCATTTTGGCTTCTACTCTCCTTTATTCTCTGTGCCTGAATCCTTGTCCTCCTACCCCATTCCCAAATACTTTCCTTCTTTTTTATATGTCTTGTCCCATTTCTCACTCCATTTCATCCAGCCTTCTCAACCACATTCTCAACTCCAATCTCTTCCCTGGGGAGTGTCAAGAAACCCAGCAGTGGAGATAATGACTTTGTACCAGCAGCCCTGGAGAATTCAAGGGCACAATTGAAAGATAAGTCCCAAGAAGACTGTGGACAGAGGGTGCTCAGCTGATCTGAGGAGGCTGTTATCTCTGCCATCAAACATCTGGAGCTGTGATAAAATGGAGCAAAACAGGCCAAAACGTAAACCAACACATCCACAGCCTGAGAGAGACATTTTCTTGGAAAATTTGCCACTCCTGCTTCGCAGAGCTACTCAGTGCCAGAGGGCAGCATTCCACACAGAGCCCTAACTACAAGTGATGCTCCCTTTCCTACCTAGGGATGCTGCAAGCGCACAGTGACAAGCTTACCTCAGACCCCGTTTTACCATTTGAGAGCTGCACTTTGGGTTCTTTGGCATTGTTCCAGTCTTCAGCTGTAGATAATGTTTTCTGGGCATCCTTTGCAGAATGTTACTGGGATGTAAGTACTTCATCTTGTTATTTCTCTCTTCGCAAATGTAATATTCCCAATTACATATTTGTTACAAATAAGTGAAATAAAGAGAATGGATCCAAAGATATGTGAAGATTAACTCACCCTTTCTCATTTCTGTTTTGCATTAGGTGCTGTATGAAAACCTCAGAGACAGTCAGAAAGAACTGAATTCTAAGTGGAGTGGGCAAAGGGAAGCAAAGAAAACACAGAGGGAGATAGACACAAAAATAA
Organism: Lathamus discolor; assembly: GCF_037157495.1. Lineage (NCBI taxonomy): Eukaryota > Metazoa > Chordata > Aves > Psittaciformes > Psittacidae > Lathamus > Lathamus discolor. The sequence continues at coordinate 25,728,802 of NC_088885.1, forward strand.
TGAGATAAGCATGTAGATACGCTGGGAGCAGAGTATTGATGGCCTTACACCCAGGTAAGTGCCTAGAAACAAAAGATATGTCCAGATTTGATGAGTTTTTCCTCTCAAAAACTTTCAAGTAGGAACAAAATAAGGATTAGGATTGCACAGTGTCTAGTGACTGCTGAAACATTCGCGGTTTCCATGGCTCATGGCACTCAAATAAACCTGTTTCTGCTCTCGAGAGAGGAACCCATTAGTAAATGATAATAGTAGGAGAGACATGCTTTGCTTTTGCCTGTTGTTGCTCCACTACTTGAGGTCACTCCCTTGCTCCCATGCTTTTGCTGTGATGTGTAATTTCCACTGCTTTCATGATGCCTCTCCCAGAAGCTGTGCAAAGGATGCCTGTGTCTCCCAAAAGGATTTAAGTTTCAGAAATATCTGTTACCTCCAGTATAAACTCCCTTAAGCACATGCCTTCTGACAAGGTAGTTTCTTAAAATGGAAATGAGAAGCAAGAAGCGCCTATTATGTGGCTTTTGAGAAGTTGTCTCAAGGTATTTAAGGCAAACATGGATTTTTGAAAGATATAAAGATGCTGGTAGGAGCTCAGTCTTTGCTTCACTTTCCCTGTTACATCTGAATACTGCAGAGCAATGGTATTCCCAGAGGGAAGAGCTCTGAAACCTAGACCAAAAACATAATGAAAAATTCAGCAGTTGGCATACCACTTTAAAACACAGAAGAATACTTTCTTAATATCTTCCAAAATCAGCTTCCTGGGCTCATGGTGGTGTTAAACTACGTATGCTAATCCTAGTTAAGAAAGGGATGAAGCTGGAAGAAACTTTTGGGGAGCGATGTCTCCCCTGCCTGCCTGTTGATGTGTCTGGTAAGAGTCTCATTGGAAGTGGCCCTAGTGGGTCTCTTCCTCACTTGCTTTGAAGGCTGCACAAGTGATGTGTTGGGTCAGTTGTCAGTTCAGTTGTGTTTGAATCATTTCAGACTGGAAGGTTGCAGCACAGCCTTCTGTTTGGAAAGGAAGACTTGCTGCTGGTATTTTATACCGCAGTGTCCTATGGTTTGGGGGGTTGTTTTTGTTTTGGAGCTTGTGGGATTTACTTTGTGTCACAAGTTTATCTTGTCTTTCTGCATCTATTCTTCCTATTCAAATATCTCACTTGTTTTGACAGGAAAGAATGTGATGGACGTATTTGCACGGATTGCAGAACAGAGTCTAAGCAGCTAAAATCAAAAGTTATACTTGTTCATCTTTATTTTAGTCGGATGTAACCCTGAGCACCAGCAATCACTGCAGCATATCAGCTATTGTCCTAGTCAAAGATTCACCTTCTCTCTCAGATGACACCAAATGATTTTCAGTCTGTAAGACATGAGTGTATCAGCAAAGTTATCTGACAAAGATACAGGAAAATGTGCTTACTGTTTAAAACACCACTGATATTAGTGTGGGCAGGCTACTTCTACAGGTGAAAGCTTTCAAATCATTTTGATCCCAGTGCAGTGAAGCAGAAAATAATAAACTGGATAGACTTCATAAGCTGTGATTAAGCAGAGCATAGAATCCTTGAGGAGAAAAGGCTCTATACCACAGTTACACAAACAAATTTGGCTTATGTTAGCAGAAAAAATAAAACAAACAAAAAGACTGGAGTAGTGGAAAAATACATGGTTGCTGTTTCTTCTTAAAATTAATTGATAGGAGTAGCTTTGTTGACGAGCACATGTTCATGTGGATGTGCAGTGTATTATTCCAAGCCTTTCTGTAACATAACCACGGTGGCTGCATCACATGGTGCTAGTGCCAACATAGGCTTGTTAACAGCCCATGAATAGAAGCATTTTCCTAGAATACAGTTTCTCCTTGGGACTGTCGACTGGTTCCTGGACTACCCAGGGGTCATGATAGGTGCAGACAGCTTTGGAAGTACAGAGTGACTCTGCTAACCTGAAGTGAGCTATAGGACAACTGTAAGTATTTAGATAATCAAAAAGAGTACAAGGAATATAGCTAATTCTGGTGACACTTTTGTTACTGATTGGGACACAGTATCTTATATAGCAGAATATAGCTTGTTAAAAAGCAACCTTTTTATTGCTACCTATGTTTCATGTTGCCAATTTTGTTCTCTTGAAGCCTGCACTGTGAATCTGAGAGGCCATCACACTGTGCTGGCTCCCTCCATGAAGGAGGACTCACTGTGTTTTTCCTTTCACCTCCACCAGCATCCTGTTTGTGTCAGATCCAACATAAACCCTGCTCTCTTGGTGGACTCAGCTCAACTTATCTTTCTGATCTTATAGCCTTTTATTTTCGTAGCTTTTAAGATACCTATCTAAATCTTTATTTTCTTTCTGTCCCATTGTCTCATGTTATCCGTTCATCTAGTGGGAGCTTTTTCTCCTAAAACAAAAGCACTTTTCTTAGTATCACTGTAAAACTTTTTATTTCCTTCTTGACATTCTTTCAGGTTTTTGGATTTACACTAGGAAAACTTTCATATAAATCCCATCTACACTTACATGAAATTACGAAACTGCATTTAATTAGAATTTTAAGAACATCTTGATCTTTTAGCAAAAGGAAGATTATTGTCAGTCACACATGATGGACGTGAATAAACTTCGTCACGGGTAATTGTGGCTCTGTTTCTGAGCCTGCCCTGCATGGGAGTGGAGGATGTGGGGAGAGATAGAGTCTCATGGGATTAGGGGCAGTGCAAGACTTGGTCCAGAATACTTGCTATCTTTGGTTAGTATTAAATCGGCATCTGCTAAAGCCAACTTCAAACTCTTGGTACCTCACTGCCCTCCCCTTCCACCTATTAACAATACAGCCCGGTAGTCCGACGTCACCCGGCCCCGCAAACTCGGGCATCCCTGAACGCCCACCTGGGAGGCGGGGAACCAGCGAGGCGGCTGGAGCCCGGGGAGAAATAGGCCGCTACCCTGAGGGAAGACCCTGACGGGGTCAGGACGCCTCCGGCCGGGCCCCGAGCAGACTCCTCTCACCCCTCACAGTCCCACCGCCCCGGCAGGGTCCAGCGCCCGGGCCCCCGCGGCGCGGAGCAGCCCTGCCCGCCCCGCAGAGCCCGGCCGCCCCATGCCTGCCACATCCCACTTCCCATCGCCCGCCTCCTCCGCCAGCGGGACCGCCCCGCCCCAGTCGCCCCGCCCCGCCGCGAGGAGCCGCTTTCTCATTGGTTGAGAGCAGAGAGCGACAGGACCATCTGCCAATGGAGACTGATCTGTCGCGGTAGTGGCGCCCAATAGACGCACGTGCCTGCCGCCCCTGCCTGTCGCGGCCGGCTGCCGGGGCTGCGCGTTGCCATTCGGAGGCAGGGCGGCGCGGGGGGCGGATGGTGCTGCCTGGGGCTGACGGGCGCTGGCGGGTGCGAGAGCTGGAGCTGGTTGCGAGCGCCTCCGCCGCTCCCCGCCCGACCCCCACCGGTTCCGTGTGCTCTCGTCGCGTTCTGCCGCCGACCGCCCTGAGCCGGCAGCGCTGTACGATGTGAGCGGCCGCGGGGCTCGGCAGCGCCCCCGGTGCCCACGACGCTGGGGCGGGCGGCGATGGCCAGAGCCTGGCGTGGGAGCAGCCTCCGTCGCCGATAGGAAGCGCCGGGGGCAGCTGGGCAGGCGGCGCGGAGACTCCCTCGGGCCGCGAAGCGCTTGTCCCCCCGCCCCCTCCCTTCTTCCTCCTCCTCCTCCTCTTCCCCCGCGGCCGGTGCATGCGGGACGCCGGGGGCTGAGCTCGGCCCCCCAGTAGCAGCCGGAGCGGGTGGCCCTTCGAGTCCCGAGCATCCCCACCATGTCCTCCTCGTCCAGCTCCTCGCAGACCCCCCCGTCCCACCACCAGCCCCCGCCGCAGAGGATGAGGCGCGGCGCCGCCGGGTCCCCCACTGCCTGTGGCGGCATGGCCGGGGGACCCGGTAACGGTGCCGGGGGAGGTGCGGCGGGGACCAGTCGACTGCTGCAGCCCATCCGAGCGACCGTCCCGTACCAGCTCCTGCGGGGCAACCAGCACAGCCCGACACGGTCCCCCGCCGCCTCGGTGGGCAGCAATACCGGGCCGGGGGTTAGCGGCGGGGGTCGCGGCGGAGGCAGCCCGCCGCCGCCTAGCGCGACGCCGCCGTTGACGGCGGGAGGCATCGTGGCGGAGCCTGGCAGGGTGAAGGGCAGGCAGCGGCGCTCTCCGGAGAGCGGCGGCAGCAGCAGGAGGAGCAGCTCACCTGAGAGACGGAGCCCCAGCTCCCCAGTGTACAGAGGTAAAGCACCGGGACAAAGCCCGTCCCGCTTCCCTACCCCCCTGGGGTGCCGGCCGGGCCGGGGCCATGCTGCCTCCTGGCACCGTCTCCTCAGTTCCCCGGGGTGGGGGTGCGCCCTGTCCTTCCCCCGGGCGGACACCCGGCCTGGCCCGACGGGAGCAGCCCCGCTTCGAGTTCTAGCGAATAGGGGAGCGAGGGTGAGCCCTAACCCCCACCCTGGGGAGTGGGGCAGGTGCCGTGACCGGGTTTGCCCTGCTAGGAGGGAAAGCCCCTCGTCCCGCCGCCTTCCCAGGGGGAGGGAGCGACTCCTTAGAAGTCATCTTCCTCCTGGGGCGAGGTGGAGATCCAGCTTGGGAAAAACACCCCCTTCCCCCCTAGGCGCCCAAGGGAGGGATCGCATGCCCAGCGGAGTGGGGCGAGACCCCCCGACAGCCCCCCGGGGCCGCCGCGGTGCCCCTCTGCGAGGAGGAGCAGCCAGGGGCTCCTGCTCCTTCCTTCCCTTGTGCCCGGGCTCTGGAAGTGGAGCTGTGTAATAGAGCAACGAGTCTAAAATTAACTTGCTTCCCTGTCTACAGGTGTAATTATTTAGTGCGGGTTGTTAATGGGTTAGATTTATATCTAACTGGGTGTCACAACCCAGTTCTGAAGTGTGTGCTAAAACCGAGCATCAAACGCTCTTCCTTTCTGCAGAGCTTGGTTTGTTAAGGAGTTGAGTTTTTATAACATCTTAGGTTAAAGTACATGATGTTTTCAAGCACAGACTCCAAAACAAAAAAGCAATGCCCCTCGTGAGATGCTTAAAAACAAATAACACAGTCTGTCTCCTTGTGATGTTTAATATTGAATCTTAAGAGACTATAAAAAGAAACCAAACCGACAAACAAAACCTAACAAACCCCAGTGTAGAAAATAGGCCTGTAAAGTTAAAAATGTAAAATTGATTCCCAATAAGTCCAACTTAACCTACGTCAGGTTGTCTGTGAAATTATTGAATATGTTAAAGTGGCAGTGGCCATCTTACCTCGCCCCCCTCCCTCCTTCTTCCCCCATCACTTTAGCAGTTGAATGAATCAGACTAAATGCACTTCTTATGTTACCCTGCTGTAGCAATCAGGTATCGCACATCATCTCTTTCTGGGCATGTTTATGTGGTTCCGTACCCCTTGCTTGTTCTGCCTCTTCCTGAAGTCTTCCTGTGTTTCATTTGTGTGGCAAATTGTGATCTGTGTTGGTGGCCAACGTGTTTTGTAGCAGTAGAATCTGTTACCTCCTCCCCACCCCCACCCCTTTCAGTTTTAATGTGTAGTAAAACCTTACAATCTGTAGTATGCGTAACTTCAGTGACAGTCCTAGGACATAGGCAGCATTTTGCAAATGAGCAAAATGTCACTGCCAGTTACATGTGAAGTTAATTTACCTTGCATGGTGTTTGTGCTTATGCAGATGACCAAATGGGTTGTGTTACAACCTGAACAGAGATCCTTCGTAACTTAGGTCTCAAAAATATCATCTATTCTTGCAGAAGTTCTTGCAAAATGAGAATGGAACTGAGCGTCAGTGGTTTTTCCTCATTCAAGCTCTATTTAAAATGTTAAAGATCATACTTTTGACACTGTATACAATACTCAATGTAGATTTCTTTTTTTTTTTTTCCTCCTTTAATGCTTGCAAAATGCTCATGGGAAACTAGGCAAACCAAAAAGTTGATGCATAGGAAGAGTGATTGTGCTGGATACTGTAAATTATTTAATTATGGGAACCTGGAGGAAAACATTGTAGTGGTGCAGTGTGTAAAGGTCTACGCTTAAGGTGTACTGAAGAGGGGGGCATGTGGGCAGTTACCTGCAAGCAAGCAAAAATACTGCAAAGCTGTGAAGTATTTCACCATTGTGTACGATTTTTTTTCCTGTTGGAGGGGAAAATTTAATTTTAGAAAGTGGCTTCAGTTGTCTTCATCTGAAGACTATTTTAGCCTTAATAAATCAGGCTATAAATTAGTCCTGAGTGACTTTTCCTTCATTAAACTTGTTTGTGCTTGCCTCATGGTGGACCATGTTAGCAGCATCTATGGCTTGATTCGGCATAATGAGTGTAATGTATAAAATCATAAATGGCCCATCAAGAAATGCACCCTGTAATCTGTATGCGCTGCGAGGAATTTGTTCCCCCTCCTCCAGGTCAAGCCAGCTGCTGCTGCAGAAGCTGACATCCTCTAGCAAATCCTGAATGAATGAATGAAAACAACGTGATCGCCCTAATAATGACCACAATTGCACACGTCAACAGCTTTATTTTACCCGAAATACAGGCACCATTTTCTAGCAGGCGAGGGAAATAAGATACCCTATTTCTTCAGTCTGGCAAATGGGAAAAGGTTACCAACACCCCCCCACCCCCCGAAAAAAACCCAACAAAACAACCTAGAGCTGGTTTTACACAATTTGGAATATAGTTGCATGCCATGGGGCAGGATTTTGTCTTTGTTTCCCTGCTCGTTCTCGGCATTTTAGTATGTGACGTATGGATACTAAAACTGGTGTTTGTACGGTGATGTACTGTGTAGAAAATTGATTGCTGAACTGGAGGACTGCTGCAGTAATAATGGAGGGCTTGGGGGTGGGGGGGGAATAAGAATGTTCTGTTTTCAAACATGGACCATCTTGCTGCAGCTTGTTAAACAATGTGCTACTCCAGCTATTTATAGTAATCAGCATGCAAGTCTTGGGGAAGCAACTTGATTAAGTTGCGGGTTTTTTTTTTTTTTTTTGTCAGTATTTTCAGAACCTTTTCCAACTGCTGTAAAATGTGAGCTTAGGCTGTAGATATAATCCCGTTGTTTTTCTCACCAGTGCAGGGGATCTGTTTGTCTTTCATTCTGCAGTCTGACTTGGATCGTTTCACGAATATGCTTGTGCTGGAGGCTGCTTGTGATTGTGATGGATAGATGTTTTTCTCTTCTTTAAGACACCTGCCCTTTCCTTACCTCCTTCCAGCCTTTTCCACTATCAACTCCTTGAATTGGCTGTCCTACTAAGCCATCTTGTTGTGGATATTTTAGTCATTTGCCAGAGTTGTGGGTTTTTTTTCATAAAGGAGATTTCTGTGAAAACACTCCAGCTTAGAGCCTCTACAGGTCAGAGCAACTACCATTGCAGGCATTGACATCACTACTATACGAATGAAAGCAGCATGCTCTGTTTCTCATGCCATCATCATCTTTTATGTCCTTTCTTTCTAGGATGCTGTAAATGTTTTGTTCTGCGGCAATCTCCTGTCTGTTTAGAACTGAAACTTTAAGAATTTGATGATTCTTTGAGCAAATTTGGGGATTGGTAGCCGTTAGGTAAACACCAATGCCAGTATTTGTACTTGGTCAGTATTGATACTGAATTGATGAGAAATAGAGTACTATAGAGTAATTTCAATGTGCTAAAAAGGAAAAAGAGGAAAGAAAAACTTCAGATATCCTAGGATAAACCTGCATTCTCCTTTTTTAAAAACCATTTTTTTTCCTTACTAGTAGATCCATTTTTAGAGCCTGTATTCATGTTTTGGAGAGGTGGTAATGTAAAGTGTATGGTTGAATGTAACAACACATGGTTTCCTTAAAGGGAATGTGTCTGATAGATGTCTGCTCACATATATGTAATGTCAACAGAATGTGAAGCTGTGTGGTTTATGATAGACATTCCAATAATAATAATAATAATAATAATAAATACCTTGGATAGGTCAGAGAAAACATATTGCTTGCGAACACTTGTGTGTTACAGGAAAAAAGCAAGTTGATTTCTTTCTTGCCTTACCTGGATAAAATCTGTAGTTTCTGTTGTTCTGTAAAGAAGTTTGTATTTAAGCATGAGAGGGGTTTTCTGTTTTTTTTTAATTTTTTTTTTTTTTTTGCACATGGTATGCAATGTTTTGTGTACAGCGAGGGTGTAAATGACTTCTGTGTGTTTCATAGTGTTTTCATCAGATGCTTTAATTTGTTTAGTGCTAACTGGTGGTACTGTAATATTATGCTTCATATTTTTCTAACTTTCACTTACAGAGTTCATAGTACAAACTTTTTTCCCATATCAAATTTTGAGGCAAAGGTTAATTTTAAGGGCATCTGGAGAATATTGGAATCGATTTGGCTGTTAAAGGTTACCAGTATCTTCCCAAAATAACTCCTGAGATGTTGCTAACATTAGGAAAAGAAAGGAATTGAAAAAGATGCAAAACAACTGTGTAGCCCAGTTCTGAGTAATAAGTATGTGTATTCTGTTATGGTAGTAGACAAAAGGCTAGTGGAGTAAGACAGACTATCTTGCTGATCTCTAGACTTGTAAAGGATATCAGTATTTAAAAAAAAGAAACAAAACTCAGACTTCAAAAGGCGGAACTACTTTAATATCCTGGGTTCAAGCCATCCAATATTTTGGCATCATAAACATTTATACCAGAGATCAAGAAGATCTTTCCTTTATTTCTAGCAAATGTAGGTAAGGAAGTAATTTTTGTGACGCTTCCTATTTCCTGATGCCTGAATAAAAACAGTATTCCCATAATTGTATGGCCAAAACAGTTTTGCTCCAGCTTTCTCCCTCTCTCTTCCCAAAATAGCTTTCACTGGAATATAATATGGTGAAATAGAGGACACTGGCTAAATTTGAACCAGTTCTCTTGAACTCAGAGTCTTTTTAGTCGCATGTTTTAACATCACTTTAAATGGCAATAGTATATTAGATGTCCTTAATAAATATATTTCAGAACACAAATTAATTGAGCTTCTTTCAGGTGTTGAAAACAACTTCAGGAAAGAAAAATAAGATACTTTATCCATTGAACTTGAATGGCATGGCAGCAAGGCATTAGCTATTAAGAAAGCGCTACCTTCCCATATGGAAAAAAGTAACATAAAGTCAATACATGTATCTCTTTTAAATGACTACTTGACCTTTAATTCTTTGGACACAAGCAAGTGTTACTGTGTTACATATGGCCAAAGTGAAGTTACTTGCCGACATCCATGTGTAGTAAATCAGTGACTAATACTGAAATGAGGTTTCTGAAATGCATAGTTCCTGTGCTTTGTCCCTTCCCATGGTGGTGGGATGAATGGAGGTTCTTTAAACACATATGAAAATGCAGGAGGATAGATCAAGGGAATGTATCTTAGAATCTTACAAAAAGGCTCAGTGTTTATTAATATAGACATATATAATGAGTTCTTGAGCTTTGCTATATTGCAAAAATTCATAATGAAAAGTATTTATTTTTAAAATGGGGTTTATGCTACTACTCTAGATACCATAATGAAAGAAAAAGATAACTGATGCAGTAATTCTAAAATTTCAATTCAACCTGGACTTGAAAGCAATAGCTGTAACAATGTAAAACCTATTGGAAATAAACTATATGCTCCTCAATGTTTCAGTACAAGTGAATATCTGCAGTGTTCTTGTTTTTTTTTTTTTTTTTTTTTTTTTTGTGTGACTTCATCAGTTGAGTCATTATCTTCATCTGAAGAAGGTAATAGTTGTTTTGTTGCGTGGTTGGTTTGTTTGTGTTTTTTCTTTCCACAGTTCCTGTTTAAGTTGGATGCCAATATCTCCAGTAGGAAAAAGTGTTGCCAACACTTGACACAAAGTTAATTCTCCATGGATTTAGCATATATTCAGGCAAAGTTGTTAATGTAATAGGGTTCAAATATTGACTAGCATTTCTTAAGAAGTGTCTTTTATTAATGGAAAAAAAAAAAAAGGATCCTGTACTAAAGATAAACAACTAGAAAATTTTGCTCAGGACCTGAGATAGTCAACACTATTAATGATCATCATAGAATCATAGAATAGTTAGGGTTGAAAAGGACCTCAAGATCATCTAGTTCCAACCCCCCTGCCATGGGCAGGGACACCTTACACTAAACCATCCCACCCAAGGCTTCATCCAACCTGGCCTTGAACACTGCCAGGGATGGAGCACTCACAATCTCCCTGGGCAACTGATTCCAGTGCCTCACCACCCTAACAGGAAAGAATTTCCTCCTTATATCCAATCTAAACTTCCCCTGTTTAAGTTTGAACCCGTTACCCCTTGTCCTGTCACTACAGTCCCTGATGAAGAGTCCCTCCCCAGAATCCCTATAGGCCCCCTTCAGATACTGGAAGGCTGCTATTGGGTCCCCACACAGCCTTCTCTTCTCCAGGCTGAACAGCCCCAACTTCCTCAGCCTATCTTCATACAGGAGGTGCTCCAGTCCCCTGATCATCCTCGTGGCCCTCCTCTGGACTTGTTCCAGCAGTTCCATGTCCTTTTTATGTTGAGGACACCAGAACTGCACACAGTACTCCAGGTGAGGTCTCACAAGAGCAGAATAGAGGGGCAGGATCACCTCCTTCGACCTGCTGGTCACGCTCCTTTTGATGCAGCCCAGGATACGGTTGGCTTTCTGGGCTGCGAGCGCACACTGAAGCCGGCTCATGTTCATTTTCTCATCAACCAGCACCCCCAAGTCCTTGTCTGCAGGGCCGCTCTGAATCTCTTCTTTGCCCAGTCTGTAGCTGTGCCTGAGATTGCTCCGACCCAGGTGTAGGACCCTGCACTTGTTGTGGTTGAACTTCATAAGGTTGGCATCAGCCCACCTCACAAGCGTGTCAAGGTCCCTCTGGATGGCATCCCTTCCCTCCAGCGTATCAACCGGACCACACAGCTTGGTGTCATCGGCAAACTTGCTGAGGGCGCACTCAATCCCACTGTCCATGTCAGCAATGAAGATGTTAAACAAGACCGATCCCAACACCGATTCCTAAGGGACACCACTCATTACCGGTCTCCAGCCGGACATCGAGCCATTGACCACAACTCTTTGTGTGCGGCCATCCAGCCAGTTCTTTATCCACTGAGTGGTCCATCCATCAAATTGATATCTCTCCAATTTAGAGAGAAGGATGTTGTGTGGGACAGTGTCAAATGCTTTGCACAAGTCCAGGTAGATGACATCAACTGCTTTACCCCTGTCCATCAGTTCCATAGCCCCATCATAGAAGGCCACCAGATTGGTCAGGCAGGATTTCCCCTTAGTGAAGCCATGCTGGCTGTCACCAAGCACCTTGTTGTTTTTCATGCGCCTTAGCATTAAACGCATTCAGTTCCCTCTCTTTCCACACTGCCGCCCATATAAATCTGTAGTGCCTAAACAATGGCTTAAGGCATTTTCAGGCAAGTAAAATAATATTTGCATCTCATTAGAAGAGATATATACACAGCAACTTATCAGCCTGATATTATCCCCGTTTCCTTCATGTCACCATTTTTGAGGTGTGGACAGTTGCAAAATTTAGACAATTGGAGATTACAGTGAAGAAAAATGGGTGTTCATACTTAATCTGTTTTTTACATTTTGAACTTCTTGATTGTTCTTTAGTTATGCTTAAATGTTTCTCTGCCTGATTTGTCTCTGAATATCATAGACACTAATGTATGTTAGGACTATTTTTGAACTGGAAATTAAATCCTAAAGCTTGAAAATAGTTGATGGGTATTAAAAGGGACCACAATTTGAGACTTCCGCAGTATGGATACCACACAGAGTATCATGATGCAGTGTGTAATATCAATCCTTTTGAATGGTGAGATGGTCTCTCCAACTGTTATTTTTCCGAAACTAGGCTCTCATCCATGGTAACACTCACCCATGGTTGAAACTGGCGTACATGTCCTCCTCTCTTTTCCATCTGTGTGAATATGGACTTACAACCAGAGTTGCTCCCTTACATGGTTTTCTTAGACTGCCTGATGATGACTCTGCTCAGACTGTCTTCTGCTGTTAGACAGAAGAGGTCATGTAGTCTACCTTGGGGAAGGAAACCCAGCCAGGCCAAGTGAGGCCATGATGGGCAGTGTCCTCAGCCTGCTGTCTCTGGCCTTGTAATGCTGCCTCTGCCCTTGTAGTGCTGCCTCTGCCCTGTTCTGTTCATTTCTCTTCTGTACCTTTCCTGCTTATTTGGTATCTGCACCAGTACTTATAAGACGCTGCTGCTGCATCCTACTAAACTGCTGAGTTACCCCTGTTATAAACAGATTTGTTTTCTCTTATGGGGGGGATGAAAAACACCCAGAAGGTGTGGGTGTCTACACTCAAGCAATAATAGTTTTCTTTGCAAACCATTTGTAAATAGGGATTAACCTGACCAGTTGGTGTTGGGTCAATGGAAGAATCAGTGATTTTGATAAAAAGTTTTCATCAAAAAGTAGGAGTAGACCTCTTAATCAGCTTTCCATGTTTGATATTGCTGCTTCAAAGGCTGTATACTTCCCAGTAAGTCATAAAATGTTACGAACTTGGGTTTTGAAACCCTAATGCAAGGTTGTGTATTGGATAGTCCTTATTTAGTGTTGCATGTGTGCAAACAATAAATGATGACACAGATGTTGGTGTTTATAAAGATTTAACTTTCACTGCCCCTAGTGTTAAATTGAGGAGTAGCTGTTCACAGTGGATGTTATTCTCCAAAATCAAATACGAATGAATAACAACACTGGTCCTTATATGCCACTTGTTTTGCACAACCTGAATCTGGTTTTACCCATGCTACATAATTTGTTTTCAGGAATAATGTATCTTGTATTTTGCTTGTAAGAGTGGCGGCTAAGAACAGTACAATAGCAGTTCCATCATGTTTTCTGAATAGTCTAAAATTCATTGTAGAATATTCCATTCATATTCCACCTTCAGATAGCCTAAACTGGAATGATAATTTAGGTGTCCCGTTCCTTGAACAGCGCAAGTCTCCTGTGTGAATGAGGTTTAGCTTCATCCTTCTTTCCTACACTCTCACCACCAGGCAATTAAGCTTGAAGATTAGCTCTAGACACACTTCTGAATTTCAAGAATTAACGCTTGTCTAACTGGCTTGACCTGTCATTGCAAGGTACCTGGCATTCATGCTACAAACTTGAAACTCATTCTGTAGATGTATGAAGTTTAATTTTGTTTAAGTATTAAATGTCTCCTTTTGGAGATGTTTTCTGTAACAGTAACCACTTGGTTGTGAACAGATTAGATGTATGGCAAAATGGATATTGTTGTATCCTGTGCCTTTTAATCTCTGGTGTTTGGGGGTACAATGCCTATTCTGGAGTTCTGATAGACTCTGTGAAGGTTGGTTAGCTGGATTACCTGCATATCAATATTTTTCAGAAAGGCTTCATGTCTGGAAAAAACTAAACATTTTAATGTAGGTGCTTAGGCTGCAGTACTAAGTAAAAATAATCAAAACTAATCTGTTGACTTCTGTCACCATTTAGAAACCAAACTGTGGTTTGGAAATAATGTGTTCTTACCAGGAAAGAAATTATGGTTATTCAGCACTCAATTACTAGCTAATTCTTTTAATCATAGTCTGCAGAAATGAGCCTGTAAATACAAAGCCCACTTCTTCAAAGCATGACATGCAGCCAGCCACTGGCTGTCTGGGGGCATGCTACCTAGGTGCAGATATAAATGCCAGGTTTGTGAACACAGAGCTTCCAGGGATAATAGTACAGTTGCTGTAGCCATGCTGGATCAGAAATGTTGCTAGGTAAAACTTCAAATTTTTGCACCATGTTCCCAGAAGTCAAGCTACGGAGATCAACAGCATGTGAGTGGCTCTCCAGGACCCATGGGTCTCTGTAGGTATTTAACAGGTCTCAGTACCACTTCTGCACAGGATGGCAGTGCTCATTAGCCCAGTAGGATTAGAAGGTCCTGATGACTATGGCAGATACTATTGTGGTTCGGTCTGGGTTTGGTGAGTGGAGTTCCCACACACAGAGTCACTGTAAATTCAGCTCCACATATCAGCTGATCTGTCTGGAGCCCTGGAAAGTACATTGCAAAACCCAAGTGACTTTGCAGTGTTGACACTATGCAATTAGGTGTCACACCTTCATATCCACTAGATCATATATTACCTAATTTTTTTTGTGATATGCGATATCTTAACTTTCTGCTTTTCAAAGTAATGTAGAATTGACTTGCTCAATAAAAATTAAACCCAGATTTTTGCCGAGTGTCCCAGAACAGACTTTGAACATTGTGACTCTAAAAATATCAGCCAACTGCTGAAGAATGCAGAATAAGACTTAGGTTTACACAGTAGTTGGGAAGCTGCCAGGTTAAAGGAGAAGCTGTCTTTGCAGAAGTAAATTTGTGTTCAAGGCCTTAAAATTTTCATTCTTAACTGATAGCTGTGTTTGCTTGTGGCAATTGATAGTGGAATACCCTGACACATGCTTACTCTCATACTGTGATTTCCTGGTATTTCACCTTCAGTGGTTCCTTTTTTGTACGAGATACCTTGCCCCAAATATTAATCTTTGTAATGTTTTCTTCTCCCACAACGAAGCCATGAAATACATTAGAAATACTTGATGTTCTTTTCAGGGGGAACAAGAAAAAGTCCTAATCTGGAAGAGAAAAATTTGTCATGGGCAAAATGGAATCAACTCATGTATGCTTAAAAGTAATATGTATTTCAGAAATTTCCATACAAGGAAATGACTGGAGAGACATACTCAACTCGGGAGGCTGTCCACACTGAAGATCCAAATAACCTTTGGACATTACTGTAGAAACAGAGAGACTCATGCTTTCAAACCAAGTTGTGTACTGAAGTGTGTTTAAAATATCGATTTTGTGGAACTGTTGTATACATCTACCTTAAGTTCTTCCAAAGGAGGAATTAGCATACTAAGAGGATTGGAGTCTCATGATTATTATTATTTTTTTTTTCAGTGATGTGTACAATGTTTAATATTAAGTTGCAGGATGCAGGGAGATCTTTTGTTTGCAAGAATAGAAACTCAGTTTAGCTGTATTGAAGATGGGAATTGCTGAATCTGACAACACAAAATCTGGGAGAAGCAGAAGAAATGGGTGCACTGGCAGTGTATATACCATAAATGTTAGATTTTTTTTTTTTTACAACTAGGCCTTTTTTAATAATGAAATTTACATGCATATACAGCCAGAGAAAAACAATCCTACATAAAGGTGTGTTCTAAAATTAAGAAAAGCTGGACTACTGCTTCAGATTTCAGAAGGAAATAGTTTGAAAATTTGGCTAAACAAGGTTGTTCTGATGAATACAGAGAGGATCTGTCTTAATGAAAAATGTAAGCACTATTGGAATATTTAAAATGTCAGGAAAAATCAAGGATGTGATCTGGTTGCGTGGACAAGTCCTCAAAAGGTTGTTAGGAATAAGCAGGGAGCCTGCAAGATACAGCAGGAACAACTGGGAAAAAACTGACACATTGTCAATCAGAAGTGAATCTTTTCACTTAGCTGAAACCTGGAAAGGCTTGGACTTTACATGCATTAAGACAGATAGTAGAAACATGCAAGCAGAAAACCAAGGAAAAAGTAGTTGCACCATTTGGTACCAAGGGAAAAAAAAAGGTTAAGGATGGTCTAAGACTGATCTGATGGAATGTATGGCTTCAAAATCAGCTTCAGGGAATGGTAGCAAAAATCCCACAGCACAGATATTTATTCAATGCTTCGTACTCACCATAGCAAAGTGTAAGTTACTAGCTTCCAATTAAGGCAGTGATTTTTTAACCCAGGAAGATTAAAAAACCCCTCAAAAACCACACCAAAAAAAAAAAAAAAAAAAAAGGAGAGGGGTAATCTGGAATTAGAAATTACCAAGAGTATGATAAATACAGTTTGCATATTTTAATAAAGTCAATTTGGTCATCTCTATTGCAGGATTCTAGAAAAACCTACTCAGAAGTTCATGCTTACCTTCAGGTTTCTAAGGCAATCTTCTGAAAAGGAGGTGACACCATTTGAGTATAGATAGCCAAGTATGGTGTAGAGTCCAGTTCTGAATTACAGAGACTGTTGGTCTAACTCATGTTATAGGTGAAAATTCAGAAGAAGTCCCGAGGGATGGTGGAAAACAGGAAGAGATGTTGGAGTGCAAAATGAGTTTTCCCAATTGTATCATGCTAACCTGGTGGTTTTGATATAAGAGACCTGATTTTTCTAGATGGGAAGTAGATCTTATCTGCTTAGGCAAATTTTAAAATTAGGGTGATGAAACCATTGATGAATTTTGAGAAATTTAATTAGTACACAGGAAGATTATGCAAGAAGAGTAGAAGGACCTTGGGAGTTGAAATCATAATTTCAAAGAGTGAGATTTAAAAGCAAAAAAATTGAGGTTTACGTATGTGAGGTTGTACTTGGACAGAATACCTTTTCCTCTAAGGGGGGAGCATGTAATTTGAAAGTTCTGGAGGGTGGAGTTGGGTGATGGTGGGATCTCTGAACTGCCAACATGAGGTTACTGAAAAAGTACTGGGCACAGGTCAGGTCTTGCACAAATGAACAGTGCAGAGGCCTGCTGAGACATTGTCTGGGAAACTGCTCACAGTTCTGGCGCTCCATGTTTTCAGAAGGGTAAGATCAACTGGAGCAGACTTGGAGAAGGCATGCTAGGTTACACTAACAGTGGGCAGGCTAACTGTGGTGATGAAAAAAATATGCTCTGAATAAAAATACAGTTGTTTTCTCTGAATCCAGGTGAGCAGGGAAGGGAATGGAGAGGTGGGAAGGAAGAACTTTAAGTTAGTGCTGAGACGTGAATGGGTAGATTGGTTTCACAATGTAAATGTTTATGTGGAAAACTATAAGAAGGCCTGACACCATTGGAAAACTAAAATCAGCATTATTTTTTCCAGTAGAAATTGTGGGTCAAAGTAGCCAGGTGCTGTAAGACTAAGTCTGTAATTGTTAAGTGATTATGTGTGTTTTATCAGTGATAGTTGAGAGCTGGGCTCCTGATTTAGGAAGTTGTTTCTAGTCCTTTGTTTTTATGACTTAATTGATAATGGATAGATAATTTATTTAATCAGCAGAGTTGGGCAGCCTGATGTGAGCAATCAGTTTTAATCTGGTTTTATGTTTCTATTTTTCTGAAAAAGTATTATTCTTGTTCAGTATAATCATCTCTAGCTAGGAGAATGCCTTCTATCTCATCATTGATGATCATTATGATGGCATTGTATAGCCTATTGTACATTGATTACAGTTCTTTGTGTATTTTGATTGTGAAAGTGGTGAATCATGCCTTCTGTTTTTTTTAAGGGTTTTTATTCCCAATATGTCCAGCTGCTTTTTGATGGAAAGTGGTGTGCAAACCTCTCACTTTTCTACATTTTGTTAAATTGTTCGTGTCATTATACCAACAACAACAATCCCTTCAGAGTCATTAAGTTTATTCAACAAAGGTGATACTATTTTTAGTTACTGAATTAATTGCATGTGTTCATAATTTTCTCCAAGGTTTTAATGATTAATAAACTGGAAGAAGAAAAAAACAAGAGCTTCAGTGTTCTTTTTGGTTCCCAGTTAATTTCTCAATATTGGATAAATTTATCATTCAACAGATTTTAGATTGGATATAAGGAGGAAGTTCTTTCCTGTTAGGGTGGTGAGGCACTGGAATCAGTTGCCCAGGGAGGTTGTGAGTGGTCCATCCCTGGCAGTGTTCAAGGCCAGGCTGGATGAAGCCTTGGGTGGGATGGTTTAGTGTGAGGTGTCCCTGCCCATGGCGGGGGGGTTGGAACTAGATGATCTTGAGGTCCTTTCCAACCCTAACTATTCTATTCTATGATTTAAATTAATGAACTAAAATGACGAAAACTCTCTATACCTGTAGAAGTGCACAACAGTTAATAATTGGTTACTTGTTTCAATGTGATCTTTTCTCCAACTACTCCTGAGCTCAAATTAGTTTTGTTTTAGCTTTTTAAAGGACCAATTCTTAGATAATTAATTAAATGACGCCAAGTTTAGGTATTTGTATAGTGTTTAAATTAAAAAAAAAAAAAAAAAACAAAAACACCCTAAAAATGTGAAATACATAAAAATCTGAAAGATTTGGAATTGTGTTTTTTACCTACCTGGTGTTCTATTAGAGTAGAAGTATGTAGGTCACATCTGTTGAACAAAGCAGGCTTTTGTGATATTAAATGCTTTGTCTTTTGTATACAGATCCTATACATGCCAGCAGTAATCTTTGTTAGAGGAATGACTTAGTTTTGGAGAGCTGAAGCTCTCTTCCTTGTACTTTGTTTACTTTGCTTACTGAGATAAGAGCGTTCTTTCTATGCTTGATCTCTAAGGATAGTGTTCATTTTAAACAGGGGAGTTTTGCCCTGAACAAAATCGGACTTCTGAAAGTTATGTGTAGTCACGTTTTATGTGACCTGTACTTGGATGGAATAGTGAAATGGGGCAGAGACCATGCTTCATCATACAAGCATAAGGCAACCAATATTCTGAGTCAGCCATAGGTCCAATTAAATTTGTATGCTTACAGATTCATCCATCTGTCCCCCTTTGTCCATGTATCTATAGCCTAGCTCTGAGCACTGTGCCTTCCCATGCAGTTATGTGAGTAGATCTGTATGTTCTTGAAGAGTCATGCATAGAGTGGATGGAAGGAAATCTTCTCCTTGATGGAAGGAAATGCCTTCAGCTACCCATTGGATTCCATGACTAGACAGAAGACCTCTTCCCTTTTCATGTGGCTTAAGTTGTGGTGGCTTTAAAAGATAACTCAATATGGTTGATTACTGTAAACCCTTACTGTGGGTCTTTGTCTACAGCTTTCCTTTGAAAGAGCAAGCTGGTTTCGTGTTTTGACCCAGTGTAGGTTACCTCTTGTATTGACTTGCTGTTTAATGTAGTTCAGTTTAAATTCTTGTAAGCCTGGTCAAGTACAAAACTGAATTTGCCATGGCTACCAGTCTGTTAAATGACCCTTTGTTGTTGTTGTTATTGCCTGCTTGCTTATTTGTTTTCTTTCTTTCTTCCTTCCTTTCCTGAAGAATTTTGGATATAGAAAGCACATCATGCAGGGATCTCAATCTCTGAAAAGGTCTCAAATCTCAAGTGGACTGCTTTAAGTTTGTTCAGTTTGGTTGTTGGAGCCTTGGTGAGATTATGGTGCTATTCCATGCGTTTATTTTTGTTGATTCAGTGTTACAGATAATGAAAAGATAATTCAGAGTGGATTGTGTCAGTCTGTTTAGTTACTTCAGAATGTCATCCCCCTTCATTTTTAGTCTTCCTCTGTATTGGTTTCTAAAAATATAAATTTGGGAATAATTTCTGAAGTTGATAAAACTGAATCAAAACCAGTGCAGTGCACATAATAAAGATAGACATTTTACTGAGTTGAATGGATGTACAATATTTTGAGATGTATCAGAAGTAACGTAAAATGACCATCTTTTATTATATCCTCCTACAAATATCCTTTTGGTAGCAAAACACTGTATTGCACTTTACATGTTTGGAAAAAATGAATATTTTGTTTTGTTTTAAGTTATTAAAGAGACTTAATTTGAAATTACAGAAGGAAGAGTGCAATGATATTTTTTCCATTCAATTACATATTAAGGTGTTGTGTTTTTTAAGTTGCCATTTAAAATCCTATTTTTTGTTATTTTGTCTTAATAGTATGTAGCAAACAGTATGCTCTTTGTTGTTCTACACCACCCTGAACTGTTAATACAGTCATTTCAGCCAGTTTGCAGATTGGGTCAGACACAAGTCCATCAGTGAGTGGCAAATGGGAAACATCTTCTGAGCCAGTAGATCTATCTTGTGGCGTAAAAATTCTAGGGACCCCAAATCCCTTGTTAATCTTTTTCATGAAAGATTTTGGCTCCAGTTACAGGAGAAAAGCCTTCTTGAGAATGAAGATTGAAATATTTTTTTTTGAGTGTCCTCTAAATCCCCATTTTTCAGTGTTTTTCCTCACAAAGTCATAGTAATGAGTTCTGCAGACAAACATACACCAGCTTGTCCACCTACCTACCTAATTGGAGGTGGGAAAGACCAGTCAAATATATGTTCTGGAATCAGTACATTATCACTATGTATGCACTGCAAAAATGAACAAAAGTGAAAAAAATCCTTGACCAGACTCTTCAGAGACTGCTCCTTCTCTTGTATCTGAAAGTGTACTTTTGTAATACTCAAGGCATCATAGTCCAAAGCAAGCAAGAGTGAAGTATTCCTTTTCATGCTTGTAGAAGATGTAACAGAAAGAGGGCACTTGACTAGACATGGGGGGGTTAAGTCATCATCAGCTGCTACTGTGGTAAACATGACCTCAGTGTTGGGCTATCATTCTTAGTAGTCGCTGTGGGTCACCATTCATTAATATTCAGCTTTCTGTTTCCAGTTTATGATTTCCCATGCTGCGTTCCCACATACTTCATTATTTAAGAGCCATTCACATAGGCACCTCTGAATAATTGTTTTTGTCTAGTAAGGATGTCCAAAAATATATACTACTTCATAACATAATATCTAGTCCCTGCATCTTCTTCAAGCCAGACAGCTTGAACTCTGGGGCTCTTGAAAAGAGTCTTAAGCAAACTACTCATCAAAGTGAGTCCTTCCAAGAGTCTTCTGTATTTTTGGAGGAAATTCTTCTGACGTCGGTATTAATTTCCTAGGTAAAATCTGAAATTCTTTAGGAATGGATGAGGACAAAGCTTGGGAACTCATTCCTCTAGCAGCTCTGAAGGTGAACCAGAAGGCTCTGCAGTGTTAGTAATTGAACTGAACAGCATCTTATTAAACTTTCTTGTGAAACTCAGTACTGCTATTTCATGGTGTCATGACTTGGCTGTCTTGGGTAAATAGTTTCAGTTATAGATGAACTTTGAAGAAAAAAATCAAGATATTACTGCAGGAATGTGTTCTAGCATTTTGGCAGGAGTGTGTCACAGTTAACTGACATTGATAAGGAGCTGACAATATTAATAGTCCTAGTTTTAGGAAACAATGAATTTTATTTTTATTTCATGTTTTTCACTTAACTTGAAAGGAATTTGTGTCATCTGAGAAGTTCTTACGATAATTTCAGTCTGTTTAAGCTGAATATATCCATGCAGGAATGTGACTGGAAAAGTTTTGGCCAAATTTGAACTGCATCTGCTAACTGCTGAGAGAGAGATGGAAAGAAAAGATGCTGACAGATGAGCTCCTGTGAAGTGAAAGTTCTGTAGTAGCTGCCCAGAGTAGCAGGAAGCCAGACTTATAATGAGGTGAGAAAAATAGAATTAAGGAATCCCGAGAGCAGTTTTAATATTTAGAAAACAATTTAAGCTGATCTGAGCCACCACTGTTGTGATCCAGTTCAACACTGCTCTCTGTGACATCCTGTCATCTTTATGTACATTAGTGTACAAGATATTTTGTCAGATGCTGATTCGTAGAAGTTCCTTCGAATCTCATGCTTACAGATTCCTGTTTTAATTTTCATGATCTAAGGGTATGTCATGAAAAGGTGAGAGTTAAAACTCTCTTGCGGCAGGTTGCAGGGCTTCTGCAACCCTGTTGTTCCTTCTGCCTCTCCTGCGGTTGTTTCTGCCTGTTGTATTTTGCCAGCTCTGCCTTCCATGGGGAAAACTATGTATTTGTGACTTTTCTGGGGTACATTTTAGTCTTCTTTGCTAGGTATGTTCACACATCTCTACATGCCATTTCAAAGTAAGTCTAAGGAACACAGACGAGCGGAGCAGAGTTGGTATTAAATTAGTGTTAATTTGGATTGTTTATGCAGTTGAGAAGTGGTTTGTTGCCTGTAATTAAAAAAAAAAAAAAATACTGAAGAGTAGTAGGGTCTTAAGAGACTTCATCTTCATTTTCCCCTCTCCTTGCTTTAGGGTTTAACAGTCTACTTCCAAGATTACCATGGAAAAATATAAATATCGTAACTTTTGTTGATGTTTGTTTCCATTCAGTTGTAATGGAATTATGTGAGTTTTTCATTTTGGGATTGCTGTTGCCTTTCCTCTGGGTGTAGAACAAGACATAGACCTTAGTTCATTCTCTGGTTACATGTATTTTTGTGTGTTGGGGTTTTTTGGTTTTTTTTTTGTTTGGTTTTTTTTGGTGGTTTGTTGTTTTTTTTCCCCAGCAAAACTATTTAATGTAGACTTTACAAAGGATGCTTAGTCCTTACTTCTGTATCTTCAGGCATTGTCTTGTCAGTTTCTGTTTACATAGTCTCTGACTTGTTTGAAAAGTTGTTTTTTAGAACATACTTAACTGCTTAGATATTCGACAGATTCCTGATAGTTTTTGCATGGAATATATACCTAATGAACAGACCTTTTGGAGAAATTTTCAAAACTCAGGCTACCCAAGAGTAGCATAGTGCCATAGCATGACAGTGAAGGCTGGAAGAATGCTTTGTAGGAACTCTCCTTTTATGTACAACATGTTTCAGTGCATAAGTAAATGCAGGTTTTATGTTAAAAATTTGTCACCTTTATCTTGGATTTCAGGCTTCTTTACTTTTTATAGTTCAAAAGTCTTTTGTAAAATGCAGATTTGTCACAGTTGAAATCCTGTGATGATAGATCTGTTTGAAATTGTAGGGATTCGATTTATAGCTAAGGCAGTCAAAACAATTATATTCTATGAAGGCAGCATGATTTACTACTACACTTCCCAATTCATGGCATTATTTAGAAATCTCACCTAAAATGAGTAGCTAATGAAGTGTTTCAGCAGCTTTACATTTTCCTAAAATGATCTAATACTATCGTGTTCATATATAATACTAAAAGCATGTGTATTAGTGCAAGCTATGCCCTAATCTGAATGCTATATAAAGGATTGGTGATGGCATCTGCCTTTTGAGATCCAGCAGTTATAGATGTTGCACAAAGAGAAAATGCATGTGGAGGTTATTGGCCATGGCTGGGCTCAGGAGTGTGCTAGCAGGTCTGTTCTCGAGTTCTAAGGAGTGACAAGGGTTTTGGTAGGTCAGTCAGTGTGTAGCATGTGACTAACTTGAAAGTAATCTAACTTGTGAACTTCTTTTAGTAGGGGTGAGCAAAATAGACACTAGGTGCAATGTAGGTCTTAGGCTGGCTTACATGAAGTGTAAAAAACAAGTATATGAATTGTAAAAAACAAGTATATGAAGTAATTTTGCCTAAAGGATAAAGCAAGATGATCCAGAGAGCATGCTGTAAAACTCCGTTCTTTCCCACATCAATCTCATGAATCACCCTACTCTCTGCTTTCCAAATGAAATGCAGGAAAAAGTATTCCATGATCTAGGTGTATGGGAAGAAAAGTACAGGGAGGAGCCAAAGCCGCTGTGATGAATGAAGATAAACGTGGTAGCTGCCTTGACCTGAGCTGTGTCAGAAGGAAATACAGTCACATGCTTTTAGCTTGCTAAGGCCTGTATTAAGAACTTGTAAATAATATGGAATGATGTACATGAGAGCAAGAAAGTGGATATGTCTTCTTAAGAATCACGTTTTTTGTCGTGATTTGGGTTTTAGTGTTTAGAAAGCTAAGCAAGCTGACTTAAAAAAAAAAAAAAAAAGTAACCCAGTACTGGTACTATGTTACATTTTCTATTTCCATATGTTTGGCTTTCCTGAGTTGCATCATCACTGCATTTAAATTTGCTCAGTGTTTTTTGTTGATGAAAACATTTAAGTAGCCCAGTTCATTGCAGATATGAACACTCTTAAGTGTTATTTTTTGTAACTGTTGAGTTTTCCGTTTTGTATTTTCTTTTCCTCCTTTGTCTGATGTTATTTGCTTTGATGTGATGGCATTCTTTCCAGCTTGGCATTTAGACAAAGGTTTCTGATGTGTTCTTGCCATTGTGTGTCAGATTTAACTTTTAACATTTCACATCAAATTTAGCCTGACTTTTTTATTGATTTTGTTCTGGTTTTCTACAGTGGACAGGCCAAAATCCCAGCAAATCAGAACTTCTGGTACCATAAGGCGAACTTCTTCTTTGGACACAATAACAGGACCTTACCTCACAGGACAGTGGCCACGTGATCCCCATGTACACTACCCTTCATGTATGAAAGATAAATCTACTCAGGTAAAAGCCATAAAATAAGACAACACAGATGTTTCATGTAATTGATGTCTTCCTCATAATACTTTTATCAGGTGATCTGGAATCTTAGCTCAACTTAATTCAGAAGAAATGTGGATTTGCTTAATTTTATTGTAAATATGAAGCCTTAAAATAGGGTACAGTAGTGGTTTGGCTTTTTCTAAATCAGTACCAGTAATATGGTATGTGACAGATTATATTTTTATGCTTTCAGAAAACAGTTGTCAAAAATAATTTTCTGTATGTGGGCAGCTCTGTTGAGGCTAAATAAGCAGATTTCAATCTCAGCCTTGTATCTGTTTTATTTCGAAGCTGCTATATGCAAAGTTACGCTGAATGTTACTTAAAAAAACCCCAACATATATTCCATAGCAGTAGCGGCTGACAAACTAAAGATTTTACTTAAGTGTGGTAATAAATATGTGGGTCTCAAAAAATGCATACGTGGGGAGAGAGGAGGAGAGAGGTTACTGTTAAGAATTGATCAGTTTGTCACTAGTGGGGAAATCAAAAAGAGGAAGCTGGGAGTGAGCATACATTATGGTCTTGAGTTGTCTCCTCTGCTGCTTGATAGCAAGAAAGACAAACATGCTGTGTGGAAGTGTCCTCTTGAAGCCAGGTATCGGGACAAGAGCATTACCACCAGCTTCAAAGGGAAGGCTACTGAGATTATTTATGGCCTGATACCCTTGAATACTGCTCAGGGCTCTGTCCTTAGTAGTAATCTCTGGCAGGTAGGCTGCTGTGGTATTAATTGTGCTCCAGTGTTCTTTGGCTAGAAAGGTGAACGTTATTTCTTGCCTGCTTCCTCCTCATGCCGGTGCTTGTTGTTCACAAAGATAATCACTATCAAACAGGTAAAAAATATGTAATTCTAAACCCCACAAATTATTACCAAAGGAGTTGCATTCTTTTTCAGTAGTGTTACTAGGGTGTGATGCAAATCGTCTGAGAAATACTTATTTCTCAAGACAAATTAGAATGTATAAATTATTTTCAGTGTCTTTAAAATGCACTGTAATACAACACAGGAAGTCCTCTTATGGCGGAAGGAGGAGCGTAGAATGCTTAGAAAAGGAAAAAAGATCTGTCTGTTTCAGAAATCGTATTTAATGAATTTTGGAATCTGAAGATTAAATTTGTTTGAGGAAACCTTTAAAAACTGTGGTGGGACCCTTTAAGAAAATGCTGTCTTCGTGTCGTATTCACTCACTCAGCCAGCCAATTTTAGCAAAAAAGAAGCAGCAGTGATCTTTACTGTCATGAAAGTTCTACCTAAAAAGCTTTTAATCCTGGATTTACTTCCAAGGTTGCTTCCTTTCACAGTACTATGCCTTGAAAGTCTTTCTGGTTTGAAATCATAATTTCCCTTCAGGAGATTTTTCAGTAGCATGCTTTGTAGTTACTCTGTTTCTTAACCCCTCTCTTAAAACATGTATCCATATCAAATTTCCCAAATACCCTTATGAATAGAAAGTTTAGAATATTTAAGCATTCACAAACAAACCTTCTCACTAGTTACAGAAAAGAGAAACAAGCTTGTTTTATAAATATTTGAACTCTGAGTATTTGGCAGTAAAATTGCTTTCCTAGTGAACTCAAGTGTGTGTTTAGGTTATTTGACCTGTTGGCTGCCACCTTTTGCCTCATTCAGACACAAAGCTCAGGGAGGAAAAAAATAGAAGTTTTACCTTTTCAGCAGAGAGGAAAGCCAGTACTGTTATTGTTACAAGCTGAAATATTATTTCAAAAGGATAAGTGCAGGGAAGTTTCATGGTTTGGATTTGTGTGGATGTCTTCTAACAAGGAATTATATTAGCTGTCTTTTTAGTCCAAAAAATGGAAGTTTAATAGTGTTTGAGTTGAAAAACATGTGTCTTGACTACTCAGGGCTATATGAGTATGTAAAAGTAACAACCATAGTGATTGGCACAGTGAATTCTGTATTTTTGCTTTTAAATGAAATGTTCATTAGGGAGGCTTTTAGAAGATGATAAAATATTGACTCATGTTTTGGTTGTGTGGGGTTTTTTGTTGTTTGAGATCTGTGGGATTTGAAGTGTATCGAATTTCAAGAACTAAAGAGGAGTTCCAAGTTGTTGATGGGATGCATGCATGACAAATTAAGTTAAAT
The DNA here is from genome assembly GCF_037157495.1 of Lathamus discolor. Taxonomy (NCBI): domain Eukaryota; kingdom Metazoa; phylum Chordata; class Aves; order Psittaciformes; family Psittacidae; genus Lathamus; species Lathamus discolor. The sequence continues at coordinate 25,755,153 of NC_088885.1, forward strand.
TAAATTAAAACCTTACTCTTTGCCTGAGTACCCGTGTAAGTACTTCTACTTCATGTTTGTTGGCTAAGTAACAGTTTAGCTCATGGGAGTTCATATAGTTTACAGTAGCTAAAAATAACAACACTTGGTATTTTAGCAGAGTAGAAGATAGTAACATACAAAAGAAATAAAAATAAGATGATGAAAGTCCATAGACCAATTTTTTGTACGAACATGTTTCATTGGAGAATAAATTATCTCTTGTTTTACTTTAAAACTCACGAACATTTATACTGTTGGTATAACTTACATTGTAGGTGGAACAATTATTTCTCTTTCAAGGGTACTTTTTGTCTCCAAATAAACATTGATTTAAAATCCAAATTTTGTGCCATTTTGTGAAGGTGGTGATTATGACTGTGCTAAGTTTCTTAGAATTCTTGGGTTAAAAAAACATGAGTCAGATTCTGGTCTTCATCATGATCATACGAGCATTTAATGAGTTTCATCCCAAGTCCTTGTTTCTCATTTTTTGAAGCCATACACGCTCATGAAGAAAATGTTTCTTTTTTCTCTAAAATTAATCCAGGATTATTATTTAATAATTTTACTATTTAAAGAGAGGAAACAGAATTTTGTTTGTTTATGTTTCTTTTTTTTTTTTTTCTTGATAGTAACTATAGTTTGAATTTCTGTGTTCCTCTTCCCTACCTAGAGTATTTTGACTGCAAGCACTAAAGTAAGGTTGTTATGTTTGATTTTGAAAAAACATACTATGGCAGCATGTATTGTGACACACAGTTCCAGTTTTCTCAGGATTCTGCATGCATTTATGTTCATGTGTATGTGTGCATATGCATGCAACTATCTGATCTTTCAGAAGCAACAAGTTTTGTATAGTCAAACATACAGTATCTTATCTAGGATTAAATATTTCAGAAATGGAGGGAAGCTTACTGTTATAGGAAGTTGTTATGTGTTGATATACTTTGTGATCCCTTTCTTAGGTTTCCCCACTGTCCTACTTCCCTCTCCTTTTCAGTATATTTTGAACTTTTTATTAAGGCCATTTAAAACTCTGAATAGTTTCCTTCCCCATTTTTTGATCTCTGTTGGGAGCACTGATGCAGCAAGTTTGTATACATCTCCTTCATGCTGCGCATGTACATGTATTTCCCTCTTCCTACTATAAGGAATAATTCAGTGTTGAAATAGCTATGCCTAACCTCACAATCTTCAGAAACATTTGGATAATTGTCATAGTTGGTTTAATGTAATTATTTGGCAGTATCTAAATAATTTAAAATATTTTTATATAATGAAAAAGAAGAGATTAGAGATAAATGTGTGCTGATGTCAGAAAAAAGATATTTCTGGTTAAAAGTTAATCTAATCTTCCTTAGACTAAATAATACAGAGAAAAAAAACAAATGACTAAGTGGAATATGATCTCCCCCCCCAGTGATGACTTAAACTGGATTCCAGTATGCCTGGATATGCCTTTTTCATTGTATAATGCAATTGAATATTATACAAACAGAAATCAAGACAGTTGGTAAAATACCTCTCAGAATTTTTACTTCTCTCTAATCTGAAGAATAATGCATAGGGTAAAGAATAAACTGAAATGCTTAGCTAAAATATATTATTGTTGTTCTTGTGTGTGGGTCAAGGCTTAATGTAGTAAGCTCTCATTAGTCACCTGAGTAATGTTTTGTTTTCTTTTAGGAAGAAATTTTGTTGCTTAAAAATTAACATCATAAACCAGGAGGCTCAATTACCTGAAGCTTTTTCATTGGTGTATTAGTTACTGCTTTCATGGAATAGTATAATGACATGCTTTGGGTGGAAGGGATGAAAAGTAAGAGATGTGTGTCATATAACAATGAATTTGTGATTCTAACTTTCTGGTGTCTAAGAGGAGTCATCACCTATAGTCAAATTAACTTCCAACTCCAGGCTGTTTCTTTCTGTAAAATTTCTAGAGGGCCTTTGAATGCTTTAGAAACATCTGAAGACTCATCAGGCTTTCTCTCTCCTACTGCTGTTACTGTGTTTCTTTTGAATGTGGAAGTTCTTCAGAAACGTAATTGCTTCCCCTGGAAAACCTAGGCTTGTGTTCTTAATATTCGCACCCATCCCCCAATGTAGTTAATCTGGAATTCAGACTAGATATAGTAGTTGGAGTGAAGGGCTGGGAATAAAATGTGAAATAGAGTAATTCAGTCTCATTTTAGGTTTAGGTAGGTTGGTACTCCATGCAGTCATTCTGATTTAAATTAAATGGAAAGAATGTAGGCGTGTACCCTGATATGGGTGGAAAAGGAGAGCAGAATTACCAAACAAGTTGGAAGAAATGCTAATCTCTACAAGGTTGGGTGAGTTAGAACAATGGTAATTGTGATTTACATTAAGACTGAAGAGAGCAACCAGATGTGGTGTTCTCAGCATGCCCTATCCCATGCACATGCTTTAAGCAATGTGTCAACTGAAATTGGGACTGTGAACCTTCACATTTTGAAATAGCAGTGATCCTCCGGCTGAAGCTGCAGTATGTATGACATAATATTTTCCAGGTTCTCCTCCTAAAATATTTTAAATGTTAATTTCTGAACATAGACTTGCAGGAATAATTCTTCAGTTTCATGAAGTTCAATTCATTCTTAAGTGATGCTGTAAATTTTTTTCAGCTCTGAAATATTATCAGCTTCACTGATAGTGCTTATGACCTCTCTTACTGTGTTTCTGACTTGAGGTTCAGAAATTTTCATTTCATTCACTGTGATTCAGAAATTGTTTTTTGTTTTTTGTTTTTTTTTTTTTTTTCCAAATACAGTTTTGAGTTCCTTTTTACTTTTATCACTTTTTTTAATATGCTTACCACATGGGAAGTGCGCTTGCAGCTTGAATTGGAGGCTTGCGTGGGTAAGCCTGTTTTGTAGAAATTGTAAATAAAGATGGGAAAACAATTTTTATGAAATGTGGCATATCCAGGCTGCTGCACACCTCCATCTTATTTATGATATAAATTACAGCATTCAAGTGATATGCAAGGTGCTCATACATGAACTGTACTTAGGAAAACAGAATTTCTGTTTGAATGTAAGAAGTGTGGGGTTCTTTTATGTTGATTTTGGTGTTGTTTTCTTTTTTTAGAAACTTTTGCATGAATATAAGGATTTTGGGTTACAAACCCCAAACTTATCATCATATAATGTGGGTTACAATGTATTATAGGTGGAATTTTTTAGTGTCTGAAGATGACTGTCAAGTTATAATCTGGTAACTGCCTATGTTGTGTTATTTTTTTAACCTTCTTTTTTTTCCATCTGAATATAAATAACACATTAACATAACATTGCCTGACTTCAGTACTGTGCTAGGAACATCTTTATAGTATTTGTAATCTAATACTGCAGATAAATTGAGGGACACAGATAGTCTGCCCCCTGTATACTGATACTTGCGTGTATATTTTGAAAGGTTGTGACTTGACTCAATTTACCCGAGATTGAAAACAGCTGTGTAATCCTTGTCTCAGGGGAGATAGTATTTGAGTGGAGGAGTGCCAATGCATTATTTGCAAAAGTACAAAATTTAGTATTAAGAGATTGGGTGTTTTATGTTTGTTACTTTTGATTTCTGATTAAACCAGCTAAAATATAAGGATTCCAGTCTTTCTCTCCTAACAGCACTAGTGTTGTTGATGAAGTTTTTCAGGGTGTTGCTATTAGTTTGTTCTTGTCCTTGATATCTGGATCGATATCTGTACTCATTAAAAAATACAGGCAAGTGCTTTCTCTGTACGTATGGTTTGGGTGCTTTTTTAACAACTTCTCTTTGTTGAGAAACTCACTTTGGCATTTTAGACACTTGATGTCTTTTTGGTTCTTTTTATTAAGCTGTAGTTGAAAGGCTGTGGGCTTGTAGTGATCCCAGGTACACCCTCCTGCAATACAGGTAAATATTAAAGCAACTGAAATGCCTGTTTCTACGTCTTCCTGGAGTCGTTGCCAAACTGTGGAGCAATGTTATATTCAGGAAACACTCTTTGAAAGATAAATTTTCAAAGAATTCCCTTTGCATTGACCTTTTTCTGGTTTTGTATGAGGGTATGGTACAAGATGCACTTGGGATATAGTAGAATGTTTTAAGAAAAGGGCAGTTTAAATTGGGGAAGTAAATTGTGAAACTGTGAAAGCCCATGATTCTAAAAAAGAAGCAAATTTCCCCTGGCTGAGGAATTCCTCTGTTTTCCTCATAGGTTTACATAAAAGTTTTAATTCTTCACTCTTGCTATTTTATTTTCATAACCACGTTATATTCTAGCTTCTTCCCCAGACACACGCAAAGAGTCATATAATAAATATGCAGGACCCTAGCTTTTCTAAAGACTTGTTTTTTTCTTCTCTGGGAACATGCAGCAAGAACTTCATTACTGACTTTTTCCATTTTGCTTTCTAATCGCCCACTCAGCTTGCTGGGCCTTTGGTGGAAGTATTCCTGGTGGTGTAAAAATAATCGACGAAAAAAACCCACTAAAAACATGGAAAGTGCAGGGCTGGCAGAAAACACAAGTGGGATATGTAGTCCCGCGCACACAGACTGTCTCAGCACATTCAATATCAGCACTTACAAGTTAGGTGCTGGGCTGCCATAGTATTATATGTGCCATATAATGCCATGGCAGTGCAGTGATTATGAAGGTATCGCTTGTGCTCTGAAACTACAGTTTGGTGCTGAATGATGCCTGACCGGGTGTGCTTGGCTGGGGAGGTCTGGCCCCAGAGGGCTGCTTCCACCTCTCCTCACAGGGCAGTGAAGATGAAGTAGCTGCACATGCTGTTTTTGTGGTATTCTTCAGGGCAGTGCTTCGTTCCTGAACAGAGTAGTGTCTGCTACATGTGTGGGCACTATAGAAGTTTCGACACCCTAGAGAGGAAGCAAGAGTAAGGAAAGCTGTGGAGAAACAGGGTTTCCATGTGTAAGAAGGAAGTCCTTAAGGGAAGTGGATCCCAGATCCTGTCTTTCCTGCTTGGCAGGGGTCCTGTCTCCCTTGGAGGTGTATCAGCAGTGGTCTTCCTGAAAAAAGTCACTGCCAAATTTGCCTTGTTTCTAGTGGTATCAGTCACAAAATTATATATGTGTCTCTAGCCCTGAGTTTTATATGGTTCATACCCCAAACTCGCCATGGATTTTAGATGTCCCATTGCTCCTCTGGCAGCCAGTGACTACCTTGTTCAGAAATACTGGTGCATAGCCTCAATTTTCATAATAGTCTTATGGTGAATTTGGGAGATCTGGCTCCCAGGTTCTTCTCAATCTTTGGGATTTAACTTTATAGCCCCTGCATCCAGAGGCAGGCCGGACACTTCTGGGCTTGCAACAAGGCTGGAAGAGGTGACAGGAAGGAGCTGACAGGAAGCTGTCACTGTTGCGCTCCTGTAGGTCAGTGCTGAAAGTAACAAAGTGTATCAAAGTGAAAGTAACAAAGGTGTATCAAACTGTGTCATGTCAGAGTTAGCAAGAAGGAATTGATTATATGGCTCTGATTAAGGAAGACAGGTGGGAGAAGTGAATCCTGGTTTTGTCTTTTGAGTTTGTTTGTGCACTTTTATTTATTTATTTGGATTTTTATTGTGTGGCTTTCGAAACTGTCCACTGAATACAAACAAGAAATGGACACCAAAGCACAGATGGGAGTAGTCAGGTAATTTTTCTGTGACCGCCAGGCTTCTGATTCCTTCTTCAGTAATGTGTAGTCCTCACCCTGTGTAAATGCAAGTTTACAAAGCCTTAGTTTCCTATATTTTTTCTTATTATTATTTGAGACTGTTACTGCTGATATCTGATCCTGAAATTTATTCTTTATTCTTAATTTATTCAGACATTCTAATGCCTGTTCTCTGACACTGCAGAAAGAGTAAAGCAATACTTTGTGACAGAAGTTTCTTATCTAGAGAATTCAGTACAGTATATTTTCCTTTTTTTTTTTTCCTCCTCTAGACACCTAGCTGTTGGGCTGAAGAGGGAGCAGAAAAGAGGTCACATCAGCGCTCAGCATCATGGGGAAGTGCTGATCAACTAAAAGAGGTGAGAAGTTTTGCACAGTGGAGCCTTTCAAGTTTTGATATGTCCAAGACATTTTTTAATCCCTATCTGGAGTGCAAGAAACTGCACCTTTTCCCTCCCCTCTGTTGCTTTTGAAACAGGTTTTACCTTGTTTCAAGAGTGGTTGTTCTCTTATGCCCGTTCGATTTCCTCTCTGCCCACAACACTATGTTGGCTGTGAAGGAGTGGCCAGAGTGAGTGCTGAGGAACCAGGCTGTCATTGCTCACCAGTTTTTCTGTTCAGAGTTACCTTAGCTAGCTTTCTGTTCTTTAACACTGCTCTCCTGAGAGGGACGAAGTATAAGTCAGTATGTTAGCATATTCTTGTCTGGAAATGTTGTTCAAGTTTTAGGGTGGAGATAGAGGACATCATATTTCACAAATGAAAAAGGAGGTTAAGCGTTGATAGAGTACTAGTATGATTACTTGAAATAGTATTTTGCTGTAGACTACAATTGCAACTAGAAAGAACCCACCAAAACTGAAGTGGGTTTGCATCATGAGAAAGTAGATGCAGTAAAATGGTCTCCAGCTCAACTGAAATATCAGTATTTGTCAGTTTTTGTCCCAGTAAACTCCATTCTGTCCAAAGTTCATGTAACTCTAGCTCTGCCCAGTACTTAATAACTGGCTTCCAGTCAGCCTCATTCTGCTGTCAGGAAGGGTGCAGCCCTTGTTCAAGAGCTACACAGTTCTTTTTAAGAAGTTAATCTTGCAGCACATTCACACAGGGTGGGCCTTTTTCCTGATACTCAGCTTTTGAACCCTCTCTCCTGCATCCCTATTTAGTAGGATATTCAAAAATGAGAAGAAACATAGGTTATTTAAGGAGATGTTGTTACTGGCAATACATAGTCCTCTTCCAGACAGCCATTGATAGGAAGAACAGTTATCAAAAGGAGTGATGTAAATTTAATTACTTGAATTTTAAAATCAGATTTGATGAAATGGAATAATCTTGCATTCCAGTGGTGGCAGTAGCCTCATTTTTAAAGATGAGGACCTTGGCCAAAGAGAGGTTAATCCAGCAAGGGTTGTCTGTTCCCATCTGATTGAGTAGCTGTTATGAAACCCATCATAGCTCATTTATTAGTATGTGGGCCTTCAGTTGCCTGAATGACTTCATCTGCCACTGTGAGGAATCACTCAGAATCACAGATTAAGTGCCCAGAAATTAGTGCAGAAGGAGTTTTGTGTCTGAAAATGTTGGCTTAAGCATTGCCCATTAGCACAAAAGAATTGTGGCAGGGGTAGGAATACTGTCTGTATTTCCAGAATAATGCTTGTCTGCTTTTACTGGGAGACCATCCTTCATCATCTGGCGGTTTCCTATCAAGTTCTGCAACAAGCAGCTTTTCTTCACCACAGTGCTGTGGCTGTCAGTGATAATGAAACCTTCAGCACATGAGCAAGTCTCTACCACTGGATAACTGACCCCTTGTGCTAGGCTGTCACCCTCTTTATGGGCTGGCCACAAGAGAAAGATAAGAAACACGTGGCCAATGGGTTTCGTGGTTCCTTTCTGACAGAATGCAGTTTTGGAAAAAATGGGGCGCGTGGAAGTGAACTGTTTCTATTCAAATTTTGCAATGGTTGTTCATTCTAAAATGTGCCTTTGTCTTCTCCAGTTTAGAGTTCTTCCCCTTCCTCTCTTTTCCTTTCTTCATTTTCTCAAAACAGTTTTCTTGCCTCTTCTAGTTCTTGAGGTTCATAAATAGCCCTGGTGTCATTCTGCATGCATTATCTAGTCAGTTTCTCACCTACCTTCCCTTACATGAGTTCTTCCAACTTAGTGTCTGTTCTTTCTCTCCACTGTTTAGCTTCTATTTCATCCCATTCTTTTTCCTTTCCTTCATCTGTAAGTCATGGTTCCAGCTCCTCTGTCTGGCTATTCAGTGCCTGTGTGGTGGGTGTTAAGAGTTTGTTCAACATCAACAGTATCTGTGCACTCAGTTTCTTTGTACCACCGTGATCGCAGTTTCTGGAAGGAGAAATTCTCTGAGGCAGTTCTATTCAAACTGTAAAGCCCACTAGAGACAAAGTTACTAGCAAACGTCTTGCCATGTGCAAACTGATTTTTTTTTTCTAAAGCTTCTCCAAATGTAAAGATTTTTCCAAGGAAAAAGAGGGACACATTCCCAGCATAAAGGACCCCCAGACAAATGTTTGGCTTTTTCTTCCAAAGCCTTGGACAGCAGAGCTGCCCAGGTAAAAAAGCTATAATAGTGCGTTTAAGCACATAAAATGATAAAATGATTTCCACCCCCCTTTCATTTTAATGTCATTCTTAAAATAACTTTAATACTTGTACTGAAATCTCTGATGGGAGGAGGATAGAAGAGCTGAATGTTGCATGGTATCCTTCAGAGGAAATTTTACAAAGCTATAGGCAGATGAAAGCAAGAGCTTAAGTAGTAGAAATAGAAGTATATCACCTCTCCTGGGTGACTGCATTTGTTATGAGTAGCATAGGTAACAGTAGTTCAGCTCAGTGTTTTGCATTGTTTTCCATAGCATTTGACAGTAAACAAATAGAGAGCTGTTTACAGTTTCCTTGGCTTGTTTTAGCACTTTGGATTCATGTTTTCATGTTCCAACAATTCACTGAATTATTTCTAGGGTGTATTTTTTTTTATTATCTTGATACTTGTAAACTAGCCAAACACTTGTATACATAATTTTAATTGGTTTTGATAAAAGAAGATTGAATGTGCTTTGAAGTTTAAAAGACCATGTTTTTCCCTTGGTGAAGTTGAGAGCTACTGCAATTAAAAGTATGTATTTACTACAACTGGGAATTATTATACCATAAAATGCATGTATAGACTTAAGGTCCCAAGCAAGCAAATGAATTCTGTATTGCCACATAAAAAAAAAAAAAAAAAAGAAATCACTTTGGGTAGCTGAAAATTGTTTTGCCCTTGAGTTGACATAGTTGGGTGTCAGGATTGAAGCTGTCTAACAGTGAAATAGGCTATGATTGCTTTCTTGTCATGGGCCTATAAAAAAATTTAAAACTTCCCAGCTCTGAATATGGACTTTGTAAAGATAGAATATACCTTTTTGTCATCTAACAAAGTTTACTTTTTATTTTTTAGTTTATTCTGGAGGGTTCTTCTGCTCATTATTATGAAGTCTTGAAGATAACTTGTTGTAAGATAATGCTGGACAGCTTTAACATTATTTTAATAGATACATGTCTTGACTGGGAGATAAAGATTGCTATCAGTCTTTTACTGGACACAGACAAAGTAGTGTTTTTTTTTCCCCTTTCAATCTAAATTGTTAGCTTGAAATTCTGTTGAATAGGACCAATTTTAATTACAATTTACCCTGAACTGGAAAACTCCAGGTTTTAAACCAAATAGATTTCAGCTTGTATAGGTTTTTTAAGAAATGAGTATTTCAGCTGATTTTTCACTTCCCTTAAGCACCTCTGGATGCTGTATCTGTTAACACTAACACCAGCAACCCCAGCTGGAAGGTCCATTTTGCTCTAACAGACTACTTGAAAAGGACTTTGGAATAAAAGCGAATCAAAAATGAGAGCTTGCACTTTTCATGTGCTTTCATACGCCAATTGAAAGATTGTATTCAAAGGTTTAGGGTGAATTTCTAATGCTTGTTTTGCTCTTTGACCTACTGTTTATTAACAACTGGTTCATGAATGAGAGCCCATTCTCATTAATAAGGAGTTTGGTTTATTCAGCAATAGGAAGTTAACATGTTGTGTAGCCTGATTTGTAAAAATAAAACCTGTTAAGTGGTAAATATTAATGAATCTTTGGACAGGAATGGTGAGATGTGACATGTTCCTTCATATTAGTAATCTGCATCTACATCTCTTCAATTGAAAAGTTATCAAGGGTGCTCAAATTATTCCAGTGTTGTAAAGAACAGGCCTAATTTGCTTATTCCTCAGGTGTGTGCCATTACATTAGACTGCATGTGTATTACAAGTGATATAGAGAAGATTCATATTTATTTCAAGTACACTTCTAGCTGTAAAAAAAATCAGCAAGCAAAAAATATATTTATAGGGTTCTTTCTAACTTCTTGTTCAACAGTCTTTGATGGTTATCAAAAAGGGGCCTACAAGGATGGATGGAGTCTTTCTGATGCATCAACAGCATTGCAGGGAGCAGTCACTGGAAGAGGAAAGGCTGAAATCTTTCTTAAAATTTTTGAAATGTGCACAGATGTACGCTGTGTGCTCCTGCTGTCATATGGTCACATGAGAGTACTTGCCAAATGTGAATAAAAAGATACACTTTGAAACTTACTACCATACATGTTTATGCCTTACAGAATAGCAAAATAACTTTAAATAATTGTATCTCAATGTTGGCAGTAGGGTTCAAATTGTATTTATTCCTTGATGAATTCCTTGATTTGCCCCCACCTCCGCCTTTTATTCTTTTCTTTAGCTGTATCCTCTAAGTGTAAGAGAACTTTCAGCCCATCTTAAAGCTAGGTTACATGGGGAAAGCATTTGAATTGGTATACTAAAATAGGCGGCACATTTTATGTATCTCAGTGCACATATGTGCAAGGCTAAGGGTTTAATGTCTTCAAGAACTGTATGCTTTAAAGGCTACCCATTTGATCTTTTTCTGATGATTTACATGTGTCCCTTTAGTATGACTGTGTGTGCCCCAGTCACCTTCATGCTCAGTACTTGTGTGAGGGAAATGATGTCCCAAACCCTTTATGTTCTTAGCTGCCCTGTTAAAATTGAGAGTTTTGTTACTGCACTTTTTTTTCTTTTCCTCCCAGCATAGCACATCATTTCTTTTCTGCATCATCTTCCTAACTGAAATATCTGTATTCCTGCCCTGGGGGGAGTTCAGTGTCAGAGTGCATCTACACCATTGTAATGGCTGGATCTTCCAGTAGATGTTTTCCTGATACCACTCGTCACCATTTTCTTTGAACAGCAAATTCCCTGGCTCCTGTTAGTAGCATCAGTTACGTGCCCAAGAGAGAAGCTGCTTCTTTGAGATACTTGGTAAAACAGGTGCCATCAAGGCATATATTATAGACTTCTTCCTCACTATGCAAATTATATCTGTTTTCCTAGGATTAGTGTACCTCATATCTGTCTGCAGCTCATTTTGGTTATGTTTCATGCTTAGATTGTGCTTCTCTGCTGCTTAGGAAGAAGATGAACTTCTAGGAAGTTAGCACAACTACCTCTTCCTGTCATTAGTAATGGCTTTCTTTGAGTTTGAGGTGGAAAATACTTGGCAATAAAATCTTGTAGAGGAAAAAACACTGTTGGGATTTCAGGATTAGCTTTAATAAGTGCCAGATTTACTATGGACTCTCCTCGGTAAAGAGATGGAGAATCATTTAATTTGAAGGATTCATCTGCCCTTGTACTCTGTGTCACTGACTGCATAGTGTGGCTGCTCTGAAGCTGGGTTGTCTGTGCTGGGAAGCCTCTGTCCTCCATGTATGGAGGACGGATAAGAAATAGCAGATTCATTTTTAATATGGCCATCCTTAATTTCTCTTTGGTTTTGGTTTGGGTTTTGGGTTTTTTTTTCTGGTAATATCTGCCACATTATGGAAAGCTAGGGTCCTTCAAATTCAAGGCTAAGGACAGGTAATCTGAGAAGGCTTTACTTGCATTGCATGTTTGCCTCAAGTGATCACGTCAGTTCCAGATAGATTCTTCAAGTTTTCATCTCTCTGTTTCTCCCCAGTGATTCCAGAAGCCTTCTATTTCTGTTACTGTTAAGAACCTACTGGCTGCCAAAGCACTCATACTCTTGAGGTAGCTGAGAAAACCTCTGATTCCAGGGCCTTATGATTCCTTTCAGGATATCAGAGCTCCAAGGTTTTAGTCAGCCTAGACACCTACCAGCCTATCAACGCTCTCCCATTTAATGCTTTCACTGTCCAGATTTTACAGTGAAAGGCTATGTTCTCAAAGATTTGCAAGCTGTTTACAACAGAAATCCAGGAGCCAGATCTCTGGGGTGGAATTGTAGAGAATCTTTTTTTTATAGCATGCTCCTGAGGAAAGCTCAGAAAGCCAGATTTCATTTAAATAAAAAAACCCAAACCAACAACTTTTTAACTAGGAAGAAGCACACAGCATCAGGGAGAGACAGCGGAAGTGAAAGATTCATATACAGTACTCTCCCTGCTTTCTGATTAGTCTTGTGGCAGCCATCTCAGTCCACAGCTCTTCTGTTCTGGGCCTCATTTTTCTCTTCTGTTTCTAAGGGTTTTTTTAAAGGGGAAGTTGAAGATTGTTTCTCTGTTCTCCCTGTTCTCCAGCATTCTGATATAAGACACAAATCTTCGTAGATGGATGTAACCAGACTGGTTACCTGCTGGCTTTTGCATCTCCCTATAGAGCTGGGCTTCCTAATTGCCAATACTCCTACAGGGAGGATGAGGAAGTTCTGGGCATTTTATTTTAGTTTTTCAGGGATGAGCTATTTCTTCAGACTCCTTCAGAGTTTCTTCCTATATGGTGCCTGAGTTGCACCTTTCACTAAGAGATTAGTCTAAAAAAAAGAGATTTAGTTCTCTAAATCTAGCTCGTCTTTGTTAGAAACTCAGTCCTATTAGGCTTCTGTCTTTTTTGATATATTCTAAACACAGGCCCTCTTGGAAGTCTGAACTGTTTATCTGTTGCTGAAAAATCAAAGTATTCTGAGTAGCAGTTCTCTGAATATGGGTAACAAGCTGTGCAAGATTTGATGTGAAGCATGAAAGGTGATCCTTCTTTTGTGAGTGATACCAGAAACATCACAAAGAAAAGTCCACAGTCTGGAGTAAAGCTCCATCCAAACCTCTTCACCAAGCACTGTCATCTCTGATGCTGTGAAGAGTGATGTGAAGTGATTCTCTATCACAGAGTTGCCTTACAAGAGCATTGGTGATATATTTAACTACTTAGAGTTAACCACAGAGTGTATGTACTTGTAAGGTGTCACTCAGAAGGAGAGCTTACTTTCTAGCTGATTAGGTTCTTTGAAATATGAATTCTATGTGCATCTCCTTCTCCTTACTTGCCCTTCAGGTTTTTAAAAAATTGTTTCTCTGGCTGAGTTAGAAATGAAATGGGGCCATGCATGCTTTCTTTGCCTTGCATGCTGGTGTGCGGAGCATGAGGGAGAGTGGGGCTTGAGCCCAGAGGAAAAAAATATCCAGTCTTAAAGAAGTGTCAGTACCAGTTGTGTCAATTTGCACATCGTCTAAACTTCTGAGACAATGCTCATAGAGGTAAATACTCTTTTTCATGTAGAAATTATCCAGGAGGAAAAAATAAGTGGATGAATCCCTAAACGGAATACTTTGGTTTCTTGTTAGGGGGCAGGTCAAATGGATATTGGCTTTAGTTGCATTTGACATTTAAAATACGTAACTTTTGATTAGACTTCTTTGCAGCAGACAGCAGAAAAGAAAATTCCGTCTGCCTGAAGGAATCTGTGATAATTTACCCTGCAGGGAAATGCTATTAAATGTATTAAATAAGTTCTCCAAGATGAGCAATGCATATTTGTTGCCAGTTGTTTGTGAAGGCTCTTTGCTTTTATGATGAATTATCATTGGGAAACTTTGGTTTGCTTCAAGATTAAATAAATCAAACTGTAGGCTTCCTAGTCCCCAGTTTAAACCAGTTATAGGCCAGAAACTGCCACAGATTGTCATTCTGACTACTTTTGTTTGCATCAGTTATTACAGTGCTTATTTGTAAATGAGGAAGTTCAGTGATTAAACTAAGCCTGCTGTCACATTCAGGCTGGCGAATAGGGCATATACTTTGGAGAAAGTATCTAATAAGCAGAAGAAGCTTTAATGCTCATGCTTCAAGGGAGGGCAATCACACATGTATTTAAAATCCCCCAAAGAGGACTTAAAATGTCTGTGATTTGCTTTATATGTGATGATTTGAACAGTTATCCATTCGATAACTCACTGTCACTTCACCTGAACTTCTTTCCAGCAGATTGCCAAACTGAGGCAGCAGCTTCAGCGCAGTAAGCAGAGTAGTCGTCACAGCAAAGAGAAAGAACGTCAGTCACCTCTCCATGGCAACCATATAGCAATCAGTCAGACTCAGGTAAGTAGATAGTTCCTTGTATTAATAGCCTCCTACCTTATCAGGGTTGGGTGAATAGAGCTCTGTTTCTTCCTGTCTTTCTGCTGTTTGTTTTCTGATGTGGTACACTGAAATGTTTAATAACCCAATACCGTTGCATCTTCTCTGAAATGTATCTGCTAGTCATCATATAATAAAAGAAAGAAGGGTTATAGCGGGGTATGGCATGATAGCAACTAAAATATATTAAGGTGCTGTAAAAGCACTTATAAGTCTGCATTTCCAGGAATACATGCTTGCTTCCAAGTCTAATTTTTGTGGTGTGCTTTCAGAAGTGTCTGCTTCTCTGGAAGGTCTTTGCTTATCAGTTCTGCAACCCAGTTTCATCTGAGCTGGTTGGAAAAACACAAAAAAAGAAGATAAAGAAAAGGAAGTACCAAGCATTAGCAAGCCAACAATTGATCAGTCTTTGAGCAGCAAGCAGAACACTAACTGGCTGGTTACGAGCAGACTTGTAATTCACCTTACCATGTATTTAGCAGTAAAAGACAACAACACTGTATCGCCAGAGATATGAAGGGAAAATCTCATTTCACTGTCCCATTTTAAGATTTTTTTCTGATACTTTGCTTGTTGTTCAGTTCCCGGCCAGAGAGGCAATTTCTGCATGACATCGAGGAAAACAATATTGTGGTGTACTCTCTAAAAAAATGCAGTAATTCAGCTTGAATTCAAACTCGGCTGAAACCAGTGCTTGTCACAGTACCGCATCCCTGGTGACTGGTGACTAGAGGAGCTATCAGACTACAGGATAGACGTCTTTTTCTTCATGGTTTTGTTTAGGAAAAACCTCTTGGTTGTTACGGTAGTCCAGAATCATCGTCAATGCAGACTCTTTTCTTCTAGCATTAGAGTTTGTGGTTACAGTGGCTACATTATAGTACAGTTGTTACAGTATATTTTGAGAGGTTTCTAGGATATTAAATGGAAAAATTGCTATCATCACCAACCTATTCTTGTTCCAGACAGATTTACTGTAAAACCTCAATCAGACGTAAGCTTTAGGATGCAAAATGTGTCCAGATTATGTTGACGACCATTCTCATGTTCTGTACCTGTGGACATTGTGATGTCAAGACTTCTCTCCAGCCATCAGCCTGTGGGTTTCATATCTTCCTCTCTGAGAGGTTAAGATAAGGCTCCTAGTGTGTCAGCTTCTGTTTTCTGTTGTCTTATTGCTTACTCATTTTTCAAAGTGATGTGTGAGTTTAGGCAAATTTTAATAGAGCTGATAATTTTAACACAGGCTTGGCTAAGGCAATTTTTTGTTTTCAGGTCATTTTTGTTATAAAAATTTGCCTGTGCCCTGAATATACCAATATTCCTCTAATTATAAAGATGCTGACACATATGAAAAATGGCTTTGGACAAATTACCTGGTCAAATTACCTGACCATGAAGCAGATTCTCAGCAGGCTGCAATGGAGGGTGTCCCATGTAGTGTCTGCTCTAGCCATTACTAACTGCCAGTGAAACTGAAACCCAATTACGAGTTATAGAGCACAGGCAAGGTTCAGTCAATGACTTTGTGAACCTTAAGCCACTTGTAGAAAGCAGTTAATCATGTCTCATTTGACAGTGCAGACATTTGAGTCCTGATTAAATTTCACCTACAGTGGATCCTTAGCTTGGACCCCACGTTACTAACAGGCCACTATTTGAACTCCTGAAATGTTGGTTCTGTCACTGTGTTTCCTGACTGCCTTTTAAAATAGCTAGTGTTTTAAAAACAAGTTGAGCTGCGATAACTGATCCTTTATGTTCCTTCTGTTTGGATAAAATCTTATGATTAAAACCTAATCTTGTGTTGAAGGCATACAGGAAATTGATATTATTCCTGAAACTTTTATGCCTCTATAACAAAGGATCCCACTACATTTTGCAAAGAAATGGGTTTTGCTTTCCATGTCAAAGTAACCTGTTGCACATACCACTATGTATAGTCACAGGAAAAACAATTTTTGAGGCAGACCAAAAGCCACCTAGGATATATGTTTTGAAGGAACATTCTTTAGTACTTAGAGCTCACTCTGTTATGGCTTGTGTTCTCTGACAAGGCTGGTGAAGTTTTCCGTTCTGACACCATTGTGGGAAGCCGTTGTGCAGGCAGTGTGTTTTGTCAGAGAATGCCTCTACACAAGTGACGTGCAGCTTTGGAGCTGCAGGGAGAACATGCATTGGCAAGTGAACACTGCTTATGGTTGTCAGTGTAGGTACATCTGTGGTATGTTGCTGCTGCCAAGGTAAAGCTTTTGAGGCTGGCTGCTCAAGATGCACATGAACTCTTGTGCATGGTTCCTATTGGTAACAGAGCTCCACTCCAACAGGTTTTTTCTGAAACCATATTTGTATTAATTTATGTTTGATTCTTAAAGTGATATCTTCAGAGGTCTTTGACTTAAAGTTCTGAAAAGCCAGAAGCTAATGAAATTAAAGGTTCCGAGTGACTGCTTTATTTTGCATTCACTAAAGCCAATCAAAAGAGAATAAAAGTATATTAAGTGAATATTTCAGCTGAGTGATTAAGCTTTAGGAATGTTTTTGAAATCCAAACCCTTTGGATCCCCGTTAAACCATCACTGCCCTGTGTGTTCCCCATCCCACTTATGCAAATTCTGTAGTCTGTACATCTGGAAAGTACATATAGCTGCCTGCTTACTGATAAGTGAAGTACTAGAATGCTTTTATTCTAGGACACTTCTTTGAGTTAAGTAGAGGTGATTTTAGTGGCTTTTGGTTTATGCAAGCATTTCTTTTCATTTAAATTTGCCAAGTAAAAATGGTCACCTAGAAGGCAAAATTAATACACAACTTCTTAGGGGTTTTGGTACACATCTTAGACTTCTGTCTTTATTCCATTTTCCAACTTCAAATTGTATTTCCCTCTACCTTCTAGGCTTCTATTTCCAGATCAGTCCCTATGCCACTGTCAAACATTTCAGTGCCAAAATCAACTGTTTCACGTGTGCCGTGTAATGTAGAAGGAATAAGCCCTGAACTGGAAAAAGTATTCATTAAGGAAAACAGTGGAAAAGAAGAAGTATCGAAGGTAAGCTTATATTAACATGTTTATAGTCGTTTTCCCTTCGTAATCTATGAACATGGGAAACCTTCCTTGTGCCTGAAATGAAAAAATATTTTCTTCAAAGAACTGTTCAAAAATTTTGTTTGTGTTTTAGGGTGGTGTTTGGATTTTTTTGTTGTTGTTTTTTTGTTTTCTTTTTCATTTTTAAAGGGCTTCTTGCCAAACATACTTTGTTTTGAATGCTCTTTCTGTGGCAAACTTGAAAGTTTTTGGATGAAAAGTGAAAATTTAGATTCTTCAGGCTACAGTAGTAAGTAATTAGAGACCAGGAGATTAATTTATTTGCCTCGTTTTGCATTCCTTTTCTTAGGCAATACTTAAATTTCCAGTGCTATGATCTGCTTTTTGGTTTTAATGCTTTTCTTCTATAAACTGAATGTGGACTCTTTTACTTCCATGAAACCACTGTGGTACATCATGGGAGATCTCCATGTGGGAAATGCTGATAAAAGAGCAGGCTTTGCTTATGTGGGAAAACTGGAGCAATGGAATTGTCATTGAGGAGCACTGGGGTGCTTAGATGACACTTAAAATGGGAAATACTTGGTTTACAGATACTGTTCCCTAAATAGCCAATAAAATTTTCTGTTGTGGAATAAACTACCATTCCTTCTAATGTTCTCTAAGATGTAGGTTTTTTCTTGTGAATGGTCATGCAATAGCAATTCAATGTATAAGCCAAGCTGTAAAACTTCAGTTGGAGATTTAAGGTTATAAAAACTGATATTTGCAGTTCTTCATTTCAGTAGTAAACTTTAAAAGTTTTAGAATAGCCTTGGCTTCTCCAGAGACTTAGTTGTGTGGACAAAGCAGTCTTAAGAATTAAATACTGTCGTAGTAGAAGTTGTATGCTAAGTTTGCTTTGCTAAGGCTGGCTCATCCCTTCAGGAAGGGGTGTGTGTTGTAACAGAGGAATAAGGAAAAAAAGCAAACACACAAACCGAAACAGAAACCCCAAATCAATAAACCTTGTTGGACCATGTCCAAAAGAATATAAAAAGGTATGTATTTCAGTGCCACCACTGATGTTGCTTCGGCTAGAATTGTACTCTCCTACAGTTAGAGGGCATTTCATTTATTATCAGACAAATTATCTTTGTAAATGTTGTCCTTGGGCTCTAACAGCTTATTGCTTGGGATGCAGTCTCCTAAGTTACTGAATGTACTGGCTCTGATCCAGCAAAACAGTTAAGCACATACTTAAGTGCATTGTTGGACTGGGGCCAGAGGTGCTCAGCAGTTTATGCAACCAAGGCAATAGTGAACCCTTCCTCCAAACATCTAGCTGGGGAAAGTCTTCAGACACAAAAGAAAGTCATAAATTAGACATTCCCCTTGAAGTCAAGTCCATCTTTGTGCGTAGAGGGTTGTTTCCTGCTATGTAACTGTTGATTTCTGTGAAGTCTAGTCCAGCGGGACCTGAAGTAGAACTCCTAGCACTGTCTTTGAGCTTACTAGATCTCATAGCTTGCTTACAGAAGATCATAACAAGAGTAATTTACTCAATCTTACTGCTGGTGAACTTTCTCCTGGTACAACAATTTAGCTTCTTTTTAGCCTAGAGGAGTTGGAGAAGCTAGGTTAAAGGTTAGGAGTTACTGAACAAAAGATAAGCCATAGGAAACCAAACTTCATAAATTTGATTTCTGCCATTCTTTCTTGCTGTATTTTTAGAAAGAATTTTAAAATAGCAGTCAAAGGTAGTTGGTTGCTGTGGGTGATGTGTGAAGGATAAATTATTCTAAAGACTTGGTTATAAGATTAGTGTGTATCTAAATTTTCAGGTGGTTTCTTTTAACGTGTTTCCACGTTCACTTCAAAGTTTTAACAGTGCATGTTCAAACCCTAATTTTCATGTGATCTATCCAGCTGCATAAAACACTTTATGCACTATTGGGAATCTGTATTCATTTGCCAGGGAAGGTTTGGGGAATAACATACAGCCTGCTAAACACAAGCAGAAGGAATATTACCTGTAGTTTAGGTGTAGCTCACTACCTAATTTTATTTTATTTTTTTTTTCTTCAGATGTGGGCACTATTCCAGTAGCATTCTGATTCCTTCCGTTTCGTTTCAATAACCATGTTCGCGCTGTCCAAAGTAAAATAAAATGCATTTTAATTCAGTTAACTTTTAAAAATGTTAGCCTAGTGTTCCTAAATTTTTCCTGTTAGTCTCTCATCTCTTCAGTATAAACTTGTGATCTTTTTTTTTTTTTACCTGCTTCTTAGTTCATACATTGAAATTGGACTAGATGATATAGAGGACAAAAATAAGATTAAGGTTAAGTTTTATGGATAGATTTATGGATAATACGTGAATTGCTTTTTTTTTTAATGTAGCTCCCAGTTAAAAGGGGTAACCAGTGATACTTTCTTGCCAGTTTCATACTTTAGTCTTCAGATACACAACCCAGTTTAGTTTTTAGACTTGTCTTTTGGTTTTGTAGGGTATGATGTTACATACTTACTGCTTTTTTTTGCTGACTTGAACTTGTGTAATCCTACTTTAAAAATGTATAAATTGATTTAGAATATGTCTTCTGACTTTGTTTTGTTGGGTTTTCTTAATGCTCTGTTTTTTTCTTAATATTTTAATGATAACTAATTGTACTTTTACAATTTCTATAAAAGGAAGAATAATCATTTAGACATTAGTCTTGTTGTTTTTGTGTTTCGTAAAGATAATTGATGATACAGTAATGTCATTATGTCATTACCTTTTAGTAACTGACCATAAAGTTTAGAGGCATTGCATTGTAAGTGGTCAAAATATGCCAAATATTTCATTATTTTCAGTTTAGCCATGTATGTGTGTAATTTTTCAGATCATTCATCTTGCTTAGTTAGCTGAAGGTGTTCTTTCTTTCTTTCGTAAAACTGAGTTAAAGTTGGCTGGCTTGAGTCACTTCTTAACCACCTCTTTCTCCTCAGGTTTATTAATAAACTTTAAATTCATTTTCTAATGCATTTATTCAGATATCTTGGATATATTTTTTCTTCCTGTTTTATAGCTTGTTAACCAGCCTTCCAGGAAGTTGTGATGGCATGTCTGTGTTCCCATCGTAACTCGTAAGAGGGAATCCACTTTTTGTGAAGTAGTGGCAGGCTTTTGTTCTTTGTCTCCTTGTGACTCCACAATGCAAACGTTGGAGACTTGGGTACAATAAGGTGATGGACTTACTGTAGGGAGTGGGGGGTAAGAGGTGTTTCCTCTTGCAGAATATATTGCAAAATAATGAAAAATGCCCCATAGCAAGATACAGACAAGTTCATGCATCTTCTATTCAGAAAAAAACCCAGCCATCACCAGAACAGTCTTTTGTAATTAGAAGTAATTAGAAATGAAGCAATTTTGATGGAATATCATGCAGTATAAGTAAAAAGATAAATGTGTTTGATTTCTAATGCTTCTAGAAATAGCAAGGTGGTTTTATGTACCTTTCGGAAAACTTAATCCTGTAATAAAGGACTTTTTCTAATTTGTACAGGTGGAGAGGATCCTCACATCTTCATATTCTTCATCTGAAAAGTCTGTTTTTTTCCAAGTGTTCCTTCCCACGATACATTATGGTTTTTTGTACTTGCACCTTATCTAATGCATTGATGACTTCATTGATGCTAGAAGGAAGAAGCAGTTTCTTATGTCTGCCTTTGTGTTCCAGAGAACAGTTTTCACATCAAAAGCATTGAATGCTTTGCTCTCAAGAAATTGTCTCCCAAATAGACATAAGGCTTGTTAAGAACAGATTATTTTTAAGGCTCCCATTGGTACATTATATCATAGCAGCATTATTGATGCTACTAAGTAAGGGTGTTCTTGGATTTTTTTCCATTAGAAAGATCGATACTGAAAATAAAGTGATGAATTTTAACAGCGTATTGAGACATGCACGCTCTTGTCAAATCGAGCATTTCAGTACCTTTGCTGGGAGATGAGGGTAGTATGTAACTGTGTCCTAGAACATACTGTCCCACAGGGGTTGGCAGGTTTCCTGTCAGAATGCGTTTGTCATAATATATTTGACTGGACACTCTTGTAAAGAAACCCCAAAACGCAGCCTAAAGAAAACAGTAATTTCTAGTTGTTTTACATGCGTTGAGCATTATGGAAACTAATAGCAGCTGTACCAAATTAGTTGCCCTATTTCTTATGTTGTAAGGTTATGAGGATTTTGGGTTTTAGAACAGTTCATGCATGACTCATGGTAACTAACTCCTAAAGTATGTTTTTATGTTGATCAGGTTTAATACATAAAGTTTTTAAGAAGTGGAATACTTCTAGTTGGTATTTTTCATGAAGATACGTACGGAAGCACAGTAATCTGAATTAGTTGGTATTTTCTATGCCTTAAAAGTTACTTTACTTGGAAAGAGTGATAAATATTTAGCTTTTTCTGCTTGTATATATATTTAGAGGCATGTCTAAAAGTACAGATGACTTTTTGTTCCCCACATTTTAATTCAGCAGAGGTTGAAATATGTGATTTGGGATATACTTCCTGACTGCAGACTGTGCTGTTCTTCCAGGTGTGGAAGAACATCTTTGTTATCCTGAAGTCTTTAATTATGTGATCCACTCACTGGTTTTTTTCACTCCCTGGAATCTTTGCTTTACCTGTTATATAGAGCATAGCATATGCACTTAATGAGCAGCTGTTCAGTGTTTTCATTTTCTCCTCATTAGATATATGTCCTAATGCTCACTTTGAAGTCAGAAATCTGAATTTCTTCCTGGGTTTTTGCTTCTGTATAATAGGAGAGTGTCTGAAATTTTGTTCTTTTTTTATCACACCTATGTAACAAGAAAGATGATATTATCTACACTTTATGGATGGAGAGACACAAATCCATCAGGCTTCAATAAATGTGATTCTTGCGTAACCCGGGAAACTGGATGCCATTTTAGGAATTTAAAGTGCAGCTCCCATCGTCTCCTTCTGCATCTGTGAATGCTGAAGACTTTTGCACATCAGTCCTATACAGACTAGTCATCCAGAAAAAATACCATAGAAGAGAAAGCTTGGTTCAGATGACTTCTTGTCACCTCATAGGATTTTTGTGGCAGAGACAGAAATGAAAATGCTGTTCTGCATGGCAGTTATTTTTTTTATGTTAATTATGAGAGTGTTTTCTTTCTACAACTTCAGTCTTGTTTTTATATCTCCTCTGTGTAACAAATGATATAATGCATCAGGTCTATCTTGTGCATTGAATAAGTCCTGATGAGAACAGCAACACGTAGTCATGTCGTAACACATATGCAGTGTCAATTGAGCTGTTGGAACAGACCACACAGCTGTATCCAGACTTTTCCAGCATTTGATGTAGCAACTGTAATGTTCTCTTTATAGTGTGTTTCTTTGCTCTTAATTGAAATGTGAAATGGTATTAACTGGAAGGCTCAGAAGAAGTAAAGGATCTTCCTGCCTCTTTGTCTGCCTCTTTGTATAATATGTGGTGGTTTTCTGGATAGGCTGTTGCTGAAAAGAGGAGAATGCAATGCTAGGCAAATAGGTTTCATGCCCTCATCATTATCAAAAGTGTTGAATTTTAGTCTCTGGAACAAGCTGTTACAGTTTTGGAATATATGGGGAAGAGGAAAGCAATAAAATTCAAATATTCACTTGAAATGAGAAGGAAAAAGATGTTACTTTTCTGTAGATAGAACATTTAAGCTGTTCTCTGTGGCTTGGATACAATCCTCACTGAAGTGGGGGGAGAAAAATTATATTTAAATCTCAGAGGCATTTTTTCCCCTTCACTTTTAAACAAAACTGTAATTCTCATTTGATTTCTTACATTTAAAGCCGCACTGTCTTTATGAAAAACTACTTTTCCACTGGGAAGGACAAGTAGAGCGTGCCAGTCTATTACTGTGAAGATGTCTACACACTGTGTTGGGGAATGGGATGCAAGATCACTCTGGCCAGTGCCAACTAGGCCAATACGAGCAGGCAGTGCTTACTAGCCTTGGTTCAAGACAAAGCTTGTGAACCTTGTGTAAGCCTGTGCTTCATCAACTTAGTTGCCGTTTTGTCAGAGGTCACCTCCAGAACTGAAGAATGGAACGTAGAGGTGTGCTAGAGAATTACAGCTTACTAGCAAAATTTGGATGATTTCATTTATAATTGTAATTCAGTTGGTTATTACAGCAATAGTGTGCCATTGCACTTGACATTTTTTCCTTTTATCCAAATGTGATCTTTGTCATGGTACTTGTTTTTCTTTCAGTGCAACAGTGACCTTCATTGAAAATTATATTACAAAGCATAGAGATTGATTTATTGGGGAGGTTTACTTTTTAAAACTAATATAAAAGCATACTGCTAGCATACGCTGAAGTGCATTCTGGTGTTAACTTTCCATTAAGAGTGTATAGTAGGCTTGGAACATCTGTACATTGTCCCAGCATTCAGTGTAATTAATCTATGATGTGCCCATTGTACATTGCATTATTTTCTTGTGTCAAAGTTGTTATTTCAAAAGTGGCTTGTTTGCTGTTCTTGAGACCTTGCCACATTGCTTCAGTTATGAGTGCTACGGGCTCACATTGCTTAGTAGTTTGATATTTTCTCTGTAACCTGAATTGCTTGTTTCTCTTGCAGCCTTTGGATATCCCTGATGGTCGAAGGGCCCCATTACCTGCTCACTATCGTAGTAGTAGTACACGAAGCATTGACACTCAGACTCCGTCTGTCCAGGAGCGCAGCAGCAGCTGCAGCAGTCATTCACCATGTGTCTCTCCCTTTTGCCCTCCTGAATCTCAGGATGGGAGTCCTTGCTCAACAGAAGATTTACTCTATGATCGTGATAAAGGTGAGAGTAGAATGACCTGCCTTTACCTATGGGAGGCATGTGGTGTCCTGCTTTTACAACTACCTTCATTTTACTCATTACATCAGTTTTTGTTTTTGTTTGATGGTTGTGGAGGGATTGAGGATTTATCTTAAAATTGGTTTTGTTTGTTTACATATCTTTTTCCCTCTTGTTTGTGAAACTTCACAAACATCTTCCATAAATACGTCAGAGGAGCACAGCAAACAGTCTTAACTATTTATGAAGATTCTAATGTGAAGAATTCAGATTGTAACATGTTTATGTTTAAAAAAAGGTTTCAAGAAGGCTTGTGGTAGACTGTATGTATTCATCATGGGTGAGTTACTTGCTGCTCAAAATGGTGATGAAGTAATTTTTGGACTGCTTTTTAGAGTACTCTGCTTCTGAACTCTTACATTCCACTTGAAGCTATTTGGTGAGGTGCTTAGATATGAGCTTGAACAATCTGATGGGAAGTAATTACTTGTCTGTGTATGTTGCATAGCAACCCAAAATTTCTTAATAATTTATGTGTTTATTTGTCAATATATTGTGCCTTTTTTTTTTTTCCCCAAAGTCTGTAAAATGTCGTTTGGTTTTGTAGAGGGAGTAAACTGGAGCTTACATGTTCTGACACAGCATGTAATATGAAAATACAGGCACCATTGTAAGAAGATTTGATTTTTTGGACAACTGTTAGCTAATGAAATGATCCTTGAGCTTCTCAACAGCTAGTTGGAAACACAGGCTTTAGTTTGGAGGGATGCAGGATTTGTGTAAAACATGCAAGCTAAGAGTAGTAAGTTTCATGGAGAAAACAGGATTTTAAGATTTAATTTAGATTTACAAATGAGCTAAAGACAGCAGTATATTGAGGTTGTAAGTAAGGTTAAGCTTTTTCTGCAAGTATTGTCTGTCTAATAATTCTTAAAACAGCTTGGGAATAAGATTGGGGGAGGCATCAGGAGAAGTACTTGGTTTCTGAAAAGTATTGCTTTCCCATCTTGGATTTAAAAGGAAGTAGTGGAAAACAAATCCACCTGCCCAAGTCCTGGATTGAGGGTGGCCTATGTAAGTTAACCACATCAAAGCAAAAGTCATAGCTCAACAAGATAGTTGGCCAAGAGCCAAAAATAACAAAGGTATCAGCTCCCCCCACATTTCTCTTTATGGTGTGCATGTGAATTGTAATATGTCGTCAAGACTGAATCACTATAGAGTTATCCACTAAGGTGTTAGCATACAAGGAAACGTCTAGACGGGTTAATTTGTTCATATTTGTCCTGATAACAAGTATAAGTTAAAAAGCAAGGAAATGAAAAGAACAATTCCTCATGCAGTTAGCACTCAGTTATCATAGTAATTGGAATTTTCAGTTGTACTTTATTGGCAGTACTGTATCTAACCTTCTTAATGCTTTTCAGTGGTTTTTATCTCCTGTCTTGGATTTTTTGAACAGCTGATTGGAGTAAAATTTGCTGCTGAACTTCACAATGAGTAGATCCTTATTTGTGGACTTCAGCTTTAAGACTGGCTTTAGTGCTAGGTTTGTATCAAAAGCCTGCTTTAATCATAGCATATAGGTGATGGTGATAAACAGCCAGCTTTGTAAAGTTAAAATAATTGCATTTCTAAATTAGTTTAAGGTACTTAGTACTGTGCTTATGAAATAGCTTGAAATGTTTATCACAACTTTGTTCTTTAAGGACAAGATAGAAAAATATCTAGTTTTTTCTAAGAGAAAGTAATTTCTTCAGAGGTTGTAAAAATATAATCAAAAAGGTGCCTTCTGCTCTCAGATCATTAAGATCCCACAGGCCAGTTGTTCTGAATATTGTCTTAAAAATAGTTAAATATGAGGGATATAGGTAGAAATTACAAGGGAATAGCAAGCTTTGAGAGCTTATTAACATCTGTTGTTGATGTTAACTGCTTTATGAAACAAAACTCAATGTTTTTGACACCTTCATTTTAAAGGTCTTTGTGATGCTAGAATAAAACTTGTGAGTTTGCTGTCAGGCCTGTTAAGGTTTGAAAAACTTGTTGTATAACCAAACACAGACACTTTAAACCCAAGATATTTTTCTGATACTTTTCTCAAGTTGAGGTTTTATTTCCTCTCTGTGGGAATAACTTGGCTTTACCATTTAACATATATAATCATCAGCTTTATGAATGCTCCTGAGTGTGTTGCTGAATAGAAAGGGGAGGTTCTTAACTTCACTGAGACACATGAGCAGTGAGAGGAGCCAGCGCTCCGTACAGACACAGCACTGCTTTACATTTCTAAAACATCTTCTATTTATTGTGCAAAGCTGTGCTTTGGCCTGAGGCCCTCGCAGCTGCTCTTTGGACTGTATCAGCTGTTTGGTTTACCTTTTCTGTGAGAAGCTTCTAAACCTTTTGAATGTTTAAAAAAAAAAAAAAAGTGAAAACTAAATTTCAGAAAAGGGCCACAATAACTGCTCCAAGTGGAGCAGTGATACTGAATGGTATTGATTGGAGAGGGAAGCGTGGGAAAGAAGGTGTCTTAATTGCACCTGGCTTTATGATTTTGTTGTCTAGTATCAGCCTATTGCAAAGTAAGTGACTGCCTTGCTGCATTAAAGCTACTGGTTTCACTAGATCAGTTTTATGATATTCTGCTCCATAAGATTATAATTCGGAGTGCTGCACAGCATACTTAGCAGCTGTGACAGAGGTAAAGTTCAAAGGCATCTTTAGGTACAAGCAGATGAAAATCACCTTTTTTGTACAAAAATAGATAGATTTCCACTGTTGTTAGCAGGCTGTTACAAACAACACGTTTGCGAAGGTGAACTGAAGACACATTTTAACTTCAGGGCAGCTGATTCATAGTTTTTAAAATTAAAATTCTATGTGAAGTCTTTAGATAGTTTTAAGAAACAGGTATTTTTGAGACTATCAAAACAAATCTCATGGCTCACTGCCAGTGTTTCTTGTTTCCTTTAAGTTTTGTCACTTAAAACCCTATTTTACATATTCTTTTTGTTCTCATATATGCAGGGTACAGTCTTCTGCTTAAAATAGTATTTTTAGCATTTAATTACAATCTTGAACATTTTCTAGATAACAGAATACATCCATTTTGAATATTTATGTTTATAAATTCTGTGTGATAAGGCTCCATATTGTCTGCTATGGGGTTATGGTAACAAAACTCACTTTAAAGGTTACATCTGTTAATCTTCAATCATTGTCATTTTAATGAAATTCGATTAGTTGGCTGAAATATGCCAGCGGAGCACACCCTACTGGTGGAAGGGTGGAAGATACAGATGTGTCCTCTGGCATGAAGGCTCCCTCACCGCGGCCTCTGAGACAGTAAAAAAAAAACATGTGTAAATGGCACAGTTTGAGAATATGCATTTGTAGTGTCATTAAGGATCAGTAACGGGACAGTTTAGCACTTAAGAGCTTACAGGATACACACGTGGAGACTGGCTTAAGCTGTAAATTCCACCTTTTGCCACTTCAATTCATTGCGTGTTTGCCCAGTACCCTTTTGTTCTCACACTGCTGCTGTACGTGTAGAACTAACACCAAGCTTGTACATGTGAGCCTCCTAATAATCACACGTACTTTTCAAATAGTAGTGTGGTGTGTATTTGGTCAAAATGAAAGGTTAATAACTTAGAAAACTGAAAGCAGGGAGGGTAAGGAGAGCAACAGAATGGTTAAATTATCCAATATAATTTTTTTTCAGTTGTTTGACAGCTGTCTTATATAGGAAGTTTCAGCCAGACAGGGCTAAATAAACTGAAAACTTAATTGAAAACTGAACTGGCTAGACAAGGCTCTAAATCTTCCAAGAACTGACTTTGAATTCCATTAGATTCTTTCCTTGGATGTATTTCCACAGTTTTCCACTACTTGGTGGAATGAACAGTAGCACATTTTATGTCTCAAGTTTTTTAAATAGAAACTTGGATCTTCAATTTTAAATATTAGAAGGAAGAAACAAACTGTCTGGGTTCTGTTAATGATTTCTGAGTTTGGAATGAGCTGTGAGGGCCAGCAGTGGAAAAGTGCCAACAGGACCATCACGATCCCAGCTTGGCAAATATCCGTGTTGTCTCTAAGCTTTTTCTGCCTTTGTACAGTTAACACCTAAAATTCTGTAGATAGAAGTTCTGTGTTCACCCCACAGCAGAAAGAGCTTGAATAATCAATACACTGCTGAGGTTCACTTCAACTGGGGAGGTGTTTGTGTTTTTTTTCTCTTATCTTTCATAGTAAATCTCCAAAGGGAAGTGTGATATTTGAGCTGGTTTGTGTCTTATATGGGAGATGTTTCAAAAACCTCTAATGATTAGCCTTTGTATTTGAGTCATGGTTATAAAGAAGTTTATGTAGTTACTGTTTGTAAGCTGTTAAAGGCAAATTTAAATGCTTCAGTGAATCTAGATCATAGCGCTTGGAGCTTTGGTTGGTTTTCCACTGTTGATGAAAAGGCACACATGAACAACAGCAGAATAAACAAAGGTATCTGAGTTTAAAATGGCAAGGTACCCCACACTGGTGGGAGGACTCGAAAGGAGCTAAAGCAAGAGCAGTTATTTCTCTATAAATAAGATGTGTTTATAAGTTAGGGGTCCTTCCCCTCTTGCTATTTTGTTTCATTTGTTTAATTGTAAGCCTAAGCAAAGATTAGGAGTCACTGATAGTAGCCTGAGGTAGATGCTGCTCTTTGAAAAGGTAAAAGCCACTGCAGAAGGCTACTTTTCTGTAATTATTTTTGTACATACTTTATTGACTGTCACCTCAAGATGAATGTTTCAAGTGAACTCTTTCACAGTATTAAATTTTCAGATTTTTATACTTCTGTCATTACCAGAGTTGAGCCTTCTCTCTTAAATTTTCCTGGAAGTATAAAGAAATCTGCCTATTGCATTAGATCCTAGATCTTTGCACCTTTAGTTCTGAGTGTGTCTAGAAAAATATACACAAGACAGCTAGACTTCTGAAGAATACCTGTATCATGTAGTTAGTAGTGATGAGAGAATTGTATAGTGGCAGCTCGATTTTTGGATAACAAACAACTTCACAAAAGCAACTAAGGCTGGACATTGTAATGATGAGTTATCAGTACCTGTGTTACAAACATGTTCTGTTTCTTTGCAACTTCTATTCAGTAGACTAACAAAGTGAAGCATTATGTTTAAGATACATGCTATATACAAACATCTTCAATACTTGTGTTTATGCAGTGAGAAGGCATATTATCATTACCACTCATAGTTCTTCTTGCATGTATTAATATTACCTTGTTCATTTATGTTTTTGGAAATACATAATAAAGAACATACTTGTTTCCAGGATCACAGCTCTGCTTTGTTCTGATTGCAGTATTCTGGATAAAAATATCCTCCTGTTATGTGTTGTTATATGATAGATTACCACTGCACTGAAGCTTTTATTCAGAAGAAATGTGCTGTACAAGGGTGTTAGAAATAGCCTGCAATAAAGGAAGCATTGTTGTGGAAGCAAACCGGCATAGTGCCTAAATTGTGAAAAAAGGCATCTTGTTTGGAAATCGAATTTAATTAAAAGCACTCTCAATCTCTAGTAATATAACTGCTTTAAATTTTCAGACAGTGGGAGTAGCTCACCGTTGCCCAAGTATGCTTCATCTCCCAAACCAAACAACAGCTACATGTTCAAACGAGAGCCCCCAGAGGGATGTGAGCGAGTGAAGGTCTTTGAGGAAATGTCGTAAGTAATGCCTTTTATATCAGCTGGTATCTGCAAAGCAGTAAACCTGTTTACTGAGCCTATTCAACTGCAGATGAATAAACTATTCCAGCTGATGAGTTTTTCAGGAGCAAACTATCCTTAGAGTTTGTACAGAAGAGAAGTTGAAGTGTTCACATTGGTTTGAAGAGGAAATGGCGTCTTTTATGCTTGAACTCTTTTTGTGCATTTATAAAAGGCAACAAAAATCCAAGCAGAAAAGATAAGGTACATTTAATTTCCTAAGCATTTATAAACCTCTTTCCATATATTCTTTTTTATTAACTTTTCAAGTGTTCGTGGCTTAAAACAAAAACTCTCCTTGTCATAATTAAGGAGGGGACCTTTCTTGCTCTAACAGCATTCATTGCCCATTGGATGGTGAAGGAGCAACGTTGGGTTATGGAGGAAGCCTCCAAGACATATTACACAATGTTGGAAAGGAGAGGTCTATTTCATGGAGGTTCTCAAAGTGATTTAATATGACTAAATGCCTTGTTGCTGCATTGTTTTTATTCAAGAAGAATTTGTGCCACTCTAAATTACTGCGGCATTTTTTCACGTGCATATGTGCTGCAGATTTTTCTTGTTGGAAGTTGCATGTTTATCCAGTAATTAGTAAATCATTTTTGTGACAGTGCTATTCTTAATGCTGTGGATCAGTTAGCTGACTACCAATATGGAAGATGTTTGCCCCTCTGTCCAATTAATCCCATTCCTTGTCATTCACATTTTAGCAACGTGTAGAACCACAAAGTTAATGACGTAGGAGACATCTTGGATGGCCAGGTACATAATCCTTTTTCTTGTTGTAGGTCTCGTCAGCCTGTCTCAGCCCCTCTCTTTTCATGTCCTGACAAAAACAAGGTTAATTTCATCCCAACCGGATCAGCTTTCTGTCCTGTAAAACTCCTGGGCCCCCTCCTTCCTGCTTCAGACCTGACGCTGAAGAACTCTCCAAACTCTGGTCAAAGCACAGCTTTGAGCACCCTGACTGTTGAGCAGCTTTCGTCTCGGGTTTCTTTCTCATCTCTGTCAGATGACACCAGCACAGTGGACTCCCCAGAGGTCCCGGTACAGCAGCCGTCCCCACAGCAGCAGCCGCTTTTGCAAGAAATTCAGACTGAAGAGCATTCCTCTCCTCAGAGCTACGTGTTAATCTAGACCAAGGTGGAGCAGGCCTCTGCCCTGAAACAAGGACTGAGGAGACAGTAGTTCAGATACATCTGCATGAGCTGGCAACCTTTCAGAACAACACGGAATACTTAGCAGCATTCTCAAAGAATATCTCAACGCTGTTCTTGGCAGGGACAGAACTCATATTCAGCATTTTTTGTGAGAAAGCAGTAATGCCTGCAGAATCCATATGTCGTTAAGCGTTTTAAGTGGAGACTATGCATTTCATAGTATGTTTGACCAGATTAGTACTGTGTCCTGTGTTCTGTTTCAAATTCTACAGTATAAATAAGCTCTATATATATATATAAAAGGAAAAAAAAAGTTGCCTGTCTGAATAGAAGATGTCTTGCTGTGTTGTGTCCTATGGAAAATACTGTACTTCAGGATTATGTTTACAATTGATCCAGGTGTTTATGTTTCTAACTTCTGTAATACACACAATGCAAAAAAAAAAAGAAAAAAAAAAAGAAAAAAAGTGGCCACAACAGTTGCACAGTGCCCACCCTATGGCCTAGCTTCAGGTACTTCTCTTGAAGTGTAAACTCAGGTAACTTGGAATGTATATCATATTGGGATATAAAATATTTTACAGCTACAAAGCTAAAGAGGGAACATCACTCTTTTGCCTTTCCTTATTTTATGCATTAATATTTCCTCATTACATTCCACTCTTTTGGAATAAGTGCATTCAGATCCAGGAGAACGATGACCCTGGACATGGGTGAACATGAGGAGAACCAGCAAATCTGTGATGTATATCACTTTGTCATGTGCTTACAAGTAAAACAACTGTTGCATTTACTGTCATTTCAATATATGTAAAAATGTGGCATTTAAAGGTTTCAGGTGTTGCTCAGTTAATGACTGTTAAACTGTTGCAAATAAAGTGTTCAGTACTAGGCTGTACATGAGAAACATTCCACGTTGTGTGTGAGAGAATTTTGAAAGACAAGAATGTTTTTGTTCAAGGACAGACATTTTTTCAGGTTTCACAGAGGGGATGATGGGGATTTCCTCTCATGGTTTTGTTGGCAATTAGGGATGTGAAATGCTACTGTTACCGTCTAAAAGTCAAATTAATGTTTAGTTTCTCTTTTGGAAATGTTCATTCATTTGCTGGTTGGGAATAGGTTTTCAGATTTTGTCAAGCAGTGTTAGGTGCGCAGCATTTTATTTATGTAGTCAGTAATTGTGTTTTGGGATTAAAGTCCAAAAGTAGCAAGTGGGTGTTCTAAGAAGGGTGGGGAAAACAGTAGTTTTAAGTTCATGTTACTTAATCAAAGCTTCTCCCATAACTTTCAGTTACTTAAGCTGTGTGTGTGAAAGTGTGTTTTACCCCCTCCTTAAGTGTGAATAAAAGAAAAATCCTTATGAAATACTCCTGGTTTTGCAGGCTGGACACTTTTTCAAAATAAGACACAGCAAGAATGGGTTAGTGGTGCTCTTCTGTTGTACTGCAAGAAGAGGAGCGTTGCTTTCAGAGATAATTTCCTGTGATACAAAGAGGACCCCAAAGGCAAAATAAACTTGATGTTCTTGCTCCATTGCTTTCAGCTCAGTGGAACTACATTTATGCTGTCTGCTCCTAAGAGAATAAGGTTCACCTTTTCCAGGAATGAAGAGATTAGTAGCCTGCAGCTACTGAGCATTTAAACTTGCTCCATTATGTTTTTTTCCTCTTTTGATGATGAGACTGCAGGGGGGTGAGAGGGAGCCACCGATAACTACTCACTGAATATGTGCTTTCTTTGGAGATAAAGCATTGTTTCCTTTTTATTACTGAGGTTTTGGTAATACTGTCTCACAAGGTGGGATTTGCAGCCTAGAAAACAAGTCACTGTTTTTGACTCCCCTTGCAGAAATATAGGAGAGAGAGGTCTGTCTCTAACTCTTTTCATGTGAAAAAACACCTTGAAACACAACAGCCATCTTTAACCCTACTAATCTCAGGCCTGGGTGAAAACGCTATATATTTTATAGACTGAAGATAAAGGGGAGAAAATACTCATGGTGTAAGTATCGATTCCTTTTAATACTTTTCTTTCTAGCTTAACATTGCAGTATGATGACCTTTTTATGCTCTGGTTATGTCCAGATAAGAAATCATAGTCTCTGTTATTGGTGTTAGGTTACCAGGGGATATGATGAGTGGGTTTTAGATCAGTGATGAGCTCTGTACAGTATTTGCAATGCCATTATGTGTTCTCTTTATTTTTTCCACGAGAAACTAAATATTAATTAAATTGCACATTTGTTCTTAGCAGATTTGAAGGTTTTGAACCAAATGTGTTAAAGCTAATGCTTTGCCATGTAAATTTCCCAGCAGTTGTTTATCTCAATTGTATTCTACATCCAGCTGTAGAAATTTGTCAAATATTGTTTAAAGTTTTGTACATAGTTGTACTGTTATTTCTAGCCACTGTGCTGAACAGTATTCAAGTTATCACACAATATTGCTTTACACAAGGAAATGTGTGGCTTTTGTTTTGTAATTTTTTTCGGTATAGAAGTTCCTGTGTCTTATTTAAATAAAAATTATAGTTAAAAAAAACGTGGTGGGGGCGATGCACAAAAGCAGTGGTTCATTTATTTGGTTTGGAAACCGTATGAAACACCATAGAGAGAGTAAAGTTTAATACTGTTCCAAATTTACATCTGGAACAATGTCAGCCATGTATCCTTATGACTGGTCTGCTGTGTCTTCTAGAACAAGATCATTTCTTCTCTATGGTTTTTTGCATAGCACTTCTAGGAAGGGGAAAAAATATAAAAATAGCTGAATGCTTAAATATGCTTAAAATAGCGTATTTTATTTCTGCATGTGAGGTTATTCTTTCTTCAGAGCATGGAGAAAACATCAGTTAAGCGTTATTGGAAACTGTATCTGCTGCTGTGTTTGTGGTATGGCTAATTTCAAGTTGTCTGTTGAAAATTGTGAAAGCCATTAGATGTTTCACTCTGTGAAACTAAACTAAACCCCTAAAGGATGTGGTAGAAATCTACTGACAGGCTTGGTTTTGTGTTGTTTTGTATGAGTCAAATGATTGTCATGTGACTTGCAGAATAATTATTTCCAGATGGGAGTGAGGGGAGGGAGGAAGAAGAGTATTTAAATACATGTAAATCCTCCAAAGTCAGTGTTTACTGAAGAGCACCATGGCAATGATCATCAAGAATGGTTTAATGCTTATTATCAGTAAGTGGAATTGTAAGTTTTAAGCATCCCAAAGATTACAAGGTTTCGATGTGACTATGTTAAAAACGTTAACTGAAAGCTAACTGAAATGCTAAAAGTCTGGAGCTTCACAGGGCATATCATCCTACCCAGCATGATGTCCTTCAGTCAGAAACAGCTTGCTTTCAGCCATTTCATCATCGGGTCTTGATAGGAAACGCTTTGTGACTGCCTTGTCCTCTAAACTGGATTTGGCTGCAGCACTTTCGGGCTGTCCTTGTGTGGGAGGGTTTTTTCTTCTGAAGAATTGCTTTGACAAGAGCATGTATCTGGCCTGAAAGGACGTGATGCAACTTGTACCACCGGTAACTTTTTCACCATCCCCACGGTGAACCTAGGCCTCACCTGCTTAGTTATGGTTGTGGTTAACATGCTGCTTCCACTTTGAAGTTGTGTGCTTAGTGCAGTTCACTACCTATGTCTTCCCCAAAGCCAAGACAAGCAGTCTGAAAAGTGCTGGGAGTAGAGAGCTATGTAGAGAAATAATCTCTTGTGTCGCAGCTTTGTGACTAAAAGATCTTTCTTGACTTCTTCACCAAAAGGGTCGTGAAGCATTAGAACAGGCTGCCCAGGGAAGTGACGGAGTCACCATGCCTGGAAGTATTTAAAAGATGTATTAATGTGGTGCTTAGGGACATGGTTTAAGGGTGGACTTGGCAGTGCGAGGTTAAGTTGGACTTGATAGTCCTAAGGGTTTTTCCAATGTAAACTATTCTATGACTTGAATGTTACATTTTCTAGAGTTCTTGGTTCTGGAAGTGGACTCTTCAGATAATGGAAGAATTTGTAAGGTGAGCCCTTGGCTACATGTGCTGGAGGTAGGGGGCAACAGATAGTGACCCGCTTCTGTTTAGAAAGCAGAGTGCTGTCGGGGGAATGATTCACGGCTTCCTGACAAATCAGTTCTTGGGAAGGGCCAGATACTAGCCCAAGGTTAGAGTCTTGGTATCTTCACAGTATTTAAACATAAGCCTGCAAGCCTGGAGTAATACAAAATGAACACAAGAAAGTGAATGGATTAGAGGTGTTGGCTGGCATTGCAGTTGCAAGCAAAGACCACTGAGGCTTAGCAAACTACTACATGAGGTAATGGATTGATACCTTCACCCATTACTTGAGGTAAAAACCAAGCAGCTCAAAGATAACAGATGACTAGTAGAAGTGTATGTAACAATTACTGCTGCAAAACAGCCTGGCTTGCTTTGCCAAATACAGCCATGCAAATACATTTTGAAGCTACAGAACTGGGAGGAAATAACCATAGTTCCTGTGATGTGCTTCCAGAACATAAATGCAAGGAAAAAGTGAGTGAAAGCTGGGAAAGTACAACTGTTACTGGGACGTGCACGTACAGCCTTTCATAGCTGGTGCTTGGCTAAAGGAAGTTGTTTGATCAAAGATTGTCATGCTGTTAAAATACATGTGTTTTGTCTCTGTTTGTGTTAGTGTAACCAGTCCTGGAAAACTAGTTCAGGAAAAGGCTGGAGAAGGCTCAGAGAAGAGCTGTAGGAATGAGTGAGGTACTGGAAAAAAAACACTCAGCAAGGTTTTGTAGGAGCTCAGCATGTTTAACTTGATGGCTCAGGAGGGCTTAATCCCAGTTAGTAAATAACCTATGTATGAAGTACTTAGTAATGAGCTACTTAAATTTAACAGACACAGAGTACTGAAGCAATAAAAAAAAAAGCAGCTGGATGCATTCACACTGGAAATGTGGATTTATTTTAGCACCAAGAGTAATTAGGTACTGGGCCAACTTGCAAAGGTGGATGTTTTCAAGTACTGAGATGTTTAAAATGAGTTGATCTTACAAAGAATGTGCTTGAAAATGGTGTTTTTATACGCCTATCATGATTATTTGGGGCTTTTCATATTTCAGTTGACTTTGAAGAGGCAGGGGTTTTACCTACCATAAGCATTCTTGCCCCTCTAAAAAAGTAGCATGCTGCAGTATTTTTAACTAGAGAATTAACACTTTTTAAATGATCTGGAAGAGTTCTTTGAAGATAATCTCTGGCTTTTGAAAATCTTTTAGTTTGCAGCACACATGCAGTCTCCAGTAAAGCAGTGGTGGTTGAGCAGCTTTATAGTGGTTTTGATTTCTGTCACCTCAATAGCACCATAATTTTGGCTGGAGATTAGCGATGTTCTTTTGGGGTGCAAAAGATCACAGAAATAATGTGTCACTCAAATGGGACTGATTGATAGGAAAATACACTGATCCAGAAGGTAGAGCGTTTCCTCAGTAAAGACCACAGTGGAAGTCAATGAACATGCAAGTTGAACTGCAAATTCAATTGACAAAAAAAAAATAGCAATCAGATGAGCTGGATTAGGGAAATAACCCCTTTTTTATGAAGAACTTGAAGTTTATCTCAGGTTGCAACAAGCTTGGTGTTAAATTGGCTGCCTTGAGCTGGAGCCTGGAAGCTCCTGCAGAAGAGTTGGGAGCTTGGGAGAAAAGAAAGGTATGTAATCTTCCCCCTGGCCTTGTATGGGGATCTGAGCTTGTTAATTCAGCACAATTAGGCTAATAATGGCATCTCTAGAAAAATAAGTTTGTGAGGGGTGTTAGATGTTTTCGGTGTGTATGGGCACAGTGAAGTGCATGGTTAAGCTTTGCAGTGATTTGTACAGCTGTTGGTTGAGAAACAGGGTTTGCTCAGGGCAATGTATGTTAAGTGAAGTAATACCCATGGTAACTGATTTCTTGTACCCTGGTTTTTGCTTTTACTCCTCCAAATAAACTGTAAGTAAATAGCGCTATCTAAACCCACGCTTCTTAGCATGTCTTGGTAACTAACTCTGGGTGTCCAACTGCTTACTGCAGGAGGAGATGAGAACTGAGAGCTCTTGAGATTTTGGGGGAAGGAGGTTCTTTCTCCATGGAGGAGAAAGCTAAAAGGAACTAGACTCCCTGTTAAGGTTTGGTGCCAAAGGGCTGCGTGATGCAATTGCTCCTTTCAGATTTGTGTTTGGATAAGAATTTCTAGTCCTGCCCTATCTCTGTGATGCAGAGGTTTCTCAGGGGGTAACTGCCTGCATTTCCATCAGACTGGTGGTATCTCTGGGCTTGTTACATAGTGAAGAAAGAACTCATCCATGTGAAAAATTAAAAACTAAAGGTGTTGACTTTGGAAACTAAACCTTGGTTTAGGAAACAGGGGAAAAAAATACCCTTGACTCTGCTTTTGTGATTCCTTTAGATTCTAACTCACTGTATGTCGTGAGGTGTCAGTCACTGAAAAAATTTCAGGTGTAGCCTTACATCTCTCTGACTGTACAGAGAGATGTATTACAGGCTTTCACTGCATGGTTTTATTTTGGATGGGGCATGTGTGTGTATTTTAAGGATTGCCTTCTCATTCAGGGGCTGTTGCTCATGAAACGAAGCTGGGTACAGTGGTAGACATGCTTTCTGTTTTGGTGAAGAATGCCAAGGAGACAGTTCAGGCACTTTCTGAAATCAGTGCTTAAGAACCTGCTTTCCTCTAGGGGGGACTTTCTGTCCTTTTTGACTCTTTTCTGGAGGGGAATGCTGAACCCCTGGGGGCAAGGTGGGGGGATGACGATTGTGGTAGTAGGCCTTTCTAATCAAAGAGAAAGCAAAGGCAGCCTAGGCCCTACCTGAACCTGATTTGGAGGATACCCCTGTATGTGCATATTTGTATGTATAGGATGTTCTTTGGGTTAGGAAGATAGTGGATGCCCTAATACAGCACTAGCCTGGATAAGTGTCATTCCGTCTCCAAATGAGGCCATCTAGCAATTGCCATCTATCTCTTTGCTGGCATCCTAATTGAAAGGCTGTTGGGTGCAGCGCTGTAGCATGATGTGGGTTTGTACCCAGTGAGAGAAAATACAGCTCCTCACAGTGCTGTTGTCTTGGCATTATTTGCCTATTTTGTCATTTTCAAGGTCTGTCTTGACCACATCACCTTGCAACCTTTGTTTGCAAAACCTGGACCACCTCTTTGGCACTCAGCACTGTCTCCTTAATGACCTGGATACAAGTCCCCAGCAAGCTGGGAACCTCCCTGGATATCAGGTCAGACTGGCAGCAGAGAGCTGCCCACTGCATTCAGCCACTGGGTCCGGGCTTGGCAGTTGCAGGGGCTTCGTGGACATGGCTCCCAGGGCAGCAGCCCTGTTCTGTAGATGCAGATGGGCAGGTGGAGCAGGAGCTGTCCTCCTGGTGCCAGAATATCACCACCTCCCCACCTTCACCATCATGGGGGTCTCCATTTCCCAGCCTGGTATGTACAGGCTCTGCCTGCCCCTCCTGCCTGGGAGTCTCTTTCTACCATCTCTGGTAACCAGGAGAGGTTTCCTGCTCCTTGCTGCAAACCAAGAGGATGTGACATGGCCTCCTACAGCCTTCAGGACTTGAGGCAGGCAGCATCACAGTGGTGTTTTGGGCCCCAGCAGTAAGCTGGGGATAGGAACCATCATGAGCCCATCAGTCACGGTAAGACTGGCCCCAAGGTACTTGACACTATCATGGCTCAGGCATTTGTGCTGTGTTTTAGTTTTACTGTGTTTTGTTTCATAACCCTGATGCAGAAAATAAGCACCTTGATAGAGATTTTATCAATGCTGATGGTATGTATACTGGATTAAGTTTTCCTTGCAGAAAGGCACTTGCTTCACTTTGGCAGTCCTCCCTGTGGAAAGCAACTTGTTTTGTTTTGGCAGTGCTACACAGCAGGACGACTTATGTTGTGGCCATAGAAGCATTTTCCTGTATCTTAAAACACTTTCTTTTTTTCCACTTGGATAACAACCATCAAAAAAAACAACATTATGTACCCCAAACTCAATTAAGCCCTCCATTAAATACTTCATGCGTTTATGGGGAACAGAGGGGGAACCCAAACCACTTACAGCGAAGCTGTGCTGTTCATTGAAAACCACCCCAGGACAGACAGTTCAATCTGCTCCTGAAAATATCAAGTAGGAAAATGACCCATTATGGATTTTTAGTGTTTGCTGACTGCTTTTAGTGTTTGGTAGTAGGATGGGCTGTTAAAATGGGTGGGAGTAAGAGCAGGGGCCTTGAAGCAGTGTCAGTGCAGCCTTTCTTCCTGATTGCCTGATTGCTATTTAGTCTTGTTTCCCTTTGTTTTGTTTCGTAAGCCATTCCCATGGCTTAAACTGTGAGTGGTGAGATGGTGCTGCACTCCTGGAGGTCTACCCAGCCTTTGAAGCACAGCGATAATAGCTAATGAACATGGCAAAAGCTGGGAAAGCCAAGAGCTCTCAGGCCTCCGAGGAGACCCTGATTGCTTCCCTTAAAGCTGAAAGTAAAAGCTGTGAAGTGCTCGGTGTGGGGAGAGGAGGGAGGGTTAGGGACTGATAAAAGGAAGATTTTGTTTAATTAAGGGTTTCCTAATAATTTCCGTACATGAATAGCAGTAACAGCTGTGTGTATTGTGCAGGTAAGCTTGGCTGTGGTTTGGTATCCAGTGGAGGTGGCCACAAGCCCTGCCCAAGGGCTCTGGCATTGCTGTAGCCACTGCTGGCATCGCCCCCTAACACAGGCTGCCTGTGTGACCTCTGCTGCCTCTAATACTGTTTTCTTTCCTTCTTTTAGCCAAGTTTTCAGCCAAATCAGTGCCGTTACAGGCGACTCTTGCAGTTGGAAAGGCCCTGCTAGGACATTGGAGTGGTGGCCCACACTGAGATGGGTTTGGGATGCTCAAGGACCTGAGCCCTGGGCAGGCTTCTGTGACTTAACAGCACAGGCTGGCATTTCTGGGGGAAAAGCCTTGGGCTGCTCATGTGCCTCTGGCTCCTGTGCAGC
Source organism: Lathamus discolor (assembly GCF_037157495.1). Taxonomy (NCBI): domain Eukaryota; kingdom Metazoa; phylum Chordata; class Aves; order Psittaciformes; family Psittacidae; genus Lathamus; species Lathamus discolor. Next base: position 25,795,239 of record NC_088885.1, read on the forward strand.
CCTGGCTGCTATGGCCAGTTCCAGGGCCAACCATGCAGAAAGGTCAGACCAGCCCAAGACCAGCTGAACTGTAGATAGGAAAAACCCTTCCAGGGCTTGTCCCATTCTTCAGATCTCTCTCGTCTTCAGAAAATCAAATCGAGCTATTGCCCTGCCACGGTGAGGGTCATGCTCTGCTGTCAGACTCTGGTGTTACAAAGCTCTGGTACTCCAGTTCAAGGCAGAGATGACCATGGAAGACCACACAGACTGACTAATCAGTCCAGAAAAACAGGCAGCTGTAACAGCAAAGTGATTACTTCAGTGGCCCATGATTTTAATTTCTGCATCTTGCATGTAAAGGGTTCATTCTGAGGATTGCACATGGAATAATAGCAGGAGTTTGTTTTTTTCCCCTTGTCGGATCCTGCTCCTGTTACATTCAGCGTGCCGTTTCCTGCAGCCAGCTGTTACCCACCCACCTAGATGCACACAGGGTGGATGACTTCATTGTGCAGCACTTCTAAAGGGTTTTTTTCCTCTCTGCAGCCTGTTGATGAAGCAAGCATATGGCTTCCAGCACCTGTCCTGGGGCCTTTCCTACTGCTGTGGAAGTCCAAAATAAAAGATACACCCTACAGTAGGTTTCTGGGGTGGGTTAAAGACTTTTGTTTGAAGGGAAGACTGGCTGTAACTTCTTCAACAGCTGAGGTAGGTCTGTAGTCACTTCTTATCTACTTTTTTTCTCCTCCCGTTTTGGTATTCATTACCCAATAAAGATTCCAACAGCAACCAGTGTAAATAGCTGGCAGATAGAATGAGCCAGACCTTCACCTCCAAGCTACAGCACGCTTCTCTCTTTTTAATTTAAATGTAACTTTTTGAAAGCACCAAAAACTTCGTACCCTTCCACTGTGGCTTAATCACCAGGTTGGACACACCAAGCTTTTGCTACGGTAGAACAGTTAAAAGTTGATGCACTTGATAGGAGTTGTATGCTGCTGCACGGCAAATGGCAGTCTCCTTGCTTTGTTATAGCAAGAATGGTTTGGGTTGGGACTTTTTGGGTTGAAAGGGACCTTTAAAGGTCTTCTAGTCCAGCCCTCCTGCCATGGACACCTTCCACCAGACCAGGTTGCTCAAAGCCCTATCCAGCCCAGCCTTGAACACTGCCAGGGATGGGGCAGCCACAGCTTCTCTGGGCAACCTGTGCTAGGGCCTCACCACCCTCACAGGGGAGAATTTCTTAGTAGCTAATCTAAACCTGCCCCTTTATCAGTTCAAAATTGTTGGCCCTTATCCTCAGGTCCTGGTAAAAAGTCTCTCTCAGTCTTTCTTATAGGCCTCCTTTATATCTTGAAAACCAATATAAGGTCTTCCCAGAGCCTTCTCTTCTCCAGGCTAAACAAGCCCAGTTCTCTCAGCCTGTCTCCGTAGCAGAGGTGCTCCAGACCTCAGAGCATCTTCCTGCCCTACTCTGGACTCACTCCACCATGTCTAACATGGTGGGCTCCTGTGCAGGGAAATACTTTGTATTACTTAAAGGGAAGATTATACTGGTTTCTAATTAGTCAATGAGGAGAAAAGTCAATTTTATGCTTAGGAGAGCACTGTTAATGAACACCTGGGTAATGGTCTGATTGACTGTAATGTCAGTGTGCCTTGGAGCTAGAGCCTGGATGGGTTCCCAAGGCCAAATTTGCTGAACCTGCATGGCCTGTTTGACCATAGAACCCACAGGAGTGCGCGTGTGTGGACATGGGGCTCACTTCCTGTGCACCATGGCAGCAGGTGTCTGTGCACCGAGCACATGCAGAGCGATGCCAGCAGCCCCAGCAGTGGGAAGCAGCTTACTTGTACCTGGTTTGAGAGCACAGCACTAGACTGTCTTAGCGTTTCTGCTTCTCAGATGAGGCAGACCCTCTGCTGCTTCGCTACTGTCAAGCCTGGTTGTTGCCTGTTTCCTGCCTTCCCATAGAGTGGCTTGTTTAAAAATACATCATTTACAAGGAGCAGAAACTAAAAGTAGGCTAACCAGAGGGGGATATACAGCAAATGCTAGATGAGATAGTGTGCCTGGGCTGCAGTGAGGACTCAATTTTTGGTTCCTTACATACCTGTAAACAGCCCTTGTAAATACTCTGGGTCCCTAGCTGGCTGGGGCTTATTATGGCCCAAGTCCAAAGCCTGCAACTAGTCCTCATGGAGGAGGCGAGTCAGCAAGGCGGGGCCAAACTGCACTGCCCAGCTCTTCTGTGCTGGCCTGCCCTGTGCCCCCTGACAGGGAGAAAAAAGCAGCTTGTGCTGGACCATATGGGTGGAAGCAGTAACTGCAGGAAGGGAGCCTGGAGAAGTGATGAGGGGCTGCACATTTACCATGTCAGTGTCTTGCAGCTAGTCTGAAAAATCTTTGGGAACTGCACTCAGAGAAGATAAGTCCTCCCAGCTCTTCCTTTGCCCTGGGGCTACTCCACCCCACATACTCTTAGCAACAAGCATGGACAGAACAACCACCATTGCTTCCTCAGTGGTGCTCATCCAGTATCCCGTGACACTGTGGTGGGATGTGATGTCAAATGGAAGAGACAGAGGCCCTGGGAAAGCTCATCATGATGCACAACACCTGAGAGCTGTGTCTTCATGTTAAATCTCTGGCTCTACTGAGCATTTCCAGGCTTTGATCCTGGAGCTGTCAGGGCTTGTAGGCCTGCTGCTATTCCCACTTGGAGCAAACCTGCTTCCTGTGTTCCTTCTCCACTCCCAGCTGCCTTGTTGTTTAAGCAGTCCTGTTTTTTCCAGCATGTGGAGCCCCTAACATTTGAAGGGCACCCATTTTAAAAAGGGTGTTGGGGGAAGGCAGGTGGTTGCTTGTGGCCAAGTGGTCCCGCTTTGACATGCAACAGTGTCGTGCCCATGCAATGTTGGATATGGAACCAGTAGAAGGGAACAAGGTAAATCATATCATACTATGTTGGAAGTTAATTTTGATTGCTTAACAAAGCCAGAAAAGTTACTTGAAAAAGTTACTTGTTAGTTTTCTCTATGAGCTGTTCTGTTCCCAAAGCGCGTGCTCCAGTTCCCCTGGAGCAGCTGTTCTTAGATTTGTAGAAACCTCAACTCACCAAAATCAATTACATCAACTTTAATAAACTTCCTGATAAAGACAGTTAATCAATTACCTCTGTTTTCATCCACCATAGGGGCTCTGCAGCTGTTTTTATTTTAAAACAAACCAGTACTAACCCAGGATAGGCCATGGGAATGAAGCATATTAAATCAAGATGAATGTTATGGGGGTAAGAACAATCAATCTGTAACTTCACCAGGATGATGAACTACCCTGTTGTCCCCCCTGCTACATCACAGAAAATCTCTCCCAACAGCACTGGGGTGTGGAGTGACATTGCAGCCCAGACTGCTGAGAAGCACGTGCCCTACACCTCATTAGAAGCAGGGAAGTATTGCTTGTAACTCTGTAATTAAGATTTTTGCCTGGCAAAAAAAAAAAAGCCTATTTGCAGGATGCTAGCTTTCTTGCTCTAGTTTGCAGCTCAATAAATGTTCACTATAATAATGCATTGTGCATCGGGATTTCAACTGCTTTTCTTTAAGCAAAATTAATCATATTTTAAATACCTTTGGCTCCTTTTTTTTTTTTTTTCTCATTTGAAAGTGTGAAAAAAAATGCATAGGGCAGAGACTGAGAACTCAAAGTTAAAGTTACTTTCAAAAATTACATACTACAAGGAACCTTAATATGAACTTATTAGTAGTGCAGGCTGGGGGGAGGAGGGAGAAGAAAACAACCCTGCAGCCATATTCTTCTTGTGTAAAAGGGACAATCATTCAGATGTTTTTCTACCTAAAATCATTATGAGGATTCATAGCTGAACTTGTGCAATGCCCTTAATTGTTCCAATCAAGACAGGAGCTTTTTTGTTTTTTAATTTAAATCCTGAAAGTCTAAAATCTGCGACCTAAAAACCAAACCCAAACACTTTGTAATGTCTTAAAGAAGAGTTAATTAGCTGTTTTGAAGGCAGTACAGCCTCATCTTTGCTTTTAGCCTAACTGCTTCAGCTACTAAAAATGCTAGAGTAGATTGTCCAGAAGTGTTTTAGCAACTATCAAGGCAAATGTAATCCAGAGCAAATTTAGCAACCACAGACTTGCTTAAAGTTGCAAGAATCTGTTTTATGATTTCAGTGGTAACCCAGCTGGACTGAAAAGCAGCCTGTCTATCCCTTGAGCTGCTAATATTTCTGGCATTGCAGATAATTACAGTTTGAGATGAAGAGGACTTTGGGCAAAATCCCATGTTATGAGTGCAAACTAGGACTCATAAGCGTAAATGCATCCCAGCATAAACCTTAGGTATTTCCCAGTTAATCCACTTTGTGTAGATGTCTTATTTACTGCCAGAGGCTGAAGCACAAAGTCAAGAGTTCAGGCTACCCCCGCAATGCTCAAGAAGGTTATGCATCCTACAAAAGACAGCTTATTGAGCAAGGGGCTGCCAGTACCAAACACCAGGAAACGCTGTGGAAGGAATCAAGTTTTATCTGTAGAAACAGTCAGATGTTTGCGTCAGCTTCTATGCCTTCGTTACCAGCCTCAGTGCTGGTAACACGGGTGGGTCGGGTACTGCACAGAGAGACAACTGTTGTACATGCAAATATTCTGCTAAACATCTGAAGAATTTCTCTGGCAAAAATTGAAGTACCTTGACACTCCCAGGCCTACAGTTTTGAACAGGGGTGTTTCAAACGTGCTGTGAAGGTTCAGCCAGATGAACTCTGGTCAGTCCAACCCCCATAGTCACAGTATGTAGTGTTTTAGCTAGGAGCTGTCAAGTGCACATTAATGCTGCTTAGTGTGGCCGTCAATGATGTGTGCTGCATTTGAAAAGAAGCAGGTCAATTCAGTTAACTTCTATGTTTATATAGCTATTTTCATGTTTCCAGTGCAGGTATTTAGTTATCTAATAGACCATGAGTCTACCTGAGTGTACAGTTAACTGGTAGCAAAAAGCTTCCCCAACATAAAAGGAAAATAAACTGAATTAAAAAAAGGCCAAATATAATAAATTGCAAAAGTACAGCACACACAACTTGTGCTCTTAAATGACTACTGCCCCATCCTTTTTCCCTTCCTTTGCTGTAAAATGAGAGTGGAGAGGCAAAGGGACACCGAATGAGTTCAAATTTTCTTACTGTCCTACTGGATTACTATTCTGAAACAGGGCGAGTTATTAGGTACTGTATAAAAACTGGTCATATGTTTTATTCTCAGATGCTTGTTACGTACCAATTCAACAGTGCACCAGCATTCCAGTGGGAATAAAAGGTCCTTTTTGTCAAAATCATTTTATTAAAGAGTTAATGTCACAGCAAGCTCTAAATGACACATGCTTCAGAAAGAAACTGGATGAAAAATACTCCCAACAGAAATATGAATGTTTCGAAAGCATGGTAAAGCATTGGTTGTCAGAAACTTCTGCAAACAGGTGTAAACTCTGTTGGTGCAATGAGAGAAACCTCAGAAAAGAAGCCTGCTGGGCATGACTTCTATTTATGTAGTGCAGTTTGTCTAATAAGTTAAATCAGAAAGGGTGCAATTTCCATGGCTGCATGGACTCAATTGCATTTCTTCAATAATTAGCCCTGGCACAGGTTTTTTACTGCAAGTACTAACAAAACAAATTTAGTTGGCATTTTAACAGAGCATTGATATATATTTTATATACATGATAGATGTCTGACTCATGCAGCCTCCCCAGTTACATATTGTTTTTTATTGACTCAAGAAACATTATAAAAAAATAGGTCTGCAATTTGTATTTCACTCCAGTGTTAGCTTTGTATCACCTCAGGCAAAGACAGTGTTTCAGCAGATAATCTAATTTGGCAAGAAATCTGCCCTAATTCTTAACCTCATTTTTGTAAATCCACGTAGAAAATAAATGCGAACTCTTTGTACAAAACAAGAGCAAATAACTGTACCTATATAAAAGGGGATTCATTCCCTTTATTATCATGGCACATACTTCATAGTTTCACAACAGCATACTAATTTTCATTTAGGTTTTTTTTTTTAAACTCCAAAATAGTGTTGATGAATGGAAGAATGTGAGTTACCATAGGCAGCTGAGTCATGCATTAAGCAATTCATGTTCCTTATCAGTTTTCCCAACAGCATCAGGATTGGATAATGGGTCAAGGTCAGCAAAGAGACTGAACCAGGCAGTCAAGTCTTTAGGATTCTTTGTAGGTTCTGGAAAAAAAAAAAAAAACAAGCAAAAAGAAAAAAGTGCAGACTTGTCAGCTATTTTAAAACAAAACTGACTGAATGTTTGACTGAGGTCAAACAAATGCTATGCTATTGTCTAATTAATTACTAAGGGCACTTCTGAGAAGAAAATCGGAATGAGTGATGGCATTTTAAAACACTACTTTTAACTGAATGTAGAACTTTAGTAAGAATAAATGTTTTACATCTGTCTGCTTGTACATTTTGTATGCCTCCTACCATGGTAAGTACAGGAATGCTTTACTTAAAAGCAGAAATAATCTCACCCTGTCTAGCTTCGTTTCACAAAAGTTATTTTATTTGTGTGTAATGTACCTGCATGCCTGTAACAAAGTAAAAGGAAAGTGAGAGCAAATTTTACTTTCAACCTCTATTACAGGACTAAACTCTTTCGTCTAAATCCAGTTCGTGCAACTGTTCTGTCCCCCCCATATATGACCACACAAGGTCATTACACATTTGGAACAAAGTTTAATGGGAAGGTATTGGTTGGAGAGAGAGGGGATATGTTTGAGAGCCAGTCCCAAATACAGCTTCTAGTATTAGTGTATTATTTGATTTTTATAAAAAAAGTGAGCCAGGAACTGGTCCAACAGGAGCTGGACTATCGCACCTATGTGTCTATACTGATTTGCAGATTTCAGAGAGGTCTCATACCTTCTCTTATTCCAACAGAGCAGATGTTCAGGTTAAAGCAGTGACAATTTTGGCTGCTATAAGGAAGGTCCATCATCACTTGCTTTGTTTTTTGTGACCCTATGCTTAATTATACTGATATTAAAATAAGTATTGTACTGATAGTGAAGTAAGTTGTGCTCTTCAGCTCAGAGAGATGACGTTGCACAAAAGCATTCCTTCTGACACAAGGAATTTATGGGTAAAATAGACTCTGCCTGGCATGACATTCATCTCAGGCTCTGCAAGGCTGAAGGATCTGCCATTTTCCATAAACACAGGTTTCAAAGCAGCTGAAGGCTGTTCCTTTTTTCTGGTGAAGCACCACGGCTGTTGTATCACACTCATTTCCAAAAGAGCTTCCAAAACACCTTAACCCTCTTTTGTTGTTTAGCTGAGCTGAAAAACATCAGTCTTTTAATCCCAGGAGGCAGGGGAAGAAAAACAAGTTACTCTTCTTCTGAACTGAACATCTTTGACGTAGCCTCTGATCAAACGCGAATGCATAGAACAGGCTACAAACCAGCAATAAGGATTCAACGTATTTTTGGTTCATTTATCCAGAAAACCCTAGTCAAAATCAGCATGGCTTTGTGTCAGTAGATGGCAGGACTACGCACTCTTGGCTCAGTTGCATAAAGTGAATGAAGTTTCATAACAGATGATTACTGATATGATGTATGTTATCAACAAAATTTGCAATTAGGGCTCTTCTGCCTTACCAGTAGCCTGTATTTTAGCCACAGTATCCTCCTAGAGCTTCAAAACATTGTTCAGCATAGACAAAGTGCATGCAGATGCTATTCTGTGTGACTGAAAATTAAAGTAGTAGAAGAAACTGTAGTTTCAACTCACTCGTTACATAGTAACACAAAGTACCCTCCTGACTTACTACAAGCACTGAAGCCTACCAAAGAAATACATACACACATAATCAGCACCGAAACAAAGTGATTCATTAGTGAGCACAAGCTCATTGACATGTAATTACTGTAAATATAGGTTTTATTAAGATAGAGTAGCTAGAAGATAGAGTAACTGGAAAGACACAAGAGTCACAGCTAAAAAGGAAAAGCAAAGTAATTGAAAAAATAAATGACTGAATCACCTCTTAAGGGGGGTGTCTTGTTAGCGTTCACATTCAGGCTGTTTGGTTTCTGTGCTGGCTGGGGTATAGATGGCGGGCTCACACTGTTAGCTGCCCATCCTAAAATTCAATAATACAACAGCATTAGCATGAAAAATGACTTTGTTAACTCTAAGTGTCTGGCAGCACGATGCACACACCACACAACTGAGCAAAACATTACATTTATGGTTATGGTTGTTAATATCTTTCCTTGTACACAAGAAATCTGCAGCCAGATACTTCAGACACTTTCAGATACTTCCTTTATCCTTAAGAAAAGAATATCTGTGGATCAGTTCCCTCACCTCTAGATTCAGGCAACTGTATTCTTTTCAAACCTTTAACTTGGGTAAACAAGAAGATTTTCTCTTGTTTATTTTATCTAATCACAGTTAATACTTGTTCACTGAAAGGCTAGTACAGCAGTTAAGTCAAGCACAGCCACAGGGAGAAGAGTATCACTTACATTTGGGTGAAAATATCACGTACGCTAAACATTTTCTCCACCTTTCTGTACAGTTCCAAACAATTCCATTTTGTCAACTATTCCAGAAAAAAATATTTGGAGACCCCAGATTTTTTAGTTAATTTTGAAATAATTAATTATGGAAAAAAAATAATTCTTGAAAAGCACTTTGAAGAATTGAATTCAAGATGCACTACTTTGAGTTAACTTAAAACTAGGGTTTAATGGAGCATTTCTTTGTTCTTCATCTGAAAGGGTCATCTCATCAGAAAAAGAGTAACTATGCAGGAAAAAGTGAAACTGGGTATTAACAATTTTTTGTTCTTATATGCATATTCCATAGCTACAAGAGAGTAATGATAAATACAGTTAGTGATGCCAGATGAACTAAGGAAAATGAAGTAGAGGGGGGTACCCCTAGTTCAGAAATGTATTAGGAAAAAACCAAGCATTTTTATCCTTGGCTTAAGATACTTAAATTCTCATGCTTTATCACATTTAGAAGACTGGAGGTCACATTCCTACTTTCAGTAACATCTCCTTTAAGTATACCTGATTAATTATCCACCCATCCATCCATCTCAGGGATCTGGTATATCTAACTCTGCCGTATGAACAAACAGGATACTCATCTGTAGACAGTTAGCATTTCCTTATTCAGTCTGTTTTTTCTACAAGTTCATGCTTTCACATACTTTTCTAACCTCTTTGTATTCCCCCCCCCACCCCCCCACCCCCATCAGATACTGGTACCCAGTTGCTGTACTTTACTGACAGTTACTCTAACAGCCATATGAGTCACAAAACCCATTCCTCACTATGATTATTCTCATCACTCTTTAGCCTTACCTTGAATATAAAAGATCTGAAGCTCAAGGTGTGTTATTAAAAAGTGGCAAGAACAGTGTTTGTATAAAATCACACGAATTAAGAAGAAAATTTAAAGCCACAAATATCCTCTGTATCTCTAAGGAAACAAATAAAAAAGTTCTTCAAAATCTGGATGTGAAGTGCTCACATATGTTTGTTCTAGGCAAGGGTGATAAAGGCTTATGAGTTAGCCTGTGCCCCCTGATAAAGAGATTTTGCAGTTTACTCTTTCAAATAAGAAAATTTTAATCATAAATAATGAAAAGTATGGCCCTAACACTTCAGAATGACATACTTTTCCAGGCATTTTCTCTGCTTGTGTTACAAATGAGGAGTATGGCAGAGGACATTACACAAAACTACAGTAAACTGTAGTGCTTTGGGGTTGTTTGAAGATGCATTGCTAGAAAGTGTTTTCACATGTCAATGGATGGCAATGGATAAATCAAATGGCTTAAGTGAATAGGGCCAAATCCTAATTTCATAGAAATGAATGGGAGTGCTGCCTTGAAACTTTCTGTACAAGTCCCAGTGACTTCAGTGAGATCGGGAGTTGGCTGCCCCAGACCTCACTGATGTTGATTTACACTGATGAGACTGGCAAACACAGAACAAAACACTGCAGACCACTTAACTGTTTTGGAGCCCTCCTTTTGAGTCCCTGGACAAAGGCTGGGTAAATCCCTAGGGAGAGATGCTGTGGTCTGGTTTTCTGTTCATTGAAACACAGGTAGCTTAAGTACCACTTAGGAAACAAAAAGAACCTAATAGCAGCAACAAAATCATCCAACCAAAAATGTTTCAGAAAAGTTGTGATGCTTTCATAATTAACTTACCACCTATGAAAGTACCTGGAAAGTCTGCCAGAATTTTTATTAAATACTTTCATGAATTATGTTTTTAGTGTCCACTCACAATGAGCTACAGAGAACAAACAAAACCAACTGCAGCCTATCAACTTGAAAACAGTTGCAGGTCCTAAGCCTGTTCTGGTTTGCCTGTTCACAGGATGGCTTTGTTACATGACTAGACAAAAGATTATTGCTGAGACATCAAGGAAACCAAACAGCTTACTTTTTAGCTAGCATCTTCACAAATGCTACCACAATTAAATTTAGAAATGGAAATGGTAAGCTGCACATTTTCTTACCAACTAGAATAGATGCACATGTAGGGAAGATAAAGAGGAGCCCTTAGTGGTCTGAATAATTAAATGAAGCTATAACCTTCATGAAAGAGAAAGCTAATGCTGAAAAAGTGAAAAGACAACCAAACTACAAAGCTGCAAATGGAGTAGCATATAAAAGATTTCTTGGGAGCATGCTTTGTTTCTTATATACACACACACACACATACACACACACAATTATATGTATTTTAAACCAGCATCTGGTAGTCTTATAGCAACTCAAAATCTCATTGTGCTAGATCCTGCCTATAAATACAGCCAGAAAAAAATCCGAGCTGGGAATTCCTGACCATAACAGTTTATAACCTGCATAGCATTGTGCCTGTTTTACAGATTAAGATCTGAGGCAGAGAGAAAACAAAGCCCCAAAGATTTATGAGCATGCTTAACATAAAATAGGTAAGTAATCCCACTGAAGTTAATAGAAAAGTTAATGTGCTTAAAGTTAAGCATGTGAGTTTTAAGAATCTTTAGGGTCTTAAGGCCAAATTCACACAGGAAGTATGCAACATTGAGGCTCTAGTGTAGCACCTCACACTGAATAATTATTAAGCAATCCTACCAATTAGGAGGAAAAAAAAAAGAAAGTGTGGAGATGTATCACAAGTGCTCAGTAAAAATATCCCTAATTCACTTATTCTAATATTTGCAACTTGGGTGTTGAGATATGTTTAGTATTTGGTTAAAAAAGAAATAAAGTCTCTGTTTCCACATTTGTTGATAAAATCAGATTATGAAAGAAATGCTGTGAAGTGAAATGCAGTTTAAGATTAAATCTGAGATTTGACAAGATATAAAATGGCCATAATTTCACCTTCTGTTAGAAAATGAGAAATACAAAACTTAAAAAGGAAAACAGTCTATGAAAGTTAGTTTAAAAGATGAATTTTACATGGCAACCAGAGTCAACTGGGAACATGGTGATTATCAGAAACAATCACTCAGCTGATTAGCCCTGAGTTTTCAAATGCCAGTAGATCAATTACTACAATCTTTGCCAAAACCTTGGAAGTTCATTTGGAAACATCAACATGTTTTATTCTTCCAATTCAGATTTATTCCTTTTCTTATTCAAAAAGGTTTTGGGATAGCATGTTGACTGGAATGGATTTTCCACTTGTAGCGTTCCTTGAATGCAAAATACGTGAACTCAGATTTTGAAGTGCAAACAGCACAGACAATGCCAGTGTCTTGTGCAAATGAGAGCTATATCAACAGCCTCAGAAAGGATACCCAGCCCGTTTTTCATCTCCACCTCAAAAATATTATTCCTTCAAAAACATGTTTACATATAAAAATATGTAAAAACTCTGAAAAAAATTAAATCCCATATTTCTGTTGCTATTTTAAGTACTTTGCTTAAAATCTCTTTACATCTCTGTATCAAGAAAAGGTTTTTTTCATTGTTCTTTTTTTCCCTTTCAAAAGATACCATGTCTGCTTCTGTCACAAACTGTTTAATTTGACAATGCAATGACTAAACCTCTTGATTTTTTTTCAGCTCATATTTTATGAGGTCAAATCCTACACTCTTCTGGTCCCTCTTCACTCTATCAATCATACTCGTGTATGCATGACCTCATCATAAAAATTCATCTAAAACTGCACATCGTTGCAAATTTCGCTCCCCCAGTTTCCATCTAAACGCTGAAGTCAGTGAACACAAGTATCTGGCTTTAGGGGTGCTGGTGGTAACTGTATTTATAAGGTACATTTGCTGCCTTTGTTCTTGCCAAAATGTCCCAGGTCATTTTACATCACGTATGATTATACCAGCTGCATGGGTTCCAAGAAGTCATCTTCAGGACGGAATCAGTCTGCTAGTCTTTCTTACATCACTCTTGCCCAGATGAGATTTAAATTACTTGGGTTAGAGCCTAAAAAGGCAAGGTCTTCCTCTAGCCTGCAAAGCCCTAGGAGAAATCTAGCAGGACTGTGGGGAGGACGAAGGTAGTTGCTGTTGGCTGGTTATCACCAGTCTGCTTTCCTCCCTCCCTTCCTCAAAGCCAAAACAGCAGCAGGAAAGCTCTGCCCTAGTTTCCCCCCTCTTTCCTCTCCTCCCAGCAGCAGCTTGGAAAACCCAAGAAAATGAACTGTATAGAATAAAAGGGAAAGAAAGAGTTGCATCTCTCAAAGAAAGAGTTGATAACCAGCCTAAAAGAGGAATCCACCTGTATGGTTGCTAGGATGCGACAACCCATTCTATCCTTAGCCATAACCCTGCACACAACAGTATGGGATGCTTTAGGGGAAAAAAACCCAAACCAAACCAACAAAACAAAAAACCCAGGAAATTAATGACTGCAACTGATTTTCACCAAGTTGTTTAAAAATAGTATTCCCAGACAAAATACAGTAATAATTTTTGGTTCTTTGGCCCCTTAACAGAGACAGTTGTGAATTAAACAGTAAAACCAACTCAAGCAGATTTTCTGTTACAGGGGAAAAAAAAAAAATCTCAAAGGCCTCCAAAACATTTCAGAAACTCAATGAAAACATTCAAGACAGTAATTTTGACTTCAGGTTTTGGGTACTTCATTCACAAACATGGAATGCGTACAGCTAGAAAACCAAATACGCTACTCACATTTTTTTCTACAGGCCACACTGTACTTTAACTTGAAGGTTTCTGCAGCTATGGCACAACATAAGCTGTCACATAAGCTTCTGCATAGCAGAAACCCATACCCTAAAACCTAAAACTGAAACACTAGCAGAACAAGATGAGTTCTCACCATGTAAAGATGACTGCAAGTCATTCATGTTTTGGTCTAACAGCTGTGACGGCAAGTAGCCTGATGGTGTTGGGGCCACAGATGATGAAGTACTTTCCATATCTCCAGCTGAAGAGTTCACGGTGAGATCAGCAAGTGCAACCTGTCCAAAAACAGCTGTCCACTCTTTGCTGAATTCCCCATCGTCTGGGGAGGAAGCGTTGAGAATCTCATTCAGTAACACCATGTTATCACCAGGTTCTGACTCCAAGGACCTCACAAACTGATTCTTTGAAGCTGTCTCAGAACAAGAAAGTCAAGAGAAATCATTTTTTAGATGAACAAAGAAAAGAAGGAACCTTTTAAAAATATCCAATCTATGTTTTGCATGTTAAGTGAGATGGAGTATTTTTACATGAATATTTGCTGTTTTCTATTTTAGACCTAATTCTTTTGGACATCTGGACTTGTAGCTTATCCAACAAACAATTCCTCAGTTATCTTAGATAACTTCACTGCTGTTAAGACTCATTTCTCACTGAAACCAGTATTACAAGTATTCTTAAAAAAAAAAATCTATTGAACACCACACCAAAATCATTACATAGTCTAATATTTAAAACATTGGAGAAGACTACTTTTATGTTGCTTTTTGAAGTATTATATAAAGCTGTCAACCCCCAGAATGGTATAAATTTTAAATAAATAAAAGTTGGGGATTATTCTGAAATTTTGTGAGAAAACACTTAAGATCACCTTTATGACTTTCTGACCAGTGCTTGAGTCATTTGTTATTTCCTCGTAAGAACAGGCAACTCTACAGAGACTGAAATTTCTACACTGTTCAGTGTTGCAGTATCTTTATTTTTCCTCTCTTAGGCTGCTGAAAAATAACTGGGGCCACTTTCCTTCTGATTCCCCTTTCTAGTTTTCTAGCACCAGAACTGCAGCTGAAGAAACTCTTAGATCACTTGAGCCATTACTCCTTAAAAATTTTTTCCTATTTTAGAAATGTTATATGGCTATATAAAATACATGAAACACGTAACCAGGACTGTAATCCTTTTCTCTAGCTTACAAAATGTTTGGAAAGTGAAAGAACTATCAAGGAAGCCCAAGAGTTATTGTACTTGGAAACTAGAGCTCCACTGAGGGAGTACACAGATTACAAAAATGGTAGTTAACAATGTTGATAATGTTATGTTACTGATAGCCAGATCAGTTTATCTTAATTATGCTTGCTTCAAACTTGTGGTAAGGCACAGAAGCAACTTCAGTTTTCCAAAGTTCAGGCAGATCAGCTGAGCTCTCCAAGTTGCATAAGACTTGCAAAGACATCTTTAATCCTTTCTGGTTGGGATAAAAGATTGACAGTAGCAAAGTGGTTGCAACAGGCCATTTAATTTAAATGCAACTTCCTTCTCAGGAAAGTTCCCTTTCAATAGCTGTAATAATTTACAATGAAATGGCTGAAGTTGAGTCACAGGAGAAAAAAGGCACAAAACTGTTTTAAAATAGGCAGATGAGTCAGAATCCACACCTACGTACCAAGAAACAAACAAACCAACACATAAGGATTTTATTCATTACTGAAGTCAGCTCTGAGATTCAGTTCCATTCTAATTCACATGTTTATATACCTCTGTATGCCCTGACAAGGCTCAAAAACTAGAAATAGAAACATTACAAATACGTCAATTCTCCTGATGTTCCCACTAGACTAGAACTAAAATACCGTAGAAGACAATTTGTTCTTATGATTTTTTAGGCTGCTTTCCCATCTTCAGATAAACAGCAAAGAATGTTAATGTTGTCCAAACATCTACAATCCCCCTCAAGTTATTCACCAGGTGAGGCAGAGGGGTAAAGCCTTCTGTAGGCAAAACACATTTGCTAATTCAGAGGCACTTAAGAACTCTGATCTCTACAGGGCATCACCATCTCGAAGGTGACTTCAGGAGGCCCCTTCATGAACTTGCAAGGCTTGCCAGGGGAAATGCAAAGGCTGCATCATCAGTAACAGATCTACTAAGACATACCGCCAACACTGCACCTAACCACAAATGACCTACAACGGAACACAAGCTTTGCAGCAACACAGCTCAGTGCAAAACTCTGCGTCACGTGGGTATCCCATTGTAGTAGTCCCATTTTTACTGGGGGAGAAAGTACAACATATAGCTTTACATCTGATGAGCTGTTCTTGCTGTAGTGTGAACGACCACCAGAAATCACAGGAGTCACCATTTCTCATCTCAGCAGTTGTCCTTCCAATCTTCCCACAGGGACAACGCACCCAGGGCAGGGGAGGACAGGGTGGTGCTTATGCTCAGGCTACCTCAAGTAAGCAGCGGTAAGTTCTACTCTTGTTGGCAATAAATGTCATCTTGAAACCAGCCTTGCTTATTGAGATATTACTCATGTAGTATCTCTGCAATTTACTAGAATGATATGGACTTTCTCACCTCACCTCACCCATAAATGTTCTATTATTTCTTTTCCTGTTTCTGTTTTCACTGCCCATTTTCAGCCAAAATCCTTTTTTTCTATCTGCACATTCAGACCTAAGCTTATAAATGTCCATGAAAAAAAAGCCCCAAATTCCCAATAAAACACTGAAAAAAGAATGTCATTATATTTTTGTAGTTGCTTGAAAAAAGCCTCTAGCAACACTCACTGCAAACACACCTCATTTTTTTGGTAAAAATAAAAAAAATGGGAAGAGAAACTAAAAACATTTACAATGATACAAGATTGGAAACTCAGGATAAAGAATTGATTCTGAAACACACAAAAAGGTACCTCTAACTGAACTGTTTCACTTAAAATAATACAATATTCACTAGTCTAAAGCCAGCTAGTGCGTAAAATTAGGGTAAATGGCTGATACTGTAACATTATCATCCTTATCTGATGTAGCTACCCCACAACAATTGTACGCATTATCTGTATCTCCACTAAGAAGGCACAACAAGGAACGGAACTGAGTAAGGGGAAAACCAGAAGAAGAAAAGAACTTTATCAGACATGCACTCACCTTTTTTTATTAATCACAGAAAAGAAGTCATCACTACCTTATCCATCCACAGATTAGGGCTGCTTCTGAACAAACAGCTGAGGAACTTTCCCTGCTTCTGCCTTCACGGGTGATTCCCCACATGGGTAATTTCCCCATCCCCACAGTGCAAGAGACTGCCCATGGCAAACCCAAAGCCGAGGTGTTTGCAAATTCTCTCTTCCTTACCTACCATGAAGGCAGTTCTTTAAATAACGCCACATTACTCCCTCAATCTGACTGACTTAACTACACAAAGGGATTTTTTTCTTTGCTTCTTTACTTGCTTTTTGAGTTGCCACAGTTGTTTTTATTGTTGTTGAAGGTTTTTTATTCATTCTTTTGAGATATATGAGTGAAAAGCAATTGAGAAATTATAGGCAGTACTCTTCGTGCATATGAAAACTCAATATAAAACTTTTAGACAGATCTTTACATATGGTAAAATAGCAACCTTTGTTTAAAAAACCCAAGCAACCAAACAGCACATCCCCTTGAGCTGCCACAGATCTAACAAAAGCGTAAAGGTAGGAGTAGAGCCTGGAATGAAAAATTGCTTTCTCATGTGTGTATGAGAACAGCATAACTGATTTAACTGACTATGTGGCTGAAAGAAGCCACCAGTTCTTATAATGCTTTAATATGCCAAAATAATTTGTACATTTCTGACGTAAAATCTGGTTGTTACTAGTGTATTGCCAAGGGTTGTGGTATAACAACTGAAGAACCCAAAAGGAAAGTCTGTAAAATGTTATAGGAGGGGTAAGGTTTACAGAGTGGAACCTACTTAAGTGGGGAAAATTTGATATACTCAAGTATAGCTAATCTTGAATCATTAGCTATATGATTATATAGCTAATGATTATATATATGATCATTATATATATAATGATTATATATATTATATATATAATATATATATTATAGTATATAATAACCATTAGCTATATAAATATATATTACATATAGCTAATGGTTATATATATAGCTAATGATTACATATATAATTATATCTAATCATTATAGCTAATGACTATATATACAATGATTTTATATATATTATATATAGCTAATGATTATATATATATATATATATAAAATGATTATATAATTGTAATGATTATTACAATGCATTTTATCCCCAGTAAAGTTTACTTCACATTATAACATCAAGAATTGTGCCTCTGCATGTATATGGAGTTTCCTTTAACACTGTTCCAAAATTGCAGCTGTATAATTTCATTCAACCTTTCAGATTATGAAAACAATTATGATCTAAGATTAAAATTATACTTGGTGCTGTAATAGAAATGCAGATGAACCAGACATGCACTAATGTTTCATACCATTTTCTTCAGGTTGCAGGTCTAGTAAGTCATCTATGGCACCTAAATCAAAAAAGAAAAAAAAGAAGAAAAAAAGAAAAAAGCAATAAAGGAAGATCTGCAGTACACTAACAATCAGTATTTATACAGCTAAAGGTAGTTTTCTTAAGTCTCTTCACCTGAGTTCTGCTTGCGGTTACAATTTCCTTGTAATGTAGATGTGACATCCTTGCCATCGTCAGCTGTAATCAAAATCCATAAGCATGTCAAATTGCACTTTGCACAATACCTTGCATATAAACAACATCACTATGAACTCAAGATGCAATGGCTAATGTCATTCATGTTTAAAATGAACCTGGTAACAATGGATGAAAGGCCCAAGGTACAAGCATTTCTAAGAAGTGAGGCAAACTTCTGAATAAGAATCTGGGGGAAACTTCCTTTGAATCACCAACTGCCACACCAGTCCAGCTCCAGGATGAGTGCTCCCAACTGAGGTGACTAAAGGGATCAGACAGGTCTCTGCTGTCCTCTAGTAGCAGAGACACTTCTTTTAGAAGCCTCTACTTACAAAGGCCAGGAGAGAGCACAAAAGTGCCAGGACCTTATCAGTCCCTAAATCACCTTCCTTGCCAATTATGTTCTTCTCATGAAGCCAAGTCCAGGAATGGGAAAAAGGAATCTTTCCCCAAAGCACCCAGGTCAGTATATAAGAAAATGCACCTTTTCTCCTGAAGAAAAATAAATGGGCTAATTTCCCTCGCAGTAGGAGAGAAAATGTATAGCTGAGGGTTATAGGCTATCAGAGGTGAAAAAATACCACAGTGCTCCAACTATAACTAGTTTTGAGCAAGTCTCTTAAATTAGATGTGGAGTCAAAACAATCATTTATATTCCATCTATCAGTGAAAAGAAAGACATCTCCCTCAGGTCAGTAATCCCATTTAAGATACGTAGCAAAACAGGAGGGATGAGTTACCTGCTGAACATGCCTTTCCCCATTAACTGTTGAGGAAATCTAGCTTCTAGACAGCTAAGCCTGTAGCTCTGAAGGCGAATGAAGGACTTGGTCACAGTATTGCCAGAACTGGAAGGCAAATCTGCTGGAAGCCTCAAACTTGAGGCTGAAAAGGAGAAATAACATTCTCTACAGGGTAATAAAAATTGAATGCCAAACCCTTTCAATAGAAACTTCAAGGTGTGTTCAGAACTAAGTGAAACAGAACAGCTTGCTGTTTGAATCATATTATTTTAACAAGGCTTTCCTAGGACAATGACAGAAATGAATCAGATGGTCATTTAAGGACTGATGATCACATCTGATTACACTTTATATAAATAGTAGAGGCATAAGGATAAATACACATGACACTTCCATAAAAGGACAATGCACAAAGCTAAAGGGGAAAAAAACCCCAACCCTACACTGACTGGTGGGGGAGTGTGTGTTGGAAGTGAAAGAGAAGTTCACGAAAGGTGGGCTATGAATAGCTACAATTCTGTAACGAAGAAAGAACAACTGTTACTAAAAGCCTGCCTTAGTCAGTGGAAAATATGGTGGAGCCAACCTTAAAAACATCCGTAGTATAATAAGAGAAAATGCAGAGCAAATGATAATCAATTGAAAGTTATGAAGTAGAAGTAGTTGATGAGGAAAACTAAGATGAAACACAGCTCCATTGCGCGTAGCGTTACATCTGCATTACTTTAGTACATACAGAGTACTTCAAGGGGAAAAAAAAAAATCTTAGCAGTGGCACAGACCCACTAGTAAAGGGAGATGGAAAAATTTAGCAGAGCAGGAAGAAGTATTCCAAGATACTTCAGCTCCTTTAGAGATGATGGAGAAAGAGACAGAGCAAGGTATTTATATTATGGATGATAGTGAAATATTTTACAGCCCATAAGTAACTGAGATTCTAGAAAACATCTGCTAAGAAAATGTAAGTCGGATTTTGTATCCAAGAATATTAAAATATCTCATCAAAGAGGTATCTGATCTAATTAATCGCAAAACAGGTGAAGCTTCAAAACACTAGAAAAGTCCTAATATTGTGTCATTATTACAAAAATCACCCAAACAACAACAGTAATTAACAGGATGACTCATTAATTGTAGGTAACTATGGGCTGGTTGCTCACCATTACTTCTAGACAAAACATTAGCCAAATCCCATTCAAGTATGGGATTCAGCAAAAGAATATAAGCATAATAAATATTCCTGTAATAAAAGTTGGGTTTATGCAAAGCAGACCAAGTTAAAAAAACCCCTCAACTGATTTCTTTGATAAAACTATGAGCTTTCTTTGGTAAAAGTATTTGTTTAGAAACAACTTGTCTTTGTACTGCATAGCCTTCCAGCCAAAAGGTTAGCACTGCATAATATCTAGAATGAACATATTGAATGGATTAGGAACATGAAAACTAACAGATGTCAAAAAACAGTTGTTAGGAGAAATAACTGCAAAGCAGAAGTGTTTCTAGTTTAGATCTGCAAGGTTTAGTGTTATATCCATTGCTATTCAATGGCTTTAGCAGTCATCTGGAAGTAAATGCAAAATCACTCTTGAAAAAAATGCGCAAACAACTAACATACTATTAGAGGTGGTCATTCAGGCCAGTCATGCAGTTGCTGCAGCCAAAGCTGGGATAATTTCATACTGCTAAGTCATAAGTTATACCTCTAGGATAAGGAATATAAGTCATGCTGCAGAAATGAAGAACGAGTCTTAGAAAGCTGTGACAAAAAGAAACCGAGTCTTGATAACAAATTTAAATATGAGCTTCTAATTTGATATTGCGGAAAAATGAGATAATCTCCTTGAATTTAGAAATGGGAATGTGATTTTACCTTCTAGAAACAAGACATCAAAAATGTCCAGTTATATATTTCAGATTTTAAAAGGGATGTTGTACAGTGGAATAAACTCCATAAATAAAGGAGTAGATAAGATGTCTTCAAGACATCAATATAGTTAGCCTATCAAAATGGAGATTTGAAAGGAGTCTTGATTTTAATGTAGTACCTTTTAAGTATCTTC
The DNA here is from genome assembly GCF_037157495.1 of Lathamus discolor. Taxonomy (NCBI): domain Eukaryota; kingdom Metazoa; phylum Chordata; class Aves; order Psittaciformes; family Psittacidae; genus Lathamus; species Lathamus discolor. The sequence goes on from NC_088885.1 coordinate 25,815,995, forward strand.
ATGGAGGATAAAACACCACATGTTAAAAAGATTTTCCTCCATTCTCTTTAATTTAGTAGAAAAAGATATATTGAAGCCATGGCATTATTTAGGCTGGAAGAACCTCCAAGGGTCATCTTGTCCAAGCCCCTTGTCAGAGTAGAGTCAGCTGTGATGTTAGGTGTGGCCTACTTTCTTGATCTCGACACCTACTAATCATAGAATTGTTTGGTTTGGAAGGGACCTTAAAGATCATCTAGCCCATCATCTAGCCATGGGCTGGGACACCTCCCACTAGACCAGGTTGCTCAAAGCCCTGTCCAACCTGGCCTTGAACACTGCCAGGGATTAATCTGTAGGTTCTTTCCTTGAAGACATGCCCAATGTAAGAATTATGCCTTGGAAGACAAGCTATTCGACCTATCTAACAATAACTGAATGAATTGCAGTGTGATCTAATATGTAAGAGACTAGTTTAAATGGATCTTTCTGGCCTTAAGTTTCATGTATTTGTAGGGATTTGCTGGGTGATGCTGAATATATAGGAAATAAACAAAACTGAAAAAAAAACATGTATTACAGCACTTATGAAGTTATGATAAAAAGAAACAAAATACCTGAATAGTTTGATTCCTTGGTATGGCTCTCGTCATCTAATGAAATCAACCTTAATTTGAAAAAAATAAAAAATCGATAAAATAATTCTCAGGCTATAGAACAATATTTTTTTTTTTCTCTTTTTGGTCATACCATTAAAGAATCATATCAATAACAAACCAAGAGTAATTCAGATGGGCGCTCACATTTGCTGTATATGCTGGTCTGCTGTTAACTTTAAATGTTTCATTGGCAGAAGTCTGCTGAAAACCAAAATTAGACTGAAGACTATCAAAACCTACCACCTTTTCATTTTTCATCTAACTAAATCTCTGTAACGGAAAGTATAGTGTAGTGTGCTTCTCCAGATTTGGTCTTTCGTAACTATCATGGAGGTGATACAACTGTTCAAAACAAACAAACAAACAAACTAAAAATCAACAGGAGAGTTTTGTGCCATGGCAGCAGATTTCTAAATAAATGGAACAGCAGTGTTGATGAAAAAGCTCTTGACAGAATAAAAAGCTGTGGTTTACATGCAATTCTTATAAAAAGGTAACCACTTCTGTAAAGATTTTCTGCTAGAATACTTTCTAACTGCTGTTACTTTGTGTAAAGCTATTCAACCAGTAGGGAAGAAAGCTGACACAAGGCTGATGTGGTTAAGAGGCCTGTGCAGGCACATTCCTCCTATCCTCTAGTGACAGGACAGGAGTCATCACCTCTCCTGCTCCTGAGGATATGCTTGTGGCAAAGAAGAGGAAAATTAGAGTCAGGCCAAATTCTAGTATAAAGAATGTTTACTGTCAATGGAAAGTTTTCAGATTTTAAAAGCTTTGTTTTGTGTAATTCTTCTAGAATCTTAGATGATTATTTATGGTTTGTTTTAGACAGCAAAATGGTGACATATTTTTTCACCTCAGTTTTATGACAGACAAGAAAAAAGATAATCTATAAATAAATACAAGTACAACCATGACATATCATTTGATGCATTTGCTAGTAGGTGCAAATGCACACATCTTGCATAAATCATAAATTCATTCTAGACCTTTATATTCAACACTAAGGAGAACAGTTTATAAAATTACTTATTATTGTCACATGAGATGCAGCATATTCAAGGAAGTGCTGCGAAGACAACCACCTGCCAAATGGCACTTGGCCGAGTACTTTCTAATCTCAATAGTACCAAATCTGACCAATTTATATACTGGTTTTGGTCAGTGATTTTGAATCTAAACAAGTAAATAGGACTGGAAAACTGAACTCTTTAAAAATCCATTATAAATAGCTGAGCAAAACCCACTAGTCAGTCAAGCTGTTCTCTGCTTTTTGACAACTGATCCTTTGCTGGTCACTTTAAACAGGTGGCAGCAGGATTATATCAATGTTGCATCTCCTTGCAACTGAATCCTGATGGTCCCATAGGGGAGCAATCACATCTCATTCTCCTGTTCTCCTCTCCCCATAGCAGTTCATTCAAGAGCCTCTCTCACCTCAGAGCACCAAGTAACTCAAACCCCGGCAGCATCAGCTCACTTAGATGTACTTTACCCTAAGTACCTACTGCTTCATTGGATTACTAACTGATGCTGTATACATTACAAAAACTAATCGCTGCTCAAAGCAATCAGGAATCCATATCCTATTCCCAGGTGAAAGGAGATGCTGCTGAAGAGAGAAATAAAATGCTCGTATGTCTTCTCCCAGGTGTAGTTGTTTACCATTTCTTTTATTACAGAAAAAATGAAGCAAAAGCTGAAAAATATAGAGAAGGCTAACAAAGATGAAAAACATATAAAGGTTTAATGGGTCTTTTTAAATCTCTTAATTCCACCTTAAAATTTATTCATGTACACATTACAACATTTCAGGAATTCTTGTATTAAGCTTCCTATTAGCTAGTGTGATCAGACTAGCTGTGTCTGTATTTCCATTTATAAATCTTTGGTGACTTTAGCAACCAGAAAGCAGATTATAGACAAAAATATTTATTAATCTATAGGCCATGCAACTTACTGACTCTGCTGATCTTGTAGTGATTTGGTGCTCTCAATCTGCAGGTCCTCCTTTTCTGCTTTTTCTGTTAGTTTATTCACAGGATCTTGTAAGCTCTAGATAATAACCGTAATATAAATGAAGATAAGAAAACAAAATAGAATGTGTGTCATTTAAGACCAAACCAAACTACAGAACCCACATTAGTAAGAATGGTTTTGAGCTGTATCAAAACTATATCTGACTCAAACAAGCAAAATAAAAAAAATGCTTGAAGATACTCAAATTGAGTCACATGAACACCTTTTATACAAGAAGGTGATGCTTGAATACTTCTAAATTCATGCTCTGTTTCCAATATTTCTAAGTAAAACCATATACACCCTGTGCAAAGCAGGCACTGACAGCATGTTCTTTGCCATTTTGTGGGCTTTGCCTCTTTTTTTCCCCTCCTTTTTTCTCCCCATTCCCTTCTTTTTTTCCCCCAAGATGAGAAAAAATTTATTCTTTACATGATTATTCCTCATAAACTGCTTCTTTACTTCTTCAGTCTCTTTTTTCCTGACACAACTACTGACAAAACCTTGGCAACTGCAGTGTAATGGGAAGGTACTGTGTGCATCCTGAATCTGAAAACAAGCGTTATAATGTTGGATAGTTAGATAGAGGACAGGTGTGGTATTAGGAAGCCCTACTGTCCCTTTGCAATCTGAAAGACCGTGCTACAAGATAACAATGTGCAGTTTCCTTAGCATTTTTACAGCCAAAATTTGGATATGTGAACAAGCAATGACTGGCTCTCTGAGATTACAGGAGTGATACATATACTACTGGTTGTCTCTGTTATGCATTAGTTAGTACTGCTGTATGAAAAGCTAAATAACTGAATATAGTAATTAAATAATCACAGGTGTTAGCAATGTGGGTATTTGGCTTTATCAAATCGTTTTGCTGTGAAGGTGAAAACATGTTCCTATTCCCAATGCCTAACTCAGTTTCTGAAAAATAAAACCACATTTCATGTGCATAGTCCTGACTACTTGTGAGTTTATTTGTCTCACAGATATTCATAGTAGTGCATCTCACCCATCTTCTCCCCTCTTTCCCCAAAAGAGCTGAGGCTAAACCAAATAAGCCACCTTTTGTGCAGCACTTAATGAACACAAAAATCTCTAAATTGGAGAGATATCAATTTGATGGATGGACCACTCGGTGGATAAAGAACTGGCTGGACACAAAGAGTTGTGGTCAATGGCTTGATGTCCGGCTGGAGACCGGTAACGAGTGGTGTCCCTCAGGGATTGGTGTTGGGACTGGTCTTGTTTAACATCTTTGTCGGTGACAGGGACAGTGGGATTGAGTGCACCCTCAGCAAGTTTGCCGATGACACCAAGCTGTGTGGTTCGGTTGATATGCTGGAGGGAAGGGATGCCATCCAGAGGGACCTTGACACGCTTGTGAGGTGGGCTGATGCCAACCTTATGAAGTTCAACCATGACAAGTGCAAGGTTCTACACCTGGGTTGGGCCAATCCCAAGCATGGCTACAGATTGGGCAAAGAAGAGATTCAGAGCGGCCCTGCAGAGAAGGACTTGGGGGTGCTGGTTGATGAGAAAATGAACATGAGCCGGCTTCAGTGTGCGCTCGCAGCCCAGAAAGCCAACCGTATCCTGGGCTGTATCAAAAGCAGTGTGACCAACAGGTCGAAGGAGGTGATCCTGCCCCTCTGCTCTGCTCTTGTGAGACCTCACCTGGAGTATTCTGTGCAGTTCCGGTGTCCTCAACATAAAAAGGACATGGAACTGTTCGAACAAGTCCAGAGGAGGGCCACGAGGATGATCAGGGGGCTGGAGCACCTCCCATATGAAGATAGGCTGAGGAAGTTGGGGCTTTTCAGCCTGGAGAAGAGAAGGCTGCGTGGAGACCTCATAGCAGCCTTCCAGTATCTGAAGGGGGCCTATAGGGATGCTGGGGAGGGACTCTTCGTCAGGGACTGTAGTGACAGGACAAGGGGTAACGGGTTCATACTTAAACAGGGGAAGTTTAGATTGGATATAAGGAGGAAATTCTTTCCTGTTAGGGTGGTGAGGCACTGGAATCAGTTGCCCAGGGAGGTTGTGAGTGCTCCATCCCTGGCGGTGTTCAAGGCCAGGTTGGATGAAGCCTTGTGTGGGATGGTTTAGTGTGAGGTGTCCCTGCCCATGGCAGGGGGGTTGGAACTAGATGATCTGGAGGTCCTTTCCAACCCTAACTATTCTATGATTCTATGTTGGAAGTTTAACAAAATGGTAGTATGTTTCATCAGAACAGTAAAAAAAGGGAAAAACTGTGGCTGCTAAATCTATCTCATCTATTAAATAAAAGTTAAGTCTCCAGCCCATCTGTTATAATAAAAGCAGGCCCAAGCATGTCACAGGTCTTGTTTGCACTGCCCTGTTAACCAGGACAGATGAATCCCCAGTAGGGGCATTCTAGTTTCTGCTTGGCTCAGTACTTGTCTGTATGAGGAAATGTATACTTCAGTGTTTCAGAAACCAAAGTAATGGATCTGTTGTATACTACAGTTGCACTTTTTTCCTCTTAGTACGTTATTTTTTCTATCTAGAACTTCAGATTAATTCATCATAAGCTACTTTAGCACTGTAGATGTGTCCAAAGATGAGGTATCACAAAAGCAGCAATACCAAATACAGGCATTAAAGAAATTTACCTTATTCTGTGATTGTCACGTTTTGGTTTTTTTTTTTTTTTTTTTTTTTTTTGACACTGTAACAGTGCTACCCAGAATTACATGTAAGTGTACTTCCTGGATTCTGAATAATGGACACTAGTCACCTCAGGCTAGGTCACCTGTGAAGGAATATGTTACCCTTTAACTGCATTGGTACTGGCTATTGATTAGGTTCCACTTCTTGAACCATTAAAATCTATGGGAATTATTCCATTGACTCCAAGAGGACCTGAATTAGGATTCAAAAAGCATATATGCATTATACTTGTACAGAAGTGCAATGCAGAGAAAGACAGCACAGCTTTGCATTACAGGGACTTCCTCTGCTGCAGAGTTAACTCTGGTTCCAGCTCAGGCACTACTTTGTGGCTGACTGTTACTCACTCACAAAATTCCTTCACCTGTATCTGGGCTGCTTTCAAGTCAAGCCAAGATCATCTGGACTGCACACAAAACCTGTCCTCCGCAGTTAAATCACCAGAGTGTTGACAACGCACTCAGCTTGCCCACAGTTCCCCCCAGGTGCCTCGGACAACTAATGCGCTTCCTTTTGACTGAGAAAGAATCAAAGCAACACAGTAAGGGCAGATCCAGGAGCCAGGATATCATGACACATGGAGAAATGCAGCACCACTGAGGAGACAAAAACTTGGATAGGTTTCGTTTGGGGGAGAGCTGAAAGGGAAGAGGGAAAAGCAGGTAGCCTCAAAATTTCCTCATGGAGATTCATCAGGAAAAACCCAATAAACACCTAATGCCCCCACAAAACCCCTAGAGATAGAAAATTATATGCAATGTTGCTGTGAGTAAAGTCAACATGCAACAAAGGATAGGATAAAAAAAAAAAAGGATACCCGACTACAGCAGAAGTCAGCATGAGGCAACAGTGTTGTAGTACCTGCTTGGACAGGGTTCTCCAAACCATGTAAGGAGCAGTGTTTCACTTTGCACAGAAATAAATGGATGCACTGAGAAATACACCTTCTGACTCTATTACCAGAACTATTATTATTTCTAGGCTCATATGAACTCTTCAGGAAGTTAGGTATTATACATTCAAATGTAAAAAATGTAACTAATTATTCATTAAGTAACTAAGGTAAATAAATGGAGACAGAAATTGAAAAGAGGTATTATTCCTGAAAAATAGCCCCTGAAATAAATTTGAATTCATGCGATATACAGTAATTTCAAGACAACGAAACTTTAAAGGTTTTACCAAAACAGCAGCCCATCATCTTTAATAGTACAGCAATGGATACAGTAACAGATACTTCAGATAGTTTTACATCACAATACAGAGTTGTTAGCACATTAATAATCATCCTTCATCAAGCATAAAACTTGCAGTTAGGAAATACAGCTGCGATAGCACGATTATACTACTCTCAGTGTACACCCTGAAGCAAAGAAAACAAATGGGCTGTTTTTCATTAAGTGAGTTTTGGCAAACATCTCCAAAGACAATGTTTTCTTTCCAGAAACAATCCCGAGAGGCTTTTAAGAGTCTCTTTCCTGAGGTAAACCTGGTACATGAATATATTCATACTACTAAATACAGACAGTAATTTTCCAGTACATAGCACCTTCTAATTTTTCAGTAAGACAATCTACATCTAAGTCAAGTATTAACAGTTTCTTTAAATTCTTGTTTTACAGTAAAATGCTAATCCTATATACACATATGCTTAGTTTAATTCAAAAGGACCACTTGCAGCAAAAGGTGAATTAAGCTGCTAGATTTCTACTGGAATCATAATACACAAAAATTATTTGCAAGTACCAAACTAAAAAAATTCTTTTAGGAAAGATCTCTTTTAAGATACAACATACAGAAAATATTCTAAAAGGGGTACCTCCCAATTTAATCTAGAAATGGGCGCACTGAAATATTTTATGTGTGTTATAAGCTATTACATATTTGGATTGTATATTTTTAATGGGTAAGGCATCTTCAATTGGTATATTTTTAGATCAAAAGTTTCTCCATCAGAAACTACACTTGCCCTAGATCGCCTGTAACCATTTATTAAACTTCATAAAAGAAATAATACTATGTAATCTCAATATAGAATTATCTTGCAGCTCCTTCTTAACATATAGTTACTCTGGCATGAACATACAATATGAATGGGAGAGATCAGCTCCCTAGCCATAAACATCTATTGTTTTTGCACACCCAGGTCTAGCAGACAAGACATGGGACCCACAGGAGTCCCACACCTTTCAGAAATGACAAGTGAAGGTGAGGTGATTTACCCTAGTAAGGCACCTGGAGTAGCAGCAGACATATATTCTCCTACGCAACAGAATCTCACCTGATGCAACCACCAGATTTTAATTTAATCTTCTCAGCAATCATTTAACGTAAACAAACAGGAACTACTAATTGGGGGAAAAGAGATCATAGAGGAGACTTGGTATAGGAAATAATCCCATGCTCTAGCGACCGAAAGAAATAAAAGAACTAAAAGGCAGTAGCATACTCTTATTCCCAAGCAGCTGTTTTATGAAACTACAGACTTCCATGAAATTCTGTAGCATAAAACTACCTCTGACTAGCCCAATTTCTCAGCATACATTTCACTGCAAAACCAGGAAATTGTATCTTTTCAGTGCAGGAGGACAGCAATGAAAATGGTTCAGATTCTCATAACAAAGTTAGGCTGCATCCTAAACACACTACAATATTCACAACCATTATTACAGTTATATTTTGCTTCAAGGGTGTGCTTGTTACATATATGTTGACTCAATACGGATTGTATTTCTTCATCACAGATTTCCGATCTAATTTCAAATTCAGATCATATCGAAATCTTTCACAGAAGGAAGTTCAAAAGATAACAAACATCCCCAAATCTCTCTCATCCTCCATCACATGGGTGTTTCACTCTCCAGGGCAGGTGAATTTTCTCTACAAGTTTCTCTCCAATGTCCAAATGTTACTATGCTTTTTGAAAAATCATACATCTTGTTCAAATAATCAATTTTTTAGATAGAAAAGAGAATAAATACCCAGTAACAACACGGGCTACCTACAAAAATCAGAATGAAATTGGTTTGCATCAAAGCAAAGAAAAAGATTCCTGGGTAGCCTTCTAACATTGGGAAGCTATGAAAGCAGTCCACAAGCATGATACCCAGGCTCCTGAGCAGGGTAAATCCTGGCCATGCAAAACCCAGGCTGTGAACTAGACATCAGAAGCAACAGTGAGGAAATAAAGGGGATTTTCTTTTCTGGTTTGGAATTTAATTAGTAAGTGTGTAGGTAATTACTAGCAATGTCAAGGTAACTATGCCCTACTGTCTCCTGCTGAAATCTGCTCCAGCAGATTGCTGAAACAGGCTCTGGCTAAAACCCATCTTCTACGATGTGCACTATGCAAGAAAGAAGCTTAGAGTTATGTTAACTTCATAGCAAATGAGGTCTTTTCCTGCAAGACAGGATTCTTCAGAGGCTGGGTAAGATAAAACAATTTATAAGCCTCTTCATTTTTGTCCTTGGTCAAGAGAGACTGAGCTTAAAATTTGTTTGTTTGGTCTATTGTGATGTTTCATGCTGCAGAAGTAACAGCCTCCACAAGCTCTTTATGCACTTCAAAGTTCAGAAACTGCTCCCTCCCAACCCACATTCTAGAAAACAACTTTAAATATAGCATAGTCATGTACAGACAAGTTTGGTAGTCTGGGGTGAATTAAACCATATACCTTCTGGTGCTTCTTTTCCAGGAGCTCTGGGATAGCTGCAGGCTAAATAGCATAATGCAGTTCAACTTCCACTTCTAAGTGTCAAATGCACAAGCATTTCATGGATTGAGGCTATGACTTGTAATTGTTTTCAAACTGGGTTGTCTCTTCAAGCAAGCAGTGGCTTTGCTGCAAGGCATTCATTCCTCACTTTCCTTCCAGTGCTAACCCTTCCCTCAGATATCCTTCAGACAAATGTTATTTTTCTCCCGTGCAAATAGGATCAGCCAATAACATAGTTATCATGTTGCACAAAATATGGGATAATTGGAAAGATGATAAATTTTTTTTTACTGTTTTCCCATTCCTCTACTGAACCTCAAATTGCAAGGGGCAAAGCAACTATGAAGGGGCAGGCATGACCAGGAAAATACACAGTGCTGAGCGATGACTTTTAGATACCTGGTGAAACTCTGAACTCAGACTACAGCCAGATACAACATATATTCCATACTTCAAGATTACAAAGAAACAGCAAATACCACTAGTCAAGCAAAACTATTTCCCAGAGCACTGAAGGGTTAAAAAGTCTCAGTACAGGCGTGGAAACCGTGTAACTCATCCATGTACTCAACATTTAGCCCAATAAAGTGTTCTTAAAGAGTGTGAGTTTTTAAAAACAGATGAAAAGACAAAATAGCATGATTTTGGAGAGCAACATAATTCCCTAGTTCCGCTGCATTTTATGACTCTTTTGGAATAATCAAACAAAATCCCAGTTAGCACAAACATACCTCTATATTCCTTACCTTTAACATAGTGAATTCATATGGCTGATAACCTTTGAAACTTTCATGGATGGCTGCCATCGTGTGTGAAGTTTTTTCCCAAAAATGAAGAAGTGTTATCTGTAAGGTAGGATGAAATTTCAATGCAATGTTAGCTTTAATACCAATCTGCTTTCAGTGAAAATCTCACATCTCCCCTCCAATACTAGTTACAGTTCTTACAGTTGAATATTGCCATGGTAACCTCTTAAAAAAACATATACTAACAGTAAATCTTTATTTTGGAGGTCAACGTTTTCTTTGGATACCTGATATGTTGTTAACACATGAGAAAGGAGGTTGCATCTGCTTGCTCCCAAAAGATCCACTTTTTGACAGACATCAGTTTTCAGTTTGTCAAAGTTGAGTTTTGCATGTCGCACTTGAGCTTGAACCTTCAAACAAAGGAACAATTGTTCATGTAGTGAATTCTTTTTTTCCCCTCTGTTTCTTATGGAAGAGCAAATGAACACAACTTTTAGGCAAATCAGACAACTGAGCAGACTCAATTAAAATTTATATAGAACTTTAATATAGCATCAATCCCACTGAAAATAAGATATAGCAGGCTGAGATATGCTAAAATATGGCTGTGGCTATCTTCTATGTTACTATTTTTCTAACAATATTCAGTGAAGTTTTGTGTGCAACCTCTCTTTGCAAGATGAATATTAGCATTAAATATATACTGAGAAGGTAATAATTGGAAAACGTACTCATTTTGGTATCCCTCTACAGAAATACCAATTCAAAGGTTGACCAACAAATTTGGAACTAAAATTTTACTACATAATATACAGGTGCACAGGCAGAAACATCTCCTTGTACCTATTATAGCAGGAGATGAATTACACTGACAAACTTTAAAGCCGATCTGCAACTCTTGTTGACAATACAGCATGTCAGTAACTTTGAACTGCTACAAAAAATTTCACTTATTGAAGCTTTCCTTCTAAAACAGAGTACTTTTCTTGTAAACAATTTCACTTTTAAAGGGTTTTAGTTTTTCACATTATTCTTCTACCATCTGACAAGTAGATACAAGACACCCTCTGGTAGCCAAGCTGCATATGTTTGACAACACCACTGGTATTCTCATGTTCAGGTATCAGGGTAAAAAGCTGATGTAGGCATTTATACCCAGGATCCCTGTTTTTATGTCAGCTTTGTACACAATTTATTTATAATAAAATTTGTATACAAAATTCAATTTTCTTCCACGGAAATGTGAAACAACCAAACTACAAACATAATTATTTTCCTGTAACTCTTTCACAGTTAAGATAAAATGTTTACCCCAAAATACCCTGCACAGTAGAAAAAACCCCACTTGAAGCAAATTTTATCTATTTCCTTTCTTTTACTGCCCAAACTTGGAGAATAAAGTGATCTTGTTCAGAATATGCAGACTCCATCACACAAGATCTGACAAACATGTATGCTCCTTGTCTTCACAAGTGAATCCAGAACCTTGCAGCAAGTGCCTGTGACTTGTGCAGGAAGGAAAAATACATGCCTCACAATGCAATCCAAAATGTTAGGGTTACCATATGACTAACCTTGTTTTCACAAACTCAGGATATATGAGACTTCCAATCAGTTACAAACCCAGCAAAAGATGAGAAATTCATCAGATGACCTAATCACACAAATTGTGGGACTTCTGGGATGGCAACCTTTTTTTCACTAATCAGACCAGCTCTGCAGAAGTAATACAATAAGGTTGCACATATCATAGGCCTGATATAAGGAAGAAACTACCATAATATAGAATTTCTGATAAACACAGCATCTCACCTGTGGGATTTGAATTACAGAAAATGATGCCTAGAAAAATAATACTTTTTTTTTTCTTTTAATAAAGAAACAGCAGTGATACCCTACCTTTATGAGATAGCTTTTCAGTTAGTCTATTCATATAGAAGGGGAAGTCTTCTCCACACATTACACTGAGCTATCAATCAACAAATCTTGAGTTCTGGTAATAACAACCATGTCTCAAACTTCTGACCTGATCCAGTGCTCTAACCACAAGACTATATCAACTTACTGATGACTTGCTTTCTTGTTTTTTCAAACTGAAGAGTTTCAAACCAAAGAGGGGTGTCCAGAGCTGGCAGAGTTCTTGGGTAGTTAGGAGATGTTTTGGTGAGGTGGAGACAGATTTGAATTCCCTCAGGAAGGAGGAAAATTGCTCCCATGGCTTTCACTCCTTAGGCACAACAAATGCTAAGCTATGATATAAAAAGCAAAAAACAGCTACTGCCAAGGTATCTCCCTACAACGTACAGTATTTGGTGAAAAGCCTTACCCAGTCAGATCTACACTGGCATGAGCTGAGGCTGCCTCTTACTTTGGGGTCCTCAAGGGACTCTATACTACTACTTTTAGCTCATGCCTGGTGAAAGCCCAAGGGAGGCACTGTGCTATCCATGCCAGGAGTTCTATCCCACGCATAAACTCTCTAGTCAAAACAGCAGGTGTGTGAAGAGCTTATGAGCTTCCAAAATTAAGCAGCAATGGAAGAGGATGGAGGCAGTGGCAGGAGTGGGGAAGCTTTATCCAGTGCTCAATAAAACACCTTTGTCCTGCATTAGGTCCTTAAATTCTTTTAATTTAGTTGTGAGAGACTGAGAGCATAGATTTACAACTTCAGTCTAAAAATGAGAACTGTGAAAAAAAAAAAACCCAACAGAAAACCCCAAACCCTATGGGCCTACGCAAAAATGAACTTCTAACTGAAATCCAAACATGAGATTACCTGCAGCTTTTGCCAGAAAGAATTGCTACGACAGGAAGGTATTTACGTAAGAGATGTTGTAGGGTTTTAAAAAACTTAGTGAGATTTAAGACTAAAGTCTGATCTGAGTTGTGGCTATGAAATTCCAGAGAAATTCAACCGATGTCAGCAGAAGTGGGTCACATGTAAAACTATATTTTACAATGGTGCAGCTGAGATCAGAATCCCTTTCCTATTCAGTATATCATAGCACTGGTGAAAACACAGTAAGAACAGCTGTAGCTTTGTAAACCCATAATCCAAGTAAGTAAAGAATGTTAGTTCTGGGGAATATAAATACTCTGTCAGAGACGGTGGGTCACAAGAAAAGGGGAAAAAAAAAAAAGTACTACTAAATGTAATTATTAATTTATACAACCTCAAGTCTGCATAAGGACTTTATACCACAGACTGGGATTTGAATCTACCTCATGTCTCCAACTACCCAGAAGAGAAAAAAATCCAGAAAAGCAAAAACCTGTGAAATTTGAGTTGCAGTCTTCCTGCATACAGTCTGCAGGAACATTTAGCAAGAAACAATGTCAGCATTTATCTTAACTGAACATGTGATTAGTTTCTGTTTTCAAAGCTAGAGCATTCATAAAGAGGTGATCCACAAAGCAATGTGGAATACAAACCTGTATGTTTGACGTGACCGTATGTGTTATAAAATGCCACACATTTCTTTTGCCAACCAGGGAAGATACAATACTATAATAATTATTAAATTAAGAATGCTTTTAGGGTTTTTGATATACTGAAAGTTTATTGAGCAGAAGCACTCTCCATTTTGCCGCAGCAGTGCAGGTAAGCGAAGAACGAACACCGCATACTGCATCAGCATGACATGACCTTCTGCCTTTTATATATGCCAATAAATGTATTTTCAATTCAAATTATTATTAGACCTCTTTTAAGATTACTTGTGGCTTCAGGAATTAAGTATAAAAGCTTAGTACTTACAAAGCATAATCTACTCAATACCACACAAATTATAACCTTTGGTTTTCTACTCAAGGGAAAGCTAATGTAATACATACTAATCTCCTTTCTCTGCAATTAGTCTCCAAGACATGAGAAGCAGGGCCTCACTGTGGTCTCAGTATTGCACGTTTTTATTCATACATTTAACTTCATTAAAGATGAACATATCAAATTTCTTCAAATGCCTGGTCCGAAAAGTGTCAGGATTTTACTGACTATAAGAGAACCACACCAATCCAAATGCAACTTGGACATTTTACAATGAAAGAGCTCCTAAGCATCTAAAACTGTAGGTGTTAGTTTTAAGGTTTATGCTGTACAAGAAAGCTTATGGTACTGCTGACATAAAAAAGATTATTACTCCTCATCTTTTTTTTTTTCTAAGCAGCAACCTGCTTTTAATTTCCCAATGCAAACATCTAAGAACAATATTTATGGAATAGAATTCTTTAAAGAGAGCACACAAGAAAACATAGATTTGGAAAGCAGTATCTTACTAAATCAATAGCTTGATAAACTATAAGATGCCAGACAAACTGAAAATAATTTCGAGATTAAAATAAATAAGTAAATTAAAAAATGTTAAAAACCTGGGGGCTTGAAAATCAGATATGGGAATGTTTGATTGTGAGGGCCAATATTTGCTAACATAGGTTCCTAAACCTATATTCAAACAGAGAAGTCCCAGTCTTCAAGACTGCTAATATAAAACCCCCAAATGTTCAGACCCAGTTAAAAAACCCTATTCAGTATGTTCAGTTACTAAAATACGGATTTCTCATGTATTTCCAAGGAATCTTTATATCCTCTGTGGTACATCTGTGTTATTACTTTCTTCTACTCCACCATAAAATACAAAATTTATTTTCAGTAGTAGCCCAATTTCAGGGACAATTCATCTAGTGAAGCATCATCTCCAAAAGAAAAGTTGGATAAATGTGCTAACTCATTTTACATACAGTATATTTTTTGTCTCAGCATTTACAGCATAGAAGCAGAAACAGATGCTTCCAGTCTAATTTGTCACCCAGCCTCTCACTTACTCGATCTGAAAAGCATGCACAGCATGTATACAGGCTGGAAGAAGGGGGGTAAGTAAATCAAGAGAGAAAAATGCCTGGAATATAGTAAACCTTTCTGTTGGGGGCTCTGGGTAAACTCTACCAGCAGATGGAATCAGCACAAATCTCTGTGTTAAATAAGTATAGCACCTTCTGGCATACCTGATCATTGTGAAGACTACGTGAAAATTAAATTCAAACTGAAGTAGGCAGCAGTTTGAGGACAAAGTATTTAGCACACAGCGTATCTTGCGGCATGTCTGCATATGGCACAGAAAGCATAAGGAACTACATTTTCAGTTCCTACGAAACCGTAATAACTGTAATAACTTTATACCATGAGTAGTGTTATGACAAGGAGCACCCATTACACTCTTACATGCACATATATAAACTAGACTTTTTTATTTTTACTTTTTAAATTCAAGATTGATGCTGGGTAGTTAGAGAACAGAAAAGGCAATATTTTACACAAAATAATGCCTGTAGCTTAAACTTTTCCATGTGCAATCCAAGAACTTCCAACATCATGTACAGTACTGAACCTGAATTCAGTGAGCTTTGCTATGTCCTATATTTTACAGGCTATGCTTTGACTCAACTGTTCCCTTAGGTTGGACTAGTATTTACCACATTCATTAATCTCTGCCCATCAACTTGTAGGAGTAACACGTAAGAACAATGGTTAAAGAAGAGGTAGCATACTTCTGTTTGTCTGCTTCAGTCTTTGTTATTAAAATATTCATTTATGATCTGATGAGAAACACTGATAGAAATTAATTTTAGGACATAAAATTTATGATGTGAGAAACTCCTAGCTAAAGAGGAAAACTTCTAGGACAGTGTAATAAATCCAAATAATACCACTTGGGTCTGAAGCTGAGTAGATGTACATCAGACTTGTTGAAGAAACAAAACTATTCTTGAGATATGAATTTAAGTAACCTAAAGTGCATAATGAGTTCCAATGACACATTTCTTAAATTTGCCATTTTGGACTTAATTACAACTGCCTGTGCTTATGCACACATCCCCATGCACCCTCATTCCGTTAAGCCTGATTCAGCAAATTTAGAATCACAGAATAGAATCATAGAATAGTTAGGGTTGGAAAGGACCTTAAGATCACCTTGTTTCAACCCCCCTGCCATAGGCAGGGACACCTCACACTAAACCATCCCACACAAGGCTTCATCCAACCTGGCCTTGAACACCGCCAGGGATGGAGCATTCACAGCTTCCCTGGGCAACCCATTCCCGTGCCTCACCACCCTAACAGGAAAGAATTTCCTCCTTATATCCAATCTAAACTTCCCCTGTTTAAGTATGAACCCATTACCCCTTGTCCTACCACTACAGTCCCTGATGAAGAGTCCATCCCCAGCATCCTTATAAGCCCCCTTCAGATACTGGAAGGCTGCTATGAGGTCTCCACGCAGCCTTCTCTTCTCCAGGCTGAACAGCCCCAACTTCCTCAGCCTATCTTCATACGGGAGGTGCTCCAGCCCCCTGATCATCCTCGTGGCCCTCCTATGGACTTGCTCCAACAGTTCCATGGTTTTTTTTATGTTGAGGACACCAGAACTGCACACAATACTCCAAGTGAGGCCTCATGAGAGTAGAGTAGAGGGGCAGGATCACCTCCTTTGACCTGCTGGTCGACCTGCAGCCCAGGATACAGCTGGCTTTCTGGGCTGCGAATTGCAACATGAATTGCATTCATGTTGCAATTCACATAAAGAACTTCATTACCATTGCATGTCTACCTGTGTCACTCTTGAAAGCAACAAAACCCCTTCTAGTGGAAGGTGTCCCTGCCCATGAGAGGGGGCTGGATCCAGATAAACTTTTCATGTCCCATCCAACCCAAACCATTCTGTGACTCTATAATTCGATGATATTTTGCCTTCCTGCCACAAAAGGAGAACTGATATGTCAGCTTTGAAAGACAAGTTATGTCACTGTGAGGAGAAGAAAAACTGCTGGTACACCTGCCATACAGCCTGCCTTTTTCTTTTCCTGTGCAGGACTACCAGAGTGGAGCTGCTACCTATGACTCATACTCCCAATCATTACAGCAGCACAAACAAATAACACTTTGAAACAACTGTTGAAAATATACACATCCTGTGTTGAGGTAGTTTAATTTTATCAGCAAATTTAAGTCGAAAGGTATCTGTGAAAGCTGCATTAAATGTAAATTAGGCTAGCCACACTGTAAGAGATAAAGATTCTGGAAAAGAAACTGTCACAACTTCCTGGTATCCCTGAAGTGGTACAAAACTCTCACTATATACAGACTTGATGAAGGCAAGTCTATCACAAGATACAATACAGCACAAAGATTGCGCAGCCACTGAAGATCATTCTAGTGGCTGAAACATTTGTGGCAAGAAACAGACTAAATATTCAACTGAACCATGGTGATATTCAACATAATCCAATTAAATCAATACCTACTCAAATAACTGCAAATATCTACTAGCAAATTACTTGTCATGATTACTCAGAGATTTTAGATTTAATTGAAGCAACTAATTCACCAGTTCAGGTGTCTCACTGGAGGATACAGCATGCTCATGACAGTCCTAGAACTCAAAGTAAGCAACAGAAGAAGAATGTTAAAGTACACAAAGAAAAAAAAAAGAAAAAGAAAAAAGAGACAGAAACAATGCTATACCAAGAACAATTATGCTTCTCTACCAAACAATTTGATCTGAAACATCAATTCTCTGAAAAAAAGAACAACCATAAAGACATCATAAACTGGTAGAAAGTTTTCTTCCTTTAGTCATAATTTTTTTTTTCTAGTAAGAACAATCAAATCTCCATGATTTTAACATGTATTTTGCTCTCCTTGTGCTATGTCAAAGCGGTCTAGAGGAAAGAACTAGTAAGAAGTCATGTTTTAACTGAAATGTTATTCCCCCAAACCAGCAGCTTTCATGCAATTTTGTCATGCAAACCTGCTATATTTAGCTATTTTCCCAATCCTACCCTATTTGAATTCACATAGCAGAACCATTCTTGAACTTATTTTTCCTCCACAAAAACTGAGTTTAGTCAAAACCAGGATTTTTCACCTACCTCCACAGTCAGAATGGGAGACAAAATAACAGCTGTAACAGTTTTAACTCACACACAAGAACAATAGTGTCTGATGATAATTCACATTTTCATTTGAATATGCGACTATTCCGTTTGATTGCAGTAGTATTGGTCATTATTATTTAACATTTATATTACAGCAGTTCCTGAAGGTTTCAGTGAGACTGGGTCCCATTCTCCCTAACACCAAAAAGCACTGAATGAACTACAGGTCTGCTGCAGAGTTATGGGATATTTATGCACAAGCCCAACTGTTTGACAGACACTGAACTGCACTGGCAAAACATGCCCTCAACAGCTATATATAGGGGTGAGAGACTCTTGGACCCAGCAGTATAGGGCAGTCCACATATAATATAAACATATCCTGACTGCTGTACAAATAAAATGAACACAAATTCCAAGTTTGGGGGGCGAGGGGGGGAGAGCGATAGCTTTTTTTTTTTTTTTCAATTTCTCATGCGTAGGGCAAGGCCATAGGATTTTAAACACCTCTTTTTCTTCTGTTCCCCTCAGGAAGGGCTAATAAAGACACTTTAAACAGGAGAGTATTTGTGTACCAGTCAAGGAAAAGATTACATGACAGAACTGAATTTCACATGGACACTTTACACCGACACATGATAGCTTTGACACAACACACAGGTCTAAATTTCTGTGTAGTGTGCAACAGAATTTCTCAAGCCCACAAAATTAATAGAAATAAAATAACATTTTTTGTCTTTTATTCCCATTTGTGCCTGTGATGCTCTACTATGCTATAGAACAACCGGGGTGCTTAATTATTTTTTTCATCAGGAAAGTGATCATACTTCGACAGTTTTTACTTCTGCCTGTAACATGCTCTACTGCTCTGAGGCACTGAATAAATTATAATTTGAAATAAAAAAAACCCCAACAAACCAGGAACTTTTAAAGCTGCATTGAAGGAACTTTGCAAAGTTGCATTACTTAGACCTTAAACTCTATATACATACATATATATATATATGTATATCATTAGAGTATCATCTCCCAGAATGGACCACAACAACCTAAAATTCTTTTAAGGCTGGATAATCACAGAATGGTTTGGGTTGGAAGGGACCTTAAAGATAACCTAGTTCCAAACCCCTGCAATGGGCAGGAACACTTTCCACTAAACCAGGTTGTTCCAAGCCCTGTCCAACTGGTCTTGAATGCTGCCAGGGATGGGGCATCCACAGATTCTCTGTGCAACCTATGCCAGTGCCTTGTCACCCTCATAGTATAGAATTTTTTCATGTTGTCTAATCTAAATGTCCCCCCTTTCAGTTTAAAACCCTTATCCTATCACTACATGCCCTTGTAAAAAGTCCCTCTCCAGCTTTCTTGCAAGCCCCCTATACCTAATACTGGAATATATACTAGTACCTAAACCTGGAATATATACTGGTAATATAATACTAGAACCTAATACTGGAAGGCTGCTGTAAGGTCTCCTCTGAGCCTGCGCTTCTGAAGGTGGAACAAGCCCAAATGTCTCAGCCAGTACAAATCTGTCAGTACAGTACATGATGCTCTATACTTTAAATCTATTAGCAATCGCAGCTTTTAAAACCTTAGCCGCTTATAAAACACATCCCCATCCTTCTTACGCTGGGGGCTCAAAGCTAAATACAGTATTTTCCAGGTGAAGTCTCATGAGAGTGGAGCAGAGGGGAAGAAACACCTCCCTTGACCTTCTGGCCATGCTCCTCTTGATGTAGCCCAGCATGTGGTTGGCTTTCTGGGCTGCAAGCGCATACTCCTGGTTCATGTGGAGCTTCTCATCAACATGACCACATGCAGGACCTTGGACTTGGCATTGTTAAACTTCATGAGGTTCACTCAGACTTGGTATATTTATATTGGATTAAGTTCTCACAGTTTTAAAAACACATCAGATGTCATTTATTTAAGACAGTATAAAACCCCCCACATTTTTTACAGTAGTTCAACTAAAATTAATGGATACTTAATTTACTTTTTCCCGTATGTTAAAACACTATCAGAAACATTCAGGTATCTGTGGGTAGCAAAGTTTTAAACTCCAGGAACCTGTATTTTCTCCAATTGGGTGATGTGCAACACATCATAATAGGATATGGACCATTTTAGCAGTTTTTTGAGGAAAGCCACTATAAATTCAACAGTAATCTTCAAATTACACTAATTATTTTGGCTCACTTTTTGCCAGAGTTTGTCCCTGTGCACAGCAGGATTCCTGTCTTCTTGGTCATTCTTACCTGATTTAGCTTTGGGAAGCTCTGCAGGTGTTCTGGAAAAGCATTCCTAGACAGTTGCCATATATTTGGCTAGAGAGTTCAACTTCAGAACAAATCAGTAGATTAACATCACAAAATATACTTCTGCACTTACCCTAAGGCACGTTTTCCAGAGACAGACACTAGGTGTGCCTAGCTCTGATGCTGGTATCTACATTGTTACCCTGTGATCTGTTTTAGTGGATGGAGATCTGGCCAACACAAACAATTGAGACTAGAGTTTGGTACATATTACCCTAAAAGAGCCTATTTCTCTCCACTGCACTATAAAGGGAGCTCTTTTTGATTACTTTAGTGCAGACATCTACACAGCACATGTCTGAAGTTAGGTTTGATAAATCCTAACCTAAGCGAAGTCCAAGAAAAAGAAAAACCTAAAACAATTTCCTTTATTGCTAATAATAACAGTAAGTATTTAAATACATGACTTATTTACCATTTGAGTTCATCCAGTATAAGCTTCCAAGCCACGGCTCTTGATTAAACTCCTTACGAGTAGATTGACCCTCAGCAACTTATATACCATGGGCAAGCCTATTCTTCATTTTCTCTTTCTTAAATGATGTAGATTGGCTTAGAAACACCTTGTCTTAAGTAAGCTCCCCTACTCTTCAAGTTACATCTTACACTTCTTGATAATTTTCCTTAATTTTTTCTTAATTTCTAGCCCTGTCCTTGTCCTGTCAGTACTTTGGGTCAGATGTCTGACTTTTTGTTCCAGGTTTGAAATCCATGTCTATGGTCCTGGGTCAAGGAGAATCTCATGTTAAAAAGGAAAGTGCTTAAAAAGCATTGCTGCATTTTTTTTCTTTAACAGTAATATCAAATTATACTGTAAGAAAAGATGTTGTTCGGTACATTGAGTAAACTACTACTATTTTAAAATCCTAATAGAGATTTTTTTCCCCAAAAGATATTATACAAGTATCATCGCTTACCAAACAGCCAGGCTGTGGACATGCACCATAACTTCTTTGTGGATTTTATTCAGTAGAATATGAAATTTGCCCTTTGTGTCACATTTATACCACATTTCCCTCTTATGTTTTTCAGCACTCAGCCTGTAAAAATTTTACTGCCTTGAGCCTGTTGGCTCACACGCCATGTAACTCCAGCCTGGCAGTAATGAGTAAGCCATGGTCTAAACTGCTTACTTCATAACCACTGACAGTCAGCAGATGTGTGCAATTCTCTGACCCCTGTGAGGATATAAGGTTATGGCTGGTTTGAATATTCTTCCTTTTTCTCCCCTTCAAAAAACAAAGTTTCATTGTACCATCTTCTCATATACTCACTGACAACTATCGCAGAAATTGAATCCTGCTAAGTAGCTTTCCCTCTCTCCTTTATGCAAACTCATGCACATTTGTTTTACTCCTTTTTTCTCTTTCTTTTTTTTGTACTACCTCACTTCCTTCCCAGCCCTGTGTTTATTCCTGCTGTTTTATAGTGTAACTTTTCCAACTCTC
The DNA here is from genome assembly GCF_037157495.1 of Lathamus discolor. Classification (NCBI taxonomy): domain Eukaryota; kingdom Metazoa; phylum Chordata; class Aves; order Psittaciformes; family Psittacidae; genus Lathamus; species Lathamus discolor. The sequence goes on from NC_088885.1 coordinate 25,837,506, forward strand.
TTGTGTCTCTTTAGGGATGGGGAAAACTGAGAACTTCCTTGCACATTATGCATGTGATTCCATAAATATTATACAGTGACATGAAGAACATTTTTCACTCTATGTTTTCTTCCACCCAAAGCTAAGCTGGATCTGCAAGAGCAGATCAGTTCAGGCTTAGCAATGGGGGAAAAAAAGCAGGCGTGAACAAGATGTCTGATCAAAGCTGTAAATTAGTTTCTGTAAAAAGATGACATACTAGCATTTACCAGCCCAGAAAAAAAGAGAGATGACTAAGGCGGAGCATGATGGAAGTCCATCACACCACATATACAAAAGTTGTAGAAGACTAGAATTGGGCAAAACAGCAATCAGAGGGCATTAAACCAAACTAGCTGTTTGAACTCAACACAGGAACAGTGAATCTTTACACAACACTTGTGTCAGTAGGGCAGCTTTCTGATCACAGTGAACAGATGATGGCCAAAATAAACACTGGTTCAAAAGGCAACTGAACAATTTTATAGAAAAGACCAAAACACTATGTCTTATGATGCCTCCACTGAGCACAGTAGTACACGAAAATGCTATTGTGTATTTGCTCTATCCTGGTTGCTAGCATTGGTCACCAGCGAAGACAGACGGTGGACGAAGAGTGCATTTTTATCTGAACTAACAGCCCTCCTTAAGAAGAAGATATAACCTTAACGCATGTTTGCAGGTCAAACTGGGCTTGCAAGTTTGCTATGTTATTCAGACTGGCTTAGGAGAATTCTCTGTTTTGTGGTCTATGGCAGCACCGATACTTCAAACAAGCTTTTCCAAGAAGGTAGTAATCTCTAACACCTGTGTAAGAGCAGATTTTCCATGATCAAAATTTAACAGCACATTGAGTTATATAATTTTGAAACTGTAAGAGTGCTCAGTTTCAATTGCCAGGGTGTATTCAAGTACTGCCTACGCCCAAACATGCCTAAATAGCAGAAAGCACGTACAAATGCTTCAGATACTGCAGCTGTATGACAGTATATAAACTCTGCAGTCACACAGATTCATTTGGAGAAGGAGTAGGGGCAATTTTGAGATGCTTGAACATTTCCACAATTGTAACTGCAGTGCACAGAGATGTCAGATCTCAGTACTTTACCTTCATAAGATTTTATACCCCTTGCACAGAAATCTACATATATATTAAGACCTGGGGTTTGAATTTCGGAAATGGATTGTCAAAACCTGCAGCTTCTACCTGAACAGGCTTAGTTTATCTTCCAATATCCACTGCCAAAGCATGCAGCAAACACTCCTCTCTCCTCATTCAAGTCTTAGAGGGTTGTCTGTTGAGTGAAACTGTTACTAATGATATTTAAGAGAGGAGTGGTGCACTCCACAGTGTTACTGTATAATGAATCTTCTGGGAAAAAGTATATATAGTTTCCCCCCTCCTTTTATGTTTTAAGAAGGTAGTTTGCTAAAAACAAATATTGTTGGAACAGCTGTATTACTGAGTTAGATATTTAATTAGAACAGGCCCATCAATTAAAGATACTCTAAATTCATATGCCAAAAATGTTTCTGCTATTCAACCAACAGGCTGTTCCAATTGAAGACGTCTCAAGAGAATAATGTTGGGGTTATTTTCCTTGCCCATTTAACTTTTTTGACTTGGATTTGACATGTTTTTCTCCCTACTATCAATACTATGGTAGTGCAAAGACCTGTATCCAAATGTGTAGCAGTACAATTTTGTTATCATCCAATTCAAATTTCTGTGAGACATCAAAACTACCTGTTGCAAGTAATACTACTTTCTGTGCTAAATAACTATTCTTTTAACCGCTGCCCTGCAGCAACAGAACACACTTCCTCCTCCATTATTAAAAAGTAATTGAGTCCCTTCATAGAAAGATAAAAAAAGATAATAAAAGGGGGTTGAAAAGTACAGTCCAACAGCAACAGAAAACCTCTGAAGGTTTTTTCCTAAAGAATTAACATGTATCAAGGAGGTATTTTTCTCCTCCTTCCTGATTTCTGCCCCTCTAGCATGGCCTAGTGCAGACAGACACAGCGCATGGTTTGGTGAGAGCACAGCCTCTGCAAAATCTTTTCCACTTACCCAGCAGCTGGACACAGCCCTGATCAAAATTACATTTCTCAGCAGAATCCAACAAGTTTACCCAGCCAAAAACCAGACAACAAAATCTTTAGCTTTAAGTCTCAACAACAGCTTTCACAAAGTAGCATAGAGAAGTTCCAAAATATGAATCCAATCGCTCTACCAGCAATGCATTCATTACAACAAAACATGAAGCAGAATATACACAGAAAATACAACATGTCAGCTTTTATTTAATAAAAAATATGTCTGTCAAATACAGGATGTGACCAACTCTGAACTACAAGATGTAGATCACTTTCACAACTCCAACCACTATTTTTTACAGTAAATTGAAAAAAAGTTGGCTAAAATTAAGAAGCTGAAAGCAGCAACAGTCTTTACTTTTCCAAAACCACACTCAAAGTCATTATTGAAATTAAGATCACAGCACAACATAAAAATCAGGCAAAGCAAAACAGCTTTACTGAGTCACACCACCTTAAAAGATTCAAGAACCCCTGAGCGCACAGCCCTAGAAATGGAGGTTAGGGTTAGGGTTACTTTTCTGCAGCTTAACCAAACTGTTTTAAAAATTACTTTGAACTAAACAGATGCTAAGCATGTTTACAGAAGGTATTTCAAATTAAGAGTAGTTTACTGGAATATAAACTGGGGAAAATACCCTTTCAGCTAAATTGATAGATGCTATTCTCAAATGCAGGAAGTGTTTACATAGAGTTCTGTACCAATTCAGCTTCATTAGGCACCACCTCTCAAAAAGCAGCATCTCTGCATGGCCAAACACCCTCTCTGGAAAAAGGGCTATGTGTAATCCTGACATTTCCTTTCCAAAAATCTTTCCCCACTCTCCAAACACATAGCCTCAAGCTCCTACCGACTTCCCTATCTCCTGCTTGTGCAGAAAGAAGCAATCTCCAAGTGAACATGTCCACACTTTATGCAGGGTAAGGCCTGACCTCAGCAGCTTTGCTCCAAACAGCTGTAGCTCTTGCTCCAAAGGAGGGCCCAGGGCGAAGCAGAGGGCAGCACTCAGCAGCTACATCCCAGCTGACACCACTGTTGGCTACGTGAGACTTCTCAAGTTTCTCTAGCATAAGACAAACTACTTATGGTTAATCTGTTTAACTTCAAATTGTATCAAAGGAGGGAGTTTTCATGCAGCCAGACATGTAACAGCTGAGAGCTAGAGCGCACACAGCCTTTCCTCCGAACTTATTCACTTTGGGTCATTACAGGAATAAACTGTATGAGAGCAGCTCCACCCCTCAGAGCTTACACCTTCTGGGTACTCTCTGATTATTGGCCAGCATAGAACGTAACATGCTCCTCAAGCTATTAAGATGGAAAGGTTTCTCACAGTAATTGTATTCATTTTTACAGTTTAGATCAATACGCAAATTGTTTTAAAAAGGGAACAGACATGAAATGACAATTTCAATGAAGGAAAGGAAATAAATACATTGCTTCTAGCCTTGTCAGAAGGTCTTTTTTTTTCTACTGTAAGAAGCCTAGATGCATGCTTCAACTTTCTGTTGGTAACAAGTTTCAGTATTAGCCAAATCCAAGATGTGTGCTTTACTAGGCTGTAAAAAACCCCAAACCTAAACCTCAAATGTGTTGACAGTAACAAGAGACCTTGAAGCAAGGACATACAAAGACAATAATTACAAATGATTTTTTCTATTCCTGTTACCAGGAGGCTCTTAAACTGCATACAGAATGACAGTCATCTTAATACCATTACTTCAGAGTTTGGGGATAGACTTCTATGTTAAAAGCCCCAAATATAGTTCTAGTAGTGAACACACATCTGTCAATCTGCAGTGGTAATTACGACAACAGCGTGCTTGGACATATACTATTTTAAACTGCAAACGGGTGCACATTTTCATGTATGAACATACATCCTCTTCAGGGAAGAGTTTGGTCCTGATAACTTGAAACATTTCCTCTCCTCGAATGACTACAAGGACTTGATAAAATCAAAGTTCTTCGCACAGATGCAAATAACTTTATGTAGTCTGAAAACAAAGAATCACATTTTCTTAATATGATGAAAGTCTACAAGTTGCCAAAAAACAACTACAAAGATTTGCAGTAAGAAGCAGACCGACCAAAATAAATGGCAAAAGCAAAGAAATAAGCTTTCAGGTCTGAAAGATCACATTCAGCTCTAAACCAGAAGTAACCTGGATTTAGAGATAAAAGCTCTGCGAATCGCTGAGTTTATCATAACTCAATTGGGTTAAACATAGGAGACACCCTGAGAACAAAGGATGGTTGGCACAGATGCTGCAGGGAGGGGGGATGCTGGCAAGTAGAGAGTAATTAGAGAGTTAACCACTGCAGGAAATGGAAACAGGTAATTACTACACCTTTGAACACTGGAAGACCAGAGGGGCGATGTAAAGAAAATTGTAATATAGCATAAACCTAATCTCTCTTACTATGCCAATGATTTTATTAATCTAGTAATTACACAGTTCAGTTTATCCTATTTCCTGAAGATCTTTTGGAAGTCTTCTTGACTCCTTTAAGTGCAGTGTCATCATAGTTGGAAAATGTCATTTGTATTTTTCATTTCTTTATACCCAAATTAAATTCTTCAAGGTCTGACTAACACAGTTACTTGACTCTAGGTCCCTCTGAGTAGGCAGATGGGGGGAGTGAATAGGCTGGAATTAGGTAAAGGGATGTGAAAAGCTCTAGTTCAGGTGCAGTAACATTTACCCCAGTGAAAACACCACAAAGCAGTAAGCTGGCCTGCAAGATCCTCTTGGCATTGCAAAGGGAGGTGGGATGGGCAGATATACAAAGTGCCAGGGAATACCACTGACAAATCTAGCTGCAAATCTAGCTGGATGTGACACCAACACTCCAAGAAAGATACCTTTAACAAGATCACTATGATGACTGAGTTGCCTTTATATAATCATAGAATAGTTAGGGTTGGAAAGGACCTTAAGATCATCTAGTTCCTACCCCCCTGCCATGGGCAGGGACACCTCACACTAAACCATGCCACCCAAGGCTCTGCCCAACCTGGCCTTGAACACCACGAGGAATGGAGTATTCAATTTAGATGCATTATACGAATCCCTGCATCTAAATGCAGGGATGGAGCACTATATTTTATCCCCAGATGCAATCCCTGTCCAGAACACAAAGCTACTCTGTTTACAGTGCTAATGCAGGAGCAGAAGTCCTATAAATTGAAGTTTTGGATTTTGTTTTCTATTAACTTCTTTCAACACAGAATATGAAACAGCACCCACTAATAATCATGATTCTTTTGTAACACTAGGTCTGTGGCACACAATCCCATGTGTCATTATTGCTTTTCCTGGTTGGCATTTAATGCATCAGTAAGTATACCTTGTTTCCCTCAAACCAATTTTATTATATTTTATCCAGAAAGTCAGAATGATTGCACTTATGAAAAAAACCAAAACCGAATCTTTCTGTAGTGCTCTTCAGACTTCACACTGTGCTATTACAAAAGAAACAACATTTGCAATCTAAGCAAGGTTCAGGCAGAATATCCCTAAAACAGAGATGAAATGGCATATTAGCTGTTTTTCTGGTTAGAACAGTATCCTTTGTTTTTTTGTAGTCCTACCTTCGTTTTGTTTCCTTATGCGAAGGAGAAAAACCAAACATAGTGTCTTTGCAATCACTCAGAGCCTATGTAGCATGCCTATGTAGCATATAACTGAACAGCAAAAGCCTTACGAAGTAAAAGCAGATGGACTACATTATGTATGTGCCCAGGCATTTTAGGAGAGTATAGGAAGAATTCCTGGGCAGTGGTGACCATAGAAAAACTTGGTTCTCTTGTGTAAACAATGTTTTCCCCAACAGCTGTATTCCCCTTCCTGTTTATTCTTCTCTCCTGCAGAAATCTCTCAGTTCAGTCACATCTGCATTTCATTTATTTTTAAAAAATATTTCTTTAGCTATTCTTCTACCCTTTTCAGATTACTAAGGCCGAGGGAATTTTCCAAATCTCATTTCTACTCTCACAACCTATCGTGTTTACATTTTCACACTTCATTTAGGTTCCGAATTCACATAATGATCCACAGGGGTTAGGAGCTTTGCCCACACAGACCAGTTTGCCAGGTTAGAGTTTTCATGTGAGCAATAGAACTTGTTTAGGCAATCACCTTTTCTCTGTGATTTTAAGACCACACCACAGCAGAATAATTAACTGAAAACAGTGTCCAGTTGTTCCTTTTTTAAAAAAAAGGAAATCAGTATTACATTTACAGCTTACATGTCTATAATGATTAGATGTAAGAAAAATTTTTGGAGCTTATTTTTTGTCACATCATGTTTGAGAGTGCCTTTTTTAATATCTGGGCTCATAATTATTATATTAAAGTTGAACTTCATATTACTATTGATTTCAATCACTGATTTTAATTATTAAACTATTTGCAGTATTCTATTGAAACATTACAAGTTCTGCTACTTATGTGAAGAGAAATTTTTAGTATACATCTGCCTGCCTTTTCTTGAACTAAATGTAAGTCTGAAAACGCACAATTAAACTAAGTCTAGGTTTTTTAATTTTAACTAGGTTACATGAAACAAGGTTGTTAAAAATATATTGTATCTGTAGTCTAGCACTTCATTTTACTCTATTTTACAGCCACTTTGCCAATTCTCACCTCAGACTCTTCTTTCTTAAAAATAACTGAACAGATGATGAACTGCCTCTCAAGGGCAAGCATCAATCTCTGGAAGCAACTATACTCTACAAGCAATACCTACTAAGATGATGTAATCTGTTCCAAGAAGCCTGTTTCTATTTTTATTGGCATACTCTTATTCTTTAAAAGGGCATCTCCATCATATAGCTACTCTGCTTTTAACTCAATAACAATCATCAGTGGTATTTAATATATAATGAAACAGATTCAGAAAATCATTGTTTTTATCTTATTGCCTACCGCGATTCTTACAACTGGTACTTGAATTGGTGAAGTTGCAAGATTGTAAAATGCTTACACTGTGAAGAACATCTCTGCTTAAGGTCACGTTTTCAAAAAAGGTGCATCTTTCACAACCACCTTAAAATGCTTGAACATTTTGTATTTAAAGTATCTTGAAATGTTTTGTTTTCTCCACTTTATGTTATTGAATTTGACATTGGAGAACCTGGAAAAAACATTACAGCAGAAACTGCAAAGAGAAAACACACTCAGTGTTGAAACTCCATCTGCTTTTACAAGGAGAGAAAATAATGACAAAGCAAAACCTCCAATTCTGTATAAAAAGCACTTTGTGTGTGCTTTGTTTTTGACTACCAGAATTCTAGGTAAGTCATTAAATTGAACATTTCCAACACCATGTATTTTCCTATTAAAAAAACCCAAACAAACCCAAAATCTTAAAAAATAATGTTCTAGCTGCTATTCCCTACCAGAATGAAAGCAAGCACACTCTTGGTGGCACAGGCATGTCACAAGAAGTGGTATGTGTAGGTGTTGCTTATCATCATATTGTAAGAGCATGCTGTTATCTCCTTATCTTTGCCGTCACATTGCTACACTAAGAGGCGGATCTCAGAGTGCAGTGTGACACCATCTTACTAATTTTAGAGTACACAGCTCTCTTGCAGAGATTAGTATTGGACCTCACCTATTCATCTGATGAGCAGCAGCAATCCAAACCAGCAAACAGATTGGGAGGAGGAGTGTGATTTTGTTTATTTAAGGAAGATTTTGAACAAAGAGTGGTAAAGATGGATTATTAAAGGGATAGACTTTAGCATCTCACATTCCTAATGGATATTATAAAAGCCAGCATTATTTTTCACATTATAGTATCATGTATATCTAATGTGTGGTCTACTAAAGCTACTCAGATCTTTCTGACTTCCAGAGCACAACAATCATCATCTGCTCTCACATGAAAAGGCCTACATTTCTCTCACCTACAGGTTGATTTAAGTTTTCCAGGTGCAGTTAAGCTTGGAATTTAATGTAGAAGCATAACCTGAAAAGAAACAGAGTCAGTCGCTGTCAGCAACATTTTCTTACCTTTTTTTCCTCTTTAATTTTTAAAAAAATGAATAAAGTTGGTAAACATTGACTACCATAGCTGGCTCTAAACATCAATCACACTGGTATTTGTAACTATGGCAGCTGAGTCTATTTGTTACACCACTGTGACTGCAAGGGCCAAAGATATTTTTCCTTGAGAAGCTGGTATACTTTGCTGCTTGGAAAACCAAAGGCTTTCCAGCAAATATCGTCTGCAGACGTAATTATCATTAGCACATTTTCTTTTGGTTGGCTTTTTAATAATTGAACTAGAGCACCACCAATATCCACAAAACTTCAAAGAGTGTCACCGTCAACTGAATTATATTTGTTAGATGTAGAAAAACACTTGGAAAATATATTACAAATGCACAATTTTGTGCTGGCAGGAAGAAAGCTTAGTTGATCTTTAAGGTATTTTCCATCTTTATATTCTATGAGTCTCTAAAACTTTGTTTAGTGTCCCTCAGCCAATACTCTCCACTCTCAGCTCCTGAGAGCTCTTATTTTTCTAAGCAAAGTTAAATTCATTTTTCCAGTAATCACACATGAGGAACTGCAACAATCCAGATTTGCAATTTTTTCCTAATTTAATACTTTTATTAAAAATGAGAAATAACACAAAAAATCTGTAATGTTATTTATAAATCTGTGTTGTTTACTTACTCTTCAGTTCGTGAGCCTCTAAATGCCTACAGATTCCCTTTTCATTTTTTTACCAGGAACTGAAATTAAATTTACAAGGACGGAAACTGTAAAGTCTATTCTTACTTCAAAGATCAGCATCACATTTGCTTTTTCCTCCTTCCCTAGGGTTTTTGGGTTTTTTGGGGGGTTTTTTTGGTTGTTTTTTTTTTGGGGGGGGGGGGGGCGGGGGGGGGGCGTTTTGCATTTACTCAGCTCTCCAAGAGTTTTCAAGATATAACAGACAAAAAATAATCCTCCACCACATTTTCACAGTGCCTCCAGGTTTGCAGGGCTGCTTTAAGCTGATGTTAATGGACAGGCAAGTAGCAGCTGATGCTGCAACATAGTATAGCCGGTCATCATCACACAAGCCAAAATGCACCCATCTCAGGCAGTGCTAATAGGCTAGGGGACAGAAGGGGAACAGAGATGTGTGTACCAAGACTTCCCTGTCAGGCTGCAGCAGATGTATCTTACCCATACTTGCCGAGATCTTTATGATGAATACATATACTTCAGCATTTCCCTTCTGACCTTTTAATCAATGGGTTTATTTAGATCTTCATCTTTATTCCCCAGCTGTCCCCACAAGCTTTAACTGTCATTTCTTAAAAAGATATTTAACAGAGAACTTGCATAGATCAGCCACTCCCTACATAATTTTGTACATTTACAAAAACAACAGTTTAAGGTACTGTTACATCATTATCAGGTCTTGTTGAACTTCCCTTTTTCTCACTGACTTTCCTTTCCTCTTATCAGATTTATGTTAAAAATGCCATTTAAGGGCATTAATTTTATTGCAAGTATGTGGAGTGCTACAACTAGGAAGAATTTGAGATAAACTGTGCCCAAACAACTCAGTTGCAAGTTTTCAAGTTTCCTGACAGCTGCATGCAAAGTAAAAGCGAGGCATTAAGGGTCCTATTATCATTTAGGATCTTTTGGGGAAATATTCTGACAATTCTCATCTGTGGTAGGATCTATTCCACTTCCTTAACACTTCTGAAGTAGTTCAGAGCTCTGCACTGTGAGGGAGGACCTTTCTAATCATTCAGAACAAGCCATGCTCCTTGTTCTCCTCACAGATCCCATGCAAATATATCGATCAAAATCCAACTCCTTTTCCAAATAGTACCCCGTCTAATACATACTGTTTTACAAAATCACACATATGCTGTAATATCCAAATAACACAGAGATATAGGACTTACATTGTATGCTAAGCAGATCAGCCTCCTGGCATTTACTTAGGTCTGCTGCAACTAGCCCATGCACCACTCCTTACCCTTATACAGCTTCAACCTATTCTTTGTCCCATCTGAGCTTCATTTGGTTCATATAGAACTCCCCAGAAAGCAGCTTTGGCAAAGCAGGGAGGACTAGACAACAGGGAGAAACAGAGTCCAACCCTTCAGGTACCCAGTTCTCAGTACACTGCTGCAGCACATCATGTCTCAGGGATGGCAGCATGGTCACTGGGTATTTACAAAGAAACTCCAGCCTGAGAATGAAAGGGAAGCAGAAAACTAGAATAATAATGGAAATGAAAAATAAATAAAGGAATAATATGCTCTATCAATGTAGCACAATATATGTCCTGCCATGTTCTCTCACTTTTAACTTGCTATAGGTGGCATTGTAATGTCTAGGTTTGATAAGAAAGTCTATATCGCAGGGTACAAGCATCTGAGGTAGCTTAAATAAGCAAAATTAAACATCAGAGTCTCTTCCGTGTTCCTGCAGGCTGCATATAGTAGGCTGCTGGTATCAGCTCATCACTCTGCACACTGGCATGTTCCTTCTCAGAAAACGCATGTCAAAGCTTAAATTTTTCAGAGCTAGAGGAAGGACACTGGGGGACTATCAGCACTTGGGCAATTTGGTCTATATTTTTACAACAATATGGCAGAGCTCATGCTGTAGTGTACAGTCATGAGACAGATAACACAACCTGGATTTAAGAAGCTTAAAAATCTGATGAGTGGTGGAGAATTTGGAAAAAGGCTACAAAATTATTCAAAATGTTTTAAATATCACAGCATTGCCAAGATGCTGTTTAGATTCTCTCAAGCAACACTTCAAACTGTGAACTTGGTGTGGAAGACCTCTATATCTACAATAGCACTGGAGTATCTATAAAAACTTTCAGTAGAAACAAAAAACAAACAAACAAAGAGCTAAGTTAATAACATTTATAGAACCCTCCAGGGGAAAGTAAATACTTCACCCATTTCCTTGGTTTGACTCAAGTAGCTACAGTCACAAAGACATCTTCAAACAACAATGTAAAAGGCTGTTCTGCAGCGTTCTGGGACACTTTGAAAGCGGTAGTATTGCCATGTCTTGCGTTTTTAGACTGTTGCCTTGAGAACAGCATTAGAAAATTCTTTCAAGTACCTCATTGTTTTGAAAGACAGCTACAAAAATGCCGATGTTTTAACTCAGATGTTATCAGTTCTGAACATACTGGCTCAACTATTGATCTTTTAGCCCGAGCTATTCTGATGAAAAGTATGAGAAACACATATAGATGGATTTAGCTTTGGTCTCCAAAATCAAGTACTGTATCTGTATACATAATGACACACTTAGGATTACATTATAAAAGGCCACATTCTTCAAAAACACATCCTACAAGCAAGTGATAGAAATAGTGCTGATGCACTAGGTGCATTAAAGATCACTAAACCAGCACTGTTTACCTGAAATAAAAAAGGTGTTTACTGAAGTAATACTTAGGATTTTTACAATTAGAAGTCTGAAGAAAACTTTCTTTCAAGTGGTCTGACACGATCAGCTTCATTAACTGCTTGTGCTGTATCACTAGACATGCAGCTCCAGATCAAATACTTCTCTCTGGTGATGGTATATTTTAGAACCAAAACCCTTACATCAGTAATTACGATATCTTTCTCAACACAGAACTAGAATGACTTTGTAAATTATTGTTACAGATCCAAAATAAGTCCTAAAATCCCAGCATTACACTGCCACACTATGGCACAATTAAGTTCTGCAAGCAAGAACAGAACAAGATGACAATAAAAATAACTCCTTTAATTATTTAGGACTACAGCATCCACCATTAGTTTTGTTTGCCTACTACATTTGTAAAGCACTAAATCCGAACTGTTGTGTCTTGTTACGCAACAGCTAGCTAAGTACATTATGCTTGAGGAACTTTTTTTTTCCCAAAATGAAAAAAGAGAAAGTTTACTTTCTCCAAGCGTTAAAATCTTCAAAGACTAGTTTGATGTGCCTGTTGCACAGATGGAGTATGCAGGGAAGTGGATACCAAGGGCATTTCTTTACTCTGTTGGCTACAAAATACAGAGCTTTTTGTTCTCTGCATTACAATGCAATCTGAAAGGCTTTCAGTTGACAGGCGGCTGGAGGAAAGAAAGGTTCAAAAGAACTTCAAGTTTTGGGTTGTTCTTTTTTTTTTAACTATTTGTAGTAATGCTACAGAATTTTAGAATCTACATTATTACTTTATGTCATAATATAACTCATTTCAGACTCAAAAATATTTCAAAATACTTAGTATTTCCACATTTTTACTATTAAGTTTTGTAAGACCTTTAAAAAAAATACCCCAAAACCCTGAAACAAATATTTTTGCTGACCTTGAAGCACAGCAACACAAGATGGCTGAAATTTCACATCTAACCTTTTAATTACAGCAGATAACTACATTATGCATACATTATTTTAATTACTTTGCCATTTATATAATTTATACCTTCCATAGTATTTGTTTTGCAAGAAAGCTATAAATCAATTTTGTATGACCATTACCAGTACTGCTTTATTCATTCTAACATTCCATTTTTTAAGTGTTTTTCTAATAAATCAAACATTATACATACGCAATTGGCTGAGGCCAAGACTGTACCAATTATTTTACCTGCAAGGACTCGCCATTATAAACATTTCCCACAAGGCATAATAAAACACATGTCTGGTGCCACAAGACTTACAGGAATACCCTATACTGAAGCATTAAACAAAGATTAGATGACTAGCTGGAGTTTCATTTGTTCCAACCCTTCCTTAATTGCTACTGTCACCACTTCAGTTTACAAAAAATTGCATAGCCCAGATGCATGCCAGTGCTTTCCCGTTAGGATGGATTATTCAAGCTTTTTAAATCACAAATTAAGTATCTTTTGTCTCCAAACACTTTCAGCCACAGATTACTTAAACCATTGATGAACACTGTTTTATCTTTAGTACATTACCTGTCTCTAAGCCACATGCACATACACTTTAATATGATTTTTGGTTTTAGGCCTCTGCTTTCAAGCATCACAGAAATCCTGTAAAATTTTTAATGCCTTTACTCAAAGCCCAGGCCACCATGTCATACCTAGGATCCTACCTCCTCCTAAGAGTCAAGATGTATAAACAGCAAACTGTGAACATTATAGTCTTCTAACAAAATTGACACCAGAACTTCACAAGCAAATCTGAAGTTCTCATGAGTGTTCTTGAACTGACTGGGACAGGAGTCCAAGTAAATTCGATACTTGCACCTGTTTGCAATACTGCAGATTGCCAGACTGTGGTTTTTGGAAGCCCTTTGAGAGGAGATGAATTTAGCAAACTTGAGTGATACTGAATGAAGATTTATGGAGAATGCATTATTAGCAGTTTTAGTGTTTAGCAGTTGACCAAGAGTTATGCTGGACTGCACAAGGAAATTGAAAACAAATTCCAAATTTGCAACTTCTCCCCAAAATCAAATTATGGATTGAATTTTGAATTCAATTTGATTCAGCCAATCTTGAAAATGTTGGCCTTTAACTGTACCAAAAACAATTAGCAGCAGACCCTGCAGCATTTCTGTTACTGTGTCCTTTTTAGTTGCAAAAATAAGTTTTCCCTTCCCCAGCTGACAGCAGTCATATCTTCTTGCATTTAGTGATTCAGGCATCACAACTAAGTACTTAAAATCAGATAACCTACTTTAAATTTTGTATTATTTAAATTAGAAAGCTTTAGGCTGAAGTTGAATAGACTACTGAAAAATGACGTTTCTTAGTACCATATCTTTCCTCCCAGCCCACTCTGTGAAGGATACTGTATTCCATATCAGATTAATTGGACTCCTGTCACATGGAAACGATTAGTTACAATAAATTGCATCCTTAGTGCTGCTGAAATTTGTCTTCCTTGGAAGAACTAAAACTATGCTTCATTGTCACTCACCAGGCATCCCCTTCTAGGAAACTACAGGAAACTTCATACCTTCCTGAACTTTTCCATCTGCTTATAAAGATCTGGATCCAGCTCCTGAGACACATCTTTCATCCAGAGTAGAGCTCCTCTATATTCAGTCCGATACTGTTCCATTCGGTTTACTGTCAGAGAAGTGTCTGAGATGGCCCTGTACCTGAAAGTCTCCACTTCTTGGTATAATCTACTCAAAGGTGTACGCAGTGCTAATCTGGAGGAAGGCATGGAGGAAAGAAAGGAAGGAGAACACATCAAAAAAGCTGTATTAATCTGTCTGCTTTTGTGGAACAAGTACTGACATATTAGTAGCAACCAAAAAACCACACACTGTCAAAACAGCTCATGTGCATGTTCAGATGGCCCTACAGCTTGGCTGGTGGTACACATGAATGGATTAATTTTGTATGAATATTGTATTTGTAATCTTCCTGTTCAAGTAGTGAATTTTCACTTACACATGCAAGTAGACAAGTAACCTTTTCTAATGCGTATCCATAATTTAGTTAGCCAAGCTGCTTGTGTGTATGCTATTACCACGCCTCTTCACAAGCTGGACTTAACTCTAAAAACGTACCTGAGGTAACTATTACTGGATGCATACCACAGATGTATCAGGATTGTCACGTTAAGCCTCACAAAAAGCACTTCCATTACCCCTTTAATCTTCAAATGTAAAGGTAAATAAAGAAGTCATCTGTCAAGTAGATAACAATCTCATTCCTCCTCATTTATTTATTTATTTTAGGGATCTGAATAATGTCTTTGAAAGACATTTAGCTTTTGGAAGGATTTAGGCATTTTCTTAAACATTTCTTCCAGCAACTACACTTTGGAAAGGCAGTAGGGGACATTGTTGTCTTCCCTATGTCATCACTTTAGCCCCTAATATGATCTCAAAACTAGATAGGACTACTTTTGCTTTGCTTCCTCCTGCTGGTTCTGCTTTCCTCTTGGTTGCCAGCAACCACCTCACTGAAATGGGTTCAGGCAGTTCTACAGCAGTGTTGAGTTAGTTTAATGTGTTACTTAGCAACTTCCTAGGCATAGGAGAATTCCTAATTTCAGCTCCAGTAACCAGTGAATTTTGTCTTCTTGATCTCTAACTACTGAGCTAGGTATTGGCATACAACATAAATAAGAGCAGCCCCAACTTCATGACCTTGGAGACGGCTCAAGAAGAGAAGCTAGACAAACAACTGGTTTTATTTTTATGTGATTTTATTTTAAAAGTTGCTTTAAAAATGCATGAAGTGAGAGATACAATAAAATGTGAATTTGTTAGTGTACTCCCTCTCAATTTTTTCTCATTCTACAAAAACTTACCCAGCCCTTCAAAGGAAAATTCGGTTTATGTAGATGTGTCATACACTGGGGTTTCTATAAACATTTAGACTTTATAAAGAGGAAATCACCAGTGCTTTTGCTCAAAGGTGCCTTATATGTGTTTTAAGGATCCCACTCATGGCTGTTACTGGATGTGCTAATGACCAAACCCTAACCCAAGATAAACATAGGAAATTCTCAGTGCTCTGTATGCAGTGTTTTATTTTGAGCCAAGCAGCTGCACTGTTAAGCTAAAGCTGGAAAGTATCACGGTAGTTAAGAGCCCCCAAAAAATCCTGTAAAATATTACAGAATAGAATTTTCCGTTGCAAATGATGGTGAATTTCAAACTTTCATAGTCCCAATACTGTTACAAAAAAACCCAAAACACCATAGTACTCATCAGGCATTGTTACTTTTAAACTCTCTGAGCAAACACAGGGTCAGTGAAACATCAAGGACTCTGGATAACAAATATATTTGTGTATATGTGTGTCTCTGGATTCCTTACCTTTTATTGATTTGTTCGTACCCAACCTACACAACCTCAGTGGGGGTATAAGACCTTCTCCTTGGGAACTTCAAGATGTAAGGCTGCAGCAGAAACTGGCAACCTGACTCCTCCTTTCTCCTCTATTTACTTGAGGCATGAAACTACATGGCTCAGAAAAAGGCATTTCCTTACCCATTTCCCTGCCCTCCCAGGACCCAGATACCTCCACAATGAGCCTGCTGTAGCATTTCTCTGCAGAGTGAGAAGTGCCACAAAGCAGGAGAGGGACCTGACATCAGCTCCTTTACAACCCCACTGCTAGAGATGTGCGCAGATGCACAGCTTTCTGAACTGCTGAGCTGTACAGGTGCAAGCTGGGGATCTGGAGATACACATTCGACATAGCAGGCCCATAAGACAAAAACCAGGATCAGGCAAAACTACACAGAGCAAACTGTTAATATTGCAAATACTACAGAAAGGTTGGTCAGTAACAATTTTCTTTATCATTTGGTTACTCACGTATTTCAAATGGCAAAATTAATTATGGCAATGGTGAATCAACTACAATTATCCCACACACTTTGTAAATCAGACAGCAATTTTGACACATATACCTTTGCTGAGAAGAAAAGCAGAGAGCTTTTCCTGTGGCTTGCATCATTTTTCCCGCTCTCGTTTTATCCTGAGAGCCCTGCAATCGAAGAAATTTCCCCAATTCATTTTCTTCCTGAGAAAGAACTAACGAAAAATAAATGAGTGGTCAAACATGTTATTTAATAGGTTCCTGACAGCTTTAAAACAAGCTTAACATCAAATAGGTTAAGTTACTCTAAATCCAAGCAGTACAGCAAAAACATAATTTCATTGAATTTCTACATTTAGTAAACAGAAGATCTGATTCATTCGAGACATTTGCTGATATACTTAAGAATCACAAAATTCCATCAGTGCCAAAAGCGAACAGGAGAAAGAAGAAACATGCTGTTACTTCCTTGAATAAAAATACTAGATTGGTTAGATTACACAAAGGGCTCAATCTTGACTAAAGTATCTTTTAGTCATGGGTTTTAAGACTTGTTTGGTTTGGGGTTTTTATTTTACTTTTTAATCATCATTATTATTTGGTTGATTGGATTTTGGGGTATTTTTAGTCATATTTTACCACCTACACTGCCTCAGCTGATCTTTGGTAGCATACCTTCTCTGAAGTTAATTCTGACTTATAGTACCCAAAGCTAGTTCACTTCCTTTTCTCTTGCTCTCAATTTTTCCTGCTTGACTACAGAAATTAATTTTTCATATGGAAAATCCAGTATTTAATTAAAAAAAAACATTCATTTTCAAATTACTCTGCAAGATTATTTTACAACTTTAACATTTTACACAATTCAAACACTATTTTCAAAATTATATTTCAAATATCTGAAATATTTCTAATAAAGTAATACTTTTTTAAACTAGAAGATGACAATGAATTGTTGACTATTTCCAAGCTGGAACTATGGGTCTTCATGATCTCACATCCTCATAAAAACATTTCATTATGGTCTTATCTATTAGTCTTCCAAGGCAGCTATTTACTAAAGTAACATTTCTTCCCACTATGAATAGTGAGAATGGCCTAATATAATGAAAAGAGATTCCCTGAAGTCCTCATCCTTTTTCCAAATGCTGGCAGTCAAATCCATTGCAGATTCTAGTAGAACGTCCTGCATGCACGTCTTTGTGTCAAGAGATTTCACCTGCTACTCTGGAACACTACACTTCTTGTACACTACTATTATATATTCTAATTTTACCTTCAGATCCTGAAACATTATCTCCAGCTCTCTTTGGACAGTCAAAAGAAGAAAACCCAAGAAAATATGAACAACATTCCACAGAAGAAAGTAAATTGAAAGATATCTCCAAAGCTGGATTCTCTTTTCCAGGCCAGAAATCACAGTAGCAGAGAATTAAACTATTGATTGCAGAGAACTTTTAGAGGTCATTTAATACAACCTGCTTCTTGAAGCTTTTTAAATGAGGTCCCTGCCTACCCCCAGTAACTGCCACTAATTACTGTACACCCATTAGAGCCAAGTCAGCATTATCAAATTTATTGTAATAGCATGGATTACTTAATAATAAAACTAGCATTAAGCCCAATATTCTTCATAGTCAATCCTGATTAAAAAAAATTATTCCACACTTATTTTAAATACTGTATTCGATCATACTTACAACAAATCCTTTTTTGATACAGTTCGATTGCTTTCAGCAGCTCCATACATGTTCTCTGAATAGAATGGAACAGCTGATATTGAAACAAAATACACACAAAAATAATGTAAGTATATACGAGAAACACTGACAATTCAAATACAAGTAAGAGATAAATTTTTGTAGAAATTACTAGAATCACCATTTTCTTCTTGAATGAGTACTTTTTCCAGCATGAAAGTAATTTTTCCTTATCAATTGTGTTTTTCTTTCAATTAAGTTGTCCACTGAAACTAAAGACAGACCAATCATAACTTACGAAAGGAAAACAAAGACAAAAATAATTTTAGAAACAGGTCGAATATAAATGGCTGATAGTTAACCAAACTACTCATGTTGGGGGTTTTTAATAGATATATTTGTATAGATATGAAGCTGTAGTACAAATCTTTCTAAAAAAAAAAAAATCAAAAATCAAAATAGAATAAAATGTTATCAAAAATGTGTATCATGCTTATCAGGTGTAGCAATACACATACTGAATTTTTAATGCTACAGAGTCTAGTGGAACAAGCTTGCATTGGTATTCCAACATAGAAAGTTATTGATTTAAACTGAGATTTTAGTGGCATAGCTCCAGTTCTCTAACCAAATTTTATAAAGCACCATTTTCCATAGGAAGGGGGGGTGGGGTGGGGGTGGGGGGGTGGGGGGGAAGTCAGGCTTGACTAAATTTGGGGATTGTTTCTAGGTAATAGAAAAGATACTACTCTTTCTGTCTGTACATCTAAAATATCCAACCTGTAACTTAAACCTCATCTCCAGTGTATCAAGCACTGTACAAATATATGCAAAATGGACTTCCAGAACTGTCTTTCTTCACATGTTTGACTTCCTGTACATTTACACGGGTCTTTTAGACTGTGTTACTTGCACTTGAGAAGTTGTTCAACTGAAAACATGCTTATAGTTTTGTATCTGGTAAATGCAACTTTCCCCATTTCCAATCCCACTTAACTAACAAAGCATCCTTTCTGATGAATCTGCAACACAGTAACCATGGTAGGAACTCAGGTACATATTTATAAGAGATCGTTACAGCCTTCCAGCTTGTTTTAAATCAATGCTCTTGATTTATAACCCATCATGAAGAGTCCATAGATAGAATCATCATGTTCTAAGTTATCACTATTATAACTAGCACTACAAAGATTTGTTTGTTGTAAACCAGCCTCTTGTATTTCAGCTAAAATGTGGATAAAATGAGAATCTTAAGTCAACAATTTTCTATGAAACTGCAAGAAAACCAGTAAGGCAAAACTTTCCTCCTTATATAACAAAACAATACAGATAAAAATTAGCTGGACACTAACTTGATCACTGCACTTTGGAAGTCCATTCTCTCTTCTGCTTTGTGTCAAAGACAATGAAGCTCTTCAATTTGTAGAGCCTTAATATTTTTATTATTTTTCCAGTGGGGTTGAGAATAATGACAGTAGAGCTGTATTTGTGACAGAGCAGGATTCCTTCTCTTGGTGACACTTTACGGACTGTCAGAAGCTTCTTGGGTAATGTCAGAACACATCTATCTGCACAAAAGCTCCAGAGAGCAGGGCGCATTATGCACCTTGCTCCTTCTTGGCACACTGCATGTTTTTCCCTGCTGTACGCAGTATTTTATAACTGTATAAAGAATGTCATTTGTATATGCTAAGGAATACTATTTAAATAAAAAATCTTGAACTGATAAAAGCAAAGGATAAGAATGACTAATACAAGTAGAAATGACCACCTCCTGCTCTCCTCTAACAACGAAAGGACCAAACCCTAAAAATAAGTAAGAGAGATATTTAGCTCCAAATACAGTTTGAGGGATGTGGGTTTGTGTTACAAAATCCCACTATGTTTCCTATATTTACATAGGTACTTTTGTAAAAAACTAGAAAACATACCACAAGAAAATAATTATACAAATGTATATACACTAATGTATACTAGGCGCACACATATTAGAAGCTTGATGGAAATGAAAACATTTTAAGACTTAACAAAGAATACACATTATGTAAACATTACAAACCTCAAGTTTTGCATCCAGATCTGCATCTGAAGCCACAACATGCTCATCTTCTTTTTTTCCTGTAACTTTTATAAGGGTTTGTTTTGTTTTCCAGTATTTTTGTTGCATTTTATTGACCACAGATTTTTCTTGGCTTTGAGCATATTGGTCATAAAATTCCCTTGGATAATTGCTAGAATATTAAGAAACAAAATTACAAAGCTCCAATATGATGCTTAAAAAAACAAATCTAACATGCTAGATTAATACATTTCCATCAAGAATATTGCATCTGCATGCAAACATGTACCTTCCTACCATGCATTTCATCATTATGCATTAATAACAAAGCAATTAAATTAGTACATTAACTTTCCCCGCCTACTTTAGAAAATAATGCACTGCTATCAATTTGAATGTATTTAACATGTACTTTAGCAGTACTGCCAAATAATCAGCTGCAAAGAATTCTTCCCAATGCATTAGGGAATGATTTATAGCCCATGTAATTAAATTTTTATTTTTATAACTAATAGGAGAGTTTCAAATGAACTAGTAGAGTTGCTTAGGCAGCAATCTCATGCAAATTCAGTAGTGTTGGTGTTTCTCAAAGTTCATTTCATGAATGGAATTAGATTACTTCTTGCCCTCCCTTTTTTACAATTGAATAATAAAGAATTAGAAGAGCACTCATCTCTTTTGAGCATGCTATCTGAAAGGTAGCTCACTCACGACTCCTTTTATACATGCAATGACTACATGACAGCTGTGGGTGCATATACATGTAATCTTTCTCCAAGGATTATTTTCTACTGACAGATGATTCTGAATTCCTGTAGCAGACCAGCAGAATAAAAAGTGTAATCTAAAGACAATCACAAGCTAATCTAATCTAAATTCCACAAAGACAAACTCCCTATCCCACAATATTTAAACCACACCAAGATGTGTGCCTGGCAAAATCTTGGAGCAGATTCTCCTAGAAGGCATGCTAAGGCACATGAAAAACAATGAGGTGGTTGGTGACAGCCAGCATGGCTTCACCAAGGGGAAATCCTGGCTGACCAATTTGGTGGCCTTCTATGATGGGGCTATGGAACTGATGGACAAGGGTAGAGCAGCTGATGTCATCTACCTAGACTTGTGCGAAGCGTTTGACACTGTCTCACACGACATCCTTGTACCCTAACTTGGAGAGACATCAGTTTGATAGGTGGACCACTCGGTAGATAAAGAACTGGCTGGATGGCTGCACGTCAAGAGTTGTGGTCAATGGCTCAGTGTCCAGCTAGAGATCAGTAACAAGTGGTGTCCCTCAGGGATCAGTGTTGGGACTGGTCTTGTTTAGCATCTTTGTCGGTGACATGGACAGTGGGATTGAGTGCGCCCTCAGCAAGTTTGCCGATGATATCAAGCTGTGTGGTTCGGTTGATATGCTGGAGGGAAGGAATGCCATCCAGAGGGACCTTGACACGCTTGTGAGGTGGGCTGGTGCCAACTTTATGAAGTTCAACCATGCCAAGTGCAAGGTCCTACAACTAGGTCGGAGCAATCCCAGGCACAGCTACAGGCTGGGCAGAGAAGAGATTCAGAGCAGCCCTGCGAAGAAGGACTTGGGGGTGCTGGTCAATGAGAAAATGAACATGAGCCAACATCAGTGTGCACTCGCAGCCCAGAAAGCCAACTGTATCCTGGGCTGCATCAAAAGGAGTGTAACCAGCAGGTCGAAGGAGGTGATCCTGCCCCTCTACTCTACTCTCATGAGACCTCACTTGGAGTATTGTGTGCACTTCTGGTGTCCTCAACATAAAAAGGACATGGAACTGTTGGAACAAGTCCAGAGGAGGGCCAAGAGGATGATCAGGGGACTGCATATTCCTGTATGAAGATAGGCTGAGAAAGTTGGGGCTGTTCAGCCTGGAGAAGAGAAGGCTGCGTGGAGACCTCATAGCAGCCTTCTGGTATCTGAAGGGGGCTTATAAGGATGCTGGGGAGGGACTCTTCAGTAGAAATTGTAGTGATAGGACAAGGGGTAATGGGTTCAGACTTAAACAGGGGAAGTTTAGATTGGATATAAGGAAGAAGTTCTTTAAGGGTGGTGAGGCACTGGAATGGGTTGCCCAGGGAAGTTGTGAATGCTCCATCCCTGGCAGTGTTCAAGGCCAGGTTGTACAGAGCCTTGGGTGACATGGTGTAGTGTGAGATGTCCCTACCTATGGCGGGGGGGTTGGAACTAGATGACCTTAAGGTCCTTTCCAACCCTAACTATTCTATGATTCTAAGATGACTTAATCAAAAATATAGCTTTACCATTAAATCTCTTTCAGGAAGTGTTATTCTGCTATTAACTTCCGCAAAAATACATGCCTTTTCCCCTATATGCATATTTAAAAAGCTGCAGTAATTTTTCAGATCTTCAGAAGTAAATGGTTGCTAAAACTTGCTATATTAAACATTCCAGGAAACAAAAGAGGTTGAGTTTATTTTGAGAAAAGATACCCTTCACCTGTGGAGTGACAAACTGTGGTTCACTACCGAGATACTGCCCACTAACCCACTAACTCTATTCACAACACACAGACAGCTCACAGATGCTACCCCAAGAGGTCTTCAGACCCAGCATGCCCATTGGTTCTATGTATGTATTGAGACACACAGGTATGCGTGTGTATATATATATAGATGTGTGTGCATGTGTGTGTGTGTGTATTGCTTGCTGTGAATACTATGGCCATTCTGAAACAAACCATTGGTACACATGTTCCCCAAAAGGGTAGCAAATCTGCTCTATATAGTTACTAGTGACACAGTTTAAACTGGAAAGGAAATTTGTCTCACAGGGATTTGTTACATCCTTTAGTTATTTTTTAAACAGTTTTAGGACACAGTGGCTTAATCACAAAAGATGTGGTAAGAAATGAAACTGGAAGTGAGCAAGGACAAAATTCAAAACACACTTATATACAGCAATTCTTCGCTTCCTCCCCAAACTTTGAAAGCAAGATATTTACCTATTTAATTCTACCCAAACGTTACTTTCAAAAGTTTTATTTATTAACTTCATTAAAATTAAAGGACATTTTGGTGCTACAGAACAAAATAACACATGCAAACCATACCATATTTCATGTGAAATTCTACACAGACAAACCCTGGACTCCTCTGACAGCCTATGAAGTCAGGTGAAGCCTATATTGACCCAACATATGCTGTAACTTTATAAAATCTACAACCTCTACAAGAAGATCCTCCTAGATTATGTGAGAATAGAATGTGAGAGTTTAATAAAAATAGCATTACTTTAATAATAATAATAAAAAATAAAAATCAAACTGCTCACAAGCTAGCGTAAGGACCCCAGTTGCCTGGCTAGTTGTGTGCTTTAACTTTTGCTACAGCTGTGCAGATAACCGATATCTCAGTTCAGTGGTCAACCGAAGAAAACACTGTAATTCATCTGATGTCAAACAGCCTCAATATCTACCCTACTTGATGTCACTAGAGATTCTGGGTGCAAGGAGTAAAGATGAGTTATTAATATGAAATCCCCCCCCCCCAAATTAACAATGCTGGCATTAATAGATTGCTGAATTAGAGAGTGATAAACCTATTGAAGGAATAAGAGGAATATAACTGTAGTATGGTTTGGGTTGGAACGGATCTTAAATATCATCTAGTTCCAACCCACAATAATCTTTTGCCAACATACACAAATTAAGCTTCTAATTTCATTTGGAGAATTTAATGGCTCCTGTTTATACTTAAGACAGTGAAAGATTTATAAATCCCATTACTGAAGTATTTGGTAGCAATTTTTACTGGTAGATACTTGTCAATACTTTTTAAAATGGATTTTGTGTCAAGCAATCATGGATATATTTAGGTTTTGTTGAACAATCAGAACATGAAACTAAAAGAAGGATGTATTTTATTGTGAAGTTGACAACCATGGATAAACCTCTTGAAATATGACAGTTCATACACTTCTTTCTATTAAACAGGAAATCAGTAACGTGCTATTTTTCTATCTATTCAATTTATTTGTTTTTCCATTCTTTGGCAGTCTTTCATCTCTTATTTTTATTCTTTTTAAACAGAATGTCTACCAATGACTTCACATAAATACTAGGTGCCAGAACATTGTGTGTGATAAACTCAGGCTGCTACAAATCAGCGTGCCAAACGCCATTAGCTCTTTAGAGTAAGAAAAAAAATGACCAAGGTACTTACTACTTATGACCTTCCATGTTTCCTGTTTTCTTCAGACACTTAAATAAAATAAGAAATCATCAGTTAATACAAACATCTTTAAAATGTAATGTTCAAGTTAGGCACTAGAAGGCCCTTTCTTTTTTATGTAGAAAATGACAGTGTTGTAGCATTGTGTTTCCCATGTTACAACAGAAAACTTTTCAATCTGTGGCTTTCCTCACATAACACAGAATTTTCACTTAAATCCATGACAAACACATTTAAGTGGTGTCATGGGTGTTGCCAGTTATTATGTTAGCAAATTTTCTAATTTACCTGGCATAAATTCAGTGATTTTTTTGATCAGGCAAGGCATCTTTCTCAGTCAAGTTTTTTTCCCAATGTTTTAGCCACAAAAGAAGTTCAGCTACTTTTTTCACCCATGTCCCACTGATCTACATTTTGAAAACACTAGCTATACCACATCTTGAGGCAAGGATGCAAAATTTAACCACCAGGTGTTTTTTCAATGAGGGACACCACAGTTCCTGAAGACACTTTTATGCATTTGGACTTCAGATTTTAGAAGTTAATATCTCCAAGCTTGGATACTCAAGTCTCCCACTATACTTTGAGCTGACCAGATGGCACACACATCACTTCCCAACAGTAACTGAACACACACCTTCCAGGCCAAATTTGTAAGTGAAGCCATACATTCCTTATAAACAATGAGCAACTGGCTTTTCCTCTGCTGCTTTCAGAGGGAATTCTATTCTCCAGTATACAGCCAGAATGGAAATGGATGCACTGCAGCATGATCATAGCCAATACCAAAAAGAAGCTGGTCAGATGGTGCTGCTGAGAAGTGGCCTTTGATAAGACAAGGCACAGTATGAACACACCAACATGCTGAACTAAGATGTGAAGCTGATTGAGAAAGTAGGAATGGAAAAGTAGCTATGAAGGTAACAGTGCTGAAACGGAACTTGGGCACTCATCTGGATGAGAGGGAAAAGGGGCTGCAACAGGGAAACGTGACACTGGAAGCATCTAGCATGGTGCTGCTTGCAGACAGCGTGATTAGCAATGGAGTGGCAAAGGGGCTGGAACAGATTGCAGAAACCGAAACATGGGAACGTGAACCACCAGAATGCTTCCTGCAACTGAGAAGCACATGCACTTCCATTTGGAGCCAAAGGGAGCCAAATCGCAGATTTCTGATTCTAACCTCTCTGCTGTCAGCACCTGCGAAACTTCTTGGCAAAGTTCCACGAGATTCTGCAAGACTGTATCAGAGCAGAAAATCTTCCTGAACTCGAATTTGTGAAGTGCTCATAAGAACTGCCAGAGAAACCACGAGAAAATTGGCAACTGCCTTCAGAGCAAAACTTAAAGGCCAAGAGCTACACAACTAAAGAGGAAGAAAAAACTGTTTCAGTTTGTCATCTGCATTATAGCACCGAGTCAGGCAACACACACAATGGACAGCATCAGTCGTGGCTTTGCTGTAGTTTCTAAAGCCATAAGGCATAGGCAACATTAACTCTGCTTTTCTAACACCATTCTGCTTGACTTCACTGGTTTAATATTGGTCCTCCTTAAGTCAACTGTGGGTGAGTGCAAGTGAGATAAGAACACAGGATTTAGCTTGTATACACACCCATGACTCAGTCAGCAGCACGGTTGGTTTGACAGGAAGCAAGGAACAGTCTATCAAGATGGAACAACACACACATTATGTGAAACAAAGAGTAAATGACCATTGTGGGGAACAGGTCTAATGCACTGACGTCACACATTGTACATGTCCACCTGTCTCTCCTGGAAACCAATGTCCCTAAATAAAAGTTTGACCTTATATTTTGATTCTGGGATCTTCGTAGTTATATTCCACTGAGTTCTATATAACACCCCTATGCCTTTAATATAATATTTGTGGAGAGTTTTTTTTACTTCAAAATGAGGACTGTATGAGAGCTATTAGGCCAGTGTTTTCATGGTACGAAAATAAGGGTATGCATTCCTTCCTAGTGTGAGGCGTTAAGGCATTTGAGGTGTTTGAGGCTACATGACCTGCTGGCATAGTGCTGTATGGCTGAGTAGGGTGGAAGGAAACAGAAGTGGAGCCTTACCTACACCGCCTGCTGGAAATGGCTCCTGGCATGTGGTGTCCCCCAAAACACGTCAGGAGAGAGAAAGGGCCTATAAAGTTCTAGGTGGTACAGATAAAAACTACGCCAGGAAGACTGCAGTAATTAAACAGCGGGAACAAGCAGCAGCTCAGTCCCTGGGTCCATTTTATTTCCAATACAGAGGTAGATTTTGGTCCTAAATGAGAATTCAGTTTGCACAAAGACAACTTAATAAGCACTGACATTGAGAAAACAGAACTGTGATTGCTCAAAAACGAACCAGATGACTTTTGATAATGTTTGCAGTGCTCACCTATGATTTCCATAGATGTTCCTGGGTCCCATCCATTTCAGCTGAGTTTCACCTTTCTCGGTGATTAACACTCTGGAAAACCTAGTTATGCACTACTGTTATGCCATTCTTTTAGCTGTTAATTTAGACCATAAATGTGCATTTGGTTTAGGTCCCACTGATCTCAATGGTAACCCTAACAATTTACATTCACACAGACCTTAGTTCAAGTTAGATACACTTGTATATTTGCAGCACTGTAAACCAATTCGTAATGCATGTTTCAGCATCATACTTAAGCCCTACTGAAACGGAAACAGTATATATTAACATAGACATTAAAATCAGGAATGAAATTAGAGAAACATAATAAGGGAGCTGTACGTAGCTGATACACTATCACAGGAATTCTCACGGTTGTATACAAGTTCTGCTGCAAATGTATCAACTTTTAGCTCGTCATGTTAGGATTTTATTTTTAAGAAACATCCACGCTTACTAGATAGGTCATATCCTTAACTGGGTTTTCAGGAGAAGCTCAGAACTGTGTGATCTTTGAGGTCAACTTCCTCAAAGCACATGCACAGCCCATTTATATGGGAAGCAAGTTGAGCATCTGTGGCAGAAGGCCAGAATAGATTAATTTTAATGAACTTGAATGCAAAACTCATGCGTGTAGAAGATGGAGGTAGAGACACATTACACAGGAGAATGCAAAAGTATGCAGGGGTGGAGTTAGGAAAGCCAAAGCCATGCTGCGGCTGAAACTAGCAAGGGATGCAAAGGTCAACATCAGTGATTCTATGAAAATTTGTATAATGTAAATCAAGATGAGACTAGAGAGCAGCAAATTTGCTGCTACCACTGGTTTAATACAGAAGACTTTCCACATAAATAGTGTAAATGGGCAGCAGAATAACACTGCACCGTGTGTGTGTATCTGTGTGTGAAGATACACACACACAAGGAAAAAAAATGTGTAGATGTTTTCGTCTTAAGAATTACCTACAACATTTTCACCTGTTGGTCATATTGTTTATCTTCATTCATAGCTGAAACTTAACAGTTTTCATTCTTCAGATTTTGCTATATGTACAATGTAAATTGTCCCTACACTCATTTAACAGGGCCATAATTCTCTAACATCATATGCTGTCACTGTTTATTCCAAGCCCAGGAAGCAAAGAGGGTTAAGATATTGGTTCAATGTAACAAATTACATAGTTATTAAAAGTATCTGGGAAAGCTGAAAGCAGTGAGATTTTTTTTTAAAGAAATCCCAAAGTCTACGTCTAGCCACAAAAAGTGAGAGATGCTAATAAAAGGGGACTGGAAACAGCCCGTGGAAGTATCTAGGAATTAAAAGGAACACTTCATAATAAAGAATCCCTATGTTTGTGAAATGCTGGCCATGAGGCTGCAGTGAACAAAGAATGAGCACATAACCTTTGACTACTTTAGGTTTTGAACTCTATTATGCTTTCAAAGAACAAGACATAAATGTCCCAAACAGAAGTAACAAGAGGGCTGCTCTTTGCCAAAGCTGACTACAACGGAAGCATACGACACTAACTAGAGTCCAACAATACCTTCTTCCAAAACTGCAGGCAAAAGTAAACTATACTGTCATACAGCTTTATATATAAAACAAGCTTAATCTGCCAGAAGGAAGTGATGTAAGAAACTTTTTTGTTTTATCTTCCCAGCTTATTAAAACTTAAAACCAAAACAAACCAAAACAAAAAAAAAATCCAAAAAAGTTTTGATAAATAATAATACACTGACACCAATTAAAAATAAAATAAAAATAGCATTCACCACCCCGTCAGAAAGCATTTGTATCAGAAAGTTCCTATTATCTTCGATGATGAAGAGTTACACAACACTTGTGATCTCCGTGACAGACCACCTTTATCTTGGTAAACAAAAGGCACGGATACTGTAGATAGGGGAGGAAAGCAAACATAGGTGCTCTATAGTGCTGCTTTCCCTAGCATGCTGTTATAGCTGACTGTTCACAAATCCACATTTACTACTGCACAGTGCTGGATCTGAGGCATCCTGAAGAAGTCCACACAGGGCTTCAGTGATTTTCCAAGTACTTCTCAGTGTTTTTTGAGGCAGACAGATACTACCTCAGTTTCAGCATTAAATCTGAGCTGGCCCTATTCATAACAAGTCTGCCCAGAACTCAAGGGACCACAGTGATGGAACATCCATCCCACATAGAACCAGCTGGGTTCATAACCCCTGCCGAAACCTTGAAAATCCCCAACAGGCTCTCTGAGAAGCTGCCAGGAAGCCATCATGTCCCACAGACCTCCCTGTTTGCAGACTGACTCCAGAGGCGACCAGCACAGCCCATCAGCCTGGACACAGTGAAGTACGGCCCAACTGTTTCTAGATTTAGCCTGGCTTCAGAAGCTGTACAGCTGCATCCAGGCAGTGCTCTGCCACAACTAACACAATGTGCTGGAACCACAATGGTCCTGCAAACAACCAACTATGGGAGCTCTGCATCTGTGGCAGAGCTTATCTGGGTTGTAAGGCTATTAACTCACAAATTATTTCCACCAGAAGACAAAATAGCTGGAATGAACACAGAACATATTTCTGGCATAGTGCATTGCCTCATGCCCTACTAAGATATTTTATTAGCCGTGATGCTGGAATGAAGCTTGATGGAGGATGCTCTCATTAGCAAATAGCATTTCTATTTCTATGGAAAATCCTCTGACTCTTTAGAGTCTCCAAGACCATTTGAGTACACTATCTACATTCTGCTATGCCAACAGAAAAATGCTTTCATTGTGTTTTGAGTGATTTAAACTCCAGCATACCCTAGGCTTACCTTCCAGCTCATGTTCTATACAACATTTGTACATGCTTGCTTCTCTTTTTTAGCTTCATTATATTATACTTTTGCATCATAAGTTGTCAAGTTTCCCAAAATCTGAACAACTTTATACAAGTGGTATCTGAAGATTATTTATAACATGGTATGAACGCTTTCTCTCCAGCAGCTAAACTGAATACAAAGAGCTGCATATTCTCAATGTCCTGCAGATACTTTTTCTTTTCCAATAAGTGTAAATATAAGAAGTATCATCTAGTGAGGTGAAGTTCATATCTTAAGATCTGAAGTTCAGATCCTAATTCAAATCTCTCTCCTTGACTGAGCATTGGTTACACTGCTCTTCTGTGCTCTTACCTTAGCTAACAGATCTTACAGAGCAAAGCAGGAAGCAGAGACAGCAAACAGGAATCTTTTCAACTATGAAGACTGTACCTGAAAAGTGTTGATCTAATCACAACTTCTCAGAACCAAGAGATGAACTGAAATGTTTGCAAAAATGTTATAAATGCTGATCTACAGA
This sequence comes from Lathamus discolor, assembly GCF_037157495.1. NCBI lineage: Eukaryota > Metazoa > Chordata > Aves > Psittaciformes > Psittacidae > Lathamus > Lathamus discolor. The sequence continues at coordinate 25,867,654 of NC_088885.1, forward strand.
TCAAGTTTAACAACCCAAGATGACCTAGGATAGTTATGTAGGGAGGCAGTATTGAACAACATGTTCTTTTGAGATGTATCCAGTAACAAGAAAAGGGAACAGAATGAGAGGCAGCACCCAATTCAGCAACTTCTATGTGAAAGTAATGTGAAAGACAGTCTACACTTTCACTGGTAGCACTGCGCTCCCAGTTTACTGTCCTTCCAAAGCAGCTAATATGTTCTCTGGCTCTTCAAACCCCAGACTCTCTGCACCCTAAGCCCCTGCAACTTATAACTTCAAATATGGCAGAATCATGTATTGCAGCCGTTTTACTTAATATAATGGTTTTATTAAAATGACTCATCTTCCAAGAAACAATGAATGCAGTAATAGTACAGTGGTACCAAATACAAAAAATAAGAAGAATTTTAAGCAGTTCTATCTGTGGAAGTTAAAAGTGATAGTTTAATTTATGTAAAGTACTCTGAAGGGAAGAAAATGTGCTTAGGTGAGGGAATCAATGCCATCTGTGCCTCCAACAGCTCTTGACTGACAACCTGTCTCCCCCACTCTGCTCACTGGAAGCTGTGATCAAACTGAATCTAGTAAATGGCCCTACAGAACAAGAAGCAGTCTCACTGCAAGATGAAGACTAGGCAGGGCACAGTTATATTTTCTCTGGTCTGTCTACAAACACACAGACCAGGATCTTCAAATTGTGTTCTACTTTGCCTTTCCAAAACAAAAGTGAATAGAGCAGCCTATTGATCTGAATTATCCATATTGCAAAAGCAGGAAGATTGAAGTATGGGCCTATATAGGCATTTAACATCAAGATTATATACAGATTTACAAGTATTCCTACTATTAACCACATGAACTGCAACTACTGTAATTCAGCTAAAATTAATCTAGAGTTTTAAGTTATATCAGTACGAAAAATGACGAGATTTAATTTTTCCTCTGAAGCTCTTGAGGCTCATCCTTGATGTTCTAATCCCAATGCTGAGCTTTAAATCCAGGATTTTCATTTAGTTAGCCTCCTCACTGATGCAATTGTTTATTAATTCCAAAAGTTTGCAGAATTAGTCAGCAAGTGCTGCACAGAACTTCCTTCCACTTTTGGTCTGTTCCTTTGTCTCAAACAAATTCACAGCTTTGCTACTTATCCTCAGAAGCATATATCATACAGATTATCCACAACTACTCAGGACAAGAAATACCACAATCTTATAAAAGGAGTTGTATCAACAGAATTACTCTTTCAGCCTATTTCAGGAACTGACATCTAGAAATAACTTCACATGTTCTTAAAAACAGCATAGAGCAAAACAGCATCTGTTATATACAGAGGAACTCCTGATACATTCATACACCTGGGAGGTGCTGAGGAGGAAACAAATTCATGCTGTTTGACCCCCAATTATCTACAATTACAGTAAATACAATTTATTCCATTTCCTTCTCCTCTCTATCAAGGTTTAAGAGATATCCCAGAAAAAAATAATTTATTCCATTCCACTTACTCATTTGTCTTGATCCTTCAAAGGATAAAACAAAATAAAATAATTAAAACCTAAATTCAACATGCAGAAAAACCCCAACCACTACTCAAAAACAATAGAAGTGTCAGAGAATTTGGGCTTTGTTTTCCAAGGAGGTAATTTGAGCTAATCTAACACTCCTTTCCCCTTCTTTTTCAAGCTAGTAAACTGTGTTAACAAACCACAGTAATACGAGCAGGTATCTTAAATGACTATGGCTGTGTGATTAAAGACTTGCATGGTTAGAAACCATGAACAAGGCATGCAAAAATCTGGATGTTTTGGATCTTCTTTTGTCATTTTACAGGGCTACCTGGACACCTGTCTGCAAACAGTGTATCCAACAAAATCAGTACTACTGCTACTGACATTAAGTATACAATGAACAGCCTTTCACTGAATTTTACACTGACCCTTCATACTCTCCTTGCAGGGCAGGCGATGAAGAGCTCCTGAAAAGAGTACTGTTAAGAGTACTTCATTCCAAAACTAATTATCATTCTTCTAATGTTTCAGAATACACAATTAACATAGGAAATTATTCTGCTTAATTTCCTGGTGTAGTCTAAACAGAGAATGATATTCAGGGCCTTGTTTCTTATGCTGTTATTTAGTCTTTTATTTTTCTATTGCCAACTCTGATACATACAAGTTAATAGAAGACAGTAGCAGATAAACAGAGAAAATTTGTATATTGGAAATTTATTGCTCACTTATACCTAGAACTTAATCCAAAACGCACTAATTTTCAGCACTCAAGTGGTTAGAGGTAAGTTTTAACCAACACAAAAAAAAAAAAAAATATTTGGCACAATGTCACCATTTTTTTTAAAAACTTGGTTTTGCTTCCACAAAGTGAAAAGACCAAGTCAACCATTAATATACCTGTTTAAAAAACAATTTTGTGCCTATTCAGTGCTCTATGTCCGTCATATTATTCCAAAGACTATCAAGTCAAACTTAACAGGCACAAGCGATCTCCTTCCTAGAGCATAACATGTATTAGAATAACACTTGAAGCTGAGTTGGTTTGTTTGTTTGTTTTTAAAAAAGTTGAATAACAAATTCCTAAACCCAGCAGTTTATCACAAAACCTCTGATAAGACTGGCACATGCAGTCACTACACACTACATGTATTCTCAGAACAAAATATTTCAAACAAATGCTGGTAGGCTCATTGTCAGAAGATTGATGAGCAAACAATAGCCTTTTCTAGGTAAGTTAATTTGCGTGCACTTCATCATTTACATAAAGACACAGACATTTAATTATACATAAAATTATTTTTAAATTCCTTTTTCAGGTTATACTGATTTTTCAGCTGATTATTGTGAAATAATATACAAACAGCATATAGTATCAGTTTTTGCCCTCACATAGCATCTTTTACTTGACTCCTAGCATTCCTCTTATGTTTGTGGAAGACACTAAGTGACTGTCCTTTGGAAAGAACCAGGTAAGTACCGTAGAGTACTGTGAGTTTTATTGAACAGTAAGTCGTTGAGTGGCAGGTCCAGCCTCACTCTACAAATGAGCAAAGCTGGGGATATATGCAAGCCGGCATTTAATCTCATTCTATATGCAGACTTGTTTCATATCTCTGAAATGACTATCAAATTGTTTTGTAACACACATTTGTTCTCTTAGTTTAAAAAACTGTATTTTTAAACTTAGTAGCTGAAAACAACTAAAGAAAATGCCATATGGAACACCTGTTGTGCATAAGTTATAAAAGACAATATGAAAATGGGCTTTGTGACACATTCTACCTATAATCAGTCTAGAGCCTTAATCTTAGGAATCCTTCCATTTGTAGAACCCGTGAGAAAAGCAGTGGATGTATGAAAAAGAATCACAAAACTCTTTTCACATGTATGAACAAATATGGTTTTAGAAGTTCAAACTAATGGCTCTCTTATTTAGATACCCTATCTGCTGACACAGTCAACACTCAAGTTTCTGCCTCCCTCCTCCCTTTTTATCCATGCAGTAGCTGGGAAGCAATGCCATTATACCCTGAGGTGGACAATGCAGGGGGAAGGAAGAGAGGAAAAGAATTTTCACTAGATTGCCTCAGGAGATCATTTTATATCCATGGATAAGAGATCAGATTAACAAAACAGTTTTAGCATACCCAGCAACAACAATATAGGGTGATGTTCTTTCACCACTCTTTGAGTAAACACCATGATCAATATAGACTGTATATTCTTGATAGCTGCACAGGCCACTCAACTGTTGCATTACTGTTCTCAGATCCTGGCACACCTGCCGACTGTCTCTAGAGCGGCAGTGATCCCTATAAAGTGATGCAAGATGGACCAGAGTACTGTTTCAGCAGCCCAGAACAGACAGCTCCCAAGGCTGACATAAGCAATTGTGTAACTGGTCAAAATGCCCCTGGGTTTGCCATGGTTAATTATAGCCACAGGAAAAACTACTCTGATGTTATTACTACTAGCAACTCCTAAAAGGTCATCTGTTTCTATTGTTCTTGATTGCCTGGTTCTTTACTTAACATTCTTCACTCTCCTGGCTTTTGTATTTTTAATGCTTCTGCATCACGTCATAATTTTGTCTTTAGAATGACTTTATGCTTGAGAAGTGCAAAAAATCAAGAATCAGCTCCTTCAGAGCAACACTGTTGGAGGAGATTTTTCAAAAAGTATTAAAAGAGACTTTGAGGACATTTCTCGACTTCTAGTTTAGCTGAGATGTTAGCACATTTTTTTCTGCCAACTCATACCAACAGCTTTCAACACTAGTTGAAGAGTGAAAAGAGCTGTTATTATTCATTTCTTCCAGAAAAAGGTTACTTGGGAATTCATCAGAACAATTTTGCAGCCCTGTAGAGCATAGATAACAGAGAACCAGCAAGATGGGTGGGCTTGAAACTCTACTAAGGGGGAAAAGACCCTGTAGTAGGGTTCAACAAGAATTTTACTTTGCCTCCACACCCCAATAATATAATCGGGGCAGGGGAGGAGGGGAGAGAGAGAAAGGGAACAAAAAATGGTAAAAGAAGCCTTTCCTTCCATTCAGCCATAACTGGTCTTCTTGAACCTGCAAATGTTCAGTAACCTGCATATTTGAATCTCAGTTCCCACAAACACAGGGGAAGAAATTGACATAATACAAAAGGCACTCAATTCTTTCACAATTAAGAAGAAGGCTAATTTTATTCTAGAAGAATACCAACATCTAACTCTTTTTGAGTAGAGGGTTTGAACTTTCTGGAGATAATAATGTTTCACCTATGAAGTTGTGACAGTATAAACAACTTTATAAACTCAGATCAAGGTTTGGCAGCATTTAAGTGCCACATCATCTTCCAGTAGAGCTGGGAAAAATGTGACTGGTTTTACCAGTTATGACAGTTTACTACTCAAAAGATGATCTCTGTGGCTTCATGCTAAATTCCTTCTTTAGTGCTATTAACATACATCTTAAATTATTAAGTTACTCAGTGTAAACCAATAGGCTACCCTATTCAAACAGCAGTATAAAAAAAATAAAATGTCTAAATGAGGTGTTCCTGGACTTCATGCTAAGTACCAGTAAGAACTGTGACTCCTAGACCAGTGCCAGGCAGATAGCACTGTTAAGTGGCATTTCCACTCATTCCTCAGGAAGCCTGGATAGACAAAGTGGGAAAAGAATGGATTACCAGAAAAAACAGATGAAAGACCACAACCAAATGCAGACAGCACTGAAGACTCCAAAACCCAGCGCTCCATTTTTCTCTGCCCAACAATTTTGAAAAGTGATCAAACTCAGTTTTTCCCTTGCAACAACAGCCTTGCTAGAGCAAAACATGAGACTAGTTTATTTCCAAGAAGTCTGCTCTGGAACAAGAGCCATAGCTGCTTTCTGACCCAAATTAAATAACATCCATCCAGAAACAAAGAAGATAACAGAAAGAAACATGGGGAAACAAGCAAACAAAACAAAATAAAGGCAAAAAAATGCAAACAAAAACTAACAACAAAAAAAAAAAACCAGAGAAAAAACCCCAAACAAACAAACAAAAACCCAAACATAAACCCAACAAACAGGTGCTTCCTGGAAATAAAAGGTCACCTTGGTTTAAAGCAAGGCTTACAGGCAGGGACAAAATATTACAAACAACAAAACAAAAGAACAACTTAATGCGAAGCTTCCAAAATATCTACACAATGTAACTTCAGGGTAGAAGGTTAAAGGATGTACCCTCAAGATTACCCGATTCAGTTTCACATTTACACATTTGAACTAAAGTAAACCTAAATTACTACTTTTAGAGGGTCCATGCAGGACCTTGAAGCTATCAGCACTAAGTAAAACAGCATGAACAAGAGACTTATTTACATTTGGGGCTGAGCATATACACAGTGATACCGATAATTAGCAGAACACAGTGCCCTTCATCCTTTTCTGTTACTAAAAACCGACCTGATGTTTCAAGTAATTTTTGGTATTTCTTCTTCTAAACGACTACAGGAAAAAACATTCATGTACCAGGTGGACGAATGCAGAACAAATCCAAATACTAAAATCAGCCTTTCAAACAAATATAACCTTTAAACGGGAAGTTTGGGGGGGTTTAACACCCATTCCATCAGCTACTAACGCTTCGATGCCTGCGTTGGTAACTGACATGACATTACCACAGGCACCCTGCCGCCCCTCTCATCGGCCGGCCCGAAGCCCTCAGGTACAAACGAGGGCCGCGCCCTGGCGAACGGCCCACCGCCGGAGCCGGACAACCTGCGCTTCATCCCGGAGCCGAGCCGGAAACCGCTGAGGAGAGGCGGCCGTTTTCCTCTCCAACCTCCCCGCTTCCAGCGGGCACGGCGCCAGAGAGGATGTACGGGAGGCAGAAACGGATAAATGCAATAATCATGGCGAGATAACCGCACGGCGGGAGGGAGGGACGCAAGGCAAAAAAGAGGGGCAGATGCCATCTTGTGCCTCGGAAATTTCAGCCCTGGACACGTCCAGCTCCGGCTACACCCACCGCCGAGCCCTGACGGGCACCAGCGCCTCAGGCCCGACCGCCGCACCGCCTCCGTCCCCGCAAGACACGGGAGTACCGTCCGCGGGGGAGGCGGCGCCCACCCACGGTTGCCCGACACCGGCCGCAGCAGGTGGTGGCGCAGCCCGTTTTCCCCGCCAGGATGCCGTATGGAGTCCAGCGATCCCCCTTCCCGCACTCACCTTGCCCGCTGCGAACGGGAGGGCAGGGCCGAGCTGGAGGCACCGCCACCACCCCTCCAGGTGTTCCGGCGCCGGCGGCGTCACGGCGCCGAGCGGAGCCGCCTCTGCCAGCCCCGCAGCGGGGCGGAGCTGCTGCCGCCGCCGCCGCCGCCGCCAGCGCAGCCCCCGAGGCAGGAGGGCGGTGGCTGCTGGGTCCCTGGCGCCCGGGGCCGTCGGCTTCCTGGCGTTAGTGTCGGCCAGGCCCTGCTTCCTCGTCCTTACCCGGCCTCTCCGTGAGGGAGGCTTGGGGGAAAGGCGGCAGTTAAGTCACCCGGGTTTGGAGCCCTTCCGAGGCTCCTCACTGCCTCTACCAAAACCCTTCTTCTGCTGGGGACCGCAGGTGTCCCATGGGGAGCATCGAGGAAGTATTAAAATGTTTTGGCTGCTGTAAATAGGCATTTGTCGTCAAGGTAGTGGAAACGGAGAAAAAGGCCCTTCGACGTAGCAAGCAGGTAGCAGTGTCAAAGGGGGTCAGAGGAGCATTGGCTTTGAGCTCGGGTTGGAAACAGATCGTTAGGGATTTTCTGAGAGCTGTTTTGAGTAAAGTGCTTCAGATGGATTTCAAGCTGATCAGAGCTTGAAATGAGGAAAAGCTCACACGTAGCATTTGAAAACGATCTTTTGGATAGGTGAGAGGTAAAAGGAGAAATGGGAGAGCAACGAGGGTGTAAAATTATCCCACTTAAATGGGAAAGTGTTAACTTCATTGCATGTGAAGAGAGCAGCAGTTCAAGCAGGAGTGGAGGACATAAAGTTGAGTTGGTAGACTCAAGGCAAGGGTTGAAGAGGAGTGCACTGGAGGGCACTGTAGAAATAAAGAGTGAAGAAAAGAATGGATGGGGCATCATTTGCTGAACCTTACAGAGGTCCAAGGCACGCATGTTAGTATCTTGGTGTTTCTGTGAGGCATAGCTGAACCACTTCACTCAAAATCACATCTAGGTGTGAAAATGCAAGATATTTACAGCAACAAGGACTTTACTGCAAGACAGTAGCTCTAAAAAAGACTTGGAATCCTACCTAATGTGTTTGTAGCTAAGCATATACTCCCAGAGCACTGCAGAAGTCAAAGGGGTTAATTTAATTAACACCTGTATAACCTGAGGAATTTCAGGTAAGATTTGGGAAGTTCTGTAATTTCCCTATATGATACTGGTATGGCCACTAACAGCAAGTTGTTCCAGAGGGTGGTCTGTGTAGTGCAAAAGTGCAGAGGAAGTGCTGACAAAACTAGAATGGGTTTATGGCAATGAACACCGGATTGTTTTCCAGAACTACAGGAACCCTAATGGTCTTTGCGTTTAAACACAGCAACAGTGAGCAAATATTTTCATGGAGGACAAGTCTTTTAATGGGGTCCTCAATCTTGCAGAAGGCATATAACATACTTTAGCAGCTGGAAGTTTGGCACAAGAACCGGAATGTTGGGTATCTTATTTGCCTTTAGAGGTTATACTGTAGACACTGTGTTGGTCACCTAGAGCTCTTTTTAGAGAAAATAGAGAAAAAATGCCTTTTAAGATGCAGTTTATCTGATATAAGTTTCTGATGAGATTAATTCTCTGGACATGAGTTCCCTTAACTATGAAAGAGTAACAGGCTCAGGTGTAAATGCCAGCATTAGAGGTGTTGCCCAATTAGTCAAATGAACTCTAGGTATTACTAGATTTGAGAAGAAAAGTGTTGATGGAGTTACTTCTTACCTTTCCAGAGGGAAGTGACAAAAGGGTTTTCTGCAGTGGCTGAGGATCTGAGATCCCTTCAGACAGGTCTGGCATTGGTTTTGGGTTGTCTTTCCTTCGTAAGTGAAGCCAAAGAATTCATTGTGTCTTTTGATTTATATATGAAAATCTCCTAGAGGAGGGTGGAAAAATAAAATCTCACAGCATGCAAAGGAAGTACTTTAACCATTGCAGGAACAGAGCCAAGACACAAAGGGAGATTATTTGGTAAACATTCTTAGCTGCACGAGGGTAAGGTAGAAGGACAAATAGTCTTGAATAAGTCTTGATTCTGAAAAGGATACTTTTGTAATAATGGAACTATTTTTATGCCAACAATTATGTGTATGTGTGAATATACCTAGAATCAGGGACTTAGGTTGCAGTTTACACAAGGCCAACATTTTGCAAGTTAAAGACAACATCTAGCATTGTCCAGCTTAATGTCTTAAAGCATTAGCTGAGATTACTATATAAGCTCAAAAATTTAGTTTTAAACCTCTATTCCTCGCTAACGTGCTGGCATTTCTTAATCTTTTATTATATTACATATAGTTTATCACCAGACATGAATGTTATAAATATAAGCAAGTGCCATCTGGTTGTTCTAGCACTTCTCTTATCTCCCATGGAGATATTTTTAGTGCAGCAGAAATACAGAAATGTAACGAAAGAAAACAGTTATTGCAACTGATGCATGAAATAAGGTGCACTTACTACTTTTCACAAGCTTAATTTTTTGGCAAAGCTGACTGGATGCATGAAATACCCTGAGGCATAGTGCTAAATTCATTCTGTTACTGACATTTTTTTTCCAATTTGGACATCAAAGTACTGTGGTTGCTTATGTCTACTAAGCAGTTGATCCACTGACCTTAAAAAAAGTCCATTTTCTCTGTTTTATAGAAATCCACATGCTCTTGCAAACTGAGATTGTTAAGATGACATCAGAATTGATGTAAGATTCAAGTAAATATAAAGTACAGCCCTCTGAAGTGTAACTATTAACCACACCACAGTTGGAAATGTCACATTTGTGGAAGAGTGCTGACTTTCCAAGCCCCTAGTCATACCAACCTAGAACTTTCGAAAGAGTGAGCTAGCAATAAACATTAGCCCTCTTCTTGTAAGATCTTTCTCACATCTGAGCCTTGTGTTACACTTTGCTCCATCTACATTTAATTTGTAGAAGGACAAATAAAGATTGGAATCGCATGTTGACTCAGTGAGACTCGCTATTCCATTATGTTTACTGTATCATATTGCTGCTGTAGTATACTATGGAATATCCTCCTTTTGTTGCTTAGTTGTATTCTGTGCTCTCTGTGTAATACAATATTAACAAATGTGGGGCATTCCAAACCTAGGTTATTATATTTCTTTAAGTGGTAAGACAGAAAATCGGATATGAAAATGGACAACCATCAGGACCAGGAGACAGTAAACTGGAAATTCAAGTATTTTTGAAGCCCAGTGGTAGTGAGCTGTTTGTCGGTTGAAGCAATAGGAACAATAGTTTTCCCTTTTGTACATTATTTTCCTAAGATTTCTTAAGGTTTACATGTGCTGTAATTTTGTTTCCCGTTTTGAATTGTCTGTGAGTTAGTTACTTTGTAAGTTTGCATAGTATCAGATATCCCAGAAATGACATTGAAGGTTTCTCAGGTTCCCTAGACTGTAACATTATTATTAACAACTAATGGTTAAACTTTCACACATGAAGATGATTTTTAATCTTTCCAACATTTCTCCTCTGTTTCTCCTCAACATAAGAAAATACAAACATGTAATGCTGTGTTTTATGGACACAGTTGCTGCATGTTTAAGTTTCTGCTCAAACTTTGGAAATCGGGGAGAAAAATGGTGCTCCCCTGAAACTTCCTCCAGTCCCTTATATGCATTTTTTTGGTCTTTTGTGTCTTTTCTGATCTGCTGCTCTTTTGTTTTTCTTGCCATGCTGCTCTGAATGTCTGGAACACCACTTTTTGCAGTTTTTAAATGGTCTTCAATCTTTAATGTGTTTTCAGTTTTCTCGGAAAAAATATCTAGTTTAATGGTGTTTAATTCTTCATTTTGTGTTCTGCAGTTTTGTATTTGTTCCTATAATTCAGCGTTATAAGCCATGTGGTTTGTATTGTCTGTGTGACAGACCTGTAGATGAAAAGCCAGTGGAAAGTAGAGCATATTCTTTTGGGCATTATCATTTAACATTATATTTAATTTTAAATTATATTTAATTAATGATATTTAACATTATCAACTGAAGGGGCCAATCTGTACAGATTGAGAGAGACTCTATAAAGTGATATATTCCTATGAGTAGATTAGTGAGAGGTTAATGTAGACCAATTCTAGTCATCAGTTGAAGAAATAATGTTAATGTAAGGACTGCCTGGCCACTTGTGTCTGTGATAAACATGATTCCTGCTTAGTGATCTGTTGAAAACCTTTAGTCTATTGGCAGCTTCAGAGATTTAATTAATTAATGATTTGCTTCTGTTTTCATGAACTGGCAAATACATACTAGGATAGTGAAGCTGCTGAAATGACAGCCAGGTTTAGAATTAGAAGGCTCCAGACTGGAGTGGTGCAGCATCTCTGGTCATCAAGGTAAGACCAACATTTTGCCAAATAGGAGTCTGCCTGTAATAGTGGCTTTCATGTTTTCTAGTCACCATTACTTTCCTATACTTCTGTGGACTTAAAATGAAACAGTTGTGAGCCCAAGAACTTGCCCTTGCCTGCATTTTTCTGTGTGCAGGATTGGTTTTAGTACTAGATATTGTCCAAAGTCCTAACTTTAAATGTTGCTGCACAAGTAAAGATTAACAAACTCTTTCTGGCAATTCATGATCAGTGGGCTCTGCAATACTTGTCTTTCCTCTTGTCTTTGTTGTTATTGTACTTTCTTCCACTATCATACACTATCTCTCCCTTATTATCAAACTCCTTGTAAACAGCACACAGTGTACTCTTTCCTGTCAAGTATTTTTCATTTGAATGACAGGGAAGGAGCATGTGGATTGACCATTTATTTTTCATACCTGACATTTTGAATCCAAAGAGTTAATCAGTTGTTTAGATGGAGTTGGTATTTGTGGAAATTCATCAGAGAATTTAGAGGCATTCAAGAATTAGGCTTATCCTTAGTAATTAAGACAAGTAGACAATAGAAAGATGAGAACTGATTTCCATTTGAGAACAATAATAATAAAAAAATAATTCTTTTTAAGTATTTACTTGCAAACATTAATTTGGGGACATACACGCACACACACACACACACCATGCAGTCATCGGTTTTATTCTGAAATGCAGATATACTTAAATTGATGTTATCTTAATCTACTGTGGACTTGGGTAAGCAATCCAGGCCCTGCGGTGTGCTATGATTTTTTTTTTTATTATATTCTGCAACAGCATTATCGAATAATTCTATCACAAAGCCAAATCCTGTAGTTTTAGCCACTATACATGTCTTGCAAATAATAATTTATTTCCCAAAGAGGCTTAGAATCTCAAAGAAAATGCACAATGGGAGAGAGACATCAAGGATCATGGTCTCCACTCATAAGTGAGAAATTGAGACACGAACTGATATAATAGTTTGTCAAGAAAAGCCTATGGCAGAGCTGGCCAAGGGTTCTTACATTGATTTACCAGTGCCTTTAATCATCCCATTTTCCTTCCAATGTTTTCAGAGGCTAGGAATTCAGAAGATGTGCTTGCCTTTTCCACAAGGTTGGGGATGAGAAGGGTGCTGGGTACTAAAAGAAGCTATGTTTAATAAATAAAACTTCTTGGCAGGAGTATATATATAAAAAAATGGTTCTTCATTGAACAGATTTGTATGGTGGCAATATGAATTGAATGACACATTTTCAATTAAATAGTTCTTTAGAAGTAAATACAGGCTGAAGCTCCTGAATATTACTGTATTCTCTTTAATGTGTTCATGAGAGTTGTTCCATCTGAAAAATAAAACCTTGAAACAATTATATTATTAAAATATTCTTGCTCATTAAGAATATGAGTCACCTAATTTTTAAAGATCTCCTGGAGGTGTTTCATATGTTACGAGAAGGAAATTCTATTAAAAAAAAACTAACAGCCATTATGCTGTGAACTGTAGGTACTGCTTGTTCTCAGAACTGGAAAATAATCCTGCTATGTCAAAAAATAAACCTCGCAGCACATTAAGTATTGCAAGCAACTAAACTGCTTGATTTACATTCAACCCCTCATTTATTGCATATACACTACTATATTAAATTGTATACTTACTGATTATTCTGAAGGTATGATCTTTAGTAGATATTTCCTACCAAGTAATACTATGGCTCGGTATCTCAGGTTCCTGCTGAGCACCATTAACAATACAAACTGCACATAAATCAAAAGATTTGATCTCTTCCAAAACATGTTTATGTTCAGTTTTGGGAAGCATTCTATTAATTACTTGAAAAGAAACTAAAATGAAGTAATTGTGCTTGATAAACCTTTGTAACATGTGCCAAAGAATTCTTGGTGATGAAATGGAAGTAAGGACAAGCATCATGTTTTAAGTAATCTCTGAGATTTTGACAGGTTGAATCAGATCCTCCTGTGCTGTGTAATCTCTTTGCCCTCCAAGGCAATCTGATCTGGCTGTCCCAAGATAACCATGTTTATATAGAAGATATTTTTCAGTTCCTTATATCATAAGGACTTTATGATATTTTTACAGTCTAATAGAAAAAAATGGCATTGCTTGAAATTGAGTAACAGAACATTGGTGAAGTTTCAACTTCTATTATCCTGAGATTTATCTTTACCAATCATTTTTTTGTTGCCCCACCAGGAGTCATGGAGGCTGCTATTCAGAAAATACTGCTTAGTCCAACTTGTTTGCATTTGAAAAACAAACCACTTAACCTTCTGAAATGTAAGGTAGATTTTTTTAAGTGATGAGAAATATCAATTGTTATTGAAAATTCTATTTTCCAACCATTTTTGTACTACGCTTTTGAAAAGCAATTCACCTCACCATAGGAATATTATTGAGCTGAACCAAGAAGAAAAGGTTGAGGTGTTCTTTTAAATAGAGAAAGTATTTGTTAGTCAAAATACTGCTGCATCTCTCATTCAGCAATGACTTTTTTTTCTCCCCCTCCTTTTGGGAACAGCATGGATCATTTGTCCAAGGAGACAAGATGTACTCTCTCAGAGGTTCAGTTTCTTTCTGATTGTGCTGTTCCTTTTTTCTATCACATATACTTATAGTCCACATAACTAAAGATAAGTAGATTTCTTGCATAGTGCTCATGAGGTTATCTTCAATCTGATTCTGTGAGAGGTGTTTTGTTATCCTCAGAATGTTTAACAAAGGTGAAAATGTTGTGGGCAATTAAACCATTTTGCTCACCAGGTTGATGTGCTGTAGCTCAGCTCATTCCTGCTGAAGAAAGATCAACATTTACTTGGAATATACATTTTAAAAAATCTTGAGATTCATCTTCTCTCTTAACTCAGGGTTTGAAAAAGGTTCTTAAACTCCACAGATACTAGTAAGACTTAAAATATCCTTTTGATTTTGGAGAAATCATATTATTTTGTTTATTGTGAAGGTACAGTAAATTGATTATTTGTCATTTTGAGTTATCAAAAACATGGATCATCTTAATACTTTTAAAGATAAAGCCTGCTAAAATTTGCTGGTTTCTCATGATCAGCTTAGTGATTTGTATGACAAGAGTTTACTGTGCTAAGCTGCTGCAGTGAAAGATCTGTCAGCTTTTCCATTATCACGTCCTTTTTGGAGAGGATCCCAATTCATTCATTTTAAGTCCCATCAGGATAAAATTTGGGTTATAATACATGTTATCAGTAGTTTTAAATTCACAGCTCTTTTTCAACTCTGTTGCCTCTACAGCAAAGAATTCATTAGACTGAATTATAGAAAATAAAATATTCAGGGCTAGACTGTGCCTTTCAGCACAGCCTTGATCTATGAATGACATGCAATCTGTGCAGCTCGAAGACGTTGTGCCTTTTAGGCAGTTTCCTGTGGTGAATTATGGTCTTGCTTCCCTCTGGTCTACACCACTAGCTCATTTTAACTTCCCCTGCAAGAGGTGGTTCCTATCCAGTGTAGGGGAGAGAAAGCTCTATCTGTTCTCCTTCCAAATGAATCTAATCAGTAAAAAATGTAGTATTTGCTATTTCTGCTTACTAGCATATAAGATCTAAGTAACTGGCTCATTTGTACAAAGGCAAACCTTTTACATATCCAGCTGTTCTGATAGAGGAACACAACCCCAGTATTATCTTTCCTTTTTTAAAATGCGATTAAATTTTTTTTAGCTAGGAATATATTTTCTATATTTGGCAGTATATGTTATAAGGATGAACAAGTAATAACACAGGGCAAAATTTCACTGAATGGATTCATTGTGGCTGAGCAAAAAAATTAGAATTTGAGCCCCTTGAACGGTTTTAAAACTAGAGGTCCAATCCAAAGTGTCAATGAGTTCAGTGGCTGCTGGTTCAAGCTCCTGTGGTCCTTCTATTTATGTATTTTAGAATCCCCAGCCCAGTGAACTCAGTTCAGTCCCTTAGCAATGTGTTGTTCATGAATTCCTTAAAACGGAAATGCACGCAATCTTAGCAACCAAACCAAACATTAATACTAATTCAGACTAAACCAAGATCCATTTATGATGCCTATAACCTCATCTCTCAGGTAAACATTTCTCTTTTGAAGAAGGAAAAACAATGCAGAACCAAATATTTGAGTAGTGTGAAAGACATTGAGCTATTTAACCATACCAAACACGCACTACAAAATATGGCAAATTAAAAAAAAAAAAACAAAACCCAGTTTTAAACGTCCTCCTTTCCTACTGGCTTTATAGCTACCTTTATAAACCTTTTTTGAGAGCCACAGAAGTATGTGTACAATCATCTTTATTGGTATTTGTTGGAAGATCTGCTTGCAGGTCTCCCAAGTACCTGTTACTTGAGGCAGAATTATGGGAAGGGGGATACTAGCCATTGTAGAGAAAGGCTGGGTTAAGGACCACTTAGGCGTGCTGAACATGCACAAGTTCATTGGACAGGAGGGGATGCTGGCTGGTGTCATGGAGAGGGTGCTATCTGTCATCCTGGAGAGGCTGTGGTGGCTGGGGGAGATTTTTGATAGCTGGGAAAAAGCAAACGTCACATCTGTGTTTAAGAAGGGCCATAAAGGTAATCGGGGAGGTGCAGCCTGCTCAACCTCTCTCTAGGATGATTGTGGAGCAAATCCTTCTGGAGGCCATGTCCAGGCACTTAAAAGAAAAGAATGTAATTAGGAACAGCCACCATAGATTTGCCAAGGATGAATCATCACTGAGAAATTTTATAGCTTTCTGTGATGAAATACCTGGCCATGTTAGCAACTGGGAGAGAACAATGGATGTTGTATGCCTTCAGTAAGCTTATATCAAAGTCTTACATAGCATCCTTATAGCCAAATTAGAGAGAGGGATGGATTACCTAGCGGCTGGAAAACTGGCTTACTCAGTAGTCTCAAAGAGTCAGTGGTTTAAAGTTCAGGTAGCCAATAGGGTAGTCTTCATTGGAATGATGAGGTGGAACACCCTCAGCAAGTTCATGGCTGCCACCAAGTTGGAGGAAACAGGTGATACACTTGAGGGCAAAGAAAGGGTCTGATGTGCTGCCTAACATGCATCTGTCTTAACTAGTAGATGCATATACATAGGCTTAGCTTGGGACACATACAGGGAATGGCTATTATCAATTCTGCAATATGACTTAATTATGATGAAGTGCTCTAATGTAGGAATATTTTTCCTGTTTAATAGAACTATTAATTGGTGATATAGTTCAAATCTCTGAAAACCACTATGGCCTGCCTGGCACCCAAGATATGAAGCAGAACACCTACAACATAATGCATCCTGAAAGGGCTGTGCTGCACTCAGGTGCAGTCAGATTTGCTAGACGGGTTTCCAAAGAGCACTAACATATATGTCCTTCCACCAACTTCAGTTATGCCTGGATTTTACTTCTAATGGTACAATCATGTTAACTGGGTACAAGCTTTGGAGAAAATAGCAGCAATTTACCTTATATCGTGCTGCTCATAAGCACAGAACAAACCTTATCATAAAATATATATATATATTTCAGTGGTGTAGAAATGTGTAAACACTGCTACTTGCTTCCTCTTTCATCACATCTAAACCAAATTCTTCTATTACATTGTTATAAATGTGAAATTAATGGACTTAATTGTTTCAGGTATGTATTTCTATCTGAAGCCAGAATTTGACCCATGAAGTTAGAATAATCAAACAACACATCAACAGACATTCAGTGATCCTTAATGTGACAAGCAAGTGTGGCTGTTATATGGAGAATCACAAAGAGAGCAGTAGGTCTTTCTTTCATGAAGCAAACTCAGTAGGAACTGATTGAAAGAAATCATGAAGCCAGCATATCCACAAGGATTTGCTTGAACACAAATTTGCATTTTTTCCAAATAAATTAACTTCTGTGTCTCTAGAAGGAAACTCCATGAAACCCTGTTGCCAAGATGAAATAATGCTGGTTTGTGGTGAGGAAATGATTGCTTTGTATGGCTACTTCTCTCCACCTCTTCTGGAAAAAATGGCAACATATAAAAGTGTTCCTTTCTATTTTGGCATGCAAATGTGACCTTACTATTCTGGCCTTGATTAAACTTATCTTGTATACTTTTCCAGAAAGATACCATCCTCAAACCTTACCACTAGAAAGCAATAGTGTATCAGTGTGGAAGAATTATTGCACTTTCTGCATATTGGCTCTTTGAAAAAAAGTAGGCTATGAGTATTTTGCATTAACATAGACTTACATTATAATAAACCTTTATCTATAATGACAAACATATCATGTTAGGTATTTTCAACTATGATTTAATAAATTACAGCCATTTTTCTCTGTGATTGTTATTTATTAATGAGTGGAGCACATAACTTCTGAACTCCAGTCTGCTGAAAATAATGAAATTAGATCAATAGAATTGTGTTTAATGGCTTGTGTTATGCAGCTCATCTGAAAGGGCTCTAACTGTACATTTTCATAAGGTCGGCATTACTCAACTCATTGACCAGAGTGTGGTGATTAACTAATGCTGTTATTTTTAGTTCCTGCAGGTTTTATCCAAGGCATTTTGGAGATAAAGAACTAAAAGGAATTACTACACTGAACGGGGAAGTGGGTTGCATTATGAATTACTTTTAAGTTCTGTTTTTCAGCAATGACAGTTTGTTAGACTTGAGAAGTGTTCTAACTGCAATTTCCTCATTTTAACGACTCCGGTTCATAGCCTTAGGAATATACCCATTTTCACATTTTCATAGACAGTGTCCATTGGCTAAAGGAGCAAAAAAATTGTACTACTGGACGAAACCAGTAGTTTGTATGCTGTCCTGTGTCTAACTGTGACCATCACTAGGGGAAGGTACAAAACACTGTACAGGAACTAGTTGCAGATCACATACAGATCTCAGCCTGATCCTCAGTCCCTTGATTTAGGACTATAACCATGAAATTTTCTTACTTCTACCTGTTTGTTACTCATATTGATCATTATAACCCTCATATCACTAGTATGTAGACATGGTTAGAATTGCTAGGAGGTAGAATAAAAGTGCCTTTACTGTAACTCTTGTTCATTTCCTTTCCAAGAAAAGCAGTATTGGTATTTTCAGTCTCCCTCTGTAAAACTCCTCTTTTTTATTTCTTTCATTCTTCTCTGAATTTCCTGTGATTCTGCAGTGCTGTTCTTGAGACACCATGTATGATCAGATGCACACTCAGTGCAGAGAGAGGACTCCTTCTATGGCTTATCTAACAGCCTTCCGATATGTTTGGTGATTTTCTCTAGCCCTTTCCTCATATCACCTGCCAGTTCATTTTTGTGAGAAGAGGTGCACATTAAGCAGAAGCTTGCCCTTTTCCCCCTTGCCATAAAAGTCACTTTTGCCTCTGTTAGCTTTATTAACGTTGTACTGTAAGAGTACCCATTCATCTGCTTTGCTTGGAATTCCTTTAACTTCCCCATCACCTTCTCTGGATATCATTAATCATAACTGTGTTTCCCAAATGTAAAACCCATATAATTTCTAGATTGACCACAGAGTTATAGTGGAATACAGAGTTTAGTACAGTGCTTTGGATTCTCATGTGTATGGTACCACGCAGAGAAAATGGAAAATAATAACGTTACAATAACAATTAGCTGTGTTCCATTTCTTGTTGGAATTCTTTAAGTCAGAGGACATTGTGACTGGGCCAAAAGAAACCTGATTTCCTAACATTGTCTTTGCTTTTGCTAGCCTTAGGTTTATAAAGACATTTGAAATTAATTTGAAATTTACATGCAGAACCTGGTTGAGTGCCTCTTAATGAATGGTGTTGGCTCAGGTCCAAACTCTTTTAAATAATTAGAAAAATAAACATGGGGCCCCACAGGATATTTTCAAAGGCACAAAGGACAGTTATGTAACTAAGTCCCAAGACAAATCTAAGACTTTCTGCAATTTGAGCCATTAATAAAGCTCCATAGCTACATAATTTTACACAAGCTGAAAAATGCAATCCATAGATACTGGCATATTTCTGCAAACTAAATCTTGAAAAACATCTAATTAAAAGAAATAAAGGGAGAGCTGTAGCAGTGGATTGTGTCAAGCTACAAGATTCATAATTACAGCACAGGAAATGGCAGCAGATTATGAAAGTTCTTTTGCCTGAAATGATGTAGCAAAAATCTCTAAGCAGCTGGTTGAAGGTGCCTATTAGCAGGTGCCTGAATTTCGCCAGAGCTTCTGTGTTGACTTATGTTGAACATTTTCAGCTGATGAGAACAAGTGAGTGTAAGGCAGTGACTTTGATTTCTCTTTTGGTAAACAGAAGGAGGTGCCAGTGATTTTCAGTTCCTATTTAAGTTGGTACTCCATAGCCCAGCAAAACCAGTTTCTTTGAGTATGTCTAGAAAGCAGAGTGGAGCTTACTAGAAATTACAGTCTCATACTGGCCTGTGCTTGTGTGCAGACTCGGTGTAGTGCACCAAGCTGAGAGATGTTTAGTGATGACTGACTGTGCTGTCATCCTGTAGTCATGGCCTTGCTTCCATGCTAAGAAAAGAAGTTAACACAGAGGCAGCATTTTGATAGCCTCTTGATACTACTCCAGTTACCTTGCTACTTAGCTATGCTGCTGCTTCTCTGTTCAGTCTTCAGACTGCATGGTCCAAACAGTAGTTACAATTTGTACATTAATCCTCTAATTCATTAGTATGGTTGCCAGCATGATAGAAACAGATTTATTGCCTGTTTGAGTTGATTCAGCTTTCTTCTACTCTGGTCTTGTATCCTGTACAAATCCAAATTAAATTACATGTGTTTGTAATAACCTGCATATGAAGAAACCTGTGTACATTTCAGTGTCACTGAAATCAACCTCTCATTTCTAAGGTCCATACATGTAGATGTAATGAAACTTCACTGATGTTAAAATATGACAAGTAATTAACTCCTTTATTGCATTCTAATATACTAACATCAATTTCCTGCATGAAATCCCAATTTGACTAGATTTTGGAATTATTTCTTTAAAAATTAAACAAAATGTTCATTCTACATGGTTCTTTCATTACATAAAGAGAACTGAAAAGGAAACTTAAAAAAAAATTGTCTGATTTCAGGAAATGTTAACGTATCATTGTAAAAAAAATAATTGATAAATCAATAAAACATGAGATGGATGGCCTTGCTTATATAACTAAAATTGTAAAGCTATTTTCAGTGAGTTGACATTTGCCATGGTATCTATGATTTATTAATAATGCAGTTGTAACTGTTAGCAGAATAACTGCATTGCTTGAGCACTCGAACATCCTGGAAATATATGGTCTCTTCTTTGTACACATGGTGTAAATAAAATGGAAGGTGGTCTCTGTCTCTGAATAATCTTAGCAGGCAAGACAGAAAAAGGATAGAAGAAAATAAGCAGAATTATAGTGGAAGGAGGTGACTTCTCCGTGGTTCAATCATACATAAGTGAGAAAGCTGAAAATAGAAGTCAAATCTGTCAAGCTGCAGACAGCTGAGGCTCAGTCCAGTGGCTTGTTTGTTAGTCTAATCTGTCTCTTAAATACCTCTTGATCCCACCTGACTGCAATGTCCACCAACTAAAATTTAACAGATCAGTTTTAAAGGCTATGTTTAATACTCATGGTTGCACAGAAAACCTTCAAAATTTGCAGAACATCAGTAATAAAGAAGCACTAAAACACAGGGTCAAAGAAAAACAAGTTTCAGAGGTCTTATGCTGACACTGGTTTACTCATGACAGTATCAAGCATCATGTTGATTATATGCTTACTATGAACATCTAGTTTGGCTATTTCCTGTGCGCCACAGGGTATTGCTCTGCTTGATGGTGGTTCTTGTTGGCTGACCTCAAAACTGTTGTTGGGTGTGTATTACTGCATTACTTCAGCTTCATTCTAAAAGAGGAAGCTACTGAATTTACCTTTTTTTTTAATGATAGAGCAGTAGAAACTAGAGTTAGACTGCACAAGACCCAAGCAGACTTTTAGCTGGGCAGCCGAAGGGATGTGCCTCAAAATTGACCACAAATTCATGAACTGATGCATCACTTTGGTGCAGTTGTCTGCCTAAAGATAAATAGGAATGGAAAATAACTAGAGAGCAAAGGAAATTGTGAATGTAGTTCTGGGTGGAAGTCCTATGAGAGAGAGGGAAGCTTCTTTTGTGCAGATGATAGGTTATTACAGATCCAGAACTGAATTTTTTTTAAGTCGGAAACCTTTGATACCATCTTGTGGAAAATTTGTCTATGTTCTTTGTATGCATTTGTGATAAAAAAGCATGAGACCATGGAAATAAGCTGAACCATGTATTACATTTCTTTTTCAAATGGAAACAAGATGGCTTGGGTATTGACTAACATTTGAAGGTTTTTGTGGTTGAAGCTGATGAAAGTGTTTTAAAATATGGGACCCAAAGGGCACTTACATATGAGAAGAAGCCAAAAAATTATTTGGGATCTCACAAAAATGACTACAAGTCCCTACATGAAATTATGGCAAGACTTAAAGCAGATAAGAATATAGAGTCAGGAGTCTTCTGTAGACACATTTGCTCTGTTCTTTACAGGTACTTCCCACAGGTTAGACTTTTCTGGGGCAGTGGGGAGTGGGTTTAAAAGATAATCAAAAAGAACATCAAAAATAAACAGGGTTGTGTGCTGCACCCATCAGAGTGATTGACAGCATCCCTGGGAATTCAGAGTGCCGTGGAAATTGGAGTGTAGCAAGAGATAAGGAGCCTTTTGGAAAATAAATTGCACAAGGGCTGGGATTTTTCCCACTTAGTATACAGAGTGTGTTACAGGACTTTGTCTTTATAAAGCCATATCTTGAAAGTTTTATTCCATGCATTTTTAATGAAGGGAACACTATATTTTGTTTGCATGTTGTGAAACAGCAGAGTGATCTATGGCATTGCAAAACACTACATGTGTGTTGTGGATATGCTGAATGAAAGCCTACACATCATTTCACCAGTTAGAATTTGGTATGAGGAAAACAAATGCATTTCTTGGGTGAATGCCTTGGAAACAGGCAAACAAATAACTGTGGAGAAGCCATAAAGGTATTATGGACACCATTTCCCTTGTGCAAAAAAACATCGCATGTAAAATGTAACTGCCAGATCAGACGAATTGCTATTTAGCTCTGCCTACAAATACTGACATATTAATTGGATTTCTCATCAGGAAGTTGTTCCAGTCTTCTAATTCCCCTAGCTACAGCCCATTTGATGAAGCAGTTGCTATGGTAACAGCTGTTTCAACATTTTAACCTATATAAATATTGCTGGATATAGTCTTCTTTGATAACACGGTTAACTTGTGTAACTGTTACTCCTCACAAGAAAATTACTGTCAATATTAATAATCAGATCAAACAAATTTGCAAGAATTTGCGTGCAAGCCGGGGAGAGGCTGGTTGTATAAAGCAAGGCTGACACCTGCCGGCTCTTTCACTCAGATGCAAATGTGCTTTCATGTGGGACACATCTTGCTGTATTTCAAATAGTCTCTTTAGTTCTCTCTGCATCCAAAGAATTTTGATTTTATAGCATCTTCCATATTTCTTATTTTGCCTTTTTTTTTTTCTGCAGGCTTGTGAACAATTCTTCTATAGCGCTTATACCTCATATTACAAAATGTAAGCATATCCTCTGTAAAAACATGCACAGAATTGGGGCTTCCAATTCTGACTTCCCAGACTGCTCATTCATAAAGTTTGACATTTAGGACTGATTCAGTGGCATAAATTGGCTAGTTAGGCATGCTGATGATTCTGATTCAAGGGTGAATAAGGCTTTTTATATTCCTTTTAAAATACTGTTTGCAATTTTTTGCAGCAGAGAATGAATGAATATGTAGCAGTCTCTTCCAGGCAGAACTTAAGTCTTATTAAACATCATGCATATGGCCAGTGCTTTAAAATACCATAAATAAATCCAGCAGTAGGACATGCATAAATCTTGTGTGATGCCTATTCTCCTGACACTAGCAAGGGCACAGCAAAATGATGGGGGAACTGCAGGTGCACTGCAGCGCTGGTAATTCCTGAAAGCGCTGTGCCTGTCAGCTCTCAAGGGCAGATGAAAAGTCCCACTGTCATGGAAAGGATTTCTTCAATGACAAGTAGTTTGTACGTCTCCTTTGTGGGGGTATAGAATAAACTCCCTCTGTTTAGTTTGGTAGCTAATGTGAGAGAAAGAGAACAGAGCCTTAACTGCCCTCCCTTCTGCTCCACTTTCCTTTGAAAAGTGTTCTGCTGCTGGCATTATTAACTCTGAAACTCCCTATACAGCTGTGGGCTGCAAGGACTGGCTCTCCTATGCAACCATGGAAGAGGCACAAAGGTTTCCTTGTGACCACTCATTTTTTTGTGTCCCCACAAAAGGCTAGTCACAATGTAGTATGCTGTTAATAGCTGAAGCACAAGATGTGGTAATGTAAATGAAGCCTGAGCAGCTGAAGCTAAGATTTGGGGGAAACTGGGGCCTAAATGACTGTGCTTTATCTTCCTTATTGAGTCACTGCCACATGACTCCTTTAGCTTAATCCCTTCATAGGATTTTATGCAGAGGCACTCTGTTCAGATGTTTCAACATTAATTCATTATATGCCATGTATGCTCAGATGTCCTTGCGTGTGAATATGGCTTTGTTATTATTCTGTCCTCGAGTATATATTTCACCTGACCATGTGAATACCGACGTACTTTGCCAAAGTGCTTCATTGCAGGGCTGTACTTCCCACTCCTTGAGCTAACATTATGCTCTTCTCATTAGCATGTATGTAACTGCACTTTTTGGTTTAATAAGGGGTTATTAAGAATCTGCGAAATAGCAATTTGGAAGCAAAGAAACTGAGCATTATTGAAGCTGTGCATGCAGGAGAAATGCAAAGAGCTCTGGCTTTTCAAAGAGAGGAGAAGGTGTAGTGGTGGGGAGAGAGCCTGAGAAGTGTGTGCATGCTGTGAATATCCCTTCTGTTTGTTAGCTCTGCAGTGGTGTCAAAGAAGCTCCTATCTGTGACAGGCAGACCTGACAGGCAGCATTATTTTTGCTGTTTTTATTCCTGCCTCATCTTCCATATGAGGTTCACAGATCCGAGTGTCAGGATAAAGTAGGACCAAGTAAGTGGTCTCAAGGGTCCTGCTCTTCTAGGGCTCAGGAGTCTAGGATGTGGGAACTACATGTAATTCACATTTTGCTGGCAGGGACTCTGAGATGAAAGTGAAATGTGAGAATTTTGTTAGAATGTGTGTGTTAGAATGTGTGAAGATTTAACCCTATTTCTAGATACAAAATATGGGCCCCTCCATAGAATTCTTAATTTGTGTTCTTTTCTGTGACAGCTTGCCAAGGTGAGGGAGCAGTAGCGGTGCAGGCTGATGCTATAAAGACTGTGAAAAAAAGAAGGTAAGAATAAAGTCAGTTGTGTTGGTGCTGTGCAAAAATCCTGCTGAGTAAGTCTTCTGCCATTGCTGAACAGTGCTGTTATAGGACACCTGACAGCCTCACAATGTTGGTTAGTATTTTCTGGCAAAGAATTTCTGTTTCTTACCTGATACATGCTGCTAGCTTGGATGTCTGTGACTCCTAAAGTGGAGAGCTACTCTACAGATATATCTAGGGTGGTGAGAACCACAGTGAATTATTATTGTTACTGGAGTGTGAACATCTGGAGCTAACATGGTCTTATAGCACTGAAGTTGTAGTCCCCATTGCAAGAAATCATATGCAGCAAGGAGTCCCAGTTCTTGCAGTGTAAAGCAGGCTAGGAACTCAGGACAGAAATGTCAACCCAGAGGGAAGATAGGCTAAAGTAGCTTCAAGATACTTTTGTTCTCCTTTAACCTTGAATTGCCCTGGGGTCTGGTGAAAGCTCTAGCATAATCTGTTTAGCTCAAACTGTGGTTCCTCTGCAGTGTCCTATGGGGATGTGAAACAGGATTTCATGAAATAGAAATGTCTTGGCTGAAATAGCCGTAATGCTCTTCCTCTTGTCCCTGATCCAAACTGTAGTATGCTCCTTAAACAAGACCTTGAGAAAGGATGTTAGGAACGGGGCTTATCAAATCCACATTTCTGGGCATTCCTATTAGTGCTGGAGAGCAAACAATTAGGACAAATAATTCAAAACCATGACACCTGACTTTATATTAGGTCATTTTACTTTCTGTGAATAGAAATGACAGGGGACCAGCAAATGACTCACTTTCATTACGGTGACTTCTGGTTCTGAGGACACATCCCAGAAACGTCACTGCAGTGGCAATGTTAAGTCCAGACTTCTGGAAACTTTCCCTTAAGAGCTCTCTGCTCTTGACAGGGTGCTAATGCTTCCCTCCCCATGCTCCTTGTGCCAAGCCAAAGTTGCATCTCATCATCCCGGTAATTTCAATGCAGGTAACCTTGGCAGCTGCTGAGTTAAAGGAGTGATAAGAGAGTTACATAGTCTTTTAGCTGTTTCCCACTGGGACAATTCTTGGTGTTTTTACCAAATGTCTATTCCATAAGTTGGCTTACTTTAAGCAGCACAGCACAATACTAAAGGCCTTTAAAACTTTTGTAAAGTAGTACATTTCGACACCTGGAGTTTGCTTGTGTAAAAACTAATTAAAGATCATTATACAGGTAGAGAGAAAATCAAGATTTTTCCTTGACCTGGTGACACGTCTGTTCCTCTTCACTTTTTAACAAGAATATGGCAACCATGTTAAATTTTACAGTTTCGCAGTTATTAAATATTTGTCAATACTCCCAGTGTTATGTAAATCATATGTCCTACTCATGTATTCATGCAGCATTTAAAATTGCACTTGCTGGATTATAGCAGCCTTTATTATCATAACTGAATTTTTTACCTTGATTTAACTCAAAAGCTTTAATGCTCCATTAATGTACGGTACATTGAATATAAGACAGATGATGAGATTTGAATGAGCTCGTATCTCTCCGTCTTTTCATCTCTATGCATATGAGTAGGATAGAAATACTGTTTTGAGGGCAACAAAAGTTGGAGGGATAACAGAGAGTAAAACAGCATTCAGAACTACTGATTTAGATGTTGAGGAAGGAAAATATTTGTAAATTCAAGTATCCATGAAATCCAGTGGTGTCGAAAAGACAATAAACACTGACAGCAAAAGAGAAATAATTGTAATACAACAATTTTGGAGTTGAGATTGTGATCTCACAACAACTAATCTCATTCATTTCCAGTTAAATCAGCAGAAATAATTTCCCTAAGTGATACTACAGATAGGTCTTGGTTCTCCATCTATATGTCTTTATCCTCTCTGTCTCTCTGTCCTCTTTGTCTTCCCTGAGGATGGAGAAAATGTTCAAGAGGTAGGTTAGTGTCTATGTGAACTAAGACCACTTTGGGTTTGGGTTTTTTATTATTATTATTTTCATTTGTTTTAAGCCTGACAATTCCTGGCAGGATGGGAGAATCTGTAAATACTGGTAAAACTATTTCAGCTCTGCAAATCAGAGATGACAAGTGCTGTCTCATCTCTCTTTGATGATTATGAGCTACACAAAAAATGATCAAACTCTAATTATATTACTTTTCTGAAAAATAATCTGAACTATCATAGAGGGAAACAAGATTATTTTGCATCTGTCCTTGCTAAGATTTTTAACTAGCCTGTAGCAGTTTGGACGGCCAACTTTTCTCACATTCAATGTTTTAATTTTTGTACCTTTAACTCTTGGAATGAAATCAAGGGACCGTCCAGCAGTTTGACTAAGTTGCCATCTCCAGTGAACAGTAAGTAGACTGTTTAGTGATTAGATCACTTCTAATACAAGGTAGCAGTAAGAATACAACAGTTAGAGGAAAAGGTTTTAAGACAAGTCACTTAGTCTCCCTGAAATAATGTTTCCTTTTACCAAAGGAAGGCAGACCGGCCTCCTTCAAGCCTTACCAACAGACAATGTCTGATAAACTTACCTACATATTTCTAGCTGTCTTTTCCTGGTAAAGAGATATTTATTAACTTTTCATGTGCAGAATTGCTTTTAACTCTTGAGTTCATGGAGGACAATGTGTGGGCTCACTGGCAGGATGAGACAGTCCTCCTAGGGCTAGGGAACCTCTCATCACCCAAGTGTTTACAAGGAGGTG
Source organism: Lathamus discolor (assembly GCF_037157495.1). Lineage (NCBI taxonomy): Eukaryota > Metazoa > Chordata > Aves > Psittaciformes > Psittacidae > Lathamus > Lathamus discolor. The sequence continues at coordinate 25,894,911 of NC_088885.1, forward strand.
CCTTGTCTTCTCACTGACTGTCCACCTTGCTCCTTGTCCAAACACCATATTGTTTCAACTCCACATAATCACAGTGGCTTGTGCTTAGTGCCATATCTAATGTGTACAAATCAGGGCAGTATTAACAGATTATTGCAGTCCACTGTCAGTTTGGTCAATACAAGTCATTCAGATAAACCAGATTTTTTCTAAGAGATCAGGCTTACCCACCCTTAAAGCTGTCTGTTTTTTTCCAAGACACACTGTAAGAGTCTGTTTTAAGATTCAAGGAGTGAAGATGACTCCTCATTTAATTTGTCTTCTCCTGGTAAGCTGGTGCATAGTACACAGATGGCAGACCTATAAGTAATTGCTTCAGTGGTCTTTTTCTGATGTTTTTTTCAGGCTTTTCTCAGTGATATTAGGACAGTTCTTGGTTTCCACTTTATTCTTTTGGGGTTTTGTACTTAGCTCATGACCAAAGCACCAGAGTGACATTCAGCAGAGCATGGAGCAGCACAAGGAACAGCTGGTATATGTGTTCTCTTACCCTTTCCTTGGGGGGATGAATATTTGCAGCCAAATATTTTCATTTGGAATTACTTTTAAAGTTGTGCTAATAAGAGAGAAGTGAGGATAAAAATGATGTGCTTGGTGTTCAGTGTATGAGCAGTGTGACTGGTTATGTCCTTATTTTCTTTGCTTACCCCAAGCACTGAACAAGCCTTCAGGCATTACCTGTCTGCTTCACAGACAGGCTTTACTCTTTGAAGAGAATACGTTATGGATATTACGTCTTTGCTGCTCTAGGGGGAGAAAGCTATTGTTTGGGGTTTTTTAATGGAATAAGCTGAAGGAAAGCTCAACAAAAATTGAATTTCTCAGTCTCTAGATCCATAGATAGCTATTTTTCCAAGGAAAGTGGATGTTCCTAAGTACTGGGAAGTTGTGCTGCTATTTCAGTGAAGCCAGTGACAATTAGGCTTATCTACAGTATAATCTCTGTGTATGAAACAAGATGAAAATTGGACAGGAAGCAACACTGAGAACTGTTCTCTTGGAAATGAACTTTGGAGCCATTACATATTGTCCATGGCATCCTGTTTGGAGCAGCAGAAATGAACCAGAAATGATATTACTGTCATTTTATTCTCAGATATTTCTTTCTGTCAAAGGATATTTTCTAAGCTAAATCTTGTCTTTAATCAGGCAAAATTTGATTCGATTGTCCTTATGTTGTATCACTATGGTAACACAACATGAAATGGTGCTTTGGGCTGGCTGTCACCAGCTGCTTCCCCAACCATGTCCAGTAACTAGCCTCCACTATAGACTCTGTACTCCCTTGAGTGCAGGGTCCAGTGCCTCCTGTTGTCTCTAGCAATGCTATCTTAGCTCTGTGAAGGAGTCTGTGGTGAGTCAGAATACTACCATGGACATTTTGGCATGTTTATACTCCCACAAGTATTGGGGCACAGCAGAGGACCTATTAGTATACAGTAATAGGATGCAGCACAGAGCATATGATCTCCAGGAGCTGTGCCACTCCTTGCACCATGACACCCCTGGCTCACAGCAGCAGGGGCGTTACGCTCACTAGCTCTAGTATGAGGAACAGCCCCACTACAGCAGCCAAGGCTTCACAGAACAGCACTTACCTACAGTTTTAGTCAAGGCAGTGCAAAAAATCTGCAGACATGCTACTGTCATTGCTGGTGATCACAGATGTGCAGGTTATGCCTACCTGGACTGTAGTCATGCCTCTGTGTTGACTTAGCCCTCAAGACTTCAGGTTTCCCAATGTCCCCTCTTGCCAGAGGAGGTTGGTGTGCCCTCAGTGTGGAGACAACTCAGCCTGGCCCAATTTTACTTATTCCTCAATGAATATGCTAGTAAACTATGTTTCTATCCTAGAAGGGTAAAAATGAGTCTTTCTGGAGCAAAGCTTTATCTCTAGCAGGATAATTATAGTGAACTATCTGGGGGTACCGTTCCAAGGCAGCAGTTCCCAGGCACTTGCTTTGAAGAATGTACCTCTGCAAATGTGAGAAGGATCATTTTTGGCAATCCACTATTGACTGCAGAAAATTGTTAAATTCTAGTTTCACCCTCAAACATTTGTCTCTCTGCTGCCTTATTTTGGAAAATGAAGCTTCACAGAAAAAGAACAGTAGCTCTTATTGATGTTATCTCTATTTTACCTAACAGCTCATTTAACTCCATCTTCTCTGCCTGCCTCCCTCCCTTTCCCTTCCTTTCCTTGCTGCTGCTGGCAAGCTAATTAGCATGCTCCCTCAAGAAAAATTCATCCAAGGCCATAATAGCCATATGAGATGAAGCTAGGATAAAACTCTGCGCAGTATAACCTTCTAAGTACCTCTCAGCTTTTCAGAATGTTTCCCTGCCTGCTTTCTTCTTATTGCTCACTTTGTAAGGAGGATTCTCTCGTCCTGTGTTCTGTGGAAGTATCGAGTAAATTAATTAAAAGAAATTATGATTTGAGTTTCCTGAAATATGCTGTTTTATTTCGCTTTATCCCTCGTATTTATACATTTTAAGTGCCGAATCATAGGCTTTGTCCAGAAAGCTCTCATTGTATATTTCTATATCTTCCCTTTTATAAATCCTTAACCTTCTGTTAGACTAATATTAAAATTCTTCAGACACAGAGTAGCAATGTTCATAATCTCCAGTTCATTATCTTAATTAGATCTGTCTTACATTATCCCACAGTTTATTCTCAAACTTTAAAGGTGATCAGCCTCAGAAGGGAATGTGAGCAGAATTTAGTGAATTCTATTGTGGCAGCATTTCCCTGATCTCAGTTTGGATCTTTCAGGTGCAATAATGATAATGCTGCTGGTGTAGTTAATTAAAAATTGCATTTGAATGGTATGAATATTCATTTTGGGGAATGAACACAGGATTAACTCAAAGGGGTAAAATGTCTGCAGTGGCCCAAGGATGTGAAGTGAACCTGGATCCCCATTAAAACACAAATGAATCATTAAAAATTATGGAAATTTAAAATCCTCCCACCCTGCAAACTATTAACGAAGTATTGCCTGGGTCAAGCCTATCTCCTAAGGTGGCAACAGACATTACTGTTCATCCTTCAGTAACAAATTATAAGACATATACTTGACATATGGCTCTGCCCCAGAGCTAATACCCATTGCTAAATCTTCATTAAATAATTAAGAAGGGCTACTGGCTTTTTAAACTTCACAGGTTAAAGTGCTGTGTCTGTAAAATTCAGATTACTTTTAATAGCTTTCTGGGGAAGATCAAAATTACTTTCCCACGAAGTGATTGTGACATCCAGGATGCTGTTGGGGAGGATACAGACAAGAACTGCTGAGACCTTTGATAATGAAGCTCTGTATACTCAAATCGTCTCTCTGGCAAAACTGAGGACTTTATATTCTGGTCAAGAATGTTGAAAAGGTATCTTTTCTTTGTCTTCTTAATAGCACCACTGAAAATACCGAAGTGGTTTCCTTTTATTTCCCCAACATTTATTTGTTGTCATTTTTTCTGAATAAGAGAAACATCAAATAATGAACAGATTTTCAAAATTTATCTGGTACTGCAGGATGATTAAAAAAAAAATGGGACTATAAACTAGAGATAAAGCCTCTTTGGTGTTGAAACATTATGTGAAGTTTAATGGGCATTTGCTAGAGAATATTTTGCTGGCTGTTAGCTAGTTACCAAGGGGATTCACAGGGTGCATGTTCTAGAACAAAATGCTCTGTGAATAAACTGGGGTCAGTTAAAGTAACTTGCATGCTGCTTTTGCCTGGGGCACTGGGGTCCAGGCTTACTGTGCATTCAGAAATAAGGGCACTGATATGTCTCCTCTCCTTCCTCGCCCTGCATATGAGTTACTTCTAGTTTCAGGCCTGCTCTAGGCATCTCCCTGGGAAAGCCCAAATTCACTCATCACTTATCCCACACAACACAGAATTTGTCCTTCCTCGTGCAAGAAACAGAAGCAGGGTGTCTTATTGATCCAAGCTGGATCACCAAATAACGTTAAGGAGGGTTTTCACAGTAAGAATCCCTTCCTTCTATTCTCATAAGTGAGGATAGATAAAAGTAGAAGGATTCTGGTAACTCACATGTTTTCTCATACTTACACTTGTCGTGGTTTAAACCCAACCACAAACCTCGTTCACTCACTCCCCCCCCCTTCTTGCCCTCCCCCTGCTCCTTGCCCTCCCCTGGAGGGACGGAGAGGAGAATCGAAAAGAATGCAACTCCCATGGGTTGAGATAAGAACAGTTTAGTAACTAAGGTATAACACAAACCACTACTGCTACCACCAATAACAATAATGGTAAAGGAAATAACAAGGGAAGAGAATACAACACCTTGGCACCAGCCAACAGATAACTTGCCCCACTCCCCCAAGCCGAGCACCAACCGATACCTCGTCCAACCCTCCAGTCCTCCCAGCCCTTCCGGGTCACTCCCAGTTATATCCTGGGCATGACGTGCTGTGGTATGGAATACCTCTTTGGTCAGTTTGGGTCAGGTGTCCTGTCTCTGCTTCCTCCCAGCTTCCCTCCTCCCTGGCAGAGCATGAGGCTCAGAAAGTCCTTGGCCAGACCAAATATTTGAGCAGCAACTAAAAACATCAGCGTTATCAGCACTGTTCCCAGGCCAAAAGATCAAAGCACTGCACTGTACTAGCTCCTAAGAAGGAGAAAAATGACTGCTACTGCTGAACCCAGGACAATACTGAAGAGGAGATATTGTCAGTCTTTCTCTAGGGAGGATGGTAGCAGGGACATAGATAGTCTTTGAGTTAGTGGGGATCTCCCAAGTTGCTCCTCCTTGATCAAGTGGGATAAGACAAGTGAGTCCTGTCCTTGGCCTTGCAGGTGTTTGTATTCAAGAGGGCATCTTTTGTCTAGTCCCATGTGGGTCCTTTGGAGTTGAGCTATAATTTGAAAATAGTATCATAAGAGTAAATACAGGAAAGATCACGAAGTAACAAAAATCTATTATCAGTATTTAATCTGATATTTAATTGCTGTTACCAGCATTATTTTCTGTATATTAGATAAAAGAAATGTGATAAATAGCTCAGGGTCATTGTGTCTAGATACAGCATACATAAAGGCTACAAATCTTTGACTTGTGGGGGCACATTTAAGGTTCCTAACCACTGGTGAATAGTGTCATTGAAGATAAAGTAGAGTATGTGTGCCTGGCAGGCTAATGTAGGCCTAATACAGTGACTACAGTGGAGTAGTTTTAATTAGTTAAAACTCTAGAGTTTTAAAACTCTAGAGTTTTAATTAGTTGACTCACTCTGAATTGTCTTTGACGTCTTAGTTTCCTTATACAGAGAAAATATCTGGGTGTTAGAACACTCAGCCCTTTATGAAATCAGATTCTTCAACATCTAAATACTACCAGACAGCTGCTTAAAAAAAATCTCTACCATAGCACATTAGTGCAAATGTATGCCACGTGAAAACTCTGCTGAACAGAGTAACATGAGGGCTTAATTTGACCTGTTCATTAGACTTGAGAAGGAGATTGTGGCCAGACAGCAGCTGTGGGAAGAAAGAATAAACAAACTCAGACTTTTTGTTCATCTGGTCATGCTTTTCATCCTTGTTTAACTCTCTGGCAATTATTGTGCATATATTTTATTGTTCTTTAAAATTTATCCTGCAAGTGAATGCAGATAGTGAGGAACTGCTGTTTCTTTCCTCCCTTATGATTTCACACCCCTGTGAAGGCCAGGATTAAGGTGATAGGGTACCTGGCCTTGCATTAGTGCCAGATGTTTTCCTTGGGCTTTCTTTGGAGGAGTAATCACATCTATTTATTCATAGAATGTCATGGTGCTCAGATCTAAGGAGGAGCATGCACTTGCCTTTTTACCGTGCTTCTGTTTTGTGTAATTTTGTGGAGTTCAAGGGTCTATTATCTGATAGTTAGTCCCACTGATAGTGTGATTTAATAAGAGGAAAGAATGATATGGCTGCATCCTGCCCATTATGCCCTTAGGAAGAGATTTTTATTTGCTGTCAGATGTCACTGATGGAGCATTTGGCTTCCTTTCATCAAGTGACAATTGCAGTTTTAAGAGTACAGTATAGAGTGCCACTTTAAAGCCAAACATCTCAATTCACAAGTGAGGGAATGATAAAGTTGTGCAGCTGGAGGATGCTATTTCTTCTCAGCAGCTGTCATTGAAAAGGCATGTGAATGCTCTAGATGTCAGGTGTCCTAACTGCTCCATCCAGAGTTTGTCACGTGCTTGGTAATGTCATGTGAAGTGTTGGAAAGAAGTTTCTGTACACATTAAAATTCTTCTCTAGGCAAGCTTGCCCTGGAATTTGCTATAATGAAATTTTAGAAAATAAGGAATTAATGTGAGATCTGCAGCAAGCTGTCCATGTTTTTTACCAGAGTCACAGAGCCTTTTTATGTCACTCAGATCAAAATGCTTGATTTCAGTAAGCAAAATGTCCATGACAAGTCCTCTGCCCCTCGCCCCAACTCTCCAAATCCATAGATGTACCTGCAAGGTGACACATTCATCTTCTAAAGACAGATGCATGTATGCAGTGGTGGCCATGAATTCAAATGGGGATAAAAGAGTATTCTAATATAAGACAAGACTTTACAGTATAAGATTATAAACTGTAAGTTTTCTTTATATGCCTCTTCACCTTTTCTCTCCCTTCTTTACTAGGAGCTGACTTCATCAATGGGATAGAAAAAAAGAAATCAAAAACAAAACAGCTGAACAGCTGAAGCCATGAGGAGTATCCAGGTCTTTTAACTTGATTCACACTCCTGTCTTCTTCTAACAGGTCCTTGCTTGGAGGAGTACAATGGTTGAGAGAGCTGATGTATGGAGGTGGCTGGGAACTCTATATGAAGGCTTCCAAGTCTCAGGTGTGTGATTGGTACATTAGGTACCTGAGATTGCCTGTGGAGTGATTCCCAAGCATGGCTTCACTAAGGGGAAATCCTGCCTGACCAATTCGATGGCCTTCTATGATGGGGCTACAGAATTGATGGACAAGGGTAAAGCAGTTGATGTCATCTACCTGGACTTGTGCAAAGCGTTTGACACTGTCCCACACAACATCCTTCTCTCTAAATTGGAGAGATATCAATTTGATGGATGGACCACTCAGTGGATAAAGAACTGGCTGGATGGCCGCACACAAAGAGTTGTGGTGAATGGCTCGATGTTCGGCTGGAGACCAGTAATGAGTGGTGTCCCTCAGGGATCGGTGTTGGGACCGGTCTTGTTTAACATCTTCGTCGCTGACATGGACAGTGGGATTGAGTGCGCCCTCAGCAAGTTTGCCGATGACGCCAAGCTGTGTGGTCTGGTTGATACGCTGGAGGGAAGGGATGCCATCCAGAGGGACCTTGACACACTTGTGAGGTGGACTGATGCCAACCTTATGAAGTTCAGCCATGACAAGTGCAAGGTCCTACACCTGGGTCGGAGCAATCCCAGGCACAGCTACAGATTGGGGAAAGAAGAGATTCAGAGCGGCCCTGCGGAGAAAGACTTGGGGGTGCTGGTCGATGAGAAAATGAACATGAGCCGGCTTCAGTGTGCGCTTGCAGCCCAGAAAGCCAACCGTATCCTGGGCTGCATCAAAAGGAGTGTGACCAGCAGGTCGAAAGAGGTGACGCTGCCCCTCTACTCTGCTCTTGTGAGACCTCACCTGGAGTATTGTGTGCAGTTCTGGTGTCCTCAACATAAAAAGGACATGGAACTGCTGGAACAAGTCCAGAGGAGGCCACGAGGATGATCAGGGGACTGGAGCACCTCCCATATGAAGATAGGCTGAGGAAGTTGGGGCTGTTCAGCCTGGAGAAGAGAAGGCTGCGTGGGGACCTCATAGCAGCCTTCCAGTACCTGAAGGGGGCCTATAGGGATGCTGGGGAGGGACTCTTTGTCAGGGACTGTAGTGACAGGACAAGGGGTAACGGGTTAAAACTGAAACAGGGGAAGTTTAGATTGGATATAAGGAGGAAATTCTTTCCTGTTAGGGTGGTGAGACACTGGAATGGGTTGCCCAGGGAAGTTGTGAATGCTCCATCCCTGGCAGTGTTCAAGGCCAGGTTGTACAGAGCCTCGGGTGACATGGTGCAGTGTGAGATGTCCCTACCTATGGTGGGGGGGTTGGAACTAGATGACCTTAAGGTCCTTTCCAACCCTAACTATTCTATGATTCTATGATTCTAAGTAGATGGGTGCTGAGTTGCACTCATTTTGCCCCTCTCTTTCTGGAATGTATTCAGTGTGATCTGTGCTTTGTAGCCACTGCACTATCAATGTACAGGAGCACTTATTACGAATCAGTGAAGAAAAACATGAACTTAGGAACTGTTTAGGTCTGATAGGTCTGGTGACTGCTGGGGGCAGGAAAGGGTGAGGTTTGAATCTTATTTAGTGATGCGTTTGGCCTTGGATTCTGGTGTTAACATAAAGGTTTTCTGTAATGCCCTGTTCCTTTTCGGTTGTTGCTGGTTGGCTTTCTCTGTGTACCAGTTCTGTCAACTACTGAAATCAGAGTATCTTTTCCTATTCCAGCTGGCAGTTGCCAAAGCTATGTGAAACAGAACTGGGTATACAGAAGAGCACATTCTTTTGTTGTTATGTCAGGTGAAGATGTAACACTGGAAACATAGGGATATTTATTGATGCAGGGGCCAAAAGGCACTGAGTGCTGGAATTATGCTAAAAGAAGCAAGACAGATGGAGAAAGAGGACAAATCCCCACCTGTCAAACATCACATCATTATAGGTGAGTCTAGAGAGTAACAGGTAGCATCTTCTTCCAGTCCATTAGTGCCTCTGCACAAGGAATCCTTTGCTAACACATGCCTGTGGTTCATTTAATTGTTTTTTAGATGAAGATTATGAAAACATTATTTACAATGTGCTTCACTGCATTGAGTTCATATCACATTTTATGAGGTAAGGAGTACTGGGCCTCACTGTACCAGTCTCCCTTCTGTGCTCATGATCTTAGGATATTTTGAGAGTTTAGATCAAGTCCAACAAGGAGACTGAGCTATGGAACTACCAGTAATGTCTTACTCATTTTGCATTGCAGATGGCAAATGCATGATTATTATGGATGACTGGAGTAATAATCTGCATGCAAGTCTCCTAAGAACTCATGATTTCACTTTGTCTCTCAACAGAATGCGATTGATTCCTTGTTGCACATAGAGACTTATTTGGGATCCGAAGGCTGTTCTATACTTAATGAATCTTAATATAGTTGTAATGATTGATAAATATTGCATTTAGATTTGAGCATAAGATTTGCTTTCAAATTTGTATGAATGGTAAAGAAATAATCTTAACAGCTTGACTGCATATCTGGCCTTACAATTTTCTGTGATACGTTTGTATGGTATGTTGAACAAAATGTGACTTCTAAGATGAAAGCATGGTTTGATTTCCATGGAAGAGTAACAATGGCAGGAAGAAAGGGATGCAGAAATGTCAGTCTTCAGAATATAATGAGAACAAGCTACATTTGTATTATTTCCTGTGCTTAAGTTTCATTACATCTATTTTCCCAGTGAATACATCGCATAGTATGCTATTTCCTCTTCTCGTTACCATCTTTGTCATGGAGAGGAGGTTATAGAATCTTAATGATTCAGTGTTATTTAAACCTTTTTGATAGTCTTTGTATTTAGAATGACCTCTCTGTTTCACCTCTTCTCTAAAGTTACTGAATTTGAGGAGTTGCTTTCAAATTAAATTACTCAGCAAGAAAAACGGCAAGGTAGTTCAGATTGCTATTATCACAATTACAGAGATTACAGAAAAGATGAGAAAAATAATAAAAAAAAAGAGAAAGAGCACAGTCTGAATCTTCACTAGCTTTTCACTGCAAAGCAGAGGAAACAACAGTAATTACGTGTGAGTCTGAGTCAAAGCTCACTGGAAGTGACAGGTCCCCACATACCAGTGCTAAAGAGATTGTTTAGGCTTCAGACACTATCAAATCAGGGGTAGTTCTGGCTTTGGGGTAAAAAATTCAGGTCCAAAGCACTGATAATCGCTAACACTGTGGTCTTTAAAAGTTTTGCCATCTTAAAAAATGTATAAATATGACTGGTTCCGTGCATTTGAAATATTTCAGGAATGATAATTTATTACTTCTTTGTATTCAAATGAGAGGAGAAAAACAGATCCCTCTACAATAGGATTCAATATGCTTGTCAAGTGATATGGATTGAAATGAACTGCAGAGTGCTTAGGACCCATAGTCCCTAGACAAAAAATTGTGTTAAAAGTGCTTAGTAAACCCCAAACTTTTGTATCAATATGCAAAGTATGTTGCCACACAGTGTGACTTGAATGTATTCTGCCAGCCAAATAACTCTCACCATTTAAAGGCATGACTGAGTAGTCTGTGATGCTTCACAGACATCTGAGATACTCAACCAAGAGCATTAAATGGTAAAAGCCAAGATTAAGGATTCAGCACTTTCCAGTATCATTAAGACCCTGAATGTGTTCAACTGACCATTCCAAATGGTAAATACACTTCACAGGCGTATGTCGTGTCCTTTCTATAAAGCTTGTTTTCCTACAGTGGGCAGGGAGATTGAGTGACTCAATGGAAAGTGCACAAGCAACAAATACAGGGAAAGATTTTACCTGCAAAGAATTTTTAGAGTGTGGAATTGCTTTATTTACTCACATTCTCCAATCTTCATCTGAATAAATAAAGTAGTGTCACGGAATATGCTGCAATACTGACAATAAGTTTTTATACTCATAAAGTATAAATATAAGTATATAAGTATATACGTATGTTGTGAAGTTTCAACATATATAGTTTACCTGTCAAATGGATTTAAACTTGTATTGTCACTGCCTTGCATTCTGCACCTATTGCTTTTGTATTGCAGTTCCATGCCTCAATAGACAATTTGATTGTCTATATCTGCTGCTTTGTTCATGAGTCTCCCTATATCTGTAGTATCAAACCTTTCATTCTAATACTAAAACTCAACATGTGCTCCTACAATGATTATTAACTTAGGGATATGGCAGCCAAAACAATATTTTGCTTTCTATTCTCTCCTTTTTTTTTCTGTGTACGTGGCATGGTAGGCAACAATCCACTTAGTTCAAGAGCTCATCTTAATAAAGGAAGCCTTTCAGAATGGTGTTGTGGGTACAGCTGCAGACATTTCCACAGGTTTGATTACCATGCTCTACAAAGCTGTAATAATAAACCTTGGCTACCCTTGGCTTGGCTATTATTTTAAATTCATAAGATCTGAATCCTAACTTTCAGCACAAAGTATAACTGCAATTTAACAAGTCTTCTAAGCATGTAGTTCCTAAAAATGAATGTCAAATGCTTTGCAGGGCTGAGGTTTTAAGACTTGATCTTAAGTCTTAAAATGACTTTAAGACTGATTTTTATCTGAAATTAATAAACCTCTCGAAAATTCTTAATGTTTATTCCTCTTTTTCTTCTACTATTTGAAATAATTTCAAACAGGTTTATCTTAGTTTCCCAAAGAAAGGAGGCTAATGAAATAATTGCTGGATTAATATGTACATGGATACAAGTGTGTTTTACTGTTACTTTCTCTCATCTCCTTATAACCACTGTATTTTTCAGCTTATTCCAATCAGTGTGAGAAAAAAATAGTAATCTCAAACATGAATTTCCAAATACTTTGTGAAATATATAGATGGGTGGAGACAGAAAAGTCTTTCTCTTGGCTCAAGGAAGACTGCAGTATGAGAACCTGATACCCCAAAGTATACCATAGAACACAACTGTAGGACCCAAATTTATAGGAAATCATCTCTACTGTTACTTTTTTTTTCTGTTGTTTGATTGGGTTCTAAGGATGACTGGTTTTGGAAGGTGTTGGGGTGATGATAGCAGGTGTTTTGCATTTAGAGGCTCCTAACAAAACCTAGACTATTTGAAGTTATTTCAGTCAAGTATGAAGAGATATATCAGTGGACTGTGCCTATGATATTACAATTTCTGGAAATAAATACTTTGCCAGGGATGATAATGATAAGGACGGGGAATAAAAAGAAGCTAATATAAAACTGGGTTAGGAGAGTTACTTCACAGAATGAAGTTTCAGTTTTGTTTCTTGCTGTGTGGGTTTGTTACTTAGTTCTTTTAATTTAAGAATTTCTTATTACTTTATAAAGGTTAATTATACCTCTTAATGCATGCCCCAGTGCTGACTTCCAACCTGTCTTCTACTTTTTCAGCAAGAATACTAAAATACAGGGAGTCTAAGTAGATGACTGAAGGCTCTGCTGCAGGTGTCTGGTTATATCTCCAGAGCCCAGTACTCTGAAGAAGCCTATTTGGTACCAGAAGCACCACAGTCATTCTAATAAAATAGTCTTTCTGAGATTAAATTACCCTCAGCAAGTGACTTGAAACTGTATACTTATAGGTATATCTTCAGTCACGATAAGGATAACAGTCTGGTTCCACAATTTATACTTTCGGTGACACCCTGGAACTTTGCCTCCTTTAAAAGAAGACAAAATGTCACTTCTAATCTGACAGAATACACCAGTTTATTGTGCTAGCCCCTGGATATAGGCTTTTAAATATGTACAGTATAAGAAACTTAACACAACCCTTTTTCTTTAAAGAAAGGTGATGTGTAAAGGAAGAATCCCATACACTGAAATGGAAACATAAACCAGAAACCATATATTTTACATTTTAATTCTTTTTGGGGTGTGCTAACACCACAATTTCCTAATACATATTTTAAAACTAATTAAACTGTATTGTTTATTTGGAGGCAGAATAAGAACCATTCACATATCTTCTTGAGGTCACTATGTCTTCTGATTTCCATATGCTTATGAACATCTAGTGAAACACAGAATTGCATTTTAATGTCAGGTAAACATAATCATGTCCAATAAAGCAAAATAGTATACACTAGTCCTCTTTATGGGTTCCTTTAAAGTGGGAGCTTTATGAACTCCTAACAAGAAGACTAGAAAACAAGGATATCAAAGAATCTTTTAGAAGAAAGATTTTCTTTACCAAATTCATGTAAGGAAGTGGCATTTATAGCTGTTAATCCTTTATTTCCCCTCCCCCTAACTAAATTCAGTCATCTATTCAACTCACACTTCAGAATTTACATTTGAGCTTCATGGCAATAATAATCAAGTGAGACAAATCAAATTAATATCCTTGCAAATACAATTAGTTTAATAACTTTGCTATTTCCATTCCTTTTTCATCTGCATTATCACAATTTGATAACTACAGTAAACCAATGCCTCAGTGAACTTCTGTTTGTGCCCAGCACAGAGAGATTAGGATTTCTAATTTTATTGCTTAAATTGTTGTATCTTGCGTTATATAGCATCTTTATTGCAAAAGGAAGACAGATGCTTTGATATAAAGAGGAATGACATTTCTCAGTTTATATGTATGTACTTTTGCTGTGGAACAGAAATCTTTCTCACAGACACCAGTAATATCATACAACCATTAAAACAGGATGCCCAGAGAACCTGGATTAGCATATAATAGTTTTGCTGGGATCTTGGGGGTTCCAGGGAATACAGGACATATACTTAAATGCAGATATATGAATACTAATGTATATTAAGGGTTTTAATGTTGATGCTTTTAAACTCTTGCTGAGAGCTGCTCTGCTTTTATAGCCTGAGTATTTGGGCTTTAGGTGAATAGAATACAGCCTGGCTGCAGAGGACAAATCTGCTTTTTAACCTAGGGATACTGAGCAGGACCGTGAAAGTCCAATTGCAACCATTGCCAACACACTGCAGTTTCCATGCATTCTCTGTTCTGGAATTACTGGATTCGAGCGAGGACAACTCCAGCACTCTTCAAGATGATCTTCTTGAATTATTTGTCATGAAGAGCTTTTCTGTAATAATTTTTTGTGTTTCTCAGTATGAACCAAACACCAGTTACATACATATGTATATGCAGAAACACTCCCTTTAAGGGACCTTAAAGGTCGTCTAGTTCCAACCTCCCTGCAGGAGACACCTCACACTAGACCAGGTTGCTCGAAGCCCTGTCCAACCTGGCCGCAAATACTGCCAGGGATGTAGCAGCCACAGCGTCTCTGGGTAACCCGTGTCAGTGTCGCACCACCCTCACAGTGAAGAACTTCTTCCTACTATCTAATCTAACTCTCCCTTCTTTCCGTTTAAAGCCATTCCCCCTTGTCCTATCATTACATGCCCTTGTAAAAAGCCCTTCTTGTTGGCTCTTTAGGTCCTGGAAGGCTGCTGTAAGGTCTCCCGTGAGCCTTCTCTTCTCCAGTTTAAACAGCCCCAAAGACTTATCCCCTGTCGCATGCCAGGCTTCCAGCAAGTAAACTGATATGGCTGTAACCCTATTCATTCCTCACAGCTGTATCTGGTGAGGTTTTCTCTCCTCATCTGGTGAGGACATTTTCCTGACAGCTCTGGAAAACTCAGTCTCTACTCTCCCCTAGCCTAACAAAGCCCAGCACCAGAAGTGGTTTCTTTGTTGTTTTTTTTTTTTTTTTTTTTTTTTTGTTATGTTTTGTTTTGTTATTTTTTTCTTTTTTACCCTGAGTGACTGATATCTGTCTTTGCCATCCATTTTCTGCAGGATGTGAGGACCCAAGTAGGGTGTCCTTCTCAGCAGAAAGGACAGGTATCTGTGGGAGTTGTGCAGTAGTAATTGTGTTGGGTCAGCAGTCTATTAACACTGGCAGTTTAAGACACCGTGTCCATAATTGTCCTATGTATGTTTACAGAAAAGATTAATATATACACATACAAACCTTTCAAGCCCATATGTGGGCTGGTTAATAGTTTACCAAGTGTTATCAGCTAGCTTAGTCCTCCCACTTGTTCTTGCTCCCACTGCTGAGTGTGCCTGGAGCAATTCGTAGTGGAAGGGTTATTCGTTATATGAATAGGAAGGGCTTTGGTCCTCAGGGCCATTCCAGGTGCACAAGAAGGGAACAGTCCATTTGAGGGAAAGAATTTAAGTCCCTCACTCCATCGCAGAGTTGTACATGACCTTGGCCAAATCTTGCTTTTCACATATAGTCAGGCTCAGATCTGAAACGTGACTGGCTCTGGGAGTGAAGTTGACAGATTTGAGTTAGGTGCCTAATGTATGGGAAAATTTAAGCACCTCAGACAGGGATTCCTTTTGTTTATGCCTCCATGTCAGCTCATTAGAACAGTTAATTAAATCCTTTTCTTCTTTGAAGGTACAGAGAAAGGCTAAGGAGAGAAATAGTCCCCATCTTTTATATAGTGTTTGAGAAGTGAAAGCTTACCATTAGGCAGTAGAAGACCTGGGTAAACAGATTTTGTATGTGTTTCCAAGTTTCTGTCTTGATAAAGCATAGCAAAGACTCAAAATAAGTGGGAAAGTAAAAGTGATATAGAAGGCTGAACACACTGTGGTTTTCTTGTAATTAATTTCAATGGTTTTTCCTATGAGCACAATGTCACAATTTATTACTTTTGGTGTACAAAAGGCTTTTTTTATTCAGCAGTGAAAGAGAGGGGGCATACAAAAATTACATACACACAAAATTACATTACTTTTGATACTAATATGATTCCAGAAGCACTTGAATGTTGCTGTGTTCACATACACTCTGCTGAAATAGTTTTAGTTTCCTCGAGGCCCTCCTGAGGCTGCTCTGACAGGCTATTTAACTCTGCTGAGTTTGGTGACAGCTGAAGCTAAACACATTCAGCCTTTGCAGAAGAGCTTAAGCATACCAATGATGAAAGAAATGGAAAACAAAGAAGATTTGTAGATCTAAAAAATAAATAAATAAAATCCACCCTTTAGGATTTTTTTTAAAGGATCGTTAATATTGTGGTTAAAGTTTCTCAGGGCTTCTGGGTCTTCCTCTGC
Source organism: Lathamus discolor (assembly GCF_037157495.1). Classification (NCBI taxonomy): domain Eukaryota; kingdom Metazoa; phylum Chordata; class Aves; order Psittaciformes; family Psittacidae; genus Lathamus; species Lathamus discolor. The sequence goes on from NC_088885.1 coordinate 25,910,825, forward strand.
CAGATCCTCTTTCCTGTCTTTGGTTGTGGGGGCAGTTTGCTACTTCTGTTGGTGTTGCTTGTAAAATCGAGTTTTAGATATCTCCTCTTCCTGTCCTTCCTCTGAGTTGCTTCTGTTCTCCATTCCTTCTCTAATTTGATGCTTAAAATTATTAAGAGTTAATGGCTCAGGCAGCAACTTCCATTAGGTTGCTGGGGGAAGATGTTCAAGGCCCCGAGGACTTATGTCTGTCTCTCAGGCAGGGTCTCTTTTTGCATAAATTTATTCCCTGTTGAAAATAACAGTCATAAACAGAGTTCATGAATTAGTGATAATTCATAACTCTAACTGAAAAAAATATTATCCAGGACATCACACAAACCAAGAATTAAAATATGAAGAGTTTTCAAAACTCTGTAAGTTGGTTGTTGACCCTAGAATGAACTCCAGGAATGTCTATGACTGGCTCCCTTCGAGATCAAATACTACACTTACTTATTTGATAAAATAGGTTAAGTTCTGTGAATGCATCATGACTTTGCAAGTGTTTCAGAACTTTAATAAATAAAAATATTTTATCATGAGAGAAAAAATAATGTAACAGAATTACACTGGACACTGAATTTCTCTTGCCCCGATGGTGTGTGGCTTAGACAAGTTACACTGTCCCCAAAAGGTACTAATATATGTTCACTGCTTCACACTGTGTGATCATTCAGTGTAATACATGTTCAAAAATGAGGAATGGCTTCATTGGTAGCTCAAGTTTTTCCTGAAGAGGTTCAAAGCCATATGCTCCTCTCATTTGACCCCGTGTGAACTTATTGATCTATATATAGTCTTCTTTGAGCCTCAGTGGCCTGAGAACATCAAGTGAGTCAATATGAAATTTATTTTTATTAGGATGTCACTCTTTGTGGACTTCTCTAAATGACTTTCCTATGTATTTGACATGGTCGAAGAGGAAGGATATTTGAACATATACTGTGGATTGTCTAGCACGAGATAACTACTTACATGTTGTAACTTGATGGTAGGCCTGAGCTTTTTGATTTGGAAACAGTCACTGAAATTACTGTGTGTGACAATCACTGTCTCTTAAGGTAAACAAGAGCAGTTAAGTGATAGTAGGTATTAAGTCACAACTGATACAATGGGGTTGCCACTATAAACACTGGCAGCAGATCTTGGCAGCTGCAATTTTCTGGAAAGCAGTCTCAGAACCTAAGGAATCTAATGAACAGAGAAGAAAATCAGCAGCCAAGAGAAAAACAAGCAGAAGGGACCAGAAAAAAGATAGAGAAATATGTGTGGCATGGCTGAAGGAAAACCAAAGAGGGGAAAAGAATCTTTGGGGGCAGAATGATTGTTAAAAAGACAGATTTAGAATAATGAAAGATGGGAAAAAAAAACCCAACCCCCAAACCAGACATTCTATTGTTTGTTCCTGTCATATCAGGGATTTATGCTTGCTACTGATAAAGAAAATGGGTTGTACTGGAGCAATCACAGACTCTCATCTATTTATCCCCATAAAGAAACAACCGAGAAAACCCCAAATATCTGGTTAACTACGGGGACAAGAAGAATAAGGATATAAAAGAGAGAACAATATTTCCAGCTGTGGAATTTTCTAGATAGGCAGTGAAATGCATTGTTCAGCTGAGTTTTGCATAAGAAATACATTTATGTTGCATTTCTAATGCAAATTGCCTGTATTTTACACGGACAGAATGAATCCTTGCTGGCTTGATCTTCAGCTTTTCAAATCAATAGAAAGCCTCTAATGTATTTTCAATAGACTTTGGAGCAGGCCCTCCCTCCCATGCACTCAAAATGATTTACAATCAATTTATGGCAAGAATCCACTTCAGAAAGCCTGAAATCTACAAATATGCAGTTTCATGGGGAAGCTAGCATCAATCGCCTAAAAATAGTCTCAATTTCAATATACTGATCCAGATGCCTGCCTCTGAAGAATTTACTCTCTGTGCATATGCTATCTAGCTTTTAGTGGCTTGAGCAAAAGAAGCAGAAGACTATGTTTAAGGAAGCGATGACAAGTGCCTCTTTTTATCAAATGTTCTCTGCACCAAAATGGAAATACTCAAGGAGTTCATTTTGATGACATGCTATTTCTCTATTTCTCCCCCCCACCCCCGGCTCCCCTATCCCCCCCCCCCCCCCCCCATACTTTGTCAGGCAACTGATTCCAGAATTGTTATAGAGAAATGGATCAGCCACTTGCATTCACACAGATGGTCTGTTCTAGATGGTCTGTTCTAATGCTGTGGCTTGGTTTTTTTCCCCCTGGCTATATCTGTACCTTATGATTTGGGATATTTTGCAGCTCCTGGCTACAGAGGCAGGCAACAGCAGTGTTCCAGCTCCTTGCTAAGCTAAAACTGAGGAGAAATACCTTCCTCCTTTTGTGCCTCAGTGTCCATGCAAAAAAACCATAAATGAATAATTCACAAGCACTGGCTGGAAGGGGAGACACAGTTTACACTGAGGGATCCACCAATCTGAGCAACCAGGGGATGAGGAGAGAAGAGGTTTTGCAGAGTTCATGCCCCAGTGATATAGACTCATAACACTAAATTGGGGAATAGAACGTATATACTAAACCCCTCAGTGCTCCCACTATTTAGAAAGAGGGGAGAGCCTGAAAGAGTCAGTGAGCAGGGTGAACTAATAGAATAAAACTGGTTAGCAAATCCAAAAAGGCACAGAATATTTTGGAGTTCAAATGTAGGATAAGACAAGATGATTAGGAAAGAAGTTTTATTTCTCTGGGGAGGCAGATGGGGGAGTAGAGAAAGGACAATACACAGTTCAGAGTTGAAAACTACCTGGAACAGTTTATGACTAGAAGAGGAGAAAATGTGTGAGGATGAAGGATTAGTATTCTGCCTTAGCAGCCGATAATTTACAGTTTAGCATCTGACTCCTTGCAGTGTGAAATAATGGAATTTGGGGAGTCCTGATTGGGGTTGAAAGGGGTCATGGGAGTCTTGTGTTCCAGCAGTGCTTTTGTTTGCTGTGTCAGTTAAAGCACATTGTATCAAATCTGTACTATGATGGCTTTGATGGGACAGCAGGAAAACTGGTAGAGATACTAATTAAAAGGCCCCTGGCAGATTTAACTATTCCATATTTAGTATTGTAAGAAAATTGCAATCAACCTCTTAACACTTTACGGAGAACCTAGCTCAGGGATGAACAGGCAAAAGCACAAAAGTCTTGGCACACAACTAACAATCTGTGTTACTCAAACAGTTAATCCAAAAGTTGTCATGAGACAGAGCAATGCTGGGAATCCTAAGCCTGCTAAAGCAAGCAGCAAAGCTCTGGACAGAGTCACCCCCACCATGACTGTAAGAGAGAATGATGCATTTCATTGTGAAATGCCTGCCACTAGGGCTTGGAACCATGAGTATTTGAGCAGATTCCTTTGTATCAGACCTCTAGAAGGCAACTCTGTCGATCAAGGAGGATGCCCAGAATGATGATGAGATTTGCTGTGAAGATACTGTACACTCACTTGGGTACCTGATAGTGCAGCCAGCAAGAAAGCTGTACTTTGGAAGCCAATGCAGTGACCATTTTATCCCTTGCAAATGATAGGAAAATAATTTCCCCCTCCTTTTATTTTGTTGATATAAACCCAGGATTTCTTAACAGTTTCAACTCAACAGAAATAAAGCTGAACTATACCCAGGCATTTGTATACCACTGCAAAAACTGCCAGCATCCTGTTGCTATAGACAGGGATTTCATTGAGTCAGTGGAGAACAGAGCCAGCACCTGGTGTGAATGCACCTGCCAGCAAGGGCTTCCTAGGATGACTTCCTTCTTTTTCTCTCCCTCTGTTTCTGTTTTAAAACACTCCCCACCATCTCCACCAACTGTTGATTAAGAATTTTCACTGTTTACAGCCTCATCCCTCCAGCCTTTGGGAGAAGTACATGAGATTGCTTCCAGCCCACAGGCTGGGTGCTCCCTGGCATTTGCAAACTCCTGGTGTAGAATTGCAACCTGCAAAGAATAGAAAACATTGCCAAGGGCTGGGGTCTTAGTGGGATTACACTGAGGCTGCACCTTGGCCTGTGAAAGGAATAGAGACAGATACATAAAAAATAAAATGTTGAGGAAATAACTGTGCATTTTTACAAGGTGGGGCTTTTTCTGAGTATCCTTTCACCAGAGTAGAAGGATTTTAACAGTGCTGTTCTTAAGTCAGCAAGAACATAACTCCTAGAAAAGAAATACATAGGGAGATTTTTCTCCCAGTCATTTTTGCTAATTTTTACATCCCATTTCATCCCTAAATATGTTGCTTCTAGGCAGTGAATCCTGGCATACGTTGTCCCACAAATGCGTGTTTTGATACTGATAGTTCAGCTCTGGACTCTTCTTTTCTTCCAGACCAGATGTTCTGCTTCTCTCTGGTAATGGTGAACATGGCGCTACCTCATTATACACCTCTCTCTGGAAATTATGCCAGTGCTATTTCAGCATCAGCCAAGAGCTATGCAGAATCAATGAGACAGCTGGCTGCTTCCCCAGGGATGGAGGGCTTTACCTTTTGGATTCAGGCAGTCACTGTGAGCTGAGATCCAGGATGCCGTGAATGATTTTTTGTACACAGGTGAGAACAAAAGAGCTTTGAAAACCCACTTCAGTCTAATCTGGGGATGTGGGGCTCAGTTGATTAAAAAAAAAAAAAAAAGGTACATATACACAGTCCAGTTGCATTTTCATCTTAATTGATTTTTGTATGAGATGGAGAAGTGGATTTTGTTGAACAAAAGCGTTCATAGAGATCTTTTCTTTACATACCATTAAGTAAGTAGATTTTTGCATGCACAACAGCTGTGTTGTGTTTGCAAAAATCAAATAATTCCCTTATAAAGCTCACAAAGTGTAAATTGATCTCTTTGATCTTGACCACAACATATGCTAATCCTCAAATATCCAGGGAAGAAGGGAATGAGATAATGCAAACAAAATAAACACCTGGTTAATAGAAAACATTTGTAAATTAGGGTTTGGGGCTAGTACAGTCTGCAGTTAGTATATTTACTTTGGGGTAAAAAAAGGGGGGGAGAAGAAAGTTAAGACTTTGAAAGGAGAGTTTAAACAGAAAGAATTTGGGTTTATTCTGTGAAGTCTCATTAAGCCTCAAGTTGGAAAATTCTCCTGAAAATAAATGAGAATGGACTGCACTTAATTTTCTTTCTACAGTGTGTACACCTACTTTCACAGAGGAACTTGAAACCCATCAAGAATAAAGCAGTCCGTTTCTACAAACACCGTATAACTAAACCAGACTGTAGGACTCTCAAGGTCATTCTTAGCTTATGACACAGCCTAGCTGATTTACTCTGTATTTTTTACTACGTTCCCTTACCTTTGACACTGTATTTAATTTAGGACTATAAGGTTAGGAACTGTTTTTTGTTGCTACTTGAAAGTTTCTCAGTCATGCTGGATGCTGCCAGCAACAGGTATTAATAATAGCCATTATCCTTCCAATGCAGTTGATCCTCCAGTGTAATAACTAGAGATGTTGCCAATATCTCTCTCTGTCAGGACTGCATGGAATAACATAAAACCATGCCCTGTCTTTGCTAAGTTTGTTGAAAGCAGTGTTACTAACACCTGATTTTAAACACATTCCTTTGTTTCACCTCACGGGTTTAATTTTTCTTCGATAGCGAGTCTCCAGACGTGCAAAACTCAATGAAATAGGAATGAAAGTGAAAGGTACCAATGAAAACTAGGCATCTGCCATCTTTTTCATGAGGAATTGCACTGGCTGTGTGACTGCTGACAGACATCTCTCTGTGTTTCTTTTTTTATTTCCTTTGGTATTCGAAGCAAGCATTAGTTTTGCTGAATAGAAAGAAATACAGCTGAGTCACGTCTTCAAAGTGGCTGCAGGAAAAGACCTGAAAACATATTAATACAACAGCTATCTTTCACAATAGTTTTTATATGTCCTGTAGAGATCATGCCTGGCAGAGAGAGCTATTTCCTTTAAGGAAAAGCAGTGTAGTTGGTTTTTCTTTCGTGTCTGGATTATATTTCAATTTCTTTTATTTTGCCTAATCAAAGCCAACTTTTTTTGAGGGGGTTGGAAGTAGATGATCTTAAGGTCCTTTCCAACCCTAACTATTCTATTCTATGAGTCTCATCTCAAAAAATTAAGGAAACTGAAATGTCAAGCAAAAAATTATGATCTTAATTAATTGCAGTCAAGATCTGTCAATTTTTTGTAAATATACAGGTTATCTGTATAACCGTGGTGCTTTTTAACTCAATCCTCTCAAAAAAAAAAGAAAAAAGTTTAAACTTCACAACGTTCCTGTTAGGCAGGTAAATCTTTTCATAAAAGGATTATTTCACCCTTTACAGTCACCTCCAGGGTGAAACACTGTGGTTGTTTAGCTGCCTGTAGCCACACAGCACAAGAAGTGAGGGAAAAGGAAATGAAAACCATCCCATTCAATTTAATTTTAAGGAAAAAAATAGATAGGTGGAATGTAAGGTTCACAGCTGGGATTTCACCAGAGTAGAGGAAATAACATACCGAAGAGAAAAGTGGCACAGACTGCAAGTAGGTTTAAAACTCTTGGGTTTACACTTTATATGGGAGACAGAATCCTTTGCAGGTCATTGCTCCTCACATCATCCTGCAATATCAACCCAAGAACTAGTGTTAGAGAGGAAGATGCAAGCTTCCAAATTACCATTTTTCCTTCCTCAGTATTCTAGATACTCCTTAGAGGTTTGCTATGCAAATACCACCTGTGCCTCACTGATGAGTTACGATGTTCAAGGTGGCAGGATGCAGCAGATGTTTGAAAGTGGCATAGCAGAAAAATACCAGGGAAAAGGTTGTCTACCAAAAAGGTTCATTCACTTTCCCTAGAGCCTCACGACCCATATCTGCCTTTTTATCCATTGTTCTGTAGTGACTGGAAATGTTTAGATGTCTTAGGATCATTTGGACAACTTTCCTCATCTGGGAATGTGCTTTTGCGCTCAAGGGTGGAGAAATGAGAAATGACACTTTACAGTCCCAAAGAGGCCCAAAGATGTAAGTAGCAGCAAAAGTATAAATAGCAGCAATGTGCACAAGAGTATATAGTTTGGTCATGTTTCATTGAAATGGAAGAAGCTGGAAGGATGGAAGACAAAGAAGGCAAAGAATAAACACTTGTATTTGGGCTGTGCTTGTCTTTCTTGACAGTTACCATGAAGGTGTGGCTGCAGAGCAGTTACTTGATGCTGCTAAAGAGAGAAATGGCTGTGTCCATAACCAGGATCTCTCTGATGAGGAGGGATGGACTGGTGGCAATGTGGTGGGAGGGTGCAGGGGAGCAGAAACAACTGAAGAAACCCGGCCACTATTAGAACCAGAAGTGTTTGATTTAAAGAAAATCAAATTGTGTTCTTGGGAAAGGGAAGTGAGGAGGCAGAATATTTTATTCTTACTTGTATACTTGTATCCTTCTATTCCACTGGATGTGTACGTGCTTCATCTTTGAATGGCATATTCCTTCAGTAAGTGGTTAAAGCAGTGTTTTGGACACATAAAACAAAGGATGAAACCTGTTAATGGAAACTCCACTTCGTACCTTTTCTTTTTCATTCAGTTTGAAAGGAAACCAAATGTCTTTTTCTGTAAATGATTTGTCAGGAACCACAACAGCAATGTTCAGAGTTTGAATGACCTCTTTTTCTGCACACCTCTTCTATAAATCATGCATTTATTCCTAACTTCCCTGGGTAAACCTAGCAATCTGCTGTACTGTTTATGGGTGGCCTTCATGCTGCCATGTCAAGTTACAGCTATTTCCAAGCTAACCCAGGATGTTCCTCTCATGTTAGGAAGTCTGTGGGTCTGTGGGGGACCCTGGTGAGAAGGCGTGTGTTGATCGCACATGCAATTTCTACGTGTTCTCTAGAAATCTAGAGGAAATGATTTTAAACAGCATTGTTTGCCTTGTTTTGTGTCGCTAGGGCATAAAGCTGTCTAATGTTCTGCAGTTTAAAGAGGACAACAGCATTGGTAACTGTGGAGATTTCAAATAGATATTGATTTCTGAGTAACATAGAGAAGAACCAGTGTTGCTTTTTTCTGGTCAAAAGAAGTGGGAACTGAAGTACCCATTGGGTGAAGAAAGTAAAGACCCTTGAAAATCCAGGCCCAAAGATTTTGACCAAGTCAGTATGTGTGCTGCAGAGGCACATTCAGCTGGGAGCCATGGCAACAGCACCCAGGGCAGCGCTGCTAACTTCCCTAATCCAAGATCAGTCCTGTGACAACAGAACATGCGGATGGCTACCTCTGACTCCACTTCAGCAAAGCAAGCAGAGCTAGGAGAAGCAATGGCCAACTTGCCATCTGACTATCAGCAGTGAAGGCCTTCACCTTGCCTACAAAGTGAGAAGCAGACTGAGATTTTCCAAGAGAAAAGGAGGAAAGAGAATGAATAGTTTCTACTCAGAAAGGAACAGAGATGTGGCCTTTAAACAGAAACAACACCATGTTTAAATGGTAGAGTGTCCAAGATGTACAGTTTTCACAGGACTGCCAAAACTTGTAAGCTAAAGATGTGAAAAATTATGTGCATCTGTAATTCAATTTCAGTTTTATATACTGGAAATTAGTGATGATACCATAGCCATGGAAAAGTCTCCAGCAACTGGCAGTGTAAAAAGAATAACTTAGCAGTCTTTCCTTTTATTTCATAAAGGCTGAGGTCTATCATACTGTCCTGTAATTGACAGAATACTTGTTTTGAGTCCATGATCTAATGCTCAGAGGGGGTTCTCAAAATCCAGAAGCTGAGACAGCGAGAAAGGAGTCAGTTATCTGCGTAAGAAAATTAAATTGATTTCAATGGAGTTTTGCAGAATAGACCAAGCTGGTATCTCCTACAGTTTAGTCAAGTGATGCCTGGACCCGATGTGAATCAGATCTTCTAACAATTTCTTTGATGTATATTGCCGTCTCCTTCTCTGCTTTCCTACTATGTGAGCTTCTTTGTCTTCTACTCTGCCTAGTACTTTACTTGCTTTCTCTTTAGTGAGAGAGAGAGAAAAATGGTCTGAAGACTTATTACCTTATCCCCAAGGCAACACTGGAATGAAGACAAGAGACATCATTGTTGAAAGACAGTAAAATGATGGGATGTAATGAGAAATACACTCAGGGAATGCCAGCTAATGCTCACAGCCCTCTCAAGATAGTTGTAGCACAGAGCATCTTGCATTTGTCAGAACCAATCATCCTGAAATCATTATGGTACTTAACAAAGAGTTTATAGCTATGCATATTTTACTATATGCTCAAGAAATAATGCAGAAAGAAGTAATGCAAAGGCAAATGAAATTTCTGATTAATATCAATAAAAACCTAAAAAAGTTAAATAGGACTGTGGATAACCTGAGTTGACATTTCATATGATTGTCACTTACTTGAGATAACCAGGACTCCCTTCTAAAAAAGGTCTTCTGAAGCATATTGGCCAAATATTACTCTGTTAGGATTTTTAAAGGTCACTTGTTACTACCTCTTTGTTCCGAGGTAATCGCACACCTACTCAGGGAAGCCAAACAGGCACTGTCTTCAAAAGGTGTAATATGGAAGGATGCTGTGATTTGGTAGCCTGGACCTAAAGGGAAAAGGCTCAGCAGAGTCACACTCAATATATTTGGGACAGAATGTCTTACATCTATACAAAGATAACCAAGGGGTATTTCAGTTCATTTCTAAATTGGAAGCACCATTGGAAGCTAAGGGATGAAAAGTATGGAGGTTTCAGTCCCGTGAAGGACATAAAGGGTCTCATCACCCTTTCAGTACAGCACAGAAGTAGCTAGCTGACACAATTAATACATTCTCTATCAGGTGCAAACACTGGTGACATTTCTGTGTTTTCTTCCTATTATTATTCAGAGCCACACTACCCAGCAGCTGCATCTTCCAGAGTCCAACTGAGGCTCAGCACTATGAACTAATCTCACTGTGCCTTCAGGCATAATTTTAGCTAGCATCGCTCATTCTTTTAGCTTAGCTAAGACAGAAGGCTGTCTTCAGAGTCTGGCTCGCCTGTTTTATGAGGGCAGGAGCATGCACACAAACTTAGACTCACAAAGAGCTACATGACTAAGTGTCAGGATGCACACACATTGAAGCACCTGCTTTTCTGGCAGCCCCCCCTACAGGATGAAAAGGAGAGGGGCTTCTTTCAGTCAGACTTTGCAGCTCTGAGGTTTGAGTAGAGGTAGGCAAGAGCAAAGGGCACTCTGCAGGCTGCCCTAGGTGCTTCGTATCCCCAGTCAGAACTTTGCATCCTGGCAGTTCTCCTGTGTCCCTTCCCCACTCATCTGCTCACACAGCTGCTTGTCTGAGCTTACCTGCCAATGCCTCACATTTTTACCACTGAGCTATCTAGGAGGCAATACTACTGTTTACAAAACTGCTTATTCCAAAGATATTTACAGTATATTACTCTCACTACTTTTTTTACTTTTACTTTCTTGCTCTTACTCTCCAACTGCGTACTACTCTTGCTCTTCTCTTTGATTAGAATTTAAGTGAAATTCAGGCAAACACCACAGTAGCAGCTCCTGTATCAAAATTTTGAACTACATCTTAACCCATGCAGTCACCTGCCAGCTCCCTAAGGCTTTCTTCAGTAGCCTGGCATAACTCTTTTCCATGGTTCCGCAGAACTTCCAACTCCAAGCCAACATCTCTCCTCACTACCTGCATCATTGGAGACATACTGCACACCCAGCCACATCTTTTACTAAGCCACCAACACCCTTCCACAGCCTGGGCTATCAGTAGTGGTGGGTTGAATTACTTGGGATTTTGAGAACGTGGAACCGGCTCTTGCTCCTTGATTTCTCACAGCTCTTGATTTCTTGCAGCTTTCTTGATGGCTGCTTTTTCAGTGTGCTCTGATGAGCAGGCAATGTTTTCGTAGGGGCATACAGTGGCAGACACTTTCCTACTACTCACTAGTTCTTTAAGCAGTTTGGCAGCAATTCCATACATGTTCTAGTCTTTTCGTTCACTCTTTTTTACCCTGTTTCTCCTTGAGTAATGTCACTTTCAGAGAGTCTTTCACTAGCAGCTCAATTAGCATCAGCTGATACACAGTAGTACAATATTTCCATTTTCAAGAACCCGTTGCTGCACATAACAGGAATCCTTTCATCACACAGCATTCTCTTTCATCTTTGTCAGTCATTGATTCCAGTGCAGTGACCTTTTCACTTCTCTTTACAATGACCCTGTTTACAATCATAAGCCATTCCTTGCTTTCATCTCACTTACCTTGTCCATTTCTAATCTTTTCCCTTGCAGGGACAGTGTTACATCACATCACTGCATTGTTACCTCTTTATTTGGAACTGGTCTTATATCTCTCTTTTCTTTTCCTTTCACACCTGCACAGTGGTACCTACAGTAGGATCATAGGATCATAGAATCATAGAGTGGTTTGGGCTGGAAAGGACCTTAAAGATCATTTAGTTCCAATCCCCCTGCCATGGGCAGGGACACCTTCCACTAGACCAGGTTGCTCTAAGAACCATTCTACCTGGCCTTGAACACTTTCAGGGGTGGCGCAACCACAGCTTCGCTGGGCAACCTGTGCCAGTGCCTCACCACCCTCACAGAAAAGAATTTCTTCCTAATGTCCTACCTAAATCTACCCTCTTTCAGTTTAAATTCATTCCCCCTTGTCCTGCCACTAGACAACCTTGTAAAAAGTCCCTCTCCAGTTTTCTTGTAGGCCCTCTTTAGGTATTGGAAGGCTTCTGTATGGTCTACCCTGAGCCTTCTCTTCTCCAGGCTGAACAAATCCAACTCTATCAGCCTGTCTTCATTGGAGAGGTGCTCCAGCCCTCTGATCATCTTCATGGCCTCCTCTGGACTCACTCAAGCAGCTCCACATCCCTCTTGTGCTGGGGGCTCCATAGCTGAATGCAGTACTCCATATGGGGTCTCATGATAGCAGAGTAGAGGGGTGAATGACCTCCCTCGACTTGCTGGTCACGCTTCTTTTGATGCAGCCCAGGACACAGTTGGCTTTTTGGGCTGCGAGCACACACTGATGGTCATGTGGAGCTTCTCATCAGCCAACACCTCAAGTCCTTCTCCTCAGGTCTGCTCTCAATCCATTCTCTGCTTAGCTGTATTTGTGCTTGGGATTGGACCTACCCACGTGTAGGACCTTGCACTTGGTTTGGTTGAAGTTCATGAAGTTGGCATTGGCCCACCTCTCAAGCATGTCAAGGTCCCTCTGGATGGCTTCACTTCCTTCCAGCATTTTGACTGCACCACTCAGCTTGGTGTTTGGCAAGCTTCCCAACTGGGAAATTCAGAATCTTGGCACTTGTCCTCCCAGTGAGAAAACACAAAGTTAGGACAAGTGAAGCTCAGCCACCATCGTACTACTGCTGCAGAGTATTGTTACAGTATTTGATCCAGTGAGATTCTTTCAAATTCTTTTGCAATGGTCTCTCAAACATGCCAGTTCAATTTTATCTGAGTGCTGAATACAGCTGTGACTTCTTACTTTTCCTTTCAGTCATAAGCTCTGTATCACACATTTTTGTGTGGCAAAAAGGAGATTTCTGACTGAAGAGAAGCTCAGCATGTTTTTCCTGTAATTAACACAGGAGAAAACTCAAATCTTGGTTCAGAAATGCTTGAATGCTTTCAAACACAGGGATGTTCTGACAGCTGGGTATCCAGTGGGAATTTTGGATAAGAAATAGATAGAAATGGAGTAATTTTTCTTCAGGCCTTTGCTAATGAGGACAATGGATGAGTGAAGCAGGCAACATATAACTCAGCCAAATGGTACACAGGTCTTTTATTTGTAAGTTTGCTTATTAGCAGCAGTAAAACTTGAAAGGAACATTGCCAGCAGAGCTACACAGTGAATATTAATCTCTCTGAAAGAGGACAAATGCTACCTAAATTTCAGTTGTTGCTCCAACACACTGATTTTTGCCGTGTTCAGGCTGTTTATCATGGCATCCATTTAGTTTGATGCCCACTAGGGCATCTTAGTCTAACAGAGACATGAAGGACCTAAGACAGAAATCCAGAAATTAGGGACTTCCAGATACTGGTTTGCTGTACAGTCAAAGGTGGCATCTAGAATAGGTATATGACTACACTACTCATACACTTAAATCTTTGTTTTAAACACTGAATCGGAAATTGCTTTGCCTAGAATTATAATGGCAAAGGTATTCCTGAAGTCTTTGTGTATTAGATTGTCAATTTATTTTTAACTGGGTGGCTGAGGTGTGATTTTCAGCAGAATAGATCACTATTCCAGGTAGCTTATAGAAAAGCTGCTTGTTTACATAAAGCAGCATGTGGGCAATTCCACTGCTGAAAGCACCTCGCCTGTGTTTGAAAATAACTGCTTCTGCCTGACAGTAAATGTTCCTGGTTCATTCCATATATATGTGTTAATATTATGTTGACGCCTGTATCTGAGCAAGAGCTTTACATTATCCTGTAGCTAGCAACTGCTTAACATTCATATGGAGAAAAAGCAAAAGGCTTTGAAGTTTGACCGTCAAAAGTGATTTCAGGTTGGTATCAGGCTTTTTTTGTGGGTGGTTTTTGTGGTTTTTTTGTTTGTTTGGTTGGTTGGTTTTGTTTTCACAAAACAACTTCTGATTTTGACCATTAGTCAATTTATATGATGTATGTGGAAGCAAAGTCAGACAAGGGGTTGCCTAGATATAATTTAAATTCCGGCAAGTTAGAGAACACAAGAAATGGGTTTCATTCTAACTTTACTTGTCTGAAAAACAGGATCTAATACATGTTGCCCCTCCTTCTTCAACCAGTGGAGAAAGATGGCATCTTCAAAATGCCACATGTCACTAAAGCAGGTGCCTAATTGGTGTCAAGAAGCTAAATCAAATGTCAAAGTACCCTAAAGCCCTCTGGACTTTCCTACCCTGGTCCTTTGGCTGTGAAGTCTAGACAAGTAGCTAAATCTACTGATAAAATTTTTGATGATTACATGTAAGTGTGATGAATCCCTATCAGCAATGATAGCTATGAAAATACTGCCCAAACTGGATCTGGTTTTTGTGTTTGGCTGTCTGTACTGTTTAACACTGTTTAAGAGCGAGGGATCAACTGAGTAATCCTTGTGAGAGTAAATGCTCCTGGTTCATGCCCAAACTGCGCAGGGAAATGTGAAGAATTTGAAGCATTTTGCTTTGTACTGAAAGCTCAGCAAGACCTTTGGAAATTTCATCCTTAGCAGCATCCATTGGCATAATGATGTACAGAGTTACTTTCTTCAACAAGGACAAACCATAGTTTAACCTTAAGACTGGCGCTAGTCTTAGCTTTATGTTGAATAAACTAGAGTTCATTTTTCTAGTGAGGTTAGAGCATAATCAAGCCCTTACATTTTTCAGCTTGCAATTCCTTTGTGTAATCAAACTTCTCTGCTTCAGTCTTGTTATGAGAATGAGTTGTTCAATATTTGTGAATCTCTGTACATGCTGAATAGTGAAACATATGAACACCTCTCACTGTATTTAAGGTCTGCTAAAGTACTGGCATATCACAAACATAAATATGTGGAAAACTCTGTCAGTTGTGGCTGCAGCTGCATCCTGAAGGCTATATTTTCCCACAAATTACCTCTGCAGAGGATTCCATGTTTTCCATAAATAGGTAAATAAATAAAATCCAGATGGTACTATAGTTAATCTGAAGTATAGATACAATTTTGTTCATAGCACGTTTGCCCAGTCAGCAGGATTATAGAAAGGAGCTGTGTCAGGAAGAATAGCTAATGGTCCATGGTGAAACACACAAAGATGGAAAAGTACTGTTTGTCTGCTTTGGCTCCTCCTCGGAAGGTTCTGATTTGGCTGCTCCCCGGAAAGTCCAGCTTTAGTTCCTCCTTGGAAAGTTCCACTTTAGAACTCCCTGGAAAAGTCTCAACCTTTGGAGACCTTTCTAGATATTGCTAGCCACTTCTTCCAACACAGGCTGGCCCCCTGAGTCAGAACGAGTGTGTGTTTTTGTCAGTATAAAAGCCCGAGCCTCATGCGATGCAGAGGATGCAGAACTTCGTGCCATCCAGGTCAATGTTGCCTCCGCAGGGATGCCTGCTACAGTAGAGCCTGCCTTCTCACGCTGCGATGATGATCCTCAGAGCTGGTTTCCTGATTATCTTCACAGGGTCCTTGGGGATGATAAGGTATACTCTCTTTGGAAATATCCTTTACTGTATCCTTTACTATCTCTATATTTTCCTACATTAATAAACTACTTGAGAGTTCTCTATTTGTCTCGTTTTCTCTCACCTGGAATCCTCAAACTCTGGAACAGATGCCCAGCCTTCCTTTGCTAAGAAGCCTTTTGGGTTTACAGAGTGGTCCATGCAGCGCCCTGAAGAGACAAAAATACTCACTACAGAAACTACAGCAGCTGGGTAGAGCAAATAGCATGAAACCAATTTTGGCTGGGAATCTTACATTTTACAGAACCTCAGGAAAGCATGATATAATTTGTTCATACATGGACTGTTTTGTAGTGAAGACTTCTTCAGACACTTGGTTTCAGTTATCTTACATAGTTGTACATATCTATACCTGCCAGACACAGCTAGTCGCATACCTGCAGGAATATAAGCTGTGACTCTGAAAACATTTAAATATGTGCCTAATTTAAAGAGTGCTAATAGTACCACTGATGCATGGTACTGCTTAAGTGAGCAGAATTAAAGCAGGTGCTTAAAGGCCCTAGATTAAAAAGGGATCTGGAAAACTCTCTTCACATAGACTTGTTCTAAAGAATTATATGTTCTGAGAGAACCTGCAGAAACATCGCAGAACTGCCCACCAGCATTGCAAGCAGGGTCACAGCAAACCCCACAGGGACAGTGAGCAACGTTTAGCTACAAATCTTCAAAACCAAAGTGCCACAATCAGTCTCCTCCAATAGGTTGTTGATAATTTTAAAGTGCATTATACTACTTTTCCAGCTCTCTGTAACTGGATTGATGTAGTTTTGGTTCTGGGAGCTGAGCTGTGTGTCAGCTGTGTGCGATACTGCGGACTAATTGCTGCATGCAAAATTATAACAGACAATTAAACTTTGAATGCAATATTAAAATGATTAGTTGCTTTGGTGTTTGCTATTTTTTTTTCTGTTTTGGAAAGCTGTTTTATTTTCACAGTGCTCTCCTCTGCTCACGTATTTCTTCCTTTTTTTTTTTTTGCAACAGCGGCTTTTGTGATGAGGCCTGAATCCTGCTATAGTGGATCTTCTCTTATACACTTTGCATTAGCAATTTCTTGCTTCACTGCTCCTGCACTGTGAGACAAGCTTTAAGATTTAGTGATCATATAGCAGAGTTGAATAACAGCACTTCCATTTCCTTTTACAAAAATTGGCATCTCTCTTGCCTTCAGAGCGCCTAAGACAACCAGATGCACCTAAACAAAAATTGCAACAGAGAAAGGAAAAAGTGGCATCAGGCTGTTTAACAATGGCTCTTAGGCACCTGTATTGTTAGGAATATAAGAACAAACAAGTTGATGCACTTGCATTCAATGGGAATTTTTTCAGCCATAGTAGTTCAGCAAAAAATACTGGGTTCTTTTTAATCTCACCCGTTAGGTAGGTGTTGTCTGCTTTTTGCAATCCTACTTTACTAGGGGAGGAATGTAGGAGAGTGGTAGTGCCCTTCATCTCTCCTGTCCGGTAATTCACTGCAGCTGTGCATTTTTGCCTGTTACTCAGGTTTTAAGTATGGGGAAGCTTTTCACGGCTCCTGGAGACTGCTGGTTCAACAGATCCTTTCTGAGCCAGGGAGCTGCTGTTGGAGGCCTTTCCTTGTGAGGAATGGACTTGGTGATTCAAGTGGTTTCTTCCAGTCATGTTTTGTGCACCTATAGCTACTATAGTATAAGGGTGACTTGACAGATAAAAGGTCTGTTTAGCCTGAAAGTCTGACTGACAGTAAATACTGAAGGAAAGTGTATAAGAATGAAGTTTCTCAGCTTCACTTTCCCAGCAATTTAAACACTGTCTGACCTAGAAGGGTGCAGCTGGGCTATTGTCATTATTTAACAGCACCTGGTGGTTCTATCTTCCATAAAGTAGTCTCTTTTTCAGTCTTTTCAGGTGTGCATCCTGTACATCCTTTTGTGAGCTCCAGAATTCATTTATGTCTTGACCTTCACTTGTCTTTAAAAATACTACCTTCTCAGTTCACTGAGTGAACATTTCTTCTTGTACTGGAGTGCAAACTCATTGCCTACTTACCTTCTTCACATCGTTTTGTTCCTTTGCCATTGGTTTCACTAGTAGAGTAGGTGGTTTATATAGGCTTTCCTTACGTAGAAGCTGTAACACAGTGGTGATCTTACATTTCTCTGCAGCTTTCCTACTTCTGCTAAAGCCATTTGCAGATAGGGTGAGCAGACTTGTGCACAGTCACCGATGGGGGCATAGTAACAATTTGTGAGCAATATAATTGTATTTTCTGACTTCTTTGTTCTTTGTTTTTTAAAAAACACTTAAGACCTATTTGTCCACACCATTTTCACTGACTGTTAAACTGAACGTTCCACACGCCTTTTTTCCTGAGTGGAAATAGCTAGTTTAGAGTACGTGTTTAAATAGGGGTCTACCTTTTAATTTACTGAAATTGAACTTCACTTTACATTTTATTACCACTTTATATGCAAACCATCTTGTAAATGAGATCCCTTTGCAACTCTTTACTGCCATCTTAATTTTTTCCCTATCCTGAATAATTCTGTATCACCATGGTGTGCAAATCTTGGCACATCACTGTGATGATCCTTCTGGGCCATTTGCAAACCTGTTGAGCACCAAAAATGCCTGCACAGATCCCTATGAGCCCCATGGCTGTATCACTCCATTGTGAAAATCTGGAATTCATAGCAGGACCTCCACCTTCTTGCAGGCAAGCTGAGTGCTTTTAAAGCCCTTACAGAGAGAGTTTGACAAAACTATTCTAGAAAGCCGCATACACCTGCTGCACTGCTGTATCCTTGTTTACATATTAATTGGATCTTCTAAGAAATGTAGTAGCTTGATGAAGCATGACTTCCTACCACAAAAGTCATACTGGCTCTTCTCCAATAGTTCATATTTATATCTGACTCTACAGATTCTGTTCTTTAATATAATTTCTACCAATTTCTTCATGATGCAAAACCGATTTCCTAGGTTCACATCCGCAAATATTTAAAAAAATTAGCATCACACTTAACATCTCTACCACTGAGACCAGTGTGTGTGTTTTAAGTCACGAAACGAAGTTGGCTCTTCAGCAGTTTCATACATGAATGCCTTTAGGAGTCCCAAGTGAACATTATTTCATCCTGGAACCTGATTTGTCACAACTTATTTTATAATTTGTTCTGAAATCTTTTCATCTAGCATTTCAGTTTGAGACAGATCATCATATTCTTCCCCCATGTAAAGCACTGTGATGCCTGAGCCTACATCAGATCCTCCGCAATGAGCAGTAGTGGAAAACTTCATTAAACATTTTCAGCCTTATCTTCCATGAGCATTCGTTTTACATCTTGATCATATATCTGCCTGACTAACTGCCTGGCAGGCTTCCTACTTCTGAGGTGTTTAAGAAGAGTTTTTTATGAAACATTTTTATGCCCTCAGCAAATTACTCCTAAAAACATTTTGAGCTTCCTTGTAGTTTTCTTTAAACTTACCCGTTTTTATATATGATCTTTGTCTCCTTTCTCTTTTCCCAACTTGGATGAATTTTTTTTCTTTTTTTTTCTTTTTTTCTTTTTTTTTTTTTTTTTTTTTTTACTGTTAAAGTCTTTCTTTACCCTGTTGTTTGCTGTAACAGACTTGTGATTTTGTTCCTTTCAAAGTTTTTTTATACTTGTTACTGGCTTACTAAGAGCCTCTAACATGACATCTTGGAACAATTTTCAAACCATATAAAAATTTTTACCCTTTTGCCTGTTATATTTACATTTGTCTTCCCCATCTTTGTCTTTTCTAGGTAGTCCCCTTTTTGAAGTCAAACACCATTCATTTTTGTGTTTGTCTTGACAAATGCCCCAAAGCTTTGGATGCTCCAGCTGCCAGCCCATCTTGTGACACTTTCAGACCAGGCACTCAGCATTTCGCACTCAGCTGTCAGTTTCGGAGCTGGGCCTCATCTCATGGACAGGGGTATCTGCTGCCTGTGAAAGGACTAGTAAATTACAGGTACTCTGGGTGTTTGAATCGCCTTGGCATATCATCATGAAGGTGGGGCAGCTCTACTTCCAGGGGTTGTCATGCATATAGTCCTTTCTTAATGAGAATTTATGAGTCCTCTGAGAGATATAGGGGAAAGAGCATCCCTTCAAACAGTATGGCTGTCAGATACCCCATGCAGTAAGAGGCTCAGGTGCCTTGCCAAAGCTGTGGACTTGGTGAGAAGAAATGCTGGATTTTTTTTGAAAGACTTACAACATTATAGAAGGTTGGAAAGTATATGTATATTTTTCACAAGCATTGATTTTCTTTAAGTTTTGTTTTTAAAGTCCTCTGTAACTGTTTAGATGAATCAATGACTTGGTTCCAGCTTGGTTTTACTTTCCTTATATAGATTGCAGTTATAAAAATTAGCCTTTTTGCCTTTGCTGTTTTCTCAACGATGCTTTTAAGTGTATCTTTTCTCTGGCTCTGAGCATGGTATTGGGTGTATTTCAGAGTACACTTTAGTCCCCAGCCTAAAAGATTACATTTTCTCCCTTTGACATTGATACTGTCTTGGTCCACAGTTACCACATTCTCTTCAAGGTTGTGTAAGAAACTGTAGAAGCGTTAAGAGATCCAATGCTGTTAAATGTGGCATACTGGCCAGTTTTTCATGGCATTGGCAACTGGATTATCTTTGTGCCTGACTACTGAATCTTTCTGTTGTGTATTTTCTTTGTGTTCTAAGCTAAGTGCCTTGTTTTCTGACCAATCTCCTTGGTGCAAACCAATACACAGATATCCTATGGTTCAGGGAGCCCATTTGCTGGAGATGTTCTGTCCTCTTCAGATGGATACTGCCCTGTTGTAGGACTATTTAGTAACACAGGTGCTGTTAGCCCCCAGTTGAGGCTGCACTGTGATGCCTTCGTATTACTAGTACTCTTCTGTCTCCCCACGTTCCTTCAATTTGTCATGTTTACCAAGACCGGGAGCTTGGTTGCTGTGAGCATACCCCATCTGCTCAGAGGGCAGATAATTGTACAGATGATACCTGTGCATTAAGTGAAACGAGTACCTTCCGCTCTCCTTCTGGTCTTATTAGATAGTTTGCTCCAAGCTTCTACAAAGGAGATGGTTAATTAAGGGTAATTAATCTACTGTTGCAGTGCCAAGCACTCAAATGGAAAACAAACAGCTACCTATTTATCATTCTCTCAGACTAGCTTTATACTGGATCCAGTTAAACACTGTTAAATCTGTGGATTTAATTCAAACTAGGTGTTTACAATGCTGGAGGATTTACTAAGTTTTAGTCAACAAGGGCTTAAACTGAACAAGTTCTGAAACTGTAAGTCTGTTTTATCCAAGTATACTCTAACATGCTGGCAATGTTTTAAATTTAGCTGAGCTGAGAACTTAATTGGATTATGCAATCCTTGCCCCACCTTAAATTTATATGTAATGCCCCCTTAAGACTAGCTGATCCCTGGAATCCAAGCTTACTCAATGTATTTTACTGCAGTGTTTGAAACTAGTGAGCTCAGAAAAGCAGGTTTTATTCTAAACAGTGTGTTCTTGCAGAATATATGCTATATACTCTCTATCTGAATCTGGAAATATCCAGACTTGAAAAAAATAGTATATACAAATTCTGGTATGTATATAGATGCCTATTTAGTTAGCATGTGCTTGGCTAAGAAAAGGATCATCATTCATCTTGAGACTGTCCTCTAGATTTGTAAAGACAAAATGAGATCTTCAAGCCTCATTTTACCTGGGGAGCTTGAGTGATCATGGCCACCTTGTTAGATTTAAAGACCATAGCTGTTTAAATCAGGCCTCTGTCAGCATCTGATAGTCTCCTTAAATCTGTGTGTGGATATAAAACCATGGACACATCTTATGTCCTCAAGAGGAAGATGAATTTTCTGGAAATGTGCTTCCTACAATTATGTTTTATGATTCTATTACCTTATGAGTGGTAGACTACATAAGCTCAGCACCTTTGAAAATGGCATAATATATGCTATCGACAGATGACATGAAACAACAGATTTTTCAGCACAGATCTGTAAGGAGTACAGTATAAGATGGATCAGTCAGTAGGGTGAATGCTTGATTCTCCAAAACAGGAATCCCAATTTAAGGCCTGATGTGTAATGCTTGACTCATGATCATCTGGGACATAATTATCCAGGATTGATTTTGATCTTATTAGCAAATTCTGCTTTAGCAACCTGCAGATTATTTTTATACATGTGCCATTTGCAGGTTTCATGGCTTTTCAGACTTGCAGAAATCAAGCCACTTGATTCCCCTCAGTCTGGATTTTTATTTCCTTCAAATATCTTTGCTATCACTGCAAGTCTTGTATAGCTGAGACTGGCAGTTTCACAGTAGGATGTGGGGTTACCCAGCCTGGGGAGCTGAAGTATCTCATCCATGAATCACAGTTCACAGTACCAGCCTGAGCATGAGCTGTTCTGCAGCTATTGCTGGTGTCACTACCATTACCACTGACATCTCTTTGCCTTGTACACTTTTCCTTCCTACAGGTATGCCTTTTCTGTTTGTAAATGTTATGTCCTCTGGGATACGCGTCAGTGAAATGGGTCAGTTTTATTTTTGGATGATGTATATCTCGTATATCTCTTAACTTGCAGCTTTAAGAAGTCCACTTATCTGTTGGTAGAAAGCATTTACCACCAAGGTACTATGTGAGTGTGTTCGAGTAGCAATGTGTGTTCTGTAGCAATGTGGAAGGGCTCAGCTTAGGAACCATGATCCCGCTGCTGTGAGTATGATGTTATAGCACAGTCTCAGATTGCAGCAAGGGTAATCTTGGGAGGCTTAGGAAAATAATCTTCACAGTGAGAGTGGTCAGGGACTGGAATAGATGTCCATATGTGGTGATGCCTGCTGTATGGTGATGCACTCTGTTATATTGTGAAATAAGAACAGTGGTTTAAACCAAAAAGTATATCCTTGGTGCTAAATTGCACGGTGTAGACATAGAACAGTACTAAAGTACTTTGACACTGCTTGTTGCAAAACCCTCCTGGGAATCTTTCTGCATCCTGCTTTGGGGCAGATCCTTTGAGTAACACCCAAATATCAGCATCAGGTGTGATGGGTGCAACTCTGTACCAGCAAAAGCTGGCATGTTGTTGTGGCAGGGGCAGAAGGTTGTTCACTATATAAGATGAAAAACTCTCTTCCTGCTCTCAGTTTGTTATCTTAACTTTATGGACTGCTGCATGCATAATTGGCTGCCTACGCTTGGCGAATGCAAAGTCTAGTCTTGGCTGTCTTCTGCAGTATTATGCTAAACCACAAGGTGGCACTGGAAGATTGTAATAATACAGGGTAATTAAGCCCTTCCCCCCAATCTTTGCCAGAGGAAGCATGAATCTTTACATTAAATGATGTAAACCTTTGGAATTGGCTATTTCTCTTTCTTCTGATTTTTTGGTTTCACTTCTCATCAGTATTTAACAAAGTTTCCTCAAGAGTAAAATGGAAATACATCTGTGCGCAGTATAGCTATTACAGCAGTACAACAATGTACTAGACAAAACAACATCCCTTTGTTTTTAAACATGTATTCATTAATACTGGTGATCTTGGCAGCTGTCTCTCTTTTTGTAGCCAAGTATTTATACCTTAGCAGCAACTGCATACAAAAGTAGGTATTTAATTTCCTCTGTAATTTCTTTGATATGCTGTCTGAAGCTTTCTCTTCCCTTGTAAAGCAAAGATGAAAACCTATTTCAGGTTTTCATCAAAGGTGAAAATTCTTCCAAGGTTTGTCCATTTCTAACAAAAGTCTCACAGTACTCTGGTCCAAAATGTCTCACTTTGTTTTAATACCAAATGTAGACTTCGGTGAGCAAAACCAGTTAATTATTGTTTTGGTAGTACAGGTGAAATTTGACATATTTTCGCATGGTTTTACAAAGTACATAGCTCTTTCCCATATTCTCACATTTCTTTCTTATCCTCTAAATACTGAAAATATTGAAGCTGGTTCATGCTTGAGAAAAGTAGAAAGATGCTGTGTATTTGAGTGGGCTGATGTCTGACTGAAGATTGTCCTTTACACCTATGACTAAGAGAATCCCCTCTAGATCATACTTAAAAAAACCCCAAACAACAACAACAACAACAACAACAACAACAACAGCAAACTCTTTTAGGGCCTTTTTAGCTCTAATTACTGTAGTTTCAGTGTAAAATCCTGACCCTGAAATGCAAAGAGCTTTAAATGATTTTAAAGATATTCCATGCTGGCCTTAACACCTTGGTATGTGAAATCATTTACTAGATGAGGGACTTAGACAAGACCTGTTTCTAAAAATTCTTGTCATTGAAAGAGGTATCCAAATAAGATTTCTTACAAAGGCTCAGCTCCACTTTGTTTTGAGGAAGGCTCAAAACTCTAATTTATCTGAAGAACAGACTGACAACCCAAATTTATGTGTCAAAAAAAACAAAAGGCAGAGTTGTTTCCAAGTTGTTTCATGGTAGCTTATTTTGCCTTGTAGGAAAAATGATACTAAGTTGTGTCATTATGAAAAGTAAGATATCCCACACACTTGGGTTCTGCTGCTTACTGAGCTCCTAGCAAAGTCAGTGTGGTAGGTAGTTTACAAACCTGCCATGAAGGAGAAGCATCTGAAAGGGTGCAGAGCTCCACATACCACACTGAGGACTTGCCCAGGAGCCCATTTCTGCTTAGCTACAGCCAGTGGTAACAGCATTTGGCATAAACAGTCCAGTGCCTGAGCTCAGCTCTCAGGCTTTTCTAACCAAGATAATTTATCCTTTTATCAGCTGCTTTCTTAAAGGAGAGTAAGCCTTCTTCAGGACAACAGAAATTCCAGTTGTTCACCACCTGTACTTCCTTTCCTGATGTCAGCAGAGCTCTGAAGCTCTTTATTACACTGCATAAAAGCTGTAGCCCCAGCCTGGCTCCCCATGAACGGGTGAGTGTGCAGCAGAAGACCCAGCACCACTGCCTGTCAGCCTTGCTCTGAAAATGGTAGAGGGAAAGACACTAGGAGATCTCTCTTCAGTGACAGGTGTCAGGACGTTTATCCCCACTTGCAATAGAGTGAATGGAGAACAGCTGACTATGCTGCTTCAGAAGGTGCAGCTACATGATGTCATTTTGGCACATGTGATATAGAGCTAGGATGTCTTACTTTGGCAGGCTTTCAGGGAGAAGTTTTGACATTGTTCCTCATTCTCCATGGAGTGGCCTTCTCCCTGAATGCTCAGGGTTTGTGCAGCTTTCTGACCCAAACCTTGAAGAGCAGTGTACTCCCAGGAGCCCAAAAGCTTTGAGGTGCCTTGAGCTGTAAGCTTCCCTCCTTTGTCTGGCTGGGCAGGCAGTCAAAAAGCCTGTGGGGACTTTCCTGCTTTCTTCCTTGCCATTAAACAGAAAGAAAAGACAACTGGCCTTGCAGGCTTTCTCCCACGCCAATACCTACTTCAAAACAATTTAACTCTCATATTTTAGCTCTTGTGCAAAGCCTTCCCAGTTGACATTATATACATTGTGTTATTTTGCAATTAAAAACCATACACATACGAATAGAAATTTTAATAAAACTTTTGTTATCAAGTGTTATTATTTCAACAAGTGTTGCTGTCAGCTAATAATCCCTAGAGTGGCTATCATGAAGTATTCCAATAATTGGATTTTAATTAAAAAATTAACTTATTCCTACACTATTTTTGAAATCTAATTATGTCTTCAGAAAACTCACCCAAATTGTGGTATTTTCTGGAAAATGTACAGACTCAGTACAGATTCCTTCCATTACTTTAAGTTCTTTTTTTTCTTTCTTTTCTCATAGGTATTATTAAAGCTCTTCTATTTCCTGTATTGCCACTGTAGAAAACTGTCACGATCTAATGCATGAAAAAAATGTGGAATGAAAATACATCATGTTAGAAAAGAAGCTCCCTATGCAAAGAGGATTAGAAAACTTTTTTCCTTATTCTATTAATGATCTTGAGATTTTCTCCCCTCTTGGATTTAAAGGCATTATTAAGAAAAAATCCTGAAGATAAAACTGGCTGTAAATTTTATTCATATGGACAATAATTTATGTCTTACTTATCTCAAGTGTTTTGGGAAAACTCCTGAGTGTATATATGCCCACTGAGTGTTACCTGGAGTAAGTCTAGTGAAGTCGGTAGGCTTGTTCATATTTGTATCACAGAAGCACTGAGTGATCGGAACACTGCTGTTTGTACATTACCCTTTAGGCCTTTTTGATGCTGAATGTCACATCTCACTCCAACATTGTGAGTCCTCATGACATAGCGACAGGAGGAATAGCAAACACCATGAATTCAAGGCATTTCTCTTCAAGTGGTTGGAGTATTCCTGTTTTTTTTCCACATGGAATACAGAGCAACACCACTTTGTGGTATGTCTTTGACTGCAAGTAGGCAGAAATCAATGTAATAAAAATAAAAGTCTTGCAGAGATATTTTTTATATTTAGAAATATGAATGTTACATACAGTCATATTATGACCTTGAAAGAATGGAAATAAAATGTGACAAGGGAATCTGTTTGTAGTATTTATACTAAGCATAAAAATACACTGTTCTAACATGAAGATTTCCTTGAAACAAAAGAAATCTATTTAAAGTGTGAAGAGGGGAAGGGATAAGAAGAGAAGGTCTGATGAATGAATGGTTGGCAATATGAAGAACATATCAGTAAGATTATTTACATGAGTGGTATGAAGCATCTGGCCTGCACACTGTATAGTACAAATATAGAAAAGCTGTGGAGACCATAATCTGTCATCGTAGTGCATATGCAACTCCAATTGAATTCAACAGTACTTCAACATGCATATAGATGAGATACTGGAATTGCATGTGTACTGCATATGGACTGTACAGTGTACAGGCCAGATGCCTCATATCACTCACGTAAATAATCTTCATGAAATGTTCTTCATGTTGCCAACCTTTCATTCATCAGACCTTCTCTTCTTATCCCTTCCCCTCTTCACATTTTAAAGATTTCCTCTTTCTCTGGCCCACCTTTTCTGCCTTTCTTTTTTCCAAGCAGTATTTCCAAAAATAAAAAACATGGCCTATAAAAATAGTACTGCATAGGATTTAGATTTGTTTACTATTTTTATTTTTCATATAATTGTCCATGTTTAAGCAGGTTAGCTGCATTGTGCCGTAAGTTTAGCATAGTCATTTGATATTTATCATTGCAGCATTGTATTTTCTTCTAGTGCCTCAAGCAATTAAACTATGTGCACATATTCTGTTGGAATCTGTACCAATTATTAATCACTTGCCATTGTCTTTGGATTTTCTGCTTGTGACCCTTTCAGTTCTGCAAGCCAGGAAGCTATCTTTGCAGTAACAGGGAAGATGACTAAAGGTTAGGATGTATTTCAAAGCTTTAAAAATAGAAGAATTGCATTTTAAAGTCTAATTAGTCATTTTAAAAGGCCATTAGTAAGCCTGGAATTTGTGACTCCAAGCTTACTAATGACACTACCTTTCTGACACTATCTTGCTAGAGACCTTATTGCTAAGATTTCAAAGAATATCCAAATGGTTGAAATTAAAATTCACTTTAAAAAATCAAATATTCCACTTAAGCTGTTGTACCAATATTACAGAATCAGATAAAAGTCAAAAGGCTGTGTCCAAAAATCCTAAATGTCAGATTTTCATAAGCATTGCATCTTCTTTCAAAAAGAATCACATGTTCACAGCTGGAATACTTTGGAACCTGCTTTTTTCTGGAGTGATAATGGAGGGAAGGAGCAATCCAAACAGCATTTCTGAAGGAAACTTTGGTTCCACTATAGCTGAAGAGTTGTCCCAGTGGCCTTTGGCTAAGGAGGTCAGCTGAAGAGCAAAGATGCCCTCAGTGAAGCCAATGGGACCCTGGATCAGCCACAACCTGACAGAAAGCAGGTTCATCTGTTCTGAAGAACTCTGCCTCAAGAGCCTGCTCACAACACAAGTAGGTATCACACACACTGGGCTGTTTGTAAAAGACCTTGATGAATTTACAGGGGAATGAAATTTTAGTGGGATAAAGTAAAAAGGAACCATGCTTGTGATTCCGATGGAGCTAGAGGCTCCTCCATAGGGCTCCTCTAAATGGCATGTAAGGATCTGGATGAAAACGAATGGGAGGACCTTCTCCTATTTGACCAGCTGGAAGAATAATTCTCCAAGGACTACTTCCTTATCACCTCCAATATGAAGGCATTAGTGATCAGACCTTGGAGAAGCTGAATCAAATTGCACAGAGAGTAGAGTTGAATCATTCCTTCTTAAAGAAATGGTATCTTCCTCAAGAACATGACCGACTGAAATCTGGTGGACTTTGCATTTGCTTTTTCTGCTCCATATATTAACCTGGCAGTCTCATACCTAAGGTAAGAGTAATCACGCTCCATCTAAACAGCATCTTATTGCAAAGATCAGCAGTACACTCTATGCAGTTTACGGCTTTTTTTTTTTTTTTTTTTTTTTTCCCTATGCAAAGACAGCATCATCCGTCTATCTATCTATAAATCTATCTATAAATCTATCTATAAATCTATCTATCTATCATCTATCTATCTATCATCTATCTATCTCTGTCTAGATCGATTACTAAGTGTGGACATGTATACTCTCACTTATGGGGAAGCATGAGTGGAATAGATAGGCAGGAGGTAGTTGAAAGGGAAAAGTCAGCTGTAATTTCTTGTCTGTTACCCATGTGATACAAGAAGTCCCTAGGCAGCTTCAGCCTGCACTGTAATGCGGAGGCTGTCTGGAGGGGCAGGATGACAATATGATTCCTCGCAGGCTGCACACTTCAAATTTGTGACGTGAGCATTCCACATGTCTAGTAGAGTGATGGTGCTGGAGACATATGGAGGTGTCCATCTTCCAGGTGTTTGGAGCAGAAATGGCGATGATGGAGGCTCTGGTGTAGCTCTTTCAAAGGGTACTTACTCATTACTTCCCCCCTCCTTTCCCCACTCCCCTTCTATTACAGTGTTCCAACCTCAAATCGTCAAATTAAAACAGTGGTTTACAGCTTTACTGAAGCCTCGGATTGCAGATATTAATTAACAGGATGCGCTCCGAGGGAAGCAAGGATTTGGCAGGACAACTCAAGTCCTCTCTTTCCCCTCACCGTACAGCATGCTGGCTTGCTCTTGGTTCCCCTTTGGGAGGTGATAAATCTGGGCTTTGCTACCGAGGCTGGGCATCTGCTAAGGGTACCCTGTGCTGTTGGCATCCTCCCCTTCGCCCTGTCCCAGTGTCACACTGGTAAGATAGGGTTTGGGGGATGGAATCGGACAGGAGAACCCTCACAGGACTCCTTGTAAAGAAGACGGAAAACAAGGTCGATGAGACCTTTTACTTTGCGTGACAGCTGGCGGGATTATCCGCAGCACAGGGCAGGGATGAGCGTTCAAGCTTCGCTCAGAGGGACTGTCCAGCTACAGGTTCCTGCTTGCAGGGAAGGAGCAACCGTTTAAACCCAGAGCTTGGCTCCCGCAACCGACACATAGCTCTGCTCCAAGATCCCGCCGCCTCGGTGCCTGGCTGGCGGGATCGCTGCCGCACGGGCTGAGCGCCACTGTCGTTGCACGGGACACCCCCGAGGGAGGCGGAAAAAAACTAAAATGAAAGGAAGGGGAGAGGGAAGAGCTGCTCTCCCAGGCTCCTTCCAGGCTGGGCAAACCACCGCCTTCCGCCCGCTGGCGGAGATGGAAAGGGGCTGTGCCCCTGGAGGCAGCGCGGGCAGCGCCGGCACCCCGGCGGAGGAAGGCAGCAGCACGGGCAGGACAAGCAGCCCGGGCAAGGCAGGCAGAGCGGGAAGGGCAGGCAGTGCGGGCAGCACAAGACAGCTCGCGCCGCCCGGGGAGGGCTCAAATTCATCACCCCGTTCAGAGGAGAGGATGGGACGCCGCTAAACTCCCCTTTCTCCCTCCTCCCTTCCCCCCTCGCCAGGCACGCTCCCCCTTTTCTCCCCCCTCCGCTGCTCTTTCTCTCTCCCCAAGCAGTGAGGCTCGGACAGTGCTCGGCTCCAGCGCTTTATTTTAAGATGATCGGCCAAGGTCTTTGCAGATAGATTTTATCCGAAGTTAAATAGCAGGCGCTCGTCGCTCCCTCGCCAATAAGTCATTTTTAATAGAGACAAATCGTCCTGGACGCCCCGGAGCGCCGGTGCCGCCGCTCCTGCCCGCGCCCCCCGCCGAAACGGAGCGGGCAGCCCTGGCAGCTCCCTCCTCCCGTAAGTGTCCTGCTTGGCGGAGCCGGAGCGCGGCCGTGTGCAGAGAAGGGGAGGCGAGAGGGGGGGAGAACCTGCCAGCAGCCCCGCCGCCCTGACAGTGCCTGCGCCGGATGCAGAGCGGCCGCGGGACACCTCGGTGCGGAGCACGGCGAGGAGATGCGCAGGGGCGACGGGCTGCGCCGCGGAGCTCAGCCCCTCTAGGCTTGCCCATGGAGCGCCCCGCGGAGCCCCGGCCGCCGTCGGACCCCCCACGCTGTACGTATCCCCGCCGCGCCTCCCCCGCGGCGGCGGGGCTGTCCGCGGGGCACGGAGGGGGGCTGGGGCCGGGGGTGGGGGTCCGCACCCGTCGGGGAACCCCGGAGTTCGGTCCCGGCCCTGGGCGAGGTGCGGCTTAAGAGGGGCGGAGGGAGGTGGGCACTTGTGGGGATAGGGAGAGCCCGCTCTGGCGTCCCGAGGCGAAGGGCTTCGCCTCGGCTGTTAGTGCCCGGGAGTATCCGCAGCCCCGATCCCAGCGCCTCCTTCTCCTTCTCCCACTCTCCGGCGCAGCTCCGCTCTCCAGAACGCTGCCAGGGCTCCGCTGCCAACAGGCGGCCGGCTGAAGCCCTGTCCCCGCCTGGGGCACGCAAGCAGGCAGGGCAGGGCAGGCAGGGCTGGTGGTGGCACCCCCGAGCCGTCCCATCCCGCACCGCAGGGCTCTCCCGCCTGGTAAAAGGACTGAGAGCCGGAGAGCGCTGCCTAAAGGCTCTCTGCAGCCAGCCCGGACCGTGCGATCACTTTGCTCTGACGCTGGATTAACTAGATTTTAATCGTTTTTTGTTTCCCCCACCCCCATCCACACACCCCATCTCCTCCTTCTCTCCCGCCCCCCCTTCCCTCCACACCTCTCTTCCCCCCTTGTCTCAAGCCTAACCTTGTCTTGTGGTCATGGGGTCTATAATTTCATTTTTGTCTAGGCTGGTGAGAGCTCTGCTTGTTCTGTAAAGTGGATGTCAGGTGGATCTATGTTCTGGAAGGAACAAAGAGGCAGCGAAGGCAGCGCGGGGGAAGTTTGAGCGGCGAGGATGCAGGCTGTGTACTGGTACGCGGTCCTTCTGCTGCAGCCCACCCTTTACCTGGTGAGTGTTCCCGGCCCCTCGCACTGGCTGGGGCGGGGGGACCTCGACGGGGAGGAGGGCACCAGCCTGGCCGAGAAACAGCAAACTCACGGCAACTGCGGCCGCCCCGCAGCCAGCTCAGCCCGTCCTCCCGGGGTCGGGCCGGGACAGGGACCGGGGCAGGGAGGCGCGGGGCTCGGCCAGGACCTCTCGGCGGGGCGTGGAGGAGGCAGACCCGTAACTTCTCCTCCGCCGGGAAGGGGCGCGCCATCCGGGCCGGGTTTCCCGGTGCCTCCTCCCGGGCTGGGTCCCCCAGTCCCTGCAGGGGGGCCCGCCCAGGCTGAAGGCTGGAAGCAGCTTCTTGCCCTCTGCTCTCTGCTGAGGGTGCCAGCATCTTCGGATGGAGCCCCCCTTTCATGTGCCACTGCGGGCGGCTCGGCACAAGCGCGCGGCGCAGGGCGACCGGCACAGCTTAGTGTACTCCGCTTGAAGTGTCATTGACTTTCGCAGCACATATCCTTTAAGATTACCGGGGGAACACGAGTAAACAGAGGCGTTATCTCCTTTAACACACACTTCATTCCCTCTACGACCGCAAGTAACAAAACCAAGGCGGGCTGCTTCTTTGCAGCCCGCGCCCTCGCTCGCCTGCCGTGCGTTACGTAGGCGACTTCTGGTCAGGGAGCTCGCCCCCGTGGCGGCGGGGGTCGGAAAAGCCCCTTTTCCGGGGGCGCTGCCGAGAGAAGCACCCTGGAGCCGTACCGGGAGGTGGCTGCTCCGCTCCGGCTCCGCGGCCTCCCGTCACTGCCTGCGTTGACGCTGCCACGCCACGTGGGGGCACTGCTGGGCAGTGCTGCGCGGCGGAGTGCAGGGCAGCCAATCCCGAGCGGGCCCGGGATGGGACGGGACAGGGGGGTGCAGGCGGAGGTGACGCTAGCTTTTTCCGCGCCCGCGCAGCGTCCAGGGCGGCAGCGCATCCCCGGGTCCTCGCCCGTCCCGTCCAGTCCCGTCCCTTCCCTCCCGACGTGTGTCCCGCTGGAGGCCCCTACGGTCGCCGGGCTGTGCCACCTCTGCCGCGGGCGCCTCTCCTCCCCGCGAATTTTATAGCCGGGGGCTGGGGGGGGGCTGAGCTGGAGATTGG
This sequence comes from Lathamus discolor, assembly GCF_037157495.1. Lineage (NCBI taxonomy): Eukaryota > Metazoa > Chordata > Aves > Psittaciformes > Psittacidae > Lathamus > Lathamus discolor. The sequence goes on from NC_088885.1 coordinate 25,942,627, forward strand.
GGTGGGGGGAGCAGGGAAAAAAAGTGCGAGGCAAATAATCTATCAAAAAGCCTGAGAGAGATCGATACGTCGTGTTAAATTTTAAATGTGTTTGCTGGCAGTTAAACCGCTCTCGACTCATTACAACAACAGTGTTGGATTTATTCTAATGCGCTGCAGTCTGAACAACAAGCGCATTAATTCTCCTTTAATTGTAAACTGGGAGCATTTGAAAACCATTCAGTGTGCAAATTATGCTGATTCAATTACCGTTTAGTTACAGACTTCATTACCTGAATGCTTTTTTTTTTTTTTTTTTTTTCCTGGTTGTGTTGTTTTCTGAGGGCTTGGCATTGCAGAATGAGATGTTCTTTCAGTTTCCCTCGAAACAATGCGAAATATGATGAAAAAGAGACAAAATAAGGAATAAAAGACAAGCTAGGGCGAAGGGATGCGTTCTTCGGCTGGACTGTGTCTTCTGCCAAAACACTCGGGGGGGAGGGGGGGGATCCAAAGGATTTCCTCGTCTAACCTGCTTTTCCTTTCTGAGTTGATACTTCCACGTTTGTGTCAAACTCTCCCCGTTCTCTGTATTTCGGGAGTGACTCTGAAAGTTTGCATTAGGCCGTCACCTGTAAATAAGCTGTTTATTAGCATCGAAGCATGAAGCTTGGATTAAAGCTTTAACACAGTGCCACAAACCAGCACGGCACAGCACTTTGGGCTGCCAACCCCTGTGCATGAGCCACTCTGTGTGGACCAGCGCGGTTTCAACTAGGAATTACATTTTCAGTACCCAGCCTATGAGGAGGGACAAATGAAACGGCAGTGCAACCAGCTTCCCATCGAGTTGTTTAAAATAATCCTTTCTGAGAGGGGCTACTATTATAGGGGAGAGGGACAACAGCCTGTTTCCCCTCTGCCTGAGCTGCGTGGTGTTCAGTTACTCATTTCCAGACACTCGTTGGCTTGTAATTTCTTTTCACCAAGCAAAACACTGCTCTCTTTTCTTTTTTATTTTATTTATTTATTTTTCCCACTGTTAAACCTCTTCCTAATGAAATAGAAGGGCGGGGGGAGGGGGGGGGGAGGGAAGAGTGCTCCTTCTCCCCCTTTTTAATAGAGCCATATGCCATCCGGCCTTATTTACACAAATTTATAGAGGTCAAGGCCAACCAGAAAGAGAAGGAATGTTGCTGGGGTAGAGGTGGTTAGTCCTGTTATGTTTATTGATAGGAACAGTAGCTGGCCTTTGAGAGATGTGTATTTTCTCCTTGTTTCGAACTGTGCAGTGTATTAAAAATGTTGCAGTGGAAGTGCATTTCCTTTGGCCTAAACGGATAACTTAGTACTTATTTGGTAGAATTAGGAGTTAACCTTTAAATGCTTGTAGTTATTTTCTTTCTAGACATTTAGAGAGCTGCAGAAAGTGTTCAGGCAGCTACACTCGGTCTCACCACGAGACTCCACTTCACTGCTGTTCTTTCAAAAGCATCTTAGTCTTATTCTAGTGGGTAATGTTTTCTTAACGAACAGGGCTGTGCCAAGGTCAAAATCGTCATTAAGGAAGCACGTAAATATTAAGAAAGAAAAAACCTCCTGGAGATCATAGACTCTTTTAGGTTTGAGCTCTGTTAAAGACAACGGGGTTTTACACCATTCCCTTAGTGGAAATCTCCTCGTTTAATTCCTGCTAGTTGCCGGTGGATTTCCAGTCTGACACCACAGGACAATAAAACGCCAGGCTGCTTCTTTCCATTTCTTCTTCTTTTTTTTTTTTTTTTTCTTTTTTTCTTTTTCTTTTTTTCACTTTTCCTGAGTGGAAGAAACACGCTATAGAAGCGACTACAAAACCCGTGGATTGCTGGCGAAGACGGCAAGGATCCTAACTAGTTATTTCTCACTAGCACAGGCCAAGCATGGCCCCAAAGGAGGAGGCAGGTCGCTTCCGTCCCGGCTGTTAAGGGGACCCTCTTTAGCGCGGAAGGCGGCCGGCAGGCAGGGGGCCGGCAACTCCCGGTGGCCACTGGAGCTCGCCCGGTCCTGCCGCTCTCCGGCCCCAGCCTGATCCTGCTCTTCCCCCACCCCCGGCCAAGCCAGGGCGCCGGGCGGCAGCGTGCCTTCCGGGTGCCGGATTTCACCCCCAGCTTGTCCCCAGGTTCTGTCTTCGCGTGCTCTAGGGGGGAAATTCCCGCACTGTTTTCCTGAGATCACACCGGCTTGAAGAAACTTCGGCTCCTTTACCTAGGTACTCCTTCCCCGAAGTGGCGGGTACGGGACTAAAACCGGTCGGAGTTTTGCGTTTCGTGTTGCTCGGGTAAGGATCCCTCCCCTCTGAGTCTCCCCGCCTTGTCGTCTTTTCCCAGCAAGGTGTTTCTTCTCCGGTGAGTTTGTAATATAGGATATACACCAGAGCCGGCTGGCAGAGCAGTTTAACTCCTTGTAGAACTTAAGCAGAGCTAGAGCAAATGGAGGGGTGATTTTCCTCCCCCCCGACGAGGGGTACGAGTGAGTTGTTTCGTGGGGGAAGCTGCCCTGCGCAGCGCTTTGCCCGAGCAGGAGAACCGAGGGCTCCCGACCGGAGCCTTGCTCTGCGGGGCCAGGGCTTCAGCGATGGTCAGGTTCCAGCTCGACAACCTCCTTCAGCGCCGGGATGGGAATTTTAAGGTCTGTTCCACACCGTCCCTGTAGTTTGGAGGCCTTCTGACAGCCGAGCGGAGCTTTCCTGCAAAATGTTGTGAATAAGAGAGGTTTAAAATTGTCCTCAGAGGTGGCACACTTGGCACGGTGTTTGCTGAGGGGGAGGAACAGGGGGTGAAGTGCTCCAGACTTTGTGTACATTTAATTTCGCTCCATGTCGCACTGTTTGCGGTGATTTCACCCCGGTTAATGAAAGCTATGGGGAACGCGAGGAGGTATCACGTGCCGGAGAAGATAAGTTGATTATATATCTTCTTCTTTCTTTTTAAAGATAGTTGCTGCTTGTGTCCTACTTTGTCATGGGAGGAACAAAACCCCTTTGTAGGCAGCGAAGATAAAAGAAAACAAAAAAAAAAAAAAAAAAAAAAAGAGAAGGAAGGCATTATCCTACCACAATCAGCACCCCCGGTATTTTCTCAGAGGCATTTTGTGCTGAAAGCAGTCGGGTATTGCTTTTCACCCCCCAAATAAGCGATTTCTTGCCTTTTTCAAATTGACGTCGGGGGGGGTGGTGGTGGGGAGAAAGGGCGGGGAAGGAGAAGAGAGCGCTTGGCGCGGAGGGGGTGAAGTGGCTTTCTGTGCGGGAGGGTTTAGGTAGCCTTGCGAAGATTCCGCTCCCTCTTTCTGGAGGAGTTTGAGAGAGGCTTCGCAGTGGTGTAGGTGGAGTAATTACTCTTTCGGAAGGCAAGGGACGGGGATGGCAACGGGCTCGGAGCTCCTGTAGGCGAAACAAACTTTTCTGCGCTCTGGTTTCTTTTTTGTTTCCTGTTACGTGGAAATTGGTGCATTCTTTTCCGGGCTTCCTTCCTTCTTAACCACCAGGGGCCTGAGCTAGGAGTTTAAGAAGGGGCTTCCCCCGCACTAAAAGTTCTTTTTCCTGATGCTTAGTACACACTACTTTAATTTCTTATATCACTGGAGAAAGCAGTCTGGAACAGATTTCGTCTTTTGGGGAGGCACCTGAATATAATCAATATCCCTGCCTCTCTTTGACTAGCCCAGTCTTCCAAGTCGGCACCTAGAGGTATCCATTTTAAGCTCTTTAATATTTCCCTGCATCTCTAAACAGCCATTTTAATTAACAAAAAGCCAATTTCCTAGCCTTCTTGGAAAATGCGGTGAAGCAGGTTAAGAAACCAATTGCTCGGAATAGCCAGCACTTGGAGTAAATGAATGTGTGAGCCATCCTTCCCTACCTAGGATTGGCTTCTGTTCTCCCGATTGGGTTTGTGTGAAGTTATGCTGTGATTTATCAGATAGTTTAACATCCAGCTAGCTCTTCTTGTAAGTCAGCATTAAACCACCTCCTGGGCTCTTTGTAAATACAGCTTTAGCATTTTTTTCATGCAGCAGATTGACATGTTGACGATCCTGTTTTAAGGAATGTGACAATAAAGTGGAAAACCGAAGGCTGGCAAGCACTTCATCAAGGATAAAAAGGTTCTGCTGTGAGGATGTCACTCAATTTATTGTGAAAGTCGAATGAATTACGTTTAATGAAAGTGCTCCCCAGATGAATATTACCAGCAATTTCCTGAGTTGGCTCTGTCAGATTGATATGAGGAAATGCCAACCCGTATCAAAAAAGATCTCCAATCTCAATTACTATGCAAGCTTTCGAAGAGCTTCTTTTTATTGATATGATATATATTGGCGGGTTCTCAATGCTGGGGAAACTGCTCTCTGTTCAACAGGACAGCATATTTCCTAGTTGATTGTTTAACCCTGCGTATTTCTGGCTGTTGTTTAAACTTCTGTGGGTGTCCTTCTTTTGGAGGAGTCCCTTTCTGTAACTTAGAGAGACCAAAGTTATGTGTCTGGTAGAGAGCAGGGGTGATGCTCGTTGCAGGAAGTTTGTTCAGCCTGGATGGGCAAAGCCGAAGGTCAAGAGAAATAACACAGCTGATACAATGGCGTCGAGTCCCCTCATTTTTTGGTGTATTTCTAGTAGACAATCCAGAGCACACTAATATTTGTTACCACAGCGATCCCAATATTCCCGCCCTTTCTTCCTCATTCCTTTAGGGCTTCTTTGGGCAAATTAGACATTCACTAAGAAGGGAGAGAAAAGCTCTTTTGTCCCCTCATCTACGTAAGAATTGACTTTGTGACAGGCTTTTCTGTTCCATTTTAACTACTGAGACACCGGTCGTTGTTAAGGAATACAGCTTCTCTTCCCACAATCCATCTTGATGGGCTTGTTTGTGATCAAAGGAGGGATTCAGTCAGCTTTCTTCTGCCACTTTCCCTTTCTCTTTAAATTTTTAAATCGAAGGGGAGAGAGAGACGCTATTGAAGGACAACAGGGAGATGCTCGGTACTGTGCAGCAGGACGGGGACATGAGCACCTTCACGTGTGGAGCTGTGCTCCCTGCATGCAGCATTAAAGAGGAAACAGAAGGAGCTTGTCGGGTTAGTTTGGGTTCCCATTTTTCTTTTCACTACTGGATGCGCTCCTAAAACTTTCTTCAGTGCACGATTAGTTTAAGTGTTTTTGTTCTTTTTTTTTTTTTTTTTTTAAGTGTGTTTTCTTCCCCCTCTGTCGGAGATGCTGCCTGTTTCGAGCCGCGGCGGGCCAGTGCAAGCGCTGCGGGGAGAGCGGACAAAGGCTTGCAGACGGGCTGGGACAACGCTGACTTCGAGGTGCCCCGCTCTGCTCCGGGCTGCTCCGCGCAGCCCGTCCCCGGCCCGGGGCTGCCGCTCGCCATTGGACCGCCGCCGGCAGCTCCGGCCGTGCAGCACCTTGGAGAGGTCCCGGTGAACGTGGGCGGGGAGCGCGGGCTGCAGCGCTAGCACAGCGAACAGCGCCCGGCCCTCCTGCGCCGCGGCTGCCGCTGCGCGCTGCCGGGGAGCCCGGCGACCCCCGCAGCCACTCTGTCACAGGCGCCCTCAGTGTTTCGGGTCACTGCTGCTCAGACCTCGCCCGCCACCCGCTCTGGACGTGGGGTTTGGCTTTCTGCATTAGTTTCCTGAAGGAAGAAGTAGACAGGTGGACCAGCACACCAATGTATTTACTGTTGCTGCTCACTGGATTTCTTTTAGAGGCAAAGAAGCTGCTTTATATTCTGAGGAAAAAAAAAAAAAAAAAGAAACCAAAAAACTGACCAGAGGAGCAATATATGAGTGTGTAGGGCAACAGGGATGGGATCTCTGATAGGACCTTGACAGGATGAATCTGGGGGTCAGGAAGGCTGTTTTGGTATGTTTGCGTTTGTCTCATTCTGTCCCAGAATTCTATCCCATCCTCTCTTTCTGGGGAGAGTCCCAAGACATCCGTGAGCATTGGAGTCAAAACGGCTGTGCAACACAGTTGATACTAAGACATGGAAGCAGAGCGTGATTAATTAATAATGATACTTCCTATCCTGAGGGTCATGGCAGGAGTTGCTCTCAGGCACAGTTGATGTCATTGGTATAGGGTAATGGTACTTTTGAGACACCTGTAAGGGGCAGGCAGATCTTGCTCCCTCCACATGCCTGTGTTCTGACAGCCAGTGCTCAGGGTATCTCTCAGATCCCTCCTTGCTTTCAAGAGGAAATAATACCAGACAAGTGCCTTCATCCCTGTAAATCCCCACGCACTATTGACAGAGCTGTCTTCTAGAGGTCTGATACCTGAAAAGCACTTGTCAATAAAACACTGACTTTTGGCAAGGCAGGTGTAAATGGATGACTGGTGGGGAGTCCTTCACTGAAGGAATGTGATGGGAATTGACTAGGCTGAGAGGAAAGCAACCCCCAATCCCCACCAACCCTGCAGACAAAAGCCATTTTTTCCTGGTCCGTATTCTCCCATGAATATCAGTAGTAACTGTGATGCATATTTTTTTTTCCCAGTCGCTATTCATGGTACCTGGAAATTGTATTGTCTGCTTCAGAGATACAGCTTTTATCTTCCAAATGCCATCCTCATTAATGTCAGTGTCTCACAGTCCAAGTAGTGACAAATGTCTCAGGGACGTTCATCTGCCTTGCACACTACATCCATCTCTCCAGGTACCCTGTCTTTTACTCTCCAAGGAGTAGTTTAGTAATATTTTCTTTCTTGTCCTCTCTGTCTGCTATGGAAAGATTTGTTCACTAGCTGGTCTCTGCCCTGTCTGTTCACGTTAGTTTTATCAGTGCCCTCTGAAGTATTACGTCTCCTGTTAATCTGTTTCATCACTTTGATGACAGGTTGACCAGCACATGTGAAGATAATCTGCTCTTTCCACATCTGCAGACTATGATGGGGAGAAATTAGGCTTTTTTTCTTGCATGATCATAGCGCCCTGTTGTACTCAAATCTCATTTTCTAGTACAGACTTGATGCAAAAAACTAAAGAATGAGGAGCCTGCTTGTTTCTTTGTGTGTGTAGCCTGGTTATTTCTTATTGCTGAACTTCTGGAAAACTGATAAGTAAAGTATGCCTATATATGCCTAAAGTATCCTTAAACTTGGGTGTTTAAGCTGGACAAGGTCTCTCTGGGCTCAGCAGAATCAGCAGCAGAGCTGATGATTGAAACAGTACCAGGAAAGAAGTGATCTAGCAGCCTCAGCTCTTGGAAATGCCTGTAATTAAAATATAATATATATGTATATAAATTGTATTATTTATTTAGAAAAAAAAAAAGTGAAAAGTCACATAAAATCTAATTAGTACAGCATTCCCAGTTGAAAAACAGAAGGTCCTACTTATCATCCTAGTTAGAACATCTGATACTTTGATCCAGAAATCCCTGGACTCAGTGTTTCTGCCTGATGCTACATACTGAATTCAGAAATAACATCAGTAACATGATAAATTATTACTGACTAACCCGTCTTAATGTCGTATTCTCCTCCTTGACTCCCCATGCATTATCTGGGAGTTAATTTTCAGATGGTGCAATATTTCCTGCAGCTGTCTGAGAGATGCATATAAGCCACTGAGTAAAAGGAAAAAGAAAAAAAGAAGACACTCCAGCCATGTACCAAGAGCACTCTTGTAAACCAAAGGCTCCTATACAGCAGATCCTATGGCCTGTTCCTGCAATGTTATACAAAATAGGATTCCTCTGTAAATTCATGTCTTACTTGTGCAAGGAGGATGTATTCTGTTTCCTGTGGAAGATTAAGTAGACCGTTTCCATCACTGAGAATTGCTTGCCATTATTCAGATGCCACTTCAAATTGAAAGTGTAATTGTCAGGTCTTAAAAAAATTGTAGCTAATGGAATTTCTGTTATGGATAGTTCAGGCCACCTGTACTGTAATACTTACTCTTACAGTCATTTTTATAAGCTATTCTTGATTGAACTTTGGAAAAATAATACTTCTGGTAGGCTATTTTGTCAACAAATGTTGTCATAGGCTTCAGGTATATAAAACTACTCATACAAAATTAATGGACTGCTTTTTATGTTTACAATCTCATCCATAGCATTTGAGGTCCTGTAAAGGAAGGTATGGACTTAAAATAATAATCATATTAAAGCTGTGTCCTCGTGGCTGCTGCACTGTCAATAGCAATATTGTAAAATATTAGTCATTTAAAATCAGAATGTTAGTGTGTAATTTGACTCAATTTCTGTTGTTGCTTTCTGCAGCTACTCTGTTACACACTGAGTTTTTTCTTAATGTTTATGTGGGGAATGCTTTGTGCCTTGAGAAGATTTTGTAAGCAATATTGCTAGGTAAAACATAGCAATGATACTGTAGCTTTATGGGTGACAATTGCTGAGTGAACAGATCTTAAAGAGGAGGGAAATAAGGAGGAGTACAAATACAGAGATGCAACATAAAAGATGTGCATAATAGTATAGCAAAGCCTTCACCATTAGAAAAGATGGGCTCCATCATGCTGCCTTCGTATGCGGTGGATATTACCTTAACAAGGCCCACAGTTTTATAGTCCTACTTATTTATTCTCCCTGCTTCCACAAACAATCCCATTTGCTTAATTGGCTTGCTTGCTGTAGATGGTAGCGTTGAACATGCTGGAAACAGAGGTGCAAGAGTATGACCCTTTAATTACACTGCTTTCTAATATCTGAAATAGGAGACATTGGGATTTTGATAGTTACTTGCACAAAGGATACCTTAACTTCAGCGGAGCCAGTTCTGTGAGCAGTCACTTGGAGTGAGAAAGGAACAACATTGTCTGACCCTTGGTAAGACAGTGGTCTGTGTGAATAATCTATGCCTTCAGCTTTCTTCTGCTGAATCAAGTGGTAGTACCTCTTGCTGTTTATCTCCTTCCTCTGTGAGCAGCTCTGCTGCCTCTATTAAAATTAGTTATTGCAATAACAAGCTATCCCAAAGAATTATAGATATATCAGTTTGTGTTTGCACCTTAAGTGCACAAAATATTTGCTAGTTAAAGCAGAGTATGAGCCTTAGAAAAGTTGTCGAGTGGATTAGCAGATTTTAATGTTATGGTTCAGTATTTCAATGTAATGCAACCCAAATGAATATGGAAATATGTGACTAAGTATGTAGGAGGAGGTAAAAGTGCTGCTTTTATTCTTCACAATTTATGGAATATTCTGAAATTGTGGGGTTGTAGCAGACACTTCAGAGTAGATGCCAATGGTTTGTAACTAATTTTTAGAAGCAAAACACAAGCTTAACACTTCAGTGTTAAGAAATTCACTCACATATGCTTCAGTGCTTTACTGAACTAGGATCATAAGAAAGCAAATGCAGTATGGTTTTTGCATTTCTGGTTTTAGGATATAAAATTTTCTTCTTCAATACCAGAAAAGATCACACATCTGTATCTTTATAAATGTTACAAAATAATATTTATGCCAAGAACTTGCTGAATTTACCTCTGGGCTACTTAGGATCTATTAAAATATTATGTTTATAAAGATGCATCTGTTGCTCCACACCCTAAATGTGTTTTCTCCATTATAGTTGGATAATAATTAATTTCATAATAAAAATGATCCATTAATTATTTTTTTTTTTTTCTGAATCTTTGCAATCATAATTTGTTCTGGCTACTGATTCAGCTTCTGAAGAAATAGTCTGCAAAATGTCATTATTTTTGAAATGAAACTAAAATTTATTTTTTCAAATAGGTTTGTTTTTTTTTTGGTGGATGTATATTTAAGTATCAGGCACCCCCAGAATCACAGAGAATTACAAAGAGATGCAAATGGTGGCATGTCTGAGAAGCCATGTGTGGCCTGTATGTAGTATTATATCTGTGCTCTACATTTGCAGTCTAACTGATACTGATGTACATTTTTTGCAGACCACTGCAGATTTTTTTTCCTTACAGAAGAAAAATGTACTTAAATAATGACCATGTAAGGCAAAAACCCTACCTTATTTACTCCTAGACAAGAAACTTGCATGTTGATTCAAGATCATTTAGATTCATAAGAACTTTGCCATTGATTTCTCTGGTCATAAAATGGTATCCTTAGCTTGGTAAATACTTCCACTTTTATAAGGAGGTTGGGAATACTATTTCAGTACATTTTAGGTTGAGTTGCTTTGTGTGAATTGCCTATTCATACCTAGCACCAGAAGAAAGAAGTAAGCATTTCTAATAAAGGTGAAAAAATATGTACAAATGGCTATGTGGAGTTCATAGCCTTTGCTATGAGCAAGTTAGTCTCCTGTGAAGTTAAGAAGAACTGAGTGGGCTCTATATGCTTTAATTTTTAACATATTTTTTTGACATTGTGGTTTGCTTCAGTATGTTTACCCAGAAGAATATTGTCCTGTCTTTAATCTGCCATGAGACCCTTCCTTTAGATCCAAGTCTATTTGTTCTCTGGCAGAATGGTTCAATGGCTACAGTACTCCTTCACCGAGAGTAATGACTACATGAATTTTCTCTCAGCTTTTGTGTTTTGTTTTATCCAAGCGGCACAGTGTTAGTGCCAGTTATCTATGTCTGGCGAAAAAACGGAATCTGTGCTGCCAGCCATTATAGGTGGGTGCTTTGATTTAGCTCAACAGGTGGAGCTGTGACTTTGCTAGCCTGTTGATGCAGGCTAAAATTCAGCTACCTGGCAGGTCGCTGACTCAATTATGCTTGTGTATTTCACATTCCCTAAACTTGCACCTACTTTTCCATTGCTTATGGAAAGTTTTTAACCTCCTGAGCAGGTGTAAAACACTTCATGTGATGAGAGGCATATGTGCTCATGTAGTCATAGGAAAAGTTGTTCATTGGTGGGAATGTAATGGTTCCACAGCTGCTATGGAAGCTGTTTTCTATCCCAGCTTTGCAAATTAGTGTAGATATATAGACTGAGACTAAAGCAGTATTTCTACATAGCCCTCCTTTAGTATGGTCCACCTGGCGTAATTGGTTGAAGATTAATCCCTGAATTCTAGGAATTTTCTGTCCCCTGCCTTTTTGTCAGGACCTCAAAGGCTGTAGAAATGTTTGGACTAATTCTCTCTTCAGCATGTTTAGAAAGGGCTAATTACCCTGGATTTATGTTAATAACTTCTGTAAAAATAGCAGACTCATTGTTTGTAAATCCTGTAATTCTCACTTCATAGACTACTTGCATCTCCTATGGGCCATGGTCCTTGTTACCTCTCCTTTCCTTGATTTAGCTGCAGCTGATCATGTGGTGGTTGGATTAACAGATGGAGGATCATTCTGTATTGGAACAACTATCACGGAAAAACAGGGGAGTGGCTTGAAATAAGCTGGGTTAATAGCATAAAGATCCACCTTTAAAAACTCTTGCTCTTCATAAGCTTTCAATTCTTCTGTATTCTCATCCTTTTATACTAATTTTTGAACACACACCTATGTAAAATTATTTTGTCTGATGAATATTTAGGGAAGGATTGTTTCTGTATAGATTTGTGTCTTCCTTGGTAAATCAGAGCTTCAAACATCATGCTAAATGTTTACTAATCACATCATAAGTGTTCCTAATACTACAGTTAGAGTGACCAAGTCAGCAGAACAAAGACAATACTAGCTGATGATTTAAAGTCATACCATCTCTAGTAAAGAAATAATCATGATTAGATGAAACAAAGAGCTCCTAAACAAATTCCAGAGTAGAATATGCTGAAAACATTCACTGAGTGCTTATGAATAAAAAAGGCAGTCAGAATGGGAGAGGCTATTTTATGAGCAGAAATGTAGGATAAATTAATCAAATTGTTTGCTGTTAATAATGGGACCAGCTACAGTCATATTCTAACTAGGGATGGAAAATCTACCCAACTGGAATTAAATTGATAAATTTATCCTAGTTTCCAACGCCTTCTGAGCATACATTTAGGAAGCAAAAGCTGTCCTAAAGATGGCCTGACTGAAAATGGACTCAATTATTTTTCTTAATTGAGATAGTTCTCTTTGACAATGGACGTAATTTTCAGGTTTCTTGAGGCATTAAATGCGTTACTGCTTAGGTAGAAAATTCTCAGCAGAAATACAAGTATAAAAGTAACCTCCAACGTTAATAAAAATGAACTTGAGTTTACGTTCTTTTGTTTGTTCTCAATATAAGTAAACATGATATGGGATTTTTTTTTTTTATTTAAAAAAAATCGTGTGTTTTGATCTGTTTAGTGCCTAAAGAATGTTTTCTATGTCCACCTCTACTTTTGCTAAAGGACTCATTGGGAATGGTAGAGAATGCATGTTGTTAGCTCTCATGCATGATGAAACAGGAGGTTCATCTTCAATGAAATCATGTTTGTCCTAAATCATGAATGAGTCACTGAAGTTGCATAGAAATAAGTACAGTAATCAAAAGGCAATCCCAGCACAAATTTCTTCTTGGAAATCAAAACAAAATCTCAAAGAAAATAGAATATGAATAAAGACTCATTCTGTCCCAATTGCTTTGCTTTCACAGTCTTTTCTCCTTCAATATCTTACTTCTGGAAGAGTCTGTCTCCTCTAAGCCTAGACCTCTATGTCATTCTTGGCTGCTTACGAATCATTTACACAGCATCTGACATTATTAGTGACTGAGTCAGTGTTACCCAAATCCTAAGATTCTGGCTTCAGTCACAAGCTTGGTTCAAGGCTGTACACATCATTTAGGGTTGTTTGGGCTTTTTTTTTATCTCATACGGTATTACTGCCATTGAGCACAGGAAAAAAACTTTGTAAATGTTCAGTGAAATGACTGTGCAGAAAGTTTCTCTTGAATGCGATATTCTTTAGTTTTCATCTTTGTTTTGTATCACAGCTTTTACCTTTAACCAGTTAACTACTTCATATTCAATTACTTCATAATTACTTCACATCAACCATGCTCTGACTTTCTTCAATGTGGTGGGTTCAGTTCATGGGAGACTGAATATCATCTTTGTACATTTTTCAGCATCCTCACTGTGTAGTACCTTTTCCATAACTGATGTAATTCAGAACATAGAAACATGATAACAAGATGCAGCTGAGCTCTAATCCCTGATAAATGACTGTACCTCACATCCAGCTATCAGAACAGAATTAGTATCAGCTGTGATAGTTAGACTCTGGATTATTTGTTAGCTTAAATGCCACCACTGCAGCCTAAAATACCATGACATCTCTAGTAATCATGCCCTTGATTCACAGGCGTACATGAAAGCAAAAAAATCCCAAAATAGGGCAGGGCTGACTATTGGGAAGTAGTTCCAGCTGGGTCTGTAACACTCTACACTTACGAACTATATGATAGGGTCATATGTCTGTTCTATTCTCCATTTAATTTCTTTTCCATTAGTATTTTTTTCATTAGATCAGGGTCTGAAGCCCTTGGTATGAATATAAGAGATTCAATTTCTTTCTCTGCTTCAAGACCATGAACCCAAAACTTCTGAGGTAATTGCTTTAACGACTCTCTAGTGGAATAACATGGGGAATTTTCTTTGTTTTGATTGCTCATTTTTATTCTGCTTAGTTTAATGCACTCAGGTAATCCTTCAGCCAGGAAACAGAGTCTTCCTATAGGTAAGCTTTAAGACATTTGTGGTTTAGAGTCTTTCCCTCTTGTTCTTTGGCCCTATGTATATGACTTTATTCATAGTAGAAGCACTAAAGGTTTTGAGAACCCTTAACAGAAAAAAAGCTTTATTCTGATGTGAAAGAAATTCTTAAACCAGAAAGTTAAAACTATGTTGCCTTGTCAACTCTATCCACTGGGCATATTAACAAGAGTAAAATAAGGTGCCTATTCCTTGGAGCAATTTATGCCTCAGAAATGTCAGAAAGTGGTTAAATTAATTCCTTGTTTTCGTTTGGTTGCTTAGTTTGGGTAGTTTAGTAGTTTCTGTGAATTATGCTTTTAGAAAACTTCTCCCAGGAGGGATATGTGGGTATCTAATTTTAAGTTACGAACTCTTAACGGGTCCTTGGGACAGAGAGAGTGAGCACTTCATTGAAGTAATTATAGGCACCTTCTGAATCTCTAGCCTGGAAGATCTTCCAAAATTGCTGATAGTAAGCATAAACAGTCTTTTGCTTTCCTTTTTTTAATCTGCTTGGTGGATGTCCTTTATTTTCACTTGGATTCAAGTGCAATTCTTGTCCTTACATTTAAACAAAACCCCTGTCAGTCTGTCACAGCACAGTTAATGAACTACTTCTAGAAGGCAGTTTATGTGCCTAAGATCATGAAAGCTTCTATTTTTACTTGAAAGCAATACTTATGGTTGTATACTTATGGAGCTGTGAGTGTATATTGTTAGCTTGAAACAAGTTACCAATTTGCAGGCTACTACCATCACTCCCCATCCATTATTTTTAAGCTTATAATTGGATTTGTTTAATGGTTTGTATCTATCACTCCCCATAAAAATCTATCCACTAACTATTGCATGCTCTCTTTGTCTAGCTGCCTCTTCATCCTCAGTGCACCAGCAGAAACTGGCAGTAAAAAGAGAGAATAACTTGGCTTCAGCATCTTTATTGGTTTAGGACATCAGGAGCAAGGATCGCAGGGATATTCTAGCTTGGTAGGTCTAGCTCTATGGGCTGAAGAACGCAAACTCTGTTTTGCAGAGTTGAAACATATATCGTTATTCCAGGCAAGTAGTTTCTGAGAGCTGAAGCATGCAAAGAATATTAATGATATTTTTAGCAGTAAAAGCTGAGGTGCTTCTAGGAAAAAGTAGTTAAGACTTGAGATTAAAACTACCCAGCAAAATAGACTGGCTTTGAATGGGCATTTCAGGAACTGTAAAAATTATATACCTGACAAAAAGGCTGCGCCATACTGTGTTTCAAAGGTTTTTCTTTCTCCAAAAAGGCAACATTAGGACTCCTCAAAGAAGAACCATATTTTTCAAAGCAAGGTATATTTTCCTGTAATCTTGTTCTCTAAACCATTTTGTGTTAAACTTTCCATAAAGGCTAGATAAATATTGAGGCAGATACCTTACAGGGAGAATTTTACTCCAAGTGTTTAGAATTCAACAAACTCACAAGCAACTAAAAAAAAAAAAGGTCTTAACATGGGAATTTTCAGGCAACCTTAATAATAGCCATTGCTACCAGAATAATCTATAATTTATAGACAGATGTTTCCTCCTAGGTGTTCTTTGTGACAGTACTTTCCAAAATGGTGTTATCCTATAAATACCTTTTGTGATTTCCTTTTCTTTTTTTTTTTTCTTTTCTTAAATGTTGCACTTCAGAGAAGCTTGAAGTGTTATATAGAATGCTTTGAAGAATGCAGTTACTGCTATTTATAATTTCTTTATAACACTGCCCACTCTATAGTGGTTGCAGACCAGACTTCTAGTAATAAGTTTTTCATCATGAGCTGTTTAGAAGGGGCAGAGAAAATGCTGCGATATAATGGACAGATTTATTTTATTTTAATTTTTTTAATTGAGAGTGGCAGAGAGACACATTTAGTATGTATAGAATGAAAAAAGCTGTTCTTAAAAGCACAGATTATATAAAATTATACATAGTTTTAATTGTTTTCTAAATATACTCTTCTAGAATACTAGACATCCTAGTTCTGTTGGTCTAAAAGAGTGCAATATATTTCTTTTCAAATCAGTTTTTTTCACCCTGACATCTCTTTATGGGTAGGCCTTTTTAATCTGTACAGCTGAAACATGTAGCTTGTTATACCAGCTCAAACATAATTAGTGATTAGTTTGTGCAGAAACAGCTAAGGGAAAAAAAAACTGGTCTCTCATTATTTCCTATATCTCTATCTTAAAATAAAGAGATTTCTCAACTGGCGAATGAAAACAGATCACCAGATCTAGGTGAAATGTACTGGTAGCACGATTAAGAAAGTCTTGCTTCATTTCAGGCTACATATGACCTTCGGAGATCTTAGTTATGCCTTGGGACAAAAAAAAATTAATATTTCTTTTGTGGTGGTACCATCTTTCACCTTTATGTGGATTTAAAAATGTAAATAAAATTGCTTTCTGTCAATGGTATATGTGAAGGTTGCAGTCATATTCACCATGAGAATTCAAACTGCCATTTGACCCACTATTGGTTCAGTAGATAACAATGCATTCTATTCACTCCCAGTAATCTAATTTGTAAGCATTTTATGGCCCAATATTTTATGCCTAGTTGCTAAAAGGTAAGAAATCAGCCTTTAAGCACTTCATTGTAGATTTATTTACAGAATGACTGTGCATCAAGTACAGAAGCCTATTAGAATGCCAGGATGTCTTGTATTACAGTCTTGCTTGCAAAAATGGCATGACTGAGTACAATAAAAGATTGGAGGAATGATTAGGAAGAGATTTCAAGGGTTCTCTGATCATTTTAAATTCTATGTGCTATCTCACACAATTCTGTCAGATCATCTTCATGGCAGCTTTGTCATAAATTGTATTCTTCTAAAATTAAAAAGAAAAAACCCAAACCAAACCCAAACCAAACAAAAGCCACTGTGCCTGATGTTTAAAGGTGGAGATGGATAAAACCAATTTTAATTTAGATGATGCACTATAAATGGGATTTTTTTAGTTTTGGCAAAGAAAGTCCTGGGTATAAGTGTGATATTTGTTTTTCTCAATGCACACTTCCCAAGTGCAGCAGATTTCTCTCTGGATATCTGGAATGTCTGTTGGCCAGAGCTTCAGCCAGTATTAAGTCCGGATGGTTCTGTGATCTGGCCATATGTGACTATACATCCCTTCTGCTGTTGCTTCCTGTCTTGGCTAGCAGACCCATTGCTCTGAAAGTGTGTAGGCTGTCATGTTTTAAGACAAAAAGAAACCCTCAAATGTGAAATACTAACACGAGACTTTCCTACCTACAACTAATTCCGCATTTGCTCAGTACAAACAATAAATATTCCTTTCACTAAAATGTGAACAATATTTTAATAAATATTTCTGTGCTGCAGTATTATTTAGAGCTTCCTTAAAAACAGCTGATACTGGCCATAGGTAGAATCAGGACACTAGATTAGGTGAACTGACTTGGCCATTACTGAATGCATGTTACCGTAAGATTATCTCCACCTCTTTGAGAGTAACCGGTGAAAGCTAACCACTGTTAGACTATAAAGGCTTTATGGCAACAGAGTTGTGATGGAAACCACTTCTCAAACTCTCCCCAGATATCCATGGGTATCTAACAAGATCTGACTTATAGTATTAAGCGAAGACACTGTGGACTAAATTTTCACAAAAATATCAAGTCTTCTGTGCGATTTCATACAGCTTATTTTAGGAACTTAAGGAGTTATCACTATGACTGGTAATGGAGAACTCTGCACTTGTCATTAAATAGAATAGATGTCTGTAAAGAGTTACTGTAGAGAATGTGCTTGTAGCTCTTTCTTAAAATGCAGCTGCATAGACAGATACAAACAACCTTTTGCTTGATTAGTCTATCTTTTGAGCTTGGGGGATAGGAAGAATCCCTAATCCTGAACATATGTAGTTGAGTTAGGAGTGACAGTATTTGAGCAAAGAAGTCCTGTTTCTTAGACAGACTAATAGTATGGGTGTAGCTGTACACAAATATAAATAGTTTTAGTTTGGAAATTGCTTACATGCAGGCAAAATAATGTACTGTATTTGACCACACAGATGCATTCTTTGTGAGTTCTGTCCTGAACTGCAGCATAAATGAACAAGATTAATATTGTATCTGAGACACAGGAGTAGAAGATCTATCTTCCTGAAATTGTTTCATTCTTCCTCGTCAACTACTTTTGCTGATCTTCGCTTACAAAGGTATTTCTAGGTTTAAAAAGGAATGTAAGGGCAGTGTTTATTTGTAGTATTCACAGTAAATCTTGGCTTGAAGGAAAACATATGAAAGCAACACTACGAGTCTAAAGGAAACAGTTCTTGTGTTTATTAACCAAGAGGGAGTATTTTTCAGACTGGATGTGTTTAAATGGAGTCTCATGTTAAGCTCAATGAGATCTAAGAATATGCTGATTATAACCAGGATTACTAAATGGTTTGGAGAAGTGAAACTTCTTTATTTTTATTTTTTTTTGTTCTTTTGCCTTTTTTTGAAGTCGCACTTTGAGGAAAAGTACAAAGAGAAAAGAACACTAAAGGTTATGAATTGTACTCAGAACATAGTATAAAAAGCAAAAATGTGGGAAGAAAAGTCTAGTGGTTGCCTATGCTAGGCATAGTTTGATCTAAAGCCCATCAATGAAATCAATGAGCACTTTTCCCACAACCTTTAGACAAGTTTAACAACGTCTCTCACCCAAAGATTTCAGAGCTTTGTAAAAAATAAAAAGACATTCCTCACCTCCTTCCCCCCACCAAAAAACCCTAAACCCCAAAACCCTAAACATAACCATCCCCCCCCCCAAAATAACCAAAAACCAAGCAAACCCCAAAACAGCCAACAAATCAAATGACCAAAAAAAAAAAAAAAACCAAAAAACCAAACAAACCACTCCACAACATTCAAAATGTCACAACAAACAAATTGGAAGTGCAGAGAATCATAGAATCATAGAATAGTTAGGGTTGGAAAGGACCTCAAGATCATCTAGTTCCAACCCCCCTGCCATAGGCAGGGACACCTCACACTAAACCATCCCTCCCAAGGCTTCATCCAACCTGGCCTTGAACACTGCCAGGGATGGAGCACTCACAACCTCCGTGGGCAACCCATTCCAGTGCCTCACCACTCTAACAGGAAAGAATTTCCTCCTTATATCCAATTTAAACTTCCCCTGTTTAAGTTTGAACCTGTTACCCCTTGTCCTGTCACTACAGTCCCTGATGAAGAGTCCCTCCCCAGTATCCCTACAGGCCCCCTTCAGATACTGGAAGGCTGCTTTGAGGTCTCCATGCAGCCTTCTCTTCTCCAGGCTGAACAGCCCCAACTTCCTCAACCTATCTTCATACGGGAGGTGCTCCAGTCCCCTGATCATTGAGTAAAAGGTATTATGCTCTCTGTCCACCTCTGGTTTTAGATGTTCAGCTCCAAACACCTATGTCACTTATCTGGCTGAGTAACCAACCACAAAGGAACTGGCGGTGAAGCTGGAGGTAGGAAGCAGTTCTCTGCAAGCTGCACTCTAATCACAGGCACTCAACATAAGCAGTAATTCTGGCTACTGAGTGGGATGTCATACTACAGTCACAAAGTCTTTGTGTGGGGCAATTGTCTTATTTGCCATAAATAAATACATTAATGTATAACTAGGAATACTTCACCAAATCAGAACAATTAATGAGATGATAGCTCAACACATTTAATCTTTATTTGAAGTTCCAGACTTTATGAAAAAGTAAAACAGTGAGGCAGAAATAGCAGAAAAATATATTGATTTACCAGTAATTGATTTAAGAAGAAAGAAAACAAAAACACCCCATGAATCCTGCTCTCATTATGCCATCTCAAATTGATGTTTTGGGATATTATGTGCTTTTGCAACTAACTCATCTGTAATAACAGACCCAGAGCAGCTAAACATGACTCAGAAATGGATTTAAAAGCACCAAATAAAACTGAACTCCTCATGATGCCTTAGGAAGATATTCATAGCTCATCGTCATTGATAGAGACCTAGCAGAAGAAGGGCAAACAATCCCCGGTTTTGGTATTAACAGAGCTGTTCCATAATCTTTAGATGCCAAAAGGTTTTGCTGGGTCTGAGCCAGCTTGAATAGCTGGGCTGAACTCTCTGCACATCTTTACATGTTACTTTTGTGCTTTATATATTATTTTGAAGATAGTAGCAGATAAACCAAAGGTCCTTTCTATGTGTCAGTTGTACCATTACAAATTAACGTAGTCTGAATTTTTGTGTTAATTATTAAACTGTTCACTTCTGTGATGAAGAGGAATTGCTTGATATCACTGGTATGGAAACCCTGTTAGTGCCAGTAAAGCAAAACACCAGAGCATGTGCTGAACTCTGAATATGCAACATGTCCTGCAAAAGAATCTCTGAGTACTGTAAGAATGGACTTAAGGCTAAATTCTTGTATAACCAGTGAATTAATATTAAAATTAATAAAAAATTTCTATCCGAAAGATTACATTGTAATACATTTCTTAATACAATACTGCCTCATTTTTTATCTTCTGTGAATTAGAAGCTAAACATCTGAGCAGTGCCAAAGTTCACAACAAACCACTGCCTGAATTGTGTACAATTCTTGAGGCACTAGTCTTGAGATTCAAAAAAAAAAAAAAAACCCTAACAAAGATATTATTTTATATTGTGTCTTATGTCTTTATTACCTAGCTTACCGATAGATAGCTGATTGATGAGGGATAACGATAATTTTGTACAGTACAGAAGCTGGGGATCTTTGTCCTTTAGCAAGACCTACAGAAGATTCAGGTACTATCCAAAGCAGGTTTGAGTAGGACAAACAAATGGTAAAGGATTGGCTTTCTAGCTGGTCTTCAGTTATAGTGGATACTGAGAAGTAATTCAGCCCTCAGGTGCTTATAGGAAATTCTTATTTGGTATCAATAAACCAGGTGTAATATCATTAAATACATCTGGGATTTCGGGTTTAGATGGAAAATGTGTCTTTCTGCCTCACATGCTTTTGCTGATGATACTGGCTAACTGCTGAGAAAAATGTAGCCTGGATTTGCCTACCAGCTGTGTTGCAAACCCTTGACATCACACAGTTACAGTGGCTTTTGGTGATTAGCACAACACTCATAAGTATACATGCATGGCATTACTTTGACTTCCCATAGTAACCACACAGATCTGTGGCTGTTTCTGCTTGTTCCTACTTATGTGTCAATCAGTGGTGCCAGTCCTAGCTTTATTTATGGGCCTACCATTGCCAGTCTGCACCCGCACTGAAGCAAAAACCAGTCAGGACTGGCAGCACCTCCCTGCTGTGAAACCTGCCTGGCTCCCTCCACATGGCTCCTCTCCTCCCTTCCTAGGGCTTTCATGAATATGTGGAGTGACTTAATTTGGTGCAGTAAAAGACACTTGTGTAGGGGATGAATATGTTCCATATGTTCATATTTGTCATGATTGTACAAATTCAATCTGCTTTAGCATAAATTCTCATGCAGAAGAGAAAATGTGAGTGGCAGCTGGAGGGATTAAAAAAATCGAGATTGTTGTCTGTGAAATATGATGAGGTATGCACATATTTGGTTTGGCCTCGCTCCTCCCCTGTTCCAGTTTCTGCTCTCTCACCCTCTGCCCTGCTTGCTCTTCTTGGATAACCGTCTGTTGCTGCTCTATGGAGCTATTTTCTGTTCTTTGGGACGCCTTAAATTTATCTGCTCTTTCATTGTTGCATGGGAAGGAAAGCCCTGCCCACAACTCAAGCCATCCATGTGAATCCTACCAAGCCAGATGATTGTTATCCTGGGAACAGGCACATGAGAAAAGGATTCCTGTGAAGGTAGCTCAAGCACAGGGCCAGACTTGAAATGGCTCCAATGTTGAAGGATGTGGTGGGTGAGTGCAGAGGCAAGTAAAGAAGTTTGTATAGCTTAAAGAATGTGTTTTAATGTGCTGTTTTTCATTGGGGATATTCCTATTAGAAAATCTTGTAGTATTTCTTTATCCAGATTACTGTGCATGATTGCTTGGTCAGAGGGTAATCAGTTTTGATTCAGAGATCTGCCAGGGAGTAGTCTTCTGTGAGTAAAGGTCAATGTTTCTTCGGATCACAATTAAGTAGAAAGAGCACGTACATGCACACATATGAATACATATAAATGTATGTATGTGTATAAGTGACAGCTTGGCCTGCTTTTGTGAAAGTCCATATCAGGTGGAAACCCTCAGCATTGCCTGTGTTTGACAGACTTCAGTTACAGCTTGGACAGCTGAGGTGTGGCTTCCCATGAAGCTTTATGTCTGAAAATATTACAGGGTGCACTAAGGACAGGGTCCTTTGTGACAAATACCATGCTTGCTTTCCAGATGAACCAAGAACACAGAAAAGCACTCAGGATGCTGCTCCATGAAGCAGGGCTGTCAGAATTCATTCTTTGTGAAGAGAGCAAAGTGTGGAGTCAGGTTAATGAAGGTCTTCTGTCTTGGAGAAGAATAAAGGCTTTTTGGAAGAGTAAAAATGGTGTGACTTGTTGACATGTAGCTCATCTCCTGCCTGTGTGACTTGGGAAAAGAAACTTGGCCTTGGTAGTATCTGTTCTCCTACTGCCTTCTTACCTCTTTTTGTGGACCCAAGAAGGTTGCATGCAGTGTTAAGTGCTCTGTCCTCTTTGCTGGTTTTAAATCTTGGTGACCTCTTATGACTTGGGATATTTTCAGTGGGGGAAGACTGCTGCAGTACATCACAGCATCACTTATACTCAGGAAAATGAGGCTAAGCAGATCATAGTGCCTGCTGGAGTGCTCTGGCTTGGGACCTTGGAAAAAGAGGTGCTTGTTTGCTACCTGGCCCTCTTTGACTGCCAGCTACAATTTGTACATATGCCTGATGAAGGCTTGATAGCCACATTCAGTTTCTGGTCTCCTTTTTGTTTGGTTATAAGTTAATTGAGTGGTGAGACTTGGGCAGGGCCAGTTTTGTAGTTGGTCCCATGATCCAGTTGTCAAAGGTGTGGAGAACTCTAGGCAGGGACTTGTGGGAGAAGACCTGAATGCCTGAAGGCATGTGAAGACATGTGTTGTATCAAATCCATGTAGGTGGATGGGAATGCAGATAGCTACCTACAGGGTTGTAGTATGGGTTGCACTTGGTGGGAGAATCCTGAGTGATGTAAATGGCATCATGATGTTCAGTTCCAAGGCTGCGGGCTGCTGCATGACAGCGAGTGTGCACTACAGAATATAGAGGTAATTACATAAAGGTAATCCACTTGCATGTGATCCCATCAGCTGGAGGAGCCTGATGCCCATTGGAAAGCGCATCTCATTGTACGTGTTTTAATAGGAATCACATCGATACACTAACCCTTATCTGTGAAATGCTTCTGTGTTTTTTTGCTCAGGATTTAGCCTTTGATTCATGGAAGTCCAATTAATTAGATAATACTAACAACAAAAAACTGCCTCTATTTGTTAATAATCATAATTTCAAAATACTTACATTTTAAGCAGAACTTGTATTTTACATTTCTACAGTTTGAAAGGCTGAAAGGCCCCCATCTCACTCTTTTGAAAGGCAAAGTGAGATTGCCAATAGGCAGTAAGCATGATAGATGCATAATTTGCAGTTACATCCATTTTTCTATCAGATCTATTTTTCTCTTTGCTATTTAAAAAGTAAATGAATGGAGAGGTCAGAACTGCAAAGGAGTTGACACACCAGTATAAGGTAAAGCTTTATCTGCCTGCTAGGCTGCCATGGCGCACAATAAAGTGAAGCTTCTCTTCTTATGGAAATGATTTAAAAAATTTGGAAGTCTTTGTAAGCCAAGCTGTACAGGGATGCAGGTATTGCCAGGCAGAAAATTTAATTTCAATCATATGCAAGGCCTACAGTGTTAACATTCATAAGCAGTTTATGAATAGCAATCAAGAGGAAATTATCTACTTCTTATCAATAGTCACTGTTTCCCCCATTTGCTGAGAGGGTTAGGTGAGAATATTTGGTATCTTTACTATTAAAATGTCAAGTTATTTCTTTTGTAGACTTTTGGAGTGTGTGTGTTTTGTTATAGCACAAAGAGCGCGTGTCTTTTGTGCACAGGGAAGACAATGTCTATTATGCTTTTTACTACCACTCTTACGTGGTGTGTGAGCAGAAATAACCAGCATTCTTGGCTTTCTGCATATAGAAGGATTGCTCTCCTGTGCCTAGTCCTGTTGAGGAGGATCAGGGAGTGAAGTACAAGGTTTGCAAAGGAGAGATTTGTAGGAACTCTAGGACTGCCTACCCACAAATGCTTGCTACTCTATAATATCAAAAAGAGAGGATGCATCCTGGAGTCCCCCTGTCCACTGCAGTGATTACCAAGGCAGGTTGGTAGCTAGGCCTAATTTGCCTTTAATAGTAATTTTGGAAAGGTGCATCATGCATGGAGTAACTCATGACTTACACCAGTGGAAAGCAAATGGAAGTTTTGTCCCTTTATGCCTCCTTGTGATTACGTGTGCTCAGGATTTTCTCACCACTTCTTCCCAAGGCTGATGAATTTAGGACACCAATGAGCCCATTCATAATTTTTATGATATAAATATAGCCACTGGTTTTCTGTACGTTAAATTGCTTGAGGAGAGGCAATGGGCAGTGTTTTCCAGAAAGAATATGTTCTGGCTCAGGAGATCTCTGTGCCACAAATGGTTAGACACTGGAAGGACATTCTGGGTAAATGTCATTACAGACTTCCCTTGTTCTTATACTCTTCCCTACTCACCTTTTTTTTGCTGGTGTTGAAAACAGACCTTTGGTCTCACCTATCTGTTTCTTCTTGTGTGATTATGTGAGCGGTGGTGAATTTTCTTCATGTAATATCAGACTGGTGGAGGAAGGAAAATGGTTTTCAGTGCCACATCCTGAGGAGGAGTAGTTACTGAGTCTGAGTTTTCTGATTTCTGCATCCACCCTTTGAAGCAGTAACAAGTATCTGAGCTGCTGCAAGCTAAGTATAATCAACTCTTTGCAGACAATTCTCTTTTCTGCAGCTAAAATATGCTCATGCAGGTGGATAATCTACTGCAATTTGACTGTATTTTCCAGCTTAAAGGGAGCAGGTGTCTTATCTAAGAGACATCTGTCTCTGCTCCTGAGATTAAATATTCTGGTTCAGCCAAAAGAAAATAAACTTGGCAAGCTCTAAATAATTAACAGTTTTCTGTGTCAAGTTTGAACTTGAGATTGGCCACCTGAAAAATGAGAAGCTCATTGGGACTTAATTTTAATTTACCTTATTCTTTTGCTGTTCAGACAGCTTCCTTCTCTTAAAAATATCTAAAAAATGTGTATTGCTGAATATTCGCTCAGAAAATTATGTAGTCTATTTTCATACTGCTCCTAGTTCTGATATATGTTTGTCTGGCAGACCCGAATGAAATTTAAAACCTCTGTTTGTTTCTAAAATCACTGCAGGAAATCTGAAATACAAAAGGTTCCATAAAAAAAAAAAAAAAAAAAAAAATCACAAGAAAATGTTTGTATTTCAAACTTGAATTGAAATTTCAGCTGACTTTCTCTATAAAGAAGTTGAAATCTGTAACTGTATTCAAGACTCTTTCCCTGTTTTCGTGTTCAGAATATGCTGTATCAGAGGAAATTCAGCTAAATAGAAAATATACCTGTGCAAAAAAAAAAAAACAATTAAAAAAAATTCATTTTTCCTTACATTTGCATTACAGGTTTCTTTGAAATGTGTTCTTAACTACATTAAAAGCGATGGATCCGATTTTCTGTTTAACACCAATGCTGACTTACCCTTTGTTGACCAGAACAATGATCAGAAAACTACCAGTGTATTACACTTACTTTGTATGAGCATAAATGACTATCAGAAGCCCAGAATGATAAATCAAGGTCAGTGCTTATCTTGCAAATAGAGCAGCTGGTCACCATGACTGAGCCTAAAATGAGATTCCTCAGTCTGTGTTTAAACAGTTCAAATTGTAAGTGGTAGTGAGAATCCAGTATCTCCCATTTTTTACAATAAATACTTATGGATATTTAGTGTTTTTAAAATGAAAATAATTTCTCTTAAGTACCTTTTGAAATCTAGGACTCTCTAGTGATGTCTAACTTCGTACTCTATTTTGGTACTTTAGTACTGCTTGCAAATAAAAGATAGCCCTGGATTCTTTTTTTTTCTTTTCTTTTTATTTTTTAATTAAAAAAAAAAAAAACCAAAAACCCCACTTCTTGCTTTTCATGGTATGGGGTTCAAATTGTTCGAATTGTTTCTCTGTCATTTTTTAACACATCAAGAATACAATAAAAACCATTAAGTTTTGAGAATGATCTTGTCTGCATGTAGATACCGCACTTCTACATGCAGTGTGTATTTACACTTCTATGCATTTAAAGATCTGTACAGAAATGATGTGGAGAATAATCAAGACAAGGAACACAACCACTGTAAGAGTGAAGAGTATAAAATCTTCGGATATGATTGATTTTGTCGTATTCACAAGTATCAGTTGCTGCTATTGGATCTATTTTTACTTCCTTCACTTCTTATTAAAGGGAGCTTTAAAAATATGAACAGTGTATCTATAAAACATTTAAGACTTGATATCAGGACATATTGAGTGATCATAGTATTCATGTGCACAAGAGTATAGAGGTGAAGATAGGACTATACTAATGTGTGTGGGAAACTGATGCTGTAAATTCCCTTCCTTCTTCTGTTTCTCTCTCTCTGTATGTAAATGAAAATGTACGAGAAGAAAAATATTGATTTTTACCATGTGTACAAATTATATTTTCACAAAGTAAAAACACTTCATGAAAATTATTGAAGATGTGACAGACCTATTTACACTCCATTAATTTAACTCTGTTGGGGTGAATCACAGATCTTGAGTAATAGAACACACAATTAACTAGATTGTTCAATAGTGTAACTACGTCTTTATCAGCAGTGACAGCAAATCACAGTTCTGGTGTTTTCACGGGTGTTGGAAACACAGCTGTGAATCTTAGGGCCAAATCAAGCCGTTTCTTATTGCTCACGGTGAGAAGGAGACTGGTTCTTGTTGCAGCAGTAGGAAGGGACAGGGAGATGTAGTTTTAGGTGATTAATGGGATTGTCTATTGTGAGGAAGAGCTCTGGAAGGGAGGAACAAGTGCTTTTTACTTGAATGTGTGGCATCCAACTGCACAGGCTAGATACCTGTAGTGCATGTGACAGACTTTTGAAGGGTGTATTATGGTGGGCTATGCATCAGAGATGACCTAATTGATGAATGAAATAATACAAGGGTGTCTCAAGGAGGAACAGGAAATACATGAAGTAGAGGACAAAACTATTTCCTGAACAACGGCAAATGGCCTGAAGCGTTCATGGAAATGTATGTCATGATTTGCTACTTGTATAGGCTGTATGAAATCTGTGGAACATAAGAATTACTCCCCATGCATTCATCTGCATGAGCTGGTCATTTCTTGAATTGTCTTCCTATTCTTCTCCATTCCTATGCTTTCACTTTCCTAGGAGAAAGGGCATATGAGCTTTAGGGGAACTTTAATCAACTTCAAGTAGGTCTCCAAATGACTAATTGTGAGCAGACTATAACCTGCATCCTGCAGCACCTTCATTGCAGTCTGTGCCTTCATTGCATAGTCTTTGGGGGGCAGCTCTCGCTTTTCAGCTGTGTCATTGGCATGAACAACAGAATAGGAAAGAACTTCTAATCTCCTGTAGTTTTGGAGGTTGCATATACCCTTGGCTTCCTTATCCATCTCCACAAGGACCCCAAAACCCATCGTTTAGTTTAGGGATGACCTTTTATCCTGGTCTTTATCCTATTCATTTCCTTTACTCAGGCTGTGAGGATAAGCTAGATGCTTTCTTTATGTTTCTGGAAGTTCCCCATTTTCAGTCGTTGCCACAGGAGAAGACCGATGTCTTTAGGCATGCTCTGCATTGATGGTGTGGCAAATGCTGTTCAAGTACAACTAAGGATTGGGGCCATATGCCAGCTGTCAGACATGATTATTTTTCAGAGCTATGTTCACAGGAGTGAGTCCTTTGATCATATCCCAAAGGCAAGTGCAATAGGTTCTCTCTGGTCATATTAATGTCATGCTGGTTTTCATTTATTTTTCAACCAAGTTTTTCCCTTGTATGGTGAAAATCCTCATAAATAAATCGTGAAGCATTTAATGACTCAGTATGCACTTGTTACTGAAAGTATTTGCCTTTTAATTTTAGAATGTTTTAAAACTTACTTTAGATTTCTCTGTGATGGTGTTATATTGAGTGTTCAGTGTTCAACAGCTGTGGTACTTCTGCTGGTTTCTTGTTTCCACTGTGGAGATGCCTGAAACAACAGTTTCCTGGGGAATTAATTTCCATAAAGATGGTTGCTTACTCATGAATATGCTCTTCTAAGTCATGGTGTAACTCATCAGTAGATCAGAGGGGAGAGAACTTGTACTTTAGCTACCTGAAGTGCCTTTGACAGAAAAATGGATGGTGTCTAATTTTGGGTATTATACTGTAAGTCCCCCATGACTGAGAAGGTTCCACTTCAGAAGTTTCTCTTGTGACAGATACAGAAAGAAAATACTTCTATAGGAGAAAATATGCTGTCGTAATTAACACTTACACATGTCCTATGATTGCCCCAAAGTCGATATCACCAGCAATTTTGGATTAAAATTATGAAGCTATAAGTAAAGTATACCCACTTTGTGTGCTTACTTCCTGTCAAATCTGGAAATATGGGAGAGCTCTCCATGCACTATCATAAAGGCTTTACTGTTCTTGGAAGAAAAGAAGAAATGTGTAGCCTGAAAGGAGTCGTAAGTAAGTAACATGCCTATATGGCTGCTGAGCAAAATAAATTCTTGGTGAGTGTATTTTCAAATGGCTGCTAACAAGTTAGTTGGAGCAAGTTCAAAATCTACATGCAGGTGAAATAGTGTGTTGTGGCTGTGTACCTAACTGTTGGATAAATAGAGCTGGATGAAATGTTTTCTATGTAATTCAGAAGAAGACTTCCTGAAAAAAATAGGATCCAAAAAATAGGATTAACTTGAGCCAATTACGTCAACATAAAGGAGAGTGAAGCATTTTTTCAAGCTTAAGGAAGAATTGGTGGTGAAAGCCCTTTAATGAGGTTTGAAATATACATTCATAGAATCATATGATAGTTAGTGTTGGAAAGGACCTTAAGATCATCTAGTTCCAATCCCCCTGCCATAGGCAGGTTCACCTCACACTAAACCATCACCATCTCACTTCTGATTTGGTTTACTGTTGAGCAATTTTTGCAAGGCTGGTTAGATGTGAACTATGTCATTAGTCTTTAAGAAATCGCCAGTTATCAAGAACTGCAAATTAACTCTACCTGTCAGTGTCTCCAAAGGGAAAGATTTGCTCATCTGCAATATGGGAAAGAAGAGGGGAACCAAATGTCATGGGGAGCTCTAAATCAGTTGTGACAACAAGCAAATCTGCTTTCAAAGAAGATCAAACCAATAACCCTTCCTGCCAGAGTGAGGATTTTAAAAAGAAAAATACAAAAGTTCAGAAGCAGCACTGCAGGGTAACACATTTAATATTAACAGGTCAAAGGAAACGAATTGGTAGGAAACAGAGGAACTAGAGAAACTAGGTGAACAATCTACCTCATAAACTTAAGCTGAACCACACGCTGTATTCCTAAACTTATTTTGTCTGTCCTTTCATTAGCCAGTCTCCCAAACACCCTTGAAGTGTTCGTTGGCCTCGTCTTCCCTACACAGTTGCAGAGTGGCCAATGCAGTACAGCAACTCTGCCTCATGTTTAGTATCGTCTGGAGGCAGGGACAGGAAATATTAGGAAAATCCTAGGATCTTCTCTCATTTTGACAACCTAAAATATTCTAGCAACAGAATGGATCTGCATGGGGTAGGAAGTATCAGGGGTTTATCTTCTAGAGTTTTGGCTAAAGCAACCAGACTAACACAAATAATTATAGATGTCTATTTCAGTTTAGGAAGAATTTCCTGAGGGTCCTTTGATCATATGTGCTAAATCTCCATCAGCCACAATGAAACCTTAGACTCTTGGCTCATGTGCACAGACCTACATGTAAATTTAGCTCAATATCCTTCTCATTCTGAAAGATTTTTGTGAACACTTCTTATGTTACTTCATTTGGCCATTGCTGGTATAGGAAGAATGCAATATTTCATGTCCACTTTGCTATTGTGGCAAGCAAAATCAAATAAAGCCAGTTTTCCAGCCGTAGTATGTTGACTTCGTTAGTTTGACTGAGCAATGCCACTTTACACTTGCTAAGCAACTGATACAGGAGAATAGCAGGGTTTTCAACAAGTCTTGTCGTTATTTTCGTTCCCAAATTTTTAAGGATTTGGACCTGGAGGATGTATAGCCCATAGCCTGGAATAAATTTTCTCTTTGGGATCCTGAATTTCCCTGATGGAAGGGTGCTGGTGTAATAGAAGTTTGTTTATTTGTTTCCCCATTGAAACAAAGGCACTTTTCCCTGACTACGTCTGAGGAGAGACTGCTACTTTGAAAATATTTTAGTGAAAGAGTTGGCAAATATTCATTTTCTGTACTTTGAAATTATGCTGAGGAATATAAAGAAGAGTTTTCTTATAAGACTGAAGACAGGATATGTCTTTTGTAGGGCTGTGGAGAACATCACAAGAAGAGTTTAAAATATAAGACACAATATGGTATGCTAGAAAACCAACAGATTTGCACTCTCATACATTTCATTTCTGGCTCTGGTTGAGATGGAGTTAATTTTCTTCAAAGCAGCCTGTATGGTGCTGTGTTTTAGATCTGTGATGAAACCAGTGTTGATAACACATTGCTGTTTTGGCTATTGTTGAACAGTGATTGCACAGTGTCAAGACCATCTACGTTTCTTACTTTGCACCTCAGTGAGTAGGCTGAAACGAGGAAAAAGTCTGGGAGGAGACACAGCTGGGTTAGTGAGCAACCAAAAGGATACTCCAAACTGTAGAAAGTCATGTTCAGCAATAAAATGAAGGGTAATTTTTCCAAAGCAGTCACTGCTCAGAGACTAGCTGGACATTGGTCTGGTGGTGAGAAGTAGTGAGTGATTGCCTTTGCATTGCTTACTTTATTTTTATTTCTTCTCTCTCACCACACCCTTCTCCCCTTCCAGCCTCCCCCCCCCTCCCCTATTAGTAAACTTGTGACTTGTGAGGTTTTTCTTGCTTTTGTCGTTCTGATTTTGTCCTCCATCCTTCTGGAGGGAGACTGATGGACTGACTGGGTGGAAACTTAGCTAACAGATAGAGTCAACCCACCACAATTTTTCACCAGGTCAT
Organism: Lathamus discolor; assembly: GCF_037157495.1. NCBI lineage: Eukaryota > Metazoa > Chordata > Aves > Psittaciformes > Psittacidae > Lathamus > Lathamus discolor. Next base: position 25,973,577 of record NC_088885.1, read on the forward strand.
GACTGCCGATCAATATTGAATGGGGTGTCAGCACTATTATCTTAATTTTTTTTTAGGTGCTTTGGGAACTTTTTCTAAGGTTGGGAACACTGCAGCAGATCACCTCCTCAACCACAAGTAAAGCTGAAGAGAGGGACTAGGAGCCTCAAATGCTGGAAAAAACAAGATCCATCAGCCATAAGATTTTCATTTGCTTATGAGAGGTGTCCAGCAGATCCCCATTGTAGAATGGTCCAGGAAATATTCCACAATATAAGCCTTGCAGCATGGCGGCTGGAGAAGTGCTGAAGTTGCATGCAGCAAACTGCAGGCTACTATAAAATGTAGCTAATAGTATCTTTTGTGTGAAAAAAACTGACAAAAACCCAACCCAAATAACCCCCAAAACCATAATTCTGCCTTTCCCTTTACAGTTTTGATCACTAGAATTTGCGGAGATCACTGTTATTATGGTAATGGTACTAGCCATTAACTTGCAGCTGTTTCTGGAAACTGGTTTGGTACCTCAGTAGGATTGAAAAGAGAAGGTATCTGAAGAGATGATCTCTGCTGACAGTTTATAGAGTGAGGCTAGGCTTGGATTCAACAGACAAACATAAGTATCTGAAAAAAACCACAAAATGAGACAAAAGAGATTAATATCTTCAATAGTAGTCTTTTTTTCTGGAAAGATATCCAGTTTCTTCATATGCGAATGACTGTTTTTATATAGGAATTTTGGGAAGTTGCTTCATTACAGGATCTTGTCGTTATGATTTTCTGAAGTGTTGGGTATCTTTTAGCTGATCATTTTATAGCATCATTCTTACAGGGATCCCATGCCTGCTAACTTGCTGTAGGAATGGAGGGGCTAGATATCATCTTAGGAACCTTGAATTTTCTAAAAGGCAAATTTGTACCACTTTTTTGTCCTGTGATACCAATAATCTCTACTGAGTAGGTATGAAAAATGCGGATAGAAAGCTAAATGTCATTGCCAAGGTCAAACAGAAAAGAATGGCAGAGCTGGGATTTAAACTCACTTCTCTCCCAGGTGTCTTAACAATAGATCTAATCTGCCATTCTTTGTCTTAAAGGTAATTTCTTTTGTAAGTCAAATTCTTGGTATATTACTCCTAAGATGTAGCAGGGTAATAAAAATAATTAAGCAGATGTTAGAATCACTAAACGAATGTAATTTTTTGTTTGAAGGCTATCACAACATGAACTCAGATTTTAGTCTCTAGTGAAAATATCTGATATGATGTTGGGATTTAACATATTACCAGAGAGAAGAATAGTCAGCTACCTTCAAAGTATTCAGCTATTTGATTAATTGAAGGGCTCAGCAGTCAGTGGACATCTCATTAGCCAATTCATGTAGGCATGCTGTGACTATTTTGGATCACATATCCACAATTCAAATTGACGGTAAAAGTCCAATTAAAAAGTAAATGTATTTTCATACTTTGTAACAGTGGTGATGCGATGTGGTTTGAGTTTTTCCTTTTATTTAATTCCCAATTACTCATTTTAACAATGTGCTCCTGAATGTGAGAAACTAATGCTCTGATTTTGAGCTCTGCTTAGAAAAACTGTCAGGCAACCTTTCCTATACTGTTCTACTCAGCTGCTGCAAAGTTGTGTAGTTTGACTACATGTGCGGAGGTTATTGTGCCAGATGGTGTGGCTGTTTCTAAGATGTGAAGAACCACTGAGAGACCCCTGAAATATATCCCTTATGTCATAAAACATCACTTTAACTGGCTTCTCAGAGATGAGACTTATAAGTAAATTAAGGTGCAGAGAGCCAAATTATATTTAACACTGAATATCAAAAAGGTCAGCTGATACATTTCTAGAGGCATTCAATTTATCTCCAGTATTGGACTACTTTTTAGCAAAAGGCTCTTTACTGACATCTGTTTCTTGCTTTAGTCTATTGTTTAAACACAGAAAGTTAATTTATCCATAAAAATAATAGTTTAAGCCTCTAAATTATCTTGATTATGCATAGAGATTATAAAATGTACTTGCTAGGACTTCAGACTAGATAGAATGACACACTTTTACCAAGTAATGCATACCTATCAGAAATACAGGTTTAGTCTGAATTACATCAGGACCAAAGCAAAGAATTGAGGACTTGTGGTTTCCTATCTACAGACACCCTCTTGGACAGTCCTTCAAGAAACCAAATTAAAAATTAAGTTTCCTAATGGCTTAGCTCCTTAAACAGTCGTTGAGTTATTTGAAGCAAGTGCCAGTGCTGGAACAAAGCAGTGGGCAGGCGAGAGGGCTCTTTCATATGTAATCATCAGTCCTGTTGACTGAAACCTATTATGAATCTGAGACCCACCCCCTTACCTCTGCAGGAGGGTATGGCATACTTCCATGACCGGTGAACTTTGCTAGCTGATGTAGTTTGGGGAAATTTAGGATTCTGCAAGTCCCCTTCTGTTTAATCCAAGGGTAGCATCTGAGCTTGTTCCCCTGTAGATCAGTTTTGGTTGTCCTGAAAGGGCTTTATGAGCCATACATGAGATCCTTTTTCTCTACGGATGCTTGTGTTCCACCAGTTAGCAGCTGGGCTTCAGGATACCAGTGAATTCAGTTATATGTAGGAACCTTCTTGCTCCACTGACCATGAACAATGTTTGTGAATATGCATATTCTACTTTTTTTTTCCCCCATATGTGTATTATATATGTGTACATGTGCACATATATGTATTATATATGTATACATGTGTACAGCCTTTTCTCAAAGACTGTTGGAGCAGTACTTAGCCATGTCTGCTCACTGGGCTCTAGGAATATCCACAAGAGTTGCACGTCAGGGAGGCGGGCAATGACTCTGGGTGGGCTAAATCACAACCCTATACGGCATATGCATTCCTTACACTTCAGTGAATAGCAGTAAACAGTAGTTCCCCGAAACTGCTGTAGATCTTTATTTAATTTAACCGCTCAGTATGTGAACCTGAACGTTTACTTCAGCCTAAGTATTATATGATGACAAAAAAGGGAGAGAAAAGATTTGCCAGTGTGTGCAGACTTATGAGTGCAAGCTTTTTCCAATCTGTTCTGGAAATTAAACCTTTTTTTTTTCCCCTTTGGCAGTTTGTAAGTGTGTAGTTCAAGATCCTCACTTGTAGATGTTGTCAACATGGTTGCTACTTCAGTATTTTTGATGTTTCATGGTCAGCTTCTTTCATCTTCAGCATAGTTCGATTACTGACAAAAATGGCATGTAAGTGCTTTGAGTAGTAAAGTTTCATTTGTAAATTCACATACAATGCGGACATGCTACTGCGACCAGAGTTTAATGAGAAGCAGTAAACTGATCCACTCACATTGAGGCAGACTTTTGAAGTTCATCATTCAGTGTCTAAAACAAGCATTTTACTAACTTGCTATGTAGATTAAACGAAAAGGTTATTTTGATTAACTTTTTCTCATTTATTATTTTGTCAGGTGGACTAAGAAAATATAATTTAAATTCTATAGATGTTTATCTATATTAACATCTCAAAACTTACCAAAGGGTGACTTTGTTTTTTTGTGCCACATAATAATACTTTGTTGCTTTGAGGTACACTGACTAGTCAGTCTTTTGTGTCTACCCAGTACTTATTTAAGTATCATTTATTCATTGTGATTAGTAATCAGATCTGGGTAAGAAAGATAAAACAAATGTAAAAATATTCCTCTGTCTCCGAAATATTTCTTGCTTTTAAGGCAGAGGAAAAGTAAAACAGGTCATCAAGAAATTAAATACATGAAGATGAGAGGTGAGATAATGAGCTCATTTGCATTGCATTCAAGATTTGTTTTGAACTTCAAAACACAGATCATAAACCAGTCAACATTTAAATACTGCCAGCTATATGAAAGACTAAATCAAAATGGGCTTTTTTTTTTTTTTCATCTTATAACAATTATTTTCTCATTGGATGTTTTCAGTCTTTCATTTTGTGCTCTTTGAATGTGAAGTTCTGTTGTTTATTGTTTGTTCCTTAAAAACAAAGAAACAAACCAACCCTCAACATCCCCCCAACAACAAAACAGAACTCCACCCTCCCCCCCAAAAAAGCCAAACCCAAACCAAATAAAAACCCCACAAAAAGCCTGCAAATAAACAAATAATGCCTCCCAAACCAAACAATCAGAAATTGCCCCAGAAGTCTACTGTAAATAGCCATTACTAGAGAGTAGAATTGCAGATGTTGGGTTGCTCAAGAAGCAGCTGCTTAAAAGTGTTTTTCTCCTGTTGCAGTTCAGAGCTTGACTTTGGGCAAATGACACTTGTGCTATGTCTGTTGTTCTGACAGACAGGGTACGCCACAAAGTGACAGCACACTAGCTGTATGATATGCAGAGTTTATTAAACAAGCACACTAAAGCCAGTAAGCACACTGAAAGCAAGCACACTAATGTGAATAGGGCAAATATCTCTCTCTATATATAGTGAATAAGTACAATAAGGAAAATCAGAGATACAGGTATATAAGCAAAGTACCGAAGAAAGTTAGCAACGCATTAGATCATTACTGTATAGCTAGAATAGAGATTAAGAAGAAATACATCACCAATTACCACTGAATCACAATTCAGGCCCACAATTCCAGCTGGCAAGCCCTGTTGCAGCTGATGCTGGGAGTCCCAGGTAATTGGAAAAAATTCCTATGAGAAGTGTCCACCCATAGGTGAGGCTTCCCTCATGGCCACAAGAGGGTCCCACTTTTATACTCTTATCAAAACAGCTGGCTTTATGCCAGGTATCTAATCGATTACTAGTGGGACTGTGCAGTTTCTTGTGATCTCACCCTTGTCCACTCTGAGAGCATTGGCCAGGCTCCCCAGTGAGGCCAAGTATGAAGAACAGCTGCACACCTTCTGTTTTCCTGCCTCTTTCCAACAAACACTCATGATGAGCACAAACATATACACTCTGCCAAATAAACTGTGGCAAACAACATCCTTTGTTATGGTTCCCATCCATTACAACATCACAGGAAAACAGAGCTGAGGTAATTGACACCAGTAAAGTTTTCCTGTTTTCACAATAATGTTTACACCTAGTAAGTTTACAGATAAAGTATTCAGACCTCCGTGAGGCTGAAGGAAAAGAACCTTATTTTTTTCTGGATTGTGTCTTTACAGTCTGGCACAGAATGGTGGAAAATACACAGTACAGCTGCACTTGTCTTAATCCTAGAACAGACCAAAGGACAGTCTGAGCCTGGGTGGAGATGGTGGCATGTACATTAGCACGTTTTAGGATACTGCCACTAAGATTTCCATCTTTGCCATTCTATTCCTTCCCTGTTTAACTTCTGTGTATAGGATAAGATACCTCACAATGTTTCACCGACCAGATTATTCCTCATATCTTTCTGGTAAGTCTGGTGATGGGTTGTATGTCTCCTAATTGCCCTTTCCCAATTACGTGGATGAAGCCTTTTTGCTCTGTTCACAACAGTGAAATTTGTATTCTAAGCAGAACCAGGCAAGGACCTATGACTGTGTTAGGACTTTCCTTTTTTCTGTTTCCCTGAACAGTTGGCCGAAGCTATGACAATTTTAGCCTGCTGTGATAAATGATAGCTCAGCCAGCTCATGCTGTAGTGAGGCGGGAGCTTAAAGATGTAACAGCATAACCTTTCAGGGATGCACAAATTTGCTCAAATAAATAAAATCAAGAAAGGGCACCATATATTTCCTTAGGTTTTTATTGCAATTTCTGAAACTAACCCTTGCCCTCCCTACCACATTACTGTAAACTCATTTGATTTTCCATTATTTAAGTCACTGGTTCAAATGTGGTCCAAGATGTCACTTGGCCCAATCTTCTGTAGATTAGACACACTTGACTAGGGGTACTGTCAGATACCCAGTGGCTGTAAGTGGACACGCAATATCTTTGTCTTGCCAGTACAAAAACAGAGACATAGACAAAACCCATAGAATGATATGAGTAAAAAGCAGCTCAGGTGACTGTTTGTAGAAAGCCTAGTGGAGTCTCCAATCAGCCCCATGGATAAAGCTGCTATTTCTACTTGCAATCTATTTCCTACTGAATATAATCAGCTAAACAAACACAAAATAATCTTGTTTGGTGCAGACTGCTGTGTTGGCACCTGAACAGCACCTAATGTGCCAGCTGCTGCTTTGATTTGTTTGGTTTGTTTGTTTGTTTCTTCCTGTATTAATGGATTTTACATCACTTTTATTATCCAGTGAAAATATAATAAAGACCATTCAGGATATGTGAATGCCAAGGTGGTTTTGTGGAAAAATTTGGACGCATAGCGTCTATTTTTGGAATGGGTGATCTTTGTATGCTTTCACTTGATTACACCTGTACAAAATGTGTGGCCTGTTTCCTGCTTTGAGCGGACACTAGGGATCGACTATGAGTTTTCTAAGAGTGCCTGTGTGCTATATACCACTTCGGTTTGCAGAGGGCACTCTGCCGAATTGCTGCAGTCACCCTAAAGAATCATTCTATGCCTCTCTTTATTCTGTGTTCCTTTTCCCAAGAAAAACTGATTTCAAACATGCTAAAATTTTTAGTGGGAAGATGAAAGGAGGAGAGGGGTTTGAGTTTTTAATTGCATCAGCATTTCAGATAATTTCTTTTTTTGTTTGCTTTCATCTTCTCAATGGGCTATCTCGGGTATATTAGAATCTTCCATTCCTGGACAGTGAAAATAGTGTAGGAAAATCAAATATTATATTATTTTGATCCATAAGAGACTAATCAGAAAAATACTCATAAGTGTGAAACCCAAGATATTTAGGGTTCTGTTAAATTTAGTTGGACAGACTTACTGAACTGATTATTTGCTTTCACAGGTGAAATTAGTGTGAATTTTTGAAGCAGGCTAGGGATGAATTTTGGGACTTGTACGAATTTTTGAATAGTAGTGGAAGGAAATCACAGAGAAAAATCTCAGATAGCTACGCACTAGTTATGGCCTTTGGTGAACAAAATGACTCTTATCAAATAGTTCTCATAACTTCCATATATAAAATAAGCATAGATCTTCACATACGGTTCAGCATTTACAATGTCTGTATGGGTTTGAAAAAATTATAGCATATTAATTTAGATGGGGAAATTTGATTTATTTTGATTTTGTGTATTTCCCAGAGCCCTTCCCTCAACTAATAATCGATTTAATATTTCTGATAAAAGTTTCATGCAATATTTATGGGTTTTAGATAGTTTTAGACTGGAAGTGTTTATAAAATATTTTGGAAAAATCCTTGTTTAAAAATGTTGGGATAACAGCTGTCCATATAAACAGTGACAGTATTAAAACAATGGCATAACATTCAGGCTATTTTTATGTCTGCTAGTGTAAGTCATAGAAATACAGCTACACCAATCTCTTATTTGTTTTTTTTTTTTTTAATAAAATACATTTCAGGAATAAAATAGACAAGTGGTTTATGGCAAGTGATTATACATAAGCGGTAATACAAATAAATGTGTATAGAGCACAAAAATATAGACAATGGTGTGTCAACAGAGGCAAACAAATAGGCATTTGAGTGCATATGCATACATGGCTTTTTGATATATCAGGATATGGAGCTTTTATAATCATTATTACCAGTGTTTACCACTTGCTTCCTTTCCAGCCTGCATGGCTTATTGCATATTATAATTTGAAAAGATTATCTTACTAGGGTAATGAACAATAAAAAATTTGTAATTCATCCTAATAAGCTTGAATGGTAACCCACATGCCTTGGACGTTTCTAGCCAGGCATAATTTATCCACATCTTTGGCTGTGAAACGGTGTGGATCTTCTTAACCGAGTCCCTGACAGATGGTTTAAGCTTTTTCAGGACTACATTTCCAATCATTTTGCCCATATTGCAAAATTGGCCTTGAAAAAGGGTAAAGAGTTGTTATGCTGCATTAACATCTTTTCTGAATTGCTTGCTGTGAAGGACATGAAACAAGAAGGAAATCATAAGAGGAATGTTTAAAAATGAAACAAACAAACAAACAAAACCCAAACCCCAAACATATTTTAAAAGTTACGGATATGATGGTGATCTTAAATTATATCCCTTACCTCAATTCTGGTCACGTTATGAGTGCTAATGAAAACACAACTCGTTACCTTGTTTCATAAATGACTTGGATGGCATTCATGGCATAAGAAGTATTAAAAGAGCTGTAATTAGAAAGACTTCCTATATTCTTAAACTTTGCTGATGGACAGCGCAAATGACTGTCATTAGATGAACAGGGATTTCTGTTGCTTTTGTCAAGATTTTTGTTACTCTGAATGGGAAGTCTCAAATATCTGTGTTCATTTCTGCACGAAACATGGATTGATCACATGTATTATTCTAAATTCTCATTTTCTTTTGCAGCTTCAGCTGACTGAATTCTTCATATAAAATGCTGTTCTTTTCTTCTTGCCACCTTTTAGTTTATGATAAAAATCAATGAAAGCTGAAGCCTTCCACAGTCATCTATAAAATGCAATTACTGTATACAACACACAGTAAAACTCCTGTGGTGTATATGTTGAGACATAATTTATGCCACTTACCTCCAGAGAGGTATTGATCCTACTCTGTGAATATCTTACAAAAGGGCTGTTGAATGCAAGCTCAAGGAAATATGTGGTTATTGGGTCTGATCTATAATTTGATTAATAATGACCTATTTCTTGAACTCTGCTCCTTACTGCACTGTTTTCTGTGACTGACCCTTTTATCTTTGAATATTGCCCTTGCTGATCTCCTTCAGAGGCCCACGTTGTCTTGCTGTCTTTTAGGCTCACTGTGGTCTCTCTGATCCACACCAAAGGAGCTGCAGGAGAAATGGCTGAAATGACTGGGCAGATTTGGTTATTATTTTTTAAGTGGCTGGCAAACTGTTAATTCTGAAAGTGGTGATTGCTAGCACAGCCTGCACCCATTCTGTGATGGGATCCATTTCTGAGGTTCCTGCTCCATATAGGAAGGAAAGGCAATTCTGAATAGATAGTCCAGCAAGAATTCTCCAAGACACAGGGTAAAAACACCATCACTTAGTTCAGTTTATGGTTTTCAAAGCTGTAATCTAGCATATAAAATGCCAGGAAAACTGCTTAAGAATGATATAAAACAGAAAGTGGGTGGATTTTTTGTGCAACCTTTCAGTGTTCTGGTATTGAGTAATACCTGCACAGTGAAATCATGAGTATAAGCCTTTGTTACTCAGTGTCTCAGCACCTTGTCTCAGGTAAATTCCTCAAATAAAGGATTGTTGAGTGGTGTCTCTGACCTAGCAGTTTCCATTTCAAAGTTCACGTTTCTTGAGATGCTGCATGAATGTTAGCAATTTGCCATACTATGTGGAAAAAACATTGTGTATTCATAGAAAGAGAGCTCAGGAGAGTTAAATTTGCTTTGGGCAGAGACCTGGGTAGCAGGGGAAGCTCCTCTATTATATGATTACAATAAATAGTTCAAACTTGTTCTGACATAAATGCCCTGTTTTGGGATTTGACAGAGTTAATTGCTTATTGCAATTGCAGTGTAGTTGATGAATGCTATGGTGGGGCATGTCAAAATAATATTTATTGAAAATGAGAAAAATATCCTGTTAAAGAAGAGTAGCAATATAATTTAGGCTCAAATTGGCCTAAAGTAATTCAAAGGAGAAGTAAGCATAATAAGGGACACTTTACATCTATTCGTTGGTGGCATTTTCCACAAAGTATAAGCTTATTTCATCAGTTCTGGAAATCTGAAAGTGGTGCTTGAGTAAAAATGGAATAAAAAGCAAACTGTAACAAAATAGCCTCATTATACATACAAGGAAAAAGCCCCCCAACCTACACAAACACAATAGCCTCATTATACATAGAGGGAAAAAAAAACCCAAAATGACCCAAAGCCAAAAAAAACACAAAACCCCAGCTAAGAAAATAAAACCAGGACCTAAATTTGATTTAAAAATGTTTTTTTGTTTTACTAATCATATTATTATGAAAACTTAGTGAAGTCCATGCTGTTCTATTGTTGCATTCCTCAGAGCAAGGAGTACAGCTGTGATTTCTGCAACTTTGCACTGTTACCTGCTTGGGCAAAGTCTCAGTTTCCCCAGGTATGAGATTCTTTATCTTTGCTTGAAGATAAAATAAAATTGCTTGAAAAAATATCTCTTGAGACTATAAAGCTTGATTGTGTACTTAATAAGAGATAAAAGAGTCACTGCAGTTGGAAGCAAATCAACTAGCTAATTTCTTTGCCGATTCAGTATTTTTCTTGCAATGTATTTTGTAAAGTTTTGTCCACTCAGGAAATAAAAAAGCTTTTTAATATTGAGTTGATCTGAATAAAAGAACTGAGTAAAGTTCCTAGTACAAAGCAGTAGTCCAGTACGGAGTGGAAATCCAATCTGTGCAAGGCATTCTGGAAGCTCTTACACCATGAGTGAGCTTGACTTTTTTAGGAAAGATAGGTCAGCGAAGCGAGGTGGTGGAGTTGCTCTTTACGTGAGAGAGCAACTAGAATGTATTGAGTTCTGTGCGGGGTCGGATGAGGAGCAAGTGGAATGTCTGTGGGTACGAATTAAGGGGCAGACTGGCACGGGTGATACAGTTGTGGGGGTCTATTACAGACCTCCTGATCAGGACGAAGGAGTTGATGAGGCTTTCTACAGGCAACTGGAAGTAGCCTCGCGACTACATGCCTTAGTCGTCGTGGGGGACTTTAACTACCCCGATATTTGCTGGAAGACTCACACAGCCAGTCATTCACAGTCTAGGAGGTTCCTCGAGTGCATTGATGATAATTTCTTAATGCAAATGGTGGACGTACCAACTAGGAGAGCAGCGCTGCTAGATTTAGTACTCGCCAACAAGGAGGGTTTGGTCGAAGTGGTGACGGTCAATGGCAGCCTTGGCTGTAGTGACCATGAGATGGTGGAGTTTAGGATCCTGTGTGGGAGGAATAGAATACCTAGCAAAGCCACAGTTCTGGATTTCCGAAGGGCCAACTTTGGCCTCTTCAGTCAACTGCTAAGGGAAGTCTCATGGGAAAGGGTACTAGGCGGTAAAGGGGCTCAAGATAGTTGGTTAGCATTCAAGGACCGCTTCTTCCAAGCTCAGGATCGGAGCGTTCCAATGAGTAGGAAATCAAATAAGGGATCTAGGAGACCGGCGTGGTTAAACAAGGAGCTGCTGGGCAAACTCAAGTGGAAAAGGAGAATCTATGGATCATGTAAGGAGGGGCTGGCTGCTTGGGAGGAATATAGGACAGTTGTTAGAGGATGTAGGGAGGCAATTAGGACAGCTAAGGCCTCCTTGGAACTCAATCTTGCTAGTCGGGTTAAAGACAATAGAAAGGGCTTCTTCAAATACATAGCAAATAAAACTAACACAAGAGGCAGTATAGGCCCACTGCTGAACGAAGTGGGTGCCCTGGAGACAGAGGATATAAAGAAGGCAGAGGTGCTGAATGCCTTCTTTGCCTCTGTCTTTACTACTGCAGACTCTCCCCGAGGGCCCCGGATTTCTATAGCCCCAGAAGGAGTCAGGACAAAGGAGGAGTTTGCTTTGGTCGATGAGGATTGGGTTAGGGATCAGCTATGCAATCTGGACATCTGTAAATCGATGGGTCCGGATGGAATGCACCCGCGGGTGCTGAGGGAGCTGGCAGAGGTCATTGCTAGGCCACTTTCCATCATCTTTGGTAAGTCGTGGGAAACAGGCGAGGTGCCTGAGGATTGGCGGATGGCAAAGGTCACACCAATCTATAAGAAGGGCAAGAAGGAGGACCCGGGTAATTATAGACCGGTCAGCCTTACCTCCATCCCTGGAAAGGTGATGGAACAACTTATTCTTGACTCCATCACTAGGCATATCAAGGACGAGGGGGTCATTAAGAACAGCCAACATGGTTTTATGAGGGGGAAGTCATGTATGACCAACCTTATAGCCTTCTATGAGGAAGTGACTAGGTGGAGGGATGATGGTAGAGCGGTAGATGTAGTTTTTCTTGATTTCAGTAAGGCATTTGATACTGTCTCCCACAGCATCCTCATAGATAAGCTAAAGAAGTGTGGGCTTGCCGATCAAGTAGTGAGGTGGATCGAGAACTGGTTGAAAGGAAGAAGGCAGAGAGTTGTGGTCAATGGCGCAGAATCTAGCTGGAGGTCTGTGACTAGTGGAGTTCCTCAGGGGTCGGTGCTGGGACCGGTGCTGTTTAATATTTTCATCAGTGACCTGGATGAGGGAACTGAGTGCACCCTCAGCAAGTTTGCTGATGACACAAAACTGGGAGGAGTGGCTGACACACCAGAGGACTGTGCTGCCATTCAGCGAGACCTGGACAGGCTGGAGAGTTGGGCGGGGAGAAACTTGATGAAATTTAACAAGGGCAAGTGTAGAGTCTTGCATCTGGGGAAGAACAACCCCATGTACCAGTACAGGTTGGGGGTTGACCTGCTGGAAAGTAGCGAAGGGGAAAGGGACCTGGGGGTCCTGGTGGATAGGAGGATGACCATGAGCCAGCAATGTGCTCTTGTGGCCAAGAAGGCAAATGGCATCTTAGGGTGCATTAGAAAGGGAGTGGTTAGTAGGTCAAGAGAGGTTCTCCTCCCCCTCTACTCAGCCTTGGTGAGGCCGCATCTGGAATATTGCGTCCAGTTCTGGGCCCCTCTGTTCAAGAAGGACAGGGAATTGCTTGAAGGAGTCCAGCGCAGAGCCACAAAGATGATTAAGGGAGTGGAACATCTCCCTTATGAGGAGAGGCTGAGGGAGCTGGGTCTCTTTAGCTTGGAGAAGAGGAGACTGAGGGGTGACCTCATCAATGTTTACAAATATGTAAAGGGTAGGTGTCAGGATGATGGAGCTAGGCTTTTTTCAGTGATATCCAGTGATAGGACAAGGGGCAATGGGTGTAAACTGGAGCATAGGAAGTTCCACGTTAACATCAGGAAGAACTTCTTTACTGTAAGAGTGACAGAGCACTGGAACAGGTTGCCCAGGGGGGTTGTGGAGTCTCCTACACTGGAGATATTCAAGGCCCGCCTGGACAAGTTCCTGTGTGATGTACTGTAGGTTACCCTGCTCTTGCAGGGGGGTTGGACTAGATGATCTTTTGAGGTCCCTTCCAACCCTTGGGATTCTGTGATTCTGGGATTCTGTGACTTTTCGTTTGAAAAACAGAGGGGATAGTGAAATGAACGTTTTTGGAGCTCAGTCACTGAACTTAGGAACTAATAACAAGAGTTTATTTTATAAGCTGGAGAAATCATTTTTTGGAAAATGCTGAGGAAAGGATGCCTGGTTGAATTAAATGATCACACATTGACCAACATCTGCCAATAAAATTTCTGCATGAAATAGGTCATATGTTCCTAAGGCAAGTCAGGTTAGGCACTTCTGCTGAGATGGGAAATAATATTGCCAGTTCTTTATCTGGAAAACTATGTGTAATTCTAGTAATTCCTATTCAATGAAGAAATAAATGACTCTGGGGAGTCATAGAATCATAGAATAGTTAGGGTTGGAAAAGACTTTAAGATCATCTAGTTCCAACACCCCTGCCATGGGCATGGACACCTCACACTAAACCATCCCACCCAAGGCCCTATTCAAACCGACCTTGAACATGGACAGGGATGGAGCATTCGCAACTTCCCTGGGCAACCTATTCCAGTGCCTCACCACCCTCACAGTAAAGAACTTCTTCTTTATATCCAATCTAAACTTCCCCTGTTTAAGTTTGAACCCGTTACCCCTTGTCCTGCCGCTACAGTCCCTAATGAAGAGTCCCTCCCCAGCATCCTTATAGCCCCCCTTCAGATACTGGAAGGCTGCTTTGAGGTCTCCACGCAGCCTTCTCTTCTCCAGGCTGAACAGCCTCAATGGTGACAGTTTCTTCAACTTAACAGCAACATTGCCTTAAGAATGAATGCCTTGTGACTGCCAGTGAGTAGATTGAGGCCAGAAGTTTTCTAGCCATCAGAAGTGGAGCATCTGGACACTTGGAAGAGCTGCATGAAGATCTTAATTGATATTAAGGTGGATTTTGTTCAGTTTCTGAAAGACATTACGGGATGTGATGTCTGAAGTAGCTCATCAGTATCCTTATTTTTTAGCTATGCCTTTTAGCTCATATAACCTAAACCCACCCACTGAAATTGATTTAATGCTGCCAACTTCAGTTTGACTGCATAGCCATATATTTAGAAGCAGCACTTTTCTAAAATGTAAATGACGCTTTGCAGAGACAACAGCAGATTTAAAAAAAACCCCACTTAATTACAGCCAGGGTTTGTGGATTCATCTGAACTCACTCTGCTTAGTGAAAGCCTAAGAGAGGGTCAGGGAGCTATCTGTGATCTTTCTGGTGCCAGAAATCCAGCTAGAATAACCTGAAGCTAAAATCTCTCAAGAGAACATTAGATGAACCAGAGCTTGAAAAAAATATGCATCCATATTCCTTCAACAATCTTTCTACTTACTATGTACACTAGCTAGGAAATGCAGGATAGGGCATAGTGGAGACTGTGCAACACTATCCTGTTTGGGGATTTCCTGATAATGGAAGAATTAGCAGGCAGCTGGTTGCCTGTGACACCTTTTCAGGCTCTGGAAAGAGACCAAACTAACTGTACTTGCCTAAATATATTCTAGTTTCACAAGTAAAAATAACCCAGACACTATTGTCACATGGTAAATGTTAAAGAGCGCTTATTTACCTGGCGAGTTTGCTCTGTAAGTTTTTATTAACTTGTATCTGAGTTCTGTGGATATCAGCTGCTGGCAAGGTTACCATAGTACCAAAGCATAGTTTGGTCTAGCTTGAGTGTCCCAGAAGGGATAAGACAACCCAAATGGTGTTCATCCTCAATTTGACATACAGTTTATCAGACTGTGCCTGGTCACTGCGCACTGTCTAGTTTGCCACTGAGATTTGACGTGTTTGATCTCAAGAATCATACACTGGGAGAATGAGCTATCACACTGTCTGGCCAGCAGGGGGTCTTGAGAAGATAATTACAGTCCCTGACTGGGAAATGAAGTCTGGTGGGAGGTAATGCTTTACCTATAGCATATCAAAACTTCATAGAGCCACAGGATAGATAAATCATTGATTTGGTCTGTCACTGTCCTTCGACTTTCCCATTCCCTCTTTCTTGACTATCATGTAGTGTTCCGGCAAAGGATTTGGATGGTGGAGCTGTGAAATACCACAGGAGACAAGGCAGCAGCCTCTGCCAGCCTGGTATCTCTCTTGATTGCCCCCTCTGCAGAGGAAATCTGTAGGCAAAAGGGAATTCTTGGGGAGTTTTGCATACACTTTGCAGCTTGAACATACATCAAACAACATATATTTATATGTTAAATGTTACATACAGACGAGATATACACAGAATCTATACTGCCTGTTTCACTGGTTGAAATTTCTACCATGTTTCCCTCTGCATCTTTGGTGAGGTAGACTTTGGCTATAAAAGCATAATTAATTAATTTGAAATCTTCATTTCAGAAAGTACTTAGCTTTGTGACCTGGGAACTATCTGGCAATTGTTTTGAGCATTTATTATTATTTTTTTTTAATTCCATAGGTTGCACATATGATGTGGAATTTAGCCGTTTACAGGGTTTCTTGGGCTTTCATGTTCTTTGTCTATGAAGTCCTTATTAGTTTATGTCCTGTCAGTTTCAATCTCACACTTCAAGTACAAAATCTGGATTTAGAGAGTTTTCTAGTGGTTTGCAACAATGGGAGGTTGTGATTTCGGTCTGCACTCATGTAATGTTGGTTTAGACTAGTAAGTTACTTTGATTCATCTAGGCTTAAGGTACTGACATAGTCTGTTGCTTGTTGTGCATTTGCTGACGGGTGATAACTTGCCAGAATCTTAATTTGGTTACTTTCAGTTTTGTGACTGCATACCAGAAATTTTCTATGGAACTGTTTCTATGTCTGAAAACAAGGCAGGTATAAAATGTCTGCCTTGCTTCTGAAGAAATGGCTCAGCAGCGCACATACAAATGACTGGTACGTCTTCCAGACATTCTGTGGCAGTCAACAGTTTCCAGGTACGTTTAGAAGAGTGGGAGGCTTGTGCTTGTCTTGAGTACAAGATGCAGCCCATTAGGTTTGTTTGCAAGTGTAGCAGCTACTGTGAAGCATACTTTCTCTTATCAAGGTTGACTCAAAGGAAAGCAGCCACCAGGATGTGAAGGGAGTCCAGCAGCAGGTTGGCTCTGCACCAGCCTGAGGGCTGTTGTGCCACTGGGAACAAAGCCAGGGCAGAGGACAGAGAAAGGACCAGTCACAGATGCAGATGCCAGTACTCAAGAAGTATCATCTGGAACCTGACAGCTGCCAAACTAGCCCTCAGAGTGACCTAGCTAGTTGGCTTTTTTTGGAGGAGATGACAGAAAGTAGCTAAAGGGACCAGTAATGGAAATTCTCCAACTACAGGACTAAACCACAGCCAAGTGAGTGTTGTGATTGTTCTGGTGTTTTCAGAAGAGGAGGCACTGTCAACAGAATTCTAAATCAGACATTTCCTATTGTTGCACCCACACATCCTGGAGGGCCTGAAATTAAATGTAAGAACAAAACAGAAGCTTACCCCCACTTTTCCTAACTCCATTCCAGTCTGAGGCAATGGCAAAGTAAAAAAATAGACACGTCCCCTTCCCCAAATCTTATAATCCATTGAGCAAAATGGTCTTCAAATTAGCAACTCAGCCTGATTTAGGCAGCTGGGCACTAGCCAGATGGGTCAGCCACTTTAACGGAGTCCGCTTGCTGCTACACAGCATAAGGTAGGAGGCATTTAGAAGCAAACTGTGACAGCTCAGCACCTCCCTGGAGTTCTTATTAAACACTGCTAATTCTTGATAACCTCTCTTCAGTCTGCTGCTGTGCGTGGTGCCTGCAGCTGACCTGGCAGCCTTCCACCCTGTGGCTGAAGACTGACCTCTCTCAACTGTGCCATGGGAGGCCAGGGGCAGAGGCCTCTGTCCTCAGCCCGAGCACCTCTAATATCATGCTCTGCTAATAAAGCTCCTGAATTGTTGTGTGGCTGTCCCCAGGGGAAGATTGATTCTGCCACCAAAACAAGCCAACATTTCTCAGGTTTAGTCAGGTCTCCTTAAAAACCTTTGACCCAATTAAGGATGAGCTCTCATGCTAGGAATGAAGGCAAAAAGAGAGAGAGTTTGAAGGTAGAGATGATGTTTTTGAAGTAAGAAGGAAAAAAAAAAAAATTGTCTGGGGAGAAGACCAGGAGAAAGATTTCATATTTGAGAAACAAATCTAGTGTGAAAAGAGATTGATTTCTGGGGGAAAGGCAATATGAAAGCTGTTACTAGAATTGACTTTTATTCTAGTACCTCTGAAGAGATCCTTTCCACTTTATTCAAACAGAATGGGCCATGTGGCGAATTATAGAATCACATGAGACCTGAACAGGTCATATTCCTATGACCATCTTCATCTATCATACATCCTTTGTCAGGCAGTTCATCTTATTACAATTAAGCCATCATCTTAACGTGTTAAAATCAGTGTAGAAAGGACATATTTCCTGCTTCTGTTCCTAAATATAGAATTTACTTCATGGTACTTCAACCAAGTACAGAGGATCGAAAAGTTACAACCATACTTTTCTATACACAGAAAATGTCACTCAGAGTGCTTTATTTCAAATCTTGGATTGCAAAGTGAACAGTCAGAGAGCTCAGATTACTAACTGGTGGATCATCCACTCCCAGCCCAGGAGACAATGAAATATAACTTATGTTTCTATACCTTAGCAAGCTAGGTGTTTTACTGCGTAAATATACCTGCTTCCGTCCATTCACTACAAATGGAGCCTGTTATGAAAAGTTCTGTTATAGATATTTACTTTGTAGACATCTGTAGGTATTTAAGGTGAGCCACACTCAATGGAGTCTTTATGGCTTGATGGGAGACTGGAATTTAGACCCCCAAAGTTACTAGGACAATCATTTTCTTAGGGCTTGCCTACAGTTCAGTAAGTGGGGGACTCAACTACTTAAAGGCCGTGTTCTCATTGTCTGAAAAAATGGAGTGCAAATTTTCCCTGTCTGTATGCTTTACTCAGAGGGGAGCTTGGCCCTGGGTTTCTTAGTTGTAAAACACACAAGAGAAGCGCAAGGTGTTATTATTAAAACTGTTATCACAGAATCTGATAAAATATGTCTGGAACCTATACTTAAAAAAAATCCAATGATATGGATTTTACAAGTCTTTCCAGGCAATCTGTTCTGTTCCTTTGCTCTCCTCATGTTAGAAAGAATTTTCTAATGGCTAAAGTTTCCACATTCCACTATTTCTTGTTCTAGCCTCTGTGGATGCAGAGAACAATTGATTCCGATTCATCAGCAGGATACCGTTGAAGTCTCTTATGAAATTTCCTCTTAAGTGTTTCATTCTCCAGACTGAACAACTCTGATTTTGTTCAATCTTTACTTGCAAATCACTTTTTTCAGCCCTCTAATCCACCTTGTTTCTCCCCTTGGACTGCTGCAAGAAGTTCACATCTCTCTTAAAGCACAGTACCTAAAGGTGCATATAGTGCATTAGCTGCTTGCTAATTCTGCAGTATCTACAGTCAAATCATGCACATGATGCTGTCTATACAACCTGT
This sequence comes from Lathamus discolor, assembly GCF_037157495.1. Lineage (NCBI taxonomy): Eukaryota > Metazoa > Chordata > Aves > Psittaciformes > Psittacidae > Lathamus > Lathamus discolor. The sequence goes on from NC_088885.1 coordinate 25,992,223, forward strand.
GCAATATTTTTGCAGGAAGGTGAGTTTGTTTATTTCTGTTCAGCTTGCAATTCCCCACAGACCACGGTTTCCTACTGACTCATTTTCTACCTTCTATTTGTACAGTTGATTACTTCTACATGAATGTAGCACTTTCACTTGTCCTTACTGAATTGCATCCTATTGATTTCAGACTACTTCTTCAAATTGTCAGGTTCATTTTTAATAGTGAAAAATGAGCTCTCCTACCTCAGAGCCTGTCTGTGCCTAGCTCAGTATGGTAACACAGGAGACAGGAAAGAGTCACAGACTTTTTCACTTGTATTGCTGTAGGATGGCAGGGCACAATGACCACATCTCTGCTGGCATGAGTTCATTCTTTGGGATAAGAAGTAGTGATCATCTTTTGTTACAGTAGAGCCTGTAGGCAAGACAAGTTTATCCTATTTTTAGAAAGTGTTTTCTAGTGCTTCACATAAAGTTCTTCATTCTATTACTTCTTGTCTTGGAAGAGAAGAGGGAGAAAAATTTACTCTCATTGCTCAGCAGGAAACCCCTTGTTTTAGCTACTGCATTCAAGTAAATCAATAAATGATTTGTACTCTGCTAAGTTTGTAACCTAAAGAAAATAACCCAGGAATAGAGGCAAGGGTATTAACAGATAATGAGAAGGTGGCAAGTGCTATATTCATTTTTTGGCAATTTTTAGGGCAGGGCTTAGACAGGTGTTGATGATTGAAATGGAATGCAAAAATGTAGGGAAAGGGTACACTGAAGTGTGGCATAATGAAGGGGCATGGGTGTGCTAAAGGCAAGAGAGAGGGAGGAGACTCCAGGAAGAGACTGTAGAGAAAGTCAAAGACAAATCAAGAGAGTCCAACATGATCTGTGAAACACTGTCTGTCAGGAGGTCCCTTTGTCTCTGTCAAGCAGCACTTCTCTAGCCATACTCATTCTAGAATTTTTCTTAAGGCCATAAAGCAAGAGATTAGCATGCAGAGGAGTGGAAAGGATGCATACTAGCTAGATGCATTTTGTTAAGAGTCTGTGTGGAGGTGAAGGTGTGTGCCTCATGAGGATGGTTTGGGAAAGTGCTAAGAGGTGGCAACCTTAAAGCTACGTTCTACACTGAGTGACATGTCTGGCATTGCACAGCAGGCTCTTCCCAAGACAAATGCCATCTGTAGATTGGAAGAGGATGATGACACAACTGTATTTTCTTCTTCCTACGCCAGAGATACTGTCTTCAGGAACCCTTGTTGTGGTATTCTTCCATGCCACCTTTAAAGTATGCTCCTTCTGTGCACCTTCAGAACTCTCTAGCCCAGTGTCTAGAAAACTGAAATCTATTTTCAGTTGCTAACAGCTCACTGTGAATTAAAATGGGCTATTCAGAAGGGTGGAATCAGACCATTTATAATCCAAGTTCATTTTTTTTTTTTCATTTCTTCTTCCCCCCTTTCCTCCCTGACATAACTGGGGCACATTAGCTTCACTGTCTTGGCTCATTAGGTCAATTCTGAAAATTGAAAATCACAGTTTTGTGTTTATTGGTGTCTTTTTACTTGAAGGAAATCATTTGCAATCAAGCTACTTCTAAATTTCCCACTGTGTAGAAGACTCCAGAGCTGCTTGCTTATACTTCATCAGAAGAACTGCTGGAAATAATAGCTCTGAGTTAGAGAATGATGTTGCTCAAGCATTCTATCCTTGATAATTAAAAATGCCAGTCCCTCATGATGTTGAAAATGCTCAGTTCTTGTGGACTGAAAAGGGTTTTAGTTCTTTGCAACATCAGGACCTAATTGCAAAGTGATGGAGTAAGCCTTTCAGAACATACACAAGGGCAAGTTTTTTTCTGCTGCAGTATCAAAATACAGTGCAAGAACAGATGAACAGCATCTATGGGACATTCAAGGGTAGTTTCTTTTAACTAGGTTGTACTGGTAATGTGCTTTGTAGCCTATGATGTTTATAACAACAAAGATCTGTTTCTATTTACATCTGTCAGAAAAGAAAAGAAAAGAATTGGAAACTTAAAATTTTAAAGATGACCTAAAGAAAAGAATTTACAGTTTGCCTGAGAGATGTTTTTATTGAACCTTTATATACAGAGGAAGAAAAAACTCAGGATTATCTCTATAGGAGAAACAATCCAGTGAATTATATGTTAGAAGATTACTGGGAAAGGGAAAATCTGTACATTTTGCCTTTCATAGCCGTTTTACCCCAGCTTCCCTTCACTCTCTTCTTTCTCCTTCAGTCCCCCTCATCCTTTTTTCTGTCAGTGGTATCTCTTCCCTCATTTTTCCAATTTAAAATGTCAGCCTAACCTGTGGGAATAGTAAGCCAATTTAGTCTGTTTTTAATGGTGTCTTTGAGTCTAGAATAACTTTTCTTGCTCTTCTTACTGCTTGTTTAAAGATATTCCTAGTCACTGTGAATATGCATGAGAGGCTGTGAGATGCGATCCTGAGTAGCAAGCCTTCATCTGGGGCTTATAACTGAAGAAACTGAAGACTACTCTGAACTTTCAATGTGCAGAACACTTTTGCAGAATATTTGCCTTATATTCTGAAGTGTGCCTTTGGCTTACTTCTAAGACTGACTGCAACCTGAGTAGGAACTCTGATTGCTAGATATGACTTTGAAATAGAACAGTTTCATTAGGACTCCTGTAAAAGACTTGTAAATCTTTTTAATCCAAAGTTTTGTTCCTGGAACAATTAGTTGCCTGTGCTCTAGCCTGAGGGAAACTGCCATAGGGAAAATGATATGAAAAATGGATGTAGATGGAGAACTGTTCCACTATCACTTAAAATTCAGTTACATGTCTGTGATGTTTCCAAGGAATACAAAATCATTTAAATATGAAAAAAAGATTTTAAATGTGTAATCCATATCAGTCATAATAAATTGGGTCTTCCTAAAAGAAAGAAGTTAGAAAGATAATTCGCACATTTTGTGTTCTCATTCATTGTAATTTGTTTTCTCTGGAAAATTTCAGTGATATCAGCAGTCCAAACTAGACCCTCTGTAAAGTGGTGAAATTTGAAATTGTTACTCTGTACTACTGTTGGTAGTAGAAAATTCTCTCATTATTCTGAATAAGTCACTGGGCAGGTGATGGTTGGGAAGGTACGTGTGACTGGTATCAAGATGGGTTATTTCCTGAGATGAGCATAGAGGAAGTATTCAAAACCTCATAACTGTGGTAGGAGAGCTGATGTAAAGACAAGGGATTTACATTTACTCAAACCCAGAAAGTTCTGAAGAACAAAAAGCCTCTACAGAAAGTGATGCTTCCTCTTTGCCTGACAAGGCTGAAATGCTACCACAGAGAACTGATGATGTTTAGGGAGATTGCATAAAGAAGTAGGAGAAGGCTGACAGGTGCTAAAGATTATTCAGGTCAGACAAAGACATCTGCCAAAGACATCAGTCATATGAGATAAGGAAAATTACAATTGAACTAAGGGAGGAACAGGTGCTGCTCACAGAGGAGTATCCTGGAAAGTTAATGTTATGTCAGAACACAAAGCTAAATAAAAGAGCCAAAAAATTAAATAAAACCTATATGTGTTTGTGCACAGCTGGGAAGGCTAAGAAGGTGAATTTGATTGCTCGGCCATGTGGTAAGGAGACTTCTGAAACATGGGGAAATGAAAGGTATAAATAAAACATTTAAATAACTGGCTTTGACTATTCGTAATGAATAGATTAAGTCATCAAATGGTTGAGTAGTACTACACTGGAATTATTCTATATTCTCCAGGGAGGTATTTCTTTCTAAATAAATGGAAATACCTACAGAAATACCTGCTTCATCTCACAGGGGATCACATTTATTAGATTATCAGCATTGTGATCAAGCTATTTTGTATGAAATAAAAACCCAAAAAACTCAAACAGAAGGAGATCAATAAAATATCAACTCATTAAAGATCGCAAAAAGAGTGACTTTGGCTATCTGGCTCTAAACTCCAATGAATAAAACATACTCTCTTTGTAATATGTGAGACAGTCCAATTGGAAACAGCTGAAATGCCAGATGTGACACTGATATAATTAAACCTGATTTATTAAGTGACCACAGAGTTGGAAGCATAGTGTTGGAGGCCACTTTGGACAGCTCACTTTCAATCTCCATAGTAATCAGCGAAGAGATATAGCATAGAGAAATAGAAAGATATGATATCATCACTTTATTAACTCTACAGTCTAGCTGAAGTCATATACATATAAACAAGAAGAGGTCAAGAGGTAAACTGCAAAAAAGGATAGAATCATGAAACAATTTTAATAGAGGCAAAAAATGAAGTATTGAATTTTAGAAAAGAAAAAAGGCACAGTGAAGGATTCAGGATAGTAAGAATATTAATAAGAAGCTAAATCTGAAGCTTATTTACTTTCTAAAGATTTCCTCAAAAAGGACTTGTGTTTGAAATTGAAAGTGTCTGCAGTTAAAGCTGGTAAAAGGAAATACATTTAAAGATAATACTTAATTAACCCATGACATTTGTGTAGACAATGCAAACACCCACAGTACATTAAATAAGAAACAGCAAAGACAAAAATAATCAGAGATTGAAGCACTTGGATGTCAGCATGTTTGGCAGCCTGGGAAAAAATCTTCTCTGTGAGCAGGTTTTTTAAAAATTGCCAGTTACAAATTTTGTATTTTACACTCTCTCATGCACTGGGTGCTGTCTATGTTACTGGAGTATCTGCGGTTCATTGGTTTTAGAAAAGAAGTGAAAAGTTACATGCAAAAGTTGCAGTAAAAACTTTGACTTTTCAGATGCTTTATAAAATCTCAGATTCCAAATCTTATAGACAGAATTATTTTAAAGCAATTCTAAACTCATATGGGAGAGATAGCATATACTTTCGCAGGATTTCCTTAAAAATAGAACATAATTTGCTGTCCCAAAGTAAGGGACAGAACAACAGGTACTAGGCAGTTTGCATCAGTTTTCCTCATTCATATACATGAGTAAGGGATGGAATGAAAATAGAAAATCCTATATGTATTTTCTAATTAATTTGAGAAATGAGCCAACATGAAAAAAAAAAAAAAAAAAAAGGAAGGGATAGCCTTGAATAGTCTTCCTCAGATCTGAGCATAGTTTCAGGTTTTGAGGTTGCAGCTACTGTTAAGGATGGCTTGCTGGGCTAGCATGGTTGAAGCATACCAATAAGAGGCAGGAAGGTGATGTGATTAGTATCTTATCTGTCTGTCCTTGAATTCCCCACTCCTGTGACCTTGTCTGCATTCACATATACTGGCTGGGGAAATGTGTGTTGAGTGAAAGGAAGGAATGATTGCAGCAGAAGTTCTTAAGGAAGTCAACTCAGGACATTCTAACTACTCTGTTTTTGTTCCCCATGATGAATTCCCTGGTAATGTCTTTTCAGATTACCTGCTAGCTACAGCTTATTTACATATCTCTTAACGACATTTATGGTTAAAAATGCATTTTTAATGAGTTGTTTCCCCCCCCCCTTTTTTTTAAGACCGTGTTAACTTTCCACATCCAAAACCAGACTGCCATTTTTTATAGATAAAAAAATATATTTTAACAATTTTTCTTTCAGATTTGGTTCACACCCTACAAAATTATTTCAGAGATCACACATAATGCACTTTAAAATCACATCAGTGTTGGTTATCATTTGGCTCTGTGAAGATCCTTGGAGGACCTGGGAAATACCGGAGCCCACTCCCACCTCAGTTGTAGTGGAATGGCAAGCACTGGGAGCTGCTACCTGGGTGTGAATGATCGGGAGGTGGGGAAGCCTTAGCTCTTCCTCAGAGAGAATCAGTTTACAAAATATAACTGACAAGAGATGTATGTGGGGAGGGAGGACAAAGGAGGAAGTAGTCTTGCATCTTCTGAGAGCTATCATCCTTGAGATGAAGAATGGATTATAAAGGGAGCTGTGACTCTTAGGCAGCACTGCAGTACAGATGTAGAAGCTAAGATTTTCCCATTGAGTTAGTCCTTAGCAGAGTATTTTTCTAATGAAAACATTTCTTCAGTGCATTCTCTAAATGTTTTCAATACCCATAATTACATGCTCATGCCCTAAGAAGCTAATAATTTACTTTCGCACAGGGTACTCTAAGAGGGACAACAAAACAGTGGGATGGAGAACCACCAAGGCTATGGAGATTATTCATAGATGGCATGGACACAGCATGGAGGAAGACTTTTTTTAGATTTGTATCCATTTTATGACTGCTCTACACTACTAAGGTAGCACAAAGAAGCCTCATGTAAATGAGTCAAAAATGATTAGATAGATTTTAGCTGACATACATTCTTGTAGCAATCATGGCAGAGTAGTTTTAAAGAGTGGCTGAAATCAGTCATGATATTGGCATCGACAGCCTGATTTGACATTGGCATGGGCAGCCTGCTTGTCAAAAGGATTTCCTTTGAACATATTTGAGACTACCATGGTAATTCACAAACAGCTATCTTCCAAGATGGTTGATGGCTGCTTCAAAACCATTAGCTTCATGAGGCTTCTGTTACCTTGGTCATTTTGTGTGAGAAAGTAGCAGATGCCTGCTGAGTATGGAAATAGGACATATTTCAAAAACATCTGTTAACATTATATATGCCGAGTAATTTAATTTCAAAATTCTCATGTTTTTCAACATGGGACATCTGTGCTGGTAGGCAGTATCTGTGGAGTGCAAACAAAGATGGAATTAAATGTACAATAAATATGCTCATACAAATAATACTTTTCAGTGGAGAAGCAAACATGCAGAGTAACCCCTTTATCAGCTATTCCTTTTTCTCAGGGAATGCACTTTCTCTGTTCAACAGTCTAACAACAGACCAATACATAAAGCTTTCTAGCTAGCTAAAACAAGTTTGTTATCGAAGCCCTAGTTTCTACACTCCTTGGTACTTGATCTTTGTTGAGCAAGTTGAATTCATAACGCCAAAGTTCCTCACACACAGTGAGGCAGGTGTGGTACTTAGTCTGGGAGCCACAAAAAATCACGTGTTAATCACTGGGGTAGTTAAATTACTCAGTAGGTTATGCCAACAGGAGGGTATCACAGACTGCACTCCTCTATTGAGCCACAAGTCAAAGCCCGGAATTGCTCTACGCACTTGGGTATCTCTGTGATGGAAGATGTTGACCTCTTGTTATTGGAGGGTAGTACGTAATAGATATAGTATTTCTCTGCATTTATGGAGTCATGAAAGCTCTCACTTGCATAATTTCCACGGATTTTGCATGCTAGACAGTGTCTTCAACAGCAGCTTTTTTGGATGAAAGTACTCTGTGCCTTTTCTGCTGAACTGGGCTCCTGCTTTTGAGGCAGCTGCTTCAAACACTCACCTGCTCTGTGAGTGTGATCCACAGCCATGGCTTTTCACATAACTCAGAGCAATCTGAATTAGTTAAGTTTGGTCAGAGTATGGCTAGAAATCTGGGCTCCCCTGAGCTCTCAGACATTAGTGCATCTCTAGCTGGAGACCAGTAACGAGTGGTGTCCCTCAGGGATATGATATGCTGGAGGGAAGGGATGCCATCCAGAGGGACCTCAACATGGTTGTGAGGTGGGCTGATGCCAACCTTATGAAGTTCAACCATGGCAAATGCAAGGTCCTACACCTGGGTCGGAGCAATCCCAGGCACAGCTACAGACTGGGCAAAGAAGAGATTCACAGCGGCCCTGCAGAGAAGGTCCTGGGGTTGTTGGTTGATGAGAAAATGAACATGAGTCGACTTCAGTGTGTGCTTGCAGCCCAGAAAGCCAACAGTATCCTGCTGCAACAAAAGGATCGTGACTAGCAGGTCGAAGGAGGTGATCCTGCCCCTCTACTCTGCTCTTGTGAGACCTCACTTAGAGTACTGTGTGCAGTTCTGGTGTCTTCAACATAAAAAGGACATGGAACTGTTGGAACAAGTGCAGAGGAGGGCCACGAGGATGATCAGGGGACTGGAGCACCTCCTATATGAAGATAGGCTGAGAAAGTTTGGTCTGTTCAGCCTGGAGAAGAGAAGGCTGCATGGAGACCTCATAGCAGCCTTCCAGTATCTGAAGGGGGCCTATAGTGATGCTGGGGATGGACTCTTCATCAGGGACTGTAGTGACAGGACAAGAGGTAACGGGTTAAAACTTAAACAGGGGAAGTTTAGATTGGATATAAGGAGGAAATTCTTTCCTGTTAGGGTGGTGAGGCACTGGAATGGGTTGCCCAGGGAGGTTGTGAGTGCTCCATCCCTGGCAGTGTTCAAGGCCAGGTTGGATGAAGCCTTGGGTGAGATGGTTTAGTGTGAGGTGTCCATGCCCATGGCAGGGGGGTTGGAGCTAGATGATCTTGAGGTCCTTTCCAACCCTAACTATTCTGATTCTATGAGCTGTTAATGAGAGCTGACTTATCTAGTCAGTCAGCTCAGTAAAAAGAAAGATGCCTCTGTGTTTCCTTAGTAACATATCTATAATTAACAGAGAGGTTTTCCGTGAAACCTAAGTGGATTAGGCAGGGTTTTCCTCAATTGTTTTCCTGATTTTAGTAACTTCAATTTTATCTATATTCTATTTTGGGTTTGAAACAAGACTACTGCCCGTGTTCTGTCAAAGGCCCATGATCCAACTATCACAAAATTTTCTCAAGGAAGAGACAAGACTGATGAATGTGAATAGAGACTTCTCAAGCAAAACTGAGATTTGTGGATTTTAATTTTTTTTCTTTTCTTTTATTTGCATAGTACTGGAGCTCTAGCTCTGCCCCAGTGTTCTTCAGGAGGGAGAGGAAGGGTGAATGGAGGAAAAAGGCCAGAGCATGAGTGAGGTTGAGCTGCCGAGAGGTTCTACAGCTACAGAGATCTAGGCTAGCTGGTCTTGCTGCTGCAAACAGTTTTTGAGGTGGTGGAGCCTCATCTACCAATGAAGAGTACTGCCTGATTCCCACCTGTCCTTCTGCAGCAGCAGGATATAGCTTGGGTTGCCAGCACTCTGCTGTCAACAAAGTAGAGAGGTAGTGACTTTTCTTGCTCCTGCCAGTCTGTTGACCTAAACAAATGCTTACTTGGCTTTTACCTAAAACAAGCCTGCCTTTGGCAAAGGCCCATTTAATGGGCTGAATAGGAAAATGTGTCCAGTATGTGATTGTTTTGGAGGTAAATGCTCATTCTTTGAGAGTACGCCTTGGAATTAGCACCAATCTGGAAAAAATGCTGAAGCACTTGCTTTAGGAAAGTGGTTTTTGAGCAATTTTTTTTTTTTTTTTTACCCTGTGTGCAGTGATTCTGTTAAAATCTTGTGTGAAAATAATAGACACAATCAATTTCTTTGGAAATCTTCACAAGTCCTGTTTGGCACATCTGAAACACAGAATTTCAACTTTTCACTTTGAAACAATAATTTTTGTTTAGAAATTTATCCTTGCATAGGAAATCCATTTAATGTCCCATTGATGTCTGTATTTAAACATTGATTCATGGCGACAATTGGAAGAAAAGTTCTGCTTTGGAAAAGATTTCAGAATTTTGCTTCCTTGTATCAATTCAGAACAAAAGGAAGTTTGAAATCTTGCAATATGTCCTGGGCTGGGCAATATAGCTTACTCTTTGCCAGAATTCATAGAGCAAATTAAGCAAAAACTATTAGGTTTTGGTCCAGTAATTTAAATAGTTAAGCCATTTTAAATGAATCCACATTTTAGTAAAGTGTACAGGCCACTGTGCTGGAGAAAATAATTTGAAAAATATAAATCAAATATTTTTCACTTTCCTGGTCAGCATTGGAGATCTAAACTTTGTCAATGAATAAACCAAACAAACAAAATAAAAAGAAAGCAGTCTTTAGGTCAGACAACTTGATTATTGCCTCATAGAGAATAAATCACATAAACTGCTGAAAATGAAGTAGATATTTTGGGTCTCATTCCATTGTCCAGTGTTACAAAAAGCAGGAAAAACTTTTATGTAATTTATGCTGATATTTTAGTAATTTATTTCCTGTCTTTTAAAGGGGTTACATTTTAGTGGACATGATTTTAGCTAAGCAGGATAGGTTTTGCATCCTGTTTCTTGCTGGATTTCTGGGATTTTCATCTGCAGGTGAGTATCAAGTGACTTAGGACTATCCTTTTTCTATGTCTCTTCTATCTCCTGAGTTTTACATGTCATTTGGCCATTTTTGTTCCAATTAAACAAGATTTAGCAGCAACAGTGAAAGCCAGGTTAGTTTTTTTTTTTTTTTTATTTCAGTGAGTGTGTCTTTTGTTTTCTATTTCACCTACTCTGGCTTTATTGTAATAACTAGCAGATACTGTTTGCATAATTTTTTCTCTTCAGAGGTTTACAATACCACTATAATATTGACAATAATTGGTGAGAACTTACTAGTACTTGCATGAGACAATTGCTTGAAGTTCATTATCTTTGTAATCTTGTGCTTTTAAAACTTAATTTTGTACGATAGAGACTGTCCATTGCTAATAGAAATTTCATTTTCTTTCATCACAGTCTTTATTTGGTCTCCTACAGTAATACTGAAAATTGATACCTCTGTGTTTTGACAAGTAGGGTTCACAAGGTCACTTTTCTTGTCCCGTGCCTTTGAAATCCTCTCTTCTTTCCCTTCTCTCAGCTTTTCACTAAATCTGAGAGATAACATCTCAGTCTCTAAGGCAATTAAAGCTGCTTTCAGACCTGCGTATTTGAGCCCTGTTCAAAATGAACACTAAATACAAAGCTCATACCTGTCTCACCTGAAAGGCTCTGTCTGTTAGATAGTTTGTGAAGACTGAACTTCACAGATATGTCCTCTTTCCTTCAAAATAAGTCCTTCTTATAGATGGAATCATGGAATGGTTTGGATTGGAGGGACCTTTAAGCTCATCTAGTTCCAAGCATCCTGCCATGGGCAAGGACACCTTCCATTAGACCAGGTTGCCCATCCAGCCTGGCCTTGAACACTTCCAGGGGTGGGGAATCCACAACTTTCCTGGGCAACCTGTTCCAATTTGCCATGTATGGAACTTAGACCATGGGAATCTGGGGTTCAGACCTTTACTTACTGTTCTTCTTCTAACATATATCCTTCACTTCTGTGAAAGCATCTGTTGCTGAAGTTTTACCTCCGTTGTAGGTTAGGATGCTGTTTTTATACATTGTATTCAGGGGTGCCCAGTTTGCTTTTGCACTGTGGAGGAAGTTTGTGTTCCTTTAGACTGTGGTAGGGGAGCCAAAATAGTAGGCAGATGCTTAGACTCATGGTGGCTATTTCCTTTTGCAGACTTGAAATATTAGCAGAGGTACATGAAACAGAAGTTCTCAACTTGTGGCTTGGTCTACAGTCCCTAAGAATGGAGGCTTCCTCTCCTCCATGAAATAGCTTTTGTTTTCTTTGTTTTCTGGTTAGGTCTTCAGATTTGCTTTTGTTTTCTTGAACTGTTGTCACTAGCTTATTGCTTTGTTGCAAATATAAGTAAAAATTCCTCTGAGAGCAGCCAGAAACAGCTGAAAAAATTTAAAGGGAGCTTGTAACATGGAGTGTTTTACTACTTCATAAGAGGGGCAGGCATGGTGATTTAGATACGGTACGAATAACTGAGATAAGTGATGTTTCTCATGTGAAGTACCTGTACAACTACAAGTGTTTTGTTAACTTCTGCTGTAAAGAAGCCTTGCCACAAGTAGTCAGGGAAAGTTTGGCAAAAGTTATATTTGCCTTGGATAGACAATATAAATGTCATAGAGCATGCTTTAGGTTTGCTGTTGCCACTGCACATAAACATTTAAATTCAAGATCTGTTCTACTACCCGCAGTTAGGATCATCCTCGAAAATATATTTGTTAGCATAACTCTGTGGTGTGCTGTATGTCAGGTTTATTGATGATAAAGAAAATGCCTTTGATATAGTATTTGTACCCATTTGTTTACATATCAAATCAGTTTGGAAACTTATGTACCCGATTTGACATAAATATATCTGCAGGTATTATAGAAATGATCCTGAACTTATAGTTCCCAGGAGTTGTTTGCGATGCAGTCTGTTCTACAAACAATATTTGGCTATGGAGCATAATTTATTGGGTATAACAACAACTTCCATGCATCTTTTGCTATGTTATGCTATTCACTGATAGTGTGAAATGTATTGTTGATTGCCACAAGGTATTCTGGTAGAGTACTGTGCAAGGATTGAAGTTTACAGATTTATTATAGTATCATGCAGTACATTTATTCTTGGCATAATATCTACTAATCGTATATTATTTAGAAGACAAACATTAGTTTATGTCTGTGAAACAAGATATTGCTTTAGAAGAATGCGTATAAATCTTTCTGTAGAAGATACTATTGGTATAAAAGGGATTTCTTCTCATGAATTCTAGAGAAATTATATTTATCAAGGTTTATTAAGGTTAAAATATCAGCCATACATATATTTATATAATGTATATATAATGTATTTATATAATGTATATAATTTCATATATAAAATGAGGTGTTTTCATGCAGTGAAATTTCATGGTAACTTTGAAACTGACTTTTGCAATGATACGCTCATGAAGACCACAGCACTCTCATGCAAATTTATCCCCTTTATGTAATTAAAATAGTAAAACTTTCCATCTAGTATTTGAAGGATTTAGCATAAAGTGTTTTGAAGTTTCAGCATATTATTACGGCAAACTATTTTTGGATTCACGAGTTTTGCTTTAAAGCTTGCTAATGAAATCCTCTTTTCCTTCATGTCTAAAAATAAGTATAGGTAAACTCTGATTTTCTGAAGGTCATGACAAATGACTGAAATCCTCATAAAACCAGGGTTAGTTATAAGAATATTCAGACTTGTTACAAATTTTCAGTACAAAGATTGCTATGAATTTTGAACACCAAAGATGTTTAGGGCTTAGCTGAATATCCTCCCTTTGCATGAATAGTAGTGTTTATTCTTTATAAGGTGAAATTATTGTGCTTTGTCCAGTGGGCTTTACTCTGACAATTACTATTATAAAGAAGACCCAGGCATTTCCATCGCTTCAGGAGGCATGCAGTGCCTGAAGAACAGCAAAATGTATGTAGCTTTGCTGCACATAATGGTTAGGAAATAGTCAACAGAAAGCTCATGCAGAGATGGAAGTGAGGGTCCTGTGTACATAGAGTGGTGCTCTTAAGATGTCCATTTATCATTGCAGGGGGAATGAGGGCTTTAGTGACTTGAGGGAACGTGGCAAAATGCAGATCTACCAGTTAACCTCTTGACAGTGAGTGAGTATATAGGGAGCAGTTCACATGCAGGACTTAATCATAAGCCTCTAAAAGAGTGTAGCAGGCATTTTGAAAGCAGGCTGAAATTTTTGGAAGAATTCGCAGTCTAACAGAAGGGATTAGGAACAATTATAAAAAGAATAACATGTGACACATTTGCCTGTCTTCTTCAGTGAATTTCTGAATCAACAGATAAAGCTGTGGCCATACAGACTGCTTAATTGCATTTCTGATAAGCACTTGGTGGTGTATTAGAAATGAGCAGATCTGATCACTATGTATAGCTTGCATGCTTGAGTCAAAATGAAACATCTTTCATCAGAGAAGTCAGGATGAGAAAGTATAAGAAGCAAGAAATTTTGGCACATCTGATTCAGGTTGTGATAGAGTCTACATTATTATAAACATCAAAGTGTACATATATAAACACACTTTGAGAAAAATCTATTTAAAAAATGTATAAGTAGCTGGATAATCAATTTGGTATAATGAGTACATGCAGTGTGCCGGTATTAATGTAGTATATATACAATGGTGATCAGGAAAAAAACTGAAGTGAATACATTGTGTGCATACATCCAAATTTAATCAATATATCTAATTAAGCATCAAATACTGGGTTGTGCGGAAAAACTGTGATCTTAGGGAAATCAGTAGCTTCAGGCCTGAGCCTCAGACATAAAACCACCTGCCTGTATTGGCAACGGCAACAGGGAAAAGATGCTTAAAACTTTCCTGTTTCTGAACAACTACTATATGGGCAAAACCTCTCCTTGATCCCTCTGGATCAAAGCAAACTGGTGCCCAGAGTGCAGATGAGATTTCTAGGAAGTGAAATATTATTTTTCTGTGAATAGAAGCAGCAGAAATTAAAAGTGAGTGAAAGGTAACAAAACACAGGTCAAAAAGAATTAGAATATGACATGTAAGCTTTGTAAAAAGAAGATGCAAGGAGCTTAAGCAATGGTAGGGAAAACATGTTACTTATATTTCTTGTGTTATTACATTTCAAGGGATTCAGCTGAAATCTGAATTGAGGAATTGCCACTTGAGAAATTCTGAAAGTTCTAGGGATCACATAGATAACATTTTGGTATCACATCTCAAATGAGTCTTTTGGGGAGTTGATCAATCAAGAGGAATTCTAAGCTTCTGTTCAGTAGTGGCACCTTTTATGCTGCTGCAGAATATAGTGCCAGAAAAAAAGAGTGGATTACCCAGCCTTGCTTTTGACACCTATACCTGTTGTTCATGTCACCTATTTATGTTATCTAGGGCTCCCTGAAATCCTGCTGAAAGAGGAATAAGGTATTAATACATGTCCCACCAGAGGATCTAAAGATGTTGGTGTATTAAGCATAGTCAGAAACAAGCACCGATCGCCAGAGAAAACCTGGCAATTAATATTTATTCATACCTGAGTGAAAGATAATGGAACACAGGTCAAAAAGAATTGGAACATGACAGGTAAGCTTTGTAAAAAGAAGATATAAGGAGCCTTTCACCTTGTTTATACTTGAGTGTGTGTTGATAAAATTAGCATCTGTGCATAGAAGATAAAGAAATATTTTCACAGTGGATTTTTTTTTTTAGATTCTTTCTGTGCAGCAGAAAGAATGCCAGTTCTTTATGTCCAAGATGTATCATGAGCCCTGGTAGGTATAAATATGCCTAGTGTTCATGATGAGAGAAAGGGATACTAAAGTGATGTATGAAATGCCTGAAATACTTGGAAATAAATTAAATTTAGTTCCCAGAGCCAATAACCTATGCAGTAATGCAAAAAGTAAAATAAATCCATTTCACTAAATATTGGTAGTGTGAAGATTGCTTATGAAATGCTTTTATAAATGTAATGCAATATACGAAAGCACATCAACAGCTCCTTCTGATACGTTCATTCCTGCCAAGGAATAAGTAGAGTCAGAAAAAGTGGAAGAAGCAGAACAGAAACATTTCACTGCAGATACTTGATTTAGTGCACGTGGACTGTGCAGATAATGCCCTAAATGGCAGAGCAAGATACTCTATGGGAAGGAGGAGGAGAAGTGGAAGTACCTCTTTGATGTTCAAGTCTTAATCTGGAATTGGTTTGATTTGATGCTTGGAGTGGCGAGACTAAGCCTATGATTTGGGGAATTGAAAAATCTATACTCTTACTGGACTGTAATAGAAAAAGAATCGAAACAGGTGGTTCTCCTCACAGCTGAACATCAAAACAGTTTCATTTACATTTTGTACTCCTCCTCATTTAAACTAGTGAGAGTTACAGGAAAATTAGGTCCTAGAAGAGGAATTTGGCATTGGACACACTTTTTTGATTTAGTTCCATATCAGATACCTAAAAGCAAGTCAGCTGGGAGTCTAAGTTCCCAGTATAATCAGCAGGGTTTGATTCACTTGCTTAAACATAGTTATCTAGTGCCATTTGAAAATGAAAACTTTCCTGCCACAAGTTGTTGGTCAAGAAGGGCTGTATTTCCCATGTGTCTTAGGTCACATTTACCACAGTTGTGCACCAGTTTTGGGCAACTGAACTGAGATAGCAGTGTGGACGGTTGCTGGACTCTAAGGATGCATCAAGTTGATTGGCAAGAAGACACCTGGTCTCCACCATTTATTTTCACTGAGTATATATTGACTGCAGTAGGAGCCTGGACACCTAATATGTATGTAGATGCCTGAAAACGTGTTTTCATCTCATGCTGAACGCTACTGTATGTGACTGAAATGGTGCTTAGGAGCTCAGTTCAGTTGCCCACACCAAACGCCTTGTGCCATTAGAGACACTGGAGGCATCTGTGATATCAGCATGGCTTGAGCAGAGATGGCACAGGACCTACAATATATCCATGCCCTTCTGGAGGGGCAGCTGGATGCAAGGCAGCAAAACTAGTCTGTCCCCGTGACAGGAAATGCCTGTTTTGAGGCAAATGAATATTGTTTTATCTGTGATGATAAGAACAAGACCTCAACAGGTACCCTAAATATCTTCCGTGCTAGGGAGCTCTACAATTCCACTCCCCCACACCCTTTCACCTGTTCCAGAACAAAGCCAGGTTATTAGGCTGCTCCAATTCTCCTTTTCAAATGAGCCAGCTTTGTTGAAAGATTTAACTGGCTTTCAGGGTGTGTTTTTAAAGGAAGAAAGTCAATATAAGAGTACTTTCTAAAGACACAGTTTTTAAGTCTGTACGAAAAAGGAGTCTGAAGACAATCATTATAACAGGATTCAGCACCAGATGAGGTCTGTAATCAGAATGGTGCAGGTTCAGTTAGTATCAGGTTTAGAGCTGGTTTTGGATCAGCAGCACTCGCCTGCTGCAGGGGATTCAGATCAGATTTTTTTAAATGGTGGAAGCACTGAGAAAGCAGTTTTTCATATTGGATTTTCTATTCTGTGCTTAAATCTTGGCAAAAACATGGTTTTGTTTTAATGAGGTCCCAAACAGAAAGAAAAATAACTCACCTTCAAGTTGGCAATTGGCTTAGGAACCTACAGTGGGTTCAGAACTAGACACCCAAAACAAGTCACCCCTCAATGCACCAAAATGTGGACACATTTAAAATTCTGAA
The DNA here is from genome assembly GCF_037157495.1 of Lathamus discolor. Classification (NCBI taxonomy): domain Eukaryota; kingdom Metazoa; phylum Chordata; class Aves; order Psittaciformes; family Psittacidae; genus Lathamus; species Lathamus discolor. Next base: position 26,009,039 of record NC_088885.1, read on the forward strand.
ACTAACCAATTTCTAACTCTATGTCTTTTTGTAACCAATTAGCATTTGTAAGTGTATTTTATGACAACAAAGGGTAATGTTGAATTTTTTAAATTGATGATGCTGATGCTGTGATTGTAGCTTGTGATTATGACATTATATACGGCAGTCAAACTTTGCTTTGTGTGTTACAAATAGAGAAGTCTGTAACTGTGTTGTAGTGCCTTAAACTGTGGTCTTATGATTATTTTGTACATGTGGTAAAATTTGCTGCCTTGCTCTAGATCATCAAAGCTGCAAGACATGTGCTTGAATAACCATTAATACTGTGTTATCTAGAATAATAAAAAAAATCAAAATTGGATAGTTATACACACGCATATATATTGCATGTATTAAACCCCACAGTGTTACATTTGCAATGAAGTTTCTACTGATGCTGAGATACAATATTTTAATGCTATCAAGGAATTAAGGAATGTGCAAAATGCATCCTCTTATCTCTCTTTGCTAGGAGAAATGGCATTGCTGTATGATCTCAGAAGGTGATTGCATGATGTCAAGTATGCAAATTAAAAGGTGGGAGACAGGAGTTAAAAAGTCTTCAGAGGGCTCTGCTGTTAGTATGCACCTTCCAGAAAAAGCTGAGAGAAATGAAATCCGGTGTTTTCTGTGGATATAAATCCACATTTCATCTGACAGTAAGTTTCTTTTAACAACTGGCTTTAGCAGCCTTCAGACCTTTGTTCAAGAAGAACTGAAATAATCTGTAAATTATGCTGTAGGTATTGTGGCTATTTATTCACATGGTAAAAAGGTAGCTTAATTTTGTCAGTAGATCACAGCATTCTAGAACAGATGGAGAAGACCTTGAAAAAGTGAATATATTTTCAGAAGAATATTTCTCTCACTCTCCACAATAATCAATAGGTTAATTAATGGCCTATTTAAAAAAAGTACAAAGATTCTATACTATTGATTGTTTTCATAATTAAAACAAAGTAAATTCTAAATATCAACAATTCTAGTGCAAATAGCTTCATTAAAATCCGGCAGAGAACATATGCCTACATTGTTGATATAATTCTTTTTTAATCCATGGCAGCGAAGCAAACTGGCAGCACTTAACATGATTATGTCAAGATCTCACACAAGTTAGGTCACAGCCAAGGGCTGACATGTAGAGTCAATATGTCAGGGCTAATTATGTTGATGTCGAAAAGTTACCTTTCTTTGCTCATGATGTTTCGCTTAGATTAAAACATGTTTGGGTTCTGTGTATTTTACCCAAAAGATTGCACCAAAAGGTCAGTAATTTTTGATGCGATTTAATTACAATATTGTTGATTATGCCTGTCTTGTAATCTGATACTTTGATCAAAGTCAAGTGTGGGATTTGGAAAAAAATAAAAATATGTATTATGACTTCTAATCATTATTTCTGCTGAATGATTATGCCTGGGAGGACTAGTGCAGTCTGCATTTTAACCTTTGAAATGAATGCTTCGACTACATCCACTGTACTTTGGTTTTAGTAGTTCGCAAATTAAAGGCATTATCATATCCTTTTCTTTGAGATTTTGTGTGGTCCACGGCATGCACATGTACAGAGAAACAGAGCTCCCAGAGATCCTCCTCCAGAATCCAGGTTCAAAATTTCAGCATTCTGCTGCAGTAAACAAATGTCCAGGGCTTCCAGGTCTCTCCATTCCGATTTCATGATATTCCTTTGCTGCTAATGGAAGGCATGTTGCTTATTTTGCAGTACTTTTAACTCCTCTTTCTCCCTCTATGCTACTTAATAAATTTAAAATAAGCACAGTTACTTGATACTGCAAGTGTATGTTTTAGCTCCTGGGAAAAGCACAGATACAAAAGCACTGGAGGATAAACTCCTGCCTTTGTCTGGTTTGTTTTAACCTCCCTCAAATTACAGTTTTTTGTCTTACCTTCCCAGAGGGGCAGTCTCTGGGCAAGATATTCCATAACCTTTCCCTCCTCCTCTACTTCCAGGATGTTTGCTAGTTTATGCAAATTCTAATGGTAAGGAGATTTGATATGAAAATACTTTGAATGTCCCACAAGTACTCTTCAGCTCTTTCTTGATCATATTTTCATTGTGAGGTGGAAATGCAGTTTCTGCAGATTCATGTAGTGCAGAATTGCTGATTTGTCCACTTTTTCTTTCTGTTTGCTCCTAGTACAGTCATAGTACTAATTTCTTCTAGGAAAACATCTGTCTGAGGTTGGCGATAAGCATGTTGCCCATATCTTGTATTTTTATTTTTTGTATATGTGGTGGAAAGGGATGCATATAACTGTCAGTTGGTATGCACATCTTGGATGTATGCAAGATAATTGGTATTCTGGAAATAGAAATGTCTTTTTATCCCTGTGTAAGATTATCAAAACAGATTAATGAACTATTTTTTTCTTTTCATGACAGAAACACCAACTTTTTATACTCTTTTGATGGATAAATGTGTAGTGGCACAGCTGAATTCTTTAATCCCTCTTTCCTTTCCTTCCAAGTACGTTTCTTCAGTAATGACAGTTCACAGAAAAACTCTCCAAAGGGATATAAAATCTTGGCATCTGTATTTCTTTTTTGGAAGCAAGTATTCTGAAGAGCTGTCCTTGTTGCCTAATGAACCAAAACCCTAAACCTTGGATTTCATTATGGTTATGATTCCTTAACCCACTAGAGTCTCTCATCAAAATGTGGTCTCATTAAGTGAAAGAGACACTGTGCACCACTCCATTAAAGTGTGCTAAGCTAATTTGTTGTCTGATGTGAGATGAAGTGAAATATAATTATTTCAGATCTGTTCCTAGTGGACTGTAGCATACATCATAAACTGGAAAAATATAGAAGACAGTTTTGTATTCTTAGTTCTGGAGGTCCAAATCTGAATGCATCTGTAAATTAATGAGTCCAGAGAGATATAGCCTCCTTTTGGATGATGAAACTGGAAAGTCTGTGTCCCAATCCAGATTCAGTCAGTGACTTCTGTTGATTGGGAAAAAAAAAAAAAAAAAATCACTGTATCTTGCTGTGTGTTTTTTTTTTTTTTTTTTTTTTTTGTGTGTGTGTGTGGTTTTTTTGGTTTGGTTTGGTTTGGTTTTGTTTTATTTGTTTTTTTTCCCCTGGTATTTGCACATGTATCCAGGAGGTGAGGGAGCAAGGAACCTTTCTTCACATACATGCCCCTCTTTACAGACCTGAGCATGAGTGCAGGCTCTGATTTCCTCCACATGAAGGGATTGTTCCTTGCTAGTGACAACTGGGAGATGTACTGCTTTTGCAGTTAGAAAGATCAGGTGAGCCACAACATGCTTTGAGATAGTAAACAATGTATTTGCCCTAAGGAAGCTATGATGAAAGTCAAAGATTGGGAAGGGGAAGAAAATCCTTGTAATAGCATGGCTAAGGTGCTTTGGGAATCTGTTATTGAGGGAAAATTCAGTAAAGATCAGATTTACAAACAGAAAATGAAGGCTTTGAGTGTGCAATTAAGTACCTAATTTCAATGCAGAATTTCCATAACTGGGGCATGTAAGCTTAACTCATAAGTGGGTGTTCAGCTTGTTATCTACGTATAAGCTATATGAACTTAAAATACCTGTGTTTGCAAATAAAACTTATTGTTCCAGACCCTTATTTCATGCAAAGCAAATATGGCTTTGGATTTCTATAGTATTACTCCATTTATTTTAACAGTTCTTGGAAAAGAAATCTTGGAAATTACTTCGTGGATTTCTAGATGCAGCAAAGATAATGATCGAAAGGGTGTAATAAGATGAGGTCTTTATTCTCAACTGCTTTCCTACTTCATCTAGGAAGGTGATATCTGAGCATCGCACACAACTATAAAATTTTTCAATTGAAGTAATCTGTAGTTTTGAATTAGTAAATTGCTCCTATTGTGCTGTGTTATGCTGTGCATCTTATCAGCATGGTAGGGAAGATCAGAAGACAGTGTGAGAAAAAATGATAATTAGTGAGGTGAATGATGTAAAACCACCTCCTTTCGACTGCTGCTTGTAAGAAGTCAGGAAAACATGCTGGATCTCTCTGTCAAGAGTGTTGATGTTGACTCAAGCATCGTATGGGTCACTGAATACTTGAATAATTCTTGAATATTTCAGTCCATTTGATTCCTCAAATGCCACTTTAAACATTATGTACAATGTTGATACAGCTACATAGTGAGTTCTCTTGAGTTCTCTTCTTTTTTTTTTTCTCAGTCTAGGAACCAATTTGACTCTTCCATGACTGAGAACAGTACTTCTGTTTGGTGTAAATATGAATATTTGCAGGAAAAAAAGCAAACTGGAGAAAGAGTAATGATTTGTATAATGCTACAAGAGGTCTGAGTCCCAAATCCAAATGTGACATTGCTTACAGTTGCATAAATAGTGTTCCTATGCATTTATCCCAGCTATAACCAACAGTTAATAACAAATTATAGAGGCCCAATGTGATTTGCACAGAGAGGTTTCTATACAAGACTGTGTGTGAATAAAAATGGCTATTATTTTTCTTTCTATCCAAAGAAATGAATCAATCAAATTCTTGTGGAGAATACAATATTTTTCCATTCAGTTTTAAATAGCATTAGAAAGCAATCAGATTTTCAGTTGAAAGATAAATACTTCTGGACCTGGGTCTGAAAATGTGCAAAACACTAGACAGTAAAGACAACTCCCTTACCTTTGTGTTTCAAAGGGCATTAGCATTTTGCTGTATAGGCGGATAACTTCTCAGACTGTCTTGCCTCTAAGTGACCTATTCTATTATTTTTAGACTGTGTTAAATGACCCTGAATGTTCAGGGAAAAAAAGAAGAAAAAGATTTAAACATTAAGATTTTATCATTATTTTAAAGACACTTAGATATCACAGTATAATAACACTACTAATTGATGATTGTTTCTGACAGTGCTGTACCTTCCACAGCTGAAATTTCAGAGATTATTGTAAACATATAACAGTATGGAGAAAACAGTCTAACTCTGTTGGAAGAAAAGAATACATAATGACGTTAATCCTTAAACTGCATTTGAAAATACACAGAGAGAGCAGTGTCCTGTGATTATAAAAGGCAGCAGCAATGATGTGGCGAAGACAACCCCATGCGGTCATCTCCATTGCTTAGTAAAAAGGGAACCAAATAAATAAAGGCAACAATCCAGTTCTCAGCAGTGGAGGAAACCTCTGCTTATGAGCAGGTAGGCAGGGGAGGGGAGGGTGAGGGCTGGTGGGGAGAGTACTGGGGGGCACTGCAGGTATGCAGGTGGGGAAGATTGAAAACAAAAGGAGCGGATGTGTAACAAAGGGAGAGGATGAGAAGGTCTGTGTACAGGGAATAGCGGCCTCACGCTGCACAGCTGTAAGTTTTGGACTCTGAATGATGCTTTGTAGACTTCATTCATCTTGTTTCGTAGACGGAAGAAAGATTTCTTTTTTAATTGAAGCATGCTGCAGAAGCCAAGATGAGATCATGGCTTCTTGTTTACAGTTCTTATTTTCTAACAGAGAAGGTTGTCTTGTTTCTTTCTCATACTGGGTCGGAGCACGTATTCAGCACCTCACATGTCAAGTTGGCTTTAATTACCCTTCTAAAAGAGAGTGATTAGAAATAAAGCAAGTAGGGTTAAATCTTTGGGCTGCTGCTCAGGTTTTCCCTGTCTTTCATTGGACAGATTCCTCTGAACGCAGTGGGACTTCGCCTGAGTAAAAAATTAATGAGAGACTTTGGTTATAGCTTTAATTACAGAATAGAGCTACAAGAGAAATCAGTGTCACATTCATTTTAATTTGCCATATTGGAGCATGCTATTTGCCTCACTAAACCAGTGCCCTGCCTTTGTTGTCTGCACAGATCTGAGACAATTTTGCTGATTTTTTCACCATTCCCTTACAAGTGGATTGTTACAGTTCCAAGTAACTGCAAGATGTGGCAGCAGCTGCTGCTGTTATTGATAAATGATGCAGCCAGTTTTACTAGGATACATGCAGGTGCCTTTCAGGTAGCGAAATAAGAGGATTTAAAGGCAAAGCCCTAGATAGAGTGATGTATGAAGTACTCAGCCTGTCTGGTTGTGAATGGTTGTGTTAGGTTGATAGCTGTGCTATAATGTGTTCACAATAATGCTTTACTGAAGGTAACACTGCATACTTCGAAATGGCTGAGTAAACACTGTACAACTGCACCCCTCCTCAAGCAGACCTAAGGGCAATATTCCACCTGCTTTCCTCCCATTTTGAGGAAAGGATGAGCTCTTTTCAGGGGACAGCTTGTTCCTAGCAATATACTTGCTTTGGTTTGGTCTCCCCTCTTTCTTTCTGTGCCTTTGCTTATTGGGAAGACCTGGTTTTGCTGTTCTTTCTCTTCCTCCTAAGACTGGGGTTAAATACAAGGCAAGCTTTCTCCTCTTAACTGCCTCACATGCAGAGAGTTGTATCACATCATCTTACTAGGATCCTTCCTCCAGCTTTCAGACTTTGTTATGGGCTTTTGCTGCTCTTTACCTTTTCTGTCACTTGCAAATAGATGCTTTTTCCTCTGTTTTTATGGTTTTGGATATGAGGAGAAAAAAAAAATCAATAAAATGTTCAAATAAAAAGGGAGTGAAAAGGAAAGAAGGAATCACATGTAAAGCCCAAGGATGTGCACACTTTTGGCTGTAATACACTTGAAAGGCCTTTATATTTCTGTGCGAGAGGGAACAATTGCTTTTGAAGGTATATTCAAGTATATTTACAAAAAAGGTTTTGTGAATATCAGTGGATGAAGACATATTTACAGTAGTCAATAACAAAATAACTTGACATAGAAAAAACTTTTCAGCTTACACGAGTTACAAAAACGCAGTGGAGTATAAAAACATACTGTTACTATGATTCAGAAGACAAGCAGGGAGAAACCAACTAGCTACATTGAAAAGGCAAACATTAGGATTAATGATGACCTTTGAGAATGAAGACCTTGGGCCCACTGTAGGAGACGATCTGGTTCGAGACCATCTTAAAAACCTGAACATGCACAAGTCTATGGAACCTGATGAAATCCATCTGCGGGTCCTGAAGGAGCTGGCGAATGAAGTTGCTAAGCCACTGGCCATCATTTCTGAAAAATCATGGCAGTCAGGTGAAGTTCCTGACGACTGGAAAAAGGGAAATATAACCCCCATTTTCAAGAAGGGGAAAATAGATGACCCGGGGAATTACAGACCAGTGAGTCTCACCTCTGTGCCTGGCAAAATCTTGGAGCAGATTCTCCTGCAAGGCATGCTAAGGCACATGAAAAACAACAAGGTGCTTGGTGACAGCCAGCATGGCTTCACTAAGGGGAAATCCTGCCTGACCAATTTGGTGGCCTTCTATGATGGCGCTACAGAACTGATGGACAGGGATAAAGCAGTTGATGTCATCTACCTGGACTTGTGCAAAGTGTTCGACACTGTCCCACACAACATCCTTGTCTCTAAATTGGAGAGACATCAGTTTGATGGATGGACCACTCGGTGGATAAAGAACTGGCTGGATGGCCGCACACAAAGAGTTGTGGTCAATGGCTCAATGTCCGGCTGGAGACCAGTAATGAGTGGTGTCCCTCAGGGATCGGTGTTGGGACCGCTCTTGTTTAACATCTTCATTGCTGACATGGACAGTGGGATTGAGTGTGCCCTCAGCAATTTTGCTGATGACACCAAGCTGTGTGGTTGGGTTGATATGCTGGAGGGAAGGGATGCCATCCAGAGGGACCTTGACACGCTTGTAAGGTGGGCTGATGCCAACCTTATGAAGTTCAACCATGGCAAATGCAAGGTCCTACACCTGGGTCGGAGCAATCCCAGGCACAGCTACAGACTGGGCAAAGAAGAGATTCACAGCGGCCCTGCGGAGAAGGACTTGGGGGTGCTGGTCGATGAGAAAATGAACATGAGCTGGCTTCAGTGTGCGCTTGCAGCCCAGAAAGCCAACCGTATCCTGGGCTGCATCAAAAGGAGCGTGACCAGCAGGTCGAAGGAGGTGATCCTGCCCCTCTACTCTGCTCTTGTGAGACCTCACTTGGAGTATTGTGTGCAGTTCTGGTGTCCTCAACATAAAAAGTACATGAAACTGCTGGAACAAGTGCAGAGGAGGGCCACGAGGATGATCAGGGGACTGGAGCACCTCCCATATGAAGACAGGCTGAGGAAGTTTGGTCTGTTCAGCCTGGAGAAGAGAAGGCTGCGTGGAGACCTCATAGCAGCCTTCCAGTATCTGAAGGGGGCCTATAGGGATGCTGGGGAGGGACTCTTCATCAGGGATTGTAGTGACAGGACAAGGGGTAATGGGTTAAAACTTAAACAGGGGAAGTTTAGATTGGATATAAGGAGGAAGTTCTTTCCTGTTAGGGTGGTGAGGCACTGGAATGGGTTGCCCAGGGAGGTTGTGAATGCTCCATCCCTGGCAGCGTTCAAGGCCAGGTTGGACGAAGCCTTGGGTGAGATGGTTTAGTGTGAGGTGTCCCTGCCCATGGCAGGGGGCTTGGAACTACATGATCTTAAGGTTCTTTCCAACCCTAACTATTCTATGATTCTATGATTAGCGATTAGAAAAGAAGACAGTGCCATTTTGCTGGAATTCTCAAAATGCTAGTTTGCACTTGATAAAGCAAAACCTGCTGATATTGTCACATTGTTTTTAGTTGACATTTTGAAGTATGCATCTATGATAAACATGTAGGGGAAATAACCTGTATTGAGATGACAGGAGATATGATTATTTCATGAGAAATCCAGATCCCTAAGCAGAGAGGCGATATTCAGAACAGGCTGAGATGCAACTAGACAGGTTGTGAGGAGATTAAGGTTTGCATGACACAAACCTGTGAGCTGGTCACACAGCACGATACAGGCTTATAAAACAGGCTTTCCTTCCTCCTTCCAGGAACCTTCAAATCACTCACCCTGAAAGGAGGTGATTGCTGAGAATTCAGGCAGGGTGCCTCATATGCTTACAAGGTTGTGGCTGACAAGTGGTGGGGCAGAGCACTGATATTACAGCATGTGGTGGTAGACTGAGACCTGGTGGGCTGGAGAAAAGGAAGTTATAGTGGGCTACCTAAAAGCTTTAAATGCTCAGAATCTCTTCTGTTGGTAGAAATTGATCTGGCTTGTGCACTGATGTACAGAGTTTGCCTCGGCGTCATGACAAAATGTACTCAATCCCTGCCTTTTACACACAGAACATAGATGTTCTGCTGAATTGCTGGGACTGTAGCCTTCACCATGGCCCATGGTGCCAAAATATTTGGTGTCAGCTTTTCTTTGTCATCCTAAATTTAAGCTTTGTTCCCCCGCTTTGTTTCTTTCAATTATGCTGCATGGACTGTTTATATAAGAGATTAAAAATGATCGTAGATATTTTATTTTGGAGAAAAAAAAACAACCTATAAACCAAACAGTTCCACAGCCTGTACATATAAGTTTTGCAGCCCATCTTTACTTGGCTGAAATTTCAAATTGATGTAAAATTTATGCCAAAGCAGTTTGATAGAGACCTGCAATTTTTATTTATTTGTTTCTCAAGTGGTAGAAGTGTTTTCAGCAACAAAAAAAAAATCTGGAGTTTAAATATTTTTTAAAATTTTTCTTATTACTCAAATCCAAAATGTCTGCAAGAGAAAAGAGATTGCATTCAGTTGAATTAAACATACTTCAGGTAGTGAGAACCAGTAGATTATGAGATGATATGATTATAATCATAATAACCTCTTCTCTCTGAAATTATTAGGTCTAATTGAATTTAAAATTTAGGGTCCTTTGTTGTATTTTGGTTGTCAGGACTCTTCACTGCCATTTTCAGATGTCTCAATAATTGGAAATAGAGTAGGGATTTCACACCATTCCTACAGGGGACACAGATGAAAGGATCAAGGCTGAAGGGATAACACATGAAAAGAAGCAGAAGGAATTATTGTTGCCAAGTCCAACAGGCATTCAGAGCGGGGTGTCAGAGTGGATTGACTTCAATAAAAAAAATTGCCTTAGTAACAGCTGAGTTAAATGTGCGAGTAAGGGCCTCAGGAATTGGACTATTGTTTGATATTTCCACCATCACTTTGCATGTCAGTCAGCATTACTGACTGTCTGGGAAGCTGACACTGTCTGAATTAGTTTGGTTGTTAAGTGTTAGCAATGGTCTGATTAGCCTTGTTTTGAAGGAGCATTTGGGGTGTAGACTACTGTCTTTATCCTTGGCTTGTTGACTGATATGTTCTTACGTTTCTCACACTTGTTACAATCTATTTTGAAGTCTGCTTTGAATATGAATACTCTGTGGCAGTGTTGCTTCCCTAGCAGCTCTCCATCCTCATTCATAACTTATTTAATGATGAATGGAAAACATCAATAGTACTGGATGTAGTGTGTTAACATATTTTTGTAGGTCTAACAGTATGTTTGGGCTTCTACTGTAATTTATAGAGTCCGAAATTATTGAAAATCACTCTTGAATATTATGAGTTTCTTAATGCAACTTAATTCTTTATGAGCTGCAGGAGCAGGCAAGTCAGTAGGTGGCATGGAAAATTGAGCATTTTATTAGTGTGAATATGTAACTATAGGGTCTCTATTCCAGTACAGTTGTGTTCTTATATGTGACAATGCAAAAATATTGCTTTCATAAACAGTCCCACTCTGCATAAGGTATAGTTTTATTTATAATAATGACATTAAAAGAATGACATCTTTCTTAATGGAAAAGGGAGGGTTTGATATAGGATGAGTGATATATAATTCCCTGTCACTGGGGTTTCCCAAAGCTTGAATCAGGTTTGCCAAAGTGTTAGTAGCTTAATAAGTTTCTGAACCTTGGTTGCATGTGATTTCAACTGCTTTCTCTCCCCAGCACTGCAGCAACCTTACTTTACATCAGAAGCCACATAGGATCTTGGTTTCCCAACTGGGTGAAGGGGTGGACCCAGGGGGCAGAGGGATAACCATATCCCCCCCACTACCAGTCTTTGCAACAGCATTTGTTGACCTCTTTTGCCTTTACACATGGCTATTCTGTGGAGGCAGCATCCACCCTTGACTTAATCATTTGATATAAATAATGGAATAACCTCTCTGATTTGTAGAAGTTCTTGTGCCATCTCTCTGGCAAAGAGCCATGTCTTGAGAGAAGGGGTATGACCAAAGCCCAGATAACGGGTAGCTGCTACAGCTGGTGTTTCAGTCTGGTAGCAGTGAGGAGTGCTATAACAAGACCAGACCTTTTATTTCAGGCTCCCAGATCATAGAACTGCAAAGAGAATTTAGCTGCATTTTTGTTGTCGTATCAAAATTTTTCGTGGAGCTCACTATGATGGAGTACTTAAGATGCTGTCATGAAACTGAGTACTGTGAGTAGCCCCACATCAGTGCATTAGTTGTGGAAGTGAGAGAGCTCTGCTGCCAAAGATCATTGCTGTTGAACTTTGAAGAAGCAACAGGCAATATAGCGCTCAGCTACCTAGTAATTTAATTCTGAATCATAGTACATCTGTCAGCAGCTGACTCCTATTACAGGCAGGAATAAAAAAAAAAAAACAAATAAACCCACTTCCAATCATCCAAATACACTCTTCAGTAGACCTTCTTGTGAATCTAGCCACAAGCACGTTTCCCTCCTTCATAGGAGACTTAATTATATGGGACACAAGGTACAGTTGAACACTTAGGCAGACCATAAAATGAAGTGTTGTGTGCGCCTGCCTGTTTTTGTTTTGATGCCAGGTGGGTCAGTTTACAGATGTGAAATGTCCCTTCAGAAGTTACTTATAGTCTGTTTCATTTCATTTTCTGGACATCATCAAATTCTTGTTTTAATTGATGCTATTTGAACTGTAGACAGACATTAATTAGGCAATGATGCAAAACCTAAAGCAATTGGGTGCCCTAATAAAAACCCATGTCATACAGAATGTTTCTCTTCTAGGTGGACTTACTATATCACAACTCATGTTTCACCACTGCATTGAAGAATATTTTCTGGGTAATTGACAGATGGGGAAAGAAGAGAAGGACAGCTTGAGTACTGGCCAATACGTCCATGGAGACATTTTTATGAGGAAAGGTTTAGGCAAAGATGCATACATCATACCTGCCATAATTGAGATTGTATAAGCACTCAAACATGCAGGTTGCCAGCTTTGACACATAAAGTGAGGTACACATATGTAAATTGTAGTGTATTTTATATAGGAATTTTATCTCAAAATAAGTCTGATTTATTTTTTAAGATTCAAGAACTTTGACAGGCTCCCTCACATCCTTTTTTTTTTTTTTTTTACAGTAGCTGTATTTTCCTGCTGATATTGCAACCCTTGCACTGAATTTCTTAGCTCTTCAACACAGTTTGAAAAAGAGCTTGTAAAGAATACTGGAAGAAGCAGTAGCATGGACTCTTCTGGTTTTCCCTTTTCTCTGTATTTTTATACTTGTCTCTTCTATTAACACCATCTTTTTATTTTTTTATTTTTTCTTAGAGGAAGTGGTGGGACTTGAATGTTCTGCAGAAGCCCTGGCTCAGCTAAATATACTGTAGTGAAATAGGGACACCTATTGGGAGTCTCATGTCCTCATCACATTTTATGTGTTGCATCTATACAAGGTCAGAGCAGAAAAGCTGTTACCTTTTCAAAGGTTCCCATACCATTTCAGACATTGTCAGATATCAATTTGGTTTAGCTCACTTAGAAGACAGAGTCTCAATAAGGCTGCAACTTCGGAACTACAGATTTAATTGGTGGAGACAAAATTTCAACAGATTTCAATTTTCTAGCATGTTGATAAAACCAGTCTCTATTCTGACATGTGAAAAGCATGCTTATTTGATCTTTGAAAGCTCATACAAAATCTGAGGTGGGTGTCCTTGAGTAAAGAAGTATGAGAATTAAGAGGAAGCTTAGTTGCTTTAGCAAATGGGCTGGAATTTGCTTTGTGAATTTTCCCGGCATTTCACAATACCCCAGAATGAGTGGGGATGGACCTAGGCTGCTTAGGCTCACTTTAAGGAGATGCTTTAGCAAAAAAAGGACACTAAAGCACCCAGGTTTCTGTATACTATCTCCTTCCTTTCCCTGATAAATCTGCCACTGTTGGGAAAGTCGCACACCTACATTGAAGGTGTTATTCCAGTGTTACCTACTTTCTCACAGCAGTTGAACTCTTCTTTCATGTTTGCAACCTGCCAAATGTAGCTTGGAATCAAAAGTGACTGTGTTTTTATTGGTATTTATGGAGAAGGTCTGGGGGCTGCAAAGAAGATAGAAAAAGAAGCGAAAAATTACTGTGCTTTTAATAGTAATTTATTTTTTCATAGTCCACGATGTGTTTGGATGTGTTTAGTAAATAGCGTATGTGAAGTTGTGATTCATATTTTGAAATCTGAAACTTGCATTATTTGCTACAGTCGTAGGTGGTGACTGAGACAAATGCTGTCTGGAGCAGCACTGAGTGTACTGGTGTATTTACAGAATGGTGTTGTTCTGAGGATACTGCTGCAAGGCAGCAAGCTTTACATACACTTGTCACAGAAAATCACAATTCAGAACCTGTGGTTGCTGGTTAAGTATAATGGGATAGTAAAAGAAAAAAATAATATATATATATAAAAAGAAATAGAATGCAATTGCCTGTAAGCATAGTTTCTGGCTAATGGCTTGTAGTCACTTAAGAAACGGGAGCCCAAGAGGTTCTTACTCCAAGCGCCCTGCAAGACCAGCCTGGAGGGAGAGGCAGGGCAGAGCACAAGTACCATGTGAGCCCTGCTCTGTACATGAGCAAGCAGCCCTGGAAAAAGGGTTGGGGCAAAGAGGTATGCCCCAGTGAGCATCACAGGATGCTGGGCAGCTGGCCTTTTCAGTTCCTCACCTGTGCTGGGCCACCCTCTCTGAGAAACTTAGCTAAAATGGCTGAAATGGTTGACATGAGGCCAGTCTCTCATTTTCTACGTGCTCCATTTCTACCTGGGAGTTTACTTCCTTACTTTAGATGCATCTCCAGCAGAGAGGAAAGATACACTCTCACTGCTTGAACATGGGAGGTAAGAAAGGGGCAAAACACCTCTCCCCTCTATAACTCTCTGGGCACTTAACCCCAAAACCCTTTATTTCACCAACCCATTTGACACAGACCTATTTCTTAGCATGGTGAGACAGCTTTTGATCTGCAAAAGCATTCAATGCTGCTCTGATAAACAGATTGCATTTCAAATGAACTTGAAACATGAGAAGATGACAGTTTGGGAAATGTAAAATTGAAATATGAATGGGTTATGTGCTACTGTATGTGTGGAGGAGGGAAACGTGATAACTGAGCAGTTTAAATAGCAGGGTTCCCCTCTGTTTCTTTTCTTCCTAGTGCTTGTAGTAAATTATGGGCTTAGTGCTCAGACTCCAGTGCATATTTTACCACCTTGTTTCATAAGTCTGAATACAGCATTTAGTGGGAGGACAGCCTGTAATTATGTTGTAAGTTATCAAACAAACTGCAGATGTATAAATGTGAGGGTAGGCTTAACTACTTTGTTTTGAAAGGGAACTTTAATATTAAACAAATGTGTACTTATTGGAAATGGCAGTGTTGAAAGCCTGAATTGTGAGTCTGACTTAATAAACCTAATCTTTCCCTAAAGTTCTGTATATTATGGAGAAGTAATAAGGTATCTTGACTAACTTAAATAGTTCCTTTCATGTTGGATAAAGGGCCCCACTCCTAGAAGTAATTAATTGTCTGATGTAAAGCATACTATGTACATGACCAGATTTTTAATATTACCTGTACAGATATGATTGGTTACAATAGGGAGACATGTGCATCCACAGTAGCTAGTTAGAACATGCAAATTAAATGCTTGTGTGCATTTAGAGAAAGAAAAGGTAATATTTTTTTGCATCTATTTTTAGAAATTTTCGCTGTAATAATCAAGCTTTGGCAAACAGATCTAGATATGAACCAACCTCCACAAAAAATTGCAGCTGAACCTAGGGCAAATATTTAATATTTCTCATGAGCTGTGCTTTGTACTTCTTCACTTTTTACTACCTTTTCCTTTCTTTTCACCTAGGACAGGGAAGAAATGGGAATATAACACACGACATGCACAATTTTTACAATAATCTGTCTTAAAGGATGATGTGCCCTGAACCTTATTTTTTAGTCCATTGTTGTAGACACAGTAGGCTTAGATCATTCATGCTCACACCAATTGAGCATGTGGATAATGGGCACTTCCATGTACCAGTATGAATTACTCTAAAGTATTTTCAAAGTTTTCCTGCTTTTATTGCTAAATATGAATGGAGGGCTGGTATAGGTACTGTAAAGGAAATGTGCTATGAGGATGAAGGTTGTGTCAGTTGTCTCATAATAAAGTTTAAGTGGATGAGGACAAACATTTAGACAAAGTTGATCTCTTCTGATAACCTGAATAATAATAATAAAAAGTCCAGGCATTTAAAACTTATTTGATATGGAGAAGTACTCAGTTATGACAGCAGGGACAAACAAGAATGAGCATGAATTCTCCTGAGTTGGTGATTTGGCTTTGAAACCAAGGTCATTACTGTTCCAATGGATTCGTTTATTGTTGCCTATGCATATGTAAAGAGTAAGGAAGCAGAACATAAGTTGTGAAGAAGCAGCTTATTGTTCAGAGTCCTGAGGAACGAAGAAAGGAATGAGAGAGGAGAGGAGGGAAGCAGGGAAATGGTAGTATTGTAATTCACATAGCTCTTAGTGAGGAGACTATCTAGAGACCAGTGTGGTGGCAGATGGACACAGGGAGTCTATTCACAACTTGCTCTTGAGGTATTTGCTTTCTGTTGCAGTTTGACCTTTCATTTGGATGCGTCAACTCAACTGCTGTGGAACCAGCATCCAGAGCTTGCGCTGTCCATAAGGCTATGTATATTTTATTCCTGGATAGGGCACTTTATATGTTGTCAAATACTTAAGGCATGTAAATTGTCACTATGGCCAGCTGCATTTTTTCACAAAGGTGCCTTTAATGAAATTTTCCTGGTTGTTTTTTTTTATTTCTTTTAATTAACCCATCCTACAGCAAACAATGTGACCAGAGTTTCCTGGTGGAACATTTCCAATGCTGCTAAAGGGCTGTGATAAACCAGGATAAAGTGTTCTCATATTTTCTTCTTTTTCTATTGGATAATACAGATTTACAAAGAGCCCAGTGAAGCAGAAAACAAGTCCATGACTGTCTTCATTGTTTATAAAAGCAAAGAGTTAGGGACTTCCATAAGAGCAGCAGCAAGTTATAGGGAGCGCTGTTCAACGCTTTGACTGAAAAGTAGCAATATGAGAACTGGCTGTTTCTCAAGAGACCAAACAGCTGCTCTCAGGAGATCAGGTGGCTATTAATGTTGAACTCAGCAAAAAATGTGTTTTATAGACATACTTGCTTGCTTTACTGATTAGACCAAGTTTCACCTTTAGTGCCTGCATCTATAGGAGTACATGTTATATTTGCCAGTAACACCACAAGAACGTTTCTATGAAGGTATCAAGCCTTAGAATCCTTCAAAAATTCTAGTATGTGTGAAATCTCAGAGAACATACTTGAAGGCAGGGTATAATGGAGAGGACAGAACACCTGGCCCTGTGCTGTGCGAGTGTTAAAGACAGTGTACAGCAAGGCAAGATGTATCAGAAATCTCAGCATCTAAGATTAGATTCTGTCGTAGTGTAATCTGCGAGCCAGATGCACACTACCAGCCTTTTAGGTCTCGGGCTGAATTTGAGGAACTGAAAGGTTGAGAGGTGGCTCAGCAATTTCATTTGCGGACCTGAGGATGGATTTCATCGGGTCCCATGGACTTGTGTAGTTTCAGGTTCTTAAGATGGTCTCAAACCAGATCATCTTCTACAGTGGGCCCAAGGTCTTCATTCTCACAGTCCCTGCATCTGCCTTCCAAGACTTAGGTGGTGTGGTCAGAACATTTGCCAATGAAGACTGAGGCAAAGAAGTCATTAAGAACCTCAGCCTTCTCCAAATGCAAATAGTTAACAGGAAACTCCATTAGTTATCTACAGGCTTTGTATTGAGTCCTGAGAACACGGTCCTGATCCTACTATATTCTGTAGTGATCAAAAGTCAAAAAAGTCATCTGATCAATAGGCACATTGGACATGTATGTTCTTAATCTATGCCAATTACAAAATAATGGAATTTGCATTAAAACTCAAAAGAAAGTCTAAGCTGAATGTCATTATACTGGATTTGAGATAATCTTAGGTGTGTACACTGAGTGTCATGATAAATCAGGTGACAGTTAACTTTATAGAACTATTGTAGCTTTTAGGTCTTAGGTCTGAGCCCTCCACTTCAGTAAGGTTTTGTAATTGACCCAAAGATAGATATCAAACTTGTTTGGAGTCCTATATAGTTAACGTCTCCTGCTTGTAAAAATGTGCTTGAAAACTGGAACATATATCTAAATATGTCACTGCTGAAATTAACTGTTGTGCATTCATATTTGTATTTTGACAGAAGCTAGACACCTCAGCCCTAGAAACCTTAGTGTTAAGAGCTGTTTGTGAGCACATGAGACAAATTTTGTTCCAAGTTATGTTGTGATCAAAACATCTGGTTTAGTAGGAAAACTCTTCATTACTTTTAAAGAGAAGGCATAAAATCAGTTATACTGCAAATTTTCATGATAGAGAACATTTTAATAACTTCCTTCTTTAGCACATGAAAAGTGAAAATATCTCTTGAAACAGCCTTTCTCTTATTTTAATTGCAGCTGTGGAATAATTTGGAAGAAGTTAGAAGTAATACTGTATCCTTTATTTCACTAATAGTGTGCATTTAGTGTGCTTTTATGTTTTTAGTTTTGAAGATTTGGTGAAAAGAAGAACAGGACACGAGACAGTTGGAATTAGTTTTTTGTTCAGAGTATCAATTGGGAACCAAAATGTATTGCAGACATGAATCCATCCATGACTATCTAATTTGATCAGGAAGTTTCCAAATGTGTGACTGGTGACATCTACTCTGTTAACATATACTTCTAGCTATGTGGAGATTGAGACCCAAAAAAGGTCATTTGCAATCTATGAATTCATCAATGGAAACAACAAAATTACACTGATGTCTTTAACCTCTTTCACAATAGTCACGGAGATATTTGCCATATGGAAAACTTTCAGTATGAAATTTCTAGTAATAAAAGATATCTATGTATGCCAACAATTTCTACAAGTAATAGGCCAGTAACATGCAGATGCTATCACAGCCACCAACAAAGTCCACTGCTGCTGGTGTAACGAAGAAGACAACTTGATGGACATGTCAAATTGTTCTTCAGAAGACACATTCCTTCCCGTGAAGAAGGGAGAAAGTCAGAAGGTTAACTGAGTGAAGAGTTTTGGGGAACTATTTGTACTACAACATTGAGGCATTATTTATTATTGCTCTATGCCACTATATCTGCAAATAGCAGGGAAGAGAGCTGTAAGCATGAAAGTTCAATGAACTCTATGTTTTGTAGCATCCGTCCTACTATTCTGGAAGAATCAGGGAGAACCAATATTGCAGAAATTATACTTGGAGAATCTGACACTACGGGCCAGGAGAGTCTAATTCCACACAGAGGTCTGCAGGGCACAGTAACCAGTGTATTGAAAAATGCTAGTGATACACCAAATAAGCATTTTTTGAAGTCAAAAGTATATAGGGAAAGGAAAAAGATGTCAGCCACTGTGATGACTCGGCAGCTGCCCAACATCAGTAACTAGAAATGTGTGATTCAGCATTTGAGAGAAGTTGGTGAAATCGTTTTATTGGCTCTGCAAAGCCAATAAAAATAATCTTGCCAAAATAGTTTTCTTATTTACTTCTCTTGAGAAACTCAGTACTTTGTCTATATCAGATACCAGGAAAATTGAACCCACCATCTTCCCTTGCTTAATGGCAGTGGCTTTAAAAACTGTAATGTCCCTCTGATACAGTCCTGCTCCTGTTGTATGTGGTTGCTAGAAACAGCTTTCTAGTAATAATGCTTTTCTTGCTTCACAAATGCACAATATTCTTCCACAGAGACAGACTTGTATCCTTTTAGGTACTTCAGGTGACAGAGATCTTCAGATTTTAGTTTGAAGCAACTATATCATCTGTACGTACAAAATCTGAAAGCAGCTACTGGCAGCTTTACGTAAATCCACAGGAAAGAAACTAAAATTCTCCTCTTGTGGTTTTTTTTTTTTTGTTTTTTTGGGTGTGTTTTTGTTGTTTTGTGGTTTGTTTTTTTTTTGGGGGAGGGGTGGGGCATGGTTTATTAGTTGGTTTTTTTTTCAGTTATGCAGTATGAATTTGTAAATTATAAAGTTCTTCTGTTTAAAAGGAATTAGTCGAAGATCTGGGCAAGAAACTGGCAGAGGTGGTAAGATGTCCATCCTACTGCTTTCTGTGTACAGTCTGTGTTCTTTCTTCTCCCAGACTGCGCTAAGTTCTAAAGTTTGTAAACAGTTCACAATTAATGATCATAATGAACTCTGAGTGAATGTATTTTTCTATTTATGAAATGTTCAATAAAATGCTGTCCCATACTTATCTTTCCTTCATATCCTAGAATAATCAATTAAACATATAATCTCTAAATTCTGAAAAATTCTCTCTCAAAGTTTGATATTGGTTGTGAGCCTGTTACATTTGACCAAATAGGCAATTTTAATTGATTTTGAAATTGGCATTCTGCACACATTTATTTTTTTATGTACAACTTTGTTTCATGATAACTTGTGGAAGTAAAGCATAAAAAGCTAGAAGCAAAATTAAAAACAATTTGATTTAAGATATCATCAAATACTAATTCCTTATCTGTTTTTAGTTTTCTCCATTAACATCTAGATGATTTGTATGATTTTCACCAAGATTTGCTTTTCTGTCTCCTTTGGCGCTTTTTAAAATTCCACCTTACACATAACATTTTACATGTCAACATGTGCTGTAGGTTCAGTTCTATAGAGTGCTTTCAAACCGTACGAAGCCCATATTATCCCTAGCATCATTCCTGAAGTCATCAGAACCTTGTCATATTAGGTGCTTGTGGTCTGACAGGCAAGTTGTGGTTTAAAAAAAAGTGCCTCATAAAAACAAACACATTTGATCTTTTCAACTATTTTTAGTTTGTGTCAATCTTCTATGGCCCTGGGCAACATAGGCAAAATGCCAACACTGGCAATCTTTTCAGGCACTCTAATATTCCAAGTTCTGACAGCAGCACATTTTTATCAGAATTGTTTTCCAGCCTCAGTAAACTGCTTCAAATGCTGATATGCCTGTTATGGATATGACATCTATGGAGAACACAATGATTGCAATCAAAAAGTAGTGGAGGAAACAGAAAGAGTTACTGTCAGTTCTGATTCTCACTATCCCCTTCATCATGACAATAAATTAATACTGTTCAGCTTCTGCTCTGGTAAGCCTTTTCCACAAGAAGAAGCTATTAGAATCCCAGTGCTTGACATTCACAGTGAAATATTCTGGTGTTACAAACGTAGTGGAAGTGTAGTACAAAATGCAAAAAAGTATGTCTGTGCAATGTCATGATAAGAATGTACATGCACAGAGGAGTCAAGGAATTCAAAGTGGTGATTCTCACCGGAGTTTTAACTTAGTCTCCTTATACCTTGCATTCTTTGGCAGCTATTTTTAGGCCTAGGTGCAGTGTGGATGTTGAATTTGCTACAGGATTCATAATTTTGAATTGCTTCATGTTTTGTTGAGTGTGAATTTCGTAACCTAATGTCACAAAATATTATCTTAAAGGGTTTTTTTTTTTCCTTTTTTTTTTGAGTGCTCTTCTTCCTTTAAAAATGTAAACATGTAAAATACAAAAATAGTAAATTGTGATGTGTAGTATAATATCTAAAAAAATAGCATGGTTTTGGAGGTTTTTAAATGACTATTTGACTGTGTAATCCATAATATAACTACACCTGTGTTTGCATAATGGTAAGGTTTGATCAGAAGTGCTGAAAAGACAAGAAAATTGTTTCAATTATGTTACACACATTTCATCACTTCCCAGGATGCCAAGATGTGTTTTCTAAGTGTTTAGTACCTAATGTAATACCTAGAGACTTCTTGTTGACTTCACAGAAGTGGATGAATACCCAAAGCCTCAACTTTCTAGTACCTTAAGCATACTTGTAATCCTTTTGCACTGGAGCATTAAATAAAGATTGTTACAAATGTCATGTTCCACACAGGGCCATAGATGTGGCAGTGACTTATGTTCTAGTATATGTTTTTTTTATGTGTTAATGCATTTGTTTCTTATCTGCTACTTCCAAACTCAGTCAAGTATGAAATCTTCCCCTTTGACTATACATACACAGCATTTGCAGCTTGCCAAATAACCCTTTTTGAACTAATCAGTATGCAATAAATGACAAGGATGTTTTTTTTTAAAGTACAGAAGGTAGTTTATAATGAAAAATAGCCACATTTTACTTTATTCATCATGAAAGGTTGTAAACTGTGGACTGAGCAGAAAACTGAAAAAAAAAGCAGCTCAGATGATATTTTTGCTTCAGAAAAACAAAAAGGAAGCACTCAAAATAGGATTTGGCACAAAATTGCCTCTATGCTTTTATTTGCTCTTCAGTTTGCTATAAAAATATGACCTTTTCAATGTTTTCTCCTTGGGAGGAGGCTCTTATCTCCTGTTTCCTTTCCAAAGGAGATTAGTGCATTAGTACTAATGGATCCTTCCCCTAAAATAAACCGGCAGCAGGACCAAACATGATTTCTTTCTTCACTAATCAATATGGTGGTACCATGCTACCAGCTGGACTTGGAGAGAAAAAAGTCTGTTCGTTGTTCCCTAGGACAATAGTGTCAATGAGGAAACTGAAAGATGAAAGTAGACTACAGAGCCTATGTTAACAAGGTTCAAGGCACAAATGTCTAATTTCTCAAGTGAAGCTTGGCCACCAAATTTTTGGGAGCTGATTTTCTAGAACTCAGTGGACAAGAAATACCATTCTCTGCTCTTAGTTCCAAGTATCAGCTGTTATTGGACACTCTTGTTTGTCAAGGGACTTCAACAATGCAAGATGAATAGGCCATCCAGTAATATTCTGCTTTAATGCGCTGGCTTCTCCTTCGCCGAAGGAGGATGTCTGGATGCTATACAATCATGCAGAGTGACAAAACAGTACATCTGGAGCTGTATAATACAAGGCAAAGCCATGCAGGTTCCTTTCCCTCCACCCAAATGAAGCCCAAAAGATAGTGAAATACTAATAAAGCACAGCAATATACCTTTACTTTACTGGCTGCTTAATGTTGCAAGTAGGTGGGGCAGGTTGCTGTTCTCACATCCTGTACTGAGGGAAGGATAGAAAGTTGTCTTTGTTCTTTGCTGGTAATCTTTCCTGCGTTCTCAGATGTTGCTGACTGGTAGGTGACCTAATTTACTGGAACATGCTTGTGACAATGTGGTTATACACATTATATACTCACTATCTACCCTGGAAAATTAATACTTCAGTAAATGATTGAAAACAACTGAAATATTCTGTGCAAAGGTGTTTTCTCTTGGCTTTGTGGTTAGAACTGGAATAATTTGTCATTTTTCAAATCTGCTTTTCAGATGCAGATATGACTCTTGTAGTCATAATCCTTTGTAAGATATATCAATGTCAAGAATTCTGTTTGACTTTAAAGACAAAATAAGGGCTTGATTAATATTCAGTATGCACTTTTCATATTTACAAAATTAGGAATGTAAGAAAATCTCATAGAGTTTTCATAAGAAAATCTTGCAGCAAATAAAAACAAACCATAAAGGAAATAGATGCTTTGACTGTCAGAAACTTCTCAGTTATGAAATATCTTTGAAGTCAACTAATAGTGAACAGAAATAAAAATAAGTTTCAGTTATCCCAACGTAAAGCATAAGAACAAAGGCTTTATGGAGAAATATTTTGTAGTAGGTCAGAGTGGGGGCATGGGAGAGCCTTCCCCTTACAAACCAGTAAATTTTAACATAGCTTCTCCATAGGTGCTATTTTCTTTCTTCATCTACTGTTCCGGGAGTACTTCTCCATTACTGTTTAGAGCAATCTTTACTGCTAAGTCGGGCCATAGCTGGCCTAATGTCTATCCTTACTGATTAACCTGGAAGTCTATACACATCTTTGAACCTAAAGTCTCCAATTCCTGCTCTTTGCAAATTGCACTACTGCCTAATAGCTCCACAACAGAAAGACAAACTAATATGCAGTTTTCATAATTAAATATATTCCACTTCTGAAAGTAGCATATTCAGTTGTCTACTGTAAATGTGGTGAGATGACACTGGTGTAAGCTGAGAAGCACCTTTGCCTGAAAATTCCTTGTCTTATGGTAATATCATACTTCAGTGAGACAAAAAATAAAATTAACTGTTGATGTGGCATTTGGGGTAGGGTAAAGACATTAAATCGGTGTATCTCTACTGAGAGTTACTACCTCAGGTCAGCTGCTCTTGGGACCCTTAATGAATTTTCTTCTACTACTGGAATAGGTCTGTTTGTGATCTTCAAGTTACGGTGCAGTTCAGGTTGCTGCAGAGGTCAGATATTAGTCTGAATCATAAGATGTTCTGTCTGTGTCATACTGTGTCAAATCTAAAGCTACACCTGGCTCTGTAGCATCTAACCATATAGACAGTGACCAGATACCCCAATATATGTGAAACAAATATACAGTGATGCCTTCCCAGAACACATCTTCACACTCCAGAAACTTTGAGCTCAAGGACTGCCTCTGCCAGAGGATTCAGACTGGTAGTTGTATGATACAGAGACAGCACTAGGACAAGCAAGGTGACTGATTATTCCTGATGGGTGACAGAAATTATGACCAATTGACCAAAAGGTCTAACTCCAAATCAAACAATTTCTTCTGTAATGAGATTTAAAATATTGAAAATCCTGAATTTCTCACTGTCACTGTTGTTATAGGTGTTAAAGATAAATGCTAACAGCAGTCTACGCAGACCTTCCTTAAGCACATTTTTAAAAATAAAACTATCAGTTAGTGGGAAAAAAAACCAAACCAACAATCATTGTATATTTAACCAATGAGTAAATTCACTGATTACAACACTCCAAAATTACTTGCTTATGTTTCTTTCCGTTGGTTCTCTCTAACATATCAAGCTTACTCTGCTTTTGTACTACATGGTGATGATAGCACTACAGATAGACTGTCATTCTGTTAACACAGCACAGTTAGGAGAAATATGGAATATGGAAATATAAACTGCTGTCTTGGTTAGGAAAAGCCCCTCCTCTCTGGGAAGTCATTGCAGACTGCTTTGTAGACTAAAATCAACACCTTCACAGTGTAACACTCCATTTAAATATTAATTAAGGTCAATCTTTACCAAAATTCTCATCTGAGGTGATATTGGCAAATGTTATAATGCATGCCTATGAAGTTTCTGGGAAATGAGATTTTGAAAACCTTGGCATTTAGAAGGGTTTTTGCTGATGAGTACCTTTGAAGAATTAGCTTACATGCCCATGAAAAAGGAGCTGAAAAAGTAAGAAACAAGGAAATATTTGGAAATAGAGAAAGCATAAGGTGTTTTATAGTTAATTTCAATATTCTACCTTTTAATTGCTAGATAATTACAGGAAGCGAAATATTTTCATGTTCTTTTGCAAGGAGAATGAGAGTTTACTTTGGAAAATGCTGATGTTTTGCATAACAAGAAAATCCCAACACTGATGCACTGAAAACTTCCTTGACACTGGCTTGGTGGTGTTTTAAATGGAGGTGAATGCCAGTGCATTCACTGATTTTGGATATTTTGTCTGACTACCTCCCTGACTTATTTCCAGCAATCTTTTCTGTAATCAAGAATTGGGATATTGACATCTTCAATGAAACATGCAAAGATCTTATCACCTTACCTGTGATCCTTAAGGATTCTTGTCCTCCCATTGCAGAGGTGATATATGGCCCACAGGCTTCCCCTGCTAGAAAGAGCAATAATCTCTAGTTTATGGAATACTCTTGATTGCTTTGAATGCTGTTTCTGCAGGTCATCTAATTTTTTCTATAAGGTGGCACTAACTGCTGAAACATCAACAAGCCTTCATATGCAAACAGCTAGCATCTTTTGCCAGAACTATTCAGAGATGGAAAATCACTGATACTCCAAAGCCTACAAGAGCAGTCAACTTTCCTCTTTCTGGGTCCTTGTCCCTGCAAGTGGAGCTATTCTTGTCTGATGGAAGAACATTTACTTGAAACATTCTGAAGTTGTAAAGACCCTTTTGGGCTTCTTTGAACCTGTGTGATCTGGGTGTTTGGCAGCAGTTCAGTTCCTCAATGTTGGGGAATGAGAATCAGTTCTAATCATTGGCTGATCTTGTAAATATGCACTTGGTCCTGGAGGATCTGAGCTTCTGCCAGAAATTACAAGCCTTTAGTAGTCCCCTGGCTTGCATTAACACTTCAGCTACTAATTAACAGTAGCTTTTCACTTCCCTGCTCTGGGGAGAACTGAACTGCTTCTAAATAACAGTGATTCTTGTAAGGCAGCAGTGCTATGTTCAGCTCATGCTAGTCTATGACTAGCATGAAGAAAAGGGTGGTCCTGCCCTTCCCTCCGTCCTTGCCTGCTTTTATAGTGAGCATGTGATTGTGTGATGGCTTACACTGAAAACTAACCCTGCAAGAAAAAATAGTTTTCCTTTGGGTAAGTAAGCTGATGTGTCCTGTTGCTTGACCCCATTCAGTGTCAGAGCCAATGAAAAGGAGGGAATTAGAATCTGAGGCCATAGGAAGGGGAATCGTTCTATTTGACAGCAGCGCAATCTTGAATTAGCTTAAAACGTCGTGAATGACCCCTTCAGATGTGTTCCCCTCTGAATAATTTCTTGGCTTTCAAGTGAACACAACCCACAGTTTTAGAGCAGAGCTGGGGAAGAGAAAGGAGCAGATGTGATGTGAAGAAAAGGAACAATGCAAAAGATGTTCAGCAGGTGTGGGTGGTTCAATGTCTCTTTGAGAAACACTTGTAGAATTAGTGTGAATTTGAGACTATTTTGACTTCTACAAACTTACTTCCAGCAACCTTTTAAATCAAGCTAGTGGATAAAGTGACTCATGTTCCTTGCTCTTTCCAGCTGCTTCTAGTGGTGTCATGGATCTTGTACTTGAATGCATTCCTCTTTAACTAAGGAGTGATGCGTAGTAAGTAACTACTACAAGGTTTGCTCCTGGTAAAAAGTAACTTCTTTTATAGTCTATTTGTGGCAAGGCAATTTTGAATTTGTGGCAAGGCTCAGGGCAGTTTGTCGGAGAAGACTGGCACATTGTAGGGGGAAAAGTGTTTTTTTTCTAGAGGGATAATATTTCTATAATAATGGAATTTTGCTTTGATATTTTTTCCGTCATTACTGGAAAGAGTTAAAGTGTCTTATCTCTTGCATTCCTGTACAATGGCTGACTTTGTATAGAACATCTGTCATTTGCTCAATCTATTGCCATGCATATTGAAGGCAATGATGAATTGCTGTTTCAATGTCTTCATCAGATTGTTCAGATATTTTCTTTGAACATCTACTCATTTATCCTCAAAAGACTATCTGTATGGTTTAATTGATCTAAAGTAACATAATGGCATGTGTCAGTCAACTAGCCTTTCTTAGTAGCTCACTCCTGTTCTCTTAATTTGGCTTTAGAAAATGCTGCATCATAATGAGTGAGTAATAACTACCATACCTCCTGATCATATATATGTACTGATTGATTCACTGTGTCTGTTAGGGCCTCAAGATCTTTCACAGAGTTAAGAAAGCAACATGCTTCTCTATTTTCTTAAATAACTATGCACTTAAGTAATTCAGGATATTTTTGCCACTGTTTCTGCAGGCTTGTCTGGTTTCATGTCACCTTTTCATGGCCATTGAATTCGTGCTAATACGGTTTTCAGACTTTTATGTGTCACATAGTCCTACTGTACGGCATATTTGTTGCATGCACCTTAGTTTATAGGCTTTTGCCTAACTTTTAACAGAAAGGGATCACAGTAATTTTGATAAAACCTTTGATTCTGCCTAAAGAAGTAATAATGAAATTAGTATTTAATCTTTTTTATGTTTGCAAAACTGATTTTGATATGAAATGAAGAAATGTGTATTTCAATATCAGATCAGAATAAGGTTCTGAATGTCAATCAGGCTCAGCTAACAGGAGCTATGTTGTGGTCTTCAGAAAGCCTACGTCTGTAACAGGGAATTAATCTTATGGCTAGTAGCCAGCTGAAAGAGTTGAAAAAAACACTAAGCTAAGTTTTGGATATATGTTTATGCAGTACTTCTGAAAATACAGATTACATGCATCTTCACAGTAGCAGTATAAACAGCCCTTTTTCCCCTCATGTATTCCACACAGACTTCCCTCTAGTTGGTTTCTGTTATCTTCTTTGTAGCTTCTATCACATTTCCACTTCACTTCACATGCTCTCTGTACTTAGAGTTGCAGATGATATAGCCTTGTGTCCTTCCACATGAGATAAAGGCTTTTGTCTCCAGGTGACTCCCAGATGGATGGGGGAAATAGTGAAGCATAAAGCAGTCTCAAAGTTTAATGAAACTATTAGACTTTTTGTGTAATCCAGTACTTTGTATTTTGACTCCACAGATGGCTAAATAGTCTGAATTTATAATTTCCTCTAATTTGGTCCAATTTTGTATCCTTAGAAATCACAGCAGATTGCCCATTACAGACTTATGGGTCCATTTCTCCAGTCTTTGTGCTCCCATGCTCTAGTGGAGATCTCAGTGAAGGTTCTCAATCCAGCTGGGCTTCTATCAGTGAAGATGGCCTGTAGCGTTGTTTTGCTTGGCAGCATTTTGAATTGTCCATGATTTTGCATTTGCAAATGAAGAATTTGTGTGCTGAATGTTAGATTTTTTCACCCTATCCAATAGAAGCAACAACAACAACAAAAACCCAAACAACCTGAGCAGAACAACCTTAACAAATATTACACTAAAATGCTTTTAGTTTAACAGAGTGACCTCTAATTCTTCATCCTCAATTTTGATTCAAGAAATAACTGTATCTGGAAGTTTTTAATCTACAAATAATTGCAGCTACATTTTACAGTACTTAACCTGATTACAGTACCCACAGAGCTATGGTGAAATGTGAGTTGCATTAGCTCTGCTTCCGTTACGTGGTTTGAATTTATCCTGCATCCTTTCTGATCCAGCTGGTTCTGAAGAATTTCACTGCTCAGGCATTTGATGAAAAAGTATGTCTTAAAAACATACAAATTTATTGAAACTAAATTTTTTTACACTAATATAAATGTTTCAGTAAGCCTAAATAAGTAGATTTCTTTCTTCTAGGATTGAATTTCTGGTGAAAACAGTGAGATAGATGGCAGACAGAGATGAAACCCAAGAGAGCTACTATTGCATAGTGCATTAATGTGGGGAGAGTATGAAAAGGAGCTGAAAATGAGTCTTCACCATACTGAGGCTGGCCACTTTACTCCTCAGGAGATCATGTTCAGTTGTTTTCTTTCATAGGCTCCCCAACAGAAGAATCACCTCCAATAATTTGAAAAATTAGGTGTTCCAAAAATGGTGGAGCTGAAAGACCAAGCTACTCTTTCCCATTTCCTTCACTTTCATCTGTTTTAAAAATTAAAAACTTGGATAATGATAATAGGGTTATCACAATATATGTGATATATCATGATGATATGTGAGGACATATTGGCAAGCTGAGAAGGAACTGGGAGGAAAATCAGAAGAAAATCCTTGTAGTGGTTCCACACGTTTTAATGCATCTTTCCTCTGCCGTTCAGTTTATATAATTTAAGAACTCCATGTTATAAAGATGACATGAGAATCATCTAGAGTCTTGAATTAAGAAAACTGAATTAGATTTACAGAAGCTGATTTCTTTTGTTCCTAAACCTCTTTTCTCTCTGAGCAGTCAATATGCTGCTAGATCAGCAGTCTTCGAAAACAGGGACAGCAGTTACAGTTTATAGTAACTGCTGTTCCTGATAACTGTAGTCCTAATAGTAAGCTACTAAGTGTTTAACGGTTAGAGTGTTTGCTGGAGTACCGTATTTGGTTTGTTTTGGTTTTTTTTTTTTTTTTTTTTAAGTTAAAGTAATAACAGGATCTTGATAAGGTTATGAATTCTAAGATACTATAATTTCATTTGAACATTATAAATCCTGTTCGTTGAGTATGGATGAAGTTTGTCATGAAATATCAGGTTGCATTTTGTGTCCTGTGGTCTGCGTGGAGGTTGTAGAGTTGTGTTTGTTTTTCTTAGTATTGTTTGTGGTTGTGGGTGGTACTTTTTTGGCTATATATGTTCATGGCTCACCTGACTTTTCAGAGCTGAGAAAGGAGGGGCTTTAGCTGTTGAAAATTTTGTAAGAACCTCCTTCACGCTTGGCTGTGTTTGCTCTTCTGTCAAAGTCACCATTGTGATACCCTTACTTAAGATGGCTTCCTTGGCTGAAGCCAATAGATTGAGACATTATCTTCCATTCAGCTTATTTTTTTTATGGACTGGAGAATGAAACAGTGGAATCACAACTTTTCCAAAACAATAACCTCTGAAAATAAATGTAACATAGATGATACATTCCAGAAATAAAATTTTGTAGGAAATTATAAGTATGAATGTTCCCAAAGATCTTTTCATCTTCATATAACTGTCTTTATCTCTTCCCTTCCCTTCCTAGTCAATTCAACCCAGGCAATGAATCCTCAGAAGGTCTTTGGTGGTCGATTTATTATATCTGATAGAATTCTTCTCTGCTGACTGGATATCCTGTTGAAATTATTCAGTGCAGTGCTTTTTCCTGACCTTTTTTTTTTTTTTAACTGATGGTTACATACTGGCTTTGAAGTAGTTGCCATTAAAACCTAGCATTTACCAGCAAGTACCATGTGAATTTTACAAAATCATCTTAATCGTCTGTGATGTAGCAAGTGATAATGCATAAATGAGTTTTTTGCTTATAATGATCTCATGCACGGCAGGTGCAGTGGAATATGCGTATTGCTATGTATAGTACAGCCTGCTCCGCCAGTCTTGTGACTGGTGAGCTCTCTAAGCTCAGGGAACTTCTGATATCAGAATACTTTTATCCCTTTTTATCATCAAAGGGACTTAAGTCTTCAGAAAACAAGAGAGATTCTTATGGCCTGAGGTCTGGGCAGTCATTTCTGGCATTCAGATGCTGGAACGCTTCTGATGCTTTGTTGTATATGAGCACTAATTTGCTATTCAATTGTCCTACAGGTCATTATGCTAGTATGCCACATTACCTTGCACCTAAGACTGTTTACAGATGTGCATTGCAAAGTAAAATAGTTGTTAGGATCTGAGTCTGAGACTATCAGATCTTAACACAGCAGTAGCTATTCA
Organism: Lathamus discolor; assembly: GCF_037157495.1. Lineage (NCBI taxonomy): Eukaryota > Metazoa > Chordata > Aves > Psittaciformes > Psittacidae > Lathamus > Lathamus discolor. The sequence continues at coordinate 26,039,498 of NC_088885.1, forward strand.
TGCATGCATATGTTGCAATGGTGAATGTTGACTGTAGTCCCCAACTCTACAATCCATGATGTCCGGGTGTTAGTACTTGAGCTACATTTATTCTGTCTGACCTGTTCTCTTGGTTATTACTGGCTCTATTTACACTGCTTTTTGGAATTCCTTGGGATATTTGAAATTAAAAGAGCTACATAAATATATACAAGAGTAACATGGCAGCAATGTTTATGTGTCAATTTTGGCACAACCGCATGCCAGTTGGGGGGAAAGCAAAGGCTAATACTCAACAGATGGCAAAGTCCTAAACCCTATAATAGCGGCTGCAGTTATTTTCATTACTGTTATTTAATGACACATACAATAGTTGGAAAAGACCTGAACTGAGTAATCCCAGCAAATATACTCCAAAGGACCAGATGCACTTCAAACTATCAAAATGGTGTTAGATGTTCAGGCTGAGTGCCACTTCTGTCCGCATTCTAGGTGTATTTACTGCTGAGTACTGGAAGCCACATTGCTTGCTATTATACACAGGGCTGGCATTTCCCCTTCAGTAGTAGCTGGGAACCAAACAAAAAAATTGTCTTTTATTGTATACAGAGAATTTATTCTATCTTGCTGATATGTTTGTATATTTTTATCACATATATAGTAACATCTATTAGTTTCAAATTTTTCAACATGTAGATCAAAACATTAAAAACTGGGAAAGGTTTGCTATGGAAGCCTAAAGAATTTTAAAAATAGATCATAAGCTTCTTTGAATGGTCCTGATAAAAATCATACAAGTTTATAGGAAAAAAGCATCAGATGATTATACTTCAGTATTTTACAAGGTTAAAAGTATTTTGTCCCTCTAGCTTAAGAAGCCTGTTTACTGTTTGTTTTTATCCTTGTATGGGATTTCAGTTTCATAATTTGGAGGGTTTTTTAATGATTTAGATTTTTATGATTGTTCTTTCCCAAATTTGAAGGATAAAATGATGATAATCTGTGCTCTAGCAGAAAAAGACACTGGTTTTTAGAAAATTGGATCATATTTGAATTTTCATATTATTAATTTGTATTGGTGTAAAAATAGTTCTTGTTGGTTGCCTGGAGATTTAGGAGTGAGCTACTCTGACCAATTTAAAAAAAAAGTCTCACAAAGCAGGCCTTTTACTGAGCTATTCATTACAACGTCTACCATCATGGTACATTCAGAGACTTTGACTCAGTTTGTGTTAACAAGGACATGCAGTGATCCCTTCATGTTTATTTTATATTTCTAAAAAAGGAAAAATAAAGTAAAATCATGTTGCTTTGTTTAACAATTCTGTACAAGCCTTCAAACACTACAACAAAGCTGGAATATTCCACATCTGCATTTGTGATCTAACACTTAAGACGGCTCCCACTGTGTCATGTTTTAAACTGTTTCTTCCCTCTGCTGGGCTAACAACATAATAGGGATCAGGAAAACACGGCACTGATAGAATCTCTGAAAAAAAATTCTAGGTTAAGCCTTGTTTCTGACCCTGCTTTCTGTAATTGGTGCAAAGCAGATTGAGAAAACCTGCAGAAAAAAATCTTGTTAAATCATACTGTTGTTTTGTCAGCTGATGTTGAGCTGCTTATATGAGGTCCTTGGTGCAAGTCCTGATAAATTCATGGTTTCTATAAAGTGGAGCATTAATAAAGCCATTAACAAGGGGGAAAACCCATAAATCAACCTGAATGGGAAACTGAAATTCTAGCACGACTTTTACAAATCTCCTAATAAAATGAGAGAGGCTGTTGGTTGTGGTGGTGGTCTGTTTTCTTTTTCTTTTTGCCTCTGCAGCCTTGAAAATTATATGGAGCATGTGCATCTAGAAAGGATTTTTTTTATTTTTGCAAGCAAGCTGTATGTGCATACTTGCACTGCTCACAGATATTTGTAGGAATTCACTCCTCAGTGTTTTCAGTGCATTTTAAAACAGGCTCTTTTAATTTTAAGCCTTCAGCAGAATTAATCTGGACATCATAGAGGGCTCGGGCACCTCTCCTCTGAAGACAGACTGAGAGAGTTGGGCTTGTTCAACCTGGAGAAGAAAAGGCTCCAGAGAGACCTTATATAAGGTCTTTCAATGACAAAAAAGCTGGAGAGCAACTTTTTAAAAGGACATGTAGTGATAGGACAAGGGAGAATGGCTTTAAGCTAAAAGAGGGTAAATTTAGATGAGACATTAGGAAGAAATTCTTTGTTATGAGGGTGGTGACACTAGCACAGCTTGCCCAGAGAAGCTGTGGCTGCCCAATCAAGGGCAGTGTTCAAGTCCACGTTGGACAGGTCTTCGAGCAACCTGGTCTAGTGGAAGGTGTCCCTGCCCATGGCAGGGTGAGTTGGAAATAATGATCTTTAAGTTCCCTTTCAACACAAGGAATTCTATGTGTTCTATCATTTGAGACCAGCCTTTCAAATTGATTTAGAGCCAATCACAAAAGATGACATCACAGACAAAGGTCTCAGGAATTTAGGATTTGTTTCTGTGATGTCCCATGCACCCTGGGGAAAGTAATTTTGCTTTAGATTATAGGTTTAAGTACCCGCATCAACCCAGTAGCTAGGGATACTGTGCATTGGAAGCAAAGACAGGCTTCTCACAGTCTCTGTCCAACATCCTGCCTACACCAGGAGTGGAGAAGGAAATTTTTTGCTGATTTGAAAATTAGGATACCTGCTGCAGAACAGAGGTACAAAGATGCAACTAGCCCGGGTTTGAAAGGGTATTAGTGAGTGGGCTTTACATGCTTATTTGAAGCAGCTTATTCAAGGCTATGAGGAAGGTTCTTTCTTCCTTTAGAGCACTGCAGAACTCTCCATTTTAAGTTTCAATCTTAATTAATCTGGACGCAGTTCTCAGACCTTTACTCAGTCTGGGTGGTCCTAGTGATGAGGCTTTGTGATTCTGCACTCAATGACAGAAACTAAATTGGAAGACTGTACTGAATGCAAGTCAGTTGAGTCATGTCTGTTTCCATCCTCCAGCTGTGCAATACGATAAATTATATTCTGAAGGCAAACAAATGATCACAAACTGTTTGACTACTAAGGTGCTGTGGTCTGTGTTAAATAAACAGCCAGCCAGCCAAGATGACACAGAGTAGTACAATCACAAAAATACCAGCTAATGATTCAAACAAGCCCTTCTCCCAATTTATCTGAATAAGTCTGAACCTCAGAAGTATCGTGGGCAAAGGTTATGTACAGATTTCGTCTGAACTTTATTTTTCCCTGGACTTAATGAGTACCTTTGAGCATTGCAGTCAAAAAACATTCCATCTGGTGACAGCTTTTGTACAAATGAGAAAAAAGGGTATTTTAAGCAAACTTCATGCTCAAATGGTACATTTTTGTTTGTTTCTTTGTTTCATAGTCTGCTTGTCTTGCATCACTTTAGAAGAACCATTTGATATTGTACAATTCCAATGCAAACTAAAAAATCATAATTAAACCCTTAATAATATATCTACTGCTATCAGTTATTGTCTTTGTTAAACTGAATGTTTTTGTACTACTTGAAAAGATCCATTAGAATTGTGAATCTACGCAAACTTTAATGATACCGGTGTCATGGAAAACCTGTTGACCTCTGGTCCTAGTTTAATAGATTGACATAATTGCAGATTCATTTACTGTAATAGCAGGCAGAAAATTAAAAGTACAAGTAATCTAGTATCATGCTGATACTAGAAGCCAATAGCTGAAAGTGCAAACCTGTCTATCATTTCAATTTGTATCGTTGAAAAGGATAAAAATCAGATTTATGAGCAGAAGGAGAGTGTGGGAACTATGCTAAACTGATCCAGAGGAATCAGCTTAGATTTTCAAAGGTAATTAGGAGCTCCAAGTCCTGTTTTGATGCTTGCAGAATCACTGCAATCAACAGGAGTTCAGGAGATTGGAGCACTGTTGTGAAACTGGTTAATTTGATGCAATTTGATTCTGTGCTTACTTCAGAAACTGATCAACTGAAAACAAACTAATACTGAGGCTCTGCATAAGAACATCATGCCCCTAAGGCAAGATTAAAGTGTACAAGTATGGGCCTTCAGAGTTCTTATGTGGCCAAAGAAAGTGTTGTATGAGCAGTACTATGGCTGTACTATTTTGCGGTAGTACTGCTTGAACTTGTTTACCAAGAACAATTCTGTACCACCTTTCTAATGCCCATAGTCCTCAACGCTGAAAGACCTTCACTGGCCTGTCTTTCCCACCTTCATGTTAATTTTATTTCTTCTTCTATTTCCTTTTTTCTCTCTTTAATCTTCTTCACGTGGATATCAGTGTTGACAGAAATTTGTGACTGAACCATATGCTTCTTCCAGTGGCTGGAAATGGTTTCTGTACATTTATGTCCTTTCATCTCCGTATGAACTTGGGAAGTGAATGTGGTCCTCTGGTCTGTGTGAGTGTATCCTGCCTCTGGAACTATCATGAGTTGCTTTGGTGGAGCTCCTGATTCTGTATGATTTTAGTTTTACATATATCCAGGTGCTTCAAATGAGACTGAGGCTATGTTGTACTAGGAGCTCTGTACATAAAGAGACTACCCGTCACAAGGAGCTTGAATCTAGTCAGCATAAGGCCAAAAAGGAAAAGTTAGTCATACAATGGAATGATGAAGGTTACATGACTCAGAGTAAACAAGTTGGAATTAGTTTCCTATTCTCTGAAATCCCACAATTCCCTGAAAGTCCACAGCTACACTGTGTAGCAGCCTTGAGCACTCTTATATGGAATGAATGGATGTAGCTTTAGGGACCATCAGTTGCTTGATAGTCCAGTTACTGAAACAATAAGTGAAAGCACACATCACCTTCCCTGTGGTTATTGCCTGTGTGCTCATGCTAACCATAGAATACGATAAGTAATGTGAGTTTTTTAATCCTCTCTCATTAAATTACTAACCACATATGGTCCCTGCGACTAATGATACCCGCAGAATAGGGTAAATGAAGAAGTAATACAATTATATCATCAATATCTTTTTAGCATCCACCATAGCTTAGAATCATAGAATCATAGAATAGTTAGGGTTGGAAAGGACCTCAAGATCATCTAGTTCCAACCCCCCTGCCATGAGCAGGGACACCTCACACTAAACCATGTCACCCAAGGCTTCATCCAACCTGGCCTTGAACACTGCCAGGGATGGAGCACTCACAACCTCCCTGGGCAACCCATTCCAGTGCCTCACCACCCTAACAGGAAAGAATTTCCTCCTTATATCCAATCTAAACTTCCCCAGTTTAAGTTTGAACCCATTACCCATTGTCCTGTCACTACAATCCCTGACGAAGAGTCCCTCCCCAGCATCCCTATAGGCCCCCTTCAGATACTGGAAGGCTGCTATGAGGTCTCCATGCAGCCTTCTCTTCTCCAGGCTGAACAGCCCCAACTTCCTCAACCTATCTTCATACTGGAGGTGCTCCAGTCCCCTGATCATCCTCGTGGCCCTCCTCTGGACTTGTTCCAGCAGTTCCATTTTTTTTTATGTTGAGGACACCAGAACTGCACACAATACTCCAAGTGAGGTCTCACAAGAGCAGAGTAGAGGGGCAGGATCACCTCCTTTGGCCTGCTGGTCACGCTCCTTTTGATGCAGCCCAGGATACGGTTGGCTTTCCGGGCTATGAGAGCACACTGAAGCTGACTCATGTTCATTTTCTCATCAACCAGCCAGTTCTTTATCCACCGAGTAGTCCATCCATCAAATTAATGTCTCTCCAATTTAGAGACAAGGATGTTGTGTGGGACAGTGTCAAACGCTTTGCACAAGTCCAGGTAGATGACATCAACTGCTCTCCCCTTGTCCATCAGTTCCGTAGTCCCATCATAGAAGGCCACCAGATCGGTCAGGCAGGATTTCCCCTTAGTGAAGCCATGCTGGCTGTCACCAAGCACCTTGTTCTTTTTCATGTGCCTTAGCATGCCTTCCAGGAGAATCTGCTCCAAGATTTTACCAGGCACAGAGGTGAGACTGACTGGTCTGTAATTCCCCAGGTGATTCATTTTCCCCTTCTTGAAAATGGGGGTTATATTTCCCTTTTTCCAGTCATCGGGAACTTCACCTGACTGCCATGATTTTTCAAATATGATGGCCAGTGGCTTAGCAACTTCATTTGTCAGCTCCTTCAGGACCCGTGGATGGATTTCATCAGGTTCCATGGACTTGTGCATGTTCAGATTTTTAAGATGGTCTCGAACCTGATCCTCTCCTACAGTGAGCCCACTAGCCATTTTCACAGTCCCTGTGTCTACCGTCCAAGACTTGGGTGGTGTGGTAGGAGCCTTTGCCAGTGAAGACCGAGGCAAAGAAGTCATTAAGAACCTCAGCCTTCTCCAAATCCTGTGTAACCAGTTCTCCCGAGAGCTTCCTCAGGGGGCCTATGTAGTCTGTTTTTTGTTTGCTATGTATCTGTAGAATCCCTTCCTGTTATCCTTAACATCTCTGGCCAAGTTTAATTCTAACTGGGCCTTAGCTTTCCTAACCTGGTCCCTAGCTTCCCGGACAACATCCCTGTACTCTACCCAGGCCGCCTGTCATTGCTTCCACTTTTTATAAGCCTCTTTTTTCCTTTGAATTTTCCTCAGCAGCTCCTTATCCATCCAAGGAGGTCTCCTGGCCCTCCTGCCGCACTTCCTTCTAGTTGGGATGCAGCACTCCTGAGCTTGTAGCAGGTGATCCTTGAATATCAACCAAGAGTCTTGGGCCCCCCTGCCCTCCAGGGCTATATCCCATGGAACCTTACTAAGCACCTGAAGAGGCCAAAGTCTGCTCTCTTGAAGTCCAGGGCAGTGAGCTTGCTGCACGCTCTTCTCACTGTCCTGGGGATCTCAAATTCGACCGTCTTGTGATCGCTGCATCCAAGGCTGCCCTGGAGCACCACATTCTCAACGAGCCCTTCCCTGTTGGTGAGCACAAGGTCAAGCATGGCACCTCTCCTTGTCGGCTCCTCTATTACTTGCAGAAGGAAGTTGTCTTCCACACAATCGAGGAACCTCCTGGATTGCTTGTGCCGTGCAGTACCGTCGTTCCAACAGATGTCAGGGTGGTTGAAATCCCCCATGAGAACAAGGGCCTGCGAGCGTGAGGCTTTTCCTATCTGTCTGTAGAGTGCTTCATCCACAGGTTCTCCTTGATCAGGCAGTCTGTAAACAGATCCCCACAGTAAGGTCTCCCATGGCTGTTTTCCCTTTAACCCTGACCCACAAACTCTCTGTAAACTGCTCACCTGTCCCCAGACAGAGTTCCATACTCTCCAGCCTATCCCTAACATAAAGGGCAACTCCCCCTCCCCGCCTGCCGGGCCTGTCTTTTCTAAAGAGCCTGTAGCCTTCCATTCCAACACTCCAGTCATAGGAGCCATCCCACCATGTTTCTGTGATGCCTATTATATCATACCCCCGTAGATGTGCACACATCTCTAATTGCTCTTGTTTGTTCCCCATGCTATGGGCGTTTGTATAGAGGCATCTGAGCTGAGCTCCAAATGAAGCCGGCTCGTTGGCTGGAGCAACTGGAATATATCTACATTGCTCCGAGCATTTATTATAGGTGCTGGCAACTGACTGGGTGTGTTGGGATGGAATGATGCCCCCCTCCCCCAACACATCTAGTTTAAAGCCTCCTTGCCCAGTCTGGCAAGCCTCCTATGAAAACTGCTCTTCCCCTTTATCAGACCAGCTCCACCAGCCCCCAGTAGACCTGGCCTACGAACTTCAGTCCTGTGTTCAAGACACCCAAACCCCTGACTATGACACCACCCTTTTAACCATTTATTAACCTGGCCAATCCTCCTAGCTTTTTTTAGGTCCTCCCCTGTGTCCTGGAGAATTGACGAAAAGACTATCTGAGCACCGGAGCCCGTAACCACCTCTCCCAGGGCTCTGTAGTCTTTCTTTATGGTCCCCAAGCTGCTACTATCTATACCCCTAGCACCCACATGGATCACCAGGAGTGGGTAATAGTCCGTGGAACTTACTAGAGCAGGCAGCCTCTCTGTAACATCCCTGATTCATGCCCCTGGTAGGCAGCACACCTCCCTTGAGATGTGGTCAGGCTGACAGACGAGTGCTTCCATCCTTTTCAAAGTAGAGTCCCCTATTACTACGACACGCCGCTTTTTCTTGGTAGTGCCAATAGAGATCTTTACCTGTGCATAATCTGGCTGTTTGTGGTGCAAGTGCGTTTCCCCGTTAGCCTCCTGCAGGACAGCAAAGCGGTTCTGCGTGGGGACAACAGATTTAGGAGGAAGCCCCTTACTGTCCTTTTCCTCCTTCTTTTGTTATTTTTCTTTGTCACCAATTCCCAACTTCCCGGGTTGGTGGCCTCCTTCTTTCCTTCATGAGCTGGAGGGGAAGCTTGAGGCCCCTGCACAGTTTGGGGCTGGAGCAAGCAGCCCTGCTTCCTCTCAGCTACCCTGACACCTTGCAGCCCGCTAATAGCATTCCGCAGCTCAGCCCCTGCTGCAGGAGGACTTCCACTAGGGGGCACCGAGTGCAGCCCTGCCCATCGTGCACCTTTCCCTCACAAGACCAGTGCAGGCACTCTCTATACCCCGAGCTCTGGACTGCAGCCTCCCCTCTCATCGGCTCTGTCTGGGTGCCTACGCTGGCCACCGCTGGGGCAGCCAGAGCAGAGCTCCTAGAGTAGGCCCTGGCCATACAATGGGTGCTCACCATCCCGCTCGCATGCCTGCGTGAACTGCCACGCAAACTGCCTCGACCCACTCTTGTTTGCTTGATCTGGTTTAACATCTGGGGCTGTGATAGAGCTGTTTATAAAAGATAACACTTTTTGAATTGCTATCCACTTTTGTTACACTAAAGCACTTTTCACCCTTACCCTAAGTGAATTTCTAATTATGAAAATCAGGCAAAAAATTCCAGTTACAGTGTGTATATCAGCAACTTAATATCAGAATAATATCTATTTCAAATTGTGCTTATAGAGAGAATGAGATTTCAAATGTCCAAAAAATAAATCAATAACGAAAGAATCTATTTGTAGCATTTCCTTTTCACTCACATCACGACATTACATTTGTAGAGGTGAAACTTAAAATTGGTTTGCTTGTGTTTGCATTGATGCTTCCCATGTTTTATGTATGTAGACAAAAGAGAAAGCTTTTTTCCTTCTTCTCTTAAGCTATTATTTCAACTACAAGGGAGAATTTCTACTTTTTAGCCATCTGCCTGTGGTAAGTAGTGAGGAAATTCATGGGAATCTTTTCAGTGATAGTAACTAGAGCAAGGCCATCCTAACTACCTACTACGTCCTACGTCCTAACTACCTAACTACTGTTTACTGAAACAAACTGTTTCTAGCTAGTCAAACCTCTCATGCAGGGTGCCAAACTCTGAAACTTCTGTCTCTTTCTTGAGGGTAGACAGTGAGGTCTCATTTATATCTGGAAAACAAGTCCTTGAATATCTGAATTGAGGCTCTTAAACTGATCCACTTGAAATAAGAAACTAGTCCTAAAAATAAATATTTGGCTATTTAAATTGTAGTTAAACTCTATGATACACTACTAAAAGAGATTAGGTAGAAATAGATTACATAGAATTACTGGAGTGTAATCACAAAGTTAAGAAATATAAAAATATTACTGTTAATATATCATTGTCAAATTAGGTGACTATGTTGTTATATACTGCAAAGTTCAACTCTTTTATTAATGACTTATGAGTGGAATGTAGACTTTGCATGTATGCAGTGTCTTTAGAAATAAGTATCTCTGCTTCTTTATGTTGTGTAGAATCTGAACCTGCTCAATACTTGTTTAGCTCATACTATTTAGAGAGTTTAGATTTGTCCCACAAGGAAGCAAACAATTTTCATAAAGCAATAAGGAAAGAAATAAGAGCAAACTATTATCTGAATAGATAGATTTAAAATCCATTGTTTAAAAAGCTCTTTTGTCATCAGCAGAGTGATGGATTATTTCTTTGCATGAAAATGGCAGTAATTAGTTATAATACCTGAGAGAACTCGATAAATATTTTCTATATTAAGAGACCTTATTATTTGTATTCTAGGAGTGTCTAGAAGACTCCTGTGAGATCAGAGCCCCATTGTTCTAGGAAATATATAAGAACAGCTGCTATCCTAAGCAGGATGAAATCCAAAATAAATGTCAGGGAAGACAGGAAAGGAAACAGAATAGCAGAGAAAGAAAATTAAATGCCTAATGGCATAAAGTTACCAGCAGAGCTAGGACTGTGTTCAGGCTGGTCTCTTTAAAGCTATCCTGGAGCTTTACCTATTGGAGCAGGTACCTCTCCTTCTTATCCTATTCCTTTTGACTTCCAGCCCATCCCTCAGTGCAACAACCAAGCTCTGATAACTGCCATCAAGGCCTTACTCAGCTCCTCGTCTTGTGGATACCTCGCGCCAAGTCTCTTACAGGACATTTCTGTTCTCTGAGTATGATGTGAGAATAATGTTAATTTCTTTTGAGATGGTTCATCTATCCAGAGTCACAACTCATCCATTACACTTAGATAGGACAGTGAGTTTGCTTTAGATTTCTTGGTATTTCTCACTTCTTTCACTTACTCTTTATGCCTCCTCTTTTTTGCCAAGTTTGCAACTGTAACTTGCAGGCACCCTGTTCTTCTGCAGACTGTTATCATTACCCATCTGCCCTGCTGTTCTTGATCCTATATAAGTGCGTGGTGGATTATGAGTCAGGTGAGTTCTTTGCTGATGTTTTCCAGATAATTCAGTACATTATAAGAGTAAACCATATTTTCTGTCCTTTTTTATTGTGGATTTTCTTCACCTTCTGAACAGAAATGGGCATGAAATAGCCATCAAGTTAATATACCTAAGAAGGAGGCAAGCCCATGTGGACATCCATGTCCTGAATAGAGTCCTCCACATTCTTTTTCTTATGCATGCCCCAGTTTAATAAGAATTTCACAAATTACTGCCCCAGGCAGCTGAAATAATGAAATGGTTTGGGGCAAAAGCAAGTGGGTACAGAAAGTTTGGACAGGGAACTCAAGTGGGCCTATTCAGGTGAGAGTAATGCTCTGCATGGAGTCCCTTCATCTTGTGCCAATGTCCCTTAAGACGCAGTAAAGCAGGATGGGATAGAAGAGTTTTGGGGACAGTGACTCTGTCATAATATGAATCTTCTGCAGTTCCCACACCATTTCCTCTTAGTTTATACATCTTTCTGAAATTTTTCTCAATCTTTATTTGTTATTGCTCTGACAATTGGCCTTCCCTTCTGTGTAGGCTCTAATTCTAAATCCTGAGATTCTTTAATTCAAGTATTACTTTTGTTCAGCAAAGGTCTCCTGAGACCCAAAGTAGGCTGTGCTATTGGGTAAATCTTTCTGGGAGCACCCATTGACCAAGATCTTCCGTAATCTAGATTGCAACTGAAACACCCTCTTTCCCTGTTTCTTCAAAAGAGTATTCTTTCCCTTCATCTTACATTTAAGAATAGGTTTATGGGGGTTACCTGCTTATAGCTATTCACTGATTGAGTTATGCAGCTGGTACCTTTATGTTACCCTTTTCTGTGGTTCTTCTTCAGGGTGAATTAAAAAGTTAAGTGACAGTAGGATTAAACCCAAGGTTTGAGGGGTTTTTTTATGTTACACTGTCTCTGTAAAGAAACAAATAGCACTACAGATATTCCTAGAGGCTGAAGTAATTAAAAAATATTTCTGTGGTGCATGCTTCCCACAGCTGGCCTGTTGGGGAGTCTGGCTAAGAAAGGCATTCAGCAAAATTTCTAGTATTTACTCCAGTTTCATATTACCACTGTGATTTGTGATTCTCCTTTAGCTGTAGTGTGTTCCATGTTAGAGTTTGATCTTGATAACATCTAGAGAAAAGCTTTTGTGAGTTCATAGTATGAATTGCATAGATGCATTGGCAGACATATGCTCAGACTTTTGCTGACAGGTCAGGCTATTTATTTTTTTTTCTTTTTACCTTAAGTGTGTGATACTGTTTCTACCAGGTGAACTGTGCAGTTGCAAGTTGAAGAGTACACTGCTGTCAGGCGCCAAAAAATGATGGGGTCTACTTACAATTGAGGCAGCATTCAGGGGATTATGAAATAAATTTCTCCAGCTGAAATAATGATATATGCTACTAGTGAATGTATTTCCAAGAGAAATTTCTCCTTTTTAGAGATCAAATTCTCAAGAAGAATGATAGTTTTTTCTTTGGCCAAAACCTCAAGCAACTTTAGAATTGTTGATTTGCCATGTATTAAATTTAAAGACCTATAAGTGTCATCTATTCCTGACCCAAAATAACCTATAGCTGGTCCTGAGGTTATCAGATCTGTCACTGAATCCCAAGACTAGCGCAGAGCTGCTGCAATTGTATATAGGAATGCAAATACAGTGTTAGTTGCAAGATAAAGACCCATAATAGGATAAACAGCATTTGAACAGACAAAAGTCACAGGAAACAGGATGGGAAACCTTATAAACTCACGTTTTTTTGGGATAATTTTCAAAATGTCTGTTTTAGCTGAAACTCACAGCCCAGATAGTTTTAGTTAGATGAAGTGTATCGGCAGGGCATTGTTGGATAAATGAAGCTTGTTCAGCACCCTAAGACAGATTCATGTACCTAAACTTAGTTGCATAGAGTAATTTTTGTTGCCTTAGGTTATCTGATATCTTGGATAACTTAGGGTATCTCAAATGATACTAGATGGCTATGTTTAAACACATAATGTGTGTCTGACACTTTTGCAATATTTCAGAGACATTTGTCTACATTCAGCTAGCTCCATATTCCTGGTTACATAGTTCTTGAGTAAGCATACCTTTGTACAGGCAAAGTCTATATTTCCAGACTTTATGAGAGAAACATATCTCAGGAAAAGGACAAAAACCCGACATACAAGATAGCCCATCTTTTATCTTTTGTTTAGTGAGCATTTCTGTCCATGAAGTCTTAAATAAATTGCTTTGAAATTGGTGTATTTATTCTTGGCGTATTCTTGAGTGTATTTATTTGACATCAGGTACAATATTGTTTCAGAAATATTATTATTGTGCATTATACTTGTTTGGTTTGCGTGTGCGTAGGAGTGTGAACACATTTATGCAAGTATATTCCCAAGATATCTTCTGTTTCTGTCTCTCTGGGGAAGTCATAACTCTGGGTGATCAGATCTTATGATGTGGAGATATAAGTAAATAATAGGTGTAAAGAAAGAATAAAGAAGACAATGAAGAGGCAGTCAGACTCTAAATGTAAAGTATATAGGAGGATCTCAAAAAACAAACTCCGACAAACAACTGGTTACTCTTCCTTAGGCACAATTACAGTTAATAGCCAAGAATAAATATTTGTCAAGGTAGTGAAATTACATATTTACACCACAGAAATTATAGAAGGTGATCTAATAAAGGTACACGTAAGAATTTTACATCTGTTATAGTATCAGTGTGCTTTTTTAAAATTCAAGCGTTCGGTGTTGCCAGGTGCTGTGAAAACTAGGGAGTCTAATGTTCAGATAAGACTAATAGTGCAGTGATGGTGTTATTTGTTAAAGTGATCTAACAATACATCCACATAATTTATATTGTGTTTGATTATAGGTTGGGATTACACCTGTGAATTTCTTGGCTTTGGGTAGACAGAAACTTTTGCTCTTTAAATCAAAACAAACAAAAAACTCTACAGATGAACATAGGGATTTTGTTTAAAGCATTGAACTCATGTCTTAGTATCATATACTCTGGCGTTTTGAACAAGTACCCTGTAAGCCACACTTCTTTTTTTGACTTATTCAGGAATACCTCATTTAAACAGAGTTTCCTGTTTCCACTGAGTTTGTTCTCTCGAGGGAATTACTTTTAATATTTTTTCATAAATGGCAGTGTTCACTTGCAGGTACAGTTGATTTTGGGTTTTAGATATGCATTTAAAACAATATTTCTAAAAATGTATAGTTTTAAACAATGGGATTTAATCCAGCAATTTCCAGTTTGAATCCTGAAGGATTAGTACACAGGTTCTGTTCTGGCTTCTTTATTTTTTTCCCTCTTAGCTCAACAAAGACTAAATTTGTTGAACTTTATGGCATTCTGTAAGTTGATCTATACATCGGTATTTGTTTTAAGAAAGGACTAGCTGGAGCTGGGTTTTATTCTGTTATTTCAAAAGACATCTCAATTCTTTGCTCAGCTGTAATAATCAGTTGTAATTTTCATAACACAGCAGCCAGACATTAAAGTAGGTAGAAATGGCAAATAAATGAAAGAAAGGGCACATAGATCTTTTAGTCACAACACTGTATTCAAGAAACATAATGATCATTATATAGCCCTAGATAAATGATGTTATCTTCAGCTAATTTTTCTTGATTAAAAAGCTTTTGATGATCTATGAAAGTAAGCATGGCAAACTCTGTCTTTTGAAGAAAATTTCATAATAATGAAATGCTACATGGTAGCTTTGAATTCTACATATGATTCTTTTCCAAGGTCAATGACCTATTTATCCTTCTTTTGGCTCAGTTATGCCCATTTGCAGCTTTCTTCCTATTAGGCATTGTTTATTAAAAAGGAACAACAATAAGAAATTATCTGTGACAAGATATGCTACTCTCCAATAAGAATATCAGGTGCCTCTTCTGCTGATTTTGAAATAACTATATGACTTGTCAAATCAAAAGTAGTAACAAAACAACTCAGTCTAACTGGAGCTAACGATTGCCTACAGCGACAACCACTAGATAAAAAAGAGGGGCATTAAATGCTCATTGAAAGTAAAAAGGAAGGCAAAAATGATTCAGATAGGTAACTTTAATTAAATCAAAGCAGAATAAAGATGAAGTACAGTTGCAGATGAATATTGAAATCAGCCATCGGCAAAATTTTAGTGTAATGAAGTACAGTATCAGTTCAAGTGTGACAATAATTCAGAAACATACCTCAGCGAAGGTATGACTCCAAGGGCAGGCCATAAATAACAACTATACCAAAGGAAGGTCCAGCTCAATGAATAAACACAACTCACTACTGAGTTTATACTCACCCTGACTCACTATTGAGATTATACTCATGTATCAATTTCAATGAAGGCCAGCTGTTATAAAACTGAAATATCACTATGACGAATCAAGCTCAGATTCTCATTTCTGTTTTTTCATCACCTTGACATTAAAGATTCTTAGCAGTGCTTGCCATGTTTGTCTGCTTTCTCCTTGGTCATCATTTTATGTGGTTATGCAATAACAGTATAAGAATGATTTCCCAAGAGATTTGTGACTTGAATGTCTTCACAGAATTCTGGCTGTATGGCTTGCTACTGAATTTACTTGGGACCTTTTTTCTTTTTTTTTCTACCCTACATTTTTCATAAACTTCCTACAGGTTCCTACCAGAACTTTTCCAAAGACACATAGTTTTGCCTTCATAATCCCATATAGCTGGCAAATTGTTCAGGAATTTCCCATGCCATAGTCTACTTCTCAATCATATACACAGAATTTTACCGCCCAAGTAACATTATTAGGCAGCTCTATCACTGCAGTAGAAAGAACGTGTTGGAAAACGCTATCACACAGTTCTTAAAATCTATTTAAAATATATATGTTGATCATACCACAAGTTTTTTTGTCACCGAGGCATTAAAAATGTCTGATACATAGAGATGACATTTATAAAACATTATATATGCCTGGAAACACTTCCATTCTCCTATTGTTTGTTGCCTGTAATGGCAAAGTCTATGTAAACCTCTTAAAGATAGGATTCTATGAATTGTAACAAGTAGAGAAAGCAGACTGTCTTTCTTTACATTGCAACTTCCTGTTTGAAATTAGAAATATGCCTGCTTTCTTCAGTTCCTTAAGCATTTTCACAGACTTCTGTATCAAATTATTGGATGAAGTCTTCAAGACTACAAGTTCCTGTGTGATGTACTGTAGGTTACCCTGCTCTTGCAGGGGGGTTGGACTAGATGATCTTTTTAGGTCCCTTCCAACCCTTGGGATTCTGTGATTCTGTGATTCTTTTTTTAAGATTTCAGCAGTAACTCTGTCAACATCGACACCTGGTGCTTGTTATTCCTAAGAGTTCTGATTGCCTCTTGAATCTCTTCAAAATTTGGTTCAGCTGCCTGGAAAGTGGCCATTTGTTGTTGGCCTTTTCATTCTCTTTATGGAGTTTGTCTAAGTACTCCTACCCTATTTCTGTAGTTGCATTCCTTGTAATAAAATTGTTTCCATTTTTATCTTTTATCAGACTTTCTCATAGTTGGTATTTCTTCCTTCATGCATTGACACCCACATAAAATCCTTGCACAGTCTCAGCCTCCCTAAACTCAGTCATCAAAAGGAAATTCTCTACAAGCTATAGTCCTCTGAATAGACCCCTTCCTGCCTGAGGAACAAATGTGCAATTTGCCAGTGCTCACCATCATACCATAATAAGTATCTCCTCCAAAGGAACCATTGAAAGCCCTGAATCTTGTATTTGTATTTCCCAGAATATAATTTATTTCACCTAGCTCACTAAATGCCTTCATGGAAACTGGGAAGAGAAATTGGTAAAACTGAGCAAAACTACGCATCAGTGAGCTCCTACAGAAAATCAATGATGGATATAAGCATCCACTTTCCAGTCCAAGAACACTTCTCTCAAAATAATCCTTCCCTTTCTGACCTTTTAGGCCTGATGCTCAAAGGAAAAGTACGAAATAGCTTCACGAGAAAATTTTGGTAAGCAGAATTTCTAGTGCCATTGGATACTAATAATCTAGACCTTATATCTACAGATTTCATGGAACAGTAATGGTCATCTTTTTTTACACCAACTTCCTATATTTCTTTGCTAGTAATTACGATAATACTCGCCTGTGCCTCCCAGTTTATCACCTAAAGTCTTACCAAAATTCTACTTCTTGGTAATAATCAACTCTTCTTTCTCAGATTTTGTAACCAGTTTTCAGTATATCTAATTGTCTTCAAAACATGGTGAGGATTTTTTTTCTCATGTTCCACAGGAATTTCTCTGCTTCTTCTCTGTACACATATTTCCTAGGTGAGCACATCTCTATCCTTTCTCTGTAGCCCCCTCTTAGGTAGTAGAAATCTGGCAATTAAGTTATTCTTTAGACTTTTATCCAGACTGAACCCAGTTTCTTCAACCTTGCATGTTATACCCTTTGGCACCTTAGCCATCTTTACGGCAATCCTCTGGGTTGCCTCCAATATGTTAACATCCCTCCTGTACCAAGGCATCCAAGACTGGACTTAGTGTTCTACATTCAGTTAGCTATGTCCTGAAGACACAAAGGTTACTCATGTTTTTAGTAAATCTATTCTGATTTGTTCTCTTCCTGGTTTGTGTTGTCTTGGTAGACTTGCACCTTATCCTTCATCCTTTTCATATTCCTCCGTATCACACTGATTACACCAGCACACTGTCCATGTTGCATATTAGTTCAAAGTTCTTCCAAAGATCTTTCAGCTAATTCAGTCTCCTTTCTACAAAGTGGTTCCAGGCATCATAGCGCATGGGGTGATGTAAGATTTTGACAATTTTTTATTAATAAAATTTATATTTTTGCTTGGTCTTTAGAAAATCTTTTCAATTGCTTTTGCCCACTGGATTTGAATTGTCTAGTTATCTATAAGTTTGCTACTTATTACTTCCTTCAAAAAGTGAGCTATCAAAGTCTTTATTAGTAATGTTTTATGTTACCTTGCAGGTCAGTGATAGATGTTTGTAAACCATGTGGGACCACAAGCCCTGCAAATTTCATGTCTAAGGTTTAGCATTAATATCTTCTCCTGAGCAATTTCTCTAAGAGGTTACATTTCTTCCTTTTCTTCCTAATCCTTTATTTTTTTTTGCAGCAAAGCTCAAAATAAACCCTTCAAATGTGAGCATTATTTTAAGTTAAGGATACATCAGGCAGTTTGAGATTTTATACCCATTTTACTTTTCTTCAAATAAGTGAGCACTCTCAATGCATATATTTTGTGTACTGGAACAGGTCATCTCCCTCTCTGTCATAGTCCACCTTGTTTTGTGATTGTGCACTCTTGGATGCATAATGGAGATAAGGCCACTTATGCATAAAGAAACATAGCTTAAATGAACTGTAAAGCTTTGTGTTTTATGGGACAGAACTTTCTGATCTTTTTCCCTGGGTGTTTTATTCAAAAGATCATAGAATCATAGAATGGTTAGGATTGGAAAAGACTGG
This sequence comes from Lathamus discolor, assembly GCF_037157495.1. Classification (NCBI taxonomy): domain Eukaryota; kingdom Metazoa; phylum Chordata; class Aves; order Psittaciformes; family Psittacidae; genus Lathamus; species Lathamus discolor. Next base: position 26,057,722 of record NC_088885.1, read on the forward strand.
AAAGGACCTTAAGATCATCTATCTCCAATCTGCCTGCTACGGGCAGGGATGCCTCACACTACACCATGTCCCCCAAGGCCCTGTCCAACCTGGGCTTGAACACTGCCAGGGATGGAGAATTTACCATTTCTTTGGGCAATGTGATTGAGTGCCTCACCACCCTCTCAGTAAAAAACTTCTTCATTATATCTAATCTAAACTTCCCCTGTTTAAGTTGAAACTGTTACCTCTTGTCCTATCGCTACAGTCCCTAATGAAGAGTCGCTCTCCGGCATTGGCTTCCCCCTTCCTATACTAGAAGGCTGCTATAAGGTCTTCAAGCAGCCTTCTCTTCTCCAGGCTGAACAGCATCAACTTTATCAGCATGTCTTCATATGGGAGGTGCTCCAGACCCCTGATCATCCTCATGGCCCTCCTCTGGACTTGCTCCAACAGTTCCATGCCCTTCTCGTGTTGAGGACACCAGAACTACACAAAATACTCCAAGTGAGATCTCAAGAGAGCAGAGTAGAGGGGCAGGATCACCTCCTTCAACCTGATGGTTACGCTCCTTTTGATGCAGCCCTGGATACAGTTGGTTTTCTGGGCTGTGAGAGCACACTGCAACCAGCTCATGTTAATTTTTTCATCAACCAACACCCCCAAGTCCTTCTCTGCAGGGCCGCTCTGAATCTCTTCTTTGCCCAATCTGTAGCTGTGCCTGGTATTGCTCCGACCCAGGTGTAGGACCTTGCACTTGGCTTGGTTGAATTTCATGAGGTTGGCATCAGCCCACCTCTCTAGCCTGTCAAGGTCCCTTTGAATGGCATCCCTTCCCTCCAGCGTATCAACTGAACCACATAACAGTGTCATCGGCAAACTTGCTGAGAATGCACTCAATACCACTCTCTGTGATACACAACTTTAAATTGTGTCCATAGACTGTAGATCTGGTAACTGATTATTCTCCCTAACTGCAGTTTTACATGATTATAATGCTTTTCCTTTCTTGAAGAAGTTTTGTTTTTAGGTATTTTTTTTTTTATTTATTTTTTGTTGTTTTGGTTTGGTTTTGTATTTTTTCTTGCTTTGTTTTTTTGTTTTTGTTTGTTGGTTGTGTTTCTTTTACTTGTATCATTACACAAATAATCAAGGTGTAATATCGTAATCTGTTGTTATTTTACATTTTTTCAGCTCACTTAAATTACCTCTCATGCTGTCTTGCAAGAACATTTCTCACTAAATCAGAATACAATTTCAGGTGAAGAGGTCTGATGGAATTTGGAGAGAGATTGAAATTGATATTGACATAAGATACATTGAAATTTATATTAGGAAAATAATCAAAACCCAATGGATAAAATCAGGAAAAGATAAAGAGAAATTATGGGTTATTGATGGTTTTGATTTGTTGGGGGTGTTTTGGTCTTTTTCCTTTTTTGCCTTTCCCTTTTCCTTTTCCTTCCTTCCTCCATGAACATTTGAGTTTCTTCTTAAGGCCCCTCAACTTTTTGAGATTTTGGTAGCTCTCTGAAACCACATGGACTAAGTAAAAAAGTTTGCTAGCAATATTTGTGTGAATAGAAAGTCCTTACTGTGAGTTGGCAAAGCTGAGCTTCTGCTATCCTTATAGCACATGGACCTTTTTCTATACATTGCATGGAGTGAAGATCTATTCTTTTATGACATGTACCCATCAGTTGCATACCTATCACTAGCAGGTTCTGACTATAGAAAACAGAGCTTTGATAGGCTGCATTATTCATTATTTTTTTACAATAGGTTTCAGATGTGAAAGTTGTAAAGAGCTGAATTTCTCTTAAGATAATAATTTACAATTAAACGGAGACCGGTTGATGAGGCTTAACACAATGTTGTCAACATGGAATCAAATGGGGGATAGTACATTCGCATTTGCTGTCATTATAAAGTGAGATTATGTTAACAGTATGGAGCTGCCTCACTCCCCTAGGAGCACAAAGAAACTCCACAGCTACAATTCTAAAATGCTTCTTGAAGGGGTGGAGATTACACCTGCTCCACATTGACTCCAAACTGCTTCTGTGCTAGAATAGCCTCCAGCTCTGCCTACTGCTTGAGCTGCAATTGCAGGTTTACCTCCCATTGATGTGCTATGGGATTAATGAACTACTAAATCTTTATGACTGCTTAAATTCTCATAATTAAACCATTTTCTCATAACTCAGATTGATTAAAAGGATAGAACACAGAATTTAGTCTTTCATAAGCATGTTATAATTTGTCAGCTTACATTATTAGTATTCTTTGTTTACAAAATGAAAACACAAAGTATCAATTTCTCCCAAAGTCCTGTCTCACTTGAGCAACACAAAGTCAGTGACTTCATGTTTTTCTCTACACAGAACACACACACAGCAAAACTGACAGCTTACATACAAAAATGAGTAACTGCTGTATAACTTATTGATATCCATGTACAATTTGATAGCTGTGTAAGTTTATGCATTTTTCTCAGAGCTGTATCTTGTTAGAAAGGTGCTGAAGTTCTTCTTCAACTGATAGACAATTATCAGCTGAACATGTTAACAATCTGTACTTCTATCTAAAGTAATTTCTACATCTCTGTGTAGTATCCACAGTGATAATGTGGCAGATTGGAGCAATAACTACCCTTCTTGTGAACAAGGGTTGTTCCTTGACCATTGCGTGAGTGTTAGATTAATCTGGCAGAAAGAGCCAAAGTGTAAAAGGAAAGATACAGTGGCTAAGGACATATATGTAGAGGACTTAAAAGCCAGACTGGGAGCATCAGCCCTCATTGTCACTCTGAGATCCATGTAGAGGAAGCTCATTCATAGGAAGGGCTCCTTTTATTGCAGGTGCAGGGATCCTTTGGGTGTGTGTATTGCAGAGGATTACATATAAATTTAAGACCAGAACATGGAAATAATGTTCAGCTGTGAGGCATTGAAATGTGTGATTAGAAGAACATTTGCTTTTCATTCCATTCTCCATCGCCTCATCACCAGTGGAACAAAAAATTCTCTCTCTTCCTAAAGAAAAAGACTTCACTTACCATGGGAAGTGCCAGAGCAGGGGTGTGTGCCTTCAAAAGCATCAGGACTTGAACACTACTCAGCAAGCAGTGGCAGTCAGTAAAGGAAGAAAGGAAATTGGTAATCCACAAGGAAGTCCTCATCCTTTCCTTGAAGAGAATCCTATTTGTTCTGTCCTAAAGGGCAGGAAAAAGGTGGAGAGAAAATGGTGCTAAACTTCCCTGTCCTCTATGGAAAAAAAATGTGCTGAAACACGAGCTTTTCTCTCTTACCCATAGTTCTTCTCCTTTTCAAATGTTTGGTTGTTGGTTTTTTTTCTGAGCAAAGGATGAATTAGTCCTTCACTTGTGTGTTCCCTTCTGAAAGAGGAGAGAGGACTTCAGTATTATAGTGCTTTCTATAATTACTTGCTAGAAACTAACACAAAAAAGGAAGTGTGAACATGTTTTTAGGAGCTAGCAAAATATAATGAGAAGGAAAAGCCTTTTCTTCTGATTATTATTTATATTATCAGCACCAAAGAGCTCTAAGTCATAAACCAGGACTACATGGGGAGGCTGTAATTCAAATATAAGAGACAACACATGGATCCAGACAGCTAAAGGAGCACAAGGAAACAATGAGGCAATGTTGGTCAGTATGAGAGAAAATGTCTCAGTGCGCTATTATCTTAAACATTTTCTCATGTTTTTTTGTAGGCATCACAGCAAGAGAGTTTTAATGAGGGATTTGAAGGAAGATAATGAGGTTGTGTGGCAGATGCTTGGAAAAAAAACAGAGAGGCTTGTTTAAAATTATCTGACAAATGGGTGATGGAAGCCAACATTATGATCTATCTGGAGAGAGCTTGCTAGGGATGATAGGCAGGACGAAAATGAAAGGAAATTTGGAGATGAAGGCAAATAACTTATATCTGATTCTTCAGAAAATCATCAACAGGCATTGGTCAAAGAGGCTGATGCTTTTGTTCTAGTGGATTCTGTGTGAAAGGATAAAAGTTCAGCAAAGGAACAGATGTTACGATGGAGGAAAGTTGCAGTGGATTATGACAGACTGGACAAGACCTTTAGTTTTGTGGGTGATATAAATGGGCATTCATAAAGATGCTATGCAGAAACATCTACAAAATTTAGACTGAAGTCTATCCCATATGACATTGACTTATTTACAAAGAAGATTATGCGATCTCAATTTCTGGAAGCATGTAAGACAAGTTTTTATGTATATAAAGGGAAGCACTGGCTGATGTTGAGAGGAAGTTGTGTCAGTGGTGCTCTCTAATGTGGAAAACTAAGAATCTTATGTATAAATGAGGGCAAAATAAGAAGGTTTAAAGCATTACACATGCACACAAGTGCGTGTGCTTGCATACAAAAATGCAGTGTGAGTAGCCATAGTGACAGAAGCTCACTTTTGTCCATTTTTGTTAGACAGATACTTTTGCCATCCCATTAAAATTTTTCAATAGCTTTGGCTGGCTACTTTGAATTTTAAGTAATCCTCACCATTAAAAGTTTTATTGCAAGACTGGCTATATCAAAATGCTTGCAAAAAAAGATTAAGTTCCCTAAAAATCAGGTGTTTAATACAGATGATCAAGGCAATTACTACATGCCAGTGTTGAGACCAGGTAGTTAGTGGGAGATTTGGAAAAAAACCTAGTGCACACAATAGATTTCTTTTTTAGTTTTATAGAAGAAGAATGTAAGTACATGTTCTTTGTGGGAGCCCTAAGTCTATAGAAAGTCAACACGGGAGAAGACATACTGATCTGTTTTGTGAAGTAATTTTAATGTACTTTGCAGGAGAAGTCCATAAATTTAGCAGGAGTAAGAAATTAGTATAATTAATGGACAGAACTTCTTGACATTAAATTAATTATTTGCCTTAACTTTCACAAAAGAGTGGGTGACAGATGCTGGAAATGGATGTAGATTTCATATGAAAGGAAGAAGAAATACTGAGGGAAATCAAGACCATACCTGAACAGATGATAAAGATATCAAAATGTCTAAAGACTAGCAAAGCTCCAGGGGCTCATGCAGTCTGTCCAAACACATGAGAAACACAAGAACCTTAGTGTGTATATGTAAAACCATATTGCAACAGAGGGAGCTTGTAGATGGACTTAAAAGTGGTGGCTAGAAAGTGAGAGACAGGAAATTACTCATATTTAAGCATCGTTTCTCCTCTTGGAGATAGTGACAGCTAAACATTCACTTTCTGAAAGGTGTCATTTGGTTACAGGCAGAATTGACTCAAGAAAGGAAGGCATTTAACTGTTTTAAGTAGTGGTCTACCTCAATTAAATTGAAAGTTGACTGAGGAGAGGGAGACAGGGATGTAAGTGCTTTTGAATTTAAGAAGCTTTATCTACAGCACAGTCTAAAATATGGACCAGGTTTTTAAAAGTTTTTCTAGCCAGCCAACATCTCTGAATCTATATGCCCCTAGGTCTTCCTTTTCAAATGTGGTGATTCCTTGCAGTGTTCTAAAGGGTCTGTTGCACCAAGAAGGCCCTGAGATTGTCAGATGCGCAATAGAGTTGGTGCCAGATTGCTCAATGTCAGCTGTAGCAACCACTGAAAAGTTCTTCTTATTTGTGTAAGAGAAGATGATTAAATTCAGGAGATGAGGAAATCCTGGAGTTATCAGGTAATGGCAAACACAAATGAAGGCAAATTAATTCAGCCATTTTGTGAAGATCAGCATAACAATAACTTTCATTTACTAGAGCAAAACAAAGAAGCATAGGTGAGTAAAATGATGAGAAGTAATGATTTACTGCTGTGAAGAATTTAGCATTGTACAAGTATGCAAAATGATTCGCACTTGCCCTGGATAGCTCAAGAAGATGGCTCAGTGAACTGGTTTTGCGTACCAGGTAGAAAAATGTAAGAGAATTGTAGTAGGATCAGAGAAAAAAATAGAAAAACTATTAATCCCCCATAGTGACATGCAAATCAACATTGATCAGGAGGATGATCTAAGTGAAAAAATGGTAGCCATATAATTAATTTTTCCATGTAGTGTGTAATAGCAGCAAAGCAAACAACATCAAGGATACATAAATACAGATATGAACATAAGTTATGTTAGTATACTGTTATAAAATCACAAAATCTGTGATATAAAAATATCCATTGTCTCTGCAATTTTAAATTTTCTAGTAATATTTTGATACATAAAGAATGTTTATACAAAAAATGCATGGGCTAATAATTCTGCAAGTGAAAATACTGATATGTATGTATTGGAACCACAACATTTATTTCTAAAATGAAAATAAAAAGATGTGTTTGCTGCCACTTAGGAGAACAAGTCAAAAAATTGCTGATGAAAAAAATTCCATTAGTTCCTACATAATTTGTCATCAAGCTGCTCCAATGAAATATAAAACTGGTTATTATGGGCCATCAACTGTGGTATGGCTGTTGTAGTACATTCCTGAGCTTTTCTTGTCTCCTGGAAAAGTCAGGATTGTACTTTTTTGTCTCTGTTTTTCTAGTGCAAACCTCTCTACAAGACCCACAGTTCTTAACAGTGCTGACTAATGAATAAAGACCAAAATCTATCAACGTTGCCTTTGTCCTCTGTCTTCTGACACTTTGGACATTTGGCTTTTCCATTCAGTAAGAAATTATTTCAGTTGTTTCCTCTTTACAGAACAAGGGTGATTTACTTTTAATCAGACTTTACCAGTGAAGAATTTATCTCCAAAGACACAAACCCAGTTTTCAGAGTCAAAGATTTTGAGGAGTCTGGAAGAAGAGGAGGAAAGACCTTGCTAGATGCATCAGAGAATTTTTGAGAGAGCAAACTGAAAGATCTTGCTTCATAATTGGTTTCATGGTTCTGGATATGAAAGACTAAACTGGGAGGCTATAGACTTTTTTAGGGAGGATTGATGATATATCACAAAATCTGAAAGCTCGGGAATCAGTGGAACCATTGGAGAGATTACTTTTAATTGTTTCATAGTGATGAATCACAGGCTGGAAAATGCTGTGGTAGGTTGGTGATGAGAGTGCCGAAAATCCCCCCATTCATGCAGAAGAACATTCTTCCTAGAGAAAAAGCTGGTAAAAGTCTGTTACCCTGCCATCCTTTAATGTTCCTGGTGTAAACTTTTATGCTCCTGCTACCAAACAGTTGCAGTATCTTCCTAGACTAAACAGATACTTTTTGCCATCCCATAGTAATTGCAAACATCAACTGATTGCTGATGTCAGATCTGTACCCTTAAAATCTTCTTAGTCAGCCCTGCTTAGTTTGCTGACAAAAAGAAATTTCCCCATTCAGTACTGTGGAGTCAATAAAAATGTAGCTGTGGGAGAGCAAGGTGCATTCTCTTCTCCCTGATGTACCATAATCATCAAATTGTAAGCTAAGATACAATTCCAGAAATAACGTTGCACATAATAGCTGATGTATGAAGCAGAAAGAACATAGTTAATTTGCAGATGTGAATTTGAGCTTTCATGTCCATCAGACAGGAAAATCTGGTTTTGACTGAAGACTGAGAACAACTTAAATGGAAGCTACTGATGGAAATATACATGGAATGCAAAAGAGAGTTTGTATTGTCCATTTTCTGTCCAGATGAAGTTTTTTAATTCTTCCTGTCAATTTTACTGGGACTTTTTATTAATTTTCTTGATGGTCATCTTTGTACATTCCCCTGACTGTAAATTTTCTCATGTTTTTTTGTTTTTACAGACATATTCTATTTCTTGCTATGCAAGATATAGCATCTATTTAGTGACTTAACATAGAGGTTACTGTTCCAAATGAAAAAAGTATGTAACACTTTCATTGCGATATTACATTTCTAATCCTACCTCTATTTAGTGTTACTATATGGGTCCCTACTCACAGAAACAACTGTTAAGGACAGCATTTAAACGTTAAATTTAGTCTTTGGTTTTAACGTACCTTCAGGAACCTATCTTAAGCTGTATCCCTAACAGCTGGTGTTATACTGGGATGCAGGAATATTATTGTAGTGGAAGTTAAGGTGTGATCCTGAGCATTCTGTAATAAAACTCTATGGTCTTGCTTTTTCCCAGTGGTAACTTTTAATTGTTTAAGCACAAGTGTTCTTGGCCTGCCTTGAATTTACTACATGCTAAGCACAGGCATGTGGGCTCTAACTCTGAAGTGACTGACATATGATATCTGAATCCTTTATGACAACTACCTTAAGCATCAGTGTGATCATAGTAGATACACAGCTGGGAGTGCACCTCACATATGGCCACATCTCTTTGCAACTCAGATATTTGTACGAAGACATGCCATAGTACCTTCAGCTGGTACTTCACTGTTAGCAGTTGGCAGGGTTGAGCCCTGGGTAACTGGCTTTGCTATCTGGATACAACTTCCTTCACATTTTTCAGAAAAGGCTATTCTTGAGGTTAAAGAGGGCATTTTTAAATGCTGTTGCCCAATGGCAGTAAATTTCAGACTGGAGTAGGCTGAGAGTTTTTTGGCAAAGCTCCTCTTTGTCAAGACTGAGGATATTCACAGGAATTGCAAGTTTAAAATCTTCTGAAACACACTTGTTTGGTTCAGAAGGAGCTTCTTTATCACAAACAAATGAAAAAGGAAAACTTCTGGATGCAGGTGAGATGGTAGTATGCCCATCTCCACTTACACAGTTGGTTATTTTTTGTTCTTCCAGTACAAATCTACTCAAATGTTGGCCATAAATCTTGGCTGCATTTTAATATTGGCTGTGTACTTGTGATCTTTCTCTACTGATGCTTAAAAAGGGCACTGACTCTTCCTTTTATTTGATTTCTGTCTGCAGTTATAAAATTAATCTCCCAGCCTCATGCTGCAATGAGCTGTGTCAGTGGAAGAGAGATAACTTTCATTCTTTTTTGCCTTAAAACTTCTCCCAAAGTTGCAAGGAGTTTAGCACATTTACTTTCTCTTTTCAGTTTTAACAAAGTCTTTTTCTTTTTTTCTGCATTTCTATTTTATCCATGTCATTTTGGTTCTTTTGTTTTATACTTCACATTTTTTTTCCACACTCTTCTTTTTTTTCCCTTCAAGCCTAGTTTATAGTCTCTGACAGGATTCTTTCTATGCTATCTGCCAAAACATCTGTTCCTTTTCTGAATAAAAAGCTTGCTTCTCCAGAAAGTGTCACACGGGTCCATACCAACTATAAACCTTCATTTCCCTCTGTGACTTTGCCAATGATGGGCCAGCATTGGGAAGCTTTGTACTCTTGTCTGTCTTGTCTCATTTTTCATTATGCCCAATGCAGGTAGTCTGTTGGGGAAAAAAATAAAAGGAATAATTTGGATTTTATTGTACACATTTCCTAACCAAATATGCTATTAGGTATTTGTGCTTTCTATTTTTAACCTTGCAATTATTTCCTGAATTTCTGATCAAAGCAGATATTTATTAGCTTAAAATTGATATCACTTAAATAAATTCTGTTGCCTGCTCCTTTCTGCTAGGATTACATTTACATTAATGCCTTCACCAAAAATGCAACATAACTGTCCTTGATTTTTCTAGGATTTGTTTTTGGTGATGCTACAATTTTGCAGTCAAAGCGGCATTCAGAGCAATTTCGGGTTCCCTCGAGGAAGTCATGTATCTTTCAGTACTTCAGTTTTCCCATTTATAAGTCTTCCTTATGTAGTAGACAGACTTGATTCTATTGCAGAGTTCTTTGATGTCTTGTCATAGTTTAACCCTACTAGGCAGCTCAGCCCCACACAGCTGCTTGCTCATTCCCCCATGCTGAGGGAGTGGGAATCAAAAGAGTAAAACTGAGAAAACTCATGGGTTGACATAAAGACAGCTTAATAAGTAAAGCAAAAGGCACACACACAAGCAAAACAAACCCAGGAATTCATTCAGTTTTTTATGTTGGCAGCCAGGTGTTCTGCAATCCCCAGGAAAGCAGGGCTCCATCACATGTAGTAGATGGGAAGACAAAATGCCATCACGCCAAATGTCCCCCTTTCTCCTTCTCCCAGCTTTATATGCTGAGCATGATGCCCTATGGTATAGAATATCCTTTGGGTTAGTTAGGGTCAGATGTCCTGGTTGTGTCCCCTCCCAACTTTTTGTGCACCCTCACCCTCCTCACTGTTGGGGTGGTATGAGGAGCTGAAAAGGCCTTGACTCTGTGTAAGTACTGCTCAGCAACAGCTAAAACATCCCTGTGTTATCAACACTGTTTCCAGCACAAATCCAAAACATATCCCCATATTAGCTGCTACAAAGAAAATTAACTCTATCCCAGCCACAACAAACACACATCTTTAAGAAAAAGTGCTGTATCTGAACAAGATATTATTTTTATATTGTGTTCAATATAAAGTCAAAATTCATGTCAATACATATCTTTCATGTCACATTTTGTAAGTGGTCAACACTAGCAATGAATCGTTTAAATATTTCTCCCAAATGCAGAAAGAAATTTGTACTATCTTCTATGTTCCAAAGTAAAGGAAAAAAAAAGAAGCGGTTTTCATATATTTGTCTATGGCATAACTTGCTGTTTAATATGTTGCTGAGATGATTGTCTTTTGACTGTATTAATAACTAAGGAGAACAGGGTTTGCTGGTAAAGAGTTTGAAGTTCTTGCAAACATCTAAGTATGGTAAATAATATGAGATAACAATAGATAGAAACTTCCCCCTGGAACCCTGAAGTTTTAATTAATTTTCACAAAAATGAGTAAGGAAATTTTATGTATGTATTTATTTATTTATTTTCAATCTGCCAGAAGTATCTTCAACTTCTTTCCATGAAAACCGTGTATCTCTATTGTAAAATTTGTATCAGTTAGGGGTTTCCAGTGTCAATCTGGTACAGGGATGAGGAAAAACACATTCTGTTCCATTGTTTCGTCTCTCTGCTAGACACGAAGAGAGTTTCTCCAGGTGGCAGAGATTTGATAAATGCAGGGAAGCAGTATACAAAAAGAATTGCTAAGGAAATTGAATTCAGCCCCTCTCCATGTCTTGATCCCCCCTAGAACAGGTGGCTTGGCATACTGGCCACAAGTTCCTGTTGACTGAGTCCATGCAATAATACCTCAGTCCCCCTTGTGCAGGGGACTTATTTTAGGAAGCTGGCAAGCTGCCTTCCTGGAGGAGCTGCAGCAACAGCAGGAGGTCTGGGAATGGTTCAAAAGTCCTGAATCTTTTCATGGCTCTTGCTGTGTTTTGCTGGTTCTTTGAAGTGCTTAACAGAGATTGTTGTGTGGTTTGTTACACAAAAGTCTGAAAATTTCTAGTCAAGAAAATATTTCCAACACAACACAAGGAACTTTTTTAGTCAGCTTTCTGTGGGGACTCATGTGTGTCTCTTGCTGAGATCTTAGGGCAATTTACAAGATTTTTTTTTTTTTTTTATCTTTCTTGGATTGACTTGTCCAAAATACGAATTTAAAAGCAAATTTTGTTACCTGCGTAGGCCTGCCCCAGTATGACCAAGACAGCAGGGAAGAGAAAATGTTCTCATTCCTGACAAACATTAATTACTCATTTCAGTAAATTGATATAGACTGGGCTATTCAGTAACTGTGAGGAGTAGATTAGAACTTCCATGATTCCAGTGTAGTTCTGGAGCAACTCCATTAAAGTGCAGTCAGTTCTTACTATAAATTTTTATTTGTATACTAGAAAAGCAGTGTTCCCTTATTGCCCCTTGAGGTGCAGTCTGAGTGGCCAGTAGCCCATCAAACCGCACAAGCTGTCTCCTGAACCAGAAAGCACAGAGCTGCACCAGCTCAGCACAATGCCCAATGCAATAAGCTTCCAGTTTGTGATGATGATTCTATGATTCTATGATGTGCTAAAAATACTACAGAAAAATAAATGTAACCCATATAGAGAAGTCTTCAACGGGCAGGTTTAAAGCAGAAATGTGGTTTTAATCTTAGTTACAAATATGGTCTTAAATCTTGAAAAAAGGCAATATATATTGACATACACATGTAAGAAGCATGAAACCATGACAGACTGAAACAGTACTAGACACTGACATTTACAGAAAAGTTAATATCAATTTTTGGACATTTTAATTTGGCAGACAATATGCAGGTAGAACCTCAAGGTCTTCCACTTTTAAGCTTTGCAACAGGACTTGAGTGCATGGTAGACTATTTTACTTCTACATTTCTTCTTCGTTAGTAAATGTTAGTCTAAAATATAATTGAATGTAAATTTGAAAATAACCAAGGAAAAAGATTAGATCCAGAGACAAGAAACTTAGAATAAGCTAATCATATTCAGAAAAAACCTCAAAGAATATGCCCTTCATGATGTAGCTTGAAATTTGAGGAGGGGAAAACCTTTTGTTCATCTCTTTGCTGTATGATCCTTTTTTACAATTAAATTCAGCACAAAGTGTATCTCAGCTGGTTTGGAATTATATTACCATCTGGGGGAAGATTTTGAAACAAGCCAAAACTAACAGATTTTCACCCATTCCCTTAAGAATTTTAATTGCCAAGAGTTGTTCATTTCTTAGGAGCAAACTGACAGTGCAGTAGCATGAGTCTGCAGGATCTTCTTGGCTGCCAGATCTTCTTGGCTAGAGATACTTTTTCATTCATGCAGAATCATCTAGAGCTCAGCAGATATTTTTAATATTTCTAGTTAAACATTTAGCTAAATATTTATTTCATCTATACTTCGTCTGGAAACTATGGCTAAAAGTGTAATCAACATTATCAAGTCTGAGCATAATCTTGATGATGTTGTTGGTTAAAACCAGCGTCAAACACAGGGGGTCAAGCTGAGTGCCTCAGGTGCTCTACAGTGTACTTCAGAGTCCCTCAGTAGGGATTAGCAATTAAGTTACTAGTTCAAATCCACGAAAGGTCAAGAGTGATTAACACTCTTTTGTTCCATTGGTTAGTGGGAAACAGATGTAAAATAAAGTGATGATCAAAACTCAATTCCTAGTAGATATTTTATATCATAAACGCCAAGCTCCTAATGATCCCTTGCTAGCAATCTGACTACAATGAGCAGTAATTGAACAGGCACAGACACTGCCATGCAGCCGTTACTGCTGTTTCCCATAACAAACAGTACTGCCATTTTTGGACTGAAGGACAAACTGGAAAATTGCAGTCTTTCTGCCTGAGTTTTTGTATTTTAATATAGTTGGGAATCGTTCATCTTGAGTGATGTCAAATCATATTTTGGACAATAAATGCAGTCAAAGATTATTTTAAGTGCTTGGAATGCAGAAAACCCTGCAAATTTAAAACTGACGATTTTTTGATAATTTTAAATGTATGTGTTTTCTTCTCAGGTGGATTAATATGTCATGGTTCTGCTGAAAAATTAGTAAAGTTGTAGCCGGTGAAGCTGACAAAGGATCTGAATCTGCATTACTCAAAGTACATGATCATGAAAATGCACGAGTAGTTTTAGAGAATGTGTATCGTAACTGAGTTCTGTGCATTACATATACAACCCCTGCCCTTCTCCTTCTTGGGCACCAAATAGGTTAGAGTTAGGGTTAGGTGAAAGGTTGAATGTTAGGGGCTTAGCGTGAGGAGTTAAGGTTTTGGTTTGGGACTTAGGCTATAGGCATTTGGTTAGGGTTACTACCATGATACAGCAAAACTGTAAATTCTGGAGCTTGATGTTCTCATACTATCTTGCAACTGGTGAATGACAGAATGTCTTTCTTGTAAACATGGTGTCTTTTAGACCAAATATATGTATATACTGCTCTCCATCAAAAACTTGAATTCCTAGAAAATCTATTCTATTAATTTATCCAGGATGTTACTAGATCCCACAAGATGAAAATGTTTCTGTGTTTTAGCAACAATCCATAAGATGAATGCACAAAAGTTTTTCAGTGTGTGGATAAAATGCTTAAAGGATTTTATAACAGGTACCAACTGGACTTTCTTGCTGCCCTACAGTCTTAGCTATCTATGCAGCAAATCAAGAAAGAAAAGACCCAAAAAAGCTAATAGCTTGAATAACGTAAGATATTGCTGTTTTCTAGTAACTTTATTAAAATGATATCATTGGTATTTTAATAAGTAAATTTACAAAAATGGAAAATATTCTTGTTTTTCACTGGACAACTTATGGAATACCCAGAGCTGCTGTTGACTAACAGCTGAAGTGTAAAATGGGGGATTCACATTTTGGAAGACATACTATATTTGTATGATTACTTTCACTATTGTTTTCACTGGAGGAACAAGTCAAACATTCCTTATTCCTTGGGGCAGATGTCCATGATCCTAGAGGAAACTGGATCTCTTAATGCTCTGCTAGAGGGTTTCAGGCTTCTTGATGACATGGACATAGTGAATTCAATAACACAGCTTACTTCTGAGCTGACTTTGTTTCCTTGAGCCTGCATTCTTTTTAAAACAGCTACTGGCATTTTGTGTCAGCCTGTTACTGGAATCAGCTTTTTTTTGGACATCCTGGATATGGCATTGGAAAGAAAAGGCCAGAGATTTGTACTAACTCTTAGCTCTGCAACAGAGTAAAGACATCGCCAATATTTCTTTTTTTATCTTTCTTTTGCCAAATCTGTCTCATTGAGGAAACTCTTTAGGGCAGTGGCTATAAAAGTTTAGTTTCTAATACACACTAACCCTGACCACAGGGGGGTCTGTAAGCATTGCAGTAATAGTAACAATATGTAACGCTAACTGTGGATTTTGAAAGGATCTGTATTCTACAAATGCATTTGAAAGAAACACAAGCAAAGTGTCATTTACTTCCTGAAAAATGGAACTGCTAAGCATTTATATTTAAATTAAATGCTTTTATGAGTTCATTAAATGTTATTTAGCAAGTTTATTATAGCGAAGGCATGTTACCTACTGCCGTAGAATGAGGATTTTATTGGTTTTTCATAGTTATCTTTTGTAGCAGCATTTGGCGGGTAACAAATGAAATTTGCTTGTTAAGGTTAAATTGTTCTGTGCTGCTGCTCAGCCACACAGATATAGAGGATGAGACAATGGAAAGAAGTTATTTGCTTTATTTGGGCACACATAAGAATATATTAATATACAGTGATCTTGACCTGCCTTTGAAGAAATGTTTATTCTCTGGAAGGCGAATAACTTCATTCTTGTCTGAATCACTCCCCTGAAATCCTTTTCATGCAGGAGGCTGCAGAAATGCAACTGCAGGAAGAATTGGCACAAATAATTCTGTGCAGTCAAGGTGATGATACTCAAAACAGTCTAAGGTCAGAGCAGAATGGACACCAGTATCAAAAGATGAAGGTTCTCTGGAACTTGGAATGGAAAGTTCCTGTTTCTCTATGCATTTTCAGTAACACTACATTTCCTAAATCATGCAGATGTGGGACAAATAATGTCTGATTCTCCCTGAACCGTAATTTTTTTATACTTTAAGAATATGAAAACATGCTGTTGAATAAAGCCCAAATCTGTAAGTATTCCATCCTATTTTTTCAGACTCCTATGTTTTCTTTAAATTTCAAAAAACTTCTGGAAAACACACTTTGCAGATATCCTTGTAGCCTAAGCCCATTTTGATAGGCCAGTTGCCTTTTTTTACCTATCTGAGAGGTCCTTGTGATACAAGGTCAGAATGATAAATTTTATGGTTTTATTCTTCATGTAGGAAAAGTAATATAATGCCAGCACTATTTTATTACCCTGCAGTCATTCTGTTACTGTGCAACTTAAAATATTTCAGCCATCAGCATTTGGAGAAAAGAAAGTTCATAGGTGTACAGCAGCCCATTATAATTTGCCTGTAAAGACTACATTTCTTCTAGTCACCCTGACTAGAAATATAGTTATAGATCAAGGTACTGGAGTGTGTTTTAAGGTGAGCTGAAGAAATGGCAAACTAAGAATGCACTGCATTTGCACTAGTATAACCAGTGCTATAGGCCTCCAGTATTTCCGTTTAAAAACTTAGTTAATATTTCTTGCTAACTAGAAATGTTTGGACCTTTTCTGAAGTCTGGAAGGGTTTATGAAACCTATGCTCAAGTCTTAGTTGAAAAAAGAGTCTTTCTGTAATTTAAAGGTGCTTGGCACAAGTCAGCATGGTAAAATCCCAAAGATGTCAGTTTGCTTGACCTTGAACTGCCTTGCATTCAACTTGCTTCAGTACATCGTGATATGAATTTAAAGCATTAGAACTACTACATGTTATAGGAGAGTACTCCTGGTCTACAAGCTGAAGCACTGATTATTATCCTGGAAATCAGTGTGCTGAAGCAATGTTCATGTATTTTCTTCCTGAGTTTTTAATTTCACTGTGAAAAACTTAGCAATGAATAACCTCCTTCAACTTATGTGTCAATGCCTAAAGGACTCGTAACTCATCTCAATTTAAATTAATGACCTTAGTGATAGTATTAGCAATTGGTCCATGGCTCTCTTGAGACAGATATTTGCATGTGGAATTTGGTTAGTCCTGCTGGCTATTACTTTTCACTTTTAATTAGGTGTGATACTGTTGCAGGAAGAGAATGCAAGGCTACTATCAGCCACAGACAATTTTGATTTTCTATTGGGTATTCTGCTCTGTTTTGTTTGGCTGTGTTAGTTCCCTCACAATGTATGTTTAGATCAGTTCAGCAAGGTACCACAGACCTAAAAACTGGTCTGTGTGGTTCAGGAATAATCATTACAAAGAATTACTATATTGAATTAATATTACTAGTTTACAAGAAGTAGAGAAATTGGTATATGACATTCCCTTCTAGTACTATGTAAATGTGACATAATGACATATTAATGTGACTCTTAATGACATAATAGGTCTCTTGTGATATCTCTGCCCAGAGTCACAGAAAAAACAACTATGTAAGCAAATGAGGGTAGTACTTTTCTGAGACTACCTGGTTTGCCTGCATGCCTGAATGAGCAAATGTACAGCAACAGTAGAGTCATGTTCAGCTTTGTATCAATAATAAATTTTGCTGGATCTTGGAATATATTTCTGTTTCTGGATGAAATTCAAAGAGAAGGAAACCTTCTGCTTCGTGATCACAGAAGATTCCTGAACAGAAAGCATACATATCTCGCAAGGGCAGAAGGTGAAGATGAAGGCATAAAAGCATTTTTATGCCAAACTCCAATTGAACCTTAGAATGGCCTCCTCTGTGCTTTTCAAATGCCTTTCCTGAAGTATTTGGCTGTTTGTAGTTAATCAATAACTTATAGTGAAAACCAGGCAATTTTAATGAAAGGAATCTATACTTTTGCAATAGAATTTTTTATACTTGTGCAAGCTCTTTTTTGTATTTTATGTGCATCTCATACAAATATACAATTCATTTGTGTGGAAATGTACACTCTGCCAAGAACAGTGGGAGTTAAATCTCCTCAAAAGACATCTTTGTTCAAATTCACGTTTCTAGAATGCACCAATGAATAGCTACATAGAAAGTGACTCAGTTGTATCAACATCCTAACTATTTTCTTTGGGAAAATATGGTATCAGACACACAAGCAACAAACTATTTGGGTAAAATGTGGAAGTATTTTAATATTACACTTTTACATTAACGGCGGATGATCTGAAACTGTATGAAAATGAGTAATACTAATAGAGCATGTCAAAAGTGCATGGTGGCTTTGTCCATTAGGCAGTACCAAGATACCACACATTATAGTCTTTTTCACTTTCTTAAGAAGATGTATCTACCCATATAAAAATGGACTTTCTTCCATGTGTTATATATAAAGCAAACTGCAGTGCAAATTTTGATTAAAATGTTGCTCTGTGGCCTTTCATATAAAATTTAATTTTATTTAATATTGCTTTCTACATGTATGCAGAAAATGGCAAAGCAAAATTAATAAAAGGAGGCTTATAGGAATGTGGAATGAGAACAATATATCCTTGACAAAATTTATTTACCTAGCTAGACTTTCATTTCAAAGTTAGCAGCACTCTGTGATACTGGCATAATATAGGGGGTCTTAAAACTCTGTTAGACATTTCTAGCCCAATTTAATTTATTCCATGGAAGTTTAATCCCTCACTGAACAGAGACGGGGTGAATTTCAAAAGTCATAATCCACTGAAGTAAAAAATCTTTAATGACAACATAGGCAGCAGACTTCAAGAGTTTAGTTTAAATTCTTTGTAAAAATGTAAAACGTAGGGCAAGAGTTAATAGGATATTTCATACTGTTATATTTCAATCCTTTTCCAAATCTTTATAAATTCACTTGCATCTCCACCATTAGAAATATTCGGGCTGAATACCTTCACTTTTAAGGCAAAAAGCAGAAAGCTGTGAAATTGTAATGTGAAGATTTTCAGAGTTTATTGTCAGTCATTTGGTCCTTCAGTTCACAGACTATTCTATGGGAAAGTATAATGTTTTCTAAATTGAAGAGAAGTTATGTTTTATAAACTAAACACCTTCTGTTCTGCCTTAACTAGACAAGAAAATGAAATCAAGCTATGTAACAGCACACCACATTCATCCTTCTGCTTCTCTAGGATTTTCACGATTGACTTTAGTAGTGGGTCCCACAGATTTGGCCCACAGATTGAGATGAGAGAGTCCATACATTTTGTATGCATTCCAAACCCACAGTTTAAAGATTCCCATTGACAGCTTAATTCCCAAAGTACCTGTAATTCAGACAACATTGCCTTTTTTTGGACCTGGAAGCTCCTCCAATGCCAGCCACACAGTTAAGCTTTGCCTGGCCTAAGTATCCAGGTTTCTGCCTGAGCCCTCCAGGAAAAATGCTGCTGCCTTACTACCTTTTGTTGTTGCCTGCTGGACCAGAATGTCGGTGGCATCAACTAAAGCTAGGTGGTGATCAAAACAAACAGGAGGAGAAGGTTCCTCAGACAGTCTGAATTGAAGAAGTGGAACTACTGGTTGCAGGGTATTTATTTGCTGGAAGAGAGAAACAGGCAAGTTCTAAGTGATATTTGTTGAAAATTACAAAATTTATAGCCACAAAACCACTTTAAGAAGTCCTTGAACTGCAAAGCCTTCAAGATGGGAAAGATTTTCTGGCAGATATAGTATATTCTTTCCCTGATATTAAATTTCTTGTCAAAACCCAGCTTTTAGCCATTGTTGTATACATGGTACAGGACTAGATGGACTTTTGGTTTGACTTGATAATGTTTGCAAGCTCTTGATTCAAATGGATGATAACAAGCAGTTGCTTTTTACTCTAGGAGCTGCATCTTTGAAGGAAAACCAATGAGATTCCTTCTTTGAAAAGCAAGAGTGACAGCAGTTCCTGTCTTCACCCCTGCTTTCCAGGGAAACGATGGAACATTTCTTAGGGCTGGCTTTTCATCACTTCCTACCTTGGTTTTGGTTCTTGGTTCAAAATAACAAGTCTTCTCCAGGCACTTAGAGGAGCCTGGATGTTTAATTCTGAGTCTGATTTCCACTCTGGCAGTTTGTGAAAGGAAAAAGAAAGTCATGTGTTCTTATAAGCAGCTGTACTGGCACAGCTGAGAGGGCAGCACTGGCAAAGTGAAGCAGATTAAAACAAGAGAAAAATATCAGCTAGGGCACTACTACCAGAAGAAATGTCTCCATAATTACAGTCTAAGACTGATTGTTTTCAAGTGTGTAACTATCTTTAGATGACTAAACACTTTAAAATCCTGCTTAGTAAACATTTTTGTAGTTTCTAGTGATCAGGACAAGCTCAAGAAGCCTAGTCTTTCAGACTCTAAATACCTGTGAAAATGGTTTGTCTGACTTAATCAAACCCCAGAGATAACAGAACACAAAGCTGCACACTGTTTCTGAAAGGAAAACTCCAGGTGGGAAATTTTGTCTATCTAAAAGGAGGAACAATACTAGGAAGTACTAGGAAGTCCGCACACCTTGCTGAATGAGTAACACAGCACTAGCTTGAGCGTGCTTAGAGATATATGGGTAGCAGTGGACTTGAACACAACTAAGGCATTTCAGAAAGTGGTTAGTCACAGCAGTAGCTCTGCTGCTTCCAGTCTTCAGCCTTCGTGCTCTCTCCATGGTGTTCTCTCCAGGGCAAACTATACACTGTAGATCAGATTTTTCTTGCTTACTCTTAAGCGTCTAGATGGAGAACATTTATTCAACCCTTGAAGGTTCATCAATACCTCATGGAGACAGAGGACATCATTCTGTTTCTCATTTGATTATGGAATAAGCCTAGATAAAAAGTTTACACCTAAGATCTGAATTCCAGGTGAATGAATTGATCTGCGGATGGCACAGAACATGTTCTCTTTCCTAACATGTGGCAGACCACCACTTTCCTTCATGAGTCTGTTAACATTCCTAGGAGTTGTGGCACTGTCACAGCTTAGCCCACAGTCAACATGAATGCGAGGGAGAGGATATGAGACCCTAAAGTGAAATTTGACACGGTAATTCTTAAGTATTCTCACCAGAAACCAGACATTGAAAGTGTTTTATGACCTTCGCACTTCCTGAATATTATTTGAGACTTCCTAGTTTTCAGACTTATTTATCATAGGCAACTTATACTGTGTAGAAGAGCAGTGTAAAACTGTAACTTTTGCTAGCTATTTTTCTTTAGCAGAACAGCCCACTGCAATATATTCATATTTTATGATCAACACCTGTTAAGAATTATAATGTCCCTAAACAAAGCAGTATATCTACTATTTTATTAGTGTCCTGATCTTTCTGTGGGTAAAAATCTTTTAGTTATTCTTTGATTCTTAGTCAGGTCTCAAAAAGATATCAACTGATATAGGCACTTTAGTTTCAATGATATTCATGTTTCACTGAATTTATATCAGCTGTCATCAGCTGAATTTATGTCAGCTTCTGGCCTTGCATAACCTCTGTTGTGTGAATGATGAAAAAAGGTCAGGTAGCCACATTTTCTTTCTAACAAGGCCCATTCAAAACAACCATGATGTCTCATAGATTAAAACTAAAAAAATAAAGAATACAAAGCTGAGCTGAGCCCAGATGATAAACTGATTTTATGAGTCTTCAGTGTCCTAATTTCAGCTGGGATATAGTTAATTTTCTTCCTGGTAGCTGGTGCAGTGCTGTGTTTTGGCTTTAGTCTGAGAATAGTACTGATAATACACCATTGTTTTAGTTGTTGCTAAGTAGCACTTACCCTGATCAAGGACTTCTCAGTCTCTCATGTTTTTCCAGTGAGGAGGGGCACAAGAAGGTGGGAGGGAGCAGGGACAGGACACCTGACCCAAACTAGCCAAAGGGATATTTCAAACCACAGAACTTCATGACTAGTATATAAACTGGGAGGACTTGGCTGGTAGATGCTGTCAATAGCTGCTCAGGGATGGGCTAGGTATTGGTCAGCAGGTAGTAAGCAATTGTAATGTGCATGCCCTGCTTAAGTTTTATTTCTCTCTCTTTCCTAGTATCATTTATTATTGTTGTTGTTGTTGTTATTGGACAGGCTTAGAGAGTAGGGCTTGTTCAGCTTGGAGAAGAAAAGGCTCAGGGGAGACCTTAGAGTAGTCTTCCAATACTTAAAGGAGGCCTACAAGAAAGCTGGGAAGTGACTTGTCTTACAAAGGCATATAGTGACAGAACAAAGTGGAATGGCTTTAAATTGAAAGAAGGTAAATTTTGATTAAATATTAGGAAAATATTCTTTACTATGAGGGTGATGAGACACTGACACAGGCTGCCCAGGCAAGTAGAAGATGCCCCATCCCTGGAAGTGTTCAAGGCCAGGTTGGACAGGTCTTTGCGCAACATGGTCTAGTGGAAGGTGTCCCTGCCCATGGCAGGGGGATTGGAACCAGATGATCATTAAGGTACCTTCCAACACAAACCATTCTGTGATTCTATTATTATTATTTTTTTTCCATTAATCAACTCTTCTTATCTCAACCCAAGTGCTTTATCTTCTTATGATTCTCCTCCTTATTCCACTGGGGTTGAGGGACAGAGTGAGCAAGTGGCTGTGTGGTACTTAGTTGCCGACTGGGATAAACTACTACATTGCTAACTAGGATAAACTACTACATTAAGGTAGATTTACACAAAAATTGCTGTAACAGTGTGTATTAAGTTCAATTTCCTAGCTTTAAGATAGTAAAAAAAATTAAAAAATTACCTTCCCTCTGTTTTTCTGTGACAAAATATCAATTTTCTTGTGCTTGAAAGTGATTAGCTTACAAAATATTGTTGAAAACTAGAGATGCATCTTTTTTTATGGTCAGTAGTTAAAGGGAGTCACCATACAGATTCTGCAGGGTTTGTGGAAGGACCTCTGCTGTTCACTGCATTTGCAAACGACCTGGGAAAGGTGAATGAGAAAGTTTGTTGGTGATGAAATATTTTAGAGTAGAAAAGATAAGAGCCAACAGTGAAGAATGATAGAAAGATCTTACCAGAAGTAGTAAATAGGCAGAAAATTAAGGAATTAAATTCTGTGGGAGTAAATGTAATGTGAAACGCATGGGGAAAAATAAAATCCCAGCTTCATTACATAAATGGTATTGAGATTCTGGGGTTATGACAGCTCTCTGCAAGCATCAGTTCAGTGCTCATTAGTGATGAAAACCAAATGAAATATTATGAATTAGTAAAGAAAAAAGAATGAATAAAAAAAAAAAAAACACATTTGCCACCATACAAGAACGTTGTTCTGCCACATCTTGAATTCTGTATGCCATTCTGGTCTCCTTATCCTAAAGATAGAACTGGGAGCAGAATCAAGGATGTTTCAGAGAAGGACAAAAAGAAAATCTAAAGGTATAGGTATAGAATAGCTTCTATACAACAGACTAATTGTGAGACCAACGAGGCTGGTACTCAAGGCTAGAAAAAGTGATCAATATTTGCTTACTACTATGAATAGATATAGCTGAGGCATGTTCTGGTAGTCTAGAAGCAGGATAGAAATCATCAAATTTTGCACTCAGTGATATTTGTAGAAAAAAATATGTACAGCAGCAAATAAAAGCAAGAAGGAGCATGGCAATTTTGGATAGAGACAGAATTTTTCATCTGGAGGACAAAGGGTTCTCCAAAGAAGGTGTCAGGAGCCAGGTTCAAAACAACGAGAGGGAATAGAGCTGTGAAAAATCATTGCTGAAGGAAATTATGGAGGTTAAAAATTTACAAAAGGTCAGAGTAGACAAATGCACAGAAGAGCAGTCTACTGAGAGTTACTGAAGTAGAAAACATACAGAAACAATATCTGGCAGAGGAATCCATCAGTATTTGACAACTGGGAAAATACTAAGGGACTATCATATGCTTACCATGCTCTTGCTCTTCTCCAGGCATCTCTTATAGCTGCTACTGCAGACAGGATGCTTTTCTAAATAAGTCTTTGGTTTGGTCCTCCAGAGCTCCTTTTGTGTTCTTCTTTGACACAGTAGGTCAGGATTTATCAGATTCATCTGAGTTTGCATTTTTTGAACAACTAACGTACATCCTTATTCTTTTCATGTCATGTATTAAAAAGGCTTTTAAGTTAAAACCCGAGGGGTCTATTTCTATGAAATATCAATCCATGTAGTTTTCCATGTTTGTCTTCCCTTTCTGAAGTGTCAGTTTGCAACAGGTACAAATCCTTCACTGTATTTTATTGTTATAATCATATCTCAACTTTAATTCTCAGTTTCTTTATTTCTGTAGAATATTGGCTTTGACTTGTCTGGAAATTATTCACTAAATAAAACATTTATATGCCACTAGTAACTTTGTAGTGTCTAGACAGGTATAGAAGAAAATTATATCAAAAGTAGAACAGTAAAGTATACCCAGATTTTCATCCACCCATTGCATTAACAGGATTAATATGAAGAAACAGGATCTAGCTAAAATTTTCTGAGTGCTGTCCTGCCTTGATAATGGTCCAGCTTATATTTTTGTTCATCAGTACTCTCCTACCTATGCTGCATCTGAGATATCTGACAGAGAAAACAAAATTCTGAATTCTTTTATGCAGAGCATGTACAAACACAGTGCTGCCAAATTCTGACAATGCTATGCCAGCGAAGCCAATCTTGGATTTGATTAGCTATTTACCTGAAGAGAGAGATTTTCTACCTTGAGGATTAGATTGTTTGTTTACGTTTTTATTTGCCCTCAAGTAGTCTTACATTCAGAGAAATAAATACATAATTTCTAAACCAAACTATAATTATAGGTAATGAACTGTAATAGAGCTAGAATGAAAGAAAAATAGTGAGAAATCAAGAGGCATTCTGTACCTCTTTGAATGACTACTTTTTAAAATCTCAAATTAATCAGTCTTAAATTAATGTTAAATAACTATGGTTGATTTTACACTGAGAAGGGGTCCTAAATCACCACTTGAGGCCTTCATGGCTTCCCAAGATGCTTTTCCAACTTTTTTTCTCTGTTCCAAATATTCAGGTTTGGCCTGACAGAGAATTCAGGGCTCAGCATCTTGAAAGAGAACTTGAAAATTTCTGAGACAAATAAACTGCCCATCCTTTAGTCCTAAATGAACTGCACATATTCATAAGAATACATTTAATGATGTTAAACATCATCATAAAAACTTCTTCACCTGCAAAAAGGAAGACACAGAATGATGTAAAAATGATGGAGTAAAAATTGAATTACAGGTCTGTTCCTATGTCTTTTTTAATGATGCTTTGGGATATTGTGCCCAGTAAAACCACTGTCTTTGCTCTGTCCTAGAAGCAGAACAAGAAATGGAATAACAATTTGTAATTATTCACTAGAAATGAGTTACCAGGGAGTCAGCTCCTGGTATGTTTATGGTATCAGTAAACTTTATTAGGTAGTGGAAATTCATACTTTCCATTAAAAGCACAAGACTGAAACCAAAGGTCAGTCTCCTGGGCTTACTGGGTGATGTTCCACGGATATTTGTAGCATTGGATAAGCATTTCTAAATCTTTTTGCTCTCTACTATTGTTGTATATGGATGCTTCTGACATCGTAATAACACAAAACCACTTTTCTAGCTATGAAGTAAGGGAGGAAATCCCCATTCTCAGACCTTTTGCAGTATAGATATATTGCCCTGTAGTATTGTGGGTTAATCCCGGTCATCAGCTAAGCACCACACAGCTGCTTGCTCACTTCTTCCCCTTCCTGCAGCAGGGGAAGAGGAAAGGAAGAATAAAAGCAAGAAAAATTGGGTTCAAGATAAAAAAATGTTTAATAAATGAAGGGTAAGTGGAAGAAGAGAAGAGTAGAGAAGGGAAGAGAAGAAGAAAGAAGAGGAGAGGAGAGGACAGAGAAATAATGCATAGGCAACACTCACTGCTTCCCATGGGTAGAGTGATGCTCAGTCAGTTCCTGAACAAAAGGTGGTTAATCCCTCTAAAGTCCTCTCTATCTTTTGTTTGCTAAGCATGATGTTATATGGTAAGGAATCTCTCTTTGGTCAGTACAGGTCCCCTACTAACTTACTGTGAACCCCCCAATCTATTCACTTGAGGGGCAAAGAGAGAAATGGAGAAGCCCTTGATGCTGTGCAAACATTCTTCAGCAAGAGCTACAACATTAGTATGCTACAAGTGTTTGAGTCAAAAAATCTTAACCACAGCGCCTTATAGAAAATTAACTATACCCTAGCCAGGCCCAGTACAGGTTTCTTAATGTATCATCTAGGAGTGGTACTTGGGTGTGGAAAAGAAGGAAAATTTGTTTATAGGAAATGCTGGTAAGGTACAGTACCCAAGTTTCTGAATTATATGCAAATCTACTTAAGACAGAGGACAAAAATGCCACCATAGAATTTGGGCTGCCATTTTAAATTGAGTCTTTTTTTCATGCACCACTAAAATAGATCTATGTTTCAATAAGCTAGTTTTCACACCACTAAGTGCAAAATTTCATGGATTTGCATGATCTTTCCCGTATTATTGCAGTCTTGTGTTGGAAAGAAGAGAGATGGAAGTATATTGTGGGTTAGTTCATGTGTAAATAACTGCTACATTTGCAGAAATTCTATCACACAGCAGTGCTCTGTATTATTTGGCGTGTGAGTCTCTGAGGATACATATAGCCACTTTCTATAGCACATAGTATACTAACAGTACATGAAAAAGCAGTTGGCTGGAAAATGCTAGTGAAGAGCAATGAATTCTAGAGTTTTTTTATTAACCCTTGTAGGCTGTTTTTTTCTAGTGCTTACACAGACATTTGACCAGGGGGGGCAGGTTCAGGCCTTCAATCAGGAATGCACCCTGTTACCCACAATGTAAATCACAGAGGTCTTGGGGCTAACTGCACGACCAGAAGTCTTTCAGGTATTTCAAAATCAATGATAGTAAGAATCAATTGTATTTGTTAGATCAGGTATGAAGCAGGATAGCATGCATGGAATCTGAATCATCCATTTTAATGAAATACACTGGCTTTCAAAAAAAGCATGTGTCGGGTCAGCCAGCAACTATTGCAGAAAATGCCTCCTTCCTTTCCTGGGTGTTCAGTTTTATACGTCTGAAACCTCCTTTTTAAAAGGTTTCTATACCATTGCATCTTGTTACATGGAATTTGTACTGTAATCCTATGAAATGTAAATCACTGGATACAGAAAGCAAAACAAAGGAGGAACCAGCTGTGAACAAAGAAAAATATAGTGGTAAGTAATCTGTATTCTACCTACAGATTACAAGTATACTAGCTCTGCTGGCTAACTACTTAGATTCATAGCAGGCTGACAGATTCATGATACCCAGGCACATTTTCCCTTTTATCCACATTTCTTTTCTTATTCTGTACTCCTTCCCCATATGCCAGAGCAAAATTATATTTTGAGTCTCTTTCTTTCTCCCTGTGACATCTTCATTGCTGCTTCATTAACCAGTCCACCACCAGTGCATTTCATTACAGCTTCTCTCCTAGCTCACTGTGCTGATGCTAAAATGCAGCTATTAACTGGCTATCAAAATACTAGTCTGTATTTTAATCCTTACTTCTGTTCAAAAGAGGAGGATGTAATCTCTGGCAAAATCCCAAATAAACCTCATATTTTACCTATCACACTTACTGGCCCACCAACCGGAAATGCTCTGGAGAGGTATAGTGTGAGATGTCAGATTTATTTACCTATTTATTCACTGTAAAAGGCTGGGGGCATACCTCCTATCTGATCAGTGTATTAAGACAATTTAGTCTGATTTTATGTATGCACCTTCAACTGACCTTGAAAAAGTACTAAAGTTAATGAAAACATGCTTCAATTTCATGATTTTTAGGAAATGAAAAGGCCATGCTGTGACAGATATCCTCTGTGACATATAACTCCAGTTGTACCAGTAGAGAGGGGACATGATTTAAATACTAGCTGGTTTCCAATGGGTTTCCTGGGTTGGGAATATACTCGATTCATTTTTAAGTGAAGAGGAAAATATAACTGCAATTGAGATAGAAGCATGTAAATCAGAGCCAGAACACAGAAGAATAAACCAGGCATATTCAGAATCTCCTCTGTACCCATGAAAAGGAAAATATGAAACTTCTTGGCCTCTTCAGAGGAATCAAATGTCAAAAGACGTTGCAGTGTCTGGTGTGAATTTTTTAGGGGAATGGGACTAAGGATGATGTCGGTCCCTTTCGATCCTCTGTTGTCTCTGTCAATTCCAGCCCTCCCTGTTACGCTCCATCAGAGCTCTCTAGCAGTGCTGCATGTCAGACAGCTGCGAAGCCGCGTCTGTTCTGTTTTCCACACAATTAAAGCAAAGAGAAAAAATATAAATAAGACAAATTATTCTTACACTAAATTATGTGAAAAACTGTCTGAAGTTTTGGATTTTGTAGGAACATGGTGAAAGATTTTTGTCTTTTTAAAAATGTGGTTTTGAAGGATTTTTTAATTACCACTTTTAAATTGATGGCCCTATTTTTATTCTAAGTATGTAAATGGTTTTCTGTCTTGCACACATCACTTTTCGGTTTGGGGAGGAAGATGTGAAAGAATAAGTGAGGAAAAAAAATGCATGTCATGCTAGCTACAGACAAGGCAAATCAGTAGCTAATTTATAAGGAACTATAAGAAAAGACTGACTCCTCTTGCGTTAATTAAGGTACAGCACACAGTATGTAGAGTTGCCAACAAAAAATTCATTGAGTTTTTAATTTTTCTATTATTTATACTGTAGTTGTGACTGAAGGTCCTAGTCATGAACACAGACCAATGTGTACTCACAAAAGTAGTGGGAAAAAAATATTACTTTTATTAGATTTATAATGACACGGACTCTGAGCATGGTCTGGCTGGCACCACCAAGACAGTACCCTCACAGTAAGCTTTGGAGGCAGCAAAAGAAGATGAATGTGACTCTTATGGAGGAAGATACAGTCATTTTACAGAGAGAATATTCATGCAAGAGTACTTCACTTGGAAACGAGAAATGTCCAATGAAAGCCACATATAGACTGTGTACCTTAGTTTTTACAGTAATTCATTCCATACTTATCACTTACCGGCATTGCAACAGAAGTGATTTACAGGCTGAAGAATAATGTGAATGGCTGAAATTAAATTTGAAGGCCAGTGTAAAAGACTGACAAAGGAGAATTAAGAAATAACTACTCGGAAAGAAGAAGAAAATGGACATTTATATTTTGTTTTACTGGGTACAGAGATATAATTTAATAAAAAAAATCCCCTATGATTTTAAAATCTGATCATTTTGGTCTCAGGTGGGAAGGATGGGGTTTGTATTGCATATCTCAATATATCCTTTCTTTCTTCTTCCCTTCTTTCTTTTTCAGGTTACCTGTGCAAATTTAACAAATGGAGGGAAAACAGAACTTCTAAAATCAGGAAGCTCCAAATCCACACTAAAGCACATATGGACAGAAAGTAGCAAAGACTTGTCCATCAGCCGACTGTTGTCACAGACTTTTCGTGGAAAGGAAAATGATACAGATTTGGACCTGCGATACGATGCCCCAGAAACTTATTCTGATCAAGATCTCTGGGACTGGCTGAGGAACTCCACAGACCTGCAAGAGCCTCGGCCCAGAGCAAAGAGAAGGCCCATTGTCAAGACTGGGAAATTTAAGAAAATGTTTGGCTGGGGAGATTTTCATTCCAACATCAAGACTGTGAAGCTAAATCTGTTAATAACTGGGAAAATCGTTGACCATGGCAATGGGACATTTAGTGTTTACTTCAGGCATAACTCCACTGGTCAAGGGAATGTATCTGTGAGCCTAGTGCCCCCTACAAAAATAGTGGAATTTGACTTGGCACAACAGACGGTGATTGATGCCAAAGATTCCAAGTCCTTTAACTGTCGAATCGAGTATGAAAAGGTTGACAAGGCTACCAAGAACACACTCTGCAACTATGACCCTTCAAAAACCTGTTATCAGGAGCAGACCCAGAGTCATGTGTCATGGCTCTGCTCCAAGCCCTTTAAAGTAATCTGTATTTACATTTCCTTTTATAGTACAGATTATAAATTAGTACAGAAGGTGTGTCCTGATTACAATTACCACAGTGACACACCCTACTTCCCATCAGGGTGAGGACCAACACGTGTCTGAGACTGAAGCCTGGGGAATAAAAAAGGTCGTATGACAGGGCTGTAACTTCGAGGAGGAAGGCCACATCTATTGCCTGGAATGTGTCTACCTACTGCTGCTGATGTCAAATGGCTACAAATATGTTAGTGGAAAATAATCTAATGTAATTTTTGCCCAGTCAGCTCCATGTATCAGTCTAGCTGTAAATCACTATCAATATGAAATAAAACCATACGCATATACAGAGACACACACTCTTTTCATCTCACATCTATTGAGATTCCTGTTAAAAGAGCTTTCATTTTCTGATATGTAAGGTTTCAGGATAGCAAAATGGATTAATTAGATAGGAAATGGTTTCTAATGCAGACTGTTACGGAAATCTCTTCAAAAGTCCCTTGGGTACACACCAATCAATGATCCCCATGCATGCATTCTATTGCTTGGAGTAGCTGTACTGGTAAATACTACTGTAGGAGTAAACACTTGTCAAAATGGGAAAATTGTGTGTCTAGAGTTCAGTATTCCTTATTATATGAACACAGCAAAACATTGTGACTTTTTTCCAGCATACAGTAGGCACATTCTAGGTGGTGTTAGGTGGCTTTTTTCCATGGAGCAAGCCTGTTATTAGTAAAGATGGGCAAACATTTGGAATTTACATGTGGGTAGATATTCTGGTTTCATGTTTATCTGACTCTTTAATCTCTGATTCTTTAAACCTGATTGAGTTTAGGCCAAATAAGGTACTTAAAAATTCTGCAACTGATAATTAAGGAGGAAAATGCCTGGTGGAGAACATGTAAGTTATAAGTGGCTGTCTTATCTTTATTACAAAATATTGTAACAAATTCAATATCCTAGTCTTCATTTGTATGAATGGTTTGTATTGTACATAATTTAACCAGTGTTATTTGAGCTGCTTATTAATATTAACTTGTAATTGTCTCTCTGCTTGTTATTGGTTACAAACAATCAAGGAAATGAGGAATCCGTTTTATCAATGTAGCTGTAAACTCCATTAAAAGACAGAACTATGTACAAAGCATTTATTCAGCTAAAGTCTTGTTGAAAGTTATACATATACAACATTACAGTCTGTCTGTATTTAGATATTTTCTTTCCACAGAAAAAAAGTGAACTGTACATAAAAATAAAAAATCTTAAAGTTGAGTTTCAATACGTCCTGTGTAGATAGTAGTTTAAATGGATAAGCGGATAGCACTCCAAGTCTGACATGGTTTTCAATCTTATCTCTCTCATATGTACATATATATGCATATATTTATAAACTTGTGTGTGTGCATGTATGTATGTGCATATGTATGTGTGTGTGTGTGTATGCAAATACATATAGGCATATAACATATACAATAATTTCTTGGTCCCTATTCCTAGCAAGCAGATGTTACTGCTGAAGTATCTTGGTAACCTGAGTGGCAGCCCCCACTCAGATAAGAAATTACAGGAGCAGGGCTTTGTTTAAAATGATTTATTATCATTAAAAAGTGTGGAAACATGCAGCCACTCTCTATATACACAGGCCTGTCTTTGCCTTAATTCTAGCCTTCTCTGAGGCACAGATCTCTATGGAATGAAGAGATTCCTTTTGATGGCACAAGGGCATTTTGTTCCTATAAACAAAAAGCTCATAGCTTTTGTTGTTTTGTTTTTGGTTTGGCTTGGGTTTTGTGCATAGTAGCATACTTTACCTCCAGCATCCAGGTAACCAGCAATTATAACAAGTCCATGCCTACAAGAAGGCTGCCCAAAGAGCTCAGTATTTCATCTTGTGTCTTTCAGAATTATCATTCCTTATAATGTTTTCTTCCCTCTTCCACCCTCACATCCCAGGTTCTGTGCTCTTATGTCAAAGCCGTGAATGCAGATATGGGCCATCTTCCAAATATGCACAGCACCATGAACAGCTTCTTTAAAGTCCCCATAAACACTCCACGTATGTTTCAAGAAGTGAGAAGTTTGAAAACTTCCAGTTGTGGACCTGTCTTGTTGAAATGTGCAGAACCTAAGTGAGAATGAAACAAAGGAAATGGATGATTTTCATATTGATGTATGTGTAGTAGAGGAGACTTCCATGTTATTATTGATTTGGCTTCTTTCCGTGGGAACGTTTGTGGGAATTTCTTTATAGACATATATATACATTTCACAGAACAAACCTGTGACCCTGGACTCTGTGAACATTTGGAGAAAGAAATGGTCCAAGCCATACAGTCCAGACTCTGGTCTCAGTCAGGAATATGCTGAGATGTGATTTTTCTTTTCTTTGACAGGAATTATGATTGTACTGGCAATGTTTAGTCTTTTGTGCTTTATTGAAAATAACTGTTCTGAATATAAACCGTAAATATATTTGTACTATAACCAAGAGTTAAATCTTGTCTCTATTAAAGTAAGTACAAAGTTGAAGTCAGTACAAATTTCCAGTCAATAATATGCAGAATTCCAGTGTTAAATATGATTAGCAAGCTTAGCAATCTGTAATTGAGCATTAAATCCTTTGTGTTCTTCTTTATATTTCTGAAAAATTGATGTGAAATACTGTTACTGGTAGTTCAATTATTTTTTTTCCTTTTTAAAACTTCCTATAAATATACAAAGTATATGCATTCTGTTCATAAATATGCATATTTATCTACTTTTCAAGTAATATAAATATGAATCTGCCTTTGTCACAATCAGTCACAGTATTTTTCAGTCTTAAGCATTTGAAGAGCTTGCTGTTCTTCATAAGGATTCTTGAGTTTGAACTTGGACCGAGTTCTTTTGGTGATCTGGTCATGAAATAGTTATCTAATATGGAAATATATAACATGTTCTTAGGTGCTAGTTCATTGCATTTCTCGTTGGGAAGTATTTCATGTTTACTAACTTTGTTAAAGAATGTTTCTGGTTTTACCATTTGGAAAAAAGAATTTAATGAACAGGAATGTGTTATTGCAGTTAAACAATGTATGTATGAGTATCTGGGTCTTGCACACGAATAATGCCTTAATGGAGTGCTAGGCCAGGCAAATATTGCCTCAACATAACTCACCAATTCTAGACTTAATAAAGATGTATATCTCTAAAGGTATATTTTTAGGATTAAAGAAGGTCAAGTTATTTATTTTTAAGAAATTAAGAGACTGGTTCTGTTCAGTAAAACAAAACCCAAAACAGTTAAAGCATATTTTTTGTCTTATTTTCACTATATAGAGAAATCACAAATAGGGGTATTTTAGTGAAACTGACTACTCCTGCTGCAAAAACACATGGATCATGCACATGAGCAAAAATCAATATATTAAACTTGGGTTGGATGGGTCAGTGATAGAACTTATGTGTCAGCTTAAGTGCTTTTGAGTAAAGAAATCCAGGATATAGGAAACAGATGGTTTTACATGGCAAAAATCACCGGTTAAATTTCCAAACAGTGATGAAAAGCTGGAAGACTTTAACTTGTTATGTTTTTCAAAATACTTTGGCATGGGACAGAAAATATCCTTTCTTCCCTCCTTATGAAGTCCTTGCTAAGTTTTTTATCTTTCTCTCCCTTTCCCAAGTTTGCATGGGTAGTAAGTAAACTAATAAATTCATCTTCACAAAGACCTTGTCTTTCAAAGTTTCCCTTAATTAATAAGCATGATGCCAGAAACTGTTGAAATTTACTGTCCTAATTTACAATGAACTAAGAAATGTTTGAACTCCATTCACAGAAGAACAGAATGGAAGTCTCATAGCAGTCTGGTGTATGATAGCCTGTTGATTTAAGTAATGCTACTCAAGGGGTTTAGTCAGAGGGCAGTTGTACTGTGATTATCCTTACATCCTCATGTATTCTGAAATCTATGTTTTAAATTGGAATCCCATAGAAATATCATAAACTACTCTGAAACTGATGTATTACAGAACTGTGGAGAAAAACATGGATTACAAAATATCTGCTACTTTTACAGAAAAAACGACCTAAACTTAGACATCTGATCTGAACAACTTCCCTTCTTTAGAAGATACTGAACATAGTATCCTATAATCCTCTCTGTCCTTCTGCGACACAGGTGGTCAAGTTGTATCCAACTGAATCCAGAAATGAAAGAGAATCTCATCTCTAGTTATCTGCACTTAACTGTGTGTCTTAACATGGAAGAGACTGCAGATAGCTGCATCAAAGATCTGTTGTGTTAGGAGCTGCATAATACAGCTCCTATACAATACCAATTTAGAAATGTATAAATTGTAGACATATTGTATACAATACCTATTCAGAAACAGTTTTGATACCTGTAAGTCCCAATTTTCAAAACAGTGTACTACGGAATTCTTTCAAATCATTATTTATAAATTTGAGGCATATTGTTTACAAAATTGGCTTAAAAAATATATGCACTGTTCTCAAAAAAACACTGCACAGTCTAATAAAAGTCCTTTTTCCTTCCTTTAAAAAAAAAAAAAAAAGGAATGGGCAATATCTGACTGACATTATGCTAAAATTGACAGATTAACTTTCTAGATAAAGTTTAGAAAGTCAGCATCTGTGGATAAGATTAATATTTTTTGCTGTTTGTGAAAGGAGCACTCATTAAAATAAGACTGTCATTTGTAAAGATACAATACCCTTTCCAACCCTAACTATTCTATGATTCTATGATTCTATGAATATTGCGTTTTCTTGGGTAGTTCACTCCAGACCATATGATCATGTAAAGCATGATCCCTTCAAAAGGGTTGTTGCATCCTGTGGTTAAAGATAAAATCTTTTCCTTGTTTTCTATATTTCCTGCTAATTTGTTAAATTACTATCATTACCCAAACTAACAAGTAGATCATTTTATGCAGGACTTTATTTTCTCATTGGAATATAGCTATACAATATTTTTATTCTGCTTGAAGGGAATAGCTGGTGGAGCTCTATTTCAGCTTGGACTGATGCCCTGTGCATTATATACATAATTTTAAATCCTTTATCTTAATTTCCTGTTGGGATAAAGAAACAAATGTAGCTTTTGCAGGTGCTTTAGATCAGGATAAAACCAAAGAATCACATGAACTTTAATTCTAAGAGAGATACAGTCCTATTGTCAAAGATTAGATTTGAGAAGATGGAGCATATATGAGATTTAGTCTTACTTCAAAGTGTACTTCAGCCATTTAGCAAGTAGAGATATTTCTGTGAGAGAAGGCTTTAGTGATCTGTGAAATGAACTTCTGCCTGTTGTTAACAGGAAATTAGAAGGACAAAAAGAAAAAAAATATAAAATTGAAACAATTCATACACATCAGTGAAGATGTGGAAATTTACCATTTCAAAAAGTAAAGCAGATATTTTGCCTAGTATTTTATGAATGAGCTACTACTGAGTTCCTGGGAAAAGTGCAATGTACCTACAGATCTGTTCATTGTAGAAAATAAATAAAACCACAGTTAGCAGAGACAAATAACATGAGCTCTTCAGTTCCTCATCTAGGTCACAGTGAATCTATAATGAGATGCAAAAGCCTACTTAGAAACAGACAACCTGTGGAAAAATGAGGCTACTTATGGAGTCCAGTTAATAATGTGGGCACTCAGTAGGAACACAGCTTGTGTGTCCGTGAGATTTTAACAAGTTGATTCCCAAAGGAATCTTCCATAATTTAAGAACAATTAATGAAAACTTTTAGCTGATGAACTTCAGTAAGTTAGATGTAGCCCTTTGTAAAACAGGAGTAATAATCGTTATTGGTTATTTGATGAAAATTTTGGACTTTTTTTTCCTCAAATACTGCTCAGCATTATTTTTCAATACCATCTCATTTTATAGGATGATAATATCTCCTCTGTGTATCAGACAATTTCCTATTGGCCATCAATTCTTTAATCAAAACTATTACAGTGAGAAACATTTTTGCAAGGAATATCTCCATCAAATAAAGTATTATTTTCTCAAGCCTTTTCTACTAAGTGTTGAGGAAGTGTTTCTCCCTTTTTTCTCTGCAGATTATACATTTACTGAATTTAGACCCCTGGAAGAAGGGTTTCCTTCCTGTTGAGGTAAAAGAATCCTTTTCACTTATTCATGGGAATCTTAGAATTTTTCTCCATATAGACAACTTAGTTAATTGCACAAATGTTACCTGTAAAGTTACCTTTCATTAACCACTCCAGAACTCTGTTGGTGTTTTCAGAACAACTCACATTTCCTTAGTCTACTACAGTTAAACACTACAAATGAATGCAATATTTTAGATGGAAACCCAATAATAAAGGATCTCATCAGCTTTCTCTAATGAAATTCCTCCACATTAAAAGTTAAAATGGTCTCTCTTGGATCTCAAACTGCAAAAAATTACTTCTAATGAGCGCTCTGCTATTACTTCTAATAGAAATGGCAAGCCTTAATTATACTGCTTTCCAGTGTTCTTTCTCATTTACCATTTGAGTTTTGAAGCATCAGTTTTCAGATATCTTAGCAGCTTATTTCCTACACCACTATTTTCTGCAACTCTACCTCTATAGGCCCATTCTTAATACACTTCTGACTTCACAGATGTAAGAATCACCTGTGAACTTTGTTAGCAAATTACTTAGACATACTTCTAGATGATTATTGTGATGTCATATGTAAGAGCTAGTTTATTCTTTTCTGGTTGATTTCTGGTGTGCTTTCTTCCCTGTTTGGTATGTTTTTTCTTACTCTACCTCTTATTTGAAGTAATTTTGCCTGTTTCAGATCACATGCAAGTAGTGCTCCGCATTAATGTGTTTTGCACATAGAAGTGGATGCATAATCATGTATTTTACTAAAACTGAGCTAATCAGTTGACTGTGTTAACTCATTTGGAAATACTAAGGAACAAGTAGTAGTGGTACTTACAATTATTTCTTGGGTAAAGATTTAAGTATGCCATAAAGTAGGTACTTTACCCATAGGGTTGGGAACTGATGTAAAGAAAGTTCTTGCCTGTAAGTGTCTAAATGTCATTAAAAAGTAAAATTATTTGTTTGGTGGTAAAACAAATAATAGCATTTCATAATATTGCTAGTAAATATACACTATTTCCCTTTAGTTTTGTTCTATTTTTTGTATGTTTCCAGGTAGCAGGCTAATACACGATTATTCTATTCCTTCCACTTCCTTTCAGTCTCCCCAGATACTATTAACTTTCTGTTTTAAAAGGCTTTATATTATGTTCCCTTTGCTACTCTTACATAGCTTAGAACATCCGATGGCTGGTTTCCAAGAGAAGGCAAATAGACTTCCATTATCATAATTTCCTCTCTCACATTTTGAATCTTTAAATTTCCAGAATTTCTAGTTTATCCAGTTAGTATACTTAAATTTACTCTCCACCCTGTACTGATTTTTCATCTCCCAGTTTTAGATCTTTTCTGTTTCCTGTATTTGTGGAAGAAAAATGCAGTCAACTCTAAGACTACATTTTCTTAGGTTACATGCATCCTAATATAAGAATCCACTGTAATGTGCAAACCATAAATTAAGTACAGGACCTGTTCAGTTCTGCAGATTATATACAGATAAGCAGGAGGCACACAGAATGCCAATTAATTAATCAAATTAAAATGAATAACGAAACAACGCATCCGAAAATAAGCATAATTTTAGGTGTAATTGTAAATATATTTATTTATTAATCCTTGCAATGATAAGTAGTATGACATTATAGTCTCTGTTTACATATAGAGAAGACTAGGAAAATAAGTTTGATGAGACACTGAAAACCTTCTGGTAAATGGTCAGACACAGAGTCCCAGTAACCTTCTCTCAGGTTTCAATCAGTAGATATTGCTGCCCTGCAACTGATTGGAAACAATGTTTGAGCCAAGTACAGGGCACTAGAAGGTCTACATTTTAGCATGACTGCTATAGATTTAAAGAAATGAATGAAAGGGAGTTGCAAAGCTGTCTAATTCTGAGCTCCTGACCAGAAAAAGGTTCAAGAGTACTTAGACCACACTTAAATATATTTGTTTCAACTATAAATTGGTTTTAGGACTCTCTGGTGTGCTCGATTCCTTGTTCTCACAAGTTAATTGACCCCCAAACTCAGCCAGTATTTCTCAAGTATTCTTGTCTTTTCCCCAAGGGAAGCTACTCTTGAGGTCTCTCACTTTCTCACTCCTGCTTCCACTCTCAATCTCATTCTTGCTCCTAGAACTGGAACGTCTTGATGTTAGAAATGAAGGTAATAAACCCATTTCTACTCACTCTCCCTGCTCTTATATCCATCAGGATGGTATACATTAGTGTTTCCAATCTGATAGTATTAAAAATCACCATTGCAAATGAAGCAATTATTTCCTTATAGATCCTCTTGGACTGAAAAACTAAACAGGAGTTTCTTTTATAGTATTCTTTTACATGTTTGAAGGCTGTTACCAGACTCAGTCGTCAGTCATAGTTTTTCTAGACAAAGCAGTCAGTTTTTATAGCGTATTTGACTGTATTCCTATGACTATTCTAAAACTTACCTACCTTTTCAAGTGTGGAACCCCAAAGAAAACAGACTATTCTGGCTGATGTCTTACCAAGGGTGGGCAAACCAGAATATAAGTAATTCTATTCTGTTTCTTTCTATGTACTAATAACAGTGTTGTATGTAATACCAATATCACAGTTATTTTTCACTGTGTATCATTGACTATGCTGGTTATACTGACTACAATTTGCTTATGTAGTAATGCTGTCTAATGTGTAATTCTGCATTTTCTATTTGTGCATTTGATTTTTTCTGCCTAAGGGAGTATTTAAACTGGCAAATTGCAGTAAAATAGGCTACAAATTTTACAGCACACTAGCTTCTCTATGCCAGCTTCCCCTGTGAATTCTTGTAGCTTGCACTAATACTGGCTCTGTGCAACATGTAGAGTAGATGACATCACACAGAACTATACTTACTGCTTAACAAGAGTATCAGCATAAAAAGTTATTGTGCAGCATGAAGTGTTCATACTTTAGTTTGCTGTACTAACCTGCTTGTGTAGACAAGCCCCAAGTGTAGTACGCTGCACATCTCTCTTATGAATTTCCTGTTTCAGACCAACCCCCATTTCTCAAGATGATTTTGGTATTACATAATGTATCTCTCTCCTCCCCTTTTCCTTTTCAAAGTTACATCAGATTTTCATAGTCTTTAATTACACTATAAAT
Source organism: Lathamus discolor (assembly GCF_037157495.1). Lineage (NCBI taxonomy): Eukaryota > Metazoa > Chordata > Aves > Psittaciformes > Psittacidae > Lathamus > Lathamus discolor. The sequence continues at coordinate 26,096,342 of NC_088885.1, forward strand.
CACTGCAAGACGGCACAGGTGGGGTCTTAATATTGGCAGAATAACCAAGATGGCATTTTTATAGTTACTATTTTTTAGACTACAATCACAAGATTTTAAATAAATGATTAAGTGGGGACTAAGAAGAAGATTCACAAGATTATTCACCAGAAGAGATAACTTTCATGTGTTGAGGTAACAAGATACTTTCATCATTTATCTGCTTTTGGGAGAAAGGAAGGTCATAAACTTTAGGTTTAAAGTAGATTTTTGTTCCTAAAGTCAAGGCAGAAAAGTGCTTCTCTTGGAACTAGTGCCCAATTCCTTCTCATATTAATGAGAGAAATAATTCTCTAGAGGACGATATATGTAATTTCTTTGGTATTTATGCTGATAGTTCCTAATGGATTAGAAGTAGCCGTTACTTCTTGTTTGTTAGTAGGTATGTGTTACAAATACAATCTTTGCCTGGATCAGAGGTTCCAGTTTGCAGAAAGATTTTTTATACAGTTTGAAAACAAGCCTCTACATTTTAATGGGTTACACATGCTTGGAGAAGCTATGCAGGGTTGCATTATATGTTAATACTGTCTTCTCATCAAAACAAGGATTTTAACCATTATAAAAATTATTTCTTTTTGATAATTATTACATTTTGTTCATTTAGTTTTAAACTGAATTTGACCCTTTATAAAATTTTAACTACAAATATTTGGAAACCTAAACTCACCTATAGCTACTCTTTACACTGTTTTACCTTTAGCCATCAGCTCTCTTGTTTACCTCTGGTTCTAATGTGGCTATCATAACATGTGGAGTAGCTTCATGTGAAAATAAAAGTACAGTTTTATTTGGTTACTTGCAGCAGAGGCAGGCTTTGCCAGTGCTCTGGTTGGAATGGATATAAGGAGGAAGCCATGCAGCTGCATTAACACACTCTCCTGTTCTAATAAAACTCTGTGATGCTTTTAAATGTGAGAACATCACTGAGGTGATACAGTTGAGCAGCTTTCGGGCTGGAGGGAGGTAAGCTCACAGGGTAAGTGAAGTGAGTTCAAGTCTGGCTTTAAGAAAATACATGAACAAATTTGTGGAGCCTGGACTGGAACCAAGGAAGTGATTTAATTTAACACTGGTGTCATTTCTGCAGATTGCTGGTAAAAGAAATTTTCTGTTTCTTCTTCTCCTGGCCTGTTGTCCCCAGATATTCAGTCTTACCTCTTTCTATGAATCAGATGTCATGACAGCTGCAGTGTAAGTTTAATTTGCCCTCAGTCTTTTCTTTCCTCCCAAGAACTGAACAAAGAAAGATTTTCCTTTTAAAATATACAGGGTTCATCCTCTCCATTCCTATGAGTACCATGTGGTTACAACACTTGCCTTGAAAATGGAAGACATGGATTCAGTTCTGTTCTCTGTCAACTTCCCCACTGTAGCTGCATTTTCTAAGGCTATAATTCCTCTCCTTTTCTGTTCTGTGTGCTCTAAAAAAGCCTACCGGATATAAAGCCTCCAAGAACTCAAGAAAATTGTCTCAAGCATGTTAGGTATTAAAATGTTCATCGGGTTCAGTACTGTTGAAAATTGTGAGTCATCAGCTACGCAAGAATTAGGGGAAATTTTGTGTTCAGTGTCATAAAGACAAGCTTGATGGGCTTCAAGGTGCACTGTCCTTCTGTGAACCTCTCTACAGCATAGTTAAACAGAGGAAGGACCATTTACATTGCAATGGAGGGCAACGTCTCTATTTACTTGTTCAGTGATTAATCAATATACTCAGTTTATTTGCAGTGTTGTTCACTGTTAGAACTAAAATACCAACTATTTTCAGGTGCTTCACAGCCTGATGGGCATAAATTGCCTCATTCCTACAGAAATTCTGTCAGAGGTCGGTCCTTCCACTCTTCAATTATTTATATTTCTGCTGTTAATAGTCCTGTTAGCTATCAGCTTAAGTAGGAGATAGTGTGGAACCTTGCCTTTCCAAGGTCTGTGCTGCTCGAAGAAGCAGCAACTGCTGAGCAGCACTTCTGTGTGGCACCACATCAGCTCTTGCATCTATGCAGTCTCTTCTTACTGCTTCCTGTTGTTCAAGGAAGGAGGATAGATATGCCTCCTTTTCCTTCCCATGGCTGTTTCTTCATGCCCTATGTGATGACTCTCACTCTTTCCTCTGTCCCCCTCATGACTACTCTAGACAGTTATGTAAGGACCTTCACTGCACATATTCTACTTGTAGAAAAGCCATTCTGCTGAGATGACAGCAATTTTTCATCTGCAATTACAGGTTATTGTTTTGAAGTCTCTGAAAAAAGCTATCGAAGAACATCATTATTGCCAATCTTTTCTTTGTAAGTCTGAACTATCAAATGCCCTTAGTGTGTTGAAAAAATCATATACGGACAACCTGAACCACAAGGTGTAGTTTGGAAGGTCTGCGGACCTAAAATAAGTGCCTGGTTATAAGAGATATGACTGTAAACTCTGTCTGGCTGCCAATCATTTGAAGTAACCTAACTGGACATTGTCTGCAAATTCGTATGGTGTGTTTGATTTAAGAGTTGATATTTTCTTCTGTGTGTATTTTCAACTATAGAATAAGCTATCATGCTCTAGCGTTTCACTGTTCTGGCAAGTCACATTGCATCATTTTCAGAGGTCATAGTTTCAAGGTCAGATTTACACTCTGAGGGATTCAAGTGTTCTAAGTATTCACATCGGGTTAGTTTTTGGTCTATATTTCCTGTCATTCTCTGCTTAAATAAAAACACTCACATAATTCGAAGTACCCAGTTTTGAAGTAGTGCCAAATGAATATTTAACTGTTCATGTGACACCCAACTTCAAGACCACTGAAATCTTGTGTACAAGATTCCCACTGGAGTCACTGTTTTTTCTGTCAGGATTTTAGTGAGTACTACCACAACCCAAAGATGTCAAAGGCTACATAAAGGTATAACTGTCTCATAGATTAACATTACTGAATCTTCTCAATGAGATGGACAAGATAGCCAAATTGGACTTTCTCTGTTTTTGAGAGGCAAGATCTCAAGTGGATTTATTATTCATTTTTAAAACTAAACACCTCTTCTTCCCATTCTCAAAGAATATAAATAGTCTGGGAAATATCTGGGATCTGTGATATCAGTCATTGTGCAGCAAGAAACACAGCCAGTCCTTGTCCCCAAAACTAGCTAAAATGAGATGAGAGCTTGAAGGTGAGTATAGGGGTATACAGTAAAACAACACTCAAGAGAAGGGCAATAGAATAATTGCAAAAAAGAGATCCAGCATGAGAGTAACATAGAAAAATAGACAATAAAACCTGCCATCCTATTCCAGTACCTAGAGCAAGGATTACTGTTCTGTGTCACATTATACAGTGCAGATAGACCCTTGGTTTTGAGGTTTTTTGCTGTTTTGCTTTCTGCATCTATTTTCTATGCCTCATCACCTGACAGGTCTTCCTGTCCCAAAAGAAAGACACATCTGAGTGTGTATTTTTTTTTTTTTCTGTGTAGCAGTTTTTGTTGCAGTAAAGGACGCTTCAGAACACTATTGTCCATGTTCCAAGTTCAGCTTTGTTCTCTCTACCATGGTATATGGCAGTCTTCTGAAATCCTTTTCTGAGACTCTTAACCATATGTTTGCACCTGGCTAACATATGGCATCTTAGCACCAAAGACTCCTAAAGGCCTCCTAACGGTTAGATATTTGCTCTATTGAGCACAACAACCTCAGGGATTGCCTAAATGGTCAGAGGTTGCCACTTGTGTGTTACCTTTGCCACTGCTCTGAGCTGGTCAGAGTGGCTCATAGCAATAAGTCCATTTGAGAAGCAAGAATAGTTAGCAGGGACACAGTCACACATGTCTAAATGGCTCTGGAGTCTCAGCTAGCTTTGACAGCTCTGGCTTGGAGCTGGTGCGTAACAGTCACTGCCTGTCTGTGGAGACTGTCCATAAATCTTAAAAAGCTGGCCCTAAGTTTTATGCTGGAAGAACAAAACTTGCAAAATTACCTTCCAGAGCAACTTTTATCAATTTCAAGCAATGTGTCATTACCCAGGTGAGATACTAAGTGGTCTTGTTGACTTAAATTCCACGTGATTGCATTTAGCCTATAGGTAGTAAAAAGTGCTCTACTACATGAAAGGACTTATGGATTTTTAATTTTTTTTTTTCAGACCTGCTACCAGACCTGTTCTCATTATTGACAGACAGAAGCTGAATGAATTGATAAGCAACTTCTGTATCTATGAACTGCTGGATATTGTGGTTCATTGAGTACCTGAGTTATACTGGGGTAATTTGGCACATATCATGTAGAAAACATAATAAACTGCTCGCTCATGGTTTTGCTAAGTTGTTGGGTTTTTTTTAGAGAAATGCAATTTTCTTTTCTGAATTCATTCTACTTACACTAACTTGCTGTCTATTATCCATTGCAGTCCTTGTGATTATCTGAATTTTTGTACATTTTGTGGCAGAAGCCATTACAAAGCCTGAAAATATTTCCATCATTTATGTATATCCAGACAACTTCAAGTGATTTTCTTCTAATGCAAGTTTTCTCTTTCATAGCCCTAAAGAATGTTTGATTTGCTTTTGACAACATATTAATTTTTATGTGTAGAAGAGCTGCTACAAGTGAGCACAGTCAGTTTTGTAAAAACATTCAGTACAGTCCACATTTGGAACTGTATTTTTGATACACAAAGTCTAAATACTCAATTTTCATTGAAAATCATCTTTAGAAAACAGATTTTGGTTCATTTCACACTGTGTTAATTGTGTAACACACTGTAACCACTACCTTTTACCAGACACAGTTGCTCATGTAATGGGAAATTATGACTTTAACAAGGAATTATTAGATCTGTTTGATCTGAGAATGCACGTGTGGACAATGGGAGCTGCTGGCTGGAACATGCACCATTTTCTCCCCCTGTGAGTACATGATTGAATTACGAGTCTCATTTTCGGAAGGAAAAAAGTGTCAGTAAGCCTTATGTTTTGTAGCTAGCCCTGCTTAGTGGCAAATTTAATTTAACATTACTAAATAAATATGAGGCAACTAGTGTTACCTCAGGGTCAGTTTAAAATATGTCAGATTTTCTAACAGGAAAGCAGATAGGTAAAACTGTTTTAATTGTAGGTTATAAAAATTTTGGACTATTTTTTCATTAAATAACATTGTAACTTTAAAATTTGATATGGGGGTCAGCATCTCAGAGTTTTACTACAAACAAGAAGAACACGTGCAAGTATCAGAAGGTAATGTTCAACACTGTCTAATTAGAAAACTGTTTTATTTGACAGTGTTGCTTTGAATGAAATGTTTCTGGATTTGCTTGGGGAGTGAGAGACTTACAGTCTTGCTGTGAGACAGATGTCTTATGGGAACATAAGCCCTGAATGTACCGTATTTAACTCTGCCATTGCCATTTATTCTTTATTTGAGCTATAATAATTATTTTTGTTGTAGAAATTGAGAGTGAAATGCCACTCTAAAAGTGCTTGGGAACCTGAAGTCCAGTGTTCCTGAGTCAGTGTCACTGAGAGACAAGACTTTTGGGATATCTACCCTGCCTTGCTGCGAGCAGAAAAGATATCTCTCTTTCCTAATTGAAGTTTCTCCCATTCAGGAGTTATGCTGGTCTCAGCAGGGCTCTTAGTCCAAGCAACCATCCCATTCTGAGTGGGTAAACACACTTACTGGAGTGGACCTGGACTGATGTGACTACTCGACATCAGGACCTGAGATAGTACCTCTATGAAACTTCCTATCACAAGCTACAGCTGTCACCCTAAGTCTCCTTGACAGTAATTTGCTAGGGCTTTCAAAATAATTCAGTCCCCAAACAACAGATTGGTGCTTAGATTCATTGTATTGGCACTGCTGCTGTTTTCACAGCTATAACTACAACCTAACCTCCCAGGTGTCCAATTCAGTTATGTGTACAGTCTCTTGCAACTGGCAGCTTCAAAGGAAGGAAAACACTGCTGCAACCTCTCCTACTGATTAGCTGCTTAGAACACTAGCTCCAGCCTTGAGGCCTTGAAGATGGACTGTTGCAAGAGCTGGGAATGTCTAGTTTGTGAATGATACATAATACACATGAAATGCCTAATACTTTCTATCCTGTAAACTCTGTAGCAGAAGGGCCAGATTAAAGTCCCTAACAGCTGGAACATCTGCATAAACAACAGCCAAGTGACACCAACTGTGTTTGAAAGAGGTACTGTAAATGGGAAGAGAGACTGAGAAGCCTAATTTCATGTGAGATCCACAATGGGACAAGTTCTCTGTCTTGTGCTATCAAATCCAGAATCACAGTCCTTCCACTCCCTGCACCCAGTCTTCCCATGACCTTTCTGTGGTGGGTCCTAGATACCTGCATAACAGCTTAGTCAAATCTAGGACCACTGAGAGTGTGTTTGGTCATCTAAAAGACCCTGAATCCCTCTAACAATGACCCCCAAAGACTTGCATAAAAGATTGTGCTGCCACAGTGTCGTGGTTTAAAAGACTGGATGCCTTTCTCTAGCATGGTCCAGCTGGCTGATAGACTACTAACATCATCCTTTTACAGAAACCTTTCTTCCACAGCTGCCAAGAACCACCTCCAAAGGCTGAGGGACCGCTTCTGTTTTGCAAATGCTTTGTCAGTTCCCCCTTCCTAGCAAGTGATTCCAGCTGCTTAGCTTCCTTACTTTCTAATTTGTGATCATCGACCCCATTGTCCCAGCATCGGGACAATGGTGTGTTCGCGTGGTTGATGGGTAGAATCTTTTTGCATATTCCATAGCTTGATTGAGGTCCGGGGTCGAGAAGACACCTCTTCTTTCTCTTCCTCTTATCCACATAATAACTCTTGTTCAGATGCTGTCCCGTGTAGTAAGTACATTGGTTCTTCATCTTTCTTCACTGTATGGGTTGCTTTTTGTGCCTCTTGTTTGCTTTTCCTCTTGCACACTGGGCAACTGATATTGGCACAAATTGGTCCTTTGGTTTAGCTGCAGTGATTATCACTGTGGTTGGTGTGGCTGCAGTATCTGTTGTTGAGGTTGGTGCCGCCGCTGTGCTTGGGGTTTGAGTAGCACCAGCAGCTGCCCTGTCGGTTGCTGTTGGGGTTTGGGTAGCTGCTGTACTTGTCACTAGGGTTGCTGTAGCTGCTGTACTTAGATTAGCTGTGTCGTCTGTTGTAGTCAGAGTTTGAGTAGCTGCTGTACTTGCCACTAGTTTTGGTGTAGCTGTTGTATTTGGAATCGGAGTAGCTGCTGCATTTGGAGTTAGAGTAGCTGTGTTGTCTGCTGCTTTGCCATCAGATCCAGAGACATATTTTTCTATTTGAAGGTGCTGGATAGTGTTGAAAAGGGCTCTGTAAGCATAGGCTAAGCACCGGCATGTTGCCATGATTTGTCCGTCTCTGGTATGACCAGGATGACAACACACCTCATTTAAGTGTTCTATTAGTTTTTCCAGCTTTTGCACTTGTTCTGTGGTGAAGTTCCAAAGCACTGGAGGGGCCCACTGACCTAGATACTTGCCCATACTGTCCCACACACCCTGCCACTCATGGCTGTCCAGCCTCAGCGAAAATCTCTTGGTCCTCTTATATTGTCATCTAACCCAAGACAAGACCCAAACCCTGCTCTGCTTAACTTTCAAGATCAGACAAGATAGTTGTGGGTAAAACACACTCTGTATGTGTGCCAACATGGTGATCCCCATCACAATCAGCAGGCAGGTCTCAAGGGTATTTAAAGGCCATTCAAAACCTTCAGAACTCTCAAATGATGCTGTAAATAGTCTGGTGGGGGAGCTGGAATGTAAGGGAATGTCTCCTTCATAGGTTGACCACCCGAAGAGGAAAGAAAGATGTGTAATTGCTAAACACTTCCATTATATACCTCCCAAAATATAGAGGTGATAACCACAATGGGAAAGCAAGCCAGATCAGTTTAATGATCAAGGAGTCTATTGTATTACAAGTCATTGCCATAAAGTACAGTGAAACAAGAACCTTAGCCCAAGCCCCCCAGCCGATAAACACTAAAAAGCAAATACCAGCTGTAAGTAAGGTATGACATGCTGAAACTCTGATATCAAGAGCAACAGCTTTGAGAGCCAATAAATCAGCATTGTGATGAGTGACTATTAATCTGAAACAATGAATGCTTATCACAGATACGATTAGACACACTCTGGTCAGATCTGTCATTACCTCAACCCTTTGAGCCGCACTTTGGGTGCCACGGAAAACTGTCGCTGTTTAAACCCAGCCAGTAACTCAGAACCACACAGCCGCTCACTCACTCCCCCTGCACCTTCTTCCTCACCTCACTCCCAGAGGGATGGGGAGGAGAACTGAAAGAATGTAACTCCCACAGGTTGAGATAAGAGCAGTCTAGTAACTAAGGTATAACGCAAAACCACTACTGCTACCACCAATAATAATAATGATAAGGGAGATAATAAAGGAAGAGAATACAACTGCTCACCACCTGCCCAATACCCAGCCTGACCCAAGCAGCGATCTACCCCTTCTGGGTAACTCCCCCCAGCTTATATACCGGGCATGATGTGCTGTGGTATGGAATACCCCTTTGGCTAGTTTGGGTCAGGTGTCCTGTCTCTGCTTCCTCCCGGCTTCCTCTTCTCCCTGGCAGAGCATGAGACTCAGAAAGTCCCTGGTCAGAGTAAACGTTACTTAGGAACAACTAAAAACATCGGTGTTTTCAGCATTGTTCCCAGGCTGAAATTCAAAACACAGCACTGCACCAGCTGCTAAGAAGGAGAAAAATCACTGCTACTGCTGAACCCAGGACACAAAGATGAACATGTTCTTAGGTGGTCCAGTGGATGTCTTTTGGCACAGCTCACAGAAGTGGTGCTCAGTGGGTGAAGACCTTGTAGCATCAAGAAGGCCAAATTACACACATGAGGTGGGATGTAGCTGAACTTGGGCACTGCAGGCCCACCAAAGGCTGAACCATGAGCCTGGTTCCTTGTGACTCCTGTTTTGTCATTCCCCCCACTACCCTGGTTTCATGAGCCCATGTTTGCCAAAACTAGTCTAGAAAGCCCTTATAAACTTCAAGTACTTGTCAAAGGAATGTGAGATATCTGAGTCACAGAATTGAAATCACCAAATCAGAATCACCAAATGGTCAAGTTTCAAGGGACCTCTGAAAGTCATCTTTTCTAACTCTGCTCAAGAAGGGTCACCTAGAGCAGTTTGTGTAAGACAGGTTCAGATGGCTTTTGAATATCTTCAAGTATGTAGAGTACAGAGCTTCTTTGAGCAACTCTCAAAGTTGTTTCCTGATGTTCAGATAGTACATTCTGTTTTGCTGGTTGTCTCTTATTTTGTCACAAGGCATCAGTGAAAAAAGCCTGGCTCCATCCTCTCTTACAGTCTCTAATTCAGGCTTTTACACACTTTGATGCAGTTCAACCTGAGCCTTCTTCAGGGTTAATATTCCCACCTCTACTTGTATGATGAATGCTCCAGTTCCTTAATCACCTGTGTGGCACTTCAGTGGACTGCCTCCAGCATGTCTGTATGTCTCTTGTTCTAGGGAATCCATCGCAGTACCCAGTACTCACAGTGTAGCCTCACTACTGCTGAACAGAGGGGAAGGATCACATTCCTTGGCCTGCTTGCAACACCCCTCCTAAGGAAGCTCAGGACACTCAACCTTCTTTGCTTAAAGGTTGAAGACACTTTCATTCTTACAAAAATGTAAATAAAGGTACACAAAATGCCAAATTTTTTCACTCCTTGCCTAATCTTCTAAACTCAAATAATTAAATATTATTGTGCATAATTTTATTTCTTTAAGTTCAAACCAGATGAACTAGTTCTTGCACTCAGTAAAGAACAAACAGAAATCAAAAGTTGTGTTGAACCTCAGGCAGTAATTTACTCTGGTGAACCTTTATATGTCAGGGTGATTCCTTCAACTTCAGTGGGACCAGCCTTATACAGATAAGGCCTCCAGAGTACAAGAAATTACTCTATTCTCTTTCAGCCCTCTTTAGACTTCAGTGTAAATAATGACTAGCAATGCATTTTTGAAAGTTGCTAAATGATAATATGAATTCTATTTAACCCCCAATATGTTAGTTCTTACAGCAGAATTTGACTCATCTCAGCAGACCTAAATTGCATACATCCATTCAACAACAAACACTTTGGATTTTCAGTGCCCCAAGGTATGTATGCAAAATGAAAGCTTGATAAAAACATAATCTATGTGTCTCATCAGTTTATTTACAAAAGTCTCAAGTTAGATACCTAAACTTATACATTCTGATATCAGGTTTGATTTTCAGTAAGGCAATGGTCTTACACCCACCCTGTAACCAGAACTGGAGGTTACTACTAACCATTCATGAAATGCTGTATAAAAAGAAAGTACCTGATATTTCCACATTCAGTGAAGGCAGCAGTAAGTGAAGTCAAGCTACCTCAATGTTCTTTTTTAAAGCTGCCAAACTGTCTTTTGAATGTAAAGATAATGTAAAGTTATTCTGAATCCAGTAAGATATTTTATTTCTCTCTGAAATTGGTATTATTTTGATTTGTTTCTCACTCTCTGTATTGACTTTGAGATCCTCTGCCTCTTAGAATATGTTATCAGAAATGTCACTGCATTTCTGGGCAGCTTAATGGAAATATTTTTTGTAGCTTTGATTTTTCTTCATTACAATGTTATTTATTTAGTTTATGTGATGGAACACCGATAAATTGGACTTTGCTCATATTCTCTATCACATTGGTTTGAATTACCATGCTCAAACCTCCCAGTAAGCAAACGCAAAACTGGAGAGATTACATCTTTGATAAGATTACAATCCCCTTTTGTAAGTAATATTAAAATTGACTCTCTGAATACAATCAAGAGTTTGTCTGGTTATCTTTAATTGATCTCCCTAGAAAGATAGTGCAGGCTGCAAATGAAATTGCAGTACATTACAAATCAAAGCAATAATATAAAATCAGAGAGTAAAATAAAATGGAAATTTTTGCCTATCTTGGACCTTAAAAGTTATGACTTTTATCTAACTGACAGGAGATGTCAACTCCTGTTTACGGAAACAGGAAGTAAAGTGAGACATCTAGGGCAAGATAAAATGACATATTCAATGTCAAGATGTTGAAAAGAATTTTCCTTCTTTGTGGGTGTGTTTAGGCTTAACAAACCTATGAAAAAAATCTGGAACAAAAGTAATATTTCAATTAATATTGTCTAAGGCATTACTAATCACAGTGGAATAAGATATTTAAGTTTCCTTGCTGCCTTTACTTGAGATCATTCCAGTACTCTAATTTTAGCCTCCTGCTGCATTTCCTGCAAGACAGTAGGCTGGAGGCCTGGACTCCAGCTATTTAAAAAGTTTTAAATCTGTCAGACAGTGATTTATAGGTAAGTGTTTGGAAAGTCCCTCAAGATCCCTTCTTTAGAAGGTATGTGCACACTCCTGTAGTATTTGCAGTCATCACGTTTCTGGATGTGATTCAAGATGCACAGTCCCTTGTTGAAACCAGCATACCAGCATGTGCTGGTAGCCTTCCACAGATTTGACCAAGTCTTGGAGTTCTCAATTCATAATTTCTTACAGATTCAACAGGACATCCTGTCACTGAAGCATATAATTTCTTGGGAGACTGTCACTTGCTACAACTCAGCATGCCCTTTTAATCTCTTCAGCCTGCTATTTTCCAGTTATTATTTCTTCTGCACCCGTACGTACCTATAGCAGTTATTCACACAGACTCACATAGAAGGGGTGATATTTTTTCTTCACTAAAACTTTTGTTACTCTTTTGCATATGAGGAAGATGGTGAAGACTTTTTCCTCTGCAGCCTGCCAAGGAGTGATAACCAGGTTTATGAAATAACATTCAACAGTACTAACATTTTCTACAGATTCTGTTTATGCTAACTCTCCAGCAAAGTCACTGACAGGTTGAAATTATTTATAAGTAGCTCTAGCTGTATCTTTATTTTGATATTCCTGTGACTGCATTTAAGCAAGTCACTATTTTTTAGGTTATGAAATGGTTGATTCAATTATTTTATGTCTGTTGTATGCTGCGAGTTGGTGTATGTGTAGGCATATAAGAACATAAATAAATACATGTAAATACATGCTGAAATTCTCTTCAGTAGTACGTTTACAATGCTTAAATGTCCTGTCATTGCAAATAAGTCAAAATGCTTAAATACTTGGTATGGTAAGATTAATATTCATGATCTATGCTACTTGAACCTCCCCCAGCCTGGTTCCCTACTGTATTAGGTATTGTGCAAACCATTAAATCTGCTGAATACAAACTTTCTTCTTTTGCCTATATTCTGTCAGTGATGTTTCTCCATGGATAAGAAGAGGAATATTGTGTTCACTGTGTCTACATACAGTTATAAGTGAAACACAATCACACATAGTTCAATATTGTATTGCATATTTCTCTTACATACAGAATTAAAAGATAATTGGAAAATTCAGGATGCAAGGAGCCTTCTGCTCATAGTTAATTATAAGAAAACATGGTAGTTAGAAATCATGTAGAAGTTCTGCCTTGTTTTATGTACCTGGCTAGAAGATTAATTTCATGTCAGTATATAAAAATGCTGACACAGGTAAAAGTGTAACACATCAATCCAGAGGTTCTGGATTTCAGCTGTGAGAAAGGTGTTTCCTCACACGTAGTGTGCGGCTAAAATTGTTTTTTTCATTCACTAGGTTGTTAAAGTATCTGGTTAAATGAAGTCCTGCAAAGTTTCTGAGTGTTAACATTGAGTACAAATAACAGAATTTACTTAATCTGTAAAAGTACTGGCATTTTTCTCTTTTTCCGTCTGTGTTATTCTAGTCATCTGTTACACTGGACAAATTTAACGTTGTCAATATCAAGCTGTTTAAGCCGCAGCTCAATGCAGTTCTTTGTTTTCCTCTGTTACTGTATCTAAAATTTGCTAGGGTTTATTCTTTAAGATCTATACAATGAAAGAGACTTTTCCATTCAAGATGTATTAAATTAGTTTTGTATCTATCTTTGGTCTGTCAATACATTTTAAAAGAATATTACACTTTTGCTTTTGCATTTCAATGAACTGTTTGTGGAATGACTACTTGTGGTCTTAGGAAACTTTCAAAATGAGTGATGCTATTTTTGTTTTGCATGTTAATCTCACACTTTATTAGAAAGCTGAAGGTGTATATTCACTTACTGAAAATGAAAGACCCGAAAATGGACTCTCCAAACTCCTAACACCAGTTGCTATGTCCACAGTTTAACTCAAAAAAGTAACATAAAAGTCTTATTAAAACATGCTTTCCAAAATTTGTGTGTGTGTAAGACAATAACATCCAAGGTTTCTGACAAATGTCTGGGGTCAAATTAGGCTGAAGGTAAGGCCTCCAATGGGAACATTAGGAAGCTTTAACTTCCCAATTATAGACTGGAGAATAAGTACTGCTAGAGATAGTAGGACACATAGAGTTATGCATGTGATATTAACAGATTTTTTAACAAAATAATCATAAAACCACCAAAAGAGCATGTTATTTTCTTTTGATAAGTACAAAAGAACTTTTAGGAGAGTAAGTCAAAGCAGATGACTCGATAATAATGGAAAGATAAACATAAGCAGGTTTATGATTTATAATTTTAAAGGAAAACATTGAAGTCTGGAAGAAATCTAGATAGAAAAATCTCAGAAGAACCTTAGCTAATAAAAGTAAAAAATGCAAAAACAGTCTTGTATTCCTTAAATAAGGAAAAAAAAAAAACCCTGTAGGAAAACACTGAATTCAGGTCTATATGGATGAATATCATCTCCAAAAAGAAGTAAATGCATAACATAGAAAAGAAAAATTTCATTTGCAAGCAAAAACTAAATCCATAAAAATCAGCTGGAGAATTGCAAATATTTATCACATGTAGCATTATAGTTATGAAAAAAACCCCTACTGACTTGCTGAAATGATTTCAATAGTAGTTGCATAAAAGATTTGGGGAATATTTTTAAAGAAATAGAAAAGAAATGAAGGAATGCAGAAAAATGGGTAATATATTGAAATTCACTTTGAAGATTACTAAGTTTCTGAATACTGAGGAAGACTGGATGAAGCCCTTGCTTCTATAGCTTGAATTTTGAGCTGTTAAGAATGCTAGTTAATGAAGTCACCAAAGACAGAAAATCTTATGGAACAATCAGAGTCCCTAAATCAGAAAATACCACTTAAGTTAACCATGTTCAGGGAAGGTAAAATTGTACTGTAAAACATACAGAAAAGGCTATTAGGATGAGCTAATTTCATTCATTCATTCATAAGTCTTCCTTATTGCAGATTATAAATTGGTCTGTTTGGTATAGAAGACAAAGCCTGAGATGAACATAAATGTCTTCTGTATTTATTTTGGGGGACTAAAAAACAGAGGGAAATTATAAACAAAATGATATAAACAAAATGATATAAACAAAAGGAAAGCTTTGACCAAAGGATCTTAAATAAACCCTTGTTGTGAGGGGTCATTGTAACAGGTCCAGGGAACATTAACAGAGCTGTATGGTTTCTATACAAGAGCTACCCTGTTGAGTATTCAGTGTAGGTTGATCAAAGAAGAAATCAGGAAAGGGATTATATTTCACTGTACTTGTGTTTGAATGATAAGAAACTATTCAAGAGAAAGAGGAGACATAAAGGATTAGTGCAACATTTAGGATTGATTTAAGTTTTGATTTGAACACATAGCTATACTTAAGGATGCAATAATTTCAGATGGAGATTTTACTGTCTTCCCTGAAAAGATCTGCCAGCTATTGGGTTGTCCTTCTTAGTCTTTGGGGTACATTTGGATGGATAAAGAGGCTCTTCCGTTTAATTGTGTTAGATCATATGATTTTAGTTACTGTCTTTGCAGAACTGGGCTAACATATCATGTTAATTGACCATGTTGTCATGTCCTCACCCTTAGTGTTTTTAACCTGAGGGTAACTGAGTCTAAAATGCAGTAGCTTAGTTTGTCAGGGTTTTTTAATTGGGTTAAAGTCTCCTGAGCAAGCAGCACTGAGAGTTTTGTTTATAGCCTGAACAGAGGGCATAAATAACGAGTGCAGAACTTTTGCATACCTTTTGGTACTGGATGAATTTCCGCTTACAAAATCTCCTTCTCAGCTAAAAAAATCAAACATAAAAATGAGTCTTCTGCTGATTAATCGTATTTTAGAACAGCTAGTAAGATGTAAATTGGCTTCCAAAAGTAGGCCTCTTAGGGTAAACTTTGATTAAATACTCAGAAACAATAAATCAACTACAAAAACAAGCTAAGTAAGAAGGGTTTCTTTTCCTTATGGATGCCCTCTTATGTGAGAAGTAACACAGATATAATATTGGCATAAGACAGAGATATAGTGTTTAAAAATTACAGCAGTGCTATATGAATGAATATTAAAATCAATCAGTTGCTAGCTGCACTCTGAAAATGACAACATAAAGAAAAACTCTTCCTTTAATTTCAAGCAGCATTATCTTAGAAGGAGCACAATGATTTTGCTCTTTTTTCTTAAATGGCCAAAGTACACACTAAATGATTGATAATGCAGATAATGAAAAGATATTGTAAAGTGATCTCTTTATTTTCTGTGACAAAGTAGTTTGGAGGAAATGCACTTTTGGAAGTTATGTAATAGTTGGCAGCCATTTTCAGTTGTATCTAAATTAAATCGTGTCTTCATTAATTTCCCTGTTAACTATTCAAAATTTAACTTGTATTTTCTGCAAGAACACTGAAATCTGAAATCACCTGTGAATTATTAGAATGACATTCATATACATTTTATTAAAATCAGAATAATTTTCTGCATAGTTGACAAAGATGATGACAGCGATGGATAAGGTAACTTATAAAAGTCATAAGAAATGTATCTTGCATTTTTGGTTCCTTGAAAGTACTTTCTATTCCCAGAGTTAATCAAGGTGCTAGATGCTCTTTGCATGCATTGGAAATATATACAATGTTGGGTGAAATGAAGAAAATATTTCAGATGCCAGGCTCAGCATTTTTTTTCTGTGCTGGAACAAGATGAGTACCACATGGTCTAGTTCATTAACAGAAATTTCAGGTATTCCTTTAGTACAGATTTTAGATAATAACAGAGATCATGTGTAAAATAATTGAAAGGCTCTGGGAAGAGTACTGGTATACTCATACTAATAATTTCTAGATGGGGAATGATTTAAGACATATAAAGCAGACTAAGCTTTCTATCACATGATGCAATCAAGATAAATCTAAATAGTCACATTTAAATAGGCATATTTTTTCATGCTTCTTGGTATTAGAGACTACTATTTTTGTTTGTACAATTTTTTTATAGTTATTTTTTTCCTGGAATCTTGCCTATACTTGCCTAAATTGCTATTAATCTAGTCAAACAGATTTGTATCTAAGTAACTTAGGATATTTTGGGAAATAAGTTCCTGTCATCTCAGTGCCAAACCTATTTGTATTACCTGTAGCTAAGTCTGTCACACCAGCAGAAAATAGTAAGGGTACCATAAAAAGTGATCTCACCAAAACTGAGATGCTCAGTGAAATTCATTTACATAAGTGGAACTGGGGGAAAATTTTCATCTATTATGAAATGGAGAACAAAGATCTAGAGTGGACTGGAAACAAGGACAGAGTAGAGATAAAAGAATGAGATCATTAGGTCAAGTCCTTCAATCAGCTAGCCTATTTTTCAGACCCAGGCTAACTCACTGACAAAAGTACATTATTACTCTTCAATCACACCTCAAGTCTGCAAGTCTCATGATGTCTAGAAACTTTGATTTTTTTTGCATGATTTATACAGTCACATTTCAATTTAAGAACTTTAGTTTGCTTAGCAGCCATTAGTTTACAGAACAAGTAGATGTTAGGGTTAAAGCCAGAGCAACATCATCATGTTTTTCACATAGATTTTAATTTTAATTTCTAAAGTCTAATCTCTTTGTAAAAGAGGTAGTATTAAAAATGCTATGTGAAAAAATTATGTAGACAGAACCAAATCTGCATAACCAAATTGAATTAATTAGAAAGAGCCTTTACACCCTACACAAGGATTTAATATGACTTTGACGACATGTAATCTCTGACAGATAACAGTATTGAAAATAGGAGGATTATTTTCTAGTTTGAATGTGTAAAAATGTTATAAATAACTCCTGCCACCCCCACAAAATGGCAATCAACTAAATACTGATATGTCTGCACATGCATGGGGTAGAATGAGACAAAAAGATCCATCTGCAGATCTACTGTCCACTCCCATTAGTCATCTCATTTGGCAAACTGAATGTGAATCATTTGTGTCTGGCAGCTTTTATGCAGAAAAGATCACAGCAGTAATATGAGATGTTGAAATGCTAAAAAATCATCCTCCCAGGAGGGTTTTGCCAATTAGGAAAGGAGTGAGAATTGTGTGTTACAAGAGGTAACAGTACGGCTCAGGATCAGAAATGGGAAAGGTGAGAGGAGTAACAAGGAAGAAAAGCAAAATTATGTAAGAGGAATTTGAGACCCCCACAAAAAAAAATCTAAAAAGCTTTCAACACTGGTCTAGCTGGTTTTATGAACCAGTGTGCAAGCTGGTTCTAAAGATCTTGATTGTTGGGTGGCTACACTTCGTACAGCTGTGTGGTATGGGGATTGGGCTGATGTAAATGAAAAGCTACACATAAAGGGATTGAAGAGAGGAGCCACTAAGAGGAATATGGAGTTGAGCCTCAATTGAATGTTCTTTCATAGACTAGTGCTGGTAGCATTGCATCCAAATACTTCAGTCTCATGTGGATTATCTGCTCAATATTGTGAGACAGGGAAATAACATTATTAACCCTTAAGGGAAGACCAACACAGAAAAAAAAAAAAAAAAGGCTAACTGGTATAACTGCACCACCCAGTTCTTAGAAGGTAGATGCAGGGGCTGTGAGAATGAAGACCTTGGGCCCACTGTAGGAGAGGATCTGGTTCGTGACCATCTTCAAAATCTGAACGCACACAAGTCCGTGGGACCTGATGGAATCCATCCGCGGGTCCTGAAGGAGCTGGCGAATGAAGTTGCTAAGCCACTGGCCATCATATTTGAAAAATCATGGCAGTCAGGTGAAGTTCCCGACGACTGGAAAAAGGGAAATATAACCCCCATTTTCAAGAAGGGGAAAATAGAAGACCTGGGGAATTACAGAGCAGTCAGTCTCACCTCTGTGCCTGGTAAAATCTTGGAGCACATTCTCCTGGACAACATGCTAAGGCACATGAAAAACAACAAGGTGCTTGGTGACAGCCAGCATGGCTTCACTAGGGGGAAATCCTGCCTGACCAATTTGGTGGCCTTCTATGATGGGGCTACAGAAATGATGGATAAGGGTAAAGCAGTTGACGTCATCTACCTGGACTGGTGCAAAGCATTCAACACTGTTCCACACAACATCCTTCTCTCTAAATTGAAGAGATATCAATTTAATGGATGGACCACTCGGTGGATAAAGAACTGGCTGGATGGCCGCACACAAAGAGTTGTGGTCAATGGCTCAGTGTCAGGCTGGAGACCAGTAACGAGTGGTGTCCCTCAGGGATCGGTGTTGGGACCAGTCTTGTTTAACATCTTCGTTGCTGCCATGGACAGTGGGATTCAGTGTGCCCTCAGCAAGTTTGCTGATGACACCAAGCTGTGTGGTCCAGTTGATATGCTGGAGGGAAGGGATGCCATCCAGAGGGACCTTGACACGCTTGTGAGGTGGGCTGATGCCAACCTTATGAAGTTCAACCATGTCAAGTGCAAGGTCCTCCACCTGGGTCGGAGCAATCCCAGGCACAGCTACAGACTGGGCAAAGAAGAGATTCAGAGCGGCCCTGCAGAGAATGTCCCGGGGTTGTTGGTCGATGAGAAAATGAACATGAGCCGGCAGTGTGCGCTCGCAGCCCAGAAAGCCAACCGTATCCTGGGCTGCATCAAAAGGAGCGTGACCAGCAGGTCGAAGGAGGTGATCCTGCCCCTCTACTCTGCTCTTGTGAGACCTCACCTGGAGTATTGTGTGCAGTTCTGGTGTCCTCAACATAAAAAGGACATGGAACTGCTGGAATAAGTCCAGAGGAGGGCCACGAGGATGATCAGGGGACTGGAGCACCTCCCATATGAAGACAGGCTGAGGAAGTTGGGTCTTTTCAGCCTGGAGAAGAGAAGGCTGCGTGGAGACCTCATAGCAGCCTTCCAGTACCTGAAGGAGGCCTATAGGGATGCTGGGGAGGGACTCTTTGTCAGGGACTGTAGTGACAGGACAAGGGGTAATGGGTTAAAGCTTAAAGAGGGGAAGTTTAGATTGGATATAAGGAGGAAATTCTTTCCTGTTAGGGTGGTGAGACACTGGAATCGGTTGCCCAGGGAGGTTGTGAGTGCTCCATCCCTGGCGGTGTTCAAGGCCAGGTTGGATGAAGCCTTCTGTTGGATGGTTTAGTGAGAGGTGTCCCTGTCCATGGCAGGGGGGTTGGAACTAGATGATCTTGAGGTCCCTTCCAACCCTAACCATTCTATGATTCTATGATATGTCAAAAGACATAAACACAGTGGCAGAGCAAGGAACTGACTCCCAAGTCTCCTGCCTGCTTCACCAGACATGCTTCATTTTCTTTTTCTGGATTTTCTGTCTTATATCTTGTGACAGTTGTGTTTAGAGAAGAAGATAATAACCTGGTCCAGACAATAATATTATTGCCATTGAATTGTAGAAAGATTTTTAATAAATCACTGAAAGAACAGCTACTCAAAGCTTTACAGTCTTTAAAATATGATGAAAACATCAATCATGTCAGAACAAACCAGATCTTGGCAGCTGTAGTCACCTATTATGTGTTTATCATAGCACTGACATCTATGCGGGTATGTACATTAAATTTATTTAACTACAGAATTCTTAACTAGTTACAAATTTGATCAACCTCTTAAACATCTGCTTTCAAAAGCTGGAGCATTAAAGTCATGTCTCCCTTTAATACCCAGTGTTTCTTTCGTCTTGTTCTGAAAAGGGAAAATTATTTCTTCAAAGGCTCAGTTGTGCTGATGTACAAGGTATACAGGTTGTTTACAACTGCTGGAAATACTCTAAATTCTCTTGTTTAATAAAAGATACTATTCTCTGAGAGTTAACTGAAAGTTGTAAACCAGATCATTCCCTTTGTATGAAAAACGATTTGGTATATTTTTGCGAATGACTGTGGTAAGCCTATTTCACCTTATTATGTTTGTTACGTATTAGTCCTTTAAAAGTCATTGTTTTCTAAAAGCTAGGGATTAATTTCAGTGAGGATATTCCCTTTTATATCTGAGGAGTATTGGTCTTTTATGGTTTTCATTTGTAAGACCTCTGCCTAAACTCCTCTGTTGTCCATTCAAGGAGCAGGAACTATACAGGAAATTGTGGATGAAGAATAATCATGTAGCAGAAAAGATGATATAGTTCAGATATTACCATTTTTTGAAATAGTTTTGAATAACAAAAATGATCTGTGAGACCAGGATAGGCTTATATGCAGTCCATAAAACTCCGTCTAGGCGACAGCCATTCCTGTGGATTATATTACCTAAGCCTGTTGCTGCTCTTGCTGTAAGCTGCCCTCCTTATCTAAGTAGTAGAAGCTGCAGTCCTTCTGTGGTGCTTAAACAGTGTGTTAAGCAGGCAGGGTATTACTTGGGAAAGTCAGATGCCAGCATTTGCTTCAGGTGCTGTAACACAGGGAGCTTACATGTGGCCAATACACAACTACTGTTTCCTTCACCTTGTACACACAAGCACAAAGTGCGCTGCTGCTTGTGTGATACAAGCTCACCCTGTTATGCAATCACAGAGTCATAGAATCATAAAATGCTTTGGGTTGGAAGGGACCTTAAGATCATCTAGTGCCAAGCCCCCTGCCATGGGCAGGGAAGTCTCACACTACACCATGTTGCCCAAGGTACTGTCCAACCTGGCCTTGAACTCTGTCAGGGATGGAGTATTCAAAGCTTCCTTGGGCAACCCATTCCAGTGCCTCACTACCCTCACAGTAAAGAATTTCTTCATTATATCTAATCTAATCTTCCCCTGTTTAAGTTTAAACCCATTACCCCTTGTCCTATCACTACAGTCCCTGATGAAGAGTCCCTCTCCAGCACCCTTATAGGCCCCCTTCAGATACTGGAAGGCTGCTATGAGGTCTCCACGCAGCCTTCTCTTCTCCAGGCTGAACAGCCCAAACTTTCTCAGCCTGTCTTCATATGAGAGGTGCTCCAGCTCCCTGATCATCCTCATGGCCTCCTCTGAACTTGCTCCAATAGCTCGAAGTACTTCTTATGTTGAGGACGTTAGAATTCCAAGTGGAGTCTCATGAGAGAAGAGTAGAGTAGTAGAATCACCCCTTAGTATTCGGCTACTAAGTTGTATGCCTGTCAAGTGATGTGACAAAACCATATATTCCCATTGTATTACCAAAGTGGGTATACGGTTACATCCAACGGCTGCTCAAAGGAAAGTTTTAGCCATTACACCGACTTTGTGTTTCTATGCTTCTGCTGGACATAGACATTTGAACTGTGTAATCCAGCACTACCTTCCCTAAACAAATCTGGCTCAGTTTTGCACATTATCCATGTAGTCCAGAGGCTTGTTTACATGGCTTTTTTACAGACAGGAAACCTGATGAAGTCAAAGCAGATGAAACTCTGAGCTTGGCATACCCAGTTGGTTCTGCTGTTTGAAAACGGGGGCTGTTGAAGTCATGCAGGATTGGGTTTTAGGGAAAAATTCCTTGTTCTTTTATCCCAAAGGAAGTGAAATAGCATATTTATAGAAAATGCTCAAATGAGCTACACTGATAAAAAAAAAATTTCACAAAGTTTAGATGTCTAAAAGCTGGATGTTGAAGTCAGAATTAAACATGAGACTCCCTTTATAGCAAATATAAATGGAAATAGGTGCTCACTATTAATCTAGTCCATCTGTGTCCATTTTAGGCACATAAATGATTGTCTAGAGGTGTCTTTTTTATCTCCACTGGCTGTAACAAGACCTTGGGGTGACTAGCTTAGCCTCAGAAACACGGGTTTGGGTTTTCCAGTAGGGCAGATAAATCCTTCCCATTGATGAGTCATCTAGCAGATATCCTGAATAAGGAACAGCTTCATAACCCTCTCTGGGCTCACTTGTTAGTGTAGAACCGAACTCAAGTGAATTCCATAATGATCAAGCATTATAATTAATCTTGTTTAAAGGTTTTTTTTTCTTTTTTTTTTTTTTTTGCAACACTAAAATATTACTTTGAAAATAAAGTTCTAGCAGGATGATTTTCTTTATACAGATCTGATCTAATTAACTTCAAATGGCAGGGGCTTATTCTTTTGGAGTGGAAAACATGATGTCCGATCTCTCTTTATAACAAATACCCTAACTGTGCAGCATAGTGGCAGCTAACAAGATCTACTTTTGTTTTTTAAAAAATCCAGATTTCAATCTTTCTGAGGAGGTAACTGCAGAAAGAGGTAAATCTCTGGTGTCTCTGGAGTGTCACTAAACCTGAAGAACTACATAGGAATATGTCTTTTACTTAGTACTCAAAATTATCAAGAAACACCTCTCTAAATTAGGCAGCAAAATGGAATGAAAAAATAATGTGTAACCATCTTTAATATTCATCATTCTGTCATACATTATATTGCTTTTTCAATAGAAAATGGTTATTCCTAATTAAATGTTTGCTGGCTACTGAATTTATAGTTGCACTTTGCTTTTCAAGCAAAACTTACAATGCAACAATCCTTGTCATATTCAGGGAACACACAAGCTAGTTGGCCAGATCCTGCCACTTGGTCTTTGCTTTATTGTTCTTTAGGTGCCAGTTATGGTCAATCCATCGTGTTTAAATTGTTGGCCATCGTTGTCTCTCTCTTTTTCAACTGACAGCACACAGCAGGAGAGAATTTCAAAATGTCTAGCAAACTGATTATTCCTCATAACTACCGCTGTGATCAGCTAACTGGAGATGTGGCAGCATAAGACTTAAATGACTGACTAAACATCATAACATAGTAACCATCATATTCATTAGCTTTCTTTTCCTTTTTTTCACACTTTCTTTTCTTTATCTATTAAAAACTGCTTTCAGAAGAAATTTTCAGTCTCTTGAATGAACAGCACATAAAAATGTAAGGTAGTTTAAAAGGAAAATTTAGATCACAAAATATTCTTATGTAAGTTTCTCTACAGAACGCTACATACTGTAGGAATATATTCTTACACTGACAGTTTACTTCTTCCCAAATGTTATATAACATGTAAGATTAAGAAAAGCACCTCTGCATCTAATTTTGCAATACTAGTAAAGAAGAGACACAACCTCTTCCTATCACGATTGCTTTTTGAAGTGCTGTACAGCTGATACATGTCCTACAGATAAATTCCAAGATGTATTAGCATCCATGTCCTGCCTATACACCAAACCTCATTGCATCAGTTAGATGCTCATTCTGTTGTTTGTTTGATTGGTTGTTTTTATTGTGGAGAGATCTGACTATACCAAGAAGACATTGGGAATGCACTGCATGTATTTTCTGTGGAGTATTTTCTACTGAGTACAAATCCAGAGACTTTTTGATCACCAGAGATTGCACCCTGTCCCCCTGCCTCAGACTTTGAATATGGGATGCAGGCAAACATGATCGGAAGCTACCAATGTGATCTTGGATATTAAAGATGGATTGGTGAGACCAAGGAATTTTCTGTCACAACCAGCTTTTGAATACCTTTGTCAGGGAGCCCTCTGAAAATGAGCCCTTCAGTTGGCAGCAGAGAGATCTGAATGGACTAATTTCGATAACCACGCCTTTGTCACAGATCTTCCTAGAAGATGCTTCTTATTGCCTGCCTTATGCACCAGATTTTTCATACTTTGTTGTTTTATGTGCCATTCTGTACATCTGAATTATCTTCTCTCCAAGATGCATTGCTTCTCTCAGTACAGAAAGAACACTGAGAGCACTGGGTATCTCTAGCTTCTGTTCTACTGAGGGGATCAGGATTTGGTAGTGCAGGTGACAGTACCATGTTAGGGTAAAGAGAGCAAAAATGCATTTGTTGTTTAAAGTCTTTTTGCTGGCTTTGCTGGCTTTGCTGACTTTGTAAATTCCCTAGCTTGAAGGATGCTCTCAGCAAGGGGGTTAAGGAAATATTTTTGAAGTAATGTTCGTTTTCCTTTTTCCCCATACTTCAGCAGACTTGCTATGAGGTTGTACAGTCATGTCTAGGTGATCCTTTTGCATTTTTGAATGGCAAAATTTTAACACTTTCATGTTAAAAAATGCTGATGGAGAAATTCCAATGAAGTTTATTACCAGTGAAGATACCTACAAGGTATGGGTATAATTTAGGGAACTGGATATTGTGCTTAGAAGTACATAGGATACTGAGAAAACAGAACAGTTCTGGGCTTTAAAACAAAACATTACCAAATTCATCCCTTAAAACCCTCACATACTATTTGTTATCATCACTGCATCTATACAATTTCTATTCTTTAACAACTGTTTCATACATCAGCTGTGAGTATCCTTGTTGTGTACTTGGCATTATATCCTGCTCAAGCTTTTGTTCTTTACTTACAATTTCTTGTTACATGGATTCCTCCTTATATTCAACAGCACATATCTTTTCCCCTTTGATGCCACACAGCTCACATACTTATGTAAAATGAATGTACAGTGTCTGCCTATGACATTTCAGGTTTACAGCCAATTGCTTTTGCTGCAAATTGAATGAAGTGGTCTTAATTTGCCAACATGTTAAAAATGAATCAAATTTCTTCTGACACTTCTATTTATGGTTGATTTGACCCTTTGTCACCTCATTGAAGTGACATTGCTTTGATTTTCATTAACAGCAAGAAATGTTGCTTCCTGTTGCATGTTTTTGGAAAAAAACATTATAGGAAGTAAATCTTGATAAAGACGCAAAAATACCTATCAATAAAATAATAAAAAATATTTTTTGTGGGAATTTGTATTATTAAACTCTTGCTTCCATACTTAAGGCCCTGAAGAGACACTCGGTTTTACATGTGACATTTAAAGGATATGGATATTATGGCATACAAGTGTGACTGGTCATTTTTTGACTACCAATTTATTGAGATCTGCAGCCTAAACAAGGAAATGATAAAAGACTCATGCTTTCTGTCATCTATGAAGAAAAGAAAATGCTAGGGAAGATATTACTTTGCTACTCAAGAATGTTTTTACTAAGTATGCATATATTTCTACAGACTTTAAATGTGTTAAAAATCCTTTGCTGATTTTGTAAATAGCTCTGGTTTAGGAAAATGCATATGAACTTTGCTTATTATGATTTTTACTTTGCATAAAATACTTATCAGAAATGTCTGATGGTTGGTGGCACGATTGCAGGGATGGCCTCTGTGGGATCAGGCCAGGGACTGACCCATGCTGGACACAGTTCCAGCCAGCTCTTCAATGGATCTGCCACTAGACATAGTCAAGTCTATCAGCAAAGCTAGTGGACTCTTTGTGAAAACGTACTTAAAAGGAGGGAAAAAATGCCAGACAAACAAGAATGAG
Organism: Lathamus discolor; assembly: GCF_037157495.1. Lineage (NCBI taxonomy): Eukaryota > Metazoa > Chordata > Aves > Psittaciformes > Psittacidae > Lathamus > Lathamus discolor. Next base: position 26,121,988 of record NC_088885.1, read on the forward strand.
GAAAACCAGTGAGAAGCAGCAGTATGAGCACCAAGGTCAAAGAAGGAGGGGAAGGACATGCTTCAGGGCCAGAGCAGAGAGTCCTCTGCAACCTGTGGAAGAGGCCATGGTTGAGAAGGTATTTTCCTGCAGCCCATGAGAGGACCATGCTGAACCAGGTATCTACATTGCATGGAGGAACCCACACTGAAGATGTGGATATTTTTCCAAAGGAAGTGTGGTCCAAGGGGAGCCTGTGCTGGAGTAGGTTTACCTGAAGGACTGCAGCCTATGGAGAGGACCCACATTGAAGCAGTGGAAAAGGAAGGAGCCACAGGGAGGAACTGTTATGAGAGAGTAATATAACACAACACCCTCCACATTCCAATCCTTCCTCAGCCCCCTGTGCTGCTTGGAGCAGGAAGGAATAGAGAAGTCAGGAATGAAGGAGTGAAGTTGAGCCTGGGAATAAAGAGGGATGGAAAGGTGGAAGGAAGGTGAATTTTTACGTTTGTTTGTATTTCCCAACATCCAAGTCTGTTTCAATTGTTAGCAAATTAAACTAATTTTACCAAAGTCAAGTCTGTTTTCCCTGAGACACTAAGTGATATCACTGTTTTTATCTCAGCCTCCAAGCTTATTTCATCTTTTTTTTCCCCCAGCAGAGGGCCTGTGAGAGGAGGGGTAGTGAGAGAGTAGCTGGGTTGATATCTGGCATCTGGCCTAAGTCAAACCTCCATAGTTGATGACAGGTTATAAACATACTTATTACTTAGGTCAAAAGACAACAAATCATAAGCTCATACCAAAGAAAATAATTAATCTTTTAAGGTACCATTTGATCTCATAGATGAGCATACCAACAAAATGAAAGTGACTCAATAGAATAAACAAGAAAAAGTCCATTACTTTGAGTAATTCAAGGAGGATGTTCAGAATAAGTACTATTATGGGATACTAAATCCAACTCAGCTGCCAGGTTTTTTTTTTTTTTTGTCTTTCTTTGATGATAAAACCTTATTTTACAGCATAATAAAATTCTTAGTTCAAGCAATTTTTACAAGAATGCCAAGGATTTAAATTTTAGACAACACTGATTGTTAGGATATGTTTTAGAGAAACTCATTACTTTTAACTTATTCATGTTCGTTCTCTGATGGAAACTTTAATTGTTCCTCAACTATTTAAGATAAGGCTCTTCTGAAATTTGTAGTTAAAAATACCATATGCCTAAATGTAAACCATTGCACAATACATCCCTGATTCCATTGCTGTGTGAATATAAAAAACCTAAAAAAATCCTGAAATATAATAAGGCCATCCAATCCTATAAACACACGATGGCTGATTCTCTCAGAGACTGGATGCCTTTGTCTAAAGTAGTTCACCTGGCCGAACGACTCATAACATCATCCTTGTATGGAAACCTTTCTTTCACAGCTGCCAAAAGCCGCCTCCAAAGACTGACTTTTTCTCTCTTGCAATTGCTTTGTCAATTTCCCCTTCTCTAGCAAGTGATCCCAGCTGCTTGGCTTCCCTACCTTCTAGTTCATGACCATCAGCCTCATTGTCCCAACATCGGAGCAACCAGGTGATGATGTGCTCCCCTGGTTGATGGGTAAAATCTTTTTGCATATTCCATAGCTTGGTTGAGGTCCAAGGTCGAGAAGTCACCCCTTCTTCTTCATCATGTGATGATGACTCCTGATCAAACACTGGACTGGGTAGTGAATACATTGTTTCTTCATCTTGCTTCATCCTTCTTGCCTCCTTTTTTTGCTTTTTCTCTAGCGTACAGGGGCAACCAATATTGGTACCAATTGGTCCTCTGGTTTAGCTGCAGTGATTCTGTGATTCTGTGGTTTGAGTAGCGACTGTACTTGTCGCTGGGGGTGGTGTAGCTGCTGTGCTTGGAGCTGGGGTAGCTGTGTTGTCTGTTGCAGTCGAAGTTTGAGTAGCTGCTGTACTTGTCCCTGGGGTAGCTGCGCTGTCCATTACAGCCAAAGTTTGGGTAGCGACTGTACTTGTCTCTGGGGGTGACGCAGCTGCTGTGCTTGAAGCTGAAGTAGCTGCACTGACTGTTGCTTTGCCTGCAGATGCAGGGACATTTTTTTCCTTTTGAAGGTGCTGGATAGTGTTGAACAAGGCCCTGTAAGCATAGGCCAAGCTCCAGCACGTTGCCATGATTTGTCCATCTCTGGTATGGCCAGACTGACCTCACACCTCATTTAAGTGTTTTACTAATTTTTCCAGATTTTGCACTTGTTCAGTGGTGAAATTACAAATTACTGGAGGGGCCCACTGATACTTGCCCATACTATCCCACCCACCCTGCCACTCATGGCTGTCCAGCCTCAGCGAAAATCTCTTGGTCCTCCTATATCGTTGTTTAACCCCAGACAAGGCCCAAACTTGACTCTGCTTAACTCTTGAAATCAGATGAAATTGTTGGGCAAAACACACTCTGCATGCATGCCAACATGGTGATCTCCATCACAGTCAGCAAACAGGTCTCAACAGTATTAAAAGGCCATTCAAAACCATCAAAACTCTCAAATGATGCTGTAAACGGTCTGCTGGGAGGGTAAAAGAATGTCTCCTTCACAGGTTGACCACCTGAGAAGGAGAAAAAAGATGTGTAATTGCTAAGCATTTCTATTATATACCTCCCAAAGTATAAAGGTGGTGACCACACTGGGAACGTAAGCCAGACCAGTTTCATGATCAATGATTCTATTGTATTACAAGTCATTACCGTAAAGTACAATGAGACAAGACCCTTAGCCCAAGCCCCACACTTGAAAAACACTACCACAGCAAATACCGGCTCTAAGTAAGGTACGATATACTGAAATTGCGAGATCAAGAGGAACAACTTTGAGAGCCAACAACTAAAAACAGCGGTGTTATCAGCTCTGTTCCCAGGCTGAAACTCAAAACACAGCGCTGCACCAGCTACTATGAAGGAGAAAAATTGACTGCTACTGCTAAACCCAGGACAGACTCCAAAGTAAAAGTCCATTTAAACATAGATATATGTATAAAAGAACCCCAAGCAACACTATCATTTGGGGAATTAATTAGTAATCAGGCAACACTCAAGCAACTTCCTTACCAATCTAAAAAAAAAGACAAAAATCTATCTTTCAAAGATTAAAGATAAACAAGAAAAAAGGATGACTTCTCAATTAGCTATTTAAATGTATAAACACACCCCCCCCCCCTTAGGAATAATTAGATAAAAAAAAAAAACCACTTCTATTTAGAGAACAGAAGAATTAGAATAAGAATATTTATTTGAAACAGAAATTCAACTCCCTATGGGCTCTGGGGAAAATAAAGAGAAATACCAGAAAATAGACTAAATAAAGGGGCAAGACCTCTTACTTTAAAAAGATTGTCAGAACTTCCTCCCAGATAAACAAAGGCAAAATGAGTGTGATGGTGAAACAAATCTGTAATCCTATGACACAGATCATCTGTTCATGAACCTATGTTAACAATCTTAAATAGTTAATCAGGCAATGTAAAAAAAAAAGTTAAGTGAGTGAAAGCATGACAGCATTTTATTCTTTCCTTATTCCCTGAAATTAGGGAGAGAAAGGGATACAAAGCTCCCTGAATTTAATACAGAACACAGTCGGTTCCATCTTTAGCTTCACAATGCTCATAACTACTTATTGCTGCTAAGTCTGACACACAAATACCTAAAATTGAGTTTATAACAAAGCAATGTTAAATACCATGAAAAGCTGGGATAATAATACGACTGTATGGTTTTGATGATACGTACTTTGGCTGGAAATACAGCTAAGTCTTCAGCATGAATTGGTAAAATTAATTTGAAAGACAAATTCAGGGAATTAGGTTAAAAAACACGAAATATTATTCATTTAAAGTTGTTCACACTAAATACTGTAAGTGATCTGTTTATTGCCATTCTAACTTTATTTTTTTTTCATTTTCTATCTTAAGCATTGACTTACCAAACTGAAAAAGCAGAAGTGCTACTATTCATCCTCTAAACTTTTTGTATAGCTATTTTGATGGCCTGAGAAATGCTGCTGTGACACACTATGTCAGCAAGTACATTTTGATCACTGGTCATAGCTAAGATTTGAATTTGACCATTGGTCATAATCAAGACTGGTCATTGTCTTTATTGTAGTGTCCTCAACACCCAGTAAGTGACCTCTTTGTGACTGAAAAAACAGTTTTTAAAAGGACATCAGAAAATTGAAATATAATTTCTTGTTTCTTTAGACTTCAGTTTCTTTTTACAGAAAAGAACTTGGCACTCTAAGCTACAATCGTCCTTGTCTAATTCTACTTTATTGTCTCTAGGTGCTCACCAGAAACTAAATCCTTGGTGTTTCAAAATGATGGGGCTTTTTTTGAAGTGTCTTTCAAGGTAGGTAGTTTAAATTATTAGCTACTGAAATAAAATGTATTCTTCAAACTGAGTTTAAAATCCAGAATTCTGTGTCAGGAGCTTAGGTTATATGGGAAGATGGTCAGGCACCTTCAGATGAGATCTAAGACAGTTAGTGCTCTTGGTTGCCAAGAGCTAGTTGAGAGGAATATGCAGTTCAGGGTAGCTCTGTAACAATTCAGAGAGATTATGGATCAGGACTGCTAAGAGCTACTCCAGTCAGTCAGTCTCTAATCAGTCACTACTGATTTGATATATATACCCTGGAGGCCTTTCTTAACGATAAGTGCTTATGTCCTACCATTTTTTTCACACTTCATGTTATAACTTCTTCATTCCCTTCTTCCTTACCTCCATCAAGTATTTTAGGGAGCTCTAATTTTGAATATGCAGATATACATAGAGACTGGAGTTGGGTATGTAAATTGCCATATGTCCTGCTTAGGTTTTAACATCTCCTTTTAATCCAGGAATCTGCCAGATTTTTTTAATAAGCAACACCTGAAATCCAGAAACTAAACTGTCAGAGAAAACTTCCTAAATTTCTGTGAAATCCAGATTTCACCCGGGTGTATCCATGACTGAGTCCTGTGGTTCTGAAGTATGTTGACAGGATCTAGATATTTTTAGAGCTGAAGCAAACCCTTTGTTTCTAAAATTTAAGGTAAAACATCACCATTAGCTTTAATTATTTTTTGAAGAATTTTTAAGATTACTTTGCAGAAGAAAAGACTGTTTGCCATTTTCCACTATCTGTACAAACTATGGATTTTACCACTCCTATTTAAAAGCAGAGGCCTGATATTGCTCCTGCTTCATGTTTTTTTTTTTTTCCCAGGGTAATTTAATTGCTTTTACGTAGTTCACGTTCACTAGAGTAATGCATTGGTGACTGAAGCCTCGAAAGTTAAAATGAAGCTGTTCAGATTATGATATTTTGAAGGACTGTTAAATAGCTTTAGTACTGAAAACATGTTCTTTGGAATTATATTGCAGATTAAGAACATCATACCACAGCTTCTGAAGATCAAATGCAATGACATGTCCTTAACTGATGTCATATCCTCAAGATACATAAGTAGCACTATTCTGCTTCAAACTAGCTGAGAATCCAGCTGCTGTTTTCTCATGATCACTTAAGATTTTCTTATCTGACCAAAACAGTTGCCTAATTCCTATTCAAAAATAAATGTGCAGTACATTAGAGATGAACTGGGACTGGATTATACTTCAGGCACCTGGAGTTGCCTTTGCTTGCAATTAAAAATTGTCTTTACTCATTAAAACTACAAACAGTGTGGATCTGTCATGGTTTTTTACCTGACTGCTATAAAGTTTTCATTGTAAAAGGGGATATTGCAGCAACACAGATGTCACAGAGTATGCTAACCAGTGGAGAGCCATTTCATAATTTCTTTTCGACAAATCTGTTTTATAAGACAATACGTATTAATTAGGTAATCCAAGATGCTAAGAGCTATTGGTTCTGCAACTGATTTGATGTTTAAATGAAAATTTCATTTCCTCAAAATGTTGATGTACCCAGTCACTGTACAGCAATTTAAGCAAACTGAGTTCTCAATCCTCCTTAAATTAATGTTTTATCACTCCTTTCTGTGGGAACGGGTTTAGATGTTTTATTTAGTCATTCTTTTTTGAAGGAAATTTTACTCCCATGTTTGACAGAGACACATGGAGTCCTGGAATTAAGTAGCCAAAGAAATTAAGATCCGTTTTATTCTCACTTGTTAATTTTGAGCCTCAAGTTCCAGATTTTACACAACAGAATAGAAGCAGAAGTGTTTGGCAGTGGAGACTTTGACTGCTGAGCTAAACATGCCAAATGTATCCCAAGTTTATGTTTACATCTGTATTACTTTGAAAAAGTATTAGTTTCAGTTCTACAAGGCCCATTTGTAGGTGTATGCTGTAGGGTATACCTTATATAAGAAATTATTTCCTTGCCTAATCCTCAAAAAGGGTATAAAATTACTTAAAAATTAGTGACCTTAATTTTGCCCCTCCAACTTCATTCTCTATGACATTTTAGACTAGCGCTACATTTATATCCTCTGATTTTAAGTTTTTTTGCTGTATAATATTTTAAGTTTAATCAAAAGTCAACTTAGAAAGGCCACTCTGCCTAAGGGATATTTTTCCATTAAGTTTTTGACATACTGGTGGCCTTGAGGGATTATTGGGTTTTGAAGAAATATTAACAGCTGGAAATTTGCATTTTAATACAGTTCTCCTCAACTACTCAAGCAATTTTATTTTTAAGACCTGTGACAGGCTTCAAAGCCTTAGTTCTAAAGCAATCTTGCCAAGTGGTAGCTAACATAATTTTACTACAAATGATTAAGTTTCCTAATAGGTTTCCCTTTTCAAAATCTTGTTTGAGGTCTCTGTGAAATCAATACCAAAACTTTGTGATTTGTACTAGAACTAGCATTGATAATTTGGCTGAACTAGGGGGAACTGAAAAAAGAACTTTCATCAAAATTTGCAAACCCAAACAAAAAGCAAAGTGAAAACTAAACACAAACATCACAGTCATACCATAATTATTTTCTCTAAATCTAAAAAGGATAAGAACATGTGTAAATTGGTATTCTTGCTGAGTTTGTTAAAATTATGATTATCCAAATCGAATATAATGTACATTTGTGGGTTTTACTGATATCTGAGGCTTTTAGGTGACTCAGAGGTAGGAAGAGGTACTTGCAGTAAAATTGGAACAGACTGTACACTATGAAACTGCTGATACCATCACTATGCATGCAGGTCTGCCCTAGCTGCTACTGACTTCATGAATTTCGTGTCAACCCCACAAAGAACTTATGGATCAATGTCAGTTTTGAAAGGCAGTTGGACTGAGTTAATTTTTCCTGATATTTTAGCATTGCTGATTGAAATTAAACACATCCAGTTTGATCAAACAATCATACATTAAAGTATAAAAGATTTGTTTTGGCAAGGAAAGTTTAGACAAATCTTGAAATTTTAGAATATAGTTAAACCACAAATGGCTGCAGTTGCAGAATGGAGAAAAAAGGCCACAGTGGGGAAAAAACCCCGACAAAGCTTTCAGTAAATCACCAGGTGTAGGGTAACAATTATCATCAGTGAACTAATAGCAAAGGAAATTTTTCTTTCAGGAAAAATAAGGAAAGGCATGTAAAACTGACCAAGAGCTTACCCAAACTGCTGAGAGCTTTTCCATTGACCTTAGGAGACCTCAAATCAGGTCTGAAATTTATTATTAGAAAGCAAAGTATTTTAAAAAGAGAAAGTAAACTTTGTGTTATTTTACTGCTTTCCATAGTGAGAAAGTTGTTTATTCATAACAGTGTGGATAACACAGTCCTGTTCTCATTGTAACTGAGAGTTTTGTTGCAACTGAGAGTCTATCAACTGGTTGTTCTGCTGTTCCGTAGCTTACATATGAACGTGGAAGAGCTTCACTGAATATCACCATTAAAATTCTGCTGAATAATTTGGAAAAAAAAAAGACCTAAACCAGACTATATTTCCAAGCCAGGGATTCAAGAATCAGCTATCGTTTGATCTTAGTTCCAAAATAATTAGAATGTTTGGTTTTAATGAATGCATTTTTTATGTGTTTGTCTTTTAGTTTCTGAATTTTAACTTCCCATTCCTACTATGAAATACTTAACATTGTTTACTCTCCACAACTGTCAAAACTGCCAGATAAGTTCTGGACCCAAAGGGCCTAAAGTAAATTTGAATTCAACCCCCATATATGCCCATGCCCTCAAACCAGCATTCAGTTTCTTATTCTGCCACAGACCTCAACTTCGATTTTTTCATTGCCTCTTCCACACTAAAAGGTCTGCACGGCTTTCCACAAGGGTGTGCAAGCCTACAGATTAATGTTGTGTTGACTGTATCTTCCCAGTCTGCTGGATCCCATCTTCTAATTCATATATTGACTGAATGTTTGAAGTGAAGAAACAAATATGGGAGCAAGCCTTAGAAGGGTTAAGATGCTTTTAATCCTGTTGGTCCCATATAACAATATTCCCTGGCAAAAGCAAAGGGACATTTACTTTACAGCCTGCCTCAGATCCTGGCTGGAATTGGATGCCCAAGGAATACTGTAGAAATAATACGGATTAGTCTGCTCAGCATATCTTTTCTGTTTGATATCCTGAAAAGTTGCTTTCTGTCCACACAAAAAAAAAAAAAAAGATTTCTACTTCTTCTATACATGTTTCTATGTCAATGTCATTTTTTTTTTTTTCAAACTTTAACAGTTAAAACTCTGGTAAAAATGGTTTTAGGTTTCAATAATGCTTTTTGGACTCCATAAGCTAATATTGAACTGTTAAATTATAGGAATTACAGGAAGGGTTTCTTTGACTTGGGTTTAACTGAATTTTCTCCTCTCAATCCATTTTAATTTCAAGTTCAATTGCACTATCATTATTTAGACCAAGGTCAGAAAAAACCCCACCCTCTTAATTATACAATCAAAAATTGTTTTGAGATACCTATGCAGGTGAGAAATTTTAGGATATCTGAAAATCTTGCACAAACAGAAAATCTTATTTAAATAGGTAAGGGTAAATCCATTTAATGCAATCACCTATGAAATACTGTTTAAAATGAAGTATGATTGTCTACACTTACCTGAGCTCAGTAAAATCATAGAATCATGGAATCATAGAATAGTTAGGGTTGGAAAGGACCTTAAGATCATCTAGTTCCAACCCCCCTGCCATGGGCAGGGACACCTTGCACTAAACCATGTCACCCAAGGCCCTGTCCAAACCAGTCTTGGACACGGCCAGGAATGGAGCATTCACAACTTCCTTGGGCAACCCATTCCAGTGCCTCACCACCCTCACAGTAAAGAACTTTTTCCTTATATTCAATCTAAACTTCCCCTGTTTAAGTTTTAACCCGTTACCCCTTGTCCTATCACTACAGTCGCTGATGAAGAGTCCATCCCCCTCATCCCTACAGGTTTCCTTCAGATACTGGAAGGCTGCTATGAGGTCTCCACGCAGCCTTCTCTTCTCCAGGCTGAACAGCCCCAACTTCCTCAGCCTGTCTTCATATGGGAGGTGCTCCAGTCTCCTGATCATCCTCGTGGCCCTCCTCTGGACTTGTTCCAACAGTTCCATGTCCTTTTTATGTTGAGGACACCAGAACTGCACACAATACTCCAGGTGAGGTATCACAAGAGCAGAACAGAGGGGCAGGATCACCTCCTTCGACCTGCTGGTCACACTCCTTTTGATGCAGCCCAGGATACGGTTGGCTTTCTGGGCTGCGAGCGCACACTGCCGGCTCATGTTAATTTTCTCATCAACCAGCACCCCCAAGTCCTTCTCGGCAGGGCTGCTCTGAATCTCTTCTCTGCCCAACCTACAGCTGTGCCTGGGATTGCTCCAACCCAGGTGTAGGACCTTGCACTTGACATGGTTGAACTTCATAAGGTTGGCATCAGCCCACCTCACAAGTGTGTCGAGGTCCCTCTGGATGGCATCCCTTCCCTCCAGCGTATCAACTGGACCACACAGCTTGGTGTCATTGGCAATCTTGCTGAAGGCGCACTCAATCCCACTGTCCATGTCAGTGACAAAGATGTTAAACAAGACTGGTCCCAACACCGATCCCTGAGGGACACCACTCGTTACTGGTCTCAGCTGGATATTGAGCCATTGACCACAACTCTTCGTGTGCGGCCATCCAGCCAGTTCTTTATCTACTGAGTGGTCCATACATCAAATTGATGTTTCTCCAATTTAGAGACAAGGATGTCGTGGGGGACAGTGTCGAACGCTTTGCGCAAGTCCAGGAAGATGACGTCAACTGCTTTACCCTTATCCATCAATTCTGTAGCCCCATCATAGAAGGCCACCAAATTGGTCAGGCAGGATTTCCCCCTAGTGAAGCCATGCTGGCTGTCACCAAGCACCTTGTTGTTTTTCATGTGCCTTAGCATGTTGTCCAGGAGAATCTGCTCCAAGATTTTACCAGGCACAAAGGTGAGACTGACTGGTCTGTAATTCCCCAGGTGATTCATTTTCCCCTTCTTGAAAATGGGGGTTATATTTCCCTTTTTCCAGTTGTCAGGAACTTCACCTGACTGCCACGATTTTTCAAATATGATGGCCAGTGGCTTAGCAACTTCATTTGTCAGCTCCTTCAGGACCTGTGGATGGATTTCATCAGGTCTCATGGACTTGTGCATGTTCAGATTTTTAAGATGGTCTCGAACCAGATCCTTTCTCACAGTGGGCCCAAGGTCTTCATTCTCACAGGCCCTGCGTCTACCTTCCAAGACTTGGGTGGTGCAGTAGGAGCCTTTGCGTTTAAGACCGAGGCAAAGAAGTAATTCAGAACCTCAGCCTTCTCCAAATCCTGTGTAGCCAGTTCTCCCGAGAGCTTCCTCAGGGGGCCTATGTTGTCCCTAGTCTGTTTTTTATTTGCTACGTACCTGTAGAATCCCTTCCTGTTATCCTTAACATCTCTAGCCAAGTTTAATTCTATCTGGGCCTTAGCTTTCCTAACCTGGTCCCTAGCTTCCCAGACAACATCCCTGTATTCTTCCCAGGGCATGTTTCCTTGTTTCCACCTTTTATATGCCTTTTTTTTCCCCTCTAAGTTTCCTCAGCAACTCATTATCCACCCGTGGAGGTCTCCTGGACCTCCTGCTGCACTTCCTTCTAGTTGAGATGCCGCACTCATGATTGCTACAACCAAGGCTGCCCTGGAGCATGACATTTCTGACCAGTCCTTCCCTGTTGGTGAGCACGAGGTCAAGCATGGCACCTCTGCTTGTTGGCTCCTCTATTACTTGCAGAAGGAATTTGTCTTCCACACAATCAAGGAACCTCCCAGATTGCTTGTGCTGGGCTGTACCGTCCCTGCAACAGATATCAGCGTGGTTGAAGTTTCCCATGATGACAAAGGCTTGAGTGCTTGAGGCTGCTCCTATCTGTCTATAGAGTGCTTAATCAAACTAATTTTCCCAAGTTAAGTCTGTTTTGCCCATGACAGTAATTGGGTAGTGATTTCTCCTTGTCCTTTTCTTGAACTATGAGCCTTTTCTTAGGTTTCTTTTCCCATGTCCATCTGAGGAGGAGTGATAGAGTGAATTAGGTGTCCATCTGGCATGCAGCCATGGTCAACCTATTGCAATCCTACACTGGAATCATCTAGCCCATCTACACAGTACAGTTATGAATTTCCTGAGCAAGTTTAAAACAATTTTGCCTTCTAAAATAGCAGGAATTTTCCTAAGCTATCTTCTTTGCCTTCAGTTGTCTTGTCCTACATTTAGTATAATTTATCTACTTGCTTTATGACTGAAAAGAATAATTTGGCTCAGATAAAGTTTTAGATTTGTCCAGCTTTTTATGCCTCAGCATGAGTTTGAGGACAGTGTAGGCTTGTAAGTATGATGTAAAAAGATCATTTTTCCATAAATGACGAAGTCTTTGATCATTCAAGTAAGTAACCCATTTTCTTACTATAAGTTTTTGTAACAGTTTTTAGAGTGTCAGGCTGGAGAGTCATCACCTTAGACAATAGTCTACAGCCATCAAAAATAGCTCTATCTTCGGTCTCCTCATTGTCTCAGTGTATAAAATGCAGCTGTTCATTGGATACCAGTAGTTGAGTCTTTACATTAATGTCATGAAAGTAAACTATAATTACAAATATTGAAATTAATGCTGCTGAAGAATGACTATTCTTAACTCCTGGGCACTGCATAACTGTTACCCTAAATATGTCAACCTTTAATTTCTTTATTTGTGAAGTTATTTCTCCAATGCTTTCTTAGTTTTAAAACACAAGACTTATTGGAAGACATATCTGTGATTCATACAAGACTTTTATTTTAAAGTCTGATAATTTACAGTTCCTTTTGAACATGCTTAGTTTGATCCTGTGTACATGATAACTCTGTTTGGTAAATAATTTGGCATTCTGTAAACTGAAAGATGTGAAGTTATCCAGAAATTTTACCAGAGGTCTATGATATCACTAAGTTAGTTCTGACAACCACAAATGAGAGTGATTGAGAAAGTGATAGGCAGCCTCTGATGCTTTACTTTATGACTAAGATGGGCAAAAATAAAGTTAGACTTCTCTTTCCAGGGAGTTTACTAGAATTATTCTCCTTGAAAGGAATCAAATCCAAAGAAAAGTTATGTTTCTGATTTTCAGCATCTCACAATGCAGATTTTAAAAATACCCAAAGAAGTTAGAAGTATAAATTCTGAAAACTTAGCACTCATTCTTCTTAAATACTTCAGTTGCTTACAAGAAGTCTGTAATTCCCTTTGTGAGAAGGAAGAAGGAATGGACTTTCTACCACTTCTACCATGTCCATAAACCATTATTAGACATCAGCAATCCTTACATGTGATTGAAAGCTGTCTACTTTACAGAGTGTGTTTATAATGAAATAATACATATTATGGATGCTAGCTTATATACAAAAATGAAATAGGTTATTTTGTAATGAATGTATTATTTTCTTATATTATTATGCACATATATAATTTCTTATGAACAATGCTCTATCAAAAAGCATTACAAGAAAGAACACAGGTGGGAAAAGAGGCATCTTCAGTAGGCATTTGTAAGACATTCTGTGAATAAATGAAGGTGCATAATTTACTGCAGCCTCAGGGTAGCTATAAATTATATTCAGAAAAATCACTATTTGTTCTCTTATTGCAGCGAAAAAATCTCTTAGCAACTACTGTCTCATATTGTATCTGTTAATTAATATACAGAACATGCTCTCTTTACAAGAATACATACAAATAGATGACAAAGATCTTTACGTTTTCTGGTGAAGTCCACAAGGTAAAATTATTACTTTGCAGTTGAAAGAAGAAAGAAATCTTAGTTGCTGTAGACTATTTAGATGAAACAGTAGAAAAGTAGATGTAACATGTATCAAGAAAATAAAGAAAAGGACAAGAAAAGTGCTAAAACAGCAATAGAGGAGAAAACATAAACTAAATATTACTAGGTAAGAATTAAAATGTAAAACAAGGCCATGAAAGAAGTGATAATAAAGCCTGAAATAAATTATTTGAATCTTTAGATAGAAGAAAAAAAAAAAAAGAAAAAAAAAAAAGAGAAAACAAACCAGTACCAGCCAGTGGTACTGTATGCCTTGGTAAAAGAAACTGGTATGATGAAGAAATTATTAGATATATTTGTTATGGGACTTCTGACTTGGCATGGAAAAATTCCTATATCAGCTCCTGAAGTGTCAAAACCAGAAGCTACTATGTTCATGAGGGACTTAACAATAACCCTTTTGAAACCCATTAGGTAATGAAGACAGTAAAACATGAAAGTAGTTCCTAGAATACAGAGAAGACAGCTTTATGATCCAGAAAGTAGAAAATCCATCCAGAGGAGAAACTGTCCTGGATCTACTTCTTCAACAGGGAGGAACCAATTGAGAATGTGAGTGCAATACAGAGCTATTTCCATTACTCACCATATGTATCTGATTGTAAGAAAGTAAATCCTGTTGAATGAGGAAACTGAAGAAACATGGCACAGCAGAGAAAGAATATGAGACAGACTAGAATATGTCTGTGCCAAACTATTAACCTTGCCTTGTAGTCCTAGGGAAAACAAAGTGCACAAGTTCTAGGAATATGCAGAAAGTTGTGCTGCACAGCAATGATGCTTGACACACCACTGATGAATCGGTACTAGAGGTTACCAGTTATCTAGTGAGTTCTTTCTCTCCTGCAGTTTGCAGCATTGTGTCTCTATGGTAAAGTTAGCTGGCAAGCTAGTTAAATGGAAGAAGAATAGGCACAGCAGAATGGAGCATGATGCAAGATGATTTTTCTGGTTTTGCAATTTAAGCTAACATTTTAAAATAATATAAAATATATAAATCTATACTTACAAGGAGCACAACATAGAAATGTTTTCTGCTGTTGTTTGACCATCAAGAGAGTGTAGATGGGAACAGAATGACATAGGAGAGTAGAGTCTGGAGCACTCAAGCTCCTTTTGAGTAGTGTTTTCTTCAAGAAGGTCTCTAGTATTTTTTCATAGTTTATTGATTATTTGATTGGCTAGTCTCTATCTTAGCCTGTCTTTTTCATCTGCACAAAACTCAGCAGAATCAGACAGGACAATGAAGTTCTAGGGCCTGTTTATAACCCTGTATTACCAATAATTAACATAATAACAGTGACCTTTGATGGAGTCAAAATTGTTCAAATGAAGATGTAAACTAGTCTGTCTAACGTGTTTGTGTAGGATGACAGCCCAGCTGTTTGAAAACATCAAGAGGTAGTCTGGTAGTCTTTTCATTCATTCAGTGCAACTCTTGTGCTCTCACCAATAACACAGACAGTTTTTGTCTGCTGCTGATCTATGGAGATAATCAGCCCAGGCAGGAAGGAGACAGTGAATTCAGCAATTTGAGAGGGAGTAAAGATCTAGTTGTGAACTCAAGAGATAGATTAACTTCTCAATTTAGTTTTTTAACTGATCTTCACGAGAAAGTTCGATTTGGAAGGACCTCATGGCATCGCTAGTCTAAGCTCCAGCTCAAAAGCGAGTCATGTACGAGGTCGGACCTGGTTGCGTAGGGTTAGGTCAGGTCTTGAAAACCTCCAGGGACGTTAACTGCACAGCCTTTCTTAAAAAAACAGCTGGACTGACCTTATAGTGGTAAAGTTTATCAGTGCATCCTTGTCGAGCCCTACCTGTTTCAAATTATGCCAGTTCTGATTTCAGCCACCATGCCCTGCTGTGAAAAGCATGTCTCTGCCGTCTTGGTTATTGCTCTGTAGACCCTGACAGGCTGTTTTTAGGTCCTTTCAATCTGTCTCTTCTCTAGGATGAAGATGCACTCTTTCCTTAGTTTCTCCTCACAGGAGAAGTGTTAAGTCCTTGACCATCTTGGCGGCTGTCCTGCAAACTTGCTCCTGCTTATCAGTTTCTTGTACTGGGGGGAACAAAACTGGACCCAGCATCCAGATGTGGTGTAACAGAAGCCGAATAGAGGGAAATAAGCACTCCCCTTGAGCTACCAGCTGTGCTGCTGTCCATATGGTGCAGGACACTGCTGGCCTGCTTTGCTTCAATGGCTCATGGTGGGCTCATGCTCAGCTCACTGCAAGCCCCTCCAGGTACTTCAGCAGAGTCACTCCCCAGCAAGTAGCATTATAAGGTGGCCCTGCTTCCCGTGCATTTCTCTCTGATGAATTTCATGATGTCCTTGTGACCCATTCCTCCATCTTGTACAGGTTCCTTTGGATGGCAGCCCTGCCCTCTAGCATTTTGACTATCTCCTCCAATTTGGTGTCATCTGCAAGCCTAGCATCAGTTTTTCTCTTCCTGCAATCTTCTTTTGAGTAAATTCATTCAGGGAAGTGCAGTCTCTTGCATGACATTGTATGAGTGTGGCCTGGCTGAGGAATCTTAGAAAGCCATCTTCTCAGAAACCTCAGGGCTTTCCTGTTATATAAGGGATGACAGTATTTGTTGGAGCATCTGTCACCCACTTGTGCGCTTAAATCCCTGACAGAAAATTCTGTGGACAAATTATGGGAGAGTTATGCTGTGTTTCAGTTCACAGCCCAAGCAGTGATACAAAACACTGTGTGACTGGACTAAGGAAAGAATGCATATTCTGAGGAATGAGATACAGTGAAATATTAAGAACAGATATTATTTACTGCAGCTTTGCAACAGAAAATTACCATAAACTCTATCATGGGTTTTTATTTTTTTTAAATCTTCAATAATTTACTGAGCATTAAGGCCATGCTGCCTTCTTATTTCAATAATTTATTTTTTATTACCTGTAACCCATGATGTTTTAACCCTGTCAAAAATCTGACCTCGTTATTCAGCTGGTTTGACTAGCTAATTTGGGAGAGCAAATCTGTCTGAAAAAAAGTGAAAAAAATCCAGCCATTTTTCACATTTTGCCTCAAGCATGTAACTATGAATGATTCATAACACTTCTTGGTCTGTGACAGATTCATTATAAAAAGTTTATTTAATTATCAATACTGTGCTCTACTCTATTAAGAAAATCATATTTTATATTGACTACTACTTGTGAATGAAGCTATCAGTGTCATTCAATCCACTTGGAATCCTGAACATCTGTTTCATTAAGCTGATAGTGTTTGTTATTGACATATTTAATGCAATATATTTTCCAAGAGCATATTGGTAGTTTCTCTATGTGTTAAGAGAACTCTCTGGTGTAATCTAGTATATATGATACTGTGTGTCCTGTTTGTTGTTGTCTGGTTGTTTGGGGTATTTTTTAACATCGAATCCACTGAGAGATTGTACTGCAGTGCCCACTTCAGTAGTGCTAGATTAATTTGTTTCATTGCTATTTTCATTACAAATGTGTGACAATGAACACAATGATCTCTGCATGTAAATTATATCTAGATGTACATAATAAAGGGATATATTATCTGCTGTTAATGTCAGTTGTTTCCAGTTTGACTAAATACATTAAAAACATATTATGATATTATGGATATTATGCAAACACCAACATTAACATATTTTAATACATGCATCTATTTTTTCTTCATTCCATTTCAGATGAATATCCATTACCATTATCAATGTTTTATCTTTTTTTTTTTGTCCTGGGAATTGAAATCTACATTAGAGAGGGTAGGTAATGTTTAATAGAAAAATTAGAAATACTTTGAAATATTCTGTTTCAAAATAGAAAATGTTTAATTTTTTTCTATACGAGATTGTTTTCATGTTCAAGTGATATGTTCTGCTTATTTTCACTAGTCTCAGTATTTTTTATACTGGAAAATTCCTGGGTGAATAATTGACTTTTTTAAAACAGAGTTTCCAAATTTAATCCAGAAGCTTTCTTTAAAAACATGTGGTACAACTACAAAAGAATGTCCTGATTTTTTTTTCATTGTTTTTATTTTTTAGTAGTCTGCAAAAGATTGTTCTAGTAACTGGCAATAATGCAAGTTGCTTAATTTTATGTGCATAAGTAAGTCTCATGATGAATCAAGTAACTGTCTTTAAAGTATTAAACCATGGTTACAAATTAATATGCGATTAATATATTAATATGCAGTTAGAAACACATACAAATTTCTTCCTTGATTGGTTCAGCCTAACTCATTAAAAAAATCAAACAACAGTTCTTACAAGACCTGCTACTATTTTTGACTGCTCCCTGAACTTTTATCTTTCATTCTCTGGTTTTACTGAAGAAGGCAAATATCACTAGAAGATATATTTTTTTCATTAAAATCTTCAAAAATCTCTGTTTTAAGATACTCACCCAACCTGAGCAGATGAGACAACTCTTCTGCTTGATGAACTGTCTACTGTATCCCTGACCAGATATAATAATAAAAATTATCTTGTAGAAATTAACTGCTTTGTGAGAGTGTAGCAGTCTGGGAGATATTTTCAGAAATGTGCAGAAAGATTCTGTGGCTCTAAATACAATAGTAAACCAAAATTAAAGACAGGCAAGCCACAACAGCAAATAGGATAGAAAACTGGAAGAATAAGAACTTGTTTCCAGGTCTTCTATAAGCTAAATGAATATTATAATTCATGTCTTTACACACAATTCTTGTTCTGGCATTACAACAGTGACTGTTTATAGGCCAGTCTTTCATCTCCCATCTAAAACTTTTGATGAATTCTCATTCTAGCTATTATTCAGACCAAAAGGTTTCAGTTTGGTATCTCCCTCCAGACACTCTTCTGTAAAAACATGTGTTTGTGTGCATGAAAAAGATCCTAAATTACCATATATTTTCTAAATAGTATGTAATCAAGCAGTTAAGGATTTAGTCATAAAGCAAAGCATAACACTAGCTAGCAACTTTAATGTACGTACTTTCTAATTATTCAATGCCTTAATATCACATGCAAATTTAAAGAAGAAAATAGAAGCCAAACAAGTGATTAAAACACCGCAAACTCTGTATTTCTAGTTCTCACATGGCATAACATAAATTAATCTATATGAAAATCATTGAACACAGTATTTTAAAAACATTCCTCCATTTATCCCTCTCAAAAAAGAAAATTTTGTTGATTTTCATACCATCTTGAATATGAAACTCAAGACCCAAACTTATCACAAGACCCGAACATCCACCATACTAATATACAGAACAAGAACATATCAGAGCAACAGCTGGCAAACCTTTCATCAAAGCCAGCACAGTCGATCTCTTCCCCACTATCCCAAATGTAGCATAAAAATTCATAAATAAAATATATGCTTACCTCCAGTGGTAATTCCATGTCCAGTTCCACACTGGAACTATGCAGGGGAAGCAAAGCAATCACCTTGTGTCAAAATGGATTCACTTGGTCAACTAACACTCTGGGAGAAAATTTTCAACAAAATAGATATTTTCTGACCTATTCATTCTGATGCTCATCAGAGAACTAAAAAAAAAAAAAAAAAAAAAAAAAATGGCAAAAATAAGTCTTAAAATTATAACTAACTGATACATGCTGTGATTTATAGACTTATATCTGATACTGATTTTCAGATATATGCTAGTCTCTTGTCTTTTCTGGTTCATACTTCCATTATATTTTTAACTGTTAACTAGCTTGTTCTTGCAGATCATTCAGTATAATGGTTTAACTTAAATCTGTTGTTTCAAAGTGAGATTTATTTTGAGTTATAGAATCATAGAATCATAGAATAGTTAAGGTTGGAAAGGACCTCAAGATCATCTAGTTCCAACCCCCCTGCCATGGGCAGGGACACCTTGCACTAAACCATCTCACTCAAGGCTATGTCCAACCTGGCCTTGAACACTGCCAGGGATGGAGCATTCACAACTTCCCTGGGCAACCCATTCCAGTGCCTCACCACCCTAACACGAAAGAACTTAATCCTTATACCCAATCTAAACTTCCCCTGTTTAAGTTTTAACCCGTTACCCCTTGTCCTATCACTACAGTCGCTGATGAAGAGTCCATCCCCCTCATCCCTACAGGTTTCCTTCAGATACTGGAAGGCTGCTATGAGGTCTCCACGCAGCCTTCTCTTCTCCAGGCTGAACAGACCCAACTTTCTCAGCTTGTCTTCATATGGGAGGTGCTCCAGTCTCCTGATCATCCTCGTGGCCCTCCTCTGGACTTGTTCCAACAGTTCCATGTCCTTTTTATGTTGAGGACACCAGAACTGCACACAATACTCCAGGTGAGGTATCACAAGAGCAGAACAGAGGGGCAGGATCACCTCCTTCGACCTGCTGGTCACACTCCTTTTGATGCAGCCCAGGATACGGTTGGCTTTCTGGGCTGCGAGCGCACACTGCCGGCTCATGTTAATTTTCTCATCGACCAGCACCCCCAAGTCCTTCTCGGCAGGGCTGCTCTGAATCTCTTCTCTGCCCAACCTACAGCTGTGCCTGGGATTGCTCCAACCCAGGTGTAGGACCTTGCACTTGACATGGTTGAACTTCATAAGGTTGGCATCAGCCCACCTCACAAGCGTGTTGAGGTCCCTCTGGATGGCATCCCTTCCCTCCAGCGTATCAACTGGACCACACAGCTTGGTGTCATTGGCAATCTTGCTGAAGGCGCACTCAATCCCACTGTCCATGTCAGTGACAAAGATGTTAAACAAGACTGGTCCCAACACCGATCCCTGAGGGACACCACTCGTTACTGGTCTCAGCTGGATATTGAGCCATTGACCACAACTCTTCGTGTGCGGCCATTCAGCCAGTTCTCTATCCACTGAGTGGTCCACCTATCAAATTGATATCTCTCCAATTTAGAGACAAGGATGTCGTGCGGGACAGTGTTGAACGCTTTGCACAAGCCCAGGTAGATGACATCAGCGGCTCTACACCTGTCCATCATTTCTGTAGCCCCATCATAGAAGGCCACCAAATTGGTCAGGCAGGATTTCCCCCTAGTGAAGCCATGCTGGCTGTCACCAAGCACCTTGTTGTTTTTCATGTGCCTTAGCATGTTGTCCAGGAGAATCTGCTCCAAGATTTTACCAGGCACAGAGGTGAGACTGACTGGTCTGTAATTCCCTGGGTCTTGCATTTTCCCCTTCTTGAAAATGGGGGTTATATTTCCCTTTTTCCAGTCGTCGGGAACTTCACCTGACTGCCATGATTTTTCAAATATGATGGCCAGTGGCTTAGCAGCTTCATTTGCCAGCTCCTTCAGGACCCGCGGATGGATTCCATCAGGTCCCATGAACTTGTGCATGTTCAGATTTTTAAGATGGTCTCGAACCAGATCCTTTCTCACAGTGGGCCCAAGGTCTTCATTCTCACAGGCCCTGCGTCTACCTTCCAGGACTTGGGTGGTGCAGTAGGAGCCTTTGCCAGTGAAGACATAGGCAAAGAAGTCATTCAGAACCTCAGCCTTATCAAATCCTGTGTAGCCAGTTCTCCTGAGAGCTTCCTCAGGGGGCCTGTGTTGTCCCTAGTCTGTTTTTTGTTTGCTACGTACCTGTAGAATCCCTTTCTGTTATGCTTAACATCCCTAGCCAAGTTTAATTCTAACTGGGCCTTAGCTTTCCTAACCTGGTCCCTAGCTTCCCGGACAACATCCCTGTACTCTTCCCAGGCCGCCTGTCCTTGCTTCCACTTTTTATAAGCCTCTTTTTTCATTTGAATTTTCTTCAGCAGCTGCTTATCCATCCAAGGAGGTCTCCTGGCCCTCCTGCCGCACTTCCTTCTAGTTGGGATGCAGCACTCCTGAGCTTATAGCAGGTGATCCTTGAGTATCAACCAAGAGTCTTGGGCCCCCCTGCCCTCCAGGGCTATATCCCATGGAACCTTACTAAGCAGGTTCCTGAAGAGGCCAAAGTCTGCTCTTTTGAAGTCCAGGGCAGTGAGCTTCCTGCATGCTCTTCTCACTGTCCTGGGGATCTCAAATTCGACCATCTCGTGATCGCTGCATCCAAGGCTGCCCTGGAGCACCACATTCTCAACGAGCCCTTCCCTGTTGGCGAGCACAAGGTCAAGCATGGCACCTCTCCTTGTCGGCTCCTCTATTACTTGCAGAAGGAAGTTGTCTTCCACACAATCGAGGAACCTCCTGGATTGCTTGTGCTGTGCAGTACTGTCATTCCAACAGACGTCAGGGTGGTTGAAATCCCCCATGAGAACAAGGGCCTGTGAGCGTGAGGCTTTTCCTATCTGTCTGTAGAGTGCTTCATCCACAGATTCCTCTTGATTAGGCGGTCTGTAACAGATCCCCACAGTAACATCTCTCATAGCTGTTTTCCCTTTAACTCTGGCCCACAAACACCCTGTTAACTGCTCAGCTGTCCCCAGACAGAGTTCCATACTCTCCAGCCTATCCCTAACATAAAGGGCAACTCCCCCTCCCCGCCTGCCGGGCCTGTCTTTTCTAAAGAGCTTGTAACCTTCCATTCCAACACTCCAGTCATAGCAGCCATCCCACCATGTTTCTGTGATGCCTATTATATCATAGCCCTGTAGACGTGCACACATCTCTAATTCCTCTTGTTTGTTTCCCATGCTATGGGCGTTTGTATAGAGGCATCTGAGCTGAGCTCCAAATGAAGCCGGCTCGTTGGCTGGAGTAACTGGAATATATCTACATTGCTCCGAGCATTTACTATAGGTGTTGGCAACTGACTGGGTGTGTTGGGATGGAATGATGCCCCCCTCCCCCAACACATCTAGTTTAAAGCCTCCTTGACCAGTCTGGCAAGCCTCCTACCAAAACTGCTCTTCCCCTTCTTTATCATCACACCAGCTCCACCAGCCCCCAGTAGACCTGGCCTACAAACTTCAGTCCCGTGTTCAAGACACCCAAACCCCTGACTATGACACCACCCTTTTAACCATTTATTAACCTGCCCAATCCTCCTGGCTTTTTTTAGGTCCTCCCCTGTGTCCTGGAGAATTGACGAAAAGACTATCTGAGCACCGGAGCCCCTAACCACCTCTCCCAGGGCTCTGTAGTCTTTCTTTATGGTCCCCAGGCTACTACTATCTATATCCCTAGCACCCACATGGATCACTAAGAGTGGGTAATAGTCTGTGGAACTTACTAGAGCAGGCAGCCTCTCTGTAACATCCCTGATCCGTGCCCCTGGTAGGCAGCACACCTCCCTCAAGACGGGGTCAGGCCGACAGACGAGTGCTTCCGTCCCTTTCAAAGTAGAGTCCCCTATTACTACGACATGCTGCTTTTTCTTGGTAGTGCCAATAGAGATCTTTACCTGTGCATAATCTGGCTGTTTGTGGTGCAAGTGTGTTTCCTCATTAGCCTCCAGCAGGACAGCAAAGTGGTTCTGCGTGGGGACAACAGATTGAGGAGGAAGCCCCTTGCTTCTAATTTTCCTTTCCTTCCTTTTTTTTTTTTCCTTTTTTTTTTTTTTTTTTTTTGTTTGGTCACTAATTCCCAGGTTTCCCGGATAATGGCGTCCTTCTTTCCCCCATGAACTGGAGGGGAAGCTTGAAGCCCTTGCACAGTTTAGGCCTGATGCAAGCAGCCCTGACACCTTGCAGCCTATTAATAACATCCCACAGCTCAGCCCCTGCTGCAGGAGGACCTCCACCAGGGAGCACCGAGTGCAGCCCTGCCCACTGTGCACCCTGCCTTCACAAGCCCAGTGCAAGCACTCCCTACACCCCGAGCTCTGGACTGCAGCCTCCCCTCTCATCGGCTCTCTCTGGGTGCCTACGCTGGCACCAGAGCAGAGCTCCCAGACCGGGCCCTGTCATACGCCGGGTGCTCATCACTCCGCGCAAAATGCCTCCCCGCGCTCCCCGGGGCAGTTTTTTACCCCCTCAGGGCTGGTGCCGCTGCTCCTGGCTCCGCCCCCTGTGAGTCCCTGCTCGCTTCCGCGGAGCTGCCGGCTCCTGGGCAGGTCCTGTCGAGGCCTTGAGGCTCCCTCGGTGGCTGTCGCCGTTCTGAGTTGAGGCTCCTGGACGCTGATGTCCCCTCCGCTCCGGTGTTGAAAGCGTCCTCTCTCGAACTGCTCACCTCAGCAATTGACCGGCAGCGGTTGGTGATGCCCGGTTTAAATCTGCCACCGATTTTGAGGCTATTTTGTTAAACACTAGGAAATAATTGAGTTTTAAAGTTGATGCTATTTCCAGCTACTTAACTTGGTGCATTAGATGTTACTACCTCTAGGACTCTTACCTGCCATGTACTTACTATGCAGAGCTCTTACAGCACTGGAAGTTATTTTGTACCACTAACAATTCAAAACTGAGAAAGATGGCAAGCAATATCTGTCAGAGACTAGGCAGTGGACAACTTGTCAGAGTACTGTTTTGTAACATCAAAAAAGTTATCCAAATTCCTGGTCTGAATACAGAAATGGCTTGAATTTTCACTTTATTTACATAATTTGTCTTTAAAACATTTTGAAAATTTTAATACAAGTTTATCTTGGAAGAGGAAGGGAGAAGAGAAAGAAATAAACTCTCTGTGATATTATTACCTGAGCCAACAGCTCTTTTTCCCCACACAGCTGCAGCCATTGAGAGAGGCCAAGTCCCTTTTCCAGCTGTTCAAAGTGCATGGGTAGAAATGACATTCTCTGTGCCAGAAGTTTCATCTCACAGCAGAAGCAGCCTCCACAATGATACCCTGTAACTGGTGGGATGGCTGGATATTTGCAAGTGGGACCTGACCAAACAATCATCTGAGGATTAGCGGTTCTCGCCTCACATCAATACATTGCTTAGGGACGGTGCATGCTTGAAAGTTCTCCTAGCTGTTAGTTCAGAAGACTACAAGATGAAGAAGCTATGAACCTTTCCTCCACAGCACAGACTCTCTGCATGGCTGCCTGGTTCCTTAAATTTCCCTGGACAGAATAGTAACACTCCAGATCCAACGTCCAGCCTCAGTAGGCTGTTTTATTTATTATCCATATTCATGTGTCCTTGCAGATACTTTCATAACCTTAATCCTTATGTTTATTCAACCATAGATTTTTTTTTTAAGAAAAAAAGTGCATACAGACTGGATTGCATAGGCTTTATTAAGTTTATATATTGAAGGAGATATTCTTAAGCTTCAATTTGTATTACCCCTTTCTATAACAAGGGGGA
Source organism: Lathamus discolor (assembly GCF_037157495.1). Classification (NCBI taxonomy): domain Eukaryota; kingdom Metazoa; phylum Chordata; class Aves; order Psittaciformes; family Psittacidae; genus Lathamus; species Lathamus discolor. Next base: position 26,146,492 of record NC_088885.1, read on the forward strand.
AAAAACCAGCATCTTTTCCCTATCGTACTATACTTTCCATTGATATTGGAATTTAGTTTAAATGCAAGCAAAAAGGGGGGGGGGGGGGGGGGGAAGCTCACTCAATTAGCGATGTATGCCTTGAAGTAAGATACTTTCCAAACTGACTTATTTTCTAGAGGTTTTTTTTTTTTTTTTTTCTGTGTATGAACTTTTTGTCCTCCAGGTTAGACTTCGCACAGTGGAACTCAAACACAGCCCACTGAGAGCATTAACTGTGTTTTAAAATAACTAGAATGTTGTTGTGGTTTAAACCTAGCCACACAGCTTGTTCACTCACTCCCCCCCTCCTTATTTTCCCTCCCTCTACTCCTGGAGGGATGGAGAGGAGAATCGAAAAGAATGCAACTCCCACAGGTTGAGATAAGAACAGTTTAGTAACTAAGGTATAACACAAATCACTGCTGCTACCACCAATAATAATAATGATAAAGGAAATAACAAAGGGAGAGAATACAACACCTCAACACTAGCCGACCTATAACTAGCCCCAGCCCACCCAACCAAGCACCGACCGATACCTACTCCAACCTCCAACCCCGCAGTGAACTAGCCCTTCCGGGTAACTCTCCGTTACATCCTAGGCATGACGTGCTGTGGTATGGAATACCTCTTTGGTCAGTTTTCGGTCAGGTGTCCTGTCTCTGCTTCCTCCTGGCGTCCCCTCCTCTCTAGCAGAGCATGAGGCTCAGAAAGTCTTTGGTCAGACTAAAATATTTGTGTTATCAGCTCTGTTTCCAGGCCGAAAGTCAAAGCACAGTGCTGCACCAGCTACTAAGAAGGAGAAAAATGACTGCTATTGGTGAACCCAGGACAAATGTTTTGAAACGTTCTTTAGACTTTCTTGGAAAAAAAAAAAGCACTAAGAAGTCTGAATCAATATAAAATAAACATATTGAAACATGGCCAATTTCTTTTACACTTTTGGGCAGCATTTTCCTAGAAGCTGTGTTTTAGTCAGATTTTAAGAAAAAAAAATAAGATTTTCCTGAAACAATCTGAATTTATTCCTCCAGTAACATTATTTTTAATTAGATTTAGCATAAGTGAGGTTTTTTTATCTGCTGTAAATGAACCATAAATGTCCTTCTTTCTTGCTCTTCTTCCATACTAAAATTTTCTGTACGATGGAAATAAATAAATTGTTGGCACCACAGGAACTGATTTCTTCAATTATTTTATGATATGTATGTGCTTTACTAGAATAACCTATGGCATAGTCCACTAATTCAGCAGAGCATGTAGGGTTAACTAAAAGTTTTGCTTCAGTACATTTATACTTATTAAACCTTCACTTACTGCAGTGAGCCATTTTTGATTAATGTTGCTATTTATGATGGCTTTGCCGCAAGGTTCTCACTATTTTATGAAATATGTTGCTGCTTAAGTTTCTTTGATCAATCAACTCTCAAATAAGATAGTTATGACAATTTACAATTAACTTTTATTTTAGACCTTTAAATATACCTGATGTGTTCTTTGCAGTGGGTGCTTAATCTATTAGTTTATTGTCAATTATTTTCTAAATATCTACTTGTTCATGTTATATTTTTTGGTAGAAATTAAGAATACCGTATGGTACCAGAAAAATGACACAGTGGACAGTCATTTTAATTTTGAGAAACTTAATTAAGGATTGTGCTGTGCTTTGTATGGAGAAGTACCAAATATTGCACTTGCAAATTATTATGATGAATTAATAATTAATCTTTGTGATGAACTGGTGAGATGCATATTTCTGGGGAAGATAAATAACAGATGTAATCCAGCAAACAACAGAAAAATGATTTACTGATCTTACATATAATGGAAAATTTGCTGAAAATTTAAAAGTGACTGAAAGGCAGGTGGTCAGGAGCTAGTGGCTGCAGTGAGCTCTACTAACCAACTCCCAGAGATAAGTTAGCCTAATAACACAGTATGTCTAATATACTTGTGAATATTATAATTTTAAGAGATCTTATCAATATATTTGCAGAAGTAACTGAATCACTTTCACTATTTTCAGATTCTCTAACTGTATTATAAACAACAGAAAAGTTACCAAGCTTTCTTGCTGCAACATTCAAAGCCTAGTTCTGCAGCATCCAAACTACAAATTGACAACCTGCAGCGTTAAAAAATAATTAACTCACAGAAAGAAAACATAATCTAATTTTTAACTTAAAAAAATGTGGTGACTATTACTACTCCTTATGGAAGTAAGTAATGATTTCTTGAGAGCAATTAAAAATGGTTTAAGAGTTTTTTATGAAAAAAAGAAAGATATTAAGATGCAAGTAAATCTGTGCCAATTTACTTCAACAAATCCCATATAAAACAGGACATTAGTTATACACAAATGCAGTTGTTAACTATAAACTATCACAAATATCTTAGAAATAATGTGGAAATAGACTAATAGTAATGATTGGCATCATTAAGTCAAAATGTAAGGTGAAGGAAATAATTTCTTTCTTCTTCTCATTCTCTCCAAATCTTAAAACTTAGTTGCCTTTCTTTGTTTCTTTCAAAGGCAATACATTAAGCAAATGAGCTTATAACAACTGAAATGTTAATAATGGACAACATAAAGGATTTGGTCAGACTCTCAGGAGTATGAAATAGTGAAAAATAAACTAACTAACTCCTACATGTATTTCCCCAGATGGTTTTCTGTTGAGGGCTTTTTAACAATGGGCATGTGAGCGATCCAGGACTCTTGCCATTGGTTAGAGTTTGTAGTCAGGATTAATGGCCTAGTTCAGGTTACTTCAGGGCAAAGTTGTGGCCACGTATGCGGAAGTTCTGCAGGAGGGAAACAACTCCTGGATGCTGAAGAAGGAACCAATCAGCTGTCTTTGCAATGTGTGTAGAAACCAATCATAAAGCTTAAGCGCGGGACCAAGCGTGGAAGCTATAAAAGGCAGTGCTCTGAAGTGAATAAAGGTCAGTTTCTGATTACATTAATCAGCGTGATGTCCGTTGATCTTCCGCAGTTTTCAGTCTTGCTTTCAGTCCATAAATCTTAGGAGCCTTTCATATCCTGCCCCCTAGCCTACATGTTTTATAGTACTGTCCCAACTTGGTTCTTAACCCTCTTAATGTGTGTTTTAATGGTTTAATGTTTGTGCTTAGTCAAGGAAATGTTAACTAAAGTGTCAACTGAGTAATGATAATGTCTTGCATAGCCATATCTACTTGTGGATTGGTTTTTTTTTTTGTTTGTTTTGGGTTGTTTTTTTTGTGTGTGTATGTGTGTGTTTGGGGGTTTTTTGTTTGTTTGGGGTTTCGTGTGGTGTTTTTTTTCTTGGTTAGTTGGTTGTTTATTTTTGTTTGTGTGGTGAGTGCCACTGCTTGTCAGAGGAGATTATTCTTCCTAGAGATTTTTGTGAGACTGGTAATTTGTCAGGAAAACACGTACATTTTGAGTAATGTGCAACCACTGTTGCATTAGTTTATCTATGTTATGAGCCCCAAAGTCACCAATATAGTGGTTTTAAAATATTGTCCTGAATCATACATGTGACTCTTGCTTATGAGAAGAGTGCTGTAGCCGTTATATTGGATAATTAAATAGCATTCCAATTAGACAATCTTAATGATATATTTCAGAGACAACATGCATACATCCTAATTTTCTTTGGTGTTTAGGAATAGCAAATAGCCAGTTGCATAATATTGTGTAATATAGGCTGGCTATTTTCAGTATAGGTTGTTGTGAATCTATATTTATATGCAAACACATAACACTTTATAAGGCTAAAAAAGTAACCAGTACTCTTATTGTCATGTTACTTGTCTAAGGTTATGCTTTACGGGACAGATTTAGTATTTTGAAACAGATTTAAAAGAGAAAGCTCAGGTAACTGAGGGTTACTATTCAGCTGAGGCTTTGATACCTATTTTTCTGCCAATGAGGAACATATGTATTCTGCTGATCACTCAGCAGCTAAGACATTACAGCATCCTTAGTATTCTTTAATTTTTAAAGTTAATAATAAAATGCTAATTACCAGTACAAAGCAAATGAAGGCTACTGTCAAGTTGGGATAATATGTTAGCATAGCAGAGATACGGTTTAGAAAACAGATTCTGTTCTTGATGGTCTTTTTTCTCGGGAAGGCTGACAGAATAACGTGACAATCGGTTTGAGTGATTTTTTGAGAAGGCAGGCTATTATTTTTCTTGCTGCATCATGAAGGATAAGTGATTTCTCTTGTAACTGCAGGGCAGGTTTAGTGGAGATACATGACCCAAACCATAAGACTCAGTGAAGGGCAACAGTGTAGGGAATAGGAGCCTTTATTTACCAAGTTGCACTAGATTACATATGGCTGGATGGGAATTTTTTTCCAACACAGTACTTACCGTGTTTTACTTGCTGTATACAATGCATGGAGTGCATTTACTTATAGATGTGTTTTACTTGATGTGCAGTGCATGGAGTGAAAAGTGTTTTACTTGCTGTGAAATGCATGGAGTGAAAAGTGTTTTACTTGCTGTGCAATGCATAGAGTAAAAAGATAGATCTGTTTTTTAATGTGGGACACTAAAAGTGATTACATCAGTCTCAACAGTTGTGAATTGCTTCAAACTCCTAAAGGAGAAGTCAATGGAAAGCTTGCTGTTCCTGTGTTTTCTGCAAGAAAGAATGACAAAGAGTCAAGACTGGAGAACTGTGGCATGTGTTAGTAAAGTCTCTTTACTATTATCATGCTTCATTAATTTCTTTCTCTGAAAAATTATGACACTGTTAAATATGCCTTCCCAAAAGTGCATTTTAAGGTCTAGAAATTTGTCATTGTTTTTAAAGTTTTTTTAAATCCTCAGGTTAAATTCTAATTATACAAGATAGTATTAGTATTTGTTATTCCTATTTTTCCAAACATCACTGTTTACCTTGCTAATTTTCAGTTTTATTTTGAACCTGGCCAGGCGATGTAATTCTTATTAGTCTATTAAAACCATAACACTGTAAATAAGTCATTCCTCCCCGCCCCCCCCCCCCAAAAAAAAAAAAAAAAGCTGAAAACAATATGATAAAGCTTGCAATCAAAATGAATTATGCCTTGGAAAAAAATTTAATTTTCACAATTAGGTGATACAATAGAATGTTCCATAATTAGGTGCAATACAAGTGTAACCATCCTTAATATCAGTAGTATGCAAGCCTTTCTGACTTCATTAAAGGGTTCCTTCGGAACATGTGAATGATAGGATTAACATAGCCATGGGCACTGCTGGGTCAGCTGGCAATAGATCAATCCAAAACGTACAGCATATTAAAAGGATTATAGATTAGCAATTAGATGGCTTTTTCATGAGCAAGGAATAGTTCCTCAAGCTTTGCCAAAGGTTAACAGAGATAGGATGTCAATTTTTCCAGTTTATAATCCAGTAAGAGCTTTAAGGTGAGGGGAGAGAAGTTATGGCATTTTCAGGATGGCAAGAATGATAGGAACAAAACATAAAAAGCCTTTCAGAATCAGTGACTTGGCTTCACAGGAAAATGATTCTTACACAAAATGTATAAACATGTACTGTTAATAACTGCATCTCTAAGAAATAAGGTTTCAGGTAAACAATCTGAGAGGTCAGAGTCAGGTTTTAAACCCTTATCTATACTATTCAGTTTGAAAACATTTGTTGCATTTCAGAGAATACATAAAAATTGTCTAATTCAGAATCTACAAATCAATGTTGAGTATTACTAACATGATACACCAATGGAATTATAGTTTGACACTTTTAGTTTGTCAATAACACAGATAGATATCTAAAAATTATTTTATGGCTTCCTGATGAAATGCTGGTTGGCAATATTGGTCTGTTTTCAACTGCATAAAGAGAATGTAGTATGTGAAATCAATACATATTGATCACACTGGGAGCTGAGTCTAAACATTTCTAAAATCAGGTCACTTATTTGGATGCCCCAGTGTGTTTTTACTTCAGTGTCTAGCTCTGAAAACACAGGCTTTTGTATAAAAGGAGACAGTAAATGTATTTAAAAAGATTAAAGAAGTATTCACATAGGAAACAAATCAAGGATACCTGGAAATAAAAGAATGATTAACAGTGCATAATTTATTCAACAAATGTAAGCATTTATGTCTTCTCCTATATAAGCTTAATTCCCTTATTATCCAACTGCCTTGTTATGTTGCTCTAGAAATTTTGGGACAGAGGTCTGACAATATTTTGCTGTATCTATTTGTTACTCTAAAAATGCGTTAGTGTTTGTTGGGATTAGTGGTAAGCAAATTGCAGTAAGAAGTTTTCTAAATAATGTCTCTGCTAAAGAATGAAATGGAAGTTTAAAGAATATTTTTTTAAGATGCAGAAATATTTGCAAAGTTTTTGTAAAAAAAATTTAAGGATTTATTGAAAAATATTTTGGTTTTGAAGGATTAATTTTCAGTGTTGCCCAGGTTACATGACACTTAGACCAATTAGAAACACCCTCTTAGTAAATGAATCAAGCCAGTTGCAGGAGCAAATCTTTTCTTAAACTGTTGAATATCACAAGAATTTGTGCTGCATTCACTATAATATCAGCCCATGTAGAGATTTGTGGATGAAAGGTTTAAAACTAATTCTCCCTCCTTATTCTGCCCAGTAACAAGAACTTTCTGGTGGAATCTCTCTTTCTGAGGTCCTGAAAGCTATGATGCAAACTCAGTCTCTGATTCTGAATGGCTGTTTACCATGTACACTACATTTTATTGATTCTATGGTAAATGCCTCAACTTTCTACACAGGAAAGACCTAAAGGATAGAGAGTTACATGTCATCAACACAGGATTTAGAAAAAATAATACACAGTATTACTTTCTAATACTGGAGATATACAGTAATATTTTAATCTCAGTTAACCCCAATTTTTCATAATCCCACCTTGCATTCAGAGAAGCAGAAAATGCAACGTTTTCTACTAAAAATGTTAGAAGACTCAATTTCTGACTGAAATCTGTATAATTATTACTTTGACTTTAGCTGAAGTATGCTGGGAATTTTATAAAGTAGGGAATTTCTAATTACAATTCCTTTCAATTTAGTTGAATTGTGACAGCTGCTCTGATTTTGACAGACAAGAAACGAAGTGTTTGTGATGCAGTGACAGAAACGTCCATGACAGTAATTGCAACTTGCGTGGGAAAATGTCATGAATTACATTTCAAATACGATCCAAATATAAGGACGGCTCTTCACTCATTTTACTTTGCAACAGAACTCTGGAAGATTAACATTATTTTTGCCTTAGTTAGACTAATAATTAATTGCAGCAACTACAGACACTGATACAGGTAGCAGACATAAACGAACACTGAAACAGTCCAGTCAACTCAGTGGCTTTATTAAATGTTGTTTGGCAGCCACTGCTTCTGGGTGACCAGAATGGTGTTATATGCCTAATTATTTTCTTTTTTAATACAGCAAAATAAGTGGAAACAAGCAAAAATGTCTGTGTGATCTTTTAAGACTGTTTTAAACATGAAGTGAGGTTGCAATTATTTCTAGAAGTGGGACATTTATATTTTTGTCAGATTAAAGGTGACAGCTGCTAAAGATGAATTTTCTTAAGTTTATAAATAAGAACAGAAGAGTCACTGATTTTTCCATGGGATGTGTGTTTCTAAATTCACTTTAGTTTAAACTTTCTGGTGTTTAAATGCCTTCAGAGTTTAATTTCCACAGTTTATGCTTTTCAGATTAGGTTTTATTATCTTTACCCATCATTAAATTAGATGCTTTTATAAACCTCACTATGAATCTTACTTTTTCTTAGGTGCCCATATACCCATATAAATATGGCCCTCATCTTACCTGGAATATGCTGAGATCTACCCTAGGGGAATTTAAAATGACAAGGAAATATACCTTCCCAAGCCCAACATTACTGCTTTAGGGATAATTGAGAGTTCCCTTTAGAGTCTCAGCAACTGTATTGTCCCATGTTTATATTATTTGTAAGCATATATATACTGTATTTTTGCAAGAGAACAAGGTCAGAAAAATGCTCAGGACAGGAAAACCTGGAATTTTAGATTTAGTTTAGAAACTGGATTTGAAATGGAATTGGATTTGCAGAACATTTTCTTCTTGGGAAAGATGGAGGTGGGGAAAGGCAGACTAAGTTAAGCTTCTGAAACTACTACAGACATGCAGAGGTAGCTTTTCACCTTGGCTCAATACTCAGTGTTTTCTTCTGAGTGCTTTGGCAGAACTTCCTTCTGTACTCCACAGTACTTAAGAGAATTTGCCAAGCCTGTCTTCACTTCCCTTTGCATTCAAGTAATATGCATGGTAAGCCCCATGTTCTTTACATGTGAATAATAATTCACAGAATTATTATTTTTTCTGTTCTACATGTCATCTCCATATGTTTTGGCTGAATCAGGTCTTTCTGATTTATGTCTTCTGTAATTAACTGTGATTTCCATAGCTACTTATTGCTTATCTATTAATGAATTATATTCCAAGACCTCTGTCTGGTTTAATAATTTTCTTCCTTGCCAGCTCAAACAAATGTCTTTTCAAGTTACCTTCTCACGTTGTTCAGACTCATGGAGATGATCATTGGAAACTCCCTCTCATCCCTTTCTATATCCTATCAGCTGAAATGAAACTGCCTTTTCCCTCTCCCTTTTCAAACTGAAACTTGGAAAATATTTTCCCAGCACTATTTTTATCTAAACCATCTTTGCAAAGATAACAATAAAAATATGATTTCTGTATTTTGCACCCTACTGTTTGTCCTTTGCAGGAGTGTAATAGGAGTCATACACAACCTATAATATGTAACTTTGTAATATCATGGTGTAAAATTATCTCAATATTTCATGGCCTGTTCAGCTACTGAAAGGATAATATTTAAATTTCTGATAATGATGAGAAACTGCCATTGATCAGCCTTCCTGGCCACTCTTGTTGAACAAACAATGTATACGAGTTAATGATCACAAGCCTCTTCATAGATCCTGTTGTAGAATACTGATATAATTGTACCTGTTCACCTTCCTTTCATAATATATCTCCTTTGTGAATCATTCTAATTTACTCATAGCACGAAAAGAAAGAACCCCATCACCTGTCATGTTTCAAAAAAAACCAAAAATACCCCACCGCTCCCACCCCCCTCCCCCCCAACCAAACAAATAAATACAAAGCAGAAGAGGAAATTGTCAGGGTATCAATGGAGGAAGTCTAAAAGTAGCTGTTTTTCTTTTCTCTGAAGACTTTAGCTACATATTTCTACTTTTCTCTGTATTTCTAGGCTGACTGCAATGTACTGTCTGTATGGTGCCCTTCTCTGTTCCATTGGTAACTTGCATTTATTTACTCAAATGTTACAACAAAAATCAGCTCCTTAAGTGGAAGTAACAAAGGAAAATAAAGATCTGGACAGGGAAGAGGCCAAAGAAATAGCAAAATGCTATATAGCAAAAATATCTGAAAGAGAGTGGGCATTATTATTAGCAGTACAGAATGTGTATGGTGGTGGCAGGTAATCATAGCTCCTACTTATTACCCTAATGTAGGATTTAAAAGGAGGTATTGTATGAGTGTTAAGGATATGCCTGAAAGAAGACAGAAGCTGCATGAAGTAGTTAGTAGTTAGATAGACATGAACAGAAGAATGGAGTATTGCTGTGGGAGATTTGTAGCCTGCCTGAGCAGCTCTGCAGCTCCTCTGATGTATGCAAGGCTCAAGTGCCCTGAGAGGAGCAGGGCTGCACGTGTGCGAAAGGTGTTTTCTGTTGTCATTACAAAGAACTGTCCTTTTCATCTTTCAGTCTTAACTGCCTTTGCTTCTTACCTGCTTGTTGGCCTTGTTAATAATAAATCATATTTCACTCAGCCTTTGTTTGCATGCCCCCTGCCTCATGCTTCTTCATGTCACAGGAGATAGTACAACTTCAGCTCTTTGTTGATTAACAAATGCACACTGTATGTGCTGCAGCCATTTTAACTTCTTCACTGAGCATTGTGCTGTAGCCATTTTAGCTGCTCTTTTGCATATTGATAGAACATAACTCGCTTTGAGTATTGACTGTCACAATGTTCCACATTTACCATTATCACCTTTGTTCATTCTCATCACCGTTCCCGTAAACGTTGATGTTCATCCCGTTTCGCCTGCCTTCTCCTGCATCTTTGTTTCATTCTCATACTTGTAAATTAACCACATACAATAATTTCTTTTCTTTTTGCTATTGCCTCTGAGGAACAGTTCTTCTAATCATCAATATGGCCAATCTCGTGTTCAGCATTCAGAAATCAAGTCAGCCTCCCCTTTCTCTCACATCAAGATACTGGTCTAATACTGAAAAAAACCCCAACCGAACTCTTTTTTTATTTTTCATTTGTTTCCTAGGAAAATAAATACAGTCATCTAGTCTTTTAAGTTGTGAAAACCCCAGGTAGTAACATGAAGGTATTGTTTACAACTCTCAAGAAAATAATAATGTCTTCATAAAATTAAAAATAAAAGCAGCAGTTATCCCTCAATAGCAAAAGTCTAGGATGTGAAGATAAACATAGCTAAGATAAACACAGGATGCAGAAGAGGAATATAGAAACTGCCCGAGGTGGAAGAAGATGCTGAAGATTCCAACCAGTGGTCATTTAATGAAATAACACCTTGGGAGGTGAGAAAACAAACAGTTCTAGAGAGAAAAAGAGAACAAAAAACAAATATTCAGGATATCTCTGTCACTCTGGATATCATAAATTTGCATGTAATATGGAGGTGAAGATCAGTGGAGAATGAGCACAACATGAAATCACGTTGGAAAATGTTGAGACAGGCCCAGGTGGAGGAGGGGACTCCTGGCAAAGAGGAAGAAACTCTACCGCCAATATTACTTGCTTTGCTTTGAGTGGGAGGTTGGGCTACATGATCTCCGTGGGTCTCTCTAACCAACACGTCTTTGACTCAAAGAAATTTTTAATAAAATTGTGAAAACAGACATTTAGACCTCTTTTTCATCTATATTGTTCTTCTGTTTTGGTTTGGTTGTTTTTTTTTCACAGACTTCTTTATTTCTATCCTCATAGGAAGGACATATTGGCAGTTTTCTGTCAAAATACTTTCTGGTATATGGTTGCTACAGGAAATATATTTTCAGTGTGAAGATAGGGGACTAGTAGAGCAATTTTTTCATTTAGAAATGTCAGAAGAAAAGTTGTCCTTAATTGAGATATCTTCAGTTTATATGCAAAGAAGAACTTTTATTTTGTGACAACAATCACTACAGTAGTGCAGTTAGAGTTTTGGAGCTTACTATTTCTATTCTCCATGGTGGCTCAAATTCTCTGTATGGCCCACATTTCTCTTAATGTATCCCGGCTTCATCTTTGTCTTGTTTCCAGGAATGTACTGGAAACCTTATAAACTTGGTCTGTTAGGAGAGATGTAGTTCGGCAAAAAGCCAGGCTCATAAAAGAAAATGCAATTGGGCATCCGAACGAAAATGCCTAGTAAGGTTTTGTTGAGCAGGTCTTAAGATGGAACATGAAAAAGGTGGGAAAAATGATAAAGATAGGGCAGGAAAGAAGAGATCCAGCTCAGAAAAGAAAGGAAAGGTTCCCCACTCATATATGTCAGGGCCAGGGAACAAATTTGCTTTCTATGTCAGGAATAGGCAATGAAGTTTACAGAAGGTAAGTGAGATACAGCCAGCTGTACTGGGCAAATGTATGAAATTAAACCCTGTGCTTCACAATCCCACTAGGACAATACCAGTGCCAAGGGACAGACAGATACTGCTTGTTGTAATTTTTAACGGATCTTCCCCACCCAGCACAGACTTTATTTTGTTGTGTGGAATTTTTACTCATAACTCATTTATACATGTATTTCTTCCCCATGCTTTCTATTTTTGTCAAAATTGAAAATACTGGCATGTTCCTTTGCATTCCTATAAAAACTTGAGCATTTCAGCTTTCATTTCCTGAAAGTCTCTCTTGTGCATCAAGGTTGTGAAATAAAGCAGACATATTTGATTCAAATATATTCTATGTGCAGTAAATAAAGTAGGGGGAAATATTTATTTATTTATTTTAGCAAAAAACCTGGAGTCCTGGATAATCATTTTTGAACACTACAAACAATACTTTTATATTAAATGTTACGTTCTGTATATCTAGCTCAGGTTGTCTGCTTAATTCCACCTTTAACTCTGTTACTCTTTGATAGACTTCTTGCACTTAGACTTTAAGTCTCTTCCCATTTCAGGTGTTTTCTTAGCCCTGAGAATCTTTGAGCTCACCTTGCTGATTCTTGGACTTCACTGTTCTTTTCAGCCAATGCTATAAATTACACTTCTCTTTCTGATTTTCCCACTATCCTTTGCTGTTATATTCTCCAGGGTCACTCCATCTTGCCCTGTTCCTCATGCTCTGACTCCTTTGGGATGCTATTGTTTTGCTAATCACTCTGTATTTTCTACTGCTTGAGTACAGTATCCTACTCCTGAGGGTCCGACCCTCTTATTTTTTTTGAAATTTTGAGGCAACAGAAATTCTTTACAATGAATTTCAGTTGACTCAAAATTAGTTTCATACAAGAAGATATTCTCAAATATATTGTTTAAATGATCATACTGTAGAAAATAGAGTGATATAAGAGACATTCAAAGACAGTATCTGGTGTTAGATTTACTCTATTGTGAATGCCCGTAAACTTGAAGATTATGAGTCTTAGTGAGTGAGACAAATATACGAGTGAAAGTTTCTTGGTTCTTGGCATTTGGCAATAATACTGTAAGAATACACTTAAGCAACTTAAACTATAATTATGTAATAACTTGTTCTGTGTGGTATGTGCTAAACTACTATACCGACAAATTTATATTCTCTTTCCCATGCACTGCTTTTGGAAGTGTTCCACAGTGGCACTGAATTTTGTTATTTAATTTCATTTTGCTCAAACCTAACTGCTTTTCAGAAAGTAACTGCAGTTTTGATAAATGTTCTTTCTAGACCAGTTAATTTCTTAGGCTGATAAAACTGATTTTAATAAAAAAATGTAGCTTCCAGCTAAAGCCCAGATTTCAAAAGATAAGAGCATCTACTTTTCCTTCTTCTTTTTTTTTTCTTTTTTATGAGTTAGTTACTTTAGTTTAAAGACTTTTTTTCTGGACTGATTAAGAAGAGAGACTGACAAATTGAACTTCAGATTTACTCTTTCACCAGAGTAAACTGATACAAGAAGCAGGTAATGAGATCAACTCATTGTTAGTCACAAAGAGGTTTCTTTGAAATGAAACTTGTTAAACATACTCATCTCTTTAACATTCACAGAGACTGATAAAAGCAAAAGCAGGACACTACAGTTTCTTCCATAAATGTTAAAGCAAGAGAGCTGCCACTAATTTGATACCTATTTCTATTCTTAAAACTGCATGTCTTACTAGTCATTTGCCAACAGTATATTGTATTTTTTTGTAAAGCTACTATTTGGTGGTGTGGAACTTTCATCTCTCTCCTCTCCAATAAGTCAAACTTCAGCTTTCATTTTTCCAGAAGACTGATAGTTTTCTTATGTATTAAAGGTAGGACTGTTTTCTTATGTATTAAAGGTAGGATTAGCAAAGAAACGAAATAGCCGGGTTCAGTACACCCCAGTATTCAAACTGATGAGCCAATTGGCTTTTGCTATGAGCAGACAAATTGTAGCCATGTTAATGGTATATGCTCATTTACAGAAGAAATTTGCATCTTCAGCATTATAAAGATTATAAGATTATATCCCAAGGTGAGGTGTTGAATCACATTGTATGATTGTCTCAGGTTCAGTAAGACGCACCAGTCTTGGTATGAGAGGAAAATGAGCAAGTAAGAATACTATACATAAAATAGAAAGCAAATCAGGAGATAAGAGGATGGAGTGGGAAGAACTACTCGCCTGGTGATAGTCACTATTGATATGGATATTTAAGAAATGCTTTCTTCTACTATATACCATTCAGTGTTATAGAAAAGAGACAGAAGGCAGCTAGTAGCTAATGGAAAGAAAGAGGGCGGGTTATAAAAGTTTCTTTATTATGAAAAGAGGATGGGTTATAAAAATTTCTTTAGTATGAATCAACATGGATAGAATCAACATTCCTTCTCAATCTCTCTCCTCCACACATGAAAGAGGATGTTCACAGCTTGAAGGAAAATTGCAATAAAAGCACCAAAAAAAAAGATTCTATCTACCTATGAAGGACAGTAAATATAAATTTTGCAAGCAAAATGTCTACTTTTACGAACTTTTATTGGTTTTGCTCTACCAAAGAATCTATTCTGTCCGTTCACTAAAAATTCCTTTATCACCTAAAGAAAATTGATCTTAAAAATTAAGTAAAATAAATCTGTTTCCCCAATTTCTCACAACACTTGTACTTCTGCTTTTCAGCATAGGAAACCACACGTCTCTTTTGGATTTTACCAAACTCTCAGTAAAAGACAGTTAAAGTTCCTCATCTTCTCCATAAGGTGTAAAAATAAGAGGAGCAACATCAGCATGTCTCAGGAGAATTCAGAAAAGCAAACATCTTCTTTACAAGGTGCACTTTTTAAATCCCCTTCTAAAAATGAATTTGGTTTTGATAGTTGACATGAATGTGCTGACCATGAAGAATTTGGGGAGCAAAGGTCTAATGACATAAACAGTTGTGGGGTTTTCAGGGTGTCCTTTTCAGGGTGAAAGGTTGCTATTCAGCAAGTCATCTTTACGATAATGAATTAATAAGTTCAACTCATTCCAGTCATAAGAGAAAATCTGACTTGACATCAATAAAAATATGGCTTCCACTCCTTCCCTTTTATAAAAACAAGTAGTGTGTACTTTTATTTCCATTTTAGTATGAAATAGTCTTTGTTTCCCTCCCTGGGATCAGCTGATTTCTCCTTCCTGCATTTTTTGTTACCTATATCTAACAGTTCCTTCTCCTCTCTTTTCCTCTCCTCTCTTCTTCCCCTTCAACAAAATGCTGTTTCCTTTACCAGTGTTTCAGCCCTGGAAAGCCATATCAGTTTCTGCAGTACCATCAGTAAGGAGTTTGGATATGTGGGGAAAGGTAACACCTACTTCTTATAGTCTTAAGTCTCACCTTGCCTGTTCCTTAGCACTATAAGGAATGCCAAACCTGGCTCCTTGGGTTCTCTCCTTCCAGTGTACACAGATTCACATTTTCTCTATCCCCTCAAATGTGTGCTAAGGCCTCGGGTGCCAGAACAAGGAGCAGTCTGGTGCCAATAAACCCCTTTTGCTCCTTGCAGGAGCGACATTGAGACTGTCTGCACTGAGGAGAGAATACTTCAGGAGGTTCTGCTCTAATGTACTGTAATTCTTTACAGATTGAAAACATTTTTAATGCCTTCTCAAAAATATTCACATGGTACCAGTATATAAATAGAACTTCAGTGAATTGGAATGAATTTTTACAATTTGGAAATATTTTTACTTCATTTTTTAATTAGAAGATTCAACTCAATTCTGAAATAAAAAACATTTTGCGGTAAAAGAAAACACACACAAAAAGAACTTTTTTTTATATAGCATTTGGAACAGAAAGGCAGTTGCAATGCAAAATTTCTAAGTTCATTTTATGACGAGTCAGTATTTTCACACAAAATAACATTTCCCAGACAATTTCTTAAAGGGCTGTAGTCTTGATTAGATTGTGGATGCAATGAAATGCATGTTTCTCAGTATTGCACTGCCTTGTAGTTTCAACCCACACGTTAGCCCTCAGTGTTATGCAAGTTTAGATGTAGAATTAGTGACTTAGAAGATATTTTGATGGGAGTTTCTTTGGAGGTTTTGAATATATACTATTTTCAGCACTCTGTGGGACCTTGGTTCCCTGAAAATAAAACTGTCAGTACCCAGGTCTATACAGATGTGGGTCAGTCAGGGGAGTTCTGTGGGACAGTGGACTAACACAGGTTAGTGAGGTGGACAATGGTCTCCACACTGCAGCAATCTAAAGGTTGTGAAGCTTTTGCAGTCGTTTCAGTAAAAGAGATGTTTGAAAGGGGATAGTGTCCCAAGCATTAGGCACAGGTTGTCCAAAGAGGCTGTGGTCTTCATCTTTGGAGATATTGAAAAGCTTGACTCTAGGTGGTCCTGCTTTAGCAAGGGGTTGGACAAGATGACATCCTGAGATCCTTTGTAACCTCAGCTATTCTGTGATTCTGTGATACTTGGAAGGTAATGAAAAGTGGACTAATCCATGGGCCGGGGTTGAATTTATGGTCTGTTTTGTAAGATGTTGCCACAAAGGAAATAATTTATTTTAAATATTGTGTAGAAGGGGGAGTCAATGGCGGGATCAAAAAGGAGAGGTGAAATAGATAAAGTGATGGCCTGAGGAACTCATCTTAATGTAGCAGAGTGGATAGGGAACAGATTGCAGGGGAAGCTACATTGCCTTGATTACAGAAATAAGTATGACAATATACCCTTTCATTGTACATCAGGACAGTAATGGAGAAAATATTTAAGGTTCAAATTAACAGAAGAATTTTCTGTACATACATTACAATGAATTTATTACCCAAACTGATTTATTAATTAGTTACAGCCCTATTGTCTGTTTTTAATATCTCTGTACAGTAACACTGTATATATGAAGTTGCCTTCTCTCTAATGTATTTTGAAGTTTTGCTCTTTCTAGCATGAATAATTGCATAGTGTGGCGTAATACACCCACAGATGTTACTCTATAACAGAGATGCACCTTTTTATTCAACTCAGCAGCAATAACTGTGACTATACGTTTAAAAAATAAGAATTTAAGTAATAACAAAAAATTGACTTGTTCATTTTTAACACCAGAATGTTAGTAATGACATAAAACTGTCATGCTGTATCAACCCTTTGTACTGGGGGCCTAGTATAATGCCATGATGAGCTTGCTTTTTTAAGCCTAAGGGCTTAACTTTAGCAGCATATGACAATTTTCTTACCAGAGCCTGTTTTGCAAAGCACAGAGGGAGGAAGTGGACTGGAGACGGTCATGTATGGGATGGTTTAGTAATTAAGCAACACTGTTCAAGCATGAAGAGAGCAAACACCGAGGTTTTCACTGTTATGCTTCTTACATGATTGCAAAACACACCAGTGTAAAGCTTTTTGCCTTGCTATAAGGGACTCTGCATTTAAAAAAAAAAAAAAAAGGAAAAGAAAAAAAATGCAGTTATTAAACTCAGCATGGAGACAATCTGAAACAGGATCTTCATCAATCAGATTAACTACTTTCCAAGATGAAAGTAGACGAGGCACAGTGTGAGCCTGAGAAGATATTTATCAAAACCCATATTAATAACCACTTTCAGCCTTCTCCTGACAGTTTCATCTTAGCTTCCATGTTTAACATTTGAGTATCATATGTTTTTGTCAGGATGAGGCTGCTAAGAGCATCAATTAATTAATTCCTCTGAAGTATGGTTTGGAAAGGTAATAAAGTAACACTCCCTAAGGCTAGGACCAGTAATGGTAAGCAGCATTCTGATGCTGTGCAATTTGTTACTTCAGAAAGAAATTAAAAGCACAGAATCATTTCCATTTTTAAAAGCAGAATATATTCAACATTATTTTAATAAAATTGCTCAGACTGATCCATTTTTTAAAATAATATTTCCAAAGTAGATAAAAAAATGTTGCTGCTTTTTATTTATCTTATTTTAATAGGAAAAAGTGGAATGCCTCTGGCAAAATAAAAGGCAAAAAAGATGACTGGAATATGTCTTAACATTGTTATTTATTTCTTATCATTATGATTTGCCTTGTTATTTGGGTCTTACTGTTCTGTTCTGGAATTTTCACCGTGGGGTGAAGGAAGCCTGCTGACAGCTCAGAGAAATTAACCCTCTCCTTGTTTCTAAGCCTGCCACCTTCACACGGGGAATTTTTAAAGTTCCATAAGTTACTCATCCTTTGCTTTAGTTAACACCAGTGTGATTCTTGTTCTTTTTAACCTGTAAGAAGAGAGGGGTTTTGTGTTGTAAATGGTGGAAGAAAAGCAAGGATAAAGAGCTGTTTGGTAGCATAGGAAAACATCAAGAGAATGTTTTTTGGTATTTTTAAAATCATAACCAGATAGTGGCTGAATTTGGACACCTTGTTTTAATCTTGTAAAATATGTCCACCATTTTACTTCCACATCCTTTTAGTCCCACCACAACAAACAAAGCAATACTTCTATGCAAAAAGGCATCTTATACGTATGTTGACAATAGTACCTTGTATGATGCTTATGGACAATGTCAGCTTATAAAATTAGTGTGCCTTAATGACTGCATAAGCTAGATCAAAATACTCTGCTCACCAGTCACCAGTCACATTTTCTATGAATGTATTTCAGTCTGGTCATGTCAAAGAATGAGATCGTGGTGGCCATACTCTACATCTGTATGTGGTGTGTAAATAAGTGTCTGTGATACCTTTGCCGATCAGTTCTCTTACATAACTTTTGAGTATTTTGACTATGCTCAGCTAGTTTGGTATAGTTCTGAAGACATTTGGGTTCATGGGAGCTAACTACTTTGCCCTGCAAAAAAGCTAGAGAAGCAGTCAGTCACTGCAGAACCAGCTAAGAATACGAATCTTTGTGACCTTTCTTTGATAAAGATCCATAAGGCAGGGATTTTTTTTCCTTCCCTCGCAGTAAATGTTCATAAAATCATTCCCAAAACAAAATGCTCCTGATGCCTTATAATAACTGTTAATTTATGTTGCTATTCTACATGTTGGGTCTTCATCTGGACACCATTATTCCGGGACAACAGACCAAGGGAGCCCTGTGTAGCATCATCTCCTTTCCCAGAGAATGGAGGCCAGAAGTGTGCAAGCTAGACTTCCTCTCAGACTTTCATAATTTCCAAAATAAACTTGTTTGTAAAGAAAATGGATTATTTTTTTTTTAATTTCTTAAGTAGTCAAATAACCATCAAACAAGTTGCTTTCTGCATGGTGAAGATATGATGTTGACCTCTAACTTTCAACAAAATTATGTTTTTCCTCTTTCTAGGGAGGAACCTCTATCTGCTTCATTGTTTGCGCTGGGAGTGAAAAGAATTCAACCATCCTCTTCCTCAGATGGAAAACAAAATTCTCAGCTCTTATAGAATCTGGAAGTAAAAAAACACATGTTGTCTGTATTCAGCTGTAATTTTTTCACTTGTAGTCTAACAGCGCATATGACCAGTCATCAGCAATTACTGGAAATCCTTTCTGAGGATATCTTATGGCACCATCCAGATAAGCTCAAATTATATTGCAGGGTCTGCAAAGAACTTGCTAAGTCCTGACTCTAGTAAACAGAGTAAGCAAGGAATTCAGCATTTGTGGCAGGAAACTCAGACTGGAACAGGTCACCTCTGGCCAGGAGGACTCTGTGTCAACTTTCCTGAGCATGGCCAATCTTATGATGTGATGCAGATGTTGTTTGTTCCTAGTCTTCTGAGAGTTATTCCCAAATGGCCTGTGGGTCATTTTCATCAGCTTTTTTTGTTGCCCTTCATATGGTACTCGTGAGTAAATGCAACAAAGGGGACAGAAAAGATGGAAAATGACAGAAAAAGTTTGGCCTACAGTGTAGACGAATTCCATTAACTGAGTTATGAGCTGTTGAATGCTGTTTTTACTCAGGTCTTTTTCATTATAAACTGCTGTTGCTGAGGATTTATGCTTGTTTTGTAAAAATGAAACATCTAAATTTTTTCAGGTAAAATAAAGAAATAGCCTCCAAATTTACAGCTGTACTGTGCTTATACTCAAGGTCAGAAGTGAGGGACAGACATGAGGGTGTTCTCTGGCCCATTAGATGAACTCATATGAGTCAGATCGAAAGCCCTCTGGGATTCCTCTTGGCTCTGAGCCAGGCTCTTCTCTACATAGAATTGTTATGTATGTATTCAAACCTAAACATCTTTTCAAAAACATACAAGTCTGAAGTGGTTTTGTTCAAAGTCTTTGCATCATGCTCTTTCCTAAAGTTTAAGGTAGCTGTAAGTGAATTATGGAGCATTTTCTGTGTAATGTGAGAAGACTTTAACAGAAGCGTGAGAAGGCTGTTTAACAGCAAGCCAGAATCACCAGCTGAGGTCCCTTGATTTGCATTCAGAGGTTACAGAGCATACAGGAAGAAGGAAGATTATGGAACTGAAAGGTCTTAAGCACAAGCAGGCTGAGTTTATAAACGCTGTAAAGGAAACTGAGAAAAATCTGAGGAAGCTGGGAGTTGAAACAAAACAAGTTTGCCTTATGTTCTAATTTGGCTTCAGAGAATTAAGGGTTGATCTCTTTGCTGAAACAGAGACTGTGGCTGAACTCTGTGAGCATCAGATCTATTGTTACTGTTTTCCCTACTAGGGTGATTGTTATTGCTGGATAACGAAGGCGTACATCAAAGCAGAAGGATTACTGTGATTTAATATCACTATTTTAATCTGCAGTTCTGCAAATGGGATTGATTATTCCGGTGTTTACAGCTATGGAAAGTTAACATTTGGAAATGCACAGCACTGCTTGCTAAGTTAGGTAGAGTTAAAGACGTCATCAAACAAAGTGTATGCCTACATGTTAAGCTGACTGAAAGCTGTGTGACCATGCTGAAAAGTAAATTTTGCTAGGTAGGATCTGCGAGGCACTGAAATTAATATAGTGTTTACGATCAGTAGAAAGCACTGGTGCAGACCAAGAATAGACTCTACACCCTGAATATGGTTAACACCTTATATGGTTTGTTTTAAAAAAACAGCCTACAATTTTTGCTACAGCATCCTGAGAATCTGAGACCTTTTTAAACATTTTCTTTCATAAAATTTTGTTCTGTGCTCCACCAGGTCACTGGGACAGGTCAAAAATATGATCAAAAATATCTTCTCTGTTCCTTCTTCTTTGAAAACATTTCCCTGTTGTTTCCTGGCTATCAATTCTTATTATTTCATTTTCCTCCTAAGCCTGCAGAATGAAACTGAAGATCAGCACAGTGATCTTAAACACACAGACAACTGAAAAAAAAAATGAAGAAAATAGAGCATTTCTGCAAGTGTCTTTTACTATTACTAAGATGTTGAGATTGTATGTATATTACATGAATACATATGTGGGTAGCAGCACAGTATTATCTACCGGAGCTGCAATACTTAAGATGCTAATGTGCTTTTATAAGTAAACCATTACTGTCAGGTAAGTCATAATTCCTGAACATAATAACGTAGACTGTAATTCTTTAAAAGATCTGAATGTAACTGTAGTGGTTAGTTTTTTGTCCTGTGGAGGTCCACTGATATTCAGGATTATTTGGGTAACACTGTTTTTATACTCTTTTAGCAGTAAGATTTTATTTCTGGTGTTTTCAGCCCAGGTCAAATTACAGGGCCTCTCTGTTGGGGATTAAAGGGAGGGAGTCTGTGAAGCTCCTCTCTGAGCATTATCTTTCTGTCTGAGAACCTGATAATTGACAAAAAGGGTAATTTTGATGCATCAAAATGGATGCTTTGTGATAAACAGCTCTTTCCATATACTGTTTGAAAACCCAAATCTCAAGTGAGACACTCAGGGGGGGCATACTTTCAATAAATATTCTACTTTCTTATTGTCATACTGAAATGCATGCTTTTTACAGACAAGGTTGATAACTTCTGGTAACAGCCTAGCACAGCTGGCCCATTGGTCTGGTTCCCACATGACATCAAGAAAAAAGTCTTTTCAGTATTTGCATAGAATTGTTTTCAGTGTTCATGTCCTTGGGCAGAATTTTAAGTGGAAAAGTATGGCTAGGATAACAGGATTGTATCTGTGGGTCAAGTGGGCCTTTTGGGCAGCTATTTTTTCCTCCTTTATCAAATTCAGATTTCTGCCTTTTATTTTTTTCTATTTACTTTTTCATATCATTTCTCTGCTCAGGATAGTCTGGTGTGAAGCATCTCTGCTCATGGCAGGGATGTTGGAACTAGGTGATCTTAAGGTCCTTTCCAACACAAACCAATCTATGATCCTATGTAAACCACTTGGCCCCACTGCAGTTCTGTATCATGATTCAAAAAGGAAGAACTTTATGAGGTCTGTATTAATATATCATGCTTATTTTTAATAGCTTGATATGCCTTTTTTACCTTTCTATGGTTTTGAAAGCCCAGATGGAATTTCCTTATCCTTTTGTTTCTTGCTTGTGTACTGACTGAAGGCAGTTGTGCTTGCTGATAACTGCATGTGCAGAATAACCTAAATCCCTATTCCAAATGACATAGCTGATGCTCTGCATATGCAGGCTTCATATATTCATATATGATTTGGAGAAATATGTCCTGCTGCTTACTTTTACCAATAAATAATGTATGCCTAGGGAGGAATAGATTTTTTTTTTTTAATCAGGAACTTAGAGAAATGTTTTCAGCAACGAAAGAAAAATAATTTAATTGCAATGCCAAATCTAAATCATCCATGAAAGCTATAATTCTCTGAAAAACAATTATTCCATATCACTGATTTTTTGAGAAAAACTCACTGGTTATTTCTTGTTATTGATTCTGATGGGGGGATAAAATGGAATGTCCCAGGTGGTCATTAGAAATTGTATTCCTATCAGTTAAAGTATTGGAATTAGGCTGAACAGTATAACTGTATTTTCAGACAAAACTATTGGTCTCTGTCAAACAAACTTTAAAGGTAACAGGAGACCACTACTGATTTTCCTGCCTGGACACATTTCACCTGAAGGAATTAGTCCATGGTCCTTGGACCCAGAATTATAAAGCTATCTGGCAGATATTATTTCAGCACTAAGTTCTCAATGAGGTAAGGTTGAGCCAAACACGGATTCAGGATTAAAAAGAGTTTAATAATCTTTTATTCATCGTAGTGAACATTTGCATATACTTTATGAGAATAGTTCTTACAAGAATCTTTTCACCTTCTAGCATTCTTTAAAATATCGTGGCATATAGCTGTTCCTGAAACATCCATAGTATTTTTATTTCTGTTTAATATTTTTTTCTATATTTAGATTTTTGTCCTCATCTATTGGAATTCAAATTTGGGTTAAAATAATTGCATTATGTCACACATAAATAAACACATTTTAATATCTAAGGCAAGTAATAGTGGAATACTGAAGATATTATGTTCTCCTTTCCAACCAGTTTAAGGTAGGTGTTGTGGTTTAAACTGTCTCTGCTTCCTCCCGGCCTCCCCTCCTCCCTGGCAGAGCATGAGGCTCAGAAAGTCCTTGGCCAGACCAAACATTTGAGCAGCAACTGAAAACATCGGTGTTATCAGCACTGTCCCCAGGCCAAAAAATCAAAACACAGCACTGCACCAGCTACTAAGAAGGAGAAAAATGACTGCTGCTGCTGAACCCAGGGCAGTAGGGCAGTCATATATTTGAAAATTTGAACTGTCAAGACCAGGTATCCCTTGAATTAATGAATTGGTAAATTGTTATAAGCAGACAAGGGCACAATTTGGTTTCCAGGGATTCATATATATGTATATTCACACGCACATCAAAGTCAGCAATATGCCCAAACTTAGATGGACTGCTAAGATACAGCAGTTCTTTTATGCCATGTCACACAAGGAGCAGTACTATTAGCAACCTGTCTGATTGCTCTCAACTTAGCCATGATGAAGGCTGATGCCAGTCTTCAGTTCTGTTTCAGGTGAAACAAAGAGATTCAAACAAAAAGATCTCATGCAGGCATATAATGTAAACTGTCTAATGTAGATGTGGGCATTCTAATTACCCAAATAATGGAAAAGATCTGGTCAAGATTCATCTTGCCTTGGTTATATGTAATGCATCTGCCTCTATTTGAATTAATTGTGTAAATCCCATTACAGTCAATGGAGATATAGCCAATACAGTCGATGGCTTCTAGAGAGCTGTTCATCTTGTCCTAAATTTGGTCAGATGAATTGTTCTTTAAACTCCATTAACTGTATTGATTACCTCTCCAAGACTATAATGGAGTCCAGAGAGTAAGTCTGCTACAGACAGGATACATGGTAGACATCTAGAGTAAGAATTTCATGCCCTCTGCTGTTCTTCACTGCTATGAAATCTGGTTCAAATACCGGTGACTCTGGTGACTCAAAGACAATTAAATACAAGAATAATGTTCAGGTCACAAGAAACTTCATAGAGGAGTACTACCTTCACATTGCAGCTCTGGCTGCCTAAATATCAAAGAGCATTGGAAGAACTGATTACTGTTTGCTTTTATGGATTCATGGAAAGGCCCACAAAATCCTTTCCAGTTCATTATCTCATATGGTTGTTCAGGCTAGCATATTTGTTCTCAGACTTGAAGGAACTTTGTCTGTTGTCTGAATGTTTTCTGTGTCTTGTGCAGACCAAAGAGTGTAGCAATGTTATGAGCTCAGTAGGTCACCCACACAAAGCTGAAGACAAATCTTTTATTGTCCTTCACTGCTGACTTGCCTTTTCATATTATGTTGTCTTCATAAATTCTGAGTTTACAGAGCCCAGAGAAATTACTGCAATCACTTAATCAGCCCTCCTGACAGGTTTGGCCGTGAGATTTCACTGAACGATAACTGCTAGAACCTGAAACACATCTTGATTAAAAAAAACAGCCATTGGTGAAAACTTCATTACTGTTGTCAGTAAATAATTCTAGCTAAAAGTTTCTCTCTTATTTCCCGTATAAGTTTTGCTAGACTTTATAGTGATCGAAGTAGTGTGCTAGAACAAAAAGCTCTCTATTATCATGTTTTTCTTCCTTTGGCATATAGTTATACATGGAGCAAGATAAACAAGGGCTTTCCTGCCAATTAGATATGTGCAGTAGCTGCCAGCATGTAGTGTCTTCTTCCAAGCTGTCTTATTGGAGATGTTTCACATCAGATGACTAATTAAATATTTATCACAGTGGGGACTTGGATCTCTATTTCTTGCTTCTCGATGGAATACAATGAGCACTAGGTCAGCCTTTAAGTAGCTGCCCCACTGGATTAGTTATACAAAATGTCACCATGATAAAGAAAGGGAATGATAGATCCTCCTTCCTTCACCAGGATATTCAGGTGGGGTGTAAAAAGCGCCCTTGTCTGAGTAGGTAAGAAGGACACATAAAGGGCTCAGTTTTCAGTGGTGGCAGTAACCTCTGGGACAGAATGAGTGTCGAGATTGAGTCCAACAGCAGAAAAAGCAGTACAGAATTAAACACATCCAGACCCTTGCAACACATATTGATCACAAGAAGAGCTTTTGTGCTATGTGACTTTCTAATATTTTATTTGAATTAATAAATATTGGAGGAAGGACATGAAAAGACTTGATGCTTCCCATTCCTGTGCTAAGAGTCAAAACAGGAGCTGTATAACCCTGCAAAAGACTGGAGAAGAGTTCCAGGGTAAATCAGGGAGAGGATAAAAGAACAACAAAGAAACAGCAGAAGCTTTTGGAAATTAAAATGAAAAAAAAAAGTTTTTCTCATTGTTTGCTCTCTCTTGGTAAAAGAGAAAGCAGACAATGAGAGATCATTAATATGTAGTGAAATACCTTGTCAGAGTACAGTTAACCTTTCTGAACCACTGCAGATCTATTCTAGTAGGATAAATTTGAACCATGTAACAAAGCTTAGAGATCAAATAACTAGCATTACCATTGTATATCATTTATAAGCATCACACTTGAGAAGACTTTAAAGTCTTTTCAGATTTATGACATTTTGTCCCTTTATCACTGCTTTCAAATGTGGGAAAATACCCATTTGTATTAGCTGAATCTTATCTAGGGTTTTTTTTTTTTTGGGGGGGGGGAGTATGCTTTACAAATTCTGTTGATTTTACCTTCATTAGTATTTTTGCAGTCTCTGCTGTCATAATCTGAGCAAATCTGGGGCATTATCTGCTTAGTCATTTATATACCTCAAACTTGAATACCAAATTTTCATATTAGCATGTTTTAACAATAACTAACCAGTCCCCTGAAACACGGTAATGCTAATAGGCACAGTTTAGTTGTGTAAAATTGAATATTTTTTTGCTGTTCATCATCTTATCTGTGACATTCTAGAACTTCAGACCAATCTGCAGGCCTTTCTCCATTGACTCATGAAGATGGTATTTTAAAGTGTAAATGTAGTTATTTCATGATACTTAAAAATACAAGACTAGGTTTGGTATATGTACAAATATAATTTTTATACATTCAATAAATTTCAAAACCATTATTTAACATTTTGATAGAAGAAGAATTTATAACTTTACATATGCAGATTCACAGAATCACAGAATCCCAAGGGTTGGAAGGGACCTCAAAAGATCACCTAGTCCAACCCCCCCACAAGAGCAGGGTAACCTACAGTACATCACACAGGAACTTGTCCAGGCGGGCCTTGAATATCTCCACTGTAGGAGACTCCACAACCCCCCTGGGCAACCTGTTCCAGTGCTCTGTCACTCTTACAGTAAAGAAGTTCTTCCTGATGTTAACGTGGAACTTCCTATGCTCCAGTTTACACCCATTGCCCCTTGTCCTATCACTGGATATCACTGAAAAAAGCCTAGCTCCATCATCCTGACACCCACCCTTTACATATTTGTAAACATTGATGAGGTCACCCCTCAGTCTCCTCTTTTGCAAGCTAAAGAGACCCAGCTCCCTCAGCCTCTCCTCATAAGGGAGATGTTCCACTCCCTTAATCATCTTTGTGGCTCTGCGCTGGACTCCTTCAAGCAATTCCCTGTCCTTCTTGAACAGAGGGGCCCAGAACTGGACGCAATATTCCAGATGCGGCCTCACCAAGGCTGAGTAGAGGGGGAGGAGAACCTCTCTTGAGCTACTAACCACACCCTTTCTAATGCACCCTAGGATGCCACTTGCCTTCTTGGCCGCAAGAGCACATTGCTGGCTCATGGTCATCCTCCTATCCACCAGGACCCCCAGGTCCCTTTCCCCTTCGCTACTTTCCAGCAGGTCAACCCCCAACCTGTACTGGTACATGGGGTTGTTCTTCCCCAGATGCAAGACTCTACACTTGCCCTTGTTAAATTTCATCAAGTTTCTCCCCGCCCAACTCTCCAGCCTGTCCAGGTCTCGCTGAATGGCAGCACAGTCCTCTGGTGTGTCAGCCACTCCTCCCAGTTTTGTGTCATCAGCAAACTTGCTGAGGGTACACTCAGTTCCCTCATCCAGGTCATTGATGTATTAAACAGCACCGGTCCCAGCACCGACCCCTGAGGGACTCCACTAGTCACAGACCTCCAGCTAGATTCTGCGCCATTGACCACAACTCCCTGCCTTCTTCCTTTCAACCAGTTCTTGATCCACCTCACTACTTGACCGTCAAGCCCACACTTCTTTAGCTTATCTATGAGGATGCTGTGGGAGACAGTATCAAATGCCTTACTGAAATCAAGAAAAACTACATCTACCGCTCTACCATCATCCCTCCACCTAGTCACTTCCTCATAGAAGGCTATAAGGTTGGTCATACATGACTTCCCCCTCATAAAACCATGTTGGCTGTTCTTAATGACCCCCTCATCCTTGATATGCCTAGTGATGGAGTCAAGAATAAGTTGTTCCATCACCTTTCCAGGGATGGAGGTAAGGCTGACCGGTCTATAATTACCCGGGTCCTCCTTCTTGCCCTTCTTATAGATTGGTGTGACCTTTGCCATCTGCCAATCCTCAGGCACCTCGCCCGTTTCCCACGACTTACCAAAGATGATGGAAAGTGGCCTAGCAATGACCTCCGCCAGCTCCCTCAGCACCCGTGGGTGCATTCCATCCGGACCCATCGATTTACAGATGTCCAGATTGCATAGCTGATCCCTAACCCAATCCTCATCTACCAAAGCAAACTCCTCCTTTGTCCTGACTCCTTCTGGGGCTATAGAAATCCGGGGCCCTCGGGGAGAGTCTGCAGGAGTAAAGACAGAGGCAAAGAAGGCATTTAGCACCTCTGCCTTCTTTATATCCTCTGTCTCCAGGGTACCCACTTCGTTCAGCAGTGGGCCTATATTGCCTCTTGTTTTAGTTTTATTTGCTATGTATTTGAAGAAGCCCTTTCTATTGTCTTTAACCCGACTAGCAAGATTGAGTTCCAAGGAGGCCTTAGCTGTCCTAATTGCCTCCCTACATCCTCTAACAACTGTCCTATATTCCTCCCAAGCGGCCAGCCCCTCCTTCCATAATCCATAGATTCTCCTTTTCCACTTGAGTTTGCCCAGCAGCTCCTTGTTTAACCACGCCGGTCTCCTAGATCCCTTACTTGATTTCCTACTCATTGGGACGCTCCGATCCTGAGCTTGGAAGAAGCGGTCCTTGAATGCTAACCAACTATCTTGAGCCCCTTTACCGCCTAGTACACTTTCCCATGAGACTTCCCTTAGCAGTTGACTGAAGAGGCCAAAGTTGGCCCTTCGGAAATCCAGAACTGTGGCTTTGCTAGGTATTCTATTCCTCCCACACAGGATCCTAAACTCCACCATCTCATGGTCACTGCAGCCAAGGCTGCCATTGACCGTCACCACTTCGACCAAACCCTCCTTGTTGGCGAGTACTAAATCTAGCAGCGCTGCTCCCCTAGTTGGTACGTCCACCATTTGCATTAAGAAATTATCATCAATGCACTCGAGGAACCTCCTAGACTGTGAATGACTGGCTGTATGAGTCTTCCAGCAAATATCGGGGTAGTTAAAGTCCCCCACGACGACTAAGGCATGTAGTCGCGAGGCTACTTCCAGTTGCCTGTAGAAAGCCTCATCAACTCCTTCGTCCTGATCAGGAGGTCTGTAATAGACCCCCACAACTGTATCACCCGTGCCAGTCAGCCCCTTAATTCGTACCCACAGACATTCCACTTGCTCTTCATCCGACCCCGGACAGAACTCAATACATTCTAGTTGCTCTCTCACGTAAAGAGCAACTCCACCACCTCGCTTCGCTGACCTATCTTTCCTAAAAAGGACATAGTCATCCATGACCACATTCCAGTCATGTGAACTGTCCCACCATGTCTCTGTAATTGCCACTAGATCATAACCTTTAGCCTGCACACAGACTTCTAACTCCTCCTGTTTATTCCCCATGCTGCGTGCATTGGTGTACAGGCATTTCAGGGAGCCAGTCCTAGTACCCTTTTTCCCCTGCGGGACAGGGTCTAAAAAGCTATCCTTTCCCACAAGTGAAACAAGAGATTGATAGTCCTCCTTAGCCCGCCATCCTTCAATCCCTAGCATGTTCCTCTTGGGCTTGTCCCCAACAGGCCCAGTTAAATCCCCTCCCCCCTTCATAACTAGTTTAAAGCCCTGTCAATAAGCCCTGCTAACTCCTGCCCCATGAAATTACTGTGGCTGTACAGAGCAGCAACAGCAGAATATCAATTCTATAAAATATGGTCATAGGCAGTGTTAAAGTGTTGCGGCGATGTCTTTGTGTGTTTTGTTGACTTTCAGTTCTTCAGCCAATGAAGCAGACATTATGCATTCAAGCAGGATTACAGAACTGAAGGTCTAGGTGATATTTACAAAAGATCAGACTTATTTTCCTATAGCAACTGTAACTGAGAAGATTACTAAAGCACTGAACTGGTGTCAGAAGACTAGGATTTATTCCTTACCTGGAAATTTATTAATCTCCCAGTGCTTCAATTCCCTGTTAAAAAATAGGGACAATACTGCTTCTTACCTTCCAGGTATTTCAGGAGGTTACATCAATTGGGCTTCGGTCCTCCAGACACAATAAATGCATACAAGAAAGAGATCACCTATGTTTAGACATCCGTCTCGTTCTAGCTCTTAGCTTGTTCATACAACATTTTCTATGTTTGGATGAAGCCTTGTGTGGGATGGTTTAGTGTGAGGTGTCCCTGCCTATGGCAGGGGGGTTGGAACTAGATGATCTTGAGGTCTTTTCCAGACCTAACTATTCTATGATTCTATAAGTTAAAAGATCTGTGTAGGTAAATTCCAGTCTTGTCTTTTTGAATACTCATGTACTCAAACGTCACATCCCCATGTTGCAGTGCAGAGAAACATTGAGTAGAGGACAGATTGCTGCTCCTAGCTGACTCCATTCATAGAATCATAGAATACTTAGTGTTGGAAAGGACCTCAAGATCATCTAGTTCCAACCCCCCTGCCGTGGGCAGGGACACCTCACACTAAATCATCTCACTCAAGGCTACGGCCACCTGGGCAACCCATTCCAGTGCCTCACCACCCTAACAGGAAAGAACTTCCTCCTTATATGCAATCTAAACTTCACCTGTTTAAGCTTTAACCCATTACCCCTTGTCCTGTCACTACAGTCCCTGATGAAGAGTCCCTCCCCAGCATCCCTATAGGCCCCCTTCAGATACTGGAAGGCTGCTATGAGGTCTCCACGCAGCCTTCTCTTCTCCAGGCTGAACAGACCCAACTTTCTCAGCCCATCTATCTTCATACGGGAGGTGCTCCAGTCCCCTGATCATCCTCGTGGCCCTCCTCTGCACTTGTTCTATGTCCTTTTTTGTTGAGGACACCAGAACTGCACACAATACTCCAAGTAAGGTCTCACAAGAGCAGAGTAGAGGGTCAGGATCACTTCTTTTGACCTGCTGGTCATGCTCCTTTTGATGCAGCCCAGGATACGGTTGTTTTTCTGGGCTGCAGGCGCACACTGAAGCCAACTCATGTTCATTTTCCCATTGACCTGCACCCCCAGGTCCTTCTCCGCAGGGTTGCTCTGAATCTCTTCTCTGCCCAACCTACAGCTGTGCCTGGGATTGTTCCGACCCAGGTGTAGGACCTTGCACTTATCATGGCTGAACTTCATAAGGCTGGCATCAGCCCACCTCACAAGCGTGTCAAGGTCCCTCTGGATGGCATTCCTTCCCTGTGGTGTATCAGCCGAACCACACAGCTTGGTGTCATTGGCAGACTTGCTGAGGGCGCACTCAATCCCACTGTCCATGTCAGCGATGAAGATGTTGAACAAGACCGGTCCCAACAGCGAACCTTGAGGGACACCATTTGTTACTGGTCTCCAGCTGAACATTGAACGACTACAACTCTTTGTGTGTGGCCATCCAGCCAGTTCTTTATCCACCGAGTGGTCTACCTATCAAATTGATGTCTCTCCAATTTAGAGAGAAGGATGTCATGTGGGACAGTGTCAAACGCTTTGCACAAGTCCAGGTAGATGACATCAACTGCTCTACCACTGTCCATTGGTTCCATAGCCACATCGTAGAAAGCCACCAAATTGGTCAGGCAGGATTTCCCCTTAGTGAAGCCATACTGGCTGTCACCAAGCACCTTGTTGTTTTTCATGTGCCTTAGCATGCCTTCCAGGAAAATCTGCTCCAAGATTTTGTCAGGCACAGAGGTGAGACTGACTGGTCTGTAATTCCCCGGGTCTTGCATTTTTCCCTTCTTGAAAATGGGGTTATATTTCCCTTTTTCCAGTCGTCAGGAACTTCACCTGACTGCCATGATTCAGTTACTTGGTCTGATTTCTGCTTTAGGTTTTAAGCGTTACTACCAGCTCCTGAGCACCATCTATTATCACAAAGATATGTCTACAGCCCCATCAGCTATCAGTAACTTCATTGTCTTATTTGAATTCAGAATCTTAGGAACACTTTATCAGTGTGCATTAGTGATATTTTCACCTTCTTGATTGCTGAAAGATGAAGTGCAAAATCAGATTTCTCTCAAGATTACAGCTAAGATATCTTGGACAGGGGTTATTTAGACAAATGAGTACTAAACAGGACGTTGTTGCCAAAACCAAACCATTCTTTCTGATTCATCTGTGTTTAGAGAGAAGAGCTAAAAATCTCTTGAAGTTCACATAGCCCAATTAACGGCAGGAAAAACTTCTACATTTATCTCAGAGAGAATTTTTGTCAGAGGTGTCTTTTGAATGGATTGCAGTATATTTTGTTTCTAAACCCTAATAAATTTCTCTCCTTTATTCTTCACATGCCCCATAGTTTGGTTTTTTTAGGTAATGCAGCGGGCACACCAAAGTGCCCTCAAATCACTGTATTGAAAAAAAATTACTCTTGTTTGTTATTATTATTTCTTCTATTTAAAATATTTATTTATATATGAACATGGCAAAATTAAAAGCACCACTTAGTTACTGAGGCATGCAGCTGCAGCAACAGTAAGTTCTGTGGCTGAGGGCTAGATTGAGGTGTACAGGGGAGTTGCCAGAACCAGGGACCCCCAAGAAAGAGCAGACATCGCCATCAGAAGCTGGCAGATGTTTTGCTGTTAGGGGGTACTGAGGCACCCATCTACCAGCCTGACAGGGAGTCGTGAGAGGTATGCTGCCTTCCACGAGAAAAGGTCCAAGATGTTGGCAAGGCGGTGCCACAACTTGTCAAGAGCACAGACTGCTCTCCATTGCTACCCTTTCATGTGAGCATGAATGACATTGCAAGATGGAACCTGTACAGAATTAAAGAAGACTACAAAGCCCAGGAAGTGCGAGAGAAAAGTGTTGTTGCCCAAGTTATCTTCTCTTCAGTTTTGCTTGTTATGGGACGTGGTGCAGTGAGAAATAGGTGTATAATGAAAATCAACTTCTAGCTTCATGACTGATGCTGTCATGAGGGTTTTTCTGCTTTTTTCACAGCAGGGTAGTCTTTGATCACTGTAGCCTGTTAGGGAGGGATGGGAACCATCTGTCTAGAAGAGGCAAGGGAATCTTTGGCAGCAGACTGGCCAACTTGGTGAGGTGGGGTTAACCTGAAGTACTAGGGGGCCAGGGTCCAAAGTGACTATGCTCACCCCGTTGCAACCAACTGTGGAGTAAGACTGGCCAACTAGAGCAGCAAATAAGGCCCATCTGACCTGGCTTTGAACACTTTCAAGAATAGGGCATCCAGAGCTTCCCTGGGCAAGCTGGCTGATATCCTTGTGAGGCCACTCTCCATAATCTTTGAGAAGTCATGGAGATTATGGAAATGTCCCAGAGGACTGGAGGAAAACTAATGTCACACCCATGGCTTAAAAGACTTATAGGAAGATCCAGGATATTACGGGTCCATCAGTCTTACTTCAGGCCCAGGGAAACCTATGGAACAAGTCCTCCTGGGAGCTACCATAAGTCAGATGAAACACATGCCTGGGAAAAGCCAGCATGGATTTGCCAAGGGCAAATCATGCTTGACAAACCTAATTGCCTTCTGCAACTAAGTAACCTGCTTGCTTGATGTAAGACGAACGGTGGACATTGTCTACTTGGATTTTTACAAGGTTTTCAATACAGTTTCCCACAGCCTTCCCCTAGAGGAACTCCTAGAGCTCATGGTCTAGACAGGTGGTCTGTGTAGATGGTAGGTAACTGGCTGACAAGCTACACCCAGAGGGTGGTGATGAATATGTCCTCTTCAAATTGGTAGCCTATCACTAGTGGGGATCAATACCAGGACAATGCTGTTTAATATCTCATAAGTGATCTGGAAGATGTAATCAAGTGTACCCTAAGTCTGCTGACAATAACAAACTGAATGGGGAAGCGAACGCTTTGAAAGAGAGATCCACCCTCCAGGAAGACTTGGATAGGCTTGTAAAGCAGGTTAACAAGAACCTTATGAAGTTCAACAAGGACAGGTGTAAGGTCTTGTGCCTCGGAAAACATAGTCCAGGAGTGCAGCATAGTCTGGGGTTTACATGGTTGTGAAGCAGCTGTATGGAAAAGGACCTGGAGGCCCTGGTGGACAGGAAGCTCAATATGAGTGAACTGCGTGCAGCTGCGGCAAAGAAAGCCAACAGGATGTTGGGTTGCATCAACAAGGACAGCACCATCAGAGATAAAGAAGTCATTATCCCACTCAATGGTTGTCAGGCCGCACCTGGAATACTGTGTTCAGTTTTGGTCCCCTCTATGCAAAAAAAGATGTGGACAGGCTGAAAATGGTCCAGGAAAGGGCTACAAAGATGGTAAAAGGGCTTAGAAACCTGCTGTGCATGGAAAAGTTGAGGGAACAGGATTTGTTCAGCCTTAAGAAAAGAAGGTTCAGGGGAGACCTTATCACCATGTCCCAGTATTTAAAGGGTAGCTACAAATAAGCTGGAGACTCCCTTTTTATAAGAAGTCATATGGAAAAGACAGGGGACTCAAGTTACTCCTGTGAATATTCCAATTTGACATGAGAGGCAATTTTTTCATAATGAGAACAATCAGCAGTTAGACTAAACTCCCCAGAGAAGTGGAGGATTGCCCTGCACTGGACATTTTTAAGATTGAGCTGGACAGGGCCATCTTGTCTAGACTGTACTTTTGCTAAGAAAGATTGGACCACTTGATCCTTGAGGTCCCTTCTGAACTGGTCTTTTGTGAGTCTATATACCTCCCTACATCCTTTGTTTCATCTTGGACTAGGCCTGCATTGATGTTTTCAGGGCTGGCATGCACAAATGCACAAATAACTTGCAATTGGACATCCTAACAGTAATTTCTTTGGTCGTTTGCTATTTCTTGTTAATCTTACTATATTTGTGAGTCAATCGACACTGGACCAATAAATACGCAATCAAAACTCCAACTGAAGTCCGTGGGAGTTTTACTTAATATCATAGGGATGGGAGTTTTAACTGGAGTTTGTGTTAGTTATGCTTCATTTAAAAAAATTCACTTCGCATTGTTCTGTTCATTTTCCACTCTAAATGAAAGATTGTACAGAGGGATGGGAATATGAAAGAATGCGTATTAGGGAGACATTGAGCCTACAGAAGAAATATGCAACCTCAGCATCGTACACGTCAAGAAGGTCAAGGTGTTGTCTCACTTTAGTAAGCGGCTCTGGGGTGCTCCTGCACTACCAGGCTCAGCAATGAGTACATTCTACCTATTTGGATGTTCACAGACGGTGGATAGTTGTGAACATGGATATCTGTTAACTGTCTTCTCTAGATCTTTCAACTTAACTTTGACTTGAAAAGTGAGATGTCATACTTTGGGCCACCTGTTGACCAGAAGAGCCTAACAGCAGCACAGAAGTTATTGTGCTTACAATGCACATTTTTATAGTATCCTTGATATGAAGGTAGAAGACCACTTTGAGTTACTATGTGTCATTTTCTTGGTGAATCATAGTCCAGCACAGAAGAGGGAAAAGGGCAATAGAAGAGGAAGACAGAAGGTGAGAGAGCATGAAAGAAAGGATCATGCTCTGAGATCTGAGAAATCTAAAGTTCTAAGAGTTAATGAACCACGAAATGAAGGCCTGACAGGTCTGTGGTGTTGTCTGATGAAAAGACAAGACAGCATAGATCCCCACAATCCCTCCAGAGATGAGTGACGAGAGTAATCTCCAGCTGCCATTTTAAAAGTGGGAAAAGTAACAAAGACTACTCAATCTCTTGGCTTTCTGCTGTTGAATCCTAGAGAGACCTAGGTTAGACAAGCTACGTAGTGACCTGCAAAGGGCTGTGACTTAGTGACCCCTGCACAAAGCAGGGATAACCTGTGCCATCAAGGTGTTAGATTCTCCAAAGATAGAGATTTCACCCAGCTACTGCTTTACTATTGCTGTTATTAAAAAACCCCACAAAACCTCCAAGGTCCTATTGCAAAATACTTTGAAAGTCACAACAGTAGGCATTAGTATACTTAACCTGACCAGTCTGGTTTTTTGACTGTTCACTGTTTCATTCAGAAGTTTCAGATTTACCAAGGGGACACCTTGACTGTAACTGTTCTTGGTGCTGAAGCGCAATGCTCATAAAGTACAAAAGTAAACCCACTGAAAATCATGTGAAAAACTTGTATTTGATCATACAATCATGTTTTATCAGGAGCTGCCTGCCAATCTACAGAGAAAATGTAGTCACCAAAAGGAGCGTGACCAGCAGGTCAAAGGAGGTGATCCTGCCCCTCTACTCTGCTCTCATGAGACTCCACTTGGAGTACTGTGAGAAGTTCTGATGTCCTCAACATAAAAAAAGCATAGAGCTGTTGGAACAAGTCCAGAAGATGCCACGAAGATGATCAGGGGGCTGCAGCAGCTCCCATATGAAGACAAGCTGAGAAAGTTGGGGTTATTCAGCCTGGAGAAGAGAAGGCTGCGTGGGGACCTCATAGCAGCCTTCCAGTAGCTGAAGGGGGCTATAGGGATGCTTTTGAGGGACTCTTCATTAGGGACTGTAGTGATAGAACAAGGGGAAATGGGTTTAAACTATTCACGGGAAGTTCAGGTTAGATATAAGGAAGAAATTCTTTACTGTGAGGGTGGTGAGGAACTGGAATGGGCTGCCCAAAGAAGTCATAAATACCCCATCCCTGGCAGCTTTCAAGGCCGGGTTGGACAGTGCTTTGGGAGACATGGCATAATGTGAGACTTCCCTGCCCACGGCAGTGGGCTTGGAACTAGATGATCTGAAGGTCCTTTCCAACCCTAACTATTCTGCGATTCTATGATTGTGAAACATGTCAATTTATGGAAAGAAACTCTGTGTCTTTGCCTCCCTGTAACGTGAGACTGCAGCTTCTCTCAGACAAGCCCAGTTCCTATAAAAAATGTAAGTAAACATGGAAATTAATGATAAAAAATCCTCAAAAACTGGAGACACAAAACTGAGCTCATAGTTATGCTTAAAGTTAAAAACTGGTTGAACAAGTAGGCCCAATCAGCAAAATCCTCTTTTTTCCATACATATTTTTAAATGAACTTTTTATCTAATTACATAAATTTTAGGGTAATTCTTTGATTTTAGGGTAAGTATACCTGAAATATTTATTAAAATATTTTGCTTGCATCACACCAAGCATTGATACTTCTGAAAGATTAGGAGATACTTAAATTTATGACATATGGTGGTTGATGTCACTTTGCTTATTTTGAAGGGCAGTATTTTAAGTGGGAGAATGTGTGGCTTTGAAATTACCATCTTTCCAGTTGCCCAGCTCAGAAAAATGTTAGATTAGAAAGAACAGCACTGAAATGATATAATTCCTCCTTATCACCTCCTCCTTTTGTTTTTTGAGTCTCTAAAGTCAGCATCAGGATATGTTTCTAGTTTTAAAATAGTTTGGTATTTTGGTTAAGTAGCTTGATTCCATCATTAATGGAGGCATTTTATTTTAAATTTATTATTTTCTCTCTGATTTAATGTTACAAAGAAAGGAGGTCTTAGAAATTTGCCTAGTCTATGCAGCATTTTATATTGGTGAAGATGATGGACTTTTCCCCAGACTAGTGGGATAGAGGAAGAAAGCTAATTTCAGAAGTTTATGCTCCTTCTCACTGCTGTCTTTAGGTCTCATACCTCAACAAAAAGGAAGATTTTCAGAGTTAGCAGTTCAGCCCAGGGAGCGCGGCGACCAGGAGCGCGGCGACCAGAGCCGGCAAACAGAGAGCGTCGAGGCAGAAGGTCGAGGCAGTTTGCGCGGCAGTTCACGCGGGCAGGCGAGCGGGCAGGCGAGCGGGCAGGGAAGCGTTCCAACCGCCTCATCGAGAGGACTCGCCTGGAGTACAGGAGGGGGAAGGAGTGCTGAGGGACGTAGACGGATTGATTGACCAGATAGATCATGGTTACAACACGATCGAAAGCTGTAGTGAGTACTAATGTGGGTATCCAGACTGAGCCTTCCTGCAGACATGCAGCTGTGCAGGTCTCTGGCTGCAGCGAATGCCTGAGCCTGGCACTTGTGTTGGAGGGAGCCAGTGATACTGCTTGTGTTCGCTGTGAGCAAATAAATGACCTGCTCAGGCAGGTGGCTGAACTGAGGGAGGAGGTAGAAAGGTTGAGAGCCATTAGAGAGTGTGAAAGTGAAATAGATTGGTGGAACCACACCCTAAGGCAAGGGCAGAGGGAAGTGGTTCAACAAGATATGGATCCCCTTCCCTCCTACCATCAGACAGAAGGAGAGAGCTTAATGGACAAGGATGGATGGAGGGAGGTTCCTCCTCGGAGAGGTAAGCGAAAACCCTCACAATCCCTTCCTCCCTCCCAGTTGCCCTTGAATAACAGGTACGAGGTCTTGGAAATTCAGGGCCAGGTGAATGGAGATGGTGAGGCAAATCTATCTAGTGAGTCACCCAGGGCTAGTCACTCACCCACATACCTCAGAACTTCCCCAACCAAGAAGAAAAGAAGAGTAATTGTGGTGGGTGACTCCCTTCTGAGGGGAACAGAAGGGCCCATTTGTCGACCGGATCCACCCCACAGGGAGGTCTGCTGCCTGCCTGGGGCTCGGATTAGAGATGTTAAAAAGAAGCTCTCTGAACTGGTGCAGCCGTCTGACTACTACCCACTGCTGGTTTTTCAGGTTGGCAGTGACGAAATTATTACGAGGAACGTAAGGGCAATGAAGAGAGACTACAGGGCCCTGGGACGGCTGGTTAAAGGGTCTGGAGCGCAAGTGGTGTTTGCCTCCATACCTGTTGCAAGCGAGGGTGAAGGGATATATAAGAAGACTCTGCAGGTTAATGTGTGGCTACGTGACTGGTGCCAAAGGCAGGGGTTTGGGTTTTTCAGTCACGGGTTGCTGTATGGGACACCTGGTTTGCTGGTGACAGGCGGGATACACCAGTCCCAGAGAAGAAAAAGGGTTTTGGGGCAGGAGTTAGCAGGGCTTATTGACAGGGCTTTAAACTAGTTATGAAGGGGGGAGGGGATTTAACTGGGCCTGTTGGGGACAAGCCCAAGAGGAACATGCTAGGGATTGAAGGATGGCGGGCTAAGGAGGACTATCAATCTCTTGTTTCACTTGTGGGAAAGGATAGCTTTTTAGACCCTGTCCCGCAGGGGAAAAAGGGTACTAGGACTGGCTCCCTGAAATGCCTGTACACCAATGCACGCAGCATGGGGAATAAACAGGAGGAGTTAGAAGTCTGTGTGCGGGCTAAAGGTTATGATCTAGTGGCGATTACAGAGACATGGTGGGACAGTTCACATGACTGGAATGTGGTCATGGATGGCTATGTCCTTTTTAGGAAAGATAGGTCAGCAAAGCGAGGTGGTGGAGTTGCTCTTTACGTGAGAGAGCAACTAGAATGTATTGAGTTCTGTCCGGGGTCGGATGAGGAGCAAGTGGAATGTCTGTGGGTACGAATCAAGGGGCTGACTGGCACGGGTGATACAGTTGTGGGGGTCTATTACAGACCTCCTGATCAGGACGAAGGAGTTGATGAGGCTTTCTACAGGCAACTGGAAGTAGCCTCGCGACTACATGCCTTAGTCGTCGTGGGGGACTTTAACTACCCCGATATTTGCTGGAAGACTCACACAGCCAGTCATTCACAGTCTAGGAGGTTCCTCGAGTGCATTGATGATAATTTCTTAATGCAAATGGTGGACGTACCAACTAGGGGAGCAGCGCTGCTAGATTTAGTACTCGCCAACAAGGAGGGTTTGGTCGAAGTGGTGACGGTCAATGGCAGCCTTGGCTGCAGTGACCATGAGATGGTGGAGTTTAGGATCCTGTGTGGGAGGAATAGAATACCTAGCAAAGCCACAGTTCTGGATTTCCGAAGGGCCAACTTTGGCCTCTTCAGTCAACTGCTAAGGGAAGCCTCATGGGAAAGTGTACTAGGCGGTAAAGGGGCTCAAGATAGTTGGTTAGCATTCAAGGACCGCTTCTTCCAAGCTCAGGATCGGAGCGTCCCAATGAGTAGGAAGTCAAGTAAGGGATCTAGGAGACCGGCGTGGTTAAACAAGGAGCTGCTGGGCAAACTCAAGTGGAAAAGGAGAATCTATGGATTATGGAAGAAGGGGCTGGCCGCTTGGGAGGAATATAGGACAGTTGTTAGAGGATGTAGGGAGGCAATTAGGACAGCTAAGGCCTCCTTGGAACTCAATCTTGCTAGTCGGGTTAAAGACAATAGAAAGGGCTTCTTCAAATACATAGCAAATAAAACTAAAACAAGAGGCAATATAGGCCCACTGCTGAACGAAGTGGGTACCCTGGAGACAGAGGATATAAAGAAGGCAGAGGTGCTAAATGCCTTCTTTGCCTCTGTCTTTACTCCTGCAGACTCTCCCCGAGGGCCCCGGATTTCTATAGCCCCAGAAGGAGTCAGGACAAAGGAGGAGTTTGCTTTGGTAGATGAGGATTGGGTTAGGGATCAGCTATGCAAACTGGACATCTGTAAATCGATGGGTCCGGATGGAATGCACCCACGGGTGCTGAGGGAGCTGGCGGAGGTCATTGCTAGGCCACTTTCCATCATCTTTGGTAAGTCGTGGGAAACGGGCGAGGTGCCTGAGGATTGGCAGATGGCAAAGGTCACACCAATCTATAAGAAGGGCAAGAAGGAGGACCCGGGTAATTATAGACCGGTCAGCCTTACCTCCACCCCTGGAAAGGTGATGGAACAACTTATTCTTGACTCCATCACTAGGCATATCAAGGATGAGGGGGTCATTAAGAACAGCCAACATGGTTTTATGAGGGGGAAGTCATGTATGACCAACCTTATAGCCTTCTATGAGGAAGTGACTAGGTGGAGGGATGATGGTAGAGCGGTAGATGTAGTTTTTCTTGATTTCAGTAAGGCATTTGATACTGTCTCCCACAGCATCCTCATAGATAAGCTAAGGAAGTGTGGGCTTGACGATCAAGTAGTGAGGTGGATCGAGAACTGGTTGAAAGGAAGAAGGCAGAGAGTTGTGGTCAATGGCGCAGAATCTAGCTGGAGGTCTGTGACTAGTGGAGTTCCTCAGGGGTCGGTGCTGGGACCGGTGCTGTTTAATATTTTCATCAATGACCTGGATGAGGGAACTGAGTGTACCCTCAGCAAGTTTGCTGATGACACAAAACTGGGAGGAGTGGCTGACACACCAGAGGACTGTGCTGCCATTCAGCGAGACCTGGACAGGCTGGAGAGTTGGGCGGGGAGAAACTTGATGAAATTTAACAAGGGCAAGTGTAGAGTCTTGCATCTGGGGAAGAACAACCCCATGTACCAGTACAGGTTGGGGGTTGACCTGCTGGAAAGTAGCGAAGGGGAAAGGGACCTGGGGGTCCTGGTGGATAGGAGGATGACCATGAGCCAGCAGTGTGCTCTTGTGGCCAAGAAGGCATATGGCATCTTAGGGTGTATTAGAAAGGGAGTGGTTAGTAGGTCAAGAGAGGTTCTCCTCCCCCTCTACTCAGCCTTGGTGAGGCCGCATCTGGAATATTGCGTCCAGTTCTGGGCCCCTCTGTTCAAGAAGGACAGGGAATTGCTTGAAGGAGTCCAGCGCAGAGCCACAAAGATGATTAAGGGAGTGGAACATCTCCCTTATGAGGAGAGGCTGAGGGAGCTGGGTCTCTTTAGCTTGGAGAAGAGGAGACTGAGGGGTGACCTCATCAATGTTTACAAATATGTAAAGGGTAGGTGTCAGGATGATGGAGCTAGGCTTTTTTCAGTGATATCCAGTGATAGGACAAGGGGCAATGGGTGTAAACTGGAACATAGGAAGTTCCACGTTAACATCAGGAAGAACTTCTTTACTGTAAGAGTGACAGAGCACTGGAACAGGTTGCCCAGGGGGGTTGTGGAGTCTCCTACACTGGAGATATTCAAGGCCCGCCTGGACAAGTTCCTGTGTGATGTACTGTAGGTTACCCTGCTCTTGCAGGGGGGTTGGACTAGATGATCTTTTTAGGTCCCTTCCAACCCTTGGGATTCTGTGATTCTGTGATTCTGTGGGTGACTGGCTAATAGACCTGTAGAGGGCCATGCTCAAGGGGAATTTTTGATAGGTTTTTGGGTTTATTGGTTAACAGTGTAAGAAGTGCTATTTCTAATGCTTCTTATTTTACTTTTTATTCAGAATTCACATCTATTAGACATATAAAGCTAAAGTTGGAGTATGCTCTTGTTTTGAATGAAATAGGTGATGTAGAAAAAATATTTTTACTCATGCTTTCTACTTAATTTATGAAATGAAACCTACAATAAGTGAAATCTAATTGGCAGAACATACACATGTAATAGGATTTTCAACAGAAGCCCGGAAGAATACAGATATTCATATTTCTTTTTTTCCTTTGTATTTCCTAGTACATCTCTATTGCATTTATGGAGCAATAGCTCACATCAAAGACTGGTATATTTAGTCTTGTATTAGCGCTTAAAGAGCTCAAATCCAATTAAGCTGTAATGGAGCATGCTCATTGCATGTGACCTATAGAAATTAGAAATAAAATTTTGCACTTATGACACTTTTTTATCATCAGGGCCAAATTACTGAATATTCTGGGATAAGACAAAGCTTATAATATTCATATATTATGGAATATGTATTAAACACTATATAGAATATATCATGCATATATCATGCATATATCATATATCATGCATATATCATGCATATATCAGGAGTATTGTGTGCAGTTCTGGTGTCCTCAACATAAAAAGGACATGGAACTGTTGGAACAAGTGCAGAGGAGGGCCACGAGGATGATCAGGGGACTGGAGCACCTCCCGTATGAAGATAGATGGGCTGAGAAAGTTGGGTCTGTTCAGCCTGGAGAAGAGAAGGCTGCGTGGAGACCTCATAGCAGTCTTCCAGTAGCTGAAGGGGCCTATAGGGATGCTTTTGAGGGACTCTTCGTCAGGGACTGTAGTGATAGGACAAGGGGTAACGGGTTAAAACTTAAACAGGGGAGGTTTAGATTGGATATAAGGAGGAAGTTCTTTCCTGTTAGGGTGGTGAGACACTGGAATAGGTTGCCCAGGGAGGTTGTGAGTGCTCCATCCCTGGCAGTGTTCAAGGCCAGGTTGGACGAAGCCTTGTGTGGGATGGTTTAGTGTGAGGTGTCCTTGCCCATGGCAGGGGGGTTGGAACTAGATGATGTTAAGGTTCTTTCCAACCTTAACTATTCTATAATTCTATGTTTCTATGCACACAAATACTTTATACTCTTATGTATTATAATATAATTTTCTATATTATGGAATGCAGGATGTTCAGCATTA
Source organism: Lathamus discolor (assembly GCF_037157495.1). Classification (NCBI taxonomy): domain Eukaryota; kingdom Metazoa; phylum Chordata; class Aves; order Psittaciformes; family Psittacidae; genus Lathamus; species Lathamus discolor. The sequence continues at coordinate 26,189,398 of NC_088885.1, forward strand.
AATCCAGACAACTGAATATACCTAGGTACATAGTAGTAAACACCTGCAGAACACTGTGGGCTAGACTGGTCTTAAAAGTAAGAAGCATTACATTTTTATCTACCATCTCTTCTCTTACTATGGTAGCTATAAGGAACGTGACCTACTGCTCTAAGGATCTGAGGAGAACGATATTGCTGCTGCACAAGGATGCTTGAAGACAGTGGGAAATTACTTAGTCCCCTCAGACTTCTACACATCTCATGTGGAGTTGACTGGAAGACTGTTGTGTGCTGGAGTACCTAGAGGAGTACTGAGAACTAATAGCAATACCATGGTATTTCCTGGAAGCAATTTAGTTCCAGTGCTGTTCCTGACATTTACCTGTTTAACACACCTTCCAAACTGGGACAGCATTTTCTGTACCTTAAGATTTAGGTATGAATAAATTCTCTGAGCTGAGAGCACTCTAAAGAGTTAAGTGTCACAAAGGGAAAGAAGAAACATTAGCTCCTGAATACATCAAAAGTTTCCCATCCATATATCTGCTTTACTTGAATTCATATAAACTGAAAAGGCTGAGCTTAAAGGTTCATTTGGTTTTCTAAACAATAGTTTGCATGTCCAAATACTCAATGTACAGAATGCAAGTACGGAAAACATTCTTTTGAGAAAGGCTCAGGAGCTTAATGAAACATAAGCGAATATATGTGCCACTAGCCACAGAAGCTGCAAAGCTAGTCTAGACGATTTCAGAACCGTGGATGGTAGGTAATTAACTTTTGCATCTGAAAGATTAGACTATAACGTGTACATGGGAAGACAACTGCAGACTGAATATCCACTTATAATTACTGTCCACGTAACTTATTTAGCAGTAAAATATTGCTAGAAGTAAAATTTTATCCCAGTAGTTTCTCAGGTCATTTAAAACAAATTAATGAAGCAGATGCAACAAAGAAAATTATAAACCCAGTTAAGCTGGCACAATGGCAAGAAGAAAACTTATTCATTTGATAAACAATTATTGTTTTCTGACTAAAAGCAAGACTGAGACAGTGTAATAAATATGTACATTATTATAAAAGTAGAAAAACTTTCTTACTTCTGTCATGAACCTTTTTCCCTTTATTGCTTTGTTTTTCTTCTGCTGTTAACGTACTTCATCTCTCATATCAGTAGGGCTCCAGCTCCCTGTTATAATATATCTTGCTCCCAGACACTGTGTTGATAGATGCCCTAGAATTTCAAGAGTAAAACAGTCGATTTAGCTCTGAAAAACTCAGAGACTGGACATGTTGCTAAGTTGAGGGCAAAGGAGAACTTCTAGAATTACTTTCATAGCAGAGTATATTATGAACAGATGTATTCATGTTTAAGTTGCTTGCAACTGTTTTACAGTTTTGGCTGGCAAGCAAGTGTAAACTACAGAAGGTGATAAATGCTTTCTTTTCATCGACTCTAAGCTGTCTGCCCTTTGAGGCCACCAGGAATGTAGGCCTGAAGACAGATGAGCAGAGCAGTATTCAATCTCAGGAAATGATGAAGAGCTGCATTTCTAGTCGCCATCTGGCGGTTTCCTGTACAACGGCAAGTAATTTGGGAAAGAATCCCTTAATGGCATTTATAATGTCATGAGATTATTTTTGAGGATTGAACCAAGTGTAATAAATATGGATGCAAACATTTTACTGACTTCCCAAGGTGGCATTTGTGTCATTAGAAATGTAAAAGTAGCATCTACTAACTGATCCTAAAGTACAGATTTGTATTTGTATTTATTACAAAGATGTAGCCCTCACTAGCTGAGAATTTCTCTCCTTACTCTCTCTGTTAAGTACTTAGTAGTAACAGCGATATTGCAGCATATTTACTACTGAGAAAACATACTTTTCTGCCATGCCCTACTTTTGTAATCGCCCTGTAGTATTTTTGCAGATATTGCTTGCTTGTTTTTTGCTTCATTTTATGGAGATCTTGTCTTTTAAGTGACTGATTTTTCCAGGTGCTCACGATTGTTCAAATCACTTGCCTTATATCTGTATTTACCTGTGTGAATAAGAATGAATGATCTTTTGCAGCCCTTCACGTTTCATCAGAAAATGTCTTGGAAGCAGAAAGGACATTCTCTGTTGAAGATTTCCTTCTCTGTTGGTGTTGAATAGGACAGCCACATTTCTAGTGTTTAAGAACATGATAAAGCCAAAAGGCCACTGAAAGTCCTCTTTTAATATAGTCGGGTTGTCAGGCTGAGATATACAATTAACAAATCAAAGCATAATTGCCAGTTGAAATTTTACTAGACTTTCAGTCCCTCAGGAAAGATCAAGATCTTGGTATTGAAAAGGGTGTGCCATCACTAGTCAGTAAGTAGAGGAAGAGACTGGTGAGCCATAGCTAGATTATTGATTTACAGTCAATATAAATAGAACAGGCATTCTCTGTGTGGTAGAGAAGTTGTGGAAACCTGGAGAGTGGCAAGGAGGTAAGCATCAGGATTAGGCATGTGGAATAGCAGTAAGACATATGTGATAGGTCTGTGTGTCTATCACTTCCCAAACTGGGAGGGTTTAGAGAAAGTCTAGATTCAAGGCAAAAGCTAAGCAGTGAGAAAATAAGAGGATGATGCTAAACACCTTAACCACTCCCAGGTAAGAAGTAACTGCAAACATGCAGAAAGTAAAAACACCTAATTGCAACCTGCAAAAGAGCATAATTTCTTCAGATATTATCAGTTATGATTTTAGACTGAAAAAAGCTTTTTGAACATACTGCCTCCAGTTTCTGTACAAACCTGGTATTGGTACTCTTATGCAGTAAAAATAAATGAGCACAGTATCACAAGGTGCACATGAAGGGAATTTTATGGTGCTTTGAGAGAGAATTTGGTGTTTATAAGCAAAAAACCCTGACTCTGTTTCTTGTCCAAATATTTTTGTATATCATTACTACAAGACTTTATCAATGTAAGTAGTGGAGCAATTAGGAAAAAAAATACATACACATAGTAGAACTGTGTATGTGTTTCTTGACATCTCTTATCACAAGTAGCAAGAAGCTTTTGAAAACACAGATACTTACATTATAACATTGAAAATCAATCTTTTCCTAAGAAGGCATTTTGTACACTGTCAATAAACCTCAGGTTCGTATGGTTTCAGTGGGATGAAGGCATATTTTTTAATGATTTTTATGATTGCTTCTTTTGCATCCTAGCATAATTTTCCTTTGAAATAATTTTCAGTCATAATTTATAGAGAGTCTTTATAATCTTTTGCTCTTTCACACTGATTCTGGCAAGGTTTTGACCTGAATCCTCATGTGTTCCACATCATTTCCTTCTGGAGATTACCAGGCCAAGCCGAAGAGTAAATGAGTTGTAAGGTCAAGAGATTCTCACTGTGAGACAACTGCTAAAATCCTGGTAACTATGATTGCATCTTTCTATTACACCTTAATCACTATTTGACAAATTTTAGTCAGAGATTCATAAATCAATGTGACTTATTTTAATTAAGGCAATATGTTGCTTCATTACAGGAATATTTAAAATTCACAGACCCTGAAAACAGTAAATATGTCTTAAAAGGATGATAAGATGATGGAGCTTTAATCACAGGTAACTTCTGCAGATATAATCTCTGATTTAAGGGCGGGTAAAAGCATCACCTAATAGTTATAGGAGAGTGAAAGTAGGTTTGAAATTAATATTACTTTTTTTTAATATCAAATATTTTGAAGCCTTTAGAAATAAAATTAAATAAACCACAGAAGTGAATTTAATGACTTTACAAATTTTAATATAGAATATATTAAAAAAGCAATGACTTGTGTTCTTTTTAATAATGTTATTACGTTGTTAACAGTTGAATGTAGTTTATGTAAATAGTTACCTTCCCTCCAGAATAATCTCTTTTGGTGCTAAAGAGCCAAGAAACCAAAGGATCAGATTCAGAACCCCTTACTACACATGCTATTTCTAACATTTCTGCTGACCAGAATCAATGACATCACCTCTTTGGTAACAGAATTTATCCTAAAAATAGTAGTGAAGTTTTTGTCTTTGGATTGGCTTGAAATATTCTTTGTATATACGGAAAAACAAGGAATAATATATTTTAACCTGCAGAGCTTTAGTGTGGGTTCCAAGTTTCACAAGACCACCAAGTTCCACAGCAACAGCAGTGGAGAAGAGAGGGACAAGTGTAATACTTGCAAGCTACTCTAAATGATCAGGTATTCATTTAGCATTCCGATTCGGCAGTGAAAACAGAACAAGTCTCTGACTCCTGCCTTGGCATCCTTAGGATGAGAGTGTAATCACTCATTATAGGAAATGTACCTTAAAATATTTACATTTCATTTGCCCATCAAAGCTATGCTTTACATTACGACCTCGGAGATGGTTGAATCTTTAATTGTTTTGCAAACCTGATGATCACGCAGGAAATTTTTTTGTTGCTTCCATCTTGTAGATATACAGGGTAAAATACAATCTCTACCCAAATTCACATAAGCTATGTGTAGAAATATAAGGAATACAAGGAATGTGTTGTCCAGTAATGCTTCACTTTCCTAGCAGGATAAACACCAAATTTTTTAGACATTAATGCAAAGCAACCACCTGCATGAAAACTACCTGTTGTATAATAAATGGAGTTGATTCATAACATAGAAAAATATAAAGATATTACTCAGTTTATTTCACTTAGACAAGTGGCTATAAATATTAACTTCTAAGGTAAAATTCTGTTGACTTTACATCAAGACAAACAAGGGATGTGTTTAATGCTGCCAGACTTCTTGAAAATCAAATGAGCTGGTGAAATAGTTCCACTGACAATACACGCTATAATATAAATTTTCATTCAAGCTTGCAGTAATCCATGTTTGTTTTAAAGATTATAGACATAGTTGATGTGGGAATCAAAACCCAAGTATAGGTCAGATGATGATTTAAGTTACTAAACCTTTGTATCTCTCTATCAAATCCTTCAGTAATATGTGAACTCAAACATCTGTAGATTCTAGTACAGCAGTTGAAAATTAACCCTTAAAACAGGTGGGTTTAAGATTGACTTGGATATAAATTTAGAAGCAGAGTTTGCACACAGATATGAATATGATTTTAGTGATTAAAATTCACAGGACATCTCACTCAAGACTGATTTGGAAACCAAGCATGTAGGGCACAGTTAGAGGAAGGTAGTTATTGTAATAAATACATTGTGCAAAATGACTACAATTTGATGATGACAGAAATTATAGAAGAGGGAGATAAAGAATAGAGAAATGTGGCGCCTTAGCTACACTAAATTCATAAGCAGAAGATTGATACAGAAGACCTCAGTTCCAAAGGTAAAAATATAGGTACCCAGGAATTATTTTAGGATTTGCAAATAAAGGCCAACAAACACGTATGTCCTATGATCCCCATTATCTGAAAGAAAAGCTCCATTCACATTCTCACCCAGGATTCAAACCAAACCCAAAATCTCCTTTTCAGATCTCAAGAAAGGCCAGTTGAATTCATTAAACGATGAAACCCAAAGCATTTCTCCTAACTGTATGTTGATGCTAAATATATCTTTTCCTAGATTCGGCATATATAGATATATTTTTTTCTAGATTTGGCATATGCTATCGCTATCATGAAAGTTTGCCAGCCAAGTTGCAGTTATCGAGTCTTTTTCATAAAAAAAGAATTGTGTCTAGCACAGTACACAGTGAAATCTTACTGAGAAGAGTTCAGCACTGCAGTGTTTGGAGCAGTGTGGTATCTCACTGTTTGCTACCCTGGGATATGTTTAAATTTCATATGTAACTTGGATCAGAGCTCTAGGCATTTCCCTGCTGAAATGGCCTTGTAAGCACAGGTCTCCTTGAAACAGAGAACACAGAGAGAAAACCAGTGGCAGGTATTTACAGAATGATTTACAAGTACCTGATAAATGGTATTAGTGCTCTGCTACTGTCACTCTGTGTTTGCCGTATTTGCTGTCTTACGTGGTTCAGCTAACAAACTGCTGAGAGATTCTGCAGTCAGGAAAGGAAGGATAGTCATTCAGAATTAAATGAGAAAAGAGATGAGAGGCTGAGAGGAGGATTTTGGGGTTATACAACATTGCATTGCTTTCTTAGGGAATACTAATGATTCTGTGTTCAGCGCTGTCAGCTTTTTTTTTAGTAAAGTGTTAAACCTCACTCCCTTGTGCATACCAAAAAGGCTAGCTTTCCGCTACATGAGAATAATAAATTTTTTAAAACTATACATAAACTGTGCTTACTGTTTAAAACTGGCCAGTCAAAGTGACAATTTGTGATGAGAAGGGTTGAGTAGTGGTGAGGTACTGGAGAAATGTTGGTTTTCAAAGGTCAGTACAGATGGTAACACTGTGGAATAATAGGAAATAGGAAGGAGAACTAATCCAAATATACCAAAATTAGGCGGACTTTTGTATGTCAGGGCTGGAATTGATTGTTCTGATGCTAAATCATGCTGTCTGTAGGTCTGAGTTAGGTAATGCCTTCCTGGGCTGACTTCAGAAGCCCAGGGAGAGAAATGGTCTTGTTTTAGCGTTTTAACAACACAAACAGAAAGTTTAGTAAGGACTGAACCTAGGCACTACACTTTCCTTCAGTTTCTCCAGTTGTCAATACTGCAGCCAGAAGTATTGCAGCCAGTGTGGAATCCATATTGTTCATCTAAAATTAATATTTCAACCAAGTCAATTGTCATTTAGACAACTGAATGCAGTCTGAGCCAGCTATTTCCCAGATATGACTTGGAAGGAGATGCTGTGCTTGTTGGAGTATAAGATACAATCACTTTTCCTCGTATAAGGTGTACAATAGAAATATCCTTAAATTCTTGAGCTACTTTTCTTTTTTCCAGATGACAGAGTGCTGTACTATGTCAAAATTTCAATGCATAGACACACTGAAATTTCATTGGCTTGCTTTTGCGGCTGTATTTCATACAGCTGTCTAAATTGCTTTCCACTATCGCTCCTGCCTTAACTGTCTAGGTTTCTTTCAGCCTGCAAAATTTGTAGTTTATGTTATTTTATCCCCTAATTGTATTAGCCTGAATTTTTCTTCTTTTTTTTTTTCTTTTTTTTTTTTTTTCTTCCCCATCATGTCCTGGCCACATTTCCATATCTTTTATACTTTTTTTCCCCTACCATCTTGTCCTTTCCAGTCCTTTCTTCCCATCACAGGCTCAAATTTTTGGTGGAGATAGGTAGCAAATACTGCTATAAAATCATTACCGAGGATCAGAATATTTAAGCAAATAATTATGGGGTTTTTTATAATTAATGAGGTCTTGCTGAGAACAGATCATAGAAAAAAGGCTGAGAATGAACAATCCAGAGCTGCTTCAGTACTTCTTAACATGTAAATTGTAGAAAAGTAGATCTGTGGGAAAGAGAAAAGCCTGAGAAACAGAAGAAATTTGTCAGTCATGTATTGAGGAAAAAACCCAAAGAATTTGAACATGGAGTATGCCCAGAATTTACTTTAAGTCAATGAAAATATTTTCTAAAGTTTGTTATTTTCTTTGGGTGCTGGGGTTTTTATAAACTCTGTTTAATATTTTGATTAATGAGCTTAGTGATGTAGGAAAGTAGAGTTGATACCAATCCAAGACTTACTATCAGTTTGGGGAATGACAAGACCACTGTATTGTATATGTTCAAGTGTGATAGCAATGAGATAGACCACATTGAGTCCAAGATCACGTATGTTGCAACGGATAACATGACATTTGTTTTCAGCAGAAGTGGTTCATCAATTTAATGTGATGGAAGAAGAGCAAACACAAATGAAGAAAACGATGGTTAAATAGTAGCCATGGAAAAAAAGTGGCAGTTTTGCAGTACATAATGTGAGATATTTTCAGGAGAAATGTTATTCCAGGCGTTATACAGCTGCTTTACAAGGCTGTTAATAGGAGCATAGTTAGAATACAGTAATACTGTGTTAAGCAATCTGTATTTAAAACAAATGAATAAAATCCTTTGAGACTGAAACAGGAGCAAAGGAGAACTCCTTGGATAACTAGAGGAAAAGAGGACTTATCAAATATAAAGAGATTAAAGGGAATTGGTTCGTTCAGCCTAGCAAAATGAAAGTTGAGGATATGATTATTTTTCATAAATACATTCAGGAAATAAATTCAAAGGCATGAGTATTGAAGAATAGTACTTACAGAATATTAAATGAGTAAAAATGTATAAATTTAAGCCAGAAATTACAAATAGTTTTCTAATCAACAAAGGAAGATCTGGAAGAGCTTAATAGCAGTAGAGTAATCTAAATAGTTTCCAAACTTGATGAAGCTGGTAAGTTCATAGAGGGTATTTGTAATATGACAGGAATAATTTTAATATAAAAAGCAAACACTTTTGTGTTGATTTTTTTCATTAGTCTTGCTTCACTGAAAATGCTTTTTCAATATAGTAGCTGTTTTAACAAAACATGTAAAGTAATTTCTTGCTCCTCATTCAAAGTTGTCCTAAAAAGCTGTTCCATCATGTCATCTCTGGATAGTTAATTACAATTCTAACCAACAATTCCATTAAGATATGGATGTGTCTGAATATCTCCATGCATTGTCTTTTGGGTTTTTTTTTAGTAATGCCGTTATTCCTTGTTTCCTCTTCTGTGTTTCTGCCTCCCCTCAGCCCTCATCTGTTACAGGCATAATATTCTTCACTGGCAATCAGACACATAGGTTAATAAACCTTCGAAACAGATAGTAGCGTGGTCTGGTATTTAATTGTGAGGGAAAATTGAAGGATTTAGCGAATTGTTTCAGTGACGTCAGGCAACTATGAAAAATTGCTAGTATCAGTTCCTGTCCTGAACTGTGTTTGTAATTGCCAGAGTACTGGTGATTTATAAGTGCCAGAGATTGAAATAACTATTTCTAGATCCACGAACTAAAATGGAATTGAAAAGGTAACATGGTAAGTAAGCTATTGCCCATGGCGGGGGGGTTAGAGCTAGATGATCTTAAGGTCCTTTCCAACCCCAACCATTTTATGATTCTCTAATTCTCTATTGGACAAAGTTGAGATGATCATGCAATGAACAAGATACTCATAAGTACATATACATTAGAGGATATAGGTTAAGAATGTCTAGGTTGCCAATAGCATTGAGGAATCATTTTGAATCCTGCATCTTAACAGTTCCAAAGCATTTTGACCATTAGAAAAATTATTAATATGGTAGTAACGTTCAGAGGTAACTGGAATTTTTTGCATATCCAAATTTTTAATATTATTGTCTAAGGTCATCCAAGTTCCGCTGATGAAAACCAGACATTAGTTGATTTATATTTTGATTGTTTTGGCAAAATTTGCACTTTTTATTGCAATAGATGTACTTTGAGAATATACAAATACAAAGTCAGTAGTTTTAGATATTCAACTATGATGAATGTTTTCTTGAGGAAAAACAGAGGGAAGGGAGCAGACATTGTATTTTACCTGATAAAAAAATTGTCCCCAACCCAAAAAGGAAGAAACAATAATTGTCTGTTAAACTACTGATTGAGCAATGAATTCTTATCAGGGGATTCATGAGGGCATAACTGAAATAAGATTGCTTAACCTTTGCTGAACTCATTCTAGGTCTGGGACCTTAATTTGTATCATGGTGTCTTGCTGCGCATGTACTTGGAACGTGAAAAAAATATAAGCTTAATACTTCTCTTTAAACATACAAGTCCTTATTTGCAATTCAGTGCATAAGGGAAAGGGTTGTCACAGTTTGAACCTGACACTTTGATACGATGCAATTTCGAAGAAGAGACTTCTGTCAGATGTGCTGAATAGTCATTTCCCTATTAGAGCTGACAGTGCTAAATAAAAGGCTTTTACACAAATCTTAATCATGACAAAAAACCTTGCAATAATATACAAGGCTATATCCTGTCTATAAAGAAAACAGCTTCTGAGTGGGAAGTGGTAGATTAGATACCCACAACATTGCTTATCATACTTGCACTGAGAATCAGTGCAGTGTTTGCTAACAGAAGGAGCCTTGTTTTATTTTTACTGATGCAAATAGTATTTTTGCTAATGGTATCTCAGTGGCACTGAGATCCTTAGCATCACTGGCAAAAAATATATGGAAACACAAACAGGTTCATACAGGCTTCTTTGGGCCTTTGTGTTTTCTTCTGCTGGTCCTTAGAATGCACTTTCTTTCATCTGCTAGAAACAGTATAATTTTGCCATTATTAGTATAAATTATGCTTCCATTTCCTTTGAAAGTGCAATGCTATTTGGAGAGAACAAATATGTCTTTTAACATACGGTAATATGAGCTTTGGAAATCTGAAAGTATTAACTGTGATTGTCTTTACAGCAAACTATATTGCCCTGAAATAATGCGAAGCTTGGCAGTTTTGTTTTGCAGGGGTCCATATAAACATTTTATTTGGCTTTGATACACTCAGAATACCATCTCCTAATTTAAATTTGAGCTTTCTATTGTCTTAGTACGATTCTGTCAGAACTCCTGGATTTCTCTCAGGTTTACATGCCATCCATGTAAAACTACAAATGTGGTATGTTACAAATGCATCACGTTTTCTTATGCTCAGAGATTTGCGAGCTCCAAAGAATGTTTTGCTTAAAAAGAGGAGTTTTATACTTCACAAATTGACTAGAAATTGAAAGACATTTTAGTTTATCTTGCAAATGTTATGTAGATTTTTGTTGTGAGAAGCAAAGGCCAAGCTGGTAGAAAACATGGAGATTAAATGACTTTGAGCTAAGATTAGAGTTAACACAGATCTTGAAGAGTTTGGGTAAGGTTAAGGACAAAAAAGTCTGAGAAGGATAAAGTGAATACCCGCATATGAACTATCAGAAAGTAAATTAGACAAGACAAGCTAGTTATGTGTGTTGGACATCTCTAATTAAGGATGTCCAGCCTACAGCATCATTGTCCTCATTAGTGTACTGTCACCATCATCATCATCTCCATCCTACCTAACACCAAAGCCTGAGGGATTTGCCATCACACCACTGGGCATCCCATTTCCTTGATTCTTAGATTGCTTCGAGACACAGTAAATCTCAGCTGCTATTCCCCAAGGAGCCTATTTAAAAAGCAGGGCACAGGAGGGGTACTCTGTTGTTGGCAGCTCTTGTGGCTTACACAGATGGTCTACTGCATTCAGAGCCTACTGTGTCTTTTAAAAGTTGGTTTTATTCCTACATGCAGAAGATTAAAGTAAGAAAGTGTCAATCACAGATGTGCAGATTGCCAAGTCTGACCAGCTTTTCAGTTCCTGGGTAGCAACTACTGAGGTATCAAAAATCAAAGAAAAACTAATTGGCAGAGGATGTATCTACACCATGAACATGCAGACCCCAGAAAAAAGAATTCTGATGAGTGAAGAGCAGAGATACCCTCGCTTTGGAAATGAGATGCCAGCTAGCCTGGGGCCTACAAGCAGCTATCCTGTGTTCAAGTTAATAATCATCTCAGAGGTTTTTTTTTTTTCACTGAGATGTGGCAGTGTTAAAACACATCTTGGTTGTGCAAACTTATTGGGTCTTCTGAATGCCGCATTAGGGGTGCAGCACCTTGCGTGCGCAGTGTTGACCTTTATGCACTCCAGCCATCCAGGATTTCCAGTGTTCAGAGAGTTTGTGTTTATTGTTATTGATACGGAAAAGCAAATGCAAATATATATGTGGTAGAGCTGTTGGGTTACACATTGAGATTGTCAGTTCTAAGGTATTATTTCCATTTTAATCTGTGATAAGTGAAGACCATATCACCAGGATTTTAATTACAACCCTCAGCCTAGATTAGGAATAGCTACACAGTTAGTGGTACTTTTGTGTCTAGGGAGTTTTTTTTAACAACTTAGTGAAAGTCTTCTACTGAAACAATTTTACATGGAGAAAAGGTTCATGTAGGCAATAAAATCACCACCTTCTGCATCAGTTTCGATGCCCTTTTCCCAGAAATTAATTAAAAAGGTTTTGTTTTGATGTTACTAGAGCAATTATTTTGGTTTATTAGATGACACTTCTACTGTGAATTGTTTTCTAATGTCAAGTACAGTCTAACAGAAAACGAAAACGTGAACTTTAAGAGAATGTTGGAGCCTTACTGAAGCAGCACCTGTTTGAGGCTAACATTTTTTTTTGAGTATATACAGGGGGATGAATTTACCTTTTTTATTTATTATATCCAAATTCGAGGAGACAACTGGACCAAACTGTTTATGAGAAATTCTCATTCACCTGCTCTGCTACTCAAGGAGTAAATAAATGCTTTAAAGGAACACTGACTGTGGAGCCAGTTCTTTCCCTCCTGTCTTTGCAATTTGTACTTAGCCATGTGTAACCCCACACATTATGGGCAATGTGATGTCAGCAAAAGCAGGTGCCTGATTAAGCGCTACCCACTGCAGAAACTGGGCCCTGGGCTATGATTTGTGGGGCAATAGTCAGCATAGTGAGATAAATACAGTGTTTTACTGTAACTTGAAGGGCATACATAACATCTTCAAAGGCAAGGAGGAAAGAATATATGCCTTATTAATATTTACTTAGTAAATTCTCAGAATATATACCCATATACATATTTGATATATCTCATCTTGTTATCTTCAGAATGCTCCTAGTTTGGATAAAGCTCCAACTTCACTCTGGCTTAATAGACTAAAGCTGTATTTCAAAACTACAGTGGCATCTGAGAGGTGTTTATTTCAGCTGAACTGATATAAAATCTCTCCAGTGTCATCTAAGATATAAAATATGGATGGAGTCCTACATACAAAAAAAGTACACAGAAACAACTTTTACCTTGGAAACTAGCATTTTGGGTGCTGTTGCTTTAAATATGTGATGCACTTCTGGTTTTGCTCAGTAGCAATGGTGATTGTCTGAGAATTAAGGCACAAGATGATGACACTTAAAGTTTGCATGTGGGAATTGAGTAACTTTCATCATACTATTTTAGCCTAACTCCCTGGCAATTAGACCCACTGAGCTAAGCAGTGCTTCTGCCACTTTGCCTCGCCAGGTGTGCTTCAATGAACCTCCCAGGACAGGAAACAGGGTTAAATCGGACTCTGATCATTCTTTGCCCCCCTTCAATTTTATGATTTGTAAGAGGGCAGTGAGGACGCAGTACAAGAAGACACATAGACCCTCCTGATAGTGTGCTGCTTTATAGTAGACTCAGGGAGACTGTGGTCATCTGGAGTTGATTCCCAGCTACCTAGGGAGTTGTACTTTCAGAAAATGTGGTTCCATTTCAGGTGAAAAATGCTGGCTAGGTCAGGGCTCAGACCCCAATATACAGCCATGACAGATGGAGACACACAACTAGGCTGCATCCACTCTGCTGAAGACTCCCTGGCGCTGTTAATAAGGAAAGCAAGTAGATCAGGATGACATAGTGATGAGTTAAGACGTCCATTTACACTTGCAAAAAACATGTGAAAACAGGTATCAAAATTCGTTGTAACTGTGATCAAAATCTTCTATGTTCCAGCGACTTCAGATGGCACACAATTTGAGCAGTTACAGTAGCGTACCAGGAAGTTAGTACCAAGGAGTGAAAGGCATATATTTCTCTTTCACATACTCCTCAGTATTGCTAACTGCTAGGGTACCTTGTAGCCTTGTATGCTGTTGATTTTTTGTTCAATCTATCTGCTCAGTTTTGGAGACTTTAAAGTCCTAACTGAATAGTTTATACATACAAACAATCCTCCTGGAATCTGATCTGATTCTGTATCCACAAGATCCCAACATGATCTTTTATTAAAAAAAAAAAAAAACAACAAAAAAAAAACCCCAAAAAACCCTCAGAAACTTTTTTGAGAAAATTGTTTGAATAGGTACCAGAGCTGTGGCACCCAGAATCACTGCCACCATGATACAGCAGGAGAAGTGCCTGGGTCTCATGGTTCTGCTTATGTCTTTGCTGAGTGTGGCACATGATCTTGTGTCAGAATGATCTGACACAAGGGCTCAAAGGGCCTTTTCTTGCTCTTATGAGGTCTACAATAAAACTCATTGATTTCAGCTGGGTATTTTGTTTGCATATGGCTTACGCTGGCCACCAAAGGAATTAGGAAATCAAAGACATTTCCTCTCAGAGAGTCTGAGTGTTGTCCATAATGCAAATACAGGCCTTCAGCATTTCAGTATTTTCCCACTTAATTTGGAGGTTTTACATACGCAGTTTTTAGTAGCATACTTTTTAAAAGAACCCTAAGAATTCATCTTCTGTTTGTGCATTCATTCAGCCTTCTGTCTGTGAAAATCTACTTCCCTTGAGAAAAAATATGTAATGGTTTCATATGGGATATGAAATTGCTCTCATAAATGTGGTATGATCTAATAATTAATGAATGCCAGAAGACAAGCTAGAAAGCTTAAAGTCTAACTACTTTTGTCTAAATTATTCTATCGTCTCACTTTTCATCGTCTCAGAATTTCAAATAGGTCTAGAACTTATAACTAGGCAGATATTAAAAGTCCAAATCTCTTTATATTGAAGCCCTAGTTCTCCCTTTAGGTCTCTCTGCCCATATAACTTAGCATCAAAATGAGGTGAATGTAATGTAGTTTATTTCCACTTTAATGTTCCTTAACAGTGTAAGTTGGCATGCAGTGGTATGTGTATTATTTAGGAGTCTTACTATATATAAATGAAAGCTAGGCTAATAGTAGTAGTAATAGCAATAATAATAGTAATAGTAAGATATTCATTTACATATGCTTTTATGTATATTTTTTGCTGACAATTTTTGTGGAATTGAATTGTAGGTACTATCAAGAGTGTAACATTTTTTTCTGGACAACAAGAATGGAAAAGGTCATTTTAGGTTTAATCAAATATTTTGTTTGACAAAATAGGAATTTTTCTTTTTATTTTAATTTACATTTTTAATTAGGTTGATAAAACTATTTCTTTAAAAATGTTAAAATATACTGAGTGGATGCCTGACAAGATTTCAAGTGTGCAAAATGCGGCTACTACACCTACTAGCAACTGCATAGAGGATTGTGAATATTGGCACAACATGGGGTATTTTTTGTGCTTATATACTTGATAGGTAGCTAATTATTGCTTTTTATTAGAATTAATCTTTCTGTCACGTGTATCAGCTTCTCTGCTACTACGTATTTTACCTTTGTCCTCTTTCTTTAAACATCTATATATTTTGTTTGTTTCCCCTTTTCCTTCCCAGCCTGTTTTTATCTCCTCTTTCCTATGTGGAAAAGAAATGGCATGCTACATCTGCAGAGTAGACAATGTATAGTAAAATGATTAACTTAGGTAAAGGTTGGCAAAGTTGCTAAGAATAATGTCCTTGGGCAAAAATATAAACCAGCGATATTCAGGCAGACTTGCAATTGGCCACATATCTTTGAATTTTCAAGACCCTATATAATGCAGCAGTTAATTGCTAACTCGTTTCTTGTATAAGAATAGGACAATGGAAAACACAAAATCATTGAAAGTATACATAAGGAAGCTAAAGAAATAACTTCTGAATCCAATAAACAAATGCAAGTAATGACAAATGCACTAGAGAAAAAAAAAGAAACTGATTCTGTAGCCTGATTTCAGTAATGTGATGTCATTAATACAGTTCTGTTTACTAAGTTTAAATATTTTTCTCCTGAAAAGCTTGGTTTACCTGCAAATTGTTATTCTCTTTGGAAAATGCAATCCAAATCTTCCCTTTTGTGTAAATTCAAAGCCAAATAAAATGCTTTCATATAATTTTAAAAGAGGATATTTATTGTAATTTTGAAATGAAAAATAATCAATTACGTAGGTGTTATAACTTTAGTAACACTGGATTATAGAAAATATGGACATACTTAGCAAATCAAAGACAGACAAATTTCTTTCTTATTGTTCTCTCAGGACTCAAAGAGAAATATTCAAGACCCATTTGATTGTCTTCCTTTTGAATCATAAATCAGTACTGGAAACAGAAAGAGAGCTGTAGTTCTTGTAATGGAAGTACTGTTCAGATAAATTAAGAATCATTGGTTCTATTTTTAAAATACTGTCAAAAGTTTGGTGTGGATATATTTATTTCAAATAATATGAACATAAACCTAAAAAAAACCCAACATAAAATGATGCATGCAAACTATATTTAGAATAATCCTAATGTAATTCTCAGCTGCTGAATTGATTTGATCTCCTTATCATGGGGAGAAATTGGACTCTGAGATATTATCAACAGCTTCTAACTCCAATTTGATTATTGCTATAATCCTGACAGTGATTGATTCTGAGTAATTATCTCAGGAGAAGAATTAGATTAAAAAACAATATTCCAGATTATAAGACTCCAGTCCATTCTTGTAATTAGTTCCGTCTTAGAATGCATGATGCTATCACATTTGAATAATTTAGAGGGAATTATTTGCAAGCACCCTGTTTGACTACACTTTAATAGGAAATAATAAAACCCCATAATAGTTTTAGAAATGTTACATTGTAAATTAGCAGCCTTGTTGCAGTAAAGTTTACTTTGCCAATGTTTTCAGTTTGCCGTGTCGGTCTTAAAATATTACTGGGTACTAAGCAAAAGCCCAGTGCTACAATAATCAGTGATCATGCATTCATAATGATGATTTATGATTACTGATGGTGTCGTTGTCATCACAATTATAGACTATGAATTATTTTTTCACAACTGACAACTAAATAATTTTCAACTGTAGTCTTTTCTTTTGTGAAAATTCCCTGCAGATAATGGCCATAAAGAACGGACTTCTGAGAATAAATGCAAATTAAAAAAATATATATATTTGAGATTCTTGAGCAATATTCACTTATCATTTTCATTAATTCCATTCGTAGCAGTGATGGCCTGGACCAAAAGGGTAAAGCTTTTGACATTCTCTCCCATAACACTCTCATAGGCAAGATCAGGAAGTGTAGGTTACAGGAGTGGACAGTGAAGTGAATTGCGAACTGACTGAATGGCAGAGCTCAGAGGGTTGTGATCGTTGGTGCATGGTCTAGTTGGAGGCCTGCAGCTAGTGGTGTTCCCAGGGGTCAGTATGGGATCCAGTCTTGTTCAACTTATTCATCACCTGGATAAAGGGACAGAGTGTGCCTTCAACGAATATGCTGATGATACAAAACAGGCAGGAGTGGCTGTTACACATGAAGGCTGTGCTGTCATCCAGTGAGACCTGGACAGGCTAAAGATGTTGGGTGGATAGGAACTAATGAAGTTCAACAAAGGCAAGTGTAAGGTCCTGCACCTAGGGAGGAATAACCACATGCACCAGTACAGGTTAGGGGATGACCTGCTGGAAGACAGCTCTGTAGAGAAGGACCTGGGAGTCCTGGTGGACAACAAGTTAACCAAGAGCCAGCAGTGTGCCCTTGTGGTCAAGAAGGTTGACCAGCAGGTCAAGGGACTTGGTCCTCCCTCTCTACTCTGTCCTGGTGTGGCCACATCTGGAGTACTGTGTCCAGTTATGGGCTTCCCAGTTTAAGAAAGACAAGGAACTACTGGAAAGGGTCTAATGGAGTTCTACAAACATGATTAGGGGACTGGGCCAGCTCTCTTATGAGGAAAGGCTGAGAGAACTGTGACTTTTATCCGGCAGAAGAGATGACTGAGAGGGGATCTTATTAATGCATACAAATATCTCACAGGCAGGTGTCAAGACAATGGGGCCAGACCCTTTCCAGTGGTGCCCAGCAACAGGGTAAGGGGCAACAGCCACAAAGTGAAACAGGAAGCTCAAACTCAATATGAGGAAAAACTGTGTTACTTTGAGGGTAACAGAGCACTGGAACAGAGTGCCCAGAGAGGTTGTAGAATTTCCACTGGAGATGCTCAAAACCTCCCTAGGCATGTTTGTATGTAACTTGCTGTAGGTGAACCTGCTTTAGCAGGAGGGTTAGATACATGATCTCCAGAGACCATCTTCCAGTGGATCTCCCTTCTAACTCCAACTATTTTGTGATCCTGTGGTATAAAACTTGTGTTCACTGTGCTCTCTATCACTGGGAAACAAACTACAAATAACAGATGATGAAAACGGTCATCTGTTATAGAACATGGGTAGAAAATTGTTCTTTTCTTGTACCTCTGATTTGCCCACTGGGATTTTGTATACTTTGCCCTTTAGTAAAAATGCTAATCTGTTCTTGTTTCTTGAAAATACTTTGGAATAAAAATACACTGATGTATTTAGTGTATGCACTTGAAAGCAGTAGGTAAGGTTACTAGAACAGATTTTCATAACATCCCACTTTTATGTCTCTAGAACATGAGTAGCTGTGCATTTGAGCTTTTCCTTATACTTTTGTTATGCACTTTAATAGTTTTGTTTCTAATTGTGGTAACATATTTTATTTTTCTACAGCACTTCAAAATTAACAAGTTATTTATAGTATATGCGTTGGCTCTGCACTAATATTATTTTGAATGCAAAAAAGATTGCTGTGGGTCTCATGTAACTTCTCCTATCTTTAATAGTGTTGAATGGGAAAATCCAGGAGCTGAAAAGTCGCATTTTTTTATCACTTTAAAGGTTATAAAGTTGTATTGCTCCCTTCACTGTCACATTATTTTTGTCACTCTGTTTTTACCAACAGTATTAAAACTATCAGTTATTTTGATTATATGAAGAACAATTTCTATATTAATAATATTGATTAGAACTGGTAGAGAATACCAGTCCTTAGAATAGCTGAACTTTAAAGCTTTAGCCTAAAAGGATATTCCTAGTTGAAAGTTTAAGCTTAATTGATTTATATTGTTCTTAATACTGTTTTTGACAGTGTTGGTTATGTCAGGCTCCACTTAAACACTGCCTCTGGCTAAACAGAATTTATTGCATTTGGTATTTTTATATAAGGCTTACTAGGTTATTGAAGACTTTAGTAGTGAAAATACTGCAGAAACTTACAAACGGTAACTGAGGACACAGGTGAGTTTGACCCATCAGTAAGTGCAGCTTCAGAAGCTATTTAGCAATTGCATGGATCAGCCATATATTTCTAAGGTATTTAAGGTATTCTGCTGATGGTTCTGGACTTCCAATCTAATTAAGCTGCTTATTTTACTTTAGAAAAGCGTAAGATTTAAAGAGTAAAGGAAAGATGATGAGAAAATGAACATGAGCCAGCAGTGTGCGCTTGCAGCCCAGAAAGCCAACCGTATCCTGGGCTGCATCAAAAGGAACGTGACCAGCAGGTCGAAAGAGGTGACCCTGCCCCTGTACTCTGCTTTTGTGAGACCTCACCTGGAGTATTGTGTGCAGTTCTGGTGTCCTCAACATAAAAAGGACATGGAACTGCTGGAACAAGTCCAGAGGAGGGCCACGAGGATGATCAGGGGACTGGAGCACCTCCCGTATGAAGATAGGCTGAGGAAGTTGGGTCTGTTCAGCCTGGAGAAGAGAAGGCTGCGTGGAGACCTCATAGCAGCCTTCCAGTACCTGAAGGGGGCCTATAGGGATGCTGGGGAGGGACTCTTCGTCAGGGACTGTAGTGACAGGACAAGGGGTAACGGGTTAAAACTTAAACAGGGGAAGTTTAGATTGGATATAAGGAGGAAATTCTTTCCTGTTATGGTGGTGAGACACTGGAATCGGTTGCCCAGGGAGGTTGTGAATGCTCCATCCCTGGTGGTGTTCAAGGCCAGGTTGGATGAAGCCTTGTGTGGGATGGTTTAGTGTGAGGTGTCCCTGCCTATGGCAGGGGAGTTAGAACTAGATGACCTTGAGGTCCTTTCCAACCCTAACTATTCTATGATTCTATGATTCTAAGAAAGAGCTAGGGCTGTGCCCTAGAAACCATTGTTATAATTGTCCGGAGTCAATCTATAACTGTTACAGCATGATCCAGAACTTACTTTTGGACTATAATAGACTTAATTTTTTACACTGAGAACCACATAAACAAAGGCTAGATTAGTGGCTTTCCAATCTGATAACATCAAGCATGATTTGTTTTTATACTTTTAATGGGATTTGGTTCAGTTTTGATCTCACCTACAGATGTGAGCCTCAGTGGTTACACAAGGAGAACTATTCACAGCTATTCCTGCTTTTGAATGAACTAACTAGCACTCCAGTGAGTATGTTTATCGTCTAGGAGCACAGAGGCTGGGGTACACAGCTCAAATGGACAATGCTTGAATATTCAAGCTATATGCTATACTTGAGTGAATAAAGAGCCTGGTTGTCCATGAAAATTTATCAAGGACATCCTAAAAGTTTGAATTATTTGTAAACTGAAGGAGCTGGCAAATGAAGTTGCTGAGCCACTGGCCATCATATTTGAAAAATCATGGCAGTCAGGTGAAGTTCCCGACAACTGGAAAAAGGGAAATATAACCCCCATTTTCAAGAAGGGGAAAATGGAAGACCCAGGGAATTACAGACCAGTCAGTCTCACCTCTGTGCCTGGTAAAATCTTGGAGCAGATTCTCCTGGATGGCATGCTAAGGCGCATGAAAAACAGCAAGGTGCTTGGTGACAGCCAGCATGGCTTCACTGAGGGGAAATCCTGCCTGACCAATGTGGTGGCTTTCTACGTTGTGGCTATGGAACCAATGGACAGGGGTAGAGCAGCTGATGTCATCTACCAGGACTTGTGCAAAGCGTTTGACCCTGTCCCCCGCAACATCCTTGTCTCTAAATTGGAGAGACATCAATTTGATGGAAGGACCACTCGATGGATAAAGAACTGGCAGGATGGCCGCTTGCAAAGAGTTGTTGTCAGTGGCTCAATGTCCAGCTGGAGACCAGTAAAGAGTGATGTCCCAAAGGGATCTGTGTTGGGACTGGTCCTGTTCAACGTCTTTGTCGCTGACATGGACAGTGGGATTGAGTGCGCCTTCAGCAAGTTTGCCGATGACACCAAGCTGTGTGGTTCAGCTGATACGCTGGAGGGAAGGAATGTCATCCAGAGGGACCTTGACACACTTGTAGGGTGGGCTGATGCCAACCTTATGAAGTTCAACCATGCCAAGTGCAAGGTCCTACACCTGGGTCGGAACAATCCCAGGCACAGCTACAGACTGGGCAAAGAAGAGATTCGGGGCAGCCGTGCAGAGAAGGACTTGGGGGTGTTGGTCAATGGGAAAATGAACATGAGTCGGCTTCAGTGTGCGCTTGCAGCCCAGAAAGCCAAGAGTATCCTGGGCTGTGTCAAAAGGAGCGTGAACAACATGTCAAAAGAGGTGATCCTGCCCCTCTATTCTGCTCTTGTGAGACCTCACCTGGAGTATTGTGTGCAGTTCTGGTGTCCTCAACATAAAAAGGACATGGAACTGTTGGAACAAGTCCAGAGGAGGGCCACGAGGATGATCAGGGGACTGGAGCACCTCCCGTATGAAGACAGGCTGAGGAAGTTGGGTCTGTTCAGCCTGGAGAAGAGAAGGCTGCGTGGAGACCTCATAGCAGCCTTCCAGTACCTGAAGGGGGCCTATAGGGATGCTGGGGAGGGACTCTTCGTCAGGGACTGTAGTGACAGGACGAGGGGTAACGGGTTAAAACTTAAACAGGGGAAGTTTAAATTGGATATAAGGAGGAAGTTCTTTCCTGTTAAGGTGGTGAGACACTGGAATCGGTTGCCCAGGGAGGTTGTGAATGCTCCATCCCTGGCGGTGTTCAAGGCCAGGTTGGACGAAGCCTTGTGTGGGATGGTTTAGTGTGAGGTGTCCCTGCCCATGGCAGGGGGGTTGGAACTTGATGATCTTGAGCTCCTTTCCAACCCTAACTATTCTATGATTCTATGATGAAAGAGTGAGAATATACATTAAAAAATCCTTCTTTTGTCCTCTTCATATAACAGCATCAACAGTTGAGCTGGTGTGTATGTTGGAGCCCACCAATTGCTAACACTGACCACCAGCAAAGTACAAGTAATTCCCTTGTGGAAAGGGATTGACAGGGAATGATTTATGGCATACAGAGGTGTTTGTGCCACAGTGGTTCCCAGTGTTTCTCCTGAGGTGGCACCATACTGTGGTTTCCTTAGCTGTATGCACTGTCACTAGCTCAGGGATGCTCCTGTAGGTGCAGACTGACCCCTGTTCGTTTGTTTCTCATGTGCAGGGCTCAACTGCAGCAGATACCCTTATCCAAGGAAGAATGCCATCTTATTCTCTCTAGAAGTGAATGACAAACTAGCAGTTTGACTGTAAATTTCCAGGAGATAAATGCTACTCAGATTTTAAACTGCTTTTAAAAAATGCTATTCTTCTAGTGTTCGAGGGCAACAATCTATATAGCTCTTATTCCCTGTTATTTAAGAGTATAGCCATCGATATAACAACTATATTCCCTATATTTACTCTTGTGTTTTTTCTAAGTGAAATGTTTATTTACATCATTAAGGCAAATAAACAAATCCGATAAGCCTCCTTCTACTGTTGTGAAAGACTTCGAAATGGTTAAGCTCCCACTCCTTTTCAAATTTGCTGTTTCCTGATAAAAATGCAAGCCTGTTCAGGATGTTTGTTTTTAATGACTATCAAACTAAACACCTGTAAGAAGTGCCAAATTGTCTATTCTTTTATGTTGTTGAATGCATAGAAACAGCACTGGGATAACTCTTTCAATATTAAAGCAGTATATTTTGTTTTCTCCAAAGGACAAAAAAAGGATTTTCCTATATGGATTGCTTTTTCCCATCTCTTATAACAGCACATACACTTTGACCATCAATGTCACTAACACCTCTGAATCTTTTTGTAAGTAAATCTCTATCTCTTTATAAAATAGTTATGTTTGTTAATTCATCTTCATAACTAAACCTAATTCACACTCTTTTAAAGGATTTGTTTTCTCCAAGTACTAATGGAATGCCATTTGAAATATCCTTTTGGAAAATAAAGACGCTATAAAATCTACATTTTTAAATCTCGTTAACATTTTTTTCTGTAATGGCATTTTAGCAAATGTAGAATGTAGACACACAACACCTTCTTTAATTTTCAAAGACAGTCATATAAGAGAGAGCTGAACAAAAAGAGCCCTCTGCATGCATCACAATTCTTTTCTTGCTGCAGCCATTTCTGATACACTTAGGTGACACATCCATCCTCATTAGCTGTTGTTCTTCTTTACGGGCAGACTATCTTGAAAAATCACCTATATGAAAGCTTACACGGGATAAATATAACCTACCTTTGTTCCTCTAGAACCTTCTACGTGGTTTCTTGTCCCCTTTTCCAATTAGTGCCATATTTTCCAAATCATTAGGGACTTACTATTTAAATTCCTGTGTGTTCATATATGCAAGGGTATGTTAAATTTTATTTTGCATGTATAAAATAGTTGTTACATAGAGACTGAGATATGTTCTTATCTACTTTAGCTGCCCCCAAATTTTTTACACAGTGAGTTCAATAACATGCAAGTATTCCATAATGAAAACGTAAATATTATATTAATATTATATCCTCCATATTACAATCCAGCTTGATGGAATAGATATCTTTCTATAATGTATATCAATTATTTATAAATAAAGCTTTCTAAAATTATTTGCTGCATTACTTTATATGTATATGTGAAATTTAGTAACAAAAAACAGTTCTGAGGAAATCTTTCAAGTATATGTGCGTAGAAACCATTAGCATTAAACATGCTCAGGTATTTGGTTTAATTAAAGATTCATTTTTAAAGGTAACATTTTCAGTCTCATCACCATTATTGTGAATGATCATAGTTTCATGCCTGAATACTTGACATGGCTAAAGAGAACAATAAGCAAACAAGCAAAAATATAAGATGAATTTCAAGAAAAGGTGTACTACTCTTTGACACATATATTTGGAATTACTATTTATTTCCAAAACCAGAGCTACCTGCAATGCATGTGTTCTTTTTCTGTTACATCTAATTTTCCTAAAACTAAGCTTAATTCTTCTACACCTGTTTTATTCTTTGTATGAGAGATCTTACTGCTTCTTACATTTTGAGGAAGTATCTTTCTTCTGCTTTTTGTATTTTGGGCATTGGAGTAGAAAATGGCTTTCAGTTTTGATCTCTACTCTGTTGCATCATTTGTAGAGTCAGTCTTGCATAGGTTTCTAGCTCATTTTGTATAATTTCTGGTTTCTGTTCCTAATCTGTGGTAACAGACTCTGTATTTTGTTAGGGGAAAACATCTACATATATAACAAACATTGCTACAGAAAATCTGCCTGCAGATTTCTCTTCATTCTCACAACCCAGGCTTTTAATAAAACAAGCAGAATGTATATGAACACTGTTGTGTTTCTATGTATGGTTGCATAGCTCATATCAAATTAATCTCATGAATACACATGAAGTTTAAACACGGCAAGGTTTTACCAGCACGCTTTTCTTCAGTTTGCTTTAATGTCTAATTAGAATTCACATCAGGAAAAATGCATGATTTGTCCTTTTTTAGGTTGCTCATTTAACATAAGTACAAGACTATCTCAAGTGACTGTGTATGTCCATTTTTATTCAACAAAGTGATTTTGCGTATTGTTACTGGTATACTGCTTCTGAGGAATACAGTACAGATAGCTCTAGTGGGCCATTTTTAAGTTAATTAGCATGGCAGTGGGAGCTGTCTAGGCATGGTAGCAGAGAGCACCACAGAGACTAAATTACCCTTCTTAGGCAGTTTTTCAGTAGATTAGGCTTCTCTTCAACTGAACTCTTTGCTGTTGCAGCTAGTCTGCTCCTATATGTCTCTGTGAGCCTGTGAAAATCTAGTTCAGATTTCTGTAGTTTGAGATGTAGAGGTGCTGAAAATGCCTCTGACTAGCTCTTGGTCATTCATAAGAGAAGTTGGTTGTAGTCCCACACAAGTTTTATTCTGAAAACTTGGATAAAGAAATTAACAAAAGCAAATACCTCTACTAAATTAGTATTAAACACCTCATAATTTGCATCTCTCCTTGTGAAAACTCTCATGTTAATTAACTTCAAACATCTGAGGACCAGATGATATCTGGTAGTTTGAAAGGAACAGATTCTTTTAGTAGATGAGAAGTCAAAAATTGTACCTGTGCATTCCCTTTCTGTGTGAAGCTCCTATGACACAGTGTCCTGCTGTGCTTTCTCTGTCTTCATCCAAACCATGCTACATCTGTGAAGGAAGAAGGACTGTGGGACAGCATACTTAAGCCAATGAGTTTGTGCAGTTCTGTGTTTCTTATACTGCTAACTTAGTAGAATCTAATTCCTTGGTTACTTGATTGCTACTGATGTAGTAATGTTAGCTCAAGTGGCTAATTTACACCAGAACCAGTGCTAGTTCAAGAGGAGTCATCAGTTGTCATTTTCTCCCCAACAGCTCTTCCCAAGCCCTTCCTTAAGGAATGCATGGAAGACAGTGAAAACCAAGCCTAACTTTATAGTAGTAAGAATGATTTGATGCATATCATCAAGAAGTGCCTCCCTGAAGAAGACACATTCTCCTGTTTCTAGCTTACTGAATACTTACAGTACTTAAAGTTTCATAAGAAATGAAATTGCATAAACTAAAGTAATTTTATGTGATCTGTTACAACGAATTTGGCTAAGGCTAAGTCATACGAAAATTCCTAGGGTACTACTATTCTTTTGTAAGTAACGATGTTGGCCACGTTCCAGGCTTTAATGTTTTCTCTTGGGCATGATAAACTTATAAAAATATCCACAATAAACATTTCCTAACTCTTTTTGGTGATCTTGGACTTGAATGTATACCCACTAGTCTTACAGTATTAGCATTGTGCAGGTTTCAAACCTTTTAGTAATCATTAACTCTGTTATCGTGGTACTTTCTAATTTCTTTTTTTTTTGTCCTGGTAAATCTAATTTCTGGTGTAAGTAGATGTTCATTGATTTCATTTGTACAGGCTGTACTTAAGTAATTGTTTAACATCCTTTCAATTTTCTTATCCTGTCTCTCTCTAATTCTGGGCCAATCACTCTTCCAAAGATGACTTTTCCTCCTCTACCAATTTTACCACAGAAGTGGACAGGATATTCTTAGTCCTTTATGTGAGTTTTTTCCAGAACCATCCTTTATTATACATCCTTTTATGGGAGATGTCTTTATTTTTATGTTTGACTCTGTTCCCCTGCAATTGTCTGAAATTATCCCACTAAAAAATTAAGATATGAATATTAAGCATGTGTTTTTCAAGGGAAGAGAAACTTTGATTCAAATCATAGTTAGAAATATTTCAGAAAATATCCTGGAGAGTATGAAGAAAGCCTTCCTGCCTCCTACATGATTCCTGGATTCTGGGTTAATCTTTTCCAGCACCTTAATATTTATTGATAATGTCTTTTCATTGGATGGCTCTGAAGAATTAAATATGAAAATACACAATAGGGTAGCCCTGCTGCATTTATTTAATAGCAATCAATTAACTTGACTCTGTGACTACATTTTAAGTTTTCTGCATTTCAGAAATTTTTGTATTAAGGCTACAAAATCTTAGCCTCAAAACTGTGAAAGCTAGAGCTGACTCCAGGTTCCAATAGATACCCCTTATTGTGGGAGCAACAGTTGGGGTATCTGACAACTGTCCTGGGTTCACCAGTAGCCGTTTTTCTCCTTCTTAGTAGCTGGTGCAGCTCTGTGTTTTGACTTACAGCCTGGGAACAGAGCTGATAACACCGACTGTTTTTAATTGTTGCTAAGTAATGTTTATTCTGGCCAAGGACTTTCTGAGCCTCATGCTCTGCCGGGAATGAGGGGAGGCCGGGAGGAAGCAGAGACAGGACACCTGACCCAAGCTAGCCAAAGAGTTATTCCATACCACAGCACGTCATGCCCAGGGAGGTAACTGGGAGTTACCCGGAAGGGAACGAGTTCTCTCCAGGGGGGTCGAACTCGTTCTGCGGTGGTATTGTATTCTCTTCCCTTGTTATTTTCTCTTATCAATATTATCATTGGTGGTAGCAGCAGTGATTTGTGTTACACCTTAGTTACTGGGCTGTTCTTATCTCAACCCGTGGGAGTTACATTCTCTCGATTCTCCTCCCCATCCCTCTGGGAACGGGGAGGGGGGGTGGTGGGAGGAAAGAAGGAGGGAGAGAAGAGGCAGGGGGAGTGAGTGAATGAGCTGTGTGGATCGGTTTGAACCAAGACAACAACAAAGAGAAATGGCACACAAAATACAGTTATGAAGTAATAACATTGCCAGTAGTATTAGTGTGAAGCAATTGGAACTATGGAACAATTAACACCACTGGTATTTATATATTTACCTCAAGGTTTCAGTGTTAATTCCTTCCTGCAATGAATGAGACAGTTCATATTATTCAACTTCGTTTTGCTATTCTACTTGATAACTTTTTACACTCTATTCTTTGAAAAGATCCTTTTCCAGTCCTAAAAGACTTCAATAATTTTAAATAGATACAAAAACAGATGCCCCAAAACAAGTTTTGATTTATGATGTCATAATTCTAGATCAGCTTTATTATGAAGTTTATGGTGGTCACAAGATGAAAAGCCTATATTTCCTTTACATTTACTTTTTATCGTTCATCTTAAAAAAGTTATTTGAATTTTTCCTTTATAAATAGCTTTGACCTGTTTTGTTAGTGGATGTTTGCCTTTATAATAGAAATTGCTATTGTAATGAATGCTAATGCATCTTTGTTTCATTCTCACTAAAAAGTCTAATAAACTACTGAGGTTTTTCATAGACACAACATTGTAAAATGGGATAAAAGAGTAGGGAGCTGAGTTTGTGCTGTCCTTTCTCAGGCCTCTGTGTTTTGCATCTCAGTAAACTCAGTATCCAGAAAATCACTTTAGTGATTAGAAAATACCAGTTTTCCATTCTGTTCTATTACATACATCTGCCTAACACAATTACTCGCATGTGCTGGTTTTAAGGATTGTTTTGATGTGTGTGTTTTTCAGTAAGTGACAAGACTTCACATCATAAGGTGCAAGAAGTTGAATCACAGGCTGAGACTGATGGGAGGTAAATCAAAAACAGAGCACTGGAGATAGATAGCTACAAAACAAACTCTTAGGAAAAGAATATAAAACAAAGATGTTTAGGAACTCAGAGTCCCTCTCTTCTGATTTTAGAAATCCTGGAGATACTATTTCTTTATTAATCATTTAAAAATAATGATATAACAGTGTAACAAGGCTAGGAGAAATACAGAAATCATATTTTACTCTGATGTGTTTCTTAGATGAGGAGGCTGCTTGCATGAGATGTTGAGACCTAAGGATCCAGTACTGTAAGAATAATAAGCGCTACTAGACTTGAACTTTGCTAACAAATGGTCGCATTTGTGATTTCTTGTAAATAGATTGGATCAGGACAGATTTCTGATGAATACATTACTGTGCCATTAGTGATATGTACTGTTCACTGTTATGTTTCATTTTTTCTAAAGAAAAAATAAAAAAGGTCTATTCTGGAGTAAGGAGGTATATATTTCATGAAAACAAAGTACCTCATAGAAACCTTTTGGTAAACTTTCAGCGAACCATAGGCCAATATTTGACTATGATGGTTTTTTCCATAATTTTCCTGGTCTCCGTGGCATCCAGCACCTGGGTCGGGAATGGCCTTATTATGTCTTCAGTCTGAGTGCCTACAGAAAAAGAACCCGAGATTTGCTGAAGGAAGGTTTAGGAGGTTTTGGCAGTTTGAAGATGG
The DNA here is from genome assembly GCF_037157495.1 of Lathamus discolor. NCBI lineage: Eukaryota > Metazoa > Chordata > Aves > Psittaciformes > Psittacidae > Lathamus > Lathamus discolor. The sequence continues at coordinate 26,218,040 of NC_088885.1, forward strand.
AATGGTTTGTGCTTCTAGGTTGTCTGCCTTTTGCTTTGTAGCCACTGAGTCCCAGAGTAGATATGGTTTAAGCTACTGCCCAGTACCTTGTCCTAATATTGAGGGCCTGGCAGGTCTTTCTCAGTGAGAGTTCTGTTTGCTGCTGCTAGGTCCCATGACCACCCAGTGAAGGATTATCACAACACTGAGGCACTATTTTATCTCCTTGGGAGGCAGGGACCATGGCAAATTTAGCAGCCCAGGGTTTTTTTTTGGGTTTGCTTTCCCTTTTTTTTTTTTTTTTGAGAAGAAAATAATGTGTTTCTCTAAATTTAAAAACAAAACAAGGACCACCCCACCCCAAAAAAAAAACCAACCACCTTTTAAACAGAAAACTATCAAACTAAGTTTTCAATCTCAGTTGAAGCAAAAGACTTATTGAAAAGTTGGAACCTTTGCAAAAACAAAAATGCAATATTCTGATCAACTCTGTGTGTAGTTATAGTTATTTTGGTTTTCATTTGGTACTGCCGCAAGTCATACGATTGTTGAAGCAATTATCTGTCTTTGGTGGAAACAACTCAGCCTGGGAACAACCCTGTAAAGCACAAAGGGATACTTATGTGAACTACAGTCTGTTTCCTTACTCTCTTTTGTAGATGCAGTTTGGATTTTGGGTCAGAATAGGACAAGAATGGCTGAGTGGTTACTAAAGGTGCACTGTAACAGCACTTTGCTGTTAGTGTGAGCCACTTGAGCTAATCCTGCCATGCCTTTTTGACATTTTGGTGAATTAATACAGCTTTTTATCTCTTCTATAATAACTGCCATTGATAAAAGCCAAATAAGAGTTGTGAGCCATGTAAGAGGCACTTATTAATGACAGCAGAAAAGATTTTATAATACCTCAAGTGACTGACACTAGTTCCTTTCCTGATGACTACCTAACCTCATACAAAGGCAACATGTAGTTGAAACATAACCATGTAAAATCTTACAGAAGCTCTCTAAGAGCAGTACTGGGAGCAAAAATATGTATCCAACTAAAACTGCAATAAAAAAAGCCAGACAAGACATAGCAGTTAGAAGGAGTATTTTTCCTTGACTTTAGGTTTAATGTTTTTCCTATTGTAAGGAAGAAAAAAAAGGCACTCGATTTTGTTTTGGTTTGGTTGTTTTGTTTGGCTGGTTGGGTTTGGTTTGGTTTGGTTTGGTTTTTTGCTGTTGTTTTATTTAATTAATTAATTGCTTTTTTTCTGGCATTTATTAGACCTTGATTCACATGACTCGAGAGTGAAAAGGAGACCTGAAGCTGACTGTCAGCTAGGTCTGGGTGTCTCAGACCTAGCACAGAGTAAGTTGAATGTGCCAGGCAGCTCTGACATAGTAGGTTAACAGAACTGTTGGTGTCCAGACTCACCACACATGCAAAACCGACTCTTTTGACTGTACAGGGTGACATACCATGCATGTAACTTTAAGGCTCCACTCATATAAATTAGTCTTCTATGCTGTTTACTTCCTGGAGCTGGATGAGAAGCTCAGAATATCCCAGGCCTGTTAAAATTATCCTAATATTACCCGTGTATGTTTTTATATATACTATTAAAAAATGCTAGCATACACCCAAAAGGTGTCATAAAAGTTGTCCATGCAAAAGTTAAAAACATAAAGCAGGCAGCTTTCAGAAATTATTAGGTACTAGAGTTTTATCTTCAGGATATCCATAAGAAATGAGAACAGCTCTGTTTTGTTTTGTTTTGTTTTCTGGTATTGAAGTGTTTGATTCATGCAATTGTGTTTTGGGTGGGTAGTGAAGCCATTTCCCGAGCAGGAATTACTTCCAGTTTGTTATAGGCATTTCAATTAAACCTAAGTTGAATTGAGTTGTCAGTAAAATTGGATGTTACTTTTTTTAGTTCACCTCTGGACAGTTAAATGTTATTGCTTTAAACAATGTGCTTTGGCTACTGTTGGGTGCTTATGGCTACTCTTGGGTGCTTATAGCTATGATACGTAAACAGAACGGACCAAGACAGTCCCTAGTGTAATTTACTGGAATCCAGCACTGTCACACAAAGAGTGAATTTGGTCAATGTTTTGGCATTAACAGTAAAGGTCCTTTCTGCAGTTTGCCCTAAGTCTAGGAAGTGTGTTCAAAAAGTTTTCCATTTTATTTCTCTTTTGATGGTCACATTAACTCTTATTACACTGTTGGTACTTACCTTAGTGGAGTGTCTGTGGGTTTTCTTTATAGTCAAAGCTTTCCATCCCTGGACATCTATAAGTAACTCTATTCACCACACTTCCTTCTGCAGCATTTGAGTTATGTTTCAGAGCTAAGACAAGTGTTAGTTGTGTGTTCTGCAGATGGATTTGTGGTTCATTTTCGTTCACTTCAGGAAGGTTGCCTTTTAAGAAGGGCTTTCTACTCGGGACTCTCCATTCCAATTAGTTCCATCTGCATGTTCTCCCCTGCACCACACCTTTGATAGGGCACTTATCTGACTTTTCTTATCAAAGTGAATTCACTACTGTAGATGCAGGGCTTTTGAAAGAAGAGGCTGCTGCTGAGAATTGTCTTCTAATATTTGTTTCTGAAATAGATGTCGCAATAAAAAGAGAAAAAGTGCTAACTGCATATTTTTTTAATAAAAGGGTTAGTATTTATGTTCTTGGGAAGTTATGACTCATTTGTATATTATTTAGGACTTCATTTTTGTAAGTTACTTTCTGATTAGTTATTGATTATAATCAGAATGCTTATAGCAAAATGTGCAATATAACTAATAAGCAGGTATTCTGCAGATGAAGAGAATACATAAATATAATTTTGATGCACTTTACACTTTCTATTTATTGAACTTTGTCACAAATGGCAAATTGCACCAGGCCATTGAAAATATAGCAGTAGAAGTTTTCAGTATTTCTGTAAGCACAGAAAGAGCAGAGCCTTACAAAAAGGTCTTGTTTTTCAATTTCCAAAGTCAAAGCAATAAAAAGCACTTCAAAATATCACTTGCTATCTAACTTAGTCCTGTGGTTAAATTTCATGCATTGACGTAAAACTGTTACAATGGGGAGCTGCCTCATCAGTTCCCACCAGCCAGCAAGGGTCACAGGATCAAATAGGTGAAGAAAGCTTATGAGGGGCCACCGAGGGCTGTGTCACCTAGGAGAATCCCTGGTCAAAGCACATTTCCCAGATTCATGCTGATGTTGCTATTCTGTCCCCGTCAAGCCACCTGGGGTTCAGATAGGAGCCTACTGTTAAGACAAGAAGCAGTAGGTATTTGTCCAGTGTGGGTGCCTTCATTCCTGGGAGACAAACAACTTGAGAGCTCTGCTGTGGACACTATAAAAGGCTCCTACTTGATGAACAAAGACACTAAAGAGAGGAGTAGTACAACACACAAAGGATTGATGTTGCCTAGCCCCAACAGCCTGTGGGAAAATAGAAGTGCGCTGTAGAACTGGTCACAGAGTGAAACGTGCTCATTTGATCCAGGCAGTATATCTGGCTGCTTTTTAGATGTCTTTTCATGTTTAATATGTGTTTACTAGCAGCAGGCATGGAGGTCAAAAATATATCCCAAATTTATTAAAGGGCTCCCCTGAAGTTAATGAGAATATTTCAATAGATTTTGCTTAAGACATTCTATATCAGTGAGTTAGAAATCTGTTTTCTACCATGGGTTTTGGTCAGTGAAATTATGCCAGGCTATAAGAAATATATAAATATTTACAATGTAATCTTTCTCATGAGATGCTGTTGCATTAATATTCACTATAAATAGGAATCCTACTGACAAGATTATATAAAACTTTGTCAAAACCAAATTTGATGTCTAAAGAAGACAATGGAAATCAAATCTAAGGTGAAATTTTTTACCATTAACAGGAGCTCCAGAACGTTTGTCCTGGTTTCAGATGTAACAGCTATTTTTCTCTCCTTCCTAGTAGCTGGTGCAGTGCTGTGTTTTGGCTTTAGTCTGAGAACAACGCTGATAACACACCAGTGTTTTAGTTGTTGCTAAGTAATGCTTACTCTGATCAAGGACTTTTCAGTCTCTCATGCTCTGCCAGTGAGGAGGGGCACAAGAAGCCAGGAGGAAGCAGAGACAGGACACCTGACCCAAACTAGCCAAAGGGGTATTCCATACCACAGCACATCATGCCCAGTGTATAAACTGGGGGTAGTCACCTGGAAGGCCCAGATCACTGCTTGGGTCAGGGTGGGTATCGGTTGACGGGTGGTGAGCAACTGCATTGTGCAATACTTGAGTTTGTTAATTTATTTTCTTTTCCCCTTTTAGTTTTATATTCTCTCCTCTTGTTATTTCCCTTATCATTATTATTATATGTGGTAGTAGTTCTATATTATACTTTAGTTATTGGACTGTTCTTATCTCAACCCTGTGGGATTTACATTCTCACAATTTTCCTCCCCATCCCGCCCAGAGGTGGGGGGAGGACTGGGTGGGGGTGAGCAAGCGGCTGCATGATTCTGAGTTATTGGCTGGGCTTAAATGATGACAGCATTTCAATTGAATAAAAAATTATCAAAACCTTCTTTTTTGGAAGTATATAATCTTTTTTTCTGCTGCTTTTAATTTGCATTTTGAATCCATTGAAGCATAGAAAGTAGAAGTGAAAACTGAGGCATAAACCAATTGCACTCATAACACAAATGGTAACTTGTAAATTAACATGAATTTATTTCAGGGAGAAACCAAATCTCCTTGAAAATTACATATTCTTTCATGAACTTTATCCAAACTTTTCAGCTTCCAATGAAGAAAACAAAAAACAACAGAAAATAAACCAGTGGCTAAATATAGCTTGAATTCTGAAGTAAAATATGTATACTTGCCTTGTTAATAAAAAAACCCTGAAAGCAAAAGCATATGCACCTCTAATGCAGACTCCATCAAGATGCTCACACTGAACAATTTGTAGTTGACGCTTTTTACCACTTGATGCATCTCTGTTAGTTGATTCAAAATTCATGGCATGTCTTCCCTGCGTCTTAGTTATGAAATTGTTCAATGGCAGTCATAAACCCCTGACTACTAGATACAGTATCTGTGAAAGCTTTTGAAATTACCTCTTGAACATATTAGAAGCTATTTATAAGGCAGATGAAGAAATTATTTTATTTACTGAAAAAACAGAACTTTATAACTATATAGGTTTTAGCTATCCTAGCCAATAGAAAGAGGGCCATGGTATAAGTTAACAACAGGGTAAAATGATGTAAAAAATGGCTGATAAATTAGTTTCATATGTCTCAGTGCCAGACTATGGAAGAATTTAAGTCTCTCTAGTCTGTGGATCTGGCTTTGTTTCCATCCCCCTCTGCAGAACTCATAAGACACTAACGCATAACCCCAGACGATGAGTCCCAGACTAGATGATCATTCCACATTCTCATTTTGGAAAGTGCCTGCCCATTCAATTAAAATAAATGAGGGCTTTAGGATTTTAACTGTTATTACTCTATGTGGACTCCCCTATTTTGTATGAGGAGGAGAAATCATAAATGCAAAGAAAAAAGTTTTCGAAATGCTTCGATTTAATTTCAGTCTGTACTTTATATGAGCCCATTTGTTGGATTTAGGAGAGGTCTCATTAGCTGATTTGAAGGTGGGTTAGTGCTTTACAGTTTCTTTTCACTTTCTGAAAGCTTCATATCTCATTTCATCATGTCACACTTTTCATTTCTAGCAGAGGTAAACCTAGACAACTTCTGTAAGTATACAATAGTTGATGGAATGTAGTAAGTGAAATTCATATCATTCACAACCATAGATTCACTGAATCATATCCTTACCAGTGTTTTCTAAGACAAAGCAAAAAAAACTTTTCCATGGATGCAGTAATTTAAATTGCCAAACACTGTTGAATTGACTCCACTTACACATTCACAGTTTAATGACTTTTCCCTATTATTCCTGCATTGGTTCTTAGTTTGAGGATAAATGATTTGTAGGCTCAGTATCTGTATCTCTACGAGAATGCTGTATATTTTCTGTACTTTCTTTTTAATTTAAGCATTTTTAGTACACACACTAGGGCTGACAAAGTACGACTGGATGGCTATGTGGTGTCTGGGACTAACATCAGACCATCAGATACTTCTCAAAATCATTGATTGGTACAAGGAATGCAGTTACCATTATGACACTGTAGGTATGTATATTATACACTATAGGGGATGGAGATTTCCTTGTATATACTTTAAATTTTAAAAGTCTTCAGAGCTAGAAAACCCTAGTCCTAGAAAGTAGCATAGTTACAATTAATTTATATTTTTAAATTAATTTCTTTAACCTTTGCCTGAAAGGGATCAAAAGAGATTAAAAATCTGGACATCTAGAGACATAACAATGCCTGTACTGGTATACAAGAGAACTTCCCAAAATTCTCCCTAAATATTATTAGCTTGCTAATCTGTTCTAACAGTCCAATGCTAAAACAAAACAAAAAAAAAAAACCCAACCCAAACCAAACCAAACCGAACCAAACCAAACTAAATCAAACCAACCAAACAAACAAAAAAAAAACCTCCCCAAAACCCAAACCCCCAAATATCTGAAGATTTTTAACACTGTATAGCTGTAGATCTATGCTCAATTTGCATTTTGAGGTGTCAAGGCTGTCTAACAGTATAACAGAGTATGAACTTAAGAGAGCTATTGATTATTTTGACTTTTTACCATCTGGGACTGCTAAATAATATTCCCCTATACAGTAAGTAAAAAGAAATAGGATCCGTGTTCATATTATTTGTGAATAATATACATGAGTACATTTGTTGTAACTCTTACATTTTTCTATTAACTTGCACCCATGTGTAGTAGATACTGGATCTTTTAGATGGTGTGGGTATAGTGAGTTCTCCTAACAGTGAGCACATACAGTTTTATTGCAGGAAAAAATATATTTTGAAGGAGACCAGACTGTGAAATGCTGTGGGGAAATGCATGAGGCCATGGTGAACATCTGTGGTAAGAAGTTATTTGGGCTTGGCTGTATGTCAGCCAAAATCAGGGCAATGTGAGAGACAGATAAACTAAAATCTTTTGATGCCTTCATGACAATGCTTAGTTCTGAGACTATGTACTCTAAAAATTTCCTTTATTAAACATATATCTTTCAGGCATACCTGTGTGTTAACAGTAGAGCACTGCCAAGCTGCTAATTGGAAATTCATCCTGTAGGTTATGTGTTTTAAAATCCAAACAACTTTTATAAATTAGAATAGTTTTCAGCAGACTAGTAAAAGTCAAAGCTTCATGACAAATTTGGTGTGTCCATCTTTTCTCTGATAGGAAAGGTGTGTATTTTCTCTCATCCACTCAGTGGCAACTGATTGAAAGACGGTGGTCAACCATATCTAGTTCTCACATGGAAAGGAGTGACATTACTATAAACAGCTAAAGATAATCCCTTAGTTACAGTAGCATCAGTTTACAAAAGTAAGTAAGGTATGATGTTCTCCAAATTTTTTTTGGTGCTATACTCGAATGCTCTGATTTATAGTTGCTTACTGTTGTGAGAAAGATTCTTACAAAATCACATACAGTGCTAAATAAAATTGCAAAAAATTCAAAACTGAGACCATATGATAAGCTTTTGGAGTGATTTTTATACAGTTTCAGTCCCTTTGTCCTATAATTCAGATGATTTTGTGGCAGCATGTCACACAATTTAGAAAAGAAAAAAGCTAAAAGGGTAAAACAAACATGGGGGCATGAATATCTTCTAAGATCATTGTACATATTCTTATTGAGTCAAGAGTGGGTATATAAAAAAATAAGTCAAAAGCCACAACAGATTGTAGAAAAGTGCAGGAGATTTTAAAATGCAAGAGCAGAAGTTGTGGCTAGCAAAAGTCAAATTAAATAGAAAAGATAGATGTAAATAATACCAAGGCAAAGCAAAAAGATTTTGAAATGTATCTTCCTTAAATCTTTTTCCAACACAGAAAAAAAAAAAAAAAAAAGCTGGCAGCCTGCCAGGGTTTCTGTAGGTCTCGTGTAGAGATCAAAATCTAAACTGAGTTCTCAAGGAGGATGAGGACACCACAGAATGCCAGAATGAATTGTTTGACTCAGTTCTCAGTTTAGAGAACCTTACATCAATCTAGACCTATTCTCCAAGGGGGATAGGACAAATGAATCAGTTTGTGGTGCCATCATCTAAACTATTTGAAAGAACTGACAAAACGAACATTAAGATCTCCATGACTAGATATTTTTTGGCCAAAAGTTCTAAAGAAAACACTGTATGAAAACTGCCAAAGTATGAGTCATGGTTTGTAATTTATCTACTGAAACAGCCTTGCACTAGAAAAGAAGAGAGATTGTGAACACCATAACACACTAGAAGGTTTCAAGGGAAAATTTAGGGAACTGAAGGCTAGTAAGCTTGAGGTTTGTAATGGGTAAATTGGTTGAAACTATAGTAAATAATCAGTTGTGTAGACACTTCATACAGTGATAAAGAATCATATGGCTTTTCTGAAGGGAAACCACATTTATTAATCTACAAGAGTTCTTTGAGGAATCAAAAGCCACATGATAGAATATTTGGTTTTACTCATATTCAGGAATCTTTCAAAATGTTTCTTAGCAACGGATCTTAACCAGACACAGAGCAAAGGAGTCGCTCCAAGGGATTAAATAAAATATAGAAAAAGGGATTTTCATTTGTTTTGGAGAAAGGAAGATATTAGGGGAATCCCAAAGAGAGATGCTCTGGATGAAGTTGTATTAACTGCATTCACAAATAATATGAAAAAAGAAAATTATAATGACAAATTTGCTGATAATGCAGTTACTTTAGGTGTACAACGCTAACATTCAAAAGATGAAAATTTTTGAATGCCTGAGTGGCATTATAGGAGGGTTTTTTGTTTGGTTGGTTAGTTTGGTTTGGTTTTTTTTTTAATAAATGCAGAACAGTCACCCTGAGGAAACAGAGCCCTGAATATGTATGAATGATGGTGAACTCTATCTTCTTTCTTGCTAAAGAAATGTTAGAGTGCATCTGAATTGTTTCTCCCAGCAGACAATTCTGCATTAGAGTTTATAAAGAAAATTACACAGAATGGGACAGAAATCCTTACACCCAAGCAAATTAGAAATTAAATACATTCATTAATATTATACACTATTTCAGTCAATCCCCTCTAAAAAGCAATATATTTGGATTTGATAAGTTACAGAGAAATGTAACCTGTATATTTAGACTTATTGAATGACCTTGCTATAGGAATCATAGACTCTTAGAATAGTTAGAGTTGGAAAGAACCATAAGATCATCTAGTTCCAACCCCCCCAGTAAGAAATTAAGAAGTAGATTAGAAATCAGCTTGAAAGAGAGACCTGATAGAACAGGGTATTTGATAGAGTATTTGTTATTAAATACTTTGTTTCTTTTTGAATAATTTATTAAAAGCTATTTGGATGCCAAAAGAATAATTGTATTAAATGGAAATAAAGACCAATCATTACTTGTAACAATGAAGATGTTCTTACTTATGATATATTGAAGTTGGATGGGTATATCAAAGGAATTGTCATAAAGAGGTTCTTACCTTTTATTTTATGTGATATCTCTATAGAAAGTGTTACTATTCCCTTTTCAAGTATAATTTTGGGCTAAAGGGATGACTTTTTTGACTTGCAATGGCTGTTGGCATGCCTTATTTGAGTGTTAAAAAGTAAAAATACTTGTATAGTCATTGAACTGGTTAGCCATTTTTATGAAAATGTCATAGAAATAATTTTCTTTTTGAGAGGCAGATATGCATTCCTATAGATATGAGTGCAGAAACTAGTTAGGGATTTGTGTTTTTATGGAATGGTATATTGCATATTTCTGTTTTAGAAATAGTTCATCGTGTATTGCTGTGATGCACAAGATGCCAGATGTACTTACATGAAGAGTAATAGATCACAGTTGATAAGCACCAGCCAAAAGCCCAGTGTAATCCCTGTTTCTCAATCATCTTTGATGCAGAATAAGATGCAAGTAATTCAAACTGATAGCTTAGTCTATATTGAATTTTATTCCTAGAAATGACAGTGTTCAAAAGAGTTCAGCCACATGGTCAGGGGTCAGGAAATCCTTTTATTCTTCTTGTCTTGTAAAGAATGAGAACAAGAAACTTATATTTTTTTGCCAAGATAGATAATAACAAAATGATGATGAAAACATGCCAAAATATCTCTTGGTGTCAGTAAATAACAGTGTTCATAAACATTTTGACTCCATGGGCTATTTCAATTAGACTGTGTAAAATGCTTAGCAAACATGGGTAAAATTTCCCTAGAAGAGGTACAGTTTACTGCAACTTCAACAGAATATGGTAAAGTCTGCCTTGTAAAATCTTCAGCTTGTCTCACCACACGACACCACATTCATAGGGTTAATGCAGAGTTATGTAATACAGTCATACAAAGTATGAACTGGTTCTTTTGAGGATACCATTACAGGCTTTTTCAGCTTTCTTCATACTGAAAATGCAAGATGACTATTAAAGTGTAATGGCACAGAACATCTTGGTAAAAAAAAAAACAAAACGTTTTACAGTATTCTTGTTTATAAATTATATTTATTGCCTTTGTATTCTTATAGTGTGCTGCTAAGTCAATTGAAATGCAAGTGCTAATGAAATCTCTACCATAATATGTTCATTCTTTTCTTACACCAAATAAGTCTACTACAAGATGTAAATGACTTACATATATCTGCTGCTCAGGTTTTATTGTTTTGGGTTAATTTATTGACTGTAATATTCTTAATGAAAGTAATGACTCTTCCAGTAGTTTGTATACTCATATATTGCAATTTTATTAAATCATGCTGTGAAAGTTCATACAGGCTGCTCTAAACATTCCTGAAGTTTCATTTTATATTTAATATATAAATGCAATCTTCCAGCAGATTATCAGCATAGTATATTTTGCTATCCTTTGCTCTTCCTAATTTGTTCACACCAGGGTATAGCTAATGTACAAGGGTACTTTTACAGTGAGGGCTGTAGCATTTTTCTGCATTTCATTAGCACAAACCGTTGCAAACACAGATCAAAATCTACAAAGCAGAGCCAGCTCAGCACACACAGTTTGGTTTTGTCTTAAATATACTTCATTTTTTATGGAGACATAGTGTAAATTTAGTATCCCAGGGAAAAAAAAAGTTAAAAAAAATTGTTATTTGTCAGCTAAATGAATGGCTTTTACTTTAAATGCTTAAATTGAATCTTTTCAGGAAGAATTAAGAAACAAAAAAATCCAATGACTAGAATCCTTTGACCTGCCTCACAGAACTGTAAAATTCTGATTATAAACCACATGTAATCTAAACTAAGGTAATACAGCTTTACACGATCAAAATCTCCTAGAACTCTTTTGTTGCATAAACAGCTTGCATTTTCTCTTTTATTAATATTAAACTTCTTGCTCCGTCAATAAGGGCAGCTCTTACTTCTAAAAACATTGTTCGAACACTAGTTATAAAGCATCAGACTTCTCCTAACATGGAAAAATTACTAGAAACTAGCGTACAGATTTTTTGGCCTGAAGGCCAAAAAAGCGAGTTATTGCTGACAGAGGATACAGAAGGCAATAACAAAAAGAGCTTCTGGTTCTGGCCACTGGACTCCATTTAAATCTAGAAGAATCAATTTTAATAGAAAATGAAGAATGCTAAGAGATGAGCTTACTGCCTGTACCCTGTGGGGGACCCACGCTGGAGCAGTCTGTTCCTGAAGGACTGCATCCCACGGAAGAGACCCAAGCTGGAGCAGCTTGTGAAGACTTGCAGCCAGTGGGAAGGACTCACTTTGGAGCAGTTTATGGAGGACTGTCTTCTTAGGAGGGACCCCATACCAGAGCAGGAGAAGAGTGTGAGGAGTCCTTCTCTGAGGAGGAAGGAGCCGCAGAAACAACATGTGCTGAACTGATCACAACCCTCATTCCCCATTCCTCTGTGCTGCTGGGAGGGGTGAGGTAGAGAAATCCAGAATGAAGTTAAGATCAGGAGGGTTGAAGGGAAGGAATTTTAATATTCGTGTTTATTTCTCATTACCCTACTCTGATTTAATTTGTAATAAATTAAACTGATTTCCATGCATGGATTCAGAAATTAGTGTGATATTTCCTTATCTCAACCCATGAGCTTTTCATCATATGGAATGATAGAGCCTTTCATCCCACAGTGATAGTGCAGCTTGGTGGGCACCTGGCATCCAGCCAGGGTTCACCCACCGCAGTATACTACTATGTATCAATGAAACCAAACATGTTTTCAAGATACAGTGGTGTAACCTGCATGAATATCCACAAAAGATGAAAAAAAAATAAATACGTGCACAAAAATCCAAATCCCTCTGGATTTCATGGGAATGCCTGTGATATCTTCAGTGAACTTGGGATTCGGCTGCCATAGCTTGGTGTAGGGTATGGTTCTCTATACTTTGGCATGGTCATAAATATGATTTGATCACAATCACATTAGAGGTCATGGATTGTCTGGTAAGTGTGTTTTCCTCTGAGATATGACTTGGAGACATTATGAAACACAGACTGCCCACTTTTTAGAAACAACACCTGCAATATAATTTGAAGCTATCTCTATGCAAAATCAACTTTCTGAATAGCTTAAGATAAACAGTTTCAGGTTTTCAGTCTAACTGCCAGAAACAGTTTGTCTATTTTTGTTCTCTGTCTCCAACAAAAGGACAAATGCAGCAACACAACATTGTCTCTAAATGTTGAAAACACCTGGAAAATATTTCAGTGTGGGAAGTTTTCTCAGAAGAATTACTTAACATATCACATCTTTGTTCAGAATGCATCCTTCTATTTTCCATATTAAATTATTTCAGAATATTGGTAGTTGACTGAAGGAAATTGCTGTCAAAAACTGTTTAAGAAACAAGATATAGGCACTGTTTTTAAACTTGGGGCTTCTCTCTAAATTCTTTCTCAAAAAAAAAGAGTCATTTGACTCTGCATATTGGAGTCTTCGCTTCCTTTAATTCAGTCACTGGGTATATCTGTGTGTCGAAGTCAGAGACTGATGCCTGTGAATGTCTGTAAAACTAAGCTTGAGCTCCCAAAGAAGTTTAGGAATCCAAATCCTGTCACAATAGTACTATAAGGAATCTTTGTTTTAACTATCTAAAATATATGAAGAACAGCTCTAGTGGAAAAAGCTAGTCATGCTTTACAAAGAGCTGGAATACTTATCAAACCAGAGTATTTCTGAGAGAACATGAGAAATATTTTGATGTGATTCACATTCTATTCAGAAGAGGTATGTATATTTTCTAAATACTTGTAGCACTTTTCATCTTCATAATTGCTTTCCTGACATTAATTAATCCTTATAATGGGGTGGGTGATAAATTAAGGTGGATGAAGAATTCACAACAATTAATTTTTCTAGGAAATATAGTTATTTTCCTGACTATGAAGTGTTCAGGAACAGACAGGGAGTTTTACTGACATTTGTACTTCACAAAAATTGTATTAACATCATGTGCAAATGTAATTGAATCAAGAGATTTCTTGAAAAATGTTTAATGTGGCTGGGATTGATATAGAAGCTTCAAGAAATTAGTTGTCTAATTCACATTGGTATTGAATCAGCAACACTGTCAGGCTCATCACACTTAATCTGTACATGTCCTGTCCCCGTTAATGGACAGAGACCTGTCAATGTACCAGCATCTCTTTTAAGGTTGGTTTTGGTGACGAAACCTGGGCTTGTCAGTCGAATTGGAGCAGTGACAAACGTCCCATTGGTCTTTGATATGCAGGACTGCGGAACTCAAACACAGAACATGTCATGGTGTGAAGCTCACTTTCAGTCAAGATAGCAACAAGTAGCACCCAATTTAACAGTTCTTAGGTTTAACGTTTGTGGAAAATTTCTGGCTGCTCTTGATGTTATCCAGTACTTGTAGCCTCATCATTGAGATTAGCTGATCATGTTACACCGCCCTTCAGTACCTGCTACAGCTGCAGGTAATGTGATATGAACTACTGCTACTGACTCTAACACACTTTGTGAGAGCCTGACCTGATAGTGACCTACGCAATATATAGCTGCTTGCGCTGCTTTGAGTCAACTTGCTTGGCAGTGCTGTTTTAAATGTTAATGTCAGGAAAAAAACAAAGAGATATTCCATTGCTGACAGAATAAAATAATTATTTTTATTACAGCACTTTAAATACCAGGTGAGCTATACATGGAATAAAGCAGGAAGGGTACATGCGGTCTCATAAATATGGCATGAGAACTGTGCTACTAGCCACAAAATCACATTATGGGAAAAGAGAATATGTAAGGCTGCCTGATTTTGTTAAAGTAAGCATTTCACCACTTAAGAAGATTCTTCATTCTCTGATGGCAAAAAGTATCCTTCCCCTTTAAAAGTGCATCTTCTGTAATAGTCAAATATCATAAAATTTCCATGCTAAGAAAGAATCACTCTTGTATGTGACAATAAATGCAGGCAGGTAAATGCTGTGGTTTCTTCACAGCACTGAGGTGAATTAGTTACAAAAGGAAAGTAAATAAATAAGGATGCTAGCAAACCTTGGCCATCTATCTGAGGTGCCCAAGTCAGAGGTCCACTCAATGAAAGGAGACAGGCACCTGTAAAAGAAATTTTGCATATTGCCAACAGACAGTTCGTGTCATTTATTTCTTTTTGCTTACTCTACAGAGATCTAAAGTTCACTGAGTTCTTCCTCAATTAGGTGCTTCTCTTGGGTAAGAGGTGAGAGGGTATAGAGCCTCTCTGTAAGCTTGCTCTGATTTGCCCAGAGCTGCCAGAGACCTGATTTCCTGATGCTGCAGGACTTTGTCCCAGACTGCTGCAACATGACAGCATGCTTCTGGAGGAAGGAGATTCTTCTCTTCATAGTGCTCGCAGTAGCAAATGAATAAAAACCAAACCCAAACCTATAACAGCAGGCGTTAAATACTTCTTCTTTTTTTTTCTATTATTTGCAAAAAAGACAAAAAAAATTGCACTGAAATCTTTGAAATTCAGAACACATCCTTTGAAATCTTGTCTTTAAATGACATTCAAAGCTTCTTCTTAGCTTTTGATTTTTCTGTTACTTTAAAGTGATCAGTGATACATACTTTGTCATCTTCAGTATGTACCTTTCCAGTACCAGAACAAAAAAAAAGATTCCCAGGATGAAATCAGAATGACCCTGGCTTTACCCTGTGGTTGAGAGAAGGGTTTAAACCTAGTCCAGTGCTAGCCATGGAAAATGGAAAACAATTAAATGTTGCCTAATTGCATTATCTCCCATTTTTTTTTAAGTTAATAAAAACATAATCTATTTGTACCTGCCATTTGTCTTAGGAAACAGCAGAAGATAATGAAAATATTTTGCTATCTATTTTCAAATTATAAGCTGTTGTTTCCAAAGAAAGTCAAAACCCATGTATATTATCACATTATTGTTCTCCAGGGACTGCAGTCACTATAGTGATTGTAATTACATGGCTTCATTAACTTTCTACATTCTACCTGTTATGGGGGTTTCACATTAAGAAAATTTGCATATACGGGAAATGAACGTCGTTTGCAAGGAGCTAATGTCATTAAACATCTAAGCAGCCTCTCTCAAGTAAACAAGGAATTTTCTCTAGATATCCTTTTAGTGTTTAAAACCAATGCAGTCACAACTGTCACTTTAAAGAAAAACGTATAAAAAGGATTTAGAGTAAGCAACAACCATCTTAACATAACTGCTTTAAAACTGGAAACAAATTACTCTCACATTTATTATAATTCATAATCAGGTGTAATAGCCTTCTGTCAGGTTAATACTAGCTCATGTTAAGACACTGTATGTGTGTTTATGATATACTGTAACCAGTGACCTATATTTAAATAGAACATGCAATGAGAACTGTAATTGACTAATTTCTGCTATTAATGGATTATATATAAAAATAACTTTCCATTTTTACTTCTAAGTTACAAAAAACTATAAGAACAGAACACTGTGCTGTATTAGTGGGAACACAAACATTTTGTAGTCCATCACATTTTCCTCTCACGGGCTTGGTGCAAGAGCACCAATGCCAAAAGCGGGGTGGTGGGGTTGGGGGTGGGCGTTTGTTTGCTTCACCCAGTTCTGACTGAGAATACCAATCTGCTGACTTCAGTAGATGCAAGAATTTAGAAACTGTTTGTGGTCTGAAGCCTTTTGCCTTGTCCAAAACTGTTACCGTAAGATTACACTTTAGTATAATAGTCCATGTGTGCCTATGTCTTTTGAAGAGTCTGACCTGATTCTGATTTAATACCATTCTATTTTGTGAGTGCCTCTAACACTCTTCTCACTGTCTCTTGTCTTGACTGTGATGATCACACTTCTGAGACTTTTCACTGTATACCAGCCCAGGGGATAGCATAGATGCAGAGGCATCAGGAAATTACAGTTAAGAAACACCCAGATCTCTCCTTTCCTTAGCCCAGGACATACATGTAAGATGTCCAACAATGGCCAGATTATAGGCAATAGTAAAGTCATCCTTTTGAATGATGTGCTTACTGTTTTCTCTATGATACCTTCCACTACACCAGGTTTCTCACCTCCAAGTAGGTCATGAGCTCCCTGGGGATAGAGTGAGATGGAAACGTGCTAAGCAAAGTGTTCATGCCTCAAGAGATACAGTATGAGGAGTTATGGTTGAGAGATGAAGTCCCCTCCCCAGTATTCAAACCCTTCTTCCAAAGAGCATAAGATAACCAATACATAACTTTTTGAGTTTAGACTTTTTTACCTTGCTCACCTATCTTTTTCATTTCAGGATTGTCAGTTATTTCTCATCTGTTAACTCATTTTTTTTGGTATGTATGTCATTCCATGTTTTCCAGTTAGTGCAACCAAATTATTCTCACTGGTTGAATGAAGTTTCTTCCAAGTCAGAGTCGATTTCTTGTTTGCAACAGTTCACATTAATGTTTTTTCCTACGCTTAAATGTCATTTCCTTTTGCAATATATTCTTCAATGTACATGATGTTGCATAGAAATAACTCCCCAACTGCATATTGCAAGCATTCACTGTATGAGCAAATGTTGGTTTCTTGGACTGCAACTATTAATCTGATCTTTGTCACTGGAAGTTTATGGTGCAAAACCTTCCTTGTCTGTCTCAGTTAACTAATTTTTCTTCTCTACATCTTGCTTTGCTTTATTCCCTTACTTAGGAAATATTTATTTCCCCAAACACCCCCTCTCCGCCTTCTCAGCAGTTATATTCCTTTCCTTTAACAGCTGTTCTTAAGGAATTTCAGTGCTGTATAGTTATTTGTGAGCTAGAGTGTTTTACTCTCTTGGTACCTGCTGTCTTTACTTGAAGCCTCTAAACCAGTAATTGGTAACAAGTTTCTCTCAGTGGGTTTTACACACAGCTGCAAGGCAGAAAATAAACAGTTCTTTCAAGTCTACACTCTTAGGATTACAGCTGTATACTTTCCCAGCTTGCTAATGCAAATTTTAAAGAGATATAATCCATTTCTATTAACAGATTTTTAAAATCTTTTCCACAGTTGAGGCAGGACTTTGTAATGACAGTTGTTAAATATGACATCAGAGTAATATTCTTCCTAATTAAAGTATCCTTCTTAATTAAACTAGTAACTGGTATGTAAGTTCAACTTTTTATCAAACAATAGATCACAGTCTCAATTTTTTTTACTTACTATCATTTCTTTCAATATTATGGCAAGAATACCCAATGTATTGTTACTTGCAATTATTTCAATGTTTTAAAAAAAGAACAGCAGGAAGAAGATTAAAGTATGATTAGTTTTGATCAGAATTTTCTCTTCATGCTTTTTGAGGAGAAATTTTCAAGTATGAATAGCATTTAGGTGGAATACTTTTCCTTTTACTAAAATATAAATGTTGGTAACACCAAAAATATGAAAGTCAAAAGCATCTTCAGCTAAAATGTGCTGCCCTTTTCCTCTTATATCTTTGACCAAAAAAAAAAAAATAAATTTTTTTTGGAGAGTGGAGGAAAGGAGAAATAAATGTTTATTCACCTATTCCAGTCTTAATAAGCCTGGTCATGATTTAATACATGAAAATATATGTGTTTTGTTGAAAATATGACATATGCAAAAACTCTGTGTGTATATATATATAGGAGAAAAATAAATTGTATTTATACACCTTTTGCAATTAATCTTGAGATTTTATTTTTATGTGGTTTTTTTTTTTTCCTTCTAAGGAAGCCTTTTCAAGAGGTTTCACTGAATTTTCTCTCAAGCTATTCCAGTATTGGCATCTGGGGTTTTTGGGGTTGTCTGGGATTTTTTTGCAGAATAAAATAGTAATAAAAGCTCTTGTTGTTTAAGTTTTTTATGTGACTGTTTCATCTCTTAATAATACTCCAAAAGCTTATTTAACAGGTTCAAAAACTATCTGCAATGTAGTTTGGATGGGTATGCACATCAAACTACTAAAGTCTTGCGATATTGGGGAAATAACATGGTTAATCCAACCACAAATACAGTAGCAGGAAAAAAATTATTCACTCTTATTGATTTTTAATGCTACATATTGTGACTGTTCAGCAAAAAGTGGTAACCTCCCAAGTTAGGAGGTAGTAGCAGTGTTCTTACTCTTCCTGTATTTGTTTGTTCCTACCACTGCAGCAAAGAAGTGAGGGTCACATGGAATTGAGTTTGGGCTGTGTTCTGTCACACTCAATCATGTCATGTCTACAGAACAACTCTGTGCTGTTTAATAGACCAAACCTCCGTGCTCCAGGACATTTTGTAAATACTTTGGAAAGAAGTTCAAATCTTTTGTCTCCCTATGACAAGACAAGGAAGGGGAAACCAGCTGGCAGATGTTACTGACTGACAGGAAGACAAGGACAAGGTATGAGAAATTGAGAGCTTTAGAGCCTTTTCACACAATAGTTTTGTATTAGGCTAAACCTGGAATTAATTTCTAAGCAGGGCATGCAATGTGGGGAAAAAAAGCTATATGGGTTAAAACTTAAACAGGGGAAGTTCAGGTTAGATATAAGGAAGAAGTTCTTTACTGTGAGGGTGGTGAGGCACTGGAATGGGTTGCCCAAAGAAGTGTAAATGCTCCATCCCTGGCAATGTTCAAGGCCAGGTTGGATGGAGTCTGGGTGACATGGTCTGGTATGAAGCATCCTTGCCCATGGCAGGGGTTTGTAAGTAGATGGTCTTAAGGCCATTTCCAACCCAAACCATTCTATGATTCTATGATTATTTTTATGACGCCTGTGTACAGGTAGCTGACTATTAAAGTATACCCAAGAGAACTGCTCCCTTTAACTTCTGTTTATCAAAGGGAGGAAAGCGTGGTTTAAAATATAAATCAGCTACAGATGTAGAGAGCTCAGAATGTGCCTTTATCAACCTTCTGTCATTTAGGTAACTACCAGCTTCTGTATTTCTGTGTCAAGAATGCCAGAGACAATTTGGAAACAGGAGCTTACGTTTTTTTTTCTTTCTTTTGAAAGAAAAAACTTAATAATAACTTAAGATGTCATGTGAAATCTTTACTTTCTTGTCTTCTTTAAGGGAGAGTAACTTCTTATTTTACTCATTAGGTTGAAGATGTAATAATCATAGACCAGTTGAGGTAGTAGAAGTGATATTTCCCAGAGTGTGGGCTGAAAAGCATGTTCTTTATAGACCTCATTCAGTGAAGTGTGTTAAGAAGGGACATTATTTTGTACTTAGAATCCTAGAATCATAGAATAGTTAGGGTTGGAAAGGACCTTAAGATCATCCAGTTCCAACCTCCTCACCATGGGCAGGGACACCCCACACTAAACCATGCCACCCAAGGCTACATCCAACTTCTCTATTAGTTTCAAGCTGCAGATACCGGGGTTTTGCTGTTATTTGGTTTTGCCTATTTTTATTTTCAAACAAAGCAGTACACTTTTAAGTACAAACTGGATGAAATAAATGGCAACAAATAATTGTGTGAGCCCCTACTTTCTAAATGCAAATTCTGATGACAGGGTTCGTAGGATAGTGTAGTCTATATTTTTAAAAATTGCAAGCATCGGAATGGTGACAAATAGAAACCTGGACAGAAAGCATCATGGTATCTTTCGTTCCTGAGCAGTGCGCTCTCCCTTTTAATATTAATTACAAGGTAAAAGGCATCTGACAGTTTACAAATTCGGAACACAATCAGCTTGACCATATTATATGTTGTTGTCTACAAAAAATCTCAATGCTGTTTAACAAATGACTTTTTTTCCCCTCTTTTCATTACAGCTGCTTGTTGCCATCCAATCTTGATTTTAGAAATTAAAGCTAACAAACAGATTGAAAGAATCCAGAGAATGACAGCATGGGGCACAGTCTGAAAGCCACAACTAACAGCATGAGGCAAAGCGAACCGCAAGCTATTCCAGCTCTTAAAGAAGGAAGTGGGAGAAAAAAAAGCATTTGCAGGAAAACTCAATTATAACAACCCACAGCTATGGTGAGGCACTTGTGAATGTTGACAGTAAAGCTTTTTCTGCTTAATGTTTTAATTAAATACCTAGAAGCCAACTGTTCTCCTCAGTCAGTGTCAGAGCAGTACTTCTCTGTGGATAAATGTTTACAGCAAAAGCTCTGCTGAGGGTTTCAGCAAAGAAGTCTCAGAGAACTGAGAAGGCTTTCAGCTGAGGCACTTGAGATCAAGAAAGCACCAGTGATTAGAAACTAGCAGTACAATAACAGGACGATTTAATCCACCCAAATGTCAGTCGCTGGTTTACAAGTTGGCAATCCCATCTTCATCTGCAGACAAAAGGGCACTGGTTAGTCATCTGTTTAATTCTCTTGCTGCAGCATGTCATTTGGATGTTGAAGGAAAATCCCTTGATTCAGTCTGCCATTTCTGACAGTCTCCCTCTAGACCACATTAATAAGCTTTTTAGAGGAGTGAATGCAGAATAATCAGCAGGCAGCCTGCGCTCAAAATGGAGACAGAACAGACAGCAGAATTGCCTTCTTCCCTTTGTAGTTCTGGTGCATAGGTGACCCTTCTCTCACAGAGCAGCAAATGATTTAGACTAAGATTGCCTTTGAAAACCACAATGTAATTAACCATTTTATGCATGTGATGTCTGTCTAACTTCAAAACCTGATGCTTTGCAGCAGAAAAAATTCAGCTGCATTTGAGTTAGATTTATGAAACATGCTAACAATACAGCAGACAGATAGAAAGGCTGCCTGGCATCCTGGAGTACCTGGGGAATTTCACTCACAAAACAAACATGCTACTCTTTAACGTAGGCTCACATCTCATTATAAAATCACAAGTGAAATGAGACACACTCTGTCTTTGTAACTGCGTTGCCAGGAGGCAGGTAAGTGTTGTGCTACAGACAGTCCTGCTACGATCTGCATGATTTTAATACATTTTGAAAGCAAATAATTTGTTAGATAATGCGGGTCTTGCTGGGGATATTTCCTGTTTCTCTCTATTAATAATTTATCTATTGCCAGCTGTAAATTGAAATTGTCAATAGCTTTGTTTAACCTATTGTTCACTGGCTGTTTCAAGGTGCTGCTGGAAAACAAACTACTTCAGAGTGCCCTTATTTTCTTTTGGGAAGGATTTGCTGGTAAATCATTACTAAACACTGAAAATGAAAAATCAGAAACCTTTGAGCCCTGAAAATTCTTTTTATTTCACTTGGAGATGAAGGAAGTAAGCACCATTGAAAATCAAGCTCAAAATATGCAAATACTGACAAGAAAAGGAAAAGAAGGTTAAAAAGAGAAGGAAAGAAGTGTAATCCTGTGTGATGTGGTAAGATGTAGGTAAGGCTCAGGGAGGATTTTGTCAAGCAGAAAATTGACAAAACCTGCTATTAATTATTGTGCTGATGTTATCAGTGGCATTACCATAATCAAAAAGTGAGGCGTGAGCATAATTCATGAGGTGCTAGGTAGCTTGGGGGTTAAATCACTCATTCTCAAGGGAGATTTTAAGAAAAAACATAATTAACAGTAAGAGAGCACAAGAATTCTTTTATATAGCTCATGTAGTCACTAATATCTCAGTAACAAATCCAGACGTACTGGCCTATTTGTGTGTGAAAGAATAGAGGAGGATGGGAGGAGAACTTGTTTGCCAGATGCAGCTAACAGGAAATAAGATGGGATCAGGCTTAAACAACTTTTTGTTATAGAGAAGAAGCTAGGGTGTCTTTAAAAAAACAATATTCTTGGCACTTTGCAGAAATATACTAACATAAAGCCCCTTCTAGGAAGAGCTTATATCCTAAATTACGTACTAAAAAGAAAAGTGATGAATTGAATATTTTTATGGAGTAACTTTTTATCTGTTTTTTTCTTTAAAGAGACAGAGAATAAAACATGGCAGCAAAGACCAAGACAAGTAAACACCTCTGCTGCAGAACATCTTCATCCCCAATAGCATCTTCAAGAGAAAAAGTAGAAATTAAAAACAAGACCAGGTCATCAGCTTAACCATGTAACTTTGCCTTGAAAATTTAAACTATTAAAGAAGCTGAGACAAATTCAATATTTACAGTAGCTGAGTGTTAACAACTCAACATTTACCAACTGTGATAGGTAAAGTTGAATAAGTAATGATGAAAATGCTTACAAATGTTACTTTGAAGAAAAACATTTTCACTTTGATTCACAACATATATTATTAACACACTACAAACATTCATGCAAGCAAATCCATGTTTATGGTGGTATTGTAATCTCTCAGGCTAAAAACTATCTATCTGAATTATTACCCACTCTAGAGAAAGTAATATGACACTGTTTAAAGCCCCTGGTTATTGTGAGATCCAGAGCAAGAGAAATCAGCAGCAATAATGATGTGACTAGTGATATAAGATGAGCAATAGATTGGGTGGCGTATTTAAGAATTAGAGGATCTGAAGACTAGTGCTCCTGTTTTTGTTGTCAGAATAAAAGCCAAATGATACACACTGGCTGGATTCTTGGTCTCTTTACCACTTAAAGAAAGCCCATGAAAATCCTTCTCCCAGGAGAAGTCCAGGAACAGTTGCCAATGAAGGCAATGGGTATTGCCCCATCAGTAAGCAGAAAGTATTCGTTAAACCCTGTTAAAAAACTGTAGCTCTGAGTAATTTTGCCAGATTGAACTGTAATACAGTTCTCAAATTTCAAGAAAATCTTGTACAAAATTATAATGCTCTTAGTGAAAAACAGTATTGGAAGACAGAGTATTAAACCTTTGGTGATTTTTATGCGTGAATGCCTGTAGATTTTCAAGAGCTACAACACATAGTAATGGGCAAATTGTCATAAATCCCATAATACTCTGGTCCATGCAACAGCATTACTTGGCAAATTAAATGTTGAAAATGAAGAATAAATATTAAAGGGAGACCATGGAATAATATAGGAGAGGTTTATGTAACAAAGCCAAACGTGAATTTTAACAGTGAAGAAAGTAAGGTTACTTATATTCTAATCTGCTGAAAGAAGTTGTAGGAATGATTGGTTTTGCATCAAATCAAACTTGTCAGCAGCTGTGGCCAACCTTTCAAACTAAAAATATTTTATGCTTCTTGAAATTCAGCTATGACCTCTTGAATATTTATAAATAATTTTTGTTACCGGTTTTAAAACTAACACCAGTAAAGTGGCTCTGATTAGTCAATATCCACATTCTCTTGGAAACTTTGTACTTGTCCTTCAATAATAAAAATACTCCCATCTCTCTGAACAAAAGCATAATCTCTAGGCCTATTTCTTGGGTTGGAAAGAGCTAGTTGGGTTTTGCTGGTTTGGACTCAAAATGACCAACACCACAAGTGTCTGTGTAGTGTTCTGTGATGTGGCATCTTAGAAGAGACCAAACAGATTATGCAACATAACATAATTAATCACACTGATGACAAATGAGATACATTTGAATTGTATGAGAAAGACGAAAGCTAGCAAAGCTATGAAAAGAAAGACTGCTAAACAAGAAAACCTTTCAAGGAGTCAGTCTTAGGTAGGTAGATATATCTAAAGCAACATGCAGTGTATTTGCTGAAGTGAAATGCTGGTTTTAGAGCATCAATGGAGAACAGTTAGGAGTGGTGTAGTACAGCCACTGAGGGAGAAATATTTTAGCATTTAAGGCCAAACCAGACCAAACCCACACCATTCTTCATGGCCTACTACTAAACTATTTTGAAATGAGCACTTCACTTCCATCTCACATTTCCGAAGGCTGTTACCAAAATTACAGAAGTCACTGGAGCAGGCCCCTCTCCATAATTATGATATGGTTGTATTTTCAGGTCTTAGTTAGTTGAGTACAGCAGTTTTGAATGATAGAAACCACTGAGACAACTGCAAAATTGAATTTGCTTTAGAGGCATATACCTCAAGTTAAATTAATTTTTTTGCACTTACCAATAATGTAAAAGACAGTACTGAGAGCCTGGAATATTGTATGACTCAAGAGCCATTTTTAACTTCAAGAGACTAGACCAGCAAAGCGTAAAAATTTAGTCTCTTTGCTTCATTTCTGCTTTCTTTGTTGCATACAAGTTTAAATAAGAAACCATAAATACTGTTCCTGAAATAAAATCCTCACACAAAAAAAGCCTCTAAGTCTTTGTTAAGTCTAATATCTGCATGCAGTCATATGACTATTCAGAATTATTCACTGAAGCAGCTGTGAATGCGTAAGAGATGAAAAACCTCTGTCTTATGATGAATATAAAACATGCCTCTCTACTTTCTGAATACTTAGAGCCTTAATTCTCTACTTTTTCTCATTATTGTAATTAAAAATGGGGGTCAGAAGAAAACATCAAGGTACTCAAATCTGTAGAAAATACACAGCTCTGAAATAAAAGTCACTCTTGTCCAGAAACGCAAATCCTGATGTAGAAGCACATTGATGCTTATTAGAATTAAAAATTTAACATGGTCTTTACAATATCAAGATAAAGTCAAAACAGAAGTTTCCTTTTCAGAAGTTCAGACAGCTGTCTCCAAATTCCCATTCAATTCTGAAGGTGTAAATGAAGAACCAGGTTCAGAAAACATCTGAGTAAGTTACATACTTTCCATGCATAGAATTGTTAAATAAATTAGTAATCAATAATTATATGTGAAAAACTTATATACATAATTACAGTAAGAATGCTTGCTTTTTTTTTTTTTTTTCTGGAAACTCAATATTAAAAAGTCTCCACATAACCTTTTAACAGCACACATTTCTGAAGAGAAGAATAACACAGATAACTTTTGTAGAAAGAAAGGAATACTTCCATTTGAACAAATGAAGTACCTTAAAAAAGAGGCAAAACTTTCAGGTACAGTAGCCATCCTTCAGGTGTGAAAAAATTGATTCAATATAGCAATAAAATACTAGATAATATTTTTTTCCTTTTTTTCTTGGAGATCAATAAAGAACAATCTATATTTTTCAAGCGGAAACACATGCAGGATGATAAGAAACTTTGTTCTTTCATAGCTTACAGAAATTGTTGCAGTAGATGGCAGCATTAGAAGACAGGTGCCCACTATGTAATGTGTCAAGTTATGACCTTGATTGAACAAAAATGAAGAGATATGCATACCTCTAAGATGTTTAATCTTTGAACCAGGTGAACTGTTAACCCATGGACTGTTCTGAAGTAGAAGTGTTATGTGTTTACATATTTAAAAGATTCAAAAGTAATATTTATGGACAATATGGAATCCAGAAAAAAGGCAAAGGAGCAAAGGCTGATCTAATACTGATGTGGTGCTATAGCTCGGGAAATGCTTAAGATGACTGTTACTATTATACAATTCTGTTATTAATTTTTTTTTGCAAAAGAGGGTTTTCAGAGTTCCAGCTGTACAAATGAAACACTTTGAGTGGAATCCAAGCATCTTTGATACTGTGCATCTTCTGTCTCAGTAACAAAACAAAATGAAGAAGATATAAGTCAAACCTCTGAAGGCTACCTGCATGGAAATTCTGCTTGTCATCATAACTAAATGCTGTGTTCTCACAGTGTATATTAAAAGGTCCTAAAAAGGTGTTGACAAGACTCATGTTTTCTTTCCTTGCTTAGAAGTAGTTATGAAAGCAATATGCCTACAGATTTTTAATATAAAATACATTTTCCACTTTATAGCTAACACAATATGGAATAGGTAGCCATTTACTTGATGGGAATAAGTAAGAACAGATCCTGCTTTTATTTAGCTTATCTATAGTATAACATGAGGCAACCAGAGAGACGTTTAAGCAGATTACTGTTAGTACTGGAGTACGTATGCTTAATTTCCTTAACTACAGTGTACTAGATCAAGCTTTATTCTGTGATCCTTCCAGTGTGTATAATAACACAATAATAAATGCTCATGCAGGTAGAAATAACTAAGTCATCTAATTCAAGCAGATGCACAGAACTACACAGGGCCTTTTTCGTTATCTGAAATAAAAAGATACAGACATTCTAACCTGGCAAATGTTAGGATCAGAAGGTGTTACAAATAGGACACATCTTTTTAATTGCTCAGATCTTAGCCAAAGACCTAAATTGAGCTTGACTGATCTATTCTCTTCTTCTTTAGGCATATTTATGAGAATACAGACAATTAAATTATCAAAGGAGAAAAAAAACTGATGAAGAGATCTTTTCTAGTCAGGCATTAAATTTCTAGGAGGACCTTTACTTCCAAAATATTGAAATTTTATCATATTAGAAAGATATCATGCTAACCAAAGAAAATGTACCTTTTTCAAACAGGAGAGAAGTCAATATTAGTTTTTCAATCAAATAGTCTTTATTTAGAGACTTGCGTTTTCTATGCATTTTCTATGAAACTACATAAATATTAAATAAATGCTGTGTAGGCTATATCATATGCTACCAAACTACCAAAACATATTCCTACAAACATATGGCCAGTGCTGTTATTGGCGATGAGATACTGTGTTTTACATTGAAGATCTGCATCAATTTTTTATTTTTTTTTTCTAGGTAGGATGTTTGCATTCAGGTTTTCTGGGTTAATTTGTATCTCACCAGGAACTGTTATCACTGGTAGCAGGGGTGTTTTAGGTACTGACGGAAAGATTTGCAGTTACACAGAAGAGAGAAGATTCTTCTTTCATGAGTTCTTTAATGCCTCAAGGTATCAGCAGGACATCTTTGTAGTGGTGAATCTATTCAGTTCTTTTTTATTGTTGCTGAAAAAGAAAGATTTTTGTACTGAAAGAAAGTTTCATTGAATCAAATGTTCTGAGTGAAGATGACTATTTCAGTAAAAAATGACAATAAAGTTTAAGTTTCAATAAATCTAAGGTGAAGGCTTTTGATTTTTTTTGTTTGTTATAGTTCTGAAATTGAAGAACGTTACCAGCTTTATTCCACTGAATGATGAATGAACAATGCGCAACAGAAGAATATTTTATTTACACCATTCTTTGTAGAAATTGTAGAAGGAAAGAAACAGCATACTACTCCTTTGAACCTCTGTTGTGTAGAACGTCAAGTTACAAACACACCAAGCTAGCATGCTTCCATTTCTCACTTAAAGGAGACAGGTTTTGATCTGCGGCACCATATTGTTATCTAAACATCACCTAAGGGTGAAAAGGTAACATTAGAAGAAAGGTTAAGCTGTACTGCAACTTTAGAGTGTCTGGGAATACAAGGGAGAGGTATTGCAAGGAAAGACTGTAGTAGTAAAAGAGGCTTCCTGATGAAATGCTTGTGGACAGATTAATTTACACAATAACTGAAGCTATTTTTCCATTTTTTTTTTTAAACCTGGGGATCAAACTGTACAAACCAAGTCCAAGATAAATCTATAATAGAATATTAAAATGCAGAATAAGTGTGCCTAAATTCCCTAAACCTTGTCATAGTAAATACTCAATTTTTTGAAACTGATAAAAACTGACTGAAACTGATAACTGATTGAAAAGCCAAATAGTAGTTCTAGAAATAACTTCACCAATAAGTAGCCCTTTCTGACAACTTACAATTATTTATATATATCTAAATACTTATCCATTTAACATGATTGTTGAGAAATAAGGTAACAGCTGAAAAAAAAGGTAGGATCTGGCCAATATCACCATGAGAAATGTGGTAGTTACTTTGTTTCTAGAAATATACGTTTTGGGGGAATACCAAAAGGAATAATATCAAAATCATATCAGTTTAATGGAAATCAAAATACTGTATTTGTCTCCTGGGCCATTGCCAATGTCGTTGCAAAACTTTTCTGGCCATATCAGAGAAAAGAAAATCCCCACAGTGTCACTGAGATGTTCTCCTTAACAGAACTAGAACAGTTTAAAAAATAATTTCCCTTGTGCTTTTCTGAATAAGTGTGTGGTAAAGAGCCTAGAGAATCAGAAAGTACAGGGCAAGCAGGATAAGAGGGTTGAACATCGTCTTAGTCAGGTGTTTAGGAAGCCCTGGGGGGAGAAAATGCTTACTAAAACCTTCTGAGATACTGTGCAGTTCGTTAATTCAAAGAACTGTTTTAGAAATTTGTTTGGTATCTTAATTTTATGCTTATAAGTTTCAAGCATAGACTGTCAGGTACAAGATGAAATCCATTACAAAGAAAAATGCAAAGCTCAAGTGTTATGAAAGGTTATACATCACACACATTCTGGTATATAAAAACGTTTGAGTAAACACACTAGGACTTACGAAAGAGCAACCCAGGACAGCAAGGCATATCAAATGATGTGGAACTCTTAGAAAGCATGGTGAATATAAAAAGGGCATGAAGGACAAGGGGAAACTGTCTGGGGAGGTTGCGCGGTCTGTAAATGTAGTACCCTCAGAATCTGGCTGGACAGGCACGTGTAGGGAATGCGTTAGATCTGCCCTTAGTTACTAATAAAACAAGTATTAATGATTATTTTGTCATAACATGTTCTGGGCTTGTTATTTATTTGGGTCAACATTATATTCTGACAGAGATCCTCCCTGTAGAGACTTCCCCATGGGCTACCTAGAGAACTTGGCAAGGAGCTGGTATGGCTACAGGGTGCAAGGACTGTGGTTCATTACTTCACCTCCTGTGACTGTAGGCTAAAACAGAAAAGCAAACACAAGATATGCACAGCTGAAGGTCACTTCACATTGAACAGAGCAAGCAGTCAGAGAGCAATTCTACTTCAGTATTTGTCTCAGGACTTCTATCTTCAGGATTGTTTCTAAAGCTGACCCTATAATTTTGCAAGAAGCAGAGGTGCAGGAAAGATCTTTCAAGGTACCTGTATTGTGTAATAAACAGCTCCGATTACCTCTGATCCTACTACTTAGAAAGATGTTTGCCTGATTTCTTAATTTAATTTTTAATATAAAAATTAACTTTGATGAGCTTAGTAACATGCATAAATTCTGTACTTCAAGATTAGAGAGCAGGATATTGCCTTTCACTTGAAGGAATTCTGTGTTATCAGAATAGAGTTTAGTTCAAGAGCTCTTTTCAACAGTAACACATGCAGAGACATAGAATTGTCCAGGAAAGTTTAGACTATAAAAAAACCCAAAAAAAGTCTTTTTTTTCCCCCACCCTACAGCAACTGCAAGTCAAAGCATACTGAAAAAAAACCCAACAAAAGCCAACCAACCAACCAACCAAAAAAAAAAAACCAAACCAGAAGAACAACAACAAAAAAAAATACAAAAAACCACCCTAAATCTTTACATTTGCCTATTTGATACTAATTCCTCCTCCTTATTAAATAGAGCTGTCCTGGGAAACCTACCTTCTGCCTGGTGTAAACTGCCCCCTTAAATCTCACCTGGCTGCAGCTACAAAACAGATGAGAACAAGGAGAGGGAGTTAATGAATGAGCCCTGGTAAAGATCGCAGCAGGGTGCCTCTTTTAATTCAGACCACGCTGGTAGATAGTATGACAACAAGCTGTTACCACCTAATGATTTCAGCTCCTTAAGCAAAATGAGTGCCATGTTCTCAGTATGTTTTAGACTGGACAACTTAAACTACTGTTGTGTTTCATAGCCCCTGTCTGTATATTACAAAATTCCATGTAGAATTTTCACTGAATGTGGCTTCAACATGGAAACAGCTAAATGTAATGGAAAGCTGAGCAAGCTGTCAATACATTAAAAAGCGAAAAAACCCCAACAGTCAAAACCCCAATAAAAATATACACTAGGTTCTTGGAAGTTATAATATCAACAAATACATTTCCGTCAGTTTAGCTAAGCTATGGCAACTTGTTTCATCTAAGGCATCAGCTACAGTTAGGTGAGTCTAGTCAGTCTGGATGTAGCACTGCCTTCCCTTCTACCACTCAACTCAAAAGGGTGTGATGAGGGTGGAGAGAAGGGAGGACAAGAGCACATTATTTGAACAATTTCTAGCCATTACAGGCTGGAACAAATCATCATTGTGGATCCAACTCTTAAATACCAGATAAGAAGCAGCAGTCAGATGCTCATGAGATGAAATGGATCTGTACCCTTGAAAGTCCTAGATGGGCTGATGAGTCACTTGTCAAAAATGTCAAAGAATGACATAGTTACTAAGGGTTAAACTGTCCTGGCAAAGACAGACAAGGTTTAAGGGGAATTTTCTGTGAGAGTTAATGGTAAAATGAGGCTGCAGTTTGACTGACTCCTAGTGGCCATTTAATACTAATTGGAAAAGTGTGCATAGTCATACTTACATCTTCATCTATCTGTCTCACAGGTCATATGTCAAATTTTACTGGGAGGAATTTATGGTAAATTTGACTGTTTTGGGAAACTCTATCATATGCTGTGACTAAGACTTAGAAACCCCTTAGAGACTCCTCCTTTTGGAAGGCAGTTTTCTTGTGGACACTCTGACAAATCCATTGAAGAAGTGACATCCCAGTGTACAAAGATGTAGAACCCCTGAAATGAATAATATGAGAAACTGTAGTCATTTTCCTCTTAGGTAAGAACAGAAGCATGGTATTTGAAGTTACATGCATTCTATTCACACCATAGCCAATTTTCTTTGAGCTTTTCTTAGTGTACTTTTCTTTGGGTAGGAAAAAAGGT
This sequence comes from Lathamus discolor, assembly GCF_037157495.1. Taxonomy (NCBI): domain Eukaryota; kingdom Metazoa; phylum Chordata; class Aves; order Psittaciformes; family Psittacidae; genus Lathamus; species Lathamus discolor. Next base: position 26,249,115 of record NC_088885.1, read on the forward strand.
AGTAGCCCTACCTTTTGGGTAGCCACATGTTTTGAGTAGGGCTACCCAAATGGTGTCATTAAGGCATCCATCTTGTACAGAATTTTGGAGTGCTTCAGCCACCCCTCTCTAAGAAAGAAGTTTTCTCAGTAAGAGCCATCCTGGCATTCTTGCTTGGATGAATAAACCCAAAGTATTGATGCTGAATGGGACATTTTACTTTTAAGAAATGCTTTCATCTCTACCAAAGATAAGTCTTCTAATGCAGTAATACTCTACAGCAACTGACTCTTATTATCTAGTCTTACGACATTTTGAAAATAAATATTTTTGTGAAATCGTGCATTTGTTTTCTGACTGGGGATCTTCCTCTCTACTTCACACACACAGAGCATTTATTAAAATCAGTCTTCTTTTCCCTGCTGATTATACTGAACAATAAACTCCTAATTAGTAGTTTTGAAAGTTCTGTTTTTGATGTCAGCTTTAGAAGTTATTCACTACAGGAGGTGTAGTGAGGGTGCTACTGAGTCATCCCCAGTGCCCAAGCTTCCATACAGTATATAAAAGGCATGTGCAAGAGAAGAAAACTAGTCAGATTGGGAACCTACTTTTACATCAGTGTTACCCCCAAGATGACCTCAATTCATTAAAAAAGTTATTCCTTGGGAGGTGTCTTAAAATGTTGTTTGAACTTAGAGCTCAGGCTCTGTTGGTATTCAGACCATACCTATTCTCTACATTATTTGGGGCCATGCTTTGAAGTTTTCTCTTTCTCCTGGGTATTACAGCTAAAATAGCTCATTGTGAAATGAGAGCACAGAAAAATACAGTATCATCATATTACTTGTCTCAGACTTGAAATGCTACAAGAAGCTATAAAAGAAAATGTCTTTTATTGGAGCTTAATACACAGCTGTAAATAAAAACTTGAATACAAAACCTTCACAATTCTTTTAACATCATATTTTCATCTTGTCTTATTATCATAAGATAATAAAATGTAAATTCATTACAGATCACATTCATGAAAATCCTAACTTCTGTCTTTTCACTATGTGTCCAGTATCCAAAAGCAGCAGTTTGCCACTGAAATAAGTCAAAAGAGTATTTTATCGGGTTCACCATTTCTCTTTTCCATTACTATTCTCTCAAGTTTCATACATGTGCACATACAGAGTTATACACTTGCTGTGTCACTCCCCTTGCTGCAAAGAATGGCAGGAAATTCACTGCTGGGATTATGCATGACTCTTCTCTGACCAATCCCAACAATTTCAGAAGCTGCATTTGAATGATGCCTGGGAGAAAACTCAGCTCCTTCCTTCAGACTGTCCTAGCTTCTTTACTTTTTATCCTCTCAATTGTTTCATTTCCTAGCTGCTAAGCACAATTCATAACTTGACATGACACATGAAGTTCATTGCAGGCTGTTAGAGTAGCTAGGCAATTTAAACAACCGGTTTCACTCAGAAGAAAATTAAAAAACAAAGTAGATTTGAAATTAATTTCGTATATGAAGTATTTTCATAAGGAACGTTTTTTATATAAAGGTGGTGATTTGGTCATGCTTCTTCCAGAATGCGAGAGAGCTTGATGAGATCAAAAGACCACAAGTACAATAGTTTCTGTTGCCTTTTCTTTTGTCCTACTAAGCTTATCCAAAGGATCACTGTTTGTTCCTTTCCTTTACTGAAATCTTGGATAAAAAATGTAATAAAGAAAACACCTATACACATGATGCACAGCTCCATTTTGTTAATCTTTGGTGCTGAGAGAAGGGTCCAGTTAGATATAACTCTTCAGGTCAGTGAGTGGGCTCACTTTACCAGTCAGTGGTAAACTCAGTCTTCTTCCTATTTCAGTTTGCCTTAGAGACAGTTGCCTGAACTAGTAAAGGAAGTAACATAATTCCTCTCAAGCAACATGTGCTGAGCTATACATGAAATTCATGCTGCCACTTTTCATATTTGTGCTATCATGTGGGTAAGGAACTTCTAAAAGCACTGCTTAAGACAAAGCATGAAATTAGAAACATCTGTAGAACGAAATGCCTGTAGAATGAAATGCCTGTAGAAGGGGCAGCAAAGCCAAAGAATGAGTTCAGCTCAAAGGGATCTTCCTTCTTGATGACTGAAGAGCTCTGTGTCCAAGGGAAGACTGTGTCAGGCAGGCAGGCAGGCAGAAGTGGAAGCAGGACAATTGTCTATATATCAATGACCCAGCAGTGTTTTTAAAGGACAAGTAGTCATTTATAGCAATTATCTGATCTACAATGCAAAACTGGATTTGGATAGAATATTAAGTAATTCAAACATATTTTGCTACAACAGACTCTACCTAAATATTTGGGTTTCCTGGGAAATATGCACAAGTGAAAAATACTGCCTATGTCAAAGCATCTCAATCAAGTCGCTGCTCACCAGCCATATATTTTTTTAAAGTGGATATCATATTTTTTTTTTTAATGCATTGAGATGTCTTGTATTTATTGCTTAGCAGCATTATTTTGGAATGAATCTGATTTGTTAGAGTTTCCATTTCTGAAATATTTTTGTATTTCCATCTTTGCATGCAGTGTGTTTTGAGGGGGTTATTTTTATTGCTTCTAAAATATTTGTTATTGCATTTTTAAGACAATTTATATTTTGTTATTATATGCCATAATGACGTCTGTTGCAGCAGAGTGAGACAAAATCAGACAGAAATCATTAATGTTTCCTGGATTCCAATCTGAAACTCAGAAATATCCACAATGCTTCATTGGTTTGAGTGCTTCTGTCCTAGAGCATTTTAGCAACTTCATGCTAAAAAAAGCCTTTATGTGCAGGCACCTATAATGAAAAATTTTAAACTGAAATAGAATGAAGTGTGTGTATATGTGTGTGGATGTGTAAAGTGGTGCTTTGTGAAAACAGAATTAGGGAAAATAAAGTATTATTTCATGGAATGACTGCAATTAATAACATGCATGTGAGGAAAAGATGTGAAGACAAACTGAATATATGGGTGTTTCTGTGTGTATGAAAAAGGAATGGAAATTAAAAACTAGGTTAAAAAAAATCCACTGCCATTGGCACTGAGGAGAATTGCCAAAGATACCAGCTTCATCATTTACTGCAGCTGTGCACCTGCAAATGCCACCTGGATTGTCTGTCACTGCAGCAGTATTCAGAAAGGTCTGAATATTCAGCCAGTGAGTATTCTCATGTTTTACCTACTAAACATTCTAATTGCTTGTACTGCTAATAAATGACAGATAAAAAAAATGCCTCTAGGATTTGGCTATTTGGGAAATAGGGGCTGCAGTGCTTAAGAGTAACTTAATCTACTGTGCCAACAGATGCACCAGTAGACTGCATCAAGCAATCAAATGAGGATTAAAGAAAAAGTCACATTGGCTTTAATTTTCTTAGTTTGACTGCTTGGCATACGTTGCAGAAAACAATTAATTCAGGCTGTATTTAACAAAGAATAAACTCAGAAAGTTTAGTGTTTATGAGCAGTCTGACTGAAATCCAACCTCCTTAAACTTTCTCTAAATTTCCTATCATAAGAAAAGGATATAATAATACATCACTGTTTTTCTGAGGGAATAGCTGTTATTATATATTAATACCATTAGCCTTCAAAAGAAAAATGACCAGATGAAACATCACTGCTGTAGATCTAGTTTTGTTTAAAATTAAGGGACAGTAGTGAGGGTTGCTGAACAAGAATTATGGAAAGTAGGGGCTGATTATCAAATCAGTGGCAGCCAGTCACTGGCATGGTGATTTCAGACTACGCAGATTTAAAATAAACAAAGGAAAATTCAAAGGGAAGACCTGAAACATGGTGACACTATGCCGATCTTGACAGAGTCAATTTTCACATTTCTCTGAAACCTTGCTCTGTAAATACCCATGGTTCAATCCTTTGGCCATTTATCCTGAGAGCTGTGCTTAATTTCTGAGGATGATGTGAGCCCTACTTTTTTTATCACTGCTTCTATCCACTGAAGTCTCTTTTATTCACTGTTCATTATTTTTTGCAAGTAAACACAGACCTGGAAGCAGAAATAGTTTATAGCCTGTTTCTTAAGAGAGACAGAGAAATGAATCTAAGACTCAGTATGTGGTTAAGAAATCAGATTTATACTCTAAGAATATAAAGGGATGTTTATCATGATGAAAGCAAAAAGTGTAGGAAGATTCACTGTTGTGAGGGACCTTGAAGACATCATGAAGACTGTGTGGTACAGAGGGAAATTCAGAACTCAACAGAAGAATGCAGTGGATAATACAATATGATAACATCATCTCAGCATTTACATTTTTTTGTGGTCTCCAATCTGTCACTGAAGGTCATAAGGAAACCACAAGATATGCAGCAACATGCAGAAACCATGATGCAAGATGATTAGGGCATAGACAGGTAAAGGTTTGACCTCTGCTAAGAGCCTACAAAGCTGGTTTTACGTGTAAAGAGCTGGGTAAATACCCAAGCACTCAGGCAGCTGGGGAATTATGGAAAGGAATCTAATTTGTAAAGTAAGGTATCAGTACTTAGGTCATCTCTTGGGTTTTGTTTCAGGCCTGCTGAAGTCTGTTAGAAAGATCTGAACTTTAAAATCTTACGGAAGTGGCAGGATTTATAGACTAAATAAACTTACTGAGCAAGGAAAAAAAAGGAGGAAGATGGCCTCAGTGTTATGAGGCCCAGAAACAAATGAAGTGTAGATTGTTAAGTGTATCATGGAGTCTATGAAGAACTCCTTTTGTTCACCCTAATTCGACAGGAGGTTTCTATTAAAATTGAACAAGGACGGTCTACTGTGTGAAACTTTCCCTAGAGCTGTGTCATATAGAGCCATGTGTAAAGCTAGAGGATTTCTTTCCAATATGTCATTTATAAAAACAAACTAAATGTTAACTAATTTCTTACAATTTTGCTTTCCAGTGTGCAAAGCAGAAGACAATAAACCAGGAGAAAACCAACAAGAATGCTGTTAGACACTAAAATCCGAGAATCCTAACATCCTAGAAACATAGAATCCTAAAGAATCATAGTAGAATCCTAGAAGAATACTAGAAGAGTCCGAGAATCCTAGAGACCTAGAGTCATAGAGTCCTAGACCCCTAGAGCCCTAGGGACATAGAGCCCTAAAGCCCAAGAGTCAAAGAGTCATAGAGTCATAGAATCCAAGAATCCTAGAACCCTAGGACCCTAGAACCCTAGAATGCTAGAACCCTGGAGTCATAGAACCCTAGAGCCCTAGACATCTAGACCCACTGAGCCATAGAGTCATAGTGTCATAGAGTCATATAGCCATAGAATTCTAGAGTCCTAGAATCCTAAAAGAATCCTAGAAACCTAGAACCCCAGAACCCCGGGATTCTAGGACACTAGAACCCTAGAATCCTAGAACCCCGTAGTCCTAGAGCCCAAGAACCCTAGAGCCCTAGAGCCATACAGTCAAAAAGTTATAGAGCCATAGAAATCCAGAAACATATAATCCTAGAAGAATCCTAGAACCCTAGAAGAATCCTAGAAGAATACGAAAAGAACCCTACAACCCTAGAATCCTAGAACACTGGAGTCCTAGAACACTAGAGCCCTAGACACCTAGACCCGTAGAGCCATAGACCACTAGACCCCTAGACCCCTAGAGACCTAGAGCCATAGAGCCATAGAATTCTAGAATCCTAGAAGAATCCTAGAAGAATCCTGAAAGAATTATAAAAGAATCCTAAAAGAACCCTAGAAAACTAGAACCCGAGAAACCTAGGACACTAGGACCCTAGAACCCTAGAACCCTAGGAATCTAGGACCCTAGGACACTAGAGCCCTAGACCCCTAGAGCCCTAGAGAAGTAGAGCCCTAGACACCTAGAGCCATAGAATTCTACAATCATAGAAGAATCCCAGAAAAATCCTAAAATAATACAAAAAGAATGCTATAAGAACCCAGAAACCATAGGACCCTAGAACCCTAGGACCCTAGAACCCTAGAAACCTAGAACACTAGAACCCTAGGACCCTAGAGACCTAGACCCATAGACACCTAGAGCCCTAGACGCCTAGACCTCTAGAGCCATAGAGCCACAGAGCCATAGAGCTGTAGAGCCATAGAATTCTAGAATCCTAAAAGAATCCTAGAAGAATCTAAATAAATCCAAAACAATTCTAAAAAAATCCTAAAAGAATCCTAAAAGAATGCTAAAAGAATCCTGGAATCCTAAAAGCCTAGGACCCTAGAACCCTAAGAACCTAGGACTCTAGAACACTAGAGCCCTAGACCCCTGGACACCTGGACCCCTACAGGCATGCAGCAAAAGAGTCAAAGAGTCACACAGCCATAGACCGATAGAATTCTAGAATCCTAGAAGAATCCTAGAAGAATTATATTAGAAGCCTAAAAAAATGCTAAAAGAACCCTAGAAACCTAAAAAACCTAGGACCCTAGAACCCTAGACCCCTAGAGACCTAGAGCCCTAGAGCAAGAGAGCCAGAGAGTCACAGAGTCATAGAGCCACAGAATCCTAGAAGAAAGCAAGAAGAATCCTAAAAGAACCCTAAAAGAATCCTAAAAGAACCCTAGAACCCAAGGACCTTAGAACAATAAAACACTAGGAACCTAGGACACTAGAACCCCAGGAACCTAGGACCCTAGAACCGTAGAAACCTAGGACTCCAGGACCCTAGAGCATTAGACCCCTAGACCGCTAAAGCCATAGAGCCATAGAGACATAGAATTCTAGAAAACTAAAAGAATCTTACAAGAATCCTAAAAGAATATTGAAAGTATGCAAAAAGAACCCTAGAACCCTAGGACCCTAGAGCCCTAGAATTCCAGGAACATAGGACACTAGAACAATCGAAACCTAGGACCCTAGGAACCTAGGAGGCTAGAGACCTAGAACCCCAGGACCCTAGAACCCTAGACCCCTAGAGACCTAGAGCCCTAGACACCTAGACCACTAGAGCCATAGAGTCATAGAACCATAGAGTCATAGAGCAATAGAATTCTAGAATCCTAGAAAAATCCTAAAAGAATCCTAGAAGAATCCTAAAAGAATCCTAAAAGAATCCTAGAGCCCTAGAACCCCAGGACCCTAGAACCATAGAACACTAGGAACCTAGAAACCTAGAACCCTACAATCCTAGGACCCTAGGACCCTGGGACACTAGAACCCTAGGTCCCCAGGAACCTAGGACACTAGAGCCCTAGACACCTAGAGCCCTAGAGCCGTAGAACCATAGAATTCTAGCATCCTAGAAGAATCCTAGAAGAATCCTAAAAGAATCCCAAAAGACCCCTAGAACCCTAGCAACGTAAAACCCTAGAACCCTAGGACCCTAGAGCCCTAGAAACCTAGGACTCTAGGACCCTAGAGCCCTAGACCCCTAGAACCCTATAACCCTACAGCCCTAGGAACCGAGAAACATAGAACACTAGGACCCTGGGACCCTAGGAGCCTAGGATACTAGAAACCTATAACCCTAGGACCCTAGGATCCTAGACCCCTACAGCAATAGACCCCTAGACCCCTACAGCCATAGAGCGATAGAGTCATAGAATCATAGATCCATAGAGCCATAGAATTCTAGAATCCTAGAAGAATCCTAGAAGAATTCTAAAAGAATACTAAAAGAATGCTAAAAGAACACTAGAGCCCTAGAAAACCAGGACCCTAGAGGCCAAGAGCCCTAGAAACCCCAGGAACCTAAGACCCCAGATCCCTAGACCCCTAGAGCCCTAGACCCCTAGACACCTAGAGCCCTAGAGCCATAGAGTCATAGTCATAGAAACATAGAATCATAGAATTCTAGAATCCTAGAAGAATCCTAGAAGAATCCGAGAAGAATCCGAGAAGAATCCTAGAAACCTAGAAACCTAGAACCCTAGGACCATAGGAACCTAGAGCCCTAGAACCCCAGGAACCTAGGACCATACAACCCAAGGACACTAGAACCCTAGGACCCTAGAACCCTAGGAACCTAGGACATTAGGACAATAGAAACCTAGGACCCTAGGACCCGAGGACCCTAGACCCCTAGACCCCTAGAGCCCTAGACCCCTAGAGCACTAGACCCATAGAAACCCAGACCCTAGAGCCATAGAGCCATAGAGTCATAGATTCATAGAGGCATAGAAATCTAGAATCCTAGAAGAATCCTAAAAGAACCCTAGAGCCCTAGAACCCGAGGAACCTAGGACCCTAGAATGCTAGAACACCAGGAACCTAGGACCCAAGAACCCTAGAACCCTAGAGACATAGACTCCTAGACCCCTAGACCACTAGAGCCATAGAACCAGAGACAAAAAGCCATAGAGTCATAGATTCATACAGGCATAGAAATCTAGAATCCTAAAAGAATCCTAAAAGAATCCTAAAAGAACCCTAAGACCCTAGGGCCCTAGGACACTAGGACCCTAGAACCCTAGAACCCTAAAAACCTAGAGACATAGACTCCTGGAGCCCTAGAACCCTAGTGCCATAGAGCCCTAGAATCCTATAGACCTAGACCCCTAGAGCCATAGAGTCATAGAGTCGTAGAGCCATAGAAATCTAGAATCCTAGAAGAATCCTAGAAGAAAGAATCCTAAAAGAATCCTAAAAGAACCCTAGAACCCTAGGATCCTAGAACCCTAGGACCCTAGGAACCTAGAGCCCTAGAACCCCAGGACCCTAGGACCCTAGAGACATACACTCTTAGACCCCTAGACCCCTAGATGCATAGAGCCCTAGAACCCTAGAGCCATAGAGGCATAGAGTCATAGAGCCACAGAGCCATAGAATTCTAGAATCCGAGAAGAATCCTAGAAAAATCCTAAAAGAATCTTAAAGAAAGAATCCTAAAAGAATCCTAGAAAACTAGGACCCTAAAACCCTATAACCCTAGGACCCTAGAGCCCTAGAACCCCAGGAACATAGGACACTAGAATGCAAAAACTCTAGAAACCTAGGACCCTAGGACCTTAGGACCCTAGAACCCTAGAATCTTAGGACACGAGGACCCTAGACCCCTAGACCCCTAGACCCCTAGACCCCTAGAACCATAGAGCCGCAGAACCATAGAATCATACAGCAATAGAGCCATAGAATTCTACAATCCTAGAAGAATCCTAGAGTAATCCTAGAAGAATCCTAAAAGAATCCTAAAAGAACCCTAGAACCCTAGGACCGTACAGCCCTAGACCCCCAGAGCCCTAGAGACCTAGAACCCTAGACCCCTAGAGCCATAGAGCCATAGAGTCGTAAAGTCATACGGCCATAGAGCCATAGAATTCTACAATCCTAGAAGAAAGTATCCGAAAAGAATCCTAAAAGAATCCTAAAGGAGTCCTAAATGAATCCTAAAAGAACCCTATAACCCTAGAAACCCAGAACCCTAGGACCCTAGACCTTAAGACCCATAGAGCCCTAGAGACCTAGACCCCTACAACCCTAGACCCCTAGAGCCATAGAGCCAAAGAAATCTAGAGTCCTGGAAGAATCCTAAAAGAACCCTAAAAGAACCCTAAAAGAACACTAAAAGAACCCTAAAAGAACTTTAGAACTCTAGAACACCAGGACCCTAGAGCACTAGAACCCCAGGAACCTAGGATCCTAGAACACTAGAACCCTAGGACCCTAGAGCCCTAGAACCCAAGACCCATAGAGCCCTAGAGCCCTAGACAGTTAGAGCAACAGAGCCATAGAGTCATGGAGTTATAGAGCCATAGAATTCTAGAATCCTAGAAGAATCCTAGAAGAATCCTAGAGGAATCCTAAAAGAAAACTATAAGAATCCTAAAAGAACCCTAGAGCCCTATAACCTCAGGACCCTAGAGCACTAGAACCCCAGGAACCTAGGAATCTAGAATATTAGAACACTAGAACCCTAGAACCCTAGGACCCTAGAGCCCTAGACCCCTAGAGCCCTAGAGTCCTAGACACTTAGAGCAACAGAGCCATAGAGTCATAGAGTCATAGAGCCATAGAGCCAAAGAAATCTAGAGTCCTAGAAGAATCCTAAAAGAACCCTAAAAGAATCCTAAAAGAATTCCAAAAGAATCCTAAAAAAACCCTAGAGCCCTATAACCCCAGGACCCTAGAGCACAAGAACCCCAGGAACCTAGGAATCTAGAACACTAGAACACAAGAACCCTAGGACCCTAGAGCCCTAGAGCCCGAGACCCCTAGAACCCTAGACCCCTAGAGCCATAGAGCCATAGAATTCTAGAATCCTCGAAGAATCCTAAAAGAATCCTAAAAGAACCCTAGAGCCCTAGGACTCTAAGAAACTAGAGCCCTAGAACCCAAGGACCCTAGAACACGAGGACCCTAGACACCTAGAGCCATAGAGCCCTAGAGCCCTAGACCCCTAGAGCCATAGAGCCGTAGAACCATAGAGTAATAGAGCAATAGAGCCATAGAATTCTACAATCCTAGAAGAATCCTAGAAGAATCCTAACAGAATCCTAAAAAGAACCCTAGAACCCTAGGACCCTAGAGCCCCCCAACCCCAGGAACATAGGACACTAGAACCCTAGAACTTTAGAACCCTAGGACCCTAGGCCCTTAGGACCCTAGGACACTAGAACCCTAGAACTCTAGGACACTAGGTCCCTAGGATCCTAGGACCCTAGGACCCTACAGCCCTAGACCCCTAGAGTCCTAGAGCCCTAGACCCCGAGCCATAGAGCCATCGAGCCATAGAGCCATAGTGTTATAGAGTCATAGAGCCATAGAACTCTAGAATCCTAAAAGAATTCTAGAAGAATACTAAAAGAATCCTAAAAGAATCCAAAAAGAATCCAAGAACCCTAGGAACATAGGACACTAGAGCCCTAGGACCCAAGGACACTAGAGGGCTAGGAAACTAGAACCCCAGGAACCTAGGACCCTAGACCCCTAGAACCATAGAATTCTAGAATCCTAGAAGAATCCTAGAAGAATCCTAAAAGAATTCTAAAAGAACCTTAGAGTCCTAGGACTCTAAGACCCTAGAGGTTCTTCTCCCCCTGTACTCAGCCTTGGTGAGGCCGCATCTGGAATATTGCGTCCAGTTCTGGGCCCCTCTGTTCAAGGACAGAGAGTTGCTTGAAAGAGTCCAGCACAGAGCCACAAAGATGATTAAGGGAGTGGAACACCTCCCTTATGAGGAGAGGCTAAGGGAGCTGGGTCTCTTCAGCTTGGAGAAGAGGAGACTGAGGGGTGACCTCATCAATGTTTACAAATATGTAAAGGGTGGGTGTCAGGATGATGGAGCTAGGCTTTTTTCAGTGATATCCAGTGATAGGACAAGGGGCAATGGGTGTAAACTGGAACATAGGAAGTTCCACGTTAACATCAGGAAGAACTTCTTTACTGTAAGAGTGACAGAGCACTGGAACAGGTTGCCCAAGGAGGTTGCGGAGTCTCCTATATTGGAGATATTTAAGGACCGCCTGGACAAGTTCCTGTGTGATGTACTTTAGGTTACTCTGCTCTTGCAGGGGGGATGGACAAGATGATCATTGGAGGTCCCTTCCAACCCTTGGGATTCTGGGATTCTGTGATAATCCTAGAAACCAAGAACCCTAGGACCCAAGGACCCTAGAACCCTAAAACCCTAGAGCCCTAGAAATCTAGAGCCCTAGAACACTAGAACCCTACAGCCATAGAGCCAAAGAAATCTAGAGTCCTAGAAGAAACTGAGAAGAATCCGAGAAGAAACCTAAAAGAATCCTAATAGAACCCTAGAACTCTAGAAGCCCAGGACCCTAGAGCACTAGAACCCCAGGAACCTAGGATCCTAGAACACTAGAACCCTAGGGCCCTAGGACCCTAGAGCCCTAGAACCCAAGACCCATAGAGCCCTAGAGCCCTAGACCCCTAGAGCCACAGAGCCATAGAGTCATAGAATTCTAGAATCCTAGAAGAATCCTAGAAGAATCCTAAAAGAAACCTAAAAGAATCCCAAAAGAAACCTAGAGCCCTAGAAACCCAGTAACCTAAGACCCTAGAACCCTAGGACACGAGGACCCTAGAGCCCTTGAACCCCAGGAGCCAAGGACACTAGAACCCTAGAACCCTTGACCCTACAGCTCTAGACCACTAGAGCCCTAGAGCCGTAGACACCTAGAGCCACAGAGCCATAGAGACACAGAGTCATAGAATTCTACAATCCAAGAAGAATCCTAGAAGAATTCTAAAAGAATCCTAAAAGAATCCTAAAAGAAACCTAGAACCCTAGGACCATAGGACACTAGAACCCTAGAACCCTGGGACCGTAGAGCCCTAGAACTCCAGGAACCTAGGACCCTAGAACCTTAGAACACTAGAAACATAGGACCCTAGAACCCTAGGATACTAGAGCCCTAGAGCCATAGACACCTAGAGCCATAGAGTCATAGAGTCGTAGAGTCATAGAGCCATAGAGCCACAGAATTCTAGAATCCTAGAAGAATCCTAGAAGAATCCTAAAAGAATCCTAAAAGATTCTTTTAGAGCCCTAAAACGCTAGGACCCCAGGAACCTAGAACCCTAGGACCCTAGACCACTAGAGCCCTAGAAACCCTAGACCCCTAGACCCAAAGACCCCTAGAGCCATAGAGCCCTAGAGACCTAGACTCCTAGAACCATAGACCCATACAGCCCTAGACCCCAAGAACCATAAAGCCCTAGACACCTAGAGCCCTAGAACCCTAGACCCCTAGAATCATAGAGACATAGAGCCATAGAGTCATAGAGCCATAAAATTCTAGAATCCTAGAAGACTCCTAGAAGAATCCCAAAAGCAAAAAAAAAAGAATCCTAAAAGAAACCTAGAACCCTAGGACCTTACAACCCGACAAACCTAGAACCCTAGACCCCTAGAATCATAGAGCCATAGAGCCATAGAGTCATAGAGTCATTAAATTATAGAATCCTAGAAGACTCCTAGAAGAATCATAAAAGAAAAAATAATAACGGAAAGAATCATAAAAGAATCCTAGAAACCTAGGACCTTACAAACCTAGAACCCTAGGACCCTAGAGCCCTAGACCCCTAGACACATAGAGCCATAGAGCCCTAGACCTCAAGAGCCATAGAACCCTAGAGTCATAGAGCAATAGAGCCAAAGAATTCTAGAATCCTAAAAGAATCCTAGAAGTATCCTAAAAGAATCCTAGAAGAATCCTAAAAGAACCCTAGAGCCCTAGACCCCTAGAGCCCTAGACCCCTAGAGCCATGGAAATCTAGAATCCTTGAAGAATACTAGAAGAATCCTAAAAGAATCCTAAAAGAATCCTAAAAGAACCCTAGGACCCTAGAACCCAAGGAACCTAGGGCCCTAGAACGCTAGGACCCTAGAGCTCTACAACCGGAGGACCCTAGGACCCTAGAGCCCTAGAGTCCTAGACCGTTGGACCCCTAGAACCCTAGAGCCATAGAGCCCTAGAGCAATAGAGCCATAGAATTCTACAATCCTAGAAGAATCCTAAAAGAAAGAATCCTAAAAGAAAGAATCCTAAAAGAAAGAATCCTAAAAGAATCCTAAAAGTACACTAGAACCCTAGAACCCTAGGATCCTAGGACCCTAGAACCCTTCAACCCTAGAACCGTAGGACCCTAGGACCCCATAGAGCCCTAGACCCTAGTCCCCTAGATCCATAGAGACATAGAGTCATAGAGTGGCAGAGTCATAGAGTCATAGAATTCTAGAATACTAACAGAATCCTAGAAGAAAGCTAAAAGCATCCTAAAAGAATGTTAAAAGAACCAAAAAACCTTAGGTCCCTAGGACCCTAGAAATCTAGGACCCTATAAACCTAGGACCCTAGGACCAGAGAACCGTAGGTCGCTAGTAACCTAGGACCCTAGAAACCTAGAGCCCTAGACCCCTAGAGCCATAGAATTCTGGAATCCTAAAAGAATCCTAGAAGAATCCTGGAAGAATCCTAAAAGAACCCCAGGACCCCAGAACCCTAGGGCCCTATGACCCTAGAACCCTAGGAAGCTAGGACCCTAGAGCCCTAGACACCTAGACCCGTAGAGCCCTAGAGCCATACAGCCCTACACCCCTATACCCCTAAAGCCGTAATGCCAAAGAATTCTAGAACCCTAGAAGAATCCTAGAAGAATCCTGAAAGAATCCTAAAAGAATCTTAAAAGTATGCTAAAAGAATCCTGAAAGAACCCTAGAGCCCTAGAACCCTAGGAACCTAGTACCCTAGAACCCTAGGACCCTAGACCCCTAGATGCCTAGAGCCATAGAGCCATAGAACCAGAATCATAGAGCCATAGAACCAGTGAGTCATAGAGCCAGAGAGTCATTAAGCCATAGAGCCATAGAATCCTAGAAGAATCCCTGAAGAATCCTGAAAGAATCCTAAAAGAACCCTAGGACCCTAGAACCCTAGAGCCATAGATCCATAGAGCCATAGAATTCTAGAATCCTAGAAAAATCCTAGAAGAATCCTGAAAGAATCCTAGAACCCCAGAACCCTAGGTCCCTAGGAACCAAGAATCCTAGAATACTGGAGTCCTAGAACCCTAGAGCCCTAGACCCTGAGAGAACTAGAGCCATAGAGCCATAGAGTCATATATCAATAGAGAAATAGAATCTTAAAATCCTAGAAACCTAGAATACTAGAAGAATCCTAGAATCCTAGAAGCCTAGAACCCCTGGACCCTAGAAACCTAGGACCCTAGAACCCGAGAATCCTAGGACCGTAGAATGCTAGAATCCTAGAACCGTGGAGCCCTAGATCGCAAGAGCCCTACAGCCATAGAATCCTATAATCCTAGAATAATTCTAGAAGAATCGTTTAAGAATCTTAGAGTCCTAGAACCCTTGGACCCTAGATCACTAGGAGCCTATGACCCTAGAATCCTAGAACCCTAGAACCCTGGTGTCCTAGAGCCGTAGAGTCATATAATCCTAGAATCCTAGGACCCTAGGGCCCTAGAACCCTAGGACCCTAGAACCCTGGAGTCCTAGAACCCTAGAGCCCTAGAGCCATACAGTCATAGAATTCTAGAAGACTCATAAATGAATCCTAGAAACCTAGAAACCTACAACTCTAGAACCCTAGGACCTTAGAGCCATGGAGCAATAGAATCCTAGAATCCTAGAACCCTAGAATCCTACAACCCCAGAGCTCTAAAGCCCTAGAGTCATGGAGTCATATAATCCTAGAACCCTGGAACCCTAGACCCCTAGAGCCCTAGATCTCTAGAGCCATAGAGCCTTATAGTCTTAGAATCCTAGAAACATGCTGTCTTAGAGTCATAGACTCATAGAGTCATAGAAAAATAGAATAGTTAGGGTTGGAAAGGACCTCAAGATCATCTAGTTCCAACCCCCCTGCCATAGGCAGGGACACCTCACATTAAACAATCTCACCCAAAGCTCTGTCCAACCTGGCCTTGAACACCACCAGGGATGGAACATTCACAATTTCCCTGGGCAACTGATTCCAGTGCCTCCCCAACCTAACAGGAAAGAACTTCCTCCTTATATCCAATCTAAACTTCCTTTGTTTTAACCCATTACCCCTTGTCCTGTCTCTACAGTCCCTGATGAAAAGTCCCTCCCCAGCATCCCTATAGGCTCCCTTGAGATACTGGAAGGCTGCTATGAGGTCTCCACGCAGCCTTCTCTTCTCCAGCCGGAACAGCCCCAACTTTATCAGCCTATTTCATACGGGAGGTGCTCCAGTCCCCTGATCATCCTCGTGGCCCTCCTCTGCACTTGTTCCAACAGTTCCATGTCCTTTTTATGTTGAGGACACCAGAACTGCACACAATACTCCAGGTGAGGTCTCACAAGAGCAGAGTAGAGGGGCAGGATCACCTCCTTCGACCTGTTGGTCACGCTCCTTTTGATGCAGCCCAGGATACGGTTGGCTTTCTGGGCTGCGAGCGCGCACTGAAGCCAGCTCATGTTCATTTTCTCATTGACCAACACCCCCAAGTCCTCCTCTGCAGGGCCGCTCTGAATCTCTTCTCTGCCCAGTCTGTAGCTGTGCCTGGGATTGTTCCGACCCAGATGTAGGACCTTGCACTTGGCATGGTTGAACTTCATAAGGTTGGCATCAGCCCACCTCACAAGCATGTCAAGGTCCCTCCTGATGGCATTCCTTCCCTCCAGCGTATCAACTGAACCACACAGCTTGGTGTCATCGGCAAACTTGCTGAAGGCGCACTCAATCCCACTGTCCATGTCAGCGATGAAGATGTTAAACAAGACTGCTCCCAACACCAATCCCTGAGGGACACCACTCGTTACTGGTCTCCAGCTGGACATTGAGCCATTGACCACAACTCTTTGTGTGCGGCCATCCAGCCAGTTCTTTATCCACTGAGTGGTCCATCCATCAAATTGATATCTCTCCAATTTAGAGAGAAGGATGTCGTGTGGGACAGTGTCAAACGCTTTGCACAAATCCAGGTAGATGACATCAACTGCTTTACCCTTGTCCATCAGTTCTGTAGCCCAATCATAGAAAGCCATCAAATTGGTCAGGCAGGATTTCCCCTTAGTGAAGCCATGCTGACTGTCACCAAGCACCTTCTTGTTTTTCATGTGCCTTAGCATGCCTTGCAGGAGAATCTGCTCCAAGATTTTACCAGGCACAGAGGTGAGACTGACTGGTCTGTAATTCCCCAGGTCTTCCATTTTCCCCTTCTTGAAAATGGGGGTTATATTTCACTTTTTCCAGTTGTCGGGAACTTCACCTGACTGCCATGATTTTTCAAATATGATGGCCAGTGGCTTAGCAACTTCATTTGCCAGCTCCTTCAGGACCCGCGGATGGATTCCATAAGGTCCCATGGACCTGTGCACGTTCAGATTTTTAAGATGGTCTCGAACCAGATCCTCTCCTACAGTGTGCCCAAGGTCTTCATTCTCACAGTCCCTGCGTCTACCTTCCAAGACCTGGGTGGTGCAGAGCCTTTGCCAGTGAAGACCGAGGCAAAGAAGTCATTAAGAACCTCAGCCTTCTCCAAATCCTGTGTAGCCAGTTCTCCCGAGAGCTTCCTCAGGGGGCCTATGTTGTCCCTAGTCTGGTTTTTGTTTGCTATGTACCTGTAGAATCCCTTCCTGTTATCCTTAATATCCTTAGCCAAGTTTAATTCTAACTGGGACTTAGCTTTCCTAACCTGGTCTCTAGCTTTCTGGACAACATCCCTGTACTCTACCCAGGCCGCCTGTCCTTCCTTCCACTTTTTATAAGCTTCTTTTTTCATTTGAATTTTCCTCAGCAGCTCCTTATCCATCCAAGGTCTCCTGGCCCCCCTGCTGCACTTCCTTCTAGTTGGGATGCAGCACTCCTGAGCTTGCAGCAGGTGATCCTTGAATATGAACCAACAGTCCTGGGCCCCCCTGCCCTCCAGGGCTATATCCCATGGAACCTTACTAAGCAGGCTCCTGAAGAATCACAGAATCACAGAATCCCAAGGGTTGGAAGGGACCTCAAAAGATCATCTAGTCCAACCCCCCTGCAAGAGCAGGGTAACCTACAGTACATCACACAGGAACTTGTCCAGGCGGAGTCTGCTCTTTTGAAGTCCAGGGCAGTGAGCTTGCTACACGCTCTTCTCACTCTCCTGGGGATCTGAAAATTCAACCATCTCATGATCGCTGCATCCAAGGCTTCCCTGTAGTACCACATTCTCAACCAGCCCTTCCCTGTTGGTGAGCACAAGGTCAAGCATGGCACCTCTCCTTGTCGGCTCCTCTATTACTTGCAGAAGGAAGTTGTCTTCCATACAGTCGAGGAACCTCCTGGATTGCTTGTGCCGTGCAGTGCCATCGTTCCAACAGATGTCAGGGTGGTTGAAATCCCCCATGAGAACAAGGGCCTGTGAGCGTGAGGCTTTTCCTATCTGTCTGTAGAGTGTTTCACCCACAGGTTCTCCTTGATCAGGCGGTCTGTAACAGATCCCCACAGTAATGTCTCCCACTGCTGTTTTCCCTTTAACCCTGACCCACAAACTCTCTGTAAACTACTCAGCTGTCCCCAGACAGAGTTCCATACTCTCCAGCCTATCCCCAACATAAAGGGCAACTCCCCCTCCCCGCCTGCCGGGCCTGTCTTTTCTAAAGAGCTTGTAACCTTCCATTCCAACACTCCAGTCACAGGAGCCATCCCAACATGTTTCTGTGATGCCTATTATATCATACCCCCATAGATGTGCACACATCTCTAATTCCTCTTGTTTGCTCCCCATGCTACGGGCGTTTGTATAGAGGCATCTGAGCCGAGCTCCAAATGAAGCCGGCTCGTTGGCTGGAGCAGCTGGAATATATCTACATTGCTCCAAGCATTTATTATAGGTAACTGACTGGGTGTGTTGGGATGGAATGATGCCCCCCTCCCCCAACACATCTAGTTTAAAGCCTCCTTGACCAGTCTGGCAAGCCTCCTACCAAAACTGCTCTTCCCCTTCTTTACCATCACACCAGCTCCACCAGCCCCCAGTAGACCTGGCCTACAAACTTCGGTCCCGTGTTCAAGACATCCAAACCCCTGACTATGACACCACCCTTTTAACCATTTATTAACCTGCCCAATCCTCCTAGCTTTTTTTAGGTCTTCCCCTGTGTCCTGGAGAATTGACTAAAATACTATCTGAGCGCCGGAGCCCCTAACCACCTCTCCCAGGGCTCTGTAGTCTTTCTTTATGGTCCCCAGGCTACTACTATCTATATCCCTAGCACCCACATGGATCACCAGGAGCGGGTAATAGTCCATGGGACTTACTAGAGCAGGCAGCCTCTCTGTAACATCCCTGATCCGTGCCCCTGGTAGGCAGCACACCTCCCTCGAGACGGGGTCAGGCCGACAGACGAGTGCTTCCATCCCTTTCAAAGTAGAGTCCCCTATTACTACGACACGCTGCTTTTTCTTGGCAGCACCAGTAGAGATTTTTACCTGTGCATGATCCGGCTGTTTGTGGTGCAAGTGCGTTTCCCCGTTAGCCTCCAGCAGGACAGCAAAGCAGTTCTGCATGGGGACAACAGATTTAGGAGGAAGCCCCTTGCCTTTAATTGTCCTTTTCCTCCTTCTTTTGTTATTTTTCTTTGTCACTAATTCCCAGCTTCCCAGGTTGGTGGCCTCCTTCTTTCCTCCATGAGCTGGAGGGGAAGCTTGAGGCCCCTGCACAGTTTGGGGCTGGAGCAAGCAGCCCCGCTTCCTCTCAGCTACCCTGACACCTTGCAGCCCGCTAATAGCATTCCGCAGCTCAGCCCCTGCTGCAGGAGGGCCTCCACCAGGGAGCACCGAGCGCAGCCCTGCCATCGTGCACCCTCCCCTCACAAGCCCAGTGCAGGCACTCCCTGCACCCCGAGCTCTGCGCTGCAGCCTCCCCTCTCATCGGCTCTGTCTGGGTGCCTGCGCTGCCACCGCCGGGGCAGCCAGAGCAGAGCTCCCAGAGCGGGCCCTGCCCATACGACGGGCGCTCATCATCCCGCTCGCCTGCCCGCGCAAACTGCCTCGTCCCGCCCTGTTCGCCGCGCTCCCTGGGGCAGGTTTTTACCCCCTCAGGGCTGGTGCCGCTGCTCCTGGCCCCGCCCCCTGTGAGTCCCTGCTCGCGTCCGCGGAGCTGCCGGCTCCTGGGCAGGTCCTGTCGAGGCCTTGAGGCTCCCTCGGTGGCTCTGGGCGCTCTGAGTTGAGGCTCCTGGACGCTGATGTTCCCCCCGCTCCGGTGTTGAGGGCGTCCTCTCTCGAACTGCTCACCTCAGCAATTCGTTGTCTTTGTATGTCTTTGAGGACACAGTGTGCCCCATTGCAAAGTCAAAAGGGGCTACATAAAGTGATATTTCTTTCATGATTACCTTCATGATGAAGAAATTCCTTTTAAAAGATAAAACATCTCATGGGTACTTAGCCAGCTCCTTCTCCTTCTTTGTTCTTGACAAGAAATATCTCCACAAAAGACTTTGCATTCCACCATATGAAGACATACTGGTACTGGTGAAGCCGGTATGAAGTAAAAGACAGGTTTTGCTTTATTCCTTGCTGACATAAAGAGATATGATTTAATCTAGTAAACACTCTTAACTGAGAGCTGGTTGGGAATTCACAATTGGTAATCATTATTTTTACATAAAATTCATGTCCTTTACAAAAATCTTGTTTTTTTCTTACCCAGTTTTTATTTGTTTGTTAAAGAAAAGAAGTATTAATTTCCCAAGTTTTTGCTGTTTTGAAGAAATGATGCTGTGCTGCTCTGAACTGAAACATTTCTCAGATGCACTCAGTACCAAATAAGAGAATATTGAGCGATTTGCCATCTATATAATCTGGGATTTTCTGTCATCCAAATAAGGAAAGACTATAAAACACACTTTCCATCTCAATTATATGTAGGTAATGTGTCCTTGAAGGATTGCACAAGTCTCAAAAAAAAAAAAATCAGGAAAGTGTTCAATGTCATTATTATATGTTATTATATTATTGTTTGGCAGCTTAATAAACACTGAAGATACATTAGCATATGTGAACTAGTTGTTCCACAATGTACTGGTGGGATCTCCTGAATTAGTGTTCTGTAGCCAATACTTGTTAGGTATGACTTTGAACACATTGCAGCATTTTTGTAGCATGACAACTGTATCAGGAGTCTGCTCAAATCTGCTAAATCTGTATAATGATCAGAATGAACAACTATGGCTGAAAGACTCCTGCCATGAATTCATGACAGCAAAAATTAGCAAGAAAAGGGCTGAGCGCATTATCTGGCTTTTATTCTTATTTATAAGGTATATAAAAAAGACTGAACCTGGATTATCCCTGGGCTCCAGTGTTACCTCTCTGACTGTCAAATGAGATGTCCTTGTCACTTGCAGGCACATATTTATTAAATGACATTGGAGCACTATAAGCCAAATCTTAACCTAATCCACAGATCAGTGAATCCCTCAAACCCTCAGTCTCTAATGTTCAATGCGAATATATAAAGAATTGAAATATCACAGTATAAATGCTTGCTTCAGTAATATCATGGTCACTTCTTGTGCTCTTGGTCTATAATAATGAAGTTTAAAGGCACTTCTTCTCAGGAAGAAAAATAATAACTAGTTTTCTTCCTTGCTTGGTTTCTAATTTAAATTATAATCTTCCTTTCTTAGGAAAAGAACAGTAGGGTGAATCTGTGTAACTGGTAATGTGTGCAATGGGGATGTAAAGGTAAATAAAAAAATAGCTTTTCCTTGTTACTCCTCACATATATACCCACAAAGAAGTCTTTTCCTCCTCCACCTTGTATACACAACAATGACAGCAAACATTTTTCTGTAGCTTTAAATACTTTTCTATACGTTGTGAAACATGTTAATTCACTTCTGTCCTATTGCCTGCCACAGTTTCTCCATTTCATGCTTTCTCATATTCCCAGGCAAAGCTAAGAAGTTACAAGTCATCTTAGTCTGAAGACAAGTATTAG
Organism: Lathamus discolor; assembly: GCF_037157495.1. Lineage (NCBI taxonomy): Eukaryota > Metazoa > Chordata > Aves > Psittaciformes > Psittacidae > Lathamus > Lathamus discolor. Next base: position 26,270,482 of record NC_088885.1, read on the forward strand.
TAAAATAAAGTTTTTCTTGTTATCATGTTTAAAGAATGCAGATGTTGCTGTTATCCCCAATAAAACACTATAAACCCATCATTCCCACTGTTCTTTAAAATTAAATCATACAATGACAGTACAAGTAAAGAGGTTGTTTGCTCGGTTTTGATCCCAGTGAAGAGTAAAATAAAATTTAAAATCACGCTTGTTACTCCTTTTTCAACTGTTTCACTTATCTGCTTTGCAAGCGGCAGAATTCAGAGAAGAAATAGAAGTGTACTGTTAGGCAACACTAAACATAATGACCCAAAGAACTGGAAAAGTCTCACAGAGAAGTGTCAGCCTCTGAAAATGGTTTCTGAGGTTCAGTGCCTACCACTCGTATCTACTAAGAAGGTTGAAGAATACATGAGACACAACACATGCATCAGCACCTGTGTGCAGATGTAATCACTCAATTTGAAGCCTCTATGCAAGTTACCTATTTACACTTGTGTCTGTATGTATGATAAAGTATAGATGTCCTTATAGTTCTGGCCAAAAAATGTTGACTTGGCCTTCAGTTCATCCTCTTGAATAGACATTCAAATGAAATGTCTGAAGTTGCTGCTGGTTTTCTCCTACTAACATATGGGAGTAAGATAGTCTCAAATCGAGACAACGAAATTTCTATTTGTCAAATGCACCCTGAGGCTCTGAGCGTGTGCATCAGTCGCAGCTGTAGTGCAAATGGGTGGGTCTGACTGACCGTGATTGAGTAAAGTGCCAGCATAACTGAGTAAGATTGAAGATGACTACACCGATATGCTTCAATTGGCATTAGTATTAATGAACAGGATAGGACATATCTTGACATGAGTAAGTGCCCACAGCCTAGGAGTGTGGAAGTGAATCGCATGACTTGGTATAACTCTGCATGGGTGTATGTGTGACACATGAATGATTACTGGAAGTCAGTATTGGTGGGTGGGAGTAACAGAGTGTCACTTTATATAAATGAGTATTCCTGACAAGGGGCAATTTAGTTTCTGCCTGAAGATTTCATGTTAGTAGAGAATAACCTACCTACCAGCAGTAATAGAATATCTAGTCCCTTCAGGCAATTATCCACTACTTTTCATTAGGTTGTGGTATTTCTTAACATTTCTGAAACTACAAATATGTATCACTCTGATTAAGGTTATCTCAGAGAATTTTGTCAGAAAGAGATATTGTATTTAAAATTGGATGGAATCCAAGCTTTCATTATTGTATATTTGCTCAGTTTTCCTAATTGATGATATCTGGTTTCTGATTGATGAGATATTATCTCTCTTTCATGTTTCCTGTCAAAAGAAATTTCTGAAATTATTGGGGTATACAGCTGTTTATAGGTATGTGTGTGCATTTATGCATATATGTATGTATGTTTATTGTCCTAAAAAAAAGTAATTATTATGATTTTACAAAATTTCAAATTTAGGTATGATATAAACTTGATTTCAGGGTAGAGACCACTTCACCTGGCACTATAAGTGAAAACCTGAGTGTTTGTGAGAGTACATCAGCCCTTTCAAAACTGCTGTAGAAGTAGGTTCGGTACAATGAAGAGCTCCCAGCCTGTGCTCAGGCAACCCCTGACTCACAGTCGTGCTGGCTGCAGCAGAAGGTCAGAGCTGAAGCTGCAAGGATTAAATAATAAAGTTTACCCAGGTGTGCCTAAGGGTGAGTTGGGCAGCTGCTAGCAATAAGTGGTAGTTAATTTCAAATGCTTCTAAATCAACCGGACACTCTTCTGTGCCAGCGCTGGGATCAAAAATGCTTGGTACAGACATGGGGTGGTGTCGTGGTTTAAGCCCAGCTGACAACCCATAACCATGCAGCCACTCTCTCACTCTCCCCCCTTCCTCCCCCAGCTTCTGGAGGGATGGGGAGGAGACTCAAAGAAATGTAACTCCCACGGGTTTGAGATAAGAACAATCCAGTAACTAAGGTATAACACAAACCACTACTGCTGCCACCAATAATAATAATGATAAGGGAAGTAACAAGGGAAGAGACTACAACCACCCACCACCCGCCGACTGATACCCAGCCCAACCCAAGCGGTGATCTGGCCTTTCCGGGTAACTGCCCCCAGTTTATATACTGGGCATGACGTGGTGTGGTATGGAATACCTCTTTGGTCAGTTTGGGTCAGGTGTCCTGTCTCTGCTTCCTCCCAGCTTCCCCTCCTCCCTGGCAGAGCATGGGACTCACAAAGTCCTTCGTCAGAGTAAACATTACTGAGCAACAACTAAAAACACCAGTGTTATCAGCATTGTTCCGAGGCTGAAAGTCAAAAACCACAGCACTGCACCAGCTACTAAGAAGGAGAAAAATGACTGCTGAACCCAGGACAGGTGGGTATACATGATCATGTAATTCTCCTTCCAGGCATGATAATGTAGTCTCCTTCTGTGGGCAACTCCCAGTACCTAAAGAGCTAGGAAGGGGCTGTTAGCTCCTAATGATCCTGCTCAGGGGTGGTTCTTTTGAACCTCCTGTTTTCCCAGGAGAAGAAAGTGTACTGTTCCCAAGATTAACAGCAATCTGTGAATTCTGCTAATCTGTTAATGGTTTTATTTCTGTGTTAGCACTGCCCCAAGCAGAGCAGCTGAGAGCTCCTTTTTGATTAATAAATATAAATCCAGAAAAAAAACCAACCCAACATCGTAATAAACAATGCAAGTTTTTCAATAAATATGGGTTTTGGACTTAACGAATGGTTGAGAGTGAAAGAAACAGAAGAAAAGAAGGAAAAAGAAAGGAAACAGGTCCAAACCTGACGGACTCAATCTCCACTCATCACAAAATGTAAGGACAGATATAATTCTCACTTTACTCACATGAGAGAACAGAGCTCTCCCCCACACTCTTGCACTCTTTCTTCTTTTTCCTAATGCTCAGAAACTTCTCTCTTCAGTCAATCACCCCTGATATGAGTTTCTTTAATCTACCAAATTCTGGGGATATAGCTCCTGTTTGACGAAAATAAGAGTTGCTAAATTAACCGTGATTGAAGATATGATTCTTCATATTAGAAATTCTGCTATACCAACATGTATTTTTGAGGAATATGTACACTTGAACATTCATGCTACTGTATTTTATTTTCTGCCAAAAAAGACTCTGAATTTGTGAACATTATGGTCTCTATGTGTTTCTCATTGTGAATTTGGATGCTAGCCTGTGTGCTTGCAACCCTCAACCTTAGAGATCCCAAATGTGTAAGCACCATTGAAACCAACCCCCTTACAAAAGAGAAGTTACAAATTGTGCTCTTCCCGCTTACAGGATGTACCTGCTTACTTAATTGTAACTTTCATGAGCCATTTAAATAAGTGACCTTATCAGGAAGACCCCGTATGAATCATGAACACCATCATGCAGGAATATGACGGATTTTATGGATTGGTCATGGCAAAAATGGAAAATTTCACAGTTTGTCATGCATTAATGGTGATAGTTACAAAAACATAAAGTCATTTATAGTGATAAAAAATGATTCTGCAAGGATTCAGGTTATCTTTTTAATAAATATAAATCATAAATATATGTGTCAGGCTGTCAATGGAAAAAATAAAGCAGCAAATTATGATTGCGAGGGGATTCTGTCAGAAAGAAAACTGAAAACACCTAGGGATAGCACCACTTCAAATTCAATATGCTTAGAGCAGACAGTTAAATTTGCACATTGTGTTCAGCATGTGCACTGTTATGATCTCTGATGCATAATGTAAACAAAGAGGAATAGTACAAAGACCTGTGTTAAAACAGCATAAATCCAAGGTATTATCATGGAACATAATAAAAATTACTCTTATTGTAACAAAGTTGTTCTGGAATTAAAGCAGCCTTTCAATGTGCAAAATCTGGTCCAGCCACCTGTAACCATGTCACTTCAGTCTGTGATACTTGCTGGCTAATCTAAACAAGACTGAACCTTAGTGTCTACTTAGATGGAAAACTAAGAGGCCAGCATATTCAAGTGTTGGCTGGGTTTTGAATTCTCTGTTTTTTTGAGTGTTCTTTCTGAGGGACTACATAAATGTTCCTGTCATTACAATAGTATCATTACTGACTCTAGGTAACTGTATTTGTTTGACCTTCCCAAACCTAGAGTTTCTCTTAAAAATGTGACAGTCCTTAAAGGTCTAAAGTACAGAAACTACAATACAAGTTATAGAAAAGCTTAGAGGTAAGAATGAGTTGGAACTTAAACCACGATTTCTGAGGCAATGAAATACCAGTTGTGCTAGAATTTCTTTTGCCATTTTACTCATTTTGCCCTTTGTCAGGGAACTGGTAAGCAAGATACTATGGGAATAAGCTCTAAGGGAGTTTGGTAAAATAGATAGGTCTTTAAAGACCTCCAAGTGCAAGAATGGCTCATGCTGGTGCCAAGAAAAATAAGTGGATATTACAGGAGACCAGGTTGGCTCAACAGATTGCTCATTATGGAGCTGTAACAGAGAAAGGTAGTTTACAAGAGGTAGAATGGTAGTCGGCTGCATAAGAGTACAGCCTGTACTTCTGCTTTAGCAGCAAAAGGCTGAACAATGAAAATGTTTGTCCTCTTTCTGATTGGTGCAAGTGATTTCTTCTGAGGTGCTTAGTGCCTTCTCTGACTTATTCTTCACAAACAAATCCTTCCAGCCCTCAGTGCTTAGTAGGCTTCAAGAACTACCACCAGTGAATAAGAATTCAGTCAGGGACTATTTGAGGGAGCATGACCTGACAGGCTGCTTGGGAAAGTGCTGAAAGCTTGCCACTGTCACAGTGAGGCTACTCTCCACACCCAAGTTGTGGAGAGCAAGGAAGGTCCTCTAAGACTACTGGAAAACAAATTTTGCATCCACATTTTCAAAAGGCCAAAGGACAATGTGGGGAACTACAAGCTGATCAGTTTCACTTAAGTACCATGGAAAAATGATTAACCAAGTGCTCTTGGAACAGATTTCTGACCACAAGTGGGAGAAGATGATGACTGGAGGGAGCAAGTATGGATTTACCAGGGGTAAATCACACCTGACAAAGCTGATTACCTACTAGGATGAAATGATGGTATTTGTGGATTAAGGCAGAGTAAAATATTTCATGTACCTTGACTATTTAGCTTTTTACCTTGACTTACATTGAGCAAGGCTTTTGACATTGTCTCTCACAGTATTCTTGCATAGGTAGACAAAGGGATAGGGTAAAAGAAGTGGTTAAATGATCAACTTTAGAGGACAGAGGGCAATGCAATCCACTACCTAGATGCCTGTCCAAAATAAAGTTTGCACCTATCCTGGGACCTCTCCTGTTCAACATTTTCATCGATGACCTAGAGGAGCACGGTCAACTTGGAATTGCAAATGACACTTATGAAGTAGCAGGCTGGAGAAATGGGCCAACAGAAACCAACAGGATCCAACAAGGACAAATGCAAAGCCCTGTACTAAGGAAATATTAACTGCAGCAATAGTACAGAATGAGGACTGTGTAGCTGAAAAACATCTGTGAGTGTTCGTACACAGTAAGCTGTGCGTAAGCCATTAGTGAGCCTTGACAGCAAAGGTGACCAGTAGACTTCTGGGGTGTAGGGACAGGAGCACAGCCAGCTTGAGGGGATTGATTATCCTCCTCTACTCAGTACTCATTAGACAACATTCAAACAATGTATGTAGTTTTGCTTCTCTCTCTGTAGAAGAAAGAGCTCAATAAAGTGAAGTAAGCTCAGCGGAAGAGCATGGAGATGGTCAGGGCCTGGCGTATTTGTCTGGGGAGGAGAGGCTGGGGTAGCTGGCATCTTCAGTCTAGAGACGGATGGCCTGGGGGTACCCAGCAGCTGCCTGCCAGGGTCTTCGACAAAGTGGAATTCAAATTTTTACAGTAAAGCATGTGAGATGAAAAAAGGCAGTGAAATTTTACTGAAACAAAGAAGGTTCAGACTGGATACAAGAAAAAAAGACTGCCGCTGAGAACAAGCCAGCAGTGGATCAGGTTACCCAGAGAGTTCATGCATCCCTATATGTTTTCAAGATATGACTGGATAGAGCTCTGAGCAACGTGGTTAGTTTTAAGGCTGACTCTGCTTGGAGCGTGTGGCCAGACTAGACACCTTCTGAAGTCTATTGCAGCCTCAGCTGTTCCATGACTGTCCCTGAAACATGGCTGGAGCACTAGCTGTCCGTGCTGACCTGAAGTATTTCTGAACTGGGCAGCTGCCTGATATGCTGGGATTATAGAGCTCATCACTGCTTTGTGACCTTTCAGAAGACTTTAGCTAATGAAAGGAGATTCAGAATTACAATTTAACTGAAGTTAAAAGCAATGTCAGCTCAGCCAGCAATGGGACTGCAAGGAAATACCATAATTTCAGCATCACCTGAACAGTTGGCGATGGAGAAAAATGAGGCTAAGATGAATAGGCTTTCTCCAAAAGGATCCAAAGATGGATTTTTGTGAAGTACTGTCTTGGTTTAAACCCTGTCATCAAGTTAGCCACACAGTTTCTCTCTCACACACAGTTGTTCCCCTCCCCCCCCCCCCGCCCCCCGCCTTGTTCTCCCCTGCTCCCGGAGCGATGGGGAGGAGAATAAAAAAAATGCAACTCCCACTGGTTGAGATAAGAACAGTTTAGTAACTAAGGTATAACTCAAATCACTGCTGCTACCACTAATAATAATAATGATAAAGGAAATAACAAGGGAAGAGATTACAACACCTCACCACCTGCTGAGCAATAACTCAGCCCACCCAGCTCTACCGAGCACCGACTGATACCTCGTCCAACCCCGCAGTGAACTAGCCCTGCTGGATAACTCTCCCTTACATCCTGGGCATGACGTGCTGTGGTATGGAATACCTCTTTGGTCAGTTTTCGGTCAGGTGCCCTGTCTCTGCATCCTCCCAGCTTTCCTCCTCCCTGGCAGAGCATGAGGCTCAGAAAGTCTTTGGTGAGACCAAAACATTTTTGTTATCAGCTCTGTTCCCAGGCCGAAAGTCAAAAACACAGCACTGCACCAGCTACTAAGAAGGAGAAAAAATGACTGCTACTGCTGAACCCAGGACAAGTATTTTTTGGAAGTCCATTATGTTGACTAGATAAAAAGTGTAAAGAAATATTTTTGTCATTCTCTTTCCAAAATATAATACATTTTTGAAGTTTATAAATCTGCAGCTTGCAAATTCTGGGTCTGTAACAATTCCCAGAAGGACTTTATCTTAGATAACGAACTCTACCATGGCTGCAGAACGAGACTAATGTAGCACCTCCTTCAGCAAACATTTCAGGAGATGACATAATGGCATGTAGTCAGGGACATTTTTCAAGAGGCATTCAAAATAATTTGAGAATGCAGTAGGCAATCTACGACAACATACCTGCAGGAATGTTTACCATAACGAACAGTTTGTAACAACAAATACAATACTTATTAGCTTTACATGCTTCATAAGTATGGTAAAATGCTTCTTCTAATGCTTTCAATCTGTGATATAGGACAGAGTGTTCTCTAGTAAACTGGATTAATTTTTTAAGGTCCATTAATTCAGTGGTAGTACCATGTAGCAGCTTGAAAATAATGCTGCAGTTTCATTTGAAGTAGAAAATAATCTATGTAATCAGCAATATGTGCTTTATTTATAAAAACCTGTTAGTTTCCTTTGTTTTCTTTACCTTTTCAGAGTTGCCAGATTGGAAACTGACAGTTTGAAGCTGCCATTTTTGACGCTTAGGTTTGGTGGCTTGTTAGCACTTTCCTTACAGGGACATCTGACATCTCTCCTTACAAGGAGATCTGAACAAAGATCTCTTTGCAGGAATCTAGGTAAGCACATGAGGTTCATATTTTGCTAAACTGGTCAGCATTAACATAGCTACACTGACATGCAAACTCTCACCATTAAGCTTCTTAGATAGTCTCACAGACCTTAGTATGGGTATATTCACACGACTGCAAGCAATTAAGTCAACACAATTTAATGAGCTACCTCTTCTCTGAGCCATGGCAATGGTGCAAGCTCTCCTAATTTGTTTCAAATACAATATAAAATTTAATTGTTTGAAATGTGCCATGTTATTTATTGGCTCTGTTAACTCTACCTGTACGGCAAAGGGAGAACAAACTCAAAGGAAGCTTTAAGAGTAAGAACATAGAAGAAACAAACCTATGAGAACTGAAGAACACATCTGTACAGGCAGCTAAAATTGTTCAACCTGTTATGTTGCATTACGCAAAAATAGCTGGTTCACATTTTGTGGAGCGGTGATCTGTACACAGATTTAAGATGACATTATTTCATCAATTTATCTTCAAGTTTTGTTTGGTATGTTTTCATAATACTCAGAAGAACTGTGTGTGGTTGTGTATGCAGACATTCATACATAAATACACACACACACATAAATATATAAAAAAGATGCAAGCTTAGATTTTGCCTCTTATTCTCACACCAAGAAATAGATTTCACAGTACTTCTCAGAGTGGCACTGTGATATAGATAGCTATAATATTTAAATTGACTTGTGAGGAAAAGGAAGAATAGGTCCCAGACCCAAAAATGGCTTCAGAGTGAAATCATAAATGTAATAAACCTAGGTTTAGTGAGGAATACAGACTGCTATCTTTCATTCAAAATTAAATTACTGTCACCAAAATCTATTCATTGTGCCATTTTAAGTTCTCATTATGATTATTCTCAGTTGAATTAGGTACTAAAATTCCAATTCTTCATATGTTTTATAAATCATAGTAGTAGACTTGAGTATTTTGACCTTTTTAATATCCCTTGGTTTGATTGGCTGTGTTGTCTATCTGTTCCATGTATCCTATTATTTTACTGCCTCTCTAACCTATGGGGAAGTAGATGAAGTGACTAGCCAATTGTCGTGGTTTAAACCCAACCACAAACCTCGTTCACTCACTCCCCCCCTTCTTGCCCTCCCCTTACTCCTGGAGGGATGGAGAGGAGAATTGAAAAGAATGCAACTCCCATGGGTTGAGATAAGAACGGTTTAGTAACTAAGGTATAACACAGATCACTACTGCTACCACCAATAATAATAATGATAAAGGAAATAGCAAGAGGAAAGAATACAACACCTCAACACCATCCAACCAATAACTCGCCCCACTCCCCCCAGCCGAGCGCCGACCAATACCTTCTCCAACCCTGCAGTGCCCTAGCCCTTCCAGGGAACTCTCCCTTACATCCTGGGCATGACGTGCTGTGGTATGGAATACCTCTTTGGTCAGTTTGGGTCAGGTGTCCTGTCTCTGCTTCCTCCCAGCTTTCCCTCCTCCCCGACAGAGCATGAGGCTCAGAAAGTCCTTGGCCAGACCAAACATTTGAGCAGCAACTGAAAACATCAGCCTTATCAACACTGTTCCCAGGCCAAAAAATAAAAGCACTGCACTAGCTACTAAGAAGGAGAAAAATAACTGCTGCTGCTGAACCCAGGACACCAATGAAGATGTAGGATATTGTAAAGGTCAAAGTACGAACATTATTGCGAAGTGTTTCACAGCATACTTGAAGTATTAAAGCGCCAACTACTGTTCCTTAACTAATGTTGAGCAGGAGCAGAAAATAGTATGAATTTTATTCAATATCTTAAGTTGTCAAAAAATCGAACTACTTAAGGAAACTGTAACACACTTATTACAACTATATTACTGAGCACCAGCCCAGGTTATCTCAGAATTATGCATTTTAGTCAATACTTAGAGCAGGATAAGAGCATTATTTCTTTAGATATCATAGTTATGCTTTAGATCCCTTTCTCTAAGCATAGGTATTTCATGAGTCTGTGTGTTCATTGTTCAATGTTTCTGTAGATGTGTAGAAACACTGAGGAATTACTAATCATTTAGGATCTCAGACAACTAATTATGTTGCGTCTGGTTGGAGTGCTGCCAAATGGGCTGTCTTTAAATTAGTGTATAAACTTAAGGGTGAATGGCCTGCTTACCTCTGTTTCTGGGTTTTGAAAGAATATGGACAAGTCAGAATAAAATCTGAATGTTTATTTCCATGATGCTTCTACTTAGACTGAAAGCAGTGTGTACTACTGCTTCTGTATTGAATTTGCTTCTACAAATTATCTAGTCCCATTTCATGGAACTTAGATCATTTAAACAGAGCATATGAAGCTTCTCTATGTTGAATTGCAGTGATCTAGAATTCAGAACTCCCAAAGAATAGCTAGGTAAAATGCTAGCAGCTGGTGGTTTGCCTTGAAAATACAAATAGACACTGTGATACATAATAGATACAAATCTATTATTAAAAAAACCCCAAACAAGCCCACTATAGGAGTAGTTTCAACATTATGGCAAAGGCATTTTCTTCCTAATATGACTGGAACCATGCCAGAAAAAATATGAATACTACAGGACGTGCACTGTGATCTAATAGATATTTTCCCAACATTGACCTTGATAACATAAGACTGACTAAAATCCACATGCACGCATATCATTTTAAATGCAATAGGATTTTTTTCTGTGAATGTAATGTACTGGGTGCTATGCATTTTAAGGCAGATTACTGCATACCTTAATCTACACAGTGTAACATATATCTTTAAAAAAGATACGGTTCTTCCAAATGGTTCAGCTGAAAGCTCCTACAATGGTTTTCTACATTTTCATTAACAAAAAGTACTTGAAAAATTAGATGTCACATTATCGCTATTTTGAATTTCAAATTAAAAAAAAATTTGTAACCTGAGTTCTAAAATTTGGCCTGTCGATCTGTATTTGAAGTATATAGGATAATCTACATGTTAACAAAACCACAGTTTTTGGCTGCACTACATTTCAGTTGAAGTTTGATCATTCCCAATAATGAGCCAAAATTTTAATTTTTGTTGGAGACATTGTAAACTATCAGCATGCTAGACTGATTTTTCATTCACCAGCCCATTCTTGCTAACTTCAGCACTCAAGAGAATATAAGTGTCCAGGGTGAATTGCAGTACATGACCAGAACTTCTACTGAAATCTTTCTGTAGAAGAATGCTTTGCTCTCCATCAATCTGCTTATAACTCAGAAGAACACTTGAACTGACTGTTGTAGGTTATATATTGTGAGAGATGAAGCCAACACATTTTCATTAATACAATTCATGTGTTTAGAAGTCCCTACTCCCATTCCGCCTTTTCCTATTTCTCTCATTCCCCAAAAAGCAACAGTAATTCTGTGACAGCTCAAAAAACATAAAGAAATGTTTAGACTGGGGTTTCTCCTCCACCATTTATCCTTTGCTCCAGCCTTTAGTTTTAGGTAGTGTAAGGACTGACTTATAAAAACATACCTGAGGTGTTTATTATGATCTTTGCACACCAATTGAATATAGTCAAACAAAGTTCCACGATTTTAGAATCAAGATAAACATCCCTACAAAGCAGATTATGAGAAGACAGTGGTATTTGCTTAACAGTAATGGGTGCTGAATTCCTACTAAAGGAGCATGAAGATGGATGAATTAACTTGCAGTTGGTTGTTTTGTAGGGGTAACAGTCTGGGACTTTCCATAAACCATCGAACAAATATCAATATAGATCATTCAAGGTACAGCCATCAAGGCAAAAGTAAATGAAATCTAAAATAAAGTATAATTAAAGAAATAATTGGAACACATTACATTTTATTAAGAATCCTATGCAAAAGGGAAATCGCTCAACACAGAAGCAGAAGTGATCCTTATATCTACTGATGCTATTTAAGTGACTAAATAATGCCTGAAAAGTTCAGAGGGAACTTTTGAAGGAGAGGTCTTTGAAGGAAACCCCAAAATCCTTTATATTGCTCGATGTCTTGGTGTCAGTGCCAGATACCCACAGGACTCTAGGACAGTCCAGGCCATGTAATGCCATCCCTCCTCCCTTATACACAGTGAGACAATTTTCAGCAGTGAGGACCCAAGAGTGTGTAGGCTCACTAAGAAATACTGAGCTAGTATGCTTGGTCACAGCATGGGGCCAAAGCAAGGATATGGTGCTATCATCACTGAGATCAGGGCCAGTGCACCTCCATATCTACACGTTCCTCTCTGTGCTTTTTGAACAAAACCGGATGCAGAACGAGTGACCTCCTGTATGTCTATCTGGCAGAGTATGGTTTAAAATCCTGCTATACACCTACATGTGCCTTCACAATTAGGGGATAGACTGAATTATTACTTAGGATGCATCAAGTTTAGGAGTCATCAGATGAAAAGATGTTTGCATGTTTTTCTGCATCAGGATTTAAATGTCTTGTCTAGGTAGGTGGAAAAATACATTTTTTTGGCAGTCTGGACAACACTTCTCAGAATGCAACACCTTTGCTATTTCACTTTCATACTTTTATTAGGTGCTATATGTAATCATAACTTTATAATTAAGTATATTGTGATAATAGAACTCAATTTCCAAGTTGTAGTGGCCTTTTAATTCCCTGCATGATGTTCCAGTCTAAAAGGCATTAAAAGAGATGTTCCAATGTTGAAAAAAAAAGTGAGGGAAATCAACATCTAAAACTTAGTAAAGTCCTAGGTAGTAAAAAGCCTTTTTCTAAAGATTGCTCTCCCACAGAGTAACAGAATTTTCTTTTAGCCTTTACAGTCAATTCTCATACTTTTGAAATATCATAATCAAAGCTCTTTGCCACCTTGTGTTGAATCTACTGTACTTGAAATCTTTTATTTAGTGAAAAACAGTGTGTCTACCCTAAATAATATGATGAAAGCATTCAAAATGTCAAATGAACGTTCACCAGTTAAAAATATCTTCACTTTTTACTATTACAATAGCGGAGGGAACTGCCTGTAGGTGACTGGAATGATTAAAAAGGAATGGAGAATATACAGTGGTTGCTCCAAAGAGACTGTGAGAGTTCATCACACTAGCAGGTGTCACTGTTACTTTTATCCCCAATTTCCTAACTAGGATAGTGAAGCACTTTGTTCCAGACAACTTTGCACTGTCAGGAAAACTACAGTCTTGTTCAGACTCCTTTGTCAGTTGCTTTTAGCTTCTACTTGTCATCCTCTCCATTCTTTCCTATGTGTAAGTAGTGTTAGTTTACAAATAGCTGTTCCCCAAAGGAAAGCACTATTACCTTACCAGTCTGTGCACATGTCTGTCCATGGTTCAAACAGAAATTTTAGGAAAATGATACCTTTGAAAAGTAATCACTTGGAAGTGAAATGAATCATTTTGTGCATATCTTTAGTTTTCCTGGTGTCATGAATTACAGAACTGGTTGTTTGAACTGTCTAAAAGAAAAACAGTGAGTAAATATATTTATAGTGACTACCACTGTAAATAGGTAAGTTTCAGGAACAAAATCTGTTCAAAGTCTGACATGTTTCCCTTCAATAGGACATAACACTACATTAGTATTTAATGTTTTTCCTAGCATTAGAAAGTCATTAGGAATACAGTATTTCATAATGTCTCATCAATACACTTCCCTCTTGACATAAGCAGACTTACCAAGTTAAGAGATACCTGGACAGGGTAGCTGTTAAGAACTTTATAACACTGCCTATTTTCCAACTGAAATGTCACTGGCTTCTGAATCACTCTATATCACCTCATACAGCCAAAACGAACATGCCCACAGAAAAATATATACTCTTAGGTGGCTGAGATCAATTTGTACATTGTCCATGATCAAATGAGCTTGGAATATACCAAGTGTGTCAGAGAGAGTCAATACCAATAAACAAATAAACAAAAGGGACAGTCTAGATCCTCCCATTCAAAGGACCGTTTTCTGTCTCTATTCCTCTTGTGTTCTCCACAGAGACAGAAATGAATACAGGCCTGAAATGGATTTAATTTAGTGCATGAGGGAGAAGGGAATCCAGAAATGGGAAAGAAGACAGAGAAAGGAAAAGGTCTGGGAAAGAGAGTTAAAGTGAGGAAGATTTAACCAATGGGTTTTTAAAGTTGTGCTTTGACACTTAGTTGTCTTGCCTGCAGAAAAATGTTTGAGAGAGCTTTGGCTGGGTGGAGATAACTATGCCAAGTCATTGAGGAACTGTGAGCTGAACGTACCACCATCCAGCTACCGGCTGCCTACTGGGGACTACTGACAGTGGCATGGCACCAGAGTCTCTTCATGAGGCTCTCTGAGGGGCTATTCCTCACACAGACCTTCATGCTCTCAGGTTTTGGAACCAGTGCCAGAATAGTCCATTACTGCTTTTGGAAACCCCTCTGGTCAGGGAAGGAAGGTGCTGAGTCTTTATGGCTAGGTAGGCCCCAGACAACCTAACTATCCTCAAAAGATGCAGCACCAATATATTTGGTTTGTGCTGCAAGATTTTGGCAGCAGGGGGCTACAGGGGTGTCTTCTGTGAGAAGATGCCAGAAGCTGTGCCCATATTGCACAAAGCCAGTTCCAGCTGGCTCCAAGATGGACCCATTGCTGTCCAAGGCCAAGCCCATCAGTGATGATGGTAGCGCCTCTGCTAGAGCATATTTAAGAAAAAAATGCTGTTCAACAACACCCTGGAGAAAGGAGAAGAATGTGTGAGAAACAGATTTGCAGACACCAAAGTGAGTGAAGAAGGAGGGGAGGAGCTGTTCCAGGCGCTGGAGCAGAGTTCCCCTGCAGCACATGGTGCAGACCATAATGAGGCAGGCTGCCCCCCTGCAGTCCACATAGGTCCATAGTGGAGCAGATATCCTGCAGCCTGGGAGGAGACTGTGACCTCATGGAGACCCCATGCTGAGGCAGGATCCTGGCAGGACCTGTGGCTCCATAGAGAGGAGCCTGCGCTGGAGCAGTTTTGCTGGCAGGACTTGTGACCCCATGGGGGACCCACGTTGGAGCCGTCTGTTGCTGAAGGGCTGCACCCCAGGACCTACCTGGAGCAGTTCATGAAGAACTGCAGCCTGTGGGAAAGATGTTCCAGACGTTGATGGAGGCCTGTCTCCTTTGGGAAGGGTCCTATCAGAAGCCTGTGAGGAGGGAGGACTGCAACTCCCATTTTCCCATCCCCTTGCACCATTTGGGGGGAGGAAGTAGAGAAAGTGGGAGTGAAGTTGGGCCCAGGAAGGCGTGGGGGGAGGTGTTTAAAGAGTGTTGTTATTTCTCATTACAGTTCTCTAATTTAGACTGGCAATAAATCAAACTAATTTCCCCAGCTTGTGTCACTTCTGCCCATGACAGTAACTGGTGATCTCTCCCTGCTCTATCTTGACCCTTGAGCCTTTTGTCATATTTTCTCCCATGTCCAGTTGAGGGGGAATGATAGACTGTCTTTGGTGGGCGCCTGTTGGCCAGCCAAGTTCTAACTACTACAACCAGTCACCCCTCTCCTAGTGTAGCAGGTGACAGTTTTGTGAAAGCTGTCCTTCATCAGTGTCATTGATGGGGTGCTGACATTCTTAGTAACACACCCTACCTCATACAAGACTTTCAGTGGCCAGCAATTAATAAATTGAAGTGAGGTAACTGTCTTGTCTTGATGGCAGGAGATCCTGTGCCTCCTAACCTCCAGTATCATTCTGCTTACTATCCTTTCTTAATGCTCATAGAGCTCTTTTTCAACTAAGCAAGATGTTACAAAGCACCATTTACTAGTATTGACAAAAGCTAAAATGTTGCTCTTTTATGGAATAAAAACATCAGGCCATTTGCAATAGTGCAAAGGGATTTAACTTAAGTCAATAAAACATATAAGAAGATTGGTCTTTAAGAATGCCACATTTTAGGCAACACAAAGAGTTTTCAAGTTTTATTCAGTGTCTAATACAGACTATTAAAAGGAAGACTCATGGTATAGAACACCAATCACTCATTTCAGCTAAAGAATAATGATAAAATTTTATGAGTTCGAAAATTCCCATGATAACCACAAAGTGTACACTTAGTGTGTGCTCTTTGATGAATGGTAATAAAACTTGTCAAAATAATGAGGGTGAACAGAAACTACTGAAAACAGTCACCATATTCTTAAACACAGGGGATCATAGTATTAAGTGATGCCAGTTTCTTTAAGTTGTCATTGTCCTGAAATTTCAAAGTGATGAAGTGTAACTATTTCAGGCAGGTTCTTTAATGCTGCAGAAATGGGTGAAATACATCAAACAGGATTAGATTTGAAGTACAAGCAGCTTTGTCTTAACTGTAGCATATAATTACCAGATAGTTTAAAGCCCACATAGCTATTAGATATTGAAGCACAAAGCAACTAGCATTTCCCCTGAATAAATACAATCACATAATTACATTTGATATGTTAAAAAAAACCCAAATTTTAAAAATATTTTTACATTTTGTCTTTTGGAGTGTTTACATTTAAAAAACTTACAAAGACTATGAATATGTTTATCTGTGCATGAACCATAATTACAAATTTAGCAGAAAGTTCCTCACCATGAAGGGCTACGATTCAAACTTGGAAGCAATTTTTTAGTTAATTGGGTTGTTTTGTAATAGTTTCATCCTTTCTATCTTTACCCTAAGTTTTCTTTTACAAGATCAATATTCTGTCAAACTCCTTTCATTAAATAGTGTGTTATTTTGAGAACATTACCTCCAAAGTATTTCTTGTGGAAGGAATGGTTCAGCAGGGGAAGACTGGCAGAATTTGGACATCCGTGTCACAGCCTTTTTTTCTTCAATAAAGCTGGATATGACAGAGTTTTCATTTTAATACTTTGAGATGATGAATGGAAGTCTCATGGGAAAGTGTACTAGGCGTTAAAGGGGCTCAAGATAGTTGGTTAGCATTCAAGGACCGCTTCTTCCAAGCTCAGGATCGGAGCGTCCCAGTGAGTAGGAAATCAAGTAAGGGATCTAGGAGACCGGCGTGGTTAAACAAGGAGCTGCTGGGCAAACTCAAGTGGAAAAGGAGAATCTATGGATTATGTAAGGAGGGGCTGGCCGCTTGGGAGGAATATAGGACAGTTGTTAGAGGATGTAGGGAGGCAATTAGGACAGCTAAGGCCTCCTTGGAACTCAATCTTGCTAGTCGGGTTAAAGACAATAGAAAGGGCTTCTTCAAATACATAGCAAATAAAACTAACACAAGAGGCAATATAGGCCCACTGCTGAACGAAGTGGGTACCCTGGAGACAGAGGATATAAAGAAGGCAGAGGTGCTGAATGCCTTCTTTGCCTCTGTCTTTACTCCTGCAGACTCTCCCCGAGGGCCCCGGATTTCTATAGCCCCAGAAGGAGTCAGGACAAAGGAGGAGTTTGCTTTGGTAGATGAGGGTTGGGTTAGGGATCAGCTATGCAAACTGGACATCTGTAAATCGATGGGTCCGGATGGAATGCACCCACGGGTGCTGAGGGAGCTGGCGGAGGTCATTGCTAGGCCACTTTCCATCATCTTTGGTAAGTCGTGGGAAACGGGCGAGGTGCCTGAGGATTGGCGGATGGCAAAGGTCACACCAATCTATAAGAAAGGCAAGAAGGAGGACCCGGGTAATTATAGACCGGTCAGCCTTACCTCCATCCCTGGAAAGATGATGGAACAACTTATTCTTGACTCCATCACTAGGCATATCAAGGATGAGGGGGTCATTAAGAACAGCCAACATGGTTTTATGAGGGGGAAGTCATGTATGACCAACCTTATAGCCTTCTATGAGGAAGTGACTAGGTGGAGGGATGATGGTAGAGCGGTAGATGTAGTTTTTCTTGATTTCAGTAAGGCATTTGATACTGTCTCCCACAGCATCCTCATAGATAAGCTAAAGAAGTGTGGGCTTGACGATCAAGTAGTGAGGTGGATCGAGAACTGGTTGAAAGGAAGAAGGCAGAGAGTTGTGGTCAATGGCGCAGAATCTAGCTGGAGGTCTGTGACTAGTGGAGTTCCTCAGGGGTCGGTGCTGGGACCGGTGCTGTTTAATATTTTCATCAATGACCTGGATGAGGGAACTGAGTGCACCCTCAGCAAGTTTGCTGATGACACAAAACTGGGAGGAGTGGCTGACACACCAGAGGACTGTGCTGCCATTCAGCGAGACCTGGACAGGCTGGAGAGTTGGGCGGGGAGAAACTTGATGAAATTTAACAAGGGCAAGTGTAGAGTCTTGCATCTGGGGAAGAACAACCCCATGTACCAGTACAGGTTGGGGGTTGACCTGCTGGAAAGTAGCGAAGGGGAAAGGGACCTGGGGGTCCTGGTGGATAGGATGACCATGAGCCAGCAATGTGCTCTTGCGGCCAAGAAGGCAAGTGGCATCTTAGGGTGCATTAGAAAGGGTGTGGTTAGTAGGTCAAGAGAGGTTCTCCTCCCCCTCTACTCAGCCTTGGTGAGGCCGCATCTGGAATATTGCGTCCAGTTCTGGGCCCCTCTGTTCAAGAAGGACAGGGAATTGCTTGAAGGAGTCCAGCGCAGAGCCACAAAGATGATTAAGGGAGTGGAACATCTCCCTTATGAGGAGAGGCTGAGGGAGCTGGGTCTCTTTAGCTTGGAGAAGAGGAGACTGAGGGGTGACCTCATCAATGTTTACAAATATGTGAAGGGTAGGTGTCAGGATGATGGAGCTAGGCTTTTTTCAGTGATATCCAGTGATAGGACAAGGGGCAATGGGTGTAAACTGGAGCATAGGAAGTTCCACGTTAACATCAGGAAGAACTTCTTTACTGTAAGAGTGACAGAGCACTGGAACAGGTTGCCCAGGGGGGTTGTGGAGTCTCCTACAGTGGAGATATTCAAGGCCCGCCTGGACAAGTTCCTGTGTGATGTACTGTAGGTTACCCTGCTCTTGTGGGGGGGTTGGACTAGATGATCTTTTGAGGTCCCTTCCAACCCTTGAGATTCTGTGATTCTGTGATTCTGTATTAAAGATATTAAGATTTCTCAAGCAACTTATCATAAGTTGTATGTGTTTGGGCTTACTTTTACCATAGCTATATCCTAGGGTTACCCAGATAGTAGTTAGTCCTGCATTTACTTTAGCCTTTGTATTACCTCAAGATTCAATGAGGCTAAAAAGGAATCCCAGTCTAAAGCATAGTGAACATGAGCAATAATAACTAATGATAATGCTTCCACAGTTCTGATAAGTGCCAAATCAGGCTTACTTGTTTTTAGAATTTAAATTATATAATTATAAAATTTTAGTGTAGGCAAGTATCTTCCTTCTGAATTATCTTGAGATAAGTAAGAAATAACAACATACAGAAGTTATGACCAGCTGGTCTATAGTAAGCCTGAATACTCAAGTTACACAAATTCCTTAAAAAGACCATGAAAATACATGCAAAAAGCATGTGTGGCTTGACTGTTTCTTGGTAAGGAAAAATATTTACTGGAACCTAGCCAGGTCTGGGGGCACACTCTCAGATGAGAAATGAACTAATGTAAATCTTCATTTAGAATTTACATTGTGTCTTGATAACTTGAAATAGAAACAAACAAACAAGCAAGCAAACAAACAAATAAATAAAATCTGTTAACATTATCAGGATCAGTTTGGTGACATTTGAAGTTCAAGGCATTTTCTGTGCCTTAGACAAAACTGGAAGTGTTTGTATGATGTCAATGTTGTGATATTTCAGAGTGGAGTAGTGCTACCAAAAGGGACAAGTCTGGAAAGAAAGTAGGATTTGGACCATTTTCTAGTGCAAAACATGCTGAGAGGTCTAAATCCCTACTTCCTTTGACTATCTGGTTATCACTTAGGAGACATACAGTTTTTTCAGTGCAGAAAACAGCTTTGCATTTGACTTTTTAATCACTTGATTTTTATTTTAATACAAGAACACTTTCCTAGCTATGCGGGCAGTTGCTGTGACTGATTAAAGCAAAAGGTCCAAAACAGACTTGTTTAAAACCAATAATAAAAACACTGACAATGACAATAACAATAGTGATAATAACAGTTGTTATTGCTTTCTCATTATTCCATTGTCTCTTTATATATATTGTGTCAAAAAATAGTCATCTATATTACTTGTCTTGTTAAATCTGCTTGTCTTTCTGTTTCTTATGCCCTTTGACTTTCATCTCTTCATGCTGCAGTAAAGAGCGCTGGGTTTAAGGTGCCAGGCAGGATTAAAGGTATCCCAGGGAGAATTTGCCTTTGAAGTGGCAGAGAGTAAATGCTTCTTATCAGCTGTAAGTGCTCCCTGTGTCACTGTTTTTCATGGCTGTGGCATGTCATTTGTAAGGGTCTCTTATTTCTACATGCTATAGTAGAAAGTAATCTGCCAGCTTATTAATAGTGCAAAAATTCACTGGCAGAGGGTGTTGTTGCTGGATGATGGTGCCCGATTAATTGTAAATTAGTATCATATAATATTCCTGTAACAGTAGGGCACATGCTTAAGTATGATTTTAAAACATATTGTTCAGATGTTTGTCTGATTGTATTCTGTTGTTACAAATGTGCTGTGTCATGGCTGTGCCCTTTTTTTGCACTAACAGTTTCATCTGACTTAGAAAGGGCAGTGTTCCCAAGGGTGAGTGGCAAGTCCCAACTATTAACACTATATTCTGATTCAAACACAGGTTCTCCTGGTCATATTTTATGAGAAACTTTATAAGTACGACGATATGATCAATAGATATTTGGTGCACAAAAATCTGAATTTATCACCCTTCCTTGAGAGGCCCTTGCTGCCCATGAGAATCTATAGGTAAAGCACGAACGAATTCTGAAAGGTTTAAGTCTCAATTCCATTGTTAGTTGCCCAAGTTTAATAGTATTTTGTTTCCTTCATCATTAGATGATAGAACAATAAGTCTGTTGTTATACAGCGTATATTCCAGCATATACCCGGCTTTGTTACTGGTCCTTTACACAACTGAAAACCCTATTCAGAGACTATATCCAAGCATTCCATATACAAATATAATTCTTCAGGATGGCTTCTGCCAATAAACTAGGACACTTGAATGTTTACGGTATGTGAAGATGAAAAGTTTCAAAGTGTGGCTGAATCATGCTCAAGTTCAAAATCAAAAGTTTCTCTTCTGAATTTCAGATATTAAACAGGCCACAGCAAACACTTATGCTTAACAAATACACTGTTTATCCTCAGATCACTTCAGAGCTGAGGGTCAATCACTGAGCTGGTATTTCCCAGCACTACTCCTTTCTGAAAATAAATTGCATAAACACATATAAATTTAGCTCAGTAACTTCCCATAAATTTGAACAATTAATGTCTAAAGGACTTTTTCTGCTATCACTTATAGGGGTGTAAAATAGAATAAAACCTCCCTCTTTAAAGTGAGAAGAGGTCTGAACTTCTATTTGGTGACCAGTGACTAAGTCCATTAACTTTTTAATGTTAAAGATAAAATGTATAGGAAGTGCTAAGCAAAAATCCTATCAAATAAGCTGCTCTTATACTGTATTAAGGAAGAGAATCGAGGTTGACTAAAAACTTGTACAATCAAATTATTTAGTTTTAAGGCTCTTTCTTTAAGAGAAAGCAAAATCTAGTTCTTTCATTATCTTGTTTTTATTTAATATTGTTTTCAATTGTCAGTTTAAACTTCTATGTACTACAAAAATGTATATATAAAGAGTTCAGATGACAATCAGGATTTTTTTCATGGGATTCAATGTATTTTAACTTTTTTTTCGTTACAATTTTAAGAAGGTGGACTGACATACAGTTGTACTTTAAATTATTCTTTTTTATGTATTTTAAGCAATATGCAAATGTAATGCCTGTTCTTCCTACCTTTTACCCTCATCCATCTAAAACCCCAACCTTCATATAACTTTGAATTTCTTTAATATCTTTCTATATTTTTTTCCATTAGTGTCAGTTCTGGATGACTTAAGTTTTACAGGCTCTTAACTTTTCTAACTTGGCTGACGTAGTTTCTCAACAGTGACAAACTTGCTGTGCATCAGAAGATATATATATGTTTGAAAAATTTAGTGCCAGCAAACCAATAAAGCCTCTCCAGAGAAAGGCTTGCTGAGCATCACACAGAAGCAACGCATCAATCAATTTCTTAATGTAGTCAATTTACTGCTTCCTTCTTTCCCTTCTTTTTATTTATCTGTTTAAAGAATCAGGACAGAGGAAGTAATTATCTCTGTAAAGTCTTAACTTTAGATGACTCCTTTGCATTCATAACTTTATATTTTATTTATACTTTATTTTTCAAAATAGTTGCTTTTGTCTATAGGAAGGGTGAGAGCATATTGAATTTTCAAAAAAGATTTATTTCTTTTTTTCAGAAAAAAAAGATATATAAAAATATTTTTTATTAAGAAAAAAGTAATTAATTGCAACCACAGTTTATGGCTGTGAAAATTTAAGATATGCCTCATCCCTAAGGTAGCTTGAGGTGAAAATATTTAGAAGGATAGAGCTGTGCGTGTATATTTATGCAAAGTTTTTACCACAGCTCATCAAATGAAATCAGGACCTAAATCATACAGTTTCAGTATTCTGTTTTTTTTCAGTCTTTAAAAACCTGACCATAATTATGTACTTGTTTAAATATATGAGACATTCTTGTGAAAAGAGTGGCATGACCTTAAAATCATGTACTTTGTGTTAGAGAAAAAGTGTTTGCAGATTCAGGGTATTCTCATCTTTACAGGCTTGGACAGAACAGAAGTCAATGCTTGCTGGTAGCTGGAAATGAAAGATACCATTAGTGAATGAAATATATGTGCCACCTATATTATCATATCTGGTGATCTGAAAGGCTAGGAAAACACCACTTGCTGACTATCACACAGAACTGTGAAAATACCTACACCCATTCTGGCAGCAATGGGTCAAAGAAAAATGTCCATTCAAGAAGGACTTAGATGGAACTCATCAGAACTGCATTTATATTTTAGCTATATTAGTATAGAATTATAGAGACATGAAAACCCTGGTTTTCTTTTCCTTTCATTCTCCCAGGAGATGTTCTTCATGCCTTTCACATTCCTGATTCTGTGTGTTCTTGGATGTCATTGGTAAACTAAGGAACTGTTAGATAAACAAAGACATATATGCAGGAAAGCACTTGACAAAGTTGGTGGGGGACTTCTAGAGCTTTCAAAATGAAAGTAATAGGATTTACAGTCAGATTTGTGCACATCCTGGACACTAAAAAAACCCCAGTATCCCACAGTAATTGCTAGGTGGCTCCACAGATATTTGTCTTAATACAACACCTCTCCAAAATGAAGTAGGCAGAGAGGGTGTATAAATTTTGGAATGTTTGAAAACTTTTTATCAATGTTTCAGGGATACTGTTTTAAATTTTTGTGAAAATATTTAGCACTAGGTGTGTTAATTACTGAATATGAACATAACAAACAGCAAATTTCTCACAAGAGATTGGCTGAAACAGTTATGGTACATTTGAACTGGTTCATAATGCTGATAAGTAAATTCTGAAAACTGCACTGTATAGAATGGAGAAAGTAAAGAAATTCATAGTATTGTGGAATATTGTCAAACACTGATATTGTCTTTATTTTCTCTCTTGCTTTGAATGTGGGCCCTTTTCTGTTTCTGTTTCATCAAATGCAATTTAAGAGTCTACACAGTGTCTGATATCATTTTTTCAACTTGTCATTTCCTCGCCTTTGCAAAATACATTTGGTAGGCCATATGAAGAATCTGTCATGTTTTTGACATCCCCTCTCTGCAAACACAAAACTGAAAGGCAAATTTTAGTTCTCTGTTTTGGTTAAAAATTGTGCTCCTTTAGTAACAACATTCTTTGATTAACTACATGAACTTGTTTTGAAAACTACTGCATTTGTTTGAATACTAGTGTATTTGTTTGAATACTACTGTCTGTCTCATTCAGAGTCATCTATGCATCCTGAGTCTTTACTAAGCACTTAATTACATACACAAAGTGTGTTAAATCCTCAGTTGAAGTAAATTGAGCACTTCGAATATATATAGACATATATAAATTTCATGAAGGTTTGATCCACGTAGTGCAGAATAGGTATAAATTGGTATCGTGCATGCCTGGGAATACAGGTGTAAATGACAGTGTCTTGACAATATGAGCCAATAGATTGCTGGCTCTGCAAGTCCTACCTTGCATGTGACATCTTGCTAGGTAATCCATCCTGCTAAGTCCTCTAAAAAAGAGGAATGTAGAAATAAGAAAGATCCAGAGTCATGAGGCAATAAATAAATAAATAAATAATAGCAGAAACATGAAAAGTCCACATTTGGACTTTCAATTGGATTTCTTTTTTTTCAAACAAGCCTTTAAAATTAGAAACTGGATCTGCAACTAAAGGTTTGACCTTGTCTCTGCAGCTAACGTGTCTTTGAGGATGCAAAACAGAAAATGTAATTCAAATAGTTCTTGTTATGTCTCAGTTTTGCAACGTTTGCCCTCTTTAGAATTTACCTGAACTGTGAACTTGTCACCTAATGACAGCACAGTAAAATTACAATGTAACTTAAATTTATATGCTTAATTATTAATAAATAAATTAATTAAAAAGAATTATCCTTTAAAGGTTCAAATGGAGTGGGCTGAGGATGAATGTTGGTAAGAAAAGTGAGCATTAGGCTCTAGTGAGGGCTAAATTTGCTTTTTTATTTTAATAGATGTATTTATGTACCCAAGTAGGATAGCAAATACGTTGGGAATAATCTAGTCAGGTACTTTTATCTATGCTTCCCTTTTTGAAATACAGAAAGATTTTCTCTGATTGATAGTTCATGAATCATGATTAATGTTGGAAAACTTCCTTAAAATCTTAATTTCAGGCTTATATACATACTGAGAAAAATAATTAGCAATATGTTTTACTCTATATAGAGTTTTATAAGTGTGCATATTTACTTCTTTAAATGTTCCTTTCATGTTTGTGCTTATAATACTCAATCCAATAAGAGCAAATAAATCATGTTTATGAAAAATGGAAAAAAGACTTAAACATATTAACTGATTCAGTGATTAAATTTATATCCTTTTTTTTTTTCTACACACTCTTGAAAGCAATCAGGGGTTATATGTGTACTTTTATAGTACTAGTTAATGGTAAGAACAGTCAAAGCAATGTTAAAATTAGACAACGAAAATTAAAAACATTGTTAAAAGAACCTGGACTTGCTTGTAGCATTATCAAGAAACATGATGGCTTCACTCATCACTGGTACTGTGACCCATTGCCCTGTTATTTGTCATTTCTGTGTCAACAAAATAACTAGGAGTTGTTCAATTGACTTTATTCATTATGTTATCACTGTAGACTATGATGGCTGGTGTCCTAAGGAAGTGTAGAGCTTTCCACGGTATTTAGTCTTTCTCCTGGTCTCCCTTTCTTTTCTACATATAATTACACATACAAAGCTTTAAGCATTCATCATATAAGACACAGAAGCAGTCTAAGGAAAGAGATCAGAACACAATTCTCTGCAGATGTCCTGCTTTATTGGGTGAGAAGAATCTATATTCCCATTGCTCTCTATTGCTGGACCAAACAAAATTAGTGAATCTCCTTTTTTTCTATAAATTTCAAAGCTGCAACAGGAGAGTGCAAATATGTGACTGCTTGAAAAAGTGAGGTGCCTTATGGGGCAGAGATGCAGGCTTGAGGTCTTTCATGGTAAGGAGGACACTTTATACAGGCTTGGAGCCTCTCTCTGAACTGTGGAAAAGGCAGAAATGCACAATCACCTCTGTTTTGTTCCACTGTGGTCTTGACTAGAAAAATTTGTGCCCTCTGTGGTTTCTACAGAGATTATTCCTGGTGTCGGATTAGTTCTGTCAGGTTCTGAGGTCCTAATGAGACGACTTAATGACCTTGATGCTGAACTGTTTAGGTCTGTTAAAATAGCAGAAGTTCTTAGTATTTATAAAACTAAAGAAGATTTATAGGCAATGTAGGAAACTCTACTGATGAAAAACAAGATAAATGTAGAATTTCAGTACCCATTTCCTAAGTAAGAATATATCTGTACACAAGTTGAAGGTGATTATAGTTAGACTCAATAAAACTAGCTCACAATTCCTATATAAACTATGTAAGGCAATTTTTTTCAAAAAAGGTTCATTTCTGTGCATGACCTTTGTTTACTGCCCTGAATGACGTTCTGCATTTATATAACTCTTTCTTAGCTTACTGTTTTTCAAAAGACAATTGACACTATCTCTTTTTGATGACAAATCTCATCTAAAAATATTCCAGATAACCCGATCACCCCATTGCAGTTGATGGATACATTTCTACTGGTTTAGTTGCTTTCTACTTCTCTCATCAGCTAACTCTCTAAACATACCGCTTTATTGTCTGTAATATGACAGGTCAGATCTAAGGCCCACTGAAATCAACAGGCATCTTTCAAATTACTTAAATGGATTGTAAATAGAAATCTGAGTTTATAGTTCATATGAAAGATGACACATAAAAACTAAGTTTATTCTTCCATTTTATATAAAAGGAGCTTCACAATAATAAGTCTCAGAAGTTGATGGTATGATATGCAAGAAATTCTGAATGAAAGTGGGTTTTCTCTTTATACATATAATTACAGCATTTGGCAGAGGCATGCTCAGGTGCTGGAAAATGGAAATAAACTTTTGAAAATTAGGTGACAAAATATGCTGCTCTTGCATAATTGGATTTCTCATCACTTCATACAAGCACAGGCAGTGTTTACCTATGTGATGCTGAAGAATGCAAATATTTGCTCCACAAACAATAGGTGGGCCTTTAAAGATACTAGTTGAAGCTCTTGAAGTTAGCTGATTAGGGCCTCTGTGCCCATAAAAGTACAGAGATTAGAAAATAGGCTTGCGAATGTATTCATAATGAGAGAGGGGAAAGGGGTTGTGTTTGGGACATGATTAGCTGGTAATCAGTAAAGAACAAACTGATTATTAGCTCTTCAATTCTTGTCAGTCTTAGGGGATTCCACTCAGTGGCCTAATTAAACTGAGCTTGAAGTCCTCACATCTCCATTCAGTGGCAATTTCATTATAATATTCAGTTCTTTGCATGAGCTTTGCCTTCCTTCTCTTTAATCATATGTTTTGCATTTTTGTAACACCTTCCTTGATTAGTTTCTTTACAGGATTAGCTTCTGATAACTGCATGGCTTATGAAAGCAAATGTCATGAATAAGGCAATCCAGATATTAGAATTTATTATCAACACTGCAATTAAAAAAAATCAACTAACGTAAACATTTTTAATTAAGATTTTCATCAGATGGAAAACTATTAGCTCTTAAGAAGCTAATCATCTCTGGATGAAGAAGTTGGTTGCGTTTTTTTCATTATTTTTTTTTTTTTTTACTAGATGGCTAGAATAGTCCATGTCCATAAATACTGACTTGTTTGGTTGTCTCCAAGAAAACAGTCACAAAGCTGAACTCAGGATCTCATCACTGCAGCCCAGATGAAGGACCATGTGGCGCAGAAGGCAAGCTCTACTACAGGTGGCCTATTACTTTTCCAGAGACACATATACAAAGTACTTAATAAAGAAAGATGGATAAGCTAGTTTGGTTTTGGACTATTCTGAATATTTGCCCATTGCTAGAGCTTTATTGATATTTAAGAGACAATACGGTGTTCTTTTTCCTCAATCATTTTGTGTTTCTGTCCCATCTGTACTTTGTTGATGGAATCTGGAAATTAAACAGAAAACTATGATAAGAAATGAAAATTTTCAGATGTATATTTAATCATGCCAGATGTATGAAATATTGGAAACTTTAAGAAAGGACTTGTACCGTACTTCTTATTTGAATATTATGAACCCTTTTATTCAAATCAAACATATACTGGTGTATTTTAATTTGTGCAAGTACAGCTACTCCCAATTATCTATTTTTTTTTTCCTTTTTTTTTTTTTTTGTGAAGTAGGTAACAATTTAGAAGCAGAAAGGAAAATAAATGAATCCCAAATCTTCCTTCCCTCAGAATAGCTTTACCTATTCCAGAAGCTGGAATGGGAAGCATAAGCTGCCACAGAGACACTGCTATGTTTACTGGCTATAAAATATATATACTAAATGCCACATTTCTTTAGAGAAGATGAAGAGGGAGAGCCTGAGAGAGACTATAGTAAGGGTGTTTGCATATACATATGGATTATTGTGCAAAGTTATGTGCTCCAGTAGAAACTTGTATCAGATAGTCTAAAAGAGTACATTGTGCACAGGGGAACATCACAGAAATTGTTGTAGGGTCATCTCCCAGAACTTTTTAAAAACACAGTAAAGACATTCTTGGAATAATTTTGGTGGATTTTTTTTTTTTTTTTGTTTTGCTTTGTCCTAGGTTGGCACATTTTCCTCCATTATTGCTCCAAGATGTGCATTCATTTCCACCAGAAAATTTTTAATGAAGTTTTTAAAATATAGTAACAGTTGATTAAGTCTCAAAACATTTATATAGTTAGCTGTTGTTGTTACTGTCATTGTTTTGTCAAGGCATATGCTAAAGGTTGAATAGTAACAAAGCAGAGATGAAAAGCCAGGCATCCTGCCTCTCTTGACCCAGTTTCATCTACTCTTTTTCTATTCCATGTGTGATTTCTAGCAGGAAACAAAGATGGCTTCACAAAAAGATGTATAAGAGGATTAAAGCATTTCATCAGGTGTGAAAGGAAACTCATATACGACAGCACATATTTCCAAAGAGCAAAAAGACCATTTCCATTAACATAGTCATGATTCATGCTGTTGCTTTCTGCCTTTATAACAATAGCGATAATGTTCACAAATAATGTAGATAACCACCACCAGTTTGATTACTACAGGACTGCATACTCAGTCCATGCTGGGAATACCAGAAACTGGTACTAGTTTAGCGGACAGTGTTAGAGAAAGACCAAAGTTTGATTCAGTGTAAGCAAGCTTCTTTTTAAATTTTTTACCTACCACATCCTGCATCTTTGGCTGAATGACTAGATTCTAAACATGGACATGCTGCAGATTTTCTCAGATTTATTACTTTCTCCAAGGTAGTTGTTAAACTATTCACAATCTAATTTTTGCCATGTCCTTTAAAAAGCACAGCTTTTGATGCTAAATGCTTGGCTATTAAATTCTGTTAAACCTGTTATTTATCATTAAAAAGAGTCAAAAGCATATAAAACCATATGCTATTGCATACACTGAAAATGTGTATTGTTTGCAGTTCTTTTTTTACAGTACATCATTCCACAGGCAAATTGATTGAATGTCATCTAACCCAAAGAAATGCTGGAGTATTCTCAGCTGGTGTAAACCAGTGTTGCTTTTGCCCTTTTTTTTTCTGCAGATTTAGCTGGAAATAGGGATGATTTGGAATGTTAATGTTGCTGCTTCTGCGAGGTTTATTGATTTGTTCTGCTTTAGCTTAAAAAAAAAAAAAAAAAGGAAATGAAAACTGTTTGTCAGTAGAAGAAGACAGCAAGAAGAGAAGACCCTCAGCCTTCTTTTGAACTCTAAGCCTGAATAACTTTAGGTACTGGTTGTGCACTGAAAAGAAAAAAATAAAGGAAAAGCAGCTATTGGTCTTGTAAGAAGAGTAATATTCAATCATCACAAAGGCCCCTGTGAAACCATTTAAACAACTTTATTGATTTTTCCCTGGTTGGCAGTGTTTAATTCAAACAACTCCCAAGGAGTACAAGCATCACTGCAGGCAAATTATTAAGTGTTCTGGCCTCTATCACTCTTTGACCACCACTGATACAATTGCAAGTGACAAAAATGAGCATTTCATCCCCCTTCATCTCTGTGTTGTCCTGTGCTAAGCCAACAAAGACTGCAAAGTGAAGTCTGAAGACATTATTGAGAAGAAAATAAATGCCCCATGCACATACTTTTCTCACCAGTTACTGCAAGGATGACAATTTTTTAAAGGGACTGTGCTGCTTTTATGAAATACATCCATGAATTACCATCCATGGCAATTACTCATTAATATTTGGAAAGAACACATCTGGTCCCTTGGACATACACTAACATCATTCAAAATAAGTACTGAGTTAGCAGTAGATCTGCTACAAAAAGTGTTAGTCTGCCTAGCAATTTATAGAAGCAAGTGTAGTAAATAGAAAGCCCTGGGAACAAGCAAGGTTGCTCTATGCCTCTGTGGATACATTACCTATCTATTATGTCAAGCTGATTGCAACTAGGAACTTTCTTTTTCCCTCCACTCTGTGATGATAGCTGCAGTGAGAATCAGCTTATTCTTACAGAAGAATGTCCCAGGTATTTTCTCCCAGCAGGAAGAAAGTGGTGTTCTGCAGATATAACTTACACCCCTTAAAGCACAAGTATCCTAAGAGGCAGATGAGAGCTACCTTGCCAGTCACCTATGCAAGCATAGTTTGACATACAAAGATTCAAGAAGAAATTGGAGAAATGGAGGGAAGAGAATCATCCCGAGGTTAGTAAATACAAAGTCCATCTGGCTCAGTCGAAATGAGCTGAAAATTACTTAGACCATTAGGGTTGTGGAATCTGGATGGACTGTGCTGAGTTTCCTGAATCCATTTTAGAGTAGTCTAAGAAGTAACCTTTAGACTTTCAAGGAGTCTTTCCTTCTCATATAGTGCTCAGCAGAATGATTTGATAACTTAAAGAGTCAACTGATTCCAATTCTACATTAAATTGACAGAATTCTTTAAAACTAACTAACAACAGCACCATTCAGATATACATATATGCATAGCTGAATGAGGAACATTTGAAAAAGAGAGAGAAAAAAAATGACATTCTTATAGGAAATAGACTTAGAAGAAACATATCTGGTTGTCAAGCATACATTTGAAAAATGTCCCCAGCAGTAGACTTCACACCAAGTTACTAGATTAAAGCAATTAAATAAAATGAAGAATTGAAAAAAAAAATTGAATTTAAGTTTGAATGTGAGAGTCTAATGAGTGGAAAAATGACAGAAACCTTTTGAGACATCTGGAAATATGAGGGTGGATGAAGGAGACCATGATTACGATTACAAAATGGTTGCCTGTAAGAGTAATGTGAACTTAATTTCTTCACATCTAAGAAAGGCAAAAAGATAGAGTGGTGCCCTGGGTTCAGCAGTAGCAGTGATTTTTCTCCTTCCTACTAGCTGGTGCAGTGCTGTGTTTTTGACTTTCAGCCTGGGAACAGCGTTGATAACACCGATGTTTTTAGTTGTTGCTCAGTAATGTTTACTCTGACGAAGGTCTTTGTGAGTCCCATGCTCTGCCAGGGAGGAGGGGAAGCCGGGAGGAAGCAGAGACAGGACACCTGACCCAAACTGACCAAAGAGGTATTCCATACCACAGCACGTCATGCCCACTATATAAACTGGGGGCAGTTACCCAGAAGGGCCAGATAACTGCTCGGGTGGGGCTGGGTATCGGTCGGCGGGTGGTGAGCAGTTATATTCTCTTCCCTTGTTATTTCCCTTATCATTATTATCATTGGTGGTAGCAGCAGTGGCTTTGTGTTATACCTTAGTTACTGGGCTGTTCTTATCTCAGCCCATGGGAGTTACATTCTTTCGATTCTTCTCCCTATCCCTCTGGGAGCGGGGGGAGGAAGTGGGGGGCGTGAGCAAACGGCTGCATGGTACTTAATTACCGGCTGGGCTTAACCCATGACAAGTGGATAATATAGTTTAAAGAGGGACTGCTCAAACACCTAAAGTTATAAAAACTGCTTGTGAAATGGGAAAAAAAGAAGCAATGGTAGCAGCTGATTATAATCAGAATTTATAAAGTAAAAGGAAAAAACAAAGCAACAGAGTGAGTGAGCTTCATATCAGAAAAAAAACCCGAAACATAATGTATCATGAAGTTGAAGAAAACCAAGCTTATTATGACATTAGAGCAAGACAGTTACAGAGATATTTGAAAGTGGACTAGGAGATTAATTCCCTTTCAAACTGTGTCTTTCAGAATAGGATTTTTTTGGTGAAAAGGTGTTTCAGTTCATGGTAAGTAACTAAGCATAAAATGTATATATTGATGAATAAAGTTTGAGATAGTTGGAAAATATGAACGAATTAATACCATTCATATTGTGTGTATTCTTCATGTTCATCTGCCTTCTAAGACAGCTTGGTAGCACACTTTGCAATTCAATGGATACTGCTATTGAAGTGGAGAGTGGAACAAAACCCAAAGCTAGAATACTCCAAAAATGGGGAAAAATTATCTTGGCATTATTTGTCACAACAAGGAAAACACTAGCAATACTTAGAAAAGTCCTTATTACATCTGTTGAAGACACTGGGGTTGCAAGCTATAGCAGAAAGAACAAACCTTAAATGTGACAATGTGACACCAAGTTATTAGATTAAAGCAATTAAATAAAATGAAGAATTAAAACCAAAATTTAATTGAAGTTTGAATGTGAGAGTCAAGAATGCATAATTGGCTCCACAACTGGAAAAAAAGTCATACTTAAACAAGCCTGAGTCTTGTGAGGTATTTCTTACTGTCTCTAAATAGTTTTATATTTCATTATTGTTTCAATTTTAACATTTTTTATTTGAAAAATTTACTGTATGGTCTCCTCAATATTTTATATTTTATTCTTTGGTGCTTGTACATTTAAATAGTAAGATCATAATATAATCTTGGTAGTTCACACTGATAATCAGAGACACTGCTAATTAATGCATTTTTTTTGAATGAGCAAACATGTCGAGAGAAACTATCAGCTCCAAGAACTGCTCCATTTACTGCAATTAGTTTAATTCTAATGATTTATGACAATTCTTCAAACTTCACTAGCAAATGTACTGTATTACTTGTACAAATGTAAATTCATTGCAACTATTGAGACTTTCATTTCTTTGATTTGATAGTGTATCTTTTCTGAATGACAGAAGTGAACTTGTTTCAAAAATGTGACTTAATATTTGAAACTTAATGCAATTCAATAATGTAAGACAAAAAACGAAACACTGAAATGTTTATAAGAATGATATTGAAGATACTTCAAAGATCTCAGAAACCTCAGCATTCACTTTCAGGTTCCCTTCAAAGCAGAGAAATGTTGAGGCTTTTTTTCTTAAAACTGAGAACTTCCAGAGAACCAAGCCCAACAGGAAGCCTAGACTTAGCTTCCTAAACATATATAGGTGAACAAGAGTAGCCAAAGTATATTTTGTATTTATTTTAAGCACAGTGTTAATTCCTAATTCCTGTAAAATTCTCCTTTTTTTTTTTTTTCTGTGGCTCTGTATAAAAATTGTAAAGGTTTTCATTTTTTTTTTCCAGCACATCTTACATGGCAACAGGAAGACAATATGATGATAACAAAAATTTGAGAAAGAGTAGGTCATGCAAAGATAAAGGTAGCAAGCTCACCAACATCTGAAAGACAAAATGAACATGGATAAGAAAAGTATTTGTTATCAAATGACACTTTCGACATAAAATGTTTGTGATCTCTCTGCATGGAGGCTTTTAAGTGGATTTATAAAAGAATAGTTCACTATTCCAGAGACTAGAATATATTTGAACCTCTTTTGGCAGATGGGATACTCCAAGGGCAATAGGATGACAGGGAGTTTTGCCTAAGCAAAAGCTAATTATGCTTCCTGAATTAAGGATTTCTGGACAAGAAATATGGAAATTCAGCACCAGAATCTGAAGTCAGGATAAATCATAGAATCATAGAATAGTTAGGGTTGGAAAGGACCTCAAGATCATCTAGTTCCAATCCCCCCGCCATGGACAGGGACACCTCACACTAAACCATCTCACCCGAGGCTTCGTCCAACCTGGCCTTGAACACTGCCAGGGATGGAGCATTCACAACTTCCTTGGGCAACCCATTCCAGTGCCTCGCCACCCTAACAGGAAAGAATTTCCTCCTTACATCCAATCTAAACTTCCCCTGTTTAAGTTTTAACCCGTTACCCATTGTCCTGTCACTACAGTCCCTGACGAAGAGTCCCTCCCCAGCATCCCTATAGGCCCCCTTCAGATACTGGAAGGCTGCTATTAGGTCTCCATGCAGCCTTCTCTTCTCCAGGCTGAACAGACCCAACTTTCTCAGCCTGTCTTCATACGGGAGGTGCTCCAGTTCCCCGATCATCCTTGTGGCCCTCTGCACTTGTTCCAACAGTTCCATGTCCTTTTTATGTTGAGGACACCATAACTGCACACAATACTCCAAGTGAAGTCTCACGAGAGCAGAGTAGAGGGGCAGGATCACCTCCTTCGACCTGTTGGTCACGCTCCTTTTGATGCAGCCCAGGATACGGTTGGCTTTCTGGGCTGCAAGCGCACACTGAAGCCAGCTCATGTTCATTTTCTCATCAACCAGCACCCCCAAGTCTTTCTCCGCAGGGCCGCTCTGAATCTCTTCTCTGCCCAGTCTGTAGCTGTGCCTGGGATTGCTCTGACCCAGGTGTAGGACCTTGCCCTTGGCATGGTTGAACTTCATAAGGTTGGCACCAGCCCACCTCACAAGTGTGTCAAGGTCCCTCTGGATGGCATTCCTTCCCTGCAGCGTATCAACCGGACCACACAGCTTGGTGTCATCGGCAAACTTGCTGAGGGCGCACTCAATCCCACTGTCCATGTCAGCGACGAATATGCTAAACAAGACTGGTCCCAACACCGATCCCTGAGGGACACCACTCGTTACTGGTCTCCAGCTGGACATCGAGCCATTGATCGCAACTCTTTGTGTGTGGCCATCCAGCCAGTTCTTTATCCACCAAGTGGTCCATCCATCAAATTGACGTCTCTCCAATTTAGAGACAAGGATGTTGTGTGGGACAGCGTTGAACGTTTTGCACAAGTTCAGGTAGATGACATCAACTGCTCTACCCCTGTCCATCATTTCTGTAGCCCCATCATAGAAGGCCACCAAATTGATCAGGCAGGATTTCCCCTTAGTGAAGCCATGCTGGCTGTCACCAAGCACCTTCTTGTTTTTCATGTGCCTTAGCATGCCTTGCAGGAGAATCTGCTCCAAGATTTTGCCAGGCACAGAGGTGAGACTGACTGGTCTGTAATTCCCCGGGTCTTCCATTTTCCCCTTCTTGAAAATGGGGGTTATATTTCACTTTTTCCAGTTGTCGGGAACTTCACCTGACTGCCATGATTTTTCAAATATGATGGCCAGTGACTTAGCAACTTCATATGGTAGAAATAGCCTGAAAGCACTTGCTCTGTTTTCTGCTGTTGTCACTGTTGCACTACTTTCTGTTACTTTGTATGGAAAGTATTTAAGCGACAGCTCAAGAATCATCTAGTCATTTGTAAAAGAGAAGTATTTATATCTTCCCATCTCTCAGGTTTGATCTTTGCCTCCAGGCTGTATTACCGTGATGTGCTTTGTTTGAAGTTACCCTTGAAAACCACCTACAGATTGCAACTCATGTTGAATGCAGCAGCATGACTGCTCAAGGAACTTTATGCTGCAGGACTCATACATACTCAACTGTCTTCCTATTATTCAAGATGTGTGTTCAAGGTCTTGTTGTAAGTATGAGAGTCTGACACAATCTCTTTCATTCTGACCTTAACTTTAAAACAAGTGAGGGTTGGAATTTTTAACTTTCCACCAAAAATATCTTCTCAGATAAATTTCAGCAGAAATGAGAAAAACAGAAGATTTAATTGCCTCTAATTATCAGTGAATTTTAAAAAGCTTGACTGCTTCTACGACATATGAAAAGTCTCTAATGGAGGTAGGGAAAGAATTGCCCCATTCTAAGAAAGCCATGGGATTTTCCCCCAAAAAACTAAGTGTATTTATAGCATAATAGGAACAAGACAGTAAGAAATGGGAAAAAATAGAAGACTGTATAAAGTTACCTGCTATTTCAGAAACTGGGGTTTGACAGAGAAGATCACAGAAGTCACTGCAGATTCTTTGATCCCATGTAGTATTCTAGCTATGTCATTAATATTTAAGGAATTAATCTTTCCACTATTCAGGTATTGCTGTGCATCTTAGGGTTTATTCTTCCATTTCACATTCCAAGAATAATTTCCTTGTCAGGAACTTCATTTTGATGTTTCGATGACCTGGTCTGCTGGATGTCTGTGTTAGTTAGCTTCAGATTCCATCTTCACCATTATAACTAACCATCTGTACTACCACCAATACAGCCCCTCCCCCCCCCCAAAAAAAAAAAACCAAAAAAACTTAAAAAACCCCACACCCACAACAACCTGACAACTCACATATGCTACTTTTAAAGGCATAAACCACTGAATATTTTGGTCCGAAATAGCAGACCTGTATGTCCTGTGAGGAGTGGCAAAGGTACTCTGGGTTTCTCTGGTTTGGAGAAAAGGAGCCTGAGGGTGACCTTATTGCTTTCTATAGCCTCCTGAGTAGGAGAAGTGGATCCTGAGTAGGAGAAGTGGAGAGAGGGGCACTGATATCTTCTTCCTGGTATTCAAGATCTTCCTGGTATCCAAGATCTTCCTGGTATCCAACAAGATGCGTGTGGCTGGTTCAGAGCTATATCTTGGAGCAGATTCTCCTGGAAGGCATGCTAAGGTACATGAAAAACAACAAGGTGCTTGGTGACAGCCAGCATGGCTTCACTAAGGAGAAATCCTGCCTGATCAATTTGGTGGCCTTCTATGATGGGGCTACAGAATTGATGGACAAGGGTAAAGCAGTTGACGTCATCTACCTGGACTTGTGCAAAACGTTCCACACCATCCCAACCAACATCCTTGTCTCTAAATTGGAGAGACATCAATTTGATGGATGGACCACTCAGTGGAGTAAGAACTGGCTGGATGGCTGCACGCTAAGAGTTGTGGTCAATGACTCAATGTCCATCTGGAGACCGGTAACGAGTGGTGTCCCTCAGGGATTGGTGTTGGGACCAGTCTTGTTCAACATCTTTGTTGCTGACATGGACAGTGGGATTGAGTGCGCCCTCAGCAAGTTTGCCGATGACACCAAGCTGTGTGGTCCGGTTGATATGCTGGAGGGAAGGAATGCCATCAGGAGGGACCTTTACATACTTGTGAGGTGGGCTGGTGCCAACCTTATGAAGTTCAACCATGCCAAGTGCAAGGTCCTACACCTGGGTCAGAGCAATCCCAGGCACAGCTACAGACTGGGCAGAGAAGAGATTCAGAGTGGCCCTGCGGAGAAAGACCTGGGGGTGCTGGTCGATGAGAAAATGAACATGAGCTGGCTTCAGTGTGCGCTCGCAGCGCAGAAAGCCAACCGTATCCTGGGCTTCATCAAAAAGAGCGTGACCAGCAGGTCGAAGGAGGTGATCCTGCCCCTCTGCTCTGCTCTCGTGAGACCTCACTTGGAGTATTGTGTGCAGTTCTGGTGTCCTCAACATAAAAAGGACATGGAACTGTTGGAACAAGTGCTGAGGAGGGCCACAAGGATGATCAGGGGACTGGAGCACTTCCATATGAAGATAGGCTGAGAAAGTTGGGTCTGTTCAGCCTGGAGAAGAGAAGGCTGCATGGAGACCTCATAGCAGCCTTCCAGTGTCTGAAGGGGGCCTATAGGGATGCTGGGGAGGGACTCTTCATTAGGGACTGCAGTGACAGGACAATGGGTAACAGGTTCAAACTTAAACAGGGGAAGTTTAGATGGGATATAAGGAAGAAGTTGTTTCCTGTTAGGGTGGTGAGGCACTGGAATGGGTTGCCCAGGGAAGTTGTGAATGCTCCATCCCTGGCAGTGTTCAAGGCCAGGCTGGGCAGAGTCTTGGGTGAGATGGTTTAGTGTGAGGTGTCCCTTCCCATAGAGAGGGGATTGGAACTTGATGATTTTAAGGTCCTTTCCAACCCTAACTATTCTATGATTCTATGATTCTATATGAGGAGAGTTTCTGACTTGACATTAGGAAGCATTTCTTTACTGAAAGTGTGGTCAAACACTAGAAGACTTCCTGGAGAGCCAGTCAATGCCCCAAGCCTGTCAGTGTTTAAAAGGCATTTGGACAGTGCCCCTTAATAGTATACTTTAACTTTTGGTCAGCACTGAAGTAGGGCTGTCTAGAAGGGCAGAAAAAGAAGGCATGTGCAAAAACGGGCAGAGGGACAGCATAAGCAAAATTTAGGAAGAGGAGGAAGGAGTTGTGTTGATTTTGGGCCCTTAAAAATATGATAAAGGAAACAATCCAAATCAAAGCTCTACTTAAGGCAGATTCAAATGTTATGATACCTCAGCAGAGACAGGGTATTTTCCTTAAACCATCATTTACATGAACAATTAGATGGCATGAAACAAGGGATTTTTTTAGGATGTGTGTAGTGCTTCTCAGTCCATTAGAAAAATTAAAGATTGTTTGAGTTTCTCTTTAAAAGTTAAGCACCCATGCTTCTGTAATGATGATGATTTAATGGCTAGTTAAGAAGTGTCTGCTTGTCAATATCCTGACAACTTCTGTGTTCAGATAGTTTCAGTCATTTCTGAAATTTCTGTAGGAAGTTTCACGAGCTGTGACAGAGTTACTGACCATGAGCAGGTGAGCTATGCGAGACATGCCCTGCCCTCAGCTGTTTAAAATGACAGCAGAAAGAGGATAAAGATCTGCACTTATAGACTCTCATGCTGGCCAGCTTCTATTGTTAAACAATGTCAAAACCTCTTATCAAAGTCTACGAAAAGAGGAACGTCAAAGGCCTGTATAACACTGTATACACAAGTTACGACTTTCCTTAATCCATGTATAAACTCCCCGAGATAAATATACAGTCCTCTCTGCAGCATCACTGTGATGTCATCATCGTTACAATTGAGTCACTATCTACAGCTCATCACAGAAACTTTCTTAAGAAGATTATGTTTGTTATTCCTGTTTCTATAGCCGTGTCACAGCAGGGTACTGGGCATTACTGAGTTTTCCAGGGCCCATTGCAATATCGTATCATTCTCACCTTCGTGATTCTTATTAAATGAGAACAGGAAACATTTACTGTTCAAAGAGAAAGATCCGTCACTGATCCCCAAAGCAGGCTAGGGGGAAATTTTGCATTGCTAAGTTGATTTTTAATTTTGAACCTTTTTTTTCCTTATCCTTTTTATCAGTGTGCTCTTATTCTACATATAAAATACATATATATATATTTTTTAAGCAGAATTATGATTATGCAAATAAGTAAGTAAATAACACCAGTGTACATTACAACATTCCTAGGCAAATTTTAGGTTGGAAAAATACAAATAGCTTTTTTTTTTTAAATGCAGGTGGTGTAACTCTCCTGTCTGCTTTGTTTTGGACTCTTTCCTCCCCACAAAATTTGTGATGGACAACTGGTGATAACGGTTGTGTTGATTATAAGTAAGCATTGCATTACATTTAAAGATATTACTTGTTTTCATTAACATAAGTCAAAGCTTGATTTCCTCAACTAACATAATATTGCTTAACATGAAAGTCTCTCTGCAAAGTCTGATGGTTTGGGCCTACAGTGGGGAACCTGATATTATTTTCCTTGCTAAGAGTGAAACCCTACTGCTGGTGCCAGATCTCAGGTACTGGGACTAACTGCTCAACCACACCAGAGTCTTTTCACACCCAAATTGCAGCACTGTGCATGCTACACATTCATTTTGTAACTACAACTATTTGTTTTTGTCAGGAGACCTACATACTGAGGAAGGGTGATATTCCAGAAAGCTGGGTATGCTACGGCATTAAAGAGATGACTTGGTGTGTCTATTTGAAAGTTACTGCTTTATCTCATTTTCTTGCCCTGTCTTTTTAACTTTAAAAAATTGTTGGAGCATGTGTCTATCTCACAGTTAGGACTGTGAGATCCGTTGCCTTGGTTAGCCCTTGGTATGTTGCTAACACATCCGAACAGCACATCTGCACTGCACTATTTGCAATTCATCCTGTGATTCTCCAAGTTAGCTGTGAGCAAACTTTATCTAGATGACACAGTGCATCACTGCCAACACTGTTTATCATCTGAGAGGCCTTTAGCTGCACAGCTTGTCTCACTTCAGTTAATTAGCTTCAGCTTGGCTCTTGCACAGTGAATGTGCAGCTTTACCCCTTCTCAAACATGCCTGGTCCCTGTTAGCTTTGGAATTTCTGTACCTTCACAACCGTGTATGTTGCTGCCATATTCTTTACGTGCTGTTGATACCGAACTGTACAGACAACAATTCTGCCTCCCTGCCCTGAAATATACCCTTTTGGTACTCCTAGATGCTTCATTCAGCACTCCACTTGATACTTGTCAAGACCAATACGCTGAGAGTTATAGCTAAGGAAAACGGATTTTATCCCCATGATCTAACAGCACTTATTACTCACCTCTGTGTTTTGAAGAGAACAAGACTGGGATTCAAATGCTGTGGGAATTGCAGTTCACAATTGCTGCATTTCACAATCCAGTGGAAGCAGGAATCTCCTGGAGTATGACATCAGCAGGGTCATACACTAAGAACCCAAGACAGTAATTGCCTTCTGATTAAGTCTCACTGCTTCACTTTTCACAGTTACAGGCCTTTTCCATATCATCCTGTTATTATTCACTGCCCCATTAAAGACTCTCACAACTTATCGCTCCCTTCTTTCAGAAGGTATAACTTATTGATGGCTTGGCTTCTCAAGCAAAGATTTGGTAAGGGCTTTACCCACACGTACTACAAGCACGATGACCAACGGCATGTGGGATAGGCAAATCTGGTTGGAAAAAAGAGTGCTTAGGCAATCAGGAAGTGTCAGATCAGGACTGTCATCTCCTGAGCAATCTCGAGCTGCCTATGCGCTGGTCTGCGCGCATGCAAGGTTGGATCTGCAGCTTCCCACGCACCTTGTCACCTGCCGTTTCGACCCTTGCCTGTCTATACAGACAAGTGAGAGTGAGCGCTCCCAGCCTGTGCAGTGCATTTTTTAGGTGAGGCACAGTGTGCTCAGAACTGCCCCACCCTTTACACCTGAGGTTTGACTGCCTAGCGAGCTTGGTTTTGTAAGAGTGTCCTTCTCTTAGACAGAAGACGTTACTAGGCTAGACGAGTTCCATCTGCCCAGGTTTGAAGATAGGAGTTTTCCTTCTCCTATGAGGAAGGCCTGTCTTTGCTAACGAAGGTATAATTAAGGTGCCAAGATATGCCCAGAATAGGATTATAAAATTCGCTGCTTCCCACAAAGTTTTCACGTTGTTTTAGCTTCTTTTATTCATTTTACTGTTGTTCACATTTCAATTCATCCCAGTTAGAAACCTGTTAGCTCTGTGGGTGTTGTACATGAGCAATGATCATGCAAGCAGGCCATATGGGCCCCATCTGCTTCCAAGGAAGTAATGACAGTTTGACCATTGACTTCAAAGGTAACAAGACCATGTCCTTCATAAACAGAATCCACAAAATTTCCTAAATAGGCAGCAGGTGCACAGAAGGACAGGGAGGCAAAGTGGGACTCTCCAGGGCTATCCACAGGATCAGTGAGAGTGTTTTACTGGTGTATCGTCTCTAGCTCACTATCAACTGCCTGTTATTTTTTGTCTAAACACAATCAATGTAATCCATTTTTTCTACTGAGTCATGCTCCATTTTTTGTTGTTGTCTTCATTGTGTCTATTTACCTCCTAGAATGCTACTGAAAAACACCATTTAAATGTAATTTATGGTTCTTGACTGACCTTCATAACTTCCTTACAGTGAAAGAGTTATACTGAAATCGTGGCCACTCATGCCAGGAAGATGACTGAACAATGCTCTGGATTTCTTTTTTATATATTTTTTTGGTGTTCATAGGTTTCTTAAAAAAAAATAAGTTTGTGTTTATTATTAAATTTTACATTAGTTGAAGAGCTGATTCCATTAGTAGTTTTATACTTCATTCATTCATAGAAGTGTCTAATGTTGAAAAAATATTACAGAAATACGATGCAATGATGAAGGATGATTAAACTTAAGATGTATTTAAAAAAAAAATTAGAATAACATTCTGACCTGTTCTATTAATGTACTAAGTAATGAAATAACCTTGATCTTTCGTATAATTTAGATGCAGATTATTGTTTTTGTTAGTCAGTGGTATTCCAGGTTAAGATCATAGATCATAGAATGTTTTGGGTTGGAAGGGACCTTAAAGCTCATCTAGTTCCAACCAAACTGCCATTGCAGGGACACCTTCCACTAGACCAGGTTGCTCAAAGCCCTGTCAAACCCGGCCTTGAGCACTGCCAGGGATGGGGCAGCCACAGTTTCTCTGGGCAATCTGTGCCAGTGCCTCACCACCCTCACAGGGAAAAAATTCCTCCTAATGTCTAATCTATGTCTCCCTTCTATTAGCTTAAAGCCATCCCCCCTTGTCCTGTCACTACATGCCCATGCGATGCTCCTCATCAGGATCTGAAAGTCTGGCACAGAAAAGACATAGAAGAGAAGATCAAACTTCTGCTGAGTTACACGAATCTGCAACTGTGGAATTCCTCATTTGTGCATACGAACACTGTACAAAAAGTATTTGGTGAGCCAGATTCAGAACTACATTATTTCATTGTCATGCTAGAGGACCAAGGATGCAGTGGTACAAAATTCAAGATCCCTTGACTTTTCCTCATGCACCAAGGCAAATATGATTCCAAAGTGGAGACTTTGAAATATTTGAAGTATCCTAAATTATACAGCTTCAAACCTCTCAGAAATTAGCTTAATATTTGTCCTTAAGTGGAGCAACTCACAGGCCATATTAATCTGAGACCAAAAGAGCCTTCTGGTGCTGTCCTCAAAGCTGCCATGATAATTAACAGCAGTGAAGAAAGGACTAGCCGTAAGGAACAAAGAGATTTTACACCTGTTTCTTTATAACCTGCTTATAGATATCTTGTTTATAGAAGCTCTACCAGGTCTTCCAGGTTAAGATCTACCAGCTAAACCCAAGTTAAAACCACTCCAAATTCCTAACCGTCAGGCTGGTGGGATTCCCTCTAACCCATCAAACACTGTGTCTAAGCAATTAACTTTGGGCAGCCTCTAATGCTAATGAAAAATATTTATCCGACCATATAAAGCTGCTTTCCCCAGTACTGTTTTTCCTAACTGGTTGCCATTCTTTACTGAACATCCTGGAGTTGTTCAACCTGTTCTACAATTTATGCTTTGTTTCTTTTTCTATAGGCTCTTTTCAAAGTTCAGAAAACCTGGTTTTAAGTCTTGTGTTCCCTGTTATGTAGACAAATTATTTTTTTCCTTTTCACAGGGGGTGATCTACACATATACCAGCTACAAAGAGATCATAATGAGATATCACTCATCTCTGCCACAACCTCCGAGGGACTTCAACAGGGCTGTGGAGCTATACGATGCTCTGATGTTGAAAGTTCCTTGTGGAATGTTGCAATTTAAGGATAAATACAATGTTCTGTATCTGGACTGGGACAATCCCAAGCATAAATATGGCCTGGGCAGAGTTTGGTTTGAGAGAAAGCCTGAGGAGAAAGAATTGCAGGTGTCAGTTGATAAGAAGCTCAACATGATACAGCAATTCATGCTTCAAGCCCAGAAAGCCAACTG
Organism: Lathamus discolor; assembly: GCF_037157495.1. NCBI lineage: Eukaryota > Metazoa > Chordata > Aves > Psittaciformes > Psittacidae > Lathamus > Lathamus discolor. The sequence goes on from NC_088885.1 coordinate 26,313,808, forward strand.
TATCCTAGGTTTCATCAAAAGAAGCATGACAGGTTGAGGTCAAGGTGATTCTCCCCATCTTTCTTCTCTCGTGAGAGTATTGTATTCAGCTCTGGAGCAACCAGCACAAAAGGGACATGGATCTGCTGGATCAAGTCCAGATGAGGGCCACAAAGATGATCTGAGGGCTGGAGCACCTCTCCTATGAAGACAGACTAAGAAAGCTGGGGCTGTTCAGCCTGGAGAAAAGAAGACTTCAGAGAAACCTTATAGCAGCCTTCCAGTACCTAAAGGAGGCCTACATGAAATCTGGAGAAGGACTTTTTATAAAAGAAAGTAGTGATAGGACAAGGGAGAATGGTTTTAAATTGAAAGAGGGTCGGTTAAGATTAGATATTAGGAAGGAATTCTTTACTGTAAAGGTAGTATAACATTGGAACAGGTTGCCCAGAGAAGTTGTGGATGTCCCATACCTGGAACTGTTGAAGGCCAGGTTGGATGGAGCTTTGAGCAGCCTGGTCTAGTGGAGGGTCCCCATGCCTGTGGCAGGCTGGTTGGAACCAGATGACCTTTAGTGCCCCTTCCAAACCAAATCGTTCTACTATTCTATGCATTTGTGTAAAATGTTTAGTCACCCAGTAGGTGACTGGGTGATTGTTTTTCACCAAAGCAGGTAGTCAAGGCAATGCTGCATAAAGGTTTTGTCAAGTGTGTCAAGTTCCTAGTGTTACATGAAACAATAGGAGCCAAAATAACCTCAGAATAGTTGAAAATCTTGTATACCTGATCAGTTATCTAGCTGTCCATTCCATAATCAGAAATGAAAAATTGCACAGTAGTGACCAGACACTGACAACCAGTGTATTATCCTCAAGACTGACTTTCTTTTATGATATTGCTTACCTTTCTGAGTTATTTGGAAAATTCTGCTGTACTACATCCAAAGGAAAAGATCCGATCTAGGCCTTTATTATTAGAGCTTATTGATATCAACCTTACATATGAATAACCTCCTTCAGTTCTTCAGCTCTTTCTTCCACTTGCCAAGGGCATTTAAAATTATCTTCAGAATCAAGGCACTTCTCTGTTCCCCTGGAGAAGGTCTTCAATAACCATTTTTTGCATTCCTGGCTTTGCCTTTAGCTCTAGCTGACTGCTTCTTTGCAGGTTTTCTCAAGAGCAAAGCTGTGAATTTGGATTACATCTTCTTCAGACCTCTGTCTGGAGCCAAAGTAGGAGAAGGAATGAGAATCAGTTGTGTCTGGGCACTTATAATCTCCTTCATTTGCATTCCCCTTATACTTAAAGGGTTATACTACTTTATTTTGCATGTGTTCTTGTTGATTTTTCCTTATGCAGAAATTCCTTAGTTATGCATTGATTCAGAGGTTTCTTGTGACTGGTTTTAGAAGGTGACTATTAAATCAGTGCCTCATATGCACAGGAGGTATAAAAAGATAAAAACTGTCAGAAACCTGTGGAGAAACCTGCGGAGAAACCTGCACATGATGAGAAGTCCTCTACATGTACTTTAGTGGAACCTGTATATCATCAAGGAGCAGTTTTATGTGTTCTGAATACTTGATGCTATGATGTGTGTTGAGTTAGGTAGAATAATGATGGGTCAAACAGTTGATAACATCCTGACAAGGTCTTACAAATTCAAGCTGTAGTCAGTAGATTCTCAAATTCAATCTTATTAGTAGAAATATGGGAGTATCAGAAATGACATTCTGGCTTTCAAGTTGCTGCCAAAACATATAGCAGGAGGGAAAAGGGGCTTTATTTTATATCTACTTTTAGCTGGCTATTTTGTCACTACAGTGGATCTGCCAGGCAGAAATCCCAATCTTATTAGCTACTAAGTAGTAAACCTATGCAGACATATTACAAACGGGTTTTTTGTTATATTTTCTTTCCAAGTGCTGGAGGATTTTACTTATAATCAGAGTTGGTGACTAACTCTAAAGTGTCACGTGAGCAACACTTGCTTATTAGAAGAAGCTTCTTGTCAGGACAAAAGCCTGTTTCAGAGACTGTTATGTTATTGATCTCAAATCTGAGAAGCTATAGGCTGCCTGACCTTGACCCAAGGTGTGGGTAAATAGGGTTTTTAATCTCTCGTTACAAGTGGAAAAGTTCATTTTATGATGCTGGCAATACATGTTTCGTAGGTTATCAGTCTTACCAGCAAGTTATTCTATGCTTTTAGCATGTGGTCGTTTTCTGTGTCATGTCTGAAAAGACACATGTACTGGACATTCTCATTGAAAGAGTAGATTTTTCTTTTGCTCTTCTTTTACCAAGAAAACCTCATGATGGTGATTAGTCCTTGGTCCCAGCAACAGACTAAAATCTTTGGCCTGGTATTTTTTGTAGGTTTACGTTGTGTATTTAATTTTTTTAAAAAGTCTACTAATATTTATTCAACATGTTTTTTTTCCCTTTCTTTATGAAGAACCCTGTTGGCTTTGTGAGGGCTAATGGCAAAAAGAGAATGAAGAAACAAAATATGCAAACTAATTCATGAAGGCAATAAAGATAGATTGAAGAATGATGTTATTTTTGGACACCAACAAGAATAACAAATTCCATAAAAAATAGAAATGTTTTTCTAAACTGTCTTGAAAAAAATCTACTAAAAGCTTTAGTTTGCGATATGCAGTAACACCGTCTGCATAGAATGTCTTTGCTACTAATTGGAATAAATTCATGCCTTACCCATCGTAAGTCAAAACTGCAAAAGCTTTCTCTCTGATAATGTTGCAAAGGTAGCCTCACTTCTATCTATTAATGTCATGTCTAGTGTGCCTGCGAAATTTGCCAGAGCTGATTAGAGCAGATATTAAATGATAATTGGACATTTAGTGCTCATCAAACAGAAAGTGACAGATGGGCCACTAATTAAATTATAGTTCTGACATTATTCACAATGGTTTATGAATCTTCAGTGGTGACCTTCATGCATCTCTTCTTCCTTTTGGGAGATAAGAGAGTGATAAGGGGTGGGGGAAAAGACACTATTAAAAATGTTAACAGATATGTGTACAGTAAAAGACTTTTTTTCTCCTAATTGATCCCTCCATAGGATTAGAGAATTAATTAGAAAATAGTTCAACAAATAATCAGATTCATGGTAAATCAGGTTGAGTGGCTAAAGCTGGTAGGAGAAATTAGAGGTATGCATGTTTTAACTAGGCTTTCACTGTGGAAAAAGAAATGTGTCTAAACAGAGTCTTATCCTAGAAAAGGAAATTCAGTGCCTCTCCTAGTGTGATCTTTTACTTATTATCTCAAGATTGCATTACCTACTGTCTCTACCAGCTAAATTAAAAGGCTTTACTTAATAAAAAAGGCTAAAAACCTGAAATAGAGAGTCACAGCCACGGAGCTATAACGACATTTTCACTTCCAATTGAAAAAGGAAACATGCTGTTAGTTACTTTGTGACTTTGGTTTCAACAGTCTTACTTCACTTTTTAGTGACTAGTTTTGGAAAGTAACAGCTGGTTATCAGCAGTCTCTATTTCTGTGCAATCTACCTTCGAATGATTGTTCAAATAATATTTTTATAAAAAACATTCAAATATGGTTCTATTTGTTTATAACATTGCACTGGCATTGCCATATAAAAGGTATTAGTGTATACATATCATGCTACATGCACATATATGGTTACGTAGACATATGCATATATTGGAAGAATTCAGTGACCTCTTTCTATGATAAAAAATGGTTAAGTCTCCTTTTGGTAAGTAGCTTGATTATTTTCCAGAGGGACTGGTTCCCAGAGCAAAAATTTCATCTATATATTGCTAGAAATTACCTTGTTAATATGGGGATATATAGGTAAACTTTAAAGTTTAACAAAGAGATTTATAGATAGGTGTATATAGCTGCAGGTATAGGTATTATTCATGAAGTCATTATGTGTATGCACCTGTATCTTTGCAGCTTTCAGCTTTTCCCAGATATTTTCTGATGGATGGAAGGTATAATAAATATCAGAACTGAAGCTAAAAAAAATAACCAAACCCAACCCCAAAACAAAATAATCCACTATTCCCCCCAACGCTTGGAAACAATAAACCTTTCGAATAGCTGGAAATAAAAACAGTTCCTAACATGTTTTATTCATATGCTTCATTTCTACCCTATGCAAAAACAACTGTGGTTTTGAAAAACAATATTTTTTTCTTCATACAAACTTTGTATTTTGATAATATGTCTAACTTTTCATTAATGCAATAGAAAACTTTTGTTATGATTCCTGAAGTGTCTTATTCACACGACCAGAATTTCCAAATGCAAGTGTGCAGAACATATGACACTGAATTCTACATAAACTGTACAGTAATATAAAAGATCAAGAAAAAATCCAAATACATAAAATTCAGAAAGTATAAGTAAATGCTTATAGAAAATATTAATATTTTTACTGGAATTCAAGAGTGTTTGGCATCAAATGTGGCTAATGTAAAAAACATAGCATATTCTGAGTGACACTGTGTCCAAACGGTAAGGATTAAAATGCTGAAGAAAAGCGAAATTTTATTGTTCTGAAAGGACAGCTCTTCGCTGAGCTTTCAGGAGCCTCCTGATGTGAAAGTCATTTAGACTTAGTGGAAAATTTCTTGATTCAATTATACTCAATGGACCTTTTTCTTCCCTCCGTTAAACCAGTATAAATGTGGAGTAACTTTACTGTCTTCAGTAGTTACTCTGGATTTATACTGCTGCCTTGGTCTGCCTAATCTTCACCCTCTGTTCAGTAATGGGTATTTGCAGGGGTAAGTAGCTTTGCTGGATGGCCTTCTCTACATTTATTTTCGTTCTTTTTCAAGCTACCAACATGAGAAAGCCCATTAGTCGCTGCTCATGAGATCTGTGTTATACTTGCTACAATATGTTCTTCAATGCCCCTAAACTCATCATAATTTCTGTTCAAGTTCTCTCTTAGTACCTAATTCCTGTAAAGCAAAAATGTTTTTCACTTCTAAGGCACTTTATATCTGAAAATCTTAGCCAATTTTAGAAACACTAAGAAGACGCAAATTCCTATGCAGAGAACCATTTTGAATTTAACTTAACACTTTCAAAACTGTACATCATCCAACTTCTTCAGTAGAAATCAACTCAGATGCACTTCAAAATACAGGGACTTAATATGTGCATGAAGTGACACAAGTGAACAAGTACAGAATTTCCCTAATCTGAACAGATTTCACCCTGGTTTAAATGCTTTTAAACTGGCAGAAATGCTCCTACATATTTCACAACCACTGTCAGGACCCTGAGCAAATTTCCTGCATTCTGGGAGTTTATGTGGCTGAGTTAAGGGGTTTAGTTGTCTCAGCCCAAGGTCAACTACATCACTGATGAAAGCTGTTGTGAAGAAAGCTTGAAGTGAGGGCCTGCCTGTCCTTTCCTTTGGGAACCACTTTTAAGAGGCTTTACTGCCAGCCTCAGCCTGTGCAGCTTCACAGATGGGCAGCAGCGAAGTCTGTGCTTGATCTTATATCCTCCTCCATCCATCCTGCCCTTGCCCCATATACACTGGCTGGGCTTCCTGGCCTTCCATAGGATCTTCCTTGTCACTGTGGACTTGCCAGGAGATCATTGTACCGTGTCTGACTCCAAACACAGCCTCTGGACCTGATCCTGATGCTAATTTATCACACAGCATCATTATTGATCATCAGAGATCCCCTCTCCCACAACTTCTGAAGAAGATGGGGAGGAGGAGGAGGGTTAAGAAGCCACAACAGGAGAATGAGCTCTTCAGTCCAGTAACAAAGGAAAAGGAGAGGGCTCAGCCAGTTAAACTCCGTAACTCAAACCATGTAACTAAGGCAACTAAACTCATCCAGCTAAACAGATGAATGGTCTCCAGGTCCTGACATCCTGGAAACAGGAAACTGACTCTCAGGTTTTTGAAAGAAACAGTAGTGGCAAATTCTGTGTCATGGAGAAGACAAATATGGTACAGCTTTCTGAGCAAATATTTCTTATTTGTCATCTCTGAACAGCTCCTTCTCACTTCGCACATATTGAACATGCTAGGAAAACAAGAAGAAAAACAAACACTAACCACCAGTTTTTCAGATAAGAAGGTTCTGAGTACAAAAGTTTTGCCTGACAACGCAGTTTGGAGGGATCTTTAGCCTTGTCACTTCTTTCCTCTGACTGTTGGTAGTTAATAGATCGAACGTAATTTTTTCGTGAACCTCCTTCTCACTGAAGACAAGAGAAGGCAACAGTAGACCCAGGGAAGAGAGGAGTAACACCAAGACCCCACTAGTCCCAGAAGCAGCTTAGAACAACCAGAATCATCACCCCAGGTGAACGGGCATCATAGATACATACCACACACAAAGTCTGGTTTATCGTTTTGATATGTTTTTCTCTGCCAGACTTTTGCTTCCTGTACATATCACATTATTTCAATATGACTGCTTGGATACCATGGTTATTGTCCACATGGAAAACAGCTCTGGAAATGCAGGAGAGAAGTCAGACTGATGGGCTCATCCTCTGCTTGCAAACTGTAAAATAAAACTAGGGCCCAAGCAGAGAGAAGAAAAAGCAAGTGATTCCATACTTGGGTTGAGAGATGTGTTTGGGCTTCCATAATGGAGCTCCCAAACGCTGTCCACAGTGTCTGCTGTTGGAAGATGAGAACTTGTTCTGCCCTTGCTTTTTGCTTTATTCCAACTAGAAAACTGTAAACAGTGTGAAGAACAGTCAATGGGGTAGGAAGAGAAAACATGGATGTCTGACAAGTTGAGGAAGGCAGAGCCTGAGGAAGTACTATGACAAATTGAACCCAAACTGCCAGGCAGGACCTGGCAGCCAGTGTCCTCTTTCCCAGGGTCTATAATGTACTGGTCTAAATTGGATTTAAGGAATTAAGCTTTGATTTGTGCATATATTTTGTGTTTTGTGGAATATGAAGACTATTCCACTCCTAAACTCCATCCACCATAGTTAACAGAGTTGTGACTACCTGTCACTGAGTAGTGTGGTTATCTTCTAGTGGTCTTCCAAACCACTTTTCCATCTGACATTACCATATATGCATTCATTACGGTTTTCATCACCGTTTCATAGGATGCAAAGAATCAAAGTACAAGGAAAATGAATGAGGAGGAAGAAGCAACACGAAAATCCTCTCCTCCTTGCTTAAACACACAAATGTATCAATCTTCTCACTCTTAGAAAAAGTTGGAAAGTTCCTCAGTCGTCTTCTGTTACTGTCGAACCCAAAACTCCCTCACAGCTATTCTCATGATAGACACATTTCCATTTTTTCAGTCTTAAATAATTTCTGATGTCTAGATCAGGCTACTTGTTAAATGATATGCATGGGTTTTGAGGAGTGTCCTCAATCACAAGAGTGCTGATGATTATGCAAAATAATGGCTCAAAATTAAGGAAGATGCATTTTTAATCTTTATTCCTATATTCTTCGCTTTTCTTAATTAATTTTTTCTAGTCACGACTGATAATATTTTCAATTTGTTCAGCAAGAATTCATTTGATCAGTTTCTTAGAAAATGAGAAAGAATTCAGGAATGCAGTGCTACTGCAAGTTTAAATGAACAGTGGTAATTTGTTATTTTCCACAGGATCATTGATTTAAAAATATTTAAACAATTGATCTAATAAGGTAAGTTTCAAGAACAGAAACTTTTTTCTTTTTTTCTTTAAGGGCAATTATAATTGAAGTAAAAAAAAAGTATAAATGTCATTTTTTATCAGTAAGATGTTTAGGCTTAAAAATGTCATAAAATTGATTAGCTTCTTCTCTCGGGGGATACAGAAACAAATTGACTCTTGTTAGACCACAGTGAGTGTGCCTTTCTTCTTTACTTCTGATTTGCCTGGTACTGCAGAAGTGCTTCCTCATAGTTCCCCTCACTTACCTGCTCTGTCTGCCATTTTTTTCCCCAGTGATTCAGTTTATTAGCCCACCACTAGTATAATTTTTAATAAAAGAATAGATGCTTTCGGACATGGGTTCACGTCTATCTTATGGGATATGCTTTATTGTTTGGACTGTACTGACAACCCCCTGATTAACATGATAGGATTTTGATTTCTGTATGCTTTGGGCTGTGCTTTTTCCTCTCACACTTGGTGATTTTAAAGAACTTGCAAAAGAAAATATTTGTTTCTCTTTTCAAGAATATAGGATTTGTGAATATATCAATACTAATCATAAAGTTTTTAAATAATTTTTTATTTAGCCATCAGAACAGTGATTCCAAGAACACTTCAGTTATAGTGTACATGTACAGTAGGTATTCCTACTGTATTAAAGTTCTGATTATAAATTCACTCTGCAGATGGTAAGAAGCAATAAACTGTCAAAATAAAGTTAGAGGTCAGCTCATATTCTTTACTTATTAATAATAATCTAATGACAACTTTAACCTATAGCATTCAGAGGTAAATAAGAAAGTCCTCACAGCCCGTCCAGCTCTCGGTATTTGTCCAGACGGCGCAGAGCACAACAGGTGAAACAATGATGAAGAATATTATCTGCAATGAATGATAGATGGGAATAACTGCTTGCTGGAGGTTATGAATATTCTGTGCGGTCATACAGCAGCTTATGGTTTTGCTTTGTAACAGACACAAGTGTTTTAGAAATTATATATTAAGAGGGTGGAATTCAGAAAAACATATGTCTGTGCTGATGTGTTGACAATGGCTACTTGGGGACTGCTACTGTACAATGAGTAGTAAAGAGAACTTTTCAAAAGCCAGGGCTTTGGAAAACTGTGGTCTGTCTTCTGAATATTATGTAGCTCCTGCAGTAGGTTAGCATCAGATATGCTAGAGCTTTTCAGGTATTTACCAGAAATGTGAATACTTATTTCTCAGAGGTCAGCAAGCTTTTCTGTGGAGGTGATCACCGTAGTGCATTAGTGCTTCATTTTATTACACACATATTAATAGACTAAACTTCACAGTGACCTGAATTCAAACCTTAACATGCAAATGCTTATTCTCCAAGTTCAGCTGCTAAAAGTGCTCAGGCATCTGAGTTATTTCTGGTTTTTGTTTTGTTTGGGTTTTTTTAATTATGATACCCACCTTCATATTCAAGGAAACTGTATTCTGCTCATATTTCTGCTTGGTAGGATAAAAGGCATGCAGGAATGAAGACTGTGAGTAACCCAGCAGACTCTGGATGTGGTAGATAGAAAGTGTGAAATATACTGCAGCACTTGAAACATGGTCTACAGAAACAGAGGAACCAGTTTTAGGGCTGGTAAGGACTGGAGTCAGTGGAAATTCCAGTGCCTGAATAACTTCCCTGAAACAAGTGGATTTTGGAACCTGAAGTAGAAACAGAAATCCCTGAATTAGCAGTGTAAATGCATGTGTTCCTGCTCCTTACTTCAATTCAGAAGAGTGGGATTTGTACAAGTGTGAAGTGGGTAAGAAATTGCTACATGGAAGGTGACAACAAGTTGCGTTCAAGGGATAATTTGGAAACTAGAAATGATCCTCCAACAGATATTTTTATAAGTCACTTTAATGTTTTCATTTCACTTCAAGGCCGGGTTGGATGGGGCTTTGAGCAACCTGGTCTAGTGGAAGGTGTCCCTGCCCATGACAGGAGAGTTGGGACTAGATGATCTTTAAGGTCCCTTCTAACCCAAACCATTCTATGATTCTATGATTAGTGACCATACCACAAAGTGAATCGTGCTACCACAAATTATGCTTATGCATGACACAAACCTGGATTATGTATCTAGGTGGAGAAGAAGTGACATATCTCACAGCAAGAATAAGCAAACTTTGAGGAATGAAGTAGTAAAATACACAAGTTTCTAGGGCTCATAACTTAATAATTTATTGTAACCTGGAAATTGATCAGTTAGAAACGAAGAAAAAGGACTCTGTATTAGCCAGTAAAAGGGTAATGATAATCACTCGATATGCTGTAAGTGGGAAATTATGCCTACAGAGCTCAGACTCCTAGGTTTACAGGGCCTTTATTGTCAACAATCAGAATATTACATGCAGCCTAGTGGTTTGACTGAAGGCAAAAAGATAAGTATTAAAGAGAAAGACTAAAGCCATTGAACAGTCAGGTGAGACACATGGATTCAAGAAAGGTGAGTTAGTAGCGCAGAAGATGCAAAGGAAGTCTATATAGATATATAAAAACACACCAGAGTAGGCTAAGAAATTTTTAGCTGTTTATTCCAGTAAAATATGTGCAGAGAACATCTATAAGAAGAGAATATTCAAAAGAATATTGCAGGGTGGGAAGAATGTGATGGATGATTAACACCAAGGGAATGAACTACGCTTTAAATTCAAGAAATATAAAGAAATGTGAATTTGGCCACATTTTACCTAGACTGAAAATTTGAATGTTAATTGCAATCTGAGAAATTGTTAGGTTCTTGAAAAAAAAGCCACTATTTCTCACAGAAATTATGGGGATTAATATCCTTAATCTAGCTAAAGAAAAAATTCAAGCCAATGGATTTCAAAAAGCTACTTATGCTGCCATACAGGCACAGGAAAATTAGTAGATTCAAGGATAGAAAGAAAATAGATGTTAATACTGGGGTATAGAATATGAGCATATTGAGTTCCTGCTCAGAGTTTTAGCCTCAAATCAACATTCAATCTTTTCATTCCCCCAAGTTAGGTTATATTCAGCTCATGGCATTTTAATGTACGAAACTCTTTATTGCATCCCATGAGTTCTAATTGCTTTTGTAGGAAGATTTTGAGACAAAACCTCCTACTCTGAAGCTTGAATTCATCATGTTCATTACAGGAGATCATTATTAAAGATTTTTCTTAGGAAAGAATATGTGTTCTAAATTGCAGTTTCATAATAATATATGAATCTGTTTCCAAGGATAACCCTTGGCATATACATATAAATTAATAGAAACAGTTATCTTGGATGTAATGACTTACTGTCATTGTAACAAATGAAAAAATTACCCCACAAAACTCTTAGAGTTTGTTACCCCCACATCTGCGCTAATTTAGAATGTTTGTGATTTTAAGTTATACTCTTCAAAATCTAAAAAGTTTGGATTAGGCTACTGTCTCCAGTAGCAAATAAAAAAAATGTATAAAAAGGAAAAGGAGAAATAGATGGAAAATGAAAGCAAACCAAACATTTTTAATGAAAACTGCTAAAAGAACAAATTAGGATAAAATGTCATTGTCATTAAGCCGTATTTAGCAAATGTCAGATAAATAGTTTTACAGAACTTCAGAGCCTTCATGAAAGACTTGTTTCATCAGCGAGGACAGATATTGGAAAATACTATTTTCTGTCACATATACTGCTCCTCCCAAGTTTAATATAATGTATTTATGCTCTCCATTCCCTTGGCAGGAACCATTACAGATCTTCTGTCTTCCTTTCAGCAGCATAGCTTCAATACAGTCTCATCCTTTTATGACAAATCTAAATAACACCTACAATGCAATGCGGGTATATATAAAGCCTTTACTCAGCTACCATATATTTTGGGCTATTGCTCATCGTCAGGACTTGTCCACTGACTCTTGCTCTTCTTTTAAAACTAACTTATATTTCATTCACTGAAACAGGTTGCCCAAAGAAGTGACGAATGCTCCATCCCTTCAAGGCCAGATTGGACAGAGCCCCTGCACATAGTGGGAGGGCTGGAACCAGACAATCTTAAGGTTCTTTCCAACCCATTCTATAATTCTATGAAAATTGCGCTTCGAGGTGAAAGCAGCACCATCCTTCCAGAGGAGAACAGAGCACAATCCCATCCCAAGGAAAATGTCGTGCTTCTAGACTTTGTTTAGGCTTGACTGTTGACAGGGGTCTGCACTGAAAGCAAAGGAAGAATTGGTGCATGTAGTTCTTTACTGTCTTGCTGTGCTTATTGTGTTAATATCTGCAGCAGTGACAAATGTCTGTTGTCACATATTCCCACAATGTGTAACATCCCAGCCAGTGGACTCTGAGAAACTACCAGAAAGCATTTAGCACTCTTGTTCAAACAGTTCGGCATTTTCTTTACTACATCTGTACAAAAGCGCTAGGTTTCTTTTCTCTCCAGCTTGGAAAAAGGGAATAGGCCCAGAATGCCTGACTGTTTCCGGGCTTGCACATTGTCCCCAGGTACGTTTAGTCTCCTGAGATTTGAGGTTGTTATGAATACCTCTGTCATGTTCAGCTGAGAGGAATGTTAGGTGCATCTACTGAAGGCAGTATTAGTGATCCATTTTGTCAGAGCTGATCCATGCTCCGAAGGTGGCATAGAATAACTAGAGTTTTCCCCTCAGTCCACACAGGCTGTTGTATAAATAGACATTCCTCCTCCATGTTAAAGTAAAAGGGAATTTGAGTTTACATAGTTTCATCTTTAGTTCCAAAATGGTAGTAATGGTGGTAATTTAACTAGGCATTCTATGATGCCAGAATGCAAATGTCATTTGATGAGCAGTCTGTAACGTGATGATATTTCAAAATTGCTTCTTCTGAATGTTTTTTGTCTTCTTCTTTATTTATTTATTTCTGACCATTCCCATTCTATGTTATACAAATATGGCCGAGAATTCATCTTACCTTGTCTAAAACCAAGGTATGAATGACTACGTTATACATATACATGAAAATAATATGAATAACCTTTTGAGATGCCTACCTCTTTCTATGGCTTCGATAAGAACCTTGATGACTAGCTTTAAATGGGACCCTAAATTTTAGATAGGCAAATCTAAATAAGATTTATCTTAAATTTAAATATAAGCCTTGATTGTAGTGCTGAAATGCATCTAACATATTCTTTTTCACTTCGTTTATTACTATTATCTGACCAGCTTCTAGACCCCAACCAGATAAATTGCATGTTTTCTTTGCAGTTTTCTCCTATAGCCTTGTTTACAGATTTAAAATTACCCTGATGTTCTCTTAAGATGGTGTTTACGTAATCAGGTGTTCGCCTGTGAAAGGGCTGTTGAACAAGAGTACTCCACGTAGAGTCAGCAACTTCGAAGTAGGGCACAATGAACTTTGTCTTTATTACTTGTTTGCATCTTACTGAAAATACCTTCTTAACACTTTATTTAAGAATGGTACTAGCTTATGCAAAAAAACCCAACCCAACAACCATGAAAGCAGGTGAGGATTATTGGTTTAAAGTTCTGGTAGTAAGAAGATGAAAAAAGAATTATAATTCGGTGGGCTTCTGCCAGATTATAAGAGGCCATACTTTAAATTTAGCACTGCACCATTCCTTCATGTGATTGCATGCAAACTGTTTACAGCATTAACTGGTTTCCCTGTGGTTTTTTTTAGCATTCAATAGCTTTTCAGTAACAGTGATTAACATAAAAGCAGGTTATGAGGTTTTACAGATAAAATAAATCTCTGAAATAATTTAAATTTCATTTGCTTTTGAGACTTGTGGTTAATGAAAATTCTGTCATTAAGCCTGTTAATTTAAGCAACTCTACTTGATTCAATTTGACCTAATGTTTAATAGTAATTGGAGTGCTACAGTATTAACTCCACACTGGACTAGAGTCTTCCCTCCTTAAAGTGAATACACCTTTCTTGAGCATTGATTAAAATATGTTAAATGGTACCTATTTATAGGCTTTGTCTTTCTTTTCCTTTTAAAACAGATTTTTATTGTTATTATTTCTTCCTCCTTCTCTTAATTTAGATAATGCACATGCTGCCTGCCCAAATCCCGTCTGTTTACAGAAATACTTCAGAAGACTAGGCATTTCAAAGGTTTCACCCTTAACATGCCTAAAAGCTATGTTTCTGCCACTAAGAAATGTTGACCAGTAATGCTTTCTGGAAACCAGATCCCTAGAAGTAGTTGAGAGGGTGTGTGCAAAATGCAATTTGATTTGAAAAACATTGGGCAACTTTTACAATATATGATCCTCTACAGTTCCTACCCATTTATACCAAATAAAATTGGCTATTATTGTCTCACAATTATTGTCATTTTGGTTTGGGGTGATGCACTGTGGGGTTTTACCGCGTTCCCTGATAGTAAGCAATCTGCACAAACATGTAGGTTATGTGAATTAAAGGATTGCCACAAAATATTCAGAAAACATAAGCTACTGTGTTCACCCTTATCTGAATTGGTTTTTGAGTATTATTACTATAAACCATAAAATCTTTAGTGTCTGTTCTGAAAAGCAGAGAGGTTGTATTTCAGACTGGAAAACAAAAGTAAATTAGAAGGTTAATACAGTCAGAACTGAGTGAATTAACTGATTTAAAAGTGGATTCAGTGCCATTTGCAAGGGCTCTTTTTGTCTTCTTGCGTCTTATGTTTCTAGCCCTATAGACAGTTTTCTGGTTTATCTGTAGCAATGCAAAAAAGAGGCTCTTTTTTCCCTGAAGGATATTTCTTAAAACTTATATGAATAAATTTCAAGTAAGACACTGCTTTCTTGAAAGACATTGCAATTTGACATTCGTCTTTGAATTTTAAGAGAGCTTAGGAAGAACCATTACCACCTTAGGCAGATATTGCTGCCTATTTCTGTGATAATGAGGTACCCTGTGTTTTCCCCACTCACAGTGCAGATCTTGCTGAGAGGTGTCTTATTTGTATTCATTTCAATTGCATCTTCCAAAGTTCATAGAATAAATAACATTTACAAACCTTAATTTCTTTTATCATTTGTGCACACAGAAACTGCACAATAGAAAATGAGGTGGGTCTTTTTTTTCTGACAGAATGTAGAATGAGCTACTGAACCAGTGACAGGCTACAGGACTTCAATCAGTGTTCTTGATCTACTAGATATCATGGGTAAAATGAAATGTGCAAGTGTTAGGTCAAGGGAACAGAAAAGCTTGTGTGCTTTGAATTTACAAGGAAAGACAAAATGCTTTAGTGGTCTTTAAAAGCGGTATTTCTTAGAACTCCTCAAAGGGTTTTGGCAGCATAAATCGTGGCAGTGTCATCACTGACTTCAGTCCTTTTATCTCCAGTTATCCTTTAGAGTTTGAATTATTGTTGTGGAAAGAAGAAATTCACTCTCACAGCCCTTCTTTGAGCTAAGAGAGAGACATCATGACAACAAAGACTGTCCAGATGTTCCTACAGTGGCAAGGATAAATATGATAACTAGCACAATTAAGGTGTGTTAGATTTGTGGGCTGGATTTCCAGGACATAGAAGGGCCATAAGAAAAATACAAAAGCAAAACCAGGGAATTGGAAAAAGAAAGGATCACCTCTGTCATTACTGAAAAACTTAGACACAATTTCCATTTTGATTCGTACACATACACATACACACACACACACACATACCACAAACTCCAGTAAAACATATGTTTGGAAAAACAATAGCCTTAACATACAGAAATCCAGGTGCAGATTCGTAGAGGGTGACCAATATGAAAGTATAGAGATGCTCTGTTAAATTAAAGTTTTTACATAGACAAAAAAGGTGTATTTATTTTAAACTGTTCTGCTGCATGTGAAATCAAGCTCAAGGAACTTATTTTAAAAGGCAATGAATTTCCCTTGCAATGAGCTAACCACTTACAGGTCCAATTGGTTTATGTTCAGACCATCAGATACTGTAATGGTGCCTAATTCAGAGCTGTGGTTGGTCATCTGAAATCAATGCCACATGTTAAAAGATTTCTCTGCACCAAATGATGTTATAGGTAATTAGAACATTGATGGATCTAACAAAAAGATTAGAGAATTAAATTGTTAATCTAGTCACTCAAAATGAGAGTCATCTCATAAAAATTAGAGATCTAGAATTTAAGTAATTACTCTGAATTAATCATCCAGGCATTGAGTGTAGTATGTGGAAGACAAAGCCACTTCAAACGTGATTCACCTCCATTTATCTCAGCTACATATTTATGGATCTATTTTCTACCCCCAAAAACTGAGAGTAGACAGTGTTTCTTACAGCTGTACTTTGTTGCTTCTTACATTTTGGAAATTTTCAAGCTCTTGGAAATAAAGAAGCACACTAAAACATTAGCAGAAATATTTTTAATTTGGGTATTGTGTCCTCTTTGCCATTCACCTTCCCCCCGCAAAAATCAGACTCACAATTCATGCATGAAAAGACACGGTGTTGCAGTTGGACTAGTGTTTTAAGGGCAAAACAATAAAGGGCCAAAATGGTTTAATGACTGACTGACTTCCTTCTATGATGTCAAAATCAAAAGGTTATGCGCTTTGTTTTCACAATCATTTCAAGGTTATAATTTCAAGGTGCTTTTTCTGATAATATGAAGTGAGTGGAGCATAAAGCCTTAAAACAATCAATACTTTGCAGTAAGTTGTATATTTCATAGTTCCTTGGCAATAGGACAATGTTTTCTCTCAATCTGCATTTGGTCAGTGTTTTTCTGTCCCTAACACTGTGCTGATTTAGCCAGCTAGCTCTTATGCCTTTGTGATACAGCGACTTGAGCTCTACAGATTCCTTTTAATCATCCATAGTGCATTACAAATATCACTGTACATTTTTTCTGATCTTTTGCAAAAATATGTCACCTCTACTGATAACAGATAAAGGGCCAACACGACACCTATTGCACCTCTTATCAAGAGACTGTGGTGTTCAGGAAACATGGTTTAGAGAAAAGTAAAGTGTCTGAAGAAAGGCTGCTTCAGCCAATCTTGGTACGAAAATACTTTAGGGCTTCGAATACACAGGTTTAAACCAGAGCAGGCCAGACTGCTTAACAGAAACATTTCTCATGGCTCCATCCCAAAGCCAAGGTGAGTCCTTATGAAATATAAAAGTATGCTAGGAGATCTAATTTTTTTTTCTCATTTCCTTAGATAAATCAGATCTTCTACCTCCAAGAAAGAGACAAAATATTACAAAAGAATGATTTTTTTTTTTTTACGTTCCCTTCAATCTGCATGTTTGTACAAAATTAAACTAATCTAAAAACATCTTTGAAGTAAATATATGAAATAAACACTAACTTATTCCTGAAAAGGTGAAAAAGTAGGGTGATTTTATCCCAAAAAGACAAACCAAGAAGAGAAGGTTTTCTACAGTAATGATATTGGAATAAAGAATCAAATTAAATGCTGTCTTAACATCTTCAAATTAGCCTTTTTTTGGAAGATGTCCTTCATCAAGGACATGTTAATGCTCAGTATGGTTAAAATTGAAGGAATATTGTTACAATATTGGAGATTAGACTACACCACACAATGGTGTTGAGGTTTATTTACCTGAGTATGGGGGAGGGGATCACATTCCTGTTAAATCAGTTTTGTTGACTGTATCTACAAATAGTATGAGTTCTCTGTCCAGGTCCAGGACTGAGTGCCTAAGCATAAACCAAATTACTTGTTTGTAAGGCCCCATCTCTCAGCATTCAGTTACTTAATCTCAGAATTTCTGCACCAGTATATACATATAAGCACATCACTACATACTAACAAGACTACCTGCCTTCGGGACAGGTCTGCCTTTGAGCTGCAAAGGCTGGAGTGCAAGCAAATGAAGGGAGATGCGCCTTTTCTTTTTTCACTGCAGGAGTGAAATAGACCAAAATTGCAAACCAATTTCTTCTTAGGCTATCCCCAGTACTATAGCAGAGCTTCAGAGGAAGCACTTTGAGCAAAGTTAGTCCCTTTGTTTTTCTGTGGTGATTATTTCAGCATAAACATATGATGAATTCTCGACATCATGATTAGAAATTATGATGTCATATAGCTCTTAGCATCTCCCAGTAGGGTAGGAATAAGTCCCATTGACCTAATGACACTTAGTTGTAACCTGCATCTTTGCATTGCTTTGCTATGATTCCTGAAAGTACCAGGTCTTTAGTTGCATGAGCAAAGGGGCCAGGGAGGAAGAAAGAATATTCTTTACATTTCAGTGCAGTTTGTCAGTGTGAAAATTAAATTACTGTTTCTGGTTAAGAATGAGATTACCTATACAGTACACTTTCTAATTATTCTGTTTATCCTTGAATAAATTATATGAGCAGTCATATTCTGTATATTATAAAACATTGCTAGAGGCAGAGAGGAAAATGGAAGGTAATCTGATGTACTTTGAGGTGCATTTACATAGCTATTGAAGAACTAAACGACTTTGCTATAGAAAAACCTATTGTATTCAATACCTACTGATTTGATAATAGCCCTGAAGAAATACATCAATCTCTGCATATTTGTCAGGGGTTTTTTTGTTTAAATTGTAGGCTTTTTTCTGAGCCTAGACTTAAATATAAATAAGTGAAGTAAAATAAACTAAAACTAAAAATCTTCTAAAAAAAAAAAAAATCTACTATTGTAAAACTTGAACTATGGAGCAAAAACTACATAGCAATCATCTTGCTAAGACATGCAGATTCATAGTTACTTGTTAAAAAATAATAAGGAGATTTGGTTCTAAATTCTTTGGAGTTACAAAATTTTAACCAAATTAGTTTTAATGTATTTGATTCACCAGCGTAGTTAAGGTGTTGGGGGAGAAATTTGTCTCAGATTTAACAAAAAAAACAGCAAACAGAAAAAATCTAAATTTTTTCCCAGTTAAAGCAAATTTACTAGACAGATGATATATAGGGATTTTTCACACCAAAGAGTAAGAAAACTGTGAGTCTCAAAAACAGCAAACTATAAAATTTTCTTCAAAAGAAGTGAAAATATACTACTGCAGTCATTGACTCTTTATCTTCTGCGGGGTCCAGATTTCACTCAGTATTTCAAATTCGGCCAATAAACACCTACTTCTGAACTTTCTCTTATCTGAAAGCTGTCAGAACTTCATTTTTTCTAGAAACAATTTTTGGTTATGTAATGATAAGCTAATGTGACCACAATTTCTTCCCAATCAATACTAGTTTATGCAAATTAATATGTAAATTATTTTACTTTACTCATCGAGTCTGATGTTAAAATAGGATTGAGAGAATATTTTCAATTTCAGTCAGCTATATTCAGGTTATTTGCAAAAACAGACATGACAATAACATCGAGCTTCCTTTCCACAACGTGAATTTTTTAAATCTTGAGCTACTAATTGAAGACCAAAATCTCTTGAAGAAGAGATTTGAGGATTAATTTTTAAATCATTTTTTAATCTGCTTATTCAGTTTTCATTACTGTGCAGTGGAAATTTATAATGAAAAATGCAGTACTTAACCTTTAATAATTTTCCTGTTTTCAATATATTTAATCCCAAAGAGACCAAAAGCAGTATGCATCTGAAATATATTCTGTGGAAAAGGATATATATCACATTACATATATTTTATTTTACACATCTATTAAACAAATTTAAAAACATTCTTCATAACTTCACTTGCTTAATGTAGTATATATTCACTGATTTTGTAAATATGAGATCTCAGTTGCCAGCATGACACTGGGCAGAAAGTATTGTGTCACTGGCGTCTGTAATATACCACAAAGTACAAGTAAAACAAAGCCAGTCTTACAGCTAATAAGGTCTTCAAACTTTTAAACCACCATCTGCATAATTTCATTGATGGGAACTGAATTATGCCCAGCTGAATCAGCCAAGGACTTTATCACATGTAGATGAGCAGGGGTGAATGGAAATTGATCTTCAGTTGCTTTTTGAATTGACTCAGGGAAGGCAACAGGAGCTTTCCTGTCTTTAAAAGGATCAAGTTTTATATTGAGGATGGATTGACACAAAAGATAAGATTTTATGAAATGTATTTGCTTTTGTATTGTGTAAAGTCAGTTTAACTGTGGCTACAACTGCTGGCTGCAGAGGAGAATATTTTATATCAAATCTACCAAAATTATTGTGGAGCCCACAATATTAACTTGCTTGCTGCTTTTCTATTGTTTATGCATCATTATTGTCTGATTTGGGCTTTAAAATCAGAATTTAACTTCAGAGTGGGTGTGATTCTTATCCATGTAACACAGATAAGAGAGCAAGGAAGTATTAATTTAAGTGCAGATTGAATGGTTTCAGATAAATAGATTTTGGGTACTTTTTTACCTCTGTTTTTTTAAGGATTTTAAAGAATAAATTGAGTGAAAGAAACACATCATTTCCCTCTGACCCTCCTTGTAAAAATAAACTTTCATTGAGTCAAATATGCGTAGGATATTCCAACCAAGTTTGATGAACCAAATCCATGCTCTCACAAATAAAATAATGTTAATACTTTCAATAGTATTGTTAATAGTTTTCAAATTTTTTGTGCAAACAAGTCTATGCAGAACTTCTTGTCTGTATAGTTTTTTTTATTTTGTTTTCCTCTACCAGGCTAAAGGAACCGTCTTGAAGGGTCATTTTAGCTACTACAGAAGACTTTCTGCCACTAGTGCCTAAAAAAGAAAGCAAAGAACTTAGCATTGAAAATACATAGTGAACTCAAAACATCTGCATACGAATTTCTCTGCAATGTTCAGCATATTTGCATGTGCAGATAACTATGTTTATTACAGTCTGAGAAAAGGCATCACCAGTACCTTCTACTGGGTTTAACTCAGTCCAGCAGTGGGACTCAGAAAACCTTGAAGGGAGGCATGAGAGTCAATTTATGCAAACCCGACAGCAAGAAAAGCTCAAGGTCTATGCCACAGAGCCAGCCACAGGGCTGACAAAGGACCCATTTCCAGTCTCCTGTCTGGAGAAAGGCTGAAGCTTATGGCTTGGTTTTGTGATCTCTCAGATACTTAGCTGCTCCTGCTCTGCTGCAAAAGCAGTTTTGATACCCCATGTTGCCCTAAGAAGCTAGACGGATACCACTCTGCATACTTCCATGTGTTTATTCTCTTGAGGCTTACCGTAGAGATCAAGGATAGTGATCTAGGAACTGACTGTACATCAAGTAAGTCATGTGGCCACCAATTAGCCTGGTGAGACTTCTATAGCAGAGTGATGCTTGCAGTTTTGTTGTTGTTTTTTGTTTCTTTTTCCTGTTTTGTTTTGTGGCAAATGCAAGTAGGAATTCATAGGTGTCAAGTGAATGGCTGAAAAAAGCCATTTTCTGCAAACCTTGACCTTGAAATTGTATGGTTCATCTCAGTCTGGAAGGGACTTTTCGCCATACATAGTATTTAAAGAATTTCATTGGTTTCCCAAGTTCCCCTTCCTCCCACCAATAGCTCGGATGCAACTGCTTCTAATTAGGAAGTTCGCTGTTTCAAGGGATATTGCCCTGTTCACAGATCTCTTTCAGAACAGGAAAAACTTTCTTCCCTTAACCTTAGATTGTCCTTGCTTTTATGATGTACAGTGTTAAATTGAAAGTGTCTAGGATGTATGAGCAAGGGTGACTTTCTTTTTGGAGGGGAAGCATTTTTCAGAAACTGTCAAAAGCTAAGATTCACTAAAGTCACAAAAAGTATTTTCCACATAGTTCTTTCCTTACACATTTTCTTTATCTTTGAACTGAAAAGAACAGCAATGTTACTCTAATTCCAAAGTTTTGCAGTTCATTGATAGCACAGATATCATTCAAATTACATACAAGAGTTGTGCAATTATTTTGCTTGGTAAAACAGGCTCTAGATGTATTTTCCACTGAGTCTATGCACACAATTGTATTTAACCATTTCATTGGTAAACCCCACTTCAAACACTGCATTTCAAACTGCATAACATTTTTTTAAATAAAAATGTTCCAAAAATTTAAGCACTGCAGGGGCACTACTCTCTCTTTGAGTCAGTGCTCTGAACAAAAAGGTAGAGGCCTAATCAAATATTCTACATTGTGGACATGAAGATGCTTCACTTCATTGTGCCCAAGCAATTTTTTCTTGCAGAAAATAGTTCAATATTTAGAGACTGAATATGGAGGAGAATGGCAGAACAATCCCTTAATTCACTGGTTGAGTGGTCAGTTAGAGATGAGGCTTCTTGATTTCAGTCATCACTGTGAATATTTATTTAACCGTGCATGACAAGAGGCATTTTGATACCTCAAGACTAGGACTACAGTGTTATAACTGTGTTTTAGGGGATCTGGGCTAGCATTCCTAGGCCATAGGAACACACAGTTTTGTTCAGGGTACTCTTAACCCATTTCACAGGCTAGTTAGGTAAGTCTCTTGACCGATGGTCCTAATCATAAATTTATAAAATTCCATCCTAAAATCAAGTAGATCATTAGCCACTCCTCCTGGAATGTAGTGCCTGTGCCCCTAATGGTTAGGAGCCATTTTATAACTTCCACCTCCAATGTATTTGTACTTTGTTTACAGGCACCAATGTTAACTTCCAACTAAATAGATAATCTTCATTCTTAAGTTTTTTTGCCCTTTCCTCCTCAGTGCATTCATATTCTTTTCTTACCTTTATTTTTTTTCTGTTCTGGATATTCTCTATCCCAAAGTCTGATTGCCACTGTTTGAAACACAGGTGCTTTGTTCCTTTGATTATTTGAGCCGAAAAGTTCTGCTCTGGTTGCAGCTTGAAAGAACTGCTTTTTGAAGAAAGGTGATTGGACCTATGTTTTTTGCCAGTTTCATCTTATATTATGACCTTAACACATTCTTGTCTCTTTGGAAAATGGCTGTTAGTTGCTATTTATGTATCTCCCTTGGTGCATCCCATGCATGTATGCATATGTCATTCCTATGCACTTTGCCTCCTTCTTCAGACTAGTTAGGAAGAAGTCTGCTTTTGCTTTGCATAGCAGTCTCCTGCTTTCTGCTTCTTACCAAGCAGCTGGAGAGCACACTATCCAAGAAGAAAGTGCTCTTCTCAATAGAAACTGCAGGGCAGAATTTCTCTTGTTCTGTTTTGTTTCGTGGTTTATTTTTTTGTTTATTTTTTTTACAGAATTTTTTTTACAGAATTTTTTACAGAATTACAGAATTTATTTTTACAGAATTACAGAATTTTTTACAGAATGGCCTGTTTTAGATGTATTTTCTAAAATAAGACCAAGCTTACCTAATTTGCCTTTAACTATCTTGACAAGATCTCTATCATCTTTAAAGGAAGTCAAGAATGAATACATGTCTGGATGCAGTCAAATCCCATTTTCTGTGTCTGGTTCCCCTAAACCTGTCTGACTTCCTGTCGTGGTTTAAACCAATCCACACAGGTCATCCACTCACCACCCCCCCCGACCCTCCCCACTCCCGGAGGGATGGGGAGGAGAATCGGGAGAATGTAACTCCCATGGGTTGAGCTAAGAACAGCCCAGTAACTAAGGTATAACACAAACCACTGCTGCTACCGCCAATGATAATAATGATAAGAGAAAATAACAAGAGAATACGATACCACCGCCGAACGAGTTCGACCCCCCTGAGGAGAGAGAGCCTGCCCTTCCGGGTAACTCCCAGTTACCTCCCTGGGCATGACGTGCTGTGGTATGGAATACCTCTTTGGCTAGTTTGGGTCAGGTGTCCTGTCTCTGCTTCCTCCCGGCCTCCCCTCGTCCCCAGCAGAGCATGAGACTCACAAAGTCCTTGGCCAGAATAAACATTACTTAACAACAATTAAAAACAGTCGGTGTTATCAGCTTTCTGCCCAGGCTGGAAGTCAAAACACAGAGCTTGCACCAGTTACTAAGAAGGATCAAAACGGCTCCTGGTAAACCCAGGACACTTTCTTTGGCCCAACTAACTTGTATTTTGATCATTGAAACATGTTGTTACTCTAAAAAGAAAAAGTTAAAAACTGAGCCTATTAAAATAAAGTTGCCCCTTTGTCTTTCTTCATGGTCTATTTGTCTCTCCAAAGTTTTTTTGTGTGTGATCTCAGGAAGAATGGTTTAAAGAAAAATCTTATTTTCAGTTGAACCTAATGAACACCCAGTCCTTTAAAGCTATCTATCCTTTGTCTCATTTTATTCTTTAAGGGAAAAGTAGAACACACACACAAAGGAAAATTTTTGTTGAAGATTCCTGCTTGCAAACATAAAGATGTGAGCCATTTCATAAGGCTTTAAAAACAGAAATATTTGGGCCTATGTTTCTTCTCAAAACAATGCAATTTGTCATTTTCACCGTGTAAATGGATTGGGAGTAGAAAGAAATTCAGCAGCTTTGTTCTATCTGTATTGTACCCAAGGAGTTTTTTATCTGCGTTCAGAGTCAACTACCTGCATTTCACAGCAGTCAGCAAAAGTGTATGTGGAGTATCTACATGGCTTCACATCCAGGTTCTTTGCAGACACCTCGTTCACAGTTTGGTGGCTTCTAATATTTCTTTGTATGATGGAAAAAGGTAGATAATATATTAAAATAACAGTTGGATACTAAGTCTTGGAACTCATTCTCTATAATGCTAATCTGAGACTTTTAACTAAAAATCCCCCAAACCCTTTAAAGAATTGGCATACTAAAATTCTTGAAGTTGATTTCTTAAAGAATATTTCTTAAAAAAAAATGTAGATAAATGGAATGGATGGTATTTTGGGTAATCAAAATGAGAGTTTTGCTGTTAATTAACCCTTAGCTCTGAAGTTTGAACTATGGTGTGGGGTGTTCTGCAGAAAGTGTGTCAACGTAAATACTTCTCAAAATATGTCTCCTTTTGTCAGAGTCATAAATCCTAGACCATTGTTAATATTACTTCACTATTTTTCAGGAACATGTTAAAAAGCTCTTGCTAGTTCTGGGAAAGCAATCTCCATAATAAAATATTGGGCTTACTTTATTTGAATATGGGAAATAAGGAGATGTATCTTTCTTTCATGAATGATATGAAGCTATTCTTTACAGAGCTTTCTAAGTCTCGATTGTTGCTATACCCTAAGGCTTCTTGTTGCAGGTGTTCTTATGTTAGGTGTGATTTTAATCTCTGTTTTTTAGTCATTCTTAAGACCACCCTAATACAGTTGTAAGTGGCCAAATAGATAGTTAAATTTTATTATAGTCCTAGATCATCTTATGCAGTGTAGACTACAATGAATTACTCTTTGTCTATGGAATGAATTTCTCAACAGAAGCTTACAGGCTTATTTTAACAAAGCCAGCCTGGGGGCATTAGGGTAGTATCATGTAACACTGACTTTTAGCAACCAGCTCTCAGGCTTAAGGCAGTGTGTTGTCTGTCAGTGTTGTACATTAAGATCCTCAATGGTATTTAATGCCATGCTAGTTGTAATAGGAAAGTCCCCATTTTGCAACTAGAAAACAGGCAAACAAACTTGAAGTCCCAGATCCTTAATGGCATTTAGACCTCTAAGCCCCCTAGCAAATATTTCTATTCTTGGGCAATGTAAAATTGAATGGAAAATCTGTGGAAGAACTATTTCTTCCACTCTGTGACCACTGAGGCACCCTTCCTGTTTAGGCCCTTCTAAAAGAAAGAAGCAAAGCAATGGACTCAGCAAGACTCTTCTCAAAGCAATATTCCAAATTATTTAGTTTGAGTCTTGAGGTTTTGTAAGCTTGTGTAACAGGTGGTAGTCTTGCTCCAAAGCTGAATATCTGTTTGAGGCACACAGCCAAGAGTCTTAAAACACTAATCACACACTACCAGATGCAGGCAATCATACGGGTTTCCCTAGCTCCCTAAAAAAGATAACCAGTGTGGTGGTGTGTGTGTGTCTATTTCTGTCTGCACAGATATATGAAAGTGGGTTAACAGCACACAGTACTTCTTTCCACATGCATTTGTTTTTTTTTCCAGTGAAGTTTTCATGTAAGCCTACAGATAAAATATTGCAGCTTTTAAAAATATCACTCTACAAAATATATGAACATCAATTTTCATTTTTTTTTTCAACTGTGTAAGACACCTTTTATGATGAGAGTTTACCATTTTTTTCTTGTCCTTACCTTTTCCATTCAGAAAGAAAACAACAGATAGAACCCTGGGTTACCTCTTCACATTCATTAAAGGGTCAATGTCTGGACCTGGCATTCGTACAATGAGAAACCCACATTGGTTTTACCTTCAAAACAGTGGACTGAAATGACAGTTTGTGTTTGGATGTGCTACCCCCAACCTTTTACTTTTTTAGAGACAGAAAGGGGAAAAGAAATTACAGGAGACAGGAAGCAGGCTAGAGGAAAGAACAGAAGACAGATCTGTGGTAAGAGAAAATATGTCTTATAAAAAATTACAACTTCTGAGTCAAGAGAATGGGCTAATGATCATACTTGTCAGTATCACTGTTAACAGGGTTTTTTTTTTACCTTTAGTTTCAATAAGACATTTTTGCATGGGGAATGCCCTACAAGACCCTCAATAGTAAGTCTGCCCAGAAGTGTTCTAATTAACTGTAGCAAATGGTCTACTATGCTGTCAAGTTAATGTCTTCTATCTGGTTATTCACTGGCCATCATGTATTATTGTTCATCGAATGACAGCAGTCAGGTTATTAAAGGTGTAGATATTAAATTAACAACAGTGGTAAACATCGTAGCTGTACTTCACATCTCAGCAGAGCCAATGAAGTGGATGACACTGAATCCATGCTGATATGCTGCAATGACAGATGGGCATCATTTAACACAATACATCAGTGGGCAACCCACGTACCACAGCTGTCCTCCACTAAATGAATTAGATCAGGGTAATTAATCTAAGGCAGAAAGTATGACTAAAGTGGGTCCTAAGTGGAATTAGAAACTAATAAAATATTCTGTTAAAGAAGGGAAGGAAAAAAATAAAATAAAAATAAAAAAAAGTGTTCAGTGCAGTGTGGAAATGGTTGTTAAGTATTTTAATTGCACACACAAAAGACAATGCCCATTTCCTTGTCTGAAGGAGTATATAACAAACACCTTTTTTTTTCTCCAGGATTTTGTCATAATTTCTTTTATGACCACATGCAACAAGGGAGAGAACAGCAACAAGGGAGCATGACCTAGATGATACATTTACCACAATCAGAAAATCCTATCACCTTTATTACTTGCATATATTGCTGACAGAATTATCCTTTGTTACAGATCCTCCACTGATATTGATTGAGCTATTGAATTTCTATGGCATTTTGTCTGAAGGATTTCTTACTTCTGTTTTTGGCTAGGGAGGTAGCTAAAAAAATAAAAATGCAACAAACAAACCTGCACAATTCCCTTTCCTTCACAGAAAATCTCTAGTGTTTCTACATCATTGTTGTTCTCTCCCACTTTTCCAACCTTTACTGGGTCAAAAAATGACTACAGAGGAGGACTAAAACAAGTTTGTCTTGCTGCCATACTGGTTGATTACAAAAATATTTCAACACATGGATGTTCCATATGAATATGATGCAAGCTGTTTTTTGACCAAAAACAAATCAGTGTTGTGATATGTGTTTGGGATCATAAGCAGTTTAAATATCAGAGGCTTAGAGCTAGGGTATATCAGCTCGTCCCAAAATGCAGTCAATTTAAAGAGCAGTTGTAGAAAGGGAAGAGCAACAAAGAACTGCAGCCCTGAAAATTTCTTTGTTAGTCTTGCAGGTTCTGTATTAATTCTGTTCCACTTCATTTAGTGTATGACATCTGCAATGGAAAATTTCCCTAAAGAATGTCTCTGACAATGATAAGCATTGATCAAGCGTCATGTACTCACTTGATTCTGTCAGCTCACTCTCAGCTTCTTTATTCTTTTCCCTTTGCCTAAGAGAGCCATCACCCTTTGAAACACCTCTTTCATTGTAGGTAGAGACTGAGATTTGCTACTACTTTTAACCTGTAGGGGAAAAGGGAGATGGGGAAGGAGAATTATTTTTGGAATAGGTATTATAGCAGCAATTATGTTAGACTGGTGTAATGAAAACATATGCTGCTACTAGGCTAGTGTGAGCCTACAGACAATTCCTGAAATGTATTGATTTTTATGAGAGTAAGGTTTAAAAACAAGTCATGTGTGGGAACTCCTCATTGTATTTGAAAGTGCATCTGAATGACTAAAACTAATTTAGTGCTGTTTTGGTAAACTCCATTGTGAAACAAACCTTACTCTCTGTGAGCATTGCAAGCTCTTTTTCATAGCCTTTCCACACTGGTAAACCAGAGCAGTCTTATGAAAAGATTATATGGCATATGCTTGGATATTCAGCATAATGTGCTCCCTATACAGGTTGGGTTTGCATGTGTAAATACTATATGAGTGACAGAATGACAGTTGCTTTTAATTAATACCCATATTTCTACTTTTGTGTTACTTTTTCTTCTGTGGCATAATGGAAAAAAAATGTCCATCCAACATATCAGCGCTATCTCTCACTAATCCATTTGTGTTTTCATTATTGCACCCTCTTCTTTGTGTTCCTTGAAAAACATTTCACTGCCGTGCTCAAAACCTATATGCTCAGATCAGCATTTTCCCTGTAGCCTTGTGTACATATGTAATGGATTTTCTCCACCTTTAGGTTCAAGATGCAGCATAACTCTTGTCTGCCCACTTTTATACGGATGGAATTTTCTTTCACACAGATAATCATGGCATGCCTTCTCTGACCAAAGGGACACTCTTATTTTCTTGTTTTCAGGTTTTATCTCTTTTCTGATTCCCACCAGAAAATTAGCCAAATAGCTTTGGCTGAATCAAACAGCATGTGGTATTTTATGAGCTCATTCTTGCACAATACATAAATGTTTTTAATCTACCCACAGATGGTTTCTGTGTGAGTATAGTATCAGTTTTATCTTTGTAGACATTCCATCACTGATGTCTTGTTTTTAATTACTTCACTCATATAAAACCTCTAAATATCAGAGCTTTTTTAAATCAGTGGTCATATACACCTAGGGTTTTCGATACAGTCATTGCTATGATTATGAACATGCCAATAAATAAAGCATGAACTGCAGTATTAATGAAATGTATAGAATATGCTGTCTACAAATATTAAAGAAAATAAAACGCCCTCAGTTTTTCTCTATTGCATTTCTTCTGACTTGCAGAAATGTTTATGCCTGTGGGAGGAATATCCTTTCCCCGAAATCATACCAGCAATTGGCTGAGAAAGCTGCATATGGTTTTTTGTTATATAGGACACTGGGAACTGAATGGAGACAATAAATTAACTCTGGGTAAATGACTAGAGAATTTTGGATAGCCACAATTCCAGTTTCTTCTGACTTGATTCTAGTTCAACTGCTTTGAGGTGAAATGCTACAAATGTCTCACTGCTATCTTCTCTGACTTGGCCTCAATAAAGTGGTCCACTTTTTGTAAACTTCTGCTAATTAGCATCTGTAACAAAGTATAATCATGTACAGTGCAGAAAAATTATGCATAAACTAAGTTAGAAATAAATGATGATTTATCAAGATGTCAGTGTCTTTTGGCGACGGATGAACCACAAAGACGTAATAGTTCAGTTTGCATAGTCATTGAAATACTGCATCTTCATCAGCAATATATTCCTATAGCTCCTTTTTAAAATTAGCTGAAAACCATAGAAGAAACAACTGACACTTTGCCTATTCCACGGTCCCTTAGTGCCCAAGCTTTCTGATGCAAACTGTCTAAGTTATTTGAAATGACTAGTGACGGAGGTTCGGAGGTTTTATTGGTTATGCTGACTGCACTGAAATTTGGAAGATGGTAGAAGTTTTACAGATTTTATTAGCTGTTCATGCAGTATCCAGCATAAAGGACTCATCATCACTGTAGCCGTTCGTTACTTTTACAACATAAAAATGAATAATGAATATAATAGTTAATTTTTATTAATATGAATGTCAATATTTCTCCTAATATCCTAATATGGCTTATTTTACGACATAACATTGCAGTGCTCAGACCACAAGTTCTAAAGGAGACATGGACATGACATCTCAGGACAGAAGGAGATTGTATAGAAATGAAATAATATTGCACTTCTTTCTTTGTCTTTTCAAAGAAACAGCAACACTGTTTTCAGCACTGGTAAAAGTTTCTGTATAAATACTCTATGGATTGAATTCCTCTGTTTAACTGCAAAACCGTTCACCTAAGACAAAAGTAATTTTTTTCCTAAGATTCACCAGTCCAACAAGTGATTATCATGAAAGATAGAGAGTTCAAATCATTCTTCATTATCATTAAATTCTATACACAGTTTGCCGAATCAGCCTAGAAAAGGGTACAATGTTATGTGAGCAATGATTCACGGGGATTGGAAAAAATAATCAGAATATGATCACATGAGATTTCACAATCAGCAGATGATAACATCTCAAAACTGCTGACTTCAAAGGAGTCAAAGTTATTTCAAATGCCACTGCTAAACTTCCACTGCAATCTACCTAGCTTTTGAGATTGCACTTCAACATTTCTTCTTCACCATCATCATTACACCCACTTTTATATGGTATTTTCCATATGGAATTAGAGATAGCTTCTGAACCTGTGATTATATGAGAAAACTCTTTCTTAGCCTGATTCATAACAAAGATCCTTGTATCATATATCCAGCCTGTGTCTGGAGAGAGAAATTTGTTGGCCAGCATTCTCAAAAAAATTATAAAGCAAGAGGGTACTTTGTTTATTAGATGTAAATATAAACATTTAAATTCCTTGAAGATTAAGTTCAAATAATTTTGGGGAATGCTGAGAATTAGTTTTGTGAGAGTGGGATACCACAGTACAATGGAAACTGATTTTTTAGGATCCATTTTCAGCATATGTTTTTTGATATAATATTTAAGGTTTTCAAAATAGTCCCTTATTATAGAAGTTATACATGCAAAACTTCTTTTAATTCCTGCTGTACAGAAACAGAAGATTAGACTTAACCAAACCATTGACACTATTTTAGAAGGTTCACTGCATTTGCAAAGTTTCCAGGGCTTTTTCTTGTTGAACCTATGCATTTCTAGGCAAGTAGAAATGTAATAGCCCCTCATGGCAGGCTTGTGTTAAATCTTTAGTAAGAAGTAAACCATATTTTCACTGACTTCCAGCAACTACAAAGATTACAAAACATTGTTTGGCCTTAAATCTCTTATCAGAATATGTCAGGTTAAATGGTCATAACCCTCTTCTTTTCCTGACCCAGTCTGATGAGGCTAATTAATGCCAGCATTAGTTCCCATCAGCCTTTGCAGTCTTAACAGCTTTAAGCATGGTAATGGGCTGCAAGGCAAGAGCAGAGAGGCATTTTTGTGTCCTTTTCCTTTCACTAGCAGAAGCATAGAGCTAGTCTCAATAAATCTGTGTGATATACTTTATCATCCTTGACTCAAGAACTGGGAGAGTGGGAGTTTCCATGAAGGAGAAAATAAACATGGGCTGGCAGTGTGTGCTCACAGCCCAGAAAGCCAGCTGCATCCTGGGCTGCATCAAAAGCAGCGTGACCAGCAGGTCGAAGGAGGTGATCCTGCCCCTCTACTCTGCTCTTGTGAGAACTCACCTGGAGTATTGTGTGCAGTTCTGGTGTCCTCAACATAAAAAGGACATGGAACTGTTGGAACAAGTCCAGAGGAGGGCCACGAGGATGATCAGGGGACTGGAGCACCTCCCGTATGAAGACAGGCTGAAGAAGTTGGGTCTGTTCAGCCTGGAGAACAGAAGGCTGCGTGGAGACCTCAAAGCAGCCTTCCAGTATCTGAAGGGGGCCTATAGGGATGCTGGGGAGGGACTCTTCGTCAGGGACTGTAGTGACAGGACAAGGGGTAACGGGTGAAAACTTAAACAGGGGAAGTTTAAATTGGATATAAGGAAGAAGTTGTTTCCTGTTAGGGTGGTCAGGCACTGGAATGGGTTGCCCAGGGAGGTTGTGAGTGCTCCATCCCTGGCAGTGTTCAAGGCCAGGTTGGACAAAGCCTTGTGTGGGATGTTTTAGTGTGAGGTGTCCCTGCCCATGACAGGGGGGTTGGAACTAGATGATCTTGAGGTCCTTTCCAACCCTAACTATTCTATGATTCTGTGATTCTAAGAGAATATTTAGTTCCTACTGGAGATGCATGTGTTTTCCTTCTGGGAGGTCTGGTCCACACGTTTTGGTCCTCGTGGTGGGTATCTACTTTTATTACACGGGGTGTGAATAAAACTCAATTTTCTGCTGCATTGCATCCTTCTTGTTTCTATGTTTTTTGAAACTGAAATGCTGCCTGTTAGGCTAGTTCAGCTTTGGTGTACTGAAGCTTAAGCAGAGAAGTGTGCTGGAAAACAAGACATAAGGATAAAAAAAGGTCAGGAGAAATGAACAAACGAATCACAACCAAGTACTCTAGCCACGGAAGGAAGCAACCCTTTATTTACTTTACTCAGGAAGGAGATCAGTAACTCACTGATTTTATGTATCAGCAATTATCAGGTCTTATTATCTTATACTCCAAGACTCTAGATCTCAGATAAATCTTCAATACCAAGTAAATAAATAAATATTTTGTCTGTGAAATATAGAGGAACATTCACCAGGCTTCGACTTCTGTGTTTTTGAGACAAAACCAAATATTAATCTGAAGCCAATCTGTATGTTACTGAGGGGCTTTCCATTGGCTTTTATGGGCTTTGAATCAGGTCCCTGATGAATGATGTCTCTCTTAAGGAACAATTTTGTCAGTCTTTTTCCTTTACTCTTGCCCATTTTCTGCCCCTATTTTCTTTAAAATAACCTGCTCATTATATTTTATTAGTGTGCTTTCTGGTCCACTGATACTGAACACTGGAATCAGAACGTGGAGTTGACACAAATTTTTCATTGATTGCAGTGGAACTGACCAGTGGATTTGTTTTATTTATTGCAACATTTTTATTGAACTGGTTCTATATGTTTTATTAGAAACAATTCAGAAAGGAAAATCTACTAGGGTGAAAATAGAGTATAGATCTGTTGAAGGTCTTCACACCAAAAATGAGGAAATTTGTAGCAAAGAATTAAACCATCATAGTTTATACCAACAAATGAAATATACTGCTGAAATGATCCTTAGCATTATTCAGAAACGTAAGAACATGATCCTCACTGTTATAAAATGACACCAAGAAACTGGACATAATATTTATTCTCAGGTCACTCACATTGCTGGAACCACATTGGGCTTCAATTTCCTCTAGTTAGTCTTGCTATTATTCATACCACTCTAACAAAATTTTGGCAATATGATGTTGTTTTGCATCCATTTTTGAATAGCATCCTAAGCGGCAAGATGAGTTAAAAAGCAGCTGAGATCCTGAGGTGCAAAGCTGTTGCAGACTTTCAGAATTGCTCCTGATCTATATTATTGGAAAAGAAGAAGAACGTTTTCAGTGATGGTTTCCATAAATGGAGATCCTCAGACAACACATAAAAGCTTAATGAAGAACTGTCAGATTGAGTTAATTCTAAATTGAGAAAATGGGTATATAAAACCAAAGAAACAGAATTCCATATCCACAAAAATGTCTCACATTTCAGTACATTACACTTTAGATATCCCTGTTTCAGGCAGCAGTCTACACAGCTTTCAAATACATCAGTGAGTATTTAGGGCTTGCTGCTGTAGAAGGGTTTGAAGTAACAAGAGCTTTATTCAGTTAGTATTTCACAGAATGGAGGAGAAAGAGAACTTCTGCCACAAGACAGGAGGATAAATAAAGAATGGTTGAAGCAGAAAACAGAAGAATAGGCACTGAAACCAGCATGTCATTTGTACTACCTGATGCAGTGAAAATGTCATTGAAGTTACTGTAGGATCTAATCAGAATTTCAGAGTACAAATATTATACAATAATATACAAAACATGTGAAAGTCTTTTATCTGACTTGCCTACAGTCTATCATTTGCTACAGTAAAGAGGGGAAAAAACCTCACACCAAAATCCACCCCCCAAACCCTCCAACACACCTCATCCCCAGGTGTTGTTTAGGAATGAAGTGAGATGTATTACCTCAGCTAAGAGAATGGATCATGTTATACATTACAAGTTATTTGGCTTACCTTAACTGTCAAATGTCCTTCCTTCAACCCTATGTAACCCTTTCTCACTTTTTCTACAGGGATTTCCACTTTCAGTTTAAATGGACGAAATTCTGCCTTCATTTCTTTCACTGAGAATTTTGCAGCTAGTTGTAGGGGAAAAAACAGGATTTCAGTTGGTGTCTGTATGCACCTCAATTCATGTCCTCTGATCCATGAGCATTCCCTTATGAGATAATTAAATGAGGCTGATGAGAGTCTATTCTGTTCTATTCATTGGTTCTCAGACTGAAATCATCAGAGTGTAAGACCACCTGGCAGTAATACAGAAACAGCCAGCTATTGCCCCTGGGCATAGGTATTTTCATACATGGTGAAGTGACTCTTACTGCTTTCCTGGAGGTTTGACAGTGCATGTTCAAGCTGCAGTCTACACAACAGTCTGGGTCTCTAGGTGCAGAAGGAAGTGGATGGACTGGATAGTAAGGCTGGCTACACCAGAGCTTAGCTCTGCTGCAGCAGTCTCTCACTGTGGGTTTGAAAGCTGGCTGGTGAACTGATGCTGAATATCCACCCACAAACTATCCCCAGAGTTCTCTGTCCTCTCAACTGTGTGCAGTATCTCATAGTCACTCAGACATTTCAAGACTTTGAGTGCCATAATGGGAAAGCTGCCCACCCCTTTGTATTAAAAGACACTACTAGGCTCTCCTTCAAATGCCTTGTACTTATTCTTCAAGGGAGAATTGTGTGCAGTAAAGCATTCAGCTATGCTAGGCATTTGCACATTGTTTTCCAGTATAGATGCTGCTATATTTTTTATGTTAGAGTTGGCAATGTTGAAGAAGTGCATGTTGACCTGGTCATTTTCTTGCAGACAACACAAGAGAAGTGTGGGTTTTTCAGAAAACAATTACACAAGGAAAAGGCAATGGCTTTTCTGACCCTTTCTGGTAGGGCACTTCATTCATATTGATAATGGGAAGAAAGCCATGCTGTATTTGCATGCTGGTACTGAATCATTGGAGAAGATGTGGTGTGATGTGATAAGAGAATGGATGAAATTGATTCAAAAGAAAAATTATCAAAACACACTTTCAGAGCTCTTAACAGAGTGTTATTCCTCTATTCTCTTTTATAATTAACATATAGTTTTTATCAGACTTCTGTCTGAAGGCTGAATAAATGCCCCTATTGTGTGGCTTCTGGCTTATATCTTGCAGAAGATACAGGTTCTAGTTCATCATTAAAAACAAATCCTAGTTTTACGAGCCATATAAAGAATAAGGCTGCCCATGGCTATAATTGAGTTACTGTTTTTTATCTCACTACAGTCTGTTGGATGTCTCTCTAGCTACAAAACAAGCAATTTTACAAACACCCTGCAGTGAATAGAGCAAGACTTTTAGCTTTCTAGTTATTCAGTCACATGTTTTCTCTGCTTTTTTTCCAGAGGTATCAAATGCAAATTAGGTTTCTAGTTTCTCTTATCTCTTTGTTCCTTCCAAAGCTGAGATTGATAGCTTTAAGGAGATCAAAGTCAACTTTCAAATGTATCCAAAATTGATAATCTCCAGACTATCATACACCTTGTACTCAGAGCAAAAACCTAAAATCCATAATGACATGAGCATGGTAAATGTGGTTCTTCTGTTAGACTAAGTAAAAGTAGATTATACATGTTTTTTAGACTTCAAAGGCCTGTCCTTTCTGTCGGGTTTCTTTAAGGTCTCAAAGGCACTGTGTACTCCCTTGTGTGTAAGCATAATAAAAGACAATGCGGCAAGAACCTGAGAGGATCTTTTCTTGCTAACATTGCAGTTTCAAAGATAAACAGACCAAACGTGAAGAAAAGAAAAGGGGACATTTCTAGTTTACTTAAAGTAAATATAGAAGTAGAATGTGCCTCAGAACTAGTTTGTGTTTCATACCTGACTGTATAAACAGTGCTTTATTTTAAATATGCTGGCTTAACAGGTTACCAAAACAAAGAAACAAAAAAGAGGGGCCCTTATATTCTCTTCTTATGACAAGAAAAATTAAGGGAAAGAAATGTACATTTCCAATGGAGTGCAAAATCCACAGGTCTAATCCAAAGGCGGTTCCCGTTGATGCTAATGAACAATTACAATATTGCCTAATGTCGATATTTTTGACTCAACTACTTGGTGAGAATGAGGCTACAGTTGGGGCCCACAGAAAGCTGCATGACCAGGGACATGTCAAAACCATTGGTGCAGATCACACGTATCCAGGCGCCGTCACTGCAGAGTGGCTCTCCAGCAGTGGCAGGATAGCTGGCAGGAAGCCCCATTGCTTACTGGCTCGCAGCCAGTAGCTCTTCTCTGTGTCCCGGTGAGCAGATTGTAATAACTAATCCCAGGTTTGGGGAGAGGTTTTAGTATGCACTCTATGGAGAAAAATGTCAGGAAAAACTACATCCTCCCTT
Organism: Lathamus discolor; assembly: GCF_037157495.1. Taxonomy (NCBI): domain Eukaryota; kingdom Metazoa; phylum Chordata; class Aves; order Psittaciformes; family Psittacidae; genus Lathamus; species Lathamus discolor. Next base: position 26,349,972 of record NC_088885.1, read on the forward strand.
CCAGGAATGCCTCTGATTTTTCTTACTGATGCTTACTTTAGAGTGCTCAAAGGATGATGTTTGGAGAAGAAACAAACATTTTGATCTTCAAACTGTCCTTCTGTTCTCTTCCAAAACACAAGAATGTTTGTGTGCTTGTGCATGAGAGAAGAGGAAAATAATCCTATTGTTCAGCATGGATAAACACTTCTGTGATTTGTACATAAAAGTATTTGCATAGGGTAGTGCATGGTAATCTGTTTATAAGCTAAAAAAATACATTATTTCCAACAACACGTCTTCCTGATATAATACTGGGTGAGAATTTGATCCTGTATATGCTTGCAAAATATATCTTTTGTTATTCTCTGTGATGCTAGAAGCACCTGTGTGTTTCCCTTGTGGAAAGTCTTGTGATGCAACAGATCTTCTCACACAGCACTTCTGGGAAATATCAGAAACTCTACACAGTGCTAAAGCTAGAAGAAATAGAGGAGTTCGGATGTTTCTACACTTCAAAAGCACTTAGTCAAATATATTGTGAAAACACTAGATTGCCAAAACAATTCCCTTCACTGGCTGATAAAAAAGCATCAGCAAGGGGTGCCATCTTCATGTTCCCAATTGCTGCGTCCCAGATCCCACATCTACAGGTAAGAACGTGCATTGGTCTTTCTGGTGTCATCACTCAGCTGAGACTGACAGTAAAGGTGCAAATTGTTGTCAGTTGTCATTAATTGTTATGTGTTATAACCTAGGTCTAGGTGGAAAAATACTTGAGAATTGGTGATTTATAAGCTGAAACTGAATCATGAGCATAGCCACACTGGAATAAAAGCTGTATCTGTGCCAGGCTGAAATGAGGAATGTCATTCAAAGGAATTAGTAAATCTGATTACCTCTAGGATACAACTAGGCTCTAAAGAAAAGTTGAAAGATAAAAAGCCAATATTTTAGTCTTCAGTCTACAAGTGCATTTAATTAAAATAAGAGGGAAAGGAAGAAGTAAATCTTACAGGAAAATACACCATAAGGAGTAATTTTTTCACTTGCCACGGCCTTGACTAGAATTAAAGTCTGCTCCATGTGGAATCCTTTAGTATAAGCCCTTTCTGTCACGTGCCAGAGCTCTGCAGAACCAGAGAGAATGAATAAGGTGGAAAGAGGTGGGGAACTGAGCCCTCATTTTCTTACATCTGTCAGCAGTTACACTGGTGGGAAGAAGGGAATACATCTTGGATCTTGCCAAAATGGTTCTAAAACATCATCAGTGGGTTTGCTTTGCTGGTTCCATCTGTCTGTGCCTCAGTGATCATGCAAGGTATTTTTAAGCCACCTGCTGCTGATACAGTGATTTTGATTTTGCGAGAGTGGCATTCAGACTTGCAAGATCAAAGTATTGATCAGAATTCAGTGGAAGGCTTCTTGCTAACTTGCCTATCTAGCTTCCCATTACACCAACCCCTGATGGGATGGAACATTTCCTGAAGTACTCATTTTTTACCCTATTTACTATTATAAATATGGATGCTGCCTTTGATCATAACAAAATCATACTAACCATGTGGATGGGGTTTTTTTGTACGCTCACTCAAGACTTGGACCTAGGTGAACTACGGTTGAAATAAACAACACTTTGCTCCTTCTTTCATTTATACTAGTAAAGAAAAAAAAAGTAACAGGATGTTAATGCATTCACAACAGGAATTGTGGTTTGTGTCATCAAACACTTGGGGGTTTCCAGTAGAAAGGAAGAAGAGGAATAGAACTGAAAGCTTTAACTGTTCTGTGTCTTCCAATAATGCAGTGCCTGTTGAGTAAACTGAGTATACTCAAATTGGTGTTTTTCACTGACAATTCAGTATTTGGTGCTTTTAAAAGGATGGGTAAGAACTCAGTGTCAGAGCAAGAACTTCAAACAGTAATTGTAAAGTTCTAATACCTTCTGGTTTTTTCTTTATTTGAGGTATCACTCATCACTTAAGTCAGTGCTTTGACCATTATTTCTATAGAAACATGGTTGAGCTTTCACTGCACTGGGATTCTCCATTCCACGAAGTATTTACAGTATTGAAGAAGAAAGTCTGGAATTGTCAGTTTGCAGGGTAAATTCACAATTATTAGTATGAAACAGAGAGTTTTCTTTGCATTTGCAGTACTCCTTCTTCTAAATATCTTATTCAAAATTTTGTAAAAGAAAACTTCAGGATGTATGTTGAATATTTCCAAGGGAAAGAAGATGAAGGTATGGTTCTTTCACCCCCCCCCCCACCTCCAATATTCCTTACAGTGAATGAAATCAAGCAAAACTTTGTGAATTCTCTGTTTTCTGTAACACACACACAAAAGTTTTAGGGGGTGTAGATGCTTGCATATGCATACATATATGTCTGTGTAAAGAAAGAACATGTAAAAATTCAATTATTGCCATTTCAATATTTTAAAAATAAGCTGTTTAATTTAAAAGTATTGTTATTAATTTAGTTTAATATAAAGAAGTGTGAAAAAAGAAACCTTGGGAGATTGATAATACAACTATGTATGAAAATATTACTATAAATATGAAATATTACTTGGAAATTTGATATATTTAACTCTTGAGAGAAAACAATAAAGGTTCCTCAGTACAATTAAATTATACTTGTGGACACCTTCTTTAGAAGGTTACCATTGCTTACCACAAAACTCTCCATGGCAAGGCAAGACATTGTCCACAGTTTAACAGCCTTTCAACAGAGCAATCTGCTGTCAGTATTGTTATCAGTAGTATTTTGAGTTTATGTCATGTCACATGTTATCTCACTGGTCTGTCTTTGATTATAACTGCTTGGAAATCAGAAGGCAGGAAGAACTCTTTCTTAGAGCAATCTCTCTCAGTTGCTTCCAGCTCCAGCTGTAAAATGTAAGCCCTGTGGTACACAATCTAGCACCCTGATATCTATGAGGATACTTACATTTAAAAAAAAAAAAAAAGGACTACAGGATAAGTAAGAGCTGTGTCACAAACCTGGCCCACTGTCCTTAGGGTAGATAACCTGCCAAACATTTAACCTAAAATGATCACAGAATATCAGGCCCGATTTAAGCTGAGGTCATCTATTCTTCCTGGTCATAATAGATTATTTATGTCTTTGGATTTCCCCTAGCACTTTGTTAGTACATGATATTGTTAGCTATCTTACAGTAGTGAGACTCCAGAGCAAATAAACTGGTCCTCTGGTAAGCATTACAGTACAGCCATTGCTAATTATTTATTTCCTGCTGTTAAGCAGAAAACAGGCTTGACTGCCCTCACAACAGCTGCAACATTACAATGTGTGAAACACTATGAACTTTATCTGCTATCTCTCCTGAAGAGCTCGGGGGGCAAGGGATATTACAAGCAGGTAGACTAGTTGTCAGAAGAGCCTTCTGAAGAGTCCTAGTGCATCAGCAGCAATTAATGCAGGTGGTATTTTAGACAAGGGAGCTAATGAGCTTTAATATGCATGCAGGTGAGGGAGTGCTGAATCAGTAGAGCCATTAATGAACCTATGACAGCCTAATTAGCTACAATTTAAAATCTATGGAATCTAATCAGAAGAGCTGAACACTGCTGCAAATCTGTGTATGAATGAGTCTTTCTAAATACTCCAATCTGTTGCTTAGTCACTGATTGATAGTAATTGCTTTTTTTCCTCTATTGTGTATAGGAAAATGCCCAATTTTGTTCTGATAGAGGAGGACACAACATTGAAGTTAAATGCCTGAGAGTTTAACTGCTTAAGTTTTAATCAGGAGATGTTTAAAAAAAAATCAAAGTAAAATTAATTTCCAGCTCTGAATATAGATGATTAAAAATACATCACCAACTTTTCATGTATTTGGCTGGAAGAGATTATATGCTAGTTAATCAACTCCAAATAGCTTATTTGAAAGTAAAGCTAGAACTACTGCTGAAGTGGCATAAAATACATATATTAATATAAGAACTTCTTTATATAGGAATTTTATTAAACTCCTTAGATGAATGATTTTTAATACAACCAAAAAAAGAATTTTCCTATAAAAGGGAATAATAATGTCTCCTGAATGTTGTTATTAAAAAAAATCAAAAATAATAAGAAAACTATTACGAAACATTATATTTTCCTCTTCCAAAATCACTATGGGGAATAGAGTATTTGGTAGAGCACAGTAGGGAGAATACACAACACAATGGAAGAGTATGTCCAGTATTCTTGGTGACATCTGAAGTATTCTAAATGAAGGTTTTAATACCTAAAACACTATGTTGACAGCTCAAGTCCTACCACTTTATGCAGATGAAATCCCATCAGAATTTTCCTTTACTAACCAGATACCTCTCTCTTTCAAAAGTACAACAGGCAGGTATATATTAGATTAGTGAGCAGGAAGTTGCTGAAGAGATGAGGGTGTGGTTTTGGCTCAATGCACCTATCCTTGGTACCCTTAGTAAACATTACTGTACAGAATATGGGTATAAGTATAAATCTACAGAGGAAAAAATAAAGGAGTTTTTCAATCATAGCTGATGCTCAAGAGCTTGGAATTGCTGTGTGCACAGCAGGTGGACGAAGAAGAAATGGGGGGGGAGGGGAGTGAGAGGGGGAGATAGGTCAGTAGGTGTGGAAAGGAGGATGTTACAGAAAGACTACACATTAATGATTACTTCTTTCTTCGCTTGATTCCATGGTAATTGAGACCACTTGATGCTCCCTAAATTCCAGCTTCCCTCCCTTGCCACCCTACAGGTGAATTAGGAAATACCAGGGTGAAAGTACTGTATAGTATGTCCAAGGAGGAGCTATCAGATCTGTTTGCTTTCACTACTGCTTCAAATTTACTGGATTTCAAGTAGAAACTGCTCAAGAAAACTATGCTTAAAAAGCTGTATTTAGATTTTAAGCTTTCTCCCCATAGCTCATATTAAGCCTTTGTTTCCCAGAGTTAGCATAAAGAATTGCATTTTCAGCAAGTCAGCCTTTATTGAAAGGAAGTCACACACATTTTCTCCAAGATGCTATACAAAGGTTACTGAGATGCTATTGAGACATCTGCTACCTGACAGTGTTGGAGACAGACACAGGCTGCAAGCCAGATGTGGACTTTAAATAGCTGTTTGTGAATGTCTTTTGGATCAAGATGCGCTCAGTGATGACATCTCTTAAGAATTCTGAATAAAGAATAACACTGAGAGAATTGCCATCTGATCAAAGAAAAATCATGGACAGAAGAAATGGTGAAACTCATTGAATAAATAATTTGCTAAGAATAATTTCCTTGGCTGCAATTATCACTGCCACTTGCACAAGTAATTTGCTGAAGCAGCAACACCAACTTCAGTGCAGATGAACTTTATTTCTGGCAGTATGTTCTTTTTAAATCATACAGAGATATTGAAGGCTGATTTCATATAACCTGACTGCACAATTTTCTTTTGACAAAGTGAAGAACCACATCTCAATGGGCTCCATTTTATATACATTTTTTACCTTGTAGTTCTAGTTATTGAATTATACAGCAGGAGAAAGAAATAAGCATTGGTACAGATCCTGAAGTCTTTATTTGTGAGGATAGGAACTTTGCTTGAATTTTGTATGTAGAATCAGTCCCTAAGAGGTCTGCTATATTTATTTTAGCCTTCTCTAAAGTAGTGAAATGTTTTAAGTTTATGGACATATCTGCTATAATAACCACATTGTCACACAGTAGTCTTCAGTTGAGATTCATCTTTCTCTTTGTTCCTTTGCTCTCTATGACTACATATATACATACACATATACCTATTTACATTTATGGAGGTGTTTACTGTGTATAATGTGAGTTTATCTTTCCTGGTTTTGCAGTAATGCTGCGTAGGAAGGCTCAATTCTCAGCTCATCATTATTGCTAAGACCATAAATATTTTTAATGTCATTTTTTCCACAGTCTTTTTTTCTGCACACAAACAGATTATATATATTAAGTTATTTATAGATTATAGACTCATATATATATAAAATATATCATAATATATATATCATATATTATATATATTATATATTATATTATCAATTATATATTATGTATATATTATATATGTTATGGTTTAAACCCAGCCACACAGCTCCTCCACTCAATCCCCCACTTCTTTCCCTCCCTCTACTCCCGGAGGGACGGAGAGGAGAATAGAAAAGAATGTAACTCCCACGGGTTGAGATAAGAACAGTTTAGAAACTAAGGCATAACACAAATCACTACTGCTACCACCAATGATAATAATGATAAAGGAAATAACAAGGGAAGAGAATGCAACACCTCAACACCAGCTGACCGATAACTCGCCCCACCCCAGCCAACCAAGCACCGACCGATACCTACACCAACCCTGCAGTCCAAGCCCTTCTGGGTAACTCTCAGTTACATCCTGGGCATGACATGCTGTGGTATGGAATACCTCTTTGGTCAGTTTGGGTCAGGTGTCCTGTCTCTGTTTCCTCCCAGCTTCCCCTCCTCCCTGGCAGAGCATGAGGCTCAGAAAGTCCTTGGTCAGACTAAAACATTTGTGTTATCAGCCCTGTTCCCAGGCCAAAAGTCAAAACACAGTGCTGCACCAGCTACTAAGAAGGAGAAAAATGACTGCTACTGCTGAACCCAGGACAGTATAACAGATTAGAACTTTTTATCAGTGTGATCAATATTGCCTGAGTCATATCAAGAATGAGAGTCCAGGGCCTGGCTGCTCCTGGCCCCTGTGTGGAAAGTCAGGGATACATAGTATAAATATAAATGAATACTGATAGGAGAAGTCATGGAGTTTGACTTTTCTCTTTGTAAAGCATCAGTAGGCATGGTGGCTTTCCAAAGCTTGGCATGGACAAAGAAGGTAACAGATCCGTGTCTGCTGGAACACAGCAGAATCACTGCATCCTTTTCTTCCCCAAGCCTGTTCCTAAACACAAAGGAAGCTTCAGGCAATCTAGATAGAAGTTATCCAGGCTGACAAAAGTATCTCACACTGGTGGGACAAAAATCCTGGTGGCAAACTTCGAGCTTGAGTTTTTATAAGGATGAGGTATATTTTACTTGCATATGAAGCAATGGCCTGGAATAAAGACCATGAATGCTCCATCTTAGTATGGCAAAGTCATTGGTTATTGTTTATTTCTATAAATAAGAAAACAATGAGCTATGGGGCTAACAAACATATTCAGATTTAGACAGTCAATGTCTTTAAAGACACCACGCTTCCATGCCACTTTGGGTGCCACTATCACATATAAATACAACTGAAATATACTGCACAAAACGTTGGATCCCCAATGAAAATCATGACTGGGCTGGAAAAAAAACCCACAACCTTTTAGAAAAGTTCTGTCACCCTCTTGAAAACAGCCTTGCAAGAAATAATATAATTAAAAATATCATTTAAAATGATCAGCTATGAAAGGTGATGAGCTTACAGACATTTAAACGTGAGGTAGCAGGGACTACTCACATGCCTCTGTTTAAATGCCTGTTGGAGATGCTTGTTGAATGGAGCCAGGGAATGTGACATTATAAAGAATGAAGCCATTGGTGAATAGAGCTGTCCCTATACATGACTATCACAGTACAAGCTATATAAAACTACTTTAAAAGGGCTTTTTTATTTTTTCTTGTTTTAAAATATTTTTATTTATTTATTTTCATACAGTGGAAATTTTATTTTTTATAGTGTTTCCTGCTGGGGCATAGTTGAATAAATTTATTTTAAGATGGTCGGTAAACTGTTTTCTTTTTGTACATCTCTGGTGTTGCATTTTTTAATAAATCATTTTTAAGGTGGCTGTTTCAGTGTTTTTCTTATTTCCTGCTGTGGAGATGAGGGCTTTAATAAACAATTTTTTGAAGTGGCTATTTTTACTTTTTTTTCTCCTGTATCCTGCTGTTACAGTGCTGGAAGCTTGTTACATGTTCATTTGTTTTAAATAGCTGCTGTTCCTTGGGTTGTTTTTTTCTTAGAAATGCTTCTTGTACATTAGCCTTCATTTTGAGAATGTAGTTCTCTCCCATAAATAAAACTGAACGGGAAAAAGCAGTGGAGCAGACTTAAAAAAAAAAAAGTAAAATGTTAGTATTACAATTCATAAGAATAACTAACCTGAGGACTTAGTTATAATAGCATGTAACCATAAAGCTATAGCGTCAACCACTAACATGTTCAGGATTGTCACATTTGAAGTAACTTTACTAAGTTTAAGCTCACTTATATTACCTTGGTGTAGTTCACCACAGTTTGAGTGCTTATGTGGAGCTATGACAGTTCAGCTGACTACATGGTGACATTTCAGGATGTGCTAACTCAACCAGGGGCTTGAATGCCAATGTAGCAAATAGTCATGCATAGTGAAACTATTCCTGAATTTTGGTTTCAGTGATTACTCTCTTGTCAATATGAGACAGTTTCTAGAAATGTTGACATCATTTGTACTGTTTTTAATACCTTTTTTGAAAACTGGACCAGTTTAACATTTCATTTTGTAGTGGAAGTTGTTATTTTAATCCACAAATTAATAGACTTAAAAGGGTTGAATAATTGAGAACATTGCATGTAAAGTTGTCACTTAATACATCTTTTGATTGGAAATAAAAAGCCGAAAAAGGCAGTGTTTTCTTTCTAAAAAAAATAAAATATAAAAAAAAAATCATCATTTATCATAAAAAAACCCAGTTAGATGAGAACTCCAACTCCAGTATTCATTCTGGATGTCCCAGTAGGGCACCACCAGAATCTTTTTAGTAGCAGACCAGTGTTGCTAAGTCTAGAAACGCTAGGAGAATGAAGCAAACAGCACAATGAGATCAGAATTCTGATGCAAGTAAGAAGAACGGATTAGAGATATAGAACTATGAAAATACAAGAAAATCACATAGATTTGTAAAGGTTTGATTTCAGTCAACATAATCTAGAGAGTTGATACACAGGTGAAGCTAAACATTTTGGCTCTTAATAGTGTCTGAGCATTAACAAAACAAAAGAAAACACAAAAGAATCTCAGAAGTGTGATGTAGCCTATTTCAAATATCTATCTTAGAATGGGATGGTTGATTTCCAGAAGCACCTCTCAGGATAGATAACAACTGGATGATCAATTCTGAACAAGTGAATTTATGTGAGACAAATCCTACCTTGTAATGTAATTGTGCGAACTTGGAGGCCTTTCATGAGAAAGAAGAGCAGTTAAAGCGGCTAGTGCTGTATAAGGCCACATCTTAGATCAGGTTCATCTTCTATGTGATTATACTGGTTCACTGAATAGAATGAAGTTCTGCAATACTGAACTGAACAGAAGCTTCAGTGTAGTTAGCATTAATAGTTTAAAATTAATTAATAATTTAAAATGGAAGACCCGGGGAATTACAGACCAGACAGTCTCACCTCTGTGCCTGGCAAAATCTTGGAGCACATTCTCCTGGATGGCATGCTAAGGCACATGAAAAACAAGAAGGTGCTTGGTGACAGCCAGCATGGCTTCACTAAGGGGAAATCCTGCCTGACCAATTTGGTGGCCTTCTATGATGGAGCTACAGAATTGATGGATAAGGGTAAAGCAGTTGACGTCATCTACCTGGACTTGTGCAAAGCGTTTGACACTGTCCCACATGACATCCTTCTCTCTAAATTGGAGAGACATCAATTTGATGGATGGACCACTCGGTGGATAAAGAACTGGTTGGCTGGCCGCACGCAGAGTTGTGGTCAATGGCTCGATGTCCGGCTGGAGACCGGTAACAAGTGGTGTCCCTCAGCGACTGGTGTTGGGACCGGTCTTGTTTAACATCTTTGTTGGTGACATGGACAGTGGGATTGAGTGTGCCCTCAGCAAGTTTGCCGATGACACCAAGCTGTGTGGTTCGGTTGATATGCTGGAGGGAAGGGATGCCATCCAGAGGTACCTTGACACGCTTGTGAGGTGGGCTGATGCCAAGCTTATGAAGTTCAACCATGACAAGTGCAAGGCCCTACACCTGGGTTGGAGCAATCCCAGGCACAGCTATAGGTTGGGCAGAGAAGAGATTCAAAGCGGCCCTGCAGAGAAGGACTTGGGGGTGCTGGTTGATGAGAAAATGAACATGAGCCGGCAGTGTGCGCTCGCAGCCCAGAAAGCCAACCGCATCCTGGGCTGCATCAAAAGGAGCGTGACCAGCAGGTCAAAGGAGGTGATCCTGCCCCTCTACTCTGCTCTTGTGAGAACTCACCTGGAGTATTGTGTGCAGTTCTGGTGTCCTCAACATAAAAAGGACATGGAACTGCTGGAACAAGTCCAGAGGAGGGCCACGAGGATGATTAGGGGACTGGAGCACCTCCCGTATGAAGACAGGCTGAGGAAGTTGGGGCTGTTCAGCCTGGAGAAGAGAAGGCTGCGTGGGGACCTAATAGCAGCCTTCCAGTATCTGAAGGGGGCCTATAGGGATGCTGGGGAGGGACTCTTCGTCAGGGACTGTAGTGACAGGACAAGGGGTAACGGGTGAAAACTTAAACAGGGGAAGTTTAAATTGGATATAAGGAGGAAATTCTTTCCTGTTAGGGTGGTGAGACACTGGAATGGGTTGCCTAGGGAGGTTGTGAGTGCTCCATCCCTGGCGGTGTTCAAGGCCAGGTTGGATGAAGCCTTGTGTGGGATGTTTTAGCGTGAGGTGTCCCTGCCCATGGCAGGGGGGTTGGAACTAGATGATCTTGAGGTCCTTTCCAACCCTAACTATTCTATGATTCTATTCTATGATTCTATGATATATACTATTCTATAATAGTAATTTTAGATGGTCAGTTTTACTGCCAATTTCAAAAAGATAGATTATTCAACTGACTTCTGCTACTCTGATGAACATTAGCTTATGATGGACCACAGTTTGTCTACTGCAGATCCACAGTGTGGTTTTATCCCCTACATAGTTTCGTACATAAACCGGTCTTTGAACAGAAGTAGTCATAAACAGCACAGTGATCTAACAACAGGCTTTTCTGGCAGTAACTCTGGCCAGAGAAGATTAAGACAGAAAAGAAACTCCCTCACTGCTTGCTAGATACCACACAAAGGCTGAATCAGCACATAAACATCTACACTTTCTATCTCAAGGGCACACTGTTGCAAGCTAAGAATTTGAACAATTTATTGACCCCTGCCTAGTCTGGCATTGTATTTTATCTCTTTCAAATATATTTACCTACAGATTAAATCATATGTCAGTGAAGGAAAGATACCTATTCAAATGGTGGAGAGTGAAAAAGAGGTAGTAATAACAATGTTTCACTAAAAGACCCTCATCTTTGAAAAAAAGTAGAAGCAGACATTCTGAAATTCAAGTAATCTGTCAGGAACTTCATTTAAATGAAAGTTCCAAAAATTAAAAGTCTACATAATTCTTCAAAGCTAAACATGCTGCTCAGGAGGAACTCTTCTTGATGAATTCTTCTCAGCTTTAGCTGAAATGCTGTGATTTCTTACATGGCCCTCATTCCCACTCTTAATTCCCCTCTTCTGGTCTATAGAATTTCTAGGTACTTCAAAAATCTGCATTTTCCATGTCTGTGTTTCATGACGAATATATTGGCAGAATATCAAATTATTTTGTGTTAGCCTATCTGCTTATTATTACTTATTGAAATGAAGTGTTAGTTACTAATTATAATTGGAAGGCTCCACAAAATGTTTTTGTATGTTTTGCTGTGTTATCAACAGCTATATATATATCTGTAGATACATATATATAGGGCATGATTGCACATGCTTTGATTCTATAGTAAACAAAAACAAAATAGGCCTTATTAGGGAAAACAGAAAAAAAAACCAGGTGCTTGAATATCACAGTGATAGGCTGTGGTACAAATGGCTGATTATTGGAAATCAGAATATGTGCCAAACCAACTTTCTCTGACACCTTTAAATTTTTTTGTTGTTTACCTGCAGTGTGAAAATCCTGTTTGTTTGGGGCAAGATGTTTTGATATAATTTTTGACTAGAAGGCTTTTATTCTAGGCTATGTGGGAAAATTCATCAATATACGAAAGAGACATTTTATGGACTTACTGAACTATTTAAGCTGTGATTACTGCTAGAGATATGATTAAAAATATAAAATATTTTCAAAGACTGGAGCTATCATTGCAAAGCAAACAGATCTGAGCCACTGATAATACCAGGCGTTACCTTGTGCTGCTTCTATCTTTCTATTTTATTTTTTGCCTCACTTGAATATGAAGATATCCTGTGTGATTGAACTATCAAGTACTGAAGAGTCAGCATTGCTGCTGCATTTGAAAGAGCTACATTGAGAACTTTATTATGCACATCTGAAAAGCAAAATCAGTAATTACAAACAACTTACAGGACAGCTGAATGTAGTTAAATCATTTACTTGCAATACACCCACAATCTTAAAATGCTTTAATATATAAAAACATATTCAGCAGCTGCAGTGATTTATCTGACAGGCACTCTCTCTTAAGCTCATGGAAGCTCTTTTTTTTTTTTTAGGAAGGTGTATATGTTCCTTTATAAGCAAAAGGTAATCACAAGTGAAAGGATATCTGTCTGCTTGATAGTTCCTTGAAGCTACTCTGATTATGGCCACATAGCAGAGAACTGTGTAACATAATGCAGACAGTGTCATCATCTTACCAATCACTGCAGAAATTGCCTACGGGATTTTAAATGAGGGGAACTATTGTGTCACAATTAACTTACATAACATAACATATCATAACATGATTATTGGTAATTAATGAAACAACATTAAAACATACTACTGTTGATGGATAGAAGTCTGAAGATACAGAAATAATCAGAGATGTATGAACATCTCTACATATATCTCATTATATCTACAAATGTCTGATTATCTTTGTATCTCCATCTTTTTATCTATATATCTGGGTCTGCAATTTTTTGAAAAGTCTTAAGAACCAGAAGTCTCACATAACTTTCACATGGGAAATGTTTGGGTAGGAAAAAGTTAAGAATATTTTTCCATGAACAGATGTTGATTCTCACATCACAGTTTTCATGTTGAATTGTTTTGAGTATCATGTGCTAGTGTCTTCTCTGAGAGGTCTTTATTTCCATTTTAAAGTCAAGCCTCAGAGTTCTTTGAAATGTGTGGTTATTCAGGGAGTAATCTGCTGGAGGTTTTGAGACTTGAAGCCCATAACCTTGAGAGACCTCACATCTGCCTTTCATCCAACAATGTACCCTGAAGTAGAGCTGCATTAGCAGCTGTAAATTCAATCTCACTGTAGTTTAGCCACTCTAGTCTTCTTTACTGGTAATTACACCATGGGAAATAACTATTTAAACGGAATCTTGTGCTACAATTACATTTTTCAAAAACTGATTACAACATACAATTTTCAATTTAAACTTCCAAGTTCAAAACAACTTTATAGTAACAATTTAGACCTGAGAATGTACAGACATTAAAGTGAGGCAACTTAGATTCCAGTTATTTGTACTGCTTCTTTATATTTCTAGTATTTCTGAAGATTAAATTCTGCCAAACAATCACTAATCATCAGAGCTGGATAAGCATTTCAAAATGAGCAAATCATCTCAAAAACTGTGCCTTTTCAGTTAACTACACCTATGCATGTTTGAAATTTTTTAAACTAGGTCCTGATATCCAGATGTATAATAAATAAATAAATAAATCTACATGGCCATCCAAAAACTCTGGTGAGGTGCTCTGTAACGTAAATGTTTAGAACTGATTGCAGGAGTGACTTATGTTCCTGACCTATGCACTACATGCGCAAGAGAAATACAAGAACTTTGCTGCATAACAGTCATTTGCCAGTACTCTGGGAGCAATTCATAAAGGTACTCACCACAAATTCCCAGTGATTCTATCATTCTGCTCTAGAATGAGATTACTCTAGGCCTGAGGCTGGGACCACGGAACAACTGTATGATATTAGTCTCAATTGCTTCTGGATCACTGCCTTCTGCAGTCAGGTATTCAGACCCACTGGGTCTTCAGATGGGAGGTGATGGAGGATTTTGCAATCCAATAGTCACAGCTTAGCTATCCTGTTACATTCAGTTCAAATGTTAAACCTGAGTTAATTTTATTTATGGTTGCTAAACAGAGGATGTAACATAAAAAACATGGCATTGAGCAATACCACAGTATTCTGCAATGTTAAGATTCAATAAATGATTTTAAAGAGATGCTTTCACTATGAAAGAAGCCTTAAAGAGTCACATTTATTGTCTTACCTGATTCAGAAAAATTATCTTTTTAGATACCATAGACAGAAATGTATTGTTTCTACTTATACGTGTTGTACCTAGATGATCTTAAGGTCTTTTCCAACCCGAAATATTGTATGATTCTGTGAAGACATAAATTGTTTTTGAAAGATGACTCAAATAAGGGTAAAAGTTTATTAGAGGAATGGAAAAGGGAATGGCAAGTACAACCAATAACAACCACATTCTGAGAAATTCTGAAACTTTCTGTGTTTAGTGATTCATAGAATACTTAGGGTTGGAAAGAACCTTAAGATCATCTAGTTCCAACCCCCCTGCCATGGGCAGGGACACCTCACACTAAACGGTGTCACCCAAGGCTCAGTCCAGCCTGGCCTGGAACACTGCCAGGGATGGAACATTCACAACTTCCCTGGGCAACCCATTCCAGTGTCTCACCACCCTAACAGGAAACAACTACTTCCTTATAGCCAATCTAAACTTCACCCATTTAAACCTGAACCCATTACCCATTGTCCTATCACTACAGTCCTTGATGAACAGAGCCGGCAAACAGAGAGCGTCGAGGCAGAGGGTCGAGGCAGTTTGCGCGACAGAGCCGGCAAACAGAGAGCGTCGAGGCAGAGGGTCAAGGCAGTTTGCGCGGCAGTTCGCGCGGGCAGGCGAGTGGGCAGGTGAGCGGGCAGGGAAGCGTTCCAAGCGCCTCATCGAGAGGACTCGCCTGGAGTACAGGAGGGGGAAGGAGTGCTGAGGGACGTAGACGGATTGATTGACCAGATAGATCATGGTTACAACACGATCGAAAGCTGTAGTGAGTACTAATGTGGGTATCCAGACTGAGCCTTCCTGCAGACATGCAGCTGTGCAGGTCTCTGGCTGCAGCGAATGCCTGAGCCTGGCACTTGTATTGGAGGGAGCCAGTGACACTGCTTGTGTTCGCTGTGAGCAAATAAATGACCTACTCAGGCAGGTGGCTGAACTGAGGGAGGAGGTAGAAAGGTTGAGAGCCATTAGAGAGTGCGAAAGTGAAATAGATTGGTGGAACCACACCCTAAGGCAAGGGCAGAGGGAAGTGGTTCAACAAGTTATGGATCCCCTTCCCTCCTACCATCAGACAGAAGGAGAGAGCTTAATGGACAAGGATGGATGGAGGGAGGTTCCTCCTCGGAGAGGTAAGCGAAAACCCTCACAATCCCTTCCTCCCTCCCAGTTGCCCTTGAATAACAGGTACGAGGTCTTGGAAATTCAGGGCCAGGTGAATGGAGATGGAGAGGCAAATCTATCTAGTGAGTCACCCAGGGCTAGTCACTCACCCCCATGCCTCAGAACTTCCCCAACCAAGAAGAAAAGAAGAGTAATTGTGGTGGGTGACTCCCTTCTGAGGGGAACAGAAGGGCCCATTTGTCGACCGGATCCACCCCACAGGGAGGTCTGCTGCTTGCCTGGGGCTCGGATTAGAGATGTTAAAAAGAAGCTCTCTGAACTGGTGCAGCCGTCTGACTACTATCCGCTGCTGGTTTTTCAGGTTGGCAGTGACGAAATTATTACGAAGAACGTAAGGGCAACGAAGAGAGACTTCAGGGCCCTGGGACGGCTGGTTAAAGGGTCTGGAGCGCAAGTGGTGTTTGCCTCCATACCTGTTGCAAGCGAGGGTGAAGGGATATATAAGAAGACTCTGCAGGTTAATGTATGGCTACGTGACTGGTGCCAAAGGCAGGGGTTTGGGCTTTCCAGTCACGGGCTGCTGTATGTGACACCTGGTTTGCTGGTGACAGGCGGGATACACCAGTCGCAGAGAAGAAAAAGGGTTTTGGGGCAGGAGTTAGCAGGGCTTATTGACAGGGCTTTAAACTAGTTATGAAGGGGGGAGGGGATTTAACTGGGCCTGTTGGGGACAAGCCCAAGAGGAACATGCTAGGGATTGAAGGATGGCGGGCTAAGGAGGACGATCAATCTCTTGTTTCACTTGTGGGAAAGGATAGCTTTTTAGACCCTGTCCCGCAGGGGAAAAAGGGTACTAGGACTGGCTCCCTGAAATGCCTGTACACCAATGCACGCAGCATGGGGAATAAACAGGAGGAGTTAGAAGTCTGTGTGCGGGCTAAAGGCTATGATCTAGTGGCAATTACAGAGACATGGTGGGACAGTTCACATGACTGGAATGTGGTCATGGATGGCTATGTCCTTTTTAGGAAAGATAGGTCAGCGAAGCGAGGTGGTGGAGTTGCTCTTTACGTGAGAGAGCAACTAGAATGTATTGAGTTCTGTCCAGGGTCGGATGAGGAGCAAGTGGAATGTCTGTGGGTACGAATTAAGGGGCAGACTGGCACGGGTGATACAGTTGTGGGGGTCTATTACAGACCTCCTGATCAGGACGAAGGAGTTGATGAGGCTTTCTACAGGCAACTGGAAGTAGCCTCGCGACTACATGCCTTAGTCGTCGTGGGGGATTTTAACTACCCCGATATTTGCTGGAAGACTCACACAGCCAGTCATTCACAGTCTAGGAGGTTCCTCGAGTGCATTGATGATAATTTCTTAATGCAAATGGTGGACGTACCAACTAGGAGAGCAGCGCTGCTAGATTTAGTACTCGCCAACAAGGAAGGTTTGGTCGAAGTGGTGACGGCCAATGACAGCCTTGGCTGCAGTGACCATGAGATGGTGGGGTTTAGGATCCTGTGTGGGAGGAATAGAATACCTAGCAAAGCCACAGTTCTGGATTTCCGAAGGGCCAACTTTGGCCTCTTCAGTCAACTGATAAGGGAAGTCTCATGGGAAAGTGTACTAGGTGGTAAAGGGGCTCAAGATAGTTGGTTAGCATTCAAGGACCGCTTCTTCCAAGCTCAGGATCGGAGCGTCCCAATGAGTAGGAAATCAAGTAAGGGATCTAGGAGACCGGCGTGGTTAAACAAGGAGCTGCTGGGCAAACTCAAGTGGAAAAGGAGAATCTATGGATTATGTAAGGAGGGGCTGGCTGCTTGGGAGGAATATAGGACAGTTGTTAGAGGATGTAGGGAGGCAATTAGGACAGCTAAGGCCTCCTTGGAACTCAATCTTGCTAGTCGGGTTAAAGACAATAGAAAGGGCTTCTTCAAATACATAGCAAATAAAACTAACACAAGAGGCAATATAGGCCCACTGCTGAACGAAGTGGGTGCCCTGGAGACAGAGGATATAAAGAAGGCAGAGGTGCTGAATGCCTTCTTTGCCTCTGTCTTTACTCCTGCAGACTCTCCCCGAGGGCCCCGGATTTCTATAGCCCCAGAAGGAGTCAGGACAAAGGAGGAGTTTGCTTTGGTAGATGAGGATTGGGTTAGGGATCAGCTATGCAATCTGGACATCTGTAAATCGATGGGTCCGGATGGAATGCACCCACGGGTGCTGAGGGAGCTGGCGGAGGTCATTGCTAGGCCACTTTCCATCATCTTTGGTAAGTCGTGGGAAACGGGCGAGGTGCCTGAGGATTGGCGGATGGCAAAGGTCACACCAATCTATAAGAAGGGCAAGAAGGAGGACCCGGGTAATTATAGACCGGTCAGCCTTACCTCCATCCCTGGAAAGGTGATGGAACAACTTATTCTTGACTCCATCTCTAGGCATATCAAGGATGAGGGGGTCATTAAGAACAGCCAACATGGTTTTATGAGGGGGAAGTCATGTATGACCAACCTTATAGCCTTCTATGAGGAAGTGACTAGGTGGAGGGATGATGGTAGAGCGGTAGATGTAGTTTTTCTTGATTTCAGTAAGGCATTTGATACTGTCTCTCACAGCATCCTCATAGATAAGCTAAAGAAGTGTGGGCTTGACGATCAAATAGTGAGGTGGATCGAGAACTGGTTGAAAGGAAGAAGGCAGAGAGTTGTGGTCAACGGTGCAGAATCTAGCTGGAGGTCTGTGACTAGTGGAGTTCCTCAGGGGTCGGTGCTGGGACCGGTGCTGTTTAATATTTTCATCAATGACCTGGATGAGGGAACTGAGTGCACCCTCAGCAAGTTTGCTGATGACACAAAACTGGGAGGAGTGGCTGACACACCAGAGGACTGTGCTGCCATTCAGCGAGACCTGGACAGGCTGGAGAGTTGGGCGGGGAGAAACTTGATGAAATTTAACAAGGGCAAGTGTAGAGTCTTGCATCTGGGGAAGAACATCCCCATGTACCAGTACAGGTTGGGGGGTGACTTGCTGGAAAGTAGAGAAGGGGAAAGGGACCTGGGGGTCCTGGTGGATAGGAGGATGACCATGAGCCAGCAGTGTGCTCTTGCGGCCAAGAAGGCAAATGGCATCTTGGGGTGCATTAGAAAGGGAGTGGTTAGTAGGTCAAGAGAGGTTCTCCTCCCCCTCTACTCAGCCTTGGTGAGGCCGCATCTGGAATATTGCGTCCAGTTCTGGGCCCCTCTGTTCAAGAAGGACAGGGAATTGCTTGAAGGAGTCCAGCGCAGAGCCACAAAGATGATTAGGGGAGTGGAACATCTCCCTTATGAGGAGAGGCTGAGGGAGCTGGGTTCTCTTTAGCTTGGAGGAGACTGAGGGGTGACCTCATCAATGTTTACAAATATGTAAAGGGTAGGTGTCAGGATGATGGAGCTAGGCTTTTTTCAGTGATATCCAGTGATAGGACAAGGGGCAATGGGTGTAAACTGGAACATAGGAAGTTCCACGTTAACATCAGGAAGAACTTCTTTACTGTAAGAGTGACAGAGCACTGGAACAGGTTGCCCAGGGGGGTTGTGGAGTCTCCTACAGTGGAGATATTCAAGGCCCGCCTGGACAAGTTCCTGTGTGATGTACTGTAGGTTACCCTGCTCTTGTGGGGGGGTTGGACTAGATGATCTTTTGAGGTCCCTTCCAACACTTGGGATTCTGTGATTCTGTGATTCTGTGTAATAGTCCATCCCCAGCATCCTTATAAGCCCCCTTCAGATACTGGAAGGCTGCTTTGAGGTCTCCATGCAGCCTTCTCTTTTTCAGGCTGAACAGACCCAATTTTCTCAGCCTATCCTCGTATGGGAGGTGCTCCAGTCCCCTGATCATCCTTGTGGCCCTCCTCTGGACTTGTTCCAACAGTTCCATGTCCTTTTTATGTTGAGGACACCAGAACTGCACACAATACTCCAGGTGAGGTCTCACAAGAGCAGAGTAGAGGGGCAGGATCACCTCATTTGACCTGCTGGTTAAACTCCTTTTGATGCAGTCCAGGATACTGTTGGCTTTCTGGGCTGTGAGCGCACACTGAAACTGGCTCATGTTAAGTTTCTCATCGACCAACACCTCCAAGCTCTTCTCAGCAGGGCTGCTCTGAATCTCTTCTCTGCCCAACCTGTAGCTGTGCCTGGGATTGCTCCAACCCAGGTGTAGGACCTTGCCCCTGGCATTGTTGAACTTCATAAGGTTGCCATCAGGTGAGATTGATTGGTCTGTAATTCCCCGGGTCTTCCATTTTCCCCTTCTTGAAAATGGGGGTTATATTTCCCTTTTTCCAGTCATTGGGAACTTCACCTGACTGCCATGTTTTTTCAAATATGATGGACAGTGGCTTAGCAACTTCATTTGCCAGCTCCTTCAGGACCCGCAGGTGCATTTCATCAGGTCCCATGGACTTGTGCACATTCAGGTTCTTAAGATGGTCTCAGACCAGATCCTCTCCTACAGTGGGCCCAAGGTCTTCATTCTCAGATTCACCACATACTGAATAGATAAGGTTTGTGATAGCATAGTTATGAATTTATTCTCCTTGCACTTGATTGAGATTACTAACTTCAGTGGAGTTTTTATTGTTTTATATCACTGTGAAAAGAGATTTGACTTGGTGTATCAGATTTTACCATGTCATTGTATGGCAATTTATTAATTGTTACTGTACAATGTTTTGTAACAGTCTGGTAAGATTAGCTATTATTTTATATCTCACCCCCAAAAAAATAATTTTTAAGGATAGAATATAGTAATTTTGATGCTGATTAGTCAATTGTTAATAAAAGCGGTATTTGACAAAAAATAAAAAAAGGAAAGAAGTATTTGATTTTTATAACTGAGCATAGCAGAATAGTGTATTACCTTTGGCTTGTGTACACTGATAGATAATTTTCTATTTACCTATGATGATACAGAATCTCATGTAAACAAAAAACCAACAAACCCCCAAAACCCCAAACAAAGAAACAAAAATTAAATAAAAGTACAATGTAAACTCAAACAGCGAGCAGCTGTTCCTTGAAAAGTATGACATACAATACCATTAAGAAAGGTCATGGGCATGATTCCTTACCCTTAACAGACCAATCTGATCAGACCCATCTGTGTCAAATCCTCCAGGCAAGGATATTTTACCATTGAATGGCATTTGTCCAGTCAGCAGTGAAATGAGTACCAGTGAGAGCCAAATAAAGCGATAGCAGATCACTCATCAGATATCCTGGAGATCTTCTGGCTTAGGAGCACTCCTCACTAGGAGGTTTTCACCACTTGCCTGTCATAACACAGCATGTGTGGGTCCGTTTGTAAAATAAACACATTCATTGCAAAAACTACTTTGAGTGAAGCTGCAATTGCATATTGTAGTAGGAATCATTATCCTCAACCCCGTTCAAGCAGTTTCAGGGAAGTAGGGCTTTACAGGTCATATATAAAAATGATAAAGTTTTATCTTTATGGAGACTTTCTTGGCATTAGAAGGGGCAATGAGCAAGGTACTAGGCAGGAGTTCTCCAGTGAACAACAGAGAGGCTATGATCATCCTGTTGTATTTTAATAGTCAGGATATTTTGTGTTTGCACCTGGGAAAAAAAGTGAATATCTAAGATTCTTCTGGAAAGGAACATGGAATGCCATTATAGTGTAGTACTCTACTTATTTAAGAACAAAGCAAAGCAGCAAACTAATTTGACAAAAGTAAGGTGAATAAAAAAATTTCTTCCTCAAACTAAGGTTGCTCTGTAACTAACACACAATGTCAAAAGTAAAGCCAGTCCTGAAAATTAAACTGAATACACCTATGCAAAAAGAATCATTAAAAAGTATACACAGTACAGATTTTTATTGTGAAACAGGTGTTGGTCTTCTACTGTTAAAAAAAACTTTGAGTCAATTATGCTACAGAGTAACAAAGATGTAAACTAAAACTTTGCTTCCATTACAGCTGATTACATCGCTTTCAGCATCCTAATAACAGTCCACCCTGAAAAATCTAAAAAATATAAAATTATCCAAATTATCCTTAGAACAATTTATATCCTTAAATAGAAACATAACGGTAGAAGTAGTTAATATAATAATAAAAAAAATCAAATAAAAATGCCAATTTGAATGCATTCTCAGCTGTGCATTAAATGCCATGTCCATCCCAACTTTTCTTTTGACTTATTTGTTTGGTTTTCTTCCATATAGGGGCTGGATATCACAATCCTACAAGCAGGTAATTTAAAAGACAAATTTCCAGGCTATAGACTTCTTCCCTCCCTCCCACTAAGTACAGATACATTGTCACCCTTACCCTAGGAAAGGTAGTCTCCTATTCTACTTCATAAACTTTAATTGGGAACAGTAGTCATTTGTTAGGATGACTGTACCAGTAAGTTAGGTAACCTCTGCTAGGATTTTTATATTTTTTTTCAACGCATATAGAAAAGGCATTTGACTGAACTGAGGGTCTTTATTTAGAAAGCACTATACACCTGGCATATGCCTGGACTTCTGATCCACTGGAAGAAAGTTCATATCACTTTTCTTGCTTACCACCTCCTCAGTTCAGAATGAGTCTCAGTTACTTTTAAGGCTACAGTCCCAAAAGAACTGACATCTAGATTTAGTGAAGTAATAGGTAAAGAGACATTAGAAAAGGACCCAGGAATCTTGTGCGTGATGCATTAGCCCCAACAACAGATGGAATACAGAGAAATTTTGGCATCTCCAAATGGGAGCGCACTAGAAAGAACCAACTCACACCAGTTAAGCTTGAAGTTTCCTGAAACTAGCAAACAAGAAAGGGACTGTGTTTTTAATTTTAACCACTCTCTGAAGACTGCTTCTAAGTAAACTTTATCATCTTCCTATCAATCTTCTTAAGCTTTTCTGAAAGTTAGATGCCAAAAAAACATTGAAAGATATAGAAAACGTATTTTTGAGTGGCACGTCAACTACTTGTATAGAATATTTTGGTAATGAGCACACATTCAAAACCTGAGTGTTCTTCAGCCTGATGAGATTTAGGTCACATCCCACATCTCTCTCCTCAGGATGATGCTCCTCCAAAGGACTGTAAAATATATTGGAATATAGCATTTTCTTGTAGTTGAAGTTACCTGGCAAGGAGAAAGAAATGCAAAAAGTGCATGAGAGAGTGAATACAAGGAAGTCTTATAAAGAAAGGTTTTTTGTTTGGTTTTTTTTTTTTTTTACTGTGTGCATGGTTAAGCACTAAAACATGTTACCCAGAGAGTTAATGGAATCTCCATCTTTGGAGATATTCATCACTCAACTGGACATGGCCCTCTGCAACCTGCTCTAACTGGACACAGTCTGAATGGGGTGGGATTACGGGTTGGATGTGGGGATGAAGGAGTAGACTATATGACCTACAGAAGTCCCTTCCAACCCAAATTGTTCTGTGAGTCTAAAACTAAATATGACAATTTAGTCATTTTCTTCAAGATATTTAGCTATGAAAGAGTCACCCTGACCACCAGTTACTGCTCCTCAGTTTCTATTTAAATTAAAGTGCTTAAATACAAAATATAAATTCAAAATAAATCTGGAGAAAGAAACAGGACAGAGGTCTTCATATCAGTGGACTGGACTAAAGTTTTTCATCTAATCTCTCTGGTGTAATCATTTAAGAAAGATCAAAAATGATACCTTAAACAAACCTGATATGGGATAGAAGGGTGCTTAAGAGACGATGAATTCCAGTTCCAATATTCTTCAACAGACCTGTCTATTCAAACACTTGTTCATTGTTTTAGCCACTGCATATGCAATGAGAGGGGAAAAGTTAACTATTCATTATTGTGTGAGGCCTAATCCTTTATATCAGTTCTATAGATTTTGCTGTGTTTAGAAATGCAGGAAAAACAGTTAGGGCAGTAGCTATTCTGAGAATCTTGATAGAATCTAGACATGATATATGGTGCTTGTTTGGCACTTTAAGCATTCAGACTAGAAGAATTTTATAGAAGGAAAACTCAAAACTTATTCCTATTACTTGTTTCATCAAGATTACTCAAGTTTTCCTACACTTCATTCTTCTGTACTGAAAATGCATCCAAACTATTATTTAAAAGTTTAATAATTTAAGTAATATCTTCTTTTAGCCTCACAGCTCTTCTTCATTTACCTGGTTGCTTATTTAGCTTATTAGAATAATAATTCTTGTATTACCAGCATTTTTGCCTTACTAATTGTTTTCTGTGTGGCCAGTATCAAATGATAGACACAAGTTTTCTGCAGCTATCATGTATTTTCACTATGTAGAAAGCTAGTAATTTGCTCAGAGGAAAATACCCTGTCTGTCATGGTAGCTCTCTAATAAACCAGCATTACATTTTATGCTATTTTTTTATTTATCTTAATTCTATCTGAACCCTTGCTGTGCAATGCATTCTAATACCTTGTATAATATAGCAATCCAGTTGCTCATATTCTCTTTCTTAAATACAGGTACTATATTGTCATTCCATTGTCATACAACAGAGTTGCTGACCTGACAAACATTTTAAATTCTTGTTACTGAATCTTTGATTTCATGTGATAGTTATTTTAGAAATCTAATATAGTCATCACCTTGTGCCCATGCTCAAGTATATTAAGCATTTTGGATTTTCTTTCACATGATGGTGAGATTTTCTAATTTCTTTCTTAAACTTATTACTACTAGCCATCTCATGAGGTCCTCATTAAAAAAAAAAAAAAAAAGAAAAAGACAACTAAATAATATTTAATGTCAATGTAATATTTCCTTTGTATGCCTCGCTTCTTCAGCCTCATTCCTCATCATTCATGTGTTTGGTTTAATATACATTATAAGCTATAACTCTGATTGGTTTTAGTAATTCTACACTCCATGGCTTCTATGAAACAGCTTTCTTTGCTAACAGTACATTTTCCATTCATAAGGAATAAGAAATTCTCAAGGAACTTGAAAGATACACGAGTTATTTGGGGTTTAATGTAAGAATCAAGAGTTATAATCCAGTAAATCTAATTTGAATCAATTTAAGAAGCATAATCTGATTACCATACAAGCCTTCAAAACAATGAAAAGGGCTTTAAATATTTGCAACTGAAATTAAGAGCCAATGCTCAAGATTTCTGTAACTAGAATTTTATCCTATTTGTAAATATTGCTAAAGGATTTTCTAATGTTGCAGAGTTTTCTGCTTAGCTCAAAACATATTGTGATTAGTACTGAAAGGAATATAGCAGTTCTATTGCAAAGCGAATTCCAATGCACCAAAATAATGTTTTATTCTTCCTTACAACAAAACCAGATACTCAAAGAAGAGAGAAAACAGAATTGTCTTAAAGCAAAACCTTACTGAAAGTGTAATGGAAAAAGCCCTGAGAAAGAACATGTTAGCTGCAGGACAAGGTTGTGCTCTGTCTCATTCCCATTACAATTTTTCATGCCAGGTTTCTCCAAATCAGACTAAGTAGAGACCTGAATCTAAGTTTTCTTAACTCAAGGCAAAGGTATGCACACAACAGGTTAAACAGCATTGTTATAAGGTGTGCAAGTGCCTGTCTTTATTTTAATTGTATTTATCCCAGTGTAATATAAAATTTCATTTCATTTTTCAGATGGAAAGTATTTTTCAGACCCTGCACTCTTCAGAGCCTGAAATCAGTGTCATATTCAATGGACTACACTTTACTATTTGTAATGCTGCTTTTTGGCACAGAGAATGAACACTACCACTGCTCCTAGCTGCTAATTGTTTACTTTCATCACTACCAAAGTGCCCAGATAAATCTGAATTCGTTCTTCCCAACATTGTTTCCAGAAGAGAAACTTTTTGCCTTTTTTGAAAGAACTTCAATTAAAAGGAAAAGCAAATAATACATGTAAAAATTCCACTTCACCAGAGTCAGAGGTAAGGCCCATATTGACATCAATAGACACAGTTGGGTCAACACTCAGCACTTTTGAACAATCTTACTTTTCAGATGGTGTGTGAACAAAGGAGAACTTTTGTTTTTAAACTCTTAAGCAGTGAATGACAACAAAAAATGAGACAAAAAGAGTCTAATCAAAAACAAAAGGCATTTTACAAACAAAATTGAGTGATACTGTTTAAAACAAAGTTTATAATTTCAGTAATTGCACTCTGGAACATGTTTTTCTTTCTGTTGATATGCGGTTTCAGTTACGTGCAGCTGAATGTCACTATGCTGACCTGTGTTGAGAGGATGGTAAGGAAACATTCAATACAAATACTTCAGGCTTTTGTTATCTGTCCTTCCTAGAAAAATCCAACATTAAATCTCTGAAATTTTCAAATGCAGTGGAAATGCAGATCTACTGTTCAGTTCTTATTGACAAAGATGATGTACATTCACTATATCAATGGGAAAAAAGTTATTGTGTCTTTAGGAGTGCAATGATTAACATTCACAAAAGTTCCTAAATTGTGCATTACTTAAAAGAAGAATAAAATGCAGTTGTCACATCCCACATCTCTAATTAGCTTAGAGAGATTTTGATTTGTAATACTTGCCTCTGTCTTAACGATAACTAAATGACAATAGAAGTGTAAAAATGTATTTTAGTGGTCTCTATGTTCTTGGTAGTCTGTAAAAATTTTATACAAGTATTGCTTACCAAGACTTGAGCAGGAAAAAACTGAACCCATGACTTGCACCTGGCGCTTTCTAGACTCTTTGTCTCCCTTTGCATTTGCTACTGTAGTCCTTCTTGGTAAATATTGGTAGCTTCAACGTATTTACTGTTTGCATCCTCCTCTCATCTCTCCCTAAAAAAAACATCATATAGACATCTGGGCTGTGACCTACTGTGTTACATACATTAATCTGTAAGAAACACAACTTTTGGCAAAGCTGCCTTTTCTCAGAGTAGTTTTGAGTCCCCGTGTACTACAGCACCACCTGCAACATTGGCTTGTTCATAAACTTAGCTGAGCTAGCTTTAATCTAGTTTTGTCAACCCTTGATAGCCTGAGCACAATGAGGGCTTTGGTGAGGCCTTTGTAAGTCTAACCTGTGTCCTGGGAACAGGTTCTTTGTTTGAAACCTGTCTCAGTGTTGACTTACTGCTATTGGTACTACATTGTATAAGCTCAGGTACTGAGTGTGGTGTCCAAACCTTCGTAATAGGATTGTTACAGGGCACAGTTAACTGAAAATTGCATTATCTTCTCCAATCTTCTCACCTGATGTAGCAGAGAAGATATAACACAATGTCTCCAACTGATGTAGCACAACTGTCTCCAACGTATTATCACAAAAAGAAAAAGATAAAAGAGAGAAGGAGAAGTAATCAAACATTTATGGTTTGATTTTTACTAAAACTACTTCATGGAGCTTGACCATCATCTTAACTAGAGAAGGTTACTGTTTTATGTATAAACAAAGATTTACGAAGAGCAACTAAATGATGGGATAATACTAGCTGATTCAGTTAACCAACCTGTGAACACTGCTATTTCAGGTAGAAATCAGTGATTTCTGATGTTTAGATTTTTTGATTGTCACAAATGTACCTTTGTCTTTGTTTCTACAAATAAGATAACCTAACAAAGTAAAAAGTTTAATTTTTGTATAAATATGATTATGGGTATTTCTATAATTATACCTGTCTTACAAAACATAGATATGATCAAAACAACAAAGTCTACATGTGGAAATTATATTTAAAAAAATTTACATAATTTTAAATTATAGACAAATATAAAAAGTAGCTAGCTCACAGTGAATTAAATAAGCTAAGCATCTGATCTCTTAAGAGAAAATTCTGTTCACAATTGAAGCTAGGAGATTACAGTTACGGCATCAAGCTGTTCTAATCTTAGTTCTCATAGTAGTATGCTTTAAAAAATGAACTATTGTACACACCAGATGTATTAAATTGAAGAACTAATAAAACATTAAGATTTTTCTCTTTTTTTTTTTTTCAATTTCTAAAAGTTATGTGCTTGCATTGTCTATTTCATGCACAGTGGGTAATAAGTGTGTTTGTTTTTCTTTGCAAACAAAGTCAAGTAGGTCACTGTAGGGAACAGCAGATTTTTTTTAAAGCTAAGAGATTTTTCAAGTAATTTAACAGCATATAGAATGGGTGAAATTTCACTCTCATTTAGCAATACTGTAAATGTCTTCCAACCTTGGGACTCGAAAGAACTTATGTATGAAGGGAAAAGAGGCAAACCTTATTATAGAATCATAGAATGGTTTGGGTTGGAAAGGACCTTAAGATCACCTAGTTTCAACACCCCTGCCATGGGCAGGGACACCTCATACTACACCCAAGGCTCTGTCAAGCCTGACCTTAAACACCATCAGGGATGGAGTATTTACCACTTCTCTGGGCAACTTGTTCCAGTACCTCACCACACTCACAGTAAGGAGCTTCTTCCTTGTATCTTGTAAATAATAAAATGATTTTTTTTAATGGAAGACATAGAACACCTTTGGATGGAACTACATGAATCCTTTGCCAACAGATAAAGGAGGTTCTTCTCTACTTCTTATCCTTTTTCTTTTTCTTTCTTTTTTTTTTTTATAGGAACAGAAAACTGTGTTCTAAAAATTGAAATTTTCAGGTAACATCAAAATTAAGTACAGAAAGGTTAGCAAATGCCAGAGCTGCAGTTTCTCATGCAAGCTAAATTCATTAGCAGTGTGCAGGTGTGCTAAGACAGCCATTAATTTTTCATGAGATGTTCGTAGCTAAATTTTGTGAAGAAATATTTTTAAATCAGAAGTTGAAACTGGTAATTTGAAAATGTCAAAATTTTCAGCTACATAAAGAAATATTAACCAAACATAACTTGAAGCAAAATATAAGTTGAGTTGATCAAAACCGAATACACAAAATCTCTTCCTGCTCTCAGAGGCTTCTCTGCACCTTGAGTCAGAGATTATGAAAGCCTAAAATTTATCACTAAGACAGTTAAACTGAGTTTTCAGTCCTTCAAATACCAACTTTATTTCTGGTCTATATTTTAATTCCGACAATGAGTTTTTAACTTCAAAATTCAAGATTTTGGGGGGCGGTTTTTTGGGTTTGGGTTTTTTTTTTAGGGAACAATATATATTTATGTGTGTAATAAATATGGGAAGTTGTACGCTGAAAATCATTGTGATTTGGCTGTGTTATGAGGCTGTATGCATTTAGATCTTATATCAATTTAATATGCTCTGTAGTTTTATTGGTCTAGGTTTCTCTCTTTAGGAGAGATTGCAGTCTCAATATATTTTAAAAAATGGTTGAAATAAAAACATACTTCATCTAATCAGCTTCAGACTGTCCCTACTACACTTTCAAAAGAAATTTGTCTGCTCTTTTGTATCTTTTATAAGCTGATAAATAATTGTGTCAAATTCTGCTCTGCTCACTCAATAATTTGCATTTTTCGCACAATACTTTTTACTGACAAGGGAGGTAGCCAAAATGCTTTACTGGTTGCTTCCAGATGTTGTGAACTATCTGGAAAAGAAATACCAGCACATTTCCAGGTTTCTTTGAAAGGAGTTATTAACAAGGATACAGGGAAATGTATAGATGTTTGGCCATAGTGGAATGAAAAGGCAATAAATTAATTTTGTGTTCGCACTCAGAAAGACAATGAATCAGAAATAAATTTTGAATCCTCGCAAAGGTTTCAGATTTTTCATGTCTGTCAATGACTTACATTCTATACTTCACTTTCTGCCACTTCTGATCTGCAGAAAGTAATGACACCTTGTGAGCTATGAGTCACTGAGGAAGAACATATATGGAGCAAAGGAAAAAATTACCCTTCAAAGCTACTGGAAAGGATATCATTGAGACACTTCAGAAGAAGACCCAAAGGGTTAAGTTTTTCAGTTCATTAAGTTTAAGCTGTTCCCTGCCTGAAACCTTGCAAATTTCTGATAAGAGTTGTAAAAACCAGGTGTTTGTTCTAAAACTACCCTACCATAGCAGTGAATATTTCCCAGATAAAAATTAATGAAGGGAAAACTCATAAATGTGTCAGAAGATAATTATTATTTCAGAAATCAGCCAGATGCTGTCCATTGCAAATCAAGTAGTACGAGTCTTAATTTACAAAAGACTTCTCCACTCATGAAAATGTAGAGTCTTCACTGGTAGACTCTAGTTAGTACAAATCTAAGCAAGATCCCACTCAGTTCTAGGATGTTGAGCTGTGAAATGAAAGAACTTATAGGCATTGTATTCATATGAGTATGCTGACATCTTGACACATGGATTCTTGAGTGACTCCCTAAATTTGCATTAGACTATGTTGTTCCATGCTTTGAATCAGACATATATTAGCTAGTTTAGAGCCCTTCCACAGCTTGTAGTTCTTGTCATTCTGGATAAATTTTATTGCCTTCATAAAACCCCAGAAAAGTTAAGTGTTATTCAGACAGTTTTGATCCAACTGCAATGTGCATTTGATTATTTATGCTTATTTGTATTTGCATAGCCAGAATTTTTGGAAACAAAAGATTATGCAGTGAACTGTAACCAGAGAGTACACAATTTATTTATTATTAAGGTACTGGAGATCTGCATGAGATCTTTAAGCCTGAAGTACATTTCAGTGCAAACACAAACACAAAAAAAAAACCCAAACAAAAAACAACCCAAAAAAATAAATAAAATGATCTTTTGGGGGATTCCCTTTGTGTCTTATTGTCCCCACATACCTGTACTTCTGAAGGTCTCATTATGTTCTGTTTGTCCATTCACAGACAGCATTGCCTGTGTCCTGTTGCACCATGCAAAGCCCCAGGCTTGCCCTACTAACACTGTACAAGCATCCTGTTTGGCTGGAGCAGGATGCAGGGGCCTCTCACTTCAGCTCACTAGACCAGAGTCTCCTTTGCAAGTCTGTACCTGGGACCAGTTGGTGGCCTCCTAGAAGGTGTCTGTACTCCTTGGGCATGTTTCAACTTCTCTACGCCCTGTCCCCCGTCTCCCTTTGGCATCTGTGTGTCCTCTTGAAGTTTGCATGTATCAGACATGCCATGGCTTGTTCTGCAGCCTGCTAAAATGGCGACCCTGAATGGGTATTTCACTTTATTTAAACTCTATTTACTCGTTCCATTAGCTCTTATTAAAACTGTTTTAGCCACTTTGTACCTATGATTTTATGGCTATAGAACATATATTTGTACATATATAGCTCTGTGTATATATATAAATGGTGTATCTTTGTATAATTAAGCAGAAAATGTATTTATACATATTTTTACACTCCTTAATGTATGCTATAGATGTATATATTGTATATGAATGTATATATTTTTATATCCAGAGAGCACCCAGTGAGACCCCACCTGGAGTTCTGCATTCAAATCTGGAGCCCCCAGCATGAGAAGGACATGGACTTGTTCAAACAAGTCCAGAGGAGGGTCATGAAGATGATCAGAAAGTTGGAGCATCTCTCCTATAGACACAGGCAGAGAGCTGAGGTTATTCAGCCTGGAGAAGAGAAGGTTCCAGTGGCACCTTATAGCAGCCTTCCAATACCTGAAGGAGGCCTAGAAGAAAGATGGAGAGGGACTTTTTATAGAGCAAGTAGGACTAAGGGGAATAGTTTTAAACTGAAAGGAAGAAGATTCAGATAAGATATTAGGAAGAAGTTCTTTACTGTGAGTGTTGTGAGACACTGGAACAGTTTGCCCAGAGAAACTGTGGATGCGCCATCCCTGGAAGTGTTCAAGGCCAGGTTGGATGGGAATTTGAGCAACCTGGTTTAGTGAAAGGTGCCCCTGCATATAGCATGGGGGTTGGAACTAGTTAATCTTTAATGTCCTTTTCAACCCAAACCATTCCATGAGTCTGTGAGTCACTTCCTCATGCAAAGAAGTGGGCAGTCACTCGTACGGCTGCCCAAGAACACATGGGTATGACAGTCAAGAAATGGTCATCAGCCAATCACAGAGCAGTATGATGTTTAACAAAGTGCCTGCCATAAAATGGTGGCTTCTTGACCTTCAGCATCCTGGCCGAAACAAAATGGCAGTTCCCTGTGTATGTAAGGAAGGGCTTTCTGAGTCTAATGTACTTCCTGCTAAACTGGTAGTGGTTGAAGGTCAAAGAAAACAATAGCCAGTCGCAAGTGCAACAGTACACCGGCGGCAATATCACACCGATTGAGACTCCCCAATTCCCATCCATAAGCTGATCTGTAGACTGGAGATCCAAGGAGCAATCAGCAGGATCCACTCACGCTTTAATAGCCCCATATGGCCAGTACTTTATACTGACTCACAAACGCTGGCAAATGCCATGTGGGGATGGTTGCAGCAATGGAAGCAGAGCAACTAACAACACAGAGGTAAACCCATCTGGGCTGCTGCACTGTGGCGAGATTACTGCTCAGGTCGGGCAGAGTATTGGTTGGCGGGTGGTGAGCGGTTGTATTCTTTTCACTTGTTATTTCCCTTATCACTATTATTATTTGGTGGTAGCAGTAGTGATTTGTGTTATACCTTAGTTACTGGACTGTTCTTATCACAACCGATGGGAGTTACATTCTTTCAATTCTCCTCCCCATTCCGCGGAGAGCAAGGCGGGGAAGGTCAGGGGGGAGTGAGCGAGCGGCTGCTGGTTGTGAGTTGCTGGCTGGGCTTAAACTACAACATTTCTTTTTTTTTTTTTTTTTTTTTTTGCTAGGAAAACATGTCAGTATTTTAAAGTCATCCACAACAGACCCTGTGAATGGAAAACAGGAGTAACTGTCAAGGCAAATAGCCCCTGAGGCTGCAGGGAGGGGGACAAGACTTCTGCCAGAAGCTAGGGATGGGACACCTGTCACTTCTTATCTCTTATACTTGTGGTTCCTACGCTACTTACACCTTTGTTTTCAACTAGCCTTGGCCTCAGTCTGCATGATGAACAGGCAGAGCAGACCTGGGTCCTAACCACATTCATTGATAGCAAGTGATGTCTCTTCTGACTGTAAATGAAATTCCTGTAGTTGTCATCTGCTTCTTAGCACTGTTCACACTGTCAGTGTTGCTTTCTGCCACCTAAGGAGATGTGGTCTAGATTTCACATTAAACTGGAAAAGAAAATAGCACTTGCACTGACAGTGGTGCTGTTCTTTCTGCCCTGGAGATGTGAATTTCAATCTAGTGGAGTTCCTGCCATTTTCCTCATGAAGATCACTGGTAAAAAGGCATGTCAAAGAACTGAAACATAGAATGAGCGGTATAACTGAAGTTTCTTGGACTTTTGAAAGACTGTCAGCAAGATTCTCTCTTTCCACAATATATTAGCTCAAAATATTATTTTTAAGTTGTCCATGATAGGATTTATTCTCTATTCATTATGTTTGCAATTCTTCCATTGACACTAATGGAAATTTGCAGGGGTACAAGGGAATAAAAGAAAGTCTTGCATTCTGCTTTCCTTTTCTGTTTGGTACAGTGTTTCCACCGTAATGAAGAAAGATAGTAGATTTAATTTTTAAGAAGAAATACTTATTTCCAGGATAAAGCAATGTTTCGCATGTATTTTCCATTCCTGATAGTGTTTAGCAGTGAACTGTATGTGTAAGACAGACCGAAGAGCTTCTTGAAGAAGCCTAGTCTTAAAATAATTAGTTTTTAGGTATAAACTTGCTGATGATAAGATGCTATGGTGAATTAAGTTTATCTATGACCATAGAGTATACCTATAACCACATTTAGTCTCCAGTGGAAAACATTATTCTGCAGTTTCTGAAAGATGATACAGCTTGCACAGAACCAAAGCACTCATGCCATTGTTGAAAAAGCCACAAAATACACTTTGGACATGAACTTACCTTGTTAAATAATAACTATTACTTCCCACACTTGTCCATGGCTCAGAACTAATTAATACCTTATCTTTCTGTCTGTCATTCCCTTGCTTTGTTGAGAACAACTACTTTATCAAAATAGTTTTCCGTTGTCATTGTGTGCAACATTAAGCATTTCCAGGGAGTTGTCAATAGCCATTATAGGTCTTGTTGTCACAGCCATTAATCGATAGCTTTTTCTGTGCCCTTTCATCCTTGGTACACAATCCTATGAAAGGCTTGTATTAAATTCTTTAAAGATTTTTGGCATATCTAGATTAAGGTAGTCCAGGTTCTGACTCAGGTTTTACCCAAACTCAGTAAGCAAAAGAGAACAGAGGGAGTACATTACTTACCAAGTTTGTCAATGCTTTTCTTGATGCTGAATTAGTTTTGTTTTATTTAACTTGATCTACAACCTCTCCACAAGCTGTCAGTGCACAGTAGACTCAAGACTGAAGGATGTCAAATGTCCTACTTACAATTATCTTGCTGATCTGTAAATGAGCAGTAGATCCAACATACCAGGTCTAGAGAAGTCCTGAGTCCATGAAGTCTGATAAGTCAAACTTGCTCCTTCTCAGGAAACTAATCAGCACTTTCTTAATTTTTAAGAATCAGCCAGGCCTGAATTTCTGTAGGCTACAACATATTTGAGAATTTTTTCACTAAAAAAAATCAATGTACCTTGGGGCAACAGGATTAATTTTCCCTTCATTTGATTTACTGTCTTTTTCACCTCTCTAAGGGCTGTTTTAACTTGGATTTAAAATCCTCTTTAACATTATTCTAAATATCCCACATGAAAGTAATCTTTTGTTGAGTCCAGATCTCACAGTCAGAATAATTAGCTGAATTTTCTTCACATACTGATGTATAGTGTGTAAGTGGTAAAATGTTGGCCCCAGGGAGGACTGAAGGGGTGGCTTCTGTGAGAAGAGTCCAGGGTTTGTCCTGTGCAAGACATACCTGGTTCTAGCTGACTCCAATGGACCTACTGGAGTACCCACAGCAGCTCAGCCCATCAGCCAACCTGGTGACACCTCTGGGAAAATATGTGTCAGTATTTTAAAGCAGTATTGGAAGAAGGTGGAGAAAAGAGGAGCCCTGATATTCTGGTCATATTGTACCAGCACTGTTATGCAAAAAAAAAAAAAAAAAAAAAAACAAACAACAGCCTAAAAAGATATTGTTATTAGTCTAGTATTTATATTCATTGTTAAAGACAAAACTGCACCAAAATTTACCAGACTGATGGTGTGAGATTAAGAGAGGCTTTGCTGATTTATCTTCTACAGCAGAAAGGAAAATGTGTACATTAAAACTCCCATAAGATATGTGAAAGCTACATTAACTAATCCTGAATAAATTTGTGGTTGGCGTAATGTATTAGTTGGGCAATATTACCAACTTGGTTTTACTGTCTTTTTATTCATCTGCTCTCAAATGGACTGTCACAACTTATTGCTACTTTCTATGTCTCTAAAGGTCTGTCACCAATTTTTTTCTCCCTTTTCTTGGATGAGTTCAGTAATAAAAAATGCCTTTCCTTGTAGTGGTCAATTGATAGGTGTAGAAAACAAAAACGAAAAGGACCATTTTGAAAAATGCCACAAGTAATTTACAAAGACTATATTGTAAGGAGCTCACAGAATTTCCTGCTGAATGATTGTATGAGACCTTAATAACATTGTTTTGGTTTATGACCTCTTCATAAGTGTTTAAGAACAAATAAAGGATTGTAGCTTTCTTATGCTATTAATATTTTACTCTTTTGTGTTTGTTTTTTTTTTTGTTGTTGTTTTTTTGGCTTGATTAACTGCCCTTAGTAAACAGAAAAGAATGATATTGCAATGTAAAAAATTTGTTTTTCAGTATGTTTTGGTGACATGATTGATCTATAAATTAATTTAAACTATGTTAATTGAAAGCGCATCCTTTTCTGTCAGCTGAAAGAAGCAATTGTAAATACATACCCAGAGAATAATCAAAAGGGATTACTGTAGATGGTTATTGCTGCTTTGACTCAGAGAGTTGTACTACATAGTGAAGTATTACAGAAAATTAGTGCATGAAGTAAGGCTAAGAGACCTGGATTTATTGGAGGATAGCAGACATGCTCAGAATGTCAGCAGTGAGCAGAGGGACTGACAGATGTATGAATACTGTCATTTAATGGAATTATCATTGGCTTTAATGTTCACTTTCTTTTATAAGACCAAATATTTCTTCCCCTTTTAACTGGACACCTTGTTTTGCATGAGGAAAGTTAGAGCATTTAGGAAAGTAAATGATTGCCTGTTTCCTATATTTTTGATTTACTGGTGTGCACTTTCTGAGAAAGCTCTTGTGAGCTGATCAAGTTAAAACAAATAGATGAACTAGTGAATTTTTAGTGAGTTTTATGAAATGTCTTATTGTAAAGCTCAAACCAGATACACGATTTTAATAATTACCCACACAATGTTCACAGGAACTATCATTGAACATACTGGTCCTAAAAGAATAAGCTACATGCCTTGCTTAAGAATACATACTATGAACTCATGGAGCTACATTCCAGATTTCCTGGAATTTGCTGGATTCGACTTCCACTGAAATTCAATCATGGGTTTTTAATAGCTAAAATGTTTATTTGAAGTGCATTCTGTCTGGGAAAAGTACGGATTATCATAATATCATAGACTGGTTAGACTTGGAATGGACCCTAAAGATCATCTAGTTCTAGCCCCCATGATACAGGCAGGGACACCTTCCACTATACCAGGTTACTCAAAACCTCATCCAGCCTGGCCTTCAACATTTCCCAGGATGGGGCATCCACAGCTTAGCTGGACAACCTGTTCCAGTGTCTCACCATCCTCACAGTAAAGAATTTCTTCCTATGCTTCCTAAGTATTATTTAATCTATGTTCTTTTAGTTTAAAAACATTGCCACTTGTCCTATCACTACCTTCTTTTATAAAAAGTCCCTCTCCGGATTTGTTGTTGGTCCCCTTTGGGTACTGGAAGGCTGCTATTAGGTCTCCCATAGGTCTTCTCCAGCTGAACAAGCCTAACTCTCTTCCTGTCTTCATAGCACAGCTGCTTTAGCCCTCTGATCATCCTCATGGACTCCTCCGGACTTGCTCAACAAGGTCCACATCGCTTCAGTGTTGGGGCCTCTAGAGCTGAATGCAGTACTCCAGGTGGGGTCTCACTAGAGCAGAGGGGTAGAATTACCTCCCTCGACCTCCTGGCCATGCTCCTGTTGATGTAGCCCAGCATACAGTTGGCTTTCTGGCCTGGAAGCACCGATTGCTGAGTCACATTAAGCTTCACATCCACATCCCAAGTCCTTCTGCTCAAGTCTGTTCTCAATTCCTTCATCTCTATCCTGTACTTGTGCTTGGGATTGCCCTGACCTACATGCAGGACCTTCCACTTGGCCTTGTTGAACTTCATGAGGTATGCACGGGCCCGTTTCTCAAGCATGTTAAGGTCCCTCTGGGTGGCATCCCTTCCCTCCAGCGTGTCAACCACACCACATAACTTAGTGTCATTAGCAAACTTGCTGAGGGTTCACTTGATCCCACTCTCCATCTTTCAGACAAAAATATTAAACAACGCTGGTTCCAGTACCAGTCCCTGAGGTACACCACTTGTCACTGGTCTCCATTTGGACATCAAGCTGTTGACCACAAGTCTCTGAGTGCAATCATCCAGCCAATTCCTTATCCACCGAGTAGTCCATCTGTCAAACCTGAAATTCATTACTAACATTGCTGACATAACTATGTATGGAATTTACTTTATAGATATTGCTATTATGTCAAGGGTGTACAAATATTCTGGTTATTACTTGGACATTTACTGTTAGCATGAAAAATAAAATATGGTTTCATACAGAAGAAGATTAAAACTATAAGGCAACCGCATTTGTTCAGGAGTTTATAACTTTCAATGTTAAGCATCTTTTTTTTGTTTTTACTTAACAATGGATGAGATGTCTGCTGTAGAGTCACAAGATGATTTCAGACTGTTACTACTCTTAGAAAGAACTTGAATACAAAAAGTTTCTGTTAGTGTCAACTTTGTCAGTCAAAGGACTGAAAGGTTTATTTCCAGTTTCGTATCTGCTCTCTTTTATTTAAGTTGTTACTGTATTTTTCAGTCTGAAGAACTTCCTTTTGCTCATTAAAAGATCTTAAGGATTAGGGAATGTAGGTGTTTTAGAAAGTTGTCAATCTTTTCTCTGAAAACACATCAATGACCTTTTATTTTGGTATAAATGAGCAGCCACAGTTTTGATTAAGAGCTGCACATTGCTGGAGATGTAAGTTTATCGATCCACAGGTCAGACCTTCATTGCTTTGTTCTGTTTAACCCTTAGAAATAATTCAATTTGTATGACACATGAGTCCTGGGTGTTAACAGAGACTGTTTTTATCACTGGGTAATGATCCACTACGTGCCTGAATGCTTCGACATTGGTTATTTCTAATGAAGAGATGATGGTGAATTCTTCAAGTTTATTACTATTCTATGATTCTATGATTCTATGATTACATTTACTGTTACAAAAATGAATGATTTTCAAAAAGAAGTCCTCTATGGTGCAATTACAGTGATGTGGCTTGGGAATATTCCACCCCAGAGAGATATCCATGGTACTTGTAGATCTGCCCCAACTCTTTTGTGAAGAAATTACTGGTTGCAACAAGGACTGGGTTGAAATGTTAAGAGGCCATTACTAAAACAGTGATTTGAGCTATTATAATAAAATCTGGCAACATTTAGGTGGGTTTCAGACACCAGTTCTTCCCAGTTATAGACATTAATCTGTATGTTTAAGAAAAATATTTTATTAAATGAGGAAAAGAAAAGAAAAACCCAGTATAGAATGGTAGACTGCTTCCCTTGTTACTTTCCACTGAACTTCTTCAGTGTAACTATTTAAATGCCTCACACTTCTAGGACAGCTGGCTGCTTTCTCTGTCACAGTTCAGGACTGTCAGGTCTTGCTGTGGCGTGACCCATTTCCCTTGTCACAGACTCTCCTTCTTCTGACTGCTCCTTGCTCTGCTCTGCAACCACCACTAACCTCTCTCCATGACTCCTTATTCTTCTAGCTTCTTCTTTCTTGGTGTAGTTTCATTACCTGCTCCTGCTAGTCACTACCATCAGATACACTGATGGTACACTTTCTCTTATTTTGGCTCATGGAAAGCATCTGGCTATCACTGAGGACCAACAAAGTGGGCAGTGCACCACACACTTACACAGACACTTTACTTGCTGGTGTCACTATATGGCTAACAGGAGACTTTTAAATAATATTTTCTACTTTTGTTTTTCCTTTCTAGGCTGTACATTTTTCATGTCAGTGTTATAATGTTGTGTCCATAATTACCTGCCCAGACTTCTATGCACTAGTAAAATCAGAAACTTTTCTCTAAGACATACTTAATTTTTGTTTAAATGCAAAATGGACTGTTGACATAGTAAATATACATATATATACGTATTAAAATTAACATTATTAATATCAATATCTCCATTACGGTAATGGTAATGGTAATAGTAATAGTTGTTCACTCATCCTTTTCATCTTTCTCCCCTTCTCTGTCCCCTCTGTCAATGCATTATTTCTCCATCTCTGGGCTCTCACTCTCCCTTCACTCTTTTTGGCTATAAGGCTGCTTTTGCTTTAGGCTTCATCTTGCAATGTGAGTTTTTTTCTACTGTGTCTGCATCAGAAGACCAGTATGCTGCTGAACAAAGAAAACCCTACAGGTTCTAAGTCTTGTGATTTCATCGAGTTTCTTTCAAAGTCACAATAACTTGGCTTTCTGGCTGGATGTCTGAAGAACAGTCTCTGGTCATCTTTGGGTAATCAGCAAAGGCTCTGTCCACAGAATGCTGTGGAAGCATGAGTTAAAAAGAGGATGAAAGCATTTATGAGAGAAAAATCTATCACAGCCTGCTAAATACAAGACACCATCTCTGATTCTGGAAGACCTTGAGACACAGAACTTAGGAAACTGGGAGATCTCACTTTATGATATTCACATATTCTTGCCTCAGCATCTGCTGCTGGAAACAAGGTAAGAATGGACCTTTATTTGATCCCCAAATGCAGTTCCTTAGTTCTCATGTTGCGTCATGTAAAATGAAGAAAAACTGTGTGTACACAGGCTCATATAAATTTCAATTAATTCATAATTGATATTATAATTACATTTTCTACTTGAAATGCAAAACCTCCTGAGCTGATTCCTGATACTAAGCTGATATCTATGAGTTGACCACACTACAGATTGGTGCAATGCACAGGAGGAGGGACCAAGCTCTGACTTGCTGTGATTACTTAGAGTTCCAGAACCATACTGTGATGTCTTTACCAGCAATGAATTTTGACTAGCTAAAGCTGCCCGTGTTAGGTACATACATTACGCATGTGTGCACAGAGCACTAGCTGCTTGATGATTGCATGTCCACATTGCAAGAATGGCACTCTAGCAGGTGTCCTGATTTATACCACATGTATTCCGTCAGGTTAAAAAACACATTTCAGGCATATATGTATCACTTCAAGCATACATGCTATGCAAACACCAGAAGTACCCCTGTAGCATAAAGTTGTTTCTGTAGACATATTCTATGTCACCTGAATAATTATAACCAGAGACCTGACAGGTTCACTGCAAAAAGAAAAACTCAAAACGCAACAAAAATACACCCCCCAAAAAAACCCAAACCAAACCATCAACAAATAGGACACTGAAACTAAAATCAGTGGTATTGTAGGCCACAAGGAAACAAGGTGTGAGGTGATGAAAGCATTTTGGCAAAGAAGTGCCTTCCCAGCTCCACTCAGAGGGGAAGTCGTCAGCAGATAGTGTACACTTCTGCAACAGGGTAAAATGGAGCAGCTAGGAATAGAATCTGGGGAGCCTGTCAATGTGTGAAGTGGTATAAAAAGAAGAAAGGGAAATTTATAGATGAGATGTTTATGTGCCTGAAAAAGAAAAAGTAAAAAGTGTTCATGTAAATACTGGAGGAACAGTTACCTAGAAGAATAAGGAGGTTTGATAGGATGAACTGTATATTTCAGTTTTCAGAACGAACTGCAGTGAGAGATGAGACTACACCGGTGTCTAGGTCTGAATAATTGCAATAACACCAACAGACTGTGTCTGTATAATTAAATTTTCTTATATTCTTCAACAAGGTGGACTCATCCAAACTAACCAGTGCACTTAATGTTATGTTCATGGCTCAGTTTAACATGAAAGCAGTGCCACATAATTTCCTAAAATAGTCTTATTTGGGCTGGAGTCTGGTCCAGAAATATTCTAAAAATGCCTGGATAAACAAAAGAGAGTTTCAGTACTCAAGAATGTCCTCATGCGTAGGAATGATCCCAGTACTGTTTAATTTACTAGCAAAGAAATCTGGTCCAAAAGGTAGGAAACTTGACTAGTAAAGTAATAGGTATGCATGATCAACAAAGAGACTACAGCATTAGTGAAAGGAGTTACTAAAACAGAAAACACAAAACATGTTTTTAAAGTATGTGATGAAAAAGAAGTGGAGAAGCTGAATATTAGCACAACATAAGATGTAAGTTATTTTGAATGGTCATAATTCTGTAGTTAACTCTGACAGTGAAAAAGTGAAAGGGATGGGTCTTGAACATTTCAGACTTAGGTATATAGACAGATATTTAGAAGAAGATGGAAGACAAGATTGTCCTGGGTTCAGCAGTAGCAGTCATTTTTCTCCTTCTGAGTAGTTGGCGCAGTGCTGTGTTTTTGACTCTCAGCCTGAGAACAGCGCTGATAACACCGATGATTTT
Source organism: Lathamus discolor (assembly GCF_037157495.1). NCBI lineage: Eukaryota > Metazoa > Chordata > Aves > Psittaciformes > Psittacidae > Lathamus > Lathamus discolor. The sequence goes on from NC_088885.1 coordinate 26,391,020, forward strand.
AGTTGCTGCTTAGTAATGTTTAGTCTGACCAAGGACTTTCTGAGTTTCATGCTCTGCCAGGGAGGAGGGGAAGCCGGGAGGAAGCAGAAACAGGACACCTGACCCAAACTAACCAAAGAGGTATTCCATACCACAGCATGTCATACCCCCTATATAAACTGGGGGCAGTTACCTGGAAGGGCTAGATCACTGCCAGGGTCAGGCACAGTACCGGTCGGTGAGTGGTGAGCGGTTGTATTCTCTTCCTTTGTTATTACTGTTGGTGGCAGCAGTAGTGGTTTGTGTTATACCTTAGTTACTAAACTGTTCTTATCTCAGCCCGGGGGAGTTACATTCTTTCGATTCTCCTCCCCATCCCTCCCGGAGTGTGTGGGAGGAAGCGGGGGAGGGGTGGGGGAGTGAGAGAGAGACTGTGTGGCTGAGTTTAAACTACGACAAAGATAAAAGAAGAAGATAGAAAGACATAAGGCAGTATTTAGAAAACATAGCTCTTTAGGACACAAAAATATGTTGCAAGTGAATGACACCTTTTCTTCTTAAATGTTAAATTTTCTGTTTGGTTTGAAGATTTGTATTTATTTCCTGCTGTGAACGGCCTTTAGGCTGCCAAAACCCAAATACACAATAAAACTGATTTTTGTAAGTTTTTTTATAACACATATACACTCATAATAAACTTTAAATAAATGGAAAGAAAATCAGAAACATACTAATTGACTACCACCAAAAAAAAATTAGAAAAATACCCCATGCAATTTTTCAGCTATGAGCTAATCACAAATCTCAAATGTATTTTTGTTCACTCCATTAAAACTTCCCATGAATAATTTTATAATACTTTTTTTTTTTTTAAGAAGAAAAATCTGTTTATTGAGTTGACGTTTGAGAAAAGAAAATCAACAGAAAAACTTTTACAGTGGAAACACAAGTGAATATGCATGCAGTTTGTGCTGAAAAGATCAGAAGGATTCTTGGAAATATAGTGAGCCAATATAAGAATATCTGAATAAGTTAGAGTAGCAATCTGACCATAGTATAATGTCTCATCAATGAGACAGTTAGCCTGGTAATGGGTGCTCTCAGAGGGGTTTTGAATACAGTTCTGCATCTGAAGACCCTCTCAATACCATGGATGCCTAAAGTCCTAGGCCAGTCATGCATCATGCAGTAGTCCTCATCTCAACTCTTCAATTTATTCTTCAAAACCAGACATAACATACTGGATCAGAACTATAGTAAGGTAGACACATACTTCCCAGATTAGAGTTTTCCTGCATGTGACCATTTTGACAACAAGCATAAGCTGTTCTCCCTCTTTCGTCTCCCCACATGCACATATTTACATGCAGACCATCTCTCAGATCATAGAGCATGGAAAATTAAAAGATCAGTGTAGACTCAACATTTTTTTTTTTTTTCTTATTTCTGGCATTAGAGAGATATAGTTTTAATGATGTCACTACTAGTGGCAGCATAGGAATTGTATTGGTCTAAGAGGACTAAGAGGATTGGTGAATGAATACAGCAACATGAACCACTGAATTTACTGCCCAGCAATTCCAAGCATTGTTTTTCCCCCACATATATTTATGCCCACACCCCTACGGTTATACATAACTTGTAGGAAAATCTGACCTTACTACCTTTTTTTGATCTGATGCTATGGGTAGAATGGCCCAGAAAAATATCCATTCCTGATGTTTATGCATTACAAGCCTAAAAAATTTCCCAGTGCTGTAACCGCAGTTCTGATCTTATGTGCTGCAGAGGGGTGTATAAAGACTGGAAGACAAAGAAACTCAGAGAAAGCAGGACTCAGGAACTCTGATTTTTTCAAGACAATACAAGATGTTGTCAATGCTCCATCCCTGGTGGTGTTCAAAGCCAAGTTGGACAGAGCCTTGGGTGACAAGGTTTAGTGCAAGGTGTCCCTGTTCACGGTATGGGGGTTGGAACTAGATGATCTTAAGGTCCTTTCCAACCCTAACTACTCTATGATTCTATGATCTGTCAAGTTAGAGCTCGAATAAAAGAGTGACTTGACTGGCATTTGGCAGGATATGATATATGTAGGAGACAGCAGGACACAATGTGAAAAGGAAAGAATGAGAAAACTCAAGATGACTTAGTGGTAGGAAATATTTTGCTTTAAAAGTAGCCTTTATACTGAGGACATCTGAATTTGGCCAGTGTGAGGCCTTTGTCTCACACTGGAAGGATCTCTCCTCAAATACGCAGCTATGTATGAAGGGTAACTTGTACGTTTGGGGATATGGTCAAATGCTGAGCTGCGCTTTCTCTCTTAATAAGGATGTAGGTGAAGTTATCACCCCAAAGTTCATATAGTTACTCTATTCTTCCTATAACTCCTCAGTTGTCCTTCCACAGTTGAGAAAAAAAAAAAGAAACAATATCCTTGCCGTATCCACATACGTTGTTCACCATACACAGAAAAATGTAAAGATAATTAACATGTGAATGATCACTCAGAAATGGAAACAACCTTAATTCATGTCTGCAACAGGGAGACATCAAATTTTCCTACCTTCTTTGAAATAATAAGTCATCATGTGAAAACAGTGCACTGAAGGAATGGGGTTTTAAAATATTTTGGTAATGTTATATTAAAAAGTTGGGGGGGGTTATTTTTTTTTTTTTTTTTGCTAACTTAATTAATTCATAATGTTTATACTTATCAGACCAAACTGGGGAGGAGGCTTTATTGCTCCAGGTGTTGCAGTGAGTGAAGAATATTATATTGGCTGGGCTGTGAACCCTTTCCAACCAGGCTGCAGCTTTCATCCAAGACATTTAGACAATCCCTGTCTCCACAGTCATTCATTTATCTTACAGCTTTATTGTACTGCTGCTATGCTCGTATCAATAAATATTTTTTAAAAGACTTGACAATTTGCAGCTTTTTAAAGGGCTTTGTCTAAAGGAGCTGAATTCTTAGTTCAATTAACGTACTATGAGCTTGGCAAAGAGCACATGAAGGAATAAAGGTAAAAATTTAAAACTGATTTGCTTTACAGTCATCCACTCCAGATTGTCTAAATCAAGTATAACAGCCACCCAGCAAAGTACCCCAGGATTTTCTGTAACCACTTAAGCTATCTGCTGTTTTACTGAAAGTGGGGGCTTTCCCACCTACTCTGTACAAGCAGCTCATCACTGTATTGACAACCTTAGGATCTGCGCCCTTAGTTATAACTGGATTCTATACAAAAGAGAAAAAAAAAAAAAAGGAAAACATAATAGATGCTAGAAACTAAATACTGGAATTTAAATGCAGGCATTCTCATTTAATAGCTAAAGAACAATTCACATGATCGGGGAAAAGAGCTTTTTAACCTCTTAGTGGTCACTTTTGTACTTTGCACAAAGATAGAGTTTATACTTCATAATAAACAACTATATTAATGGTGAAATAATAAAATTAATAATACCATCCATTGAGTCCGCAGACACTTGAACACAAATCCTATGAAGATATGTAGACTCACATTATAAAAATGGTATACCCCTGCCTGTCTGGATTTCTTATAAAGCCAGTTATTTTAACAGCCTTTATCCTCCACAGTGCCTGACTAGAACACTGTGGGGCTAGAGTGCTGACAACATATGAGTACTACAACCAGGTTTCATTCAAAAGCTGACATTTAAAATGGTTACAAAAAAGATACTTGAAATTAAAGGATGACTTTATGTGTTTCTTCCTAAAGCTCTTAATTTCGAGTCTATAAAACTAATCACTAGTACTTCTAAATTACTTTATAAAATTGATTCCTGCCAGTTTCTCACTTTGAGGGCATATAGATTCAGGATATTCAAGAGATGCTTGCAAGAGCTCCTGAAAAGGTAAGTCAGTGACATAAAGCTGTAATAAGTACCGGAATCAAACCCTTGTAGTTTAAAGAATCTTCATGTGAGGTTCAGTCATTACTACTAAGAAATAATTTTTAGTAGTGGCAGACATCAACAAGAAGTGAAATACGATAACTGATTAGTCAAAAGAATGAGCGACAGTATTAAAGCATGTGACAAATATATAAATCTACACCATATGTCACACATTAAGATGAACTGAAGAAACTACATTTTTTGCACATTTGACTGCCCTACAGCACCTTATGCCTATTAATCTTCACCAGGGAGTGGTATAACACCAAATTTTTCAACAAATGCCAAATAAGCCCTTGCTTCATTTTCCAGCAAAATCTCACATTACCACCCTGAATGTAAAGGCTTAAAAATCCCAAAGATATCTAGACTCGAGGAAAAAAACAGTACATACCTTGATGGCAGAATAATTAATTGTATTCAATTTTTGTTTAAATTTTCTTTCCTTATTACCCAAAATCTGTTGAACACAGTCCTGAGGTACATTTTTTGCTTATATCTACATACACCCATTTTTTCTCCATGTAAAATAAAAGGTCTGAACCTGTAATATTACTTCAAAATTTTTAAAAAAGTATTTGAGAAGTAGCAAGAAAAAATAGGAAAATACAAATATTTAGAGTAGAAACAGTTGACCAGTACCAGGCTGTACCCTAGTAGTTTTTGAATTTCTTCCTATTTTAAAAAATATATGAATTAAGAATAGCAATAATTTAGACCAAAGACATTTTTCTAAAGTTTTCTAGAGGAAAATAATAAAACACAATACATATGGAAAAATATAAGACCAACAAAAATCCAGAAGATATAATTTACATTAATTCTTCATTATACTGGAAATATACCAGTATAAAGGAATGATAACAATTGATATGAGTTTGAACAGTGAGGATTAAAGCAAATGCAAGGGTAAATATTCAGAGACCCACAAAACCTAAGGCTCCAGGGACACTGGGGCTGCAAAAGGCATGCCAAGGGGAGCATGGCACTGCACCAATATTGCTCCTTCCACAGCTTTCTCATCTGGGCCACCCATGGTCCTGGGGACCTCAGTCTCATCTTCAAGATGCCATTCAGATTAGGGTTAGGTTTTCTACCTGTGCTAACACTGTTCTCTTCCTGGCTTGTTCCACACTATGATTAAGCATTTGGCAGGATCTTGATCTATATAAGGCACAGCAGATATTCTTACTCATGTAAGTAGCAGTTATATTGCTGATGTGACCAAGAAGAGGTTAAAAGATATGCTCTCTTTTTGATTTTTTTTTTTTAAATAAACTTAACGACTGTATTTATATTGCAGGTCTTGATGTAACACCCTCTCTGGCAAAGACTTCAAAACCATCACACTCCAAATATAAATCTAATTAATAGCCAGATATCCCGATTACTAATAGCCAGATTACAGATATATTCAATAAATAATTTGTAGAAGTAAATTGCTATAAAAATGGAAATGGATGAAGAGGAATTGCAACTTTCAGAAAGCTTCAATTGCTGCTTTTATAGTGTTCATAAATGTTGCAAATGTGAACATTTGTGAACTGAAATATGGATCTGGATTTAGGCAAACCTTCATCTTCCACTCACTGTTCCCTAAAAAACTGCTCCCAGCTACAAGGGAAGTGACATAACCATGCTGCAAAGCAATCAAGATGTCCAAAATTTCTTTTCCTCTGGCCCTACAAACTGCATTCTTGGCTGCATACTAATCCACTTCTAATAGAATGAGGAAACATTTTTCTCTTGCCCCTCTTTTCCAACACTTTTTCAGATAAATAGGAGAGGTGTTTTTAATTCCCTTTGCCTGAGGAAGTCACTGAATGGAGAGCTCTGCTTCAGCTACAATGCTATTTTGTGTACCTGTAATAAGCATCACTGCTGATGGTATTTTTGAGTTGCATTTCATGATAAGTTCAGATACCACCTGAATACTTCAGTATGCACTTTCTGGAACATAGGCAGAGTTTAGGCAATGCTCTGCATATCTGCTGTTCAAAATGCATCTTGTATGAGAATGGGATGCCTGGCTTCCAGGAATAGCGAGCATAGGGAAATGCCAGGACACCTCTGTAGTTCACAAAGGACATTCACGTGTCTCCAGCCTTAGGTAGTTACTTAAACTTGTTAATTCAGGGTTTAGACACCTAAATCCCTGACACGAGTTTTTGGTGTCAAACTAAGTCTGTATCTTACAGGCTTTGTTTACAAATTAAAGACACTTTCAAAAAGAAGGATTTTCACAAGTGGTCAGTGTTGATCTAAATGCTACTGCTGAAGTCCATAGGAAATCTCCTAAGAATATCAATGAAATACAAGCTAGTGAAATGCTGAACACTTCCAGAATCACATGCCAAAGGGGTTTTTTGCACTGTTAATTCTAACGCTTCCCACCATATGTCTTTTACCAGCACCTGAAGATGCGGCTATTTCTCATGTTAAAATATTCATTATTTTTCTACATGATTGCAGGGAGTAAGAAGGTTGAATTCCTACAATCAGTAAACAATGATGGCAACAAAAACATCTTAAAAATCTTACTCCTGTAAACATTTTTCTAACTCTAGGAATACAACAAAAATAAATTGTGTGGCACTTTTTTGGTTGTCGTGTTTTAAACAGTCAGCCATAAATCACTCAATCGCACTCCCACTCACCCTCTTCTTGCCCTCCCCCTACTCCCAGAGAGATGGAGAAGAGAATCAAAAAGAATGCAACTCCCATGGGCTGAGATAAGAACAGTTTAGTAACTAAGGTATAACACAAATCACTGCTGCTACCACCAATGATAATAATGATAAAGGAAATCACAAGGGAAGAGAATACAACACCTCAACACCAGCCGACTGATAACTGCCCCCCCCCCACCCAACCGTGCACTGACTGATACCTCGTCCAACCCCACGGTCTTTAGCCCTTTCAGGTAACTCTCCGTTACATCCTGAGCATGACGAGCTGTGGTATGGAATACCTCTTTGGTCAGTTTGGGTCAGGTGTCCTGTCTCTGCTTCCTCCCGGCCTCCCCTCCTCCCAGGCAGAGCATGAGGCTCAGAAAGTCCTTGGTCAGACTAAAACACTTGTGTTATCAGCTCTGTTCCCAGGCCGAAAGTCAAAACACAGTGCTGCACCAGCTACTAAGAAGGAGAAAAATGACTGCTACTGCTAAACCCAGGACATTGGTGTTTTACAGCAGAAAAACATCGGTAGTGTCAAATAACAAGAGAACTTCAGAATATGAAACATGAACCCTAACAATAATGGAGATGCATGCTAGTATTGCAGGTCGCATGCTGGAGGCTTTGCAGAGCCTACTATATTCACTATAAAACCGACTGGTGACAGAAACAGTCTCTTTCCTGTACTGTTGACATTTCCTTTTCATTTGTGTGTTTGTATAGGTATTGACCACATCATTCAAACACAGACTTCATGTTCGTGATCAAGGAGATGAAATTTTAATACTACCTTTACCTGACAAAGTAGAAGTTAATACTGAGGTTGAACCACCTCTCCGCAAGACAAACTCTCATTAACTTTAGTGATTACTAACTTCTATATCAAACTCCCAACAATTTCACTTGCTAAAAGCATTAGGAGTATTTTATGGGAAAAGTGAACTACTCCAGTGTGAACATGTTTTTGGCTTATGCAACACTTAAGACAATAAAATTCTGACCGTGACTGAAGCCTCTACATGACAATGACACCAGATATAACAACTTCAAATTATATGCAAATATGGATTTTATAACTAGCCTGTAGAAAAGAATGCCAGGGGAGACCTTATAATAATCTTCCAATAAGTAAAGGGCGCCTACAAGAAATCTGGAGGACTTTTTACAAGGGCACGTAGCAATAGGACAAGGGGAATTGTTTTAAACTAAAAGAGGGTAGATTTAGATTAGAAATTGGGAATAAATTATTCATTATAAGGATGGTGAGACATTGGAAAAGGTTGCCCAGAGAACCTGTGGATGCCCAATCCCTTGAAGTGTTGAAGGCCAGGTTGAATGGGGCTTTGAGCAACCTGGTCTAGTGGAAAGTGTCCCTGCCCACGGTAGGGGGCTTGGACCTACATGATCTTTAAGGCCCCTTCCAACCCAAACCATTCCATGATTCTACAAAATACTAGATCAGACACCAGATCCAGAGTTCATTCGAACATTTTTTAGTTGAAATGTGGATCCAAATATTACATCTTGTGTACACTCAAACTCAGAATTTATGAATATAGGAAATTCTGAGTGTTCATCCAGATTTTACTGCAGTTCACTAATTCCCTCTAACAACCTGCCATATATTAGTTTTTTTGATGCCACTGGCACATAAAAGAAATTGTGAACCAGAATCCTCAACTAGTTGTTAATCCAGTTTTAAAAAGCTACCTAAGACTTTGGAAGCATCAAATGGTTTACAGCTCATATGAGAATGCAAGGTTCTTTCCTCTTCACTTAAGTATTCCAGTTCAGAATGTCTCTCTCCCTCCAGAAACAGGAAAAAAGACACCATTACTACAGCCTATTCTTTCTTACAAATAATCTTCTTGAAAAGGAATTATGGAGAAAACAGGCTTTGACTGGTTCAGATTTAGTTTGAAAAATATTGTCATAAAATAAGGGCAGAAGCAACTGCTACTGAGGACAATGTGTTGCCAACATGCTGACCCATAATTTTAAAGATCTACAGAATAAAAGAAAATGTAACCAAGGCTTGAACAAGATTAGCACAAAATAAGGAACATGGACAATTAAGAGGACAGGCATTTCCTCCCTAGAGTCATAAGAATTTAAAATTCCACAAAAACGTCTTTTTTGAGACTGTTAACAATTCTGCTTTACTTTGTAGTTAGTTGTTTCTGAGGTGATAAATGTTGGTATCATAAAATATTTCTTACAGGATACAATGAACAAAGACGACATAGGCTCTGCCAGTAAAATAGAATCTCTAATATTAAAAAGTAAAAAATCACTTCAGATACTGAGAATATACTGTAAAATAGATATTCCAACATAATTTAATTGATCATAAAGAAAATGTAAACTTTTATAACAGTGCAGTTAACAGATGACAAAATCAGAATATCTATTCTATGGAAGTATGCATATTAAAAGTATGTGCACATATATTTGTACTATTAGAACCTCAACATTTTTCCAAACTTTTATGGCTTTGAACTAAAAAAAGAAAAAAAAAAAAGGAAATTAAAATCACTTGGCTTCATGGCAATTGTCCTGGCATAATTGTCCTGGCATTTTAGATGGCATAAAGTTAATTTTCTTCCTAGAAGCTTGTATGGTGCTGCGTTTTGTATTTAGTGTGAGAATAATTTTGACAACACACCAATGTTTTAGTGGTTGCTCAGTAGCTCTTACGCTGATCAAGGACTGTTCAGTCTCATGCTCTGCCAGTGAGGAGAGACACAAGAAGTCAGGAGGAAGCAGAGACAGAGCACCTGACCCAAACTAGCCAAAGGGGTATTCCATACCACAGAACATCATGTTCAGTGTATAAACTGGGAGGAGCTGGCCAGGAGGGTGGTAAGCAATTGTATTGTGCATGACTTGTGTTTCTTGGGGTTTACTCCTCTTCCTCTTTTTCCTTTTCTTTACAATTATTATTATTACAATATTGAACCGCATTTCAATTATGAAACTGTTCTTATCTCAACCCATGAGTTTTACTTTTTTTTTTCTGATTCTCCTCCCCATCCTGCTGGGGGCAGGGAAGTGAGCAAGCGGTTATGTGGTACTTAGTTGCTGGCTGTGGTTAAACCATGACAGCGCTGAAAGATAACTTTTTAATTCTGACAATTTATCTTGCAACCGAATAACATAAAATGTCATAGCAAATATATTGAAATGAATAAGTACTCTGAAAAGTTACAATGTTCTGTCAAAGAAGGCCAGCTAGAACATTTTAACTTTACTGAAATTATTTCAGTGTTATTAAAAAAAAATTTAAATCTAGCTGATTAATTTCAATAAGGTGCTGTTCCTCAATGAAAACAATATTATCCCAGGGCATTTTATAAGATTTCAGATGTTTTTTTTCATGTCTCTGATGCAAATGAGCATTTGCCATTAAGAACACAAAATGGGAAAGCACGCAAAACTGTTTCATATTGGCCCAGCTTTGCTTCCATGGAAGGAAAGGAGGTGTGAAGAGTAAGTTGACAGACACGTCACAAGCTGTATACATGCGTACTGCATCGAGCGGTGTCACAGTGGAGTGATGGTGAATTTACTTTTACTTCAGACCACACCCAATTATATATTATTTTTCCCAGTTTCAAAATATAAGCCAGAGAACAATAAGAACACCTAGGATAAGATCCTGCTTGTCACTCTGTTGTCTGTATAAATTACACATAGAAGAGCTTCTCAAATTTATCTTGCCTTTTAAGAACATCCCACCATAAAAATATTTTGCAACTAGCACTGAATTAAATCCATTGTACTTTCCTGTGACACTGATGAAGGAATTGTATGCTATGTTTTCATAACAAACACATCATTAGCGTACATACATTTAGGCTGATTATTTAATTCAGCACAGGGAACATTAGGGTTAGAATGATACAAAAGCACAAATCACACTTGATGTTTCCCAAATACCAAGCTTTGTGTGATCTAATCAAGATTTCATCAAATGTTTTATTAAACTCAGTCACGCGAGCCTTGCTGAAGCCAGATGATCTCTTATTATCAACTAGCAGTAAATTACATTCATTTTTGAACTGAATTTCAATTAACCCTTCCTAAAATACTTGGAAGCTAGAAGGGGGTCAGCTTGTAAAAATACAAAATTGCTACTGTGTTTTTCCCTAGAAATTAAACGATGAGCAGAGGAAAGCGGGGTTATAAATGCTACTGATCACAAAAAAGATGTAGATTATGATACTAACAAAATGTGTCATGATCGTTAATGACCAAAAGGAATTCTCTTTGATTTACAAGTTAATCCTCATTTTTATTACAAATACTATTACAACTAGAGAGGTGAGGCACTGGAACAGGTTGCCTGAGGAAGCTGTGAATGCTCAATCCCTGGCAGTGTTTAAGGCCAGGTTGGAGAGAGCCTTGAGCAACCTGATCTAGTGGGAAGTGTCCCTGCCCACAGCAGGGGAGTTGAAAATAGATGATCTTAAGATCCTTTCTAACCTTAACCACTCTATAATTCTATGATTCTAGAAACAAAGGATACCCAGTAGAGAGCAAGGAGCAGCAGAAAGAATCTTACACACATGACCCCAACCTCTTACACAACCCCTTGCTCAAAGTAATTGGGATTAATGCATGGTAAAAACAAGCTGACAGAAGAAATGGGGCAGGAAAAGGAGACAGGATAGGTGCTCAGCTCAAGCTGAGTGTAGGAAAGGGGAAAAAATGTGTTTAATAGTTTATGGGTTTTTTTCTCAATTAAATGTTAGTGATTAGAAATTTATATTAACTGGCAATGTATTAAACAAAGTGTAAGTACTCTGAGCCAAGACTGCTTTTTCTGCAATGCATCTGTAACAACTTATTTCTATGGGAGTTTCACTGTCAATCAGGCAATAAGATTCATCAAAAGAAGGAAATAAAACTGTATTATGAGCCTGATTATCACTATTACTCCCCCACTGGAAGAAGTCTGATATACAACTAGAGAGATGTTGAGTTGCTGAAGCAGGTCCAGAGAAGGGCAAAGTGGCTGTTTAAGGGCCTAGAGCAGAAATCTGACAAGGAATGGCTGAGGGAGCAGAGACTGTTTATCCTGGAGAAGACAAGGTTCAGGGGGGACCTTATAGCTCTCTACAACTACCTGAAAAGAGGGTGGAGCAAGGAGGTGGTTGACATCTTCTCCCAGGTAACAAATGATAGGACAAGAAGTAATGGCCTCAAGCTGTGCCAGGGAAGGTTTAGACTGGATATTAGGATAAATTTCTTCACTGAAAGAGTGGTCAAATTTTGGAACAGGCTTCCAAGGGAAGTGATGGAATCACCATCCCTGGACGTGTTCAAAAACCATGCAGATGAGGCCCTTACTGACATGGTTTAGTGGTTGGTGTTCTTAAAGTCTGTTAGACTCGATAATCTTAAAGGTCTTTTCCAACCTAGTTGATTCTATGATTCTATTTTTAAAATATATTCTTATGTGAAATTTATGGCCCTGATAACCATAGTAAATGTTGAGGACTGCTTCCTTCTCATTAGTTTTGTTTACATTTTGTTGCAATTGGCTTACATTTTTACAGCTGGTAAACTTGGTAGTATACCTTGCTTCTTGTGTATCAAAATGTTTTGTACAAAGCATTGTGTAATGTGAGCACTGTATTTAAACACTTCACTGCAAATTGGACATTTAAACTGGACACTTACTTGGAAATTGAGTGTAAGGTATGAAAAAGAAAGAAATGGATGAGTTAAAATAATATTATTAATGAGTAACTGATGGGCCACATAGGCTTTTCTATCAGAGTACACTAAATATTTCAGGTAGTGAAAATATAGTAGACATTGACCCTTGCTGCGATATAACAACTTTTAGATTCCATTATATTATACCACTTCCTACTCTAGAGATCTTTCTCAGATTGATACCTCAGTAGGTTGAGACCTCAGCTTCTGTAATGATCTAATAGAGAAATTACAGCAAATTGACAGTAAAATGGCAAGGAAATAATCATTAACTATGAAGGACGTGAGGACCATGCAGTTTCCTTCAATACTGATTAAAACAACCTAAATTTATCAGGGCATTTTATCATAAAACTTCTTTCTCTTTTAAAACACAAATAGTCTGATTAGACAACCACATGAAGAAAGTGATGCATAATTTACTCTCTGATAAAATTTACTAAGAGTAAAATATACTGGAATTTCTAGTGCCACAATTTTGCCTATATTGTCTTAACAATTACTACTTTCTCAGCAAAGACTGGTGACAGGATCCTAAAACACCAGTGACCAAACCTTCCAAAGTTAAAAGGAAGGATCTGGAAGTTCTGAAAAAGAATAAGAGTTTTTTGCTGTTTGGAAATGCTCAAAACCTTGAAACATTAACTGAGAATTTCTTTGTGGATAGCTAGTATCAGTCTATTACTTTTCTTAATGTAAGATATGACTTGAAGATGCTCTCATTTCTGTCTTTAAGAATTTCTCTCTTTAAGAATTTCTCACTATTTTCAACTAAAACATCAGAAGACTAAATGTAGAATAACCTCAAATTGGGATGTTGTAATGAATATTGTCTGTTTCTTTGTAAAAATAAAAATCCAATTTATACACACCCAATGGTCAGAATGATTTGGGTTGGAAGAGACTTTTTAAAGATCATCTAGTTCAACCCCTTCTCATGGGCAGGGATACCTTCCATTAGGCCAGGTTGCTCGAACCCCCTTTGAACACTGCCAGGGATGGGAGAGCGACAGCTTCTCTGGGCTACCTGTTCCAGGGTGTCACCACCCTCATAGTCAAGAATTTCTTCCTTATAGCTAATCTAAATATATCCTTTTTCAGTTTAAAACCATTACACTTTGTCCCATCATTATAGGCCCTGGTACATAGTCTTCCACCAGCTTTACTACAAGCCCCCTTTTAAGTATTAAAAGGCCACAATAAGGTCTTCCCAAGCCTCCTCTTCTCCAGGCTGAACCTAGAAATTACATAGAAAGTCTGTCCTTGTGCAACAGACTTGTTTGAAAGATTATTTTCTTCTGGATTTTTGTTGTTATAAATTTGCTTAAATGTTACTAACGGGAAAAATACTATCAACATCTTGTCTTTTTTATTCCTTCAGAGATTAAATATAGGAGTCAAGAGGTAATGAGTTAAATCAGTAGGTATAAGTTAGTTTATGGTTCTTCCCAGATGGCAGGAATACTTCTAGATGTTATAATAAAGTCACAAACACTGACTGCAAGCCTGTAGTGACAGGGTGAGTTCTTCAATGATAATTTAACTGATGTGAAAAAGGTAATTCTCTGAGGACAGATGATTTCTATATAGTTAAGTGCATTGGTAGCGCTTCCACAGAGATAGGGATGTAGGAAACACAGCTGGAAATGAAGAAAAGCAGGCCATTCAGTGCACTTGATACTGAAACAGACGGTGCAAGGGCTTATACCCTGTGTAGGCCCTCAGAACACGTCTGGGTACAAATGTTTTCGAAAGAAGTTAAAAAACAACCCCACTCTCCACAAAGAACTGAAAATTCTTAGATTTCCTATGTTCAGTGGCAGCCAAGTTCAGCCTGTTTTATCATTAGAGGACAAGGTTTATAGAGCAAGTCTCACCTGAAGGTTGAGACCCACCTGCTACTCAGCACAAGTCCTGTGCTATGGGGGTTCCTTTCATTTGTTTTTACCAGCAAATCTGAGCAAAAATGTAAAGATAACACATCACTTCTGGCAAGGGCAGGTGGCTGTAGGTTTTGGATATAAGCTGCTATTTGTGGCTAAGTGAAAAAGAATTAGTTCTGTTTGCTTGACAACATGAGAGTTTCCATGTCTTCTATGTTTCTGAATTCCATACCTTCAGTTTGAATTTGTGAAACATGGGACTGCTTTACAAAATAAAAGTATGTTTTTTTCCAGGCACAGCCACATAGGCATATGTGTAACTATATGAATTGTTCAATCCAATAAACCTTTTCAGTTCAGCCTAACAAAAACTCAGTGATAACATTTAAGTTTCAAAACAAGAAGGTGGAGAGATGATAATCTCTCTTTTGAAGAATTCTCTTTTGAAGAATTAAACACTATTTGTGTTAGCTTCTTTCAACTGCATGCATAAATATTTAAAAGGTTTCAGACTTACATTTAATATTATACATTTTTCATCCTATTAGACTAAGGAAAAAGAGAATCAGATTCAGGACAGAATTAAACAGAAAATGTTTCATGGTAATTTCATAAAACTATGAACCAACTAAGTTGGTTCTAGAGCTCCCATTTCTGAAGAGAAGCTTCATTTATGTGAAGTATGGGACTTATCTGAAGTGATTCTGACATGCTCTGAAGTGCTGCAGATGCTATACATGCTTCAGTAAATAACATGCAAACAACACTGATTAAGATCATTTTGGCCATTTTGATTCTTTTTCAGTGTTGATTTTCAATATGTTATAATTCCTTTTGTGATTTATATAACCTTGACATGATGACAAGACAGTTTCAATCATACACTTTTTTTGAGGCCACAGAAAATTTGACAAGAAAATGTGTAGGTTTTTAGTTAGTTGCTGTTAACAGAAAAATCTACTTTGAAAGGGTCACTTTGAGATATAAATCTATGAGGTGTATGAGATCACAGATTTATTTTACTTCATTTAATTGAATCACATCTGTGGAAACAGCAAATTAAGTCATGATGAGGCCAAGCACCCTGAGGAGTCAGAGAGAAGGATGGTTATTAAGCAAGGAGCAGTTAGGAAGCAATCATGCTGCTCTCTCTTTCCGTCCATATGAAGCATTTCAGACTGGCTCTGGAGTAATCTCGTCATACCAGTGGCTGAAGTAACCATCAGCATACTGAAGCAACCTCTGTTTAAACACTAAGATTAGGTTCCAAGTGAATCCTTTCAATGAAGACTGCCACACTGAAATGCAGTCTTAAATTTACATCTTTTCTTCGGTACTGTTCTTGGACATGACAAACAAAATTGCTTTTCACTTCTAAACCAAATAAAACCTTTTAAGAATGACAAAACTATTGAGTGAGCTATATGTAGGTCTGATCCTGATACCATTGATATCAGCAGGAGCTTGGCAATTTAATTTCAGTGGGAAGATCAGATTGATTAATGGACATTAATAAAAATATGCTGGTATTACTATGTTTAAATATCAAGCAAGTAATCTGTTTCAGTGATAAATCCTAAGGAAACCTAAGCACTTAGGTAAGTGCTCCATAATTTCAAGTCCTGTATTTGTTCAATGACATGGTTTTTTTCTTTGTTTAGTCAGAACAGAAGATTACGGAAATAATTCCATTGTTTCAAAAGAAAGAACTAGATAAAGAGACACCTTACTTCCTCATTAAATTCAACAGGAACTTGTTCTGTGAGTAGGTGTACATAAGGAGAAAGTAAAAGAGAAAGCAAAATCCTAGTGTTTTATTTGGAAGAAAGACCTAGAAAGAAAACAGCATCCTTTTGTATAGACAAGAAAGTTTTTTCTAATTGATGAATGAAGTTTTGTCTGAGAAGTCCATCCTTTTTACAGAAAGGCATTCTTTGGATTATCTTAATTGTAAGCACAGTCTTTATCCCAACACATGATCCCACCCACTTCAGGCAGCCAAGTTTACAATTTCATTTCCAAATACGACCCAAGGAGAGAGGTCATAAAAATACTTCCTAGATGTGTTGATACCCTCTGACATACACTGGCTGCCTAATCTTCTTTCAACAGAGCTGAACAGTTCATAACTCTGGTTTACCTGGGTACTTTAGTCCAGAGACAATTGCACTGCCAAAACTCCACAGTGCAGTCAGGCTATACCATGAAATCTGGCTGAGAGAGTCTTGGAAACTGGTTTGTGGAAGATAGGAAGATGTTGCCTTTACTGGAGTAATTTAAATTTCCAGAAAAGTAGCAAAGTCTATGATTTTTTTTTTTTTCATGTGTTTCAGTTATAATTACTGGAAAGTGGTGCTAGCCTTGATATGTTGTAGTATTTGTTTATTTGGTATTTTTGGCTGTGTGAAAGTTTATCCTACAACATTTATTTTGTTGCATCACACACTTTGAATTTAAAATTCTGCAGAAAGATCCATAGTGGACTGTGCTTCCTCCTACCCCACCCACCTAATTCCTAAAGCACATAAACACTTGTCTCTTTGTGGCTCTTGCACCTTTTAGAATCTCACATTTACTTGATGATGAGTTCAAAGGCAAGAGATGCTACTTTTCTGAGCTAGATCCTCAGTAGTTTCGAACAAACTTGGTTCAAGCCAGTACATTTACATCAAGCACGCTAAATGATGATCTGGCCTATAGCTGGTGAATGTTAGGCTATACATAATTAATACCATTCAAAAGAGCCCCTACATACTTGATTTTTCTAGATCATTTTAAAATAGGATGAGTAAAGCTGAAAATAAGGGGATGAGCACTGCTGTAATACTGATGGCAGAAGATTACAGGAATATGAATTGCTATTTCCCTTCATTCGACCCATCTTTTTCCATTTCATCAGGCACTACAGGAAAGAGGCACAGGACGTGGTAACACCAATGTGCCATGCCAACAGTCTGGAGAACTGCGTAAGCTGGCTAAGGTTTAACGACATCTGCTATACTTAAGGATGCACTTCAGCAGCAGCAGGAGGGAATTGCCATATTGTTCCCTATTTGAGAGTGAAGAAATCTGCAACAAAATTTCTAAGGTTGGGATTATGATGACTGGAAATGTGTGTGTAAGCACTGAAAATGAAATATAAAACAAGAGCGTTGATAACACAGGACACTGTTTCCAGAACACCATTACCAGCAGTAAAATTAAGGAATGTATTATGTCAGGACTAAAAGGCTTCCATTCGAAACATCAAAGCAGAGGTGACTGTCAGTGAAGATCATGAAGATGACAGCAATATTATCAGTTTATCACATATACCATTTTTCCTGTTATCTGCTCAGGAGAGCAAACTGCAAACATGTATTTCAAGCATATATGCCATAAAAGGAAAAAAAAGACCCAGACAGCAGGCAAGCAATGTGGCCTAAGTCTATGGAGACTGAAGTAAGCAAGATTCAGAGCCATATTACAACTCTAACAGCTGATAAACTACTAAAGATTATAAAATATCTGGTTTGTCATTGCCAGTCAAGAGGACCCAGTGCTGTTGTGAGGTCTCAACAGCCAAGTCTCTTCTGTGGTCACACAGACATGACCCTGGCCAGACCAGCTGGATACACACATCCTGTTGCTTGCAAAAATATGAACGCATAAAATTAACTTGCATAAGGGCTTTGTAAAGAAGGACCACCTTCCCCTTCCATAAGGTCTCTAGTTTTATAGTGGTAGTTTCATAGAATCATAGAATCAACTAGGTTAGAAAAGACCTTTAAGATCATTGAGCCCAACTGTTACCCCAGGACTACCAAGCCCACCACTAAATCATGTTACTAAGGCAAACATATCTCCCATCATGACTCCCCCTCCTGATCTCCAGTCACAGCCACCCTCCATCTGCCCCCCCAGTGGCCCCACACTATACAGCTGCTGCCCCAATCCCTCATGGCCACCCCTCACCTCCCCTTAAGATCTCCCCTCATAGCCATCTCTTACGTCCCACGGCTGCCCCTTCTCTCACCTCATGATCTCCCTCACAACTGCCTCATCACCCCCTTCATGATCTTCCCTCATGGCTGCCCCTGCTCTTCCCTTACGATCTCCCCTCAAGCCCAATGTCTACTTCTCCTGTTCCCTCACTCCCCAGTCTTGACTGCCCCACCTCTCCCCTTACGATTTCCCCTCATGGCTGCCCCTCCTTTCCTCTCACAATTCCCCCTCATGACTGTCCCACCTCTCCTGTCACAATCTTCCCTCATGGCTACCCCTGCTCTACCCTTATGATCTCCCCTCATGTCTCATGGCTGTGTCTCCTATCCCCTCATGATCCCCACTCATGACTGCCCCCCCCCCCTCCATGATCTCCCCTCATGGTTGCCCCTGTTCTCCCCTCACGATCTCCCCTCACCCCTCTGTTCTGCTAACAGCCAGGGTATGCCACAGTGACCACACACTAGCTGCATAATACGCAGAGTTTATTAAACAAGCACACAAAAGCCAATAAGCACACTGAAAGCAAGCACACTAATGTGAATAAGGCAAATATCTCTTTCTGTATAAAGTAAGTACAATAAGGCAAATCAGAGTTACAAGATTATAAGTCAAGTACCAAAGAAAGTTAGCAATGCATTAGATCATGATTGTATAGAGAGAATAGAGATTAAGAAGAAATCATCACCAATTACCACTGAATCATAATCGAGGCCCACATTTCCGCCTGGGAAGCCCTGTTGCAGTCAATGCCTGGAGTCTCAGGTAATTGGGAAATTTCCTATGTGGTGCATCCACCCATAGGTGAGGCTTCTCGCATGGCCACAAGATTTTACACCCTTATCAAAACAACCAGCTTTATGACAGATATCTAATCGAGGATGTAGGGAGGCAATTAGGACAGCTAAGGCCTCCTTGGAACTTAATCTTGCTAGTCGGGTTAAGGACAATAGAAAGGGCTTCTTCAAATCCATAGCAAATAAAACTAACACAAGAGGCAATATAGGCCCACTGCTGAACGAAGTGGGTGCCCTGGAGACAGAGGATATAAAGAAGGCAGAGGTGCTGAATGCCTTCTTTGCCTCTGTCTTTACTCCTGCAGACTCTCCCCGAGGGCCCCAGATTTCTATAGCCCCAGAAGGAGTCAGGACAAAGGAGGAGTTTGCTTTGGTAGATGAGGATTGGGTTAGGGATCAGCTATGCAATCTGGACATCTGTAAATCGATGGGTCCAGATGGAATGCACCCACGGGTGCTGAGGGAGCTGGCAGAGGTCATTGCTAGGCCACTTTCCATCATCTTTGGTAAGTCGTGGGAAACGGGAGAGGTGCCTGAGGATTGGCGGATGGCAAAGGTCACACAAGTCTATAAGAAGGGCAAGAAGGAGGACCCGGGTAATTATAGACCGGTCAGCCTTACCTCCATCCCTGGAAAGGTGATGGAACAACTTATTCTTGACTCCATCTCTAGGCATATCAAGGATGAGGGGGTCATTAAGAACAGCCAACATGGTTTTATGAGGGGGAAGTCATGTATGACCAACCTTATAGCCTTCTATGAGGAAGTGACTAGGTGGAGGGATGATGGTAGAGCGGTAGATGTAGTTTTTCTTGATTTCAGTAAGGCATTTGATACTGTCTCCCACAGCATCCTCATAGATAAGCTAAGGAAGTGTGGGCTTGACGATCAAGTAGTGAGGTGGATCAAGAACTGGTTGAAAGGAAGAAGGCAGAGAGTTGTGGTCAATGGCGCAGAATCTAGCTGGAGGTCTGTGACTAGTGGAGTCCCTCAGGGGTCGGTGCTGGGACCGGTGCTGTTTAATATTTTCATCAATGACCTGGATGAGGGAACTGAGTGCACCCTCAGCAAGTCTGCTGATGACACAAAACTGGGAGGAGTGGCTGACACACCAGAAGGCTGCGCTGCCATTCAGCGAGACCTGGACAGGCTGGAGAGTTGGGCGGGGAGAAACTTGATGAAATTTAACAAGGGCAAGTGTAGAGTCTTGCATCTGGGGAAGAATAACCCCATGTACCAGTACAGGTTGGGGGGTGACCTGCTGGAAAGTAGCGAAGGGGAAAGGGACCTGGGGGTCCTGGTGGATAGGAGGATGACCATGAGCCAGCAATGTGCTCTTGTGGCCAAGAAGGCAAATGGCATCTTAGGGTGCATTAGAAAGGGTGTGGTTAGTAGGTCAAGAGAGGTTCTCCTCCCCCTCTACTCAGCCTTGGTGAGGCCGCATCTGGAATATTGCGTCCAGTTCTGGGCCCCTTTGTTCAAGAAGGACAGGGAATTGCTTGAAAGAGTCCAGCGCAGAGCCACAAAGATGATTAGGGGAGTGGAACATCTCCCTTATGAGGAGAGGCTGAGGGAGCTGGGTCTCTTTAGCTTGGAGAAGAGGAGACTGAGGGGTGACCTCATCAATGTTTACAAATATGTAAAGGGTGGGTGTCAGGATGATGGAGCTAGGCTTTTTTCAGTGATATCCAGTGATAGGACAAGGGGCAATGGGTGTAAACTGGAGCATAGGAAGTTCCATGTTAACATCAGGAAGAACTTTTTTACTGTGAGAGTGACAGAGCACTGGAACAGGTTGCCCAGGGGGATTGTGGAGTCTCCTGCATTGGAGATATTCATGGCCCGCCTGGACAAGTTCCTGTGTGATGTACTGTAGGTTACCCTGCTCTTGTGGGGGGGTTGGACTAGATGATCTTTTGAGGTCCCTTCCAACCCTTGGGATTCTGTGATTCTGTTTACTCACGCATACAGTTTCTCGTGATCTCACCATTGTCCACTCTGACAGCGTTGGCCAGGCACCCCAGGGCAGCCAAGTATGAAGGTCATAGAACATCTGCACACCTGTTTTCCTGCCTCTTTCCGACAGTCACAATGAACACAAACATATATACTCTGCTAAATACATTGTGGCAAACAACATCCTTTGTTATGGTTCTCAGTCATGAAAGGGAATCAACTCCCAGCTAGGTTCCCATCCATTACACCCTCATGGCTGCCCCTCTTCCCCTCCCGCTGACCGATGTCCATGACTGTCAAGAAAGCCAACAGCATCCTGGTCTGTATCAGAAATAATGAGGCCAGCAGAGCCAGGGCAGTGATCATCCCCCTGTATTCGGCACTGATGAGGCTGCACCTCAAATACTATGCTCAATTCTGGTCCCTCACTACAAGAAACACATTGAGGTGCTGCAGTGGGTCCAGAGAAGAACAACATCGCTGGTGAAGGGTCTGGAGCACAAGTCTTATGAGGAGTGGCTGAGGGATCTGGGGTTGTTCAGCCTGAAGAAAAGGAGGCTGAGGGGGAAACCCTATTGCTCTCTACAACTACCTGAAAGGAGGTTGTAGTGAGGTGGGTGTCAGTCTCTCTCAAGTAGCAAGCAATAGGACAGGAGGAAATGACCTCAAGTTGTGCCCGGGGAGGTTTAGATTGTATATTAGAGGAAACTTCTTTACCAAATCAGTTGTCAAACATTGAAAGAAGCTGCCTAGAGAAGTGGTTGAGTCACCATCCTGGAGATATGTGTAGATATGGTGCTTAGGGATGTGGTTTAGAGGTGGGCTTGGCAGTGTTGGGTTAATGGTTGGACTCAGTAATTTTAAGGATCTTTTCCAATCTAAATGATTCTGTTATTTTTATTACAGTGCAATCCTGCAGGAACCTTATGAAAGTGCTTGTTGTGAAAATCATCTTGGTACCAAATTTATGTACAGTCCAGTCTAGCAAACTACAGTCAAGCCAGTTAATTAGAGTCACAAGATCTTCCCTCAACACACACACAAAAAAAAAAAAAAAAAAAGCTCTTATGGATCAGAAATAAACGATTGCATGCAGCATTCTCCCCAGTCTTCATTTTCTTTTTCCAAACAGCAAAGGCCCTAAACAACTAGATATTTCAGAAGTGCTGCTTCCTTCCACTTGCATGCATTGGCAAAACCTTAACATAATGCTATTTAGTATGCATTTACTATGCTAAAACACTGAAGTTAATCAAAAGTTAATATTTTTTTCTTTGGTTAATTAAAAAAAAAAAAACCCACATGCAGAGGAAGTTGAACCAGAAGATGCACTCAGAGCACACTTCATGTTATCCAGCTGCTAATGGGCACTTACTTAATGTAACAAACTGCAGCTAGTTTGAAGTAAAAATCGTGCATACTATAGCCATTGGTACTCCGGCACAAGATGTACCTATCCCTAACAGGTACCAATACTACTTAACAAAGACAGTGCCAAACAGCCTTTTCTTTTTCTGACAGGATAGAGAACATCTAGATGTGTTCTGGTTTCTCCACTTTGACTACTTTTGCCTCAGCTTCCTGCTTGTAGACAGGAAAAATTCATTCTCATGGGCTCTCTGCACCAATTTCCGGCCATGAAAACCCCATTGCATCAATAGCCTGGTACCGGAAATCCTTAGCCAAAGCATTGACAGCTTTGCATCGGGTGCAGGAGCCAGGTGAGGACATGCCACCAAGGCAGCCTCTCCAAGTCCCGTCTTCAAGAAGGGCCCAGCCCAGCTCCCTATACTCAAAGCTGGCTCTCGCACAGCGCTCAAGCACACCCCTTATACACATTAACAGTTGACGACAAGGTATATAGACTGCACAGCCTCTTTGTGCTTTCCTGTGTAAGACCATATACAATTCTTAGAAACTGACAGGTTTTTGGGGAGAGGTTGGAATTATGTTTTAACTTGAATTCATTTCCCTTACAAATTAGGTAAAAAAAAAAAAAACCAACCGAACAAACAAAAAAAACCCACAAAGAAAAAAAAAAAGAAAAAGAAAAAAAAACAAACTCTATGTCTAAAGTGTTCTTCCTTTTCCTCAATAGAAAATGAAAACTATATTTGCTCTTAAGACGCAAAGCCACCACCATCCCCAAAATCCACTCTTTGAAGAACGAAAGCGTTGTTTTCCAATATACTGTCTGTGTAACGGCAAGGCTCCCACTTCTGCCACTTTCTTTCCTCTTGAAACAGTGTCGTTATGAAGCCATCTCTGCCCAAACGCCCAGGCTCGCCAACGCTGCACTCCCCCTCTCCTGCTACCCCCGGCATAGGGCTGTACCGGGCTCACCCGCTGCCCTGTGAGGTGGGAAAGCATGAACCGCCAGCCTGCCAAAGGTACCCGGACCGGGCAGGTGGTCGCCCTGAGGGGTGGCAATGGCTGCACACAGCAGGGAGCAAACGAAGAGCGCTGGCTGAGCCGCGCCTGTGGAGAGGCCGGACACGCGGCGTCCCATTGAGGCGGACACGGCTGCAGCCGCGCTCTCAGGAGGAGGCTCCGCGCTGCGGGAGGGCGGCCCTGGGCGGCGGCGGCCCGCGCCGGGGCAGAGGAGCGGAAGGACGCAGCGACCGGCGGAGGGCGGGGAGCGAGCTTCACAGACACCGCGGCACCGACACTCCAGCCTGCGCCGCCCGCCCTCGCCTTACCGGAGGGGTTAGGGGAAGGAAGTGTAACCTGGGGCGGGGACGAGGGGAGGTGTGTGGGGGTGTTTGGCGTTGAGCCTCAGGAAGGGGAGGAAAAAGGCGTTTTCCTCAATACCGGAGTCCGGGAATTAAAAGTTTCTATTAATAGGCAGGAAACTAAAGGGGTGGAAGGTCTGAAGTCGAGGAAGTTTGCCTGTGGCAGTAACTGGTGGAAAACGGGAGTGCTGCCCGCCGGAGGCTGGAGCTGAGTCTGGAACTTGGCAGCACCAGCGCGGTGGTCGGGTGTGAAGCGCTGCCGTGGGTGCCCGGGGCTCACCATGAGCTGCCGGCCGCTTTCAGCCGTGGCCGCTCAGCAGATCCGGGTCGCGGAGTGCGGGCTGGCTGACAGGCTTCATTAGAGCTACGCGCTGCTAACGGAGGCGGCAGCTGGCGCTCGGCGGCGCCCAGGGTATCGCCCAACAGCTGCAGACGCGACCCCAGCGGCGGGGCAGCGGGCGGCGAGCTGGAAGTGCCCGCCATGGCGGGGAAGCCGCCCCTCGGTTGCAGAACACGAGGTCTCGTCGCAAACGCTGTGTTGAAAGTCTCGTAAGCGTCTGGGGTTCGCGTTTTGCAGGAAGAGGGGAGGTTAGTGAGTGGTGCTTATGCAAACTGTGGTGACATTAAGTGCCACAGTATAGTTTCCAGAGACAATGGATGGAGATGTACTTAGTGTGCGAGCACATTGTAACAATCTCTGTTGTCTAAGACGAATGGCTGACTTTGCAATTCATGTATATTAAAGTTGTGATTATGCTAAAAGTACAATTTATAAAGATATATGTATTCAAACAGGAATGTGAAGGGGCTTGTTTCAGGAGAAAATGGAGGAGAAAGTAGAGGAGATGTGGAAAGTGACATGCTTGGAGATGCAGCTGGAGAAGTGCTTCCTGCCAGGGGTATGGCCCTGAGGGACTGTGGCCTGTGAGTGAGTTGCCAGCACCAGGGCACAGACAACAGGCAGGCCCAAAAGACTGTGACTCACAGACAACTTGTGCTGGACCAGAGGAGCAGTAAGAAACCAGTAGCTATGGGAAAAAAGATGAATATGCAAGGACTGACAAAAGTAAACTACTAGGCAGCATCCATAGCATTCTCCACTGTGCACTGCTAAAATAATGAAAGCTAAGGCTGGGAGAAGAGAGAGGAGATACAGATGTTAGGATAAGTTAAGCGTGGGGAAGGGCCAGTGGGGAAGGTGTTCCCTAAGTGTTTGTGTAATTGTTTGAGGGGAAAATATAAGGGCAATCAAGAATTCAAAGCTTATATTAGTTGGCAGTAGATCAAATTAAGTGAACTTCCCTGAGTGAAGACTGTGTTGGCTGCAGTGCTGTAGCAGGCAAAGAGGACAAACTAACTTCCCTCTTCTTCCCTGCTTTCCTAGAGATGTCTGATACAATCTTGTCAATTTTTGTGTCTCCCAAGTAAAACAATAAAATTCACAACAGTCTTCCAGGCAGGTAACTAGTAGTCATCACTATGACTTCCCCAATAAAAAAATGAGACCCTCTCAATAAATCAAAAAAATTGCTTTTAGAATAAAATAAGCCTTTCTATCAGGAAATGTTTATTTTATGAAGTAATAGGCTAACTCTTTTATGTTCCTGGGGGGAAAAAAATCCAGTTTGTATTGAAGACTTCCTTATATTTAGCAGAACTTGTTTTTCGTTGTACTCAGGTGAATCAATAGAAGAGTTACCAAAGTGAACTCTCTTGTACTAAGGTGAATCGATAGAAGAGTTACCAACTGAATATAAAATACTCTCACAGGCGTACTTTAGAAATAGCATACACTGATCTGCTAATGATAGTTCTTGAGGAGAAAGCCTTTCCTGTGAATCTAGTCAGAAGAATCAACTTTATATACTTTATGTCCTGCAGAAGTCTGTTTCTTATGTGTCTTCTGAATACCGTGTCTAGTTCTGTGACAGAAACGTATTTATCTTCTCAGTGCTGCCAAGCCAGTATGGCTGCAGGTGAGCAAGCTGTGTTCTGTTTTGTCTTGTCCATCATCATCAAAATTTCCAAATTAATTCTCACTCGAGTCTTTCCCACTAGAGTTTGTATTTTAAACAGAAACAAACAAAAAAATTGCTTGATCTAGAAATCTCATCTGATCTGGAAACTTAAGTCTGAAAAATCATTCCTGGGCTACGAAAATTACTCAATGCGCTGTGCTTCTAGCTAAAGAGTCAGAAGGGGCTGTATGAGAAGCACAGAGGCTGTATCTCATACAGTTCTGTGTACAGGGAGAGTATATGAAGCTACACACTTAAGATGATTTTTCATTGTCTTGCCTCAACTGAGGGAAATAGGTGACACAAGGGGTTGAGCGTTGTGAAGCATAGGAATAAATGAACATTTTCCAAATGCTATTTAGGGTATATTCGAGTAATTAACTGGTATGTCTTTGGTACTCAGCTGCCTTGTCCACATTCCTGTGCCTCAGTTTGATATGCCTTACTAAGTACAGCTTCAATGTTGGCACCAGAAAAGCACACATTAGCAATGCTTATGTTCTACTATATCTGCAGTTCTGTGAACTATCACTGGTGTAAGGTAGTCTGCTTCTTTACAGGAAGAACATGTATTTTTTCTTTTGACTTTGTTACAGTGAAATGGCATTGCATTAAGTCAGACTGGAAGAATAGCCTTTGATGTCCTACAAAAAAGAAAATCAAAGTATGTTTTTATGGCTAGCCAGTAACATTGGTATTATGGAAGCTACAGTAAATAGGCAGAATAAAACTGATTTACTCACTGAAAATATAATTTATGCCTCAGGTTCTAGTATTCCTAACAGAATTGAAGGGTGGTATTTTCAAAACACTTATTGCTCAGATTTACTCAGGACCTACCTTAGTATGTAAGTAAGTGGTCTGCTGATTTCTCATTATAAAATGTACATAAATGTATATTTGCTATTGACAACCTGGACTGTTGTTGAGTACAAAGTGTTCCTTGACTCACTGACATTGTAATCTTAATAACAGATTCAGTGCTGTGGGCTGAGGTATCTTGTCTTTAGAGAGCCAAAAGTATGTATTATGGGTGTGCTAAGTTAATGAGTATCACAATGTCTGCACTCCTGAATAGACGAAATTTCTGTTTCATATCCATGCCACTTAACACAGTACTGAAGACTTGACTTTTTTAAAAAAAATGTTTCTTGAGCAAATGGAGTAATTGCTGCAACTTAAGTTAAAATAGTAACTCAAAGGTTGATTTTAAGTGAAGGATGTCAAAAAGATGAAGAAGAAGGAATGATTAAGGGGTTACTAGATTATAGTTGAGAAAGCCTGGACAGGAGGTCTGCGTGTAAGCAAAGTAACTCATAGAGCAAAAGAATTTGTGTGGCTTCTTACTCTAATTTCTTTGTATGGTAAGCGAAGGTTAACGTCATGAAGTCTGTTGCTTACCAGGTTCTATATGAACGCTTGCTGTGTCCTTGGATAAGGAGATGTACTCAAGATGGAGCCTGTTTATGTAACAATGAGGATTATATCAGCAGAGTATTTGGCACTGTAATATTATACCTTTTAACTCTCCAGCCAGACATTGCTTAGGGATTGACTTCCTGTGGGTGTTCTGCAAAGCACACTCTTTTTAGCAGGCTTTTGGTTGGAAGCTTTTGCTGTTTTGTAAGTAGAGTAAAGCTGGGGTGGTTAATTGTACCTGTTCAGCTATCTAGATTAAGGGGTGGTGTAAGGGGGTGGTGTAAGGGGGAGTACGGAGGAGGAGAAAAGATGATTCATTCTGTTTTGCAATAAATTCTTCATTAATACTGATGTAAAAGTTACGGACTGCTTAAAAATAATACCTGGGTGGAAATGTGAAAGATATAATGAGAGAGAATTAGTTAAAGCCTGAAGAAAAAAAAAAATGATGAAAAATGGTAGATAAGAAGGCAACATGTTTAAAACTTCCTAAATGCTCACCTGAGTCAGACACATCATCTCAACAGAGCTGAAAGTTGGTGAATGAACGCAGAGTCAGTATAACATTTTTCAGCTCAACAGATCAAGTGAGTGTTAAATGAAGTAAGATTAAGCAATTTAATCTCAGATGACAATATGCAAATTCCATAGAGTATGTAGTAAGGACCTTTCTTTTTCTATTCAGGATCTGGATAGTGTCTGTGTAGTCCCTGAGCAGGTATCTCATTGTGTCTGCAGTCACAGACCTGTATCTGCACTTACCTGCATGACTGACAAGCTACAGACAAACATGAAATAGAAGTATTTTGCATTTTCGAAAAAGCAATAGCAGATTTCAATGCATATTAAAGAATAAATCAACTCAAATACACCTAATCCTTTCTTACTCAGAAGAAAAGCAGGACAGTTATATTTACTTTGCAACATACTGTGTGCTTCTCTTATAATGAGAAATTCATTCCAGTTCCAATTCTGAGGTATTATTTATATAATCCCTAAAAAAATTATTTCCAACCAGAATGAAAACTTACACAGACCTACCAAGCTTATCAAAATGTTATTCAGGCTGTCAGTGTACTGTACTGTTTTCTACCTCTTGGGTTCTGGCCTCTCTGCTGAGTAGGTCAGAACAGCATCAATCTTTCAGTTTTTAATTTAAATCACAAACTATATGACATCCATTTAAATTCTGATAAAACAGTGGTTTATGTAAGCAATCAACAATTCTTGTATAATTAAAAATCCTTACTCCACAGAGCTGTACATTCAAGAATCTGAGTGTTCCTTTCGTGGCACAAGATACTCAGTGTTATCTCTGGAGTTTAGCTAATTAGCTTTCAGCAAACAAACCACAGTGCATAAAGCAGGAGTAAAAATTTGGGGCTACTCAAAAGATGCACTTTAACTTTCCATTTAATCAAAACTGATTTAAACTATCATTCATAGAATATTTAAATTTTTATACATTTTTGAAAGGAGGAAATGAAAATGTTGAATTTTTTTTTTTTCCTAAACCAATCTCTACATTTTTATTTCAATCTGATTTTCCACTTGGAAATATATATTTTTTAATTAAAAAGCTGTACAGAAGAATTTGTGCAGCAAGAAGGTAATACTAAACAACAGTAATTCAGGAAGTCGTGGCTTTAGGTCAGACTAAACTAAAGTGAAATGTACTTGCCTGTTCCTTTTCCTATAGTGCAAACTTGGTATAAAATCTAGTGTTCTGAAAAATTGTTCTAGTGAAAAGTTTAGTAAAAAAGCTGGAGGAGTTTAAGAGAAAAAATTGAGATAAAAGTTTCAAATAAGTTTCATTTTACCTGACAGTTTCCATCCAAAGGTTTGATACCTAGTCTTAGCTACTCATTGGCGTTGCCTCCAGAGTCCGTGAAAAGGGAGAACATCCATCAGATGACTCATCTCCATCCTGTAGTCTAGGAATTAGCTATAGTGAAGGTTTAGTTTTGTTTCCCTTTCTCCAGCTTCAAGGGAGCAGCATTACCTTTTGCCAAGACAACTATTCATTGACTTTTAGTTGTAATTTTGCTTTTTCAGATCCTAAAGCAGCTCACTGTGCCTGGTGCTAGGGAAGGCAAATAGTGGCAGCTTCTTGCCAGGGATAGGATGGAATGTGAAGCCAGGCAGTCATAATTAGATCAGCTTAGCCATCCGTACTCATGGAGGTGTAGCTTTATTTACTTTCTTAGGATCAGCTGAGAGTCTCTCCATATGCTAGAGAGAGTGCCTTTGAAACTATCTGAGATTATACGTTTCGTTTTCATCTGACTAAAGTTAATTCTTTATTCCAGCTATCTCAGCTGTTCAGGTGACTATTTCGGATTGTTTGACTTTTTTGTAAGTTTAACTTGATGTGGCATTATGTGTTATTTTCAGCGTCCTTTGATACAATATTATGTATTATTGCCTGTATTCTGGAATAATTTTGCGAGAACCCAGGACCCTGTCAGGGCCATGAGGGCACATGGCCTGGACAGAGTCCTCTGGACCTTCTACACCACACTGCCTCCAGCCCAGAACCCCGTTTCAGCCCAGCCTAGGGCTCTCAGTCCCTGCCCTGCTGATGCTGCAAGGAGTGCTGGTCGCTAGATCCACCACAGCCATGCTCTGCCTGGTGGATATGGTCTGAGGCTGGTGTCTTACCCTGGCCTTATGCTGTCACTGTCCCTGCAGGCCTTCCTAGCCATCATGAGGCTTAGTGTGACCCTGACTGCCCTCTCTGGGTCTGATCTTGATCCATTGCAGGAGGCAGTGATGTGGTCCAGCCAGCGCCTGCCAGCACTGCTATGTGTCCTGGCTCCCTATTCTTCAGGAAGCAGTCGGCTCACACTGCTCCGTGACAAAATTGCTGGATCCCTTTTAGCACGGTTTATCAGAAATTGATTTACTGTGATGTTTGGAAAATATCATCGGAACTGCTTAGAAGTAACCTGGGAATTCTAAATACGTAGATTGTAAATGCAGATTTGTCTGAATAAACATCCTAATTCTAAAATAAAGTTAATAAATCAAGTTACAGAGCTAAGTAGCAATTATTATCAAGATGTAGGATTAGTGTGCAATTTACACTTGCATGACCTGTAGCTATCTATTGTAGAGACTTGATTTTGAACATTAGCATGGAAAATTGAGGTTTTCCCATTTCATATAATCGTACAAAGAGAATTGGGTCTGGATTATGCTCAAAATTAGCACTAGTTTTCTAACTGCTATACACACAAGGACTCAATTACTGTGTTTCAGTCCATGTATAAAAAAGAATATAACCAGTATTTCAGGTTGAAGCCCTAAAAAGCATACAGGACTATCAGCATTGTGGGAATTTCTCAGCTGTGTCAATAGTTTCAGAAATTCTCTAGTTAGTCTTAAACATACATGCAGGTACTTTTGATTTTATTTTTTTTTTTTTGTAAATAACCAATAAATGTATCAGTCTGACAATAACATTTTTTAACAGTTGTGTATTTCAAAATCAGAGTTTATCATTGCTCTCACTCCTGTTATTTCAGTTGAACAGCCATTAAAAAACCACAACCATCTCTTGCTGACTTTTAACAAACGAGATTATAAAGCCAGATATTTCTGCTCTTTCGTGTTGCCTCTTTTTTCCTTTAGCCCACAATAATTCTGGGACTCCAAGTGCATCTAAAACATATTATTTGTCTTCTCAGGTCAATATTTAGACACAGGATCTTTGAGACAGTGGCAGTGATTATGTTGGCACGCACTTGAACTATTCACTGAGTTACTTGTTTTGGAAGAATATATGATATGAAGACATATACTCAGAAACTCTGTAATATTCATTAGATATGTACTCATGGAGGAGAATAGTATTCCATTCTCTGGAAGTTTCTTACACAAATCTACAGTGCAAGGAAATCGAACATCATTATTCAACTAATTCCATCAGTTTGGGAATTTTTTATTACACCCAACGGTAATCATCAGTTGCAGTGCTTTCTAGTCAACAAATAATTTTCTAAGTTAAAAATGCTAATAAGTCTGGTTAACAGCATAAAACAGAGCTAAATTATGAGCCTCAGAGTTACAGATGTTCTCATTTGCACTTAATCTTTGCAGCTACTAACCACACTAAATTTAACAGTAACGAACCACACTGCACTGAACATGTCTTTCAGAAATGATTTTACAGACTGACACTGAGAAGGTATTTACCTCAGTATAGACAAGAGTAAATGAGCAGTAGTCTAAGAAACAGGGAGCCAGAAAATGTTCATATTCTTCATTGTAGGGAAAATGTCATCCTACCAAATAAAAGAGTTTCTGGGTCATATGGGTTATAGCAAAGTACTTGTAATAAGTTTATCATAAAGGCAATTCTTAGTTAAAAAATACCTTTTTTCCTTTGAAAACTGGGTGTTATTTAAGTAACATAATGGTTTACAGTGTGTCAGAATAAAACCTAACAGTCTGTATAGTAGAAATATATTCTGCATGAACAATTCATGAAAGTTTGGATAATTTCATTTTTCATCTTGATTTGGGAAAAAAATAAAAGAAGTCTTAAGCAATAGGAAAGCATTTCCTACACACTTGTACTGGGAAATGTCTAATGGTCCAGGAGAAAAAGTGCTGCTGGAACCTACGCCGTCAGCAAGGACAGTGCTAGTAGAGTGTGAAACTGGGCAAATCCACCTTGTGTCAGCTGCAGTTACTACTCAGAATGGGGGACCCTCTCTCTCGATCAGTAGTTGCTGCAAGAAAGGTGGGAGAAGAGAAGACAATATGAAAATTATTTCTTTATTGACTGTTGCTTCCTGTGATGGGTACATTCTTTCTGCACAGGGAGCTTGTTCTCTAGCTGTGAACATCCAGTATTGCTTTTGTCTCTTTTGTCCAAAGGTAAATTTGAATTAGCAATCCTTGTTGAGAAGGAAATTAGCCCTGATCCTTATTTTTAGATTGTGCTGATCCTACAGCAAAACATTCTACAAATATCTGCAGCATGTAGTAATGCTGATAAAAGCTCGTGGATGCTTAATACAAAACAAGATACTAATTACATAACTGGAAGTGCATTGGGGAAACATATGCCTCCATGAAATCAAGCCACAAGTTAGAAACTTGAAGTCAGATGACTTTGTGAACAAGTCTAATACCAGTGAAAGAGAGCCAAGCGTTCAATTTTTATCAAAAAGCAGGGATTGCGAGTATGTGGGGGATTTCTGAGTCTTCCAATTGTTATTTGAATTTGCTGGTCCTTTGAGGAAGAAATCATTGGAGTAAGGAATTCATAGACTCATAGAATTACTGCTTTGTTGTCTGATTAATGCCTGTTGATCTTTTCTTAAAATGTGCTAAAAATTCAGAGGTGGTGCATTTAACCCAGGAATTCATTAGCACTAATTTGTGAGTGGCACATGTCCAGTTTGACCTGAAATCGGCCAAATCAAAATCCATTAGGTTTATGAGAAGGTGCAAAAGCATTGTTTCAACAGGGCTTTCCCAATATAAGATATAATGGCATTAAATATTGGACAAACCCTTGTACTTTAGGAGAAAAAAAATGTATCCAATAAGAGCTTATTTATACTTTTTTTATTCATTTTGTGAACATTTGCATTGTGACTTTTTCACAGATGATTTTATATTCTGGAGATTTGTTTTCACTTTTCCCCGTTTGTTCTCTCTTTTCTTATTCCAGTGAATCTTAAATAAATTTACTATTTATCCTCTTTATTCTATTTTTTTTTTCCTTCTTACTATGTTTACAAAAGTACACAGTGGCTCATGCTGCTAGTCTTTGCTCTAAGTGCTGCCTTCACTATAATCATCAAAATGCTTGCCTTAAATTTTAATACATGTATTTTTTTTAAAGACAACAGAACAGGACTTTGATCTTAATGAGCTTTGGTAAGGGCAAGAAGCAGGTTTTGTATTTCAGTAGTGTCCTAATGAAAACAGTGTTATGGAAACAAGGGAAAGTTCTCTTGGACTAATTTTCTACTTTATTACTGTATTGCATACTGTGTTTTACGTTGCCTTTAGTACTGCTTTTCTGATAAAGACGAATGAACACTGTCACAGAAAATGCCTCCATCTTGGTTTTCCTTTTGCCAAATCATAAAGTAGTTTAAAGCACATTTTCTTCTCTCTGTATGTATTGGATTTTTTTCCCTGGTATAGTTCAAGTTGTCTGTTCAGATGGACTTCTGTCACTTTTCTTAACATAACCAAATAGGTCTCCTGTTCAGAAGTCAATTTCTTAAGTTCATCTTGCTAACCCATCTATAAAGCCTTTCATCCTGATAGTGTCTATTCTTGTCCAGTGGTTATATTCTTTCATTATTTAAAAGCTGCCACTTCGTCATCCAGGCATTTTACTTCTAATAACATGAGAATTGCTACAGCAGCAGCATTTTTGCTGCTGCTTTCTGAATTCTTTTCAACTTACCTATACACTCCTAAGAATGGAGTACCAAGGTCCTTCTGCAGTATTTTAGGTGCAGTTTTCTATTCATACTCTAGAGAGGGATTTATTAAACCTTTGTCATGATATCATCTTTCCCTTCAAACAGTTTCAAATTTGCTTTATAAACACGTATCTAATTCACTGTCCATTGTCACTTGTCCTTTAATCAGTGTTCCAGATTACTATCTCATAGAATGTCTTTATTTCATATTATTTATTTCCTAGATAAACAGTTCACATGAGAAAGCTGCATCTCCATCCTAATATTTTCTGTCCATATTTTATCTGGTTTATAGTTATGAATCTTTGAGCTCTCTTTGCTCTCTGAGAACCTATGAATTTGGTATCATCTTCAAATTTAATTACCATGGTGGCTTGCCCCAGCCTTAAATCAGTCAGTAGCATGTTTGAATAAGAGCAGGTGTAACAGTGATCTTTGTAACACACCATTGCACACTTCTGTACATTGTATCCTGCTACAGTTTTGAACTTCATTATCCTTTCTTTTGTCGTTCACTACCCTTTCATTTCCCATTTGCTTAAAGCCAACAGCATTGCCATTAATTTGGCATGATGCTAAATAAAAACAACACTTGTATGTTTGGGACTTGCGTCACTTTTTTTTTTTTTGTCCACTCATTTTATAAGCACATATAAAATAATCTCTTTATTCATTGGATATAAGCCTCCTGCTAAGCAGGTCTCATGACTCTAATCTCAATGTTCACTTATGGGTATATTGTCAGAGATGTGTTAGTTCCAGAGAGGAACAAGCATATGACGCCTTATAAGTTATTTAAATTATTATTCTACCCAGTGCATGGAAAGGTGGGATATTTGATTATACTCTATTCTACAGGAAGCCGTTAGGTGGAAAGATCTGGGAAGAAGACCTATCTTCAGGTTCATCCTTCCCTATTCTATAATATGAATGAATATAAATAGATCAACAGAAGGCAGTGTGCATATCTGCAAGAGGAGAGACATTATGTTCTCTTCTCGAGATAAACTGTAACTATTCTTTTGTGATTTGTTTCCAGATCTGCTGCCTGGAGGAGGAGGCTGGAGAAGGACCAGTGTTGCTGTTTGTTCAAATTATGCCATAAAATTCTGAGCTTTGTCTTATGATCTTCCAACATTTCTTACATTATGTAAGTTTCCCTAAGCAATGGAGTTAAATACATGGTTCCTTAAGATTAGTATTCTCTCTCTTCCTTTTTTATGATCAGTGTTAGGTTTTTTTTTCTTGGGTACTTTCTAATTCTCTATTGCTTAAACAATTTTAGGTCTTTCTGTAAATTTGTTAGCTAAGTCCCTTAATACCTTAGAATTCATGTTCAAGTTATGTTCCCTATTATGTCGTAATTGCCCAAAGCTGCTTTGAGCATTTTGTATAGCACTAACACTCTCCTTTTTGAAAGTTGAGCCTTAGGAGAACTTGTTTGCATTATCTATTTTATCTGACTCCTTATTTATTAATGAGCTAACTCTCACTCATTTTTCTTTGTCCGTTTATTAGATCTGCAGACATCTTCCTTACTCTCTTGACCCTATTTTACTACCAGCTATTCTGTTGTTTTTACCGAAATATTTCCAGTTGCAGAATATGTGCTTTTCACTTCTGACAAAGAGATGTTAGCCCATCAAGGATTTACTTTTTTCTTTACATTCTGACCATGGATTTTTATTTCTTGTCATAATTGCCTTACATCTTATGTAACTTGGTTCCAGAAATATATATTTCAACAAATACTTTTTGGAGTTAGTATTCTGAATCAGTGTCCTGATCAATCTACTACTACTATGGCTTTTGAATATCGGAAAGAGTTAAAACTTAACCATCTCAATTACTTCCTTTTGCTCTTACAAAATACAATATTTTTATATTCCTTCATTCAGGGAGAACATTTCTTACTTTGTTCAGTTGAAGCACCCTGTATTCTAAAAGGTGCTGAATGTTGCTATTTCTCATAATTTCTACTAATCCTTCTTGAGCAGGCTGGTTAGATCTTCTCCTTTCTGGATCATAAAATTGCTCTCTGTGGTGATGCATACTTGAATAGTTGTGCTTTATCCAACAGCTGTCTTGGTACTTAATGTCCCCCATGACAGGTAGGTTTTGCACATCCTGGGGGATGGTCCAGGAATCTTTTTCTGTTTAATCCAGTCTCGATGCAGTCTTCCAGATGTTCAGCGAAATTCACCTCCATACCCCTTTCCTGGTCCTGTTCATCAAAGTGCTTCACTAAGCTTTTATACATTAAATAACTTTTTTTTTTTGTTCATTGATTAATCTACATTTACATACATGTTAGTGTTGCGGTTAATGTGAATTAGCATAAAACATTTATATGCCAGTGGAAATGAGGCAGTCTCCTGAACTTGTTACATAGGAAAAGCATGCATACAGGTCCTCTCATGTCTATATACACAGTAAAATGTGGTACTTTGATACAAATTATTTCTGGTAATTAGGTTGTCAACACAGAGCTTCAGCAAAATATTTTACCTTAATTTTATCTATCACCCCTTCTTTCCACCATATGTTTTTGTCCCAATGCAGAAATTTTGTCCAGTGGTTTTAACATGAATTTTCAGAATTACTTTGTCATGTGTCAGATATGATTCTATTCCACAAAAAACAATCGGTGATTTTATATTTTTTTTAATTGCTTGTATTAAAATAACCTCTGTGGCCTTATCTGGGATTAAAATGTAGTCGTGGAAAGACCAGAAAACATACTGAAATTAAGTCAGTTGCTGTTACGAAGATCAGGTACTTCAGAGAACCGAGACAGACAAAGAGTGGGAGAACAGAAGTATTACTATCCTATTTTACAGATAAGGAACTGAATAACAGAGAGATTAAGGTCAGACAGGGAGGCTGTGGCAGGTCTGGGAACTAGTGCCATAATACTTCCTTAATCACAAAGCCATTCTTCATTCTGAAAGATTTTATTGTTTATTCTTCAGACACCTTCTGTGGAGCTGAAAGAGAAGAAGAGCTTGGATCAAGCTTCAGATCTAGACTGAGGATAACTTTGCTGTTTGACTTAAAGACTAACTCCAGGATAGGATCTCTACTGAAGTCTTTCAGTTCTTAGGAGTGCAGTTATCAGCTTCTGGTGATACGGAGACAGGTTCTATGTAGTTAAATTCAGGTCACAATGATTTTTGCACATCTACTTAATTTGAGTATGAAACAAATAAAAAAATACTTTTACATTTATTTCACATTAATTTGCATTATGTGAGAACTCAGTTTTCTCCATGTTGCCTAATTTGTATAAGTAAACATATCTTTAAGATGATAACATGCTGCTCTTCTGGTGTAAGTGGGAAGATGCTGATTGAGAAAGCTCCCAGTTATCACCGCCTATGTTTTAGCAGTCTGTGGATTCCGAGGTCTGCTAATTTATATCACAAGACACCTTTTCAGATTTGTTCTGCTCTTTTGTCACTAGGGAAACAATGTATGTTTTTCAGTTTCCTAATAGCTTTAAAAAGGAACAAGAAATGTCAACAGGCAAAAAGGCCAAAAAACAGGGAGAACTTATTCTCACTAACAGATCTTTTGGGGATTAGTCATATAAGTTCTTGGTTCTCTCTTTCCACAGGCATTTTTACAATAAATGATATAAGATCTAAAAGCAAGATAAATGTTAAAGGGTCTTTATTCACTGTCTCGTCCAGCAAACGAGTGAAAATTGAAGAAAGTAGCATCTAAAAAGTCTAAGCCCTTGACTTCAAATCTTCAGTAATTTGAAGAAGCAGGTCTTCTATTTATAGCTTTAATTATCTTGAATTCTATGTCTCCTGTGGCTTATACAAAGAAGCACAAAACATATATTTAAAATAGAAACATGTAAATCCATTTTGTTATCAAAATTAGTTGTGTTCTAAATTATATATACTTCTTATAGAAATAGATGTTACTAGTTTATTCTATTACTTCAGTCATTTATCCTGTAATTTTTCCCCATATCAAGAAAAAAAAAACAGAGAAGTCGACAACATACTAAAAATTATTTCAGCTATAATAGCCTCATGTCTAATATATTGCTTACTTCTGGTTTATTTTAGTTGGTTACATAGATGCTCTCCTTCCATAGCATAATATTTATAATGAATTTAGGAAAATGGATGTGTCTGCTTGAACTCTACATAGCTTTTATTCAGTCCTCCTAAAGATGCTCTTTGTTTTCATTCAGTAATTACAACTGATAGAGTTAAGAATGGAAAGAATTTTGAGTGTTTCAGATTCATGATGTCTGCTGTAATGAGAAATAATTTTATAAACTATACCATGACCTGTATAGTCAGGTGATGATTTTCCTGTCCTTGCTCTTTACATTCTTAAGAACAAATCTTTTGTCCACCTGTATTCATTTCCTTGGGAAGCTTTTCCATGAGATAGTCCTGCAGTAGTCTGCTCATTGGTTTTGAATGATACTGAAAATAAGAGAGTCTACTTTTCAAGATGAACCTTTGGGCTGTATTTTCCCCTTCATTATTGTTACAAATGGGCATATACATAAGAGCACAGATTAACCTCTGAATTTGGTCATACTCAGGAGGCCAACCCCCCTACCCTTTAAAAACACCCTCTAAGTCAGGCCAAAAGGAGAAGACACTAAGTCATTTTTGAAGAAAGAAGTCCTCTGAGTAATCAAACCATAGAATATTTTAAGTTGGAGGAGACATGTAGAGGTAGTCTGACCTCCTGCTCAAATCATGGCTGACTTTAGAACTAGAGCCATTTTGGTAATTACCATCTAATGGTAATGACCCACTGATGCAAGAGTTCAAACTTCCTGTATTTCCCTGTCTGCCTTTCCCATCAAGAAGTCATGTTTCTTACCACTGCATGTGCATTTATCTTCCTTCTATTTCAAAGGGGGGCAGGAAGTAAGCTTTAATTATCTTGTACTGCTCTAATATAAGTTAGGCTGGATAGTTCCTCTGAGATGCAGCCTTCTTTGGAGCTAGCAGCATTTGTAGTGTTGTCCCAGGATCTAGAACTTACTCCATCTGCTGTGCACAGTAGTAGATTCCCTACCAAAACATTGTGAATAGGGTAGAGAAGAATTGGATGGGGAGGCAGAGTTAGGTAGCTCAGAGATTTATGTAGTAGTGGGTTTGGAAAGCTGTGTATAGTTGGTGGGGAGTGGGTCAACAGCCACAAGATTTAATACCGGTTTTGGAAGGTAGGGTTTGTAAGAGTAAATGGCGAAAGTAGACCTGCCTAGACATCGTACATTGCAAGTGGGACTCACTTATTTGTCTCCTCTCTCATACTCCTTCGTCATAGTATCATATATTTTATGCATCTACAATTAGCATTGTAAGCCTGTTTCACGTGGTCATTACATAACAGCTGAAACCATGAAACAGATAGAAAACAGAAAGGCAGAAATTACTATTCTTCTGCTTAGAAGGTGAGTTTCTTGTGTTTTGACCTGCAGAATGCGGCATGCATAGCTGGCTTCTCAGAAATAGAAAGGACAGTAGAGAAAACTTGATAAATTAAAATGTGAACAGCTGATCTGCATAGCCAGCAAACCTTAACAGACAGTTCTACTGAACTAACTGTTCCTCCAGAAAGGCTGCAGCTTACAGGACTGAAGAGAGCAGCCAGGCTTGTTAAGCAGAATTTCTCTCTCTCTCTCTCTCTCTCTCTCTATATATATATATATATATATATTATTTTTTTATTATTATTTTTTTTTTGTGGAGCTTTGAACCATGAAAGACAGGCGCTGTCCCTGCATGTTTTGCAGTGGGCACTAAGCACCTCGCAGTAGCAGGACATTTCAGACTTACTTCTGCTTTATTGATATTACAAATACTGTCATGGCAACTAATAGCACTTGTGCAGACCAGCAACCTTTTGTAGAGACTCAAGCAACAGAACCACTGGGTGGCCACCAGGTGATTACCTTTCTCTCCTTTTATTATGAGTTAGGGAGAAGTACCTCTGTTATTAATGTTACTTACTGCACATTCCTGCGTTTCCAGTTTCACTGGTCTTGCAGCCAGCTTTTCAGCTGTGCACGTCTGTCAGCAATCCTTGAGATCATGGACAGCAATCTTCGAGACAGTGGACCTCAGTTCCTCACACCAGTCCTTGAGACAATGGACCCTAGAGTCTTATCTCAGTTCTTCACACCCATCTTCCAGATAGTGGACCTCAGCTCCTCACACCAATCTTTGAGATAATGGACAATGGAGTCTGATTTCAGCTCAGTCTCTCACAATTCTCCTAATTGTATATGATTGATAAGTACTTACTTTACCCTAAAATCTGGTACATAGTCTTTAAATAGTGAGTATGTTGTACAGTTTGAGCTTGCAATGAATTGTATTTTGAGAGAGTATGTTCTTAGTACTGCATATCTTTTAAAAACCTAAGTCTTAGTTTGCATACTCCACAAAAGACAGGAGGCTGTGCACATGGTCCCTCCCACTTCACATGCTTCGTATTTGCACTCTGGAGTCTAAAGGTTATGTGATTGCTCACAGTTAAGCGGGGAGAGGGAAGGTTTAGATGTGACAAGAAC
Organism: Lathamus discolor; assembly: GCF_037157495.1. Classification (NCBI taxonomy): domain Eukaryota; kingdom Metazoa; phylum Chordata; class Aves; order Psittaciformes; family Psittacidae; genus Lathamus; species Lathamus discolor. The sequence continues at coordinate 26,431,125 of NC_088885.1, forward strand.
AGGGCTCAGAATATCTGGTTTCAAAATTGTTACAGCTCTGTATCTTAAAGGCAGGCTGTGGGTGTGTACTAGTGGTGAGTAAGTAGCTATTTTGAGTGGGACAGTGCTTTCCTAACTCACATGTGTACCCCTTAGGACACTTGGTCAGCATGGAATATAGTATGTGACCAGCATCCTTTCTCATAAACCACAGAAATAAAATATTTCTTTCAGGCAGAGATGATTCAGATATGCAAAACTGCATTATTTTTACTTCACCTAAATTCAATTAGAGCCTCTGTATGAAGCTTTTAATCTGACTTTTTACCCTGAATTAAGTCTGACTAGGTACAATAGTCCCAATCATGATTTTCTGTCCTAAAGAGGTGACCACACTATGCTTCATATATCCTTTACCTGCTAGCATGCTGGATTTCTTATTATGATTATTTTTAATACATTCCTTTACTATAGATGTGCAATGAAAATAAATTTCTAGGTATCTTGAAACTGACATTTTTCTTCCTGCCATAAGCCTTTTGTGAGGGAATGATGGAAGACTGAAAGTTGTCTTTGTTTTTTATCAGAAGATAAAAATGAAGTGACTGAGCATTTTACAGTTTATAAACTGTAAACTGTAGCCCTTGGATAAAGCAAGAATATTGCTGGCTAAGAGCAGATTTTCTGCTTTGGCAGTTCTATTTCCACTGATACCAAATTTCCTCTCAGCTCCTGCAGTGGTGTATAGAAGCCTTTCATGGAGGAAAATTACTGTGTTTCTTCTGCAAAGGGACAGGATTTCTTCCCGTGTTTTCAAGACTTATAATCTCATCAGGGAAGACACCATATGTTAAAATATAATCTCCTGATTTTAAAGTCACACTCTTGATTTTGCAGGAAAAATAAGTCATGATTTGTGGTTTGATAAGTTTGGCAGCATTAGAGAGCTGGCTTTTGGTACCATTCCAAGTGGTAAGTTGTAGTGAAGACAATAATGTAGTGTCTAGTATCTGTACCTGTAATTTCCAATAGTTTAATACCTGTAGTCTTTATTAAGATGTAGAATTACTTTTTTCATTATGTTCTTTAAAATGCCCAAATTATAAAATTAAACTTGAGTTATAAGCCTCTCAAATTTACCAAAAGTAATGTTTCCTTTTCTCCCAGTGGCTTGTCATTAGGTGTTCAGTTACTATCGTAAATTCATTTTTCAGTCTGCTCTATAGTTATGTCCAAGTGATGTTTTACTGTGATTTATATTAGTTTGAGAGATTTAAATTTTAACATTGTAAGAAAATACTGGATAACATTTGCACTGAATGAAGCATGAATCAGTAAGAAAGGACAATGGGGCTCTGAGTCACCTTGTTGGCTTTCAGATTCTGGAATTATCCAGAGACCTGGCTTTTTCTCAAAAAGAAACAGAAACAGTCACATAGTTCTTGTACACCCATATTTTCACAAGAAAACCATGCTGTAGGAATCATTTTGCAAGATCCAAACATCTAGCTAATCCAGGATGATCCCAGAATGATGTTTGCTCTGTCATTACAATACAAGAGAAATTGTATGGAATAAACATATAGGATAAATTGTATGTCTTCTGTGTTTTTAAGTAATTTGAGGAAGTAAACCAGAGTGTGCAGCAGGACAGTTTCCCTCCTGTATGGATTAGTAGCAACTTTGTATTCAGTCTCCAGTGTTAACACCTTCTAAAATCGGGCTGTTCATCAGTCCATTGCTTCCATAGACTAAGCCAGAGAACTTGAAACAAGTTTGTTTGAATTACATATTTTAGCTTGGAATGGCATATCTTAGTTTCAAAGTCTCAGCTAACCAATAATTTAATGTGTGAGTCTTACTCTTGCCCATTTACATTATTTAGCTTTCTTGTGTGACATCTGGCCCTTACATTGGGCAAGATGTAATTGTCATTACATTACAAATTCTTGACATTTTATACAGTAAATTACTTTCTTGCTTATAAGAATTATTTTCCTTTTCTCTTCACTTAGACTGTTGTGAGTTAGAACCAAAACAAACCTACCGACTTAATCAAAGTCAGTAGACTTAATCCTGTGAATGTGAGCTCAGAGGCACACCTACTACTCATTGTCAGTTCAGCCCTTTTTCACATCATAAATCTTCTAACAAATAAATATTTACAGTTCAGTCTTTAATACAATTAATAGTTGCTATTTGAGAGTTCTTACAATGTCAGCCAACAATCCGAAATTCATCTGTTATTACTAAATCGTTAATTTTGATTATTTCTAGCTGATTATTCATTGTTTGCAGTGAGAGTGAAAGATCCAGTTGGGCCTTGTTTTTCTAGATTGCATCTAGTTTTAAACAGGAAAATGACAAAGCAAATACTTTAGCTCATATATAAATGCCTTTACAAGTGTTTGAATTTACATGTTCCGTATGAAGAGCAAGTCTGTCTCCTAATTGTACAGAACAGAATCATAGAAAATAGAATATATCATATATATATGCATGTTAGAAACACTATATAGATATTCATAGATGCAGACAGTTCACAAAAGAACAGTCATCCTTTTTTTATATTGAACTATGCTATTCAGTAATAATTATGTTTCTTATTTGGTCACTAGTAGTATTTGATATATTCATAGTTCATTACTAAGGGAATTGTTATTCATTCCTTTTGTTTGTGAAGGTAATACATCTGACCTAGTTGAAGCTGTGATTAGCACTGAAAGCTTCCTATCTTATATTTGCTAGTGCAGGCTGGGTATTTGATACTGCTTTTCCAAGCACTTCATTTGTGGCATCATGAAATTCTAGCAATGTGAATGCTTGACTTTGTAACCCTGTTAATGTTCTTTTAATGTAAGTTATTGTGTAGCTTCTTAGCTGGTTTTCTCTTAAGTGAGCTAAAAAAATCACTGTACTGCTAAGTAGCATCCTGTTAACACTCCGTTGTTTCATGTTCTTGGCTGGAACCTTTTTATCCATCCTACAGATGTTGATGCTATTTTTAATTTATTCTCATTGACTATTTCTTACAAATGGCATTTTCTATAAATTACAAGCTCTTTAAAACAAAGCCTGTGCTTTACAGTATATGCAATGCGTAGTACTTTCAGTCTAGAGAAGTACAGAAAGATATTTTGAACTTCAAATGATCCTTAGCTATAGGAAGCATTAAGAAGCATTTCTCAATAAAATATTACTTTTCTTGTGGGAGTTTTACGTTATAGTTAGTCCTTGTTTCAGCTGTGATAGTTGCAAAAGTCTAAAGACTGCCATGATATATATTTCAGATTACTGTGGACATCCATGTACATCCACTTTCCTGCCCTCATGTGTGTAAAGATTAGAATGTAAAAATATGAAGTAAATGGAAATGTTCCTTCAAGTAGGATAAAAAGAGAGAATTTTGGTCATATAAATCTCATTCCATGTTCCAGATGCAAAGTCCTTTTGCAGTAAAGTCTGTAGAGATTCTCAAAGCAATTCTACTGTTATGCCAGGACAATTAAAGAACTGAATTATTTCTTTATACTTCAACAGAAGTGAAATTTCATCAAATTGTTAGGAAAAAACACCATTTTAAAAGGTGAATCAAAATGCGACATGTTTAATTTTTAAAATGAAATAGCTGGGTTTGGTTTTCTTCCATGTCCAAATTGTGCAAAGACCCCTGTGGTTTAAATAACCCAGTTGTTGTACACTAATAAAAATCCCATTAAATTAAATGGCCACTAGGCATATAGAATGTCCTGTTGCAATTTCAAGAGACAGTTTGTTACAAGACACCCTGCTACGTACCTTTTATTTTATCAAAAAAAAGGAGAAAAATAAAAGGTTGCAAAATGTGTTTATTTCTATGATGTCTTGTGTGTTGGTTTTGGGTGTTGCTTTTTTTGTATATATATAAAGAATGAAAGAGTTGGCTTATTCTATGTCTGGTACATTTATAGCACAACCTACAATAAATATATATAATCAGCAGAATCGATCAGTAATTTTCATCCTCTGAACTATTACTTGTTTCCTTTGGAAGATGGCAATTCAAGAAGTAATTCGGTATATATTGTATTAAACTGCTTGAGAGCACTTATTGTGCTTGTTTGCCAGCAAACATTTCTGAAATAGGGCACTGTTTTTCTTGCAAATGTTTTCTTTCTCTCTTTCTTTCTTTTTCTTTCTTTCTCTCTTTCTTTCTTTTTTTCTTTCTTTCTTTTTCTTTCTTTCTTTTCTTTCTTTCTTTCTTTCTTTCTTTCTTTCTTTCTTTCTTTCTTTCTTTCTTTCTTTCTTTCTTTCTTTCTTTCTTTCTTTCTTTCTTTTTCTCTCTCTTTCTTTCTCTCTTTCTTTCTCTCTCTCTCTCTGTCTTTCTCTCTTTCTTTCTTTCTCTTCCTTCCTTCCTTCCTTCCGTCCAATCTTCCTTCCTTCCTTCACAGAATCACAGAATCCCAAGGGTTGGAAGGGACCTCAAAAGATCATCTAGTCCAACCCCCCTGCAAGAGCAGGGTAACCTACAGTACATCACACAGGAACTTGTCCAGGCGGGCCTTGAATATCTCCAGTGTAGGAGACTCCACAACCCCCCTGGGCAACCTGTTCCAGTGCTCTGTCACTCTTACAGTAAAGAAGTTCTTCCTGATGTTAACGTGGAACTTCCTATGCTCCAGTTTACACCCATTGCCCCTTGTCCTATCACTGGATATCACTGAAAAAAGCCTAGCTCCATCATCCTGACACTACCCTTTACATATTTGTAAACATTGATGAGGTCACCCCTCAGTCTCCTCTTCTCCAAGCTAAAGAGACCCAGCTCCCTCAGCCTCTCCTCATAAGGGAGATGTTCCACTCCCTTAATCATCTTTGTGGCTCTGCGCTGGACTCCTTCAAGCAATTCCCTGTCCTTCTTGAACAGAGGGGCCCAGAACTGGACGCAATATTCCAGATGCAGCCTCACCAAGGCTGAGTAGAGGGGGAGGAGAACCTCTCTTGACCTACTAACTACTCCCTTTCTAATGCACCCTAAGATGCCATTTGCCTTCTTGGCCACAAGAGCACATTGCTGGCTCATGGTCATCCTCCTATCCACCAGGACCCCCAGGTCCCTTTCCCCTTCGCTACTTTCCAGCAGGTCAACCCCCAACCTGTACTGGTACATGGGGTTGTTCTTCCCCAGATGCAAGACTCCTTCCTTCCTTCCTTCCTTCCTTCCTTCCTTCCTTCCTTCCTTCCTTCCTCAATCCTTCCCTCCCTCCCTCCCAGTGCTGAAATGTACAGTTCTTTGAATTTGCCTCAAATATGCTGGGCCAGTCCTGTTTTGCCACTTCTTTCCTGTTTCACCACTTCTTTCCTGTTTCACCACTTCACACCTGGCCAATCTCATTTAATAATAATGATTCTGACAGATATATAGGGTCTTCAAGGTGTGAGAGGCTGCCTGCTCACCTAATGTCTGGCCTGTCAATTACTTTTTATAAATTCTTCTAAAAATGAGGAAAAGGCATGTATTCAGGTGATTTTTAATGACTATATAAGGAGACATATCTGAGGTACTTTTGTCAAATAGAAAACAAAATTGAGATTGTCTCATGTAGATTCATAGAGCCATAGTCTTTAGTATCTTTTATTGGTAGGAAATATGGAGGGTGTGAAAGGTGTAAGGAAACATAATATAATCTTGACAATAATGAAGTGCACATTAACTCCTCTCAGACCAATGTGTTTGTATTACATACAGGCGTTTTGAAAGAACTTCACACTTTGAGTGTCTTCTGAAGTTAGAAGACCTGGCAAGTGTAAGAGTTTTATAGCTGCTTCTTTCTGAATGATGCAAGCATTGTTGTACGCAGCTTTCCCTTTCTACCTTCCAACTTAACAAGTGGCAAGTTCTGCCATTGCCTACCTGTGGTTCTGAAATCCCTCTGTTGACTAAGTTGGTTATGGCTGACTTATTTTTTCTGAAGACTGAATTATCATGGCACTGTCCCTGTTCCTTTAACCAGTTGCTTCAATGACTTCAAAAGACAGTCTGTCCTCAAAAGTTTATGACCCTAATATCTTAAGTGTTCTCATGTAGTTGTTTAACTTCTGTCCCATTTTCTCTTGGTTTTTAACAGCCTGCTGCTAAACCAACCTAATGTAGTCATGCAGCAAGTTTTGTCTAAAATACCTTAAAAAATCAACATTGACAATTACTTGCTGCAAATACCTATTGTTGAATCTTAGTTTTCTTCTGCTTATACTGTTTATACTCACAATTTAGATCAAAACATCATCATCAAAACATCATGGATAGTGTTTATTACTTGCTAAAAATGCATGAAATGGGCTTTATATATTACATGTTAATAGCACAGATTTCTTTCCTGCCATTCTCTTTTCAGTTTTGAATGACTCCTTGAAATTTAAAGGGTAATAGATGCAACCCAGTTTTGTATTAAAAATTTTCTTTAAGAACAGGGCAGGTAGTAACAAAATATACTTTCATTGTTTTTCAAGGATTAAGTTTTCTGTGAGAGTGTATGGATCTTAGCTGTCTGAACATTCCTATAGACTCTTCATGGGACTAGGAGGGATATGCTGACCCTGCTCAGGCTCAAGGACCAACTTCACCAGGTAAAATCTCAAGGAATTTTGCTGTTAACCCTGACTAAGCTATGTAAAAAGTTAATCTCTGTGTGGAGGCCTTAGAGGACAATGAAACTATCTTGACTGAAATGTGAAATTATGTTAACAACAGTTGGCTTAAAAAACAGAAGCAAATATTGCTCATCTGAAAATAATTTATGTAGATACAATGAAAGTTTCCTGAGTACACAGCATGATTCTTAGGTGCCACCATGTTATGACGTGTTAAAGAAGCAGTGTAGCAACAGTGTAAGAACCTGTTCAACTGGTCAGATTTTCATGACAAATGTTTCAGATGGGGTTTCCAGTAGTTCCTATTGCTTTGAGAAACCAGGCAAAGCATGAGAGATTCATGAGAGGGAAGGATGTCCTTCATGTCTTTATTTAGCCATTTAACTTAAATATGCAAATTATATGTAAATTGTGTTATATATATTTAAATAATACTGTCTTCTTACAGGAAACATTCTTGTCCCCTCCCCCATTTAATTAACGTGTACAAGCAATTACTGATAGAAGGCAAAATGCAACCATCTGCATTTCTCAGGGTTGTCATTTTGCAGATAGAATTCACACGTGTCTTTTAAACAATGATGAATTAGAAAGCAAAATCTATTTTTCCTCGTTTGTTAACTACCTCCGTGATAATAATGTATTTGCATATTTAATTTCCTCCATTGTAAATGAGCATCTTCGAACCGATTACTACTTATTTTATAATATTCTTGCATTCTTATTTATTCATGCATTTTATTTACCAAATAAAATTACTTTTTCTCCAAAGGACATTTTAAAGTATTATAGTCCTATACATTGATAGGTTGTTTCCAAATACAGTATTAGGAGATTCTGAAGGGAGTTCTTAGTATGAAGCACATGTTCAAAAAATAGAGTTCTTAATTTTGTCTGAAATTGTCTTTCCTTTGCTCTCTTTTTTTCTTTGTGCAAATTCTGAATAAAGAGGCTGTATATGGACTTACTGGACTGATACGTGGGAATATGAAAAACAACATTCACTCACATTAGAGTGGATGGCATGGAACATACTACATCAGTCTTGCTAGTGCCGTAGAATCATAGGATCACAGAATATTTCGGTTTGGAAGAGACCTTCAAAGTCATCTCGTCCAACCTCCCTGCAATGAGCAGGGACGCCTGCATCTAGGTCAGGCTACCCAGAACCATATCCAGCCTGGCCTTGAATGTCTACAGGGATGGCGCACCCAGCACCTCTCTGGACAACCTGTTCCAGTATTTTACCAACCTCACTGTAAAAAATTTCTTCCCCATGTCCAGCCTGAATCTCTTCTCTCTTAGTTTAAAACCATTATCCCTCATCCTATGACAACAGGTCCTGCTAAAAAGTTCTCCAGTCAGTGGCTCCTAGTGACCAATGATAATGTGTTCTGAGATATTGTATGTTCTCTGATGAGTCTTTCTGTTTCCCTTGACCACACATACCCCTATTGCCAAATCTGCAGATATAGCTAGTAATTTATTTTATTCAGCTATGTTGTATGTGGGAGGCAGAATCTTGTTCCCATTGAGGGTGCTACCCAGACTGCATTATGCTCATGTAGACGTCTACTTTCTTTCACGCTTGGCTTTCTCTTTCAAGCATTGTACATCAATTCTCCACCTCCATGATGCTGTTTCTTCCTGATTTCTACCCTTCCATTATGTGCTCCTTAATGTCTCACACTTCTCTCTGAATCCTCCACACATTACAAGTAAACACTAATCTCTGTCATTCATTGCTGTTTCAAGTGATAGTATTGGACAGCCCTAAAGGAAGCCAGCAGAGCACTTCAGAGACTGGGAGAAAATGTATGGGTTGCACATTGTCAGCACTGGCAGTCTTACCTCAGCATCACTTCAACATTTAATCAACTACAAAAGCCATTTAATGCTTGGGATACTCCAATGCTATAAATATGATCCCTTAAGTAATTACACAGCTTTACATCCTGTAACATATTTGGTAACACTTTAAATAAAGTGTCTTCTGTGCATTTCAATGCATTTTTAATTTAGACTGGATACAGCTATGATTGCATGCTAGATAAATAACAGTTTATATTTAAATGGATGCATTGAGATTTCACAACTAGCTAATAATTAAATAACTTGGAATATTGCAGTTGAAAGTATCCATACATTTTAATGATTAATTAGTAGCATATAACTTTTATGAAAAACATCTTTCCTAATAGCACACTATCAGACACACAGAGAAGTAGTGTGGCAAGGCCTGTTATTTTGCCTATGAATACAGATTCTAATAGAGATATTGGGCTGCAGAGAAAAAAATTTATGTCAGTGCCTAGGTTTCTTCACCTGGATACCAGCTCTTATAACCTGAAGATGAGCTACCTCAATCTTTTATTTACCCATGACATTCAGGGTGTAGTACTTGTAATATTTGTCTCTGGTTTGTAAAACCGTAGTATGAAAATAAACAAACTGGTCTTAATTTAAAAGTCAAAGTGTTTTCTTACCACAGTTTTTAAATGAAATGTGTATCTTTGTATTAAAAAAGCCTGTTAGCATAGTACTTTTCTTTAGCTTCCCTTTTAATTTAAAATCATTAAAACTTTTACTTGACTCTGAAGTAAAATTTTGTGTTTCAAAATAATTTCAAATTGAGCTTTTACTTTTTTATTAAAAATAATAATAATTAAAAGAGTAATTACTAATATCCACAAATATAACTTTGGAATTGCTACAGCACAAATAAAATATACAAGTCACATTACATATTTCAGAGCAGAATTAACACTTCTCTTGCCTTCAGGGTTCCACACCTCTGTAAATACGGACTATAATTGAAGGGGTACAAAATGTTTCTGCACCTGTAAGTTCACAATAGTGTATTTAATGATATACTATTTGAATAACAATTCTGTAATTTACACTACAGTTAAGTGCTAGTTAAGGATCCCTTCTAGCAGAGCACTCCAATATTGCAAGCATTCACTAACTTCCAGAAATCAAAAGAATTAGGGGAAAAAAGTCAATCTCCTTTTACTAGCTGCCATTATCCAGATAGCTGAATTTCTGATGAAATCTTTGGAACAATAAGGTGCTTACTTCTGACATGCAAAGGTACATTTGTACAGCATTTCATCTTCTTTAATATTGTTATACAGAACCCTGAGGAACTGGATGTAAGGTGGACATCTAGGAGCATTATAAAGCTCTGTTATTCAATACCATCCAAAGCTTCACACAGCTACTGTATTGCTACTGTATTAAGATGACAAATCATTTAGTTACATTTAGCTACTATATTAAGCTTTCTTCATTTAGTCAGTAAACTTCATTAAAAATGCTAACAACATTTTCACTTTTGTAAAGCCATGACAACACAAAGAACTGCATACAGAATGTTAGGTAGGTTTATATATATGTAGGATATGTATATAATTTCTTATATCTCTTAAGCAGGTACAATTCTAAGAGAATCAAAACTATCAAGTGGCATAGGAATGGTAAGAAAGATTTGTGGCAAATGAAGGCTATATGCTTATCTATGAGGCCTGAGTAACCTAAAGAAAAAGGTATTCCTGAAAAGCATTTCAGTTAAGCTCATAGTAGGTACATTATAAAGTCCATCTAGCTTGGTGTCCATTGAAAGTTTATGCCTCGACTTCCATAAGAAACTAATTGTTTAAAAGCAATAGATACAACATGTGCAACCAAACAGCAGAATAAACCTATTATTTTCTTCTTTCTTCCATTAAAATGCAATTAAATAGCAAAAATGAGGGAGGTTTCATAGCAGTCTAAGTTAGGCTGGTCCAGTGTTTTGTCATCTAAACAATTAAATAGGCAGTTTTACTTTTTCCTAAAAATTAATCTATATCAACTTATCTCTGGTTTCATCAGAACTGGTAGAAGAGAATAATTATTTTCTATGTCCTACACAGGTTATTTCTGTTGCTGAAGCTCTGATCTGCACTGCCTAATGTAATGTTATTGTAATGGAAGCATGTAGCTGACTCATATTTAATTTCAAAGATATTATAACCCTTATATTCTTTTCTGCACTCCTCTACAGGTCTCATTTTGTACTAGTGCATTTAAATACTCTCTTTGAACTGTAGATCTTTGCTCATGCTTTCATTTAATTTGCTCTTGTCAATTTCTTGCTTTCTCTCCAATTAGCCAAGATCATTTTGATTTATGATCATATTCTCCAGAGAGCTAGCAAACCTTGTCCTTTGCAGTTTCCTGCAAAAATGTCACTCTGTCATCCAAACTGTTGAAACTGTTAAGTGGAACTTGGCCTTCAATAAACCCTGTCTGGAAAAGATTTCTTCCCATTTTGACAGAGGCATATTGATAATTCTTTTTGAGAGCTACTATTCAGATTTGTTGTACATGAACCAGTCAATTTCTTGTAAAAATACTATTGATGTAAGTTACTTCTAGACCAGTATTTACTTAGCTTGCTTAGGAGCCAAGCCATTTGAGTAATACAAAAAATGTGGCAAAATCCAAATATCCAAGCAAATATACTGACTATATTCTGTCAAAGAAGGAACTCTTTCGCAAACTCTTTCGCAATCTCTTTCTAGAGATGGAAAGGAGGAAAATTTTTGAGGTTTTTAACTCTCCTTTTCCTCTCTACTAAAGATAGTTACTACATTTGCCTTCCTTTGGTCCTTGGGGATGACAGTAAAGACTTAGAGGTTGCTTTAGAAAAGCATTCAAATGTGAATTTCATAAGGCCCTAGCAATTCAGACTGTTTTAACCATATATTTTTCTTCTTGTTTGGACTGTGTTCCTGTCTTCTGGATAAACTCAAGTAGCTAGTCACAATTTAATGTTTTGATAATGAGCAAAGAAACTGAAAGGCACGGAATATTTCAGCTCTTTCTGTGTCATCTGTTATTTGCTCTCTTTCGGTTTGTTAATGGTATTATTCTTCCCTTTCTTTTCCTCTTATTTATAGTGTATTTATAGAATCTTTTCTTGTTGCCTTTTGTGTTCCTTACTAATTGAAGTTCTTTGTGTCTCAGCCTTTTTGCTTTTATTCCTAGGTATTTATGGATTTTGTTTGCAAGTATATGAGTTCAGATTCAATTATTTTATTCTCCTTGAATATTACATTATTATTATGAATTGTAATTCAGGTATTTGTATTTGAAAATTTTTATTTTAAATGTAGTATTTATCCAGAGGACTCTCATCTTATGCATTTTTTGTACAAATGTATTGAGGTGATAAGGAATAGTCATCGTTTATTGCTTGAGTCACACTTGTTTGTCTTTCCTCCTTATCTTTATTCTTGTTGCATATTTCTAGCCCTTATCTATAGTATTCTGGAAGTTGCATGCATTACTAATATAGTGACTCTAAATATTTCACTGTTATTTTTCATGGTTGTCTTTCTTTTATCAGATAGAATGCAAGTGAACAGTGAGGTTCCCTAAGAGTAACAAGGTCTAAAGATACATACCCTTCCTTTTAGTTTGGCCAGTGGAATATTATCCTTCGTTGTAACTTCAGGAATTAACTTCTTTCTGAAAACCTTTCTTTGTTTCAGTGGGATTAGAAACCACCATGGGATCTTTTTTTCCTCATGGAATGTCTTTGCAGTAGTTAGAAGTTCATTACCACTAGAACCACACTTAGTGTATTTTAAAATATTAATATATTTTGAGATTGCCACTGCACTGCACTTCGTTAGAATGAACTACCACTACCTTGGTCCCCACAATATTCTTCATGTCCCAAAGGGTTGCACTGCTACTGCAAACATTAGGGTGAAAACAAACACCATCAGCTGAGACAGTGTGGTCAATTCATCTTGCAGAAGCAAACTTCATAGCAGGACAGGTAAGTGGTAACAGGTAAGACAGTAAGTATTTTGCTGGAAATTTTATCACTCAAGAGAAAATTCTGTTTCTGAGTGGAGAGTAATCCAAAATCAAATAAGATATGCTATCACTGGTTTGAGGCTATTCTTTAAAAGGTAGTCAGTACACATATTAAAGTTCCCTATTATTTCTTCTTATTCTTCGTGGTTTTTTACTTAGTGTATATTACATTTCCAGTATAACTATTGCACATACCCAAGTCAATCTGATTAATGAAAACTATGATTGTATCTTCCTTAAGACTTCCTATCAAAGTAGAAAGTTGCATTTCCTGGCCATTTAAGGTGTGTCCATGTTCACTGTAGCATTTGGTCTGTCTAGCCCTCTATCGGTTGCAAAAAATATGCTAATTAATTTAGCCAGAAATTAATAATCCAAACTATCAAGCAAATGCTCTCCCTTTTTCTCACTGTCAAATAGAGTAACCAATTTAAATAAACTAGAAATGATACTTCTAGGATAGGCAAATCTAGTTAGCATCATACCTTCAAAGGTGTGGAAGAACATATTCCGTTCCTGTGAAGGAAGTGATTTATGGCTGCTACTTACCATTTTCCCACAAAACACATTCCTGTAATTCAGGGTTTAAAATTTCTGATTGTTTCCATTAAGGACAAAAACTTTACTGCCTCATGAAGGAATAAAAAAATAAATAAATAAAAAAATAGAGAAAGAAAAAAAAAAATAGACAACCCATATGTAGAAGGAAAAGCCTCACAGAGATCCAGAAAGCTAAGAGCATAAAGAAGTGGATAAATCATGTTTATAAATGACTAAAATTAGACATTTTAAATGCTTCTAAAATGGAAGTTTAAGAGTTTGCTCCTCCTGGAAACCAGAAGGTTACCTGTCTTGAAATGGAGGCAAGCAAACACAATCATTTTTACTGTCTTTCCTTTTTTTCTTTTGTGATTCCTTCTGCCTTGCCATTTTCCTTCATGTCTACTTTTATTTTTTCCCATTAGGAAAATGTCATCGTGATCCAGCTCATAATGTTTATGGAAAAAGTTACAAACCTGTTGCAATAATCAGTTCTGCTTTTCCTTAATATATATTTGCTTTGACGTCTGAATTATAAGGGAATTGACAATGACACCAAGCTGTGTGGTTCGATTGGTACACTAGAGGGAAGGGATGCCATCCAGAGGGATCTTGACACGCTTGTAAGGTGGGCTGATGCCAACCTTATGAAGTTTAACCATGACAAGTGCAAGGTCCTACACCTGGGTCGGAACAATCCCAGGCACAGCTACAGACTGGGCAAAGAAGAGATTCAGAGCAGCCTTGCAGAGAAGGACCTGGGGGTGCTGGTTGAAAATGAGCATGAGCCGGCTTCAGTGCGTGCTTGCAGCCCAGAAAGCCAACCGCATCCTGGGCTGCATGAAAAGGAGCGTGACCAGCAGGTCAAAGGAGGTGATCGTGCCCCTCTACTCTGCTCTCATGAGACCTCACTTGGAGTATTGTGTACAGTTCTGGTGTCCTCAACATAAAAAGGACATGGAACTGCTGGAACAAATCCAGAGGAGGGCCACGAGGATGATCAGGGGACTGGAGCACCTCCCGTATGAAGATAGGCTGATAAAGTTGGGTCTGTTCAGCCTGGAGAAAAGAAGACTGCATGAAGACCTCATAGGAGCCTTCCAGTATCTTAAGGGGGCCTATAGGGATGCTGGGGAGGGACTCTTCACTAGGGACTGTAGTGATAGCACAAGGGGAAACGGGTTAAAACTTAAACAGGGGAAGTTTAGATTGGATATAAGGAAGAAGTTGTTTCCTGTAAGGGTGGTGAGGCACTGGAATGGGTTGCTCAGGGAGGTTGTGAGTGCTCCATCCCCGGCAGTGTTCAAGGCCAGGTTGGACAAAGCCTTGGGTGGGATGGTTTAGTGTGAGGTGTCCCTGCCCATGCCGGGGGGGGGGGGGGGGGGAGGGGTGGAACTAGATGATCTGGAGGCCCTTTCCAACCCTAACTATTGTATGATTCTATGATTCTATGATTCTGAATTAAGCAAGGCACACCTAGGTACTCTGTGTACAGAATTTATAGTGAGAACACTAAGATTAAATGAATTGTTCTTGAGACCTATTGTAGTTGTTGCACCGTCTGCTACACCAAAAAAAAAGTCAAGCCGTAGTTTCTGTGTGACGTATAATGGTTCTAATTATACACTGAGTTTTACAAAAGCTCATATGGATAAGAATTTAATAAATGTGAAATACATCAAGGTGATAAATTGAGGAAGTTTTGTAAGGGTAGATTTCCTCTTTGATCTGCAAACACAAAATGAAAATGAGAACATTAGGAAGCATAGCTTTCAAGTAAATTGCTTCTCTGATAGCAGGTCTGTAAGTAGACTTAGTAGGGAAAAAAGTTAAATTAAGTATTAAGGCAAATGCTCTCTTCCTGAATATTTATATGGCTTACTTTACTATTCTTCTGTCACTGCTAGTGTCAGAGTATCTGACAACTCAGAATGCTGTAATGTTTGTCCTGTAAAATAGAGGTCATTTTATTTAAAAGCTTGCTGCCCGAGAATGCCAGAGCAATACAGTCAAACCCATTTTTACTGATCACTGCAATAGATATCATTCAGCCATTTAGATCAAAACAGGCTTTCTGAAAGTGGTAGTTTGTATTTTTGCTCTAAACTTTATTTGCAGTGTAAAGGTTCAATAACTCATTGGAAATTACAGTGTTTTTTCTCTTTGGTTTGGGAAGCAGTTACTGTGTCCTATTCTTGAACTTCTCAGAAATCCAACTAAAGGAAGGACATTCATACACCCTTATTTTGCTTTTATCTGCTGTTTGCTGAAGCAGGTTCTTGATAAATGCACTGTTCTTGATAAAAATGCCAAATAGTGCAAATAGAAGTTTACATCCATTTACCAACCTCACTATTAAAATTCCAACAATGCATCACCTACTTCACTCTACCTTTTTTAAACAAAACTTGTGTAATTTGTGTAAGCGGATATATACAGATCATGTCATGCTCAGCTCAACTCAAGCAGTTTTTTGTAGGATAACAATGACATTTTGTTGCCCATCTAGCAGGGACCTTTTAAAAAGGTTCTAATTGTAGACAAGAACTTTTAAATCAATTACTATTTACAGTTTTTATTGTAGCTTCTGGTAGAAATATACTGCTTTTCCATTTTCAAATTAATATAAGAGTAGGTGGATTCCGTGTACTCAAGTTCTCTTCTCAGAAACAGACAGATTAACTTTTCATACAGGAGGAAGAACCAAAACTTTTATGCACCAATTTTCAGAGATTTTATGGAAGAGGAGAAGTTGAGGACTGTCAAGTGGGTATAATGCAAGCCTATCTCATCCACAGAACGCTGGAGAGTGAAAAGGGAAAAGAAGGATAACATTTAAGAAACCTGGTCAAAGAAGGAAGAGGAGCTATCACTTTAAGAAAATTGAAGTAAATTTGGGAAGAGATGGCTTGAGTTTAGAGCATAATTTTGACTTGCCAAATGGTTATGTGCCAAATGGGAAACGTGATTGAAAAGCTTTGGTTTGCAAAGATGATAACCTAAATATTAGGATAGGTCTTTATAAAGGAGTTCTATCTTCCTTCCACTGTCTGTTCCAGGAGGGGGTCACCTCACTGTGTATTTGCCAATAGATACTTTGGCAATCCCAGGCACAGCTACAGGTTGGGCAGAGAAGTGATTCACAGCAGCCCTGCAGAGAAGGACTTGGGGTTGTTGGTTGATGAGAAACTTAACATAAGCTGTCTTTGGTGTGTACTCACAGCCCAAAAAGACAACCATATCCCGGGCTGCATGAAAAGGAGCACCACCAGCACACAGGAGGCTCTTCCAGGTCGAAGGAGGTGATCCTGCCCCTCTACTCTGCTCTCATGAGACCTCACTTGGAGTATTGTGTGCGGTTCTGGTGTCCTCAACATAAAAAGGACATGGAGCTCTTGCTCCATGGAGCACTTGCTTGTCCAGAGGAGGACCACGAAGATAAGGGGGCTGGAGCATCTCCTGTACGAAGACAGGCTGAGAAAGCTGGGGCTGGAGACCTCATAGCAGCTTTACAGTATCTGATGTGTCCTACGAGGATGCCAGAGAGGGTCTCTTAATTAGGGACTGTAGTGATAGGACAAGGGGTAACGGGTTTAAACTTAAACGAGGGAAGTTCAGGTTGGATATAAGGAAGTGCCCTGGGTTCAGCTGTAGCAGTCATTTACTGTGAGGGTGGTGAGCCACAGGAGCAGCTTGCCCAAAGAAGTGTTGAATGCTCCATCCCTGGCAGTGTTCAAGGCCAGGGTGGGCAAAGTCTTGGGTGACATGGTCTAGTGTGAGGTGTCCTTGCCTTTGGCAGGGGTGTTGGAACTATATGATTCTATCTTAAGGTCCTTTCCAACTTTAACCATTCTGACGCTATGATTGTATAGTGAACTCCAAAATTAATGATTTGCTGATGTGCTCTTCTACTTAGAAAGGTATAAGGAAAATGAAGAAAACCGAAACAAACCCACAAGGAAAGAATAATTGGAATTGCTCATGTTTAAACACTGGAGAAAACTGCAGCCATTGTTTTTTCCACACCCAGCTAATACTGGGTAGCATCTTGCACTGTATTGAATGAAGCACAGGCATTTGGCTGTAATTAAAAAAGATTAATGCATTCTTATCAATAAGACGTTTTGAATAATAATAAACTTTAACTGCCAACCTCATTTCTTTTCCATTGATTAGAAGTCCTCTAGAATTATTCAGAAAAGAAAAAATTAGTTTCTTTAACTATCTTCAAAATAGGTAAAGACTGTATTTATCCTTTCCTGAAATTGCATGTATGTGTTCTTCCTCACTTACATGCATATATACACACATACATATATATAGATACATATAACACAACGTAGAATCATAGAATCGTACAATAGTTAGGGTGGGACATCAAAAATGTTAATTCTTCAGTAATCATATCTATATTAGAATAAAGATACCTAGTCTTCAGAAGATGCAAAAATCTACATTAAAACTAACATCATGGATATTTGCCTGCTTGATAACACATGAATATTTTCAACTTTTTTGTATAGCAAAGATGATAAGAATTTCATGTTATAGCACAGTTCAAAATGGCAAGTATAACCCCTGCAGTTAATGACCCATTTTCTTAGGCTGAATTTGGCATACAACAGCTTTCTGATTTTTGGTGAGCAAGGAAGAAGTGCTTAATCATCACTAAGGAGGGAATACTTCCAGTTCTGGTTTGATCAGAGTATCAAAAGACCCTTTAGCATTTAGGTTTAGATGAGAACACCTTGAGTTTAGGCTTAGAAATTAATTTGTCAAATTATTTCTGCTTGAGTGTTCAATAATAAATCTAGACTATAATTATCTGAGGAAATGTCCTGATTGAGGCTGGGAGAAAGTTAATTTTCTTCCTAGTAGATGGTACAGTGCTGTGTTTTGGGTTTGATCTGAGAATAATGTTGATAACACAGAGATGTTTAGCTGTTGCTGAGCATGCTTACACAAGGGCATTTCTGCTCCTCACACCACCCTGCCAGCGAGAAGGGTGGGGATAAAAAAGAGAAAGCTGATCCCAACTGACCCAAGGGATATTCCATACCATACGATGTCTTGCTCAATGTATAAATTCAGGGGAAGGTTGGTGGGGTGGCCACTGATCAGGGACTGGCTGGGCATTGGTTGGTTGGTTGATTGGTGGTGAGCAATATTTTTCATTCACATCATTTACCTTTCTTGAGGTTTATTTCTCTTTTTTCTTATTTTATTTTCTTCATCATCATTATTATTATTATTCAGTTATAACTGTTCTTATCCCAACCCATGAGTCTTCTTACTTTTACCCTTCTGATTCTCTCCCCCCATCCTACCAGGTGGTGGTAGTTGCCAGATGGGGTTAAACCGTGACAGGAAAGAATCAAAATCAATCAATATCCAAAGCTTTCAGAAGTGTAATTAGTTTTATTCTTGCCCCTCTATTTGCAATATATTTTCAAATTTTATTTCCTAGAAAAATTGATTATATTTTCATTGTTATATTTCTTTAATATATTAAATTTTGGGTTTGACATTTTTTTTTTTATATAAGACAGGTAAGCAAGGTGACACTACCAAACTCTAGATCTGCAATCTGAGACAGAAATGGAAATAAATTCTAGTGGCAGCTTCCCAAGAGATACTTTTGATTTATTAAAAGATATCTTAAGCATGCATAAAATGGGTATTTTGTTGTATCATGACAGCGGCAATTCTGAAGATAACTTTCAGATCCCACTGGGGATGTCTACATCTGCTAAGACTCGTGTTAGGTCAGGCTGTGATATGATTTTTGTAGCTTGCAACTTTGATAGGTTTTAGGAGAGATACTGACTGAAAGGTAAATGGTTGATGGTTATGAGGAGGGAATATTTCCTTTGTTCTGTATTACTAACCTTCCTAACTTCACTTCTCACATTTTATCAGAATCATAGCATCAGAATGGTTAAGATTGGAAATCAAAGTATTTACAATGAACCATGAGGTGATTTATTTATATTATGCTCATTAGGGATGAATGTTCAAGTAAATTCATGATAAAGAGAATTTAAACCTTGTACACAGAATATTCGCTTTAATGTCTTTCTGCATTGTTAACTTTAAGATTTGTTTATATTATTTCAGGAAATACCAAATAATTACTCAGCAAATGTGAGATCTTTTTCAGTATCATCCATCTGCAGACCTCACTATAACCTAGTTTTTCTAATAGTCGTGGCTCATAAAAACTTCACTATCCTAACAAGAACTGATTGTACTTATTAGAAATAGTCTTATTGATATACTTGATATAATTAAGAATTCTTAATTCTACCAATTCTCAATCCAGGAAATTCATAGTTGCGTGTTTCCTGAAAACTGTGTTCCTTAAAATTATATTTGTCTTGTCTAGGAGCAGAATAATTTCATATGACCAGTCACGTTTAACATCTGCCTTTTGGAGTAAAAAATATAAAAAAAAATAAAGGAAAAAATTGACACAGTGCAATGAAGGATTGGGATGGTGTTGGTTTTTCTTTTTATTATAGAATATTTTATTACGTCAGATGTTAAATAACATGAGAAATTGTATCATTTTATTGGTGCCGTCAGCAAGCAGAATAGAGATTACTTTGTCCAATAAATATTTGCACTTGAGCTTCACAGAGTGTAAACTTAATGAGCAGGTGATTTTAAGGGTTTTAAGGGAACATGGCAAGGAGCTAAATTTACAGATGACAGTTCAGTGCTTGATCCTGTGCAGCAGTGAGTAGCCTGGCCCAGTCAAGCAAATCCCAAAGAATGGTTATGTTTAAGCGCAAGCTTAAGTGCTTTGCTGGAGAAGAGAAAGAATGCTTAGTAGTTTGTAGGACTGAAGCTCTAATGGGTAATTTCAGATAAATTAATTCATCAGTGAAAGCTAGTCAGATTAGTTTCTGAAGCCTAACTGTTTATTTTCTACTGCTCCATTATCCTGTTCTCTCTCTCAGAGGAGAGTTGAGGATATTTACTTGAGCTTCTCTTTAAAATACCAAGTTGTGGCTGAGCAATGGTTTTCCTCAAAGCTTGCAATCACTGTCTCTATAGAGAACTGAAGCACTTCTCTGGAGTATTTGCAATTCAAGTTATACCAGCCTATGCTTCATTACCAAGAGTTTTTTTTAATTGTTTGCAATTCAGATGAAGATACTGCTATTACCTGAGAATGGAGTTAGGTTTGAATTGCTTTCCACTGTTCCAAGTTTTTTGTACTGGGATCCTAAGAGCTAGAGGGTAGTTCCAAGGAGTTTTATTATAAAAGTGTTAAAAATGAGTGATTATTGAATCGATCTCGTAATATTTGGTCTAATGGTATATAATTACTTAATTTAATCTAGTAGTTCATCATAACAGAAAGCTCCCCATACTGTAAGAAAAGTAATTTATTATGCTTTTCATGTATCAGTAAAGAGACTGGGATATAACTTCTCCTCAGCAAGAAATCAAGAGTCCAGCCTGACAGCAACTCACTTTTCATTGACATATGTCCACATAAGCACAGAGGAACCATTTGAGAATACCTGTAATAAGCTGCCATCTGTCCATAAAGCAGGAAAAATCTTCTTTGCTTAATTTCAATTTAAAGACAGGCTCAATCTCCGTGTGCCCACATGAGCTCTATGGATGAAATAGGAGGTGACGACAAAAATATCATATACTGTGAAGACTTACTGTTAAAATGTAAATCCCCCTGTATCTGAAGATGCCTCTGCAGTACTCAATACTACCACTACTCCTTATTTTGATGTGTGCATAATTCCAGTTCTTTATAGGTGTCATGCTTTCCTGAGCATAAGGGTGAGAAATAACCTTTACGAAGTTGGATAAACTAAACTATTAGAACAGTGTGGGGAGATTGGCTTCTCAAGCTGTCTCAGTGTTAGTGAGCTTTTAGTGTGAAATGTATTTGGCCTAAACCCAACTTGTTACAGAAAATTTCTTGGCTAATTCTGTTGCCTTCAGTTAACCTAGTTAATTTTTTCAAAGAAAAGCACAGTCTATTAAACACCTTCAGATAGCTACAGCTAAGTACAGCCACTTTGCATTTGGAATGTAAAGCGGAGCAAATTGCTCAAGGGATTAGATCTGTGTTTTCTTAAATGGTTTTGGGCAAAGATGATGTTCTCATGATAAAATTCCTTTTCTGAAACTCTGTGTTGTCCTGTTCTGTTTCCTGTCACATCAGGCATGCACTACCATGTTACAGAAGGCAGTGTTAAAAAGCTCAAATGGGGAAGCTAGATGTGCTATGTCACATCATGGCATTTCAAGGAAGCTTAAGGAGAGTGTTTTGGAAGAGAAATGATCAACGAAATCTGTTTACATTTTGTCTATAAAAAGAACAGGATTTTATGTTCTTTCTTATCAAGAAACAGTAAAGCACATATATTCAAATTCAACTTACAGATTTCACAATCCCTGAAAACAAAAGCAAAAGCAAGAAGAAATACCTGTTACAATTTGAGTGGCTTTTTTATCACTATCACAGCAAAACAGAATATGTGTTTTCAGGATTGTTTGCTTCACAAATTCATTCCTGTCTTTTTCCTTCTTTCCCTCCCTTCCCTTCATTACCCTTCCCCTCTCTTTTTCTCCTCTTTCTTTATTCCTCTCCATCTTTCTCTGCCAGCTCCTTTCAGATTGGTGACATTATTACAGAATGTGGAGATTACTTAGTGAATTTACTAAAAAGCGAACACAGAGGTATGTCCTGGCCCTCATGCAGATCTCTATGTCTTCAGGGAAATATTCAGTCTTGTGCTAGAGATCCTCTAAAGCACGGACAGTGAGAGGTGTGCCAGGCTGCATGTTTTCTTGCTCTAATTAGAGGTTAAGTTTGCACTGAAATATCAACAGAAATAAGGAGATGCTGTTACAAAAGTTGATATTTCCAATAATGCTAACAGCAATGTCTCATCCCCCTGGAAGGGGCTCCTCCAGACAGGGAAGCTGGGATCTGCCTCTTCTATCTCTGACATGTCTTCCTCAAGGTGCTGCAGCCCTTGGACTGATGCAGTCCATGTTGTGCATAGTTTCAAATCTCTGACCCTCTAATTGATTATGTCAGCCCCTGCTCTGTTGGTTACTAAATGGCACTGTAACATGAATTTATGGAAGGCTGGTTAAAAAAAAGAAAAGATAAAAGGTCCTCCATGCTTTATTGGAGGGCTCTGATTTTCAGAGGGCACTGCATACTCACACACTTCATCTATTCATATAACTGCGAGCACAACAGGCAAAGCGCCAAAATTCAGTCACGTCAGCAAATTTCCATGGCTATTTTTTATTATTGCTATTAATAATTTTGTATTTGACTCTTTATAGACCAGATGAAATTCGTCTTCCTGTCTCCTAAGCGAGACAAGCAAATGGATTTGATTTCCTACATTTTTTTCCAGTTGTGACAGTGTAATTTAGATATGTGTTAGGCTCCTTGGAACCAAACCTGTCTGAACATCCTCTATTAAGAAACTAGAACAGCAATTCGAAAAAGAAGCTGAAATTGCAATTTAAGTTCTCTTGAATTTTAACTCTTAGCATCCGAGTTCTCAAATTCTTCTTTGCAATTTTTTAAATTGTTTTTCTTATCCAGTGTAAATTGTGATCCTAATTCAATTTAATTCACTAGAATTGAAATACAGTAACTTATTCATGTTCCCCTTGAAATTCAGGTTTTATTTTTACTGAGGAAATATTCTTTCTGACATGTTAAATTTCATCTAATCCATGAGCACTGCTGTCTTTCACTGGAGGATCATTATAAAACAAATCATTCATTCTCTTGGCTGGAGGAAAGGTGCAACACAATGATACCATGAAAGCAGATAATCCATTCATGTTTACACTTGATATATTTCCCACAGAGCACTCTGGAACAAGGGACACAGATGACGATTTGGTAAGTGCTGTACTTTCATACCAGTTCCCTGCATGCATTTGGACCAACGTATCTGAGAATTCTACTCCAGCTCATTTTAGTAATTAGGTTTAGAGAGACTTGTACCACATGCATGCTTATGGCAATCACTATTAACCCAAATGGCAATCTTTTTCCTTTCTCCCTCCTCTTTGTCTGTTCCCACTTAAATTTGCTGCACACTGCCACAGCATCTGCCATTAAATAAATAAATAAATAAATAACCAAAATACTCAAGCCTGCCACCTAACAGACCAAAATCCCATGTATTTTACTGATTGCAAGGACAAAAAGAAATCAGTCAAAATGCAAAGAAGAAAAAGAAGGAAAGAAAACAATAAACTACAGATGAAAAGAGAGAGAAAAACACACAAATAAAGTTTTTGTGGGGAATTTTGACACAAAAGTAAAGCTGAAAAATTCAAAACAAGGTGTTGAGTGGTTAAAATTTAATGAAATGGACTTTTTAGGAAAAAATCTACAGATGTATGAGATAGAAGAATATAAAGAAAAAGTATGGATAGTCCTTCATATATCTGAGTGCTTTACATCTTTATTTTCTTTAGTGACAGAAAAGCTATTAAAATACAGCATAGCCTTGAGACCAAATTTGCCAAAACTCAAACTCTTCTCACATTTGCATGACATAAATATGAAACAAATTACTATATTTAGACCTTTTCTGAGCAGACTTAATAATATTTCAGCATGAATGATAAGGTATGTTTTTTCTTCCTCACGCATCCTCATTTATAAATATACTGATGACCTTACTCCCAACTTAAGTTCTCCTTCAGGAAAACCTCATATTCACTTAATAAATATGTTACCTCAAGGATGTTTCAAATAGTACATAATATTGAATTGGATTAAGAGTTTCCGCATTTACCATGTACTTTATATGGGTATCTAGCACATTTAAATTTCATTATTTATAATAACAATATCATGCATAATACATAAATTAAGACAGACACATATATATGTGCACATCGTATATTGTATAGTACATTGCTACTACAAAATGAGCAAACTCTTCTCCAGGATTTAATGTTTGTGCCTGCAGAGATCGTTATGACACAACTGCTGTTTTCACTTCCACTTCCATACATGACAAAAGTGATGGAAATGCAAGTGTACCATAAAAATACCTCCCCTCTGGATAAACGTATGCCCAAGTATAAAAGGTTATTAATTCTTTTAATCTGCTGTGATTGTGTTTTTCATCCTGATAAGCTAGCAGTTGAACAATTGATCATTCTTGTAAAATGAACAATTGATCTTGGTGAACTAGAATTAGGCATTGAGCTAATTTCGCATCTGCCACAGAATATACACCAGATAGTTTTAGCTGTCACTCTGTACTGACTTAGATTGTACTCAGACCACTTAGCTGAAGAGAAAAGGTCATGTATCTTTCTAACAACCCCTTGACTCATCCATTTACTTATAAACAATGTGTTTTAAACTAATGGAGGAAAAAAACTGGTGAAGTGTGTATTTTTGCTGTCAACAGATCAGGTAATACAACTATCCCTGTAGTCTGTTGTTGCTTTCATGAACTGAGATTCTTGACATTTCAAGTTCTACAGATGAAATTTCACAGTCTGTTATCTTTATTAGGAAGTAGAAACCACGAACCTGTTTAAATTTTTATCTTTTTTTTTTTTTTTTTTTTTTTTTTTGGCCTGGATTTAAAAGAACTGAACAGGAAAATGACCAGCTGCTTAGATTACCACTCCAATCCTCTCATGAATTTTAAAGGTAGGGATTTTCTGAGAACCAACATCAAATAAAGGATCAAATGCCTTCTATTACAGAATACAAATGTGTTGTTCAAAATCCCTAGAAATTACAGTCTTTGAGAACCATCTGGACCCACATGTTATGCAGAAGAGGAGGAACACAAAGGAAGCACTGATTAATTTTAATGTAGGGTGAAAAGACTTGTAATTAAATGCAGTTTTATTAAGTTAGTGTTGTTTGTAGCTCAAACCTTCCAGATTAGTGTCACAGCCCGGATTTCTCTAAAGTAGATGTTTTTCCACATTTTGAAAACTTACTGAGTATATTGATAGCAATGGTAAGCTTGTAGATATGCACCGATTTATTTCACGGACATCCGCTCTGAGCAATACACTGTATTAGTTTAGTAATTCTATCCATTAATGATTTATAGGGATTTGTCTGAAATATACATTGACATATATATATTTTGTGGGTTTGCAATTTAAACGAATCTGCCTTTTGCAAAGATCATCTCTCAGATTTTGTTAATGCCCGACAAATGCTCATTCAGCTTGGTGTCATTTGCAAATGTAATAAGGCTATTTTGTATTCTGTTAGAAAGATTGCCAATGAAAATACCAAAGGGTATCATAATCTTCAGAATGCTGCTTGACACATCTTTCCTTATGAAAGTGAATTGTTGAAAACTTATTTTCTCAATTGAGATGTTCAACCTGTTTTGCTGCAACAGTGTCCTGGGTTCAGCAGCAGCAGTCATTTTTCTCCTTCTCAGTAGCTGGTGCAGTGCTGTGTTTTTGACTTTCAGCCTGGAAACAGCGCTAATGACACTGATGTTTTTAGTTACTGCTCAAATGTTTAGTCTGACCAAGGACTTTGTGAGCCTCATGCTCTGCCAGGGAGGAGGGGAAGCCGGGAGGAAGCAGAGATAGGACACCTGACCCAAACTAGCCAAAGAGGTATTCCATACCACAGCACGTCATGCCCAGGATGTAACTGAGAGTTACCTGGAAGGGTTAGTGCACTGCTTGGTCGGGCTGGGTATTGGCGGGTGGTATTGTATTCCCTTCCCTTGTTATTTCCCTTATCACTATTACTATTGGTGGTAGCAGTAGTGGTTTGTGTTATTCCTTAGTTACAGGGCTGTTCTTATCTCAACCCGTGGGAGTTGCATTCTTTTGATTCTCCTCCCCGTCACTCTAGGAGCAGGGGAGGAGAAGGGGGGGGGGGGGGGGGAGTGAGCAAGCGGGCTGCATGGGTCTGAGTTACTGACTGCACTTAAACCAAGCGCAGGAAAACAAGGAATTCATTCCCTACTTCCCATTGGCAGGAATGTTCAGGAAAGCAGGGTTCCATCACGTTCAGGTATGTCAGGAAAGCAGGGTTCCACCACGTGTAATGGCTACTTGGGAAGAAAAACGCCATCACTCTGAACGCCATCCCCCATTTCTTCTTCTTCCCCCAGCTTTATATACTGAGCATGACACCATATAGTATGGAATATCCCTTGGGTCAGCTGGGGTCAGATGCCCTGGCTGTGCACACCCATCCTTCCTGGTGAGGTGAAGAGGCCTTGACTCTGTGTAAGCACAGCTCAGCAATAGCTAAAACATCCCTGTATTATCAACACTGTTTCAGCACAAATTCAAAACATAGCCTCATACCAGTCTGTATGAAGAAAATCAACTACCCCAGCCAAAACCAGCACAATCATTCAGGTTTGTTTGACTCAGTTTGTTCTTGACTGCTGTTCATCTCCTTACTATCATGAACTTGCAAATAATTCATTTAATTCTCTTTTCCAGACTTTTTCACAACTGAAGTTGCCTGGCCTCAGTTCCCTTTTCAACACCTGTGCTATATTCTTCAATGCTCCAGTACTTCAAGTTTCTCAAGAGTTGGTTGGGTTTTTTTATTATGAAGCTGTTTCAGACATTTTTTACTTTTTTTCCCCCAGTTTTTCTAGGGAAAAAGCCACAAAAACTCGGTCTACACAGATCTCTGAAGGAATTGAAGAATTACACGTCTGTCTCACTTTCAAAAGTAAGTTAGGGCTTTTTTAGCGCAGAAGTTTTGTAAGGTAGCTTTTTACCTTACTCTCAAAATTACTCATGTTACCTAACTGTCAGCATTGTGACAGCATTCGAAAAATTGTTAGAAAGAAACAATCCTGAAACTGTAAACCTGTAGGTGAATATAGATTTAATTCACTTTAGAAGTTTAAAGCACCATTATTCAGCTCAAATTGTCTGCCTAACACAGGTAATATAGCTCTTCCATTATGTAAACCCTATTATTTAATGTATTTAAGTAAATTACAAGCTTCATATAAAGAGTATGTTTTCCTTTGTAAACATTCCTTGAAATACTGGAACATGATAAGATGGATGTGACTGAACCTAGGTTGAATCTGGAAAGGAAAAAATATGGCTCCAATCTATTGAAAGATATTGTTAAGCTGGTCAGCAAAACAGTAGGTAAACAGGAACTAACAGTTATAATTAATTTTTATTCAGAAATGCTGCAATCAAACACCTCATAAAAAGCTTTCTGGAAATACAGATATTTTGGGGTAAGAGGCAAACTACTGTTATGGATTGGATACTGACAAACAGTGGTTTTCAAACATGGAAATATACAGAGTTTGCTAAATTGTGCAATTTAGGATGGCTTTTAGTCTTCATTAATGATCTGGAAACAGGATGAATAGGGAAAATGAATGAAGCAAACAAAGCTAAATACTGGCTGCTTTTGCAACCAGTAATACTCCCTCTTTTTTTTTTTTTTTCAAGTTCTGTCAATGCATTAGCCATTTTTCTGTACTTCAATTTCAAAAGAAGGTAATAAAAGGTACACATCTGAATAATTGTGTTTCGTATCAGGTCCAATGCTATTGTTCCCCCTCATAAACTAGTTTTTGTACACATACTGAAAGTAGAAGTTGGTTTAGAGCTGAAATTACTTGATGACTGCACATATTGAGGTATGATGTTGACACCCGAGGCATCTGCTGTCAGTTTGTCTTGTTGACCAGCTTACACAAGGACCCTTGATTCCCAGTTGCAGGCACACTATGTGTGAACATGTTATACTGTTGATACACAGTAATTCACTCTCAGACTTCTATTATGGTGCAAATCCTGAGTATTTTTCTGGAAGTTTATGCATTTGATAGAATAGGAATGCCTTAGATTGTGAATGCTTGTGGGTTGCATGTAATCATATGAGTGCATGCATGGATGTCTCACACTAAGTCTTTGAATTCTCAAACACAGCCTACTGTAGTGAGCTACAGCCAGTGCAGCCTAGTTGTAAATTGTGATAACAGTTTAGGCTGAGAAAGTTGGGGCTGTTCAGCCTGGGGAAGAGAAAGCTGCGTGGAGACCTCATAGCAGCCTTCCAGTACCTGAAGGGGGCCTATAGGGATGCTGGGGAGGGACTCTTCATCAGGGACTGTAGTGACAGGACAAGGGGTAACGGGTTAAAACTTAAACAGGGGAAGTTTAGACTGGATCTAAGGAGGAAATTCTTTCCTGTAAGGGTGGTGAGGCATTTGAATGTGTTGCCCAAGGAAGCTGTGAATGCTCCATCCCTGGCAGTGTTCAAGGCCAGGCTGGACAGAGGCTTGGGTAACATTGTTTAGTGTGAGGTGTCCCTGCCTATGGCAGGGGGGTTGGAACTAGATGATCTTTAGGTCCTTTCCAACCCTAACTATTCTATGATTCTAAAAGAAGTGTGACCAGCAGGCTGAAGGAGGTGATCCTACCCCTCTGCTCTTGTGAGACCTTACTTGGAGTATTGTGTGCAGTTCTGGTGTCCTCAACATAAATAGGAAATGGAACTGTTGGAACAAGTCCAGAGGAGGGCCACGAGGATGATCAGGGGACTGGAGCACCTCCTGTATGAAGACAGGCTGAGGAAGTTGGGTCTGTTCAGCCTGGAGAAGAGAAGGCTGCGTGGAGAACTCGTAGCAGCTTTCCAGTATCTGAAGGGGGCCTATAGAGATGCTGGGGAGGGACTATTCGTTAGGGACTGTAGTGACAGGACAAGGGGTAACGGGTTAAAACTTAAACAGGGGAAGTTTAGATTGTATATAAGGAAGAAATTCTTTACTGTAAGGGTGGTGAGGCATTGGAATGGGTTGCCCAGGGAGGCTGTGAATGCTCCATCCCTGGCAGTGTTCAAGTCCAGGTTGGACAGAGGCTTGGGTAACATTGTTTAGTGTGATGTGTCTCTGCCCATGGCAGGGGGGGTGGAACTAGATGATCTTGAGGTCCTTTCCAACCCTAACTATTCTATGATTCTATAACAGCCTAAATGAACAGAAGTTACACACACGGGAATATATGAAGTATAGAGATATGCAGTGTACATTTATCAAAAGAACCAGCTGGGAAGGTAATGACGCATTGTGCTTCTGCACGTAGATTGTTGAGACTGGGGAAACCTTGTCCTGTGGGAGATATGCTTTGAAATGCACCAGCCATTGCTGGAGGAAGCCCAGGGACACAGCAACTGCAAACAGCTGGACCACATGAAACCAACAGGACTTTCAGTCCAGCTTTCCTAGACCTGCAGTGATCTCCTTGATGGGAAGGGAAGGCAAGACTTAGTAATGCTGGGGTGAAGTGAGTGCATGAAATAATCAGAGTAGAAGCACTGGATTTTTTGTTTCTTAAGTAAACCCCAGTGCTCAAACCTGTTATGGATCACTGTTTAGTTTGTCTCTCCTGTGATAGACATCACTGAGAGAATAGCTCACATTCTGTACAAGTATTACGGACACAAACTGTGCAGACATTAAAATTAATCTCTGTACTTCATGCTGCTGCTTAATGCAGAGCTAGTTCTCTACACTCTGATAAGAGAGTCTGGGGGGTACACAGACTTGCGCTGTCCCTGGCTTTTCAAAGGAATAAGAAAACACCCCTGAATACTGGCACAGAGTTATGATGTTCTGGCAGAACTTCTTTTTTATCAGATTCACTCTCTTTTTTCCGTAGTAGCAGCTGGAGCTGGGAAAAAGACTTTTGGAAGAATCACTTTATTACCTCCATAAAATTAGGCTCATCCTTAAATCTAGTTAACCATGGCTGGCTAAACCAGCTTTGGAAAGAGATTATATTTCCTAGGTTGTACTGCACTGTAAAGCTAAGCAAAGTGCAGACATCATAAAAGAGCTGTGTTGTCCCTCTTTATCCTGCAAGCTGAGTGGCAAATTCTGTCCTTAGCTAAGCATGTGGCACTCCCAGTGACTTTTACAACCTTTGCAGGGTTATAGTAATTTTACTGAGAGCAAAATCTGACTTCTGTTTTTAATATTAGTTCTACCCATCCTCAGTTTTCTTCACCAGCATACAATAGAAAAATTCCATAGAAATGCAGGAACTCAGGTGGCTTTACGTAAAATTGGTAGGTAGGTAGGTAGGTAATCCTTCCCTGATTTCATTGGGAGCTTCCACTTCTGCAAAAAATCCATAGCCAAGGAAGGGGATATATTAGTCCACCTCTTTCTTGCAGACATTTCGCTTTTGAGCAGTAAAATAGCATTGGAATTTATTGCCATCTCGGGTATTGCATCTTCTACATATAGCAAGACACTTTGGGTTCATATTGCTGATTAACAGATAAGTAGAACATGTATCTTCTCTAGATCTGTGATTTCCTTTATCCAGTATTCTCAAGCAGAAGTACTAATAGATGTCACTTAATGGCTTTATTTATCTGAGGACTTTAGTATGGACTGTTACAAAAGGGAAACAATACTAATAAAATCTTAGTTTCTCTTATTGTTTTTTCCTAATGTATATGTGGTAGCCAATAACAGGAATTGGCAGAATTGAAGTTTCCAGCTGCCTTGGCTGTTAATCATGTGTGTTGCCTCATATTGCTTCAGAAAGCCGTGTTTCTGCTATCAGTCCTGGCACAGATGTCAATGTAAGTCTCATCAGGTGTAGCTAAAGCATATTGGCCGTGGTGCTGAAATGTAATACTGTATTAATAGCCTTCAGCTTCCACCTAATCTATGGTAAAAGCTGAGGGGCAAACAGAATTTCCATTTCACAGGTGCAAACACCTGTAGGTGGGTAACAGTTTTAAAATGTTCCAACACCTGCACATATCCAGGTACAATGCTCCAGGGACAGTCTGCAAGCTGTGCATCTGCCTGAAGCACATTTACAGTGTGTTGACTTTCTGCTTTGCTTTGGTTCATGTTTTACCTTGATACCAGAGGTGATCATCCTCCGGAGGCTGTCACCAGGGGATTTTTTGGTCACTTCCTCTGAAGCGTTAAAGTGCATTACTCCTGATCTGTGTCTCCCCTAACTATATAAAATCATTCTGCCTCTTAGCATTAAGCAGGGAGCAGAAAGCTTTGATAAGCTCTTCGAGCAAGATACCTGTTGGGGTTATTGAGTTTGTGTACTCTTTTATTTGATCTGCTTAAAACAACTTTTAGCAGTTGACTGGGTTGTCATTTTCCTTCCCACATTCCTATCATGACGATTTTCAAACTCCTAAAAGAGAAAGTGTACAATTCAAACAGTGGCCAACCTGAACAAACAGTGGGATAGGTATTTAGTTTCTGGAATATTTCCCCAGCTCTCATATTGAGAGTTAAAGTGGATTTCTAATTTTTATTCCACTCATTACTAAACAGGAACACTGAGGTCACAGCAAATAAAGCAGTATGAGTTAATGAGAACAGCTTTAGCAAAAAGAGGAGGTGTTTCGCAAAGTACATCAAGTGCTTCACATATATTAAGAAACCCCAGCTGAATCGATTTAATAATGTTGGGATTTACACAATTATTACAGAGCCTTCATTATTCACCCAGCCTGCACATACCACAGCACAAATGAACATCTCAGTCTGGTGGTATTAACATTGCCATTTTCTAACCCGTTCCCAGGCCATCTGCTACATGCTGATCATTCACTGCTTTAACATTTAACAGTTACCCAACTGCAACTTAGCAGATTTGTGTACTTTTGAAAACAGCTGGTTTAATAACTGCTTCAGAGCTTTTGGATAAAGAAATTATTTTGTAGTGCTTTCCAATTGACTTTTTTAAAAAACATAAAAAATCAGTGCCTCTGAGAAATGAGTAGAAGAGTTGCTTCCACAAATCTATGAATTTGCAACTCTTCATTTTTGTTCTTGTCACAGAAGGAAAAAAATTTGGTTATTTATAGAAAAGTATTTCAAGAAATCTCTTTTATCATTCTTATTTATTTTTTGTCCTGCCTCAACTACAGAAGAAACATTTATATGCCTGCCTAATGTAGGAGTTTAGTATGTCAATCTGTGTTAAAGGCTCCAACTTGGAGCTTGTCATATACAAAAACAGACTTGTAGCTTAAACCAGAAAATCATAACATAATAGTAACAATTAAGTTAAATTAATAGTGAGCTTTGGACATAGCTGAGCTATAATTCTGACTTTCTAAACATGATGAGAATGTGAAAATATCATGCATTTTTCCACTGCTCTTGGTGTCACATGTTAATATTAGCTATGACCGACTGAAACTATTCACTTTACTTTGTCTTCTGCATGCTTGCAAACTATAGCAATTTAGGTGCTCTTTTAATTTAAAAAGAGTCTCAATCATGAAGGGAAAAAAGCCTTTATCATTCATGTGAAGCAGTTTAAGTGTATCTATAAATATGTATATATGTGTACACATACCTCTTGTTTATAACCATATGACTTGCATATTCCAAGTACTCTTCAGATGATGATTAACCCTTGCTTCATAAACATTCAGGCAGTTGTTGCTGGATGGTGATATTGATTTTTATCTTAGAAAGCAGAATGGAAGCAGTTAAAAGAAATGTGCCACAACAGTGACAGTTCATGAGAGTTTGGGTTTTATTTGAACACCTCTTCTTTTACACAGCTATCAGTCAAAGTGACAGCATCCCTAGATTAAATTTGGATTCTCCAGCACAAATTAATTAATCTGTCCAGTACTTCCTATCTCACCGTTTCAATCAAGCAACAAATAAAGCCAATCAAGACTTCAATTCTTTGCTGATTAGCCAATAAACCATGACAGCAGGCTTGTGACAGTACTTCTGGGATTCTCACAGAGGCTTATTTATAGCAGGTAGCAAGTGTCATGATCAGTCTTCACAGAAACAAATGGGTGTACATTTCATTATATTTTTTAACTAGCTTCATAATAACCACAAATGAAAAAGTGGAACAGCATAGAAACAAATTTGAGAAAAACATTATCTGAAACAGAGCAAAGCATAAAATTAAACATCTCAGAAATCACAGAAAATGAAAGTGTTTTGGCGGTTTGTAATAATAGCTTTCAACTCCTGTCACTGGAAACAAAGCAGTGAGAAATGTAAAACTGAGATATGCAATGATCTGGACAAGGCTGGCCAGCAGGTAGGTTGCACTGGAAGTGTCCTACGTAGGAAAAAACACCATGTGCAGTCACTCTGAAGACGACTTCTGTTTTACTGGAAAAGTTACACGCTTTAGCCACATGAGGAAGAGAGAGCAGGAAGATCTCTGGCTATGCCCTTAGAACACAGCTCAGTTATTAGCCCATACTAATCTGGTTTGGACCCTTACAACTAGCTCTTTCCAAGACAAAGCCAGAGAACAGTCATGGGAACAGTTCATTCTGGATTCCCAGGTCTGAATATTTGGTGGCATTCTCAAGCTTTCTGCCTTTTCCTTCTTGAATCTGACAGCTAAAGTTTCTTGCTTACAAAGGACTGCCCTACCACATAATTTTTCTTTGGTAGAATAGGAATGCAAACAGTTGGATTACTGAACATGAATCTAACTTAGATCTGCAACCATTATCAGAAAGCACATTATGCTGGTTTGAGTTTTATAAAGCAGAATAAAATTTTGCTCCTGGAAATCAAAAGGTTCTTTTCAGAACTTATTGTAAAGATCTCATTCAAGTTCTAGTTAATTCAGTACCAAAACTCAGGGCAGCAAGATCAGGCATTAATAGAATAAAGACCTAATTCTCTTTTAATAGAATTCTGACTAGTGTTGTCAACAGATGTAATTTGAAAAGAGATGTGTGAGCAACATCAAAAAAACTTACTTACAAAATAGATAATGCAGGGATTCTGTGACAAGAACACTATGGCTAATAGAAAGATGAACCATTGTATTTTTGGAGTGTTAAGGAAATCTAATTACATACAGTGTAGTATTACTATGAGCATAAAATTACATTATAATTAAATTTCTAAGTAAAATTTTAATACATTAAATAACTTAAAAATAACAGCAAAACAAAGTATGAATGAGTAATATTGGATTTCACATTATTTTCACTTCCATGATTACAGTTCTGAAAATAATATGCAAAGCATTATTAAAATGGCTTTTTCATGTCAACAGTTTTCCAATAAAATTAATATAATTAGATGCATTCAAATTTTGTAGATGTTGAAAGCAGGTTGATGATGAAGCATAAAATATTTAATGTAACTCTGAGTAAGAAATTACAAAGAAACTATATTACAAGTTAAACATAGTTGATTTTAGATTGATTTATTTAAGTTCAGTTTTTCACCCACAATCTAATAATGGTTATAACTGTCAGCTAACCTAATATTTATATAAATACAAATTAATATTTGATTTTCCTAGAGGACATAGTTACCTCTCATAACAGGCATTGTTTCTGGTTTGGAATGTCCATCTTACCACTTCAAGACGAATATTGATTGCATGACTTCTGAACTAACAGTAGTTCAGAAAGACCTAGCTGTAACACAATTAATATAAATAGATGAAAAAAAATAATTTGGGGGGGGGGGGGGGGGCGTTGCCTTAGGCTGAAGAACAGCTTGAAAGGCTTCTACACTGATTTGACTGTTCTCTACATTATGAACACTGTAAGCTTAGCTCCTTAAACAGCTTGTTTCTGCTAAATTCTATTCAATACTGAAATGATTTAAATAATGTATAATTCTATGTCAGAATAATTATTGAGATTGAATTAATGTATACATATCTACATGTCTGTTTATTGTTTCTCTCCCACACTTTGCACGTAATGTCCTGTTTTCTTACAGTCATGTTGATGTCATTGTTAGCAGTATTTGGGACTTTCCTCCCTTAAAAAGCATGAGTGTTTTCCTCAGTGTAAACTTTTTCACACTGCTTTAGCACCGTCCTTTCAAAATAAAAAACTGTGTTACACTGAGAATGCAGGAATAACAATAGGTTGCAAAATAATGAAGAAAAGGTCTTTTCAGGTTTCAGAGCAACAACTTAGGATTGTGACACATTTTATCATTGGTGATGTCATGCTTCATATCTTTTGTAACATCAGCTGCTGTAGGCTTAAACAACCTGATGTGTAGAACGTCAGGATGTACTGTGCTGTATGTCATCCAAGAAATCTTTGATGATATTTTTAGCAAAAAAGCATATGATTCATTGAAGAGAAACAAACCAAACCAAACCACTAAAAATACAGGAAAAATAAAATGTTCCTTCCTTTCACTAGGAATTAGGTCAGAATAAAAAATATGTATATGAGTGTCGTGGTTTAAACCCAACCACAAACCTCGTCCACTCACTCCCCCCCTTCTTGCCCTCCCCCTGCTTCTGGAGGGACGAAGAGGAGAATCAAAAAAAATGCAACTCCCACGGGTTGAGATAAAGCCCAGTAACTAAGGTATAACACAAATCACTGCTGCTACCACTAATAATAATAGTGCTAAAGGAAATAACAAGAGGAAAGAATACAACACCTCAACACCAGCCGACCCCATAACTCGCCCCACTCCCCCCAGCCAAGCACTGACCGATACCTCCTCCAACCCTGCAGTCCCTCTACCCCTTCCGGGTCCCTCCAAGTTACATCCTGGGCATGACGTGCTGTGGTATGGAATACCTCTTTGGCTAGTTTGGGTCAGGTGTCCTGTCTCTGCTTCCTCCCGGCCTCCCCTAGTCCCTGGCAGAGCATGAGGCTCAGAAAGTCCTTGGCCAGACCAAACATTTGAGCAGCAACTGAAAACATCGGCGTTATCACCACTGTTCCAAGGCCAAAAGATCAAAACACAGCACTGTACTAGCTCCTAAGAAGGAGAAAAATGACTGCTGCTGCTCAACCCAGGACAATGAGCCTGCATTTATTCTGGTCTATGAATTCATCATAAAATAGGTATGCTATGAATATATTTGCTTTTAGGTGCCCTGATACGGACACATATAGAGACATACATTGTGTTTTTTCCTATTTAACAGTATGTAAAGCATGCTTCTTACAATATATGTCTTAATTTGGCTCCAGGAACTTATCTACAAATAAAAAAGTTCCTAATGTTCAGATAAGTTGCACAACACTTAATCTTTTTAATGTGAACAGAAGATAAAAGATATTTAAAGTGTGGATTCAGAATTACCATACTATTTTTTAGTATCTGAAAAGAGAAAACTGCTGGAAATAATTTAACTGATTCATTTAATCTCTATTTGGGGAACTATCAACACTGACATATGAACTCTGATCAGTCCTGTTGAAGTAAAGACAGTATCACTGCAGCTCCTTGCCTTTTTTTCCTCTACTTCAGGTGTCTATTTCTACAACAAAACTATCAAAAGGGAATGACTACCTACACATCAGTGGGTGTCTTGGCTCGAGTCTGGTGCCTTGGCTCATATATACAGTTAAACTGGGTTTGCATTAAGAGACACTACATGGAAGCACATGAAATATGGGCATACATTCTCTTTGGCTAATTTTTCTGTGGAAGTGGTAAAATTTAGCAGGTGGCTGCTGTAGTAACTTAAAATGCCACAAGAGTTTTTAAGTACCCTAAATCGCACAGTCTGAATAGTGAAGAAGAAAAATTTCCACATCTTCCTGGGTTAGCGTTACTACCCAGTTAAATCTTCAGATGGATAACTTCCTCATTATGCTACCTGGAAGACCATTTTCAGATAGGTTTGTTGGGTTTGGGTTTTTTTTTCTCCACACCTAACTTATATGTTCCTGCAAAATCTAGGTTCCTATCTCAACGACAAAAGAATTTCATTGAAAAAAATCTTGAAGAGATTCGTTCATAAAACTCATTTAGTAAGTTTGTATGTAAAATTGTCTTAAAGATTTGTGGAAAGCTGATTTTTAATTATTTAACTAATTCTAAAGGTCATGGTTTAGCCCAGCCGGTAACTCAGAACCACGCAGCTGCTCACTTACTCCCCACCGTTCTTTCTCCCCCTCTCCTGGAGGGATGAGGAGGAGAATCAAAATAATGTAACTCCTACGGGCTGAGATAAGAACAGCCCAGTAACTCAGGTATAACACAAATCACTACTACTGCCACCAATAATAATAATGATAAGGGAAACAACAAGGGAAGAGAATACAGCCGCTCACCATCCACCGACCGATACCCAGCCAGACCTGAGCAGTGATCTGGCCCTTCCGGGTAACTGCCCCCAGTTTATATAGTGGGCATGATGTGCTGTGGTATGGAATACCTCTTTGGTTGGTTTGGGTCAGGTGTCCTGTCTCTGCTTCCTCCCGGCATGAGGCTCAGAAAGTCCTTGGTCAGAGTAAACATTACTTAGCAATAACTAAAAACATCGATGTTATCAGTGTTGTTCCCAAGCTGAAAGTCAAAAACACAGCACTGCACCAGCTACTGAGAAAAATGACTGCTACTGTTGAACTCAGGACACTAAACAAAACAGAGTTTTTTTGTGAATATTTTCTTATTGGAATGAAGATCTATTTTGCCTTACAAACTGAAGAATTTCAAAGAAAAAAAAATTAGAACAACTAAAGGGTCTTTCACAGGGAATCTTTTTTTCAGAACTGATAACATTTTGTCATAGAATTTTTACATTGCTTTCTTAAGAGGAACTCCTTACAGTTGCTGATAATGCATTATTGCAGCCTATCACTGTCAAAAGTTATATTTTTAAAAAATGTGCTTGTACTTCTGTCGTGGTTTAAACCCAGCCGCGCAGCTCGTTCTCTCACTCCCCACCTTTCCCTCCCTCTACTCCCAGAGGGACAGAGAGGAGAATGGAAAAGAATGCAACTCTCACAGGTTGAGATAAGAACAGCCCAGTAACTAAGGTATAACACAAACCACTACTGCTACCACCAATAATAATAATGATAAGGGAAATAACAAGGGAAGAGAATACAATACCACCGCCGAACAAGTTCGACCCCCTGGAAGAGAGCCCGTGCCCTTCCGGGTAACTCCCCGTTACCTCCTGGGCATGATGTGCTGTGGTCTGGAATACCTCTTTGGCTAGCTTGGGTCAGGTGTCCTGTCTCTGCTTCCTCCCGGCTTCCCCTCCTCCCTGGCAGAGCATGAGGCTCACGAAGTCCTTGACCAGACCAAACATTTGAGCAGCAACTGAAAACATCGGCGTTATCAGCACTGTTCCCAGGCCAAAAAATCAAAACACAGAGCTTGCACCAGCTACTAAGAAGGAGAAAAATAACTGCTACTGCTGAACCCAGGACAACTCCTTGTAGTTTATTGGCAGTTAATGAAAATTTTGTAATAAATAGCTAAACATCATCAAACCACACTCCTGTCTTCTTTTC
This sequence comes from Lathamus discolor, assembly GCF_037157495.1. NCBI lineage: Eukaryota > Metazoa > Chordata > Aves > Psittaciformes > Psittacidae > Lathamus > Lathamus discolor. The sequence goes on from NC_088885.1 coordinate 26,469,397, forward strand.
CTCTGGTCAAAAAATTAGGAAAAAGCTAACTAGTGTTTAAAAAGAAATCTGAATATTCAGCAGAGAAAAAGAAATCTGAAAACACAAAAAGAAATCTGAATATCTGCAGCATCTGAAACCCCACGTCATCTTCCTTCTGCAGGGTCCCACACTTGCAGCTGCGAAGTGAGGCTCGAACTAATCAATTACATATTACCACTATTGGTTAACTCATGCCACCAGCAATTTTTATTAATCAGTTAAGAAAGACTAGAGAATCATTGCATGCAATTTTTTCTTATTTAAACACAGTGAGATAGTGTCTTCTCTCAGACAATTATACATGCAAAAAACTTGTCTTCAGAAATATGAAGCAAATAGGTATTTGCATAGTGTGAATAATTTGTATCACAAGGAATGTGTGTTTGATGTGCTGAATGAAAGTGACTCCAAGCATATGGTTATGTTGAAAAAAGTTATAAAAGCTTTTTCAGACTTCTACAATAAAGCCATTTTTTAAGTGGCTTTCTGGTGTTTATTTATGCATTAGAAGCCATTCTCTTAAATCTCAGAAAAAAATGAAAAAATATGTATTAGTAGCATATATCTGGACACACACATGTAGAGAATCTATCTTCAAGTTCAGCTTTATGAGTCTGTTTCTAGTAACTGATAAGCCTTTCCATTTTTATTCTCCCCCTCCCCCCAGTTCTTTTACTTTTGTCATTTATTAACTTTTCGCTTTGGGAATACACTTAAAATCCCTTAAAAATATTTTGTGAGCCTTTGTTACAATTGTAAGAAAATAAGAGAATTCAACAGAAATGTCACCAGTTCACTTTGAATTGGATTCTAAAGGAATAAAGTGTCAGTTTTTTGGAAATTTAATGGACTTTTCTCTCCCCAGATTTACAATTACTTTATTTCTCTGGTAAGACAGAGAATATGGGAGAAAATTTAAGCACTTTAAAAAGAAAAAGAGTTCCTTTCAATGAATAAAGCCAAACTCTAGGAAATCCCTAGATGTTATCCAGTTCTCTCTTTTCAGCTGTGCAACAGTACCTTGAATTAATTTTCCAATAAACAGCAAAGTATTCAGATGAGTCTCTATTTCATAAACTGCACTGAGCATATTCATTTGGAGAAATGTCAGTATTGCTGTAGTTTCCAAGAACTCACACATATTTATGATTTTTGAATAGTTAAAAAGGGGAAGGCTACTTTCATAGAAGTTGAAGCTTTTTATTGCCCCAAAACATTTCCTCCAAAATTTTTTTTTTTCTTTTTCAAATAAAGTGTAACAATACAAGAAGAAAAAAATAATTTGGGCAAAACCAATGATTTATTATTTGACGTTTCATTTTAACCATCAGATCAAAAAAAATCAAACGTTCACATTATTAGCAGTTGTCACTGATACTGCATTTCTCATGTTTCAGCGTGTTGATGTAAGTGTTGATTTCTGCAAAGGTCAGGAGACACATTTTCTTCCACCTTTTACACCAGCCTGCAGCATTAAATGCTTGGCTAGAGACAGTCACTGGGACTTTTGCCTTTCTCTTAAACATCTGCTATTAGTTATGGCCAAAGGCAAGATACTTTCTTATCTTGTATGGCAAAATGTAGGTGCTTTTTCTCTCCTCACAGGCAAATAGGTCTGTTTAAACAGATATATAGTCTTTGAAATGAGATGCCATTCACAAAGCTATCATGAAAAAATCGAATAACACATGAACAATTCAAAATTCCTTTCTTTCTCTGAACGGTTATCCTTTTTTTTTTTAGTTTTACCCCAACTTTTTAGGGAAAAAAGAAAACAATACTGTTCTGTCAGGTAGTCCAGGGGACAAAAATAACACAGTTCTAGGCACCATTCTGCAGGCCTGCTTGTTGTGAGAGGGAGCAGTTCTTCTAAGTGTGTAATACTGCCTCTGGGAGAGGCAGGGGATCTGCTGAAGGGAGGCAGGGGGAGGTGTTCTTACCAGGCTGGCAAGCAACACCTTGCCTTGTTGAATAATTACTGCTCTACAGGGATGCAGCTACTCTTACAAGACTTTTACAGGTCTTCCAGACCTTAAAAGTCTGCAATGCTTGGAGTCCAGATCTTTTCTCTCAGTAGCAGAATCCCACTGCTCTTTCTGGGCACAGCATTCAGCAGGAACCCTGAAGAGCAGTTCTCTATTTCCAAAAGGTTAAGGAGTCCTCTTCTGTGGCAAGGCTTTGGCCAGTTGTGCTGGGCCATCTTTTCCAGGAGGCCTGTCCCAGTCTTTGACCAATCTCTTGGTAAAGAAATACTTCCTAATGTCCAATGTAAACCTCCCCTGGCACAGCTTTGAACCATTCTCCACTTCCTCTTCAGGAAGCTGCAGAAAGCCATGAGGTCACCCCTCAACCTCCTTTTCTCCAAGCCAGACAAACCCGGTGTCCTCAGCCGCTTCCCACAGGACATGCCTTCCAGACCTGCCACCAGCTTTGTTGCCCTTCTCTGGAAGCAGTCAGGTACCTTCACATAGTTTTTAAACTGTGGTGCCCAGACCTGCACACAGCACAGTGTGAGACCACACACACATCAGTGCTGAACACAGCAGGATCAAAATCTCTTTTGACCAGCTGGTTATACTGTGTTTGATGTACCCCAGGATGCAATTTTCCTTTTGGCTGTCAGAGCACACTGCTAACTTACACTGACACTGCTCTCAACGAGCACCCCCAGATCCCTTCCTGCAGGGCTGCTCCACCTGTATATAAACTGTCTCCCAGTTTATATTTGCACTCAACGTTACTCAATTCTGGATTAAGAATTTGTCATTTGGATTTGTTAAATTTCATCCTGTTAATCACAGCCCAATGCTCCAGTCTATCTAGATCCCTCTGGAAAGTATCTTGTCCCTCAAGAGAGTCAACAACACCTCCTAGTTTATTAGAGACAATTCCTGTTACACAGCAACAGTATGGGAAAAGTGTGCCAAGTTTCGGTTCTCAGCCGTCTCTGTAATCTGGAAGCACTTCTCAACCACAAAGGGGTGTTTGTGGGATCTCTCTTGCAGAAGAGACTGCAACAGAATACTAAAATTATTTCCAGTTTCACTGCTTCCATTAAAACATGATAGAGATCATTACTTTTAAGATAATAATTATAAAGTGAATTCAAGCACACATGAGTTGAAATCTTGAGAATAATTTTGAAAAAATGGACTCTATGGGAGCTGTTTTGCAAACAAATAGGAGTCGAAGGATGTGGGTTTAAAAAAACTGCGAGCAAAAAGGGGACAAAATAAAACAAGTGGTATTTAGATAAAAGGAAAGGAAAATTGTAGCAGATAGCAAACCTGAACAAAACAAGGAAAGTCTGTGAAAAACTATGGAAATCTGAGCTCATTTGCTGTGCTTTGGCGGTGGTCTCAAACTCCTTTAGTGATAGCTTATACTACAAATCAGAACATTGACAGATGAGTTTAAGTTACGAAGTTTCAATATAAAATTGAACTTCATAAAATGTCCAAGTAATGGGAGATATGTCCTCGTGCCTTTTTTATTGCTAAATAGTTTTAGTTCTGAACTCAGAACATCCATGACTGCAAATTCCCTATTTCATACTGCATAAGACTTTCAGCTGTAGAACTGTTCCATTTTATATGGGTAGGTAGGAAGACTTTTGATGGAAACCAAGTGCTTCAAGCCAAAGGCTAAATTCTCATCTCAGTTGACTAGGATTTAGGTGCCTGTCTGCCTTGAATACTGCCAGGAAAGTCACCATATGCATGAAAATTACTGAGCATCAGAATACACCTGTATTCTCAATATTTGAAAGGAGCACTAACCTAAGTATTTAAAAAAGCATATAAGCCTTTTTTTTTTTTTTTAAATGTAAGTGGTGTGGCTTTCACTGTCTCTAGGTGTCATTTTCCATAAGCTATAAGTTTTTCCAGATTTATAAATTTGTGGAAGTTTTGAAAATTAAATGCTGCTATCGATTAAATGTAAGCTTTTTTCCAAGCTGTGAATCAGGTCTTATTTTTGTCAATACTTTTTTATTTCAGGTTTGAAACACTACTGATTTTTCCACATGCATACAAGATTATCATTCAGTAAACAACTCAGTTTTAAATACCTAGCACTTTCATTTTAGAATTTTGTATTGGTTTCAGCTTTTCTGAGGCTGCATAATTACACTACCAATGAGTGACTTGAATAATTCAGATGCAAATCAATAAATTGTACCCTGCAACACAAAAAGTTGTGTTGTATAATTTTGACATGAAGCTTCAATCTGCAGGTTTTTAACATACAAGAAAGACAATTCGCAGTTAAATCTCCACATACAAGAGGAATTGCTAATACTTTAAACATCTTTGTTGCACAGTTAAAAGCACCATGAAAGTTACTGTCTGTGTGTTACTTCATGGTATTAAGAAAATTGTGTTCCAGATCCTTTGAAATGAGGTGGTTCCATACTTATTCTGTCTTTAATAAAACATATTTGGTAACATAGCTCAGTGAAGAATGGAAAGATTCCTGTCATTTTAAAGCAAGACCAAAAAAAAAAACCTCTGTGAAGAAATGTTCACTAAAGTTGGAAAGATTCCCAGACTTAAATGTTGTCATTCAAGCACTAAGTAGCTAAACGTGAAGAGTTCTGCGTAGCATGAATTAATTTTTTAAGTGCTATGTGGTACAAGCACATATGCATACATTCATGCATTTTCTTAGTTTTTTATCATTTACGGTACATTTAGTTTGAAAGAAAAAGTATTTTAAACATAGATATGTATGTATATTTTTTCCCTTTTATGTTGTCCAAGTTTTTTATATGTTTTTTTCCTTTTATATTGTCCAAGTTTTTATCATACTCTCTTACTGAAGAAAACAAAGGGAAAATATTTCCATCTATAAAGTTGTCTAATGTTGATTCAGTAGAAGCTATGGTAAACAATATTAAAATGAATAATGTGTTATCTGCTGTGTTTCTGCGAATGAAAATGCATAGAAAGGTATCTATACTTCGCAAAATAATTCATGCACTTGCATATACAAGTATTACTGGCCCTAAAGTACCTACTCAGAGCTTATAAAGCCTTACATTTTTCTAAAGATCTAGAAGATTAATGATAAGCATTATTATTTCAGGGTTAAATGAAGAAATTATATAATAGGCATTCTTATTTCAGTGTTAAACCAAGAAATTGCATGAATGTCTTAAGGCTATGTATTACATTTAGGTACTTAGAACACTTGGAATACAATCTGACTGGGGTTTTCCATTTGTTGAGGGTGGGGGGAGTTGATAAGTTAAAGCCAAAAGTTCAAAGCAACCTGGAGCCAAATAAGGAGTGACTGAAAACTTGACAATTGTTTGCACAGGTGGTAGGCCCCTTTACTAGCATTGTCAACTGTCGAGTAACAGCCCGCAGTTTGTTCTAAGTCTGCTCAAGAGTCCTGGAATAACAGAAAAGATGAGATCTCCCTCATCACTGGTAAGGATCCAGATCCACCCATGGGTATGGCATTTCCTGTTTGTTTTCCTAGCATAATTTTGCACTCTCACATCTTTTTCAGCAGAAATCTTTCCAAGTGCAACAAGGCTTATACACTGGTACACCCCCCCAGGAAAGCAGGAAAAATTGAAATGCCACCAAAGCCTTCTGACAGCTTTTAAAGAGGCCAGCTACTAAAACTAAAATAAAATAGCCCACGGTGCTATTATATTGCAATATATTGGTGTACTGGTTCTCACTTCCAAGAGAGGTATCAGGTTCTGTGCTCATGGGTACACCAATGAATGCTTGGTTTCTGCATTCTGACCAGACAGAGGGGTGGCGGTGAAGTCCACTGGACCGCTCAGTTGCAGTAGTTCTGGACGCAGAAACAAGACTCTAGGCATTTGTCTTTCTTGGGCTTTAGTTCTCTCTTTTAGTTATTTTTCTTTTCTTCACGATGATGACAATGATGATGATTATTATTATTGTTATTATTAAACTGTTCTTATCTCATCTCACAAATTTTCTCACTTTTACCCTTCAGTTCTCTTCCCTCCATCCTACTGGGTTGGAGTGAATGAGTGGCTGTGTGGTGCTTAGTTGACAGCTGGGGTTAAACCATGACAGCCTACTGAAGCCAGAGCCTGTGACTGAGCTCTGAATTATGTAACTATACAGACTTGCAAAGAAAACAAAATAGTTGACTTAGAAAAAGAGTTCTTCAGCATGTATTTAATTTTAAAACTTTATTCTTGTTGAGTTAATGGAACTTCAAAGAGATTTAAACATAAAATTTAAGTGTTTCACTAAAGTACTACCAATTCGAATAAAACTTCTTGTTCTGTAACCAGTTTATACCATGGGAAATTTTGGAGGACTTGAAATAAAATTTGAATGGCATGTTCTATATTTTGAAACCCAGGAATTTTCTTCAGTAACTTTATGGCTAACTTAACTTAATTTCTTAATACACTTTCCCACTTCAGTAATAAAGCTATTAACGCTCCATATATTTTTTTCCAGTACCTCAGAAAATTACACTTGAATTGTTCTTTACTTTATCTGTGGTAGACACCTACTTCAATCTTTGCTGGAAAACTTCTAAACAGTATTTTAGATACTTAGATAGCAGCAAATCAATTCCAACTGTGTTAATTACCTCCTACGCCTTCCCAGATTTTTTTTTATGAAAGGTTTTTTTCCAGAAGAAGAAACATTGATGGCTTTTTAGTCCATTTTTTTCTGTCCATCTACTTATACTGTATTATATTATTTTACACCAAATTATATATTCTAACAGAAAAGCTACCCAAGGTTAGAAATCTTCAGGATGTGAGGACTCCTAATTTTCATTCTGCCGAGGAAAATAATATATACATACATATATATATAATATGCATACATATTCTAAGAATCATGAATACTCTTTCTACATTTACTCATATTCTCATGAATTTCAGTCCCAGGAGCAAAGTACTTATTCATTTCTCAGTCTTGTTAGTATCAACATGTTTTTGTTACCACTAATATAAATCATCAAGGCTTATTCTGGCTTCATAGGTAATTTGCTTCCAGCTCATTTAATAATTTAGAATAATCAGTAGTGTTTAAATTCTTAACAATTTTGAAGTTGTATTACAATCAAAATGCGTCTAGATTGCCGTGCAATTCAACCTTACAAATCACCAGCCAATCAGCACCCCCGATGTTGTGAAGCACTCTTATTTTGCTCTAAGTGTTATCTCATGCTGCTCTTAACACATTTGGAAATTGAGAACATTGACTGCCTTTGGTGCCTGCCTCTATTCAGTGTTTAATGTCTGAGACTTCACCACTATTCTGTTCAATTTGGTATGCCATTTTAGCTGTTGTTATCTATGCAGTAGTCCTTTTCAATTCAATAAATGTAGACTCAACCACACATTACAGAGAAATAAATTTTGAATGAATGCATTTTGAAATGTGGGAACTCTACTTAGTGTCTGTTTGACTCCAAGGAAATGATGAACTTCAGGATAGTTTTAAGTCTATTTAGATTTCAATAGCATGATCATCACTGCATTGCCTAGGAAGCTGGGGAATGGATCTGGCCAGGGTTTTCCATTCCAGAGCAAGCATAGAAACAGCAGGAATTAATTCTGTGGCCTCCAGAATGATTCCTGCTTTCCAGTTTATGAACTTTGGAGGATCTGAACAGGGTTTTTTTAGATTGTTTTGTGTCATCCCAGATGGATTTAATCCTTTCCTCTTCCTGTGAGATAATAATAAAAAAAAAAAAATCCTAACCATCTCACTCTTTTGACCTTAGTAGCATTTTTGTTTCTCTCTTTTGAGTACATTTGTAAGAAAATGTAAATGTAAGCGCTTCTGTTAGACTTTTCTGGGTTTTTGTATTATTGATTTTTGCTTTTGTCAGAAAAATAATATTTCATTTTTATTAGAATTCTAATTGTCTGATTTGAGGAACCCTATAAACTTGTGAAAAAATAAGTCTGTAAGATAATAGCTAGCAGTATACAGTTCTGTATTTATTCAAGCTCAAGGTAGGTATACATTTAAAAATTAACATTGCTTATTTAAAATCACAAACAACAATTTAATTTTTAAAAAAGAAAAAAAAAAGAGATTAAGCACACGCATCTATTCCAACTGCCCAACTGCCAGTATGAGAAGCAAAAAAAACCCAATTTATTTTAAATTCTTTTTCTTAGTGTGTAGCCCTTTATTGCTAATATTCCACAAATGTCATGGCAAGGCTTAATATCAGGGGTTTTGATCTCATAGAATGGAACACTTTGGATAACTTCATTGAATGTACAAATAATGAAGTAAATAAAAAATTACAATATTTCAAGCTAAATCCCCAGCACTTCTCTAAAGTCAACCTAGTTAGCATGTATGTTTTCCATCTAAAGTATCATCTTGGGTGTTTTGCTTTGTAGTTCAGCTAAAAGGATAATACTTTCAGTCTGGAATTCTTTTATCAGAGATTAAAAGAAAATAATCAACCGATTTTTGCACTTAACTATCAGTTACTCTTGAAGGGGTGGTATTACTGTTTTGCATCTAAAATGTTAAGAAGATACCCACACTGTAAATACATATACGAATGTAATGTCTTGCTTGAGAAAACAGAGAAACACAGTATGCAAAGCCCCACAGCCACTCTTTTTTAACTTACATCTTTCATAAAGCAGTGATAACATAGATAGCTCTAGATATTTCTGTTAGTGTATTGTATAGCATACAGAACTATGAAGATATTAAGTTTCAGCCACATTTTCTTTCTCCAATCTACTACCAGTTCTACATATCCCACCTATGTAGGCCTATTCTCTCTTTAAATGTCTAATCTTCTTTTACATCTCTCTCATCCAAATCCTGGCCTCTGTCAAAGACCTCAAATGGCTATCCATCTTCTCTTCCTGAACTTGTTATAAAAATTCCGTCTTAGCCATGGTCTGATTTAATTATTTTATTACAATTGATTAATATCGAGAGGCAACAAACAAGCAGCTCTGGGTGCGCCGGGGAGCCTCCGCTCCACCAAAGACGCACACCAGGTTCTTTTGGTTCAGTCTCTTATACTTTTGTTGTCCTGTGTCTCAGCCAATCCCTTCATCTTCTGTACCCAGATGTCAACGTGGCCCTTTTCATCGTTCTTTTCTTGTTGCTGAGGTCTGCTTTTCGGTGAAGAAACTTCTTAAAAGAGGAAACTGAACTCCTTGGTAATATATTAACAGAAAAACGTTTCTCACAAGCTTAACCACAGCCCTAGTTCTATTTGTTCCATTCCTTATATGGCTATTTATTCAAACATAGGTTTCACAAACCCTTGTAACAGGATGTATCTCTTGGTTACCCACTCCCTTCCTTAAAGCACTCAAGCAATAAAACAAAGCCATTAAGCAGCCTTATTATTTTAACAGTCAAAAATTATTAAAGAGGGGACTAATCTAGTCCCTTGTTTCTTCTTTCCCTTCATTACATTGACAGCAACATTTATTATAATCAAAGTCGTTTTTATACATTCCACACATGGTACACTGGTCACAGATACATTGGTGACAATGATTCCTAAGTTCTTGACACGAATCATTCCTGTATTCTTTACAAACTCATCTAATTTAAATGCCTCACCATGACTCTTGTCCAAGTCGCCTCCTTGGCTTCTTGCTGCAGCTCCTGAGCAACGCTTCCCAAATCTCTCACTTTCTTCTGCTCACCTAATTCTTCAGACACTTCAAACCTTCTTTCACATCCTTCAGTCTCACACTCCTTTTCCTCAAATGGCCAGCCGTCCCCCTGCTCCCTGGCCTGGTTTCCCTGCTTGGAGAGCAGCCCCTGTTAGTCCTGGGACAGCTTGTTTCTCAAACCCAGTTTCCTCATTCAATACCTTCCCCTAAGGCTTATGATAATTTGCTTCCCAGCAACTTCCCATGGATCCACCCCATCAGATCACTTTTCCATTCAAATTAGGTGCCTCTTTCTAGATGTTCCACATGGTTTGGATGAGACAGGAAGGGCACCAAGAGCATTTGAGGCACAATATTACTGGCTGTGCTTTTTAGATCAGGTACCAGGATCTGACAGTAGCTGAAGACGCTCAGAGCTGGAAGGAAGGGAGAGTCCCATGCAGCCTTAGGTTGGGACATGCTCACCAGGCAGAAAATTCAAGAATTCCAGCTAATAAAACATTTTCACTTGGCATTTTACTCAGCATTATGCTGTTTTGGGTTTGCAGTTTTAGCCAAATGCAGGCAGCTATTCACGAAGGTGGAAAAAGGCACATCTCCAGTGAACTTCAGAATTCTGCTTCCGGGATTTGTAGTGCTTGGGCTTGTTAAAGTCAGGGGTGCCAGAATTTTGCAATATAAGGAAAATTGTATACTAGTCCTTTTCCTTAATTGTCTGATAGAGTGTAACCATTTTTCACTAAAAGCACATCAGCCTAAAGCACACACTGATATGACATATTTCACCTTGGTTGGTTAAATTTTGGCAGAACTGTAAACACCTCACACACAATTCTTACAGCAGAAACTTGTACAATCCTGAAAGATGCATGTGTTTGTAAGAAATGTATGCACACATACACATGCATATATATGTGCTCCATATGCATCTGGTATGGTATATTCTAATGGTGCAACTTTTTCCTTAACGTTTCATCTAAAATTAATAGTATTCTTCATAAAGCATCCATCTACAAAGAAAGCAAGCTGGAAAGTGGCAGAGAACAAATCTCATAAATCTCAAAGTCACATAAAACAGATTAGATGACCACACAGGATTCTCCTAGTGTAAAATCCTAATTTAAAATAAATTTTGACAACATACATTATTTCTACTGTGTGGATCACCCTTGCTGCATATATGATTTTATTACTTACAGTTAAACATAGTAGCAGATGTCCTTTTACACCTCTTGGGGAAAAAAATCAGAATGGATTATTCAAAAGATTTAAATCCCTTTGAGACATGGCCCCTCCAGCAATACTATAAATTCTTTTTCACTCCAAGGTTAGATGCTATGTTGGCCTTGATTTAAACCCCAGGATTCTGTGGAAAATGGCATTGATATCCAGCTCTGACAAATTGAATTGGTCTCAAGGTATTGAAGGATGACTAATAAATCTAAGTCTAGATCCTGAAACTTCTCTACACTTGCAACGAGTCTCTTTCTTCTTGAGACATTTGAGATACTGTTAAATATTAAAATCATGTCATACCAGTGATCTATTTAATTGACTTAAGCAAGATTTAATATTTTCATTCAGGATAGAATTGGAAACTTTAATGAAGTTTGAGTGAAAATGTCGTGCATGCATGTTAGTAACACCTATAATTTGCTTTGGGTCAATTCTACTAAACATTTCATCTACTGAAGCATACAAGAAAGAATTTTCATGTAAATAAAGAGGATTACATGTGCCAGACTGCTGGCATATTTCTAGTGTTAGAAAACCTGTTTCTAAGAAAGAATCAATATATATTCAGTAGTCAAAACAGAATCACTGGGGTTTGACTGAAACCAGCAAGTGAGAGGCTTATATTTTGCCATCACATTTGTATTCAGTTGTAGACTTTTCTATAAGGGCCTGTTGGTCATCCTGCATGCTAAACAGACCATCTGAAGGATGCATAATGCAATGAGATGACTTTGCAATGGAGTAAAGATCCTAAGATTCAAGTAAGTTATTTGCAAGCTTAAACTGGATACTTGCTAAAATATTAATTTATATTTTGAATTAATGTCTTTTCCTTTTTAATTTCAGCCTAAAGTGGACTTCCCTTAAGGAGCCCCTTTACTCCCCTTATTAACCCTCCTTTGATCAAATAATACCTAGAAATTTCTATAATAATTGTGTCCTGGAAAGCATCCAAAGATGGACAAAGTATTGCATAGCAGCCACTAACCTTCTTGTCTGTCTGCATAGAATTCCAATATGTTTTTTAGTAACTAATGGAAAACCAGTAAAAACTCTTTTTTCTATTTACTTATTTCTGGGTGACCACAAAAAAAGCAACCATTCCCCAAAGTCTTATAATTCTTCCAATAGTCCATGTACCTCTTTTTATATCCTTTAATCAAGCTTGATCTTTAATCCTGTTAATGGTGTTCTGTTCCCTATCACCTGTTAGCCACACTTAGTTTTTAAGGCTATAAACTGTGATCTTGTCCACCTTCAAATGTACCTAGGTTGTAAATAGAGGGAAGAAAAATGAGAACATTCATTTGCTGAATAAAAACAAAAATGTTTTTTCTTATTTCTCTTTTTAAAGCAAAATGCTGCTACCAATTGAACCTGAAATAAGTGTCAGTGTAGGGAGAAAAAAAATTAATACTTCAGTTCTACTGTTAACTTGTCTCAGACTATACACTGTGCCAATCAGGTCAACAACCTTGTTAAACAAACTCATGAAAACTTTGTCATGAAATCAGAAATCTGTTCAAAACCAGAAAAGAAATTGCCAATCTCTAAGTCACCTGTGTAAAAAAAGGAGAAAAAAAAAGCCTTTAGATCTCAACACAGCTCTTCAGTTAATTAAAATCTAATGGATGTAGTGTGCATCTACGGAAATACTCTTCCAGTTTTCATTTTTTTGCTTATTAAGTGCTGCTATTGACTGTTCTGAAGCTGGTAAATTGTGGAAAGCCATATAAAACACAAGGTCACTGGCTGGCAAATGTTAATCTCTTCAGTCAGAGAGATTCTGAATGCAAACATCTGTTAACAGAGAAATTCATAATTACAGTAGGATCACTCCCAGGATTTATCTGGACAGAGTGTGTTTCTCTCTCCTCTATTAGACTGCTTTCAGAGTCCTCACATAATAGCTATCAAAGTGCATCTGAAACATTGTTTTGAGTGCACTCTCACAGTAACACTTCTGTGACCTTAGAATCACAGCTCTGGGGATTTTGCCTGTGAAAGAGAGCCCATAATTATACAAGGCTAGGAGCCTTACTTCCATAATATAAAAATAATTTGGTACAACTGCTGAATCAAAACATCTGGTCTGTTTTCCCTCCTCTTGCCAATCCTATTCTTGGTATATGGTAGCTTCAGCTGCGGCTGAGAGCAACACACTAGCAGCCACAGGGATTCTGGTGATGAGGCTGTGGAGATAGATGAATATATAACAGACAGGGAAAAAATCCAAAGATGCATCTTAAATGGTTCTTCACATGCAGTAGGAGTGCCTAAATTTAAAAAGGAAAGAAAAAATAAAATGTTAACAGGAAATCTTCTGTTCCAGGACCTGCAATACCCATTCCGGAGCCCGTTTTCCTTTCTGTTGTAATGAACACCATGGCATAGGAAAAAAGCAGCACCAGGTCCAGGAAATCTGTAAAGGCAGAATTAAATTTTGACTTTGAGGATCTTGGGGCAAGGCTGGATCAAAGCGAATTCTGCCACAGAAATTGGGGGGTTTAAAGGAATAACTGCTGCTTCTGTTTCTGGTGGGGAAGATGTAACAGTTGGGGCAGAAGGTTCTGTGGCCTGAACCCCTTTGTTGATAGCTTGCCTTCCAGAGTCCTAAATTTTCATGACATTTGAGACAAGAGGGTGTCACTGTAAAAAAGAATCACTTGTATGGATGCTGTCCCTGCTGAGACATGGAGCCTGAGCCTTGGATTCTAACTGGAAAGCTCATGGCCCAGGGCCAGGCAGCCTGGCTCTTCATGTGCTGCACAGAGCTTTGACTTTATTTCTTCTCACCTTTTGGGCTGCACAGGATATTCACTGACTCCACTTGGGTGGAGGAGCTTAGCTTTTGGATATTCCAGTGCCACTGGAACATGGAATAGGACTATTTGTTCATGTTCTTTCTCTACCTGTTTGTGCACATGGTCTGTACTGTATTTTAAACACCATTACAATGACAAAAAAATAGTGGTTTTCTATTGTGTATGCTCAAAGTCCTTTTCAGTTGTCAAAGTTGAGGGTTTGGGTGTTTTTTTTTTTTGGGGGGGGGTTTGTTTTGTTTTGAATGAAGCATAAGTATTATTACTCAACAGAAACTTTACAGAATTTATTGTTGTAGCACTATTTAAAGGGAAGACTATATTAATTTACAGAAAAATCACTGAAGGTACCCTTGAACAGATAGATAAATGGATTTTACTTTATAAAAAAAAAAAAAAAAGCTGTTGGGTGGAGATCAAGAATGGTAAATTCTAGATCCCAGGATCTCATCACTAAAAGAAAATTGTGTCTATCTCCTTTTCCAAGCTTCAAGTTCGGTCACTTTGGTTAGAATTACTTTAAAAATAGGTAATAGCTATAAATTCTACACAGGGAACTTTCTGTCAAAGATTATAGATGAATTCACACAGGTCAAAGGGATTTTGCATGGTAATTGTAGAAAAAATTTTTTCTGAAAGGAGAAAACTGTAGAAAATATCCTAAAAGCTTAATGTTTCCTTCCATGAGCTAACAAAGTGAAAGTTATGCTAGAAACTTGTTTGTAGTTATGCAACATGACTAAGCAGCTGTCTAAGACTGATGCAAATTCTCCTGCTGATGATTTGCATTAGCCAGGTATTAGGCATATTAGCCAGAAGACATAATCCTGTTTGCAAGCTGATCTGCATGTCAAGGTGTATTAATTTAGGCACTGTGCCGCTACAATGTGGCTACAAGATTCCTGGACCAGACCTGGTTTCTATTAGCTCTGATAGCAGTGGACAGAGGTCATGCTTATTTGCGTCTGTTGGAATTACTCTGCCTTTCATATAGTAGGCACAACTGCATGTCTGCTATAAAAGAACCAGATAATGTCATTGTAAAACTACACAAGTGAAACCAACCTGCAAAATAAATCAAGTCTCAGGAAAGTAACTGAGAAAGCATGTTGCTGTTATTAAGGACAGTAACTTCATTGTAGAACTGACTGGAAATTTTTGCCTTTAAAGCCACTGGAAAACAATAATTTATCAAAATGTAAATTTTTGTAATAAAAAGTTTATTAAACTAGCTACCATTTTAGCCAATGCTTTAATTTTTCCATAGCTTTTAGCTACAATGTGGAATTTTCTGTGAAAATGATAAACTAGTCTTAAGAAAAATTAGTTTTTCTCAAATCTCTCATTTTAAGTCCAAAGAACATTCATGTGGCATGTATTCTGATATAAAACTTGCCAATCCATTGCATTCAAACTAAATGATTTCAACACAAATAAGCACCTTTTCTTTGGATGAAAGGTATGACAAAATATTGAAGATACCAAAAGGATGTAAGAAAGACTTGTTCGTACCCCCACTGTTCCCATGACTCATTATCGAAATGTTTGCCAATAAACTTGGACCGCAGTGTCTCTTTCCAGTGTAACTGATCTTATGTGTTTGGAACAGCTCCAGCAGACTGATTGCTCCATCTATAATGGCCATTAGCCTGGTTCTTAATGCACATGCATACAAGTTCAAAGCTTGAGTTGTTTGTATTTTGCAAAAGACGAGTTTACACTCATACTTCCCATGTTTACCTCAGAAAGAACAAGAAGACAAATATGTCAGAAAAAATGGTAGGAAAGGAAAAATGTTACCCATAAAACTGAGTTAATGATTTTATTCTATGAATAAAACCTACCCTTCAACAGTGTTGTTCACCTTACGAACCATTCTTGTGTATTTTCTTTCAAATGTGCCATGTCTCTGAAAGGAAATCTGCAGATTTTGGAGGAAACCAATATGCAATGTTAAGGAAAATGTTGCTGTTTTTCCTTTACTGCAAACCACAAAGATACACTAAACAATAAAGTAAATGTAAAGAAAATATTCAGAAACAAATGCCAATCAGCTCTAAAATGTGTTTCCAGGTGTACTATGCTTTGTTACTTTGATTTGGCTAGGACTTCTTGAAAAATATTGCTGGAAAACAGCACCATTCTGATTTGCAGCACGGTTGATGCTACCACGGCAAGTATTTTCTCAAACAATATAAAGATATAGCCATGTAGGGAACTTCTCTGATGATATAAAGAACACTCTAAGAATCTCAGAAGTATTCAGTATAACGGACTTTGCCAGCTCAAGAGATTTTGTGCTGTAATGCCTTTTCCCATAGTGTACCTCTCCACTGTATGTATAAAAACTAGGTCACTGTTCAACAAAGTATATACGACCTGTTCCACAGGGAAGAAACAAAATAAGAAATATCATGGGTTTATACTTTCCTAATGTAGTGGCTTGGCAACTCTGGTCTCTGCGTTCAGTCATTGACTGAACCCACATCTAATTTAATTAGTCACTAAAGTCCACTTACCCATTTACTTACCCTCTAGAACTGGTGCAAAAGTTAGAGCCCTGACTGTGATTATCAGGGAACATCGATATAATAATGCTTCCTTATTCTCCCTCTCACACTATGACTCAAATTCTCTAAAACATCAAGCAAACACTGAGCATCAGTACCTCCTACATCTTGAGCAAAAATTCTCACCAATCTATTAGCACAAGTTATAATTACGATCTCCTTCAGGAGATCGCCCTCAGGTCTCTTCAGGTCTTACAGCAAATGCCTGTACGTATACAGGTCCTCTGCAAAAGATTCAGATTTTAGATTACTTTCGACTATGCTGTAGGTGCATGACCTTCAGAAATGGGAGTGATGTCAGTTATATTGCTGTACTTCTTCCCAAGCACCTCTAGTCTGTTATTCTGGATAATTCTTCTAAAGTCCATGACTCTTGCCCTGAGGTGCAGTGATCCTTCATACTTAGCTCTATGCCTTGAATTCTCTGGGGGATATACAGTGAAAATGAAGGCACCAAAAATGTTGACTTAATGAATACATAGATGTTCAAGTATTTTATGCATTCCAACTTTCAAATGTGAGTGGTTGGAGCTTTCTTCTGGTGCACAGTAGGAAACAAGTGACTTTTTTTTCATAAATTACTTTCCTCCCCAAATATCTGGAGATATGAATGGAAGAACATGAAGTGCCGTAAGAAAACTGAGTGTCTGTAAGACTAACAGCTGGTCAAGATTCAATAAAGGATTTTACCAGACTGGTAGAATCTGAAAGTCTCCAGGGATTCTTCCAGAGCTTTGATTTCTGAACTACAGCGATGAAGGAAGCACTCGGGGTTTTTTTTTAGAGAAGCAACATGTTATTTCAGCTAGAGTTCAACATTGTAACAGGGCATCCTTACAGCCAACTTCTTCCCTTTCCTTTCTTTCCCTCACTGTGTTTATAGCAGACTATCATTACAGTCTTAATCTTGAAACTTCAGATTCCATTCCACAAAATGTGTGGAGGAATTCTAAAGTTACCACATTTTTAGCAATAACAACAACAAAAGTTTAAAATCTTAGTCTGACCAGTACTGAAATAATAAAAAACAGTTGGGAAAATCTTTTTTCTTTAAATCTCACTAAAAGTTTCTTTACATGCACAAAGCAAATTATTATAATACATTAATAGAAAATCTCAAATGTATTTAATTACTTATCTTTTAAGTAGTTTCTTTCACTTTCATCTTCCTTTTAGGTACTGTATCTTGGCATCTTTTGCTCATAATATCTGTTGCCATGAGCATTGCTTTCAGTCCTTGCACTGTGATTTAACCCTTTCTGTTTCTGATAAGTCAGCTTCTCTGTCTTCAAACAACAGGCATTTTCTCAGAATTTCGATATGTTTTCCACTCAACTAGCATAACTGGTTATTTGCTGTAATCTGAAATTCTGGTATATATTGTGGCATATTAACCTTTTCCTATAAATCTGCAGATCGTCTTTGTATTCCAGCAGTGTGGGTGAATGAGGCATCAATATGAGGTATCAATGATAAGCAGAACATAGGAGCCCATGAAACACATGTAGGGAGAGTGCAAGGGGCAACTGTAACAACTTTCATAGCTGCCTTTTTTCTGCTGATGTATACACAGGAAGTCTTTCCTGTTGCCAAAGGGCATGTTTTTATGTGGCTTTGTTGTTGTTGAAAGGCAAGGGACAGATAACATTACAAGTAAGCCTCAGCAGGTAGCCAGAGGATAGAAATCCAGTCTAAAGAATACAGGATACAAAAATCTTCTTTAGCTTTTCATACACTAAGATTTTATTTTTTTTTTTTTTTTAGTATATTTATTTATTTATTTATATCACTGGGTGGTCTTTTTTAGCCTCTCCAACTCTGTGGGAAGAACACTGGGTCTAGTAACTGAAAAGGTATAGAATCATAGAATCATAGAATAGTTAGGGTTGGAAAGGACCTCAAGATCATCTAGTTCCAACCCCCCTGTCATGGGCAGGGACATCTCACACTAAACCATCCCACCCAAGGCTTCATCCAACCTGGCCTTGAGCACCGCCAGGGATGGAGCACCCACAACCTCCCTGGGCAACCAATTCCAGTGTCTCACCACCCTAACAGGAAAGAATTTCCTCCTTATATCCAATCTAAACTTCCCCCGTTTAAGTTTTAACCCGTTACCCCTCGTCACTACAGTCCCTGATGAAGAGTCCCTCCCCAGCATCCCTATAGGCCCCCTTCAGATACTGGAAGGCTGCTATGAGGTCTCCACGCAGCCTTCTCTTCTCCAGGCTGAACAGACCCAACTTCCTCAGCCTGTCTTCATACGGGAGGTGCTCCAGTCCCCTGATCATCCTCGTGGCCCTCCTCTGCACTTGTTCCAACAGTTCCATGTCCTTTTTATGTTGAGGACACCAGAACTGCACACAATACTCCAGGTGAGGTCTCACGAGAGCGGAGTAGAGGGGCAGGATCACCTCCTTCGACCTGCTGGTCACGCTCCTTTTGATGCAGCCCAGGATACGGTTGGCTTTCTGGGCTGCGAGCGCACACTGCCGGCTCATGTTCATTTTCTCATCGACCAGCACCCCCAAGTCCTTCTCTGCAGGGCCGCTCTGAATCTCTTCTCTGCCCAACCTGTAGCTGTGCCTGGGATTGCTCCAACCCAGGTGTAGGACCTTGCACTTGTCATGGTTGAACTTCATAAGGTTGGCATCAGCCCACCTCACAAGTGTGTCGAGGTCACTCTGGATGGCATCCCTTCCCTCCAGCGTATCAACCGGACCACACAGCTTGGTGTCATCGGCAAACTTGCTGAGGGCGCACTCAATCCCACTGTCCATGTCAGTGACGAAGATGTTAAACAAGACCGGTCCCAACACCGATCCCTGAGGGACACCACTCGTTACCGGTCTCCAGCCGGACATCGAGCCATTGACCACAACTCTTTGTGTGCAGCCATCCGGCCAGTGCTTTATCCGCCGAGTGGTCCATCCATCAAATTGATACCTCTCCAATTTAGAGACAAGGATGTCATGTGGGACAGTGTCAAACGCTTTGCACAAGTCCAGGTAGATGACATCAACTGCTTTACCCTTGTCCATCAGTTCTGTAGCCCCATCATAGAAGGCCACCAAATTGGTCAGGCAGGATTTCCCCTGAGTGAAGCCATGCTGGCTGTCAGCAAGCACCTTGTTGTTATTCATGTGCCTTAGCATGCCTTGCAGGAGAATGTGCTCCAAGATCTTACCAGGCACAGAGGTGAGACTGACTGGTCTGTAATTCCCCGGGTCTTCCATTTTCCCCTTCTTGAAAATGGGGGTTATATTTCCCTTTTTCCAGTCGTCGGGAACTTCACCTGACTGCCATGATTTTTCAAATATGATGGCCAGTGACTTAGCAACTTCATTTGCCAGCTCCTTCAGGACCCACGGATGGATTCCATCAGGTCCCATGGACTTGTGCACGTTCAGATTTTGAAGATGCTCTCGAACCAGATCCTCTCCTACAGTGGGTCCAAGGTCTTCATTCTCACAGTCCCTGCGTCTACCTTCTAAGAACTGGGTGGTGCAGTCAGAGCCTTTGCCAGTGAAGACCGAGGCAAAGAAGTCATTCAGAACTTCAGCCTTCTCCAAATCCTGTGTAGCCAGTTCTCCCAAAAGCTTCCTCAGGGGGCCTATGTTGTCCCTAGTCTGTTTTTTGTTTGCTATGTACCTGTAGAATCCCTTCCTATTATCCTTAACATCCCTGGCTAGGTTTAATTCTAACTGGGCCTTAGCCTTCCTAACCTGGTCCCTAGCTTCCCGGACAACATCCCTGTACTCTACCCAGGCCGCCTGTCCTTGCTTCCATTTTATATAAGCCTCTTTTTTCCTTTGAATTTTCCTCAGCAGCTCCTTATCCACCCAAGGAGGTCTCCTGGCCCTCCTGCTGCACTTCCTTCTAGTTGGGATGCAGCACTCCTGAGCTTGTAGCAGGTGATCCTTGAATATCAACCAAGAGTCTTGGGCCCCCCTGCCCTCCAGGGCTATATCCCATGGAACCTTACAAAGCAGGCTCCTGAAGAGGCCAAAGTCTGCTCTTTTGAAGTCCAGGGCAGTGAGCTTGCTACACACTCTTCTCACTGTCCTGAGGATCTCGAATTTGACCATCTCGTGATCGCTGCATCCAAGGCTGCCCTGGAGCACCACATTCTCAACAAGCCCTTCCCTGTTGGTGAGCACAAGGTCAAGCATGGCACCTCTCCTTGTCGGCTCCTCTATTACTTGCAGAAGGAAGTTGTCTTCCACACAATCGAGGAACCTCCTGGATTGCTTGTGCCGTGCAGTGCCATCGTTCCAACAGATGTCAGGGTGGTTGAAATCCCCCATAAGAACTACGAAACAATGAAAGAACAATGGTCATTGACAGAAGGTTTAAGCTTGTTTTTGATGGAAAAAAATGCATAGGATCCATACTCCAAAACAGAATTAACCTACTGCTGTTATCAGCCAAATATACTACCGTGTTTGCCACCATCATGCTGAACAGCTGCCTGTTCTAGTGAGGAGGGAAAAGAAGTGACTCTAGAAGTTATTCAGATTTATCTCAGCAGAGATATTTGTAATGGGACATCACTAAGTTAATTTTTCCTCATCTACTATTGAACAGAACTTAGCTCAGTTTTTCTTCCATTCTATGGACAAACATTGTAGTTAGGGTGTCTGCACTGTTTACATCCAGGGCACCATAACCTATGGTTGAGAAAAGTGGCTATGTTTGCAGGAAACACTGAAGTTAAATATTTTACTGCCTTGTGCTTGCAGTGCCTTTAATGCTTGTCCCCAGGCTCCTGGTTACAGGATCATCTGGAGAAGGAATTGAGGAAAATAGCTATAAAACTGCTTCCAATACTATTTCACAACATATGTGGAAGGACTCAAAGTAACAGGGGCAGAGTTGATTTTGAGTGCAACATAAAGCAGTGTGGGTATTTACGCAGTGATGGACCTTGGCAGTGATCGCAGGAGTGTGCTGTCACTCAGGCTGTTGTTGAAAGCTCTCTAAAGCTGTGTCCAAACTACTCAGTCTGGGATATCTCCCCTGGTCTTTGGTGAAGTGCACATCCCAGATGTATATTGACTTACAGTAAGACAAGACATGGGCAGTTTCTTCTGCTTCTCTTCTTCCTCAAACCACTGTTTCCATGAGAAGGAAATTGGAAGTACAGGTCCTATGGGAGCTGCCGTGTGTTGCAGAGCTCTGATGGCGATGACTGGCAGTGCAGCTGACAGAGCAACAGGCCAGCACTCTAGCTATAGTCTCAGTTTGTGGGCTCAAACACAGCACACCAAAGAACTTTGAAATTATGTCATCTCCCAGTGTCTGCACTGCTTGTTCTATGTGATGTCTGAGGAGCAGCCAAGGTGCCATGAAATCCTGCAGATGAACATCAGTAAAGCCGAGCTGGACTTGCAATAAAATATAACTTTCTCTAAGAGGTCCTGTACAGAATCTCACTTCTAATTGCTGCACCTGAATTCTTGGGCATACCTCAGAACCTTAATTTCTCTTTTCCTGCTTTGCAAACCTGTGACTGATCATTCTTTCTGAATTTTGAATATGTGTGCTTTGTTGTTGCATCTGTTTGATTAAAGAACTGCGTGTGACAAAAAAGCTTCATTAGAAAACAGTTTTTCAGGAAGAAAAACTCCAAAGAATTTCACATCACAACAGCAAAAGGAATGGAAACTTCCACTTCCTGCCATCCCCAAAGATCTCAAGGTTTCTCAGAAATTCAGAACATGCCCCCAGGTCTTCTATCCCCAACAAAGACAGTCTCCTATTTCCTTTAACACACTGTCTAATGAGAAGTAGTAAGTACTCCAATATAAAGATTTTTAATCATCCAAAGTGGTGGCTCTGCAGTACAAATCAAGGAATTAGCAGCAACTGATTTTACATAGGAAATAGAACAGAAGTCCCTTGGGGCAAATCAAATGCCAATCTGTACTTCTGTTAAGCTGTGAGGCTGAATTTCATTCAGCGTAAAACTTAAACATGATTTTCACAGTAATTCCATATGTAAAGTGACTTTTTTTAGTTGGAATAAATTAAAATGTACCTTTTATTGTTAAATATTATTAAAATATTAAAATGACCATGTCTTTCCAGATCCTTCTTTCTGTAGTACACAGCTTTTGTATTAAGACAGTATTTCCTTTGGTATAAGTGACATTTTGTATTCTTTCACAAGACCCTTTCTCTATCAAGTGTGAACACTTGAATGCAACGCTTTTTTCTGGCATTTGTGTTCTGCTGTTAGCTCAGGAGACAGGTTTAGGGACAGGTATAAAAGGCGAAGAGAAGAGAATAGAAGAGGGAAGGGAAAAGGAAAAGAAAACAAGAAAAAGATCTTGAAACTTTTGGGTATTGTAGAGGATATCTGTAGTTACTATGGAAAACTACTGAAAAACACATTTACGTGTATCTTTTGACCTGTAGCTGCACTGGACAATGATACAATCTGATTTCCAGAAATCAGGACATTATAAATATCTTTGTTTATGAGTAAAGCATTATGAGATCAAGAAACAATGAATTGTGACACATCTCTTTTTTCTCAGCAAACGTTTAGAGAAAATGGAGCAATGTATCAAGCTGGAGGGTTAAGATTTTGTTTCCTTATTGCATTAGAGCTACATGACAGTACAGGCTTTTCTGAGGGCTTAAATGAAATTCATAGAAATATTTTGTATCAGCAGTCTTTTGCATCATACAGGGACATAATATTCTAGAAACATTTTGCTTACCTGAAGCAACAAAAAAGTATTTAATTAATCTATCTTTTTAATACGTGGAGGTTTTGCAATATATAGTTAGTCACAGTGCAGGCTTTTATGATGTAGTTTCTCATCAGCATGACGGTCCTACCAATTTCGTCCTGAATTACAACTCATTTTAATTTGATTCTAAAATATAACTTGTTAATTGTGAAGGGGAAATAAATACAGAATAGCAAGGCAAGTATGCGGCAAGTATGCAGCAAGTATTAAAGAGTCCAAAGCCAACATGAGGGTGTTTTGTAGTCATGCAAAGCCTGGTGTGGGTCACCTGGCATATGAGTAGGTACATTTTCACACATCTCTCTAGCTACAGCTACCCTGTGCAAATGAAAGCCCTTGGGCTGTTCTAGCAGAAGTTTCAATCTGAATGTGAATATTGTCTAAAGTAAAGCATGTTATAATCATGCTGGTGATAGTTTTAGAGTGGGTACCAGTTTGATCAAAAGGGATTTTGAAGCCAGTGCAAATCAAATCTAGGGCTCTTAAAAACACGATCACAATGTAGTTAATCTAACCACAACAGCTTGTGTATTCACAACCTGACATTGGAACGAAATGAGGTAATTTACAAATATAGCAACTGGATAACTGAACATGCAAGATTTACATATTCAAATACTTGTACCTGAAAATATTGTGCAATATTATTTAGAAGCTTATTCAGAACAAAGTATTACAGTTTAGGAGTTATAACACTGTCGTGGTTTAAACAAAGTCAGCCATAAATCATGCAGTCGCTCTCTCACTCCCCCCCTTCTTGCCCTCCCCCTACTCCTGGAGGGACAGACAGGAGAACTGAACAGAATGCAACTCCCACGGGCTGAGATAAGAACAGTTTAGTACCTAAGGTATAACACAAATCACTGCTGCTACCACCAATAATAACAATGCTAAAGGAAATAACAAGGGAAGAGAATACAACACCTCAGCACCAGCTGACTGATAACTCGCCCACCCCACCCAACCAAGCACCGACCGATACCTCGTCCAACCCTGCAGTGAGCTCACCCTTCCGGGTAACTCTCCATTACATCCTGGGCATGACGTGCTGTGGTATGGAATCCCTCTTTGGTCAGTTTGGGTCAGGTGTCCTGTCTCTGCTTCCTCCCGGCTTCCCCTCCTCCCTGGCAGAGCATGAGGCTCAGAAAGTCCTTGGCCAGACCAAACATTTAAGCAGCAACTAAAAACATCGGCGTTATCAGCTCTGTTACCAGGCCGAAAAGTCAAAACCACAGCACTGCACCAGCTACTAAGAAGGAGAAAAATGACTGCTACTGCTGAACCCAGGACAGTATCCACCCCTTATTCCATAGCATTCATGTCATGTTCAGATCCCACATTTTCAATATACCATCACTCTTATCTCAGTGCACTCTTATCTTAATTCATGGACCAGTCCTTATAAAACTGCTAAACCCAGGACAAACACATAATTCTTTGGAATCATAAAATCTCAATAGTGATTTAAAAAAAAAACAACAACCAAAAATCTGAACCCTAAGGGTTGGTAGGAAAGGAATAAGAGACAAATATTTGCAATGTAAGCCTCTGTGGTACACCTGCATTTTAATACAGTAAAGTTCTGGTTGTTCGGTGCCAGAAATTATGTGGTAAAGTTACAAAAGACAGATCGAAATAGCAGCAATAATCACAGAAGTTATTTGAGCTGTATGGTAGCTTGAGACTGTTTAACCTGGAAAAGAAACAGCTCAGGCAAGTACATTAGTAGTCGGTAATTGTGGGTGGCACATGGAATAATTATTCATAATACAAGAAAGAGGAGGCTTCAAATGAAATTATTATATGACAGGAAGAATAAATATCCCTATATTTGTCTCATATACTTGTCTGTACAACTACTCTGATCACCTCTGTAGAATGATACTAGATCAAACAGATACTTGGTTTCACCAAGTTTGTTGTTCTTCTGGGGACTTTTTCATACGATCATTTCATGTAAGTGTTTGTAATAAATATTTATTACAAAAATCACTCTTGTCTTGAATCATACCATTGGTAATTCAAGGGTGTGCTAAGTGCAAAACAGCACCAGGTATCTTCAGATAATGCCTTTTCCCGTTCCTACTATACTATTCTAAGGGAAAAATATAGCCTTCTAAGTTTGTTAGCAAGAGGCAGATACAGAAGCGCTTCTAAAGTACCTTAATTCACATAATAGCATGTTCAAGAGCAACTGTGAATTTCACTTTTACAACTGAAGTGAAGGTTTTTTTACAACTGAGTTGAGATTTTCAAGCACATGTACTTTCTCCCATAAACAAAGGCTTCTAAATTCACTTGTAGATTAATTTTAAGCACTAAGTTTTAAGAATCTTGCTATAGGAGAATTTTATATCTGATAACAGAAATATAAATTATTTAAATTTTTATTAACTTTGGTTTCTGTCTTTTTGTTTGTTTTTTGAAATTTTAAACTTTGGCAAGCAGTACCTTTGTTTCTGTGAAAAATAAATGAGCATTAGAGGTGTTTAGGTGGGCATTCCATATTCCTTTCACTGTAATGCTCAGTTTATTTTTAGATGAATTCTACCATTAGATTGTAATTAAGCCCATACACTGCTTGACCTACAGTTTGAATACGTTCTTGAATGTCTTGTTGGAAGGGAAAGGATATACAAGGTTGGCAGAATAGATTTTGTTTGGATTTTCTACAGCTGTAATATAAGAGGTTTCATATATATAAGAGGTTTCATATATAAAACTGGCTAAATAGTCCCTGAATAAAAACTCAGGGTTTTTCAAACTTGAAACTAACTCCAATGATCCTGCTGGTATGTAGGTATGTTGGTATGCTGGTACTCCCTTTCTAGAAGTTTCAGGTCCAAAATTGAAGTCTGCTGTAAGATTTGCAACTCTAGATGACAAAAAATGTGTATTTAGCTAATTAGATAGTTAAAGTCTCCCTGGAAACCAATGAAGAAAGAGCAAGTGAGCAGGCTGCACTGTCACCAAGTAGATTATATTCCTGCTATCAAAGAACTTAGGACACAGATGAGTTGCTAAAATATGCTCATATACACACACACAATTCTTGTTCAGCAATACTGAAGCCTGATTGTCAATTTTAGGGTGCAGGGAGTCTTTGGAAAGGTGAGTATAATATCAGATAAAATGATTTTAGGAAATATACCAGTTTAAGTTGTGGATGAGGCTTTTCTGTAGTAACTACATAATTTAGACTAGAAGCATTATTGATCTTGGAGTTGAGCTAAAAAAAAAAGAGAGGCTTGTTCTTTGTTGGTTAGATTGTTAAAACTGTTAATTGAACTAACAATAAATTCACAGAATCCCAAGGGTTGGAAGGGACCTAAAAAGATCATCCAGTCCAACCCCCCTGCAAGAGCAGGGTAACCTACAGTACATCACACAGGAACTTGTCCAGGCGGGCCTTGAATATCTCCAGTGTAGGAGACTCCACAACCCCCCTGGGCAACCTGTTCCAGTGCTCTGTCACTCTTACAGTAAAGAAGTTCTTCCTGATGTTAACGTGGAACTTCCTATGTTCCAGTTTACACCCATTGCCCTTGTTAAATTTCATCAAGTTTCTCCCCGCCCAACTCTCCAGCCTGTCCAGGTCCTCTGGTGTGTCAGCCACTCCTCCCAGTTTTGTGTCATCAGCGAACTTGCTGAGGGTGCACTCAGTTCCCTCATCCAGGTCATTGATGAAAATATTAAACAGCACCGGTCCCAGCACCGACCCCTGAGGAACTCCACTAGTCACAGACCTCCAGCTAGATTCTGCGCCATTGACCACAACTCTCTGCCTTCTTCCTTTCAACCAGTTCTCGATCCACCTCACTACTTGATCGTCAAGCCCACACTTCCTTAGCTTATCTATGAGGATGCTGTGGGAGACAGTATCAAATGCCTTACTGAAATCAAGAAAAACTACATCTACCGCTCTACCATCATCCCTCCACCTAGTCACTTCCTCATAGAAGGCTATAAGGTTGGTCATACATGACTTCCCCCTCATAAAACCATGTTGGCTGTTCTTAATGACCCCCTCATCCTTGATATGCCTAGTGATGGAGTCAAGAATAAGTTGTTCCATCACCTTTCCAGGGATGGAGGTAAGGCTGACCGGTCTATAATTACCCGGGTCCTCCTTCTTGCCCTTCTTATAGATTGGTGTGACCTTTGCCATCCGCCAATCCTCAGGCACCTCGCCCGTTTCCTACGACTTACCAAAGATGATGGAAAGTGGCCTAGCAATGACCTCCACCAGCTCCCTCAGCACCCGTGGGTGCATTCCATCTGGACCCATCGATTTACAGATGTCCAGATTGCATAGCTGATCCCTAACCCAATCCTCATCTACCAAAGCAAACTCCTCCTTTGTCCTGACTCCTTCTGGGGCTAAAGAAATCCGGGGCCCTCGGGGAGAGTCTGCAGGAGTAAAGACAGAGGCAAAGAAGGCATTCAGCACCTCTGCCTTCTTTATATCCTCTGTCTCCAGGGTACCCACTTCGTTCAGCAGTGGGCCTATATTGCCTCTTGTTTTAGTTTTATTTGCTATGTATTTGAAGAAGCCCTAAAAAGATCATCTAGTCCAACCCCCCTGCAAGAGCAGGGTAACCTACAGTACATCACACAGGAACTTGTCCAGGCGGGCCTTGAATATCTCCAGTGTAGGAGACTCCACAACCCCCCTGGGCAACCTGTTCCAGTGCTCTGTCACTCTTACAGTAAAGAAGTTCTTCCTGATGTTAACGTGGAACTTCCTATGTTCCAGTTTACACCCATTGCCCCTTGTCCTATAATTCTTAGACCTGCATATAAATGCCATGCCCCTTTATTTGCAGACAGCAAGATTTTGCATGTAAAAATGTTTGTCTCTTGGTTGCAAGTCTAAAAAGTTTTAACTTTGCTAAATATCTTTTAGCATAGTGAATCTTGATTCTGCTCAGCAATAATTTGAAAACCGATGGACAGCCTCTCTATTTGTCCACAGTATAGTTTGTATCTTGATGGCTGAGGCATTCTCCTACGAAGAGAGATATGCATCTGAGAGAAACATTTTCTGGTTTCCCAACCCTAGGAGATAATCCACAGAGTTTAGATTCATGCAGGTAAAGTTGGCATCACAACCTGTGGTTGTGAATGGAAGCATCTCTAGCTGCTGTGGTCTGTGTTTAGCACAGTGAGCATCTTCTGTGCCATTCATAAATGATGGTATCTAGTAGACTAAGGCCTTCTGTGGACTTGGATGTGCTTCATGACTTTTGCATTATCAGGCATTTAACTTTAGGGTCTTGAACTTAAGTCTTCCATAGCAGAAACCTCAGCCGAGAACAGGTGTTGCTGGCTCCTCACCAGTTTCACCACTTTTACCACTACAGTACTTTCACTACTTTTACCACTACAGTACTTTCACTACTTTTACCACTACAGTACTTTACTTTCACTACTTTTACCACAGAAATCTGTAGTTCTTTGATGCTTTGAGGTAGAGAAATATGTCAACTCTATAAATTTTTCCAGTCTGCAAAGCTGTAAAACATTCTATATGTTGACTTCAGTAGAGGCAAAGTGAAACTAGTGACATCTACTACAACACTTTTGGTGTAATTATTCAGTATCTTTTTCTCAGACTCTCAGTATAGTACATGATATTGTGCAGAACTTCCAGTTTGCTTACTTGCTTCTTGTGGTATCAAAAATAGGAAACTCACATAAATAATTCCTTAAAAATAATCAGAGTCAACAGAGCATTTACAAGTGATTAAGGTGAATTAAATTTCATTGTATGCTGCAGTCCTAAACAAATTTCATACTCACCTGAGTTTTTTTCACAGTAAATCAATAATACTAAAGACTTTATTTGAACAGACAATGCATAGTTTCCTATTCCTGTTCAGTGTACATATGAAACTATCAAATCCAGTTAATGAGAAATTTTCCATAAACATTGGTCTGTGGAAAAGTTTTCTTTCCTGCAAGCAGCTTTGCCATCTTGCATCTGCCATCAGCTAGCAGCATTTGAATATCAATATTCAATTGTTATGGCACTGTTCAATACCCAAGAAAGCCTTTCATGGTATTCAATAATCTTTGGGTAAGTACTCAATGATTCAGTACAAACTAAACTACTGCTAGTCTGTTCTCAGTTTTCGTTGCACAGCTATCAGGAAGATTAAAAAGTTAAAAAATCCACACTGTAGGCCTTATTAAATATTCATGTGGTACCACTGCTGAATCAAGGGAAAAACATTAAATATACAGCAAAAGTAATAGCAAACCATCGCTGGAATCTTCTTGGAATCAGCATCTGTATACTTTGTGTCTTTTTTTTTTTTATCTCAGGTTGCCATTAATTCCTGCCTATGAAGAAGTCCTCAGAAAGCACCAATATTTTAAAAAATTTTCTCAAAGAATAAAAGAGGCATAATAATTTCTGAAAGGTACACAAATGTCATTGGGTAAAATAACTGATAAGGGAATATTGGAAGATCCTATAATTTCCTATCCAATTGTCAGT
Organism: Lathamus discolor; assembly: GCF_037157495.1. NCBI lineage: Eukaryota > Metazoa > Chordata > Aves > Psittaciformes > Psittacidae > Lathamus > Lathamus discolor. The sequence continues at coordinate 26,498,940 of NC_088885.1, forward strand.
GAATGATTTGAGTTTATGAACCATTTTGCATTTATGCCTTCATGCCTTCAAGGAGAATGTTCCCAAATGGCAGTATGTATTGGACAATTTCATAGAAAGATACGAAAATAGATATCTTCAAATATTAATATTGATGTAACACAAAATTTAAATATTAAAACTGTGTGAAGCTAATTTCCCACAATAAGTGAGATATTAGAATCTGGTGGGCTATCAGCTCAACACAATACTTTGAGAGTGCAAGGAGAAGCAAGGTGGGTCACTGCTTGTGTTTTATTTTGGGTATGGGTCTCCAGCCTTGTCTCTGACCCTGCATCATGGAAAGACCTTGGTCCTTTGCAGTAAGTAGGTTTCCTCTTAGGCCCCTCGAATATATGCTGCATGCAACACTGCTTCTGGCTCTGTTTCCTGTATGGACTTAGACCTTATGCTGTAGCCTTGTCTTCAGCCTGGTCTCTAGCCCTGTCTGCTTTTGCTCCAGGCTGGATTTCTGTGGAAGAACCTTGGACCTGGTCCATTGCTTGCTTGTCTGTGCCTGTTGCTGGACACCACTACCAGCACCTGGCTCTGCTGCTGTGTTTAGCCTATGTGGGACAGGGTCCTGTTGATGAGGACACAGCTCCAGCTAGAGCCACCTTCACAGTTCCTAGTTTGTCCACTCTTGAGGAGCAGCTCTGCTCTTGCAGCACCCTGATACACACATTTAAAACTGTATCTTCCTGGAAAAGTTAGAGCTTGTCATGGTTTAAACCCAACCACAAAGCTCGTTCACTCACTCCCCCCCCACCCCTTTTTTTTTCTCCCTCTTTCTTTCCTTCCCCACCACCCCGACCCTCCCCGCTCCTGGAGGGATGGGGAGGAGAATTGAGAGAATGTAACTCCCGCGGGTTGAAATAAGAACAGCCCAGTAACTAAGGTATAACGCAAATCACTGCTGCTACCACCACCAACAACAATGATAAGAGAAAATAACAAGAGAATACGATACCACCACCGAAAGAGTTTGACCCCCCCAAAGAGAGAACGTGTCCTTCCGGGTAACTCCTAGTTACTTCCTTGGGCATGACGTGCTGTGGTATGGAATACCTCTTTGGCTAGCTTGGGTCAGGTGTCCTGTCTCTTCTTCCTCCCGGCCTCCCCTTGTCCCTGGCAGAGCATGAGGCTCACAAAGTCCTCGGTCAGACCAAACATTTGAGCAGCAACTGAAAACATCAGCTCTATCAGCACTGTTCCCAGGCTGAAAAGTCAAAAACACAGCGCTGCACCAGCTACTGCTAAACCCAGGACAATTAGGAATCTTGAAAATGTTTTTAATTGGAATCTTTCTTGAGCTGAGTAGGAAGAAGAATTGAACATGAAAAATACATTTTTTTAATGTTTTGTTTTCAATTATTTCATATTAACTGATCCAGATTGGTTATTATAAACATAATCTTGGGTTTGCAAGTGTGTGAGAAAATTAATTTATCTTCCCCAGAATTTATTTTAATCTGCATATGTTAGTTTTGTAATGGGTAGGCATAAATATATATTGCTATTGTGTTCTAAACAAATACAATTCAGTTTATGCCACTCACTTTCCTTCCCTTAGTAAAATCCTCATGCACCAGCACCTGCTTCTGACAATGCAAGCACGATGAAGCGCGGCTGGAATTCACAGGTTAGCACAGCATTCGTTCAAAAAAAAAAAAAAAAAAAGCCATAAATGAAAAACACTGAAGGTTCAGTGTGCCTGCAAAGGAGATACTATCCTGCAGTTTATTGCATTCTGAGCCAGGGAACACGGCCTTTATAGCACTATTACCAATGAATTTTAAATCACTCCAAAGTTCAAACTTCACTGAAGCATCACATTATACGTTGAAATCAGATGACCATTTTGGCTGCCAAATGTCATCTATATTTCAGAAAACATCCATGTTCTAATAAAAAATGAATTAAAAGACATGGAAACTTCAAGCACCATTTGTCATCTGAAACTCATGTTCATTAATATGCCTCATATCTGTAACTCTGAGAAAAGCTAAGTCAATTCCCAAATTACCATAACATTCAAAACTAAACAGTAATGCATTTTAAAATGAGTGCACTAAAAATTGAATGCCAACTGAAAATAAATGATGGTACCTTTTAAAATTAAATTACAACAGACATCTACTTCGTCCTTTCCCCGTTGTCATCTTCAGTTAGTCTATCTGTCCAATTCTTACCATATTTACCCTATGACAAGAAGGGCTTAGAATATAAAAGACAAAAACACCACATAATTTTTCATGATTAAATCATAGAATCATAGAATGGTTTGAGTTTGAAAGGACCTTAAGATCATCTGGTTCCAATCCCCTCTCCATGGGCAGGGACACCTCACACTAAACCATCTCACCCAAGACTCTGTCCAGCCTGGCCTTGAACACTGACAGGGATGGAGCATTCACAGCTTCCTTGGGAAACCCATTAATGTGCCTCACCTCCCTCACAGTAAAGAACTTCTTCCTTATATATAATCTAAACTTCCCCTCTTTAAGTTTGAACCCATTACCCCTTGTCCTGTCACTACAGTCCCTAATGAAGAGTCTCTCCCCAGCATCCTTATAGGCCCCCTTCAGATACTGGAAGGCTGCTATGAGGTCTCCACACAGCTTCTCTTCTCCAGGCTGAACAGCCCCAGCCTTCTCAGCCTGTCTTCATACGGGAGGTGCTCAAGTCCCTTGATCATCCTCATGACACCAATTGCAGCTCTGCCCATTGCGCACCCTCACCTCAAGAGACCAGTACAGGCACTTTCCGCACCCTGAGCTCTGCACCACAGCCTCCCCTTTTAACAGATCTGTCTGGGCAGTGACACTGGCCACTGCCAGGGTAGCCAGTGCAGACCTTCCAGACTGGGCCCTGGCCCTGAGCTGAGCACTCCCCATCTGGCTCACCTGACTATGTGAACTTCCGCACCATGCTGCTGGCCACTTGTGCTCCCAAGGGTGGTGTTTTATCTGCTCAGGTGCCCCTTGAGTCAGTTGCTTGCATCAGCAGTCATGCCGTCTCCTGAGCAAAACCTGATGCGGACTTGAGGCTCTTTTGGTGGTGGCTCTGACCATTCAGGAATGAAGCTTCTGGGTACTGTGTTTCCCCACACTCTGGTGCTGAAAGTGTCCTCTCCAGAGCTACTCACCTAGGGAAAAAAAACAAACAAACTTCATAACAATCTTAACTTGTTATAAAAAAATCCATTACATAGAAAGGGGTTTCTGTTTTCTGTTTGTTCTTTCACTACATCCACACCAATGAAATTTCATGCATATAGCTGGTTTTTTAATTTGATCTTGTCCATAAATATCATTAGTAGATACATCTCTATAGACTGTTTACTAGGCTTGTACAGCTGAGCATCTGTATTTTTTGTAATCTTGGTATATATTTAAAAACCAAAAAAAATGCTAAAACCAAAATTACAGTTTTTCATTATGAAATTTTGGTGAAATTTTTGGCCAAAACTACAAAAAAAAAAAAAAAACCAAAACAAACCCAACAAAAAAACAACAAAACCAGATATAGATTAAATCTCAATACTGAAAATTGAGATGTTTTCATATATGTTAAAATAATTCCTTTTTGCTGAAGTTACTTTCAAAGTTCTTCCGAGAAAATATCAAAACATGAAGAAAAAAATCCCAAACAACCTAGCCCCTGCATATCTGACAATAAAATTTAGTAAAATGAGAACAGAATTGTAAATTCCAGGAAAGTGGCCAGGTTTTTTTAAAATTCTAAATGGAAAATAGTTGAATAATAGATCTACAAAGTCCCACAAGTCACTTTTCCACATTTGTAGATGTCTAAGTTTTTAAAATTGTCCTAGTATTTTTACTTTTTACTTGCATATGTACAACATAACTCTCACTACTATTATATACATAAAGCATTAGTCTGCAAAGTATGCAAAGAATGAAAATAAGCTGTTCTAATTATTATCTACAAAAGACTGTTTTGGCGAATCTCATTCTTTCCATGTTCTGCAGTTACCATTTCCATTTTCACTTAATAAATTGTTTCTGCTTGTACTATGAGATTGGCAGATGTTGTTTGCCTGGTATCATTCTCGAGCAATAATCATTTTAGACTACTTTGGCACTTCAGCATAGAACATCTTTCTTTATTTGGCATCCTTCTGTTTTTCATCATGGGCCACATTTTTAAAAGCAACCTCTAATTTTGCACTGGCAGTCAATTACAGGTGCAAGTAAGAGGAGTGTTTAGATGTCCAAATACCTGGTTGCCGGCACAAATCACGTAGTTAAACTCTTTACAATATTGGTTGTGACCACAAAATGTGTGGCTTAGTTGCTGTCCCGTTCACATGTTTTACCCAGAGAATTAAGATGCAATAGCAATCTTATGTTTAAAGCTCACGCCTCCAATTCCAAATACCTATATTTTTTAAAACTTTTTTGGGGGTGCTATTTTTGCAAAATACATATTTTGTGTTTTGGCTTTCTGATAATTGTGCCTCAGGGACATTTAGTTAGAGTTACTGAGATTATAATGGCTGAACAAATATAGTAACCTCACTTTGACCACAAGTCACAAAAACTACAGAGCCAGTCAAACAAATCATCTCCAGGTAAAATTCTTTCTTTTCTCCATTGGAGTTTTACCAGGAAAAGGGCTGCAAAGGTGAGACCTTCTAATGAAATGTAATTGAAGTAAAGTATATGTGCGTTAGAAAATGTCTTTCTATTCTTTCTTTATTCCACCTTCCTCCTTGTGAGTAGCTACTGTGCTCAAACTGGAATTTGAATTTTATCTTGCTGCTTAAGATGTAAAAATGCTTTACTGAAGAGAGATTATCAATCATGCTGAACTGTGTGGATGATTGTTGCTGTATACGAACATCTGGTAAGAAATATGTTGAGGCCAACAAATTTACCTTGTCAACTCAAACAAATTATTTGAACCCATGTCTCCAGAAGTAAAAGCTTTAAGTGCACTAATCCACTGGGTCACTGAGAGACTGAAACAAATTATAGCTATTGCACATTTTTAACCATAAGACATGCTAGACAGACTTTTTTCTGGATGTATAGTGACCATTATGAAATAAATATGCACATACCATTTGGTAGACAAAAGATTAATGGAAAACAAGTCCCCAAGTCAGCATTTATGGGCTAGGAAAAGGTAATTGTCAAATTACAGACTTACTGAAATGGCTTTGGTCTTATGGGGCATGCCCTGGGGAAAAGTCATAGAACTGCCACAATAGATTACCTTACAGTTTGGCTGCTTTTATATCTTATTTTGACAAGAAACAGGCGCTGGAAATTCTACTGCTCTCCCAACAATTGCTGTATGTTCAACTGATTCTGAGACAGCTATTCTGGCTCAGCTCGCCTAAGAATACTAGCTCCTGGTGGTCAGTGTAAAAGTATGGCTTGAAATATTAAAGACAAATTTTAGTCTGGGTTTTAAACCTTCACCAAGTTTCTGGGATGGTAGAATCTGAACTGTGGATCTTACACCTTCCCAATATCTTTTCTTACAGGAAGTTAACATAAAGCAAATTACTTTCATTGTAACTACAATAAAAAAAAACCAGCACAGGGCAAGGGACTTTTTTGTTCTTTTTTAAAATTCTGTTTTCTGGGTTTTTTTTAGATGCAATAAGTATTGTTCAGGAGATGCAACAATAATCCTTAATAAAAATTTAATTATCTCATAAGAAATCTGATAAACCCCATGATTAGACCTCTCTTAAATTTCTACATTTTCATAGTACAGGTTTTAATACACAGTCCTTCAAATGAATCTTTAAATGAAGAAAATGCAAATAAATAATATTCCAACTATGAAAATTAATGAATAACACTCAATTGTTTTTCTTACTGCAGAAGCATATGCCTGCTGCTTAGCGCAGTCTGACATTGAAGAGAAACTCCTCTTTCTAACCTAGATAGCTCGTATTTAGGGTAACAAAATCTAGATATCAACCTGTGGAAGGCCACTGGAATATTACCTAGACTTAACTGAAAACTCTCTGTCTCCTCAAAATGCCTGCATGAGAGTAAACTACAGTTATTGTGGGCTTGGGAAAAGACCTCCAATGAATGTTAATTCTTTGCTATCTTGCGATATATGACTGCAGCCTTCAAAAGATAAATGCATATTTAATTTCATGCACATCAATAATATTTTGAAGGTTTCTTTCAAAAAAACCTACCCGTATCTGCTAATAAGTAGGCGATCTTTCCCTTTCATTTCTAGACATAATAGTGACTCTCAAGTTTTATCACATAGGAGATCAAACACTGGCATAGAGGATTTTACCAGCTTGCAGTATTTCAGCTCTTTTTAACTAAACACAACTAACAACATTATAAACTACAGACACTTCACTACAGAAGCATTTCAGTGAATCCAGCAGCTAATTCAGTCTTGGACTTCAACTACTCTAATATGCAAAATTTTTCCAATATCAATCAAATTATAGACATAAGGTATTTTTTTCATGTAACTCCAGCTGCTTAAAAATGAGGAGCAAAGCTCCTCATGATGGGGTTCTAGATGTCACTTCAGAGAAAGGTAAGCACTCTGCCAATGTGTCTTTCGACCTCAACACCTCCCTGCAGAAAGGAAGGATTTTCCCACTGAAGAGGCTTCTGTCTCTCCATGTGAGAAAGCCTAGATTTCAGGTATAGATCAAATAAACAATTTTCAAGGTATTCTCATGTAAGAATTGAAAACATGGGGTTAAGGTGCTGCTCAGACTTATCCGAAGAGCTTTTCCTCTGATACAGCACATTCACTTCTCAGTTGAGAAAATAAAACAAATCATTAGTACCTGTTCTTTGAGTGACCTTTAAGCTAAATCTTTTGTTTTTTCTAATTGTGATTAACAAACAGATAGCTTTTGTTTATAGGTGCTTCTTTCCTGTTGCTTTCCCTTGTGCTCTGTTTCAACTGAATCCAATTAAAACAGTGACCATTTGTCTTTCAGAAACATTTAATGAACTTCTGATTAAATGGATGAAATTATACCTTACAAAAAAAATACAACCATAGTCTCTGATCGTGTGTTTTCTGTTCCTTTAAGATGTCAAGTAATTGAAAAACAAATCTTAGAAAGGCCAAATTCTAACTGATCTATAAACCTGTGTGGAAAAGTAGTGAAACATTTCATAATGAGCGGGAATTACTTCTAAAACACATATTAGTTGATAATCAGACAAAAAGGCAAACACTTTCATTTTAATATTTACTTTCACTTTTACTGAACTTGTTATTTACCAAATTATTAGTGCAGAGTGCAACACAGGGAGGAAAATAAAAAATAGACAAAACCAAAAAACCTCTTGGCTGCAAGGCTATCCCTGGCCTTCCAAACACAATGCTTGTTTCTTTTTCAAACTCTGAGCACAAAAATGTCAAATTTAATAATCAATTTCAGGTAATTTTGTGGACAAGTAATTTTCATTATTCTGCTATTGAAGAAGGTCACTTAAGTAGGTAATCAGAATAATTAAATTACCTCCCCAGAAGGACCTGTACTATGTTCAACAGTATTCACTTAGGTCATATTATCTGCATGAATATCACTGACTACGTCTCCTGAAGTAACCCTTTTTTAATCAAAAAAAGTCATCCATTGGTTACAAATTGCAATGGCTGTGAAAACTTTCATACCTGCAAGCTGATGGATATTCACTTAGCAACAGACATGTTCCAGAAATGAGTGTAACAGGTAGATTCTCTTAAATGAAGTTTAGTATTTATGAAAGGTATCAGCCTCCTCCTAGCTGTGCTCCCTGCCCAATAACAGTGCTTTCCTGAACTACGGTATTCTGCTCTTCGTGTCCATTTTAATTCAAAACAACCTGGAAGAAGAGCTTATCAGGAAAATATAATTTCCAGGAGCAATCATTTTGTCCCTATTGTTTGACAAAGACAAAGCACATCAGCGGTGGTAGTACTGCTAGCAATGCACTTGCATACTGGAACTCACAAAGATTCCCAATTTATTCCACATGAGTAGAGTAAAATAAAGCAGTCTGTAAGTGTAAAACAAGCCAAGAACTGAAAACAGATTTTCCAAATCTGAGCTCTGCATGATCATAAAGATATCATTTCTTTCCTTGTGCAATGCCTTAAACCCTACAAATTCACTCAGAAAATACTGCTGTACATTCAACATGCTTTATAAGACTTCTGCAGCATGAGATAGGATTTAGATTTTAATTTCAAGATGTAGCCTACACAGCTGAGATAAGGTAGTAAGTAACATGTCTTTTTGCTATGCTAGATGGCTGATTGAGTGGCCCTCTGCAACCTTTTCAGTGCCACTGCTTGCTACAAGCGTGGATTCGGTTCTGGATTTCTATTGAAACACTACACATGGAAATTAGAGAAGTGACATATGTTAAGGCAATAAAAGATTACTTTTACATTACTAGGGACAGATGACTCAAACATTTCATAGAAAAGATGGTAAAATTATTAACTTCACAAGATTAAGTGGAAATTTCCAAACAAATGCCAGGTTTTAAATCACCTCATTCTTACATGCTTATGCTCATTTGCACTGTTTTACAATTAGTAATAGTATTTATTATTATTATCAGGTGTTATACACTTCAGAGTACATGACACATCTGAGAGTTATGGTTTCCAGCTTTACAGGGATTCCAATTTATCACTTCTTAATTACCTGCTTGGAACAAAATCAAGGCAATTTCCCTTCCCATCTGACCAAAATAGCATTCATCAGCCTTAATCTTCAGGATCCATTGTTTAAGAGAAGCATACTCTCAGTCGCAGAGCTCAACAGAAGAACCTTGCAAGGTTCATGAAAAATGGTACTTTGAGATAATTGATTTTAAATTTACAAAAAAAAAAAAATGTAAATGAAACAAGGAATGGAAAGTGAAAAATCCTTTTATAATAAAAGTATTTTCTTTTGAACAAACACTATATGAAATTATTTTAATAATAAATGTGTTTCCAGAAAAGCAAAAGCTTAGGCATTCAGAGCAGTGACTAAACTTACTTTGGGTTTTGGGTTTTTTTTTTAAACCTAATGTAACATAATTAGTAATATTAATGCACAAAATAGAAGCCCCAGGGCAAACACTAAACCAGTAATTTTAAAGAAAGAGGAATAACGAATAAGAAATACAATCCTATCAATAATGTGTCAGGAAGGAACAACCATAAAAAAGAAAGTTTGAGGAAACAAAACATTTACCTAATAAAATGGGTGACTCTCTAAAAGGACACATCAAAAGAATTAAAATCAGTTGAGGAAGACAAATTCTTTAAGAAACTACACAATGATATCCACATCAAAAGAAATACTCGGCTGCTTAATGTGAAGCATGTACTACAGTGATGCGCTGCATTAGAGCTTTGAATGACCATACCATAACAATATCAAAACACAGAGAAGTTACATTATGGTTGCTTGTGATAAAGATCATGTTTTACAATGCAGTGGTGCTTTCCAAATTGCTTTATGATTCAGAGGAAAACCGTGAATTTGAATGTGATATCAACACACCAGGCAGCATTCAGATGAAAAGCTCTCAGACACTTACAACTAAAAACTGGCAAGATTAAATAACCAGCATTAACAGCAATTTTCCGGTAGTGGAGAATACTGGTCTCATTAACATGATAGTAGTATCTTGAAAAGGTTAATTATAAAAAGCTATTCATATAAATGTGGGGGTTTTTAAAGGCATATGAATAAACTTAATAAAAAGCAAAACTGTTGCTCCTTTGTCAATTGCCTTCTGGAAAGTAGACATGCAGTGGGCTATAAAAGCACTGCAAACACTCACGAAAAATAACTTCCAGTAATGCAGTATTAACAAGGAACCTTTGGAAACCATGGCTACCAGGCTAACTGAAGACAAACAACAAAAACTGGGATTGAAACTGTGAAAATAGCAGTCTTCCCATCTACAAAATAAAGTGCAAACTTCTGCAACAGTCGTCTGTGCATCAACATAAATACCAATGCATGCGCTTAGTCCATGGCAGGCTCTTTAGGGACCAAAATTAACTGAGAAGTCAAGAACAGGCCTGCAAAACCTTAGCATTTTCTCTTTAAGCATGATAATCATCATCTCTTTTTCCATATCTTCCCGTAGTTCATCCAAACTTTAACCTGTTTTCTTGTTTTCATATGGAGGCTGTAGCATTTAAAATAATTTGGAAAGGACACACCTGCAATTTGATTTGCCTTTCTTTTTTGTTTCATTTGTTTTGTTCTTTTGTGTGCATGTGTGTTTGAACTTGCAGGTGGTGTTTTCACCTTTTTTTTTTTTTCTTCACTACTGATTCATTATTCTGTATTAAGCTGCATTGAACTACATTTGTCATCTCTTAGTCCTGTTACTGTCTGCATTGTTCCTCATTAATTACTGTTCTTCCTAATTTAGAATCACATAGAAATCTTGCTTTCAAAAGCATTATCCAATTTATATGAATAAAAATAGTAGAGGACGCAGCACTAGTGCTTGCAATGCCAGCATCTCACTAATAACTTCTGTCTGATTTAGAAAAAAGCTTTGACTTCTTTTGTCCTCTTGCAGAAATTCATTTTACTGAGTTTCTGTGCTGTATTTTCAGTGCATTTTTCAGCTTATTGTTTGAAAGAGAACTTGTACGACTGTGTCCTAAGCCAAGTCCCAGCTCTCTCATACAACCAGCAGAACTATACCTTTTCACTCGTTAAAGAAAAGCAACAGTTTTCAGACTCCTAGCTACCTGTAATGCAGAAGTTGAAATAAAGAGAAAAAGAATTCCAGCGAGCTAGTGAACAGAAAGATCTTTATTTCTTTGGGACCATAAGTTCTATTCATAACATCAAATATTGTACTTGTCATTAAAAAAACAGTGTTTCCCATCAGTTACTCTTACTAGTTTTTACAATGTCAAATAACTGTTTGACAGCATGGGAAAGATAGCAAACTGTGCCTATGTTAGATGAAGAGTGTAACATTTAAGCTGTTTATTTACACATAGAATCATAGAATAATAGAATGGTTAGGGTTGGAAAGGACCTCGAGATCATCTAGTTCCAACCCCCCTGCCATGGGCAGAGGCACCTCTCACTAAACCATCCCACACAAGGCTTCATCCAACTTGGCCTTGAACACCGCCAGGGATGGAGCACTCACAACCTCCCTGGGGAACCGATTCCAGTGTCTCACCACCCTAACAGAAAAGAATTTCCTCCTTATATCCAATTTAAACTTCCCCTCTTTAAGTTTGAACCCATTACCCCTTGTCCTGTCACTACAGTCCCTGACAAAGTGTCCCTCCCCAGCATCCCTATAGGCCCTCTTCAGGTACTGGAAGGCTCTATGAGGTCTCCACGCAGCCTTCTCTTCTCCAGGCTGAACAGACCCAACTTCCTCAGCCTATCTTCATACTGGAGGTGCTCCAGTCCCCTGATCATCCTCGTGGCCTCCTCTGGACTTGTTCCAGCAGTTCCATTTCCTTTTTATGCTGAGGACACCAGAACTGCACACAATACTCCAGGTGAGGTCTCACAAGAGCAGAGTAGAGGGGCAGGATCACCTCCTTCGACCTGCTGGTCACGCTCCTTTTGATGCAGCCCAGGATACGGTTGGCTTTCTGGGCTGTGAGTGCACCGTGAAGCCGGCTCATGTTCATTTTCTCATCGACCAGCACCCCCAAGTCCTTCTCTGCAGGGCTGCTCTGAATCTCTTCTCTGCCCAGTCTGTAGCTGTGCCTGGGATTGCTCTGACCCAGGTGTAGGACCTTGCATTTGTCATGGTTGAACTTCATAAGGTTGGCATCAGCCCACCTCACAAGCGTGTCAAGGTCCCTCTGGATGGCATCCCTTCCCTCCAGCATATCAACCAGACCACACAACTTGGTGTCATCGGCAAACTTGCTGAGGGCGCACTCAATCCCACTGTCCATGTCAGTGACGAAGATGCTGAACAAGACCGGTCCCAACACCGATCCCTGAGGGACACCACTCGTTACTGGTCTCCAGCCGGACATTGAGCCATTGGCAACAACTATTTGCATGTGGCCATCCAGCCAGTTCTTTATCTGCCTAGTGGTCCATCCATCAAATTGATGTCTCTCCAATTTAGAGACAAGGATGTCGTGTGGGACAGTGCCAAATGCTTTGCACAAGTCCAGGTAGATGACATCAACTGCTCTCCCCTTATCCATCAGTTCTGTAGCCCCATCATAGAAGGCCACCAAACTGGTCAGGCAGGATTTTCCCTTAGTGAAGCCTTGCTGGCTGTCACCAAGCACCTTCTTGTTTTTCATGTGCCTTAGCATGCCTTCCAGGAGAATCTGCTCCAAGATTTTACCAGGCACAGAGGTGAGACTGACTGGTCTGTAATTCCCCGGGTCTTCCATTTTCCCCTTCTTGAAAATGGAGGTTATATTTCCCTTTTTCCAGTTGTCGGGAACTTCACCTGACTGCCATGATTTTTCAAATATGACGGACAGTGGCTTAGCAACTTCATTCACCAGCTCCTTCAGGACCCGCGGATGGATTCCATCAGGTCCCATGGACTTGTGTACGTTCAGATTTTGAAGATGCTCTCGAACCAGATCCTCTCCTACAGTGGGCCCAAGGTCTTCATTCTCACAGTCCCTGCGTCTACCTTCTAAGAACTGGGTGGTGCAGTCAGAGCCTTTGCCAGTGAAGACTGAGGCAAAGAAGTCATTCAGAACCTCAGCCTTCTCCAAATCCTGCGTAGCCAGTTCTCCCGAGAGCTTCCTCAGGGGGCCTATTTTGTCCCTAGTCTGTTTTTTGTTTGCTACGTACCTGTAGAATCCCTTCCTGTTATCCTTAACATCCCTGGCTAGGTTTAATTCTAACTGGGCCTTAGCCTTCCTAACCTGGTCCCTAGCTTCCCGGACAACATCCCTGTACTCTACCCAGGCCGCCTGTCCTTGCTTCCATTTTATATAAGCCTCTTTTTTCCTTTGAATTTTCCTCAGCAGCTCCTTATCCACCCAAGGAGGTCTCCTGGCCCTCCTGCTGCACTTCCTTCTAGTTGGGATGCAACACTACTGAGCATGCAGCAGGTGATCCTTGAACATCAACTGGAAGTCTTGTGCCCTCCTGCCCTCCAGGGGTTTATCTCATGGAACATTACTGAGCAGGATCCTGAAGAGGCCAAAGACTGTTCTCCTGAAGTCCAGGGCAGTGAGCTTGCTGCACGCTCTTCTCACTGTCCTGAGGATCTCAAATTCGACCATCTCGTGATTGCTGCATCCAAGGCTGCCCTGGAGTACCACATTCTCAACGAGCCCTTCCCTGTTGGTGAGCACGAGGTCAAGCACGGCACCTCTCCTTGTCGGCTCCTCTGTTACTTGCAGAAGGAAGTTGTCTTCCACACAATCGAGGAACCTCCTGGATTGCTTGTGCCTGGCCATACCGTTGTTCCAACAGATGTCAGGGTGGCTGAAGTCCCCCATGAGAACAACGGCCTGCGAGCGTGAGGCTGTTCCTCTCTGTCCATAGAGTGGTTCATCTACAGATTCCTCTTGGTCAGGCGGTCTGTAACAGATCCCCACAGTAATGTCTCCCTTGGCTGTTTTCCCTTTAATCCTGACCCACAAACTCTCTGTAAACTGCTCACCTGTCCCCAGACAGAATTCCATACTCTCCAGCCTATCCCTAACATAAAGGGCAACTCCCCCTCCCCGCCTGCCGGGCCTGTCCTTTCTAAAGAGCCTGTAACCTTCCATTCCAACACTGCAGTCACAGGAGCCATCCCACCATGTTTCTGTGATGCCTATTACATCATACCCCTGTAGACGTGCACATATCTCTAATTCCTCTTGTTTGTTCCCCATTCTACAGACGTTTGTATAGATGTTTGATAACCTTAAAAAAGCAGGGGTCTTTTATCAAGTTCTTCATATGACTTGCTCTCCATAGAAGAGTATAATAAAATGTGTTCCCTATAGGAGACATTCTCACCCTTTTTGTTAAGGGGGACTAGGTCATGGTTTAGTCTGCTAGGCCCCTAAGGAATCCTAATATATGTTACAGAAATAAATTTAAAATCTAAATATAGTAAAATATTCTACACTGCTTTTAAAACTGACCTATATTTTCATGGCTTTTTCATGCCTCTTCCATGAGGTGAACAACAAATTCATGTAACAAACAAGAATTTCTTGTTTTATGAATTTTCTAATTTTCCAAAATTTTCTAATTTCAAATTTTTTAAGCCAGATTTTAAAAGGTTAAAATGTCTTTGGCTGCTTCCCTGGAGGCAGCTGAAAGGACTCTGTATGTGTTCTCATCATTCATAAGTAGCATTGCAGTTGCGTACACTAATAACTTTTTCTTAGTTATTTTTATTTCAATTACTACCTACTGCAAGCACAGGAGTCTGTTAAAGTTGTGAACTTTAACTGTAGCTATAAAGACACAATATGTAGACTAGGAAAAACACATAAAATTTATTATTAATCAGATATAACAATGCATCCATGCAGATATATGTGTGTGGCATATGGTTGACAGGAAAGCAAAAAGGAATTACTAAGTTAATTATCAAAGTCAATAGGGATTTTCAGTAACTGAGAACCCTCAGAGTGCATCAGATGACAATTTCTAATCTATTTCATAAAGAAATAAATAAGACTGTTACATTTTTCTGGTCAAAATGATTTATTTTTTTTTCAAATTAAAAAAAAAAACAAAAAAAAAACAAAAACCCAACCCTCTGTTCACCTTTTAATGAAAGTCAGAGTGTACAAAAAGCTCATTAGGAAGCAATTTTCCCTTGGGTTCTCTTGAGTTATATGCAATCCACAATCTTTTAAAACAGCTAGAATTCAAGTTATATTAGAAACTGTAAATGAAAAGGCAGATTTCATAAGGTAGACCTTGATTTCTCTGTTTTTAATGAAGTATGTTTGCAAAGTAGCAAATTAAGACTTTTATTCCCTTTAATAACTTTTATTTTCAAGCAGTTATGTGACTGGGCAACATAAAAAAACAAGATTTATTCACACAAGTATTTAAACACATCTAACAAATGAAGAGTAAAGAAGCAAAGCAGAATATCAGATAAACAAGAAAAATACATTTTTAACCTAGCAGTAAATTGGCAATTATGGATAAGATACACAGATCACTGTTTCATTTTTATTGCTCCCTCTTGAAGCTGAAAGACATACAGAACTGAGCTAAAGACAAAACTCTAGGCAGTGTTTAACTCAGCTTCTGAAAATATAATTGTTCATCTCCCAATCCCATTCCCAAATTATGAAGAAAGTCTTTATCAAAAAGACAGATACTTCTGGAAAGGTGTCAGCCACCAGTGAAATTCTTTGTCTTTGAAAATGGGTAGCAGAACATACAGAAGACCTGGCTGCAGCTGCAAGAAACAGAAAAGATCAAAAAAATGAGGGATGGAGGTGATACCAGTTTTCAGCTCCAGACAGCAGCAAAACTGAAATCCATGACAGGTTTTACATGGCTTTCATCTCTAAAACATTAGTAAATGTAGACCAGTGATTCTCCACGCCTCAGATTCCTGGCTGTGAAATGGGAATGCAAGCATTTCTCTAGGCATGCCTTAAAAATTATACTCTCCTCATTCTTCAGTCATTGTTTTATTCAGTGAGTGGTTCCACTTGCAGTCTCTGTGCACAGAACCCATTAAAAGATGCCTACTCTTCTCTGGAGCCTTTTGTGTGTGCTATAGACCATGCTTTTTTCTGAAACTGCAAGGGATTTAAAATCTTTGTGGATTTGCTTGATATTTCTAATGAACATAGCTCTGAGAGAACCGCCATTTCTGGAGGTACATTGCTTATTTCACAGCGTAGGTCTCAGTTCCTCAATATCTTCCTTATTTAATATCTTCAGAAAATATGCCAACAACTCAGGACATGTTTTTGATGATACTTGGTAAAACTACGTATTTCTGTCATAGTCACATCATAATAATCCCTATCCTGATGTTATGCAGCTGTTAACTTTACTAATTCAGATCAGACAGTTTGGTCTTGGTGCTGGTTTCTTTTTTTGTTATCAGAAAGTTCCTCATCTTCCTTCCCAAGGAATGATGAAACAAGAACCGTATTTTATCTTCTCTGTGCCAATCATTTGGGTTGGTTCTGATGTTGCTTTGCTTAGATGTTTCTTTTACAGTCTTAGATTATTAATTCCATTCCTTTACATGGAAGTGTTTTGATATTATTTTGACCAGTCTTCTCTGAACCCCAGTAGTGAAAATGGCTGATAAATCACCAGTGGTATGGGCCACTGTTTTGACATCACACTCATTCTCTGCTGTTAAGAGCAACAAAACAAACAATTTTTCATGGGTTTCTGTCTCTGGTACTTGAGACTTGCTTTCGCTTTTTGAAGTGCAGAGCTGGGTCTGAAGCTGATGATTGGGTCCTCCCTCACAGCCCCTTTTGCAGAGTTTGAATGGGCCCCATGCTTGTGCTGTGCAGTCTGCAAGAATTTTGACCTGCCTGCCCTCAAATATTTGAATTCCTATTGCATACAGAAACTAGAATCAAATGCATATTACTTATGAGTGATATAATAAAATGAACAGCCTCTCATTTCTATGGGCAAATAATACTCTCGTTCTCATTCTAAATCAAACTGCAGAGTTACTAATAAAAATAAGTCATGACTCACAAAGTTAAGTTCTTTTGCATTAATCTTAAACTCTTTAAGAGTTATTGGAGTCTCACATCGTTAAAACTAATGTCAGCAGTATAGTCTGCAGTAACTATTAAATTTACTGCTGGAAGATGGGACTCATATAAAAGAAACATTACTTTACAAATGTACTAAAGACAAAAATATGTAGATATTGTTTACTTTGCACATTTAGGGAAGGTAATGGTTTATAGGGAAACCCTTCACGCTGTAAGAAATCCATTCTGTAAACAGCCACTTTTTTGGTGACATTATTTTGTCAAATAATTCTGCAAGAGGCCCAGTTATATAAAAGATATCTTTCTGTATAGACTTCCAATGCTTTTAATTTTATTATCACTTCTTGCAGCAGTTAGTAAATACTGCATACACTCATTTAACAATATACAGCATATTTAACTGTGTTCTATTAGACTGACCTGAATAAAATGAGGCCAAATTACAGCAAGTGTGAAATCTGTCCCAGGTCCATTACCAAAGTACAGGTAACAAAGCATTGTCCGTTAATTTACTGCTATAGCTCAGGGACTATACCAGACTGAGGAAGGCAAAAAACCATCCAGAAACATACTGAGGTTATCATCTGAAATGCACTGTAGGAAAGATTGCCTGGGAATCCTTCAGACCTTTAGATTCAGAGCAAGTATAATTATTCTCTCAGTACAGTAACTAAAAAGGCACTTTATAATGGGCACAAAAAAGAAAAAAAGAAAAAGATATCTTTCCTTATAAATTAAGAATCAGCAAAGAGTTTTACTCTGGTTCTTGATGTATGCCCCACCTTACTTACGGTGTATGTGCTGGACTCCGCACAGCCTGACCAGAAGCTATTACTCTGAGGGTTTCTCACCTACCCCTTTGGGCCTTTTAACTCATGGAAGTCCTAAGAGGGGATGCTGAAAGAAAGCAACCTTGATTTTAAATGAATTGCAATGCAGCCAATGAGCAGCCAATGAGCAGCGACTGGGCTGTTAAACCTATACATTAAAGGGGAGTTTATGTAGTTTGCAGGCACTGTCCCAGAAATCTGAAGCAGGATTTCACATTCTCAGATTCTTTCACTAAACATTTTGAATTTTTTTTTCATTCTAGTGCAATATTTATGAAAACACACTATTTGCTAAAATCAATATTGCTCAGAAATTAATCCAAATTTGTAAGGCTTAATGATGACTTTTCAGATTAATAGCATATATACTATATACGTAAAAAGTAAAATGAAAAGCACTTGGGGAATTTTTTTAAGGAAGATTATTAATGCTTTGTAGACTATTTCAACTAAGATTTGATTTTTTATTTTGAAACGCAAATCCTTCAAATGTACACAGAGAAATATTAATTAAAAATTCTGGATATGCCCTTTGTCTCTTAAAAAAAAACCCAAAACAAAACACAAGACAAACACTAAAAGTGAAATTATCTACTTCAGATTAAACAAAATCCTGCTTAATGAACCACTTCGGTTAGAAAACTAAAATTATTTTGAAAACAATCAGCTCAAGAAACCTAGAATTGTTTTTTTAATGGGACTTTGAGGTAGAAAAGGGATTTAAGCTAAAACAAGAAAACCTAGGTTGAATGTTACTTAGTTAACCAGGATTGCAAGTTTTGCTCTAGAAGCAATGAAGAAAATAAAATCTAGAGAACTATCTTTCAATTGTATCTAAAGTTTAATGCAAGCATCATATTGTAAACCACTGCAAACCACAGACCCTAACTCTTTTTCTTATAACTGTTTATAAGCAGCATTAGAAATTAATACTACAGGCTTGACAGAATGTTTATCTTACATCCATATGTGCAGTCTAGGGAAAGAATCTCTTAAAAGATTTCATTCAATTTAGCTATACAATTGGGACCAGTCATTTTTTTATGATGCATCTGATGATGCTAAGCAAGTGAAGAAGCAAATAAACAAATTCCTTTAAAGAAGCCTTTATGTTATATCAATATGAGAATGACTAGGAAATCTACCATCTTAAAACAATTCTTGTGGCTTTTATAGCTTTGTCACTGCTGAGAAACAAAAATCTGCTAAATTGGCAATGATCTATTGAGGAGTGCTGCACAAAGCAGTGTGTTACTGGTGAAGGCACTTAGGAAAGATAAGACAATTTTCTTTCCTTTTAACTTTCCTCTTTGAGGCCAATTCATTACTATTATTCTTTACATTTTGGGGTTTTTTTATTGCTCACTTTTACTGGAAAGCTGCCATAATGATAATTGCTGTTTTTTGGGGGTTTTTTTTAAAGAAGAATCAGGAGATATAATCTTATTTCTGTTTGTAAAATTTCTTCCACATATCTTTAAAAAAAAAAAAATATGTGTTTTAGAAGCTCATGACCAGTGTAAGGACTGTAATTCACTTTGGATCACATGAAACTGGGCGTATTCGTGTTTTCTAATACAAAACTCACTACCAAAATTATAATTTAAGATTTTGAAGTAGGTGTCAGTGTTAGGTTAAAAAACCATGGAAAAATGTCCTTTTAGGTGGAATGGAACCAACTTTACTTAGAAATATGGTAGGTGATACAATGAATTTTAGTAGTTGTTATTCTCCACAAATATGGACTCAGGTATATAGATGTCTTGTACACAAATGCATTACTCTCCATTGCTTTCTCACGTTTAAAATCCAAACATTGCTTATCAATTAAAGTTTCAAAATTATGTTTAAGGTCTCTTGGTTAGTTATAGTTGTAAACAATGAGACCTCCCAGAACAATCAATAATTTCAGCATAGGTCACGAAGTTAACTACTGCTATAGTACTTTTACTTTTATGTGAAGGTTATGATTAAGGAGAAAGTACAAGAGTCTGATGCCATATTTGGCTTTGTAAGTCCCTCCAGGAAACTGATAATTAAAACATCCTACTTTTTTTCTTATTCCTTTTCCCATAGATCAGACAAACAGACTGTAATTTGGCTGACTAGGGCAGTACTTGTTCCAAATGTGATGAAACTCAGAATGATTTTGTAATAAGTGAATTAAATATTTCATTAGATAGTTTAAAGGTACCAACAAAACTATTTTAAGATTAGCTAGACTTTTGTATATATTAAATCGTATACATTTGCTTAAGCTAAATAGAAATAGGAAGTATCAGATTTTGCTTGCTTTGGTAATAGGAATAAGGACCTCAGTTCTATAAAAGACTTTTTTTTCTGTTTATAAAGTAAATTTTAGAATAACAAGAGAGAAATGAGCAATTATTCAAAACATTGTCTCAACTGACTTCTTAATGTAAAGTTGCATAAGGAAATAAACAAATTTTAAAGGGCTAAAGGACATAGAAATATGCAAGCCATGCAGACTGCGTTTTCCTGAGCTGAGAGGAAACTAAAAGTATAGAGTGCGTGGAGCCATGACAGTGTTTGGTACTAGTTGACAATGACATGCAGAGCATCCAAAGCAATACTGTTTATCTCAGAGAACATCTGAATTATTCATAGATTCCAACAGTAGAATAAATTTATTGTCTCCTATAAGAGATATAAGAGGTTGATAAACTGCTTTTCTGACCTTGGAGAACTTTGTTGGCACATTGAGGAACTTTGATACATAGCAAGGTGCAGACACTCACTATGATTTGTTAGGTACATTCTGCTAGGACTGCACTATCAGGTGAATTGAAAACAAAAAACCTCTTTCGAGAAAGCATCAGAAGAAAGACCGACCCAAAGCAGTGGATTCTTTCTCACTGTCCCTGTGGTACTTATCATAAAAAATGCATGAGGGACAAATGCTGAGTAACTTTTGTTTGTTTTCTTTTGTTTGTTTTTTTTTTAATTATTCTTTAGCTACTGACAGCTGGAGATGGGAAGATATAATATTTTGTTCTCTTTTGTTTTCTGCTGTCTACATACTTTCCACCCTGGTACCACTGCATCTGACCCATCCTGCTTTGCGTACTTCACGTTGGGGTTCCAACAAACAACAGCAGGGCCTCAGAGAGAGTCTAGAAGTAAGGTCCTACTGATACGGAAGCAAGGACTTGGTTCTCTACTATAGTACAAATACTCTTTAAATGTGGAGAATGGGAAAAACTTGGTGGAGGAAAAAAATGTAGCACAACTCACAGGTTTCTTTCAATAGATAAGAAGAAAGAGTGGCACTAATTACAAGCAACATAGGTTGTTTCAGAGCATTCATCTTAATATCCCCTCTTCCACCTCTATGGATTGAGTCTACTACCCTAGTACCAGAATCTTTTCAGTCTCTTTTGGCTGGATAGGCCAATATAGTTTACAGAAGTGGTTAAATTACTTGTTTTTCCCAACCTGGGGGACTCAGGAGTTGTAACTGCAGAGGCAGTGTCATCGGCACATAGGACCTCCTGAGATCAGCAGTTTACCTCACAAAACTGCCATCTGTAACTCTGAATAATTAAATATAATTAATAATCAATCAGAAGCATATGGTTAGCATAACAGAAATTGAACTGCCGCTGAAGTCAGGGAAAAAGCTGCTTCACTGAGGATTAAGAAGATTGGATTTTGGTTACCTGCACACTATATTGCATGTGAATAAAAAGAGGATTTTACTTTCCAGTATAAGTAGTCTATTAATCCTAATAAATGCAACCATCTTTCCTACAGAAACATTTAACATGAGTTTAGTGCTTTTACTCCTGTCATAAAATAGCACAAAAATAATGTAGCATCTTAACAGAAAACTACAGGGCCATCTTGCACAGGCTATTAAGAAAGATTTATCATTTTCAGCTTGAAAACAACAAGAAAAAAGTAAGAAGGTTAAGGGCTAAACTGCAATCTCCTACCTCAAGCTAATGAAACCAAAGAAGACAAAATGATCCTGCTTTTACAGCTTGTGAGAAATTGGTTGGTTAAACATAAGCAAGGCAGTGATACTTCTTTTAATACAATATATTTTAAATAAGCAGCAGTCATTTGGCCTTTGTACAAAGAAAGAACCAGGTTGTAATATCTCATTCATCAAGTTCACTGAATATGTACACATGAACCCCTGTAGATTTTTATTGTCTAGCTTGGGAGATTCACCATGATAAGAACAGGAATTTGTTATCTAGGACACATAACTCAGTGGGTGGTTTGGAAATTTAAAATCCTACACTGATTCCAACACACAGCAAACAACAAACAATAACTGTAGTTACCACAAGCCAGAAGAAAAAGAATTGCTACTAAGGGCCACAGTCCCTTTCTTTCAAGGAGCTGCTTGTAGTTCTAGCAGCTGTTAGAAACTTCTGTCACACCTGTATTTTGATGCTGGTAACTCATAAAGGTGCAGTTTTGTCTGCATCCTCCTTGCATCTTCCTGCTTTCTCTAGGAAGAGCTTACTTCAGTTGAAAGACACCACTTGATCTTTCAGCCCATGACTGTTACTCCCTATGGGAGTCCACAGTCCAAAGCACACTATTATTCTAAAGATGGGACGGAAAGATAGCTGGAAAATTTGGTTAGCCCTACAGGCAACTAATAAGGACCAGTATATTATTTATATATTTAAATACACACACACCCCCTACATAAAATGGGAGTTTATTCGCTTTGAGGAATCTGTGTTCATAGGCACAGCCCTGGTAATACTGCATGCCTGAGCCATAAGCAGCTTCAAATGCCAAAGGTTAGTTATGTATGCCTCCAACAATGAATAATCAGTAAGGGATTGACAGTAAGCATAGGTAATTTTGATTGAATAGACTCTCTAGGTTCACAAGGACAATTCAGAAGCCCATTATACTTGTTTAATGAACATGAGTAGAGTAATAGAGATCATTCATTAATTCACTACATTAATTGAAGCCAGCACTGTTACCTTTCGTCTTTGTTTAATTCTGCCATTATATGACCCAGCTTTATACTGTTGATATATTTAATACTCTGTGAACTGTTTCATGTTGACTCTTTGATGTATTATAAAAAATCCAATACCATTTCATTAAGAACAGGACTGAAGTGGGATAAACAGTAACTCCAGTTCTTGTGCTATCTATATTTTAATTTTCAGTGTAAAATGTTCTGCCTGACCTTTTAGAAAGCTCTATTACATTAAAGTAGGATGCTCTATTTCAAATGGTCTATGCTCATATTGGCATTTCTAATGAACCTTGGAAAAGGAAAATATTTATAATTTAAGCTTGTCAATCACCAGATTCATGCAGCAATTGCAGACATTTTATGGAAAATATGCATCTTCCAAGTAAAAGCAAGAGAAATGGCTTGTGTAACTTTACAGTTTTTTGTGAGATAACACGAATAGGATTTTTGAGGCATTAAGACCTTGTCTAGGTTTCTTTTCTTTCTCTGACATTTTTGTTTCCAAACCTGAACTTTGGTGACTACTGAGATAATATGTGAATTTGCCCATTTATTAATTTTTTTATAATCCCAAGTAATGTCTTTGCTTTAGCTATAAAGACTGATAGCATGTTAACACTTCTGAGGTTATTTGTTCTTAAGTACATCTCCTAGGTTATATGTCATAATGACAAGCAGTCAGCATTGTAGATACTAGAAACATTACAGCCCTGTAGCAGGGTTACAGTTCATAGACTAAATCAGCTAAGAAGATCTATGGGTGGTCCAATGATTGCTGAGTGCTCAGTCCAGGAGTTTAAAAGAAAGAATCAATGAGCCGCAACTGTGTAAAATAGGGGTCAAATATGTACAGCTGAGGCTCCACATATATCAGATAGGGCTATGTTTTATCTTCGAGTGTGTAACATTTGTTACTGAAATGTGGCTCAGAAACACTCTATTAAAAGTAGATTGGTATTAATTAATTCAGATTACTGTCTGCTCTAGAAGGCAGGAGGATAGCAGTACCCTTCTGAGCCATCTTCAGCATATTGCTACCTCAAAATCCAAGTATCAACTCAAAATTGCCAAGCAGATATTAAATCAAAATTCTCTCCTCCACTAACTGCCCTTCGGTTTTGTATCACTGATTTTCTTGCCAGCACAATCTGCTCCTCCAGTCATGGCTTCCTTGCTTTTTCATCTACACGACTTTCTACTCTGTGTTCCATAGGACTGTTGAATATATTTCAGGTCTTTATTTCTGGATTGGGAAATAATATTCTTGCTATGGTCTTGATTCAGTTTCTTAGACATAAAATAAGCCTCATCACGACTTAAGAGAGACAAAAGCCCAAAATTTAGGTGAACTAGTGAGAATTCAAAGAGGTTCGTCAGCTCAGCCAATCTAGCTTACCTCCAGCAAGGGAGAGAACAAGTCCGGAGAAACAAAATGTCAGTTCAAACATTAAATCTTTTCATTCTCACTCTCACAGCTGCTCTCTTTATTTGCACAAGTCTGTTAGGATTCTCTCAGCGACCCCCTCTGGGCTTCCATCTTCCACTTCTGGAGCAACATAAACTGCTTCAGCATCCTTAACACTGAGTTGCTATTTTCTCTACCCAAGATTGGAGATGGTTTCATAGAGGAATTTGATCTCCGACTTACTTGCAACATATTGAAGCCAAAGCCCATATTATTAATACATTTTTGAGGGGGAATATAGATTTCCTTTGCAATGGGTCTTCTGGGTGTGGTGGTGGTGGGAACGTTGCTTTGAAGATGCAAAACTGGTACTATGAGAAAGCTGGAGCATGTCTGATCCTCCCATTCATGGAATGAAGACTTACTGCAGTCCCTCTGAACATTTGTGAAGTTGAGGTTTCTGAACTAATGTTTGGGACATTGAGATAAGAACAACTTTAAACTAAGGAGTGGAGAGAAAGAAGTTGTGAAAGATTAGTGTACTAGCTGCTTCGAGTTTTAGCAAGAAAAGGAAACTTGGATAAATGAGAAAATAAAAGCAATACCATCGAGGAAGGAAAATAGCAGCTAGAAGATACTAATATTGATAAGAACAATAGCAAAAGTAGACAATATACTTTTTGAAAGGATTATATTTAATCTTGTGAGAAAGCTGGATATGACCATTAATGCTGTTGGCAGCACAGAATTAGGAAGGAAGAATACAGATAAAACAGGATTACTGAGAAAGGAATGCAGGTTACTTGATGTTAAGAAAAGCATTGGTAATTTCATGAAAATTACTATGATTATGATATGGTTATTATAAGAGGGAATAGATGCCCAAGTCTTCTAGCTCTATTTTTTAGTGCTTTGTTAAAAGGGAATCTTTCTTAATTGGCATATAAAAAAAACCCCAAACAACAAAACATTTACTTTCCTCTCATTTAGTCTATAAGCAAGCTTTATAATTAGTCAAAACCATGGAATACTTTGTTGAAGCTACATCTTTTATTCAACTCCGACTTTTATTTTACTAACTCTAATTAAATAATCTGTCAACATTTGAATTAAATAAAAATTCTATAATTTTTGCTTTTTATCTGTAATGGCTGAGAAACTTATGCAAGTGGAGTAATTTTTGTTCTGTTTTTAGAAAAATCCAATAAACCCAATAGAATGCAATGTGAAGCAATACAAGTGAGAGTAGTAGAATATGGTTTTATTCTACCTCCTAAAACAGGGAAAAAAAAAACCAACAAAAAATGTTTCCTGGTCATTAAGAATAACAGTTTCTATATAAGTCTTCAGTAGACTGCTTTAAGAGTGTCCATCTTGCTTTCATTAACAGTATTAGTACCCTGCTTAGTGCTTAAAAGCTGTATTAATATTTACAACATGGGAATGTGTAGCAGTAAATGTACCTTTTCACCCACAGTTAATCCTATCTGTTTTAGAGTGAGGACTTCATTCCACTGGGTCTGAGAAATAATGCGAAATATTGAGGATAGATTTTATTTTTGCTATGAGCCTTGAGGTTTAAGAAAAGTGGCTAGATAATAATTCTGCCATTAGAACCTTTTATAACTCATTTTGTTGCTTTATCTACTAATGACATTTTATTAATATGGAGCTTTCAGCATGACGTAGAAAATCATTATACATTTTAGCATGGGGTAAACAGTCTTTCAGATTAAAAATAACAATAAAAAATAAAAGAAAGCTTTTTTTATTAAGCCAGAAAAGACAGCCAAACAGGTCACTAAATGTCAGCATCGTTATTTTATTTCTTTCTGATTATGCCTGCCAGGAAAGAAAAATGAAGTATTCTATAAAGTGACCAGGAGATCAGGCTTTAACCCTTAAAAAATGCTTTTCCTTCTGCTGGTATGTCTCAAAAATTTAATCTGCTTCATGAGGTTTTCATGAGAAATGTTTTCATTAGTAAGAGGTGAATCTTAATGCTTAGTGAGATTTTTAGGTGCTGTTCCTATTCGACAAGTGGGTACTTGGATAGAGGTGGTTCACTTCACCACATGTAGCTAATCGTCGAATAGTTAACCACTGAGTCTAAACTAATTCAGTCTCCCTCTGTAGCACATCAAGATAGAAAGATATTCCTTCCAGAGAACAGTTTATTTTCACTATTCTAAATACCTGTTTGGGGATAATGAGCTTCTGGAAGCACTTTCCTCTTTCTCTTAGTAGACTAGGAGCAGCACAGATCTAAATTAGTCAACTAAGGGTAGATGCCTGACAAGATGGCTGACAGCAGATGAAAGCTCTCCCAGGAAAACCAAAGCCAAGAGCTTGTAAGGTGTTTAATTCCAAGTAAAATCAATAGATGACAATAAGACGAAAGAACCCACAGTAATTTCTGGAGAGAGTCCTGCCTAGAACAGCAGTGAAAATATGAGGGCTGGTTAGGGAAATTAAAATGGACTTCTTCAGGCCAGAGCTGGCAATCTAATAGCTGCACCATTTCCTCTGTAGACTGTAATGGAAATTATACAGATCTATGTGGAGAAAATGGCTTATAGTATAGCAATTATTTTTTTACCTGATTAGGAAAGAGCTCTTTTGGGAGAGTGTATCAAAAGCTAGACATTTCTCCAGAAAAATCATCTGAATATATCATGGCATTTGAGTCATGAAGGTCAGTGGTTTTTTATCCTGAGTATGGACCGCAGTGAGATCTCTTTGAATTAACCCTAATAATGGGCTGTAATTGCGCAAAAGGTTCTAAAAGCAGTGCACAAAACATGTACTCAAAAGAAAACTTATTTAGGAAAATATTCACTTGTTAAAGACAATCCATCATTTCTGCCTTTAGCTGTAGCAGCCTTGTTGTACTATTAGCTTTTAACAGTTATTCAGTTCTGTTCCCAGTTGAATCAATTATTTCAGCATGAGAGCAGGACTGAACCCAGCTGCTTAAATTCCTCCAATTTTTGCTTGATCTTAACACTCACAAATTTCCACTGCTGCAATTCAGAACCATCCAATTGATTAAAATATTTTTCAGCTGGATCTTTGATAAGCACCTTGAAATCTGGCTCAAGGATACTAAAACTTAATGCAACACATTCAGGCCAACTGTCCAGAAGTTAAACACAAAGAGCCAAACCAATTTTCATACAGAGTAACAAATGAAAGGGATTCTTTTCAGATCCCAAGCAAAGATACTAATTTAAAAAGGCTGCTTTGCCGATAACTCACAGAGCATACTGAACTCTTTGGGATCTTTACTTTCCCAGGGACTCTGAAAACTAAATTGCTATTACTCTGTTTAAATATCAAATCACATTTTATGCTTAGCAAAATTTAGAACTTGATCATAACAGCTAGTTTAATATAAAAGACATGAGAAAGAAGCACTAGATTATATACTCTAGAAAGCTTTATAACACAGCCCAATTTAAGTAATTCAGATTCAGTATTTTAGCTAAAAATTAAGTTTTATAGGACAATGAAATGTCTTTATGCATTTGAATAGGACTGATTAAAGATCACTGAACTCTGCGTTTCTTTCTATACTGGCCCTAAAAATCCCTATCAGGGCCATAAACACGTTTTTTGTTTATGCATACTTAAGGCGGAATTCACATTTCTGACTGACAAAAATACACAGGACATGAAATTATTCCTACACTTACTCAGAAAGACAGAAATCTGACCCCAGCACAGATTAGAGTGAATGGACTAATAATTATCTAGTTCTGAGTGGTGTGATGGAAAAAAGGCCCTTCTCTAAGCGCTGGCAGTTAGTACAGTTCTGTTAGTCCTGCATCTTGGCTATCTTGGGAGGCCCAGGGACCCTGTCCTTCTCAGAAGGATAACAATAATAAATTCACATAAATCCACTGTCTGCACTCACTGCACATATTCTGTGTGAGCTGCATTCTTCAGAACATGGCAAACATGAACAGTCTTATGCAACACCAATTTCTTTGAATCCCCCAGGTTCCTCTTCTGCAATTTCTTCATTTGCAAATGTACATTCTGGTATTACAGCTAACACGTATGTTATCATGCAGATTTACAAAAATGACAGGAGTAGTAGCACCAGGCAGATATTCACAGAAATACACAACAAAGTGAAGAAAATAAACTACTCTGAAGACATGGAATTAAGGAATCACTAGCATAGTGTCCTAGGAGGGATTGACGGAGGCTACTCTGAAGCTGAAGGGACAAGTCATTTCTAATGCCTCTACTGACTGCCATCTAGGGGCCCTAAGAATTTTAAACTGCATATCTTTTGTGCCATCAGCTACATTACTTTGTGCATAGGGAATATAGACAAGAAACTTTCCTTTTCTTTCACCTTAGCAGTTATCATTCCAGCAGATGTCTGAGGCAGAAGCCTTGCAATTGTAAAGAATATAAACAGGAAAACTTCCTTTTTTCTCACCTTAGTGGTCACTGGATCAGCAGATGTCTGAGGCAGAAGCCTTGTATTTGTAAAGGTAATCCTGGATAATAAATGAAAACAGAAAATGGAACAATTGCTTAGATATTTTCTCTTACTTTGCAACCTGCATACAAATAAAACTAAAAAAAAAATAGATGTGATTAGTATCACTTTTCTGCAGTAATTTTTTTAGTACTGAGGCATTAACAGAAAGGTCTGTACAGTGCTTTAGCCAAGGCCTGAGGAATCGTTTTATTTTTCATCCTCTGTATGTTATATACATGTCCACTCACTTCTGTATCCTGCATGTAGTTTTCCTTCTCTTAGAAAAAGGTCCATCTGTCATGACATATGAACTTCAAGTTAGCTACAAATGATGGAAGTTGTACTCTAAAAGTCGGGATTTTAAAAAGTCAAAATAGCCTTCTGTGCGCATTCAGAGAGTGTAAATGTGACACTGTACCATTATCTTCATATAAACCATCTAGCCGTACAGTGCTGAGAGCCTTGTTGGATCTAATTGTCTGACCTCTTTTGTAACTTTTTTTTTTTAAAGATGGCATACAGGATTTCATTTTAATTGGTTGTTACATTGCAGTTCTACTGTGGCCACCCAGAGATCTTTGTAAATAACATGTTACATCACAATGTTGTTCTCATTTCAGTCAATAAATGCAATTTTAATGGGAGGATGTTTATTTATTTTATTTCATTTTGAGGGAAAATTAAGTGGGGACAAAAGCAAAGAAAACAGTGATGGCTTTTTAAAGACCTCATTAAAAAATAAGCATCTTTTAGTCTACGTACCTCTGTGACATACAAGACAACATATTTTAAGCAAAAGACTCATCTTGCCTTCTAGTCCTTCATTTCCTGACCAATCAATGCCCCAAAACACAGGGCTCAGATACACAGAAAAAATTCGATCAAGACTTACACACGCTTCAAATATGACTGTATTGATAAGCAAATTGGGGGGGGGGGGGTGGGTTTGGGGGGGAAGGTAATGGCTTTTCTCATCGCTGTCTGCTTAGACCCAGACAGAAAGCGATGAAAAGAGAAGACAAAATGGTACCTTCAATCATTCCCAGAATCAGTGCAGCTAAGGAGATTCTGAGCTTAAGTCTGTTACTTTTAACCTTTTACCTTGAAGCATGCAAAACCACATGAGAACCAATGGAGCAATTCATGGAGTAATGTGAAAATTAACCGTGAGAATGACAGAACCTGGCGCTCAGAACAAAGTAAATACTTGTAATTAGGATTGCACAAGACATAACGCACTCCTTGAGGCCTTCCTTCAGTGACCTCTGCAAGTGATTGCTGCAGTTTAAGCCCATCCAGTAACTCAGAATCACCCAGCTGCTCGCTGGTGATCCAAGAACCTGGAATGAAGATTGTGACATTTTAAGGCACATTACAGTACAGGGATTCTGCACCCCAAATTTCTTATGATGTGACTACATACACCAGAATAAAAAGAAATCAGACACATTTTTAAAAATAATGTTGGAATGACTGCAGTTTTTTACATGGTCTCAAGTTAATGCCTAAAGTCAGCTATTTTCCTGACAGTCACAGTACAGAGAAAGAGCAATCTTTCTGTAAGGTGTTAGAATGGAACTAAAAATTACTATGTTCTACCAGGCTGCAACTTGTTATGTCGATTTAGGTGAGACAGTGAAGTTCTATCTTCTATTTTCTACCTGTAAAATAAAACTAATCGTACCTTTTTACGATACCTTATTCCCTGCCTGACTTTTCAAAAACAGGAACTATTCCGTATCATGTATCTGTACCTGACGGAGTGAAACTCTTACCTGGAGTGTATAAACCCTACTGTAATAAGTACAATAATCTTAAAACAGTGCTCAGTGTAAAGGTCATTCAAGACAGCATAAAGCTAAACCACAAAAGCATCAGAATACTTGTGCTTCGCTTACTTCAATTGGCTAGGGGTACCTTTAGGTGCATGGGTAGGTAGCACAACAGTGCCTGTTTCCCCTTACTAAATTTATCTTTGACCAAAATTACAATTCTTTTGGCATGCCTTATAAGCTATTCTCTGTGTGTATATGTAGGAGGGGAGGATTACTACTCAACACAAAATTAAATTGTTCATGCTAAGTGAAAACACAGTGTTCATTGTCTGGCAAGTTGAGTATGCAACAAATGACCCTTCCCTCGAGGACCTGCTGAGGAACTACAGTGTTTGCTTTTCTGGACCATTTCACTTAAATAAAACTTTAAGCAGGTGATTTAGTTCCTTAAGTGAGTCTCCGAGAGAGATTATTCTGGCAGGTGGTCCTCGTTGCCAGAATGCTTGATTGGTACAGTAAACCTATTCACTTACATTTGTGGATGACTCTAGTTTCAGCCTCCCTACAGTACTGCTCTTTCAAGCACCACTTTTACATCCTCTTATGGAGATGAAATTCAAGCTGGCTAGGTCTCCTTTTGCATTCTTGTATTTGACTGCAATGTAAATATGTGAATAGAATCCTACCCAATGATGAAGGCAAATATTCTACTCTCAGATGCTTTAAGGGTTCTTCACCATCAACAAAAGGCAGCAGATGGGCCTGTTTGCTTGTTTGTTTAAAAGAAAGGGAGAAAGCAGAAGAGATTTTGTGACATTTTATCCTGTGCTGCGTGGGGCATTTGGGTACAGAGGGCTGAGTAAAGGTTGTCTCAGACTTCCGCTTTGCAAAAAAACTGCTTGTACCTTTTGAGGAAATATTTCCATTGAATGTTTTTTCTTTTCTAACAGGAAGTATTTCCAGATGATTCCCTGTACTGTTCCTATAGACCGGTCAGCCTTACCTCCATCCCTGGAAAGATGATGGAACAACTTATTCTTGACTCCATCACTAGGCATATCAAGGATGAGGGGGTCATTAAGAACAGCCAACATGGTTTTATGAGGGGGAAGTCATGTATGACCAACCTTATAGCCTTCTATGAGGAAGTGACTAGGTGGAGGGATGATGGTAGAGCGGTAGATGTAGTTTTTCTTGATTTCAGTAAGGCATTTGATACTGTCTCCCACAGCATCCTCATAGATAAGCTGAGGAAGTGTGGGCTTGACGATCAAGTAGTGAGGTGGATCGAGAACTGGTTGAAAGGAAGAAGGCAGAGAGTTGTGGTCAATGGCGCAGAATCTAGCTGGAGGTCTGTGACTAGTGGAGTTCCTCAGGGGTCGGTGCTGGGACCGGTGCTGTTTAATATTTTCATCAATGACCTGGATGAGGGAACTGAGTGCACCCTCAGCAAGTTTGCTGATGACACAAAACTGGGAGGAGTGGCTGACACACCAGAGGACTGTGCTGCCATTCAGCGAGACCTGGACAGGCTGGAGAGTTGGGCGGGGAGAAACTGGATGAAATTTAACAAGGGCAAGTGTAGAGTCTTGCATCTGGGGAAGAACAACCCCATGTACCAGTACAGGTTGGGGGGTGACCTGCTGGAAAATAGTGAAGGGGAAAGGGACCTGGGGGTCCTGGTGGATAGGAGGATGACCATGAGCCAGCAATGTGCTCTTGTGGCCAAGAAGGCAAATGGCATCTTAGGGTGCATTAGAAAGGGAGTGGTTAGTAGGTCAAGAGAGGTTCTCCTCCCCCTCTACTCAGCCTTGGTGAGGCCGCATCTGGAATATTGCGTCCAGTTCTGGGCCCCTCTGTTCAAGAAGGACAGGGAATTGCTTGAAGGAGTCCAGCGCAGAGCCACAAAGATGATTAAGGGAGTGGAACATCTCCCTTATGAGGAGAGGCTGAGGGAGCTGGGTCTCTTTAGCTTGCAAAAGAGGAGACTGAGGGGTGACCTCATCAATGTTTACAAATATGTGAAGGGTAGGTGTCAGGATGATGGAGCTAGGCTTTTTTCAGTGATATCCAGTGATAGGACAAGGGGCAATGGGTGTAAACTGGAGCATAGGAAGTTCCACGTTAACATCAGGAAGAACTTCTTTACTGTAAGAGTGACAGAGCACTGGAACAGGCTGCCCAGGGGGGTTGTGGAGTCTCCTACACTGGAGATATTCAAGGCCCGCCTGGACAAGTTCCTGTGTGATGTACTGTAGGTTACCCTGCTCTTGCAGAGGGGTTGGACTAGATGATCTTTTTAGGTCCCTTCCAACCCTTGGGATTCTGTGATTCTGTGATTCTGTGATTCTGTCTGTGGATTGCTAAGCCCTTAAAGCCTCTGATCCATTCTGTGTTTGCCGAACTTCAGGTCAGCGCTCTCTGGCCCATTGTTATAATACAAAACCCCAATGTCTTTTAGACACCAAGATGTGACTCACCTTGAGAGAGGAATAAAAGAATTAAAACTCAAGTTATGTGACTGAGTGCACCAGACTAAGTATCATCTCCCCAGGTCTGTCAAAGGCTATAATCTGGACTCTGCTTCTTACCTGCTGGTTTTTGGTTTATACAGTGATGTTAATTTCACCAACATAAAAAAAATCATTGGGGTTTACTCTCAGCTAAACCGTAGATCTACTGCAGCTTTTTTCACTGATGCAGCAGATGCTTGGAGAAAAATAAAATGGTTACTCTGACAATGAAATTACTGGCTGGTCTATATTATCCTATTCATTACATTTTATCTTGATCCCTGATGTGCTAAAATATAGAATCACTTTTTTTGTCTGATATACTCCATTTTCTCCAGCAGTCATGTCCATTATCAAAGGTCAAAGGCTACATAAGCCATTGTGGCAAAATAGCTGTACCTATCTGTGTGCCTAACCTCTAAATGTGTATTTAACTAAGAGCTTAAGGGAGTTAGATACGTCATCTTAGTTATTACTCATCTAGTCACTTTCCACCATCTTTTTTGCACAGAATCTTCATAACTATAATGTAGACTTTTTGTCCAAAGTTAGGTCTCATTTGATATGCTTAGCTATGGAGTCCAAAGACCTGTGGGAAACTACAAATCAAAGCAAATTTCCCATGTGCTAGAGCCACTAAAGGCTCTCTCATCACTTTTTCCATAAAAATGTCACCCTCATATTCATTATCCATTCTTTTTCTTACTACTATGTGAAAGACAGGAATTCTTCCCTGTCCAGGCATGGTCTGGAGGCCTTGAGCGTAGAGATCGAATATAGAAAAGGAGACAGAACAGACAAAAATTAGGGAAGAGAAAAATCATAAGATCTGGACCAAAAAAAAAAAAAATGGAATTTATTTCTGTGAAATATTTGTTTTTATATTTTTTAATTGAAAAAAAGTTTTTGTGAGAAAAAGGTATCTTTCTAGAATTTCCTTATTATTAAAAATACAGGTAACTTTCTCTGGGATGTGTCATTTTATATCTAAAAGAAGGAATTTCAGTTGAAACCAAATTATACATTGCAAAGAATTTTGATTTAAAATTTTCTATTAGTAATGAATTATAGGCACATTGTATCCTGTAATTTCTTCTCCAAGTTTATTACCATATGGTGAAATATCTGCTGTACTGTAGATGATTTCTCAGCGAGTGGCTTGCCCAGTGTCAGGTAGGAAACATGAGGCAGAGCCAGCAAGAGAAGGGATTTTCACAGTCACGAGTTTGGTAAGTTTATTTTCTTCTCCCTATTTTTATTAACTGCATTTCTGTTGGCAATCTTTTTCGTGGCTCAGTATTACCTGTAAATGAAGAACAATTGTAACCTCAGGTATCTTTGCCCACAATCCCATGAAGACTTTATGATGACTTTTTTCAAACCATGAAAAACCTATTTCCTGCTTAGACAGAAGTTCAAGAAGAATGTTACTTGTCATAAGATAGGCAAAACAACTAAAGAACAGGCTGTTTTCTTGCTGTCAGCATAAGATGCTTGTTTTTCTGCCTTTCCTCCATTTCTCCTTATTTAGACCTCATATGCGTAACCATCCAAGCAGAAGATGGAATAGTTATTTATGAGAAAATTGAAAGGCATGATGCTACCATAGGAAAGTAGGGTTCAATGATTCCACTTAGAGCAGAGTATCAGAGAGAAACAGTGGTCACCAAAGCAAAATCCTCAGCTCTGGTGTGATCTATAAGCTGTGACAAAGCTAGGAGTAATAGCTGTGTCAGTAAGGAGAGGGAGGAGGCCAACACTTCCTCACAGTAGCCCCCTCATGCATCACTGTCAAGCAGCCTGTAGAGAAAAAGAAGCAAATCCTCACTGTGAAATTGTTTCTCAGATTCAAGCAGTGGCAGCAGCAATGCAGTCTGCTGCTCTTGTCAGCAAAGGGAACAAAGGTAGCCCCATGAAAACAACTACTTGCTGAACCCACTTAAAACAATACCTGTGCATTGTAGTAAAAAAAGCTACACGGTATAAAGATGGAGGAGGAGTATATTAAGCAAGCATGGAGGTGAGGCATGAAAGAGAGAAAGTGAGCCATTGCTTTGGAAAAGAAAAAACTTCAGCTAGATTTTGTCTGGTTGCATTGCCTATATCTGTAGCCAGGGCAGCGCAGTGCACGGAGCTGTGCCAGGTACAAGTCAGCCCGCGATGCAAGCTGGTGAGAAACAAACCTCAGAATGGGTCCCCAGCTGCTATAAGGGACCAGATTAAACTCTACAAGGTAAATGAAAGTGTCAAAAGCTGGTTGGTCTAACTTACAAAAGTAATCAGCAGTTAGAGTGCCATGGAAAATATTCTGTTGGGCTCTGTTTGAACTGCCTATTTGTAGTGCTCTGGGCCTCTTAAGCAAGTGAGGATGGGAAAAGTCAGTACCAGTCCTGCCTGGGCTAGCCACAAAGAACATATGGACTAACAAATATGTGAGGGTTTACATCTTCTTTAGGTCTGATAGCAGAGGCTATTCAAAGTCAGATACATGACTTTGCAGTGTCATAGAGAATGATGTCGTGAACCAGTTTAAGCATATTTATGCAAATAGCTGGTTTCCCTAACTTATATAAGCTCTGCCTGCCTTGTAATTAACATTTTAGAAATGGTTCCTTGCTCTGCACCTTCCTCAGGTGATCATTATCCAACAATCCTTACTCTAAGAGGAAAGAAGGATGTGATCTCGGGTGGTTTTGTGTGCATATTAAGGTGGCTAAAATCTCTGAAATTAACACAGCAGACTGTTTAGTTAATCTCAGCATTTCTCAGCTATGTAAAAGGATCAGTCACTCCACAACACTATAGGTTCTAATATGAGTTTACAGCTTATTGCTATTTTTCATTTTTCAGTCAGCACAACTGCAATGTATATAAATAAAGGCAAGCACTTAAAACATTGTCTCAACTATTGCTAATAATAAATCTAGAAGTGTAATTGAAGTAAATGTCATAGCCACAGAAATATAAATGATGTGTTTATGAGGAGACTACGCTGTCCTATGGGACAAATTATTATACACAGTAAGCTGGAGAATGCAAATGAAAGCTCCATGAAGGAAGGAAAAGTCAGAATGCCTGCAAATTAAAAAAATATGGAATTGCAAAATTTGGCTGGAATTTGCTATTAACATATTTATTGTGGAAGTGCTTCTTTAAATGTTCTTTCATAGCTTACTTCTATATGCTCAGCCTGCATGCTTAATCATGCTATTTTTGTTTCTTGTGGTTGGAAGAACTTGAGACTTAAGCTCATAAAAGCTCCTGCCCACTCCTTTAAAAAATCATGAAACTCACTGGTTCTAAATAAAAACTTTATTTTATATTCTCTTGCATTCATAAAGATACTCCTAGATAAGCAATCTATTCCAAAACAAATATGACATCTGGATTTATAAACCTGTGCTTTTTTACTTCATTTTTTCCATTGCTGTTTTAAACTAACTCTGATAGACTCTCATGACAAGATAGAAGAGCCAGCTAACTAGGAAAAATCCTCTTGGTGCCTATGTGGAACAAGTTGCTAGTTTGTTGTATTGGGTATCTTCTCCAGAGTGTTTGTCCCAGCTGGAGTAGCAATTTTGATTCTGCCTGGGTTACTCATTCTGCCAAATAACTGTAAACTGACATTAATGAGGTTTACATGCCTTTACATGCATTTTTTATACCTGAAAGAATCAAGCTGTAACTATGCTTCATGTATTTGTAATATACATTCTTGTTATCAGGAACAGCAACGATTTTCTCAAACGCAAATCCAAAGAGCAAACCTCTTTTTTCTTTTATATGCTTGAAAAGAGAATAAATATGAACACAAATTAAATATATAGCAATAATGAATTTGCATGAAACAGCATTCTTTTCAGAAATATAATAAAAATCATAATTTAAACTATTACATCTAGTTGAAGGTGAATGAAATGGAAGAAAAAGTAGAAGTACGTTAAAAAAGCTGTAATTTTACATGTTGTGAGGTAAAATATTATATGTTTATCATATACCTTGACCCTATAAAGCGTGAAGGTTTTTTCCATTTTATTTTCTACAGTGGAAGATTTCAGGAGTGAATAAGGCTTTTATGTTCATTAATAAAGTATTTATTGGCTATTCCTAAAAGCAAAAAATGAAAAAAAAAGAAAAAGAAAACCCCAAGTGAAACAGGCACAGTTTGACTGTGAGTTAAAAATATTTTCATTCAAAATATTAAGAAATACAGAAGCATGCAGCACTCAGAAATATTTCTGCAATAGCACGTTCTGTAGCTTAAAGATGGCAAAAGTACCGTGTGATGAAATTGCAGTTTCCATGGTAACCTTGATTGGTTTTAACAGCAAGGAACTAAAAGACATAAACCACGACTTGATTGGCAGCTGCCCCAAGGCTGCATTAACTCTTATAACATAACCAAAATGCATTTTTGTTTATTAATACTAAACAACAAGCTACATTTTTTCTCTTGCTACTGATTTCACCACTAGATTTTCAATGTGTAGTGTTTTGCAACAAGTTCTAAAAACAGTACTGACACTTTATAAAACAAAAATTTTACCCTTGAGAGGTAAAAGGTAGAAATTTTACTGCTTTTGGTCTGCTTGGAAAAGTCTAGAGAAGTGTGAGTTCTGTTATTCTTTCTGTCTTAGTAATTAATTTTTTATGCTGAAGGTTCCCCAATTTCAACATCTTCAGACGTTGTAGGAGTAAATTTGTATCCACTTCCCAGCAAAACAATAACTTACACTCACCACTTCTTGTTAGTCACTCTCTCTTTACTGTTTGATCCAGCCTCTGTTGTCCATATGGTGCTGCTTTATTACAATTTCTTCCCTAGGAACATTCATGTTAGAGACAAATCAGTTGTTTTAATACTGTTAATTGTAACATGGCATTGCAAAGTACTCTATGTTTGCTCTGCTAGGCTGACAAGAAGATATATGGAAGAAATGGTATCTACCCTGAAAATAAATGACACAGGAGCCACCAATGAACAAAATTATCCCTTTAAAATCTGCCTAGTTGAAAATGCTCTCCTGATCACAATTTGAGATAGCTGAATTTGTTTATGCTATTTCTGTATGTCTTGATTCCAACAGCAAACATCTCAAGACACTCTCCAAAATGTTGTTCTGGTAAAGGGGGATCCCAACAAGCATCAATATTTATATGTCTTTCTAATAAGATTAGAAAGTCATGTTTTTGAGCTTAAAAGTAAAAAGGAGGAAGAGTGGGAAAAGCTGCCCCTCATCTGCCAGCACTCCCCCTGGCACATTCTGTGGACACAAGGTCAGCTCCTCTCAGAAGGTGAGCCAGAGCTCCATTTCTTCTTTTTAAATTAAGCTTCACTCTAAAGGAACATTGTAAGGTGATGCTGATTTTTCAGCCTGTGCTCTCTGCTTCTCCACTGAACTTCTCACATGGCTGCCCATGAGATTTCTCCCTCAGACTTCCTATCAGAACTAAAGGTAGACTCAAAGCCGACTCTGATACCAGTATTCCAGAGGGACTGACAGCCAAATGGCAACTCAGGCACACTCTTCCGTACATGTGCAGTTATACTGCAAACCTATTTCTGCTTCTGCTACTCCAAATCTTTTCTCCACTATTTCTCACATATAACAGAGGTGCCTAATAATAATTTGTTTTCTTCATATTCACAGCTATATATATATGTTGTTATAGCTTCCTGCATTCAAAACTCTTTAAAACCAGAACAGCTTTTCCATCTGAGTTAACGACATGATATGTTGGGTTAAGAAATCTAGTTCCAACCCCCTGCCATGGGCAGGGACACCTTCCACTAGACCAGGTTGCTCAAAGCTTCATCCAACCTGGCCTTCAACACTGCCAGGGATGGGGCAGTCACAGCTTCTCTGGGCAACCTGTGCCAGCACCTCACCACTGTCACAGGGAAGAACTTCTTCCAAATATCTAATCTAAATCTGCCCTCTTAGTTTAAAGCCATTCCCCTTTGTCCTGTCACTGCGTCACCTTGTACAAAGTCACTCTCCAGATTTCTTGGCAGGTCTTCTTAAGGCACTGGAAGGCTGATATCAGGTCTCCCCTGAGCCTTCACTTCCTGCGGCTGAACAAGCTCAACCCTCTCAGCCTGTCTCTGTAGCAGAGGTGCTCTAGCCCTCTGACCATCTTTGTGGCCTCCTCTGTCCTCACTCCAGCAGGTCCATGTCCTTCTCATGTTGGGGGGCCCAGAGCTGAACGCAGTATTCCAGGTTATCAAGGACTGTCTCAGTGTCAAGCTCAAAAATCTTTGATTTTTTTTTTTTTTTTGTCAAAAGAACCCTCAGATCTTGTCACTCAGATCTTCAGAGTGACACAGAACTTTCTCACAAGCTACAGCTTGGAGAAATATCCATTTCCTTACATCTTCACAAGAAAATGAGAAGTAAGGATTCCTCTTCTAATCCCAGGTTTATACAGGTCTATATAAGGAACAAGTTGCAATTTAATCACTGTGCTGCATTGCAAAAAAATTTCATGTTGTGCTACGATCTGGGCATGCTGTTGCACACTGGTCTCCCTTGTTTTAATAGAAAAGAAGTACAGAACTCGCTGGCACTCCTGGTGAGCAATGACCATGGCTCTGTCTAGGTTATAACCATGAATCCCAACCCCATTTTGCACGAGAAACTGTACACATCAGCAAAATATCCACTAGATTTGTGTCACAGAGCTTACACTGACCTTACAGTATCTTTTGAGAAAACAACTGTTGGCAGAAGACCCTGCAAACAAACCCTCAACTACGAGTGAAGTGACCTTTATAGGCTGCTGTGCAGTCTGGAACTCTTTCAAGATAAAATGTCTTTAAATAACGTGCAATGTTATTTAAAGACATTAAAGACACTGTTATTAAAGACTATCAAGTAGTTTCTAAATTTTTTTCACATTATTAAAATTGTGCATTCCAGTATTTTCTTGATCCATAGGGATTAAGTCTTCACTATTTCTAATACTCGCCCATGTCTTTGGTTCACAGAAACTTCATTTTTTGATTCAAATCTTGACGTATGTTTGTGTCTATCCTTCAGAGTGATTAAGAATGTCCCAGTTCTTCTCTATAGATGCAACAAGAAGTTCTGCTTTCTAAATGCTATCCATGGGGTTTACAAATGTATGCACATCCTGTGGTTGTGATCTGCAAAACATGGAACATATGATGAATTGTATTGGCCAAACTTCAGAAATCATAAAATAAATACACAAAATAGTAAATGAATTGAAGAAAACTTAATCAGTGAGATCTGTCTAGTCACAAATGCAAAAATAGTACAGCAAAACTTTAGCTGGTAAGTGTACTAGTTTATTACTGGCAAAGTAGTTTTACTGCCTTGCTATTCACTTATGAGACTTTCTCCTAATAATAACAAATTATGGCAGTTGAGAGCTTTGTCAGTTGTCTGGGAGCCATGTTTTAGTCTAGCCACGCTTTCTGAACAAAAATTATCCTGTGATTAGTCTGTCAAAGGATGGGAGAGTGTGCTTCTATGGCATCTGTGCTGAGGATTGCTTACACCTCAAGTCTTTTCAGCACAGTCCACTATATAGATGTATATATATATATGCTTCATATACATATATAAATATATACATACACAGTACAGACATACTACATAAATGTGTGTGTAAACGTATGTCTGTATGTGTGTATAATGTATTTACACCTTTCAGAGCAGTGGACTGTCAAGATCTGTAATATTCCAAAGTTCCAGTGGCTTAACATGTTCCCTTCAGGCAAGAGAATTCTGAAGAAATTGACTGTGAAATAAAGAAACACAGAATTACACTTTATTCCTGAAAGATGTTACAGACTGGGGAAAAACTGGTGATTACAGTCTCAGTGTTCTTATCATCCATATGAACACTGGTCTCAGCTCTTCATGCTTTGTACTTCAGACCATACAACCCTTACAGGTGTCTCCACTGACTACTGTATCATGGTCTTTTGAGCTTTCCAAACAGATAATGGAGTCTCTTCCCATTTCCACTTTTCCATGGGTGAATTTCCATACTACAGCTCCAGCAACCCCAGATCCTGAACAAAGCCATTCGAACTCAATGGTCCTGTTAATGGCGAAGTATTGTTTCATTAAACTCCAGTCAGGAAATATAGATGGTCTCTGTGGGCTCAGTCATAGCTACTCAGAAAAAGGCTGCTCACATGGTGCCCTTTCCCCACAAGTTTACGAAGTTCAAAGCTATACCGAGCTCAAATGCAAGTAACAACCTCACTCAAATATACCCTCACCCCAGGGGAAATAGATATCTACTTTTTTAACTTTTTTTCCTCAAACTTAAAATGATGATTTTTCTCAGTGTGTGTGTGATTAGCTATTTTTAAGGGGGAAAAGAAAATCCAAAGAACTACACCTTTCAGTTTATAGACTTGTAGGACAATTTATGGTAGAAGAAAACTCTGGAAATCATCTAGACCCTAGGTGACTTTCTCTTCAAAGCAAGGCTAGCTTCAAAGCCATATCGGCTTCCTCAAGACCATTTCCACTTCAGTTTTGAATATTTCCAAAGATGAAGGCCCTTCAGCCTGTCTAGGCAGCTCATTTTATGATTTATTTTTTTCCTTTTATGCTATCAGAATTTACCTCACTAAAACTTGCACCCATTGCCTCTAATCCCTTCCCCGAGTATCTGCAAAGAGTCTAGCTCCATTCTTTTTATATAAGCTCCCATTAAATACTTGAAGACTGCCATCCCCTTCAGACTTTTCTTCTTCCATCTAAACAAATGGAGCTCCCTTAGACTCTGCCCATACATTATGTGGCCCAAACCCCATTCATCTGGCTTGCTCTTACCAAACTTGCTCTAGCTTGTTCGTGTCTTGCAAAGAGTGGCTCAAAAATGAGCATGAACTACAGCTTTGTTCACATTTTCTCCAGAAATCTGCCTCATGATATAAAAATCTTTCTTCATGTCTTTTACCAGTATTTTTCTGGTCACATAAGCCATTTGATTCTATTTGCTTGATTGGAAGACTGCCTACAACATACAGGACTCGACCAGTCCAACTTTTTTTTTTTTTTTTTTTAAATTCCTCTGTCTTTTAGCACACATAAACCACCCCTATAACACACAATCCCTACCACACATGGAATACTGCGTCCAGCTCTGGGCCCCCCAACATAAGAAGGACATGGACCTGCTGGAGTGAGTACAGAGGAGGCCACAAAGATGATCAGAGGGCTAAAGCACCGCTGCTGCAGAGACAGGCTGAGAGAGTTGAGCTTGTTCAGCCACAGGAAGTGAAGACTCTTCCCTATGATGGTGGTGAGGTGCTGGCACAGGCTGCTCAGAGAAACTGTGACTGCCCCATCCCTGGAAGTGTTGAAGGCTAGGCTGCATGGGGCTTTGAGCAACCTGGTCTAGTGGAAGGTGTCCCAGCCTGTGTCAGGGGGCTTGGAACCAGATGATCTTTAAGGTCCCTTCCAACCCAAATCATTCTATGATTCCAATCCCCCTCTTCCCCC
This sequence comes from Lathamus discolor, assembly GCF_037157495.1. NCBI lineage: Eukaryota > Metazoa > Chordata > Aves > Psittaciformes > Psittacidae > Lathamus > Lathamus discolor. Next base: position 26,541,122 of record NC_088885.1, read on the forward strand.
AAAAAAACACCAGCAAAAAGACTTAAGAGGTTTGCTTATTACTGAGCTGCTGCTTATTTATACAGTAGCAGCTATACGGGTAAAGTGACAAAACTACATGATATTAATATTAGGCTGCTCAGTGAGCTGTGGAACTAGCCATAGACCATCAGCCAGCTAATTAATGAAAAAATGTGAGAAGTAGAAAAAAACAGAAAGAGAAAAAAACCCCACAAATTTTTTCAAAAGTCTTAGGATGTTTGAAAACACACTTTTGCACCACAAGCACTATATACTATAGTGTATACTGAGGCTTGACTTATGCAAAATTACTTAGACGAGAAATACTTCATAAAATGGACATAATGAAAGAATACTGTAGTGAGATCCTTTCTTGTTATGCTAGTCTAATATACTTTCTTCCTCTCCACATAATATAAATCTACTTTCCATGCATGCTGGATTCTAATAGATCTGAAATAATCCCAGAAGAGTTTCAAAGACTGAAGCCATCCTAACGAGGAATGTAGTTCTACACTGGTCTGGACTTTGGGCTCCTCCCATACCTTTTATTTTGAGCAGAGCTCCTGACTCTCTCAGCTGATACATGGGCAAAGGAATTGCAGAAAATTGCAGCTTTTCTCAATTTTTCTGGGGGAAAAAAAAAATTAAAAAAAAAAATAAAATAAAGATATCAAAGCTAGGTAATAAGTTCAGATTTCGAGTTCAGCTTCCAGCCCATCACACATGATAACACTTTCAGGTGTTTCCCCAAACAGTAAAGCAAAATAATTCCTCTTCCATGTACATTCAAGCTACAAAGCAGTCATCTCTATATTGTGTAACTGTCTCACAGCACAGGAAGGCAAAATTGTAGTATGGAAGGGACCTTACATGTTATTAACAGGAGAAATTGTATAAATAGGGTGCATATAGCAGATAAACAAGAGCTATTGGTTTCACTAAGCAAGTAAAAAAGACAGAATAACTTGTAAGAGAGATTTTTTCTTAAAAACAAAATTTCAATTGCATTTAAAACATTTTGTTGTTTCTCTAATTAGAATGAGTAGAGCAAGATATTTTGTTCATTTCTACTGTTTTTATTTTCTGTTCATCATTAAATTGCTATGTTAGTAGTAATTAGTAGAGCCAGACATTATGTTTTACTAGGCAAAAGCTTTTTAATGGAAAAATATTATTTTAATAATGCATTTTCCTATGAAGGTGTGAGATACCATAGGATAGCTACTATCCGAATGTGACTTAATATGCACTTGAGAGAATCCTAGATTTGGGTCCCTGCTTTACCTGCCTCATTTTCAGCTCTGTAGGTATCATCCAACCACTGAGAGTCCCACTGTGATTTTGCTTGAATGTGTTTAAACACGCAGATATATAGTGCAGAGGAATCAGAAAACTCTGTATCAAGAAAATCTAGGATATAGAGATTATCACAGACTGTCTTTCAGACATCAGTATGCAAGTCTGAAGAATGTCAGAGCATATTTTGTACATTTAATTTGCATTAATACATTGGTCACATGTTTTTTATCAATTATTAATAAATAAATCAACTTTTTGTTGTTAATGACCTGGAATTACACAGTCACTTTTATACCTGAATGACTAATTATCTGTCCTTTTTCATGTAGGCTTTTTCTCCTCTGTTATCTAACTATCCTGGCTCAAAAATGAAATGCCTGGCTCAAAAATGAAACATAACTGAATGAATCTTGGGTTTATATATCTGTTTATATTTCTACTTCTATCTGTTTTTTATCAATAGTTATATCTAACATTGGTAGATTTTAATAATTCATAATTTTTTTAATGTGCGGAATACCCATTTTTGTGTTATGAAGTACATCTCTACATTCTTAGTCTATGCAGCTATTTATCTGAGACTGAAATAAACAGGAAGACTACCTAAAACCAATGGGGGCATGATATTTCACCGATATAAGTAAATACTGTTATGAGAACTTACATTGCAGATAAATGCCATTATCTCTTAAACACACAGTGAAAATATGTCAGGGCAAGAAACCTGTATCAGCAGATGGCTCATTATTTTTTTGTTTGTGTGTGCTGCACACGTGTGTGCATGAACTCAATTTTAAAGCCACTTGGAAATTTTTTTATTGAAATAATTTTAAATGCAACTGAAGTTCTCACTGTATCATGCTCATTCAGTGAAGAATTTTAAAGGAATACCTTCTCAAGAAGAGAATTTCTGACCAGATCTCAAGAAACATGTATCACCCCAGAAGAGCCAGCACTAACAAGTGTATGCCAGATCAATGTTCCCCTTATTCAGATCAGCGATTAGAGTCCCAGATGAATTCTAAAATACTGTATAACAGCAAGATTTAGGAAGTTGCTACCTCAATTTGCTTCTTTCCTTTTTCATGAGCTTAGTAACATCTTTTGTAAAATAGATAGCATCTTTAAATTTCTAACAATTTCCCAAGCTAGAAAACTTGGGGAAGTATTGTGCACAAACTTGGTTTCCATTCTTCTCACTGAATGTCTTCAAATGCTAGTCTAACAGATGCTGAAGCTCAAGTCTGTTTCCTGCATAAATATCCAGTACTAAATAGTAGACTTGGGGAAAGAAGAAGGGAAATATTACCTCCACAGCTTTTGCATGTCTTTAAAGTGAAAGCCAAACAAGAAGCTTTCAGGGCAAGATATGCTAAATGTTGATTAGATAAATATGAAGAAAGGTCTTCTGCTTTTTCTACTTGATATTCAACATCTTCCAATCTTCACTCAGAGCTTTCATTCTGGGAAAGAGATAGGGATAAAATAAAAAGACGACACAAGCAGAGTATTCCCCTCCACCCTGCAAGCCCAGATTTCTCAACAACTGAGTATTTTATAACAAATTAATGCAGAGGAAAAGCCAAATCTTTAAAAAGCTTTGAATAAAACACCTTTCCAAGCATGCTGACCATATCATTCTGACTTGTCCACCCCAGTTCTCTAAAGATATCCTCATCAACCTGTTGGAGTCTTGAGGAAGCCTACCCAATAAATTGAGTAATAAAATTTTTTATTATTCAATTTCATAATATTCAGATCCCAGATGGTGCCATAGCAAAAAGGAGTAGTTAAAACACAAAACCAACCCATAGATCTGAGAATTGAAAGAGCCTGACATTTTTCTTTTTAAGTAAATACCATATTTTAATTGCTACAGCCCCAAGGTAACCGTAAAGTCATGCACTGACAGCTCATGCGGATTTTATGAGGCTGTTTACTCTGTTGTTCATCAAAAAAAGTTTGTTTAGCAGCTGCTGCTGCTCCTGATGCTTACATCACCTGTAAGCAAGAAAGCATCATCTAAATAAGGAAAAAGATACAAAATATTTTAGCCGCAATGAAAAACCTAAGAAAAGAAATTTGGAATATACAATCAAAATGAGGTGTTGTTACAGCATCAAGATAGCTTCAGTATGAGTTGTTGCCTGCCTTTGCCAGTCACCTCCCATTTTAATGTTATTTTTCTTCCACATAAGAGAACGGGGACACCTTCTTAACTGCAAAGATAAGACTGTGGGTACTTAACATCTTTTATTTAAAACACTCAGTTTAAAATTTCATTATGTGCTTTTCAAACTAAGAATAATTATCCAATGTTTTATACAAATGATAGTATCTAGTCTAGTTGTATCTGACTGTTTATCCTTAGTTGTTTCTATTTCCCATAGTTTAGATCTATTACTACTTAACAGAATAAGTACTGTCCATACCTTTCCATTTCAAAAGATATAAGCTTCAGCTCTCCTAACCACCTGAAACCAGTCACTTTGAGATAGCAATCTGAAATATTACAATGGAGGATATTTTCTAAGGAATAAAAACCCCAATTACATCCCATTTAGAGTCAACTGGAATTTGGAGCCTTTAATTTATTCCTTTATAATCTTCTAATGTATATGTTTAGCATTATTAATTCACACCCTATTTAACACCATGATGATAAATTAACCAGGAAGGATATGGTAAACCCCAACTGTGTGGAATAGAGGACATACTGTCCTTGGAACATGATAATCAAATATAGAACTATGTTTATGAAATAATGGATTTTACCTTTGGTTATTCTACCATCTTGGTCATGATTCAGAAAGATATATAAGCACATGCTAGGATTTATATACATTTCTGTCATATTAAAGTCAATGAGGCATAAGCAAATCCTTCAATAAGTTTGAAGAGCAGTTAACGTATGAGACTTCACTTTTTGAATTATTCTTTCAAAAATAAAAGAAAGAAAGAAAGAAATTTCCCAGACTTCAGAACTTTTAAGTACTTGGAATGCCTGGGAGTTTTGAACTATTCATCTTAGATAAACCTGGGGGCAAAAAAAAAAAGAAAAAAGGTAATTATTTACAATGATTAATGATGAAATCAGTCCATATTTGTACTATTTTATAATAGACTGCATAGAAGAAATGAAAACTTTGGAAGTATCTCTAAGTAGTATTTAAGAATATTCCAGCCTTCAGTGTATGTTAAGGCTCTCTACTTCTGTTAATTTAATATTTATTTAATTAGATTATAAATGACAGCTTTAAAAATTATGAAAGCATTGAAATTGTGAAGAAGTGACTTGGTGATCTTTGCAATAAACTTTTTGCTCTTCCTGAAGACAATTATTACCTTTGTGAAACCCACAATCATTATTAAAAAGCAAGAGGTCTGGGATTTGTTTGTTGTTCCATTAACTTGGAAGAAAATTATATTACTCATTTGTGACTTCCCAGAGAATAACCACACCAGTGGTGGGAAAGAGGGCATTGTGCAGTAGTAGCCACAGGCATAAAGTATGGAAGCTTTTTGTCTCTAAAAAAAAAAAAAAAAAAAAAAAAAAAGAAAGGATCCCTTGAAAAATGCACTTTTAAAAAGCTCTGCTTTTAAAAGGCATTAAAGATTTTGTACTGTGCTGCTATAAATGGACATTGTTCTATAAGCTGTACCTCAACAAAATGACAATGGTTGTCATGTCAAATCTCAACAGGCCACCTTTACTCATGTTCTCCTAAGAAATGTCACTGTAGCAGAACGAAACACAACCTTTAATATTACTTTCTTTGGTCTAGCCTTCAGTGAAATGCAACAGAAAGGCAAGAAATCCTTGCCTCTCAGTGGATTTGGTATAAGCCAACCTCTCTCCTTTACATCTATTGTCACCTGGGAGCTCTTCCAAGAAGAAAGGGAGATTATTTTTTGTTCCTGTTTCAGTCTTTGTCAGACGAGGAAAGATAAAATTAGATTAATATATATGTCTGTCTATCTTGTCGCTGTAGAAGGCTAGAGGTACTGCTGCAAGTCTTGCATCACAGTTAATGTTCCTAGCAGATACAAAAATTCATAGGTTTGTAAGCATTACACAATGGAGCTACACTGTTCCTCAGGGACATGGCTAAGGGAATCACACAGCTCAACAGCTATACATCCCTAGCAGGAGTCTCTCACCTCTAGGATTTCTGCAGAAGCAAAAAACACAGATAATTTGAAATTGTGCACAGAATGAAGTTGATAAACATTCTCAGTTTTGCTGTGAGATGCTTCTTTGCCAAACAAAATGTTATGTCTCCTAAAAAACACCTACTTTGAAGCAGTACGAATTATAAAGAACTGATTTGTCTCCGTCAGATCACAAGTTTGCAAGGACTACAGAAGTCATGAAGTGGAAGTACTGGTCAAGACATTCAACTAGTTTTCTCTTTCCTTCTGTTTCATCTTCAACAATGTATTTTACAAAGAGTGGGAACAAAATATTTTGATGTCACAAAGAAATTACCCCAGTTCATATTCTCCATTCACTAAACATTTGCAGAAAAATGTTATCCCTGATATGCAAATCCTAACTTGATGTTCTGTTCCAAATGCAAATGGTAGAATAGGTTTGAGGAACCGGATCACCCTCTGCACTACAGAACAGCGGGGCTCTCTCATGCACACAGCAGGTATATCTATAAGCAGGAATGTGAGACATTGTTGCTCTAACTGCTCAGCATGTTTTGAAAACTATCATGTGCATAAAGAACAGGGCAGTTTGGCTTTTTCAGGAGGAATTAAACAGATTATTTTCTTTCTTCTTTTTAACCTTTCCTCCCCCTTTTTTCTACCCCCCCACCCCACCCCCCCCCCCCCAAGGATTTATAAATAGCATCCACAATCCACATGGCATGAATTGCAAATGTAATCACCAGCATGAATAAAGGTTAAAAAGCTCAGAAGTGCTGGGATCTGCTACTTTGGCAAACAAAGGCTGCATTGCTCAGGGGGCAGAAAGCAGAGCAAAGGGTTCTGTTGCACTGTGGGAAAGTGCTGATCATTTTTTAAACTGATGGTAATACCATGAGCTGTATTAGAGAAGCCGGTGGACTTTTGGTAGTGTATAAATCCTGCCAATACTGCATCAAAGGGGCCCTATGTTCACCTTGTCATTTCATATGCCCAATTCTTCATTTCAGCAGCTACTTTCAGATTGGAATTTGAGGTTTAATTGATACCTAGTATGTAACTAGAACATAAGGTTTTCCTTATTAAAATTTATTGTTTATTGCACTCTGGAGAAACATTTTCATAATTTACTGGGCACTTCTGGAAAGTGAAAGCATTGTAACTGTCACAGAAAAGACACGCAAACATGTTTCCCTTTACTTAATTTACTGTTGTGATGGACAGACATCTCAATACATACGTAACAGAATCAGACTATGCAAAAGAAGAAACAAGAAGATGTGCAGTTCATAAAGACAATATAAATCAATGCCACTGCTGATGCAACTTATAAATCTACATGAGCTAAGAATATGTCCCACAAAGGGTCTGTCACAACCAATACTTTGAATATCCAGTGGATGTTTGACACTGAAAGACCAGTTTGCTTTAACTTATATTTGAAGACACTAAGTCATAGAATCATAGAATAGTTAGGGTTGGAAAAGACCTTAAGATGATCAAGTTCCAACCTCCCTGACATGGGCAGGGACACCTCACATACTAAACCATGTCAGCCAAGGCGCTGCCCAACCTGGTCTTGAACACTGCCAGGGATGGAGCATTCACAGCTTCCTTGGGCAACCCATTCTAGTACCTCACCACCCTAACAGGAAAGACCACCCTTACAGTAAAGAACATCTTCCTTATATCCAATCTAAAATTCCCCTGTTTAAGTTTTAACCCATTACCGCTTCTCCTATCCCTACAGTCCCTAATGAATAGTCCCTACCCAGCATCCTTATAGGCCCCCTTCAGATACTGGAAGGCTGCTCTAAGGTCCCCACGCAGCCTTCTCTTCTCCAGGCTGAACAGCCCCAACTTTCTCACCCGGTCTTCATAATAGTGTAACAGCAACTTCCTTTATCTAGTCTGCTAACAGCAGAGAGCTGCCACCAATTTTTTCCTATACAAGACTGTCCCTCTGTGCTATTCCTTTAAAAATGGAAATTTCCTTAACAGTTCTTAAAGGTTAATCAAGTTAGATCCATCCACCAAATTAAAAAGGGTTAATAGGTCTATGCATTTTATGTCTATGTAGTAAAGAACCTAAACTGGGAGCAGCTCTCCACAGTAACATGGGAGCAAAACATCACAATCAAACATGATTCATCATCGCTGTCTATACAGAAAATAATTTATGCTTGCAAGTCATCTTTTTCAGACCAAAAAAATGTGCTTAAACTGAGGCCAAATTATAGTGACACTCTGAGAATTTTTCTTTTCAATAATGCAGAAGTTTTCAGAGCGAGGAACACACGAATAGGAAGGCATGTCGCAGAATACACTGCAGATTAAATTTGTTCATATAATAAACAAGAGCATCTATCATATACCTCCATGCGATTTGTTTAAATTCTTTCAAAGACTGTATTTAAATAGTACTCCAAAATATTTATATAAAGTTATAAAGGTTAAAAACATGAAATGATACATAAATCCCTCATCTCTTAATACTATCTAGTGCTTATTTTCCCCCCCTTTTGTATGAAATTAACATCTGACGCAAAATTCAATTGAACTTTGAAATTAGAAAATACTTCTTGCTGCAACTGTTGCATTTTCGTACTTCGCAATACATTCTAAAGAACATTTTTTAATAATTGCATTCTTACAATGTTTTGTACATTAAACTCCTTAAGCTCAGTCATGTCTTTTAAGAACTTCTAAAAAAAAAAAAAAGAACAAATGCACTTTTTTCATATTTTGACACAAAATACTTTTACTATTTAAAGCAATAGTCTATATAAATGTACAAAGCCTTTTAATTATTATAATTAAAGGCATGAAAACTCATTACAACACAGACTTACCATTTGAAACAATCTTTACCTATTTTTATTGTTTTCCTTTTTTTTCCCCTGGTCAGTGTATGACATACTTGAAACGTCTATTTTCTTTTGCATTTCTCTTTTTTTGTCTGAGCCCTGAAAACCAGGTAGCCAATATTTCTTATTTGTGGCTTGAAGAAATTCAAACAAAACTCAACCAGTTCAGCATTGAAACGGAGTGGTAAAAAAGACAGTGCTTCAGTGATGCAACATCTAGCAAAACATCTAGGACTCCCAATTTAGGATCTAGTGGTAGTGTGGGAATGATATTTATATCATTATTTGTCACATAAAAATATAGTAGATCTTTTAAATTTTCCCTTTTCCAAGAGTAATAACATTTAGAAGAATGGTTTCTTGTGTTGGAATGTGCAAGATTCTACTGAGGGTTTTTTTTCCATAATTTGGGGAGTGGGGACACGCAGGAGACTCTAGTAAGGGGCTTGAAGACTGTTGATGTAACTCTGTACTCAGTATACACTGGCCAAACTTTCTGACAAATATTTTCCCTTTTCTAGTTGTGTTTCTTCAAGTAGCAAGTATATGTGGAGAACGGTGGATGTTATATTGCAAGAATTCAACGAACAGAAACCTGCAAAGCAGATCATTATTTTGAGGGCCATGGAATAACTTGAATCCTTCATCTTATGCAAGGAAATGCTGCCAGTAGGTATCAAATAATTTTGATAATTTTGATAATTTTGAAAGGATACCACAAATTTGCAGATTGTATTGTTTTCCTGTGTTAGATTTGTTTGCCCAGTGGCATTCATCCTATTTAACTCCTCCTGGGGTGTAATCTTTTCTCCTATTAAAGCTCACATCAGTTTATCCACTATTTTTAGTACAAGTAAGTCTGACCCATCCTTTGTGGAAGCTGATACTTAAAGAGAGTGTGCTGTTGCTACTGTCAGGTGTCAATATTCTGTCAACATCAGTGGCATCAAAATCTAGAAATTAGGTCAGGATGTTGAAAAATGACTGTGGATCAGTACAGATGCAAAGGGCATCTTGTACATTCCTTGTGTATTATTACTCTCTCCAGAATCATTAAGGATCTGATGTTCAGAATGTCACTAGTATTACATTGACTGACAGTTGATAAATAACTAAGACAAATGCCAATAATATGTAATGATAAAGTAACACTTCTGTTTATACATGATAGGCCATGAACACTCAGACTGCATGAATCATACTTTGGAGGAGGACATAAGATAAACTTGGTTTGGAGAAACTCAGCCTGGCCAAAAATATTTCAGATTGTTTTACAGCATAGCAATTCCAGAAAGCTGCATCATTTTAACACAGTAATGAAAACTAGAAAGGCCACTCATCACTGAAGGAAAAACAGCAAAGAAATGGGTCCAAGAGCATAGTTAAGGGAATGACTGTTCATGAGGTGTTTTTCAGTAATATCTGACTACAGTGAATCAAATGATACTGTAGATTCAGTCATGCTTGACATGCTATGAACTCAGCAAACAGCAGCTTATGCACTCCACTCGCAGTTACCCACTCTCTCTCAGAAACACTGTACCTAACGAACCTGATTACACAATGATTAAAAGGTCATCAAATCCAGTGAAGAATCTGAGCTGTGCAAAGAGGGAGAAAAGAAGGAAAACGGGCAGAAACAGAAAAAGTCTGCAAAATCAACATTATGGAGAAACAGCAGAAATGGAGACTGAAGGAGATAATACAATTTTCTGTCAGCTAACAATGCATTCCAGGACAGAAACCACCAGCCTCAAAGTCTGTCCTCAGAGACATAACATGATGACGGGAAAGAAGTTGCTTGTAGTTAAGCAATTGAAGGAAAGCAGCTGATCTAACAAAAATAATGTGATACCTTAGAAAGCTTAGGGCTTTCTTACAAAAATAAGAAACACAAGAATAAGAATAAACAGGGTTCCTAAGTTGTTTACACAACAAAATTTGGTTCAGAACACAAATTTCAGAGGGAAAAAAATAAATATATGATTGTGCTCAGGAAGGTGGCATATTTTAACCTTCCATAACAGCAGTGAAGAAAAAAAGAGCTTCTGTTTTCAGAAAAATCACATATGCATGCATACCCAGAGGATTACAATGTAAAGAATTGCAATGCAATTAAATAAAAATGTTCATGATCAGTCTTCCAAAGGAAAAAAAAAAAAAAGGAAGAGTTTGCTGATTTGGGATTTTCTGTTTGTTTTTAAATCAGGAGGCATGTATTTATTTTGATATGTTGATATCAGTAGTGAGTCTATTTTGCCATAAAAATAGTCTTTTTTTTTTTTCTCTTTAAAAGTGTACAAGGCATTGGTATCAGAATAATTACTGACATTCAGCATCTTCTCACAGGTTCCCCTCCAATTAACACAGATTATTTAAATACCATCTTCCATACATATAACAGTGGCTACTACAGGAGTGCATCAGTTACACATATTACTTGTCTGCAAGAAATGTTCATGTGCTCTATATATGTGTTCCAGAGATGTTGTGGCCAGAGGCATAGTGACTAAGTTAGAACCTAAACTCCTCATGAAACTAATTGATGTATCTGTTGTTTACAACTGAGTCATGCAGCCAAGGCATTCAGCTTATTATGGTCTGTGAGACAAAACATCAGAGCTTAGTGGGATACCATTACTTAACGTTCCCTTTTCATGGCACTTTATAATCATCCTGCTCCTTTTGCAACAGGATTAAAATTCAAATTAGTGGACCAAATTTATTAAGCAGTCCTGATTCCCTACAGAAGAGAAATTCTATTTGTGCCTTATAGTATGTAAGAAAACGTAGGACAGATGTGACTCACTGGGGCCCACCAAAATGATTTCAGTCTTCATAGAGCAACCTCTGATAACAAAACAAGCAGAGCACGTGAAAACTCATTTTTATCTATCAAATTAGTGGCAGAAAAAAGGCCCATTTAACACCCTATGTCTTTTCAGTTTACTTTCTGAGGACTTGCATGTTGCAGACATAAAAGCCGCAATGCAATGTAGCAGTCAACCATTGCTTAGCTCCAAGTACAGCAACTTTTTATAAACTCTTGAGTAAGCCTGAACTTGTATATTTGGCATTATTTACAGACCACTAAATATTCGAGGTCTCACTAGTCTTGTACTGTCCAAACCTTACAAATTAGATTCCTACTGCTACACTCAAAGCAGCACAAAGTGAGGGAGGGAGAAGAGGTGTGTGGCTGGAACTACAGACTTCTTACATTAAAGGAACTCAGAATGTCAACCTCTGCCTGTTTCCCAAGGCAATAAATCTTTGAATTAACTGTTCATGAGCACTTGCACCAAAAAGTATCTGACAAGATGTAGAGGTGGCTTTAACAAAATTAAATGAAGGAAAAAAAAAGCCTAAACAAACAGATCAAAGAGTAGGAAAGGAGAAAAAAGTTGAACAGGCATACAGACTTTAGCGAATACAAAATTAAAAGTTAAAAAATTGTCTTCACTTAATAGAAACCCGAACTGTTTAAAATAATCACTGTTCAGCAACAGAGATAATCGTGCTACTTTACATAAATATCTAATGACTTCAACATGAGGAACTAATTATAACACAGTATCATATTAAAATCTAAAAACCACTGACGAAAGTTGCAGTAGCAATCCAATTCTGAAATTCCATTTTATGGGGAGCTGCAGGTTTGGTGATTATTGATAGATGCAAAGCATCTTAATTCACAGCAAACCTGATAAATCCCATCGTATGTATCCTTTCTAAATGCAAACAATGAAAAGGACAAGTATCAGTGCTATTCAGAAAGCTCTAGTGCCAAAAACATCTTTTTGAATGTCAAAATACAAGGAAATGCTGAAAAGCTGTATTTTCTAATACCCTAAAATAATGTCTTCTCTAGCTTTCAAAGTAACATACAGGAAATGAAAATATCGTCAGTGTTTATCTTTAGGGGTTTTTATCATTACAGATGATAGGTGTAACTTCATTTCACATTCAAAAATTGATGACTGAATAAAGGATGCAAGACTTTCAGATTTGGAATGTAAATATCAACTGGTGGGGGGGAAGGCAGTATAGTACAGTAACATACACAGATTGCATTTCAAATATATATGGAGAAAATGGATATGCGTAAAACAGTTATGACAGTAGAGACTGAATTTTATGACATTATAACAGAAGTATTTGAGTACATTCTTATTTTAATTTAAAAAATGGTTTTCCTTATAATAATAGGAAAATGAAAAATGAGAAAGAAGAAGTTTATATCACTTCATTTCATTAATGCTATTATTCATTTAAAAAAATAATAGTGTATAAGTCTTAGCTATTTGCCTAGCCTTAGCTAGATTTCAAGTAAACTTCAAGGAATTATTCACACTGGATTATATATTTAAATATGAATATGCATTTTTGAAATGTAATCAAATAAGAGAAGCTTCTGCTTAGAATCAAGAAGATGAATTCTTTCATTTGTCACATTGTGATGGGTTAATCTAACCTAAATTACAAGATAGAAAGGGAAAAAATAAAAAAATTCCCTTGACAAAGTGCAATAGATCTCAGATTAAATGCCCCCTCACATTACATGGGTAGAAGTAGGCAAAAGCTGTTGCAACAGCCAAAGACACAATGAAAGAACAGTAACACTAGTACTCTTTCTTCCTTAAAAACTTTATATAGACACAGTCAGAATAACAAAAAAATATCTTGGGAAGTAGAAAGAAAACAAGGCCTGTTATTCCTTATTCCTATTGCTCCTTACTCTGCTGTGTTTCTGTATGGGAAGCATACTCTTCTGTACAACCACCTGTACTGTTCTACCACTGTCAGCAGGACTTCTAGGGCATAATGAGCCAGAGTCCAAAATCAGGATCACTATTTGAGATGAGCAGAGGGCAGAAATATCTTTTAATGAAGGATTTCAAGAGCCTGAAATTTAGTTTCATTTTGAATAGGAAGAGAAATTTCAGGAAAAGAAAACAAAAAATCTGAAAATCAGTAGATATCAGACTAAAGGAAACATGGCATTGCAGTATAGCCAATATAGGATATAAAAAAAAATAAAAAATAAAAAAAAATGCTATGGTCTTACCAGAATTCCCTCTATTAAAGAAATTCTTTCAGTTTTTAACCAATTTAGTCTGCAAAGAAACCACCTGTATCATTGAATCATATACTACCAAATGAATCACTCTGATTCCTCTGATTATCACTGCTTCATAGCAAAGAAGTATGCTTCTTAGAACACATGGATATATTTTTATGACTTAAAACACTGACATCAGGACTCATAAGTTAGAACACGTTTTCTCACTACAGCCACCACAGTAAGGAAAACAGAGCACGATTACAATCTTCCATCCGTAGTTACAAGTTTTTAAATACTTTATCAATTGATGTAAATGACAGATGTCTTCAGGTCATTTTAACTCACGGTCATCTTGCTTACAATGGCAGCAGAGTCAGAAAAGTGAAAAATAAAAATTTGAGAGCATAAGCCTTAGTTGCATTGTTTATGGCTTAGCCATTGACACCATGTTCAAGCCCTCCATGATTTCAGGTCATTCCCAAGTGTAGTGTCCTGTTTCCCTTGCAGCTTCACTGCAAGTTATTTGTTTTTATACAGCTATTCAAAACAGTACACAGAAACGTGCTGGTAACACTTAAATTTTTTATGACATTAAAAAAATACGAAAAAAATCAGGAAAAGCAGTATAGTTTACTAGTATTATCTGATCTGAAAGCACATCTTTATACTGTTATTCCTTCTGTAATATGTAGGAATTTAAAGATATCCAGGACTATTAGATATGCAGAAGTAGTTCCTGTTTGTTTGTTTTTTTACTGCTTTACATGTTACATGTTACTTCATGTATCCAGTATCTGACCCCTAGTAATAAGCAGCAGTTTGGGAAGACTCTGTGTACATGTTTATCCTTGAGAGCTGAGATTCCAAGGCCTTGAATGATTAATGAAAGATTGCGAGATTTCCCAGTATCCATATTAAGATTTACCTTTCATATCAGTATGACACAAAAGCATGAAAGCTACACTCTGACCTTCATTCGTGTAATTCAGTTAAAGTACATCAATCATATTTTCTTTTCTTGGTTGAGTGGAGATCATGTTGTTTCATTTTAGGAACAATTTGCCCATGGTGTATTAACTACCCTATTATGCCTCCATGAAAAGTGATATTGTGAGAAAAAAAAAGAAAGAACAGCAGAAGGAAATGTAACTCATAAAAAAAAAAAAAAAAAGGCTATAAATGATCTTGTCTGTGCTCTACAAGTTGATTGTCTTTGCAGCCAAAGACAGTATCACATAATCAGATTTTACTCAGAATTTTATGTCTCTCCACTCTGAGAGGGAAGAAACAGAGACCAGTTAAAAGGTGATGGCTGAGATTAAAAGAAAAATCACGTGTCAAAGGCAAGACTGAGGAAGATTGAACTGCCTAAATCAGAAAATGGAATCTAAAACCTCCAGTTCAGTGGCTGCCAGGGATTCCTAGGTATTGACATTTTGTATTATGTTGCTGTTCAGATCTTAACAGGCAGACTCCTAACTCTAGCATACCTCTTTTTGAGATTTTAAAATATGATGGATACCTATGCTACTTAAAGGCACTGACCTCTTCCAGTGGCATGAGTGTCCAAAATGAAGACTTAATGGCTTTCCTTTTAATCAATGCCTGCTACTGCCACTCAGTTTTCCATAGTAGCCAATTAAAAAAAAAATAAATATTCAAGCCCGTATTTCTTATCTCCCAGGTGAAGGCCCTATCAACCAGGCAGCAGATGAGAATGTCTCTTTGTGTGTACAGAGGCATATAAATATCTGGTTTATTCTATCCTCTCACCTACTGAGGATAACATCCGAACACGGGGGTATTAATTTGTGATTAAAATATATCTGACATTACAGTATTACTTATACTGTTTATGAGATCTCCTTGTCATGACTTGTCTTATGCTTGGCACACTGTAGTCTACATTTTTAATCATATTAACTATATCACAGATTTAATGTGGATAGAATTTTTAAAACAGAAGTATCTGAAAGTCACATTCCATGTTTGCTATTTTGTCTACAGTATCTACCCCTTACTATGCATATAGAAAGACACTTTGATAACATGCTTTTATTATCAGTAACTTTGGAAGCTTTTCAAAGTAGCAAGGTAAGAATAATGACCTACCAGGTCCTATGGTTTCACTGATAGAAAAATGTCTGTGAGTATTATACAGATTGTTTCAAGTAATAAATCCTCGACTATGTGCTTCTTCAGAGTTCAGGACTTCTACCAGTTGAAAACTTCAATACAGTTGTTCCCTTACTCCCTACAATGCCCTTGTCATTGTGCTAAGCAATAAGGTTACCCTGTGACCTGTTTTAGAGTGTGCTTCTCCACTAAATAAATGTTAATTCATCCCAGCATCATCATTCTAGTAGACTATAACTACCTTAGGTTACTTCTAGGTTGAAATGTTTTTTCCAAATGGTTTATTCCAAGATTTAATTCTATTGTTAATCCCTTAAGCAGCACAGAAAATCCCCTCTAGCAATACAAATCCTTCGCACAGACTCAGAAAACCCCAATTTTTCATCTCCTATACCAGCACCAAGATGAAATTAGCAGAAAAATTGCAATTCTGGCTACCTTGCCATGCCAAGCTATTCTGAACATGTAATGGGCTACATCCATGCCACTACAGTAATTCTTGGTGGGAAAAAAAGTTTCTTCGAGTTGAACAGATTTCATACTAGAAGACTCAGCAGACAATAGAGAAGACAGTCATAGTATTTGTTAGGTCCTAAACTCAGTAACGGTGTTCCTTACCATTTTCTCCGTAAGGACTGCAGCAGTGAGCTTTCCATCTTAGTCTAGCTTTGTTAGCTTTCCTATAACATATGATAAGATTAATACATATTCTCAAGCTTTTCTGGGAGAAATGAATAGAAATTGGAGTATCTGTGTATCAGGTGGTAGCTTGACTAGTTCAGTGGGTATATTTTACTAGTAGATAATCAATGTGGGAAATGGAACATTCATTATTGCTAAGAAAATATACACTTCAGTTGTATTTTACACTTGAAGATGTGCTAAAACTTTCAAGACAGAAGTTAGGCAAGTCACAAACGTAAGAAAATATATTTAAAAAGAATCAGTGACCAGTCTTTGGTAAGACATGGGAAACGGGCAAGGTGCCTGAGGATTGGCGGATGGCAAAGGTCACACCAATCTATAAGAAGGGCAAGAAGGAGGACCCGGGTAATTACAGACCGGTCAGCCTTACCTCCATCCCTGGAAAGGTGATGGAACAACTTATTCTTGACTCCATCACCAGGCATATCAAGGATGAGGGGGTCATTAAGAACAGCCAACATGGTTTTATGAGGGGGAAGTCATGTATGACCAACCTTATAGCCTTCTATGAGGAAGTGACTAGGTGGAGGGATGATGGTAGAGCAGTAGATGTAGTTTTTCTTGATTTCAGTAAGGCATTTGGTACTGTCTCCCACAGCATCCTCATAGATAAGCTAAAGAAGTGTGGGCTTGACGATCAAGTAGTGAGGTGGATCGAGAACTGGTTGAAAGGAAGAAGGCAGAGAGTTGTGGTCAATGGCGCAGAATCTAGCTGGAGGTCTGTGACTAGTGGAGTTCCTCAGCGGTCGGTGCTGGGACCAGTGCTGTTTAATATTTTCACCAATGACCTGGATGAGGGAACTGAGTGCACCATCAGCAAGTTTGCTGATGACACAAAACTGGGAGGAGTGGCTGACACACCAGAGGACTGTGCTGCCATTCAGCGAGACCTGGACAGGCTGGAGAGTTGGGCGGGGAGAAACTTGATGAAATTTAACAGGGGCAAGTGTAGAGTCTTGCATCTGGGGAAGAACAACCCCATGTACCAGTACAGGTTGGGGGTTGACCTGCTGGAAAGTAGCGAAGGGGAAAGGGACCTGGGGGTCCTGGTGGATAGGAGGATGACCATGAGCCAGCAATGTGCTCTTGCGGCCAAGAAGGCAAATGGCATCTTAGGGTGCATTAGAAAGGGAGTGGTTAGTAGGTCAAGAGAGGTTCTCCTCCCCCTCTACTCAGCCTTGGTGAGGCCGCATCTGGAATATTGCGTCCAGTTCTGGGCCCCTCTGTTCAAGAAGGACAGGGAATTGCTTGAAGGAGTCCAGCGCAGAGCCACAAAGATGATTAAGGGAGTGGAACATCTCCCTCATGAGGAGAGGCTGAGGGAGCTGGGTCTCTTTAGCTTGCAAAAGAGGAGACTGAGGGGTGACCTCATCAATGTTTACAAATATGTAAAGGGTAGGTGTCAGGATGATGGAGCTAGGCTTTTTTCAGTGATATCCAGTGATAGGACAAGGGGCAATGGGTGTAAACTGGAGCATAGGAAGTTCCACGTTAACATCAGGAAGAACTTCTTTACTGTAAGAGTGACAGAGCACTGGAACAGGTTGCCCAGGGGGGTTGTGGAGTCTCCTACACTGGAGATATTCAAGGCCCGCCTGGACAAGTTCCTGTGTGATGTACTGTAGGTTACCCTGCTCTTGTGGGGGGGTTGGACTAGATGATCTTTTGAGGTCCCTTCCAGCCCTTGGGATTCTGTGATTCTGTGTGTTAGGTTATTAAGAAATTAAAAAATGTCATCTGTATTGCTTTTTTTTTTTTTTTTTTCAGTTGGGTATATTATTTACCTTTTAATAAAACTAAATCCTTAACAGAACTTTGTATGACATAATACTAGCTTTTCCCAAATTTTCCTTCTGCTTTTAAAGAGCTATTGTGGGTTAAACCTGATAAGATAAGCCCCGCACATCTGCTCACTCACATAAAAAGTAGACGTGAGAAAATTTCTGAGTTGTGATAAAGACAGTTTAATAAGTGAAGCAAAAGCTGTGTGTGGAGCCATTTTCCAGGAAAACAGGGCTTCATAATGCATAATTATTACCTGGTAATGCAAATGCCAAAACTCAAAATGTCCCGCCTTCCTCCTTCTTCCCTAGCTTTTACTCCTGATCATGACATCATATGGTATGGAATATCCCTTTGGTCAGTTGGGGTCAGGTGTTCTAGCCTCCTCTCAGTTTCCTGTGCATCCCCAGCCCACTCACTGGTGGGGCAGTTCTTATTTCACCAGAATAACAGAAAAGAACTTGAAGCTGTAGAAGCACTGTTCAGCAGTAGCTAAAACTTTGGTGTGATATTAACACTGTTTCGGTCACAAATCCAAACCAGCACCATACAAGCTACTATCATTAAAAACAACTCTATCCCAGTCAAAACCAGTACAAGAGCAAATTATTAGAGCATCTGATTCCAATAAATGAGTCAATGACCATTAAAAATGTCAGTGCTGTTTCTCCAATTTCGATGTGTGGTAAAATTTACTCAAAAGATTTGCATAGCAGTACAAGATAGCCCAGAAGAAAGATATTTATTCTAATTACATCCCTGCAGCCTGAGCTTATGAGATCTTCCAAGTCCAGTGCCAGATCCAGGTATCAAGTTGGCACTAGCCATTGGGTAAGCACAGTAACCAATGTTGATCAGCAGAACTTATCAGTGGTTAAATATTACCAACTGTATTGTCAGATGAGACTGTAACACTTAAAAGATCTTATTATTTAACAGAAAGGTTGAGTATGACCCACCTTACCTACTTAACCTTTTTAGGGTTAACTTCTAACATGGTTCTTTACAGTTAAGTGATAAAATTAAGTCTCAAACCCAAATCTAACCCATTTTGTCTATATCGCTTTTATGTATTGTAGATATTTCCTTAAGCATGAGATGAACAGGAGCTCTTCTTTCTTCTTTCTCCCCTTTCATGATAAAACAAACCTAGATGATCTAGATGCAAACTTGGATGTAGATGTCTACACGTCGTCAGATGAATACAAACACCACCCAGGTCTCAAATTATTTTATTCTACTTGAGACACAAACTAACCCTGCCATCTAACCTACTTTCCATGTTGAAATGCTTTCATGCACACAATGCTTTTAGTAATCTAAAAGTGATAAAGCTCTCAAAAAAAAAACCCACATCTAACATAATGAGATACTTCAGCTACTTACACTCAAACACAGACCACAAAAGATTTGTTATTTTATACAATCAAAGAGCCTTCCCCAAAACCTCTCCCCCCACATGGGAAACATTACAAGCCCACAGTGGTACTCTGAACATTTTGAATGCATTTGGGGGTATCTAAAATAATAGATGACACTAGCAAAAATTGAATACCCTTTTCAAGACCTGACCCTGTCTCGTTATTCTCAATGACCATGTATCATTTTTTGCCCAATCTGAAGGGTTCAACAAAAGAGATATTTTTGTAGAAGGTCATACTTATTGATATCTTAAGAGCCAGAAGGCCATTAGGAGTTGATAAATTGGCCATGTTAAGTGGGCACAGGTAAACAATGGTATCTGTTATTCTCAGTAAGCTTTAATGAGCTCCTACCTTTTATTGGATGAGTGCCACCATATTGTAAAACAATACAGGCAGAGAATCTAATCATTGCAGAAAAACATTGTTACTCATTAACGAAATGCACTTGTTAAGCAAATTCTATTAAAATAAAAAAAAAAGAAAGAAAAAAAATTAAGGATTTTTCTTCCAATGTTATTCATGCAGGAAGAAATTTACCCATTTAAAATCCTCAGCAATATATTTCTTTGCACCTTGGAGATGATTTCTAAGTCCTTGATAAATATTCTGGGGAGATAAAGGATATTAAAACTGGCCAATGATAAGAGATGAGATGGGACACTGAATCCTCAGTTATACAGATTTAGTGGTTACGGAGTTTAACAGAAGGGCAGCGGCATTTACTCTGGGAAATTCTGTCTCTTAAAAACAAAAGACACTTCTACAGAAGATAAACTTTTATTTTGCTGTAACTGAAAAGCTCTCTCACTGTGAAAGCAGCAAGTTACTCTGTAGGGATGAATATGTTTGCTGACACAAGCACCTTGACATTCCCTGTTATTGTAGACACAGTGAAAGAGAAAAAATTCACAGTTTGGGTTGTTTCTTGCCTATATATTTCAACTTTCAGCTATTATTAATGTTACTATCATATATATTGCTATTATTCTATTATCATATATACTATAACCAAACCAGCCATTTCATTAGTCATTGAAACAGAAGACATCTCATAGAAAAGCAACATAAGTGCATACCAAGCAAACAGGACAGAGGTTAAAGTAGTAAATGAATAAGTAAGCAAAAAAATAAGTAAGCAAAATGAAAAATTGGATGGAGTATACCCAGGCTCCATCACTATCTCTTAAATCCATTCAAAACATGACTGCATTGCATCTTGGCTTTAGCTAACTCCACAAGCTTGTTTCTACCTAGTTATGTCTAGATCCTGCAAAGATCTTACCTTTGGCTCTTGCAGTCTTGGATAAAAATTAACTGACTACACTGTTAAAACTCCACTCAGTTTTTGGCACCATTACCCATTGTTTCTTTCCAGAAAATTAATGAGAAAGTTGTAATCTTAAAGACCTGAATTGTAGAGAACGAAAGTTTTTTCCCATTACCTATGCAGAATACCTATTCAAGGTGCAGAAGTTAAGAAAGCTTCCTGGAATAAATAGATTTGAGAGTGACGGCTTCTGCTAAATTTGTAACTTTCTCTGAATTTTCTTCTGCAGGAAACAGTTTCTGTCCACTGTTTACATACAGGGGCAGGAGTATCATGTCTCTCATGAGCTGTTTCATTCTTCCTTCACGTATCTTCATGTTTGTATTCGACTCACATCTAAACTTCACAAACACAACATTTAGGTATTTATTTTCTTTCAAATAAAAACTGAGAATACAAAGAAACAAATAATAGCTTTCGGGAGGTCAGGAAAAGATCTGTCAGTAAGTACTGGCATAAAAATCAAAGTGCTGCTAAAACTGAAAGCGAATGCAGGTCAGTAAAATGATACTCTAGACTAGATCTCCACTCACTAAAATCAGTGTTTAAACACATACTTGAAATGCAGACAGCTACTTTAGAGATATGTAAAATTACAAGTCTGAATTGGTAGCTGGAAGAATTCTTCCAAGGTTTTCATCTAACATTCTAATCTATCTCTGATAATAGCTGTAACAGGTGCTTAGGTATAGAAAGACTTTATATACTATGGTAATTCCTGCAAATATTCTCCCTGTCACCCAGTGATTAATAGCAATCAATAGATTTTTCTGCTACAATTTGTCTGCCCCTACTGTACACATCACCAGTAACTATTGCCTTGGTCTACACTTGCCAACAGAGTCAGACCTGTTGGAAAAGACAAACAATCCTTCTAGAATTACAGTATCAGCAAAGAGATGTCAACCTGTGTAACACCCCATGATTCTTCTTTATATTAAGCCCTATGATGAAAGGCTTTTGGTTGTTTGGCCTTGTGTGTGTGTGTGTGGTTTGTTTGTTTTTTTTTTTTTTTCTTTTATAACTGTACCTTTATCATGCATTTTGCTAGTTTAACTCTTTCAGCTAAAAATCCCAAAACAATTGCCACATTGAGACTAGCTCTTTATATTATCTTCCATCTGACTAATTTGACTACAAATTAGCTCTTTTGAATTTTCCTAGTTTGATACAACTACTTTTCCAGTCTTCACTACAAATAGTCACCTTCAGCAGAAAAAAAGAGTATTCCCCTTTTCCCTCTCACATACACACACAGATGTGCATCCTTGTTTTATAACGTTTCTTCATTATCCAGCTGCATCTACAGTTTAAACCAACTAGCTATTTTAAACTCAACAGCTACAAAATTAGGTGACATGGAGTTTTTTCTTAGTGCAGGAAAATGATTCCTAGGATTTCTGAGTGACAAATGTATATATTTACCTGTTCTCCAAAACTCTGCAGCTAGCGCTACCTTACACATTTTCAGATTTATGTCAGACGCCTGGGAGTTACATGCAAAAACAAGGCTGCAGCTTTTGAATTCCTTTGCATGTAATCTCACAGTTGATGCATTTCAGCATTTGCAAATGAAAAATGTCTGAAGCAGGATTTGAAGACAGAAATATTTTGCTGCAGTGCACGCTTGTGCTTGTTTTTCTTCATAAATTAACTAACTTCCTGGAAAGCCACACGACAGCATAATAAAAGAAGAAAGAGCAGATTAAACAATAATTTCCTAAATTCTGGCATTCCTAAGTAGCATAATTAATTGTAATTTTTTGGTGTGAATTTGGCAAAAAGCCTTATATGCATGGGAAGGTCTATTAGAAAATCAGGTTAGAAACAAACACATCTGTACTTTAAACAAGACAGGTAATCAGATATCTTAAGTATGTGTCATTACATGTGTGTATATATATATATAGCACTCAGCTTAGATTAAGTATTACATAATTTTAAAGTGTTAAACTGCAAGCACCATACTAACTACTACATAATATGAACTTATCCCAGTGCTATGGCTACATCTTTGATAAAATTTCATTGTAAAGCTGCTCATAAAAACTTCAATTTCTTAGAATGTAATTTCAAATAGCAGCCCATAGTGATTTTAAAAAATGTTAAATTAGAAATTGCCTTGTAAAATGTAACTGCTGCTTAATGCATAATAATACTTAATTTAAAACTTCCTGTAACATGTTGCAGTAGTACTTAAATAAAAGAAAAAACTATTGAAACAGTTCCTCTGGTGCTTTAGAATTTTAAAATAAATTGTCATCTGCTTAAATATATGAACTATTTTGGCAGAATGTTTAAAACATAAAAGTAATGGAATACAGGTGTTCAAAGTTAACCAAGACAAGCCAGTGGGGAAGAAGACCAGCCTGGCTAAATAGCAAGCTTTAGCTGCAATTCGGGGAAAATGAGACAGTTAATGGCCTTGTCCTGGTTTTGGCTGGGATAAAGGTAATTTTCTTCCTAGTAGCTGGTACAGTGCATTTTAGATTTACTATGGGTTTTAGATTAAGTATGAGAACAGTGTTGATAACACACTGACATTTTAGTTGTTGATCAGTACTGCTTACCCTGATCAAGGACTGCTCAGTGTCTCACGCTCTGGCAGTGAGGAGGGGCACAAGAAGCCAGGAGGAAGCAGAGACAGGACACTTCACCCAAACTAGCCAAGGGGGTATTCCATACCACAGCTGTCATGCCCAGTATATAAACTGTGGGGAGCTGGCTGGGAGGGGCCAGGCACTGCTTGGGGACAGGCTGGGTATCACTAAGCAAGTAGTGATCAATTGTATTCTGCATCACATGTCATTCTTGGGTTCCATTTCTCTCTCTCTCTGTCTCTCTTTTAATCACAATTATACTATTATTAATTATTATATTTTATTTCAGTTATTATACTGTTCTTACCTCAACTCACAGATTTTACCTTTTTATTCAGTTCTCCTCCCAGTTCCATCAGGGTCAGGGGAAAGTAAGTGAGCAGCTGTGTGGAACTTAGATGCTGCCTGGGGTTAAACCACAACAGACCTCTGGAAAAAGGGGCAGGCAACTCAGGAGGACTACAGGGGTGTCATGAGGTTACACAGGGAGAAAATGAGAAGGGTCAAAGCCCAACTAGAACTTAATCTGGCTACTGCTGTAAAAGACAATAAAAAAATATTTCTGTAAATGCACTAGCAACAGAAGGAAGGCTAAGGAGAATCTCCACCCTTTATTAGATGCAGGGGGAAACATACTGAGAAAGGCTGAGAAAAAGGCTGAGGTACTGAATGCCTTCTTTGCTTCAGTCTTTAATAGCAGGACAAGTTGTTCTCTGGGTATCCAGCTCTCTGAGCTGGAAGACCAGGACCGGGAGCAGAACAAAGGCCCCAGAAATATTAAAGGCAAAAGTGCTCATTGAGCCACTTTCATTCATCAGCAGCTGCTGGAGAGGTCCCAGTTGACCCGAAATTAGCAAACATGACTCCCATCTATAAAAAAGGCTGCAAGGAGGATCTGTGGAACAGCAGGCCTGTCAGTTTGACCTCAGTGCCAGGGAAGGTCATAGAATATATCATCTTGAGTGCTATCAAGCAGGACTTACAGGACAAGCAGGTGATCAGGCCCAGTCAGCATGGATTATCAGAAGCTGGTCCTGCTTGACTAACCTGATCTTCTATGACACGGTGACCCACTTAGGGGATGAGGGAAACGCTGTGGATGTTGGCTGTCTAGGCTTCCATAAAGCCTTTGACACAATTTCCAACAGCATTCTCCCAGAGAAACTGTCTGCTTATGGCTTGTTCACTGGGTAAAAATTGCCTGATGGCAGAGCCCGAGGGGTGGTGGTGAATGGAGTTAAATCCAGTTAACAAGTGGTATTCCCCAGGGCTCAATATTGTGGCCAGTTCTAACATTTTTACCAACAATCTGAGCAAGGGGATCAAGCCCACCTTCAGTAAGTTTGCACATGGCACCGAGGGCAACAAAGCTGGTGAAAGGTCTGGGACACAAGTCTTATAAGGAACAGCTGAGGGAACTGGGGTTGTTTAGCCCAGAGAAATGGAGGCTGAAAAGAGACCTCACAGCACTCTACACCACCTAAAATGAGATTGTAGTGAGGTTGGTGTTGGTTTCTTCTCCCAAGTAATGAGCGATAGGACAAGAAGAAACAGCCTCAAGTAGTGCCAGGGGAGGTTTAGATTGGATATTAGGAAAAAATTCTTCACAGAAAGGGTTATCAAGCATTGTAACAGGCTTCCAATGGAAATGGTTGAAGCATCATGCCTGGAGGTATTTTAAAGGCATGAAGAAATAGGAACACGGCTTAGTGATGGACTTAGCAAAGTTAGGTTAAAAGTTGGACTTAAATGTCTTTTCCAACCTAAATGATTCTATGATTCTAATAGAAATGTCACCATGTGTTTGCCTCTGAAATTCTAGTGAGTCTGCAACAGTGTTCTTCCTTGAAGACCTTGTCCTCTGAAGGAGAACAAAAGGGTAAGAATGACCCTATGTATGTAAAATAGAACATAGCATGGTATGCATCACTTGCAATTGCAGTGGCAGTAAATAATACTACATTCTGTCCATGAAAGTATATTCTGATGTGCAAGTCAGAATGGTAAAATGAAGTTTGTTGATGTAAATTATATTTTCTGAACTATTGTCCAAGAACTTAAGAGATAATGTGAACGTGATTTTTAGTTCAGTTTTAGTACAATTACTCTAGAGTGCCTCTGCTTTCATTCTAAATTTAGAATTTGCCCAGTATAACATGAGCAAAGATAAGCTTATAACTTTACAATCTGCCCTGTGTAACTAATCACATAAAGATGAAGCATCTGAAGGGGGCCAGTGTCAGAAAAGACTCTTATTAGGGAACGTCAAATGCAATAGATTGGCTAATTACTCTGATGCACCAAACCACGGTTTGCTATTTATTCTATTGTCCATTTGTCTCTGAATTTGTGTTTGCGTAAAGGAGTGAGAGACAAATAGTTTCTGACAATTCCAAATTAAATAAATCACTGCAATAACAACCTTGGGGAAGGGTTACAGATACTGGAGCAAGCTTAATCTGAATTGATAGACAGAAGGATTCACTCATTTATTTTACGCTCAAAAGTAGCTTGTAGTTTCTCATATGGCCAGTAGAAACTGTGGGTGGCTGATAAGTACCAGAAAGTTCTCTCAGCTTGAACTGCTTGTTGCTTTTTTGAAAGAAGAGAATCATTGCAAAGGATTTTGTGGTAGTTCATTTGTCTACACTTTTCAAAACTAATTAAACAAACTTTCTATCTCATAACTTATTTTTAGTTATTTTAGAAAACACCCAAATCACAAGTCGAAAGCACGAAAAAAGAAATTATTGAATGTTTTATATACTAAATCTGAAATGCACATTAATGGAATACCAGCAAGTTTGACAAAATGCCATGGCGTAATTATTTTCTAATTAGCTAGTGTAGTCAAACATGTAGGATTTACTGCTACTTACATGACTTTTCACTGTAGAACTCAAAGGAAATGATAATGACCATGCTGTAAATAAAATTCTTTTTTGTTTTGGTTCATCTGTTTTGTTTCAAAATGACATCGTATGCTGAAGCACCTCATGTTTAGTGTCATCTTTTATTTCATTTTGAAATCTCCCCAGAGTATGAAATACAAAATGACAAAGACACTAAACTGAATAATAAGTATATGATACAACTGTGCGTTATTATGTGCTAGGCAAGATCCTAATGCCAAGTGTTTGTAGTAATTACAGGATCAATGTGATTTACAATAAACTGTTTTCATATTTAGAGTCTTTGGAAATAAACCACTGCATCACTCAGTATCAGTATCAAACATGAGGTATGGACAAGTAGCTCTACTTAGAAATGTTGTAAACTGACGAGGTTACTCTGAATTATCACAGAATTTTTTATATTCAAAACCAAAGATATATGTTTAGTTTCCTCATTCTTTAAGAAAAGAAAACGTTTGTATAAACTCGTAATAAGAAAAACTTTTCTGAAGGCTTTTTAGAACTCTGAAAGGAACTATCTGATCTCACATTTGTGCGCTAATACACACAAGTTCTATTGTAACTTTTTGATGGATATTAGCAAAGCATTTTACCTACAAGGAGGCTTCAGATTTCTTCAAGTATGGAAGGAAGGAACATTAGCGTTGAGTTCACCACACCACTGTGCCCTTACTTCCTGCAATTAGTAACCTACTGGTTAAGACAAAGTGATATGCTGTTTCCAAAGAAACGAGATGATGTAAAGCTGAACAGACAGCAATCATGTGCATTGGAATTTTTTTTTTT
Organism: Lathamus discolor; assembly: GCF_037157495.1. Lineage (NCBI taxonomy): Eukaryota > Metazoa > Chordata > Aves > Psittaciformes > Psittacidae > Lathamus > Lathamus discolor. Next base: position 26,568,186 of record NC_088885.1, read on the forward strand.
AAACGGTAATATTCTATCCTTACAGAAAAGGCCAAGAGATCCTTAATATCTCCAACATAAGAACTCTACTTCTGAAGTCTTCCGAGCACTGGCGTATCTAATCAAATTGTACTATACGCATACTGACTCAGCACCACCAAGTCAGCCTCTAACAACCCCCCCCCCACACACACCCAATCACCAACAACTCTTGTGGATCTTCTAATAAACATTGATATTATCTCGCTTTATTCAGCTTAACAAGATCACACCACAATTTCACGCTTAAATACCTATACAATTACATACATAATATAGACCAGACGAAGAGTCTGGACAACTGTCTGCACTGTGCCATCTAAATGCATCTTAGCAAGTACTTAGAAATTTAACAATATTATCTCTTTAAGCTTTAAGGCACTGCAATTTAAAAGCTGCTCTCTGAATCAAGCAGCAGTTGTATAAAATACTACCTGGTGTCATCAAGCTCCAAAACTAATAATTTTAACTTTTGTCATTGCTTCTATACATATAATATATAGCGCGTTCCTCTTTCATTCTCCACGTCTCAAAAAATAAAACCAGAAAACAGTTGCTGAGATTCAGAGTACACATTCTATATATACTACCTAGGCACCTCAATGCAGATAATGTACATTTTCAAAAAGCAAACGAAGTCCCAATTAATAAGGTCACAAGGAAAGTTGAGAAGTTGTCTTCAGCATGGTACAGAAACGTGGAGACAGAAGGGAAGAGCATGGAAACATTTGCAGCGCCTTCTCTGATTTTCCAAGTTAGAAGCAGACCCCATATTACTGCTTTACAAGCATATTCTGAACAAAACAGTGTAACCCAGGGCAGGCATTCTTTATTCAGCAATGCTGAAAGCAAAGTCACGGAGAAGACTTACGGAACTCACTCAGAAGAGATCTTGTCACCCCCACCTGTGTTGCTGAGTAATCCAAAGGCCTTAAGTGGCCTGACCAATTGCATATACCATCGTATTCAAAGATGCACCTCTAAACGGTGCTGTCCCCTCCCACTCGGCGTGTCCGGGGGGCAGAATTTGTTTTACATAATCTGCACGGTTCGCGGGAGAAACGACGGGCCCGACAGAGATTTGAAAATGAAACCATTTTATTGTAAGCATCCCTAAAACTGTGCCAGGAACAATGAAAGTCTTGGCAGATTCTTATAAAAGAAGCGAAGTAGAAAGAAAACAGAGGAATAGGCTCACCACCCAGTGAATCAAGCGACATCTTTCTTCCCAGTCACCGAGCGAGAAGCTTTGTAGTTGTCCTTGTAGCTGTAACCCTTGTGATCAACAACTCCGCTAGCATCCAAGACATCGCACAACTGAAGGGACGGTTTTGCCTTTCTATAAAGTCAGGTTCTCCGGCAGCCCTCCCGCAGGTGCGACTCATCCGCGGGGGTTGCGGTGAGCCCAAGGTCCAGCTCACGTTGTGCCTGGGCAGGCGGGGGATGCGGTGAGCCCAAGGTCCAGCTCACGTTGTCCCCTGGCAGGCGCCGCGGTGTCTGTGCCGCTGTCTCCGCGAGGTTTGCCTCAGGGCAGATGGCCCAGGGAAGCATCCCCCACCTTGGTGCAGCAGGATGCCTGCTCTGCCCTCCAGCCGTTTGCCCGAGCGGTAACGAGCTGTCAGTGCCTTCTGTGTTGTTTGGAGACAAACACACAAAGGCCATCTTGACTATCACAGGTGTCCATACACTTGGAATAATGTTCCGGAAGTTTAGCAGGTGTGAAGAGGGCCTTCAGTTAGAAAACACAGGCTGCTTACACATTCAGTGGATAAAGATCAAGTTCTGTAGGCAGCTCATGTGTTTTTGGTGCTGAGAGCCGCCTGAAAGAGCATGCCTCTTTCTTTCGTCCGCTTTGTGAGTTTTCCGTCAAGCGTTTGGGTATCATGGCATTGTTCTCGGAGACGTGCTGGCCACAGTTTTTACAGCTTTCACTGAGAGGCGGGGTTGTGTATGTCAGTACTGGAAGGTATTTGCCATAATGCCTTGTTTATGCACAGTACAGTAAGAGCTTTTATGGACAGCAGTGTGTCCATGTGTATGTGTGCATGACTTCCTTTGAAATTAGAGACAGCCATCTGCGCATATACCTATGAATAGAACTAGTCTTTGTAGTTTTCTTTCTTCATAGTGAAATTTTCATGTAGTAAACCCAACAATTTGTTACAATAATAATATCGTACCTATCTCTTCTACAGTGCTTTTCATCACCACATGTTGAAGTCTTCAAAGTTTTTCTTTCTTCCACCATACCCTTACTTCTGTATGTTTTTCCAGGGGTTCTGCTCATAATCAATATGGTAGCCTTTGAAGTCAGTATTCCACAGTACTGGATGTATCACTTTAATTACAAAACTGTAATTTTGAAAGGATTTTTTTTTTTTTTTTTATAACAGCAAAGCCCAGTGAGTCACTGTTAAATTGCTTTGAATGCTCTAAATGTTGTGTGGATTCAATACTGTAAAAATCTTCTTTTGAAGTACCTTTGAGGGGAACTGTGAAAAATAGACTTCCCACTGTAGAGCTGGTCACCATCCTTGGTTTTCTAACCTCTGAAAAATGTAAAGGATAGTTCTGCTATTGAACGTGTTTGCATTTTCCACAGCAGGATAATACATTTTCCTGTTTATAAACTCAAGCAGTTCTACAGTAGTTACCATAACCTGCCTACACAAGTGAAAGCTTATTTCTTTGTGCTCACCATGCTGTGGCTCACTCCTTGATGCACATGGAAGGACATTGTAAATAACATTTCAACACCCACAGCCCAGTTCTTATTGAACAGATGCAATGTATGGTTAGCCCATTTAAAGAAGAAAAAGTCAATAAATACGTAAGAAATGTTAGTCATGTCTGTAATCTGCCACACACAGAAGCAAAAAAACACCATTAAGAAGGTGAGGTAAAAGAGCTAATATTACAGGTTTTACTTTAGTCACATTATTGCTTGTATCATGCTAGTTTTACTAGCCATAAACAAATGGCCCTGTTCTTACTGCAGCTCCTTTCTATGCTTCTTGCTTCTACCTATATTACAAAGACAGCACTGTGAGCAACACAGTGATTTGGACCACAGAAGACCTGATCTCAAGGCACACAAGATGTGGGCTGTGTCTTTCACTTAGCTCTGCTGTGAACACGTGCGATTTACTATAGAACATATGTTTCACAGCACCAGTCACAGGCAACTCTAGAAAAGAAAACCAAAAGTGAATTAGGAGAGGCAGTGAAATGGAGGTTACAGGATCAGTCAAAGCAGCCCTCTCTGCTGTTTAGCATTTAAAAGACAGTGGGGTAAAATGAAAGAATTGTTTTGTGATGGCACGGGTGATACAGTTGTGGGGGTCTATTACAGACCTCCTGATCAGGACGAAGGAGTTGATGAGGCTTTCTACAGGCAACTGGAAGTAGCCTCGCGACTACATGCCTTAGTCGTCGTGGGGGACTTTAACTACCCCGATATTTGCTGGAAGACTCACACAGCCAGTCATTCACAGTCTAGGAGGTTCCTCGAGTGCATTGATGATAATTTCTTAATGCAAATGGTGGACGTACCAACTAGGGGAGCAGCGCTGCTAGATTTAGTACTCGCCAACAAGGAGGGTTTGGTCGAAGTGGTGACGGTCAATGGCAGCCTTGGCTGCAGTGACCATGAGATGGTGGAGTTTAGGATCCTGTGTGGGAGGAATAGAATACCTAGCAAAGCCACAGTTCTGGATTTCCGAAGGGCCAACTTTGGCCTCTTCAGTCAACTGCTAAGGGAAGTCTCATGGGAAAGTGTACTAGGCGGTAAAGGGGCTCAAGATAGTTGGTTAGCATTCAAGGACCGCTTCTTCCAAGCTCAGGATCGGAGCGTCCCAATAAGTAGGAAGTCAAGTAAGGGATCTAGGAGACCGGCGTGGTTAAACAAGGAGCTGCTGGGCAAACTCAAGTGGAAAAGGAGAATCTATGGATTATGGAAGGAGGGGCTGGCCGCTTGGGAGGAATATAGGACAGTTGTTAGAGGATGTAGGGAGGCAATTAGGACAGCTAAGGCCTCCTTGGAACTCAATCTTGCTAGTCGGGTTAAAGACAATAGAAAGGGCTTCTTCAAATACATAGCAAATAAAACTAACACAAGAGGCAATATAGGCCCACTGCTGAACGAAGTGGGTACCCTGGAGACAGAGGATATAAAGAAGGCAGAGGTGCTGAATGCCTTCTTTGCCTCTGTCTTTACTCCTGCAGACTCTCCCCGAGGGCCCCGGATTTCTATAGCCCCAGAAGGAGTCAGGACAAAGGAGGAGTTTGCTTTGGTAGATGAGGATTGGGTTAGGGATCAGCTATGCAATCTGGACATCTGTAAATCGATGGGTCCGGATGGAATGCACCCACGGGTGCTGAGGGAGCTGGCGGAGGTCATTGCTAGGCCACTTTCCATCATCTTTGGTAAGTCGTGGGAAACGGGCGAGGTGCCTGAGGATTGGCGGATGGCAAAGGTCACACCAATCTATAAGAAGGGCAAGAAGGAGGACCCGGGTAATTATAGACCGGTCAGCCTTACCTCCATCCCTGGAAAGGTGATGGAACAACTTATTCTTGACTCCATCACTAGGCATATCAAGGATGAGGGGGTCATTAAGAACAGCCAACATGGTTTTATGAGGGGGAAGTCATGTATGACCAACCTTATAGCCTTCTATGAGGAAGTGACTAGGTGGAGGGATGATGGTAGAGCGGTAGATGTAGTTTTTCTTGATTTCAGTAAGGCATTTGATACTGTCTCCCACAGCATCCTCATAGATAAGCTAAGGAAGTGTGGGCTTGACGATCAAGTAGTGAGGTGGATCGAGAACTGGTTGAAAGGAAGAAGGCAGAGAGTTGTGGTCAATGGCGCAGAATCTAGCTGGAGGTCTGTGACTAGTGGAGTTCCTCAGGGGTCGGTGCTGGGACCGGTGCTGTTTAATATTTTCATCAATGACCTGGATGAGGGAACTGAGTGCACCCTCAGCAAGTTTGCTGATGACACAAAACTGGGAGGAGTGGCTGACACACCAGAGGACTGTGCTGCCATTCAGCGAGACCTGGACAGGCTGGAGAGTTGGGCGGGGAGAAACTTGATGAAATTTAACAAGGGCAAGTGTAGAGTCTTGCATCTGGGGAAGAACAACCCCATGTACCAGTACAGGTTGGGGGTTGACCTGCTGGAAAGTAGTGAAGGGGAAAGGGACCTGGGGGTCCTGGTGGATAGGAGGATGACCATGAGCCAGCAATGTGCTCTTGTGGCCAAGAAGGCAAATGGCATCTTAGGGTGCATTAGAAAGGGAGTGGTTAGTAGGTCAAGAGAGGTTCTCCTCCCCCTCTACTCAGCCTTGGTGAGGCCGCATCTGGAATATTGTGTCCAGTTCTGGGCCCCTCAATTCAAGAAGGACAGGGAATTGCTTGAAGGAGTCCAGCGCAGAGCCACAAAGATGATTAAGGGAGTGGAACATCTCCCTTATGAGGAGAGGCTGAGGGAGCTGGGTCTCTTTAGCTTGGAGAAGAGGAGACTGAGGGGTGACCTCATCAATGTTTACAAATATGTAAAGGGTAGGTGTCAGGATGATGGAGCTAGGCTTTTTTCAGTGATATCCAGTGATAGGACAAGGGGCAATGGGTGTAAACTGGAGCATAGGAAGTTCCACGTTAACATCAGGAAGAACTTCTTTACTGTAAGAGTGACAGAGCACTGGAACAGGTTGCCCAGGGGGGTTGTGGAGTCTCCTACACTGGAGATATTCAAGGCCCGCCTGGACAAGTTCCTGTGTGATGTACTGTAGGTTACCCTGCTCTTGCAGGGGGGTTGGACTAGATGATCTTTTTAGGTCCCTTCCAACCCTTGGGATTCTGTGATTCTGTGATTCTGTGATCTTTGAGTATCAATACTAATACTGGTGACAACTTAGTTATAACTATCATTTTAAAATTTTGCACTAAGGAAAAGAGGAAAACTACCACTTGAATTCACATTCTTGATAGCAATTCTGTATGGACTTCGGAAATGGCAGTGTCTAAATGAAACTGTGCTTCATATTCAGAAGCTGAAGTAATTATTGGAAGATTAACTTGCACACTGACCTTGAGCTTGGCCCAATCTCCAGGCCTCACTGTTGCTTTGTGGCTGACTTGAAGAAGTAATGCATATTGACTAATTCCTGTGTATACCCTTAATATCAACTAATTATCAGGGTGAACGATCCCTGGAAAAGTAGTTATGAGGAAGTTTTAGACCCTTTCAGTTCTCTTGAACTGAAATAAGTAAAAGCTAGGGCAGTCCGCTCATTGGTAACTACTAAGAAAGAGAATCTTAAAAGACATCCGGCTCAGGAACAATATAAATTATTTGCAAAAAGGAAGTTGTAAAAACTTAAAAGAAAAATAAAATTAGATCATTGCTATTATGTAGCTTTTGTAACCCTGAGAGAGCTGGCTTTTTACAAAATTATTTTCTGATAGAAAAGCATTTTGTCTTTAAGCATCAGAGATGAAGCATAGATAAAGCATCATAGATGGCTTTAGTGACTGTATTTGTGATGGCAGAAACCTTAGAGAACACATTGCGCCAGTGCTGTAGCTCATGAAGAAACAGGCGCAGTGTAGTGTATCATGACAGACTGAAATGGAATTCCAGCCGTGTGAAGGTAAATTTTCCAGCTGTGCTAGCACAGATTGGAATAACTCACTCATGACTGCTGCAGAAGAAAGTGTCAGTCTATATCTCAAACTATAGCTATCAACCACTTTGTACTGCTGCCTGCAGCAGACAGGGAAAGATTCTGGAGTAACAAGGTGAGATTAATGCATTTCTGCGAAGTAACTTTCAGTTCTATAATTTCTGCAGTCTCCAATATTTTTCTTCCAATAGTTTTTGCTCTGGGTTCATGAACATTTGGATACTTTTTTTAAATGGGTATACTACTTCATGTACTACATGTACTCTTTTTTTTTTTTTTTTTTCATTTTAGAGTAGCTGCTGTTTTATGAATGTTCAACATGCTAGTGAAGATAGTGCTACTATCACAAGTAATTAATGGAGTTAGAAACATTCACATAAAACCTTAGAAAGGGAACAGAACTACATGAAGGATACCTGGGATGATGCCACATCATGATTGTAGGAGAATTTAGGATTTCACAAAGTGGACTTTTGAAAAAAGGTAGGTCACTAAATCAATAATGCATTATGTTTTCACTTTGAAAAAGAGCAGGTGAATTTTGTGCAAGTGGACTTGTATAATCAACAACACTGATTTCAGCTAAGTACATTTTTTTCACCGGTTCAGAAGTCACACTGAGTCTCTCAGGCCTTATTTCTGTGATTAAAATTCATCAGACATTCAGCTCCTTGCCTTGTGCTTCAAGCAAATGTGATTTCTAAATGTGTTTCCTATCTAATGCAGGCTTAGAGCAGTTTGGACTCCAAGATCAGACAAATACAAGTCTTTGAAAAGGGACACAAGAACTTCATATGTACAAAAATATCAACAGAAGATATATATTGCCATCAATGAGTTCAGATAATGCTTCTCCCTTTCTTTTCCTTATTCGTGGCCTCATGATATGTTGCAGTAAATAGAATATGAAGCATTACCTTGAAAAGTAAAAGTCAGCATAAACAAAAGAACTGAAGAGAGGAAGGATGAAGAATGCCAAAAATCTAATGGCTCCTACACATATGTAAAAAGGAACTTCCTTGTTACAGTACTCATCCTATTATTTTCTCAAGGATATTAACTTGTTTTGAAGGGATGGTTCTCTTTCCCCAACTCATCCCTGACTAGACTTTCTAAATGGATAATTTCCCCTGGAGTATTTAGATTTCATGTCATCTCAGAAATGACCAAGTGAATTTTAATTGGTCCCACCATCACTAATTTCAGCTGTGAAAAATCATCAGATAAAGTGATCCTCTGTTAAAACAGTGGTAAAATAGCTGGAATATAGTTGTGTTCTCACTAAATATATCTTGCTTTTTATGCAACCTGTTAGTAGTTTCTATATCCATAGTAGTGCAAATATATCAGGAAAAGATCTACAATTACTGCTTCCACGTTTGCTTGGTTGCGTATTTATACCTATGAAACAAACTAGAACATTTTATCAAATGTGAAGGCAAAGGGAAATCATCCACTGGTCTTATGCAAGAAATAGATAAAGAACAGACAAGACAGACCCTCTGTGCCTCACAGCTATTCCCACTTCTCTCTTTGTTACATACACATATGGGTGTTTTATGTAATTTACCTTACAATGACTCCATGAAAACTTGAGTACCTTGGTGGTTAGTACCTTTCAGTTTGCCTAAAATTAAAGGTGATACTGTTCCTTCTGTGCTATCATCCTTTTTCCAGCACCCATTTCGCATACCACTCATCCCATAATTTCTGACTTTCATCTGGTTTCATCCTGACTTTCTGTAGGAGTTTAAATCCCATCAGAAAAATCGTGCACCCACTCAAAAATGTCAGTCCTTCCTGAGCCAACCAACCATTCAGACACCTAGAAGAGGAGCCTAGAATAAGTGACTACTAAACCTCTAAAAAGCTGGAATCCATACCTATCTTTGCAATAGCATATAAATTCATTTAACTGTGTCTGTTTAAACAACATTTATTTCAGTGAAAATCTTCATTAGCAGTTTGGCAAATTCACTCAGCTTCTCCCAGCTGCAGGACTGGATAGAAAATGAACTCTAATTGGACTTTGAGGTAGCAAATTTGACACTCTACAGAAAAAGAACTATCTGAAAACTTGCAGCTGGGGTTTAAGTTTGTTTTGGTTTGCTTAATTTTGATACTTCTTTCACAGCAGATGTCACAATCTTATGAAGCTTTGAAACACATGAAAAGGATTTATTCCAGACTCAACCAGCTTTTCAGCAGCTGTAGAAAAGTCAAACTGGATGGAAGAGGAGATACTCGTTTTAGTATTTCTCTATATAAATATAACTCAAGCATCCATGACAAGTATTAGGTTCCATTCACAGACTATTTATAAAAAGCAGACGGGAAATTAAACTAAACTGCCAGAAAGAAGGTGCATGCCTGCAGAACTCACAGCAGTGATTTAAGAGTGAGTTACAGCACCTGGTGACAGCAAGTGTGAATAACTGTCCTGTCTCACTCCTTTGTAATGCTATTCATTTTCACGCAACCTGAAAACAAAAAATAGAGAGATGGAAACAGTTCTCAAAAGCCTGGCTACATCAATGAATTGATGTAATTACTGTGTACCCAGGTGAAAGCGGCCTAGCAGTCTTGGAAGAGGAAACTTTAGAAAACCTAATGTTAGAGTCTAGGTTCCTCATGAGATGCTGCAAAAATAGCACCTAAATTAAAAAAAGGGTATGTGACTGCAGGACAACTTGCATTCACAGGAGATGAGCTAGATGCAAATATACATCTTGAACACAAACATGTAGAATTTATGCAATAACAGGAATTAAAAATTCTATTTATAGAAGTCTGAGATGCCATGGCTTTCTAGAACTGAAACACATTTTGTATATACACCTGATAATCCTTGCTGTCCTTTTCTATGCTTTTTCAAGTTGCATCAGACCCTCTTGAAATGGGAGTGATGACACCTGAGTGGAAGATTTAATATGTAGGTGTAGTCTAATTAGTAATTCCGTGACACAGTAATTTTTCCTGTTTTAGTTTTTGTGTTTGGATTTGTTGTTTTGTTTGTTTTTTCTGAAATTTAGCTCTGTGTTTGAATGTATTTAGGAGTATTCCCACATTGATGCTAAAATCTTTTACACAGAAGTAACTGATTTGGAGAACTACACCCAATATAAACTGTAATTTGGAGATCACTGCACTTTACCTGACCTACTCAGTCTAGTTTGGGCCTCCTCAGTAGAACATACTGACATGCTGTTGAGTGAGTTCAGCAATGGGCGACTAGATGACTAAGGCATTGAAGCACAAGACATATAAGGAAAGGCTGGGATAATCAGTTTTGTCCAGCCTTAAGAATAGAGGAAGAAAGGACATCTGGTTAGTGTCTACAGCTGTCTGATATGAGAATATTGAGAAGATGGAGACAGTTTCTTCTTGAAAGTTCATGGTGATATGACAACAGACTATGGATACAATTTCTAACAGAGAAAATTCCAGGCAATTGTTAGGAAAAACTTTGAAACTATTGGAATATGTTGCCAAGAGATGTTGTATAATTTCCATCCTTGGAGATATGTTCCAAACTTGACTGAATGTATGTCGTGGTTTAAGCTCAGCCATGCAGCTCGTTCACTCACTCCTCCCGCTTCCTCCCTCAGCTCCCGGAGGGATGGGGAGGAGAACTGAAAGAATGTGACTCCCATGGGTTGAGATAAGAGCGGTCCAGTAACTAAGTTATAACACAAATCACTGCTGCTACCACCAATAATAATAATGATAAGAGAAATAACAAGGGAAGAGAATACAACTGCTCACCACCGCCAACAGATTCCCAGCCCTACCAGAGCAGTGATCTAGCCCTTCCGGGTAACTGTCCCCAGTTTTACATCCTGGGCAGGACATCCTGCGGTATGGAATACCGCTTTGGCCAGTTTGGGTCAGGTGCCCTGTCTCTGCTTCCTCCCTGCTTCCCCTCCTCCCTGGCAGAGCGTGAGACTCACAAAGTCCTTGGTCAGAGTAAACATGACTTAGCAACAACTAAAGACATTGGTGTTATCACTGCTGTTCACAGGCTGAAAGTCAAAAGCACAGCACTTCACCAGCTACTAAGAAGGAGAAAAATGACTGCTACTGCTGAACCCAGGACAACGTAGCACTGAGAAAAGTCATGTAATTGGTCCTGAGTGGACTAAATGGCTCTCACATATCCGTTCCAACAAGAATTATTTTGAGTCAATGATTGAGGTAAGAATAATACTGTGTTTAGTTATTCTGCAATGCTAGGAGACTATTCACAACTTTGTCAATTCATTTGTGTGAAGGATTAATATCAATGGAATGGAGATAAGATCACCTTTATAACAACATCCAAAACTGAATTACCAATATATTCACTCTGCTAAAGGAAAAGTACAGAGAAGAGGTAAAGAGAAGGATAGTTTGCATCTAATTAGCTCGTTGCAGGTGTTGTTTGATATGTGAAAATGATTTATTTCTGTCGCAGCTTTTCTGAAATGAAATAACCTCTGCTGTAGGCAGTACACAACACACTCAGGAAAACTTGGTGCAGTGTTGTCCATAATATTTCTATTTTTTTTTTTTTTTTAATGCTGCCTAATATCTAACCTTCTTCAAATTGACAGTCGTTTTGCAGTGATGTCATATAGTCACTCAACAGTCCTCCTTTGTTCCTTTGTCTTTGGTCTTGGGAAATTTCAATGAGAGTTAAGTTATTCACATGTCCAATTGCAATTACTAATGTTTATTATATGGCAGTTATCTATCATCAGTGTAACCCATTACAATTTTGGCAGTATATCTTTCCTAGATCACTAAAGACTTTTGTATCAGCGTTGACTTCTTGCAGTGGTGTACTCATTCATGATTAAACCATAATTACGTTGTCACTCTAATGTAAGCCTGTACTGCTACTTAACGAACTGGATCCCACCTTCTTTCAGTGGCTCAGTCCCACCTGCTCATGTATGTCATAACAATGCTTGTGTAGTTGTGTAATGAGCCAAGTCAAGGAAGCTGAGGACAAATCAAGATGAAAACTAGCCATCAGTTTGCAGCCAGATTATTTGCATGAACTCAATCACTGCACAGGAACATGAAGTAGGTTTGGGGAGAAAAACTGGGACCACTTCTTGTCATATTAAAGCAATGACAGTTTAGTTCCATCAACCTAAACAGAGGCTGTCCTGCTAATATGTGTTAAAGCTCAGGATGTAAACAATGAAGATAACATACATTAGTAATTCCAGAACCCAGCATGACAGCTAGTCAGGAGAAAACTCTATTACTGCTGTAATTGTATTTCTTTCTTCAGACAGAAAAATAGCTGGAGTTATAATAGCCCTTAAGGAAAATGGTGGAGGCATTAACTTCTGATAAAGAATCTGACTTTTGTACATTGCTCACTTCCTTCTTTCCTCCTTTTTTCTGATGTTTGAAACTTCTCCATGTATTAAGCTTGATTGCACAATCAGCATTCTGACAAATTCCAGTTTCTCTCTCCATTCCCTTTCATCTTATTACTGTCCATAAATAGAGACAAGCCAGGAAGGGGAGATAAGTATATATCTATAATTGTAACAGTATAGAAACAACTCTTGAAACATATTAATCACTGACTAATCTTCCATACTAATTTATTCCACTTGTCTAGCAGCAGCTCTTTCCTTCTCTGATCTTTCCTATTCTGAGACCGAGACTTCATGATCATATTCCTGAGTAGCGGATGCAGCAAATTGCTATTATCATTTAGACTACAGCTTCCTGTTTCCCATTATATGACAACTGTCAACTTTCTGCATAATCAGGAAAATATATGTCCTCATTTGGGAAGGGAAAAAGAAGAGAACAGAGTATTTTTCCTAAATGTGGTAACAATGTCAAAATGAAACTGTTTGCATTGTTATTATATATTGCAAAGCACGAGAGAGAGAGGGAAGGATAAGTGCAGTAAGAGAGGAAAAGAGCAACAGCCTTGAACATTAGTGTTCTCACCTTCAACTGAGCTAAGAACACAGAAGACCAAATCCCTGGAACCCTAGACTCAGTCTTATTTCTGACAGCGGGTGTCTATGTTAAATAAAATTTGATGGGTTTAAACTAAGAAAATCAGGACTTGATTGTAAATGAAGAAATGGTTTGACACCAAAAAAACCCAAGAAGTACTATCTGACACTTCTCCTTAACCTATGAGATTAAGCTAATGAAGCAAACTTCTTAGGTAACTAGCTAGTGTCAGTAATAGATACAAGTCCCTAGCACAGCCAGCCCTTAGTTTCTGTTATCTTCCTCTTTCTGTATTTTGAAATCAGGGAAACATTTCTCCTCTATAGTTTCCACTTGGTAGCTTCAGGAACAAAAGAAAAGATTGCATGACCCACCATTCTCTACAATGGCCTATAAGTCAAATGGATTTGACCCTTCTCCACTGCTTTTTGGTCTGTTGTTCATTTATCTTGGTTGTCAGGGCTCTGTATTTCTTGGTGATGATGTGAAATGTGAAAATGCATCCTCTACTGTTGCTGCTTTTTATTTTTTAAAGGGTAAAAATAGTTTGAATCTAGACTCCTCCAGAAGAAAAAAAGGGAAAGGAATAAAATGACCCACTGACCTTTATCAACAGGATGTTTTTTTTTCCATTCTCTCCCTCCAAAAATCCCTAGAAAACATAGTGAAACAATAGTTTAAACCACCAAAAAGATAATGTGTTCTATCTGCTAGTAGTGTGCACTGGTTCAGTGTGTGTACACTAGGCTACTAAAATACTAAAAGAAAGTATACTACTGTACCATACATATTTCAGGAGTAAAATCTTGCCTTTCTGAATTGATTTTTTTACAATAAATTTCTTCCATGACATGTGTTCCCTCTTAAAAGTAGTTCATTGAACAATTTTAGCTCCACATCAGTAACTCAGAGTACTTTGTTTGTTTGTATCTTTTTCTGATGAGGAGAAACACGAAAAATTAGACATTATCATTTCTCATCATTTCCTTTCTAGAGGCACAAGTCTGACTTGTTACTTCTGAAAGAACAAACATTTTATCAAAACATTCACTGGAGTGTAATGTGTTAAATATATTTCCCTTCGTATTTTAAAAAAGGTTGGCGGATGCTGAAATTTCATCCACAAGAGTAACATGAATTTTTGACTTAGAAAAGAAAAATATCTTGGTAGTCAGCTGTACAAAGTTAATAGACCAAATTATAGCCTCATTTAAGCTATTATAAATCCATAGCCACTGCTAGTGAATTTAAATTTAGACTAAGCTTAATGACAGGAAAATTTGGGTAATACAGAAAGGGGAGATGCAGTTCACATGCTAATCAACAGAGCAGGGAGATTTTGATGACTGCTGGTTACATGAAGAAGATGATATCTATAAAAGGCTGTGGCCATGGCAGGACAGGTCATCAACACAAGATGTGTTATGTGCACACCTCCAACTATTGAAACTTCACCCCAGACTTATGAATTGGGAAGGAACTGTTCATGTGCTCTGGATGTGAAATGGGGAAATTTCTTACTCTCTTCTTCCTAAACTCCTATATTATAATATCTATGTTGATATTGCCTATTAGTCAGGATACAGAAAGTTGAGTGGCACTCTATTAGAATATAACATTTTAAAATAAGATTTCAACCTTTTTGCCCCAGCTTTATTTATATAACTTCCACCATTTTAACAATGGATAACAAACTGCTAATGAGTGCTTTGAGGTATCTTAAGATAGAGCCAAAAGAGGTGGATACTGTCACTGTGAAATACAGAGGTCAGCAGCCACAGCTCTGGAGATAAGTCTGGTTTTAGAACACTTACCTTGTCCTGAAATTTTGGCTGCCCTGCCAGATATTCAGTGTACATAAAACTGTATTACTATTAGCTGCTAGGAATATCTAATATAAATCTAAAACAAGAAGGAAATTTTTCAAAGATATGACATTTCATGATCTTGTCAATAATTTTTTAACAAACGTGTTTTAACGTTTCAATATTGTCTTTTAAACCAAACCTAATCAGGGAAATAATTGTGGGGTTTTGTTAGGGTTTTTTTTTAATTGTCCAGTTTTCTGTATTTATGCATGTTTGCAAAATGTAACAGTTTTTTTTTAAAGCTTGATTTTTCCCTTAAAAACAGCTTCTTGTTTAAAAATGTAAACTTGCTGAGAAAAGAAAGGGATCAATGTTAGCAGAGAGAGAGAACTCTATGGTCACATTTCTCACTAAGTTATCTTACACCCAAAGTATTGACTAACTTTCCACCTAGTCTTTACTACAACTTCTATACCATTAACAGCTGATATTAATTAGAAACTTATGTAGTTGTCTGAATGTATCTGTCTGTAGCATAAATGGGTTTCTGCACTACGCGTCTCGTGACAGAGTGCATCAAATGTATGTTTCTGAGTTCTGTCATTGCTGATTTTAACACCTTCACAGAAAACGGAAAGCATGAAAATAATCTGTGTAGTAGTTGTATCAGATATGTATATTCACATCCAAACTAAGGAATGCAAGAGACAGAACTAGCAATTCAAAAGTCTCATTTAAACTGTAAGGACATTGATACTCCCTCATGTGGATTTTATTAATTTTCTATAATGCTTTTTGTCAGTTCAACAGGCACAATACACAAACACATCAATCTTTTTTTCTGCTCCTTTCAATCAGGTGAGCTCACAAGCTCATTTTCAGATGGAGCAGGTGGGTGTACATACACTGTGTAAACAACACATTCTTGGCAAGGCTGTGTATTGCCATTATCTCTTCTAGACACCAGACAGAGAGGAAAACCAACTCCTGCTTCTCTTAGTGCCAGACACCTGTTCATTTTTCTTCCATTGCATCTGCTTCACCTTCTGCTGCTCTATCAATTGCTCTTGTGCTGAGGAATAAATCTCTTCAACGGGAACCATTCTGAAGTGTCAGCAATTTCTCTAGGTTTCTGATCAAATGTAGCCATTTGTAGCCAGGAAGGATCATCAGCTAAGGTGTCACCATAAGAAGATGCTGAGGGAGAAAAAGCTTGCTGACTTTCTAGAAGTAACACTGTTCATCATTTAGTAAAAAATCAGAACCCTAAGCCATGCCAATGACTGAGAGTACATTCCGCTAATCTCTAGAGCTAAAAAGCTGTAAAAAGAACAGCAGCTTTCATGGAATATTTAGAACTCCATGTAGATAAAAGCTGCTAATCGAACAGGAAGGAAAAGACCCACATGACAGCAAATGCAAACTAATCTATCTGCCTTGTCACTTGGTTGTTGATACAGGCAGCACATACACATTAATAGCAGCAAGTTCTGTGGTTTTGAATTGCTATATATTCCTTGTAGTAAAAAGTTCCATTTCTAATTTATTAATCCTGTGGCAGAATCCTGAATCTTATCTTAGTTAAGAAAATTAAAAAAAGTTCCCAGGTTTTGAGCAGATAGTGATGTCTTGTTGATGTTATGGTGATGTTGGGAAAAAGGAAGTTAATATTTCAATTTTGTTCTTTACAAACATACAATATAACATAATTATGCATTCACTTGACTTATTAAGGAAAGTGTCCCATCAATTTGACATTTATGTATGATCTTAAAGTGGTTGCTTAAATTATTTCAAAGAAATTGACTCAAACATGAGTTTACTTATGTTTACAAGAGCTCTACTTCAGGTTTCTACTTTCAGCTACACAACATAGAGATTATTTTATCAATCAATGGTTTTGTGATAATCAGTGTTAAGCAATTTCTACTTATATCTGATAGACAACTACTTCTTGATTTAAGTAAAAAGAACAAATAATTCCTTCCTATGAAACAAGGACTAACCATGTAATTTCTGAGATAGCTACTATTCACAAGATTTAAAAATGCCTGGTATGTCATTAGGGTACTTAAAAAAAGAGTAAAAGGTGGGGATAAAATTGTCTGTTCTCACTCAAACTATGCTTTATATTAGCCTGCAAGCAATCTATGAGTTAAGCAAAATGGCTTATCAAAAATGGTTGCATCTGTTTAACAAGGATATAAAAATTAAGTTTGTCTACTTGTTCCATTTTGCAACAGAATATAGTTTTATTTCCTTAAAAGCTGACATATTTTGATGTGCTTTAAACTATTTTAAAATACTTGTTAACAAATGATTGCGTCAGCTCTCTAGAGGAAAGAATTTTCATGCAGTTTGATAAAATGGAAATTTTATTATGTTTGTGTTTTTGCAATGCAATTAAATACTCTTTAAAAACTAGCTATTTTTAATTCTCTTTTCTTATGGATTCTTGTGGTTGTACAGTTGTTAGACTGCTAACTTTTTTTTAAAGGGCTGTTGTGTTGTGTTTTACATTTGAGAAAAAAAAAACCTTCCACTTATTTTTCTCATTTAAATTTAACTCAATAGGAATAAAAAGCAACACACACATTTACACAAACCCAACAAAAGCCCCAAACCCTGAAAAACAGTATCAGTAAAGCCCAAGAATCCTATATAGAGTAACTGGAATCATGCTATCCTGTGGCTTAAGAGTCCCAGATGCTATTGCGTCTGTAAGTGTTCACCTAGCTAGGAGAAGCCACTGCAGCTTCAAGACACTGGGCACCATATTCAAAGACACAAGATTCAGTGTTTTCTCCCCATACATCCCTTTGCTTTTCTCCTGTCTTTCCAAAGCACCTTTACAGCCAAGGTGGAAGGAGGAGGGCAAAGCTTACTGTTAGTTGTGAGGTACCATGTACAAGGCCTAGAGCAGGCAGGCAAAGAAGGGCAGGGAGCAGATACAATAAATAAACAGAAAATTAAAAGTACAGTAATACAGCAAAGAAAAAAGAAAAAGCCCAAATTCTTTTGTGCTTCATTTTTTCTCATTTGTAAAACAGTCTTTTTCCCCTTCTTATATGCATATACACAAGAGAAAAAAAAAAAAATCTGAAGGTAAAATCTATACTGCTTGTGAAGCATTAGCTGGATTATGAGTTATGAATGCAATAATAATTAAGATCATAAAGGTCTAGTGCTTGGCTACTACAATGTTCATGAAGTAAACAAGGCTTACAAGATGGCTATTAATAATGCATGAGGTTTTAAATAAATATTTTAAAGCAAGCAGTCTAAATTAAAGTTGTAGAGCAGCCTTAATTCCGCCATTTCTAGAATTGTGGATTTTTGAATTTTCAAACTTCATTGTGTTCCTTTAACATAAGCTGTAAAATATCTGGAAAATATTTCATTAACATTGTGTTATCTAAGTTTTAGAACCACAAGAAAGTGAAAAATCTTAATCAATATGGATAAATAAAACTTGGCTTTCATTACAGCAATTTTTATTTTCAGAGAAAGTTTAAAATTTGCAACAAAATAAAAATTACCCATAAAAATAAAAAAATCATCAAAGCAGAGATTTCATAGAGAGAGTCAATCTCAATTATATTCAAAATATGATTAACAAAAGCTGAGCAACTTAACCCATGTTAGTTCTGATTTAAGCCATAAAGTGAAGCAGTTGAATTATATTATTCTTTCTGTGATATGTGAAATAGATTTTCCCCAGCAAGTAACTTGTATCCAAACACTATTTCTAAATATATTGAAGTAGTGAAAGTCAATCTTTAAACATCTTTATCAGACAACTAAAGCTGATGTATGCGTTTATAGGTCTTGAAGGTAAAGCCATATTTCTACACTTTCTACTTCATAATTAGTTCATAATTATGAAGAGTATCATTACTAGAGCTGGTTGACATTATACAATAGTGACATAATTTTGTTCTCTGCTTTGACCAAAGAGAGACAAAAAGGTAAGTACCCTGTCACTGGAGGTAGCTTTTAGTGTGTGTTCCACTGGTATACAAAGCCGTCTCATTCGACGACCCAAATGACTGGGGACAATCCGAGAACAAATAGAGATAGCAGAAAACCAGCAAAGAAACAGAAGAAATTGAACATCAAATTGCATTTAAAGTTTTATTCTGCTGGACAAACCTGCATTGGTGGGCTACTTTAAATATATTCTGCTTTGTATTTTTAACTTATATTTCTCCATTGTAATGTAATGTTAATTTACATTCATTTTCTTTCCTTTTCATGGACTACAATAGAATAAATTGTGACTGTGAGGACTGAGCTACTCCAATTGTGTTTCTGTTAATAAAAATGCTCAAAATAAGCAGACTTTCAGAGCAAAATGCTTGGTGCTAAAGGTTCAGTGTCCATACTATACAAATTTTAGGGGATCCTTCTTTAGACTACCTCTAGGATGACCCTGTAAACTGAGTGCTAATTAGCAGTTGCAGTGTTTTCAGTATACTCTGAGAACTTCCCATTTCATTTCATCCAAAAAGAAATCGATTTCATGTGCTTAGAGAATGCATATGTATGTGGTACAAAGGACAATGAGCAGAGATGACCAGGACATTCATTTCAGAAGTACATTCATACTCTGAACTAAAGCACTAACATAGATGTAACCAGAAGCTATGCAAGCATATTTAGTATGGAACTAAGCCCAAGTAACAGCCTCTTCAATCAGGAAACTTTATTAGTGCAGGTTCTGGCTCAACACTATGTTAATCACTGCTACCGGGCTTCTGGCCAGCACAAAGTGCAGGCAGAGGTCATTTGCCTCTGCCTACAAAGTACCGTATACACATTGCCTAAATACGTATTTGTCCTTCGTATGGTACAATTATGTTTATTGCATTACTGAATGAAAATTTTGCTAGAGTTTAATGTTGCCTGGAGGATGACGATTCAATTTTACAGCAACTGTAGAAGGTTTAAATGTATTTGTTGTTCTGCATTAAAATTGAATTTGTTTAAACATCTGTTTTCAGTTTCAGAAGAGGAGATGAAAGATCCGAATGATACAGATTATTTGAGTGAGTTAAACCAGGAATGAGGATGTCAAAGGTACCTGTTCTCCTCTATGGTGACTTGGAGAAAACTCCAGGAACAAACTTGCCAACAAAGTTTTCCAGCTGACAAGCAGGTACTCTTTATTGCTGTGCCGGGAGGCATGGGGGATAGCTCCTCCTAACGTGTGTTTCCCTTATTGCTACACAAGCCATCCTGATATAGCCACTGGGCATACATACATATTCATGAGGCTACATATGGATTGCATAATTTTCCGAAAAGTTCCCTGCATGCATACAAAATTGTGGTGGTGGTTTCTGAGGGTTGTTTACTTCTTCCAACAATCTTCATCACTTCTTGCAGCCTTTGAAGCACACGCAGTAGATGCTTATACCAGTTTAATTGGTTCATTAGCACCAGAGACATAATAATCCTCCTATCTTCCTACTTATTAGTTAGTTTAACTGTAGCCCATCCTGGACACCTGCCATTCCCAGATACTCCTTATCCCTGTGTCCTGTTCTTCTAGACCGTTTTTCTTAAAACTATGTCAACTGTAACGATTTATCTTGTACAAGAATTCTCAGTGTGTTCTCTACCTGTACCATGTATCATGCACCTCAGTAATTTTCCATTGCTACTGTTACAAAGCCATCAAACTTAACATTACTTAAAACTAATTTTAAAGGTTTATATATGCCATCTTGTGATTTTGTGCCCCCTTGTCTCAATGGAAATCTGCTTTGCTGATTAGGAAAGGACATTTCTTGAACGTGACCCTTGTATACTTTGACCCCATATGCTAAACAGACACCAGTCGTCAGGATTTGGTATTTCCCTCCACACCCCAATATTTTATTAAAAAGTTCTTGGAATGCTAAATAGCTGTGCAAATCATAGCTGATTTAATGAAATTAATTGGTTTAAACTGTCCCAATCACTTTTAAAAGAAGCTGCCTATATTAAAATAGGCAACCTACTATTTTAAGGCACTGCCCAAAACTTATTTCCAAAGAGCTGAGTAGAGCACTGCTCTATCTTCATTAAGACAGAACATATGTTGGCAGCCAATTTTTTGTAGCTCCCTTGAGTGGTTCTGTAAGTCAGTTTTCACTGATAATTACTTTAATAAAATCTATTTTAACAGAAAGGGCTTTATTTCATGTGTGGGCTACATTTTTCTGTGTTCTGCCTTATGCACGCAACAATCTGTACAGGCATTCTCTATACTAATGGGACTGCCCTCCTGGTTAAACAGATGCTTAAATGCTTTAATGCTTAAATTAGGTCAAGGTCCAAAGTCTAGGTATGCAGGTAAAAGACTTTAAACATATTTAAATTCTATATGAGAGCAAAAGAAGGAATGATTACGTGAATTTTCAGAAAATTACCATGGTCATGCCCATCGGTGTGCATGGACTAAACATGTACCTATAGACAGAATCTATAATTGAACCCTGATGTAACTTCTCACTCCTGTGAGAAGGTGAATCTGTGTTTAAACAGATTCACCATCTGTTTATAGACCAACCCTGTAGCTAAAAAAAATTTAAATGAACTCTTGACTGAGCTTCTGATATGCCAGTAACACAAGGATCAACTGTCCACACATATGTTGTTCACCTCTGTTGCATGCTGAGATACAATGTGAGAAGACAAAGGATTTTAAGTATCTGTGACTGTTGAACTTGATGAATACATAAACTTTTAATCTTTCTGTCTGTAATATCTCAAAAAAGAGCTGTAGACACAGACATAAAAGAACCATTATTAAATCTAATATCCAAACATGAGTATAATTTTTGTTTAGGAGACACAAGGGAGTCTTAACAGCAAGATGAAATCTGTCAGCTGCCACCTTTTCTAGTGGAATGGTCAAAGCTTTCTTTTTGCCCCATCATGACCTGTGAAAGAGAAAACAGCCTTCCCATCATAGCTTGCAGTTAGTAGGTGGAGGAAAATAGTTTCAGTCCTCTGCCTAAACTTTTGACATCACAGGATGCAACAGGGAAACTGGGTGAAGCCGAATGTTCCTAAGGCAGCGTACAGAAGGAAAAGGAGAGATATATCACAAGACCCTTGCTGAAGTTGGACCTTCAGGCCCTAATGACTGTCCTTGTAGAGAGCCTGAGATAAAGAAGTGATCATAGGGGGATGAATCTTCCTGGGACGAGGAATTAAGATTGCTGCTAAGATGCTGGAACATGTATTCTCTTTTATTGTGATTCACCATACTCTGGGACCTTTATTGCCTTTTGGTGAGATAATCATAAAGAAACACCCAATGCATCCTCTCTAATCTCCTGTCAATTGCCTGGGGCAGGAACACACCATGATTTACAATCCACAAAGCACATGGACAGATTAAAGACCTTGATGGAGGGGAATCTTCCTTCCTGACACAAATGAAACAGTATTTTACAATTCTTTTTCCTCCAAAGGTGTTTTAAAGCCACATACACTTAAGACAAACAGCTTTGTTCCTGAAGAAAGCCTTTAGATAATTGCTAAAGCTTTATTTTCATAGTTAAAAAGTATAAATAGCTCATTTATGTTATCGCTTACTTCCCCCTGTCCCATTGTTCACAGATCGATGCCTTTCCCCTCTTTCTCCTCTCTTCTCTTGTGATTTACTCTCTCCTAGCCAAATATGGCTAAATAAACCCTTCCATGCCAAGGTACCCCTTTGGTGAACATATTGTTGGCCTGTAATCTGTTCAAAAGTGGTGAATAGCTGAGGCCCTTTCAAGCAAGCTGCATGAAAATCTCCACTAATGAGCCTATGCCATTAGTAACAAAGAGCCCTAAGGGAGCCATTGTAGTGACTGAACGTATATTATGGATCTCTCTCTGTAATTTAATTCTGGAACTGGGAATCTTAGGTAGCATATGAAGAGCTGAAGAACTGCCCCACCACCCCCGCCTCTCTTGCTCACACTCACACACAGAAGGAAATCAATGGGAGAAATGTCCTTGCAATACTGAATACATATGCACATTGGCATTTATGAAAACTCATGCTCCCTGTGGGGATGAAGAACGTGGCTTAGAGGAAATTAGAACAGCCTGACATTGGTGCAGTCCCCCACTCTGCAATACAGGTCATGATTGACAGGGTCCTTGTAAATAGAGAAGTCAAGAAGGAGGAGGCTGTTAAAATTACATATAGGATGATTGAAATGACATTTAAAATGCCAATTTAAGCAAGAATGCATTTTCTGAATTATGCACTTCATAATGTGCCTTTGCATTTTTGCTGCATTTCCAAGACATTCATTATAAGCTTCATCCAGTGGCTCATTTAAGAAAATCTGCAAAAAGTGGAGTATTTAATATATATAATGGATTTGCATACATAAGAACAGCCTCTCTACAAAGCACTGGAATGCACAACAAATTTACATTAATATTGGATTAAATCTCTTCAGAATGCTTTTATATGTAAATATAGCTGCCATATAAAGCCAAGTGCACAATTGTAAAACAAAAGAGAAAATGTTATTCCATATACTTATAAAACTAATCTGCATATCTTCTCAATGTTGAAAATGCAGGCTTCCTAAACTATAAAATGATAGCAGAAGCAAATAAAAACTATAAGAAAAAATGAGATTAATTCCAGAAAAGATGTCAGATATTCTTTGTGAGAAAGTTAATCTCTCCTGGACTGGCAACATTTTTTGTGTGTGGTAATTACAATCAGTGCTAATAAAAGCAATTTTCATTTCTGGTAGAGATCAGTTACCTCATTCATACAAAACAAAAAGAATCCTGCATCCACATTTGCATAGAAGTCCATGAATCAGAAAGAAATTTGCAGGGCATATTTTACAGCTTTCACAACAGTTATGCTTCAAAAGGTGATTTTTCAACCCACTGTGCAGGGATTTAGAATTCTAGTGTACCTATCTCACAGTATAGGTTTCTTTTCATTGTTCTACTGGACAAGCTTAGGTGATGCAAATAAGAACTATAGAACATGGAAGCTACCAATTTCATTTGAAATACATATTAGTAGGATTATTTATTTTTAAAGAATCGCACTGAATACCTCTTGATACAGTAGCTGCTGGAAAAGTTTTTCTTTTCAAACTAAATTTTTCATGCTGGAAGCATACAGCAAAGGAAGTTGTGATGCTCAACACAATGAGACTTAAAGGAGTCACAGTAAAACTTACTTAGCTTGTGTCTTTCCCCCTGCAAAATTCATGTACCCTTTAGTTGTGTGGATGATGTGATCAGATTTAGGTGCTTTTTGATAATAAAGTTGTTTGAAGGAAAGAAAATGTAAGCTCTGATTGCAAAATTTTAATGTTGCCCAAAAAACAGTTCTCAGAGCTACCACATAGCTGGCTGAGCTTCACAGCATTTGGTCTGTTCCCTCAGTCCCTGTGATGTAATTTGGACGGTAAGATCCTCGAGACTTTCTTTCCTGACCTTCTCTCTGTTATTCTTGATGTATCTGGCATATTCTGCTGCACAGCTGCTTCTGCTCTGATTCCCCATAGCAGGCTGACACTTGCACAGTGTACAGAAAACAGAGGAAAGGCACTGAAATGCGATGGGCCTGACAGCTTCAGAAGAAACAGCCAAAGAGCATGATTGGAGAGGTTCTTGCTATCTATATCAGGCAAGTATTTTGGAAGCAAAGGCAAGGGGCAGACAGAAGCTGTCAGCTTATACACACAGACATTTGAGATTAGTAACTCATTTGCTTGCTGTTTTTAGTTTAAAAGCTCTCCATGTCAAGTTTTGACAGTACTTTTGAAAGTATTTCACAAACCACTTCTGTATTTCAGCCTTTTCATCCTTCTTCCTAAAGTGAATAGGAATATCTGATCCTTATAAAGTAAACAAAGACACTGAATAAAGCAATTCACTTAAGATATGCAAAGAGAAACCTCCCACTAAGACAAGGTTAGTAAAACTCTCTTGTTGGTTGGAAGGATTTTTCACTTTAATATGTGTCTTTTGGATCAAGGCTGCTGACTGGTATTTAGTCTAATCACTGACAACAGGTATAACATCAACTGGGCATGTTATCTACTACCTGGAAAAAAATATTTTTACTTGTAAATATTCCAAGATTTATTAATTCAATCCTATTTCATTATAAACATATATCATTAATGTCTTAACTACAGAACAACTAACTTATTGCAACATTTAGAATAATATATTAATAATAAATAGAAAACTGCTTTTACTGGATTTTATTATCCTTTCTTTGGTTGTACTGTACACTTCTTCCTAAGAATTTCTACAGGCTACCTTATCGATTAGTTTTTTTAATATTAACTTTGTGACCAGAGGCCCAGATTAAGGTAAGTGCTTTCTCGTGATCTTGTGATAGATACACCATGAACACATACTAATATGTAATTCTCTTCTCATAGAGAATGGTGTATAGACATAAGTAAGTAAGGGAGAAGAGAGTAATAATCAATTACACAGATATTATGTGCATTTTTTTCAGATAATTGTGTTTTTCAGATCAGAAAGTAAATATCAAACCTCTGCTCTTCTAGACAGTATTTATCATCTTTTTTCTTTTTTTTTTTCATGGCTGTTTTTTCAGGGATAGATCATCACCTCTCAGAATAATAACAGAACTTTTGCTTTATTTCTAATGACATTTATCCAGTTACAACCTTCTAAGAAAAAATCAGTTCTGAGCAAAACAGCATTTGGTACACCGAGTTCGTCCTACAAAAAGCAAACTGGGAAGTGTAGACATGTTGTAAGCCAAGAATTAATGTCTTTTGTTTTTCCAATTGTTTGGGAGCAGAAGTCTAATTTTTACATTTTGTTGCAGGCAAATGGCGAAAGTTCTATGAAACTTAGATCCTGCACTTTCCGTTAGCATTTATCCATGGAAAGAAAATCTGGGACAGTATATGTATTAACCAACTCAGAATTTCTCTGAGGCATGGAATAATCAGTAAAGGGTGCTAAATTAGGAGAAAGATCTGGAAGTAGTAGTAGTTCTGAAAAACAGCACTGCAGCTGAAGTGCCACATATAACAAGAATGCTTATACAAAAGCACAGTAGTAGAAAAAGGAATACATGTAAAAATTTGGGCAGAATTGAAATCAGGGGAGTGAAAAGAATTTCCATAGAAATTGATCTAACAGATCTAATTGATCTCTGGGCATTAAATTGAGAAAGTTGTGCAACTCTCTGTACTTAGCAAAACACCAAGAAACAAGAGTCACCTCAAATCAAGGAAGCTTACATTAGCTTCTTATATCATGAATCATAGAACTACAGAATCACAGGATGCTTTGGGTTGGAAGTGACCTTAAGGATCATCTAGCTCCAACCCCCATGCCACAGGCAGGGACATCTTCCAATCTTGCTCAAAGCTTCATTCAACCCAGCCTTGAACACTTCCAGCAATGGGGCATCCACATCTTCTCTGGGCAGCCTGTTCTAGTGTCTCACCACAGTCATAGTGAATTTTTCCCAATATCTAATCTAAATCTATTCTCTTTCAGCTTAAAACTAGAAGACCTAAAAAGACATGAAAGTTGCATAAAATCACTTTTGTACTCAGCCATGATTTTTGGGTATTTCCCACTTCAGTACAGTAGTGGGAATTACACTGCAAATGTCATAATTGGGCGATAAAACACTTCAAGTTATGCCACCTCATCACATCACTTTGCTTGTGTTCTTCTGAAGAAAGACTTCTCTCTGTGCTCATTCTTCACCACACTAAGAAATAAGATAACCCAAAACATCCTAAACCATGTTCCTTTTAGATCATTAAACAAATGCATCAGCTCTTGAATAAATACTATAACTCAATTTGCGTTTGAAATGTTTGGGCAAAACCTGTGAAAGCTCTATCTATTCTATCTCACTGCTAGTTAAGATAGTAATTATATATTTGGCCAAGGCCTACAAATTTGCTTGGTATGCTTTTTAGTCACATTTTAGAAACTGAGTATACCATCGATTTTCTTGCCTTCTGCTTTCCTCTTATGTGGCTGGTTTCTGAAAACTTTTGGACAGCCTGCTGAATTCTTTTTCCTGCATTCTTTCCCTTATGCATCTTGTGGCGTATCTTTTCTCAATACAACTCTGGATTTTACAGTAGGAGAGAGAAATGTTCAATTTCCTGTGTATTGTCTGTAATATGTTAACCCATTTTTAATTCTGTTGTAGACAAATATCATTTATAAGAACATAGAAATAACCATATTGATTCAGACTAAAAGCTAGCCTTCTATATCCTACATCTGACAGTGGCCAATTGCAAAGGAACACCATGAGAAGAGCAAAGTGAACAAATGATCTCCTCAGCTTCCAGAAATCAATGTTTCTGGGAATTTCTGAGGAAAGATACTATCTGTATTATAGCTCATTATTTTTTACCTACTACTTTCTGTAACCATTCTTTTAGTCCAAGCAGATTTTCTCAATGTGTTTCCCAATTTAACTAATTTTGTTTAAATCTACTAAGGATTCCACCTGATGCCCTTTATTTCTTAAATTGTTCCACTTCTTGACCTTCTTCATGCTTTTCCCTATATTACAACCTGTTTCATATTCCCCTCAGCTGCCTGTTGTTCAAACTAAAGATGATAGGTCAGTTAACCTCTTCTCTGAGGGAAGGAGATTAAATGAATCCCATCACTTGATTACATTTGTTGTCTTTCACCTTTTGCAATTCTAATCCTTTTTTTGAATAGGGGGAACTGTATTTCCATTGTGTTGAGGATGTTTGAATGCTTATGCTACAGTTATGTTTTCAATTTTGTTCTCTAATTTTTCCCTATTAATTCATAATGTATTCTACCTTTTTTTTTTCTTCTTTTTTTTTTTTTAATTCCTGATGAAAACTGAGAAGAATAAAATATATCTGTTTGGTGTGTGAATACATAACTGGGAACAGTGCACTGTGTAGACAGAAATGGATTATTTTCCATGTGCACTCTTTATCACAAATTTACGTTGTTTTTAAGAACAATTTTATTGCTTGATATATTTTTCATTCGAAGCTGTGAGAAGTTAAACCTTCTGTTCATGTTTGAACTTATTGAAAGGCCAGATGGAAGTAAGAAAATATTCATTACTTGTTCAGGGTTCTTGAATTAAGATCTAAAGTAGCAGTCATTAAATATATCTAGACTGACAGAAAATATGAAGTGAAAGATCCCTTTAAATCTGCACCAGATCCTGAGTACATTCATCTGAATATCTCAAGTAAGGTCCATACTCAGAGTTAGTCAACACAGGATCAAACCTTTTTCTTATACCCTAAAATTAGCAGTCCCACCACCAGTATTTCCTGCCTATTTTGTGATTTTTATATAAGTTCTAGTCAGATATATAGTCTATGACAGCAGCAGATACTCAACGCCCTTGAAAGCCCAGGCCATAATACATGCCTGTTTTCTAAAAGCTGCCAGCATTACTGTTAATGACTTTTCCCCCACACTTTTTCTTGAGCTTTTCTGTGCCTCTTAGACATAGACCTAAACAGCTCAAGTTTGACATTCATTTGCAGACTTCATGGGAAGTCTATCCCATTTTGTGCCCAGTGTTTGACTGAGAAATTTAGCTGAAAGAAATAAAACACAGAACTTATTATTTCCCCATTTTTCCCTGTCTGAAACTATAAGTACTAGAAATATAAAATAAAAAAATAGAGACCCTATTCTTAAAAAATATGCCATATAACTGTGTTTTCAAAGGCCATATAAAGTCTGGATAAACTTTTTGAAAAATGTTACAATTTTTGATACTGAAAAATTTTAATGGATTATTAGATATACAAAAATGCATTTAGAAATAAAAGCAAATAACAAAATAACTTTATTATATTACATGCACACTTTCAAAAGGCTAAGCTGTTGTTAAAGCCACAGATTACTGACCTGAGGGAGGATGTTGAAAGGTTGAGAGCCATTAGAGAGTGTGAAAGTGAAATAGATTGGTGGAGCCACACCCTAAGGCAAGGGCAGAGGGAAGTGGTTCAACAAGTTATGGATCCCCTTCCCTCCTACCATCAGACAGAAGGAGAGAGCTTAATGGACAAGGATGGATGGAGGGAGGTTCCTCCTCGGAGAGGTAAGCGAAAACCCTCACAATCCCTTCCTCCCTCCCAGTTGCCCTTGAATAACAGGTACGAGGTCTTGGAAATTCAGGGCCAGGTGAATGGAGATGGAGAGGCAAATCTATCTAGTGAGTCACCCAGGGCTTGTCACTCACCCCCGTGCCTCAGAACTTCCCCAACCAAGAAGAAAAGAAGAGTAATTGTGGTGGGTGACTCCCTTCTGAGGGGAACAGAAGGACCCATTTGTCGACCGGATGCACCCCACAGGGAGGTCTGCTGCCTGCCTGGGGCTCGGATTAGAGATGTTAAAAAGAAGCTCTCTGAACTGGTGCAGCCGTCTGACTACTACCCACTGCTGGTTTTTCAGGTTGGCAGTGACGAAATTATTACGAAGAACGTAAGGGCAATGAAGAGAGACTTCAGGGCCCTGGGACGGCTGGTTAAAGGGTCTGGAGCGCAAGTGGTGTTTGCCTCCATACCTGTTGCAAGCAAGGGTGAAGGGATATATAAGAAGACTCTGCAGGTTAATGTATGGCTACGTGACTGGTGCCAAAGGCAGGGGTTTGGGTTTTTCAGTCACAGGCTGCTGTATGTGACACCTGGTTTGCTGGTGACAGGCGGGATACACCAGTCCCAGAGAAGAAAAAGGGTTTTGGGGCAGGAGTTAGCAGGGCTTATTGACAGGGCTTTAAACTAGTTATGAAGGGGGGAGGGGATTTAACTGGGCCTGTTGGGGACAAGCCCAAGAGGAACATGCTAGGGATTGAAGGATGGCGGGCTAAGGAGGACTATCAATCTCTTGTTTCACTTGTGGGAAAGGATAGCTTTTTAGACCCTGCCCCGCAGGGGAAAAAGGGTACTAGGACTGGCTCCCTGAAATGCCTGTACACCAATGCACGCAGCATGGGGAATAAACAGGAGGAGTTAGAAGTCTGTGTGCAGGCTAAAGGTTATGATCTAGTGGCAATTACAGAGACATGGTGGGACAGTTCACATGACTGGAATGTGGTCATGGATGGCTATGTCCTTTTTAGGAAAGATAGGTCAGCGAAGCGAGGTGGTGGAGTTGCTCTTTACGTGAGAGAGCAACTAGAATGTATTGAGTTCTGTGCGGGGTCGGATGAGGAGCAAGTGGAATGTCTGTGGGTACGAATCAAGGGGCAGACTGGCACGGGTGATACAGTTGTGGGGGTCTATTACAGACCTCCTGATCAGGACGAAGGAGTTGATGAGGCTTTCTACAGGCAACTGGAAGTAGCCTCGCGACTACATGCCTTAGTCGTCGTGGGGGACTTTAACTACCCCGATATTTGCTGGAAGACTCACACAGCCAGTCATTCACAGTCTAGGAGGTTCCTCGAGTGCACTGATGATAATTTCTTAATGCAAATGGTGGACGTACCAACTAGGAGAGCAGCACTGCTAGATTTAGTACTCGCCAACAAGGAGGGTTTGGTCGAAGTGGTGACGGTCAATGGCAGCCTTGGCTGCAGTGACCATGAGATGGTGGAGTTTAGGATCCTGTGTGGGAGGAATAGAATACCTAGCAAAGCCACAGTTCTGGATTTCCGAAGGGCCAACTTTGGCCTCTTCAGTCAACTGCTAAGGGAAGTCTCATGGGAAAGTGTACTAGGCGGTAAAGGGGCTCAAGATAGTTGGTTAGCATTCAAGGACCGCTTCTTCCAAGCTCAGGATCGGAGCGTCCCAATGAGTAGGAAATCAAGTAAGGGATCTAGGAGACCGGCGTGGTTAAACAAGGAGCTGCTGGGCAAACTCAAGTGGAAAAGGAGAATCTATGGATTATGGAAGGAGGGGCTGGCCGCTTGGGAGGAATATAGGACAGTTGT
Source organism: Lathamus discolor (assembly GCF_037157495.1). NCBI lineage: Eukaryota > Metazoa > Chordata > Aves > Psittaciformes > Psittacidae > Lathamus > Lathamus discolor. The sequence goes on from NC_088885.1 coordinate 26,598,611, forward strand.
TAGAGGATGTAGGGAGGCAATAAGGACAGCTAAGGCCTCCTTGGAACTCAATCTTGCTAGTCGGGTTAAAGACAATAGAAAGGGCTTCTTCAAATACATAGCAAATAAAACTAACACAAGAGGCAATATAGGCCCACTGCTGAACGAAGTGGGTGCCCTGGAGACAGAGGATATAAAGAAGGCAGAGGTGCTGAATGCCTTCTTTGCCTCTGTCTTTACTCCTGCAGACTCTCCCCGAGGGCCCCGGATTTCTATAGCCCCAGAAGGAGTCAGGACAAAGGAGAAGTTTGCTTTGGTAGATGAAGATTGGGTTAGGGATCAGCTATGCAATCTGGACATCTGTAAATCAATGGGTCCGGATGGAATGCACCCACGGGTGCTGAGGGAGCTGGCGGAGGTCATTGCTAGGCCACTTTCCATCATCTTTGGTAAGTCGTGGGAAACGGGCGAGGTGCCTGAGGATTGGCGCATGGCAAAGGTCACACCAATCTATAAGAAGGGCAAGAAGGAGGACCCGGGTAATTATAGACCTGTCAGCCTTACCTCCATCCCTGGAAAGGTGATGGAACAACTTATTCTTGACTCCATCACTAGGCATATCAAGGATGAGGGGGTCATTAAGAACAGCCAACATGGTTTTATGAGGGGGAAGTCATGTATGACCAACCTTATAGCCTTCTATGAGCAAGTGACTAGGTGGAGGGATGATGGTAGAGCGGTAGATGTAGTTTTTCTTGATTTCAGTAAGGCATTTGATACTGTCTCCCACAGCATCCTCATAGATAAGCTAAAGAAGTGTGGGCTTGACAATCAAGTAGTGGGGTGGATCGAGAACTGGTTGAAAGGAAGAAGGCAGAGAGTTGTGGTCAATGGCGCAGAATCTAGCTGGAGGTCTGTGACTAGTGGAGTTCCTCAGGGGTCGGTTCTGGGACCAGTGCTGTTTAATATTTTCATCAATGACCTGGATGAGGGAACTGAGTGCACCATCAGCAAGTTTGCTGATGATACAAAACTGGGAGGAGTGGCTGACACACCAGAAGGCTGTGCTGCCATTCAGCGAGACGTGGACAGGCTGGAGAGTTGGGCGGGGAGAAACTTGATGAAATTTAACAAGGGCAAGTGTAGAGTCTTGCATCTGGGGAAGAACAACCCCATGTACCAGTACAGGTTGGGGGTTGACCTGCTGGAAAGTAGCGAAGGGGAAAGGGACCTGGGGGTCCTGGTGGATAGGAGGATGACCATGAGCCAGCAATGTGCTCTTGCGGCCAAGAAGGCAAATGGCATCTTAGGGTGCATTAGAAAGGGAGTGGTTAGTAGGTCAAGAGAGGTTCTCCTCCCCCTCTACTCAGCCTTGGTGAGGCCGCATCTGGAATATTGCGTCCAGTTCTGGGCCCCTCTGTTCAAGAAGGACAGGGAATTGCTTGAAGGAGTCCAGCGCAGAGCCACAAAGATGATTAAGGGAGTGGAACATCTCCCTCATGAGGAGAGGCTGAGGGAGCTGGGTCTCTTTAGCTTGGAGAAGAGGAGACTGAGGGGTGACCTCATCAATGTTTACAAATATGTAAAGGGTAGGTGTCAGGATGATGGAGCTAGGCTTTTTTCAGTGATATCCAGTGATAGGACAAGGGGCAATGGGTGTAAACTGGAGCATAGGAAGTTCCACGTTAACATCAGGAAGAACTTCTTTACTGTAAGAGTGACAGAGCACTGGAACAGGTTGCCCAGGGGGGTTGTGGAGTCTCCTACACTGGAGATATTCAAGGCCCGCCTGGACAAGTTCCTGTGTGATGTACTGTAGGTTACCCTGCTCTTGCAGGGGGGTTGGACTAGATGATCTTTTGAGGTCCCTTCCAACCCTTGGGATTCTGTGATTCTGTGATTAGTAAATGGATTTATATCGACCCAGAAGATCACAGAAAGATATTCTGTCTTCGCAGTTTCATGCATACAGAAATGTAGTAATGTGCAACATGGTGTCCTCCAGAGACATAAGAAAATGAATTCCAAATTTTTCAGGGATATATCTCATTTTAGACCACTCCAGGCCCTACTTCCAAATAGTCTCTTTGGTTTATACTATCTTGTGCTGTTCATCTTTGTTTTAAAGGCTGTCTGTGAAATAAGCTATTAGAACCCATATAAAAACTACTGAAATAATTGGAACTGTAAATGTCTTGGAATCAGACACATATTTTCTAGTTAAAAACCCAAATATTTGATCATGACCACAGGAAGTGAAGCTGATAATGACTCAAGTCATCCTGAAGAACTCCAGTTCTGCAAGTCCAATTTGACATGTTGGTAAATAGGACTCCCACAGTAAATACAACAGGTGATAAAAAAAATTGTAGTATTTGCAAAGTTAAACCAAGTATACAGTATATTTTTATATACGTAACTAGTAGCTACCGAACTACTGCCAGAAATGGCTGCAATCCATCAATACTGAAAAAGTTACTGTATTGAGGAACATATGATTTGCACTCCTTTTTTAAAGTTAAATTCTGATTCTTTTTGCTAACTTCACTGCCATAGTTTGATTCCAAATAAAGAAAAAACTTTCTTTTTTCAAATAAGAAAAACCTTTCTTTCCAAGCAATTTGTTCCTTGAGGTCATACTTCCACACTGCCAGGTCTTTTCATAGGTTTCTGAATCTCAGAAGAGTTTCTTAATTCGCAGCTAATCTTGCCTACATGTCTCTCAGGTGTTGTAGTCATATCTATCTTCCTTTTAACTGAAGCAGTGTAAACAGGAACTGTCACACCCACCAATAAATCTAGCCATAATTATGTTAAGAAACCTGGAACATAGCTTCTTGCCTAGGAATATTCTTTGTCATTTCATTTTCATTTTTTATTCTCCCCTCTCCTCTTTCTGCTAACTTCTCTCCCTTTGGAAAAATTACTGACAAGAATCTCCAAAAACATTATGAAGATGAGCAACATGTCATTTCTCCCTCAAAACCCACAGATCTCTCAAAAGGTTTGCAATGAAGTTTAAACCTACTTATGCCTGTGATTAGAAATTAGAGATTAATAAGGATTGGCATGAACATTTCACAAAGAATCTGTAATTATAGCTGCACAAATGAACACGGGAAAAATACAAAGGAACTATGATGCCACTCAGATGTCTCCTTTTTTATAAAATTAATGAAATGTTTCCAATTTCATTTTCTGGGGCTGATCAAGAAAGTATTCTGCTGGAAAGAAACTAAATGATGGCAAATATGCAAGATTTCTAATACAATATTTGCATTTTGACAGTCACACATTCTCCATTCTGATTGTGTTCATTTTTTTTTCTTTTTATATAGTTTCAGTCAAAAGAAGATGTTATTAAACATGAAAAGGCCAAAATGTATGAATAATAGCTACTTCATCAATGCACTTCATTAAGTGAACAGAAGCAACCTTAATAAATCTGTGATACAGAGAGAACGACACTGTATATATATATGAAATAACTACTTTTTTATTTTTTGCTATATCTTCATATTCAGGGTCCTTCACAAGACTTCCATCAGACTTTAATTCAGCTACAGTTGTTTGACCTCATACATTTACCACACAGTATCCAGGCAGTAGTCTTCAATGTGAACATAAATAACCCTTTACATCCCTAACCCCTATCAGTCCATTGACTGCAAGGGTAGGATGCCAGTGAGTATTAGCAATGATAAATAGCATTTTGCACACACTGATTTCAAAGTGAATAACAAAAGAATATGGAAGGAGAAATTAGGAAAAGCTACTTACTCACTTTATTTGCTCTAAGCCTCACTGTGTCTAAGCAGGTAAATATGGTTACAGCATAAGAAGTGCTCTTATGATCAGGCTCAAGTTCTCAGTTTGAGTGACTACAGCTCACTATATCCATGCCATCCTTTGGAGGAGAAATCAATGTAAACCACTGAGCGCTGTTCCTGGGTTTTCTGACCTGGAGAGACAGATAGCTTGCATCAGTTTAGACCCAACATGACAGCTAATGTGTAGATTTTCCTGAAGAGTGATCTCAGTGCAATCAACTGAAGACTGCCAATATAGCCTCATGTTAAAAGCCAATCTAAGCCTGTTTCAGACAAAAAAGAATACCAAAATCAGACCCCCAAAAAACCAAAACCCACAACAAAAACAAAACCCACAAAACCCCAAAACCTAATAGTCCTGGAAATAATCTCTTTCACACACTGGAAGCTTTCACATTTATATGATTTCTTTAAATCACAAACCAGAGGATACTCTGTTACTCCAAATATACTGTTACAGAAAGAATACAGAGACCTCATCTAAAACATAGATTCAAACAAAATTAATGAAATTGATCAAGATTGTTTATAGTTTTGTATATATGGCAACAACTCCTATAGAAACTGTAAACATAAATTATATATTTAATGAAAGATCTCTTTTCCTTTAGAAAACTATTGTTTAGAAAAGTAAAAATAGATACACTTGATCAATACTTGAGAGCATGTCTGCCTGATGTTCTATATTACGAGGAATGAGAATTTCATCACTGATGGCAGCATGTATTCAAACAGGTTCACACAGAAGACAGAAAATTACATGCACTTTAAGAAGCCTCAGCATTACATCTATAGTAATTTATGTGGCATTATCTTTATTTTTACCAATTAAATGAAAATAACTATCATTTGCAATAAACTGATGTCCTGGGTTCAGCAGTAGCAGTCATTTTTCTCCTTCTTAGTAGCTGGTGCAGCACTGTGTTTTGACTTTCGGCCTGGGAACAGAGCTGATAACACAAATGTTTTAGTCTGACCAAGGACTTTCTGAGCCTCATGCTCTGCCAGGGACGAGGGAAAGCCGGGAGGAAGCAGAGACAGGACGCCTGACCCAAACTAGCCAAAGAGGTATTCCATACCATAGCACATCATACCCAGGATGTAACTGAGAGTTACCCAGAAGGGCTAGGGACTGCAGGGTTGGACGAGGTATCGGTCAGCACTCGGTTGGGTGGGGCGAGTTATTGGTCCGCTGGTGCTGAGGTGTTGTATTCTCTTCCCTTGTTATTTCCTTTATCATTATTATCATTGGTGGTAGCAGTAGTGATTTGTGTTATACCTTAGTTACTGAACTGTGCTTATCTCAACCCGTGGGAGTTAGATTCTTTTTGAATCTCTTCTCTGTCCCTCCGGGATTAGGGGGAGGGCAAGAAGGGAGAGAGTGAGTGAACGAGCTGCATGGCTGGGATTAAACCATGACAGTTCTTTTTTGGCACCCAATGTGGGTCACGAACGGTTGAGATAATGACAGAGATGATCGGATTAATAGTCACTTGTCACAATGCTGATTTATTGGCTCTCAAAGCTGTTTCTCTTGATCTCACAGTTTCAGAATGCGGTACATTACTTAGAGCCGGTATTTGCTGTGTTAGTGTTTATCAAGTGTGGGGCTTGGGCTAAGGTTCTGGTTTCACTGTACTTTACGGCAATGACTTTTAATACCGGCGGGCTCCAGCAGCAGGGTGGGATGGCCGTGGCCGTGGCCGTGTACTTGTACCCGGCCGTCCCGCTGCTCTTCACCGCCCTGGCCCTTGTCCTCGCCTCCGTCTTCGTGAGGCTGCGGGGAGCCGAGGGGGAGCGGCCCCGAAGCCGGCGGCGGCCGAAGCGGCCCGGGAGAGCGGCCCCGGGGACCAGGCGGTGGCAGGAGCGGGGCCCGAGCCCGGGAGGAAAGCGGCTGCTGAGCAGCGGGAGGAGGCGGCGGAGGAGCCGAGCCCCGCGGAGAAGCCGAGCCCCGCGGAGAAGCCGAGCCCCGCGGAGGAGCCGAGCTCTGCGGGCGAGCCCAGCCCTGCGACGGCCGAGAGCGTCCCCCGGCAGCCGCCCGCCGAACCCCAGGAGGACGCAGGAGCCCGGGCAGCATTTCCCAGCAAGGCAGAGGAGGAAGAGCTGCACCCAGGAAGAGAGAAGCTGGTGGTGGGAGAGCCGGCAGGCACAGCAGCTGCACCAGCCCCAGGGACAAGTACAGCAGCATCGTTTGAGGGTTCTGAAGGGTCTGAATGGCCTTTGGGTACCCTTGGGACCTGCCTGCTGGTTGTGATGGGGATCAGCATGTCGGCACACACACAGAGTGTGTTCTACCCATGACCATTTTGTCTGATCTCAAAAGTTAAACACAGTCGAGTTTGGGTCTTGTCTAGGGTTAGATGACAATACAGGAGGAGCAGGAGATTTTCCCCAAGGCTGGACAGTCATGGGTGGCAGGGTGTGTGGGACAGTATGAGCAAGTATTTAGTCCACTGGGCCCCTCCAGTGCTTCGGAAGCGTCAGAGATGGAAGGCAGCTGTATGGAAACCCCAGCAACAAGATGCAGAAACTGCTGAAGGGGGCAGTGAGTTATTTCGAGCCTGGTGGGCCCATGACACTTCAGGCCATCAGGGCAGAGATGCAACATAGAGATGGACTCATGATCGAGGGGTGGACTTAGCAATGGACACTATTGCCCAGGTTATTCACGAGTGTGAACACTGCACACAGCCTCTCCTGCTCTGAGAGACTGTTACAAGAGATGGAGCCAGACATCACGGATCAGATGGACTCAGCAGCTTTACAGGGACTGGTCCATGCACTAAGATAAAAGTGCACTGAGATAAGAGTGATGGTATATTGAAAATGTGGGATCTGAACATGATGTGAATGGTATGGAATAAGGGGTGGATACTGTCCTGGGTTCAGCAGTAGCAGTCATTTTTCTCCTTCTTAGTAGCTGGTGCAGCGCTGTGTTTTGACTTTCAGCCTGGGAACAGAGCTGATAACACAAATGTTTTAGTCTGACCAAGGACTTTCTGAGCCTCATGCTCTGCCAGTGAGGAGGGGAGGCCAGGAGGAAGCAGAGACAGGACACCTGACCCAAACTAGCCAAAGAGGTATTCCATACCACAGCACGTCATGCCCAGGATGTAACTGAGGGTTACCCAGAAGGGCTAGTTCACTGCAGGGTTGGACGAGGTGCTCTTAATAAAACTGCAGGGTCAGTGCTCGGTTGGGTGGGGTGGGGCGAGTTATCGGTCGGCTGGTGTTGAGGTGTTGTATTCTCTTCCCTTGTTATTTCCTTTATCATTATTATCATTGGTGGTAGCAGCAGTGATTTATGTTATACCTTAGTTACTGAACTGTTCTTATGTCAACCCGTGGGAATTGCATTCTTTTCAGTTCTCCTCTCTGTCCCTCCAGGAGTAGGGAGAGGGCAAGAAGGTGGGGGACTGAGAGAGTGACTGCATGGCTGGGTTTAAACCACAACAACTGACATTCATATGGTAAATTTTGTATGCACTTCATAATAACTATCTTTAAAAATATGATCTTCTTTAATACCTTTAAAAAACCTGCAATTTTCAGATTTTGTTTTGTTACCCCATTTTTATGTATACCTAAGAAAAATTGTGGTTGAAAATACAACATGAAATCACTGAAATATTTGAGTAGTGGTAAAAATTTAGTGCTGGATACCTAACCATCTGATACTGCTTACTACAGGCCACTGAAATTAATAACATAATGGCTTACGGTTAATAAAGTATTGATACTGTTAAGAGACAAATTACTGCCAAGAGAAAAGTGATTTGTTTTACAAACATAGCTTGTGTAAGAGTTTACATATTAGGTAGGACAAAAACCTATTCAGTGCCAAAAGACTGACACCTTAATATATTTTCTCCCTTAGGACAATTGTGAATATATTTTCAGCTATTGCTACTTGTCTTTTTCAAAATAACAGCACCGCTTTTATTACTTTTTATACTTCCAGAGGGAATTGCTTATTTTGTTTGTATATATTTCTTAAACCATTTTTTTATGGTTATGAGAATGATCTTGATAGCAAAGCATGATCTTAAACAAAAGTTACACAGGCAGCCTTCTTGTCTGTGTTATGTCTTTTCCTTCCTTCCTTCCTTCCCTTCCTTCCTTCCTTCCTTCCTTCCTTCCTTCCTTTCCTCCTCCCTTCCTTCCTTTCTCCCTCTCTCCCTCCTTCCTCTCTCCCTCCTTCCTTCTTACTTTCCTTCCTTCCTCTCTCCCTCCTGTGAGTTTATTTCTGTGCTAACTCATTAAGACAGATTTTTGCTATTAACAGCTTTTCTTATTTTCTTGAAATAGAGCCCCCCTTTTTAAGTACTATCTGAGGTCTTTTTTCTGGCATAAATTATGATTAGTCTTGAGACTATCCACACATACAATAAAAAGGGCTGACCCTATACAGAAAACATAAACAATGACCTTAATAAATTGAACCCAATAAAATTGCTTCAGCAGCATAAGTGTGTGGGCAATCATCTATAAGTAAAAGACTTTTACCTAGAAAGTGGTATGACCTATTTTACTCACTTGCAGTTGCTATTTATTTACTCTATCAAAGCTCTTTTACTATACAGTGGTGGCGAATATCATCATTATAGAGCTGAGCATCTGCTTTGTGGTGAAGTCTATGAGGAGACCCAGAGAAAAGTATGTGTCTCTACTTTTACCCTGTAATGCTTATGAAAAAAGCAAATGAGAATCCTTAAATTCCTATATGCTTAATTAATGCACCTATTGACTTGAATGGACATCTGGGTCTGTGGCTCACTCCCAGGCTTGGGGTTGTACTTCATTCCTCACATTATCTGCATTTCTCTTCAGTGGAACCTGACTAAAGGGTTTCTATTTGTATGTCTGACTGCTTTAAGGCTGCATGCCCATATTTCAACATCCATAAAAAAAGACTTCATGTTCACAGATTGGAGATGACTTCCATCTAGAGTAAACTAATCTGTAGAAAACATTATGGAGGATTTGCCAGAAACATTCAGCAGAACTGGCATATATTTGTTGTGATTTATTTTAATTCAGTCATGGATATTTGCTTCATTCTTAGCAGAATCTCAGTTGTTTTTTGGGTTTTGTTTGTTTACTTTTGTTGTTGATGTTTATTCTTGATATTAGCAGGTGTTGATGCCTGGTCAAAAAGCAAGTATCATGTGAAAGATTTTCAAGGTGAATGCCAAAGTTAGTAGAGTTCTTGGAATATATGCGGCTCTTATGCTCAATGCATTGCTGTTCGAGGTGGCATACTATTTTGCACCCACTAAGAAAATGACCTTGCTTAGCAATCTCCACAATTATCTTGGTCATTTAAAACTTGCTTTCTGTGAGTGCTTAAAACTGTGAACTCAGAGAAGAATTGACATCAGTTCCAAAAATCCTATTTTTCTCCATGGGAAATGCTGTAGAAGGTTCTCGTGTTCAAACTGGGTAAAAGCACTGCCATTCAAGTAATGGGCAGTACATTTCTTTTAGTGGAAAATACTTTGGGTGCCTATTGCTTTGGGAAACAAGCAGAGAAATCACAACTGAGAATCAGACAATACTGCTGTGAAGAATATATTTTGCACTTCCCTTTTTTCTTTCTCAAAGCTACTAGAGAGATGAAGTTTTTGGCAAATAATGGATGTCAATTTTAACAAGAGTTGTGAGATTTTACCGCAAGCCTCTGTTACATCATAAAGACATGAAGTACAGCACTTATCAAGTTTTCCATTAGTCCCTCAAAACAATGCTAGAAATATGAGCAGGCAAAGAAAAATAATCCTTAAAAGAAGAAAAAGGGTGTTTTAAAAGAAAGGTGCTAGAAAATAAATAACTTCATTACTAGCAAATATTAGTGCTTTCTTTTTGTGTTTTCTAAGGTGCAGTACCTTCAATTGACCATTCACTGATTTCTTTACAGACTTTGCAGAAATAGGAGGATCTGAAATCAGAGGATATCTGAAACTGCTGTATGTACCACATCTGTAAAACTGTATTAAGGAACATTAAAAGTAAAAATGTTACATGCCTCTGTATTTTCAACAAGAACTGGTTATGTCAACACAATGTACTGTGTACTGCAACTTCAAGAATGCAAGACTGACTTACAGAAGTTGCTTCTGATTTTATGTTTTCTGATATCAGAGAAAGAATATGGGGGTTTTTGCTTAAATTAGCCACTGTTAGCACTCTAACAGTGAGTTACTCAAACTAGCTGTGCTATATATGCCTAAGTTAAACCCTGGGCTTCGTATAATAGTCTACAGAGACCTTTACACCATTTAGTTTACTGAACTTCACCACATTGTATATCTTGAGTCAAACAACATAGTAAACAAAGATTTATGACTAATTGTCTGTGGAGCCTTCAGCAAGTTTTTTGTAGTTTGTAGGGCAAAAACAACCCTTTTGCTCTGACATTAAAAAAAAAAAAGAATTGCAATCTTAACTGGTAGATATTGTTTTAGCAGTTTAACAATAATAATTAGATGTATTGGTATATTTATTTATCTATACAAACTTGCAATGCACTCTTCAAATGTGAATTGTGCGGCTCATTAGTTTGTTTGCCTTGTATTCGCTCTTTCTGACAACTGCAGATGTTTTGTTATTTTCTAATTGTGACTGTATAAATTTGCAAACATAAAACCAGCTTGGTTTTTGACAACTGTTTGTCTGTAAGTTCATAAATGTACAGACTTCTAGCTTTGCAGTTCATTTTTTCACAGCTTAAGTAATTCTGTGCTATTTGCTTTTGTGAGTTCGACCATCAGGGAAACCTGAATTAAATCAGTGGTTTCCACAGAAAATTACCTGGGATGGTAAGAGATGGGGGTTGTGCTTGTAGGTAAGGTTGTAAAAACATTTCTGTTGCTTTGGTGTGCCCTGATGAATACCATTTAAGATAAACAAAAGTCTGTGGCTTCTGGAGTGGCTACTGTAGGCCTGGAGAATAAGTGTAATCTCTCTTATAACACTCTGTTGGGCATACTTAAATCTGGTATGCATCTGTCAGTCTCAGTGGTGTGTTTTGCTACATTGCTATATTCCCAATGGGACATAATTTTTATTACCAGCTAATCTTAAACTCAAGCAAAACAGTGATTAGCAGAAATTTATTACCCATCCATTCATTACCTATCCCTGTCTTGTTAGTGGTAGTGGCATGCAGTTTAAAGCCTTTTTTATCTTAATTTTTTATCTCAGATATAACATATTTTATTACATTTTAAGGAAATGTTAATCATATTTATTTTGTTACTTCTGGAGATATTGCTTGATATTATTAAGGAGTTGTTTTATAGTACCATCATATGCTCTATTATTTCAACTCAGAATTGCTTTTTAAAAATAGACCTTACTCCTCAACCTGCTGCTTTTACCTGTGTATGTTGTTAGATGATGCTTATCTGATGTATATCAAAGTTTCGACACCAAATATGGACTTGGTAGCTAACAACTTAAGGAAAAAAAAAAAAAACAAAAAAGCAACTTCAAAATAAAATTCGTTCTTCAGTTAAACTGTGACCTCTGCAGACTTAAAATAGGAAGACATTTGAGCCTGATTTTGACCCTGACTTGGGCCTTGTTCAGCATTCAGATGTAATTTCATAACATTAATTTGAAAAAGCCATTTGAAGTCAAATTCTTACGTATGTACTCCAGAAATGTTTTTTTTCCCTGAATTATATACAGGCCTCACTCACAAAGAGGGCCACACACAAAGGAGCGGTGATTAAAAACATTAAGGATGTGGCAGTTTCTTGTGAGAGAATTGAATATTTCACATAAAGAAAGACAGAGCTTGATGAAATACTAAGTTCTTTTGTATCTTTACTCATTCATGTGGCATAAAATTAAGAACAAAGGGGACTTCTTGATTAATGACCTCTGCTAATCATTCCAGTACAATACACAGAGACATTTCTTATTTGATTCCACTACCAAATTAAGTTTGCGTTAATCATAAATGTCACTTGCACACAAATCACACATAAATATTCAGAGTGATCTATATTTTATCAGTTATAACAGAACGCTTGGCAGGCAGAGTGGGTTTAAACAAGCAATTAGTGAATATGTTATTAAACATTTTAAACAAATGTGATGCATGAAACCCAAATTAGAGGAGTTCAAAGAAATTTAGCAGAGTCTTGATTACACAGGTGCCTCAGCTGGAGGCAGATTTGCCACGTATAAAAAATAATAAAAAAAAAAGGAATATGCATTAGAGCCTAACATGCCACAGAATTTTCTTTCCTTATTTTTCTTTTAATCTTTTTGATAAAGACTTTTGAAAACTTCCCTTGGCAATTCACACAAAAGCAATTTCTGAGAGCCTTTTACTTAGACCTGAATTTGTATTAGCCTTCCTTATGCTTCCTCTGCTTTGCATTGCTCTAAGTTACCACTTCTGCATTCCTGTTTATGAGCATACAAGTTCATAGAAAATTAGTTTAAAACTGTCCAGAGAAAAACTTCTATTGGGGTTAATATTTATTTTTAATTTCACTTTTCAGTATTCACAGAAAATCTGCTTTCATGTTAATTTTTTGAGGCACTCTGTAAACAATAGAGGGAGTGATTTTTTTCATATTCTGACTCCATGGGTAATGCTTTCTTCTTCAATAGTGTTATTGTATAATAAGGCTTTATAGAAATCTGTTGCTACCTAGTGTGAATACGAGGCTACAAAGCTTGATGTTCTCACAGTTATCTGAACAAACTCCAAAGAAATGAACATGCACAAATTGAAAGAAATTGACTCTGGAAGTGTAAAGTAAAACCAAGAAGTTAATATGCAAGTACTCAACCCTGAGCACTTTACAGTTTAACTATCTCTACAGTTGAGATCAATAGTGTACAACAGGAAGTTCTTCAATTCTGTATGGACTGAATGATTAGGTACTTAATCTGGAGATGAAATACTAATTTCTTTTTAAACCTGAGAGGCTTTGAGTGATGAGGGAGGTACTATATATCTCTTCTGTGTATTTGTGTGCAAAGTATATATATGGAAAAAATTACACTGGATGCTGGATATCAGGCGTTTATTAACTGAAAGAGGATAATAAGGCTTACAAAAAGTGTGGACAGAAGTGCAGTTACTTCTGTTAAGGTAGAATACCACATATGGTTAACACTTGTATTCAGTTCTGAGTTAATTTCCTTAAAACTGATATTAACCTCAGCCTGGGGCATTTCCTGGGGATTAATCATTGGCTGGGGTTTATAGCCCAAAGCGTAGCTTTGAGCTATCAGCTTCTCCCAGGAATTCATTAATCTCCTAGCAGTGCCTCAATGTGTTTGCTTAATTAACACTGGAATAAGTATGGTAGTTTAGAGCTATTTCAGTATCAGAATTGAGTAAAACTTCCTCCTTTCACCTTCTGACTTCTGGGACATTTATATCTGTCTAAATCTAAGAGTCTACAAGCTGTAATGTAGTCTGGTTCTTATATGCTGATAAGCACTTGCTTCATATTTGTATTTCATCAGCACATTTCCCCTTCTAGCCCAAAGGCTGGAGAGAGGCAGTTAGGTTCTAAAAGCGTATAGGGTCTGGCTAACCAGAAACAAGATTCTGGGATTCAGTATCACTGCCCTTATGCTCATTTCTTTAGCATGTGATGAAGACAGTCTTCATATTTCTTACCAGTTAAGGAAAATGCAAAAATAGTCTAGTATCTGGCAATATTCCATGCTTAAAATTAAGATGTAATCAGCAGTACAAATGAACATATGGGATGCTGGTTGGATTTTGGTTCTGAAAATGAATGAATCTGACTTCTACAGTCCAGTTCCTTGGTCAAATCTAATTGGTTAAATGTCTTCGTAAACTTCTCCAACATTTCATTTTAAATCTTATTTTTAAATAAAAAATAAAAAAATCACTCATAAATTAAATGAAAACTTTATTGCTTTCTTTCTTTGCTATTAAAATTATTTACATAAAGTGAATGTACGAATAATTAAACATCCATCTGTGGAAGTTCAGTTCAGCCAAGAGGTGATAGAATTGAAGAATACTGACTGGGGAAGAACACTAGGAAAGAGCTGTGATTCACAATCCTGGTCTAGACAGATTTTTATCAATTTAACCCTTTTTGGCTCATGCTCATCTTATCACTGTTTTCTAATAGCCTTAACATGTGTGTTCGCTCTTCCTGTTATTTTGGTTATTATTATAAAGTATCTCAGAGCTCAGTTCATGTATTGGGAGCAGTAGTATGCCAGATACTCACCAGTACAGAAAAAAGACCCTCCCTGCTTACTAAAGCAACCTATGAGATGAGATAAGGCAAAAAAAAACAATAAAGGAGAATACCAAAAAGAAAGTAGCCAATGTAATACTTCACTGTTTAACTATTATCGATGTTTTTCAGGCAGCATTATAAATTCAGCTGTTATAGTAGAGGCTGCAGAGCACATAATGATTTTCCTTCTGAATACAGAGGGAGGGGCAGCCTGAAAAATAATGAGATGTTTTGATAAATTCATAGAGAAAAATATAATAATTGCTTGAACTTCTGTTTATTTATTGAAGTTTTTATTCAGTTCTAATGCTAACATAAATTCATAGTGGCTATGAAGGGAATATTAAGCATAACTGGGAGCCCCCCCAAAATTTTGTTAGTCTCTTCTTACACATTAGTACTGTAAATGGTTCAAAGTTATTAATGTGCATTGGAAGAACATAGTTGATGTTGCTCGTGTTAATGGACCTTGAAATCTGTCTCAATAAGGATGTGGACAATAAAAAGCAGTAATAGCAGAGGCATCATTAAAATAATAATTCATTCATATTTGCCTTCATTTATCAGATTAACATAATGATATTAAATTCCAAGTAATTGTCTACCGTATCTACTTAGCTTGAAGACTTGAAAATGGCTTGTTTGCTTCTTATTTAGCCTATAAAATTTTACCTCTACCACAAATCTTGGTTCATCTGAAAAAGGAAATTTTAGTGATCATTAAGCCAAAATTTATCTCAAAGTGCATAACATTCTAGTTCAGGCCAAAATTGGTATTAAGCATCTATAAATAATAGAAGAAATGCAAACTTCTACATGGGCAGTTCATGGATCTTTTCTCATTTGTTATTTCACTGTAAATAATTCCTCAAAGACTATTATAAAGACACAACCAACAGAAGACATTGCATATGTTTCTATGGTGACCATCCATATTTTTCTGCAGAATGTTTTCTTTGTGAATGTTTTGTTTACAAATGTTTCTCCTGCATTTGCAGACCAGACATATCAATAAGTAGTCATTCTGAAGTACCATGCCAAAGTCTGATTTTTTTTTGCATGCAGAAACTTGGTTGCTAGAAGAATGTGCAAATAGTTCATAAAATTATCTGTACATGTTTGGTTTTTTTTTTACAAAAATTATTACCTGACTAACATAGCTGTGCAAAAAAATGATCAAAATAATAGCTTAACAATAGACTGCACTCAGAATATTGTATAGCAGTGCTTTAGTGAACAAGTAGCTGCATTCGTGCTGTCTGATACATCTAAATTATTAGTTTGAAGCAATCATTTTTTTTCTTTTTGACTGAAGCAATATTTAGTTAGAGTTCTGATGCATTGAAAGTTATATTGGGAGCTAAGAGAGATACACTGAAAAACATGCCTTGGCTTAGATGAATATTATAAGTGAATTCTGAGAGACATTTACCTTGGTTTTCAATAGAATTATTACATTCAAAGTTAAAGATTAAGAAGGTTGCATTTTTGAGGAATTTTAGAGCCAAATAATGTACACTACCAGATTGCAGCTGAAAGCAAGATCCCTACCATTCCCAGTCAAGGTAAATATGGTTGCAGTCTAGTCTCTAGGCAGGTCTCTCACAAACCCTCCTGTAGATGCATGTACACATATTTTTACAGATTAAAGAGCAAAAAAAAAAAAAAAGCAAGAAAGCAGGACAGTGGATGCCTAGTCCTGAAAATAAATCAATATGACACAGAAGCAATGACGTGCAGCTTATCCTCACTTCTTAAACTGATGATCTTCACTGTTTTGCAATAGTTTTTGCAATACATTTTATGGATAACACACAAATCTCGTGGAGCTAATCTGGATAGAGTTATAACTAAACTTTTCTGGTCTTCAGGCACCTTAGTCTTTGTCAGTCTCCTGCTGTTTGCTATCAGTGTTCAATCCGCATTACTTCTGTAGCCCATGAGAACATTTTTGTATTCAATATTGTGCCTTTTTATTCCATCTTCAAAGGTTTTTCATTTCATTCGTGTAGCTAGTCTGTACTGCAAGTGGTTGATAGCACAACTTTCCTTGTCTCAGATGTGTTTTTTTTTAATGTATAATAGAGGATCACCAACAAGAAACACTGTAGCTATTATCTGTTAATATTTCTATATTAAACTCCTATACTCAGTTTTTAATAACATAGCTGTAAAAATCTCAGGGTTGAAAGCTGACATTGAAGATGAGTCAATAAGAAAAAAAATGGACGTTAGTTTCTCTAAAAATACATTATAACCAGAGCTACTCTACAGGTTGATACTAGTTTTCTGAATGTCCTTTTTGCTGTAGTGCATCTGGGAAAGTTTATATCCAAATTGTCCCTTTAGCATTTTACAGAACTTCTAAGTTATATTTAATGTTGTTAGAAGACATTATGAATATAATTTGTTTCCTAAGTGGAATGAAAAATGATCAGTCATCAAATTATAAATACATCATTTAGAATATCATCCTTTGCAGCTTTATATATCAATTAAATCTTAGAATTTGGTGGTTTGCTTGTATATAGCACACATATACATGCAAAGATGGTGGTTCCTTAAAAAATTAGCATTTATGAAAGGTAGCTGTGTCACTGTAGTTCAGTAAAATAAATGAACTTTTTTAAATAGAAGAAAATATTGTGGCATCTCAGAATTCATAGCGATAACACTGACTTTTCACTGGTGAAACTCTAGTGATACTGCAAACAATCTGCTGAGGACAAACAAGGTAAACAAGATGGAAATGAAAGTAGAGCTAAACCTTTTTCTAGTTAATCCAGCCTAAGTTACTAGTTGAGGAATGAGAGTTTCAGGGAGGCACTGAAAAAAAATATTCCACCTTCTTCTTATCTCTGACTATGCCTTTAGGTTTGCATCAGCTGTTGCAACTTGTGAGAATAAATAATGCTTTATAGTTTAGTGCTTTAATTAAAACAGGAATGCAAACACTAATCAAACTTCAGATTGAAAGGTTAAAGGCTTCAAACTAAATTAAAAGATAGATAAATACATAATGTTACTTTATATTACTCTTGAGAACTAAAAGGCACAGTGGTAGCTTCTTTCCATCTATTCCTTTCCTTCTTTGTCAGAAAGGTGTTTTGAAGGTAGATTTTTTTTCAGGTCACCCAACAAATAAGTTTCCAGGCTCATTTTAGGACATGAATCAAAATGAGTGCTCCAAGAGGCAAGGTTGGATAGAGCCTTGAGCAACCTGAGTTAGTGGGATGTGTCCCTGCCTTTGGCAGGGGGATTGAAACTAGATGATCTTAAAGTACTTTCCAACACGAACCATTCTAATATTCTATGATTCTAAGAGATTTCGTTTTAGTGCTCAATAATTTCACTTCATTCTAAATTGTTAGGTGAAGACCTGACACAAAGTAGACAAGTGAAACAACCATTGAATAGCACTGTTTTCAGCCCCAAAAGAACTTATTAGTTAATTTGGTGGTGGTTTGATGTTTATTTTTAAGGACTTAATAGAAAAGACATAGAGAAGCAGGTGTCCCTTCTAAACTAAGACTAAAGACTTCAAAGTTCAATTCGTGGACAACTTCACCCATGCTGTCATATTCTTTATTCTCAAGGGTAAAACAGTGAAGGTTTATCTGGATTCCAGTAATGTTATCTTTGATAAAAATTGGCTAATGATCTAATCAATACATTCTCCTCAGGGGTATATTTGTTTCATGGTGGTTACTCCAATAACTACTCAAAATAATCTCAGCAACTTTAATCTGCAGATGATTAGGAAGTTTGTATGAATAAACACTTGGTCTTCATGTTGGGGTTTTTTAGACTATCACAAACTGCTTTAATATTTTACCTAAGTCATTTCAAGTCATAGCAGGCAGGTAGACTGAGAATCAACTGAAATCTTTGGAAGTCTTCTTTCAGAAAACAGGTCAGTCACAAAATGCTTTTCATTAAAAGCTAAGGTGTTTCAGAGACTCATGCATGAAGGAGCAGCTTTTGCATCATTTTTACTTGAGAGCAGTGTTGTTGACACATGAAATGCAGAGCTGCATTTTTTGAATTTTACCTAGAAGACAAATTCTAGAGGCGCATCCTGATGGACTATGCCATTATTTATTTCACTTCATTTTAGGCCATAAAACAAAGCAAAGTTTAGTAAGGTAAATTACTGACAGGATTCCAAAGAGCTACAGAAAAAAAAATAATAAATTAAAGAACCTAATCATTATTCTGTTTTACAAATGAAGCATCACCTGATCTTCACTTAACACAATGTCAGTGAAAAACCAAATGCAGCAAGTGAATTACCAGTCTACAAGGTATCAGTCAATCTACTTAAAATAAACAGATTGGGACAGAGAATTATTAAGAACAAAATTTCAAATTAAGTTTTGAACCTACATGCACAGCTACAGGTTGGACAGAGATTCAGAGCAGCCGTGCAGAGAAGGACTTGGGGGTGCTGGTCGATGAGAAAATGAACATGAGCCGGCTTCAGTGTGCGTTCACAGCCCAGAATGCCAACCGTATCCTGGGCTGCATCAAAAGGAGTGTGATCAGCAGGTTGAAGGAGGTGATCCTGCCCCTCTACTCTGCTCTCATGAGACCTCACCTGGAGTATTGTGTGCAGTTCTGGTGTCCTCAACATAAAAAGGACATGGAAGTGCTGGAACAAGTCCAGAGGAGGGCCACGAGGATGATCAGGGGACTGGAGCACCTCCCGTATGAAGATAGGCTGAGAAAGTTGGGTCTGTTCAGCCTGGAGAAGAGAAGGCTGCGTGGGGACCTCATAGGAGCCTTCCAGTACCTGAAGGGGGCCTGTAGGGATGCTGGGGAGGGACTCTTCACTAGGGACTGTAGTGACAGGACAAGGGGTAATGGGTTAAAACTTAAACAGGGGAAGTTTAGATTGGATATAAGGAGGAAATTCTTTCCTGTTAGGGTGGTGAGGCACTGGAATGGGTTGCCCAGGGAGGTTGTGAGTGCTCCATCCCTGTTGGTATTCAAGGCCAGGTTGGACGAAGCCTTGGGTGACATATTTTAGTGCAAGGTGTCCCTGCCCATGGCAGGGGGGTTGGAACTAGATGATCTTGAGGTCCTTTCCAACCCTAACTATTCAATGATTCTATTCTATGATTCTATGACTCCAAAGGTTTTTATATAGGGTCAGTATACTGCTGCAGAGTTAGAGGAGGAGAAATTATTTCCTTCTGTTGATTGAATTATCCTAAGACTAAGTCAGAATTGTATTTCAGGTGCTAAAATGAGGAGAGAGACCATTACAAAGTTGCTGGTGTTTCTTAAGCATATTTCTTAAAAATGGCTAAGACTGAAAGCAAGATAATTAAGTAGTTTTATTCTGTTAGTTTTCTCCAATCCATTTCTGGTAAAGAAACTATTCCTCTAACACTGAGGGGGAGGATGGGGATGGACAGGGGGAGAGTATCTATTCTATAAAACATATAAAAAATGGAATGACCAGCCATTAAAAAGAGAATTAGTTTATTCTGCAAATGTCAGAGCAGTAAACTTTGACATTAGTGAATTAACATTTCCACCCATATGTTTCTTTCCCACAACATTCTGGTATGCTGGCATTCACAGACTCTTGTTTACGATGTGATCACAGACTCTCAGTGAATTTGCTTCCTTCGAAGTGGCACTGCCTGGATTTATACCAGATTC
This sequence comes from Lathamus discolor, assembly GCF_037157495.1. Lineage (NCBI taxonomy): Eukaryota > Metazoa > Chordata > Aves > Psittaciformes > Psittacidae > Lathamus > Lathamus discolor. The sequence goes on from NC_088885.1 coordinate 26,618,343, forward strand.
AGCAGAAAAGCAGACCTTACAGGGACCCTGATTATGGCAGCAGCTAAGTGCCAAGCCTTTGCCCAAAGGATACTGAAGCGTGATTTTGATCCAATTCTGCATGAACTTGGAAGAAATTGGACATGTCATTGACATAGTGGGTTTCCTGTGATCCACCATGGGATTCTCCTTCATGTTGTTTCCCGAATCTTTGATGTAAACAACATAGGGCCAGCTTCAATGTGTGATTTTGCAGATAAACTTTGTAACTGCATTTCCAGTGTCAAAATGAAGCCCCATTGCATGAAAAATGGGTTTCTTTTCACATTCACATTTTTATTTTGAGAAACGGAAATGCTTCATTTATACAAATAGCAACTTGGGCTGCTCCCCCATGTGCTCTCGAATGCATTTGTGTGGAAATTTTTTTAAGTTACTGATAGAATATGTCTGAAACAAGGGTGAGTCAAAAGATCACATCTAAAAGGGCACAATAATGTGAACAGCCTATCAGGAACTTAACTACATGACAGCTTTGAAAGCAAACACAAAGCTGCCAATATTATCTGGGGAGTCAGCCAAGAAGACAGATGCTACCAAAAAAATATATCCTCTGCTGTTCGGCATTTTGGAGTCTCATGGGTGCCATTGAAAGACAAAAAGATCCAGTATATGTTATAGAACAATATGCTAGGCCTCAAGCACCTCTACTGTTGATCAGGACAATTTAATGCTTTGTAGCTGTGTCAAAACAAAAAACAAACAAACAAACAAAAAAAAAGACATGAAAAATAAAAGCAGTTTTCCAATTAGTCTTCCTTTTTATATTAAATTTGGGAATTAGAGAAATTCAGGTGTAGCCCAGTATCCTGGGGTGGGAAATCAGATAAACAAAAAGCAGAATTTCATTAGATCTTACTTCCAATATTAATTTTTGAATGAGCTTGCAGCTGTCTGAGTCAGATAGATTTAAAAATCAGAGAATTGCTTAGCAAAGGGTCCTGCAAAGAAAAACAAATCTAATCAATATTATTTACCCTTTATCTATTTTTGAGAGATAAGACCAGGAATAGACATTCTTTTAATTAAAGATTTGTAAGATTGATCTTGATTTACGTTATTTATCTGTTTCTTCAAATTTCATTCTCCCTTTATTTTAAGGTTTGTTTCATGTCATGTATTTCTCCTGCTTAACATTGAATTGCATTAATAACTATAGTAGGTAGATAATTTTTCTCATTTTCTCCAGATACTTATTTTCTTAAAATTAGTATCAGTGTACTCTTAAAGAGCTGATGCATTGTATTTTAGAGGTGAATGTTGTTTAGAAATTAGCAGAAATTAATACAGAAGTGTCTTTAAAACTCCTTTAAATTTATGGAATAAAATAATATGTATATAAATATCTGAGATTATTGACAATATGTTGAAAGAACATTTGGGAGTTATGAAAAAGTTCAGACAAAACAAGTCAGTTTCTGAGTCCACAAGACCTACTATCCCATTTTGGTTTAAAATATCTTACATCACTATGCCTTCAATTGTCATCTTTTCTTTTGAAGTGGATAATGGAATTTTTCCACTGGTTTTGCATGAAGATTATTATTATGGTAGTTCATTTTCATTTGATTACAATATTTAAGATGTGCAAAGATAGTTTTAATCAGTTTTTAATAATTTCTGTGTAAGATTTGTTCTTTAAGCAAAGGGAGCTTCTATAAGTTTTAGCTAGATGATGAACTGAATTGCCTAGAACCAGAAGCTGGGAATCAGAGGCCAAATACTGCCCTTCCTTGTTATGTGGCACAAAACTTGTTTCCAAAGCCAAAGATGCTCTTTTAGCAAACTGTTCTTCCCAGATAACTGCCAGATTCCTCAGAACACCAAAGTTAGAGTTCAGACCAGATTTCTAACTGCCAAAGTGTAAGACACTGAAAGAAGCAGTGATGTTTTGAAAGAAAAATCTTTACTTTTCAACAAAGATTTCCTTCACATCTCCCGCAGCCACATAAGGTTTTCTGTCTCTGTCATCTAAAATGACTGAAAATAATGCTGGATCAAGGAAGGTATGAATCCAGAAACTGAGTTTAAAGGTAGCATTAAAAACTGTTACAGAAAACTGTGGCATATCCCACTGTGAATAGTGACTTGCACAAAATATGTTCTGTTACAGTTGCACATCAGCCAGTTACAATTTAAATCTCTTCATTATATTGGCAGCTTTCTCTTCCTCATTCCATTCTCTTAACCTTGAAAGAAATTATATGATTTGACATAATTTTCCTGAATTGCACAATTCAGCTATCATGCAAAACCAAGCTCCCAGCGTACGTTTTAGTTTAACTTACCAATGCTGTTAAAACATGGAACTGAGGGAAGCAAAGTTAGTGAGGACAGGAAGATTGAGCAGGATATGGAATTTTATTGAAGTGAGCAAGTAAATAAATAAATATCTATCTAAGAGTGTAGAATCTAAGGAGATTGTTACTGTTTAAGAGTTTGGTTTAACAGTGTCTTTAAAGAAGCATTGCTTTCCCGAACTGACTGTATATATTCAGAAAACCATGGTGTTTTAATATTCTCCAAGACTGAAGAAAACAGACAGGCTTTTTTCAAGTTTTAGAGTGTGAGAAAAGTGTCTATGACCAACATGAGAAAACAGTCTCTTCATGCTTTTCAGTGTTCAGAATATATTCAAATGTAAAAATCCAATAATTTAATTGCAATAACAAACTCACTGATGTGTGTTTATCTTTCTTTTGCACACAGGGATTTGCTAAAAATCACCTTATGGAAACGTAGTTCTATGTGCTAAAATCCAATCTCAATGGAGCACTCCACATAAAAGTTATTAAAATCAAATGGTGCCTTTAAACTTTAAATTCAGACTCAAAGCACCAGCTAATCCAAAAGGAAATTAAGTGAAATGCCCTTCTGGAAACTGCAAAATTAGTGCACTTAGGGAGAAATTTAAATGATGAACCGAACTAAAAACAATGAAATTCCTTAGAAAATATGTATTTTCACAATATGTATACATGCATGTGTGCACATATCCAAAAAACAGACACGCAGATTCATTAATTACTGCAAAAGAGCACACTTCTAAAAATCATGTGAGCACTTCTAGCCTCCTTTTATCTACTTGTCTAAATTCAACAACAAATATCACCTTTAAACTTTTTGTTTATTGATATTTTCTCATTGTACAAAAAAAATAAATGTCAAACCTTTAACAGAGCAATCATATTACCAATCCTGATTTATGTTTTCTAAGCCCAAGGTCAAGTGTTAGGAAAAATCATCCTGCTTCTGACAACCTTTGTAGATCCCACACTCAATCAAAGGCACTTTAGTAATTTATATGACATGATGATTAGCCCATAGTTTCTCCATAAAATTTGAGAGCAAATCAGATCTTCACAATGTTCAGTATTGCTCTTGAAGACAGCTAAACAATAGGTGGATTTTGCTTAATAGAAATAACTCAATACAAGTAAGAAAATATGTTGCTATTTTCCTGTGAAGGACTTTGTAGATTTCCTGGCCATTTGTGGACAGCACCCATCAGTGCTTTCAGTAGCTATGTAAACTAGGTTATGCATGAACAGATTTTGAATTCCTGTAAGTATGTCCAGCTACTGATGTGTGTGGCTTCTAGAGCTATCAGCTACATGCATCCTTCTTCACCTTTGATTCATCACCTGATATTTTATTTGGTTTTCATAGCAAAATCAGATGGTCTGAAGAACAGTATTCCTCCTCATGGAAACCATTATCTCCCTTATTTCCGTAGTTCACCCTGGGTGTAACAGCATTATTTTCTGTAATGATGTTACTATTCAGTATGTGTGGGCACCTCTTGAAAGGCATGTTTCACTCTAGCGATACAGAGTGGGGTACATATATATTTTCTCCTCCTCAAATCTCTAATAAGCTAATCATTTTGCTCTATTGAGAAAGTATGCCTTTATTCTTCTGAAGCAGTTTTTACCTTTCATATACTCATTGTTATATAAAAATATGTGCTAGAAATATTGCCAATGAGTAAAGGATGTGGGTGAATTTCAAGATGCATACATTGTCTCTTTAAGGAATCTTATTAAATACCAGTACTTGTAATGTCCTGCAAAGTACATCTAATGCATTCAATAAAATCAGTTCTCTACAACATATTATTGAGTAATTAGTGCTTAAACCAGAATTTCTGCTTCTTATTAAGCATCTTGTTGCTCAGATTGCGTAAGCTAAATTGGTTGCTTAAGGAACCACAAATATTATAACCACAAATTTTATAGTTTTATGTAGAATGTTAGGAAAAAATTGCCTCATTGTCTTCAATGTGAAACAAGATTACTTTTCCTGAAGCAATGCAGTGGAAGGTACATAAAATCAAGTATGTGAAGTCATTGGTTCCTTAATGCCACTGTTCTCAGTAGAGATAATTGCTTCATTCAGTTCATAAATTTTCTTGCTTGTTTGCATTTGTAGCTCTCCCACAGAATCTCACTCCACTGATATAATGTTAGGTGTTGGTTCGACTGTTATTCCTGATTGAAATGTAGTAAGTTGACAGCTGCTGAAGATGGATCCAGTATCATTATTGGCTTTTGTACAGACATCAATAAAGATCCAGTAGGATTTCAGTAATTCATTTGCTACCTAATTATATCTTGATACTCTCATAAGTGGAATGTCCCATGTTTTTCTACCTATATATTTCAAGAAACATATTAATTCTGAGGGAAGCTATTGATAAAAACTGGAAGAGTTGCTCATTTATTATTTGTTTACATTATGGTTTTATTTAAGAAACCCCAACCATATCACTGTCCTGAATGGATACAACAGGACAGTGAGCAGAAAGAACTTAGAGCATGTTACATACAGAATTATGGTTACCACCCATTCATCTAAAAGGTATTTAATCATAATCTGCTCTAGCAACTATGACTTGTAATCAATCAAATTTATATACTTATTTTTTATCTTAAGTAATTAATATTAATTAATACTTTTCATTCTTCTTTGGCTTACTACTAATGAAAATATACATATTATCAGCTACTCAGAATTTTAGAGCCCACGTATAAGCTCAGATATTTCCTTCTACACTGCTGCTGTATTTTTCATGCCCGTATAAGAATTTTTGTACTAGAAATGGATTTATTTGCTTTTATGAAAATTTGTTTTTTAAAACATTAAAGAAGCTTGACAAATAAACCCCTTTGCCTTTTTGTGGTAAAACTGTCATCAAAATAATGGTTATGAATTATTTTTTTCATTTCTCATATTAATTGAACTTTTATGTCTTATACTAACTTCCATATATCAAAATCACTTATTAATCTATAACAAAGAAACACTTCAGTAACCTCCTATTGTGCTGGGGTTGTATCAGTTACAATAAACTTCACCTTTTGACTGTGTTAGAACATACATGTATCAAATTTTTGACCTTTGAGATCAGTTCACATCAGAAAAACACTTTCATTCATACCATCTTTGTGTCACAAAGAATTGCTCAGCCTGTTTGGCTCATAATAGAATAAAGTGGTCATAGTATACCCTTTGATCTTCTTCTTAATTCCTTTCTGGAAAAAAAAAAAAAAACCCACAAACCAAAAATATTTAGAAACATACATAGAAAACAGTTTGAACTACAAATAATTAGTTTTCACATCCCTCTTCTAAATAAATTACAGTTGGAGATCTTTCTTAATGGTAAGCCAGATTCAAAATCTTAAAAAAAACTGTTCAGCCAAATTCTGCAATCTAGTGAAAACCTGATTTTTTCTCTTTTTTCTTTCTTTTTTTATTTTTTGTCACAATAAATGGTAATGTAAATTAAATTTGTTAATTTCTTGTAGCTTGTATGTTTCTTTATATTACTGTATCTTCTTATTTTCTTTTTTTCCCAAAGTTACTTAGTTTCTTTCAGTATAAAATCTATACATTTTCTTATTTGTAAATTTTAAACTGTCAGGGATGCTCTTATCCCTGCATCACTTTCCATAATTTCACCTGTATTAATTCAATAGAGTTGCTTTTACATTTGTTCATTTCCCATTTGATAAATGCAGGTATTCGCCCAAACTGCAGGGCTCATAATTCAAAGGCATAGCTTTTGAGAAGGGTTTCATCAAAGTCAAATATCTAGTCCAATGTATCATAAGTGTAGGAATTTGTGATTTTTTTCTTGTAAATTTTCTCTTTCCTACTTTGTGACACAGAGTAGTCTGCCCTACAGAAGTACAAGCAGCAGCACTTTCCTAGCCAGTCCTATTTCACCAGGCTTGCAATAAGCCCTTCAGTTTTCTTTGGGGAATGAGATGTGCAGATCTGGCTGCATTTCTGAACAAAATGTTTCCTGCATTACTCAAAAGAGGAGTGTACCTTAATTTGAAAAAAGTAAAATTTTGAACTCATGGAATTATTTCCAACTGTTTTTAAAACATTTTTTCCATTTATGTTGAAATATTTTGTTGTTAATATTAATTTAAATCTAATATTTGCCTACATCAAAGTTTAAACACCATAAGAAAACCTCTACAAAAGCTGAATGAACTATGCTAGTTTGGATGAACCCAAAATATAGAAGTTCATTCAAATTCGTTTGGGGTTAATATAAAAGTTCATTCAAACTCGTTTGGGGTTGGTTTTCCTGTTTTACTTAACTTTTTTTTTTTTTTTTTCAATTTGAGAAAATAATATTGGTTTGCTTTGTTTTAATTTTTAAATTATGAAACTAAGACCCAATTACTTAACAGCTGTACTACTAGTTTCTTTATTTTGTTTACTATCTGGAATGAAAATTAAAGTTCTGATACAGAGACCTTAGAATATTTTTTAGCTTAGACGATCAATTGCTGAGGTGAGCAGCTCGAGAGAGGACGCCCTCAACACCGGAGCGGGGGGGACATCAGCGTCCAGGAGCCTCAACTCAGAGCGCCCAGAGCCACCGAGGGAGCCTCAAGGCCTCGACAGGACCTGCCCAGGAGCCGGCAGCTCCGCGGACGCGAGCAGGGACTCACAGGGGGCGGAGCCAGGAGCAGCGGCACCAGCCCTGAGGGGGTAAAAAACTGCCCCGGGGAGCGCGAGCAAACAGAGCGGGTCGAGAAAGTTTGTGCGAGATGGTGAGCGCTGGCCTTATGGGCAGGGCCCGCTCTGGGAGCTCTGCTCTGGCTGCCCCGGCGGTGCCCAGCGTAGGCACCAAGACAGAGCCGATGAGAGGGGAGGCTGCAGCGCAGAGCTCGGAGTGTAGAGGGTGCCTGCACTGGGCTTGTGAGGGAAAGGTGCACGACAGGCAGGGCTGTGCTCGGTGCTCCCTGGTGGAGGCCCTCCTGCAGCAGGGGCTGAGCTGCGGGATGCTATTAGCGGGCTGCAAGGTGTCAGGGAAGCTGAGAGGAAGCAGGGCTGCTTGCTCCAGCCCCAAACTGTGCAGGGGCCTCAAGCTTCCCCTCCAGCTCATGAAGGAAAGAAGGAGGCCACCAACCCGGGAAGCTGGGAATTAGTGACAAAGAAAAATAACAAAAGAAGGAGGAAAAGGACAATTAGAAGCAAGGGGCTTCCTCCTAAATCTGTTGTCCCCACGCAGAACCGCTTTGCTGTCCTGCAGGAGGCTAACAAGGAAACGCACTTGCACCACAAACACCCGGATTATGCACGGGTTAAGATCTCTACTGGCGCTACAAAGAAAAAGCAGCGTGTCGTAGTAGTAGGGGACTCTACTTTGAAAGGGACGGAAGCACTTGTCTGTCGGCCTGACCCTGTCTCGAGGGAGGTGTGCTGCCTACCAGGGGCACGGATCAGGGATGTTACAGAGAGGCTGCCTGCTCTAGTAAGTTCCATGGACTATTGCCCACTCCTGGTGATCCATGTGGGTGCTAGGGATATAGATAGTAGTAGCCTGGGGAACATAAAGAAAGACTACAGAGCCCTGGGAGACGTGGTTAGGGGCTCCGGCGCTCACATAGTATTTTAGTCAATTCTCCTGGGCACAGGGGAGGACCAAAAAAAAGCCAGGAGGATTGGGCAGGTTAATAAATGGTTAAAAGGGTGGTGTCATAGTCAGGGGTTTGGGTGTCTTGAACATGGGACTGAAGTTAGTAGGCCAGATATACTGGGGGCTGGTGGAGCTGGTCTGATGATAAAGAAGGGGAAGGAGCAGTTTTGGTAGGAGGCTTGCCAGACTGGGCAAGGAGGCCTTAAACTAGATGTGTTGGGGGAGGGGGGCATCATTCCATCCCAACACACCCAGTCAGTTGCCAGCACCTATAATAAATGCTCGGAACAATGTAGATATATTCCGGCCGCTCCATCCAACGAGCCGGCTTCAATTGGAGCTCGGCTCAGATGCCTCTATACAAAAGCCCGTAGCATGGGGAACAAACAAGAGGAATTAGAGATGTGAGCACATCTACAGGGGTATGATATAATAGGCATCACAGAAACATGGTGGGATGGCTCCTATGACTGGAGTGTTGGAATGGAAGGCTACAGGCTCTTCAGAAAGGACAGGCCTGGCAGGCGGGGAGGGGGAGTTGCCCTTTATGTTAGGGATAGGCTGGAGAGTATGGAACTCTGTCTGGGGGTAGGGGAGCAGTTAACAGAGAGGGTCAGGGTTAAAGGGAAAACAGCCATGGGAGACATTACTGTGGGGATCTGTTACAGACCACCTGATCAAGGAGAACCTGTGGATGAAGCACTCTAAGACAGATAGGAAAAGCCTCACACTCGCAGGCCGTTGTTCTCATGGGGGATTTCAACCACCCTGACATCTGTTGGAATGATGGCACTGCATGGCACAAGCAACCCAGGAGGTTCCTCGACTGTGTGGAAGACAACTTCCTTCTGCAAGTAATAGAGGAGCCGACAAGGAGAGGTGCCATGCTTGACCTCGTGCTCACCAACAGGGAAGGGCTCGTTGAGAATGTGGTGCTCCAGGGCAGCCTTGGATGCAGCGATCACGAGATGGTCGAATTTGAGATCCCCAGGAGAGTGAGAAGAGCGTGTAGCATGCTCACTGCCCTGGACTTCAAGAGAGCAGACTTTGGCCTCTTCAGGAGCCTGCTTAGTAAGGTTCCATGGGATATAGCCCTGGAGGGCAGGGGGGTGGGCCAAGACTGTTGGTTGATATTCAAGGATCACCTGCTACAAGCTCAGGAGTGTTGCATCCCAACTAGAAGGAAGTGCAGCAGGAGGGCCAGGAGACTTCCTTGGATGGATAAGGAGCTGCTGAGAAAAATTCAAAGGAAAAAAGAGGCTTATAAAAAGTGGAAGCAAGGACAGGCGGCCTGGGTAGAGTACAGGGATGTTGTCTGGGAAGCTAGGGACCAGGTTAGGAAGGCTAAGGCCCAGTTAGAATTAAACTTGGCCAGGGATGTTAAGGATAACAGGAAGGGATTCTACAGGTACGTAGCAAACAAAAAACAGACGAGGGACAAAATAGGCCCCCTGAGGAAGCTTTTGGGAGATCTGGCTACGCAGGATTTGAAGAAGGCTGAGGTTCTGAATGACTTCTTTGCCTCGGTCTTCACTGGCAAAGGCTCTGACTGCACCACCCAAGTCTTGGAAGGTAGACGCAGGGACTGTGAGAATGAAGACCTTGGGCCCACTGTAGGAGAGGATCTGGTTCGAGAGCATCTTCAAAATCTGAACGCACACAAGTCCATGGGACCTGATGAATCCATCCGCGGGTCCTGAAGGAGCTGGCAAATGAAGTTGCTAAGCCACTGGCCATCGTATTTGAAAAATCATGGCAGTCAGGTGAAGTTCCCGACGACTGGAAAAAGGGAAATATAACCCCCATTTTCAAGAAGGAGAAAATGGAAGACCCGGGGAATTACAGACCAGTCAGTCTCACCTCTGTGCCTGGCAAAATATTGGAACAGATTCTCCTGGATGGCATGCTAAGGCACATGAAAAACAACAAGGTGCTTGGTGACAGCCAGCATGGCTTCACTAAGGGGAAATCCTGCCTGACCAATTTGGTGGCCTTCTATGATGGGGCTACAGAATTGATGGACAAGGGTAAAGCAGTTGACGTCATCTACCTGGACTTGTGCAAAGCGTTTGACACTGTCCCACACGACATCCTTGTCTCTAAATTGGAGAGATATCAATTTGATGGATGAACCACTCGGTGGATAAAGAACTGGCTGAACGGCCGCACACAAAGAGTTGTGGTCAATGGCTCGATGTCCAGCTGGAGACCGGTAACAAGTGGTGTCCCTCAGGGGTCAGTGTTGGGACCGGTCTTGTTTAACATCTTCGTCACTGACATGGACAGTGGGATTGAGTGCGCCCTCAGCAAGTTTGCCGATGACACCAAGCTGTGTGGTCAGGTTGATACGCTGGAGGGAAGGGATGGCATCCAGAGGGACCTTGACACGCTTGTGAGGTGGGCTGATGCCAACCTTATGAAGTTCAACCACTACAAGTGCAGGGTCCTACACCTGGGTCGGAGCAATCCCAGGCACAGCTACAGGTTGGACAGAGAAGAGATTCAGAGCAGCCCTGCAGAGAAGGACTTGGGGGTTCTGGTCGATGAGAAAATGAACATGAGTCTACTTCAGTGTGCGCTCGCAGCCCAGAAAGCCAACCGCATCCTGGGCTGCATCAAAAGGAGCATGACCAGCAGGTCGAAGGAGGTGATCCTGCCCCTCTACTCTGCTCTTGTGAGACCTCACCTGGAGTATTGTGTGCAGTTCTGGTGTCCTCAACATAAAAAGGACATGGAACTGCTGGAACAAGTCCAGAGGAGGGCCACGAGGATGATTAGGGGACTGGAGCACCTCCCGTATGAAGACAGGCTGAGGAAGTTGGGGCTGTTCAGCCTGGAGAAGAGAAGGCTGCGTGGAGACCTCATAGCAGCCTTCCAGTATCTGAAGGGGGCCTATAGGGATGCTGGGGAGGGACTCTTTGTCAGGGACTGTAGTGACAGGACGAGGGGTAACGGGTTAAAACTTAAACAGGGGAAGTTTAAATTGGATATAAGGAGGAAGTTCTTTCCTGTTAAGGTGGTGAGACACTGGAATGGGTTGCCCAGGGAGGTTGTGAGTGCTCCATCACTGGCGGTGTTCAAGGCCAGGTTGGATGAAGCCTTGGGTGACATATTTTAGTGTGAGGTGTCCCTGTCCATGGCAGGGGGGTTGGAACTGGATGATCTTGAGGTCCTTTCTGGCCCTAACTATTCTATGATTCTATGATCCATTATCTACTGGGTATTCATGCAAGATTTCACCACAGCTCACTTTTTTGGTTTTGATTAACTTTTTCATTAGCATAAACACTAAAGATTATCCATTCTGTATTTATCCATGTTCCTTCACTTTTGACATATATTTTATATTCTTTTTTTTCTAATCCAAATTTGAATTACTTTATAAATTGAAAAGAAAATATCCAAACCAGATTTATTTATTTAAATACAATTTGTTTATTTAAATTAATTTGTTTATTTAAAAACAAACAACCCCAGAATTTTTTATAAATCAAACTGTAACAGGGTCTGAGAATCCCAAAGAACCTCTCTCCTGGAAAAGGTAAAGGAGGTTTTGTTAAACTGCTCTGAGAAAGGCTGGCATGCAGTCAAGAAGTAAGAGTAGCTCCATTAGTGGCAGCTCCTTTTAAATATTAGTACAGTACATAAGTGAATATACTCCAGGTTTCCCTTCTGTACAGCGCCATCTTTAGAGTAATATATCATCTCAGCAGCATCTTGTACTGATGTATTACTCAAATACATCATCAGCCTGAACAGTGTTTCAAATTATTCATAAGCCTGGTAAATCATTAGAGTAAGGCACACTGATGTATTATTAAAAGATAGTGCCATATGGGTAATAAGGGTTTAAAACCATAGCCAACTGAATAACAGAACAAAGCATAAAGTACAAACAAATTCATACCATGCAGAAGGCAGCTGCCCTCAGCTTGCAAACGAGTATTAATTCCAAATGAGATCCAGCAATGATGTAGGCTACTGCTCCTCATCTCTCATGACTCAGTCTGAAAACCACTGGGTAATGAGGACATGTAAAGGTAATACTCCCAAATGAGACAGATACACATTAGAAGACTCGCAGGTAGAATAATGGGTAAAAGGATCCTGACACTTACCCTTACTAAAATTTGTATAGGGAGATGTGTATTTACACATCTTAAATACCTACCTGCAACAGAGGAAAGAGGGAATGTGTTTGTGTGTGCACAGGCATATGTGTGGGAGTGCGCAAAAAGAGTAATAAGGAGCTGGTTTCTGCTGATCGAGACCATATTTCAGGGACATTCTTTTAAACTGCAGCAGAATCAGCAGACTAAAACTCTTTTTACTGCTGCTTGTGGTGACATGAATGGGCCAAAGCCTTTCAGTATATAGATAGCACAGTGTAAGTTTGCAAAAAAAAAAAAAAAAGTTGGCCATAAGAACTTAACAGTAGCTAAGAAAACTAGAAGTAACTGTTATAACACATTTTATAGCTACAGTAAATGACTTATCTTACAATAGGCAGAAAATACAGATCTAGTTCTCTTAAAAATGCTCTCAGGGAAAGAAAAATGAGGAAGCTTGGTATGACTAACACTGACATTTTAGTTCCACTTGAAGGCAGCAGTTTCTGTATATGCAGCAATGCCGAATTAGGTGTTTTGTAGCATCTTCAAATAAAATACACTATCTAAACAATATTCTGTGGAAATATGTATTTCGGATATGAGTGGGCCTGTTTCCTTCCTAGTCCTATAACTTGTATTTCAGATAACCTAGAGGCCTTGAAGTTTGCTTTCAAATAACTTGTTGCAGCTCTAACAATGGTCCTGCATTGTATAAAGATAGTAGATAATAGCAAGCAAACTCTTCAGGCACACATATATTAAACTTCGCAATGAGGTTCTGTGCAATATTTTTGCAGCAGAGACAAAGTTCAAATGTTTGCAAAACACCAATAGGGTAAGATCCAAAAGTTTATTAGGGGGAAATTTCTAGTTCATGAAAAGATAATCACAAAACATTGAGACATCCAGCTGCAGGGCTCCACATTTGTAACACAGAAACACACCAAAAAGAAAACCAAGAGGTTTTTCTACTTAGATGTTATAGTTCTGGGAAGAGAAGCTGACTTTCTAGTTTTGCTCCTATTTGGGAAACAGTTGAATTTTCTGGGATTGACTTTTATCTAAGTCTGACTTTTTTTTTTTTAAAGCTTCCTTGCTCATTCTTCTTGAGGAAGATTTCAGATGCTGACTTTTAGATCCAGAGAATATTTGGGGAGGTGGAGCATAAGAACTAAGAAAAAGATTTAGGTGCCAGGAAATTTATGTACAGTAAACTTAACAGCATAATTAACAGGATTTTTCTGTAATAATTAGATGATATGGTGTATAAATGTTAGCATCATTGTAACTGGACTGACAATAAGTTTTTCATATTTTTATTAGAACATTAAAAGACTTATTGAACTTACAGCAATTTATTGGATCTGCATATATAAGCTACAGTCCTTTCTACCCATAAGATTTTGAATGCAATAAAGCACATCAGGGCACAGAGTCTTACAAAAAGAACCTTTGAAAGTAGCTATTGAGGCAGGTGTGCAGACAGCAGCAGGCACCATTTACATAACAGATGCTAGAAAATGCTTTTCTATGAGGGTAAAGACGTATTTGCAAGCGTTAAAAGTACAGTAAATTGATCCTTGGTGGGATCTCAGTTTCATTTTTTTCCTCTCTTTGATGTTACCTTTTTGAATCCATTAACTAGTGCCACTGTGAATCTCTCTTTCAACAAATTTGCTGTCCAAGCATGTGCATTTTAAGTAAAAGACACTTAAATACATCTTCAACACATCAGAGTCTTTGAGTATGTGCTGAATAGTACATGAATATGCATTTCTGTCTAGGAAATCTTGGAAAGAAATAAAGGAGTCTTACCAAATGTACTGGGTAGGTCAAAACCATGGTTCTAATATGTTTTGCAGGTAGGTTATAAGACTGGAAGGAGAAAAGAGTAAAAACCTGCTGGATAATATGGGTTTCAAGCAGATTATGTACCACCTGAGCAAATAGTGAATGCAGGCATTTTCCAAGATAATAGGAATTTCCCATTCAAATTGTGACAGTCATCTGATTTCTCTGAGACAGACATTTAGTATTTGCTGACATTCAAGGTTTCTTTAAGGAAAAAATGTTTTCTCATGGGACCTGTTTTCTACCACCCTAGTTTCTTCCTCTGATATTTCTTTTCTCCCCCAAATCCTCACAGCTAATTAAAAATTCCATTAATTTGACTTTCTGAGATAAAATCCAAAGCTTTTTAAGTACCCATTAGTATAACTAAGGTACTGATTTCAAATATGTTACTGTATGAAAATGTGGCCCTTATTTAATTATTAGAGCTAGTTAATAAAAGAAAAAAAAATATGGTTTCCTGTTGAACCTTGCATTCATTACATATGTGACATGTGGAAAGACAACTCCTATAGGATATAATTGAAGAATATCTATTTTGCCTTCTGAACCTAAAAATCTCTATTAAGAGTCTTACTTTGGTTTAGAAAGAAAAGTGAAATACAGATATAACCTCACATCAATCCATAATTTTCCTATTTTGTTTGAGTTTATTGGATCAAATTCTATTCACAGCACAGCAGGAATCATCTACGTTTCTAAAAACCTAACAGTTTTATTTGCTTTGAAATAGCAGCACCTTTCAGCACCATTACATTGATAGTGTGTCGTTGTATAACTAACAATGCCTTAAACTATATTGGTCCCTGACCTAGAATTTGAAATAATTAGGTTTTTCTGGATCTGCTCACATTCTGAGTTACAAAACCTGGCTCCTTAGAAATACTGAAGGTCTTTGAAAAATATGAGGATATAGAATCACAGAATGTTTAGGGTTGGAAAGGACCTTAAGATCATTTATTTCCAACCCCCCTGCCATGGGCAGCGATATCTCACACTAGACCAAGGGCCTGTCCAACCTGGCCTTGAACACTGCCAGGGATGGAGCATTCACCACTTCTTTGGGCAACCTCTTCCAGTGCCTCACCACTCTCACTCACAGTAAAAAACTTCTTCCTTACACCTAAACTGAACTTCCCCTCTTCAAGTTTAAACACGTTACTGCTTGTCCTATCACTACAGTCCCTTCTTTTCTCCATGCTGAACAGCCCCAACTTTCTCAGCCTATCTTCATACAAGAGGTGCTCCAGTCCCCTGATCATCCTCGTGGCCCTCCTCTGGACTTGTTCCAACAGTTCCATGTCCTTTTTATGTTGAGGACACCAGAACTGCACACAATACTCCAGGTGAGGTCTCACAGAGCAGAGGGCAGGATCACCTCCTTCGACTTGCTGGTCACGTTCCTTTTGATGTAGCCCAGGATACGGCTGGCTTTCTGGGCTGCAAGCACACATTAAAGCTGGCTCATGTTCAATCTCTTATCAGTCAGCACCCCCAAGTCCTTCTCCACAGGGCTGCTCTGAATCTCTTCTCTGTCCAACCTGTAGCTGTGCCTGGGATTGCCCTGACCCAGGTATAGGACCTTGCACTTGTCTTGGTTGAACTTCATGAGGTTGGCACTGGCCACCTCTCAAGCATTTCAAGGTCCTTCTGAATGGCATCTCTTCCCTCCAGCGTATCAACTGAACCACATAACTTAGTATTGTCAGCAAACTTGCAGAGGGTGCACTCAATCCCACTGTCCGTGTCATTGACAAAAATGTTGAACAGGATCAGTCCCGACACTGACCCCTGAGGGACACCACGTTATTGGTCTCCAGCTAGAATTTGAGCCATTGACCACACCTCTGCATGCAGCCATCCAGTCAATTCCTTAACCACCGAGTGATCCACCTGTCAAATTGATGTCTCTCCAATTTAGAGACCAGGATGTCATGCAGGACAGTATCTAATGCTTTGCACAAGTCGGGGTAGATGACATCAATGTCTTTGCCCCTATCCATCAACTCCATAGCCGCATCATAGAAGGCCACCAAATTGGTCAGGCAGGATTTCCCCTTAGTGAAGCCATGCTGGCTGTCACCAAGTACCTTGTTGTTTTTCATGTGCTTTAGCACGGTTTCCAGGAGAATCTCCTCCATGATCCTTCCAGGCACAGAGGTGAGACTGACTGGTCTGTAGTTCCCTGAGTCTTCCATATTCCCCTTCCTGAAAATGGGGGTTATATTTCCCTTTTTCCAGTCGTCGGGAACTTCACCTGACTGCCATGATTTTTCAAATATGATGGCCAGTGGCTTAGCAACTTCATTCACCAGCTCCTTCAAGACCCGCGGATGAATTTCATCAGGTCCTATAGACTTGTGTGCATTCAGGGTCCTAAGATGATCTCCAGCCTGATCCTCTCCTACAGCAGGCCTAAGGTCTTCCTTCTCACAGTACCTGCATCAGTATTCCAAGACTTGAGCAGCTTTGCTAGAGTGTTTGCCAGTGAAGACTGGGGCAAAGAAGTTATTAAGAACCTCAGCCTTCTCCAAATCCAAGGTGGCCAGTTCTCCCGTTTCCTTCCAGATAGGGTCCACACTATCTGTCTGTCTTTTGTTAGCAACATACATATAGAAGCTCTTCCTGCTATCTTTGACATCCCTAGCCAGACTCATTTCTAACTGTCCTTAGCTTTCCTGACCTGATCCCTGGCTTCCCAGACAATGTCCCTGTGTTCTTCCCAGGCCACTTTTCCTCACTTTTTACCTTCTATAAGCTTCTTTTTAACATCTATGTTTTCTCAACAGCACCTTACCTATCCATACATATGTGTTTAAATGTAGGCTTCTTCTTTAACCTGAAGGAAGTTAATTTAGAACTTTAATCTCAACATCTGTCTTGTTCATATATCTTTGACAGACATAATGGGTACAATTACATACAATAAAAGTATTGTATTTCTGCCTTCAGAATTTTTCTGTCTTCTGCAGATACTTGAAGATAGAGAAGATGGCTTTATATTGCTTATGTAAATTTTTAAAGGGGATTTCAAAGATATCAGTGTATTTTTGTTTTCTTTATTTTTTTTATGTGAACAATATATTATACCTGTGCACAGGAACTCCGATTTACTGAATAAAGAGGCAAGCATGTAGAATCACAGAATCACAGAATCCCAAGGGTTGGAAGGGACCTCAAAAGATCATCTAGTCCAACCCCCCTGCAAGAGCAGGGTAACCTACAGTACATCACACAGGAACTTGTCCAGGCGGGCCTTGAATATCTCCAGTGTAGGAGACTCCACAACCCCCCTGGGCAACCTGTTCCAGTGCTCTGTCACTCTTACAGTAAAGAAGTTCTTCCTGATGTTAACGTGGAACTTCCTATGCTCCAGTTTACACCCATTGCCCCTTGTCCTATCACTGGATATCACTGAAAAAAGCCTAGCTCCATCATCCTGACACCTACCCTTTACATATTTGTAAACATTGATGAGGTCACCCCTCAGTCTCCTCTTCTCCAAGCTAAAGAGACCCAGCTCCCTCAGCCTCTCCTCATAAGGGAGATGTTCCACTCCCTTAATCATCTTTGTGGCTCTGCGCTGGACTCCTTCAAGCAATTCCCTGTCCTTCTTGAACAGAGGGGCCCAGAACTGGACGCAATATTCCAGATGCGGCCTCACCAAGGCTGAGTAGAGGGGGAGGAGAACCTCTCTTGACCTACTAACCACTCCCTTTCTAATGCACCCTAAGATGCCATTTGCCTTCTTGGCCGCAAGAGCACATTGCTGGCTCATGGTCATCCTCCTATCCACCAGGACCCCCAGGTCCCTTTCCCCTTCACTACTTTCCAGCAGGTCAACCCCCAACCTGTACTGGTACATGGGGTTGTTCTTCCCCAGATGCAAGACTCTACACTTGCCCCCTGTTAAATTTCATCAAGTTTCTCCCCGCCCAACTCTCCAGCCTGTCCAGGTCTCGCTGAATGGCAGCGCAGCCTTCTGGTGTGTCAGCCACTCCTCCCAGTTTTGTGTCATCAGCAAACTTGCTGAGGGTGCACTCAGTTCCCTCATCCAGGTCATTGATGAAAATATTAAACAGCACCGGTCCCAGCACCGACCCCTGAGGGACTCCACTAGTCACAGACCTCCAGCTAGATTCTGCGCCATTGACCACAACTCTCTGCCTTCTTCCTTTCAACCAGTTCTCGATCCACCTCACTACTTGATCGTCAAGCCCACACTTCTTTAGCTTATCTATGAGGATGCTGTGGGAGACAGTATCAAATGCCTTACTGAAATCAAGAAAAACTACATCTACCGCTCTACCATCATCCCTCCACCTAGTCACTTCCTCATAGAAGGCTATGAGGTTGGTCATACATGACTTCCCCCTCATAAAACCATGTTGGCTGTTCTTAATGACCCCCTCATCCTTGATATGCCTAGTGATGGAGTCAAGAATAAGTTGTTCCATCACCTTTCCAGGGATGGAGGTAAGGCTGACAGGTCTATAATTAGCCGGGTCCTCCTTCTTGCCCTTCTTATAGATTGGTGTGACCTTTGCCATCCGCCAATCACAGAATCACAGAATCACAGAATCCCAAGGGTTGGAAGGGACCTAAAAAGATCATCTAGTCCAACCCCCCTGCAAGAGCAGGGTAACCTACAGTACATCACACAGGAACTTGTCCAGGCGGGCCTTGAATATCTCCAGTGTAGGAGACTCCACAACCCCCCTGGGCAGCCTGTTCCAGTGCTCTGTCACTCTTACAGTAAAGAAGTTCTTCCTGATGTTAACGTGGAACTTCCTATGTTCCAGTTTACACCCATTGCCCCTTGTCCTATCACTGGATATCACTGAAAAAAGCCTAGCTCCATCATCCTGACACCTACCCTTCACATATTTGTAAACATTGATGAGGTCACCCCTCAGTCTCCTCTTCTCCAAGCTAAAGAGACCCAGCTCCCTCAGCCTCTCCTCATAAGGGAGATGTTCCACTCCCTTAATCATCTTTGTGGCTCTGCGCTGGACTCCTTCAAGCAATTCCCTGTCCTTCTTGAACAGAGGGGCCCAGAACTGGACGCAATATTCCAGATGCGGCCTCACCAAGGCTGAGTAGAGGGGGAGGAGAACCTCTCTTGACCTACTAACCACTCCCTTTCTAATGCACCCTAAGATGCCATTTGCCTTCTTGGCCACAAGAGCACATTGCTGGCTCATGGTCATCCTCCTATCCACCAGGACCCCCAGGTCCCTTTCCCCTTCAATCCTCAGGCACCTCGCCCGTTTCCCACGACTTACCAAAGATGATGGAAAGTGGCCTAGCAATGACCTCCGCCAGCTCCCTCAGCACCCGTGGGTGCATTCCATCCGGACCCATCGATTTACAGATGTCCAGATTGCATAGCTGATCCCTAACCCAATCCTCATCTACCAAAGCAAACTCCTCCTTTGTCCTGACTCCTTCTGGGGCTATAGAAATCCGGGGCCCTCGGGGAGAGTCTGCAGGAGTAAAGACAGAGGCAAAGAAGGCATTCAGCACCTCTGCCTTCTTTATATCCTCTGTCTCCAGGGCACCCACTTCGTTCAGCAGTGGGCCTATATTGCCTCTTGTGTTAGTTTTATTTGCTATGTATTTGAAGAAGCCCTTTCTATTGTCTTTAACCCGACTAGCAAGATTGAGTTCCAAGGAGGCCTTAGCTGTCCTAATTGCCTCCCTACATCCTCTAACAACTGTCCTATATTCCTCCCAAGTGGCCAGCCCCTCCTTCCATAATCCATAGATTCTCCTTTTCCACTTGAGTTTGCCCAGCAGTTCCTTGTTTAACCACGCCGGTCTCCTAGATCCCTTACTTGATTTCCTACTCATTGGGACGCTCCGATCCTGAGCTTGGAAGAAGCGGTCCTTGAATGCTAACCAGCTATCTTGAGCCCCTTTACCGCCTAGTACACTTTCCCATGAGACTTCCCTTAGCAGTTGACTGAAGAGGCCAAAGTTGGCCCTTCGGAAATCCAGAACTGTGGCTTTGCTAGGTATTCTATTCCTCCCACACAGGATCCTAAACTCCACCATCTCATGGTCACTGCAGCCAAGGCTGCCATTGACCGTCACCACTTCGACCAAACCCTCCTTGTTGGCGAGTACTAAATCTAGCAGCGCTGCTCTCCTAGTTGGTACGTCCACCATTTGCATTAAGAAATTATCATCAATGCACTCGAGGAACCTCCTAGACTGTGAATGACTGGCTGTGTGAGTCTTCCAGCAAATATCGGGGTAGCTAAAGTCCCCCACGACGACTAAGGCATGTAGTCGCGAGGCTACTTCCAGTTGCCTGTAGAAAGCCTCATCAACTCCTTCGTCCTGATCAGGAGGTCTGTAATAGACCCCCACAACTGTATCACCCGTGCCAGTCTGCCCCTTGATTCGTACCCACAGACATTCCACTTGCTCCTCATCCGACCCCGCACAGAACTCAATACATCCTAGTTGCTCTCTCACGTAAAGAGCAACTCCACCACCTCGCTTCGCTGACCTATCTTTCCTAAAAAGGACATAGCCATCCATGACCACATTCCAGTCATGTGAACTGTAATGTAGAAGGTGAAAACCAGAGAAAAAAGTAGTTGGAATGAATATGAAAGAAAAGCCTGGAATCAAAATCATAAAGTACAAGGGAGAAAAGGATTTATATTTAGCAAGTCGCACAAATGGCATGGAAGATTCATTATATAAGATACTTAATGGATGGAGGAAAACTGTGGCAATATCTTATCCTTTACTGAACCAAGGAAACTGGAATGTTTAATGCTTTACTGCTTCACAGTTCCCTGAAATATAAAGAGATCATTGGTTAATAGCAACAACAGAGACCTGGAAACTAGAATAAATCGCAGTACATTTTATGGTTGCAGATTTCTGAGGTTCTAAGAAATTTATACTGAGCTGTTTAGAGTGCTGTCTGAATCTGTCTCAGGACCTTTACTAATTATTTCATAGAATCATAAAATACCTAAAGTTAAAAGGGACCCATAAAGATTATTGATTCCAACTCCCTGCTCTTCGTAGGACCACCTAAAAATAAACCATATACTAAACATTGTCCAGCCACTCCTCGAACTCTGACAAGCTTGGTGCCATGACCACTTCCCAAGGAAACTTGTTCCAGTGACCAACTATCCTCTCAGTGAAGATTTTTTTCCTGGTGTCCAATTTGAACTTTCACTGATGCAGCTTCATTCCATTTCCTCATCCACTATCACGGATCACCAAGGAGAGGAGATCAGCACCTCGCCTTTGCTGCACCCCTTGAGAAAGTTGTAGACTTTGTGATGAGGTTATCTCTCAGCCTCCTCCAAGCTGAACAAGCTGAGTGACCTCAGCCATTCTCTGCAGTCTTGCCCTCAAGACCTTTTACCACCTTGGTTGCTCTCAACTAGACACACTCTAATTTTGATGCTATTCTTACATTGAAGCACCCGAAGCTGCGCACTGTACTTGAGGCGGGGCCCTAAAACAGTGCAGTGTAGAGTGGGATGATCATCTCCCTTGACCAAGCAAGCTATGCTATGCTTGATGCACTTCAGGACATGGTTGGCCCTTTTGGCTGCCAGGGCACACTGTTGACTCATATTCAACTTGCCATCAACTCAACCACTACACCTCTTCCTGCAGAGCTCATCTCCAACCTCTCATCCCCCAACTTGTACATATAACCAGAATTACCTTGTCCTGGGTGGAGATATTGGCACCTGCTTTTGCTAAATTTCTGAATGCTAGTGGCATACAATTAGCATTATAACAACCTGAGGAGCAGTGAAACATTGAGTCTGTTGTTAAAAAGCACAAAAATTGTACTAGAGAATTTTAGACAAAACAGCCTAAGAACAACTGTTTCAAAATAAATGGTTGACTACCTCACAACGCAAACTGTTGTTATGAATGTAAGAGAAACAAAGGCAGAAGTAACAGCTGATGCAGAACTGTCAGGAAGAAGTCATGTTGACTAAATTGGACTAATTTTTATTTCCAGTGAGTAATAAATCATGAAGCAGTAGTTATATTTCTCGATTTTAGTAAGATTTCTCTTTTATTTAGAAGGCACAATTTTCAATGACATTCTTACAGGCAAATTGACAGAGAGCCTAGAAAAAAATTTACCTAAATGGCGAAGAAACATGTTAAAAAATAGTACTCAGAGAATACAGTGGTTCACTGTCAAAGGTGCATTGGAAGATCACTCAGTAGGTTTCTGCAAGGATATGTCCGAGGTTTAACGTTATTAAAAAATTACATCTATAATGTGTGCACAGATGAGAGGAATAAATACCCTGTTTGAAGACAGGACTGGATTTATAACATTACAAAAAATATTATGAACCTGGGCAAAACAACTGAAGTATTTTGTCATGTCAGAATAACCAACAGCAAAATATAACCTGGCTAAACACATGTACAGCAGGATACAAGGATAGTAAGAAATATCAGGCTGAGCATGAGTAAAACTGTCTCGCAATGCTGAAAAAGTGCAGATATACCGTGATGCATGAAGGTTTTTGTAATTCTTTAAAAAACAGTTTTCAGGTTTGGATGTAGAAGTCCAGGTTCTTCAGCCACTACACTGAAAGCAAAAGCTAATGGATATTTGCCAGCATACTATATTTTGTGATAATCATATCACAGTTACTGCAAATACAACATACAGCTGATCTGCAGATAAACAATGCAGTGGGCACTGTGTATCTCAGTAGCTGTCAAGTACAAGCTGTACCCATAGTCTTCTGAATTCTGATGACAGGCTATTCCATAAGATGCACAAAGCAATTCTTCAATTGTAAGTGCTCAGCTGGACTAGTTCCATTCAAATTTTGGCAGTAAGTCTTATAATCAGTTGAAGAGAAACAAAAGAATTAATGGAGAAACAGCAATATTCAGAATCTCAGAATGCATAACGTTAAAAGAAAATGTTAAGAACCTAGAGTTTAGTCTAGAGAGGACAATACTGATGGGAGATGTCAGTCTTCGAATAAGTGAAGATTTTTGCAAAGTTGTCTACTATGCATAGAACAAGACTTAATGGGCTTAAATATTACCAAGGGAGATTTAAGTTATACATTTAAAAAAAAAATCCTAATGGGAAGGACAGATAAGCAGTAAAATAGGCTGCCTAGGGAGATTTTAGAATCACTATCATTAGCCAGATAATTATTGGAAATAATTTAAATATAGTTGATCCTACCCTCCAGCAAGTTAACAGACGAAATGCTCTCTCCATGTCCCATCTTATATTTAATATGAGGCTATGCTTTTCTCTACACCCCCACAATATGTACATTGAATATTTTAAGTCTGCCATTCCTGAAATTCCTTCCTGCTCCCAGCCTTATTTATAATTTTTTTCACTGCAAGACTTTTCATAAGATTTAAATACATTGGTAAGAAAGCATAGTAAGGAAAAAAGAAAAGGATGGAGAGTAACACAACCTCTAGAACAGGGAAAAGTACTTTCACAGGTTATCTTTACCAACCTTTAGCTTCATTTCAGCACAGGTAAATAATGAAGTTACATTATTACTTCCTGTAGCCTGTAAAGTGTAAAGAAAGGGTTAATTGCAATATATGGTTGTTTTTCTTCTTGTCCACAAACGAAATACATCAAAATGCGCAGGGAAGCACACATGGTTGGAGAACTGGTTTACTGTTGTTCTGTGTTAACTCTTACTGTGCAGGGTATCTTTCTGCACCTTTAAAAAGACCGGTTCTACCTAAAACTTCAGTCAAGAGCTTTAGTGTACTGCATCCTTTGTGATTTTCTGAGTTTCTCACATTTTCGGTAGAATATTTCCTAATGTGCTGATGAAATCATGGATGATATGTTGCATTGTTAAAGCCTGAAACCGAGCTGCTAGAAGAAATTCAAAACCACTTTTAAAAATAGCCTTTTAAAAATTATTTTTAAAAATTATTAACATAATTAACATATGCCTTATGTTAGTAAAGAGCAACACAGAAGTCATCATCCTTACTTTTCTACTCACTAAGAGTTCTCCCTCTATCCTTTTTCCAAATTAATTCTTCAAAACCATATTTATCCGAAATTTCTGAAAGAGATGAGAAAATTGCTCAGTCATTCAGACTATCTCTGTATAGAAGACAGAACTTGTCCCATACAATAAGGAAAGCATACGTCTTTTAAGACAAAAAACAAAGCAGTATGCATTACGAACCAGTTTATAACATTAACTTAACTGTGTATTGCTTTAAGATACTCTGAAAAGTAGTTTGTGTGCACTTATGGCTTTGTTAAGATATATTTGAATATAATATTTTTGTTTATCCTTTCAGATATTTGGATTCAAAAACAATAAGAATTTTTGCCACAAACTTCAGGAATATCAAGATTTCACAATGTATAAGCATTTTTGAGCATTGTCTGTGTTTTGCACTGGCCAATGATGCTTCCTCTCAAAAGTTCACATCTAGAGATAAAGGTTTGAGGGGTTCTCATGAGACTGGGAGTATTGTGTACAGTTTTGGTGTCCTCAACATAAAAAGGACATGGAACTGTTGGAACAAGTCCAGAGGAGGGCCATGAGGATGGTCAGGGGACCAGAGCACCTCCTGTATGAAGACAGGCTGAGAAAGTTGGGGCTGTTCAGCCTGGAGAAGAGAAGGCTACGTGGAGACCTCATAGCAGCCTTCCAGTATCTGAAGGGGGCCTGTAGGGATGCTGGGGAGGGTCTCTTCATCAGGGACTGTAGTGACAGGACAGGGGGTAATGGGGTCAAACTTAAACAGGGGAAGTTTAGGTTAGATATAAGGAAGAAATTCTTTCCTGTTAGGGTGGTGAGGCACTGGAATGGGTTGCCCAAGGAGGCTGTAAATGCTCCATCCCTGTCAGTGTTCAAGGCTGGGCTGGACAGAGCCTTGGGTGGGTGACACTGCTTAGTGTGAGGTGTCCCTGCCCATGGCAGGGGGGTTGGAACTGGATGATCTTAAGGTCTTTTGCAACCCTAACTATTCTATGATTCCATGATTCTATGAATCTGATGAACCTTCTTTTTAGAAGATGCTTTGAAACTTTACAGGAATTTAGGAAAATTCTGATAGAATTTGCCTACAAGGGGGAAAGAATGTGGGGAAAGGAAAATGTCCCATTTGACCATTTTCTAATATTTCAATTTTAAATTTTATTTTTTTTAATGATTTATTTTATCATTGGCAATATTTTTAAATTGAAGAAAGGAAAAAGGCTTCCATTAGTACACAGCAAAATCTCAATAAATAGAATATAAGGGAATATAAATAAGATATAATTATACTACGTACTTTTCTTGAACATTAGTTTCACTCACTGCTTGAATTACATATTTGGGATGAGTACAGGAGCCTTTAAGAAGGAAAAGGTGAAAAAGTCTGTTATAAAAAATGCTATATACCAAATGAAACATCATATTTGCTTCTGCTCTTTTGCTTCTATTGTCATGTAATATTGTGTATAGATAGATGAAATAATAAAGAGGATAATCAGCTTCACTGAAACATGAGAGAGAACACAGTTTTGAGGGAAGGCTGCCTTCAGGAGTGTTGACAGAGACAGTGAGAGTTTTCATAAATTAGGGCTCATTATTTATCATAGAAATTATGGTGAGCTAAGAGTAAGGATTATTGAGACTACGAACATGAACTATAATGCAAGTAGGAAATCCTTTTGAATTATTAAATAATTGATAGTAAGTGTTAATATCTTTTAAAAAATATTATTTTGCAAAATTAAGAATGTTTTAATGTACCTTGTCACTTTGACACATTTTCTCTCAGATTATTATCTGGCTTTTGCTTTCTTTTTCCATAACCTCACTATGATTTTTGTTATATTATGACAAACTGTAAGTTCTAAATAACTTCTTCTAGCAGAGATCTGATTTGTCTGCAAAGTCTCATGAATATCCTTGATATTATTGAAATTATAAATATTCATTATAATAAATAACTGACAAAAATCAGATTGTGTACTACAGGATATTGTGCTGGGTAGAAAAATGACTGGATGGGCAAAGCCTTATACCTCAAATGACCAAAATAAGGAACCAGGTCCATGAATTTGAAACTAACATCAAATACCAGCCCTGAAGATGTAAATATTGCAGGAGAGATTGCTAGATTGAGTTTTGGAGAAGCTGGGAAATACTTCCAGACCTGCATTGACCACCTGTCCTTTTTCATCACACTTAGTTCCAAGGGACTCTGCTTTCCCACCTAGTGTATAATTGAATGGATTCCTATCCCCTTCCACTGAACATACAAACTCTTTCTAATTATATACAATTCTAAGCAAAATAATGCCCAAGTTTATCTTTCCTTTAGTCCCAGCTTTGTCTGCATATGACTTGATGAATCAGTATCATTCTGCTGCACACCTTTCTTGAAAAAGATTAGGCTCCAATGACCTATTCCACTTCAAAATGTAATCACCCTGGTAAGGAGCATGGAAGTTCTTTGCAGCAGAAAATTATTCTCTCTGGTCTACTTTGGCAGTTCAACCATGTAAGTTCCATGGTCTTAATAAATAAGGATGATTCTGTGGTCAAGAGAGACACGTTTTTAATTCCTAGCTGTTCCAAGGTCTTGCCATCTTAGGCAAGTTTTTCTCTATCTTTTTTGATATTAGATTTCATAATAGATTTCTCAATATGAGGGACAGAGAGGCTGAAAAGATATCATCACTGTTAACTCCATGACTGCTGCTTTGGGGTCTGTGGAGAAGAAAGAATAATTAGTACGCACGTTTCAAACATTTTTGGACCTATGTGAGCATGTCTTGGGATATACAATCAGATCCTGGTGTAAAACCCCATTATTACGCTCTTTACTTGAAATAAAAGTAATTTAGCAGAGGAATTGTGTTTCTGTAACAGAATGGTTACTCTCACAGGTTATCTGAATTTGTTTCTGAAAATGCATTCCCTCTCATACCTCACTGAATACTGTTTCTTTCTCTGACATGCTTCTTACATTTAAGCATAGATTGCTTTTTAGTAATGTGCCACAAAAGGCTCATTACCACTGGAGAGGGAGAATTTTCATTTTACAGTCCCATATTATGGCATACTTTTCCCATTCCAATCTGTTCATGTAAATCTCCTGATTAATTAATCTCTCTGCCACAGAAGAGTTATTTACTTGATCTTTTGGTTAAGTAATTGTTGCCTCGTTGAATAGTTTCCACTGTTTTCTCTCACAAACAGTATTTCTCATGAAGCCTGAGTTGCTGTTACTTACAGAAGTGCTTCCAGGTGTCTGTGGCAACTTAAGCTCTGTTTAGAAAACAGAGACTATTTTATGTATCACTATGAGAGGGTCTCTCTCTGTGGAGTTAGAAAGAAGTTTCTGTACAAGATCTTTTATTCCCTTACTCTTCGTAATTTTCAGATATCACTTTTTAACAATGTAACTGAGTTGGAAGATCTCCTTCCTTACTTGAACTGACCTAGAAAGAACAGGCAAATGTGCATTTAATCAGCCTGTAGTATTTCTTCAGTCAGGATGGATTGTGACTGGCAAGGAGAAACTTTATTACAAAGACAACCTGTAATTCATATAAGCTATTAAAGAGCAGTAAGGAGTATGGTACTTGCAGCACAAATCCTGGACTTTCAGGAGAAGTTATATGAAAAATATAACAGTTTTAATAGTGTATTGTGATTATGTGTCATTCAGACTATCATCAAGCCTAACATCAATGAAAGCCTGGAAACGGGAAAAAGAGAGAGAGATAGAAAGATAGAAAGAAAGAGAGAAAGAGAGAAAGAAAGAGAGGAAGGAAGGGAGGAAGGGAGGAAGGGAGGAAGGGAGGAAGGGAGGAAGGGAGGAGGGAAGGAAGGAAGGAAGGAAGGAAGGAAGGAAGGAAGGAAGGAAGGAAGGAAGGAAGGAAGGAAGGAAGGAAGGAAGGAAGGAAGGAAGGAAGGAAGGAAGGAAGGAAGAAGGAAGGGAGGGAGGGAGGGAGGGAGGAAGGGAGGAAGGGAGGAAGGAAGGAAGGGAGGGAGGAAGGGAGGAAGGGAGGGAGGAAGGAAGGAAGGAAGGAAGGAAGGAAGGAAGGAAGGAAGGAAGGAAGGAAGGAAGGAAGGAAGGAAGGAAGGAAGGAAAATATAAGATATTAAAGCACTAGAAAGCCCAATGCAAACCCCAAGTAATTAAACCATAAGGAATAATCTCTCACACTTTGTTTAGCTTTTTTAGGTGGTGAGATTTACTTTCTTTTTTACAGCAATTCTTTCATATTAAACACTCCCACAAAGCTTACCCTTCCAGAGGTTTAACAGGATTACTAATGTAAAACTGAATTTCAGAGGTAGGGATTCAGGCTTTATCAGCTGTTGACTGTGATATGTTAAGTTAAACCTTTTTGCTTCTGTTGAGCAAGAATAAAAATATATTGATAGCGAATTGCATTCAAAAAATACCATATTAAAAGTTAATAACTAGTGTTTTCAAAGTTAGTACAAAAGATAATATGCCTATGCAGTGAGCTGAAGATCAGAAAAGCATTGTGGATTCACTTTATGCAAAATCTAGCAACTTACCATGTTTGCAAATTAATAAATGTTTAACTAAGATGAGTTATAGTTACTCTGTTATGTAAGTCAGAATGACAGATTTTTACCAAATGGATCCATTATGGTCAGTGAGTGAATAGCTAATGAATCTGAATTTGACGATCTCTTACATTAAAAGAATTCCACAGGGAAATATCCCAGTAAGGTCTTACTCAAAATTCATAACAAATTAAAAGGCACAATCAGCCTAAGCAGACAAAATGCATTGTTAATCCTTTGTAAGGCAGTGGTAGGTATAACAAAAAGAAAGGAAGAGTCTTTGGGGTTATTTGATATATAAATAACAGAACAGGATAGCATTTTTTTTACCAGAAGTGAGAAGGGGAATAAAGGCAGCAGCTGATACCTTTTGATTACAAGATATGAAGAAGTATCAAATAATCTGTGAGCCTCGGTTTTAGTGAAGATTAAATATAAGTGAAAGACTCGTGACCTGCTTCTCAAAGGTCAGAGTTTCATACTGGGAATCCAGCAAGATTATGCAGTAAGGATCTCTGTAGCTGTGTTTGTTCAGACTGGCTGACAGAGAGGGAGATGAAGAATTCCATTTCTTCCTTCAGTGCTGCTCTCAGGACTAAAAAGCAGGACTTCCCTTTAAAATGAGACTATAACAAATCATTTAGGCCAACCATTCATATCTGTCAGTCTGTGATAATAGATTTCCTGAATAAGCAAAGTAACATGCAGCTGTGATAGGTGTACTCATGAAAAGGCAGAACAGACTAAATACACACTAAATGCATAAGACAAAGGAAAAATCCTCTCCAGAAAAAAAAGCATAAAATTACATTAATTCTGATATGAGTTAGCACAATCACACAGGATGAAAAAGCCAGAAAATAAGCCATTAAATCCTTCATTCCTCTCACTGCATGAACTTTAGATGATCCAAGATCTTCCTTCAGGTAGAAGAGCCAATATATCAGTACTGACCAATCTAATTCAGGGCTGAGTGGAAACAATTATGATAAAATCCTCTACACTCAGAAAATACTAATTACTCAGAAATAAAATATTTTGCCACAGCATGTTAGATTTAGTATTTTCAGATTTAAAATTTAGGATCAAAGTATTTTGTTTAAAGAAAAAGACATTATTATACTATATTACTGTTTCTCAAAATCAGAGTGCAATATTCAAGTTTATAGATATAAGATTTTTTAACCAATCCAAAATCGGTTGATATCTCATATTGAGGAATATTTTAAAGTATCACTTTTATTTTGTTTCGTAGGAACTTAAGACTTGAAAGGACACCACAAGTAGCAGCCAATTCCTCATAAATGTAAAAAGCTCATCACTAAATTATAGACATTGTCTGCTTCCATTGCTTCAGGTTCTGGCAGAGTTAGAATGATACTGTTCTGCCTATTATAAACAGAAATTTACTCTTTGGCTAAAATTTATTCACGATTTCTTTGTATCCAGTTGCTAGTGCACCTTCACTATCCTTCAGACTAGACTGGGGAAAAAAAGGAGTTTGCATGCCTTTCAGAGGATTTGAGAACGTGGTTTAAAAAAAAAAAAAAAGTATTCTGTATTAAAAAAAAAATTAGAATAAAGAAGAAATATTCCATAGGTGCAGGTCAATTAGGAAGGGTAAAAGGACTACATGAAGAGAGGAAAGAAAATCTTAAGGAAGTTAAGGTGCCCATAATGATTAGCTAGGTAACATCAAATGGCAAAATGTAAACTACTATCAGATGCTTTTCACAATTGTCCTGGGTTCAGCAGTAGCAGTCATTTTTAATCCTTCTTAGTAGCTGCTGCAGTGCTGTGCTTTTGACTTTCAGCCTGGGAACAGAGCTGATAACACAAATGTTTTTAGTTACTGCTCAAATGTTTAGTCAGACGAAGGACTTTCTGAGCCTCATGTTCTGCCAGGGAGGAGGGAAAGCCGGGAGGAAGCAGAGACAGGGCACCTGACCCAAGCTAGCCAAAGAGGTATTCCATACCACAGCACGTCATGCCCAGGATGTAACGGAGAGTTACCCAGAAGGGCTAGTGCACTGCACGGTTGGAATAGGTATCGATCGGTGCTCGGTTGGATGGGGTTGGGTGAGTTGTCAGTCGGCTGGTGTTGAGGTGTTATATTCTCTTCCCTTGTTATTTCCTTTATCATTGTTATCATTGGTGGTAGCAGTAGTGGTTTGTGTTATACCTTAGTTTCTAAACTGTTCTTATCTCAACCTGTGGGAGTTGCATTCTTTTTGATTCTCCTCTCCATCCCTCCGGAAGTAGGGGAAGAGCAAGAAGGTGGGGGGGCGGGGTGAGAGGGAAACTGTGTGGCTGACTTGCCTACAGGGCTTAAACCACGACTATGAAGGTGTTGGCTTTTTTAAGTTTCAGTTTCCTTTTTCTCTTATTAAAGCAAATGATTACAGCTTTCACCATAATTTTCCTTGTATCTGGAAGCAACAGTCTCATAATTTTCAGCATGTTCTGCCTGAGCAGCTCAAACAATGAGAGTACCAGCATCACTGCTCATCCACTGTAGGAGTCTCAGATGACCGTGCTGATGTCTGTGGCTTTTCTTGGACTGAAATTCATTACATTGTCACAACATGAGTTCAATAAATCAAAAGAAACACGTAGACCCCAAAGGGCAGAGGAGGTTCTTTTGAATACTGTTCCAGCTGTACTGTATGCATCTGAGCCAAAGGTCAAGTTTTTCCCTCCCACCACTCAAATGGTAAAACTTGAGGTGTCATTTGAAATGAGCAATGAAAAGATACAAGCTGTGAGAATGCGTAAAGACACCATACACAATACTTAGAGGGCACAGGAAAAAGCGCTTTGAGATACTTTAGCTCTGAAAAAGCTCCAGCTGAAAAGGGAGGCAACTTTGTGACTCAGTAAAATACAATATCCACAAGAGTTCCTAGACCTCACAGTGGATCTGGCTGTCAAAAGTCTATGGAAAACATTCCCTGGAATGGAGCATCTCCTGCATGAAGACAAGCTGAGAAAGTTGGGACTGTTCAGCCTGGAGAAGAGAAGGCTGCGTGGAGGCCTTCCAGTATCTGAAGGGGGCCTATAAGGATGCTGGGGAGGGGCTCTTCATTAGGGACTATAGTGGCAGGACAAGTGGCAATGGGTTCAAACTTAAACAGAGGAAGTTTAGATATAAGGAGGAAGTTCTTTATTGTGAGGGCGGTGAGGCACTGGAATGGGTTATCCGAAGAAGCTGTAAATGCTCCATCCCTGGCAATGTTCAAGGCCAGGTTGGACAGAGCCTTAAGCAACATGGTCTAGTGTGAGACATACTTGTTCATGGTAGGGGGATTGGAACTAGATGATCTTAAGGTCCTTTCCAACCCTATCTATTCTATGATTCTATGAAATCACATAATTTTTCAAGCTTAGTAGTTTGTGCCATGCTTCACCTATAAGGGAAGTCAGATCTGTTAAGATGCCAAAAATGCCAGATGCATTTATATCTTTGAGGGCTAGGATGTTTTTGAACTGAATTTATATATTCCACTTTTCATGTCAAGTCCCCAGAAATGCTTTAGTGCAAACACAATTAAAAGAAATTAAGCAGAGGTAGGTACACCTGGGGCCAAAATCAAAACATCTTTCTGGAGAAGCTGCATGAAGCTTGTAGAACTTCATATATTTTGATCATCTTTATTTCAGAAGCAGAAAATTTCTGATTTTGACATAAACCTCTAAAGTTGTCTAATAACAGCTGAACACACCTGTATATTCCATCAGATTGGCACAGATAAGAACATGTAAACTGCAGAATGCTCGCAATACTGGCTCATGAGAATTGTGCAAAGATGTTGCAGATCCAGCCCAGAAATTGCTCTCAGAGGCTTTGGCTGCCTAAGTATAGCAGTCATCATAAATATGCAGAGTGAAATTTTTAGGGAGCTTGGACTTAACCACATTCAGACAGATACTTAAGACAACTGGATGGTTCATCCTTTACAGTCCTATCAATCAAGCATATTCCACAAAAAAGGTGGTAGAGTGTCCTGGGTTCACCAGTAGCCGTTTTTCTCCTTCTTAGTAACTGGTGCAAGCTCTGTGTTTCGACTTCCAGCCTGGGCAGAGAGCTGATAACACCGTTTTTAATTGTTGTTAAGTAATGTTTATTCTGGCCAAGGACTTTGTGAGTCTCATGCTCTGCCAGGGACTAGGGGTGGCCGGAGGAAGCAGAGACAGGACACCTGACCCAAGCTAGCCAAAGAGGTATTCCATACCACAGCACGTCATGCCCAGGGAGGTAACTGGGAGTTACCCGGAAGGGCATGGGCTCTCTTCGGGGGGGTCAAATTCGTTCGGCGGTGGTATTCATTTCTCTTGTTATTTTCTCTTATCATTATTATAATTGGTGGTAGCAGCAGTGATTTGTGTTACACCTTAGTTACTGGGCTGCTCTTATCTCAACCCGTGGGAGTTACATTCTCTCGATTCTCCTCCCCATCCCTCCGGGGGGGGTGGGGGGGGGGGTGGTGGTGGTGGTGAAGAAAGAGAGAAGAAGGAGGGGGGGGGGGGGGGAGTGAGTGAACGAGCTGTGTGGATCGGTTTAAACCACGACATAAAGTTTCCTAAGTGTAAACTTGTCAGACTTGCTCTGATGTAGAGCAACTAGTCCTGTAGAGCAACCCTAGTCCTGTATTTGGAAACAACTGACCCATCATTAAACCTTTAAAAAAAAGGAAAAAAAAAATAAGCCTGAAGCTAACACCTGCCACCACAAATTTCAACACATACAATCATAACTTGTCAGAGATATAAGCAACCTAATACAAAAGTTTTTAATGAGAAGCATCAGTCCATTTTAATTTTATGTGTTTCTGTCAGCTCCAGTTGTAACTAAGAGTATTCCACTCTAGTTTTCAGCTGCATATTCTTCTCCCACATTTATCTAGAATTATCCAGGTAGGAATAAACATAGATCAACATTCTCAAAGTAGAGGGATGATGTATGAAGGCAGAAGTCTGTAATTCCCCAAACTGAAAGACCTAATTTTGACAGGCAATGAATACTTGCTCAGCAGTCTCTACTGGTTTTATCAGTTCTCTTCAACTCTCTTAGGACTGGTCTGAAATGTATACAGTCTTTAACAATATAGAAAGGATTATGGAGTAACAAAAATACTCCACTGCACTTTTCTTGAGGTCATGAAACATCACCTTAGGTGTATGTATTATGTGAGACAAGAGCTGCTGTATATTACGTAGTCCAGGTAATCAAAAAACAGAACTCATAAATTTTAGCTGGTTATCTGAGCCCTGCATTTAGGGCAGTCACAGGGCTTCATGATTGGCGTTGCTGAACTTCATAAGGTTTCCATTCTCTCATGTCTCCAGCCTGTTAAAGTATTCCTGAACACCAGCCCTATGCTCTGGGATACAAACCTTCCTCACAGTCAGGTATCATCTGTGAATTTGTAAATGGTGAATACCATCCCAT
This sequence comes from Lathamus discolor, assembly GCF_037157495.1. NCBI lineage: Eukaryota > Metazoa > Chordata > Aves > Psittaciformes > Psittacidae > Lathamus > Lathamus discolor. The sequence continues at coordinate 26,652,315 of NC_088885.1, forward strand.
CGTCCAGGTTACTAATGGAGGTGTTAGACAGTACTGGCCTCAATACTGACTCCTAAGGAAAGGCACTGATAAATAGTTATCAGCTGGACTTGATACTGTTAAAAGTTAAGATGAGAGATTTTCAGAAACACAAAGAATACTTAGGGATCACCTTCAGCAGGTTATTGAGAAATTCCACATCCCACCCTACAAGAACATGTGCAATGACAATCTGGTTATACAGCCTTTTTTTCATTTTACCTCAGAATTAGAGCCTGAAATAAGCTCTCTGAAGTTGTGCGGCAGGTGTCCTAGCCCATGTTTCTTCCTTGATCCCCAGCTCCTGTTCCTGCATGTATATTTTTCAACCATAACAACTACATTTACTACTGTGAAACATCTTGTACAATAAATACTGTGCAAGCCACACAAAGGTCCAGTTGGACATATCTCAAAACTCTGTCACAATAGACTCCTGTATATATCCACTCTTTAATTACCTGGAAAGATTGGTGTGCTGGAGAAACTGGCTTCCCTCCATGGAGTTATCCTGACCTGTGGAATGGATTTGCCTATTGCCAACACATTTATGACTATATCGACTCAGAGTTTGTCTGATGTACTGGGTTTTTAATTCTATAATATACCATTAAAACCTTTAACATTTAAGGTTATATTCAGTTCTATTTTGCAAAGGATAAAGGAATTGAGTAGGATCTAAGTCACTACATTATTATTATATTTAATGTTTTTCTCCATTTCTTGTTCAAGGCTGAATCTATATTGTGACATGTGATTAAAAAAAAAATCATTAGAATGTATTAACATACTGTGTTTTGAAACTTGCAATTAGATGCTTCTTTGCATATCACCTGTTTTTCCATCATGAGCTTTTAGTCAAAATTGTGTTGATTTTCTCTGTATACATTTGTCTGGGAACTTTAATTATGCTTTATTATCTCACCTTTGGGGAAGGCATAAGTCACTTGCATAGTATCCTGCATAGAAATTATGCTGATAGCTTGGTTATTTGAGAGGATTCAGGGCAGCCTTTAGTGTAGTGTCACTTAAAACATGTAACTAAGGTGTGATGAATTTTGAGTTTCTAGGAATTTTCGTGACATCATCACAAATTGTAATGATGTGATTCTACATCATATACTAGAGTCACAATTACATTCTAATTATGCAAGGAGAAGTATTTATACTAAAACAGGCAATTAGGTGTAATTACGCTAATGATGTAAATGTGCAAGAATTAACTGGTAATGATTTGAAAAGGAACTAGGGAAATGTATACAAACATAACACATTTGACAGTTAAAAAAAAGCAAACCTCTCCTGTTACATGTAAAGTCTTAATTATGTATTAGGAACATCATGCAAGGAAAAGCCCCAAGGTCATTTTTCTCCCAGAGCTCCTACTAAATGCTGCTATTCTCTGCCCTTTAAGGACAGTGAGAGATTGCTTTTTTTTCCTAGATATTTTCAGACAGATGGAGAGGGAATATCTTAAGACTTCTCTCCAAAAGAAGTATCTGTGGCTGGATCTGTGTATCTGGAATGTCCAGAAAGACTGCTTACAAGTAAGGGAACATCTCCATGATCCTTTTGTGCTTCTGCTTAGGTCTCAGCACAATGAAGTGCTCTTAAACATTACAAGACTCAAGTCTATAGAACACAAGGCTAATTCAGTGCCTGGAGTTTTTAGGTACTGCTTCTGACTCGTTATTAAAGATACTGTTACTTGTTACTTACCCTTTCCACAGGATTCTCCAGTTCAGCTGTCAGATATGTAAACCTCTGCTTTCATGGTAAGGCTTCAATTCCAGAGCAGCAGTTTTTCTAAATGCGTAAGAAAGTTAAAGTTAAGTCTACAGTTGAAACATTACAGACTGATTTAATCAGTTTAATGGTGTAAATTAAGGCACATAAGTGAATATACAACATGACAGTTGAATGAATTCCCAACCCTTTCCCAAACCTCATCAAAGTAACATAGTTTAAACTGATACACACAGAGATTATTTCTTTTGTGTATTGGCTTTCAATTTTTTACTTTAAAAAACAATGTGTCTAGGAAAAAGATTCTTATCCAATTCTGCTTTACTAACTACCACTAACAAAATTATGTGTTTGTTGGAAGTCACTCCCTAGGAGAGGAAAAAAGCAAATATTTTCTTAAGAGTTTCTTCTATTTAAATCTCTTTAATTCAGGAATAATACCTAGCAGTAGACAAATGAAAAGCAATTGTGATAAGAGAAACTAAAGACAAAGAAAGTTACTGCATAAGTTGATTTGAATTTGAAATAAATCTTTGCTCTTACTTTAAATCTGAAAATGTTCTACTTCAGAGCTTTTCTTTTTCAATGAAATATACAGCCGGAATATGGAGAAATAAAGAATATTTGATGGGAAATCAGGAATGCATGGAAAAGGAACAAAAAATGTGCTGTGTTTTGCCATACACGCTGCTTCTTTGTGGAGCAAATAGTCCTGAAAAGACTGTGATTCAGGCAAACTAATAGGCTAGATAGTCACTCCTCATTCCAGACTAACTCTTAGTTTTAAACTAAGCTGATGCAGTGTCAAGGTTGTGAGATAAAATGACAGAAGTAATGACTTAAACCATCTAAGTTAGAATTTGTCCCTTACCCTTTTACAGTCAGAGCTTAGTGCTGCCCTCTGACCTGCAAGCACGGTTCACAATATGGTTGGTAAAATAAGGATTTTGTCGAGGAGTAGAGTGTTAAATCACTGCTCTGTTTCTTAGATAAATGTAAGTTCTCATTCTGCCCTCCATTTTACCTCATGGGCTGAGTTATTGGTAGAACAGTTTCAGCCTAAGTGCATTATATAATTTCATTTTTAATGGCATATATGTGTCATCTTGATAAGACAGATACACAATTGACACTAGACAAAAGACACTGAGGGATGAAACTGGTGATACACATGGTTAGATTGTAGTACAAATGAATCTCAACAGCTCTGGGTGAACTTTTTTTCTATGTTCCCTTTCTTTTTTAACTTTTTTTCAGAGTCAATGCTCCAAAAAAATTTAATGAGAAAAAGTACGAACAGAAAGCAGTTGCAGAAGATAGGTCAAACGTATGGTGACATATCCTGTAAAATTCTTTACTGCTTGAATGCTGGCAATCTTTCAACCACTAAGGAATTCAGTAGTATGATATTGCCAGGAAGCAAAGGTATGGAAAGAAAATGGAAACTATATCTGCATTTGAACAAAAGCCATGCAGGAGCAGAGCATGTTTCAACAGTTGGCTGCTTAGAATTCTCTTCTGGGAGGCAAGATGACTTGGTCTTCTGCTTTCAGTAACTGAGCAGACCAGATTTCTCTCCAGTAAATGCCAACTGGTTGACTACTGTAATTTCATAACTTCTGTCAAAACCTTATAAATGCAAATGTCTAAGATTCGGAAAAAGCCTGACTTGAAGTAACATTCATCCCAGGAGATTTATATGAGCACTTGAGTAAGGGAAGAAAGAAAAGCAGAAACATCTCTTTCAGAAAGTCACTTTCTAAAGAAAGTGACAAGCAGAGGGCATCTACAGCTATGATTCACAAGTAGAGATGCAATTTCTGCTATCTTTTAACCAAATGTTATCAATGACTTTGTGGAGTGCAGTTAAAATTGAATGTTTCTCAGCATTTCTTATGAGGTGCTTATGAGGATTCCTTCTGTCCTTCTAGTGTATGATTTTCTCAATCTGAAGTAGTTTACTTTCTAGACATGGAGAGACCTCAAAGTGTAACTTTGGGTCATGCAGAGTGCTAAGAAGTTGAAAAGCTGCAACACGACATTTTGACACTGATTTCTCCCTTGTATGAGCTGAGACCAGCAATTTAAATGTGATTGCAAGTCTTTTGTTTTTCTTTTTTTTTTTTTTTTCCCAGAAACATATTGGTTAGAGGGCAACCCTCTCCTTCAAAATCTGTTCAGCATATTACTCATACATTCAGATTTTCCTGCTCACTCAGCATGTTACAGCTCATTACAACATACCAAACATTCTGGAGTGAGCAGGGGGGTTTCACAGGCTTCAAGTCTGCTGGTTCCAGCTGCAGATGATCCTAAATCCAAAACTCTTAGTTTTAGTACTCTGATTTCACATGTGATTTATTTTATGTATAGTTATGCCCTGCAGTCTTAGTGCCAAGATAAAGTGGCAAATAGAAAGGCCCATTGCATCATGCCATAGTACACACGGCTCACATTCTATTGTATGAGGTAAACCCCACACAAAGCAGCATTATTTTGCTGAGATATGCAGCATTCAAGCTGGCAGAATGACCATTTTTAGACTATAATTACAGCACTATGACAATATCAATTCAAACGATTTTCCACATATTTTCAGTTTGATTTCATAAGAAGACAAGCTTTGTGTCTTCCTATTCCCTTCTTGTCTCTTCTGTGTTTTAACTAAACTATTGGCCAGCTTTGATAAAATCTTAAAAAAAAGGAGAAGTAATCTGAAAACAGAAAAACATGAAAACCAGAAGTTGCCAAATAGACAAGAGAACTAAATTACTTTTTTTTTTTTTTTTTTGGTAGAAATAGCAGGTAGATCTTTGCTTGTGAGTATTTGTAGGTTATAAAAACTGCTTGGAAAGAGCTAGTTGGCCAAGCACCGTAGACAGTCCATTTAGTTAAAACGAGCTGCTCAAGATGAACCACAGTACATATTATCTTTCCTATGCATCCAAGCCACATAGAATCACAGAATCACAGAATCCCAAGGGTTGGAAGGGACCTAAAAAGATCATCTAGTCCAACCCCCCTGCAAGAGCAGGGTAACCTACAGTACATCACACAGGAACTTGTCCAGGCGGGCCTTGAATATCTCCAGTGTAGGAGACTCCACAACCCCCCTGGGCAACCTGTTCCAGTGCTCTGTCACTCTTACAGTAGAGAAGTTCTTCCTGATGTTAACGTGGAACTTCCTATGTTCCAGTTTACACCCATTGCCCCTTGTCCTATCACTGGATATCACTGAAAAAAGCCTAGCTCCATCATCCTGACACCTACCCTTCACATATTTGTAAACATTGATGAGGTCACCCCTCAGTCTCCTCTTTTGCAAGCTAAAGAGACCCAGCTCCCTCAGCCTCTCCTCATGAGGGAGATGTTCCACTCCCTTAATCATCTTTGTGGCTCTGCGCTGGACTCCTTCAAGCAATTCCCTGTCCTTCTTGAACAGAGGGGCCCAGAACTGGACGCAATATTCCAGATGCGGCCTCACCAAGGCTGAGTAGAGGGGGAGGAGAACCTCTCTTGACCTACTAACCACTCCCTTTCTAATGCACCCTAAGATGCCATTTGCCTTCTTTCTAATGCACCCTAAGATGCCATTTGCCTTCTTGGCCACAAGAGCACATTGCTGGCTCATGGTCATCCTCCTATCCACCAGGACCCCCAGGTCCCTTTCCCCTTCACTACTTTCCAGCAGGTCAACCCCCAACCTGTACTGGTACATGGGGTTGTTCTTCCCCAGATGCAAGACTCTACACTTGCCCTTGTTAAATTTCATCAAGTTTCTCCCCGCCCAACTCTCCAGCCTGTCCAGGTCTCGCTGAATGGCAGCACAGTCCTCTGGTGTGTCAGCCACTCCTCCCAGTTTTGTGTCATCAGCAAACTTGCTGAGGGTGCACTCAGTTCCCTCATCCAGGTCATTGATGAAAATATTAAACAGCACCGGTCCCAGCACCGACCCCTGAGGAACTCCACTAGTCACAGACCTCCAGCTAGATTCTGCGCCATTGACCACAACTCTCTGCCTTCTTCCTTTCAACCAGTTCTCGATCCACCTCACTACTTGATCGTCAAGCCCACACTTCCTTAGCTTATCTATGAGGATGCTGTGGGAGACAGTATCAAATGCCTTACTGAAATCAAGAAAAAATACATCTACCGCTCTACCATCATCCCTCCACCTAGTCACTTCCTCATAGAAGGCTATAAGGTTGGTCATACATGACTTCCCCCTCATAAAACCATGTTGGCTGTTCTTAATGACCCCCTCATCCTTGATATGCCTAGTGATGGAGTCAAGAATAAGTTGTTCCATCATCTTTCCAGGGATGGAGGTAAGGCTGACCGGTCTATAATTACCCGGGTCCTCCTTCTTGCCCTTCTTATAGATTGGTGTGACCTTTGCCATCCGCCAATCCTCAGGCACCTCGCCCGTTTCCCACGACTTACCAAAGATGATGGAAAGTGGCCTAGCAATGACCTCCGCCAGCTCCCTCAGCACCCGTGGGTGCATTCCATCCGGACCCATCGATTTACAGATGTCCAGTTTGCATAGCTGATCCCTAACCCAATCCTCATCTACCAAAGCAAGCTCCTCCTTTGTCCTGACTCCTTCTGGGGCTATAGAAATCCGGGGCCCTCGGGGAGAGTCTGCAGGAGTAAAGACAGAGGCAAAGAAGGCATTCAGCACCTCTGCCTTCTTTATATCCTCTGTCTCCAGGGTACCCACTTCGTTCAGCAGTGGGCCTATATTGCCTCTTGTTTTAGTTTTATTTGCTATGTATTTGAAGAAGCCCTTTCTATTGTCTTTAACCCGACTAGCAAGACTGAGTTCCAAGGAGGCCTTAGCTGTCCTAATTGCCTCCCTACATCCTCTAACAACTGTCCTATATTCCTCCCAAGCGGCCAGCCCCTCCTTCCATAATCCATAGATTCTCCTTTTCCACTTGAGTTTGCCCAGCAGCTCCTTGTTTAACCACGCCGGTCTCCTAGATCCCTTACTTGACTTCCTACTCATTGGGACGCTCTGATCCTGAGCTTGGAAGAAGCGGTCCTTGAATGCTAACCAACTATCTTGAGCCCCTTTACCGCCTAGTACCCTTTCCCATGAGACTTCCCTTAGCAGTTGACTGAAGAGGCCAAAGTTGGCCCTTCGGAAATCCAGAACTGTGGCTTTGCTAGGTATTCTATTCCTCCCACACAGGATCCTAAACTCCACCATCTCATGGTCACTGCAGCCAAGGCTGCCATTGACCGTCACCACTTCGACCAAACCCTCCTTGTTGGCAAGTACTAAATCTAGCAGCGCTGCTCCCCTAGTTGGTACGTCCACCATTTGCATTAAGAAATTATCATCAATGCACTCGAGGAACCTCCTAGACTGTGAATGACTGGCTGTGTGAGTCTTCCAGCAAATATCGGGGTAATTAAAGTCCCCCACGACGACTAAGGCATGTAGTCGCGAGGCTACTTCCAGTTGCCTGTAGAAAGCCTCATCAACTCCTTCGTCCTGATCAGGAGGTCTGTAATAGACCCCCACAACTGTATCACCCGTGCCAGTCAGCCCCTTGATTCGTACCCACAGACATTCCACTTGCTCCTCATCCGACCCCGCACAGAACTCAATACATTCTAGTTGCTCTCTCACGTAAAGAGCAACTCCACCACCTCGCTTTGCTGACCTATCTTTCCTAAAAAGGACATAGCCATCCATGACCACATTCCAGTCATGTGAACTGTCCCACCATGTCTCTGTAATCGCCACTAGATCATAACCTTTAGCCCACACACAGACTTCTAACTCCTCCTGTTTATTCCCCATGTTGCGTGCATTGGTGTACAGGCATTTCAGGGAGCCAGTCCTAGTACCCTTTTTCCCCTGCGGGACAGTGTCTAAAGAGCTATCCTTTCCCACAAGTGAAACAAGAGATTGATAGTCCTCCTTAGCCCGCCATCCTTCAATCCCTAGCATGTTCCTCTTGGGCTTGTCCCCAACAGGCCCAGTTAAATCCCCTCCCCCCTTCATAACTAGTTTAAAGCCCTGTCAATAAGCCCTGCTAACTCCTGCCCCAAAACCCTTTTTTTTCTCTGGGACTGGTGTATCCCGCCTGTCACCAGCAAACCAGGTGTCCCATACAGCAGCCCGTGACTGAAAAACCCAAACCCCTGCCTTTGGCACCAGTCACGTAGCCATACATTAACCTGCAGAGTCTTCTTATATATCCCTTCACCCTCGCTTGCAACAGGTATGGAGGCAAACACCACTTGCGCTCCAGACCCTTTAACCAGCCGTCCCAGGGTCCTGTAGTCTCTCTTCATTGCCCTTACGTTCCTCGTAATAATTTCATCACTGCCAACCTGAAAAACCAGCAGTGGGTAGTAGTCAGACGGCTGCACCAGTTCAGAGAGCTTCTTTTTAACATCTCTAATCCGAGCCCCAGGCAGGCAGCAGACCTCCCTGTGGGGTGGATCCGGTCCACAAATGGGCCCTTCTGTTCCCCTCAGAAGGGAGTCATCCACCACAATTACTCTTCTTTTCTTCTTGGTTGGGGAAGTTCTGAGGTATGTGGGTGAGTGACTAGCCCTGGGTGACTCACTAGATAGATTTGCCTCACCATCTCCATTCACCTGGCCCTGAATTTCCAAGACCTCGTACCTGTTATTCAAGGGCAACTGGGAGGGAGGAAGGGATTGTGAGGGTTTTCGCTTACCTCTCCGAGGAGGAACCTCCCTCCATGCTGCAGAGAAATTGTTACCATGGAACAGCATGGGGAAAGCACACCTGAAAGTGGAGGACTGCATTTGTTCAGTCTCACACATAATGCTAATATAGGCCTGAATTCAACACTGGCTTTTTGCAGGCATAGTTGAAATGCAAGTGTATTAAAATATATTAGTGAAGACTACCAGGTGTAGAATCCTTAGATGTTTATGGTAGTCTGTCTAGATTGCAACTCTTCCTCTCTGCTACTGTTTTGGCCTTTCTTTTATTGTCTGTAATCATATGTTTTGCTTTCGACCACATGATCATCTGTATGTAATGATGCTAGCTAAATTAAAAGGACCATAGAAGTATGAGATTGTCATCCTATTTTGTTCTCATTTCTATAACTGTTTCTCCATGTAGGCATTTTGCTTCATGAAATATGTTATTTGAAAAAAATCTAATACATATGAAAATGCCTAAATGAATATGCTAAGAGCAATTCTTCAGGATTCAATGGGAAACCTATTGCCCTGTATAAGTGTATAGGTTTTGCAAGCCACTGAATATCTAGAAAGTGTCAAGCACTCTTGTCCCTCTTGTTTTACAAGGAATTCTGTGTATCCAAAGACATTGCAGAAGGTGCTAAACTTGACATATAGAACTGAAATGACACAGAATATACCAGCTATAATTCTTTTTATATAATCTGGAAATATCAGACTCACAAAATACTGTCTGATAATTAAAAAGTGTTTCTCTTATAAATATATAATTTTATTAGACATGGTGATAAAAAATACACAGACTTGGAAAATTTTTCTTTTGCACAAAACCCAGCAGCTTTGCACAAATACGCTGCTATGTACATGAAAAGATTTTTTTTTTAAATCTAAGATCCTGAGTTACATACTGCAAAATGGTGATTTGTAGAAACCACAGGATAGCAGAAAAGCTAACATACATCCATTTTTGTCTTATTGGTTCACATAATTTCTCCACTAAGCTGTAGGCTGAAGTAATAAGGTTACAAGGCATAAAAATCACACAAACCAGATATGCTAGCTATGGTCAAACGATTTACTCATCAGCATTAGACTACTCATGAAAAGCTTTTGGCCATTGTGTTACCAGCTGGCAGCTACCACTAACATCTGGGTCATTAACATCAGAATTAGTAATCTAGAGAATTGTTCCTTCTATCACTTCCAGCTAATACTGGACTTCAATTAGAGCTCTTCCTAGCCCACCTGCAAAAATATCTAGTGGCTTCAAATATCCAAATGTTACAGAGGGTGGAAGGTTGCATGAAAAGAAAAACAGATCAGTGCTACTTGGAATATTCTGCAGATTCTGGGTATAGGAATCATTCCATCCATTAAACTTTTCAACAAATGGCTGTAGTGACCAGTTCCTTAGAGACCAAGCTCAAACAATTTTATCAAATGGAAGTTTCCTGAGTGAAGGTCTACAGCTAAAACCAGAAGTTCATGAAATTAAGCAAGAAAAATAGAACAGTAACTTCTTTGTTGGATAAGTCGCCTCTCCAAGAACCAGTTCTGCTCTGACACCCAGAACTTAAATAAGAACTGCAGAAGCCAGGGATAAGTGGCTATTTGCTTTTTTTTTTAGCTAACAACCACGAAATCTTAAAACTTACAGTTGGATTTAGTCAAGAGGACCCACTAAATTGCCTACAAAAGTATGTCTCAAATGAACCCAACATCACCTGTCACATTGCTATGCTTTTCAAGCTCATTGCATTCTTCATGTGTTTAGTTTTAAACTGTAAATGTACTGAAATAACAGTTGTGAATTTTATAACATCACAGGGCCTACATCTTCTATATCTTACAAAATATTTCATAATTAAACTAGCAATGTAATTCCACAGCTGTAGCTCCAGTCAGTCAGTGGCAACACAAGCTTGCTTTTCTCTGAATTCATTACTCAGAGAGTTTCATTTATTTATTTATTTATCCTTCAGATATTTAACATGTCTGCCTATGTTAAATCTGAACTATTCCTTGTTGTTTTTTCTTGGGATTTGTTGAGAAGCTTTATAGAAGCACGTATTTGTAGGCATATTAAACCCCATGATATGTGGAGGAGTGAATGAAAGCATTTTTTTTCCAGGTCTTGGATCTGCACTGGTCTTAACTTTAGGATTTTGAAGCCTTATTCTTCCAAACTTTGGTTCATCTCCTCCTTTTTGTAGTTTTGTCCACATTCCACCTGAATCACCTAAGTATCAAAAGTAAGTAGATATCTACTCAGCTGTGTCTTCCAGTTCTTGTGCACCTAGGTTTCTTCTCTATCCCTTGGGTTTGCCAGTAGGATAAGTAAGACAGAGCTGTGAATGAGGAATAAATATCATTCGACATTTCATGATCTTGTGTTAACATTTAAGTATCCTGTTGTTAACCCTGATATCAATGTTTGCCTATGTTTATCAGGCAATTTATAACTCAAGAGAAACTTAGAGCATGTGAGAGGTATGGACCAGGAATCGATAAATTTAATAACACTTTTATCTTTTATAATTTTGCTTAAGAGAGATTCTTTATTTTCTCTTTCTTCTCCACTTCAACACAATTTGAAAAGCTCCCAGTTGCATAAGGCTCAGACAATTACATGAAAGCTGCAAAGTAATTTGGTTTCACCTAAATAGTGGAGCTACATAACATGTCTCTCCCTCTGAAATATCAAGATACTTACTTACACTTTGAACTTGAGACTTGAGTGAAGCAGAACATCATGCTGAGAATCTGAGTTCCTGTAATTTGATTTCAGAACAGTACATTCATTTCATTTGCAAGTGTACAGAAGAGAAAATACTGCAGTCAATTATGGTCAGATGTGTAGGAATTTGTTTTGATTGGTGGGATAAACTGTGTGATGATTCCAATATACACGAGAGACACGCACAGTAGCATGTTGCCAGATGTGGTGGGAAAAATAAAAAAAAAGAAAAGAAAAGATTCAGTGACAAAATATGAGAACTTGCAAGTAGGAAAACCAAGTACAGTTTTTAGCTCTGAGGACTCCTGATTTGGACATCCTGCCATCTGGTATACAGTGGGATAACAAAACTCTCATTGTTCAATAGATCAAATTTCTGTTAACTAATAATGAAGGTTTTCAGCAACAGGGAGAATTTTGGTTTTTTGCTAAAAACTCTTTACATGCCTTATCAGGGAAAACCGTTTTGTTCAACTTGTCAGTCAAAGCATTTATGATTCTAAACTGGTAGGCAAACTGAAATGGCCTCATGTTTCTTTATTTTCACAAATTTGGATATCTGAGGTAGGTTTTGTTATATTACTGATGTCTGAAATGTATTATCAGAAACAACACCACCACAACAGTGAAAAAGAAATTTCCAGCTGAGATAAATGAATAGAGCTTTACCAAATCCTCTGTTGCTACACTGATTTACAAGCTGTTAACCTGGCTTTTTATATAGGCAGTATAAAAGCAAGGCAAAAGAATGTGTATGAGAAGGTCAAGTACTTTAACTAATAACTGGCTTCTCACTAGCTTGCTTCACTACTTTGGCACATAGATTCCCAGGGGAATCAGGACCCTATCTTTCTGGACAGAATTATTTTGAAGGCAGACAACGCAGCATCTCTTAAAAATAATTGACTGGTGCTATAATCAGTCAAATGATAGCATGAACTGTATTAATACTAATTACAGTGGAGGAAGATGATCTTGTGCTAATAGTACAAAACTGAAAGTTAAGAAGACTAAATTGCTTTTTTTACCTTTGCCGCTGATTTTCTGTGTACCCTTGGGCAAGTCATATGAGCTCAGTTTATCATACACTGTGCTTGGTAAACTTATTTACCAAAATTTTCATCTCTCGTGTTGCTGCTTCAAAGGAGCAGTGTGAAACTAATTTTTTGTTACCACTTGGAAACCATTCACACAGAATCACAGAATCCCAAGGGTTGGAAGGGACCTAAAAAGATCATCTAGTCCAACCCCCCTGCAAGAGCAGGGTAACCTACAGTACATCACACAGGAACTTGTCCAGGCGGGCCTTGAATATCTCCAGTGTAGGAGACTCCACAACCCCCCTGGGCAACCTGTTCCAGTGCTCTGTCACTCTTATAGTAAAGAAGTTCTTCCTGATGTTAACGTGGAACTTCCTATGTTCCAGTTTACACCCATTGCCCCTTGTCCTATCACTGGATATCACTGAAAAAAGCCTAGCTCCATCATCCTGACACCTACCCTTTACATATTTGTAAACATTGATGAGGTCACCCCTCAGTCTCCTCTTCTCCAAGCTAAAGAGACCCAGCTCCCTCAGCCTCTCCTCATAAGGGAGAAGTTCATGTAAAGGTACCACAGAACAAATAGTATTACTTGCTTTACAGGGATGGTGCACCTAGGTACCACTATGTGTGAGAAATTAGGGCCATCTAAAATTGAATCTATCATCTTCAAAAAGTTCCCCTCGTTGAGGATATTTCAGTAATGTCTTTGATTCTTTCTCTAGAAAGATAGAAAGTGAATTACTTGAACTGCAAAATGTAAAAAAAAAAAAAAAAAAAATAAAAAATGGAGAAGGAAGGGCAAGGCAGGTGAAAGTGCTCTGTGCTTGTTTAATCAATAGGTAGATGTCTGTCACAGAATGAAGTATCAAACATTGTCACTTTGCCACATCTTTCAACAACCATTTACATTCTCCTATTTTTACAAGCTAAGTATGTCTCATTTTTATGTAAGTACCAGGATATGAAATTGAAGGCTTCCTGAGTTCTTCTCCATTCAGTCTCATCCTAGTAAGTGGCATAATTTTATCCTTTTTATTAAACCACTACATGATTTCCTTAATCAGTTTTTCCCTTTTGTTTTAAGTGGAAGGAAAGATGGGTTATTAAATGCCCTGCATTATAGCAGTAATTAACTTTCAGTAGCTTTTGTTGTTGAATGCCCTAGCAGCTGAAAAGATTATTTATGTTACTACAGAATATCAATTAGAATTTTGGACTGTGGAGAGTGCATAGCAAAAATTCTACCTTTTCTGTGAGGGTCCATATAAGTCAGATAGGATGTTAAGACTTCACCACTTGATGCTTGATGAGCATGAGAAGAATTACTCCCTGGAAATGAAGTGCAAGTCTCAACAGACCAACTCTTGAAAATATCAGGAACATACAGATGAAAATTTAAACTCTGGCTTCGGATACCTTGATTATCTTGGTTCTTGTAATCCTTTGTTTTTATTCAATATTGAATGACTATAGACAGAATTAGAAGCAAAGAATGGCTTAAGCTTTCCAAGTATCTCTCACTGTGTGTCAAAATTCAGAGAAATTTTAGTTCTTCCGTGAGGAGTCATTTTTAAGACATAGCTGAATGATATCGTGTAAAAGAGGACATCCTTCCTAATATGACAAAATATGTCACATAGCAAAGGGAACTGTCACACGGAATTTGAGAAAAAAACCCCTATTTTTAAAGAACCTCTTTTTCAGTATAATATTCTTCTGGCCTGAATCGCAGAACTTCACACTCTTTATGAAACATGTAGTTACTTAATTCCTTTAAACATTAGCACATGGTGTCCATGTAAATATGATAATTGCCTTTGAAAATTCATGAGATGAATTTAAATTTATTCTCCATGGTTAAGGTAAACTTGACATGTTAGTTTTTATATAGTTATCTTATTTGAAAATATTTCTTCTTCATGTATCAGATTTACTGGATGTAATAGCAGTAAGAGTTTTAAAGAAAATAATTAAATTTTGCTAGAAATTTGAATACTTTTTAAATATTCTCCAAAACAAGATGTTTCAAGCATAAAAAGAAAACATTTGAAAGATGTAAACAACTAAATATAATTAATAAGACATAATAATGGTGAAAGCAGGTTTCAAGATATAATTGAAGAGGCATAAAAATATGAAGTTTTGTCATACCTACTGCAACAGGGAACCAATAAAAGCAAGAGCAACATTGTAGTTATTCAAAACACACATTCTAAAATGTGTGTCAAAAAACACAGGAACAGTTTGTTCAGAGACATGGCAAAATATCCACCTTTGGAGATAGTCAAAACACGACTGAACATGGTCCTGAGTAACATGCTCTGGTTGACTCTCCTCTGATCAGATGGTTTAAAGTAGAAGTCCCTAGTCTTAGCTATTTTGGGGTTCTATGAAATACAAACTTCAAGTTCTTGTTGGAAAAAAAAAAAAGGAAACAACAGCTAGCTAGTTACTGGTTTTCAGACAGAAAGTGTGGAAAATTTTTGAACAGTCTCAATGAAAAATACGTGTGATCATTATCACAAAACTGTTCACAAGAACAGAAACTTCCCACTACTAAACATGTTTCTTGAGATTTTAGCATTTCTCTGATTTTCCTAATTAATCTTGACATCAAGGCCCAGTGCATTCACTTATAGTGGCAGCAATATATATACTGTGTGCATATGTTTCATATTCAGTTCCTTTCCTATATATCTCAAATTAAGCTTTCAAATAATTAACATATATGACTGAATTTTAAACACTGTTTCTAGCTCAGGGTCTACAATGTCCTGAAAAACTTAATTAGCTATGGAAAAACATAAAAATTGCACAGGTCAGTTAAGGGTATAACCTAATAAGAACACACAGGAGGAGTAACAGTATTTTGTTATAATTTACCTTGAAGTTAACTGGTGTGTAGTAGTTTTAGCAGCAAGTACTATCTAAAAGATAACTTATTTTCCATCGAAAGTTTAAAGTCTACCTGTTATGGTAGCTGATCTAGATAGTTCCATTTCTATCATTAGAGCTGTGGGCATTCTCTTTTAATTTCAGCAGAACACCTATCTATCTGATGATTTCTCAATGTGTAAAGCAATCAGTAATGGTAGCAAGTAGAAACAGTGATAGAGAAGGAAGATATAATCTCCTAAAAGTAAAAAAATAAAGCAGCAGCAGAAATCATGAACTGTCAAGGAGGGTGAATCAATAAATAAAAAGTCTGGTTTGTCCATATTCAAGATCAGAAATTATTTATCCAACCTGCAAGAGATACGTCAAGCTTCAAAGAGCTGGTGTCGAACACCATCCAAAAATATAAGGAAGGAAATGTGACTATAAACATCATCAGCATACAAATAACGAAACCACAGACTTTTTAATTCAGGCTCTCAGTGGGCTTAGTACAGCTGCTTGTTCAATATGGCACTTAGCTATATTAGAAAATAAAGCCATCATTGATCCTATGTAAGTGTTTCATTCACTGCATTGCAAGGTATTTGCAACAAAAGCACCTCACTATTGTTTTTGCTTGCTTCTTTTCTCTATTCTTTAAGTTAATGTACTTATTTATTGCCATATGGGACTGACTGAGAGGTATTTTTTCAACTAAATGTGAAATGCAACAAGAAGAATCTTAATGCAAAACAAGAAGTTGCAGGAAATAATGGCTATGACAGTATCTATCGTGTCTACTCTTTGATGATACTCTACGAGAACACTTCATTCTGGAAGTACCTTTTCAATGAATGACTGCTATTTATTAATAAAAAAAAATATTACTAAAAGCCAGGGGTATTTTAACAGATCATGTGAAAGAATAAATCTTATTTTCTTTACTACTGCCTCATTCATCCACATCAATTAAATGATACTATGGTACTTTAATCAAGTAATGTTCCATTAGGTCTGATGGAATAAACTGATCCTTCCAAACTGAACGGTTTTAGTCACTAAAAATGGGGACTGGAAAAAATGTCATCTTTATCCAAAGCCAAACTAACTAGAAGAATAATGCTACTAGGTACTAGGTCTTTCAGTTTTCATTCTTAGTTACCTTCAACAAGACACAGAAGAGATACAATCTTTAGTAGAATTTTGTCAGTCCTGTGTTCAGCAGTAGCAGTCATTTTTTCTTCTTCTTAGTAGCTGGTGCTGTGCTGTGGTTTTGACTTTTGGCCTGGGAACAGCGCTGATAACACCGATGATTTTAGTTGTTGATAAGTAATGTTTACTCTGACCAAGGACTTTCTGAGCCTCATGCTCTGCCAGGGAGGAGGGGAGGCCAGGAGGAAGCAGAGACAGGACACCTGACCCAGACGAGCCAAAGGGGTATTCCATACCACAGCACGTCATGCCCAGTGTATAAACTGGAGGGAGTTATCCAGAAGGGCAGATCAATGCTTGGGTCGGGTATTGGTTATTTGCTGGGTATTGGTCAGCGGGTGGTGAGCAATTGTATTCTCTCCCCTTGTTATTTCCTTATCATTACTATTATTGGTGTTAGTAGTAGCAAGTTTGTGTTGTACCTTAGTTACTGGACTGTTCTTATCTCAAGCTGTGGGAGTTACATTCTTTTTATTCTCCTCCCAACCCCTCAGGGACTGGGAGGAAGAAGACGGAGGGGAGTGGGCGAGCGGCTGTGTGGTTCTGAGTTACCGGCTGGGCTTAAACCACAACAGTTCTTTGTGGCACCCACAACCCAGGACATTGTCCTATTTTATTTTTTTACTGTAACATTTACAAAGGAAGGAAAATCTCAGTCACTACTCTAAATTTTAAATCTCAGAATCCATTTCCAAAACAAAATTTTCCACTGGCTGTTCAGTCAGGTCAAGTTATCAAATTCACAGTGCCCTCTATTTACTTATCCTGGTTAATATTATCCCTTCTCTATTTGGAAATGTGCATCCTGCCAATTAAAAGGGCATAGCTTCCTTCTGTTAATACCACTGCCCTTAATTAAAAGTTTTGATAATTTTCAAGAGACATCAGACAACAGCCCATCTGTTTAGGCAGAGGTTTATTTAACATTGCATATGTAATATCTGGATAACTACAATCATATGA
The DNA here is from genome assembly GCF_037157495.1 of Lathamus discolor. Lineage (NCBI taxonomy): Eukaryota > Metazoa > Chordata > Aves > Psittaciformes > Psittacidae > Lathamus > Lathamus discolor. Next base: position 26,669,616 of record NC_088885.1, read on the forward strand.
TTACCAAACAGCAATAGCCTTAGTCAAATATGTCCTGTGTCCTTGAATGACTTCAAATGACTGCATTCCTTTTTGGTAGCCTTCTATTTACTTCAGTTCAGGAAAATCCAAAGACTTTAGTATTTCCTTATTCACAATTGACATTCTATATGTTAATGCCTCTTAGCTAGCTAATTACTGATCTTGTTTACTAATTTAGTTAAATAATATGACTAGCATTAAGCTGTAAGAATTTAATCTCTAAACTAAAACTTTATTAAAAGGAAAAGCCTATTCTTCTACTCTATTTCGTATACCAACAACAGGAACAAAAGTTATATCAATTTTTTATCTTTCATAGAGGTTGTGTTTGTCACAAGTTTTCAACACTGTACTTCCAGTGGCTGAGATATACAGAAATTGTATATCATATGTAATTCATACACTGCCTTTTTAATTCAATCTAATTTCTACAGTGTACTATTTTTTAAAAGTGGAGGGGGAGAAAAAGAGTTGCAGGAAAAAGAGCAGTTATCCATATATTAAGTGTGAGTATTCCAACTGAAACACTGTACACCAGGCAGTGACAGAGGAAATGGAGGCAGGAGGATAGATTATACCAGGGTAATTTCTTCATTCTATTTTTTAGAACTTTTTTTCTGCTTTCAAAAAACCCAAACCATACCATAGCAACATACTTTCCAAGATTTTTTTTCATAAAGTAAGTCTCAGCGAGTTAATATTTATGCTAAAGAAAATCATGTACTAGACAACAGAAAGCTGAACTTGACGTATGTCTAGGTGTTGGTTATCAGCATAGTTCAATGCCTTCAGTGTCTTCACTTTTTACATTTTGAATAATATGAATGTTGATCTAATATATTTATTCTAATGAAAAGATATTTATTTTTAAATGTACTATATACATTTAGAATGTCAATATGTGAATGTTAAAAATAAACAGACTTCTGTGTAAAGGACAACATCATCTTCACATATGCATAATTCTAGCTCCATGAATTTTGATCCAACTAGACCATCTGAATGTCTGGAATCAAAACCAGGCCATTTTTATTAATACAAACAAACTCCTTCTGTCTTTGGAAAAGAATCGTGTAAGGACCAAATTGTGTAAATACACACTTCTGCTCCTTCAGATTTTGGCTTAATTAACTTTTCCCCCTGCTCTTCACTGATAATTACCCTTAGTTCCCTTTATGGAAACAAGAGTTCTCTGCAAATTGTAGCTCAAGATAGGAAGGACCATCATGACTGTGTTTGTGTTTTAACGATTCTTTAACAACAACAATAGCAACAATATGTGCAAATGTTTCTAGATGGACAATCCAGATTTACTAATTTTCTATTATCTTTACGTTTATGTTTGTCTTATAACTTGTATTCATTATTACAGTTGTCCTCCTATTTATATCTGATAATCCAGATGACCCTTGATAGGTCTTGAGGAATTACCTTGTGCTACAAGAGTATATATGACAATGTGGAGTCATGTAAAATTCCAGTATGTTAAAGTGCAACTCTTCATTCTGGTTCACCCCATGGTCAACAATTAATTGTACTAATGGAAGTGAGCGAGGCACCACAGTTTCAGAATAAATAGTCTGGACTAGAGGAGACTGGTGTTACCTGGAGATGTGCACATCAAAACAAAGCACTCTGTGACCTCATGACTCATAGGACTCCTTTCCTAAAGCATCAAATAGAACATCTCACCAATGATCAGATGCAAAGCACTAAATCATATTGAAAGCTAATTACAAATTGCTGTGTTAAGCCCTTGTCATAGTATTTGTCTGTATAGGATTTTTGGATTTTAGAACTCCTTAAACCATGATCAGAACCACAGCCCGCTTACTTTAGTAGGAACAAATTTAAAGTTATTTATTTGGTCATTCCTATTTCAATTTATTTGTTTTTCCTGAAAGGATTACCTACTGAAGTGGAAAAGATAAACTGCCACACAAAAACTATGTCCTTTAATGGAGTTAGAGCAAGAAAGTTCTTCCGGTTCCCAGACTCCAGTCAAGGAGCAGAGCTTAAGTCCTTTCACTGTGGACTGCAGTGCTTTAGGGATGCATCAGAAACACCACTGCTAGCTCCTGATATCCTAGTATCTTGTCAAACACCCGCTGTCAAAAGTTGCCCCCTAGGATGTAAAAATATGAGAACAGAAGGTCATCTATAACACTCCAATGACAGACAGGAATAAAAATTAATTATACATTTGAAGATATAAGAAGGTCAATGAAAAAAATTTTAACAACAAAGCTTATGTGCATGATATTTTTTGTTGTAAAATAGTGAAAATAGAGTTTCTATACTGTAGTCAATTTCTACAAATATTATCTATGAGAATGCAGATAGAATTTATACTTCAAAAAGTCTGTCAGCATATAATGACAGTGCTGGCCTCAGCATGGCAGAGCATTAAATGAATGATCTCTCTATACTGTATGGCAGTCTGCAGTGTAGACATATAGTCTATACTCTTAGACTATACTGTATTCATCAGTTCTGGTGTCCCTCTTGTCACTGTTGGTTCAGACTCCATTTCCCCTTACACAGCAAAAACCATTTACTGAAATACCCGTGTTCTCCTACTATCTAGGATCATCCTAATATCAAGAAGCTAAATTCTGCCTCCTGTTAAAGAGGTAGTCCCCTTCCGCTCCCTCTAGATTTCTTCCCTCCTGTTAGTGATTACATTCTCTTCCAATTATTTCAGTACCAGCTTGAAAAGTCATCACTATTTTATCCCCTATGGAATAAGCTACAATGAAAATCATAAAAAAGAAACCTACACTGACAAGAAGACCAGGTGTATATGTCAAGCTTTTTCTGTGAAACATTTTCAGTTTCAGCTGGGCACAACCCTAGCCATTTAAGCCTACTTATTTTTCCCTATTTATTTTTAGAGTGAGCAAAGATAAGGAATCTGTTCGCAAGTCAAGTCTTGTTATAAAATTAATCTCCAGCTTATTCACAAAACCACCAAGAAAAAAGAGGTGATACTGCAAAGAAGGGAAAGAAGCAGGGAGACTCTAAACACAGGTGTATCTTTAGAATCTTTTGTATTTGAAAGGTTTTTACGTTAGTGTAGGCACAAAAATGTTAAAGCAACTCAGTATTTTCTCCATTAAGGATTATCAAAGGAGAAAATTCATGTCTTGTCATAGTCATAAGACATCACACTCACAAGGTTTTTTTATTATTATGCTTTCTTCTCTTTAAAATTATATATATATGTATGCTACTCTCCTCTGAGTTTACCTTCTAATTCAGTGCCACCTTTCTCCAGGATGATTGGTGTATCATGCAATTACTATCTTCCTTTCATTTGACTACAATGCAGAATTTAATCTCTGAACAGTTACAGGCATTTCTTCAAAGGGTTTTAATTTGATATGATTTGATTTGATTTTTTCTCTCTTCAGATCTATTTACAGAGTGAAAAGTTATACACTTCACTCCAGGAAGATCCAAGACCATCCAACAGGTCTGTCACTACTTTCTTAAGATTTTTCTTATTGCCCCCCACACTGAGGTAACCAATTCAATGTTAACACATTCTAATATAAAACCTCTGATGAAATTGCATGCTCTCTTGGTACAACTGTGTTAATCATGTAGGTCAACTGTATGGTGTCTTTCTATTATAGCTGTGTTAAAAATTCCCCAAGACATTTTATTCTCAGTTCCTGTGCTCTAAACCAAGCAGGCATGTTTTGTAACATAAATCCTTTCTCTCATGCGGAATCTTCTCCGGTATATAAATCCTGAGAGTGTATTTCACTTTATGCGTGTGTGTATGTATGCATTCTGACAGAATTTATAAATTACAAGAAGATTAGGCATAAAGGACGAAATTCGTATGTGCATATACCTATATATATGACTACGAAGAAATATATATATACAATCAAATCGATGCTCATGGTATTTGAGAACTCTGAAGACCATTTCTCACATACAACCAACATATTTGAGTTAATGTAACTCCACGCTAACCTGATGAAGAAAATTTAGAATCTGAGAAGCTACTTTATCCTATATTTGATTTTTGCTTAGTTTGCAATATTTATGGTGCTCTTTTGTGGGTTTTTTTCCCGTTCTACAGGTAAATCTCTTTACATTATGAATGGGACCATCAATTTGATTACACAATAACCGTCAAATGTTAATGTCAAATGTTGTTAGCAACAATACTATTTTCTGGAGGCAAACTGCCAAATTAGAGCTTTCATTTATAAGACCCATTATGTTTCACTCCTGTGGATGTGTGGATGTGAACTCTTGTCCCACTGCTTAGTATAGAAAAGTAAAGAAAAAAACCCAATCACAACCACTTTAATCAATGCTATTCTTGAAGGGGATCTAGAAATAAATTTATTCCCTTGCTGAGGTGAGCAGCTCGAGAGAGGCCGCCTTCAACACCGGAGCGGGGGGGACATCAGCGTCCAGGAGCCTCAACTCAGAGCGCCCAGAGCCACCGAGGGAGCCTCAAGGCCTCCACAGGACCTGCCCAGGAGCCGGCAGCTCCGCGGACGCGAGCAGGGACTCACAGGGGGCGGAGCCAGGAGCAGAGGCACCAGCCCTGACGGGGTAAAAACGCGCCCCAGGGAGCGCGAGCGGTCAGGGCGGGTTGAGGCAGTTTGTGTGGGCAGGCGAGCGGGATGGTGAGCGCTGGCCGTATGGGCAGGGCCCGCGCTGGGAGCTCTGCTCTGGCTGCCCCGGCGGTGCCCAGCGTAGGCACCCAGACAGAGCCGGTGAGAGGGGACGCTGCCGGGCAGAGCTCGGAGTGTAGGGAGTGCCTGCACTGGGCTTGTGAGGGGAGGGTGCACAGTGGGCAGGGCTGCACTCGGTGCTCCCTGGTGGAGGCCCTCCTGCAGCAGGGGCTGAGCTGCGGAATGCTATGAGCGGGCTGCAAGATGTCAGGGTAGCTGAGAGGAAGCAGGGTTGCTTGCTCCAGCCCCAAACTGTGCAGGGGCCTCAAGCGTCCACTGTATTTCATGGAGGAAAGAAGGAGGCCGTTAACCCGGGAAGCTGGGAAATGCTAACCAAAAACAAACAAACAAACAAACAAAAAGACAAAAAAAAAAAAAAAAAAAAAAAAAAGGCAGGAAAAGGACAATTAAAAGCACAGGGCTTCCTCCTAAATCTGTTGTCCCCACCCAGAACCGCTTTGCTCTCCTGCAGGGGGCTGATGAGGAAACACACTCACACCATGAACAGCCGGCTGGTGCACTGCTAAAGAAGATCTCTGCTGGTGCTGCCAGGAAAAAGCGGCGGGTTGTAGTAGTAGGGGACTCTACTTTCAAAGGAACAGAGGCACCCATCTGTAAGCCTGACCCAGTCTCAAGGGATGTGTGTTGCTGCCAGGGGCATGGATCAGGGATGTTACAGAGGGGCTGCCTGCTCTGGTAAGTCCCATGGACTATTACCCACTTCTAGTGATCCATGTAGCTGCTAGTGATATAGACAGTAGTAGTCTGGAGAACATAAAGAAGGACTGTAGAGCCCTGGGAGACGTGGTTAAGGGCTCTGGAGCTCAGATTGTCTTTTCATCAATTCTTCAGGACACAGGGGAGGACCAAAAAAAGGCTAGGAGGTTTAGCCAGGTTAATAAATGGTGAGAACAGTGGTGCCACAGTCAGGGGTTTGGGTGTCTTGAACACGGGACCCAAGTTAGTAGGGCAGGTCTACTGGGGGCTGATGGAGCTCATCTGACAAGGGGAAGAGTGGTTTTGGTAGGAGGCTTGCCAGACTGGTCAAGGAGGCTTTAAACTAGATGTGTTGGGGGAGGGGGGCATCATTCCATCCCAACACACCCCGTCAGTTGCCAACACCTATAATAAATGCTCGGAGCAATGTAGATATATTCCAGCCGCTCCAGCCAACGAGGCGGCTTCAATTGGAGCTCGGCTCAGATGCCTCTATACAAACGCCCGTAGCATGGGGAACAAATGAAAGGAATTAGAGATGTGTGCACATCTACGGGGGTATGATATAATAGGCATCACAGAAACATGGTGGGGTGGCTGCTATGACTGGAGTGTTGGAATGGAAGGTTACAGGCTCTTTAGAAAGGACAGGCCTGGCAGAGGGGGAGGAGGAGTTGCCCTTTATGTTAGGGATAGGCTGGAGAGTATGGAACTCTGTCTGGGGACAGGTGAGCAGTTTACAAAGAGTTTCTGGGTCAGGGTTAATGGGAAAACGGCAATGGGAGACATTACTGTGGGAATCTGTTACAGGCTGCCTAATCAAGAGGAATCTGTGGATGAAGCACTCTACAGACAGATAGGAAAAGCCTCATGTTCACAGGCCCTTGTTCTCATGGGGCACTTCAGCCACCCTGATAGAAGTGACGGCACAGCCTGGCACAAGCAATCCAGGAGGTTCCTTGATTGTGTGGAAGACAACTTCCTTTTCCAAGTAATAGAAGAGCTGACAAGGAGAGGGGCCATGCTTGACCTCGTGCTCACCAACAGGGAAGGGCTGGTTGGAAGTCTGACTCTCCAGGGCAGCCTCAGATGCAGCGGTCATGAGATGGTCGAATTCGAGATCCTCAGGACAGTGAGAAGAGCGTGCAGCAAGCTCACTGCCCTGGACTTCAAGAGAACAGACTTTGGCCTCTTCAGGAGCCTGCTTAGTAAGGTTCCATGGGATGTAGGCCTGGAGGGCAGAGGGGCCCAAGGCTGTTGGTTGATATTCAAGGATCACCTACTACAAGCTCAGGAGTGTTGCATCCCAACTAGAAGGAAGTGTAGCAGGAGGGCCAGGAGACCTCCTTGGATGGATAAGGAGCTGCTGAGGAAACTTCAAAGGGAAAAAGAGGCTTATAAAAGGTGGAAGCAAGGACAGGCAGCCTGGGAAGAGTACAGGGATGTTGTCCGGGAAGCTAGGGACCAGGTTAGGAAAGCTAAGGCCCAGTTAGAATTAAACTTGGGTAGGGATGTTAAGGATAACAGGAAGGGATTCTATATGTATGTAGCGAGTAAAAAACAGACTAGGGACAACGTAGGCCCCCTCCGGAAGCTTTCGGGAGAAATGGCTACCCTGGATTTAGAGAAGGGTGAGGTTCTTAATGACTTCTTTGCCTCAGTCTTCACTGGCAAAGGCTCTGACCACACCACCCAAGTATTGGAAGGCAGACACAGGGACTGTGAAAATTAAGACCTTGGGCCCACTGTAGGAGAGGATCTGGTTCGAGACCGTCTTAAGAACCTGAACGTACACAAGTCCATGGGGCCATGAAATCCATCCATGGGTACTGAAGGAGCTGGCAAATGGAGTTGCTAAGCCGCTGTCCATCGTATTTGAAAAATCATGGCAGTCAGGTGAAGTTCCCGACGACTGGAAAAAGGGAAATATGACCCCCATTTTCAAGAAGGGGAAAATGGATGACCCAGGGAATTACAGACCAGTCAGTCTCACCTCCATGCCTGGCAAAATCTTGGAGCAGATTCTCCTGGAAGGCATGCTAAGACACATGAAAAACAACAAGGTGCTTGGTGACAGCCAGCATGGCTTCACTAAGGGGAAATCCTGCCTGACCAATTTGGTGGCCTTCTATGATGGGGCTACAGAACTGATGGACAGGGGTGTGGAGGATTGGCTTGTCGAAAAAGGTCAAAAGGTCACATTTCCATCAACGAGCTGAAACAAGACATCTGTGTAGAACATGGTGCAAACCTCTCACGCCAGATAATGAGGAAATGAAGGACACCGGCAAACAGCAACATACTATGACCAATCACAGCCAAGGACACTAAGCGATAAGTGCATGAGAAGGAGGATGGTGGGGGGGGTGCACGGTGTAGCTGCAAGAATGTAGAGCTTACACAATGCCTTATTTGTGCCAGAACCAATCAAGTGCCTAGTATTTGGATATTTACTGTTATATTAACCGAAGGTAGAAGCCCAATAAACGAAGCTTGCTGTTAACTCATATTGAGACGTCCAAGTCTTCCTTTCACGACACAGGGGTAGAGCAGTTGATGTCATCTACCTGGACTTGTGCAAAGGGTTTGACACTGTCCCACACGACATCCTTGTCTCTAAATTGGAGAGACTTCAATTTGATGGATGGACCACTTGGTGGCTAAAGAACTGGCTGGATGGCCGCACACAAAGAGTTGTGGTCAATGGCTTAATGTCCGGCTGGAGACCAGTAACGAGTGGTGTCCCTCAGGGATGGGTGTTGGGACCAGTCTTGTTCAGCATCTTTGTCGGTGACATGGGCAGTGGGTTTGACCACACCCTCAGCAAGTTTGCCGATGACACCAAGCTGTGTTTTGGTTGATACGCTGGAGGGAAGGGATGCCATCCAGAGGGACCTTGACACGCTTGTGAGGTGGGTTAATGCCAACCTTATGAAGTTTAACCATGCCAAGTGCAAGGTCCTACACCTGGGTCGGAGCAATCCCAGGCACAGCTACAGTTTGGGCGGAGAAGAGATTCAGAGCAGCCCTGCAGAGAAGGACTTGGGGGTGTTGGTCGATGAGAAAACGAGCATGAGCCATCTTCAGTGTGTGCTCACAGCCCAGAAAGCCAACCATATCCTGGGCTGCATCAAAAGGAGCGGAGTGTGACCAGCAGGTCGAAGGAGGTGATCCTGCCCCTCTACTCTGCTCTTGTGAGACCTCACCTGGAGTATTGTGTGCAGTTCTGGTATCCTCAACATAAAAAGGTCATAGAACTGTTGGAACAGGTCCAGAGGAGGGCCACAAGGATGATCAGGGGACTAGAGCACCTCCCCTATGAAGATAGGTTGATAAAGTTGGGGCTGTTCAGCCTGAAGAAGAGAAGGCTGCGTGGAGACCTCATAGCAGCCTTCCAGTGTCTGAAGGGGCTATAGGGATTCTGGGGATGGACTATTCGTTAGGGACTGTAGTGTTAAGATAAGGGGTAATGTGTTCAAACTTAAACAGGTGAAGTTTAGATTGGATATAAGGAAGAAATTCTTTACTGTTAGGTTGTTGAGGCACTGGAATGGGTTGCCCAGTGAAGTTGTGAATGCTCCATCCCTGGCAGTGTTCAAGGCCATGTTGGACAGAGGCTTGGGTGACATGGTTTAGTGTGAAATGTCCCTGTCCATGGCAGAAGGGTTGGAACTAGATGGTCTTAAGGTCCTTTCCAGCCCTGACTATTCTATGATTCCTGATAGTATGTAGCTATAGATACCAACGTTTTATTGATTGCAATCTCACTGACAGCCTTTCAGGAAGGTTACTTATTTAAGCTCCTCAGTATATATTTGGCCTCCCAGACTGCCAGGACTTGTTCCAGTAAATGAATCTCCCTGGATATCTATGCTTATTGTGTGCTATTTTTATTTTTTTTTTTTTTTTAACGTTGTTAATTCATGTTTAGTCCGCTGGCTGTTGTCACTAGTTTAAATCTGGTAGAGAAGGACGATGGTTTGCAAGAGATAAAACTTGACTGAAATACATCATAAACCACCACCCAAGCTGACCTGTTAAAAAGTGCTGCTGTTTTGTTCCTCTTGACCCACATCATATGCTAGAACTGAATACACAGGACTACAAATTGTCATGGCAATATGGGCAGTATCCCATATAGATATAACCATATTTAAGACTTCCACAGAAACTCCTTTTAATCTTTCCTAACCCCTGCTGGGAAAATGCTTTCAACTTCTTAGCTGGAGCACTGTTAACTGAATGCAGTTTCAGTATGATGCACAAGATATCCTAACTGCTCATGCATTTCAAGATGGGCTATGAAGCTTAGGATAAAAGATGGGTTATGGTTTTAAACAGATGTTTTAAGTAGCTATTTTCCAACTTTATGAGTAGATAATCAACAAAGTGCAAAATAGTCTATTCCATCCCCAAGAAATCAATGAAGATCTTACCAGTCCCTTGGGTCTATGGAATTTTCTAGCATTTTTATCACAAATTGAAAAAAAGTCAAACTGATAAGCTGTGACCTAGGAAGGGACAACAAAGAGTGTGACACTATCAGCACCATCCAGCAGCTTTTTCCATACACCAAGTATCTTTGTATCAGGTGTTGTAATAAGGAAACTATAAACCCGTTCATAGTTGTGCACTTGGAACAGAAAATAAGCTGAATATAAACGGAATGGAAGGAAGGTCAGAGGCTGCTTGTTGGATTGCATTGGTGGGTCTGAGAAGCAGTCTTAATTGCTTACCTTCTTGTTTTAATATTCATCTCATATAGAGAAGATGAATTTCATGTGAGGTACCTCAATAAAGAGTTCTTTTCAGACAGGATTAGCAAATTCCCCCTACTTTTTTCATTGCTTCCTGATTTTATTTTACTTTTCCTCAACTGATATTTGGATTTTAGTGTGTGTTTACATCTGGATTTAAATATTCCTGAAGCACTGTTGGTGGAAGCTGCCTTTAAACCTAATGCACAGCAGGAGCTCAGTGAGTGTTACAAGTTTCACCAGTTGGTTGTGACACCCTATTGCAGAGTCTTCTGCTGGAAGACTGCTGCTTCCAGTGGAAGACTTTTGTAGCATATATTTCTGGTACCACTTTCTATTGCTTAAGTTCTTTCCTCAAATTAGATGATCCTCCTCTGGCCAGCTAAGAACAAATTCTTTCATCTTAACTTCATCTGAGGATTAGAAAAGGGTCTGCAGAAGAGTGAGAGAAGGTTAAGCCAACTGTGTAGAAAGTATTGCTACACCGTGCAAGGTATATGATAAACCACCATTTTGCCTTTGCATACATTTTTTTTTCCCTAATCCTAGAAACTGTTATGTCCAAAGCATTCAATTGCTTCATAAAACTACAGAAGATGCGCCTATCAACCTTTTCATTCCAGTATCTGGTAATGGACACTGTATGCACAAAAAATCTCAGGTATATTGTTGACAGTAAATGTACATGGAAAAAACTTAGTGGTAATACACAAGAATTTTCCTATTTTTATTTAATTTGTGCAATTTAATGCAAAGTGGTTGAGTTTTAAACTTCTGTAATTCTGTGGTAAAATTGCAGACAAGAATAAGTTTCACTTCAGTTTGCTTTTTTTTTTTTTTTAATGTCAAAATGAATGTTTAGCAACATTTTATTTAAGGCTTCACAACTCTCTAAAACTTCATTTTTTCCTTGTCCTTTTAGCTCTCCAAATCGTTCTACATATGTGGGAAGCAAATTATTCTATGTATGTGTTCTACATATGTGTTCTACATATGCTGGGGGGCATGCATACCTACACACCTTTGTGTTAACCTGCATCTATAAAATTGCATACAGATACACAAATATGCACATTTAAACTAAATCAATGAAAAGTAAGTAGTAAGATTACTGCTGCTTACAAACGAACAAAAAAACTAAAAAGAAGAGGATTTTTCCAAGTGAAAAAGAAATTTTGGTGAAGAAAATACACACCAGTTTTCCCTTACTGAGTTTCAGATGGTGCGATATAAAATTGTTACTGTTTTGCCAGCAGTGAGGAGCTGTATTTTTGAGAGACTTTTTGAGCTGTATTTTGAGAGCCAGCAGCAAGAGCTGCTGGCACCAGGCCAATTGTATTGCTGAGGAATTAGGATTCAGATACAGAATGAAGTATATTTTGGTCAAGCTCTAATAATGAGTTGTTAGGGGGATAATATAGGTTACTGCAAACATCTTGTTCCCAGAGTTTAGCAGGCAAAGACTTGTTTACAGTAGCTGGGAAAAAATGACCTAAACTGTTATCCTTATTTCCTGAGATAGCTTAAATGCATGACTGCACTTATCAAATCCATTTATTTCAGACTTGATTTCTTCAGATCTGTTATAGTAATGTTTGACAATGAGCTACAGTTAGCTGGCAAGAGTTTGGACCTTTTGCAATGAAATGTAGCTCAAGCATATCACTGTTAGCTCCCTTACCTCCTGTCCAAAAAGTTGGTTAAGAAGATGTCAAGGCAACAAACTATGTGACTAATCTAGACTGTAATCTAGATTTATGTCTGTTAAATTAGGGAACAGTATCCAGAAAGCATGTATAAAGATATTTTACTGAAAGAGAACAAAACTGTTGAAAAGTGAAATTGTGGAAGGCTAGGAGCTACAAGCAAAAGATGAAAAAAGCAAATATTTCAGTGTGGGTGAGTTCTTAGGTATTGCCACATTGACAGTGCTGCTGCCATTTTGAGTAAACAACAATAAATAATGAAATAGTTGACTGCTGAGAATAGAGACAGCCTCCATTGCCACGAGAATGGCAACCAGTGGCAATTTGTTTGTGAAAAAGATTCCTGGTACAGTAAAACTGTCACTGTCCTAGTTGTGCTAAACTGCATGCACCCAGTTGGGTCTGCTCTTGGGAGCTAAGCATGACCTTTTTTGGACCACCAAGAAATTTTAGGTATCAAAAGCATGAGCCAAGGATTCAGAACTGAAGTCTAGATGCCAAAAAACAAATGAGTAAGGGAGCTGCATTTGGTCGGGCTTGATGGAGAAATTATCACACCACATATAATGCATTAGACTGTCAACTGAGGTGTTTTCTGTACATCTGAGGATAGGGGTGAACCTTGCCATCTTTTGATCTTACCCAAAGCCCCTCACTGTGCTTACAACAAAAGCAGAAGAGACGAGCCACAGGAAACACCCTTTGACAATGCACAGGCAGCCCACTGGGTTTTCAAAATCTAAGAGAAGCTCTGCTTTCTTTGTAAAATGCCATGGGATAGGATATGCACTAGTTTTATCTACAGAAAGTAGCTTGTCTAACCTCAAAATATGTAATGAAAATAATTTGAGCAATAATCCATTCTGCATAGATTTCTGCATCAGTACCTTGCCACAAGAATAATTTTGATTTGTAAGCTTGAATCAGCACAAACACTGAATGTGAAAACAATTTATATGGAAACTCTGCTATTTAAGTTCAGAGATTTAAGTGATGTTCCTTGCACAAAATACGTTTATGCAAATATACACTGGCTTATATTTGTGCATATACATAGCCACACTGTGGAAAGTACTTTCCCATGGTAGTAACCTCTTGTTATAATCCTTTCTGTAGGTTTCAAAATTGATTCACATTGAATGCCAGACTCCTAGTGTTTATGTTTTTGTAATTTGTTGTCTTAGGCCAATTCCTTCAACTTCTTCTTGCTTTGTTTTGTTTATAAGCCGCTAAGGTAAATTGTTGACTTCAAGTTTTGGTTGGAGGTGGTTTGGGAGCCATTGTTAATATGGAAATCATTAGAAAGCCCATTTATGGTTTGTTACTCATTTTTAGCACATACATTTTCTGATTTTTGATCACAGGGGGTTTGTAAAAAGAGAATAAAAGACCTTTGAATAGGTTCCTTGCTGGTACATTGTAAATGTCAATTATTTGTTCCCAGAAACTTTTTTTTCTTTTTAATAGAGAAGCAAAATCTCTTTTAAATGGAGCATGATTCAGAAACCCCTACTAGAAAGGTATTAAACATTCTTTCTTTAATAACAGTAATCTGGAATCCCAGAGTGCACTGTCACTTTAAAATGTAGATCTAAAGATGTATTTTTTCCCTGCAGTCCATCATTAAGCTGAAGTCATTTTATAGCTGCAATGTTGTAGCCAGAGCCTCTTCCCGAGAGGGAGGAGGACAGCATGCTGTTAATGAACAGCTGTCACTCACAAACCTGCCTGCAAAGCAATTGGACAAAACCATTAATCTGTAATACTCAAAATTTCTTCCTCTGTAATTTTGCATAGATTTGCTTTTTTTGGCTTCCAAAATACAGTAACCCACTGCAAGCAGTTCATGGTATAACCATGGCATGAGAGTAAACCAGACAATTCTCTTTGAAGCAGAAATGCAATTTTGTTTTTCATCTCAACTTTCCCTCTATCATACACAGATACTGGTGGATTCTCTCTCATACTTAATGCTTTTTGACAGCCACTGATCTCAGAGGGAAGAGCTTGATAACAGTTTTCCTTTCTCCAAAAATGCTAGTTTTCACAGGCAGGCAAAAGTTCACAGAGAAGCTGGCAGGCTCCTTCTGCTTTGCAGTCGTATTTTTCAAAGTACAATCATACAACATACTTGAAAAAGCTTAATTTCCCCCCTCAGAATACAGTCCTAGTTCTGAGTGTCAGCGGGGTTTTTGTCCCTTTTCAAGAGAGGATGATTGTACTTTTCACTAGCAGCACAGTGTAAGGGAGAGCAAGATAAGAGGAAGTCTGAGAGTTGATGTGTTGACATTTTCCCATACATGTTGGCAACAAAGTTATTTTGATTTGAAAGCCAATCTAGATCATTACTAAATTCTTTCCATAAAAAGCTTGGATTTATTAAAAGGAGCACACTCCTTCTATCACACACACAGAAATTAACTCCTGTAAATACCTTATGAAAAACCTTATGCCTTATACCATTTTCTTTCTACCACATGTGCACCTCAATTTCTAGCTTCGGTGAAGGTAGACAGGAAAGAGAGAATAAGAATGGAAAGTGGGGATGGAGGCAGCTTTAGTTTAAAATGCAGACAAATCTGCCTTTTCTGCTTGATGGCCTGTAACATTTCCATGTAGTGTACTTTGCATGGCAGAATAGCTACTAGTAATAGAATTTCTCACAGTGGAGGTTAATTACTTTTCAGCGACAGCAAAATAAATTTCCTGTCAAGCCCAGTGACAGGAATATGCCACTGTCACCATTTTTACCTGCAGTTTTAATTCACTGTTAATATTTGACTCTAGCTTGCTTTCAGAGGGCTGATCTCCTGAACACTAGGATTTCCCAAAGGAATAGGACAGACTGGCAGTAATGTAGTATCAAGATACGTGAAAAAGAGTACATTTCACCTTTCCCCTAGTGCACTGCAAAGAAGATTAACTGACCTGTCTCTCATTTTAAAGAACAAAAGAGAACCTCGCAATTGGTTAAATAAAAATGACATGGTAAGGTGCACCTTAAAATATAGGGCAGAATAGTGAGGCGGCATATCCAGTCTAACCTTATGCTAAGAAAAACTATGTAACATACCACCGCCTTTCTCTTTTCAGACATGATCTTTCTCTGTGCTTTAAAAGTCCATTTTTTGAGCCTGATAATTTTATTGTAAAACCTGAACTTAGTGGATGAGACACCTTATCTGGTAGTGAATGATAGAACTCATTTCTTCTAATTGACTTCATATTCTTCAAATTCTCACATTTCTTTGTCTTGAAACAAATCTCTTCTGCTGCAGAGACAATAATGCCATTTATCAAGTATTGGTGTGATATTCATTGTCCTACTCTGATCTTTTAACTAATACAAAGTCCTATGTGAAGTCATATTAGTAATTCTTAAGGACATAACAAAATTATGCCTAGGACTTTCCAGCCTCCACTGATTAGATGAGAAAGGAAATACTCATTTAGCTTCCCTAGTCAAAGTCTTTTTTTTCCAGCATTTTAGTGATTTTCATGACCCTGAGGAAAGCAACATGCTCCTGAATTTGCTTAGTTGTGCACCTTGGCCTAACAAAACTGGGTTTTTACACCTGAGGCTTAGTGCTGCACTGCTTGGAAAACATAAGGCAAACATAGTGCCTCTGCATTTATCAAAACTAAAACCAGAAGGTGAAAAATGAAATATCAGGAGTATTATCAGACAGGCTTTTCCCCCATATATGTAGCCTTAGACATTTCTTGCTGCCTGCGCTCTTCCTCTTCAGTAGGTGGCCTGTGACAATGTAAAGCTGTGAAGAAGCAAGACCAGATGAACATGGAAAGCACATGGGAGCAGTAGGAAGCTAAAGGATTTTAGAAGCTGTATGGGCAAATGAAAGATAAGTGGACCACATCAGTGGAAACAAACCAACAGTGTTTGATCCTTCCTACAATCATACTGGACCATAATGGGTCCCCTGTTTGACTGGTAAGGACTGGAGAAGAGAAGGATCTGGGGAGACCTTGGAGCAGCCTTCCAGTACCTAAAGAAGGCCTACAAGAAATCTGGAGAGGGACTTTTTACAAGGCCATGTTGTGATAGGACATGGGGAAATGGCTTTGAATTGAAAGAGAATAGATTTCGATGAGATATTAGGAAGAAATTCTTTACTGTGAGAGAGTTGAGGCACTGGAACAGGTTACCCAGAGGAGTTGCAGATGTACCATTCCTGGAATTGTTGAAACCCAGGTTGGGTGGGGCTTTGAGCAACCTGGTCTAGTGGAAGGTGTCCCCGCCCATGCCAGGGGAGCTGGAACTGGATGACCTTGTAAGGCCCCTTCCAACCCAGACCATTCTATGACTCCATGAAATCCAAATGGGATAGCATTAATGTGAGCTTTAAAAGTGAACCTGAAAAGGATGGGACCCTGATTCAGAAGCACTGTTCCTGTTGAAAGAGGTGATTTGAGGTAGAGCTGGGCCGCACCTACTGTGTTTAACACCTGGGTCCTTGATGACACTAAAGAGAAAGTTTATAGGAAAAAGGGAAGAGGAAGATTGGAACCCTGCTCCACTTTAGGAACCTATTATGTTACAAAAAACACACAAAAGATAGGTCACAGCTTCTCATGTATGAAATATTTCATTTTAGCTGCAAAGTTTGGTTATAAACAGTGAGGTATTGGATTCGGTTGATTTTATTGTTGTTTAAGGGACTGGAATGGAAATTCTGTTTCTGCAAACCACAGGAGGCAAAGGAGTTTTCCAGATCTTTAAAAACTCTCAAATCCTGTTTGGGAATGTAGTTAGAATAATTGGGTCTACAAAAATTGCCTTTTTTTTTTCACAGCATTAGGCTCAGTTCTGACCATTAAAGCAGAGATGAACTTTGGCTTAGAAATGAAGCTAGCCCGGAAGGGTGCTATTCAGCATGGTTTGAATTTCTGATTCACTTTCTGAGCTATTTGAAACTGCTTTATGTTGCTTGACTCATTCATCTCCATGAAAATCTGTATTAGTGAAATGTCAGCTCCTTTGTGGGAGCATATGGGACTTTTTAAGGTGTCCATAGGTTCATAACAATACTAAAACAGGCAGCTTTCTCCCAGTAAATGCTCCCATGGTATCGTTACAACCTTTCACAAAAAAAAAAAAAAAAAGCCCCAGGCAACACACTGAAGCTCATGTCTATACCACCAAAATATTCACACTAGTGTCATCCAGCATTTTAGAATATGTTCATATATGTTTTTATTTTCATGCTAGTATCCACTGACAGCTAAAAATATGAAGAAGGATTCTTAATCAGCATTTGTGCTCCCTGGTTTTCATTGTGCTGTCAATCACTGCTGTTAGTATTTATATAGAAACAAAAATTTGGTTCCTATTCCAGTGTCTATATGGATTGGAACCTCATTTCTTGCTTCTGACACTTTTATGAAACCTTAAACAGAAAACTGTAACATCACATAGAAAACAAACAATGTGACTAGATAAGCTCTTGAGAAATCAAGTCTTAACTGCGGAAATACACTGAATTCCATGTAAAATAAAAGAGATGTAGGTATGTAATCTTTTACTTGCTATTTTCATTTTCCTCCTTACACTTCCTCCACAGCAACTGTTCAAAGTAGGAAAATATTACGGAAATATGTCATCTCAACTTGTATTGTGGTAAGGTAAATCTTGTCATACCTAGATCAGGCACAGCTTCCCAAGAGATCCTGCTGTTGTTGAAAATAATTGCCTATGGCTAAAATAATCTGTTATGAAATCAGTTAGATGCATCATGTAGTCATGTAGAGAACAGTGCAATTTACGTATGCTGCTTTACTATTTTTCTATTTCCACAAATTTTTAATGAAGAATACAACTAACACATTCAATATCTGTAAGGGAATGAGGAGGAGGTACTAAATTCCTTGTTTACCACACTGGGTATCTAAAATCAACAAATACATAGCAGTTTGTTTAAGAAGAGAGGAAATAACAGAGACAGAGAATTACCTTTGGCAGCTGTTTTATAGCTGTGGGACTACCAAGAATCAAAGGTAAGAAAAATTGGTATTTGTGGCTTAGAAATCATCTCACACAAGCAGTGGTTCCCTTACTCTTTTTTTTTTTTTTTTTTTTTTTATTCCACACATTCTGATTTCTCACATCTTATACAGCATGCTGCAAAAAAACACTATCTTCTGGTCTTGACTGTTTTAAAAACATTAGCAAAGGATGCCATTTATCATCATATTTCTTATTAAAGCTTGGAAGAAAGAGCACACAGCAGTGCATCTTGGAAGTCATAGCCGTGAAGAAAAGCACTTTCTGCTATTTTCTCACTGATTGTGGCTAATGTTAAAATAATTATTGGTAAAGGGTCTCCCTGCTGTTTGATTGCCAAGTTCCACAGTTCCAATGACTTCAGGTTCTTCCCTATTTGAAACTTTAGTTGGCTTAGTTACGGCTGTTTTATGTGTCTCTTTGCAAGTTTTCAAAATCCCTTAACACCTCAAGCTCCTTTTGTCAGGAACCTGGCAAAATCGAAGTCTTAATGAAGACTCATTGTGAAGGAGCCTGTGCATTCCAGTGGTTGTTTCTTTCTTTTAATAAAAATAAAAAGGGGGATTGGTTAGTGTCGATTGAAAGCAAAAGTAGAAATATGCTGGCTGTGGACTTCATTAATTGTGCTGGTTTACCACAATCATCCTTGTTACTGGGAGCACTCTGGGAGCTAAACTACCTCAGCAAGGAATGGTGGCCAGAATCCTCTTTTAGGAAAACATGTAGCCACTGATTTCTGGTTTTGAGCATGTTTTCCATTGCATCTTGATTTTTTTTTCTTTTCAATTGACTGTACTGGGATTCTTGATCTTAAAATTGGGGGGGCTTTTCCAGTTGCTTTTCTTTGACACTTACTATATTTTTTGTTACAAGTTAACCACCATAAAAAGTGCAACAAG
Organism: Lathamus discolor; assembly: GCF_037157495.1. Taxonomy (NCBI): domain Eukaryota; kingdom Metazoa; phylum Chordata; class Aves; order Psittaciformes; family Psittacidae; genus Lathamus; species Lathamus discolor. Next base: position 26,688,441 of record NC_088885.1, read on the forward strand.
CTTACCAAAATTAATCAATTAAGTAAAGATACAATAATAATGTGTGAATCATTAAGCAAAGTCTACAAAGGATGCTTGTAATTTTAGGCAGCAGCATGCAAAGATAGCATTAAGACATATATATTTAGTTAATATATATTAGGCATGTGATGCAAATATAATTCTCCCTCCCAGTTCCTCCAAAACTGCAGCCCTTGTTGGGGGTGACCATACAGGACACTGCTGTTTGTTGAATTTGGGATTGCATCTTACAGGAATTCCTGCTAAAACAGGAAACATTTTAAAAAATCCCTCACCTTCCCCCACTCTCTAAATCTGTAACTGTTGGTAAATCTTTGTCATGAATTTTACTTGTCTGGGCAAGGTTACCATTGTTTATTTCAATACTAAAAATGGCACTTTGCTGTGACTGGCTTATACTATCACATGTGAATCCTTAGCATTTTGAACTGAACTGTGTGGACAGCCAGGTACTGTTGCAGCAGCTGTTATTAGGTGAAATACCACCACCTATGGAATGCAATCAGGACTCCTAGTATAATGTAAAGTAGTAATATAAGGATGGTTGATTATTTTGTGTTAGGTCCAACCATTTCATTCTATTGTCTTTTTTCATCACCTTCAGTGCGATATCCGGGAATCGAGTTCCTGACACATAATAGAAAGCTGTGGTGAAAACATTAATATGTTCCCTAGTTCAAGCAGTCCATGCTGCCTAAGAAGTAAGTAGAAAGTCTCCCAACCTTTTCATTTACTTCTGAGACAACAGACTTGAGAGAAAATATTTTGCCAGCTGTTTTAGTTTTAAATTACAATGCCATGATTGGTTTCATTGCTGGGTCACCCATAGCAACCATTACTTGAAACCACAAGATCAGTCCATGCTGCATTTAAAACTTTTGGGTTAAAGTGCTATAATTTCCCTGACATATTTTCTTTAAAAACAATCAAATTCACTGCCTAGAAAAATCCTGTTATTCCCTCCAGTGTCTCTCTCTTTTCAATACATAATTATATGGGAACTTGTCACTAAAATACCAATTTCTGTATCTAGTAAGCGATTAATCACTGCACTAAGGTAATTCATATCATGTACATGCAATCAGTGGCCAGAATAGTATCTTCAGTGCAAATGAATCTTAGGCCAATACCGAGATCGGCAGAACTGAATTCTCTTTAGTCCAATGCAGTACATTTAATTTTATTCCAATTTTAAGAGTGTCCATCAAGTAACCCAGATATCAAATGACTTAGACTACTGTTTCTAAGGAAATCTGAATCGTATTTAGGAGCATGTAGAAATGAATCTTAAGTTTCTTGCATCTTCCTATGTAGATGGGATAATCTATGTATGTGCTGTGTTTTAACGAATGATGGAATTAGTGTAATGAACTGCCTTAAAAACAGGTGTTTAACTGACTTCTGTACCTATGTTTGAATCCTTATGTTTTTCCCCTTAGAGCCAACTATCTCTTAAGTAAAATAGGAAGGGTCTTCTGCAACTTCAGCCCAGTGACATGGCATTGCTTCATGGCTTAATTCCTTTCACCATGAGATATGATGGCTTTTTACATGCAGGAAAAGCCCCTGGCCTGCACTATGTCTAAAACTATACATAGGCACTGACAGCTAGCCACGATGAAACCAAGACGTGCTTTAGCAGTTAAACACCGAAGATGATCCTACACTGGTGCTTGAGCCTGCACATTGACCTGCCTAGTTTGCTAACACTGATACAGCTAGCCAAGCCACACCTGTGGTCCTTTATCAGGCAAATGAGGGTGGTAGATAGGATGAAAAACGGACAGAGAAGCAGGGTAGATTTGGTTCTAAAGCACGTTTAGTGCAGCACTGTCTAGGTAAGAGAAAATATGTTATCATAGACCACCATAGCATCACTGGACCCTTCATAAATTTTGGCTGGAAACAAAGAAAGTGATTAGTTTTCTCTTACAAAGTGCTCCATGATAGAGGATCACAGGAATGATTTAACAACTAAGGGAGAAAAAATAATTCTAAAATGAAAAATAATACTGATATGCCTTCTTGTATAACATATTAACCGATGTCAAACAGCATAGTTTGACATCAGAACTTGTTATGTGCTAAATGTTGTTTTCAATGCATTAACATATACTTTTTGGCTTCTTCATGAGAACTTTAAATACTTAAAGCTTACATAGTACACTTCTTCTCCCAGATTAACCTCCAGTAACATTAACTCTGGCTAATGTCTCCATTATTTCTTTTCACTTATGTGGAATATGTTCAATTTTGTGAATACTCTAGAGAACTCACTTCCCTTTCAAAGTTCTTTATGTCTCTAAATACACTGAGTACAATCAACAATGGGGTAACTTTAAATGTGAAGGCCAAGGTCTATCAATAATAATTTGCTCTTTCAACAAAATTTATATATGTGCTTTAGTTAAACTGAAATTGTCCATTTCAAGCAATGCCCCCATGGTAGGACACAAGGCTAATGTCGGTTCTTGCTGAAGAAAAAGGCTTAACAATAGCATCAAAGAGGAACTGATAAGCAGACCTCAGCATAGTTTCTCCCATCATGTCAGCTGCCGTAGCCTGGCTGTCCTATACAAACCGCTTGAGAAAGTCTGCCACTGCAGTTAGTGCACTATTTATAACTGCACTGTTTATGCCTCTACAGTTATAGCTGTGTCAGCACATTAATTATAAACCTTATTTTCCAAAGATTTACTACTAAGCAACAAAAAAAAAATCACCCTCAGCTGCAAGTTTGGATGTGTTCTCAAGTGTAGATGTGTAATTTGCACTTAGGTTGTGATAGGACAGATTCAGTGCCTACTAAATACTGAAGACAATGGAAAATATAAAAAAGCTATTGTGTATGTATAATTATCAACACCATTCAATGTGAATAAAGATTTTTGCATGGAAAAAAGTCACTTTTTTGCTTATATTTTTTACTCTAATCTTGTAATGATTTTTTGTAGCAATAATCTTGATTCAGTATTGTTGGCGTAGCTGAAACACAAATATATTGAAAGAGTTAAGTTCATCTACAGTAATGGCCAGATATTGTGCTGTAAGGATTTACCACAACTTTCACTACAAAATCCACATCTACAGATTGCCTATTGCTCAGAACTGTGCATTTCAGCACTGAATATTTCAGCACTTGTCTTTGTGTTCAAATTTTTTTTTCCTTACTTTTACCATCTGGTGACATTTACAGGCAAAAACAATGTAATATTTGACTGTCTAACTATATATACAACATTGAGGAGCTGATCTATTCAAGAGAAGACAAGATCTTTCATTATTTCATTCTCTTCAGTATTCCATGAAGAATTACAATGTGGCGTTTTATGACACGGACTCAAGTTGATTAGGAGACTCAAATCCAACTTTATTACAATCAAGCCCTTTTTATCCCCATGTTCGGTACTTTCCCAACCTGCACAAACATGCAACGTTCAACCTCATTGGCCCCTGTAAAAACTCTCTAGGTAAATAGTCCAATCACAATGCTGCAGAGCCTCTCACAGCCCCCACATGGTCAACTGAGACTCCTGCCGCAACTACATACTTGCTCATCCTCCCAAGGCTTGCTCTTCGACCTTCCCTGTCCCCAACTCATCGCCCCAGGGCTTGTCAAGCACCAAGGCCTCAGAGCTCATTCACAAACACTTTTTCATGCAAATCTTATCACCTTCACTCCCCACATTACAACACCTTCTGAAAAGCATAAACACAAATAGACACAAATATAAATTAGTAAGTACAAACACATGAACAGACATATCTATTTTAAATGATCTGTCATGTGTTTCTAACAGAGCTGGCTGTATTATTCATTAAAAGAATTTCTTTGGCTAATTTTGACATTTTTCTTCAATCTAATCCCACTGAAATTCCCCCTTCTCTGGAAATAAAATAGCAGTAAATGGTTGATATTTGAAAAACTAACAACTATATTTTTCCTCAATTATTTCACAATTTGTCTACAAGTGAATGTTTTGTTCACCTTGTCCTATATATATAGAACTACTGCCCATTGAAATACTACTGAAAGCATATGTGCCTGCCTGTCTGTAGGAAAAAAATTATTAAATAAAATACTATTAAATATTAAATAAAATAAATTAAATAAAATTTTGATTAACATGGATTAACATTTATCTGTCTGTTTGGTGGTGGTGGTTGTTTTTTGTTTGTTTTTTTTTTGTGGGGAGCTGGAACTTTGAAGGTACTGCTTAAACTGGTTCATTTTGCTGAGCTTCATAATGTGAGATGTAATCAGGTACAACTCAAGCAATGAGTGAAGAAGATCTCCATGCAACTTCTGAACAGCATGGTTCTGTTCAGTTACGAGACAAGATAATTTGTCCATGAACTATACGTGAAAGTAGACTACTTTGCAAGCAAGCGTTATCCCTAGCCGACTTCCATTTGCCTCCTAATGTGGTTTCTCTATGTGGAGGTACATCAACAACAGGAATTTGTATTATCAGGTTCCCGAGACAGTGAAAATTATAAGTCTCTCACAAAATGCAGCCTCAATGCCAAGGATCCAAATCCTCTAAAGAGTACCAATTCTCTTTGGAAATGATCTTGCTCACTTTCCCGTAAGATTCATTTTGGTTTATATGTGGCTAGCTGGAATGTACTTGAAACTAATCTGAAATACAATAGAAAACATGAAAATAAACATATTAATTAAATCTAATTGTAGAACTCTCCTTGCAGGTTTATTTTTGTTCTAACTAGTGTCTCCATTATATTTTAGAATAAAAATAGGTAAGTTGGAGCTTCATTACCAAGAATCCTGAATAGCTTCTAGAAAACAGACTCCTTTCCTCAAACAGAAATTGTATCCAACTGCAAGCAGCTGAGTCAATTGAAAGGTTCAGGTTTCATTTGATCCATATTTACTGCCATGACTGAAAAAGATTTTTCCCCTTCTCTCTTTGCCTTTAATGTAGCAATTTCCATAATAAAAAATAATTAAAAAAATCTAAGCTTAAAATAATGTTTGGATCATCGCCCAGCTAGCAAAAGACAGGTAGCCAACCTTTAGGCTGACACAGATTCCTTCAGTCACTGCACTTTTTTCCTTCATGTTTGGATGACTCTGCAATTAGCTTCAAGCTTTAGCTTTAAGCTTCGGGTCTTACATCACTTTATGCCAGAACACTAAAGTTATTTGCCTGAAATTCCATTTATATCTCTATATAATGATTTTTTTATAACACTGAATACACAGAAATATCTTCAGTGTACATGACAGGACACTTGAAAGACAAATGGCCACTTTGAAAGGTTAAAAGAAAATCAAAGAGTGTTATGCAAAGCATCTATTCACAAAAGGTAAAGTAGTTGAATTTAAAATACTGAAGGCTATTGAATCATGATGATGATGCATTTTCTTTGCTATCTACAAGTAAAACACTGATCTTCTTGTCTAAAATAGTGAGTTTACTATATTTAGTCAGCAATACTGAAGAACACCAATCATTACCTCAATTCAAATCAGGTTTCAGAAAACCTCTCTTTAAGAAAACCTATGTGCAGAGGGATAATGTGATAAAATGACAACTTTCATATGGTGCTTTATCTTTGGAAAACAGAACATATGGGTTTGTAAGTACTCCATCCACAATACATTGATAGGACAGTCATGTCTTGATTTAGCCACTAGATAGCATGACAGAGAATTTTTGAAGACAGGATAGTCCAAACTAACAATAAAATAAAAAACAAAAACAAACAAACAAACAAAAAATTACTAAAAATTGCTTTAAATATCAGGTGTGAGAATTCCAAAGAGGAGCAAAAGAAAAATAATATAGGGCTTGTCGCCATACAGGGACATTTCCAAGCAGTCAGTTTCCACACTGAACTCCCTATGGCTTTCTGTCTGTGAAAAGTATACAGGAGCACACCAGACTGACTTTCAGATTCTCATTGTCTGACTTTACACTGAGAACTGATATTATTTTGTCTCAAAAGGATTCTAACTATTACAAGTAGCACCCTAAACCAGCATGACCTCTTTTTGGTCCACATCTTAGGCCTTATAAATAGAATATCCTTTAAAACATAGACTTTTAACAGGATGCTCTAGATGTTAAAAGTCTTTAAAACATAGACTTTCAACAGGATGACCAGGGTTTTTCAGCAGCTTCTTTTAACTGGAGCAGATATGAAAAATGTGTCAAGGCTAATCACTGAGGTCAGACAAACTGGCAGAGTGCCCGGTTGCACGCTGCCACTAGCAACATCCAGCTTCCTAGACATTGTACTCTGTGTCCCATTTGTAAATACATTTTTCCCATCTGGTGAACTTCTGACCAAGCTTCCCAACTTGCACACACGCATAGTGAAATGTCTGGATAGCCACTTAACCCAGAAATCCCAAGGATATAAAGTGATTGGTAGTAAACTGGAAATTAGACTCTTGTACTTAAGAGATGTCCAGTGAGACGCTGGTTTAGAATTACTGCAACTGTGGCATTAAGTTGGTGTTGGAAAAATGAAAAACTAACTGGCTTGATTCTGCATTATGGTAACAGTTACCTGTTTGCTTGGAATGTGGGCACTGACTGCTGGCGAGTCATTTGGTCATTCAAAAATTTAAACTGTGCCTTTGGACTGTGCCACTCAGTAGGCACAGATGTGATGTCCTGTTTGGGGGGGAACCTGAAAGTCCCCATCACAGAGCTTTTGCACAGAGTTTCCATGGGCCTTAGGAGCCCTGCAGCATAAACTATACCACTGCATGTGCAGAAAGGCATTCTCCCTGCCACTCACTGTAGCTGTGTCATTTGTAAACTCTGTAAGATGCCCAGTGTTGAATTTTATTTTGATAACCTCCATAAAGCTCTAGGATTTTAACTTTATATGAAAAGCGTGGTTCCACATGTAGGATTTCTGATTTAGAGATATTTTAAAAAAATTTATTACACACTTTATTAACTGGTCATTAAAATCTATTGGTTTTAACTGTTCTTATTAAAAGCTGCTCTTGTCATTCTGAAGAAAATGAGGCAACACCTGAAAACTCAGCAAATCCAGTCTCTGTGTATTATAATTAGTAATTCCATACCTTTCATGTAACAGTGAAATTGCTCTTTTATGGTAACTTTTTACCATGTCACGCGTTGTGGAAAATCATACTTCCGAAGTCATGCAGTAACTGACAATTCAGTTTATATTACTGAAGATGCTAAAATATATATTATAATCATGTAGCAAAACAATAATAAAAATGTGTAATTTATTGTTTCTTTAATTATTATTTCTTAATTACATTTTAAAATAATTTTATTTAAGTGTATGATTCATGTACACCCCAGCACTTACAATTCGATACGCTTTGCAAAATTAAATGCTTTTTAGAAACAGGCTGGTAGTGTTTTATTAGAAATGACCATGCTTCTGAGTGCTATAACACCTTTCTTTTTCTATATTCAAATTAATTTTTCACTTTTTTAAAAAACTGCCTGGCTTAGAGGTAGATTTTATTTTTCATCCGCTAATAAATCCTAAGTCAGAATGGCCTTTACAGCTAAGGTAACCTAACAGTTATTGACATATGCTGAGGGCTTTAACGAGTAAAATTATGAGATCTTAAGTAACAGATATATTCTCTCTGAAGAGCAGTTTATACTGCTTGGCTATTTTCCAAGGAAAAATCATATCATATAGTTAACCAATGATACTGACATCTGCCTCTTACAAAAAGCCAAGGGAATCTTGTAAAGGTCACAATGCTAACTGTCAGGGTAACTGATTAATTCAAGCCTGTTACATACTGTATTGTGCACAACCATATTCTGGGGAAAAGGAAGCAGAACAGACTAATGTCCTTTTCTGCTGTGTGCACACAGATTCATCAATTCCACTAAGGTCTGAATATGAGTCTTCAGCTGAAGGTGAGTGCATTCAGTTATATTGACAAAATTAATTTTTGTTATAAGCAATGCTGCCTTTCTTTTCAAACATAATGTCTGGCAAAAAAATGCAAAGTTCCATTGCATTTACATCACTCAATATTTAAAAAATCCTTAATCTTTTTTCTTAGCTCTGTGCAGTGATTAAAACTCTTCTGCTTCAGATTTCTAATGAACTAAAAATCATAATCATAAATAAAGCTCAGGGAGAACTAAAAACCTAGGTGAGGAGTAGGAAAAATGGGACACAGGCTCCCCACCCTCTATTATTCTAATTCTTCTTCCTCAGCTCCAAAGGCCTCACAGCCATCTCTCCCTCCCCACCCCCAGCTTAATTTCTGTGGTATCACCTGTGTCTTACCCTGGTATAGGTAAGAACAGCTTCTGGTGAGGGAAGTATAAATAGGGTATGTCAAACTCTAGGTTATCTGTGGCAAGCCACACAGAGACAGATGATGAGTTGTAGTGAGGGTTTCATCCTGCCCATACTTAAATGAAATGGGTGACTTGGGATGCCCTTTTATTACACAACTAGGAATACCCAATTGTTAAACCTTGCACAAAGATAATAAACCTGACTATTCCTCTTGATCAATTACTTTTAGTCAGAGGAACAGGGCAAGTACTGAGTCTCATTATACTCTCAGTTATGTCAAGATACTTTTCCAGATAGCAAGAATGATATGAACTTGGACCTCTCTTCTGCCTATAACCAACAGATAATATACAGAGACATAAAGGCTGGTAGGTACAAAGAATACTCTGTAGTATTTCTTGCTATTATTTCCTACCCTTTCTTTATCCTATCCCCAATGAACAAAAAGTTCAAATCTTAGAGCCAGTAGAAAGCCCACTATTTTAACTTCAGAATGAATGCATGTTGTACAATTTTCTTTGGCCCAATGGTAAAGCTAAATAGTAATAGCATGGAAAAATTCTGAAGAACACTATTTATATCTTTTAATCTCCAGACATTTTACAAGTTTCCATGCTGTAAGGGAAGATAAGGCAAACTTCATTTGCAAGTTTCTGAAGATGCACGTGCACTTTTTTCTACTAACACTGAAAACTTCTTATGAAATGTTTATATTACTATAGTAATACAACGTAGTGTGCCATCCTCTGAAAAAGGAAGAAATAGCCCTGTCACTAAGGAGAGCACTCTCTGAAAAGAAATTGTTTTTACATATAATAGAAGCTCTTTTACAGAGAAAGAAGAAAAGAGTTTGGCACACAGATTTTTGGAAGAAGAAGGGAAAGGTTGGCTTAATAAAGCCCAGAACATTAAAACTTTAATATTATTTTCATCAGTATGGGGCCTTTTCATATTAACTCCTTCAACTAAGCAAATATTATTCTGCAGACACATATTTTTGCAGTAGTTATTTTAATTATATAGTCTGCTGGAAGTGTAGGCTGAGGCTGGCAGTTCCATGTGCCAACTTGTTTGTTTTTATAATTCTGTATTTTATAAGAGAATAAAACAAAGATATGGGTTTCTAAGCATTATTTTGCATAACTCACCAGGCACAGTGCAATTTGTAATAGTCTGAGTGGTTTGACACTGTTAATGCGTGTGGTGGTTCAACCAGTAGGCAGGAGAAAAACATTTTGTCTTGAGAAAATCACAGAACCATTTACAAGCTTGTTTCTTTTCTTTTCTTTTTTTTTTTTTTTTTTAAAGGTTAATCATCAACATTTGCCGTTACTTGGAGTTGGAAAGGCTGAGCAGAACTGAAAGAAAGAACACAAAGGAAAACAAAAACCTGCCCATTTTGGAGAAGTTACTGACAGGAAAGACAGGGTACCTCTAGTCCACCTACAACCTACTGCAGAGAAATAACCAGAATAGGATTACAATAAATCTACAGTCAGAATTATTTTAAAGATAGAAACATAGAATCATAGAATAGTTAGGGTTGTAAAGGACCTCAGGATCATCTAGTTCCAACCCCCCTGCCATGGGCAGGGACACCTCACAATAAACCATGCCACCCAAGCCTCTGTCGAACCTGGACTTGAACACTGCCAGGGATGGAGCATTCACAACTTCACTGGGCAACCCATTCCAGTGCCTCACCACCCTTACAGTAAACAACTTCTTCCTTATATCCAATCTAAACTTCCCCTGTTTAAGTTTTAACCCGTTACCCATTTCCTACCACTACAGTCCCTAATGAAGAGTCCATCCCCAGAATCCCTATAGGCCCCCTTCAGGTACTGGAAGGCTGCTATGAGGTCTCCACGCAGCCTTCTCTTCTCCAGGCTGAACAGCCCCAACTTCCTCAGCCTGTCTTCATACGGGAGGTGCTCCAACCCCCTGATCATCCTCGTGGCCCTCCTCTGGACTTGTTCCAGCGGTTCCATGTCCTTTTTATGTTGAGGACACCAGAACTGCACACAATACTCCAGGTGAGGTCTCACAAGAGCAGAGTAGAGGGGCAGGATCACCTCCTTCGACCTGCTGGTCACGCTCCTTTTGATGCAGCCCAGGATACGGTTGGCTTTCTGGGTTGCAAGCACACACTGAAGCCGGCTCTCATCAAGCAACACCCCCAAGTCCTTCTCTGCAGGGCTGCTCTGAATCTCTTCTCTGCCCAAACTGTAGCTGTGCCTGGGATTGCTCCGACCCAGGTGTAGGACCTTGCACTTGTCATGGTTAAATTTCATAAGGTTGGCATCAGCCCACCTCAAAAGCGTGTCAGGGTCCCTCTGGATGGCATCCCTTCCCTCCAGCGTATCAACCGGACCACACAGCTTGGTGTCATCGGCAAACTTGCTGAGGGTGTGGTCAAACCCACTGCCCATGTCACCGACAAAGATGCTGAACAAGACTGGTCCCAACACCCATCCCTGAGGGACACCACTCGTTACTGGTCTCCAGCCGGACATTAAGCCATTGACCACAACTCTTTGTGTGCGGCCATCCAGCCAGTTCTTTAGCCACCAAGTGGTCCATCCATCAAATTGATGTCTCTCCAATTTAGAGACAAGGATGTCGTGTGCGACAGTGTCAAACGCTTTGCACAAGTCCAGGTAGATGACATCAACTGCTCTACCCCTGTCCATCAGTTCTATAGCTGCATCATAGAAGGCCACCAAATTGGTCATTCAGGTTTTCCCCTTAGTGAAGCCATGCTGGCTGTCACCAGTCAGCACCTTGTTGTTTCTCATGTGCCTTAGCATGCCTTCCAGGAGAATAAAGACAATAGCTAGGAGAATAGCCGCATTTTCCCTGTTGTTTGTCTGAGACTGAGAAAATCAGACATTATCTATCAGGACTTGCAGAAGTTCACAGTGAGACAAGGAAAAGACAAGAGAACAGTGTCCTGCAGTCTACTGATTCCACTCACTAGGTGACAGTGACAAGCTCTAAGAAACAGGTCTCTGTCTGTAGGGCACTGATATCCATCCTAGTCCTTAAGCTTCATTATGTTGTCATACTTTTTTAGCTCATTGTAGAATTTCTGGTAAAAGCTTACAGGAACCCAAAATCATGGACACTCTCTGCTACTGCTCTTCATTTTATGAAAATTGGATGCAAAATGAAGGACCATCTCTCCATAGAAGTAGTATTAGAACCTATTAGAGCAACAGTTACCGGAGTTCAAAAATAATTATGAGTCCCCAGTTTCAAAAGATGTCTCTACATGTGTGCTTATGCAACAAAGATCTACTAAATTACACCAGATAGAAAACTTGTATTTGCTGGAAATTTCAATTCCTGTCTCATAGTAGCAAACAACACACTCTGCTAAATGGATGCTGAATTCCAGCAATGAAGCAGAGTATTGTCCTGGGTTTGCCAGCAGCCATTTTGCTCCTTCTTAGTAACTGGTGCAAGCTCTGTGTTTTGACTTCCAGCCTGGGCAGAGAGCTGATAACACCGATTGTTTTTAATTGTTGTTAAGTAATGTTTATTCTGGCCAAGGACTTTGTGAGTCTCATGCTCTGACAGGGAGGAGGGGAGGCCGGGAGGAAGCAGAGACAGGACACCTGACCCAAGCTAGCCAAGGAGGTATTCCATACCACAGCACGTCATGCCCAGGGAGGTAACTGGGAGTTACCCGGAAGGGCACGGTCTCTCTTCGGGGGAGTCAAACTCGCTCGGAGGTAGTATCGTATTCTCTTCTCTTGTTATTTTCTCTTATCATTATTATCATTGGTGGTAGCAGCAGTGATTTGTGTTATACCTTAGTTACTGGGCTGTTCTTATCTCAACCCGTGGGAGTTACATTCTCTCGATTCTCCTCCCCATCCCTCCTGGAGCGGGGAGGCTCGGGTAGGGGGGAAGGAAAGAAAGAGGGAGAAAAAGAAAAGGGGGGGGAGTGAGTGAACGAGCTTTTGTGGTTGGGTTTAAACCACGACAAGTATGCATCGTTATCCTTTCATATGTTCACTTCCCCCAGGTAAGCATTTACAAATGGTTCATTCATATCCATTGTATGCTGAAGATTTTTTTCTTGTGCATCTACCAAAGAGCTCAAGTCATAATATACTAATTTCACCCATGTAATATGACAGTTCTTAAATAATATGATGTTCAGCAGTTTCCATCCTTGTGCCTTACTATGGCAAAGTGATCAGTCGTGCTCTTTTTGATCTGTATGGCAGTCCATTAATGAATATTCTAATGCTTCTGGCTTTGTTTTCTGTAATGCACAAATACTGAGAGTTTTACATCTCTTTTGCATTAAAGGTCAACCATATCAGTCTCCCATGCTGGGAAGAAAAGTGGAATTAATTTAACTGAAAACTGCTAATTAGAAAGCGGTTCTCTCTTCTGAAAACAACATCTCTCCACAGCTTAACATGATATCTACGCTTGTGTGGCAAGATGTTACCAAAGTAAAAATTGCCTCTGAAAGTGAGAATTATTATTGCATTAGGAATTCTGGTCCATTTCAGAATGTCTTCTCATTGGAGAAAAGGATGAGCCTGACCTTTTCCTTTCCAGTTTCCTTCTTTGTGGAAACTATTCTCCCATGTAAGTGGCTACAGAAACTTTTTTTTTTACCTGAAAATGTTAACCAATTCCAATTTTTAGATACTAAAAAAAAATCCCAAACAAACACATGGACAAAATAAAATGTGGTAGGAGTATCATTTTTATTTTGTCATTTATTTTCACAAAGTCTGAGAGTCATGTGACATAAGCTTACATATGCTTCTGATTCTATTTGTATACCAAGGAAACTTCTCAAAGGAGTCTTATTTCTGTATGCATCACTTAATTAAAGGAAACTAAAGAGAAATCGTTTAATGTAGTAAATCCAATGGTACTACTGGAATCTCTGAGAAGGCTTGTTTGACACAACTCATGATAGCTGGATTATTTGATCATAACTTTATGAATAATATCGAAGGTAATAGCATGAAGCTGTCAAGACTGAAATAAGAAGTGCTGTCAGGTAATGAAACAGCATTGCTCACACACAAGACTACACCTTCTTCTCTCCTTCAGCAGGTCTTTCTCCTTTCAAATAACTGCGAAGCAAAAAAATGTGGCCCGAATGCATTGCGCCTCTCTTTGACACAAATGAGAGAAAGCAGTTCTGTGCACAAGATTTGGATGTAATTTCCTGATGCAAATTTGGACCCTGGCTGTTGCCAGCTTGCAAGTTAAAATTCAGAACCAGAATATTACTTGTGGCATCTGCAAAGACATACAAAAATGTCTGGTTTGGACTGGTTTTATTTTTCTTTGTGCATTTGCACTCCACCTAATAATCTGCTTCTAGTTGATTTCTTAAGGGAAGTATTGTTCACCTAACTAAAACAGTAGCAAAAAAATTGCTTCTGGATAAACTTTACTGAAATAATAGCATGAGCCTGTGGCTTCTAAAAAGGTGTTGCCAATTAATAATTACACCAAACAAGTTTTTCGTTTGTATCTACTGGAACAATTAAAGTATTTGGAACAATTAAAGTAATTCCACACATATATTTATGCAGGTAGATATGTATACATGTAGAATACATCTATATATCTGTATATAGAGACATATATGCATAAATACTTATCTACACATATATATTCTACATTAGCCTTAAAGAACAAAAACTTCATCTTGCACACATATGAGAAATCCATAAGGTAAATACCTTGGGTTCCATTTGTCCTAGTGTCTTACAAAAAGTAGCTTGTATATACATTTATAATCAGAACAGCTTGGTTTCTAACCCAATACATTAGATAGAAATGGCTAAATTACAAACCTGTCCAAAAAGCTTCAGAACTGATATCCAAAAATGTCAAGAAGTCCAGAAGACTCACTTTCTCCTTTTAAACATTACAGGTGCTGTATGTTTTTAAACATAACTTACATTATATGGTACAATGAATGTTCAGCCAGATGTTGTTGCAAAGCATAGACAAAGACTGTATTACTAATTACCATTTCTAATGCCATAAAACACTCCAGCAGCTGTCACATTTTTATATCACTTTGCCGGATGTCTGTGTGATCTACAGTTTGGTTTCTCACCTTGAATATAAAACAAACTTCAGGTGCCTCTTTCCTATTCAGGACAAATACTGTGTTTAGGTTTTGTCTTTTCTCTGCAACTTTTCTAAATACAGACCTTCATTTTAAAAAATTAGGGTCACCACATTTGCTGTGTCTTGGCCTAATTTGGAATGCTCATCCACCAGTGACTCCTGTGACTATTCCCAGGGTAAAGTGTTGCAGATCATAAGCAGAATGGTAGCAACTTTAAGCCACGAACAGGTTCACTTTGCACAGTGATGCAAACCCAGGTACAGATATTTGTAGCTTACTGCAGTAAACTGTAGAAGTTACAGCAAAAGTCCCAACATCTGAAGGAGGGGAATAAAATTCACTCAGAAGTGACTTGGACAGTATGAACCTGTACTCAATTGTTAACTCACTTAGATATATGACTTAATGTTCTTTTTGTTAAATGTCACATGGTGTGAACTTGTTCACTCTACCACAGCCTGCCTGTGTCTATTCATGTTTATGTACATAAATGTTACTAGAATGCCAGCAATGGTCGCCACATTAAGTGCATTATAAGCTCACATTCTCAAGCCTAGTTTATTTTCTTCTAAAATAAGCAATATAGTGTTGGGTTTTTTAAGTCTTTAGCATTTTCCTCTGTAGATGACTCACAAAACACATTATTACAGTTCTGAGATATAGAACTTGAAGTTCAGTGCAGGTTAGCAAACTAGTGACTAGAAGTCACTCTTGGTTTTCTAGCCAAACTGATAGATATCACACAAGAAATTTTCAGTATGGACATTTCCATTTCAACAGCTTGTTTTTGGGGGGAGGGAAATTATTTAGGGTGCTTCAGGACTAGGCTGCTGCAAGACAAATTCATGATTGTATTCAAATAAATGTTCACAAATACTTTGTAGCAGCATTTAACCCATTTCTAGTCAATCACATCACCCTCCAGACTGTACCATGAATTGGAAAATTAACTGAATTTTTACTGTATTCAAAGCATACAGAGTTACTGGAAAAAGCTGCTTAGAATAAAAGAATTCACTTAATAACAAGAAAACATCTAAAAGAAGATGACCATTTTAATAGGAAAAAGCTCAGTTCATTAGCATTCATACTAATTTTAGTTGAAAGGGCTTTGCAGAAAATGCTAGCAAGACATCATTGCACCTTTAGCCATGTAATAAGACGATGACTAAAAATTCCATATGCAAGAAAACAGGTTTTTTTTTCTTTGACCATTTAACACTACAAGTAACTCATGTTCATGTTTTGTCTTCTCACAAATATTATAAATGACTTAAAATTACCATATATGCTTATATATATCTGCTGGTTAATTTATTTGGATGTTTTATCCTCTTTCAATTCTTCCTGGAGATAGTGATTCCAGACTTGTTCTCATCAGGTGACACAGAGAGAAAAATCTGACTTTTTACAGTGTTATTAATACTGTGGCATTGTAATTACAGTCTTGTGGCCTTGCAGAAAATATTCTTTCTATCCAGTCAGAAAAGAGAAAAAGGAAATATGCTTTGCTTTACTCCTTTCGTTGTCTCACCATCTTCCCACTAACCATCTGACAGTGTACACTGTGGGAGTGTTAATATGAAAAGTATGCAGTGGCTCTTTTGCCTGGTTATGTTGAACATGTTTGCATTTACTTTCTTTACCAGAACAGAAAAGAGATGATACATTAATTTTTTTTTACCCAGTGTTATAGCCAGATGTACACTAGTGGGATCTCAGGGGAAGCATTACAATAATTTTTATTGGATGTTTCCTAATTGTTCAGTCCAGAAATTTGTAGGAGTGTATATTATCACATTTTCTCCTGCACTTAACTGTAGGTGTAGATGTCGTTTTATTATGCACAAGCTCTTTTGCTTATTTTAATTCTATGTGCTGGAGGTTGACTGAGAAGTCAAAAGCTTTCTGTCTTCCAGAAATTCTGCAGTATCTTTAGTTTTGCAGTTTCATTACATTCCTTTTTGGGGGCTCTGCAAAGGCTAAGAACAAAAATTGTGAGAACAAAATAAAAAAAAATAATAGCTCAACAGATTTCTTGTGCTTGAAAGAGACCGTGCCAATGCATTGGTTATATAAATGTGTTGCTTGGAGATAGTTTTAATTGTAATAGTGTTCCATCATATATTCTTATATCTTTTCAATTTCTATAATCATAAAATACTATCCACAAGATTAATGTTTTGCTACTGTTAGTTACACTATTCAGGTGAACCTCACAGCTTCATTTGTCAATAGTCTGGCATTCAGGCACTTTCAGGACAGCAGAAAGCAAGCAGCTGCTTCACCCCTCTGGAAAAGGGATCAAGTTATGCCTCCTTAGAGTCAATGCACACAAGTCTGAAAATAAGGCAATGACATAAAAATCTCTGACCAACACTTAAAAAAAATTACCCCCTCCCCTCTCCCCCCCCCCCTCCCCCTTCCAGTTCTGGAGAACAGCACTCCTAAAGACCCCTGCTTATCAGTACTGAGTACCTGTGTGTCTTCCTCTGCCAAGATTATTGTTGAACTGAAAGATCCCTTAGAGGGAGGATATGTGGAAGAGTTGCTTCTGTCTTTCCTTTGTTAAGTATTTTTATGTTGTCAAGACAATATCTAGGCATGATTACTAGCATTGTCTAAAACGAACAAGTCATGTTTAAAGAAGCAGAGGTACAAATGGCAACATATGGAAGAGAGTAAAGTAGCTCTTCTAACTACCTCAAAAGGATTAGGAAAGAAATATTCTGTTTTCAGAAAGTCTTTCAAGGTAAAGGGAATTCTCTTTAGTTCAGGGCCTCTGCAACATTCCCCCCTTTGTCATATGCTACAATCAGCTAGTCACCTAGTCCAACAAAGAAGGAAAAAATCACAATGACTAATGATTAGGGGAAATACTGTCGAAATAGAAAAACCCAGTACACAAATCAAAGAATGCAAAGGTGAGATAGAGGAAGAAACAGCAGTTTGTATATTACATCATTTGTCATTTACTGTTTGCTTCTTTTTCTTTTTTTTCTTTCGCTTTTACTTGCAGCTGTCTGTTTTCCTATTTTTACTCAAGCTTTTCAGTCAATCATAGCAGTCGCAAACAGCTGTGCAGAGCAATAATATGATAGTAAAATTTTACAAGCATGATTCATTTTAGTTTTGCAATTTTTAGATGAAGAAAAGTCTTCTGTATTTACAGAAAATATGGCACACATCTTGTCAAGGGGTATAAAAATGCTTTCTGTTTTGCTTGAAGAAGAATTATGTATGGACTTCACAATTTGCCCATCAGCTCACAACAGCTACAGCATTTAAGGTCATTCTTATGGAATACCTTTTAATAAGAATATGAGATAAAGTAAGATATTATCAGGTTAAATTCTGCTGTTGGTTATTCCTCTGCAACATTATTTTCTCCTGGTACCTATTTGGAACAGAAATTGAAAGTGAAATTGATATATGCCCTTAACAATAGAAGCACTTAGAGCTGGCTGAATAGCAGAAATCTCATTTGTGAGTAAAAGGGCTGAGTTAGATTTCCTGTGACTCCTGTGGTCATGCCCTGAATGATTTGAAAGACTGGAGATGTACATACAATACACTGGTGAAAATGTTTCTGGACTCTAAGATTTCACTGGCATCACTGGAAAAAAAAAGCGCCATGCTGTGTGAAACCAAGGTCACTCTATCCCAGTAGCCTTTCTTTAACCATAAACATACATCTGGGGAAGCATAAAAATGAACCAAACGTATATAATACTTTTGTATACTACTCTTCGAACTCCAACTATTTTGGGGTCATATATTTTGTGAATAGTGTGTTTTTTCTAGACTTTTCAAGATACAAAAGGATTCAGGACTTGTCTCTTAACTTCCAGCATGCAACACTTCCTTTCACAGAGAATTTCACAGGCCAGCCTATGAAGGCTAAAGAACCCCATTCTTCTGTTTTTTCTCAGAACCTGATTCCTACCAGCTTTATTTGATGTTCCTAGGTCTTTTAGTTGAAGATACAATAACCAGATGTAGTTATTTTTCCCAAATTGGACATGTGCCAGTTGTTTGTCAAACAATAAAAAATAGAAGGAACGCTTTGCGATCCAGGTAGATAATGAGACACTAATAAACACTGACCAGAGGAATGCTCAGCTGAAAAAATATAAGTACCTCCAAATAACTTACTTAGTCTCTTGTAAGTGATCTTGAACAATTAATATTTTTGAAGAAGGATATAACTGCTTCATACATAGATTGTGGAGGAAGGCCACGCTATGGAAAAATCTGTAAAGACTATTTCAAATGTTCCAGAACAAGTTCAGCAAAAAAGCATTATGAACCTTCACACAAAATTTTTACCAGACTCAATATGGACACAAATAAAAAAAGTGAAAGAAATGGGAAGAGAATTTAATCACAGCCCTTCCTATTCCTCGGTCTTGAACTTTTGTCTTACTGTTGCTGTCTTATTGTTGCATGAACCTGAGCCTATCACTGGCTGACGTCAGTTAAAACACTGATGGTCCATTATAACCATCTAGAACTCAAAAAATGACAAGGGTCAAATGTTCACTAAATAATAAGAAAATACAACCAGTTAAAAAACATTTATGGTGTTTTATTGCAGGCATTTTCCTCAAACTGAAAATAATTTTAAGCAAATAATTTTTCAGGAAGATTTAAAACTAACCAGACCATACAAGGTTTCTGGAGGTTTTAAAGAGAACCTCAAGACTCGAAAAAACATGAACAGAATTTACAGTAATTTGAAAATCAAAATAGAAAAATCAGAATATATTTCTTGTGGGTTTATTTACTGCATAAAACTATACAACACATTAAAAATAGGAAGATTGATAATTGCTGTAATACAGAGTAAAGAAAAATGATGCATTATTTCATGTCAGGGTGGATAATGTTCTCAGAAAATACAACAGGAATCTAATTCTAGAAATCATGTCAAAGCACAATGAATGTATCAGTAAGGACAAGGGGTAACGGGTTAAAAGTTAAACAGGGGAAGTTTAGATTGGATATAAGGAGGAAATTCTTTCCTGTTAGGGTGGTGAGGCACCGGAATGGGTTGCCCAAAGTAGTGGTAAATGCTCCATCCCTGGCAGTGTTTAGGGCCAGGTTGGGTGAAACCTTGCGTGAGATGGTTTAGTGTGAGGTGTCCCTGCCCATGGCAGGGGGGTTGGAACTAAACGATCTTAAGGTCCTTTCCAACCGTAACTATTCTATGATTCTATTCTATGATTCTATGATAATAATCGTTATTGCCTGTTTAGAACAGCGAAACAGTGTATTCATATTTGAAAGGAATAATGAAGTTATTCATTTTATCAATAATTAAGAGTTTCGATCACTGAATATTGGGGATTATAAGCAACAGTCTGTATCTTTAAATGTGCAAAGAGTATGATAACTCATAAATGAAAAGGTGGATGGAAAATGTAACGCCCAAATTATGTTATTAAATAATACCTGCCTGTTTCTATTTGAATAGTAGATCACAATGTGAAAAAATCAATGAAAAGCAGTTAATTAAAAACATTTCTGGAGAATGGATATGTTTGGCCAATCCTTTGTCATGTCACAGATGATTGTTAAAATTTCTCTCTTCAAGCAATAATGGGATATAATTTTGGTGTATATTTGGGGAGGAAGGAGTGACTCTTCCTGAAAACTGAGCAGGATGATCCCTTGATCTCTAGCTACCTCCTCATTTGTGTCTTGCATTGCCAGCAAAATGCCAGCTGCAAAACCTATTTTGCATCTAGTTGTGATTTCAGAATTAAATGCAATGCAATTAGTTCCTTTTATATGTTTGGTAATCTTGTTAAGACAACTCATTAGGTATCTTGGCAATTGGAAATTACTAGGTTTCAGAACATGTGCATTTCCTTTGTGAATACCAATTATTCCTAAATGAGGCAATTGTTCTTTAAAGGAAAAGGAAAAAGTGAGTACCAGAAAGTTTTCTGAGTTTATATATTGCCCTGACCTTTAAAAATCTTAAGCTGGATCTTAGTAGTTTCTCCTTAAAACTCTAGATATGTGTAAATACTGAAATGGTATTTTTCTTGTCTAATTTTTCTATCTAATCATGACAAAAGTGTGGAAGAAGAATACATAAATTACTTGTGAGAAACATACATTTTTTATCATTAAAACATGCAGTAACTAATTAAATAATATAGGTATGATTTTTAAATCCTGTTATTTATAAACAGGAATATAGTATTATGTTCATTAACTATTAATTTATGCAGTTGTAGAAGAATGGTATAATGCAAACTAGTTAATGGGAAGTAGTTACAGCTGAAAAAAATAGATTAGATAATATTTTTAATATTCAAATAATTTAGTAATTTGTGAAGTCTTAGGCAACATCAGTGCATTGTTTCCACACAGTCCAGTCCATGTTTCCAATCTTTTTCTCTAGCCAAGAATCTAGAAGCAAGTTGAGATTCTGCCTATTGCTCCAAAGATTCAAGGTCTGTACTAAGTACTTGATTCTACATATGCTTCTGTCCAGGCCTCTCAACACAATAGCAGGTTTTCCCTGCTAAGAAAAGAAACCTGATGTAAGGAATTCAGCATAATTAACATGTTCAGTAAATGTGGCTGGCAACCTGGTAATTTCAGAATTTCAATATCTATTTTAAGTTTCAGGGTTAATAAAACCCAAGAAACTACCAAAACCAAGAAAAATTATTAAACTGTCATTTTTAAACTTTAAAATATTTTATTTTGTTATTTTTAAGCATTATTTCATCATGAGCAAGAGAGAGTTCTCAGCAATATGAACTTTAATCACACCAGACCATATATCAGTTTTCCTTTCAAGAGAAAACCTGGCTGTGAATCTAGGCTGATTCCATGAAGACTGTATCATTAGTGGTGAAGGAACTCAATCTGAAAGCCAATGTTAAAGAGAATTAAAAGATGCTTTAAGAATATTAATTTTAGAAATGCAAGTTCAGAATTTTCTGGATACCTGTGAGAACCAGGACAAACAAACTTCAAAAATCACTAAAAAGCATAACCATAAATATGGTCAATTGAGAAGATATGAAGACAAAAAGGGAAGCATAGAATAGATGTCGAAAAATGTTAAATGGAAAGATGCATTAGGAAAAGTTTATTTTTGAGTTTCAAATACCCCATCAGCAATTTACTCTTCATGCCTCCAAAATGTTAGTATTAACATAGCTGGATGCTGTGCCCAGTTTTTAGCCCCCCAGTACAAGAAAGAGATCAATAAACCTAAGCAAGTACAAGGGAGGGCCATCAAGATGGTCAGGAGCGGGAGCACTTGCCCTGTGAGGAGAAGCTAAAGAAGCTGGGCTTGTTCCGCCTGGAGAAGAGATGGTTTGGGAAGACCTGCATTATTTTATGATGGTAAGTCTTAATTAAGCATTTATCTGAAATTGTCAACAGACTGAATCTGAATTAACAGATAAGTTCATTATCGGTTTTCTATTTGTCTTCCAATTAACAATTCTAAGTTAGATTTGCGACTAGAATCATAGAATAGCTAGGGTTGGAAAGGCTATTAAGATCAAGTCTGAAGTGTTCCAGTTTACCTGTGGATCACCAAAAACATGCATCTTAAAATTTTGTCTCTAAGGATAACAATGAGACATATCATTTTTTGTGTCTGTTATGTGTGTGTTATTTAAATTATCCGGTTGAATTCACTATGGCTAAAATAGGGCTGTTCTTGCCTTGGTGACAAAAGTAAGGAGTCTAATCCTTTTTTTGCTACAGAACAGGAAATGGTAGCCACAAAACTCTAAAATAAAAAATAATCAGAAGTGGCACTTAAGGATACAGTACTGAGAACACTGTAACACAGTACAAGCTTACATAGCAAAAATTATATATGTGAACTCTACTCTTCCATTCTTCTCTTTTGCTACATAACCTGGACTTTATTTTCCCATTATAGAGCTTTTGAGAATCACTACCAACCTATCACGATTGCATGGCATTTTCACAAACATCTATAAAAGAAACAAAATGTTTGAACTTGGGGGATATGTGAGCCTATAAGAAAAAGCCTTAAGGTTTAAAGACTTGAATTTGAAAGTTGCTTGGAAGTTAGATTAGATGTAAATTGCACAATCTTAACTAAGCCAAGTGAATCCTTTATTAAAGGTTGTACTGACATTTTCAAATCAAGATGGATTTTTATATTTGAGCAAATACAACCACAAAGACATTGTTCATTTGCATATAAAGGAAGTTTAGCTATATTATGGTACTTCCCAGAAACATTTAAATAGAAAACCAAACACTCATCTGGTCAGGTGCTATTATCCTAGTGTCATGTAACTTCACAGCTTTAAATAAGGGCTGATATGTAGCCTCTGCCTCTTACAGACAGTCAGCAAATCTCAGTAGGTCACTGATGGTTCATAAATGTATGATACAGATGACCTAATACGCCTTCTAAGCCTACTTTATTTGGCTTTTAAAAAAAATTCTCTGTTCCATAAGGGTTTTCTTTTACATTCGTCAAACAGTGCTAATCTGTATTACTGCACTGTAGGTAGCAGAATAAAGTGCGGTAGCGGAATACAGTGCATTGCTCTAAACCAAGGCTAACGGTATTCGTTCCTGTATTGGTAGCAGAAGACTTATCCATAAAGATGGCAATGTAATAGAAAATGTTTCACAAAACAAACAAACAAACAAACAAAAAAATACAACAACAACAGAACTATTGAAAAGCATGGTTTTGACTAAAAAAATGGCAGAAATGAAAAGAAACTCAGTGGATTTTTATGAATGGAATCTACCATAAGGAGGAACCAATCTGGCTACTTTGAGCAGGGTATTTTTCAAAGGTTTAGAAAAACCTTGAATAGTTTTGAATAGAGTGAAACCTTTCTGTTCATAGTTGTACTGATGAAATTTTGCTTGGTCTCAAGCTACACAGATTATAGGAAACATGGCCTAGGCCCACCATGTTTGAAAACAGTCCTGAGGATAAAGTTCACTTATCTTCCTTCTGTATTGCAGGCAAAGGCATTTGTATGCTTTCAACAGCGTATGACAAAACACTCCTCCCACACGTTTGGTCATTTGGAAATGGCAAAGTAAAAAGGAAGGAGGCAGAAGACAGAGCATAACTCTCACAGAACTGCTCTGGAAGGTGGCACTGCTTTGTGGTACAGACATACACAAAAATTCATTATTAGTCTGTGGTGACAGGATAGAGCTCTGGCTGTGTTTCTGAAGGAAGAGATAAATTCATGGTCTCCCATTTTTAATTGTCTGTGGTACTGACTGCTTTTGTTCTCAAGTGTGCCTGTTTCTGCCAGAACATGATTTACAGTAATAAAAACTATACACACACCTTCCAGTAAGGTGTCCATAAAGCCTCTAATTAAGTCATTCCTATTCTGACACTTTCACTAGTCTATGGCTTGCTGGTTTAATATTGTAAGCTTTGTTTTTGTTGATGACTTTTCCTGCAGCCATGCATATTCATGTCAAAAACATCATCATTAATGCAGTTTCTCTCTCTCCAGTGTCTTTTGTGAGACTGGATCTGATAAAAACCATGAAACAGTCTTGTGCCAGTCTAATTCACCTGAGTGCATCATACACTACCAGCTGGTTAAATCAGTTCATGTTGCTATTGGAGTTAAAAATAATGTCTGAGAAAATTAGACATAAGTCCTAAATTTGCTGATAATTTTTCAAAAGTGATGGAAGGTAGGTTGTATGAAGCTTTACCCGTTATGCTCCACTGACTTTTACTATGCAATGCCTTTTTTTTTTTCCCAGGCAGAAATTATGTGCTCTACCTGCAGTGAAACGATCCTGTCAGTGTAGAATCAGATTAAATAAAATAAGTATGGTGCTTATAAACTTTTTGCAGTCCAACTATACTTAAAATGTATCTTCTAAAATTTGCAACTATACCGTGGAATATACATTATGTTATTAAATGTGCTCAGTAAGCTAAGCAAGTTTCTAGATAATTAATAAACATTTAGTGCCATTGATTTTTATAGTTTGGCTTTTGAACTCCTTATCAGTATTGAGCAGATGGGGCATAACTATGAAAAATTGTATTTTAAACGTGATTACTATACTTGAATTATATTTGAAAAATTTTGTTCAGTGAAGCATTTACAAATACAATTTAACTTCCAGCTGAAGCTTCAAAGTTAAGGTATTTTTCTCTGTTTAGCACAATGATATTTAAATGATGTCTGTAGCATATAAAAGGAAACAGAAAACAAAAAATATAAAAAATATCTAGTGTTTTAGAAAAAGCTCTACTTAAGAAGACGTTTTGCAATAAACTGTTTGATTGATTCTCTATTCAGTATTTAGCAAATCCTTTTTTAATACCAGCCTTAACAGTACTGCACGAAGAATGACTTTTGATTGAAATTTTGGATTACAACACAACACTACAGTTTGTCCATTGCAATTTGTATACTTGATGCATAAGCTTTTCATATTAAACGTCCTTCTGTAGTCTTTGATATTGAGTTGGGGGAGGGATGATTCAAATTTCCTGCATAGCCTACTTTTGTGAAAAAATTATGTATAAGAAGGAAGTGGATTAAGAACTGGACCAGAGGTTTAAGGATGGGAGCCTGTAGATTTAAGCCCATCCAGGAGATGTCTGTGTAAGTGTGATTAAGGTGCTGTATTGTAACTAACTTCCAATTATTTGTCCTCTAAAAAACTGTTCTGTTTACCTGTAAATCTTTAGGGAAAATCATTCTTCATTGAAGAGGAAATCAAGCCCTTGAACATAAGTGTAAATAGTGAAATGAGATTACTGGGACACCTGTGACATGTTTTACAGCACAAACCTTATGTTCCCCCACCTTGAACATCAAATTCACCTACTGCCTTATGGCTAAACTATGAGTTGCTTTGTGTTCTCTAGAATCCTCTTAGGGTTCTTGAACCAAGTGTCTGTACGTGGATTTGGTGGTTTTGCTTGCTGAAAGACAAGTGCTATGCCACATATCTAGTTTCCCTCTCCTTTAATCTCTTCTGCTGTTTCTTGAAATGTAAATAAAGCTAAACTCTAAAGGTCCCATTCATCATTGTCTCACATTGCTGCAGCTGATCACACCTGTGTCTCACAGATAGGAACCGTGATCAAATCAAAATAATAGTGTTTCCCACAGTGCATCAGTGTAAATGACCAAAAAGAGAAAGATACATTGTGCCTTGGTAGTATGACAGTTTTATAATAATGTAGTAATGAAAAATATATTATTTATATATTATAATTAGGGAACAGAGAGAAGGGAAAAAGGGTAAAGGAAAAGGGAAGGGAGAGTATTGATAATAGCTAAGGTGTGATAAACAAACCCAGAGGACTGTTCCAAACACATATTTATATTTAAATAATGTGTTTATTTTTTATAAGTTTATAAACAGTTGCAAAGCAAACAGGTTATACAGACAGCTAGTTAATTAAAAAAATTTTCTTATCACTGATGCGGTCATCTGTTTCTCTGTTTTCCCCTCCTTCGTGACCTTGAGACTTGTCTCATATTAGGCTTCAAACCTATACAAACAGCCCTGCTGCCATTTGTTTTTTTGGGGGGTTGGGCTTGGGAGTTTTTTGGGGGTTTTTTGTGGTTTTATTTCTTTTGTATTTTTTGGCTTTTTTTTTTTTTTTTTCTACTTTCTGGTAGTTTCTTAGTATTCAAAGGCCCAAATCAAAAGTTCCAGGTGGGAATAGAGAGTGACAAACCCCTCTATGTAAATACATTATCTTTCTGCATGAGAAATGCTGTATTGATTTTCATGGGAAAACAGACAGGAATAGTTCAGAGCTCAGCAGAAAGCTAACGAGTATGCAGTTGAACACATACAGGTTTGTTGTCTTGAGGCCTTCATCTGTGTATACAGTGGGGAAAGATCTGATATGCTTGTATGTGCTTTATAGCATCATGATCATTCACTGAGGAGTTATTTCAATGAGTTACCAATAAAACTACCAATGACTTACATCAGGGCCTAATTAGTGTCTGTTCCCTTGTTCTTCAGTTAAGGAGGGATTTCTGTGTCAACATTTCAAAGAGCTCAACAAAAATGACAAATCATTTGCGCATTGCCTAACCCACCCACACTGCTGCCGAGGAAGGGACAAATTCTGTGTTGTGCTATCAGGCACCATAGTCTCGACAAAATCACAGTACAGAGTATTTTCTGAAGGATTTCTATTTGTCTTGATGAGAAAACTGATGTTCCCAGACCCTCCCAAGATGCTAGTCTTTACCATATGCAAAACCTGCAGTCTGTTGTGACACTGCAGTTCTTTTTATTTTTGAAAAATACAAATTTCACAGGTGCTGAAAGTGTTTGTGATGGAGAGGAGACATGAGGAGATAGTGCCTAAGTGTCATTCCACAGCAGAACTCCAGCTCCCTCGCTGTCTCAAAGAGCCTTAGGCACTGCCATGGTACACACCTGAGAGGTCAAGAGAAAGCCTAGTATTTATGTACAGAGCCAATCAGAAAGAGCAAAAGGAGGAGGTCACTGCATAATATGAGATTTGTCTATTCATGGAGAGAAAACGAAGTGCCAGGAAGGCTGTTTTAAAAGGAGGCTGTGCAGCACTGCTGACTCTTTGCTCAGCAAAAACAAAAACAAAAAAAGTGTCTGTAAAGGAGAGCAATAGAGACTCTTTGGCAGCTTTTTCAGCTGCTGCTGAAACACTGAAAAAATGGAGCTGAGGGAAACAGTATCTGAACTATATAGGAATACTAAACTGGTTGAATACATGAAAGCTATATGCATGTATGATCTTTTAGACCGCAGAGATATTTTGCTACGGATGGTGGAGATACTTGAGAAAGATTTTCTCTAGCATCTTTTGGAAATAAACTCAATAGGTTTTTATACATGCAAGCACTCAAACTGTAATATACTGGACTTGGTAACCTTGTATAATCTTTAAAATAATCTAAGCAGTAAAAAGCAAGAAATAAACATTGAATTTTTGTTTAGCTTTAAAAGACTGGTATGCAGTTGAAAAGACTAGATGACATGTCCTGAGAAAGGTAGCTGACTATTAGCAAATTCTGCCTACAAGATCAACAGTTTGGTGCACCCCTATTCAGTGATAAAGTGGCATCACAGGGATTTGCTGAGGTGTACCATAGGCAAATGGAGCCCATCCCCTTTCAGTAATTTTCAGATTAGAAGCTTAAAATCACAGATCGATCAAAAGATCTGAGCTGCAGAGAGATATAACTCTAGCTAAAATATAATAAAACCAGCTAAAATATAATAAAAGAAAATCTAGTGAAAAGTTGTGTCACACAACAAAGTCCAGCCACACATTCAGTGAGACATGCACACAGGGAAACAGCTTCTTACGGTTCAGTTGTTCATGTTCCACTAGCAGATGCTTATCACTTCTTCTTTATGGTTTACTACACAGTGACTCAACTCAAAACAGCATTTTACTCAAAATTTGGATTAAATTCTAACCCACAAACATTTTCTTTTAAAGACACAGTTCACAAGTGAAATGTTCATACAGAAGCCTGTCTGCCTCACATCTTTCTGGTCCAACTGAAAAACTTTTTTTGCCAACAGTTTAAATTTCCATGTTTCCCATCAAGCCACTTATATCAGTCATGCCCCGTAATGATGCCTTTTTTTTTTATAGTCCTTATAAAATATGATAGTATTATTAAAAAACCCCAACAAAAGAAAAACCAAAACCCACTGGTTTATGTCCTTTGTGTGTTACAGCAGATGTCAACCTAACTACCTCAAGATGTTTACAAAACAAACTGATAAACAGAGAAGAGAAAGAATTACAAATTCGAGTAATAATCTTTTTTTAAAAAAATCTTGTTTTAAATAGTTTAAACTGCATTTGCTGTTGTCATAAACAAGGCATTAGTTAATGTGTTAAAGTTATCCTAAGAACCAAAATTATATTTCATCTAGGCCTTAAGAAACTTCTTTGTCATTTTGTGTCAGTCTTCTTCCTTAAAGTGTAATGAGTTAGTAAATGTCAGAGTAGACAGAATCAGGGAATATCTCAGTCAGCAGCTTCTAAATCAACAGCTAATTAAAAAATTAAGAATGCAGCTCATTTGCATGTGCAAATTTCAGCTACTACACATATACCAGGGCCATTCCAAAATCCTTTAAGCCGCAGTTACTGGGGTTACAATCAACGGACAATTAATCTTCTATCATTTCTATAACATCTAAATATCTAAAATCTAAAAATATCATGAAAAAATCTTTATTTCTTTTTTTTAATTTTATTCTTAAAGATACCCATAAACAAAACCTGTCTTACAATATTCTCAAATTTTTGAATTTAGGGATAGAATCAGGGCTACTTCTATAAAAGACTGAGATGAGAAACTATGAAATATTCTCTCTGAATTTCCCATATTCTTAGAATATTTTGTGATTTTTTTCTGCATTTTATGTCACATATTAGATTAAATGCAATTATACTTAACATCACTGAAGTAAATTAATGGAATTGCTTCTTTGTCAGTGTGCCTATAGCAAAAAAAAAGCCCCATCTTTATCTATATTAAATGCAAATATAAAAAAGGTGTCCTGAAAACAGCTAGCCCAGATATCACTGATGGAGAGGAATTAATTTGATACACTTGTTGAATATCAACTGTCTGTTGAATACCTTCACTTTTTTAAATTCTTTTTTCTATCTACACAGAATATTCTCTTTAAACGAGGTATGTGCCTCTTCCTCTATGCGTTCAAAAACTTACCTTCACCCTTCCAATTCCCATTCATTCCCACACACTTAATTTCCTGGGGCAAGCACCCTTGTCTTTACATCCATCCTTCTCCAGCAATGGTTGCAGGAAACCTAATCCTTCCCTTTGCTACTGCAGCCACTGTAGGGAAAGCTTCATGTGAATCCATATGGATTCATAAGACCTGGTTGGATGAGGCTTGAGCACTCTGGTCTAGTGGAAAGTGCCCCTGCCTGTGGCAGAGGATTAGAATTAGATGCTCTTTAAGGTCTCTTCCAACCCAAACCATTCAATGATTCTATGATTTTTGAGAAAAGAAAAACAAACAAAGCAACAACAACAAAAAACAAAACAAAACCTGAAAATAAACGTCTAGCCAAGATCATAACTGAAAATCATAAAAATAAATTAGTCCAGTATTTTTACATGACATGCTCCATTCCAGAAATCCCAGGTTTTTAATCTCAAAGAATATTTTTCATTTAAAATTACCATTTTTTTTAAAAAAAGGAATGGTCTGGTTTCCAAAGAATCAAATAAATAGCTGTTCTAAATGAAGTCACTATTTGCCACTCCTGTCACCCTCGTTAATGGCCAATTTAGCAACAAGCAAGCACCAAAGAACAATCTTTCTGGCTTGCAGCCTTTTTCTAGGTCACATGTTGGCATGACCCATGTGCTAAACTTGTCAGTTACCACTCACAATCAGTTTCCTTCTGACTCAATGCATAAATAGTTCAGAAAACTGGAACAATGTTTGAGGTGAGCAAAGCCTTTTTATCAAATGGGAAAACAGTGGTTTTCTGAGCTTGTGTAGCTTCCTGTGTTCTCATGTTTACTTAGACAAAATGGTAATACCTTCATCAGCAAGAAGCCATTTCAGTTCCCTCAGAATATATAGTACCATACAGTACTCAGGCTATGTAGTTTCAAATGCCTCCAAATGGGA
This sequence comes from Lathamus discolor, assembly GCF_037157495.1. Lineage (NCBI taxonomy): Eukaryota > Metazoa > Chordata > Aves > Psittaciformes > Psittacidae > Lathamus > Lathamus discolor. Next base: position 26,718,553 of record NC_088885.1, read on the forward strand.
AAAAGAACTGAGTTTAGATTCCTTACTAAACTTTGGGGTTTCCCTAGATAAAAGAATAACATTACCTCCACCAATTGTTTATATATTTACTCCAACCTTCATTTCGCTTATCCATCAAGTGCTCCAAAAATATTTCATTCCTATGGGATACTATTTACTTTAAAATTTGGGTTTCTTTGAATTTTATTTTCAATTTCAGTAGTCCAAATGAAACCATTTCTACCTAGGATTGAACAAAACCTCTTCCTTATTTTGATGCTCTCCAAGATGAACTCCTTAGTTTCCTTAGAAGCTTTGAACAACATCTGACCATACTTCTCTTCCGCCCATCAGTTTTGTTTTCTTCAGCCCCGTCATTTTTCAAATCCTTCCGCCCATCAGTTTTGTTCATTCTTCAGCCCCGTCATTTTTCAAATCCTTCATTCTGCACCAGGTGTAACTTTAATTCTTGTTTCTGGCTTTCCCTGACCATAGTCACTATCTCTGTTCCCCACACTTGACTCTATCCTTGCTTTAATCATTGAGCCTAGCCATCCACAACCTAGTCTCGTTGCCTCAAAGCTTTAGTTCTACCTGCAACAAAGTGAGACAAAGATCATTATCTCCATCTGTTCTAAGGGAATGTGCACAGTTAAAATTAATTCTGGGTTCAGGTACACAGTGTACTCTTATACTGTTAATTCAGACCTATGACGTCTTCCTTGCATTTAACTCTTCATTTTTCCTTTAAGTAGCAAACCCGACTACTTACTGTGATAACCAAATCATGACTATAGTAACACATCTCTCAATATTCCCTCAAAGGTATGGAACAGTAACAGGGTGATCTTCTTGTGAAAAAATTTGCTAGGGTAGCTGGTTTTCACAGTAACATCTATTTAGTCAAGAGATGCCTTGTTTTGCTGGAATGTCAGCAAATTACAAAACCAAAGACAATGAATGATCAAAACTAAGATCCTAGCATTTTTATTTTGGTAGTTTTATTTGGAGATTCTGGTGAGGGGTAATTACAATAACTCACTCATAGAATGGTCAATGGAAAAAATAGGTAGATTCAAAGCAACAGCTGGCAACGAAATTTTAAGGTTGGAGAAATGGCACTGAAAAGCAGTTAAGTGGATATGGAAAGCAGCAAGTCCTGCAGTATCACCTTGGCACTTGCTGGAAGCATTTCTCATATATTTTAGAATCATTTAGGTTGGAAAAGACCCTTAAGGTCACCAAGTCCAATTGTAAACCTAACACTGCCAAGTCCTCCGCTAAACCATGTCCCTAAGCATCACTTTTATACATCTTTTAAATACCAGGAATAGTGATGCAACCATTCCCTGAACAGCATGTTCCAGTGCTTCTGTGGTACATTGACCTTGGCTGGTCCACAATGCCAGTCTATCAGTCCTCTCCTCAGTAGGACATGGAGGGAGAAAATAAGATTGAAAATTCTTGTGGGTCAAGATACAGGCATTTTAATAAAAAACAGAGGCTATGCATGGAAGCAAAAGCAAACAAAAGGTTTACTCTCTACTTCCCATCAGCAGGCAATGTCCAGGCATTTCCCAGGAAGCAGGGCTTCAGTTCATGTAGTGGTTGCTATCAAGTACAAACATAATAACAAATGCCACCCCTTCGTGTCCTTTCTCTTAGCTCTTATTGCTGAGCAGATGACATATGGTATGGAATATCCTGTTAGAAGGTTTTGTCAGCTGTCCTGACTATGTCCCCTCCCAAGATCTTGCCCGCCTCCAGCATACTGGTGAAAAGGGAATCTTGGAGAGACAGTCTTGATGCTGTGTAAGCATCGCTCAGGAGTAGCCAAAACACTGGTATGTTATCAATGCCTTTCTAGCTACAATACAAAGCATAGAACTATGAGGGCTGCTATAAGGAAGATTAACTCCAACTCAGTCAGAATCAATACTGCTTTATAACCATTTCAGTTAATAAATTTTTCCTAATAGTCAATCTAAACCTCCCTTAGTGCAACCTGGGGACATTTCCTCTCATCCTACCACTTATTATGAGGGAAAAGAGTCTGACACCCACCTTGCTACAAACCTCCTTTCAGGTAGTTGTAGAGAGTAATAAGGTCTCCTCAACCTCCCTTTCTCCAGATTAAACAACCCCAGTTCCCTCAGCTGTTCCTCGTGACACTTTTTCTCTAGACCCTTCACCAGCTTTGCTGATCTTCTTTGGACACTTTCCAGTCGGTTTCTTTTTCTTCCTTCTTTCAAGGGCCGGGACAGCCACAGATGCTGAGACAGGAACCTGAGCGTGCACTGTACATCTTGATGGAACAACCCAAAACTGTCCAAAAGGGTGTTTGCCCAAAACTTATCAAGTTGAAGAGGAAGATGGCCACCAGCCAGGTTAAACCTCAGAACTGAAAAGAGGTACAAGACCGGCCAGAGGAGCTTCCCTGTTAGAGGCTATGAGCAACCTGTAGGGTGGATGAAATTATGGGCCCAGGGACCTGCATGGATGTGCAAGTATGAACCTGCTTTGGGTTAGCACTTGAGGTGAGCAGGATAGTTGTACTTAAAACTTCCCACAGGAGGGGTGTGCAGCTTGGAAGCGTGGTGCTTGTGATTCACATTTCTTCTGGGGTGAGGTGCATTTAACCCAAGGAGGTCGGGTGAGATGGATGCAATTACAATTTTCTAGGATGAGCCATAGAAGGCTGCTCAGGAATGTTCAGGCATATGCTAACATTTAGTAAGTGTCTAGTGTTGTGATTTATCTGTAGAATTGTTGGTATTGATCCCAAATGTATACTTCACTAATTGCTGGTTAATTACGTGTTCTTAACAAATCAAATCACTTTTATCCTGATTTGGTTTAACCTGTGTGAACTTAGCCTGCAAAAAAGTTTGAAAAGAAATTTTCTTAATGATTTGCACAGAAGCAAGTTACCAGAAATAAAGAGAGGACTTTTTTGCATCTCCTGGTCACTTCTTTCTAAATGCCTTTTAAACGCCATTAAAAAATACCAAACCCTGAATACCCCAAACCCCAAAAACCAATTAAACAAAAACTACCGAAAAAATGTGCTTGTTGCTCAAAATTGCAGCCACACAAGAAGTTATAAAATTAAACGGATGGACAAGGAAAAAAAGTCATAGAAACTACTGGTGAAAGGAACAAAGGAAAGGGGGGCAGCAAGTGGGGAGGAGATTTCCTTTATATATAGGCACTACTATAGATGTTTCTAGATGTTTCTTTTTGTTAGGTATTTCTTAATTCATCTAATTCATGTTTCCTATAACAACTGTATAATTTTCTATTAATTTCAGGGGGCCAGGGGGAGAAATGAATCACATCTATGAAAGGTCATTCACATAAATCTTGACAAATATGTTATTCCCAGGCTATCTAAATATGAATACAATAAATACAATTACACCTTTAATACATTCTACTGTAACAAAACTCATACAAAAACCATATAAATCATCAGTCTCGTGTTCTGAGTTACTCAGCTAACTAAGCCAAGGTACTCTTTGGTCAGTGTTTGCTGTGAGAGCTCTCAAGGAGTTGAAAAAGAGGGGAAAAGGATTAAATAATATCCTGTGTGGCAAATTCAGATCATTAAGTATTTTTACGTATCAGACTCCAGAGAGAATTATTTTTCTAAACCTCATTCTTCTGTCAGATGGATCCTTTATCAAATAACCGTCCTGGGTTCAGCAGTAGCAGTCATTTTTCTCCTTCTTAGTAGCTGGTGCAGCACTGTGTTTTGACTTTTGGCCTGGGAACAGGGCTGATAACACAAATGTTTTACTCTGACCAAGGACTTTCTGAGCCTCATGCTCTGCCAGGGAGGAGGGGAAGCCGGGAGGAAGCAGAGACAGGACACCTGACCCAAACTGACCAAAGGTACTCCATACCACAGCACGTCATGCCCAGGATGTAACGGAGAGTTACCCGGAAGGGCTAGGGCACTGCAGGGTTAGACGAGGTATCGGTCGGTTATCGGTCGGGGTGGGGCGAGTTATCAGTCAGCTGGTGCTGGGGTGTTGTATTCTCTTCCCTTGTTATTTCCCTTATCAATATTATTATTGGTGGCAGCAGCAGTGATTTGTGTTATACTTTAGTTACTAAACTGTTCTTATCTCAACCCATGGGAGTTGCATTCTTTTCGATTCTCCTCTGCCCCTCCAGGAGTAGGGGGAGGGCAAGGAGGGGGGGGGGAGTGAGAGAGCAACTGCATGATGTATGGCTGACTTTGTTTAAACCATGACACCAACAAACATAATCTTAAGAATATTATGCAAACAGAATTTCTTTAGAATAAGAAATTAAGCTACTGATTGTGGTTTGTATTTTCTGTACCTAGCCAATTATATATGCAGCCCAGTTAAATAGCTTCAAATGTTGACAAACTGATACAGACAAAAATGCTTGCATTTTTTTGATGCATAAGGTAAGCTATATTTGAAAGATAGCTTACCTTTCAGAGGAAGCAAGAGACTTACTTTCAGATCAACAGTGCAAGATATAGGAAAAAGTATATGGATACAGCAAAACATTTGTGAGAAAAGTTTTCCCATCATTATCTAAAGATAAGAGACATATATTATGGTTTGTTGGAGGGTACTGATTTTCTACAGCTTTGATTTTTGTAAATCACAAGCACATTTTTTTTCTTCTACAGTTATTTGCACCCCAGTTTAAGGGATCTGACACAAATACACAATTGCTACCTAGATGTTTAAATTAGCTAAACTGAGCCTGAAGTTAATTGCACTTGCAAATTACTGGCCCAGTAAAGGCCAGTTTGACAATGCAGGTACACATAAATTTTGCATGTACGATTATACACAATTATATAATATACACAATTACTTACAGCATTCATACTTCTTCCTAATACCTTCCTACAATACATGCTTCCACCCCCATTTTAGCTTCTAAATATGAGTACTAGAGATCATGTTGGCTAACATTAATATATATCTATCCTTTAGTCCTTTAAAAACTGAATCCCATGCCACCTTGTCCATTATTTTGCCCACAACTCATGTAAGACCAACTGCTGTGTGCTTATCCAAATGATCCTGTTCATTCCTTTGTACACTGGCACCATCTCAAACCTCTCTTAGTCTTCTGGAGTTCTCCTGCTTTTCTGAGATCTAGTGGAAATTAATATATCCAATTTTCAAGACATTTAAGATACAACCTCTTTCAAACTAGTTCTTCTACCACCCGTGCTTGAATGCTTTCCATTTCCTCAAACAAAAACATTGCAATTCACATATTCCCTTTTATATTACTATACTATAGCAACAAAAATAATGTAATATTAAATCCAAGATAGAACACCATCATCTTGAAATGCTAAACTAGTATGCTGAAGATTAAATGGTTAAAACAGTACATTGTTAGATTGTGTGCAAAATAATATTTATCATTTTTTACTAAAATGATGTTTTGAAAAGCAATTTCCAATCTTTGTATGAACTTCAACAAAAGCACACCCTTCTTTGAAAATATTTTCAGCAGATTCAGACATTTTTCCGTCATAATTCTTTAAGACATCTAGAACTAAATTATGAAATTCAGTTACATTCTGCAATAATTTTTGTGGTAAATATGTGATCTTTTTCCATTGTAATGTCTTTTTCTACAGCTGTTGTAGGGTCTTCTAGTGACAATCACCTTATCGTTAAATATACAGTAAGCAGCTAGAGCTGTTGATTTTAAAAACTGTGTCAAGTCTATTATGGAGGGTCCCAAGACACTAAGTTTTTACCATGAAATATTAAATTGATGCTCCTGAAGACTGATGACAGGCTGAAGATCTCAGAGTTTTGGGCATTTCTTCTGGTTTCTTAGCTTTCTTTCCTTTAATTGGTTATCCCAAGGCATGGGAAGACAGAATGACCCAGTTTCAAAAAATGAGTTGTAATCACTCGGGATTTCTTTTTTTTTTCAACCGACATTTCAGGATATAGTCTGAAATCCTGATGGAAATAGCAGTGAATAGCTCATCAGCCTCCAGGAAGATGAATCTGAAACATTTTTTGAGACAAAGACAAATCAGGTATGTGAAAACTTGCACTGAGCTGATACACCTTCTAGGCAAAATGTCTCTTATCGCTAACTGTAAAGTTTCAGTTCTGAACTTCATATACTTGATGTAAGCGTTTAGGGGGTTTGAGATGTAAAATGGATCTGCGGTTCCTGGTATCTTTAAGATTAGGAAATAGGTTGAAAAGACATCTTGTTCAGATAGTGATAATACAGAAATATTGTGCCATTTCCCACAACAGACTTGATCCTGAAGAAACTCTCAGATGGAAATAGGTGATACTGCTACTGTCAAAGGAGAAACTAGAAATCTATAGTAAAGCTCATCTTGACATAGCTAGATAAACAAACTGAAAAGATGAACATAAACCCTTTCTTTGTGTATCTATTTCTCTCCAGGATTCCAACCCTAAAAAATTAGTTCATTCATAATTTAAGAAATCTTGGATGTTACATCAGTATTTCTTTTCTAATCTGAAGTTACTAACATATTACCTCATGCAGCAGCCACAGCAAGGAACAATCAAGAATACTGATCCCAAAGTAGAGGTAATAAAACTTAGAAACTCATAGCAAGTGATTAATAAATACATATGCTCATTCTACAAAGTGGCTGTCACATGGATTAAATGTGCTGCATCTTGTGGAGAACAGCAAATCATATTAATACCCTACCTCTGTGGGACAGAATGAATGTCATGTCAGATACAAAAACATTGAGAGAGAAAACTCAAAACTGGAGCTAATAAAAGCAGGTTGTCTGGACGCCCGACAGGCAGGAGATGCTTTTTAACCCTGCACCTTTGGCATTTGAACCTAATATGAGCTTTTGAAGGATTCCAAATACCTTACCTGATTCCATGGGAACTATATTCCTTCCAGATGAAACTAAACTGCAAGATGCAGTTTAGCCACTTTTGGTATCCATCTGCATATGCTGATATTCCTCACTCCTGGAGCTATGCTTTCAATATTTACCTGGTAATGCATTGTACTAAGATGGCAACAGAGGACTCACCTTAGTGGACTGAAATGCATGATGTTTCTGACTACTGGAAATGAATTTCAGTTGTTTATTTGGCTTTGTAAATTCAATGAAATTCAAATTAGTTGTATTGCTGATGTTTAGCTGCCTGTTGTCATTTCTACAGACTTCAAAATATCAAATAAATTACGACAATTCTATGGGAGAATTCACGTAGTTTAGTTACCAGGTTAGAATATGACCGTGTTGTCTCTGCTCTTGAAAATGAATACTTTTGGGCCTAAACTAGAAAGCTACTCTCTCTGTGATTTCTCTATAGCCTTTAGGAGGAAACTTGAGCCTTTAAGCTGCATCTGCTCTGAATATATTTCTGAAAGCTTTTTCCATTTGCTACATGCAGAGCCCTGGGAAAGTAGCTCCCTAAGCATGTCAGGTGGGCAATGTGAACCCTCCTAAGAAAGTCATCACGGCGCTGGAAGTCATCATTCTCACTGATATTAAAAGGTCAGTGAAGACATGTGAGAAAATCATAGTTCACATAACTATGCTGAAGGCCTGTTCCTGCTAGGAACAGACAGATATATCTTGTCTTGACACTGACAATGGCTCAACCCAACTTCTTCCAACCTGGGTTTGGATAATGGATTTTCCCAGCAGCAAGTCAGAGCAACAGGACTTTTCACATGGGCAGATGCTGCCAGAACATGTCCTAAACTGAGGAGCTGAAACAGAGTGGTTGAACAGTATATCACACCGAGAAAATGTGTGCTATGGGTTACCTCATATTTCTAAATGGAGAGGGTTTATTGTTTAATTTGTAGCTTTCCTGCACTGTAGAAAGCTCTATGTTAATACTACATTTATTCAGCATGAGTGAGACTAATGTCATCTGTCTTGAGCCATCAAAATCAGAACTCCAGCTACCCATGGCTTCTCTGGACAGACAATGGAAATAGACAGCCTCCTGTAGAGGATTATCTGGCCCATAAAATATATTTTATTTGTCTGGAGATTCCTCCAGATCTGTCTCTCCTGATGTTATCAAGCACCATTGTTAGCCGAGTTCCTAAATGACAAATCTGGTAGGTATGGCAAATCCAGGAGTATATAGCAGTTTCTCCTTCACTGCTGTTATAATAAACATACCCAGGTTCACTGCAAAGAACTAGAACCTGGTCTGAAGTGCAGGAAGTTTTCCTATACTTATTTCCAGTATTGTTGAACTGCCCATTGCCACTCCAGATGAAACAATATCGAATGCCCAAGCCTATTAAACTGCAATGCTGTCATTGAAGCCTGTAAGTCTTTCCTACACATGGGAAGTTCTAATCATATTTCTTAGCATCTGCTATCCAGATACGCTAAATCACACAAGCACTTTACCTTTATCTAGTACTGTATGAGCATTGGACAAACAACCCTGTCTTTTCCAATCATACAAATCCTTTCAAATTTCTTCCTTCCCTTCTCTCTACAGAGGACGTAGTCCAAATAAACAGAATAGCTGTATTTTATGTATGTGAGTTGTCTCATCAATTTTGTTTTATACTGCTCTAGTCTATGAATATTGTCACGTAATTACATATCAGTATGTTGTTGCTACCCTTTTTCTTATGCATCTGTGCATTTTGAAGTGCAAGTTTCATGTTTCATTTATTTCTCTATCTCCTCCTTTCAGTATTTTTGAAACCACTGTGAGTTTTTTGAAGGCTGCTCTGAGCTCTCTGATTTTTCACTACACAGCTGATTCAGCAATTAATGTTGTTTCCACAGTTTTAGCTTTCATGTTGAACCATTTACAACTGAAATAGCACAAGAAGTTCAGTCCAAGTCAGCTAACACAGCAACTTCTACTCAAAGTAATACCGGGTTTCTTTTTTTTTTTTTTTAACTTAGCGCTGAAATTACATCTTGACCTTTTTTTTTTTTTTTTTTTTGGTCTTTTTTACTTTTAACATCTGTGGCTCAACAGACTGGAATTCAGTTTTGCATATAATCCTGATGGCCTTGGTCTTTTAGCCGATTTCTTATTTTATACTATCAATTAGCTTTGCCAGCACATTTTCATTGAGCAACATCGTCATCATTGAAACTAAAACATCTCATAGAAGAGCAGGGAAAGAAAGAAAGTACTTCAGGGAGTTCTTGATGTAATTACACAGTATTTTATAAAATTAATAGAGGAAGTAATTTAGGTGAGACTTATTCTGAAAGAAAAGGTCCTGAATTTGAATTTTGGGTTAGGACACAGCTCTACCCTCAAATGCCTTAGAGCATTAGAGTGCTAACACAAGAGGCTGGAGACACTACTACTTCAGCCTTTAACTACCTAACCTTGAACTGAACAAGTGAATTTCAGTTCTTTCACAACACTGTATTTATACTACATCAACAGGACATAACCATAATTCTTACTCATGTTAGCTATCCCTCTACCACAACAGCTGATACAGGATACAAGAGGCCACACATTGATACAGCTGATATTTCAAGTTATTTTTTAATTTTCATTTGAAGTGAAAGTGTCTTTGTAGGTCATAAACAAAAGAAACAAGAGTAACAAGCTAACAGAGATCCAGATAAATGTTTGGGACAGCTGTTAAAATGCCTGTTTCTATGGGACAACTTGCTGATGTTAACAGAAGCAGAGACAGTGCTAACATAACTAAAAAACACATGATTCCGTCAGCATCTTTGCCTGTATTTTCAAGTTGACCAATATCCTTTGAGGAGACTTAAATTGCAATTGGATATTATTCCATCAAAAATATTCAGATATACCATACAAAAAAAGGTGAAAGTAACAGAGAAACCCCAGTGTCCAGGAGAAAATAATATGCCTCTCATTTACTGTCCCTATATGGAAAATTTTCAGAGCTGACTCTCACTACATTTATATCACTTGGTTAAGGTAAAAATGCAATCCAAAATTGTATGAAATTATTCCAAATACCATTGTAAGTAGGGAAAAAATTAAAAAATAGGTGGCACAGAAACTTGGCAATCACATGGAAGGTGTCAACAAAAAATATATGTTCCTATACAAGCTTTGGAAAAGGCCTGGAGAGGTACAGTGTCTATATTCCAAGTTAGGATGTTAAAATGCATGTGACACTCTGGTGAATGGTGCAGGGCAGAGTAGGTGGAAATGGAAAAAAATTTAGTACATAATAGATCAAAAGGAATGAGTGGACACAACATCTAATATTTTCTAACAAGGTTGAAAATTAGTAGTCCTTATTTGGCAGTTGTTTTTTATTCTCATGTCAATCTCAAGCAAACTGTAATTAATGGCATTCATTCCTTCTGCTGGACATATTATAGGAGCGGCTAGCTTTTTTTTTTCTTTCTTTTTCTCCTTCTTCAATACTTGGAATGAAGAATTTGAATGAGTGTTTCCATTTATATCTGGTAAGTACTGTTTCACATAGAGCTTTTTTCCCCCTGCATTGTAATTCACCCACATCAAACTAAAAATACAATGAAGGCATGCTGTTCTCTTAAATCACATTGTGAGGCTGGGCTAACTCCCATTGCCATTTTCTCTTTAACACAAGTAATTATACTCTTCAACTGCCCTTTGACTCTCTGTGGACCAAGGGCAGTCCTGCGTGGAAACGAACTTAATTAATTCTGTTCACTGGAGTGGAGTCTCTTATCCATAGTGAGGCAGCTTGTTTCCATAGTTTTATGCTGTTAGCTGTAAGCAGCTAGATCTATTTTTCCTTTCTAGGTTGTTTCTGTTAGCCGTGATATCTTGCCTTTGCAAATGGCACGTTCAGTGTGAAGAATGAGTCCAAATCTCCATACAGAACTAAGTGTGATTCCACTGGGAAACTGGCAGATTTTGCAGGTAAAAATTCACAAATTTTTTGTATCAACGTATGCAAATGATAAGACCAGCGCCTAGGGCGAAACTTTTATCAAAGCATTGAAACACATGTTTATTTAAGCATGTAACTAGGACTAGATATTTTCAGTATTTTATTGAAGAATGCAATTGTAATTCATTAAACTACTTGTGAATGCCCAAGGATGTGAATTATTTGCAACAAATGGTACTAAGTATAGGATTTTTAAAAAACAAAACAAACAAACAAAAAAACCCAAAACCAAAATAAAACCCAAAAGTTGTTTGGAATCTAACAAATGGAAATAATATAATATTCAAGCTAGATTTACTGATCTCATCTGATACTATACAGATGTGGTTCTATTTTTTAAAATGTGTTAATTATCTCCCTTCATAAAAGGACAGGCATAAAGGCATAAAGTCTCCCCCCTATATCCCTGACAGTTAGTTTCACGTTTTCTGATTAAAAACTGGAGTTGAACCCTTGAATATATTTAAAACACTGATAAAATAAAGGCATTTTGAAGTGAAGCTGTTACGTTTTGCACTCAATCATTAGATATTTGTTGTTGAGTGTTAAAATGGCTCAAAAACATCAGATTCAAGTTCCAAACCCTGCCCTAATAAATAGTACTTATTTTATATTCACAGAAGCAGTTTTTCAATAGAGAATATAATGTGCACACTGGTCATGCTAGCCACTGTGTAATGCACTTTTGTAAGATGTGTCTGGCCTTAACTTACATACTTGCTAAAGATCAGAGAAAGTATTGAATCTAGGCTTCCTCATGTATGGTTAGTGTCAAATAAGAGGGCTATTTCTGCTAAAAGATTTGTGTGCTTTTTATGTGGGGTGCATTTTTATTTATTTATTTTTTTAATAAAATCAGGTTTTACTTTTTTTCCAGCAACAAATGTTTTGATACTTTGATACTACAACTAGGTAGGGTAGTCAGAAACTCCCCCAGAAAAAAAAGATATCTTAAGGTACAGAACACACTGTCTACATCTTTCAGCAGCGTCTAAAATCATTAAATATTTTTAGAGTCAGAATAAGGTGGGTCATTTTCACATTTCCTCATGCCTAACTGCACATTGGGATTCAGAGAGCAATAGAAAACATAAATCCCAATTTAAAGCATGAGTGACTGCTCTCATGCTATTTCAAATCCAGCCAGAACTAGAAAGTACTGGAGATCCCCTTGGGGGAGCCTGTTCTCAAGAGACTTCAGACAAGTTTTGAGACTGACTATCTGCATTTTTTTAAGAATTACCTGAAAGGTATCAAACTCTTCAGGTCCCCCACTTAATATACAATTTCACTTATGCAGTAACTTTCTCATTTCTCCAGGTGTACTCTGTGGGACACTAAAAGAATTAGGACTTACTCTGCTGGATTTTTACTGCATATCCATATGCATGATGTACATTTAGGTGGAAGGGCCATCAGGCTGATTATTATAGCTTAGTAGGCTATATAACTCAGTTAGGATAGGTGGTCCTTAGTTCCAGCTATAATCAGACTTCTGTTATATTGCAGAATAATTAAAGAGAGACACACAAAATTAAATTTCCATTAAATTAGTCATTTAAAAGAAAGCTTTCTTATGGAGGCCTTTTTTCTTTTTTTCAGATAAAAAGCCAACTTTCAGTAGTGTCCATTTAAATCAAGGACAGTGAAAAGCAAGTAGCATTCAATACAGGAATTCAAGCTTCAAAGGGTTATCTTGAATCGGTTCACTGACAGAATTATCCAAGCAAAGGTCAGGCACTCATTAAACCTTATCTGAAGCCAAAGTTTTATGCTATGGTTTATTGCCTCAAGTACCAATTAATAAAGAATTAAAGAAATGAAAAACCAGTGATTCATACCTTTGCTGGGAGAACACTCATACTTCAGCATAATGCTAAAATATTAATAGTCATTTTAATCATGTAGTATTTTATTAGGCAGTTAACTCTGTAGGCTTTATCAAAAGATATATGACATTCATTTTTAACAAAATGCTAAGGAGATTTGGGGAACATTTACTCAAAATCTAATAAAGTAGGTTTGAAAGATATTTTCAAATTGAAGCCTTAAACAGAGGCATCAACTATTAATAAAGAAAAAAATGCTTAATAATAGGGGTCTGGGTATAAAAAATTGTTGAAATATCATTGTGATATCAAGGGCAATTTTCTTCTAAGGAAACTGTAACAGAAAATATTAAGTGCTGTAGCAGTGTACAAGAGCACTAATGCATTTTGCTCACAAGAGGACTTCTAGCAGGCTTATTTTTACCATCAGAGGCATTTCATTAGTTTGACTCAGTCTAGACATTTCTTCCCAGTGTTCAGAGAGTTAAATGCTCCACACACACATGCCTGGACAACTGTCTTCAAAATACACTTTATTTCTTATTTTCAGCAGCAACATATGCTCCAAACCACCTAAGGCTCTGAACTGATGCCCTTTAGCATGCTAAACTGAAAACATGTTTGTGCCTCCAGATGCAACAAGGTTGCATCTGTCACTGAGTGTTCTCCATTGTCCTTGTTACCTGTCACATTAAGAGCTGAAAAACACAAGTTACTGGTGATTCTGAATGAAATAAAAGTGGCAAAACTAGTGTCCGACCAGAGAGGGAAATTTAAGATTGCAGATAATCTCCTAGGTCAAACAATATTAATGATAAATGCCTGGTCTCAGTGAAAACAGATTAAATCTTTGTAGAAAAAATAAATTCTGATATCTGAGTCTTCAAGCCTGAGCTTGAGTACTTAGTATGGTAACAGGACTGTTGCACTTCTTGAAATTTTTCCTGTCTACTCAAATAGAGAGTTTTCCATCACTAGTGACAGCTGAGCTCATCACAGAAATGCTTAGCTCCATGACCCTGCATGTTAAATGCCTGACATGTAGTCAACTACTGTTGCCTCTTCTCATTTGTGGAGGCACCCAGACCTTTGCAAAATATTCTGCACATTTCCATGAGCAGACTATTCCTTGCTTGGTCTGTTACATTCCCCTAGTCATTATCTAAGGTGACTTGAGTGGTCAACTCTCTGAAATTTTTTACATTATTTCCATGCTGGCATTCTTTGACTGGTCAAATTACACTAAATGCTGAAAACTCAAATTATGCAGATCAAAAGTTCCTTGAAGTCAACACAGGAATTTTCAAACAGGTTTAAAATCAGGTTCCTCAATTTTATTTATATGCAGCTTATTGTTCTTTATAGTGTCATTGTTGCACTGGATAAAGTGTATTTTTTAAATAATAAAATAGTGTATTACATAATTCAAATTCAGTATACTCTTTTGTAGGAAAGAACTCAGAATATATTACAAAACATTATGCTCTTCTTTCCCCAAAACACATGAGTTGGTTCCTGCACTCAGAGTGGGAATTTTTGTCTAAGAATTCTGTAGGCAGAATAGGTCTGCAGCAAATCTGGAGTCACTCATCCAGGTGCGCACTGATGAACTGTGGCTGCTCTGCTAAAGTGGTTCAGACTACTTAGCCACTGTAATACAGTAGCTTGTTTTACATTGCCTGAGGTTTGACACAACTTTCCACAGCTAAGTTTAACTACAAATGGAAAGCATGCCATCTTCTCACGTGCCACATTTGTTGCTGCTTAAAAGCCAGGTGACATGCATTCCTGTTTCACATGACCAAATACTGATACATTGGAGTACAACTTTGAATTGCAGAAAGGAGAATGTGAGGAAATCTTTGTTGGATGTATATACTAACCCCTGTGTTTAGCTGATAAAAAGATTCATGGGGCGAAGGACAAGACATGACAGTTATATAAGCTCATCTGACCTGTAACAAAGACCACAGGAATCCCTACATCAATCGTGTACTAAGCCCTAAAATCTCTTGCTGAGCTAGAAAGCATTATTTCAAGAGATAAACAGGCTTGGTTTGGAGCTCAGTGATGGGGACCTCTGCATAGCTCTGCATGGCTGACAAAAAACTGCCCTTCACTGTTAGAAAAGCACACCCTATTTTCTGTTTGAGTCTGTCTCTGCTGCTTGCTGCTAGACAATGTCATTGACATCCACTTAATATGTCTGTATAACCTAAACAGCCTCCGCAGTTGAGGCCATCAGCATCTTATATGTTTAGGGATAATAACTGGAATAAAACAATTTTCAACAACTCCTGCAAGTTGAAGTTTATGTTTTAACATGTAGCTGAGGTAGTCTGAGGTGGTTCCATCTCTGATTTCCTGAGAAAGAAAAGGCACAGAGATACGATGTACTCTCCTGAGCACTGGTCACTTTTTGGTTTGTTTTGTTGGTTTGGTTTTTGGTTTTTTTTTAGGAAATTAGAAAGGTTTACTGGTCTCTTGCAATTTGTATTTTTGTAGATTTCAAAAAATAGGAAACAACTGCACCTTTAAAGTGAGAAACTAATTGTTATAAATTAACCTCTGAAGTATGTTTAAATATTTCTCTTTTAACTTGTGCAATAAGGGAACAACTTAGAAGGTATTGCAGGGTGCCTGCCACTTCTGTCCTCGGTAGGAGGAAAATACATAGTAGCATATGCCAAGCCTTATTCTCTTCCAAATGCTAACATGAGCGGATGTCAAATCAAATCTCTCATAGGAACAGAAATACAGCTGCAGGTATTATGTTTGTCAAAACCCTTCTGCTACTGATCTTTCAGTTTCTGTTTCTATGTTTATTTCCTCAAAATAATTAATGGAAATTTGCAACCCAAGATATAGTAAGGATGTATGCATGCATGTGTATGCATGCATGCTGGTATGCAGACATCTTTTAATCCCTTTATTATATCTTTTGATTATTTTGCCAAAAGCACCTCTATGAAAATAAGAAAAAAAAATCTAGAAAAAAATAATGCATATGATCTTTGATATTTTACAAAACCTGTTTGTTTTCTTTGTGAATATACCATCATTCTTATGGAAGGGGGGCAAAAAGAGAATATTGTTATAATCAGGTCTCTGTAATAGATCTGATTGCTTACCATTTTCTGATTGCATGCTGTTTAGTATTCGGTACTGTAGCTTCCAGGAAAGTGCATATCAGATTTTTGTTTCCATTCTTTTGCCCTTCTAGCCAAAGGTTTTATTCCAGGATTGTTTATAGAAACCTATTCAATAAATATTTTTTCCCTGAGACAATTCTGTTAATGTTAAAAGGAATGCATTTTATCCGATTTACAAAATAGAAACCTGTGAAGCTGAAACCACTGAATACAGCTCCATCTGCCTTCTGGACTTCTCTGATGAAATCCCAAAGGAAGAACTAGAAAGTGCTATATGGTTTCAGAGTTCCCTTCTGCAGACAAAGGCATCCCTGACAGACAATTCAAACTTGGATATTCAGCACCAGGCATGTGCAACAGTGACAACTGGATTTTTGTTCTTGTTCCTTATTCGTATATAATTCCCTGCACATTCAGAGGATTACACACTGTTTATGCATCATGCAATCTCACTGAGTCCTGTTTCTTTACAGTACTTACTCCTGCTGCTAAAGGGAAAATAGGCTCTAACAATCCTCTTTTCGTGCCAAAGCTGCTGCTACTGAATGAACACATCCTGCCTGCAGTAGTCTGATTGATCCCTGCGATCCCTCTATCCAACAGAAGTTCAAAAGGATTCTGCTGCTCAAAGGACTAAAATTGGTATTCGTTTAAGATTTACTGGCAAACTAAAGCTCCTTCATGTAACAGCAGATGCTGTTCTGCCTTTCAACTCCACAGCACACCAAAGTGACACCGCACAAGTTCAGACTTTGGACAGCCTTGACAACATACTACACCCTAAGACTGCCATTTCCTAGCTCAGAATCCTCTTTAGCTCACGAGCAATAGCTAACGTCACTGAACTTAGACACAGCTTGCAGCTCCACTCTGAAGCAGGACGCATACAGCTGGAACCTGTTCAAAATAATAAATTCTAAATAATCTAGCACACGGTAGCGCTTTGCACAGCTACTGTTAAGGCCACCTTTGCAGCTTGTCAAACCCCATTGCCTTTAAAAGCTCAGTCCTGCTGCTATGAAGTACAATTCATACATCCTTATAACCCCTTGCAGTGCTTGGGTAGGCTGAAAAGATAGGCCTTAACAGATTGCTTTGAAGAGTGGAGAATGGAAATGTTTCCCTGTAACAAAGACCTTTGCAGGTCATATATGAAGCATATGCTTATGACCAACCTTAAGACAAACAGATGTTTAGACTAGAGGGACATCATTTTTATAGCTTACTTTATAAAATATTCTGAAGTGCCACCGCCACAATCACGTGATTCACCTTCTCTTTTTAATTTTCTCCCTTCTGAAGAGACAAAGGACTACAAAATGTATTGTTTGCTATGGTGGTCCAAAATACTCATCTGGCATTTTTATTTGTTAAAATAAAAATAAATGAAAGACAACAGATTGGTGGTTCTGGTACTCATGGCCTGGTTCCAATCTTTGCATTGGTGAATACGTATATAAAAACCAGACATGGTCTGGTACAACAGGCAGAATAACTCACTACTTCTCCCTAACATGTTTCCACAGTGCTCAGTCCCATTGAGGATGAGTTGAAAACTTCAGTGTTTCACTGAAAAACAAGATTTGGGCTATCTTAATCCATTGTGTAACTGCTGCCTGCCTCAAGCCTTTGTTTCTACTGCTTTGAACTTTATTTTAAAATTTAAGTCTCCAAATCAAATCTCTACGCAAAAGCTTGTATGCATGTCCCTAACGCCACTTTTTTTTTTTTCAGATAGCCAATTTTCTTCATGGAGATTACTTTTAGACAAACATAAGGTCTTTTTGCAGGCTATCTAGCTTCCCTGATGTTTGCTAAGCTTAGCCTTTATAACAATAATTTACTACTTGCAACCTGTTGCGCCATGTTCGAAGTATCAGTAGAGCTGTATAAAAGTAGTCCCTTGCTGAATGTGAGGCATAAGAAGTCAGATAACATGCAGAAAGGTACACTGCGGCAACACAAAGGTGATGCTGAAGAAAATTTATTTTTCTACTCTATCACATAAATTATGGGATATTTTATAGCACGTCATAAAGCTGTATTCCAGCACAAGACAGTTACACCACTCTTCAAGACTTGTATAAAAGACTTCAGTTCCAGCTTCGTAAATTACTTCAGTACCATGAAAACCCTGCACACCAACCCAGTAAAAATAAATTTGGTCTTGCAAACTTGGGGAGAAAGAAACTGAAAAAACATAGATCACTTCTTAAAAAATACCTGTGCATTTCTGATTTGAAAGGAAGAGACAGACTAACTGGGAAGCGATCACTGACACAGGTACTTCAGGCTCTCCTCTTCATAACTGGAGCTCTGAAAGTGTCCTCAGAGAACCACAAGCCTAGAGATGCTGAACAGGCCAGAAAACCCGCACACCTCTGTCAGATTTAACTTGCATTTGCAGGTCCTACAGCAGTTCTGGGAAGGTCACCACCCTGCACCACGCTGTGCTCCCACTTCCACTCTTCAACTGCCATCGTGGACAGAGTGACAAGTTATGTTTGGGAACAGGCCAATTCAGAAAGGCTGAGCCGGACTCTCCGCCCTTTCCTCAGGCAGCAGACGCTCAGACAGGGACTGCAGCAGCACAGCTGTGCACGACGGCGGCTCTCGGGAGATACCGGGGTATATTCGCGTGATGTTCCCCATGCCCGAAACACCCCAGAAGGCAAACATCCCCCCCCGCCGTGGGCTGCCGCGGCTGGGAAGAGTCAAGCATCTTGTCCTTGAGCGAGGACCCGCGTCGCCGCTGCTTTTCACGCTTCGCACCCAAGCAGGGCCCGCCGGGTAGCGGGGCAGAGCGCCGCGCTCCAGTGGAGCCCCGGAGGTCCCTGTTCGCTGTCACCTGCCGCCACGGCCTCGGCCCGGTCCTGGAGCCCTCCTTCCTCACTCGCGCCGAAGGGATTGCTCAGAAATGCTGCCATCGCGCGGGGGAACGGGGACATAACGAACGGGGGAGGGGAAAGCGGCCGGCGGCCATCCCCGGCGGCCCCGCTGTGCCCCTGCGGTGGGTGGGCAGCGGCATCACGGCGAGTCGCTGGCCGCGTCCCGCGGCGACTTCTGCGCTTCCCTCACCCCCTCGCGGTCCCCGCAGGCAATCAGTGTTGGCGCAGACGCTATAGCTCCTTAGGCACTAAAAGCAGGCACACGCTCCAAGAATAAAAGCTAGATCCCGTTTACAGATTAATAACTTTTAGCACACTGATTGCTACACTACAGTATTGTTCATTTTATCCCTGCTGCTCTCCCCACTGGGGCAGCCAACAAAAACTAGACATGAGGCCACCTGCATCCGGGCCTGTTACCACCTGCGCATTCAGAGATGAGGTCTGAATCTGAGCAGAAAAAGTTTCGGATCTTGATTTCAGGTAGTCTCATTTCTGACTGGAACATGAAAGTCCTTATACCAGCAGGCAGACTCGTGTAGGTTTAATGCATGAGATACCAGAACTGGGAGAAATAGATGGGCTGACTACAAGAACTGGTAAAGTGTTGAAGTGGGACTGTCATCATAAATGAACTATGGGAAGTAGGTCTTTATGAGATTGGTTTTGTTGGCATCACTAAATAATTTACTAGTCCTCTGCTAAGATGAGGATGTCTGTTCCTAGTGTTACCCCCTGGAGTTTTTCCACAGGTATGGAAAGTATGTACATCTGTGTGTACATCTGTGAGCAGAGAATAAGAAAGTGCTCCCATGCGCATAGTCCAGGGTCATGCTTATGTCACATGTGCCAGATTAGGGTACATACGTACGTGCTACCTCCTCCCTTCAAGCGAGACAAGGAATGTGCTTGAACAAGGGAGCTGAAATCCTTTATTTCAATTTTTGCTTTTCCCATACCAAAAGGCTTACAGATTCAAGCTTCATAGGGACTAACAACCGATTTTACCACTTACTTTGAAGTTACTTAATTTTGTCTTTCCCTGTCTGCTAAACAGACCTAATGAAACGTACCTCATTTGTCAAAAGTTCTTAGTGTTACTTCAGTAATTGTAGAAATATGGGTAGGACACAATCTGACTCATAACACTTCACTGGGATGCAATCTGACCTCACCGAATTCAAAGCAAGCTCTAATTGAATGAAGGATGAAGGCTGTATTGTGCTGGTGCCAAACAGCTAATGTAATTAGTCATTCCTTGTTTAATGCCTTGAAAATGAAAAGTGCTCGTATTGCTTAGTGTTGTTACACTGTTTTTCAAACACAAGAATAAGATTGGGGAAATACCCAGAATATTCAAGCTTACATTTTCAGTCACAAACAATATAGAATAATTCTAAAATCATCATTAATTTCTATACTTTTCCTGGTACAAGTGAAACACTGCTTGTCCATAGTGAAGTACTAATCCAGCAAATATAATTCCAAGAAAAAGTGAAACACTGATAAGTATTTTCAGATCATACTTCCATGGAACAGATCACTTTTAAATAGTTCAGTGAGTCACATTAGCAAAAATGCAAGCCAGGTAGCTGTCTAACCTTCCTGTGCCTTAAATGAGTTGCCTTTAAGCCTTTAACAGTGTCTGCTTTTTCCTCTTTCATTCTCTCAAATCAAATATATTTGTGGAAAAGCTGGGAGAGAAAAAGCCAAGTGTGAAACATTAGTTTTGCGTAGGATTATTTGAACCACTTCAGTAAGCAAACAAAATTTCCCTTTACCCATCCCCATGTAATAGCCAATTTTCTAACAAAACCCATTTGGAAATCCAGTAGGCTCTGATTAACTTGAGTTTGCAGGTCAAAGTCTGTAATTGTTTAAAGAGGCTTCTGACTGGTTTCCTCGGTGGAATGTCAACTACTCACTCCAGCACTGAGTCTGAGCCTATTAGTTACATTCACCCCATCAGGAAACAAAACCAATGATATTTCAGCATGACAAAATTAATCAAAAGAATCTCAGATTTTCAGTATCAATACAAACAGTCCAGAAAAAGATTTTATTTATTTATTTATTGGGGGGGAGGTGGCTGTAGGGCAGAAAATCAGAGGTTGAAAAAAGACAGAACCTCCCCCCCCCCTCCAGGGGGAAAAAAAGAAATAAAAAAAACCCACCCGCAAACCAAACCAACCAATCAACAAAACAAAATGCCACAAAAAATCCCCACAAATTACCCCCAGCCCACCCCCAAAAAATCCCAAAACACACATACAAAGAACCCCCCCCCCCCCCATCAAAATCCCCCCAAATCAGGTACTAATTTATGAAGAGAAACATGTTGAATTCACTTGAAGCAGACTGAACATCTGTATGTCATCCCTCAGCTCTGATGAGCTAAAAATGAAGTCCATTGTCATTCACCTTTTCCAGCACTGGAGTATAATATTATTCTTCTGAATGATCAATGTGTGGGTGCCTTCACAACATATCCTATTGTGTGGCATAGCCAGCAGTGACTGGCATTGTTAGGCACCGCAAATCCCAACAGCTACTAGAGGAGATTAACTCAGGGAAATACTGTCAGGGATTCAAGAAATTTTTCTTTAATGTCTCCTAATCTGGGGAAAAAAACACTAATCCCCCAAAAGACTTTGCTGGCCCCAGTAATAGCCTTTCTTTGCCTTTAAGAGAGCCTCAGCATTTATGTTTTGGGCTCTTGTATCAGATTATGGTATAGTAAAGAAAGAACTGTTTTAAAACTTCTTGTTTGAGCTAGTATCCTGTAAACCTGAGATGTCCACTTCTGGATTTAGGAGGTGGGTACATGAGGGAACAGGAGGCAGAGAATTGCTTTATCCATGGAGGAAACAGTGTGACTTCTTCTTGCTTATTTTTTAGCAGAGAGGGATTTCTGGAGAACAGTTCATTGTGCATCCAGTTGTTGGGCTGGCATCTCTTGCATTACTGTCACTCCGGTCAGTGTAGCAGAACATTGATTTCTGTACAGGGAGCTGAGTAGGGGGAAAAAAAGGAAGCCGATACTCTATTAGACAAAGAAGAACAGCAGTGGAGGAACTGCAGCAATCTTAGTACCCAGTGGATTTGAGTGTGTGCCTGTGTGTGTGTGTGTGCTTGTGTGTTAAGGGAGGAGCAGCTGTTCATAAGCTTTCCTTTGAAAACATAAAGAAACCCACATTAGAGGAGGTGAAGAGTGAGAGATAGGCACCAAAAAAACAATAATAAAGGAGATATTAGAGGGAAACACAGTAAACAGTGACTTGCAAATAACAGAGGAATGAAGAAAATGGAAAACAGGAGGGGAATTAGGAAGAGACTTTGGAACCTGTCAGTAGAAAAGAACGCATTTAAAGTAAGAAATTTTAAAGCTAAATCAGAGCTAGCTGGCAAATGTCTCTAAAAGTATGGACTTTTAAAATTCAAGCTGTTTATTTTCCCCATTTGGAATGAGTACTCATGGCACTGCCTTGCATTTATTTCTCAGTATTAGCAAATCAAATGACATAATGAAAATATACATATTTCTAACACATCAGAGACATACAACAATTTTGTCACTGCAATATATTTTTTCTGCAAATATTTTTTTTTCAAGTTACAGAACTTGTCTTTAGTAGACTTAGATTTCTAAACCCATCTGTTAGTACGTCTACATTTGCTCATCAGAGTTAAGTGGGTCCTGCAGTAGAACTTTGCTGTAATAACTCATCACAAGCATTTGTCTCAGCTTAGAAGGAAGCTTCTCTATCTGATGCAGGCTGGCTGCAAGAAGAGCTCTCTACCAGGTGTAAGTTCTCAGGACAAAGTGAATTCATTTGCACCTGCTTAAGGCTTTGCAAGCTGTGTGGCAGCTATGTCAGTACTCCTTGCACTTATCAAATTTACATTCAAAGTAGCTAAATTGTTTTGAAAGTGCATCACAGTGTGAAGTCCTTTCCAACTCTGTTTGCTATTCAGAAACATGAAGTAGAAAAATGGTATGTATTTGTGGCAATCCCTAAAGCACAAAACAAGAAAAAAAATTCTCTAAATAAGACATATGCAGTCATGGCAAAAGGTAAAAAACATACTAGGTATACAAACGCACATATAGATATACTTCTTAACTTTCAGAGTACTAGAAGATATGTTCACAATGGAGCTAAAAGATATATAGCAATATATTGGCCATTCAGCTCTGCTGGATTTCTCTGGTACCACACTTGCTGTACTCTGAAATCTCTAAAGGGAGCTGTTATAATCCAACTTGAATCCATCATTTTAGGCGTCTAAATATCTGACAAAGAGGAAACAATATAAACCATGGATTCTTACCCAAGTAAATGAGTTTGTAACAGAGATGGCAGGAAAGTCTTATCGGACTTGTTCTTTCCTGCAAGGATGCTCATTCATGCCCTGATGGATTTGCGCAAACTTTCCTCCTTAATCACTTAGTCACAGAGGGTAAGGGCAACCACACTAGTCTCTGACACTGGCCAATAGGAGAGTTTGTTGGAACAGGCTTAATGTTTTATCAGCAAGCAGAGTTATGTGACTCAGATTCATCTCGAACCAAATGTTAGCTTGCTTGCGTGAATAAACAAAATGAAATACTTCATCCATAGAACAAAGCCTTCCAAGTCTGTAGGATACTGACTCATGATGAGTACTACTTGGAATCTTCTGGGAAATGGGGCTCTCCTGGAAGGGAGGGCTGGTATCCCCAACAGGGCAGCACTCAGACCCTACAGCAGGCTCCAAGTGAAGCCGTCCTGGTTTCCTTGCTGGTTAAGAGGAATTGCTGCATTGAATGCAAGACTGTGGATACCACGAGGGATGTCATATCTACACTCACACATAAAAAGAAAAAAAGAAAGGCTGTGGAAACAGAAACATGCAATTTCTAAGAGGTTCCATAGTGATATTTTACTACTGATATTCTAAAATCTGAGGGTTCATCTGTTTCCAGGCTTGTCAAGACTCATGCCTTAAGTCTTGGGGATTTGGAATTCATGCAGGTCACTAATCATTTATAAAACTTTATCTCTTCTATTGGCAGCACAAGACCAAAGTCTTCGTATAGCAGGTTAGCCTAATATATGTGTCCTGTCAGCCAGGCTTGCTTAGAGAATAAAGTCAGGAGAGGTATATCTTCATAAAAATATCTGTTAAATTGAAAATCATAGAATCATGGAATAGTTTGGCTTTGAAGGGACCTTAAAGATCATGTAGCACCAACAGATCATGTAGCCACAGTCAGGGGCACCTTGCACTGGACCTGGTTGCTCAGAGCCCCATGCAGACTGATACTAATCCAACTTATTATTGAAAAAAAAAAAAGGTTTATTTTTTATTTTACTGGTCCTAATGAAAATGTTTTATACCAGCTAAAAATGCACCTTCATTTATTTCCCTGCCCTCTATTTTTAGACATTCTAATATCTCAATCTCTTTTTCATCCATAGTGTCAACTGATGTCAAATAGAACAGCAGCTGTTCAACAAACAGGCCATATATTTCATATCACTGAGGAGTTAGGTGTCTAATATTGGAAATGTCAAACATAAGTAGCTTTTTCCATGTCCTTACTGCTAAATCCTGCATCATATGCAAACTCTCAGCAATTTACAGCTCACATGCTCAAAAACTGAAGCAATTTAGAAGTAGAACTGTAAGGATTACAGAAGAATAAATCAAGTCTGCTAAATGCTAATGGATCTCTGCTTCCACTGAAACAGCCGGGGATCATAAGAAGTAGCAACAAGAGAAGCCATCCATGCATAGGTAGCATGTCAAGGATTATCATATCATTCATACAGCTTTGACTCACCTGTGAGTCTTACACAAGAAAAAAAATGCAGATATGGATCATATTGAGAAACCGCAGAAATTCCAGCCCATTACTTGAAGAAAGTTCTCTCTCAGTATTTTGGGTTAACCCCTGGATTATTAATGTTAGTGAGATCTGTTAGCATCAGAACAGAGTAGTGAAACATCTTGTTATACCAGATCTGAAATCCTTATGAGGAGTTTGCTGAAAAACAAATTTAGAGATCACCACATTTCTTTGAAACGGAAAGCAACAGAGGAGGAGAATAATGTTAATAGAGGACCCGAGATGATACTATGAAGAGTAGCTGTCTGGGCAACCCAGATTTAATTGAGCTTTACTGAACTTCATAGATTGTTATAAGTCTAAAGGCACTAAAATGCTTGTTAAAATACAAATTAATTGATTTTTTTATAGCCCTATTTATCCACTAAAGAAATAATTCTTATCTCAGAATTCTGAGACCTCAGACATTTAAGTGATTGACTTCATTATAGAAACATATACAAACAAGCACAGTTAGTGCATGATTACACCATCTTATTGTACCAATTATAGATTAATTTAGTACCATATTTTTATGTTACTTAGGGTGATATGGGGTTTTGCCTTTTTTTTTTTTTTAATATATATATATATAGATATCTAATTGTATCTTCAGCAAAGTTTGGTCAAAGCTGAAATGGCCTTAGTTCTGAAATACTTTTATACTAACTGAGATATTGCACAATTTACTTAATCTCTAGGTATGTGGCCAACAGCATGAAAAGTAGTTCCTGTAACAGGAACTAGTATCCCCTCAGATCAGCTGGCAGGTGATCTCAGTCTTGTTTCAGAATTTCCAGATATAATTACAGTAAATTTGCTAAGAATGAGTACATGTCAGTTTTGTTTAATTCAGACATTTTAAGTCCTTAAATTGTGGAATGCATTTTGCTCAGCATGCTTTCTCTACCCCATTATCCTGTTTAAACTGTTAAAAACCTTGGCCACTCTTATAGCATAATTCAACATGCCAAGAGGCTATTCAAATCAACTAAACCTATTGTTGAAATTCTGTGTAACCTTTAGAGTGGTGAAGTCCTTTGTTCATGGATTTTCGTAAGGAAAAACACACAAATATTAAAAGTTTCTGCTCACACCATGTTCCTAGGGGAAGACAAAACCACTTCACATGCTCTGACATGTAATTTTGTTTAGGAGAGACAAAAGAAATGAGTTTGACCTGGTAATTCCATTGCTTCTATTCAAATGAATCCCATGCTTACAGTGCTAATTTTTCTGTCTTCCTATAAGCAAACCTGCAGTTCTGCTGTTCTGACAATTCTGTTATGGTTCTTACCCATTTTCTTTTTGAAAATATTGGCGTAGCTTCCCTTGATTCTGTCATGGTATCTGTAGGCATCCAGCAACAGGGTATCTGAGGGTATAACAGAAGATACTATCACCAGCCTTTGGAAAACTAGAAGTCTTAAAAACTTGCTGCTTGACCATTGTGTTTCTTTGATATGCACTAAGGGAACAAGCTATAAATTTTGGCTTCTAGCAGATGCTCCCAGAGGAAAAACAGAAGGTCCTAACTACTGCTACCTTTAGAATTTAAAATGCATTTTATTGGGCTTCCTGTCAAAGCTTTTTGATGTGGCTTGGATGTATGGCTTTGAATGAGGTATAAGAATATCTGTGTAGAATCCAAATTAGCTATGATTCTGAGAATACAAAATTAATTAAAAAAAAATATGAATACCATCTACTTTTGAGACAATTAGCATAGACTATCTAGGCGAAGCAGGCAAATAATTGTAAAGATAGAATTAAAATACCTGGTTAAAAAGCTTTTCAGAACAAAATTTTAACTTCAACTAATTCAACCTTAATGCAAAAAAGACCATTTTGGGGGAAATTCAACATAAACCATATAGGATCTCAGTGAAAATGCTTTGGGCTTTATTAAAAACTGCATGAGTTTCTTTTATTTTCTCTGAAGAGTTTATGTTTTCAATGGAAAAACACTTGACAATCTCTATTGAATATAAAGGTTCTCTCTCCCATAGCGCATAAAACGGGAAACACACTAGGAAATGAAGTTTTCTATGGAAGAGAGAAAAGTTTTGTAAAGTCAAAATTAAAATAAATCTTTATCAATGAAAAAGAAATGTGCTTTTTTCTTCAGCATTTTTTTCCACTTAGGAAACATGGACTTCATTAGCTGTCATCTGGCATTATAAAATATGACCTGAGAACTAGCAGGATTAAATGCTTGGAACGCTTCCATGAGAAACAAGAATCAACACTATTTATATTTGGCTTATTTTCACAAAACGTCAAATTTTGGAGTTGATAGATCCTTAGCATGTGTTCTTTTTAATTTCAGAATATATCCACAAGAAGGTTGAAACCTATTTTCATTTTCAAGAAAACCATTAATAAATACCACTTGCTTTAAAGATTTGTTTTGTAACAAAGGGCAAGTAACATTTGGAAGCATAATCTAGTTTTATTTTACTCTTTAGAAGAAATAAATCTCAGTGGAAACTCGAACTGTTTTAGAAAATACGGCAGCTCCAAGCTGCCACCCCTAATCCAGATTTTGAATACCTGCAGTCAGTTGACTGAGAAAGAACTGCGTAGAAAATCTGAATTATTATTTATGCTTGCAATAAATAATGAAACACTCCAAGATAGTATAGATCCCCCTTTTTTTTTTCTGCCTACCTTTTTGTTTCTTCCCACAGAAAAGCGCTAATCAGCTATGCAAACCGGTTTTCAACACCATCATATGCAGCTTGAAGCTTCTACTGGGATCTTCCCTGTCCTTTCCTCATTTCACACTTACAGGGAAAAAAAGCAACCAGAAGATCACATGGAGTGACTTTTTTTTACTGATAAGAGACCTATTATTTCCAAGACAAAGGGTTGTGGGGTCTTTGATAACATTTAACTGGAGAGGGCTGTCAGCACTTCGAAGCCAAGAAAGACAAGTTGAGATTGGGTACCTTTAGATTAGTATAGTGTCCTCAGGAGGGATAAGCTAGAGAAGATATTGTTGCAGTCTATTGTCCAAGAGCTGGAAGAATGACTTGACTGGACAGGAGATGTAGTGGCTGGACTCAGTTCTGGAAAAGACTGACTGGGTAGCTCAGACTACAAGTAGCAGGAGACAAATATCAGTAAGTTAGCTAAATGTTCAAGCAGCAGTGGTATTAGGAAAGAGTTGTTTCACACATTGTAGGGCACAGAGTGCTCTAAAATAGTTACTCTATTGCCACTATTAACCAGAAGAGTTACTTCAATGGAAAATGTGGTATTGAGTTCTTGCTGAGGAATGTGTATATACAGCTTGCAGTACTTTCTGTTTTGCAAAGTTATTGAAAGCCTTGTGTCACCCTTAAGCCCATTACTTTGTGATGCATGCTTACTGCATAAGTAGTTAATAACATGGGCTAAGTATACGTTGAAGGAAGCTGCAAATCTGTGCTCTTCAAATCACATGTACAATTTATAGTATATAAATGTCTTTTCAAAGGTGCCCATAAAAACTAGTCCTTATAGCTGTTTCTAATGCCCTGTGGGAAGAATTTAAATGCCTGCAGTGTGTGAACAGTAGTCAGACTCCATAGCAGCGTGAGATCCAGCATGCATTTGCTCCACTGTATTATTCCCCGCTGTGGATGGAAAACTAAACTTGGCAACACAGGTTCTAAATTCAGATTATTAAAGAACAAATATCCTCAATGTGCAGACCAACAGACCAGTGAAAACATAGCCATAGAAGGCAATAGCCATCAACCTTTGCAGAGACTGTGCTGAAATCATATGGGTATTGGAAAGCAATATGAGTGGCTAAGCCAGTGATGCAGGCAGATGTGCTCAGTTATAAGTACAAGGCTCTGGATTGGTTGAAAAGAAGTCGAATATAGGAAAAAATGTATTATTACTAAAAAATAAAAAAATTGAAAATTTTCCATCTGTCACAGAGCACATTTGCTTTACACTATCAGTGTCTAATCTTTCAAACAATGCATTGATTCCCAATATTAAAATGCTAAGACTATTCCATTCTTCTATTAACTTTTAATTACTTGTTGCCTTCCAGCACTGCATAGCCTCAACAACTACATACCAGGTGGAGAGAGTAAAAGCTGCATCAGTTATGTCTGCTACCTGATCTGAGATTGCCTTGCTCCTTCTTGAAATGCTCCTGCAATGCCAAACAGACTATTATGTGGTATCACAGGTACAGGTTCATGGTTGCCTTGCATGCATCCTACCCTGTTTGGGAGCAGTGAGGTGGCTTCTCTTCTGGGGATGCTCTGTTAAGAGTCTTAACAGAGGGAAAAAGCAGATTATTCTAAGCAGAAAATTATTTTCCAAATCATAGCAGGTATATGTGTTTTAAAGAAATAAAAAGTGCAAAAATTTGTGTTCTAATTTCTACTTGATTAAAGAACAGTAACTCTTCTCAGTATTTAAACTAGTATATTGAATGGAAATTTTACAGCTCTCCAGAGTCCTGTCATGTTTATGCTAACAATTCTTGTTTCTTTGCATACACACTAACATAGTCAAATAGTCTGGGGACTTTGAAGTTCTCACTTCAGGTTATTTTCTCAGGAAGTCAACCTGATGTTTCATGTTTAATTCCTTATGCAAAACTAGTGATAATAAAAAAGTCTGTCTCATAAGCATGAATTTATGTTTTCAACACTTCACTGAATAAGAGAATATTCTGTTTTGTAAACATGAAATTAAGAACCACAAATTCTTTTTTTTTTAATGCAAATATATATTGCTTCATTCAGTACTGCAACTGTAATAATTCGTCAGCTTTTAAGAAGTATTTTAATGATTAAAAATAAAGACTGATACCTAATGGGACTTCAAAAGTCTCCCTAAAATCAAAGATAATTAGGAACAGAGAGCAATACTACCAGAATGAATTTGTAATTTAAAATTTCTAATGGTCAGAAATCTTGTGACAAAAGAGTTACATAATCAAGCCATGATTCCAGATTTAAAGCTTCAGAGGTACATTGAGAGTTTATGGTTGCATGTCTACAGAAAGGCAGGTAAGAACCACTGTAGCATAGGGATTTCTGTCTCTTATAAAAGGAATCCTTTCTCCTTCCATGTGTGACTTTATTTGATCCCTAAGCAACTAATAAATATCAGCAATTAAACAACTGTCTATATGCATATGCATGTGTCTTGTTTTGATCCTCTGATTCTTTTCAAACATGACCTCCACACAGAACTCCAGATTTAAGAGAAGAATAATCTGCTCAAATAATGTGCTCTTCTGCTTGCCCCAAACCCACAAAATTTAATTTAATGAGTACTATATCAACTGCCAAAACCTGATTCAGGTACCCTGATTCCCAGCTTCATACATTGGAACAGCGGGGTCCACCCTGTTCCCACTGCCACACCAAGGATTTTTGTGTGAAGAAATTTAACAGGGCTTTGATACAGCTAGCCAATAGTTTGCCCCCACCTAAATATATGTATTTTACTGCAATTGTTATTTTGCCAAAAATGGGAGTCCATCTCAGCTGTCTAAAACACTAGTTGTCTCATACAGCCGGGTACATATAAGTTCTACTAATACAGTATCAGTGAAAATTATTTTCATGATAAAGTGCAAATGAAGAAAAAAACAGGAGCAGAAAAAAATAGGCTTACCAAGAAAGATCTTCAGTGTGGTAACAGTTTAACTTCTATTGGCAAATGTAGAAAAGGCTACTCTCGTAGTTTTCCTTCAGCCTATCAGACTTACTTTTTTACCCTTCTTCAGAGACTCATGGTACAGCTATTTACTTATACTTGAGAAGAAGATTTTGAAATCACCATTACTTCAGAATCATTTTTGCATGAGATTTAACTCCTTTGAAGAAATACTGACATCCGATTAATCTGGGTTGTCTAAATAATCATAGAAAATATACACATGAGAACACTGGAGATTATAAACAAGGTGTAAATTGTGAAAAAGTCTCCATGCACCACACTTCATTCAGCTACAGTTCAAGTCCCTGTCCTGTCTTCTGCCTTCCTTCTCACTTACCTGCTATTTGGCAGAGAGAAAGACCATACTCCAGCTGCCCCATTCTGCTCTTAGCGAAAATGCTGTGAACCTCCACTGGACCCATAGCGTGCTACAGTTTCATTACTGAGAGCTATTGAAGCCAAATGCTGGAGAATCACTTAAGGTATAGACAGCATGGAGACAAACTACTTGTCCTGAAGTTAGGTGTGGTGTGTACAGCCTAAGCACGACCAGACAGCCGGGGGAAGGAGTGGCACAAGGAAATTATGCAGTTGGCATCACCATGTCATTCTGACTCTCAACAGGCACAGCAAAGGTTTAAAGCTGATGTTTGTTTCTAAAGGCTAGGGAAAACTTGAGGATTACCTGATAAAATAATAAGGTGGTCGAAGAAAGTCCTGTAACACTTTTCATGAGCCAGACCTTGTTGCCTATTGACAACATATTTTTCACTGAAAGCTATTTTTTGGGCGGTTTTTTGTTTTAAACTTTATAGTTTGTTTTGCCTTTTTTATTTTTTTCCTTGATACTCAAAAATTGAGGGGGACAAAAAGCTGTGTAACATACCTGATATTTTTCACTAGAGTCATATTTAAAATCTTATTTCTACTTTTGTCTCTTCTTTACAGTATATCACCTTCTCACGTCCAGGCAAAAAAACTTCTACCCCAAATAAACTTTACTTTTCACAAGGTTTTACACCGTATTTATATTAAACTATACTTTGCATTTTGATGAAGCTCGGGGTAATTTACTAGAAGTTAATTCCCTCACAGCCCTTTGCTACACTCTCTGCCAGACCGTACTCTTTAATAGAGTTTTATGTTCCTAAGGAGTGGATTTAAACATTTCACATCTCTATTATACACATTCTTTTAACTCTGAATCACTCTGGCCTCAATTTAAGGCAGATAGTCCCTCTGAAAGAAGATTAAGAAAGGATATTACTCGAGATAAAAATTGCTGTCTCATGTGCTCTAGCAAAAGAGAAGAAAACTCCTGTGATTGCTAACCAGGGAAAGGACTCCGACTTCCAGCTTAATTTCAGAATTAACTAGTGCAAAATATGCATTTAAGTGATTCCTGGCACTGAATACCTGATAATCAGTAATGCTGAAACATGTGGCTGTATTCATATACAGTACATCACTGCTTACAATGTGTATTCTGATCATATTCCCTTAAGTCCTCCCATGCTTTACAAAATCAGAAGTCTCAGCTTTGTAATAAGCTGTTTTTCCCTAGCTTTTCGCTTAGTTATCTCTTTATTACTACTAAAACAAATATGTGTACATGTGTTTTTCCCCAGTGACGATCTCAGTACTAGATGGTAACACTCTATCCAGTTGACTGTAATGCCATTTTCACTCTAGTGTTTACACTGAGATGGTGGTTCCATTCTCACAGTCAACTAGGATGCAAGAAAATGTAGGTTTCAAAACTTGCTTCAAGGAGTATCAAGTATTTTATATAATTATTTGAAGCAGAGACTGCAATTCAGGTCTCTCTTGCCCTTACTTGCTCAAACTACAGCAATTTGATACCTTCATAGTATCTTGCAAAGTGAATGGCAACACTCTTCTCTATCTCAGAGATCTCCAGAACATCTCTGGGACTTGTTTCTCCTTCCCATGGCTTATGCCCTTCCTTCTCTTTCACTCACTCTAGTCATTTCTTGATTTTTCATTGGAAGGACCTATGCTTTAGCAATCAGAGTAGCTGAGAACACACATACAATCGTTAATGCATATCAACTCAACATGTCTTCCACAGAGGAAAGTTGAAATGTGATCTCTGTTTTCTTCAAGCTGTTTTTCTGGCTGAAGAGTAATCAGTGGTTATGTGATGTTCTTCTGATACACTTGCATCCAACATGCATTCAGCTTGTCAAAGACAAGGCAGGAACCACTTTCTGTATGGTCTGAGATTTAGAATGAAATCTAGGCAGATTGAGCATTCTACCATTTATTTATATTATACTGAATGAGTACAAACTTATGTATATTGTACAGCACCCTAGTCTTATAGTGTCAAGAATCACACACACTGCATTATCTGACAAAATTACAAGGTAAAGGAACAATGAAGTATATAGAAAATCCAGACTTTAAGAACTTAATTTCAGGTCTTTAATATAATCTTGTTTTTATCATTATTTTTTTGTGATGCAAACAATTAAATTGCACAAAAATTCACGAAGTATTTTTCAAAAAGAAAATAATTTCAGTAGCATTTTTTAAAGTAGATAATTCACAAATTCTTTTGTGATTCAGAAAATTTTCTTACTGTTTTAACTGTTTGTTTTAATGAAGTAAATCTTGGTGTTAACACATTTTATATGTTGGTATGATGAAGTTAAAAGCATTAGCCCAAATTATGAAACAATTTTTAATAAAAAATCAAAAAAATCTACAACAAATTCACAATTTAATAAACATTGTGAGAAAATGTGTACAGCACAAACATTATGAATACATTAAGTTGTTCAAAATACCCCCTAAGAAGGGGTATTATAGAGTCATACTTCCAATTCATTGAAGACAACATATGAAATAAGCCACAAGTACTTACGGCTCCACACAGTGGCACATGGTCCTCCTCCTTCTTGAAATCCTCTTGTGCATGGGTTTGATTCTGAATAGTACATGTTACTGTCCGTTTTTCCTGCAGATTTACTGAATGGTGAAATGCCTCATCATTATGTCATCTAAGAAGGCTGATTTTCATTGTAAGCTGCTTTTAAGCATCACAGTCAAAACTAAAATAGCTGTATAGAAAAGTGCATTTGAATCTTCAGATTAAATATTTCAACAGTTAAGATCACTTCAGAATTTGACAATTAAAAGGTGAAACTCAATGAGAGCTAAAAGTATTAGTATCCTTTTGAAAAAAATGTCCAAATTAATAAGAGATATTTGTTGTTAACAAAAATAAGCACTAAAACCTGGAACCTAGAAAAAGTTACAGTTTACCTGTACAATAGATGAGCCATGCATTTCAGTGAATGTCTATTACACTACCACTGAAGAGGTAAGTATGGTTGTGCATATTGAACATTTTTCTTCCCAAAATCAGAGCTCAAGTGTACTGGAAAATGTTCCATGACATCTTCTTCATTCTTTTATTTGTATGAATTGCTTTTTTGCTGCCTATATAAAGACAGCAATACTTTATGTAAAATATCTCTTATTCAGAAAATAAGAAAGATGGTTTATTTGCAAAATCACAAGCTGGACATTCCTGCAGTGATATTTAAACAGTAAAATGCCTATTTCTAAAGTAATGGCTGAAAGGGTTTGTCATCTGAGCTGTGGTATATGTTGCTCTTTGAAACTGAGGTCTCCTTCCACTAAATGGGAGGCAAGTATCTCCTTTTGAAGAGCTGAGCCTTAGTATTCTGAATGTTTATCACAAACTTTGGAGAAAAGTACCTTTAATAGTTGAGTCAACAATTCATCTTCTATGCATAACTGAGTTTTTTCTTTACTTGAAATTACTTACAGAATGTTTTTCCACTGGACAGCATATTTAGAGTAAATGCAAAAGCAAATATTTTGTATCTAGAGATACCTCAAAGCTATGATTGATGAAATGAAATTTCTGATTTCTCAGAAGAGGCACTAGAACATGATATGAAGAGCCTGGACTGTTCAGGTGTCAATGGGACAGTATAATCCTTTAAACGTGTTCTTTTAACAATTTTGGAAGAGCCATCTGAAAAGGATTTCATGTTCATAGAGAAACATGTCTTTTCTGTAAATGTTGACATAGCCATTCTTGTACTGTCAGGGAGAAGCTGTATCATTTGTTACTTGGTAGTTCATTGCAGGAAGAAGATGGAACACGAATTTATTTGTTAAGAGGCAGTATGTTGGGGTGTGCTGCTAGCTATAGAGCTTTTATGTTAGAGTAAAATATAATGAGTTATCACTTATACAGATAAAAAATAACTTTCCAAAAGTTGTTTCCCATAGGTGTTGGTACTCTTGTTCCCATTTGTACTGAGCTGTGTGAAAGATCAGTTCAAAGGACAAGAATTAAAATATGTTCTTTGGGTTGGTTTTTTTTTTTCACTCTTCTGCTTGATAGGAAAGATATTCATACCCTTCTGAGTTGCCATTCAGCAGCACATAAAGAACGTTGCAGCTTGTGAAGTGTCAGTTAGAGATAATTACAACCTCAGTGACCTGTCTTGCCACTAAAACACTTAGCAGATTTTATTCTGATTTTACAACATTGAGACTGGGGGCACAATCCTGATCCAAGTGCCAGTGTTATAAATCAGGAGACACTGCACTGAAGCCAGCTGAGTTACACTCTCATAAATACAACGTAAGGCAGGAAAGAAAGCCAAATCCTTTGCTTATACTTTTGCAGATTTTTTAGGTTTATAACCTACTTTTGAGGGTATTCAAATACAATGATGACAAGAGGTAAGTCAGCCAACATATGTAATAGGATTCCATTTTTCTTCACGCCAGACAATGAGAGAAAAATAACAGGAGATAATCCTGTGGGAAATACTTGCAATTTCCAAGCATAAGAGCTTTAAAAAAATGCATCTACTCGTGTCATCTGAAGTTGCCCTGAGCTCTGGATTATGCTTCATCTTTCAGCAGTACCATAGTGCACATATCGTGTTGTTCTGTGGCCTCAAAAGCCAGGACTTTCTATAAAAGTAGCAACCTAAATTTTCACTCAGTTTGGTTCCTGTATTTCAGAGAAAAATTTCAGTGCCCAATTCAGGCATCTGTGATCATAAATGTGTTATACTTTCATTCTTTATTCTATTCAAATCTGTCACAGATTTCTAGTTCTGTCTTCCAGTCCTGATACCAAATGCGGCATGATTTAAAACTTTCTCTGCAACAGGCAGTCCTTTTCCCAAATCAGTGAGCAACCATATACACTGCCCTTATTAATTTCAGGCAGTTCGTTTGCCATTTCTCTGCTTGAAATCCAAAGGATGGTATTTTCTCTATAAATTAAACCAAGTGAACTCCCCAGCACGTATGGGGTAGTTCCTGGGAATGCTAACTGCCTGCTGTTATGAGCATTATATTAACCACTGTATTTCTTCCCAGTTGTACTGCAGACAAGAATAAGTTGCTTAACTGGAAGTATAATGCACAGAGGATTATTTTAGAAGAGCTGTTTGGGCTTCCTTTGCCATTTAACATGTGTATTTTTGAAAATTGCCCTTGTATTACTAAAATATTAGCAAAAAGGACATTAAGGACATTACCAGAAACATTTAGCCTTTTATATGTATTTGCATTTTCATCCACCAGTGTTTGTTATTATATGTTGCAAACTGCTAGGTAGGGAACTTAATTTACGCAGTTGTGTCGTATAAGCATGCAGATATCTCTGGCAAATGACTCTGTGTTTTCATGTTTTGATTTCACTTTCCTGCAAGCCCAAACTCTTGATAATAAAAAGGTACCACAACCAGAAAGCACCCTCCAGGGCTGCCAAAGATTGATTGCATAATGTTCTATAGTTTTAGAATTAGTAATAGAGCAGTGTACGACAATAGCTAAGGACTACAAACAGGAGATCCTCAATTCTTGAATCTT
This sequence comes from Lathamus discolor, assembly GCF_037157495.1. Taxonomy (NCBI): domain Eukaryota; kingdom Metazoa; phylum Chordata; class Aves; order Psittaciformes; family Psittacidae; genus Lathamus; species Lathamus discolor. Next base: position 26,754,770 of record NC_088885.1, read on the forward strand.
TTGTATGCCTCTGAACCTCCCTTTTGGTTTTGGTTATGTCATTTTAACATCTGATTGCCTAGTTTCCTGCCATCCAGAAGCTTTTCTGTGCTCAGCTTTATATTTCTGCAACCTCATTTTCACACATTGTAACTGACTTCCCACTGACTTTGATCTGAGTTACAGACCATTAGTACCACAGCAAATCAGGAACCAGGCATTTAGAAATGCACACTGTGAGCAAAATTTCTGAAGTCAGTGGACATTCAGCTATTAACCTTTCTGAGCTCCTGCAACAGTTTCTTTGCTTAAAAGAAGGATAAGGTCTACCTCATATGAATATTACACAGATTAATTAATGTTGTAGTCACTTGGAAGATTATAAGGACTCAGTTATGGCTATTACAGTTATTATTCCCACATACTAACAACAAAGCAATTTAATACTGATTTATAAAACCTTCGCTTGCATAGTACAGCGGCCATCCAGTTCAAGTACCCTTCAGACTCACTGCCATAGTTTGCTGCTCAACATTTTCAGCATCAAAGAAAGTCACAGCTTAATACTTTAGCCCTCTTAGGGAAGTATTCATATTTATGAGTAAAAGGTGAAAACGAGATTATCTTTTTTTCTAAGTAATGGCCACTTCTTGATGCTTAATTGGCAACCTGGATAGTTGTATATGTGACAGGAACATAAAAGAAAATAAAGGTAGGCATGCCTGCTGTTAAAACAGTCTGTCTATCTACGTTTTTCTAAAGTGGGACAGCCCCAGGGTTAATATTAAACTTGCATTTTAAACCCAGGGTTTCTGGTTCTTTTCAGAATTCTGACATTGAATCATTCTGAAGCTATGCATCCAACCTTCTGCATCTCTCTTTCAGCTCCATATCTGGTCACAGGAGTTAGTCACTAAAATGTAACTCGTTACATTTACAAAAAACTTTTAGGACACTTTGGTGAAAGACACCTAAGGAAGGCATAAGATTACTATGAAGTATCATACATTGTCTACAAGACACGAAGCTAAAACTCTTAAGATTTTGGGTCAAACTTCAGTCAGAGCATCAAATTCTGCTACAGAAAGATTGTAGGAGGAGGGTCACAGTTACCTCTTAGATGACAAATTCAGAAAAGCAATTTAAGAGAAAAAAATACATTTAAAATCATCTCTTCAATGTTGTCTCTCTGGTTGGCAGTGACAATCGTGATTTTTCTTAATTCCTCTCCTTCTATTACTTCTTTTCCACTTTTTCACTTCAACTCACCTTTAATAAATAAGATCAATATACAGTATGAATTTTAGCTGACACTGATATATAAGAAGACATGTATTTGCCATAGGGTAGATCTAAACAAAGAGTCCCTGGACATGTTGAACAGTGTTTGTGACACTCAACCGTATTTTACGGCCTCTCAGTTAATGACATATAACCCTGTTTGACTGTATTTGTTTGCTTTATATTGCAATTACAGAACAAAATGTAGCTGTCTGAACAAGCACGCTGAAGACAAAGACTGAATACCAACTGATAGGGAAAAAAAAAGTTCAGTCATCTCAGTGAAAGCCAGGATCCTTTTCTTCTCAAAGTTTAAGTGTTCTGATAATTTGACAAGTTAACTTCAATTACACACACACTGACTGCATACACTTGCCCTAGAAGATGCAAGCTGTTGTAAAAGTAGTTGCTGGCAGGCAAAGTCATGGGAAACTGGTAACCTTACTGATTTCCTTCAGAGTAAGGCTACACTAGACATTCAAAAAGCCTCTGATTAAATAAAATCACGTGTGGGAGCTTATCATAGGAACCTTCTAAAGGGCAAGCAGTTATTGAGTAGGAAGGAAATGTCTCTACCCAGTTGGAATTCTTGGCTGGAATTCCAAGAGCTGATACTTATTTTTTCTTAGGTGCTTTTATTTATTATTTTATCAGGTTGTAAATAATCTCCTTTAAGAGTGCCCAGACAGATCAAGAACACTTGAGTACCTAGCAACTACTTTGGATGAAGAGACAATTATAATATTAATATTAAACTTAAATTGAGTCTGTTTTTTTCAGTCATAACTTCTTAAATGATTTTAAAATATATTTTCCCTGTAATTAACTTCTTCACCTTCTGGGTTTTGATAACAACAAGTAAAATACTAAGGTAGAGAATACCCCTTTGCTGTTTCCAGCCCACTTAACACCAGAAAGGAAAAATAAGGCTGATATTTATTTAGGAATTTCTAGAGCTCTAAGTATCATGAACAAGCTGTTGTAGTAATGATCGCTAACACTTAGAAACCAAGACATAAACAAACAAAAGAGTTAAGAATCCTCAATAACAAAAAGAATGTAATTATGGAAGCCATTACGAAATGGCTTGTCCAGGATTGTCACAGTACACAGCTGCACCCCTTCAAGAGCTAGTTAACTTTAATTCTCTCCTGACTTTCCAAGGCATGCTATCTGAGGTCTCTGTAAATAGTCAGCCCTTCACTAAATGCAAATTAACAGGTTATAGCTAATGTCATAGAAACTTATATAGTTAAATACTGCTTCATATCAAGCGGCTTCTTTTCTAGGTGCTGAAATGAGGGCATCAAGAATTAAATGAAGGTTTTACACAGAATGCAATAGCAGAGAGGAAGGTGAAGAAAAAACTGAGAACCAGACCAGTGCTGTAAACAGTGCAAACACTTAAGATCCTAAATGGTTACCAAAAGTGCTGCAGAACTTTTAATGAGCATGAATTTAGCCATCTTGTTAAACCAAGAGTATTTGAAGTATAGTTTCTAAATTGAACGGTTTCAAAAGGCATCTAATATGGTTTCTAACTTGAACAGTTTCAAAAGATATATATAGTTTACTAAATTGGGACCACGTGATTTTTTTTTTTTTTTTTTTGGCTGTCCTTGATACAACTTCATCTGATCTACTTCATTCCTTTCCCTTTGATACTGGACACCATCAAAAGAAAAATCAGATTAAGGGTTGTTTCAAAACCTCATAAAACTGAGAAGTATGATAATCTGTGATTATTCTCAAAGAATAAGCTTGACTCATTCTTGCAGTATCTAGACATTTCCTTAAAGGTCTTTTACGGTAAATTCACAGCATATTCCAGCTTGAGAGCAAAATAATTGTTCTATAATTTTGGGAGAATATAAGTTTTAAAAATGGCCACTTTTCATCTTAAAATGTTTGATTCCTTAATATTATTTTTGATTACTTACTTAACTTACTGGTCTCAGACTATACCTTAAGACAGCTGTCTTAAAACCAGGGATTTTATAGATAATATGTAAATTGTAGAGAGGCCTAGAAAATAAAATCAAATAGCTGTATTAATTGGCAATGGACGTATGAACTTTAACTGATGAAAAAGACATTTTATTCTTATTTTGATTTTTCAGCAAATGATGTGTAGAGAAGAATTTTCTTTAATTATAATAGTTTGGAGACATTAGGAATAGAGGAGCCCTACATCATGGAGATCCTTTGTTCTGAAGCTTATTTCTGCCTCTTCTTGTTAGGCTACTAATTCTCTCAACTGTTGCTCAGAAACCACATAAAACTTTCATGCTAATTTGTTCTGCTCACATTTATTACTTGTGAACTTATCAGTGGTAGACAGTGTTGAATGCAATACAACCTTAAAAAATGAAGTTTATCTTCTGCCTTCAAAAAATTAAATTGGACTGACATTTAAGATTATTAACAATAATAGATAATGGTGTATAGGGACAGGCTACCCAGAGAAGCTGTGTATGCCCCATCCCTGGAAGTGGTCAAGACTAGGTTGGATGAAGCTTTGAGAAATCTGTCACAGTTCGCCTTCCACAATTCAGTGGAAGGTGCCACTGCGCATGGCAGGAGGTTTGGAACTAGATAATCTTTAAAGTCAGTTCCAACCCAAACTATGATTCTATGAGATATCTCATAAGAAACATAAGAAATATAAGATATCTCATAAGAAACCTAAAAATCAATTTTGTAGACAAATTTCCCTGAAATACTGGCAATCTTTTAGACTTTGCATCTGAGTAAATATTTTCAAACATTGGCTAGATAAATATTAGCTATTTAAAAGAATTCATCACTTAGTTAGCCAAACTTTGCTCACAATATTAAGTTGCTGTGGATGGTAAAAATCACACAGAATCAGACAGGCATAGGTATAGTGGAACATTAGGCAGCATAGTACAAAATTAAACTGAGTTTGGTCAAGACAAGGAACCTCCATAGTGATATAAATACTTCAAACTTTTCATTCCTTTCACTGGCTCTCAGTTAGTAGGGTCTTCTGGCAATATTGTTACTTAACATCACAGGTGCAGATGGCAAACCAAAAAGAAATATGTTGAAATGCAGAGAAAGAGACTGGTTAGAAAGAATTTGGTTCAACCATGCAAATCCTCTGAATTTAAGAAGACTGACCCTCCCTAAGGCAATACCCAAAGACATTATGGCAATGAAGTAAGAGGGAAACTAAAAGGGTAAAAATGGATTTTGCAGAAAAAAAATAAAATAAAGTGCTTTAAAATCAAAACCCAGAAGCCATGAAAATACATTTGGAAGAAGACAACTGCAATAGAACCAACAAATCTTCTAAATCCCCACAAAGCAGTGAGGGAAGATAAGAATACTGCTGGGAAGTTAAATGACTTTTTGCATTAATTTTCATTCAAGAATTTTTGGAAGATTACTATGAAACCTGATGTTTTCTGATATATAGCAATGTGATGTTACTAAAGCCCTGCATGCTACAGAAATTTTCCTGTAGCTTCATGCATAACAAACAAGGTGTAAGAAACCCCAAAACTGCAAGCCCCCAGATTTTTCCCTATAACTATTCCCTATTCTGTAAGTATGGAGGAGGAAAAAAGCAGTACCTAACATATATAAAGAAATGAAACTGGAGATCATTAAGTTTTTGTCTAGTTTTAAAATCTTGTCTAAAGTGGATCATTAAAAACATAACAAGAAGAAATGAAAAAATTCACAATATAGAAGTTGCCACGTTGTCCTATTTTAAAAGGGAAAAGTCAGCTTCCTACATTAGTCACATGCTAAAATGGTTGATAAAATAAAAAAGTAATACAACAAAATTTATTTAGACTTTTAGAAGTTCTGTTTCCTCAGGAAAGGAAACTAAATAGTTTCCTATAAGCAGACAAGGCAGGATCAAAAAGCACCTAACAGAAAAAAACAAAGGAAGCATAGGATAATATGAGCTACCTTCATTATGGAGAAATGTACAAAATGATTGACTGAACATTCTCATTATGGTTTTACTTTTACTGGTGAACTGGCAGGGTGGGCAATGAAACTGAAATCTGAAATGTGCAAGAAAAAAATCTATTATTCAGGTATAAGGAGGATCATGAAGAATTTCAGAGGGAAAAGGTGAACTGGATGAACGCATAACATGACAGCAAAATTAATCATTGCTGATCATGCTGGAGGGAAGTACTTGAAAAAATGCAGTGCACAATGCAGCTTTCTACATTAACCATACCTAAATTAACCAATGGAACACTAACCATCCTACAAGTTTCTTAGCAGAGGTCGTTATAAGCTAGCTACTGCAATCATATAAAGAAACATGTCACATTGCAGTATGTTACAACAACTTGAATGATTACGGAATGGACAATGTAACACATTTATTTAAATCAATATCCTTTTCCAGGATGCTATCCGTAACAAAAATCTACTTTAAAAGAGGATGTGACAAGCATGATGAGAACAAAGTAAAAAATCAGTTTTAAAGATTGGAAAGATTGGAAGAGTTGCATTTAAAAGAAGATGAATAGCAGAAAGAATCAACATAAAATAACAAATAGGTTTAGATGCAGATGACATGTTAAATTGAAAACCTGTGGGTTTTTTTCTGATATAATCTAAGAATAAAGGCACTCAGCTTTGAACTGAAAGAATCTGAATTTGAAAAAGTAAACACATCTTCATATACTATTAGCAAAGCCATAAAATAATTTGTTAATGGAAATCAATCACTTAACAAAAAAATTAAAAATACAAGAAATATCTGCTAATGAAGACCACTTAATGTTGTTTAGCATTTTTTAAAGCAATATCCATTGTCTCCTTCATGTTTTAACTCGGACTGTAATTCTTCCAGTTCAAAGAGAATATAAATTATTCTACAGATTACCTCAGACGTACTTTAAATTTCTCTCAAGTACTTTGAGCTAGCTGTATTTGGAGATGTACATAACCTTTCATGGTCATTCATATGTTCTGGTGTTTCACTGTAGCATATAAATAAAAGCTGATGGACAAGAAAATCAAAAAGAGGAGAGGGAAAATACAGCAGGAATATATTTATATTAAACAGTTGCATTTTTCATTTTACTGAAGGAAAAAGCAAGTTTCTCTTTTATGGAACACCATGAAAGTTAGTGTATTTCATCATGAAGGACAGAGGACTTGAAATGTCACAAACTGACTGTGAGAACAGAGTTGAAGCCTATTATGCTCATAAGGAAAAAAAAATCAATTTTATTTAGTTGATATTTAATTTTGATACACTTTTTATGGTACATTTTTATGTACTTTAATCCTATTTTTCATAACATTCAAACCCACATGTATTAAAAAATAAACATTCATGTATGAAGTCCTAATCCAAACCTACCTAGCCTTTACTGCTGTTGTATAAGCAAAATAGTCTTTGCATGTAAAAGCATGTCACCATATCCACCAACAGGAAATTTCTTTCCAGATAAGAGCTTTGAAAATACAAATCCTTGCTTCCACATCCTGAGACTTTTTGTTAATATCTGAAAAGCCAATCTGAGATCCAAGCCTTTTTGAAAATTAGGCCTGTAAGGTACTTGTAGATTCTGAACCATGCCAGTTTTGCAATTAGTTTTGCACTGTAATAAAGAGCCCTGCATTTTATTTAAGATCAGTTCAGTCACATCTGCAAGGATTGCTAAAAATTCACACACAAAAAAACCCTCTGCAGATCTGAGAGTTGTAAGGCTTAAAGTATGTAGTATTTTTTTCTTCAAAAATGCTAAGCTGAATTAATTTATTATTTTTCCTGTTTCTCTGATTATTAATCTAAATTTTGATAATAAATCAGGTCAGTCTTATTGAGATAAGTAGCGGCGAGCTACTTTCATTTTGTATACCAACAGTTTATGGGCTATAGGTGTATAAACAAAATATGTGTAATGAAATAGGAAAAATAAGTCTGGCCAAAAGCTTATTGCAGACAATTTATTTTGGGTCAAAAAGCACCATTGCTCTGCCTGAACGGCATATTTTCTAAATACTGAAGCAAATATGCTGTTCTCATCACTTAAGGAGTTCCTCAAGTGTGGAGGGCAAAAGATTTTTTTCTTTATCAGGGTCTGCAAATCACATATAGTGGTGTGAAGCAGAAGAACTGACTCGGAAGAAATTAAAAGTATAATCTGAAGGTTTATCTCTAATTCTCACTTTCAGGTTTTCAATATAAGCATTCTATTTAGTGTATAGAAGATTACAGTCTTCACTGGCACAGAAATTCATGTGCTCAAACCCATCAGCCCTCTGTTTTGTTGTTAAGGGGGAACTATGAATAGTTAAGTATCTGCTGTGATTTAGTTAATGTCCTTCTACCTTATAAAATGCAATCCAATTCATTGGGTATATGCTTATAAGGGAAAGAGACACAAATGATTTTGTACTAAGCCTTTTTTCTTCATTTCATATTGCTAAAGGTGTCTCTAGAGAAATAAAGAGGGTTTTTCTTTTCTTTCTTATAATGGAAATCTAATGAAACTTTAATTAGTATCATGAATTTTTCCCTTAATTTCTAGATTTTAAAGTAATCATTCAGTATTTCTCAGTCATGTTCTTCTATTGCATCACTGTCATTTACTTCTTTAAAATAATTTACACAATACCGTCTTATTTTAGGTTTTGGTAAACCAATTTCATTGTCATAATAACTGGAATAAAAATAATCAGCAATCATCAGATTCTTATTTATAGCTAGATCAGTCCGTCCCTGAGTGGTATATTTTCTCAGTTATAACTGTGTGTAAAGATGCTAGTAGAGAGGTCTTGTCTCTATTCAGTGCATACCTAAAATGGCCATTGCAAGACAGAGTATTCTTACTCCCTTTAGTTATTCCTTGATTTTTTTTCTTCCAAAATCGTTATTTCTGAAGGAATGGTTTTAATTTCCTTCCTGATTTGTTTTTTTAATAGCAAATTGCATTTCCTTTGAGATTAGAATAAAACCTTTTTACTGGGAAATATAAGATCCTGGGTTTTTTCTGATCCATACCCTACTCAAGTTGTTAATCCTGACATTTATAGAAATCCATATGTGATAAGCCTATTCCTGTATATACTGCACACTTTTCTAGCAGTCTGGAATATCCTTCCATTTGTCATAGAATCATAGAACAGTTAGGGTTGGAAAGGACCTTAAGACCATCTAGTTCCAACCCCCCTGCCATGGGCAGGGACACCTCACATTAAACTGTGTCACCCAAGCCTCTGTCCAACCTGGCCTCGAACACTGCCAGGGGTGAAGCATTCACAACTTCCGTGGGCAACCGATTCCAATGCCTCACCACCCTCACAGTAAAGAACTTCTTCCTTATATCCAATCTAAACTTCCCCTATTTAAGTTTGAACCTGTTGCCCCTTGTCCTATCACTACAGTCCCTAATGAATAGTCCCTCCCCAGCATCCGTATAGCCCCCTTCAGGTACTGGAAGGCTACTATGAAGTCTCCATGCAGCCTTCTCTTCTCCGGGATGAACAGACCCAACTTTCTCAGCCTGTCTTCCTACGGGAGGTGCTCCAGTCCCCTGATCATCCTCGTGGCCCTCCTCTGGACTTGTTCCAGCAGTTCCATGTCCTTTTTATGTTGAGGACGCCAGAACTGCACACAATACTCCAAGTGATGTCTCTTGAGAGCAGAGCAGAGGGGCAGAATCACCTCCTTCAACCTGCTGGTCACTCTCCTTTTGATGTAGCCCAGGATATGGTTGGCTTTCTGGGCTGCGAGCACACACCGAAGCTGGCTCATGTTCAGTTTCTCATCAACCAACACCCCCAAGTCCTTCTCTGCAGGGCCGCTCTGAATTTCTTCTCTGCCCAACCTGTAGCTGTGCCTGGGATTGCTCCGACCCAGGTGTAGGACCTTGCACTTGTCATGGTTGACCTTCGTAAGGTTGGCATCAGCCCACCTCACAAGCATGTTGAGGTCCCTCTGGATGGCATCCCTTCCCTCCAGCGTATCGACTGAACCACACAGCTTGGTGTCATCAGCGCACTTGCTGAAGGCGCATTCGATCCCACTGTCCATGTCACTGACAAAGATGTTGAACAAGACCAGTCCCAACACCGATCCCTGAGGGACACCACTTGTTACCGGTCTCCAGCTGGACATCGAGCCATTGACCACAACTCTTTGTGTGCGGCCATCCAGCCAGTTCTTTATTCACTGAGTGGTCCATCCATCAAATTGATGTCTCTCCAGTTTAGAGAGAAGGATGTCGTGTGGGACAGTGTCAAACACTTTGCACAAGTCCAGGTAGATGACATCAACTGCTTTACCCTTGTCCATCAGTTCTGTAGCCCCATCATAGAAGGCCACCAAATTGGTCAGGCAGGGTTTCCCCTTAGTGAAGCCATGCCGGCTGTCACCAAGGCATGTCCTGGGATATATGAACCATATCCTGTATTCTCATGTTTTCTGCTGTGATTTTCACAATGTTTTGGCAAATACTGTACTGCATATCCAAGCCCTTACTTTCCCAGAAGATGCTTTTATCCACTTTGCTTTTTTGTTTCTTTGGTTTTGTTGTTATTTTTCTAGCACAGGATGCCTCTGAATAAGAAGCTTCACTATGGAAACTCCCTGCAAAAGAGTGTGTATGTGTTAATAAGATTCAAAAAGACTGACTCTGACCATGGTTCCTAGCTCTGATACTGGCTTTTTGAAAGATCTCAATTCATATCCTCTGCTCCCCTAGCTGCAAAATGAGGGCAAACATATTGATTTCTTATGATAAGGACTTGAGATTTACCATTCAAATGTTGTTTGATGATGATGATGATGATGTTAAATTCTACATGAAGAGAGACAGAATACTGGGGCTAATATACCTGACAAATAAGCTCCATATTTAGTTTGTTGCTTTTCTGGAATATGTTTCATAGTCACTATAAACTGAGAATCCATTACTAGTAAGTTTTTGAAAAACAATAAGGGAAGCAGATTTTCCTGTGGTTTATTGCGATTTTAGAAATGCTGTGTACTGTTTTCCATAGGGAGGGTAGTGAATAAAAAATAAACTGAAGCTGGCAACTGGAGAAATCTAGATGAAACTTGTTCAGCTTATTAAGCATGTGATTTTGTGTATAAAGCAAGTAATCATTATTACTTTTATTATCGTGTATGTAAAAAGAAAAAATACTTCTAGAAAGGAGGCCGTACAAACGTCTTTAGACGTTTTACAACTTACAATTCATTTTACAATCTCATATCTAATTTGTGATCCATCTGATCTCTAGATCACTTCCAGCATGCCTGATTACTAGAAATCTCTCATCTATTGACTATATTTTTGGATTGTCATCCCATGGATATATTACACTGAGTTTGTCCAAGATAAATTTTATTTTCCCTACCCCCCTCCAGTCTAAATCCTTCTTAGCATTTCTTTTCCTTCATTGCTACTTACAACCTTTCACAACGATCAGGAGGACTATACTGTGGTATTGCTTTACAGAGTATTCAACTAAAATCACAATCAATTACTATACAAGAAAGTATTTTAATTTATTAGCCTTCAGGAACGACTTTTAGGCTTTTGTATGCTTTATGATGCTCCATAATTCACTGACTTTTAACATTTCCCTCCTGAAGGAATCATGTCTACTCGACAGGAAGCTTTAATTGGAGAAGAATCTGCAGAGCTAAAAAAGCTGGTTCTAATAGGAGTCAGATTTTACAATGAGAAGGTTGAAAAGTTGCAGGGAGAAAACTGCTCATTACCAGAAAAATGTCTGAATCCCAAAGGGTATGTATTTCACTGAAAAAATTAATGTCATCAGGGAAGAAAACTCATAATTTATTAGCTACTAATTGCAAATTAACAGCTAATAGTAGTTTTCCTTTGAAAGAATTACTGGGAACACAGAAAAACATTTACTTTCTATAATGTTACTAAACTAAGAACTTTTCAGACTGCAGATAAAATCATTATCATTCAAAAAGGCTAAATTATTAGTTTGCAGATGCTTAATGTTATGCACTGTTATACATGTGTGTAACAAAAACATTGAATAAGACCACTGACTTCCCTGCACTAGTGGTGTTATATGAGGATAACAGACAATGCAGTGTTTTCCATGATTGCCAGCCTTAGATTTCTGTTTGGATGCCTGAGCTTTCTATTTGGATGCGTGAAGCCTTAATCAGATTTTATTTATTTTGTCTGATTTAAACATAACTTGTTACGTAGTCTAAATTCTAAATATTATTTATACCAGAAACTCCTGCTGTTTTGATTTCACAGTAATATAGTATCTTCAGAACATCTATTTAAGTAGCATGTCAATTTTTTCTGAGTCTTATTTTTGATGCTTGCTAGAAAATATTAACATTCTAGTATGTACTGGAGTAATGGTACTTCCTTGTCCATCCAGAAGCCACAAGTCTTCCAGAAAGGTTTTTTAATGTTTCCCATGTGACATTTTTAATTAGACCATCTCAATCAGAAGTGTTCATTGCCTTCCATTACACCAAAGAATCTATTCAGTTCAATTTTGAAGAATAAAATGCAGTTCCTATTACCAAGAATGGTTACTACAGCAGGACAGAGGAATATGAGACCATTGCCTGTGTGTTATCTGACCTTCTTTCTTATTCTAGCTCATTTGGTTTATCACTTCCTTCTTGAAACTTCAAAAAATAAACAGCACATGCTGATAGGGCTACTGTTTCAAAGTACCTACAGGAACATGCAGGAATCAAGCACTGAGGCAGCCACTGGGTACCTGAACAGACAGGAAGTACAGTTTTATGGAGGTGGGGTTATGAGCATCCAGAGAGCATTTCTCAGAAACTAAGGAAGACAAGGACAGAAACAGGGGAACCTCTGCACCAAGAAATTAAAAGCAGACAAAATGAGAAAAATTAAAAGGCTGCTATTAATGGTAGTCATGTAAACACTAGCATTAAGAGGCTCAGCATCTGAGAATTCTGTTCTCTTCATAAGGGGTACAGGAGGAATCAACTGTAGCAAGTCTTGGTGAATTATTGTTACTTACTTGTATTTCCATTTTGTCTTAGCTATGGTCTGTCTACTTTCTCAATGTATTGGTGAATAGTACAGTGACCATACATATTAAAAGAAAGCAAGAAAACCAACCAAAAAAGCCAACTTCACCCAAAATCCAAGCACCTCACTGTTCCCAAGAAAAGCCAAAACAACAAAAGTATCTTTCAGGAAGTAGATTGTCCTGAGTTTACAAGGCAAGAATGAAATTATAACCACTAAGGTGAGGTCAGGAGGCCATTCTAGGTAATATTTCATGTTTCCCCTTAGGCAAAACCTTCCTTTTACATGTGTGATCCCCTGAGTGGAATTTTCAGAGTTTGGATAGTCTTATTGTACTTCACGCAATAACTTCTACATGTATCCCAGCAAGCCTCCAGAAGACTAAGATGGGGAATGCTGGCAAATGTGTTTTCTTGACATCGAGAGCCAAGTTAAATGGATGCCTATGTTGCAGTAGCATGTACGACAAAAGGTACATTTACTAATGAAAATAAAACTTAACATAAGACTGTCATGATTTAATAATATTTTGGTTTGGATAATCTGGTAATTCCTCTACAAGCATGTGCTTTTCCCTATGGACAAGAAGTTATTTTCTTAACAGAGTTTTGGGGGGCTTTTAGCTCCTATCATTTACTGCTTCTGGTTTACCTAATGTGGATATTTTGTCAATACTTCATTCCTACTCTGAAGTAAAAGAAATTTAACTAGACAGATTAACTGGTTAAATTAAGAAACATTCATCATTCATAATTAACATTTATTTTCAAGGTTGAGTGAATTTAATTATTATTAGAACAGGCATTCCAGTTGTATATCTGCACAATGCTTACATACACAGGCAATTTTTTTAAATGTTTTTTTTTCATTTACACTTCTCCCCTTTCACTTCAACGAGACTTAAAATCCTCTGTTTCTAATGTTATAAATCCATAGCACCTTGTGAGTGTATTGGGGCTGCTACAAAATTTTGTTAGCATAAATGCCATTAAAAAAGAAATAAATCTAAGGAAAGTTTTTAACCTTATTTTGAAGGAAGGTATGTGCTCATTCTTAGCATTTTTTTCTATGCTTATCAAGCCCAATTATGAATATTTTTGAAGATCCAGAAAAAACTAAGTTCTTCCACCCTCTTCATTCAATGGAAATGAGAAAAGGGGTATAATTTGTGTTGGTTTCTGTATAAGATCATTCTTACTGTTTTCTTTAGGCTGTCTGAAATCTTTTACTTCACATAACGATATTCTTCTTTACTGAGCAGCAAAAGAGCCTTTTCTCAATGCTTCATTGTATTATAAGTTGCTGTTGGCTCTTTACACTAGCTCTTCTCCTAATCCTTATATTGTGCATCAGCTGCCTTCTGCAGAACAGTTGGTACAAAAGGCAACAACAGATCTGGAAAGACAGTTAATTGTGCCCTGAACAGATCAATTAATTCTGGCTGAATAGCAAAAGATCTGGTAAATCTTGCACTTTAAATATATATTTTTGCAAGATGTTTACTGAGTAAATATGTATCCAGACAGTTTCTGTCATTTTAAAATATGAAAATCCTTAGTTCTGACTGTAACACAAGCAAACAGGAACAAATAAAAATATTTAAACAGTAATAAGATAGCTGTAATATCTAAAAGAAGAAATGTATGGCAGACAAATAATAGAAAGAAAATAATTTGAAATATCTGTTTACTCTTGGACTGTTGCGAAATGGCCACTGAAAATTAGAATTTTGCTTCTTTAGCCTGGCATTACAGGCTAGAGTTATTAATTTTATCTTTATTTGTTTTGCCATTCTTGGGTTTTTAATTTTTATCAGTAATAAAAGCATTTCATGTTCTAGTCTCATTATTGTGGGTTTTCAAATATGGGATTTCTGTTTCAAAATATATGCTTTAAAAATACAGGTTGAACAATGAATATATTAATTTATGTACACATGTAAAATGTCTCCTATATTTTCTGTGGATTATGCTTCAATCTCAGACACATTGGATTGCGTATGCCCCTTAAACTACTTCTTAATAACTTTTGAATTAGTCTTCAATAACTTTATATTGTCTCCACTCCTGATGGTTGTTAATGTAGATATACCTTTTCAAAACTCTAGCTGAGCGATGTTATCTCACAGTTGTTATTTTATGAATGTGAAAACACAGTTTTGGACATGGATTCAAAGCATTCAGCTGCGCAATTAGACATTGCATTGTGTGCAACACATTCTAAACATGAGCAGTTGGCGATACAGTTCCTAAGTATCTGCATACAAAACAGCAAATTAATTTTGATTTATTGGGAGATATTTTTGAGAACCTCCAGAGCAAAATCCATAAATGTTTTCAAAATGAAGGAAAGGCTTAGGAGATGGGGAGGAATATCTAAAAGTGAGGGTGGACTAAATAAACATTGTATTGGAATACTTAACTGAATAAAATTACCACGATTAGTGCAGGAAGCACTCTGCTTTACAACAGTTCCATCTGGCAAGTTTGCAAAGTCAGGTATTTTTTTCATGTTAACTGTACCACTGAAGAATAGCTCTAGGAGAAACTATGATTCCAATGTTCTTACGAATCACAGTTGTTTGGGGTTTTTTTCATTACTTTCTCTTACCCACAGGAAAGGGTAACTTATTTCCCATTTTCTGTAGAATGTTTTTTTTTCTCCATTGTACTACAAATTACATTTTGTCAAACCATGTCTCCCTTTGGTCTCCAACTACGCTGTTTGCACTGGATATTAGAGAATAAATTGACCCAAATGGTTAAAAAACACTCTGAATAGAGGACTGCAATCCTCGTCTTACTTTCTGTACAACCATGCAAAAGCTGGAATAAGAAAAATGGTATTGTGAAAATAAACAAAAATCATAATTTCAACTTTGAATTAACACAGATGTAACAAAATTCAAATATGGAATACATAATAGATCAGAAATACTCTTTCAATCAGGGCCATATATAATGCCCTTTTTCTTGCTTCTTTTTTCCCTAAACCTGCTGGAGATGTGGTATTCATGCAAATCACAGCTGGTATATGTACACAGAACTTGGGAGAGTTCTGCTGAAAAGGAAGTGAATTAACTGGGAAGTGAGATCTTTGCAAATTATCTAGATTCATGACAGTGACTAGAGTAATTGAACTCTTTGACTGCAAAGCCATTGACTATAGCTATTCAGTAAGACCTCTGATAATCAACCAGAATTGGAAAAAAAATAAAGTGGTGAAAAGGACTTTTGAAATACTGATGTTGAAAGTGGGATAGAGTCCTTTATGGAAAGGGAAGTAGATGATTAACTGAACAAAAGGACTACCTTGCATAGAGCCCTGTATTTCAGCACTGAGGGGAAAACTGACACATCAAATCTGTACAACAAAAGGAAAAGGTTTATCAGTGTTTAAATGAATTATATAAAGACTATTGTTAATGCTTGGAAAAAATACAGTGGTTAAAGGAAAAATAATCATAGCATAAAGTGCCTAAAAAGGGCCAGGTTCAGCCAGATAAAGCATTCAGAGAAACTGAAAAGCAGTAGAAGAATGTTCAAAAAGACAGCTCTTTCTTCTGCTTGTAGATGTATATGAGGTATACTGAGATTTGTATTTATTATTCGTGATATTTTAGTATTATTTTCCATTGAAATAATTCTGCAAATATTTCACTGTATATAATATCCTACAGAAAATGCTGTTAAATTTACCATTAGATGCACTCAGAAAAGCATAATACTTACTCAGAGAAAGGGAACGTAATCTCTATTTCTGCATTTCCTTTAACACGCGGGATCTGGGACTTGCAGATCATCTATAACTGTCTACAGCTTAGAGCACTTACTCATTAAGCAGGAGATACAGCTTTTCTTCCTCTGGGACAATATTCGTACTGCAAAGTTGTCTATTCATAAAACTACATTCTCCTCTCCAACCACTAATAAATGTGAGATACAGAACACAGGCTGTGAGACAGAATCAGAATATCCAACCGTCCCATTTGCAAGCCCTAAGCACTTCATTGCAGCCTTCAATCAGGGCTGTTCCAACCAGCCAGTCCGGAAAATGGCTTCTGGACTAGGGTGTTTCCTAGGAAGTGACAGATCTGCATCTGTATTCCTAAGAATAGTTATATGGAAACAAGTCTTTGTTGACAATTGCTTTTAAGAAGATTTACCACCATTTTATCTTCTTTCTTAAAAGTTATAATAATAAATCCATCTGTAATATCTTACACCTCAAACTGTGGAACAAATATCAGGCCTGCCTGCCTGTTTGTGGTGCATTGACCTTAGCTGGCCACCAGGTTCCCAACAAACCACTCTTATCACTCTCCCTTTTTAGCAGGACAGAGGGAGAACATGACAAGCAGTTCACAGGTCAAGATAAGGACAAAGAGATATTTACCAATTACCACCATGGGCAAACCAGGCTTGACTTGGGAAAAATAATGTAATTTATTGACAATTCTAATAGCATAGAATAGTGAGAAATAAGAGCAAAAACTAAAACTCCTCTACCCTCACCCCTCCCTGTTTCCCCAGGTTTAATTTCACTTCAAATTTATCCATCGCCTCCCTCCTAGTGGCACAAGGGGATGCAGAATGAGGACTGTGATCAGTTCATCGCATGTTGTCTCTGCTGCTCCTTCCTCCTCAGGGGGAGGACTTCTCACACTCTTCCCCACTCTCCAGGCTGGGGTCCCTCCTACATGACATAATCTTCTTTGAACTTCTCCAGTGTCTTTCCCACAGGCTGCAGTTCTTCATTAACTGCTCCAGGTGGGCCCATTCCACAAGTACAGTCCTTCAGGAACAGACTACTCCAGTGTTTTTTTACCCTTTCTTAAATATGGTATCACAGGTACTACCAGCACTGCTCATTGGCTCAGCATTAAACAGCAGTGGGTCTCTCCACAAGCCAGCTGGGATTGGCTCTGCATGACATGGGGGCAGCTTCTGGTATCTCCTCATGAAAGCTCCCCTGCATCTCCCATTTCAATCAAAATCTTGCCACATAAACCCAACAAATTTTCAAGGACTATGCCTGCTTTCCAGAACTTTCTTGAATTTGGGTTGCTGTAAGTACCAAGGCTCTTGGACTGGATAGCAGTGCTGTTGGAGCAGATTCACAGATACAGCAGCTAGGGTAATACAATTACTTCAAAGCAGAGAGCCAAAGTGTGACTAACCTGGGGAATGTGTGCTGGGAAAAAAAAAAAAAAAAAAAAAAGGGAATAAATCTTTTTAATATAACCCTTGCAGTAAGGAACTAATTCTAGTTAAGTGGCAGAAAACAGTCAATGAAACCTGCAATTACAGGACGAAGAATGAGAACCCTGCTGACTTACCTATACCTTTTCTGTGTATTGTTTCCCCTTCTTTCAGGCTTTCTCCCTTTTCTTCTCTCCTCTTTAACCCTAACCCTGATCTCCCTCCTCTTTCACATTCAAGTCTTTTGCAGCTCACCAACAGTGCTCTGCAAAATGCCTTAAGCTTGAGGGACAGCAACAAACATTTGGACATCTGCCCTCTACTAGTTTCTCCCCAGGAGCACAGCTCAGTGTCCTCTTCATGCTTCTTGGCAATAGAGTATTTATTAAAAAAAAAAAAAATTAGCTTGAAGACTAAATGCATTTTCTGTGTCATATAGATAGAAAAAGAGAGATGAGTGTGACATAAAGGTGATTGAAAAGTAAGGTGATCAAGGCTCAGTAGTGCTTGAATGTTTCCAACCAGTTCTGACCCACAAAGGAGAGTTGGTCCTTCACAAAACTTCATGGAAGGTGCATGACTTTAATACTTGGTGAAATCTGTAAAATACAGTATATGCTTATCTAGGCTGCTATGTATTTCAATAGCTAGCTGGACTTAAAAAGAAAATGATAAAATCATGTAAACATAGACTCAGAAAACAAAGCCATTCCTATTTCCAAAGATGAGTAGCTCATAATAAAGAGTTATATAGGAACTATTCTATGATCTTTTCTCTGAACCTACTAAAGCGAAATTTGTACAGCTCAGTGAAGTATGAATAGAAACTTGTAGGAGAAAGCAAGAGGAGAAATGGATAACAAAATATATTTGGAGGAAAGAAAAAATAGGTGAAGGCTTTTCCTAACACATCTTATCCAAATACAAAAGGTATTTTTGTTGAAAGGGAAGGGAAGGCAAGCCAAGGTAAACAAAGCAAGGAAAGGGAAGACAAGGCAAAAAAAGCCAAAGAATCATAGAATCATAAAATAACAGAACGGTTAGGGTTGGAAAGGACCTCAAGATCATCTAGTTCCACCCCTCCCCCGCCATGGGCAGGGACACCTCACACTAGCTCATGTCACCCAAGGCTCTGTCTAGCCTCGCCTTGAACACTGCGAGGGATGGAGCATTTACCACTACTTTGGGCAACCTGTTCCAGTGCCTCACCACCCTTACAGTAAAGAACTTCTTCCTTATATCCAATCTAAACTTCCCCTGTTTAAGTTTGAATCCATTACCCCTTGTTCTGTTGCTACAATGCCTAATGAATAGTCCATCCTCAGCATCCTTACAGGCCCCCTTCAGACACTAGAAGGCTGCTATGAGGTCTCCACGCAGCCTTCTCTTCTCCAGGCTGAACAGCCCCAACTTTCTTAGCCTGCCATCATACAAGAGGTGATCAAGCCCCCTTATACTCAAGGAAGGGCAAGGCAAGGGGAAAGAATTTGATTTACTTTAAATCTACATTAGAGGAAATAATACAATTTAAATCCCAGATAGAAAAGACAGTTCCTGATCCACCTATTTATGTTCATTTAAACACATTGCCAACATCACAAATATCATTCAAAGAGGAAAGGTTACATACAGTTATTAAATAGACACTTGATTTTCATGGTGCACTTCATTATCGCCTTCTTACTAATAATTTTTGTAATTATCCTTTTAAAAGATTCAACATTTAGTGAATGCTAAAGTAGCAGGATTTATTGTGTCAAGGACCACAAAGGGGAATTGTGTACTATTTCCAGTATTTTTCATTTGTGTTTTTTTGCTTTGTGTTGCTTTCAAATGTTTCTTTGTTTTGCATAGTTTTCTCATCAGAAATAGATACTTTCATTTTCATCAGTCCCTTTCAGGAAGAATAATATACACCTCTCCACACCTGAGATGCTAGAAAACCAGAATATTGTTTTCAGAATATATATTAAAAAAGTGTTTTGCTTTAGTTGTGTATATATATCTATACACATATATATGTATATAAAACCAAACAACACAAAGCACACAAAAAAATCCAAGTCTTACTGTCTGCAAAAGATTCACAGCCTGCCTTGTCTGTGGGGGTGATGGAATACATTTCAGGATATTTGGGTTGTCAAGTGACTAGACAATACCTGAGAGAGCCCTTGAATGCCATGGCATGCATTTGTAATGGAGCTGATTCCAGCCTAGGGGGTTCACCTCAAAACCATGATTATGTGTGAACAAGTCTATTTATCAGTGTAATGGAAAAAAAAAAAACAAACCACAAAAGTATCTTTGGCTAATGCTGTCTGCTGATAGCAAACTGTCCAAATTTTCTGATTGATCAATTTATTACCATCATTTTCCCTGGCACTAAATTTATATCATCAGTAGTTAAGCTAATATGGAAAGAAACATGGACCTATCTTCTGTTCTTAAAGCAAATGACTGATCTGATCCAAGAAAGGCCTATTTAACTGTCAGCATCCCTACCGTAGGTGCTGCAGCATCTATAATGCACTTGCTTTTCCACTGCAAAATTGTGGTGTTTCATTTTTCTTTCCCAGGTGGTCACAACTATTGTGCCATACATAATATTGGGTATTTTATTTCAAATGCCCCATCTTAAGTTAACCGACACCACACTCCAAGGACATGGGAAAGAATATATGCTCTCCGCTGCTTCAAAACCAAACCATTGGTAAAAAACCCTGCTGTTAATATTCCAAAACTTAGACCTTAGCTTTTTTCTTTCCTGTGCGAGAAGAAAGCACGTGGAGGGATTGCATGTGTTTTCTGATTAATGTAGTTCAGGCTTGAGTAAAGTTGCCTAATACACATTTAACATGAGTCAGAAATAAAGCTATTGCTAATTCCCTTCATATTCTCTTACTATGGCAACCCAGCGAGATAAAGATGAAAAGAATTAAAAGAATCTTCTGCTATTGCTCTACAAGTCTGCATACAGCTTGCTTTTAAATGCTTTGAATTAGAGCACCTTGACAGTATTTGAAAACTTGCTGGAAAAAAAATCACAAACCCAAAATGACAAAAAACCTCAGAAAGTGAGGTTGTTGAATGAAAGAAAAAAAAACAAAAAGCAGCTTTTACTTCTCCTTTCCCTCTACTGTCAGTCCTTTTTCACTCCTACTCTCCTGTTCATTAATATTTTGGTATTTAACATGTTGGTTACAGTAAATAAGTGTGAATTTGTTCTTTGGCATGTTACACCGAGATGAACCTGATTAATTAAAACAGGAAGCACCATCCCTGAAGCACCCTGACTGGTGCATTGGTGTTGATGCCTCGGGTTCAGTATGTAATGAGACTTCTACCTGCAGGCAAAGGAAGACTGCATGCTTTCCCATCTCTGGCATGGAACAGAATTAAGCATTAACTCTGTAGCAGACCCCTGCTTATCAGCAACCTTGCTATTACTACACCGACCCTGATGTGCATAAGCAATATTTTCATCCACTTCCCTAGAGATTTATCTAGCTGTTGAAGTAGAAAATGAATATTTTACAGTTCACTTGTCTGATCAATTACCTACAAGCTGCTGCAGTATTTTATAGCCAGTGGGAGAGCTGTGTAGGTGATGATAGAGAAATCTGGAGGGAATCTGTTAGCCAGCTACAAAAAGGGGACTAAAACTCTGAATAAGCCATCAAAACCAGTCCTTTTGTTCATAAGGGTCTAGCCAGAAATTACAGTGTAACCAATTAAAGTACATAAATGATAATCAGCAGAATGTGAATTCCAGAGCTGAAGAAATTTGATTGCTTGATTGGAGGATAATGAAGTGCAGAGATTATTCAAAGCCAACCCCTTCTCAGTGAAACATCTCCCTCAGTGCTTTATTTGCCATTTTTGTCTTTTAGATAATTGGAAGAAACTCTTTGTTAGAGACACTTAGGAAATTAAGTGAAGTCAAAGTTAAATTGTGTACACTTTCTAGACAAGGCATTACTGATCATAATACACAAAGTTTCAACAACCCAAGTTCCCAAAGGTTTAGTTTAATAGAAAAAAGTTTGTGCTGGCAGTTCATTTCGAGAACATTATACATGACATCTTATAATAAGTCAGTGAAATCTCTCTTAACTGATTGCATGTGAAGTATGTTTTCTCTCTAAAAAACTGTAAGGAATATTATTTTGTTATTTACAGAATGAACAGTGACAGGTTTAAATTCTTATTTTAAAATGGTGAAAGTATAAAGAAGAAACCTGGAAGATTCACAGGGTAGTTTGCGTTTTTCTGTTTAAAATTCCTCCAGTTTGGCCCAAGAGCTTTAAACATATCTTCATTCTTTAATTTACAGACAACCCTGTGAGAGAGATAAGTTTGTATTTGTAACAAGAAGATCAAATCTGATTTGTTCAGTGATAACAACAAATATCACTTAGATTAAAATGAGTTTCAGGCCTTCGAGTCTAAAGCAGAAATAAATCTGGGTTCAGTTAAAATTCAGATATAGCATTGAAAGTCTGGTGGTTTTTTGCTTATTCTACAGCATCATCAAGAAATAAACACTGTAAATATATCTTGCAGCCTGCGTACAGAATATTGGGCTCATATTATACACCTGATTAACTGCAGCTACTTTTAGGTTATACTGTGCTTTTATGTTTTAGGAGAATGTGTCTTTCCCACTGCAAGCTTTTTATAAAGCTGTTCTTTATTGTGCCTTTATCGGTGTTTATTAAATATGGAAAAACAGACTGAAGAATGTATTTGATTTTTCTATAATAAGTTCCATTTTACCTGGACTTTGAACTGTAAGTATTCAAAATATATAAAAAAAAAATCTTTTTACATATATTAAAGAATTTAATGTGTGAAGAGATAAATTTATTAATACTATATTTCACTATTTTTTATTATAAAAAATTTACCTACATGACACAATTTACCTCAATGACACAAATTTTATCCAATGGGAAGAACGAAATAATTTTATAACTCTATTATATGTCCATTATTAAAATGCCTTGCCTCCATTTTACTAAGTTTCCAAAACCTCATGCTTCAAAGATGAACATTACTCTGTTGGCCCAAGTACACATGATAATCCACTGATGCAAAAGTTTAAAACATTTTTCAAAGACACATTGCCTCTATTTCTGAAGCAAAACATCTAAGACAGAATAAGACATTCTCCAGGTACTACCTATGTTTTCGAGTACAACTGATCTCTGAATACTTTTCTTCCACTGTTTTAGTATGTCTAAAACTGACAATGACCCAAGAGTAGCAATTATTTCAACAGTTGTTAAAAATGGTCTTGATACTCAATTTTAATGTAAATGATTCGTATCTTTAATTGCATTGGCGCTATAACTGTTAACTATCTAGATAGAGGCTTGCAATAGTCGAAATGTAGGTTAAATTTATAGTGCTATTTAACCAATTAAACTTTGAATTCTTATTCCATAACTCTGTTTTGTGGCTGTCTTTGTTGTAAGACATTGTATAAATGAACTTCCCTATAGGATTCAGTCTAAGTCCTCCCCTCAGCTGCAAGGTGGCCACCAAAATTTAGTGGTGTCAGAAATGCCTTTTCCACTCTCTCTGCTTTCCGGACCTGTTCAGCTCAGGCTGGCCAGCTGGGCTGCAGGTAGAGGGACCACCGCTCCATCCTGCTGCCTGGAGGAGACCATTAACAGGCTGCTAGCAGGAGGTCTAAATCTATGGTCCCTCTCTCACCAGTTTCCGCGGGGTTTTTTTGTGCTGAAATTTGAGTGTTAAATGGACAGGAAGAGCAGCAAGGAGCACAAAGCCAGGCCTGCCCAGAGGACCAGTTCCAGACAAACATCTAAACTGGCATAGTGGGGGGGGAGATGGGGGGGCAGATTCTAGCCCCAAGTTTCATCTTTTATCAGTCTAACCACAGCAAAAAACTACTTAAAACTATCATATTGGGCCAAAACAAGAGAAGCCTCATATCTTCTACATTCCAGAAAGAAACACATTTTATATTTTTAGATGTAAAATGTACTTCATACTTGGAAAGTAAAGCATTTCCAAACTGGATTCCTTTGAAGTGTTAGCCATCTGGGAAAAAATAAAATTAAGGGATATACTGTTATGTGGGGTACTCAACATCACAGAGAGGAGTCAGTGGAATAGGACAATAAAATAAATTTAAAAAGTTAAACAGAAAGAGATTTCTTAGAACCAGTCAACAGTATTTCCTACCTGATTGATAGGTAAAAGAAAAGAAGGGGGAAAATAATGTCTTTCGGGACTGAATGGAGACTGGAAGTTACAAGATTTACATAGGTTTAAAGAATCCTTTCCTATATTAATTTGAATGTTTCAGGTCAATATATATCTGAAGACATATTTTGCTCTTGGCAAAAGTTCCAGTTAAAGGTATAGAATATTACAGAACTTGACTGTGTTGTTACTGTGCTGCTAATATGATGCTGCTATAATATATTAATTTTTTAGACTATCAGTAGTCTGGACTAGCAGCTAAACTACATCATGAACTTGGTGGTTCTATAGGCAGATCATACACTGCAAATTGAGTTGGTTCATTCCCAGGGTCTACTTACCTGATTCTTTTGTGTGTAATATTCAAAAGCAGCTGCTTCTGGACTGTGTATTAAAACTGAAACAAAAGCACTAAACTTTGTGTCTTCTCCTGCTTTTGATAGACTGTGGGGCTCAGGCTTTCACAGAATACAGCTTTTCCTGGCTGTAAATCCATGTCCACACACTCAGTGAGCGAAAAGTCTGTTTACCTTCCTTACCAGAAATAAAAACTTACCACACACAGATCTGTAAATGATTTAACAAAAAATTAAGTAGGCAACTGCAGAGATTTATAAGCACATAAATGGTTTGGCTGAAGTAAGTAAACAATGTTTATTCACTATTGCAGTAAAGGAATGAGGAGCACACAGTGGTTCCAGCAGCAATTCGAAAAGAACAAATATAAACACCTTTCTCAAGTGACACCTAATGAAATTGTGGAACTTATTGCTACAGGCTGTTTTAGAGGCCAAAGTTTTAAGGATGAATTAGACAAATTCATGCAGGGTAGGTGATATCAATAACTATTAAGCACAATTACCTGGATGCAACTAATGGCCTGGAAAAATTTTAAACTACATACAGATTGAATAATATTCTGTGGAAAGGATCCTTCTCTACCCCTGTCCTGCTTCTTTAGCATCCCCTATTGGTCACCACTAAAGATGAGATTCTGGGAGAGAGGATTTTGATGTAACACTTGTAGTTTTTAAAAGTAAGAGATATGTAATGACAAACTTCTATTATTTCTTAAGAGTATTGTTAGAACTGCTGCTCTGAGCACACCTTTTTCAGTATAGTTTTGCACCTGTGGTAGCAGAGCCAGTTCTTAAAATTAATCCAATGTTCCTCTCCAGATAAAAAAAAAATTCATAATATTTGCTTGACCTATAAAACAGGAAATAGGAATTAGTCTGCAGTTGTGCTGCAGTAAAAAATAATTTCCAGACAGTTTTTTCTATAGATAATCTTTGGACCAAAGATACTACATGGTGGTATTTTCAGAGATTCCCCAACTATGGCTAAGGTACTATGATAGGAACTTGGGTTCAAATTTTATGTTTTTAGACTTCACACTTATCTTTCTCCAGTAGAAAGCTTAGTATGAGGATAGTAATAATAATTGTTATGCATCTGGCACTAAAACAATGGCAACTGAGGTAAAATTATTTTGTTGAGGGAAATGGTTGTTGCAGCAATTGCACTGTTGCATACATTCTCCATATAGCATTCATCCATTCATTCGTATAAAGAAAACCAGAATTCCTTTACCTGTCCCCAGTATCAAAAGAATCACAAGAAGAGCAATGCAGAGGTATCCCTGCATCCTGTCCACAACAATGCCAAATGCTGAAGGAATATACCCACAAAATATTAATTGGAGCTCATTTATTATAACTTCTAATAATTATTTTTCTTAGACCATAACAGAAGAAAATTACAAAAAAAGGAAAAGTAAGCAATCCTGTATTTTTATATGTCTTTACGGATTAATTGAATGGTAGGCTTTTGGCATAAATACAGCTACACTGGAATCTTATTTAAAACAGTGGTGCAGTTTGGAAGCAAATGCTCTCAACATGCCTACCAATTAGGGTTTTGTTTGATGAGTGGTTGTAATGAGCACAAACAAGGTTACTGTTGGTTGAAACTTAACTGGAAGCTCAAGTCTAAATTTCTATCTAATGCACACCAAATGCTGCCCAAATCCTAGAAGAGATACAAAGATGGAAAAAGTGATTGGCCATTTAAATTACTTCAAACCGGGAGTGTGGTCCAATAAATCAGGCAAAAAATTTAGTACAAGTTAATCCTTCTTCCCCAACCTTCATTAATATTGGGGTCTGTGCAACCACTGATATACTGATTTGCTTCTTATGCATTGTACTTAAATACTTGTATATAGTACTGTAAATACTTGGGGTAATTTGACTGATACCATACATTCATATGCTTTCATTATCACTATAATTTTTACAAGTACGATATAAAATTTGTTTTGCAATCAATGTAGTATTATTGCTAAAAGTTTTACCCTAGGGTATTGAAGAGTATACTGCAGGATAGATGATAGTTCTGGCTCTCGGCTCAGGCCAGCACCAGTTGGTGTTTTCACCAGAGATTTATCTGGGTTTGCTATCATAGAATTCAGAAGTGCTGTCTCCAAGTCTAATGGCAGAACCCAGCTGCTGATAAGCAAGTACCCAGTGAAACTTCAGACTCTCTGACATACTCTTAGTTTCCAGTTCATATAAAGAAAAATCCATTCAGATTGCCATGTCTGTACATATAAATCTACTAAGCACATGCAGCTATTTTCGATACCTTAAAGCACCTCAGATTGCCTTTAGACACTGATTTTCTAATTCAATTAATACCACATTTCCATGAGACAGTCAATCTGGATTTATAGTACCTAAATGTTTTGTGCCATATGACATACAGCACTGGCGGAATCCCATTGCCTGCCATTTCACAGTCATTCAGGGAAAAAAAGTGTTGAGGTCCTAGCACACTCTTCTTTGGATCAGGTATGATCCAGTCAGTAGACTTTATCTGTCTTCTCATAAATACAAAGCTTGCATAAATACTGCTTTTTATATTCTGGTTAATTTAACAGAGTTGACATTGCATGCTCATGCCCGTTCTGGATTACCTGTTCATGGACTTTTATTTTGTATTCCACACAGTCGACATTACAAATCATCAGAGTCATAGAATAATTTAAGTTGGAAAAGATCTTGAAAATCATTGAATCCAACTGTTAATCTAGCACTGCCAAATCCACCACTAAACTATGTATCTAGGCACCACATCAGCATGTCTTTTAAATACCTCCAGGGATGATGATTCAACCCCTCCTTGTTCCAGTGCTTGACAACCCTTTCAGTAAAGAAATTTTTCCTAATATCCAATCTAAACCTCCCCCAGCACTACTTGAGGCCATTTCCTCTTGTTCTATAGCTATATACTTGGCAGAAGAAACCTCAGTACAACCTCCTTTCAGGCAGTTGTAGAGAGCGATAAGGTCCCCCTGAGCCTCCTTTTCTCCAGGCTAAAACAATCCCACTTCCTTCAGTCATTCCCCATCAGACTTGTGCTCCAGACCCTTCACCAGAACTTCATGTTCAGTTTCATCACAACAGAACCTTATTTTTAAGCAAAATACAACCCATTTTGATCATACTTGGCTTCTTAGTAAAAAGATTACATTCATCATTCTCTCAAAATATACTAGTATAGCTGTAATTTTGACAAGATTATCAATAACTGGTTTCTTCACTGCTGCCAAGGTGCCAAAGGCTGATGTGGCATAGCCATCATTGGTCTGGAAGCTACAACTCAGCTTTTTTCAACCTTTTTCTCACTCTGAATTTATACATACAATGCTCTTTCACACTTTTGATAGGTCTTACTGCTGAAAGTATCCTAACCTCAGTGTTCCAGATATATGCAGAAATATCTTCTCAGAAACAATCATGTTTCAAGCACCAGATGCAAATTTACAGCTTCAGAAGAATTTTGGCTCCCAACAGGGATGAAATCAGTAACTTTGCTTTCATTCACCAAGAGGTGAATAATCTTTTGGTTGATATTCAAGGATCACCTGCTACAAGCTCAGGAGTGCTGCATCCCAACTAGAAGGAAGTGCAGCAGGAGGGCCAGGAGACCTCCTTGGATGGGTAAGGAGCTGCTGAGGAAAATTCAAAGGAAAAAAAAGGCTTATAAAAAATGGAAGCAAGGACAGGCGGCCTGGGTAGAGTACAGGGATGTTGTCTGGGAAGCTAGGGACCAGGTTAGGAAGGCTAAGGCCCAGTTAGAATTAAACCTAGCCAGGGATGTTAAGGATAACAGGAAGGTATGTACTTGTACGTAGCAAGTAAAAAACAGACTAGGGACAAAATAGGCCCCCTGAGGAAGCCTTCGGGAGAACTGGCTACACAGGATTTGGAGAAGGCTGAGGTTCTGAATGACTTCTTTGCCTCGGTCTTCACTGGCAAAGGCTCTGACTGCACCACCCAGGTCTTAGAAGGCAGACGCAGGGACTGTGAGAATGAAGACCTTGGGCCCACTGTAGGAGAGGATCTGGTTCAAGACCATCTTAAAAATCTGAACGTGCACAAGTCCATGGGACCTGATGGAATCCATCCGCGGGTCCTGAAGGAGCTGGCGAATGAAGTTGCTGGTAAAATCTTGGAGCACATTCTCCTGGACAGCATGCTAAGGCACATGAAAACCAACAAGGTGCTTGGTGACAGCCAGCATGGCTTCACTAAGGGGAAATCCTGCCTGACCAATTTGGTGGCCTTCTATGATGGGGCTACAGAAATGATGAACAAGGGGAGAGCAGTTGATGTCATCTACCTGGACTTGTGCAAAGGGTTTGACACTGTCCTACACAACATCCTACTCTCTAAATTGGAGAGATATCAATTTGATGGATGGACCACTCAGTGGATAAAGAACTGGCTGGATGGCCGCACACAAAGAGGTGTGGTCAATGGCTCGATGTCCGGCTGGAGACCGGTAACGAGTGGTGTCCCTCAGGGATCGGTGTTGGCACCGGTCTTGTTTAACATCTTCGTCGCTGACTTGGACAGTGGGATTGAGTGCGCCCTCAGCAAGTTTGCTGATGACACCAAGCTGTGTGGTCCGGTTGATATGATGGAGGGAAGGGATGCCATCCAGAGGGACCTTGACACGCTTGTGAGGTGGGCTGATGCCAACCTTACGAAGGTCAACCATGACAATTGCAAGGTCCTACACCTGGGTCAGAGCAATCCCAGGCACAGCTACAGGTTGGGCAGAGAAGAGATTCAGAGCAGCCCTGCAGAGAAGGACCTGGGGGTGCTGGTCGATGAGAAAATGAACATGAGCCGGCTTCAGTGTGCGCTCGCAGCCCAGAAAGCCAACCGTATCCTGGGCTGCATCAAAAGGAGAGTGACCAACAGGTCGAAGGAGGTGATCCTGCCCCTCTACTCTGCTCTTGTGAGACCTCACCTGGAGTATTGTGTGCAGTTCTGGTGTCCTCAACATAAAAAGGGCATGGAACTGTTGGAACAAGTCCAGAGGAGGGCCACGAGGATGATCAGGGACTGGAGCACCTCCCGTATGAAGACAGGCTGAGGAAGTTGGGTCTGTTCAGCCTGGAGAAGAGAAGGCTGCGTGGGGACCAAATAGCAGCCTTCCAGTACCTAGTACCTTCCAGTTACCAGGGGGCCTATAGGGATGCTGGGGAGGGACTCTTCGTCAGGGACTGTAGTGACAGGACAAGGGGTAATGGGTTAAAACTTAAACAGGGTAAGTTTGAAATCCCTGGCGGTGTTCAAGGCCAGGTTGGATAAAGCCTTGTGTGGCATGGTTTAGTGTGAGGTGTCCCTGCCCATGGCAGGGGGGTTGGAAGTAGATGATCTTGAGGTCCTTTGCAACCCTAACTATTCTATGATTCTATGATTCTATGATCTTGAGGTCCTTTCCAACCCTAACTATTCTAAGATTCTATGATTCTATAGAGAACAACTGTTTTTAAGCACTGACTTTTTTCAACCTTTCATTTCTCCTTGCAATATACTCAGAATAACTCTGCAGCTCAACATCAGCCAAAAAGTAACTTTCAGTGAATTATGTTCTTTCACTAATTGTGAAATATCTGTAAGTAGGTTGCTATGTTATCCAACTTACTGCAAAGGGTAATTGTCTAGTGGTTTTGTTTGTTATTTGGGATGTTTCATAGTACGTATAAATATTTTAGTTCAGTAGTTTGACCTGCAGATTTCTGTAGGTGCTTGCAGTTATTTGGAGAAGACAAATGTTATATAACTGAGGTTCCCTGAGATGATGAAAGTATAAAAACTTTCTGTGAATACCCATGGCAACTTACAATCAAATTTCTAATAAATATTTTCATACAACGAAATCTGTCTGCTACAAGCTTATCTCTGAACATTTATGTAAAAAGAGACAAAAAGAGAGTATTCATATAGCAGCATCCAGTTTATTTAGAAAGCCAAAGTCATATGCAGTGTAAAGTAATCCAAGAGACAAGCTATTAACCCTTGAATAAGCGCATATTTTGTCACTGTTTCTAAGTACACTGCATATTGACCCTGACAGCTGTATGAAGTTTGTCTTTTGCTTGATTTTTCTTTTTCTGCTCTGTCCATCATTTCTACTTATCTGTAAGTAATTCATAGGTGGTATTTTCTTCCACAATATACTTTGCATATTTCCCTATGCAGACAGGCCTTCACCTCTGTAGGCACTCTGTCAGATAGTCTAATGTATCTAAGAAGACTTAGAGTCCAATATTTTTTTGCCAGCCAAATATTTCTAAAATCCCAGTGTTTAACCAAACCAAGTTCTTTCACAGCTTTTGGAGCTCATGATAGTCAGCAAAAAGTCTTGGGACCTTAGAAGGTTTAAATATAGGCACAGTTCCATCCATACATTTTCTTCACTACAGAAAAAAATATTTTTTTACTGGCTGGCTCTGCTCCCATTCCAAAATTGCCTCGGTATGAGAATTCATAAAGTATCACCTTGCTCATTACTTTTGGACCTTTTTTTTTTCCCCTTCTGCTCCGAAGTCTTTTGCATTATGAATAAATGCCCTTTGGACTGAATTCATCCCCCAGTTTCTGTCAGGAATTATTACCTCCATCCTGGCTGTCATCCCAGGAGCAGTGCTTGATGACATTGCTGTGCATGCCTTTTTTATCAGTCTGAGCTTTCGCTTTCAGTTAGTTGAACAACTTCTATGGCAATCAGTGCAATCATTAGTTAATGCTGTTGAGACACCTCCCACCCCACCCCCAATGGACTCTGCTGGTCTCAACATATTAGGGCAAAGCCTCTGCACTATAATTTCCACAAATGTCTGATTTCTGAGATAGCATTACCTACTTATTTTATAAAGAGGAAAGGATACATGCAACTTGATAAAGGTCATAATCTACCACTTGTGACGATGCGCCTGTGCTTGGTGTATCAGGGCATACCCTAGCTGTCTTTAAGTCCAAAGCTTAGGTGGTACCTGAGAAAAAAATGTTAGACAAGCAATTGACTCAGTGAGCTGAGGCATTCTGACTTTGAGTCTGTCCCTGGGCTGGGACAGTGTGACATGGAAAGGTAAAGCAGACCAGCATCCTCCTGTAAGGAAAAAACTGAATGGGGAATGTTGTAATAGGTGTCTATAGACTTCTAGCAGTTATAGGAAGGGGAAAGAAGGAATGATTGTTCAATGTTTCAAGAATAAAGCATAATATGGCAGGCTGAAAGTTCAGGAAAAAAAAAAAAGGAAGCTTTTCACAGCTTCATAACTAGGTTTTGAAATCGCTTGCTACAGAACAATACGAACGTTGAAGTGAACAAAAAGTGTTCAGAAAACAGTCAAATTCATGCAATAAGAATCCTCCTAGGGTCACTAATAATAAAACTGCACAACACCTCAGTAAATCTGTGGAGGCTGAAAGAATTTCATGATGAAACATGTTTATGCTGTTTGTACATCTTTTCTAAAATGTTTTTTCTGGATCTCTCTTGGAGACATAATTCTTGACTAGATTGATCTTTGATATACAGGAGTGTATCCACTTTTAGTTAGAGAATGATACCTTTTAGGAACCTCACAAAGCTGACCTTCTGTCACTCAGCACCTCAGAGCAAGAACTCAATTTTTGCCATTAGTGCAAAGTACATTATGGTTTGTGACAGATCCGGTGGAAAGGTAATGACTCAGGACTGGAGTGTTAATGCATCCTATAACCCTTCCACTGTGCTCCTGATATTTGCCCTCTATTATCACTGACTGTCAGATGGATCAGTAAAGTGAAGAAAGGAATATCAGATGATTTCTTCAGAGTCTTTTGG
Organism: Lathamus discolor; assembly: GCF_037157495.1. NCBI lineage: Eukaryota > Metazoa > Chordata > Aves > Psittaciformes > Psittacidae > Lathamus > Lathamus discolor. The sequence goes on from NC_088885.1 coordinate 26,786,679, forward strand.
GGTTGTTTATTTTCAGTGCAATCATTTTGATTATAGAAAATTAGTGGAGAAATCTTCAACAGTTTGGCTCACTGCACAAGGTGGTATGTAAGCCAATCATCTACTGACCCACAAATAAAACACCTCCAAAGACTGTGATTGCAACAATGGAAGCTGGTACATTCTTGGCTGTATTTGTTCATCAGGTTTAAAAACCGCTATAAAGCAAAGGGAAAGAGAGTGAAAAGATGGAGAAATAATCATGACAGAAATCATATGAGCCATGTAACTGCATTTGCTGCAGGGTCAAGTTTCAAAATTATTAAAATGCCTCCTGATACATGAACATATGATATTCAGAGAACAATATAATCATAGAAGGTTATCAGGTTGGTCAAGCATTACTTCCCCGCCATGAATTCATGCTGATTACTCCCATTCTCCTTCTTGACTTTCATGTGCCTGAAAATGGTTTTCAGGATTAAGAAGTGTTCTATCATCTTCCCAGTGATTGAGGTGAGGCTGACTAGCTAATAGTTCTCCATGTCTTCTTTCTTTCAGTTTTTAAAGATAGGAGTGACGTTTGCTTTCTTCCAGTCCTGAGACATCCATCTCAGTCACCATGATTGTTCAAAGATTATTGAGAGTGGACACAAAATTACTTCAGCCAGCTCCATTAGTACTCATGAATTATTTCTTCATACTTTACCATGAAGGATATGTAAACCACCTTACCTCACAGGAGCTTTTTCATGTGGCCTGTCAGGTAACCATCTTCTGCACTTTTAAAAATTAAAAAAATTCACTCTACAATTTTAATTACCCTAACAACATACAGTGATGTTGTAGTTGGAGCTATAAATGTTTTGAAACTTCATAAAAGAATTCACTCTGACATAGGAGCTCATTGAAATGCTCAAGATTCTTGATCAATATTTGCTAGTGGGTTTTAGAAAGATGGCATTTACTTAGCAACAGTAGAGACTTTATACTGTATACTTTACCTATTGAAAGTACTTGTAACTGTACAATGGTGTTTGCCCTTACAATAATTTCAATATAATGTTGACCATAGTAAATGAGAAAAGCAAGTAGAGAAGATAGTCATACAGTCATAATTCCAGTACATTACAGCAGGAGAGTAAAAACAGTCTAATATTTCTGTAGCACCCATATTTAACTTCTTGTCTGTTCCCCGTGTTTGTACTGTTTCATTACTTTTGTAGCTGATGATTTATGAATTTTATTTAAAAATGTAAAAGAACACAGGTTTTGAAAGTCACATTTCTGGGGTATATGGTCTTTATAATGCATACTTTGTAATTTCCATTATCATTAATAGAAATTACAGGACAGACTGTAAAATATATAAGCCTCTTTCTGTATAAAATATGTATATATATGATACGTACAAATGTAGTTTTACATTTTGCACTGAGCTTTGAAATTCTTCTCTAATTTCCAGTTATTAAAACCTGCAGCCGTACTTAATTGTGAATGAGAATTAAAATGGACATTTTATTTCAGTTATTCCTCTTTTCTTTAACAAAGTTTGTGGACCAGAAATTTAATAATTGTGGTGATCGTATAGCAGCGATATTCTTGAAGAAAGATTGCTTAACCTATGAAAACTTCTTATGCACCATATTCGTTCCGCAGGGTTGTGAACACTTTGGAAAAAAACATTCTACCTGCAGAGTATTAAGGCATAACTCATACATCTGTTGGTGGTCCTTTTTTGGCCCATCATAAATAACTCTTTTCAAAAGCTTACCATCTTTAGTATAGTTGTCTTTAAAATCAAGAATTTGTGGTATAGAGAGGTGGCATCATCCCACATTGTCAGAGATATTCAGTTTCAGAGAAATGAAGGTCCTGACCCAGGAAAAGGATTGAGACACGCCCAGATTAGTTAGGGTAAAATGACCTAACTTGTTCAGACTTTCCGTTTGATCATCTTTGTGATCCTCCTTTGGACGCTTTCTACCCTGTGTCTTCTTTGAATTGTGGGGACAAAGGCAAAGATAGGAAACAGCTGTCCCTGTTTTCCAGCAAAGGCTCATATCCATAGGTCATGTTCTTATTTAGCAGAAGGCCAAGGAATATTTTCCTTTTTTTTTCATTTTTTTTTTTTTTACACAACACAACCAAGATAAGTTAAAAGCCTTCTTTCCTTGCTTACCCACTCTTTTCTGAATGACTTTTTCACGAGAGTGGGCTATGTGTGTAGGAGTGCCTTAAGTAGGTGAAGACACTGAGCTACAATGTCCCCCTCATTGTACAAAGTGGAAAGAGTGGAGGAAGCAATCTTTTTAACATAAATAAGAAACCTTTTCATCGTTTCCTTTGACAGAAACGCTGAAGAAAAAGGTGAGAACAGCACACCCCAAACATAGATCAAGGCCACCTTCCTGGTAAACTGGGCATTTTTTTGCCTGGAAGATGAGGCATTTGAAATCAATACCTTTCTTCCCTGTTGTGGCCTTCAACTTATCCGTGTGCAGCCATGACTCTCATTTTGGCATAATTCACCCATAGCATTACAGCAGGCTGTTCATTCTACTCTCCAAGTTGCAGACCTTAAAGGTAAGTGTTGGGAAACACACTGCAACTACTAAATCCTCCCGCTGTGAATCCAAAAGAGTGCCTGAATTAACTTTGGAGTAACAAATTGAACTCAATAGTTTTATCCAAAACTATGGATCAAAACAAAATATTTTTCCACAGAATTTTATTCTCCTACCTTCATGAGGTCAAACCTCATGTTGAAAACTTGAAGAGAAAGAAAACCAAACTCTTCTTAAGGGGAATATTTTTACCACATTATGTTTTGAACATCAAGCCTGTCAAGTCTGACAGTTAATAGTTTCTTATATTTGGTTCACTCATCCTTGATACACACCAACACACAAAGAACCCTTACAAAACGTGCCTTTTATCTTATCTATAATCAAGCCGCTATTATTACAGATAGTTACAGCAAGATTGTTTTGAGGAATAAATTTATGATCATTCACCAAACACACTTCAAACTGTTATTTCCACGAGCTCCAGATTAACTTCAGTCATAGATTATTTTTTTTTCTTTACATTTATTTTTTTTTCCTAGCCATCTCTAGCTATAATTAGTTACTGAAAATTGTCTTTCTCCATGCCTGGAGTATCTTTTATACTCCAGCCATAGTTCTTTTTCCTTGCTAGAGAAAATCCTTCAGCTGATGAAGCTTCATAGCAGCCTTACAGTACCTGAAAGGGGGCCTATGGGAATGCTGGGGAGGGTCTCTTCATCAAGGAATGTAGTGACAGGACAAGGGGTAACGGGTTAAAACTGAAACAGGGGAAGTTTAGATTGGATGTAAGAAGGAATTTCTTTCCTGTGAGGGTGGTGAGGCACTGGAATGGGTTGCCCAGGGAGGTTGTGAGTGCTCCACCCCCAGCAGTGTTCAAGGCCAGGCTGGACAGAGCCTTGTGTGGGATGGTTTAGTGTGAGGCGTCCCTGCCCATGGCAGGGGGGTTGGAACTAGATGATCTTGAGGTCCTTTCCAACCCTAACTATTCTATGATTCTATGATGAAATCTAATGATCAGAAACCCATACAGGAACACCCATGACCACTCTTCCTCTTAAAACCCCTTATAATTGAAGCAGCGCAGTCAAATAATTTAAAGTTGGATTTTGGTTTTGTTTTGTTGCTTTGTTTTGTTGAGGGTTTTTGTTTGTTTGCTTGTTTGTTTGTTCAGAAAGGCATCTACAAAAGTAAGAAATAATTAGCAGGCATGAAAAATGTTTGTTAATGCAATTTTCCTAATAGCTCAGTTGTCATGAATAGGATGCAATAATTTATTTTAATAAGTTCTTCTAGCTCATATGCAGTTGTAAAACTAACAAGCTACAAAGCTTGATAAAATCAAAGATAGCAATCTGAAAAAACTTTTAAAGTTACATTACTGCTCATTTCCAGCAGCTGGTCCAATTAATCTGTTAATGTTTGGTCTTTCAAATTTGAGAGAAAATGCTGAATCAGTTTTGCATTATTTCAAAGGATAAATGAATTCATTTTGCTAATGTGAAGCCATAAAATGGCTAAATGTGAAAACCATAAAACCAGAATTGTTCAAATTATCTTCTTGCCTTTGATTTTTGATATTTTCTTGTGACTTAGAAGTTATTTAGTGCAACTGAACTTTTCATCACCAAACTTCAGAGACCACAATAGACCCATATTTTGTTTCTCTTTTTCCAGAGAGCATTTTCGGGAAGTCCATAGCACACAAAAGAGTGGCAAAGCTGATGAAGAAGTATGAGCTGCATGAGGTGATGCAATATACGATGGGAGAGTCAAGAAAAAAAAATCGCAGCATCCAGGGCTTTATTCCCAGATATCTATATGTATTTTTTCCTGATGTTCATTCTTCCCATTTACTTAGTATAATTTGCCTTTATTCATATTATTGCTTTAATATTTTTTTTTAAAGCTGATTATTTAGCAAGTAAAAACAATCTCTTCTTTTAGGCATGAATAAATACCATGGAGAAGGTTCAAATGTTGAATATTTGACTATTTCTGTCACCACCTTGGCAAAATTCAGAACTACAATTTTACTTGGAAATAAAACAAAACAAAACAAAACAAACAAACAAACAAAAAAAAAAAAAAAAAAAAGGAAAAAAACCAAAACCAAAGAGAATCGAATGCTAAGCTTTCAAGAGCTTCCTCAATAATTGTTTTGGAGATATTTTATGGAGCGCCTTATTGTAATGGTTTTACAGTACAGTTTACAGGAGGCTTTATGGGTCAGGTTTAGAAACCAAGGAAGAAAAGGCTGGTAAAATCTGTGCCTTGAAGCTATGCATATGGTCACGTCACAGCCATTTATACAAATAATAAGAAGAAAAAAGATACAGGATCAAGGAAAAGAGAGTTGGAAGTTATGAACTGAACCCAAATTTTGCAGAAAACCTAGGTAAGCCAGTGTGGCTACATGACACAGCAATCTGGATCAGCAGTTCCTGTTCCAGTGCAATATGACTGCAGTAACAGAGAGGCATAAGGTATGGCTATTCCTTGCTTCATTATTTCTAGTTCTTGAGCCAGCTCAGTAAGAACAAGTTTACCTGTGTTCACCCAGCTCTGTTCAAACCTGGGTTCTCTGGTCGACATTTCTTAGAAATTAAGGTAATTAACTAGGAATGTGGATTGTGCCAGTGCAGGCATATCAGAAGTCATCAAACATCACTTTATACCTCTTCAGCCTCTCAGTTCAAGGGTCACAGAGAATGTACTTTAAAAGCAACTCTGGAGAAGAGACAAGAAATACTGGGAAAATGGAATAAAATACCCAACAAATTATTCAAGATCAGTGATGTGCTTTCCTAGTAGTAACAGCCCAACATCAATCCAAACAGTCCAGCAACAGGGACCCAGACACGTTTCTCCATATAGAGACTGTAAGAAATGAGGATGGCGTCTGAGTGATAACCCTAGAAAGAACACTTGCCTGAGTGTCTGTCCAGGAGTCAAACATTCCATGCACTTGAAATGTTTCAGTTAAAAAACAAAAAAACAAAACCAAAACAAAAACAAAACAAAAAAAAACCAGGAAAAAAACCCAAACAAAACTTACAGATGAATTCAGCTGAGTCAGACACTTAACATGGAAATTTAAGGCCAGATGTTTGCAGGAGAAACCTGAGCAAGAGTCACCTTGATGTATCTTCAGCTGTACTTTACATGCCAGTTTTCCAAGTGCTTTAGTTGCATGAATGTTTGAAAAGGTGAGGGAGACAGCCTATTTGCTTGTGTATTTTGGGGAGTAAGTCTCCTGTGTTGGAAGGACAAATGTTGCAACAGTAGAGATATGCAGAAATTACAACAGAAGTGATGCAGAATGGTTAAACAATGAAGAAGCTCTGGATAAAAACAAAGACAAAACTAGGAAGAATACTGAGAAAGAAAGGCAAACACATAAAAGCAGCTAAAATTATCCAAATTAATCTGAAAGAAGTAGCAGAGTGGCACTTGTGTTTACAAGAGGAACTATGGAGAAGAGAAAATATAACTCTGCTGACCAGGAAGAACACCTGCACATAGCCCATGTCAGAGCTGCTCATCTTCAGCACCAGCCTAAGGAAAAAAAAGTGTAGTTTAACTTCATAGCTGCAAAGGCAACGTCTATTTGTAAGACTTCATATGCCTCCTGTTGTGTTTCCCCACTGCTGCTGTGCTTTTTTCAAACATTCAGAGCTTATATAGATTGGGTAAAAATCCTTCTGCAGAAAACATCATTATTATGTGCCATGGGACTCTGAAAATCCATGTACCAATCTACTTAAAATGTTGTTAAATTCTGCTTTTAGAAAAACCTTCAATACTTCCTACCCCATGCCAGTTTTTCAAACATGGCTATGCTACTGTTGATTTTTCTTGATAATGTGCTATTTATTCTTTTCTTGACAAGCACACAAATGTGTTTAATTCAGTATTCTACGTAAGAAAAGAATAAGTTTTAAAGAGCAAAAGATTCTTTTCTTCAAGTTTAGTTTCCAGTGGCAAAACACTGGCTTCTCTGACAGTAAGTATGACTTACTGGTAAACATATTAGTACTCATGGCATTTTTTACATTGAGTTTGATAAGTTGGCACAGGCTTGCACAGAATTTATGAGACATCTTATCTGTGCCAAGACAGGATTTTTTTGTAAAGATATATATTAAATGGTCAGACACAGCCCAGTAGCTAACAACGTATAAAGACACCTTCACTTCCACTGACTTCACTGACATCAAGGACAAATACACTTCTCTCTGGCAGAGAATGAGGTCAATACAACAATCCACTTGTTAATGTTAAGCAAATACTTTTTAAATGCTTATGGAAAGAGTAGAAAAAGGGCTTACTTTTGAGCAATCAAACAGTACATATAGTGTATGCCTATAGCCCTTGACACAAACAGATGTGTGCATAACTGCTCTTCTACCAAGTTTGGCAGTTTCGCCATCTATGTACCAATTGAAAATATACGGCAAATCATGTAGTGCTCCTGTAGAGTATTTGGCAGTGAAATTCATAAGGCTTTTAATTTCCAATATATTTTTTAATCTCTTGAACAATTCCTAGGCTGATCTTGGGTTTCAGACTCCTGAAGAAAAGAAAGGAAGAAAAGAGTAGAACTTCATTTTCCAGGTATGGCAAGAGTGTACCTTTCCTACCAGACATGTCATACACTGGGTAATGTTACTATAGTGCTTTATTTAGAGCAGGACTAATTTGGAGCAAGACCATCAAGTCAATAGAGCTAACCTGTTCTTTCGCTAAAACAACATACTGTTATTTACAAAGGGCACTGCAGCTGCAACAGAAAACTGTCCCAGCCTAGCATAACCGCAAGTAACAAAGTATAACCATTAATAACATGGTTATTAATGATCTATTCTGCAGCAGGCACTGGTTTTGACCAGAAATTCGACCCTGAAGTGTAAATGTGTAGGAAATGTGGCAATGAAGTTCTGACAAATCAGTATTATCTGATGAAAAATACTCTGTTGCAGTTTTCTTTCTGCTGTGGTCCTGGGAACAGGTAAAATCTCTGTGGTCTAAGACATTTAAATACTTTGACAGGAATCAAGCATCAAGAACACATTTACATAAGTATTTACCATCTTTGTTTTTTTTATTAGTTGATCCATCTTAAGGGAACTAAACAGGGAAAACAGCCCAAATGAGGTATAATTTTCCTTTCCTCGCAAAAGGAATAATTCCTTATTGATGCTGAAAGTGAAGGCTTTCTTTTTTGTTTCCTTTTCTGCATTTCAATTTTTCTTGTGAAATATCCTGTGATTTGAAATTGAGCAGCAAGAAAGCAGAGCCTCCCACAGGTTATTTAAAACATTATTTGGAAGGAGATAGCAAGAAGGCCAGTGGACAGCAAATGTCAATACATATTTTGGATGCAATCAGAAAATATTCTGCATGTTCTGCCTGGGTCTGATCACATCAATGTGCATGCAGGTAAAGCCACACATAGAATAGCAACCATGCTTGCTGTGCATGATGTAATCCAAGCAGGTTTTCTCATTTCCTTTTGCACGCAACGCTTTAAATCTCTCACATGCATTCCAACCAGTCAGGAGGCCCCATCCTGGAGGCAAAAAACTCTATGCAAAATTAAAAAAGTTATTTTAAAGCTTGTTAATTGCTCTCTGGTTCTGATATAGATTTTATTTCATCTCCAGATCACACTGATATAACAACTTATTTGATATAACAGTATAAATCCAAAATAAATTACTGCTTTTCAATCACAGTTTGTTCAACCATTTTCAGGAACACTGGTTTACTGGGAACGCAGCTTATGCTTAATTGTAATTTCAGGTGCCTGCTACCTGATTAAGAGAAAATTGTCTTTTAGTGTTTACACAGGGAAAATAAATAATATCACAAATATGGAGCTATGTCTGTGAGGTTTTATACACTTTAGGTTCCATTGTTAATGCCTCATAACCACAAATCCTTTGTAGGCAACAATTAAGAGAAACGAACATGACTTCTTGGGGTTCTGAGGTATCTTTGGCACCATACTTGCTCAGCTAGCTGTCACCTCCCACAGATTGCTGTGCCACTGGAGAACTACAGGAGCTGGCAGGAAGATGAGCTCTCTGAAATCCTGAAGCTGTTTCCCTGAAGCTGAAGAGACAGATGCTTCTGTTTAGAAAGTAATTTAAAGGTGATGTTACACAACCATTAATTAGAATACCCTTCAGGCACCCTAGAGAGCAGATACTGACCTGTTTATCATACAGCAATTACCTTCCTCCTACTTGTAAACTGAGAATCAAGCCATCAGCCAAATGTCAAAAGATTATCTTCATTCTTTTTCGTCTTTTAATCCTATTCTGGATGATACCTATTGCCTCACTGACCACTAATTCCTATGTCTCTTCTAGAGGCTATTAATCTGCTTCCGTATTTGCTCCCTGTCCGTAGCCTGATATATAACTTCCTGCTTGGAAACATCAAATAGATTATAAAGTTACATTTAAACAGTGCTATTCCCTTGTTGTTCAGGAACATCTGAAACATCAAGCTTATATGCACAAAAATATATACTTTGTGGTTTTCTGAAGTTACTGATCTCTAGAAAAGCAATACATACTCTATAAAACAAATGGTTATTCCCTGTTTAAATCATGAGAGAATATGCCACTTCAGTCACTTAGGTTTAACTTTCTCAACAGTGAAGCTACACAATTTTGACACTGCATTATGTGATTTTCTACTGATTTTTTTTTTTTTTGTTTGTTTGGTTTGGTTTGGTTTTTTTGTTTGTGTGCTTGTGTCTTAATCCATTCTGAACTATAGAAGACAGAAGAAAGAAAGTAGTGTGCAGACTAAAAAGTATGTGCTTCATTTCATATGTGACTGATTTCCTATTAGTACATGATTTTCACATTGTTAGGTAGTTCCTTCACTACAAATTGTTTTGGGACTGACTGTTTCTGCATCTGCTGCAGTGTTATTTCGAATTCATCTGGGAGATGACTTGCTCATTTCCACTGTGTTATGTCATGATCTTACACTGTGCATTTGGGGTTTTTAATAAGCACTGTTTCCCTAAGAGCCATAAAATTATCCCTTAGTTTCAAATTATGCACGTGCTAGCATTGTATAAAATGTTTTCAGTTAGAAGACCTAGCAAGGCCAGAAAGCTATGCTTGTATAATCTCTTGCTCATAAAATATTCAGATTCAATTAAAAGACAACAGTGATCAAGGTGGAAAGGAAGGTCTATGTGTTAGTACAGCTCAAGGGTAGTGATAATTGTTACCTGTTAAGTTACACAGTATAACAGGGTGATATTTCATTTTAAAAATAGTGGGATTTGTACAGCAGCCTTTGTAGGATCTGGGTTTGCTTCTGGTTTGTTCTGTTTTCTTTCACTGAAATACAGAACATCTGGTCTGAAAAGCTCAAGCCAATGTGTCAGATGAAGATTTATAGAATTACAGTGATTAAAAAGGAAAACTGTTTTACAATAAACTGACACATCTGCTAAGTGTCAATATTTACTTACAGGCAGCTTTTGATGTCTTATAGAAAAATAGATTCTTCTTCTCCCTTTGCCTTCTTTTTGACTGAAATCAATATTTGAAAAATAGAAAGGAGAGAAATTGCATTTGGCTGTTCTTTTTCAAGACATTTTTGCACTGATTGTAGGTAGTAGCAAAGGAAAATGATGACCTTTTACTATTTATTTCAATATTGATCTATCTATGCTTCATCTGTTCTTTCCATGGTCAGTTTTTAGCTGTCAATAAGGCATTGTCCCCATAGCTGCATTTGATTGCTGTGTGTATACAGCTGAGCTTGTTTAAACCATGTTGGCATACGCTACATATCTGTAGAAATTAGATTTTGCCTTAATTTAAAGACAGGAAAAGCTGTTCCACCACTCATTCTATAATCTATGTTTTCAACGGATATAACCATTTATTTTGGCACAAGTATAAAATCTTACTTCAATACAAACAGCACAAGCAACGGCATTACATTGGATTTTAGGAAGGCAGAAAAATCAGTTGTGAATGTCAACTTCTATTTTCTCTTCTTTTTCTTCAAAAAAAATGCTAGGTTAAAATAAAAGCAGACCTAACAATGGTAAGAACATTCCTTGGAAGAACTTATGAAATATTCTACTTTTTAAAAAGGTTTTTTTTTTTTGGGGGAGGGGGGGTCCTTTCCCAGAATGGAATATTCTCTCAGGTAAAAACCCCTGCATACATTATTAAATAATTGTAAAGAATTATATAGATTGGATGTTTAAGATGTCCTAGATTGGCTTCAAGTCTACAGTGATATCTGTCTGAGGTATCCCTAATGGGCAGCTGCCAGATGGAATGTTACAGAATGGAATGATACAGATTGCTTGAAAAGCAGTACTGCTGTTTCATAGAATCATCATGGAATAGTTTGGGTTGCAAAGGACCTTAAAGGTCATCTACTGCCATGGACAGGGACACCTTCCACTAGACTAGGTTGATCAAAGCTCCATGCAGTCTGGCCTTGAACACTTCAAGGGACGGGGTTGTACAGCTTCTCTGGGCAACCTGTTCCACTGTCTCACCACCCTTATATAAAGAGTCTTTTCCTAATACCTTACCTAAATCTCCCCTCTGTCAGCTTAAAGCCATTCCCTTTTACTCACCTTCCAGTTACACCTTAGGAGAACGAAAAGAGAAAAAAAATATTCTCGGGGAAACACTCAATAACTTCAACAGGAAGTATAAAATTACATCTGCTTATATACTTGGAATAAATGTGTATAAGACTTGCATAGTTCTGAAGATCAGAATACGTTAGCCACTTTTTGAATGTGTCATGATTTTGTGTTCCTGTCAAACTTCCCTATAATCCCTTGCAACTTCAAAATATTCTCTCTCTGAGGGAATACTGACATATCTATCCCCTGTAGGCAGTCTCCTATTTTCATAAAACTTGCAGTAAGATAATCTTGGGGGTTTTCTTACATCTCTTGTTCAGTTGAGGAAGTTGTCCAGTGGGTGAAAGGCAAGAGGACAGACAGACCAGCAGACTGACACACAGTGTGACTGGACATTTGTCCTTTGTATGAAATCAGGTAAAAGATGCTCTTTGTTTATCAAGCATATAAACAAGCTACTTGGGAGAGAAAACAGTGCTAAAAGACTTCTTATTCTGAAAACATCAGAGAAGATATTATACGTGAACTTATTAATGCCATCTGGAGAAAAGTGTAGGTAGCACATGGAGAAGAAAAAGCAGAAGAAAAGTGCACACAGTTTAATGTACTGATTGTGCTGTTAAAAGTTTGCAGGCAGTGATTTCCCATAGATCCCATTTTAAAGGATTAAATATATTGGCATACTTGAGAACACCCAATTTAGCCTAAGGAAAAATGGGTCACAGATTACTGCTTTTCCAGGAATGACTTTGAGGAACATTAATGTAATAGACGACAGGAGAGGACAGAGTAGCCATCACACAATACCTTTAGGTTTTGAACTTGCTGGAAAGATCAGGTAGTTAGTATAGGAAAATCTGAGCAACCTTAATGCACTGAGAATTGTTGCTGCAATAAAAAAAGGCAAGGAGAACATTGGATTGTATAGCTAGAGGGCATACAGTATAAATCAAAGTAGTTGATATTGTATCCATGTAAGCTATAAATTGAACATTGCTTAGAATGGTGTATATAGTTCTCTCGTCATATTTTAGAAGGGTATAAGTGTGCCTGACGAGAGACTGTATAGTATATTAACACATAGACTAAAGTCACGTGTTGAAGATTTATGTAATAATTAGAATGGCAGAAATAAACTTTACTAAGCTTCTTTAATTACTTTTTTTTGTTTGTTTTTATAGGCTGGTCTTACAAATGAGCTATTGGCAGCAACTCTGAAACCTATTGCATGTTAAACTTGAACTTCTGTTAAATGTAAGAACTCCAAGTCTACTATTTACCATATTAAACGACAGAATTCAGATACTCAGCAGCCTTCAGTTTTATGACTCAGGTCTTAGAAAAGGTAACCCAGGTCAACAAGAAATAACACAGTAGTCCAGGCAGCGATTGTGATTGTAAGTCCAAAGCAACACCCAGACTTATCTCACAATATAAACCTATGCAGATATTCCTCACAGGGTATCTCTTGTTGGGATATAATTGATGAAGTGGGATATTCTAAATAATTTTACAATATATGCACCTACCCTTACTAGGGAAAAGTAATTAGATGAGAACCCTGTGTTAGCTTTGCTTTGTACTTGGAAATAAAGTCTTCAAACAGGGTGTCAGGAAATACTGCATTCAGTTTTTCTGGGAAAAAGCTTCTATATATGGGAAAAAAGAACTGGCTTTTTACTCTCCCTCGCCAATGAACATCAAGCTGGTTTGATGTCTTCTGTTTATTACGTTTTTGCTGTGGGAATTTGAAACTGAAATCCACTTCAATATTATCTTATTTTGTGAAATAAATTGTTTCGTTCCCTCATCCATCAAGTAAAGCACACAGCACTGGATTAGTTTAGATTAAGGGAAACAAGAAGAAGGGGGGAAATAAAAACAAAAAACAAAAACCAAAATTTCAGTGAACAATGCGCTGAGTGCCTTTTCTATAGAAAAGCTGATAGAATTTTTTCCCAATCAAAATAGCCTGAGAACTCTATTTGGAAGGGAAGCTCTGAAATTTAAAGGTTCAGTAGACAAGTGAGTAAATGAGTGTCATTCTGCAACATGAATGCACATTTGCACTTACCATTTTATTCTTGTTGGCTTGAGTAACAGTGAGTATACTGACTCATATCATCCATCTTTACATTCTCCTTTTCTCTTGAAATACATGTGCACTGGTAGTAGGAAAAATACATAGATTTTGAGAGCTTGTAAAGAGATATAGGAAAAGGGACAGTAGCTATGTTGCAATCCCAGTAACATTGACAATGACCTTTTTTCCCTTGAATCTGTCTCTGTCTCAATCTATTTGTTGCTAGCAGTTTAACATACGATTTTCTTGTGATGGATCTTCTGCTTTTAAGTACAAGACCATTCTAAAGTACCTCATGACTTTCTTCAGTCCTGGCAACAAGGAAAATAACTGTTCTTATATGTCATTTGAGCCACATATAAACATCTAACTGACATTAAAGAAAGTGATGATGTTAACATTAGAATCATGAAAAACAGTTAAGCATGCACTGTGGAGTTATTTTGTTCCTTTTCTATAGGTTCCTTTGCCAGTATATAGTTCTATCAAGCTCCTGTACAACTATTGCTACTTTCAACTAACAAAATCTATACTCATAGGAACTTGGCAAACATTATCTTAAAAGGCACATTCCTATGGCACAGGTATCTTGAAATGTGTACAAAACTATGACTTTACACAAAGGGCTTGCTGCAGCCTTCCAAAGGACATTGATCTAACATGCTGTTTTCAGTGTGATATTTTAGATGATTGAAATATTCATGTAAGCCATTATAAAGGGTCCCACAACTGGGAGTACCATTATCTTGAATTTATTCATTTCTATTTGGTATGAGACTGATGTTGCAGAGTAGGCATTTTTCCCAGCAGAAGTTAATGCTTAAGAAAAATAAAATTTACAGCAGATATATAACAAATACATTGTTTTACCAGCTGCAAAATCCATATACTACAAAGATGAGGAAAATAGTCTGATATTAAAGCAGAAACCGTGAATAACTGACAAATAATTACTTCATTCACAATGATGTTCAATTTGCCATATTATATGCCTTTGATTTCCCCTTTTCATCAACAATTTTGAATTGCTAGCATACTTTTTCCTGTGGGTTCTTGATAATTTGTTAGCGGTCTTGAAAAAAGCATTTGTGTAATAAAATACACATAGTGTGTGGAAAATTCATAAATGTACTTTAGGTGTCTGTTTTTTTCCGCAAATCTCACTTTCTTTTAGCAATTAAGCAGCTTGCAAAGTGAAGGTCACTGCAACTCCATTTATTATACCTTTGGTGTACTCGGTGATCTGTATCTAAGAATTTACAAAGGTATATATTCTGAAAGTAGGAAAAACTTTTTGTAAACCTTGTATCTCAAAGAAGCAAAAGAACATGTAAAAAAAGGAATGTTCAGTGCACTGTCCAGAAAAGCAAGAGTTGCATCTAAGGAAGAAAAGGAAATCATCATGTGCAAAGATCAGTTCCATCTTCTTAAAGATAGAGGAGTTCAGTTTTTCACTGGGGAACAAACATCAAAATTAAAATTTCAAACTTTTTCAGCTACTGTAGCTCTAAAAAATCACCGTGAAATACCTTAACCTCCATGTTTTCTTAGGAAAAAAAAAACAAAAACAAAAACAAAAACATATAGATATGCCACTTTTATTTTACAGAAAAACTATGAAGTTTGAAACTGAGATGAATCCTAAGCAACTCCATTTCCAATGTAAGCTACTAAAACACAAGTGGTTGATAACCAAAATATCACATCCACTGTAAGCTTAACTTAATTCAATATTATAGTCACCGCATCAAAGCCCACATGTCCTATGCACTGTATTGGATGGAAAGGGGTTTGTAGACGAGATGAGAAGTGACTCGTTGTTCTAAGAGATCCTATGGCTTGTATCTTGCAAGAGTCTAGGTTAGATTATTTTGATGACTCTTTACAGAATACAACTGACAAAATTACCATTCAGTCTTCACTGTCTCAGAAATTTTCTTTTGAAATTATTATTTGAAAACTTCAGCTTTTCATTAAATTTTTACCTATCATCTGATAGCAGAGGTATCTTCAATCTGTAATATTTGATAACACCTTACTGTCAAAACAAAAAAACCTGTAAAATAGCTTGTGAATATTCACATGCCATATCCCAGAAAACACATATTCCAAAGCTCAAAAGTTTTATATTATGATTCAAGTTCATACTTCATGAGAATTTTTTGTATGTCTTCTGTGAATACTTGATGTCACTTCTTTATTGCCTCTCTTTAAAAGACTCCCTTTATGGCTTTTTCAATTGCATGTGTGGTCTTCAATCCTTAAATCTTATTACCACATTTATTGAAAGAAATCAAATCCAAAACAAGCACTTAGAAATAGATGGTAACTGGTAGGTTACTGCTGTATCTGTAGGTTTCAGTTCCCCAAACATTCATCATTCAAACTTGGTAGACATTCTTAGATCTAAATTCTAACAACTGGCCCCTTCAAGACTAACAACACATTTGGGGCAAATTAATTTTTATGAAAGCTTCTTTTTCTTTCTTATAAAAAGCATCGGAGACACATAAAAGGCATCTGAGAGCATCTATACACATGATTACCCAAGGGAGTCAGGTACTCTTAGCGTATATATAATGAAATATCTGTCTCTCTTGGGTAATTATGTGTATACCAAAATGTTCACTGGTAATTGGGAAATCTTACCCACCATCTACTTAAAGTGTTGAGTTTTTCATTTGGTACATGAGAAAATTACCTGGGGAAAAAAAAAAGTGATTGCCAAAGATTACACAGAATGTTCTTTCATCACTGTTCCTTGCAGAAGCAGGATGGAGAAAAAACACAAACATAAGGAGATGAGATGAAAGGAGGATTGCAAAGGAAGCCAGACTTCTAAACTAAGCTCTGTGATCTCTGTATTTTTCTCTAATGGGTGTCCTTCCTGACTAGCCCAGTGTTATGTTAAGTAACAGGCATGTGGCATTTTCTGCAGCCAGAATGCAGAGAAAAGCACTGTACTACCCATTAGGATGAATCAGCTCATTAAATAAAAATCAACTCCAACTTTCAGCTACAACTTGAAGCAAACCAAACTTTTTTGAGGGATATATATATACATGCATATGTGTGCATGTATTTCCCTATATAAATACATATATTAAAATCTGTATAGACAAATATAATCCTTCTGAAAAAGCTGTGAAGCCTAATGTCACAGGTTTTTATGCTTACCTCTCAGGTGTCCATTTTCTGTGGATATGACTAGGACAGAGATTTCTTCAGTCAATAACCTCATTCATCACAGTTGACAAATGCAACAGCAGTTTTGATGGGAACATCTGAGTCATAAAAGGATGCCCTCAAGCACTCTAGATTCCTTCTGGGCTATTTTCATAAAAACCTCATTAGTATTAATGTAGCATTAAGGATGGATGTCTTTAGCAGATAACAGCAATGAAAGACTGTCTGAAGGTTTGCCCCTACTCTTCCAATTGCCTACCTCCCTTACTTCTTCTTGTCATATAGGACAGAGGTGGGTTTAGACTATTCACCCTAGACCCCAAGTATGAAAGGACCTCATCCTGAAAGGCTGGAGCTGTGGCACAGTGGTGTGACTTTTCTTCCATTCTTGTGACCTCAGGCACAAGTTGCATGCAGCTGCTTAATCTGAGGCCCCACTCTACCAACTCAGAAAAAGTAAGGTAGCCACCAAGGTAGCCAAAAAGCAAGTGGTAGCCACCATCACTCAGTTTTCTCAGGGCACAATATTCAAACTCCTGTGAACCTGAAGAGTTTTTTGTATAATAACTTTTTTTTTTCCCTGACATTTTAGTAGTCTTTCTGTTATATCTACCAGTATTGCTTGGGACACCATTTAAGGTTGATATGAATTTTTTGTCTTTCATGGTATGATCCTTTGCGGGGATATTAAATATACATGGCGGTCCATTGAGATCAAAGAGGATATCAGAGACAAAACTGCCTGGTGGCTAATGATGCGGAATTATTCTCTGACCCATCCCACATTTAAAGGACTGCACAGACCAAAGGCTGTTCTAAACAGTCGGCCTGAATATCAAAGAGCTGTTCCATTTCAGTTCCCTTCAGAATCAAATAATGGGCTGTTGCTCTTATCCCTTTAGTCCAACTCTGCTTCTGGAGTCTCAGGTATTACATTTAAATATAGTAGGCAAGACAAGAGCATAAGGATCAGCACCCACATACAATGTAAGCAGAGAATCGCCATGGCTATTCAAGTGTCATCCTCACATACCCTCTCAGTGACTGATGGGTTTTTCAATCACCTCAGTTTCTGCCTATGGTCATGCACCATGCACTACACATAAGTTGCTCTCAGCCTTTTCTCCTGAACCATAAATGAGAGGTATCCTACTTTAAGCAACTGCATCACCCTCTGCAGTGCATAATGGGACCTGAATTCATCTGCCAAGCCTAAAAGGAGAAAGACCCAGGTTTTTCTAGCACATACCTTTCTTCTCACTGCTAAGATATTCATAATTATGTGGTGGGCTGAACTATCTCCGTATTTTTTTTCTGCAAAAGTATATATGTGTGTTAGTAAAAAACTCTTAGCTCATGGCTATGAACAAAAGGCACTCTGTCTTTCTCTAGCCAGTCACTCATGCATAAATCCAATTATCTTTTATTCAGTGCTTCACTTAACTTTTCCTCATCTTATTTCTAAAGATCCCAGCTGTGCTAGTTGTTACCATACAGGCATCCAGCATCAAAACTAGTGAGCATTATACAAAAATGCTGGAGCACCTTGGAATTTACTGCTGTGTAGGCCTTAAATGACTGACCAGTTTTTATAACTTTTAAAAATTCATTTTCTTGAAGAAAAGGAAGAAGGCTGAAAAGTGAAAGTAGAAGACTCTCCAGTAGTCACAAACCAGCACAGATATCTTGGATTATTTCTTTGTCTTGATTCTTTTCCCCTTTTCTAAGGGCACATACATAAAACAAGAAAAGATACAAATTTAGGCCACTGAATCCTTCAAACTGTAAATACAGAAACAAAGTAGGTGTGGTTTTTTTTTTTTTTTTTTTTTTTACTGTGTCAGACAGAAGCTGAGAGCCTGATTTTCCAAGATATATTTTTTAGCAATGTGTCTTGCACCTATCAAATCGCTGAGTCAACTCTGTTTATTACATTGACTTTGATTTGAGGGGTTTGGCTTTTGTTAGTTTTTTTTTACAGCTGAGATAATCTCACTATCTATTCCCTATAGATTTGGCAGCAAATTCTTTACTTTGTGAATAAAATTGGTGCTTTGATGAGTATCCTTTATTCTTGCAGTCTCAGCAGTGCTGTCTTTATAGTTAGAGGAATGGCAAATCTTCTTTCAGACCATCAGCAGTAGCATTAGGTTGCAGTCAAATACACTTGAAGCAAATCTCCCATCTTTGTAACTTCAAGTCCAATTCTTAACTGTTTGTCAAGATAATGTATATGCTATTTTTATAAAGTATGAGGGTAAGTTGCAAAATTAAACCAGTTGAAAATAACAACTTGGAAAAAAACAACTTGGAAGGAATATGGATGAGCACAAAAAAGATCTTTTTTTCAACTCCATTTTTAATTTTCAGTGCATGCATTTATTGTGGTTTTGTTTGGGGTTTTTGGGGGGTGAAGATGTTCAAGGACATCTTTTTAATCCAGCAATCAGCTGTTTTCAGAAGGTGGATAGCCCACAGTTCCATAGCACTATCTGCAATGCTCTGTACTGAATTAAAGAATTGTGGAATGAGAGAAGACTGTGCAGCCAAAAATCACTTTCCTGTGTTTAACAATAATATTGAGAGCTTTCTACACTTATAGTGACTAGTAACATAATCATCCGTGGAAAAATTAAGTATTGGTAACAGGGCATAGCCTCATGCAGGACTGTTGTGGTTTAAGTCCAGTCAGTAACTCAAAACCACATAGTTGCTCGCTCACTCTCCCCCTTCTTCCCCCCAGCTCCTGAAGGGATGAGGAGGAAAATCGAAAGAACGTAACTCCAATGGGTTGAGATAAGAACGGTGCAGTAACTAAGGTATAACACAAACCACTATGTGCTGCTACCAATAATAATAATGATAAGGGAAATAACAAGGGAAGAGAAAACAACTGCTCACCATCCACCGACGGATACCTAGCCCGACCAGAGCAGTGATCTAACCCTTAAGGGTAATTCCCCCCAGTATATGTACTAGCCATGACATGCTGTGGTATGGAATACCTCTTTGGCTAGTTTGGGTCAGGTATCCAGTTTCTGCTTCCTCCCAGCTTCCCTTCCTCCCTGGTAGAGCATGAGACTCAGAAAGTCCTTTGTCAGAGTAAACATTACTGAGCAGCAACTAAAAACACCGGTGTTATCAGTGCTGTTCACAGGCTGAAAGTCAAAACCACAGCACTGCACCATCTCCTAAGAAGGAGAAAAATGACTGCTGCTGCTGAACCCAGGACACCAGCATCAGCACCGAGAGACAAGCCATTGCTTCCTATGGAAAACAGTTCTTGGAGTTTGCAGCCATTTCCTTGTGTCACTGCTGTTATGTCAGTGAGGCTGCTGGAAAGCCAGTCAGGGTCAGAAATTCCTAAGGATGAAGGCACTAGGCATGGCAATGACAGCACAATCAGAGAACAAAGATGCCACCATTGGAAAAAGCAAAGCAACTCTGGATCTACACAGCGGAAAGCAGTACACTGTAGCAGGTAAGAAGACTTTTCAAGGTAAGCTTCATTGCCTAGAGACCATGTGAGAATTTGGTTAGCAGTTATTTCTCCTTAGTGGCAGGTCAGATTTCAGACTCATTTTAACGGCAGCTCCAATTTTCCTAAAAAATTGGTATGCCAGTCCCTGTGAGCAGCTGGGAGCATGTGGGTGTTGTTACTGATTGCAACACACCTCAACCACCAATTTAAACTTACATGAGCTCCTCTCTCACTGAAGAGTTCCAAAGTAAGAATGATTTACATCAGGGCAGATGTAATGAGATAAAAATCAGTGTTTCACAAATGTGACTGCTTTGGGGATTTTTTGTAAGTGAACTACTTTTGCAAGTGGGCATGCTCATTCACAGAGAAATGTTATCCAGAATAAAATTAACTATCAAAATAAAGACAAAAAGATAGTCACAAACGTTCAGGCGACATCTCTGAACAAATATCAGCAGGATCCTGAACATGTATTTCCCATAATGTGTATGATATTCTTTATCACTCTAAATGTAAAACTTTCATTCCAGTCTGGATGAAGAATAACTTCCAAACCATCAGAGACTCCCACAAAATAAAAATCTTATTTTCTAGCTATGTCTATTCACAAATGTTTGGCTTTTGTTCATTTCTAAGGTCTTTTTTTAATTAATTCAAAACATGTAACTGAAATAATCCCCCATAAAATATTGAAATTGCATCTTACTTGCCAAAAAGGTGTTTCCTTATCCCCACAGCTTATTTTCAATGAATATTTATCACTTTCTCTAGAGTCACTAAATTCCCCATGCATCATTTTCATACCATGCTTTATCTCAGAGAAGATTTAAAGTCCCAAATTTTTTGTTCAGTAGATAATGAATAGATTTGCTCTCCTGACTGCAGTCGAACACAGCGCCCATTTCTGTCCCAAGGTGAGAGAGGTGTACATAAGGTGTGCAAAATCGCATTGGTCCAGCATGTCTAAGTAAAACTTCTAATGGCATCCACTAGTTCCCTTTAGAGAAAATGCTACTTTAGTGGATGTTCCTCATCAAAGGCATAAAAAAGGGAATTCATGCTCCCCTTTACTGAAGTCATTTGGATATTACTGCCTGTTTCTGCTTCTATTTTTGCCTACAGGTTACTAATCTCCATAATCTAATGAGCTCACTGTAATTTAGTTTCAAGAAGAAGAAAGGTCATAGAATGATCTTTGTTGAAAATAAACTTGTGTAGGCAGAGCTCATGAATCCATGTTTGTAGAATATCAGACTTAATAAGCCATGTGGAACTGAATTCTGGGTTTCTTGGTTGAAAAGAAAAACCTACTGAAGTGATGATAAAACAAAACAGATATTCCATTAACTTTTACTTTCCCTTGCCTTTTCTGAAGCCAGAATTTTGCATTACAGCCTAATGTATCTTTCACCTGATCTGCAAATTGCTGGCTGCTTCAACAGTTGTGGTGTTTAGTAGATGACGAAGCACTCAGCACTGCACTGGACTGAGGGCTGAGGCATGGGTAACTGTCCAACTGAACGTGAACATCAAAATTTTTATGCATGTGTTTAATTACTGCTGTAAGGCAACTGGTGAGAAATACAGAAGTTATAATTTTCATTCATAACTAATTACATTGACCTTTCTTACAGTTTATTTATAGACAAAATTATAGATAAATGTAAATATTTAAGTGTAATTTTTGTATTATTCTGACTTAACGGTTTCTGGGCATACACTCTATAATAAGACTAGGAATTTTAAAGTTAAATATCTTTTCTAATAGTGTATATCCTTAAAATATAATAAGAAAACAGTGAATATACCTTATGATCACAGTATTTTTGAGAAAATCTGCTTGGAGACCTCGTAACAGCCTTCCAGTATCTGAAGGGGGCCTATAAGCATGCTGGGAAGGGACTCTTCATTAGGGACTGCAGTGATAGGACAAGGGGTAACAGATTCAAACTTAAACAGGGGAAGTTTAGATTGGATATAAGGAAGAAGTTCTTTACTGTGAGGGTGGTGAGGCATTGGAATGGATTGCCCATGGAAGTTGTGAATGCTCCACCCCTGGCGGTGTTCAAGGCCAGGTTGGACAGAGACTTGGGTGACACAGTTTAATGTGAGGTGTCCCTGCCCGTGGCAGTGGGGTTGGAACAATGATCTTAAGGTCCTTTCCAACCCTAACTATTCTATGATTCTATAAATTCACATGACCCAGGCTTTGAGATGACATTATTTAAATGATATATCTTAAGCAAAGAAATAGCAGCATGCAAATATTGTGAAAATGAAAATATGGATAAGATAGGGGTTTTTATACCTCTTTTGTGTCAAAGATACTCCTTATGTCAAAGAAGCTGACCTGCACATGTACATTAAATTCCAAGGGGTTTTTATGGGTGTTGAAATTTAATTCTGTTATTTCTATGTATTTGGAAACTAATGGCACATAGTACTAATCAGAAAAATCTTTCATATTTTGTCAGGGGTTTGAGGTATCTTTGTGTCAATCTGTTGTTTGTTTTTTTGTTTTTTTGTTTTTTTTTTTAAGGGACACAACCTTTTTATTTTCAAGTAATTAATTTCAAGCATGTCTAAATGTGAAATATTAAGTGAAAGAAGATTGCTTGACATTGGTAATCAAAAATTAAACATTTGGTCTTGCTAGGTGATAACACCTAGAACTTTGCTTTATGGTCAATGGAAAATCAGGCATCTCCATATAGCAAATCGCCCTCAGTGTCTCAGACACATTTTAGAAGGAAACTAAATGCTCTCTGAAATCTATTACCTTAGTGGTATTCAGATGCCTAACAACCAAAGAAATCAATGAGACCTACTCATTTAGATACCTTTCAGGATGTAGATCTGTAAAACCTTTGTATGGCTGATAAGCTAGTAAGACAGAAATATTTTATTTAGGTGCTTTGAAAACATAATCACACATCATGATAATAAAGCACACAGAACTCAAACCAGTAACTGAAACAGAATCATAGAATCATAGAATAGTTAGGGTTGGAAAGGACCTTAAGATCATTGTTCCAACCCCA
Source organism: Lathamus discolor (assembly GCF_037157495.1). NCBI lineage: Eukaryota > Metazoa > Chordata > Aves > Psittaciformes > Psittacidae > Lathamus > Lathamus discolor. The sequence continues at coordinate 26,809,669 of NC_088885.1, forward strand.
CTGCCACGGGCAGGGACACCTCACATTAAACTGTGTCACCCAAGTCTCTGTCCAACCTGGCCTTGAACACCGCCAGGGGTGGAGCATTCACAGCTTCCTTGGGCAACTCATTACAGTGCCTCAGCACCCTCACAGTAAAGAACTCCTTCCTTATATCCAATCTAAACTTCCCCCGTTTAAGTTCGAACCTGTTACCCCTTGTCCTATCACTGCAGTCCCTAATGAAGAGACCCTCCCCAGCATCCTTATAGGCCCCAAATAGCTAGAAATGCAAATTTTACACAAGCACACATATACAGATAACCTAGAATTTCTTTTTCCTTCGTGTTGTGTACAATCTTCAAAGAATTAGCAAGCCTGAATACCTATATATGGTTTTAGAGGTATAATAGCCCACTAAAATCTCTACATAAACAGTTACCACTTTAAAACTCTTAGTCTTTTTGAAAGCATTTGAAAGATTAATTTTTACACTGAACTATTTGGGGAACAGAATGTTTGCCAGACTTCGCATATGAAATTTACAGCAACTGCTGGGAAAATTGCTTAAGTAGCTTTTAAACCATGGGAAAGTATATGTAGGCTTGATGTATATAAATGTATGCATACTCATCTTCTGAGGACATTTGGGTGTAGAGTCCTTTCAAAGGATACACTGGAGAAAGCACCCATCTACAGACAACTTTTCTCCATGTTTTTGTCACTTTGGACACTCACCAAACTAAACGTTATCTAACAATTTTTTCTGTAAAGCAATTCAGAGTCTGTAAAGGAAAGATAAACTGAACGTGACTAAGTCCTCACTGTCCCATCCCGCTCAGCTGGTCCGGGGGAAACTGACTCTTTACATACTCCACATGGTTCGCTGGAGAAACCACAGTCTTGACAGAGGTCAAAAACACAGAAAGAGGCTCTTGACCGTTACACTCACCTAAAGAGAAAAGGGTCACTTTTTGGTGTGTTAATTTAGATGGCTGATTCACCACAGCTCTATCATCCTTGATAAAATTAGGTATGCCCCATCCCTGGAAGTGTTCAAGGCCAGGCTGCGCTTTGAAAACCAGGTTTGGTCTAGTGGAAGGTGTCCCTTCCCATGGCAGGGAGATTGAAACTAGGTTATCTTTAACATTCCCCCCAAACCATGCCATTCTATGATTCTATGAGTAATTAAGGAAGGAAAACTTCCCCAGGGCAGTCAGATTTAAAAGGACTCTTATGTAGGCTAAGAGCTACTGCACTCACAAAATCAGTAAGACAAGAACAATACAAAACCCACTCTAATTTGGTTTTGACTATTTCTTTTTTTCCTAACATAATTATGTGCCTTGTACATAGTTTATAGATATATTCACCACAAATGCATGCAACTTCGGAGGTTTTTTTGGCCTAGCTCTTCTGTATATGGTTAGTAAACACTTCTAGAAGAAAGCTAACTTAGCTAAGTACTGAGTACAGTGATTTATATATTCTGTTTTTTAAGCTATGAAAGCATTTATATTAACTTTCTCCAAAACTTCTAGGGCTCATATTCATGTCAATGGAAGTTCTGAATGAAAATGTAAGAATAAGCTTCAAATTTGACACATGAATTGCCTGAAAATGCTGAAGTCTGATATATTTTAAACCTATTCTTCTGAAAGAGCTTGCAAAGAATTTGGCCACAACCTGTTGTCTTTAGGCACCTTTTGGTTGGGAGAAAGCTGATCTAGATATTAAAAAACACCCCACACATTAATAACATTAAATATTAATTGAAAAACACATTAAGCATTCATGAAATAACAGTAGAAAGTAAAACATTACTTCTGTGGCTGCTATTGCAAATGTTTTCTTATCCACATGCTCACAATTGTGGCAATATCAGTCTATGTATTTACAGCATCCCTTGCGACTGTGATACAAAAAAAATGCAGAAGCAAACACTTGCCCAAAGTCTGCCTTGTAGTGTGCGATGGAAATGCATGAATGACAAAATTGTTCAAACCTCGTTTAAGAGACACTGCAAAAAAAAAGCTGATGAAAGGAGAAGGGCCTGCATGTAACACTGGGAAAGCTTGGAAACCTGCCTCTCAACTGAAGGATTTTACCTGTAACATCAGCTTGCTTGCTATAAAGCTAACAGTGACTCTCTGAGACAGGAAGGGAATTGGGATTTAATTTCAGGAGTTAAAACTAGCAATTTAATATGTGCATAATTTTGCTAGTGCTTGGGAACAGCTGAACACAGACATAAATGATAACCCATTGTACATGACTACTGTGCCTGCCTATGCCCGTTCCATTGCAGCCAGGATGTTCACTGGCAGATGAATCATAGAATCATAGAATAGTTAGGGTTGGAAAGGACCTTAAGATCATCTAGTTCCAACCCCCCTGCCATGGGCAGGGACACCTCACACTAAACAATGTCACCCAAGTCTCTGTCCAACCTGGCCTTGAACACTGCCAGGGATGGAGTATTCACAACCTCCCTGGGCAGCCTATTCCAGTGCCTCACCACCATAACAGGAAAGAACTTCTTCCTTATATCCAATCTAAACTTCCCTTGTTTAAGTTTGAATCTGTTACCCCTTGTCCTGTCACTACAGTCCGTAATGAAGAGTGTCTTCCCAGCATGCTTATAGGCCCCCTTCAGATACTGGAAGGCTGCTATGAGGTCTCCACGCAGCCTTCTCTTCTCCAGGCTGAACAGCCCCAACTTCCTCAGCCTATCTTCATACGGGAGGTGCTCCAGTCCCCTGATCATCCTCGTGGCCCTCCTCTGGACTTGTTCCAACAGTTCCATGTCCTTTTTATGTTGAGGACACCAGAACTGCACACAATACTCAGGTGAGGTCTCACAAGAGCAGAGTAGAGGGGCAGGATCACCTCCTTCGACCTGCTGGTCACCCTCCTTTTGATGCAGCCCAGGATACGGTTGGCTTTCTGGGCTGCGAGTGCACACTGAAGCTGGCTCATGCTCATTTTCTCATCGACCAACACCCCCAGGTCCTTCTCTGCAGGGCTGCTCTGAATCTCTTCTCTGCCCAATCTGTAGCTGTGCCTGGGATTGCTCCGACCCAGGTGTAGGATCTTGCACTTGTCATGGTTGAACTTCATAAGGTTGGTGTCAGCCCACCTCACAAGCGTGTCAAGGTCCCTCTGGATGGCATCCCTTCCCTCCATTGTATCAACTGAACTGTGTTTGCAGCTTCCAGCCTGTTCAGGTGCGGGCTTGAGCCTATGCTATCAGGTTCTTGCTTATAATTCAGGCCTATTGGTTAACCACACTGGGAGAGGATAGCTCTTCCTTTTAAGCAAGCTTTTGTGCAGACCACAGGAGTGCAGACCACAGGAAGGAGTGACAGTTTAAACACACACACATCCCTGCACAGCACACAAAGAAAGAAACCCTTCTTTAAACATTACTACCTCTGGTGGACCAGAAGGGTTTTCTCAGGTCCTGGATGACAGCTAATTACAGGAAAGAAAGACTTAGGAGACTCTTCATTTTAAGTGGCAGGAAATCTGGTTGCTACACAACTAATCTGGGATAATATGAGAGCTGCACTGAGTTCCTGTTTTAATATAGGTTACACATGAATGGAGTGTGACGAAGTACCCCACATGAGTGTCTGATCATTTAGCTATTGACTGTTATGTCATATCACAGAATCATAGAACAGATTGGGCTGGAAGAGTTCAACCTCCCTGCCTTGGGCAGGGGCACCTTCCACTAGACCAGGTTGCTCAAAGTGCATCCAAACTGGCCTTGAACACTGCCAGGGATGGGTCATCCACAGAAGTTTTGGGCAACCTGGTCCAGTGACTTACCACCCTCGCAGTAAATGTCAAAATAAGTAACATATATAATATAATCATATCATGTTATATAGTATTATATTATAGCAGATTATATATTATTTATTATAGCATATTATGTTATATCATATCACATTATATTGTGCTACATTATATTATATTATATTAATTATAATATATAGATGAACAAATATTTTTTTTCCTTATTACACTTTTTTCAGAATTTTCTGATGAAACGTAGTTCATCTTTCCCTGGTGAGTGTAGCACTGACTTAGAGCCTTCAACAAGATTTTCTAGGCACACCCCATCTCCCTCCATCTTGCCTAAATTAGGTTTTAGACAGAGCCTTTTAATTTAGGTATTAAAACTGTTGAAGAGCCCACATTGCTGAATGAGAGTGCTGTCTGTAGATAGTGAAAAATAAAGGTGGGTGTTATCTTCGTAGTGCTGAAACTGGAGCCTATGTTAATTTTATAATCTTCTCAATTTTAATATACATAGGACTGTACAGGTAAGGAGGATCAAGGTAAAGGATTAACTGCCTGGCAGATCGTTTGAGATTTGTTTGAAGAGAGATGCCATTATTTAGTCAAATATTTCCACTCAGGAAACATATTTAATAGGATCTTTTTATTAAGTATGTATATTTGGGGTCTTATCTATACATGCAATCTCAGGTTTGGTACACCTAGAGAGCTCTCTATTGATGTGAAAAATTGCATTGTTGCCTGAAATATATAGGGAAGGATCTATCTCCAGTCCCTATGCCCAGTATTTCAAATACTCAAGAAAAATCAAAGAAGAGCAGCATAAACATTTGTCCACTGACAGCAGAACAGAGGAAAAATGATCATAAATCAAACAATTTATATTTCAAGGATGAAATTCCCTAATTAGGGCAACTTAACGAGATTGCTACTATCCATTCACAGGGTCAAGTTTATTTTGGGCTGCTTTTCTGTATTCTGCAATTTCTATAGTCTGTATTCTGTAAAATGTCAACATTTTCTCCTATAGTGCTATAAAACACTCTTTTCACCTCTCCCATCAGGAACTTCAGCAGACACTAATTAATCCTCTGGAGAAAATATTTAAAAAATAACAAGGAATTATTATCAATGAAGCAAATTTATATTTCCCCGCCTCTCTTCCTCCACCCTTCCCCTCAAGAAATAATCAAACTGAGAGAGATAATATGTTATTGCTAAATTGTGAAGTTAATTTATTGGTCAGAAAAAGCAATATGCTGAGACCCATCGCTAGTAAGATTTGTGGAAGAGGCAGCACTTGTCCGTGTGTTTGAGTGTATGTTCCCACATGGGAATCTTTCTCTTCCACTTAGCAACGTCAGACCATTAGAGAACAGTTTCAGAAACGTACACGTTTGTTAAGAAATTCTGAACTTTGGCATTTATGAAGAATAATGTAATTCCTAGCAGGGGGAAGTCTTTTCATCTTTTACTCCTAAGTATAGCTCAAGATGGACCAGTCTTAGCCAGGATACTTTTGTAACACAGAAAACTGGAGAGTTTCAGCTATATCCTAGTGATAGTTCTGACTAAATACAGCTTTATGACAGCTTAGGCATTTTTCAAAAAAATATTTGACCTCATTTTCCTGTCAAAAATATTTTTTTTCTATCTGGATTATTCTCCTTAATATCTGGATTTTTCCTTACCTAATAATTTCTTTGTGCATAAACTGCTTACAACATTTTTAAAAATGAGAATTTTTCAAACAAAGTTTCAAGAATGCAGCTTTATAAGGGTTTTTAGTTCTATAACATGGCAGATATTTAGACTATTAAGCTTTTCAGATTTGTTTTTTGCTACAACCAAACCAAATAGAGTGGCTTTTAAGTTTCCCCTTGTTGCTTCTCAATTTCCGGCTCTCTTTTTACAACCCATTTTTCTGTTGTCTCTCTCCTTACAAGAAAAAAGAAACAATTGAGTAACAGCATCTCTGACTAACACAAAAAGATGGAAAATATTATTTTTAAAAGCTATGTTAGTTAATCATATTTTAGCTTTTAAATCCATCACAGATGATAAGCGCTGTTTCACCCGAAGTGCTAAAACTTCATCTGGTGTAAACAATAAGCTCTGGTATTTATTTTGGTTCTCTTTAACAGATAATGACCATTTGCAAATTGGGTTCCTGTGCTTTTGAACTTTATGAGAGTTTGGTTCTTAGAATATGATGGGTAGCAAGCAAAGTGTGATGTAGTTTTTCTTTCACTTCTCATAAAAATAATTTGCCTTTCTTCCCCCGCCCCCCCCCCCCCCCTTAGGGAGGGTTTTCTTCAGTTGATCTAAACTTCAACTTGGAGCATTGTTCCAGTCAAAGTCCAAGAGAAACCAGCAACCTGCATATCTTCCCATGAAGTAGTCAGCAGTAACTACCGCAGAAATTCTTCATTCAACAGCCCTCACAAATTAATTACCTGTGCCTCCCAACCCGGTATCTTCTGTAGGTAGTTGTTGCTACCTGAGTTCTTGCTCTAACTTCTTTCATCCATATTTAATCCAGACATCTTCTGTGAATTTCTTAGTTTTTATTATAAAGCTTTATTGAAAAACAGCTCCTAGTCAGTTTGAAGAAAATCAAATAAACAACAGGTGAAATAGCCATTCTGCAAAACCAGAGCAAAAGCAGCCTTATTTATTATGTTTTACCAATTACTTTGTCCTGGGTTCAGCAGTAGCAGTTATTTTTCTCCTTCTTAGTAGCTGGTGCAGTGCTGTGTTTTGATTTTTTGGCCTGGGAACAGTGCTGATAACGCCGATGTTTCTAGTTGCTGCTCAAATGTTTGGTCTGGCCAAGGACTTTCTGAGCCTCATGCTCTGACAGGGAGGAGGGAAAGCTGGGAGGAAGCAGAGACAGGACACCTGACCCAAACTGACCAAAGAGGTATTCCATACCACAGTGCGTCATGCCCAGGAGGTAACGGAGAGTTACCCCGGAAGGGCTAGTTCACTGCAGGGTTGGACAAGGTATCGGTCAGTGCTCTGCTGGGGGGAGTGGGGTGAGTTATCAGTCAGCTGGTGTTGAGGTGCTGTATTCTTTCCTCTTGTTATTTCCTTTATCATTATTATTATTGGTGATAGCAGCAGTGATTTGTGTTACACCTTAGTTACTAAACTGTTCTTATCTCAACCCGTGGGAGTTGCATTCTTTTCGATTCTCCTCTCCATCCCTCCAGGAGTAGAGGGAGGGAAAGGGTGGAGAGTGAGTGGACGAGCTGTGTGGATCGGTTGAAACCACGACAGACTTTTGCTAATCACTTTATTTTTTTCAAAAAATAGAAATCTTATTTTTTATTTTAAAAACTAGGTGTTAAATGCTTTAAGTATATGTAATAGATTTTTTTCTCTATTTAAATGTGTTTTGTCAAATACTTCTCAGAAAAAAAATTGCTTCCATAATTCATAATTCGTATCTTGCAAGCAACTCAACTTATGGCCTTTGATTTCAAAGTTATTCAGGAACAAGCTTCCTGCAGTCAGCTAATTAAAATAAAATAAACCTAAAATTTTTGAGATCATATCAGAGTCTAGGACTTCTTTATTCTCATTAAGGCATAGTAACACCGTATGACTACATTTTAATCTTTTTTTCTGTCACATACTTGAAGTTCAGATGGACATTCTTTATGAAGTGCTCAGTCAGTAAGAAGGAAATTAAGTATTAAGGCTCATGAGTATATTGATTCTTTTTTTTAAACCTAACCTAAAATATATTGACTGAAATAACAGTGGCAAGAAAACATTTTATGATGTGAAGAAAGAATAAACTACGGGTTTTTAGCCCTGAATGCAAAATCTGAAAATACTATTGTAAAATTAATATTAGGTAACAATAAATTGCATACAGATGAATTCTCCTGTATGAAGTATCATTGACTTCAACAAGACTGAATGGGATCCCAGAAGAGTAGAAGGAATAAATAAAAACAGGTATTGGCCACTTAAAATACAAAATCAGGTGACCATCATCAAACTGGGATCATCTTCGTGCGGTTTAAGAGTTTAATAATTCATTACAAGTATGATCATCAGAAGCTCATAAAAAGCTGCTATGTAAATTCATTATTCGCTGATATTAAAAAAGAGACACATCTTTGAATAAGGGATCACAGTGCAGTCCCAATGAAATCAGGAAAGCTGTAGGAATCTGAGAAACCTAGCAGCTCCTTGAAATACTACAGCAAGTATAGTAGCAGCCTTTCAGTATCTGAAGGGAGCCTATAAGGATGCTGGGGAGGGACTCTTCATTAGGGACTGTAGTGATAAGACAAGAGGTAACGGGTTCAAACTTAAACAGGGGAAGCTTGGGTTAGATATAAGAAAGAAGTTCTTACTGTGAGGGTGGTGAGGCACTGGAATAGGTTGCCTAGGGAGTTTGTGAATGCTCCATCCCTGGCAGTGTTCAAGGCCAGGTTGGACAAAGCTTTTCGTGGCATGCTTTAGTGTGAGGTGTCCCTGCCCATGGCAGTGGTGTTGGAACTAGATGTTCTTGAGGTCCTTTCCACCCTAACTATTCTATGATTCTATACAAAATTAGACTATTTAATGTGTCCTGAAGATATGGCAGGCAGTACATTTGAAAGCTAACATAGAGATCTAAGATATTACTTAATAATCTCATTTCTTAAAGTCAGTATATATTTGTATGTGAATGAGTTAATAAATCAGCAGGAACTAGGAAAAAACCTTAATAGTAAAAAATCCGAAAGAAATGGAACTGAATGAAGGAAGAAGGATTAGATACCCATATTTCTTTACTCCATCAATAGTTATTAAAATCATGGTATTTTGCTTTGAGAAACTCCCCAAAAGACTCGGCTTAGGACTTCTCCTTTTTTTTTTTTTTGGGGGGGGGGGGTGGGGGGTGACTCTAAGAGGGACTCAAAACTAAAACAAAAAGCACAATTTCCCAGTGTATTATTTCTTGAGGAGCAATCTTGCATCTGACTGAGCAAGAAACATTACTGACAGTTTCTTGACTGAACAAAGGTCTATCTTTTTGTAATGTTATTGCATAATAAGAAAATAATATGGCTGTGCTTCACGCTCCTTCTGTATTTGAGGGGCAAAACTGGCATCACACTGTATCCATGTAGACATCGATACTTGTAAGGTTCTTCTCACAAACAGAGTGCCAGAGGCATTCACCATGGAGTCCATAGGGAGGACAGGTATATCTAGTAACCTGGAATACCCTCTCAAATATGAAAGAGTTGAAAAAAAAAAAAATTAGCAGCCACCGAATACTCACTTGTAAAGATATATTCCTACTGGACATAATGTCAGAATATTTTGTATCACTTTGAATAGTGGATAGTACGGTTTACTTCAAAACTTTGGGCAAATAATATAATAAAATTGCACATAATAAAAATTGCATAATATTGCTGTGATGAAAGGTCCATGTCGCATATTATAAAAAACTGCAATCTTTTCCTTAATGTAAAAAATTACACATTTCAGCAGGAAAAGTCTTTTTTCATAATATGCCATCTCACTTTCCCATCATTCAGAGTGCATGTAAACATGGCTTTTGTACCACTGGTGATGGAAGATAGAAAACCTATGAGATTTCCCAACTACAGTCTTATCTGATTTTTGAAACATTTTTCAGGAATATTTAGAAAACTGCTAGTATCTCAGACGATTAATAATTTGGATACATACATTTATAGGCTTCCAGTGTCTTGACCAGTGTAAAAATTACTAATGTCTGTTGAGACGAGAACAGATTGCAATGAAAAACTTCATCTTAATGTAGGCAAATGACAGACTGCAATGTGTGTCATGATGAAGTCTTAAATTTTAAGACAAAGTCCTGTGAATTTAAGGCTATTGCTCCAAGGTATAAGTTATTTCACTAACAAACAGAAGAAAGATACACAGTTATCAAAGACAAATATTTGTACCAAGCCAACAATAATGTGCATAAATGCCAATTTTGTTGCTTTGTGTACATTAGATGCATTTTGTGGTGAAAGGCATAGCTAAAACTAGTAAAAGCAATAATTTCATGAAGCAAGTGATCCCCCTTCTCTCATATTTTAGGAATAGAGATATGATTTTGGTTTAACTTGTGTTTGATATAGTCAGAAACACATTTCTCACCCCACCAATGTTCTTTAGATTCTGTTTTTCTCCCCCTGAAATTTCTTAATGATTAAAAAATTGAGTAAAAGGGGATTAGATGTAAATGCCACATACCTGACATTATAAAGAAACATTTAAATTTATTGAATTTGTAATTCTGAGTGAATATTGTAACTCACCAGATTTCAGAGACACTCTGTAGTCCACTACATGTTTGTTTATATGGAGTGAAACAGCTACAAATCAAGAACACTTGAGAAGAACCATTCCAAAAGAGTTTCATGAATCTTAATCAAAATCGGTATAGTTCCAGTGAGATACTTTCTGTTTTTCCTTTTGCCTAAGCGATCACTTTGCAGGAAGAGATTGGTGGGGAGATCTATTACGTTTCATTTGGGTTTTGCTGACATTCTAACTTCATTCTGAATAAAACAGTTTAAGAAATTACCAACCAGTTCTAGTTTTCTCCCTTTCCATGTCCAGTTTAGGTATTTGCACACACCACTTCACAAAATATGGGGTTTGTTGTCATATTTCCAAAAGAGGAAAAAAATATTGTGGAGTAATACAATATTTGTTATTTATAATACCAGCAATGGAAGTTATATAAAAACATTGTGCTCTAGAGGCTTGAAGGATAAACAAGTAGGCTTTACTAAGTACTTTTATTCATTACAGTTCCTGCTATTTGTATGATATCCCTGGCCAATTTACATCCCCTTGTAACCTCAGCTATTAAGCCATCCCTGGAGCTCAAAGCTCTGATCATAACAATTTTAATACAGTCAAGTCTGTTTGCTCCTACAATTTTGCTCAGAAACTGAAGTAGAAATCTACAACATCTGAAGTTTTCTGGAACAGCAATAAAGTTGGAAATACAAACATGATCAAAGAAGAAAAGAATATTGTAGGATAATATACAATACTTAATATTGTAAGATTGCTGCCTTTACAATCTTAGTCACTTATCTTTGGAAGAGAGTGAAAATGAGGAGAAAGCATAAAGTCAAATGAAACCAATCCAAGTGTCTTTACTGATATGTGAGTTCCTGGATCAGGAACAGCTAGGAGCTGACATGGTATGCTGAAAAGATGATCCAATATTTATATGTAAGTTGAGAAGGTTAGAAAGCAGACGTGGGTGAAAAAACAAAATCCTTCATCTCATTTTTGTAGTAATGTGGGAAATCTGTGTGAAAAGGTGTCTATGGTAAGATCAAAAGGGAAAGTCAAATGTCATAGCTCATGCGTCAGAGAGATGTTTCTTTTGATAGAGTACTGTTTACAACAAACGAAATGTGATAAGAAGGTATAACTGGAAAAGGAAGAGGGGAGCTATAGAAATTAATATTCAAGGAAGAAAATAATTAGATGCACATATTAAGCAAGTTAATTTTTCTGTTTATTTTTTCTGCCAATTCTGTTGACTCTCCTGAAAAATCCTTAGCAGCAATGATTGAATATATGGCATTTTCAAAAATATTTTTTGAAATACAACACTACAGAGCTGTATAATAGGCAAAACCGCATTGGTGGTTTACCTACAAAAAGGTCAGCACTTCTTTTTCAAGCATCTAATCTGTGTTATGTCATTTTCAATTGGTGGTGTTGAGTGATTGCTTAAAAATACCCAGTTCTTCAGCAGTTTTACTAGTGTGCAGTGCTTTTGTCAGCTCAGAAGTTCAAAGTAGCTGGGAATTTGTCCACTCTAGTAAGCCTAAACGGACAACTTGTGGAAGTGAGCAAGGCCCTGCTGGATGGGGTTTTGAGCAACTTCGTCTACTGGGAGGTGTCCCTGCCCATGGTGGGGAGGTGGAACTATTTTATCTTCAAGGTCCCTTCCAGGCCAAACCACTGTGTGATTCTATGAAATTATCTATACCACAATGCAGTAAGAATGAATAAACTCAGAAATCTTCAATTCGTGCTTCTATTTGTTTATTCTAAATAACAGAGATGGCATAAAGGAAACTAAGGAGATGCTAACACAAGCAGATTACAAATACAACAGAGAAAGCTGCTCTAATTGAATTGTATACAAGAATTTCTGTTTATGTATTCATTCATTAATTATCACAGATTAAGAGATTATACAAGTTATTTAAAGAACTGTTGACTCTATCGAACCAACTGCAGTAAACATCTACCAAAAGGATTTATTTGCATGAAATATTAATTGGAATACATTATACAATACAAATACAAGTCTATTTCAGGAAAAAAAATCTGGAAAGAATGAAAGACTGTCATTGAATTACAAATAGATTCCCCTACAAAGATGACCCCTAAAATGCAATCTAACACAAAGATGACTTGGAGTAGGAGTAAATCTGGATTGTCAATCTCTACTGCTTTGGATAAAATCACCAAGAAGGACTCCAATGTTGCACAAAAGATACTGATGCTGGCTTAAGTGAGTGAAGAGTTATTTGTGGGTACATATGTTGTGGCATATGTCAACTCTAAACAAAAGAAAAATAAAAACAGGAAACTGAAAAAAAAAAAAAAGAAAGAAAAGTAACATTCTCCAGTAGCTAGCTAGGAAAATAAAAAAAGGAATGGGGTTATTTCCACAGTGTGCACTTCAGGACATCCTGTCCAGTGCATAGGTGGTTCCCCAAGTAACTTAACAATAACCACAATGTTTCATCAGGGCCTGCTCAGTTGTCCTGTGGGTTACTCATGCTTATTACATGAGTATTACTGACTGGAGCATACTTCGATCAGGTACAGATGTGGTACATGATAACTGGCTGCCAAGCTTTGCAAAAGTACATACTACTTTATGGTCATTTAAATGACTATTGTTGGCAGACATTGTCTACTAAATTCTGGCTTCCCCTAACATAAAGTTATAAACCAAGGTCTATAAAGCAAAGGATGTAAAGTGGGGATGAAAGGGCAATTTTTATATCAGTGTCAATTGTTCCCCACAAGAAACTCCATGTAACAGACATCACAGTGATGCACACAGTGTCAGAGTTTGCCTGTGAGAGGTCACAAAGGTAAGAGTGCTTTGGATTACAAATCTGAGAACCTGTGGAGAGAAAGCAAACAGGAAGAGCATATGCATACTATTTTAATGTTAGCAAACCATTATCTGAAACAAATTGAGAGTAAATAGGAAACAAATCCAGGCAGCAAATGGAAAACCTACACAGACTACTGTAGAAGTAGTCTGTGTATGTATTACAAACCTGCTTTCACAAAAAAGCATAATACTTTTCCTTTCTGCTGCATGGCTCATCTTTCTAGAAAAGTCAGATTTCAGAGCACTTTCTGCCCATTTTGTCTTTGCCTCTACCCGTTCTTTCTTTCTCTCGTAATTTAAAATTATTTCTTTACTATCTTTTTCCCTACTTCAACTACTTGTTTCAGCTCTTCCCCCTTTTCTTCCTTCTCATATCCTTTGAATTCTTCTATTTTCCTCACACTTAATGTATGTCTCCACATTTTGATCCTCATATCTTTGTCCTTGTGCTTTGATTCTTTGCTCTGAAATGTCAAAGTTTTATTTGCTCTTTGCCACTGAAATCATGCCTTCTGTTCCTGCCTCCCTGTATGCTCTTTGGCTCCTCAACCATTTCTATCTTCATTCCGCTTGAGCAACACTGTCTTCAGCCACCCCAGCCTTCTTTCCTTATAGCCTTTCCCTTCTTGAACAAACCCCTGAACCTGGGGATGTGATAACTCAAGTTTTGAAGTAAATTGTGGATGTTCATGTTAGAAGAGTAAAAGTAAAGTAAGTTTAAACTTTGATGAGGTGAAAGAGCAGGTACCATAGAAAGGTTGTGAATATTTCTGGAAGGATAAAATTATACTTTTACTTTTTTCCGTCTCTTTTCTAGGAAGTACAGGAATACAGTAAGGACCTTCAGTTAAATTTTAAGAGGGAGGCATAATATAAATAAGATTTCTCATTTAATAAATAAGATTATGAAGGTTGAATGTTTTTAAAACATAGTGTGCCCCAATGTGCGACTCCCTGATCCTTTGATTATGTTATGAGGTGACAACAAACAACTAAAACTGGAGGAATATATGAAAAATGGTCTGCCTCTCAAGCAGTCAGTTTAGCTGCCCTAAAGGTATCACTCTGCGTAGGGGTTACAAAAAAAGCAGAGTTGCCAAAAAGTTGAAAATGCAGTTCTACAGAGACACATTACTCTACCTGAAGTGATTTATTAGTGTTCCTGGTATTTAGGCAAGTGCTGGGAAATGTCTTTATTATCCACACAGATCTTCACTCTGCACTCAGAGCCACAGAACTAGGAGAAGTAGCACACTGCAGATGTGCTGCCACACAGCATTGCAGGTTTTCTCTAACTCTGTACCTCTCAAACCCTAGTAACCTACTATCCCACTGCAATTTCACCAGGCATAGAATCCACCTCTCTGCAGAATTTATGTGAGGCCTCCATTAAGTTCACTCACCATTCTGCACCTAACACAGGAGGCACATTATTTTCCTGTAAGTTTCCTCCAAGTATGAGGATGATTCTCATTCAGATGCAAATATGAAACCAATAAAAATGGTCTTGAAAATCCTGTAGGCTGCCATTGTTGAACTGAGAAGGAGGTGAAAAGTAGTCCCCTGCTGCCAGCTGTACAGCAAAGGAAATAGTTAAAATGTGAGGCAGAGAGTGTTCTGGTATTTCTCATTACAAAAGGTCACTGCTCTGCCACTTCATCACCATTTTTTGGAGGGAACTGCAGAAGGTTGTGTCAGGGAAAGAAAAGTATTATACAGGAGACAAGAAATACTGCAAAGCATTAGAGACAAAGAAAGCACTTAGTGACTTCAGAGGAGTTGCATGGATATAACCTGGGGCAGAGTTTTGCTCTGACTGTTTCTATCTGCATATCATTTCACAGTATCCAGTGTACTAAGTGGTGGTCTTACTTACATGGCTGTAAATCCAGAGCATCTCTACTGAAGACAACTGTCTTGAAACTGGTGGAGGAAATCCAGATTGATGCTGGCTTAAATGAAATCACACTCTGACCTTAGGCACTTGCTCTGTCTCAGGTAATATATTTTTTTAGTCTTCCTGATGGTTAATCTTTCCTCACAAAATCCAGCCTCACTGATCTGGTAGGCTCACAGTAGTATGCTCTGACATTATCTTGTTTCTTTTGGACTCCACTTGAAAAGAAAAGGACAGTCAAAGCCACTTTAGACATTCGTGTAGAACCAAGGTGTCATGCCCAAAAGAGGACAGATTTATCTTCTTTCTGTGCATTTTGTCATGGAATTATTCATCTTTTGCTGATACTGTTCATGTATTTAAAACCTTTTTGACAGGCAGTTGTCTTTAAAAGGCTGACCCATTTCTCATACTTCTCTCTCAAAATGACCCCCCTCCCCCGCCCCGATAACCTTCCTGGAATCCCATCTCATTCCGATAGATGCTGTCTTTGATGATCAAAATTACACTGCTTGTTGGTCAAGCAAGATAATAAAGGCAGCAGATGCAGCACTGCAGGAATGTACTGCTGCTGTCAATAGCACTCTGAGAGCTGAGCAGACAAAACGCAAACCAAAATGTAACCTTTTACCCTTTAAATATAACTTTTGAAACTAAGTCTCAGATTGCTTAAATTCTGTCACTCTGAACAAAAATTATTGACCTATTTGCCAAAGATAGTGGCAAGTTAGATAGAGCAACAGCATCTCTTATTTTGGCAGGAGTAATAACAGGTAGATCCATCAAGTCACTCCAGAAAACAAGTCAGCAGCAAGGATGTCTCCGCACCTGCTACTTCCTTTACTAATGCTCCCAAATTGGTTTCACCAGCTTTCAGTGCTGCCACAGCTGCTGCTTCATGTGCTGAATGTTTTTACCTCTTTGGCAGCAAGAAGCCAAATGACACTACTTATGCAATTTATATTGCTTGTGACATATACAATAAATGACAGGCCTTCTTTCCTCCCCATTACTTTTGTTGCTCTGAAGGACTACTCCAAATCTGCTGGGCCTGTTTCATGTTTATTGTTATCAATCTGAATTGCAGTCTCTTCCAGACAGGTCAGTCAGACTCCTGTTGTATCAAGTGTCCCACATAAACAGTGTGATCCCTTTCAGGGATTAAACATGATCCTTGGGTTTTGAGCTTTTTAATGTGACTCTTTTACATTCAGATTCTTTCAGCTTTGTCTAGGTGTCAATCATCAACTTCACTGCTTAGGTGCATTCACTGAATTGCCTTTAGTGAAAAAGCTGCTAGATTATATACTCTCTGGAAGAGCAGACTTGCTTTTTATCTCTGTTTTGAAGTGCCATGCATATGGGATGTTTTAGGCCATACCAATTACCATTGCAAGATACAATTAGATGTTGCCGTATAGTTAGCTGATGGATAGAGGTTGTTATCCCATATCATTGACACCGCAGCTCCTCTCCACTTCTCTGTTCTGCAGAAATGAGAGAAAGCTTTTTGGTGTAGTCCCTATCCCAGGTGCAAATATTTTTTGCTTTGTTATGATTATATGTTTTTCTGCACCATATAAATACATATTTTTTTCACAAACATGGAGTTTCTAATTCAGTTGTGTTACATCTCAGTAAATTCGGAGTCCAGCCCATTAAATCCAGTGAAATTAATTCTGAATCACCAAGAGAGCTCATCGAGTGGTCCATCTTAAGTCTCCTTTTACCAGTACACTTAATTACTCATCACTTAAGAACAATTCCATTCCTCTCTCTGTATACAAAATTCCTTCACTGACAACTAAAATCACTTTATGGCCACAGAGAGGGCAGATAGTTTCAAGGTGAGACACTGCCCTTTCCAAAGACTAGTTAGGATCCTTTACTATCTGGGAAATATTTTCATTTCTGAGTTAACAAGCCTGCAGCAGACCATTTCAGTGGCACAGACAAAACATTTCACTATGCATAGACATCTATAGTGGAGAGGCTTGAGGAAAGAGACAGTTGCAAACAACATCTCCCTGTTTTCTTAGTGGGTAAAGAAAATGCACTGGGTATTAGCTGCCTGAATCATGTAAAAAAATAAGCTAAAAATTAAAGGTTATTTGCATAAAAAGTTTACAGGCTAAAATCATAACATTTGTCAGCTATCAAATAGATAACTTTATATCAAAAAGAGTTGGATGATAGGATTGGTAACATGAGATATTCATGAAGTCAAATTCTTGTTCATGATATGATTTTACTAGAAAAGTTAGCCTCATAGCACAGACTGCCACAGAAAATATAAGATCTGAAGTACTGAGATACACAGCACCACTGGGAATCTCACTAATCTTAGAATAAACAATAATGTTAAATGCTATGCTATGTATTTTGTTAAAAATCACATTTGTATTACATCAGCTTGACCCTTGCAATATGAATCTTATCTATGCAAATGAAAACGGTTTCCCTTGTGTTCACCGTATTAACGTGCAGTATTTTTTCTTGGTACTTTTTATGTGTGAAATATTAAAACTCACATACTGAGGGCCAGAAAATTAAATCAGATAAGATTTATAATGTTTTTATGTTTCTCCAATCCACACTATTAGAGCAATGTATTAAATGTCCTTGAGTCAGCTTAACTTTTTATACAGCTAAGCTGTATCTTATATAGTCTTAGCAAACTTCCGGCTGCTACAATCACTGGCAGCAAGACAGATACTTTCTTATAATCTTTTTTCAACAAAACACACATGAAGACTATTTCACCATGTAGCAGCTGACATAAAGTGCAAACAGGCATTCTACTTTTATTGCAATTATAGTCTTGCAAAAATAAACTTATTGAAAATATACCCATTTTTAAATTTCTTTTCTCTATTTCCTTAGTATTCAGATTGCCTAAGACACCACCTCAATATCTGATCCAAATCTGTGCACACCTTCAAAGTAAAATATAATTTTGCTTTAATTTGAATGCTATAAACAAGGAATGTAAATAGTTTTTCCCAAATATTGAATTGAGTGCCCAGAAGCTGATGAATCTCTATCCTTGGAGGTCCTTGGACCTGGGTTGAGTGGAGGGGTTGAACTGGATGACCTGCAGGGCTCCTTCCAACATGTTTCTCTGATTCTACTGATATTCTTAATAAAGAAAATATCTTCTAGTCACTAATATTAGAATTTGTATGAATTAGTACTGCTTCTTCATTGGATCTGAGACATAAACACCTAATTTGTACTCTTACTTGTTCTTTAACATCAGTTTGGCAAAATCTCTGTAGTCTCATATCTCTCAAATATATACCAAAGGGCAATGCTGGCTCTTTGATAAATGTAATTGTGCAGATTTTTACATTTCCAGAAATTTTATATTTCCAGAGCATAAAGAACTGGAAAGCGGTAAATAAGTAAGTAAATAAATAAATAAATAAATAAATATTTGGCTATGGATAAGATTTTTAGACATTTTACTGTATATATCAGACTATAACTTCTGCTCTGTTACAATGCTAGCTCAATGACTATAATTTTCATCTCTATTCAGCAGTCTACTTAAAATCTGACTTTCCATTACTGTATTCAGACTTTATATGCCTAAGAATGTATCTATTAATTAAAGTTCTGCATAATTGAATCTCAAAGACTAAAAATATACCTTTATAATAAAGTATTTTCCCATTTGACAACTTTCTTGTTGAAGAGTCCATTAATGACATATTAACTCAACTGCTCCCATACAGCTATACAACCAGAACATTGTAGCCACTACAGATAAGCATTGTTTGCCCAGGTTTCCAGATTCTAGTCTAGAAATCAGCTGTTTGTTTGAGATTTAATGTGTCCTGCGTTAGGTGCTAGATTTTGATCAGTGCAACCAGTTTGCACAATATCAAAGCCCATGGATTCATTTATCAGCGTCTTCCTGATGCTGACATTTCTTTGTCTCCTGTCCCTAAATAGCAATGTTATCAGCACCCACTTTCTTACAGCTAGATTGTCTGAAGCCTACGTTGTGTTTATTATGCATGGTGTATACCTTGATAGCTCTCAAAGGAGAATCCTAATTTCAATATGAGTGTCCAGAGGCTGAAATAGAGCATGAACATTGGTAAGGGGAACTTTTATGATAAAAATGTCCACTTACACCCTTCAGCAAACTTGATAATTTTTACTTCATTGGAATCCCATTTTCATATTTGCCTATATATATTTGAGATTTTTTAATAACTGCTGAAAGTTGGCAAGAAGGATACAAAACTTATGAGCATGAAAACAAATTTGGGAAGAAAAGTAATGGCTTTTAATTGGTAAAATTTTGATAATTTGAACTGCGGTTGGTAAGAGCTGAAAATTTTAATTTTCCTGTAGTGAATAATTTTTAAAAGTACTACTTGATTTCACCCTCTTCCCTCTCCAGCATATAAACCAGTACATATTGACATAATTAACATGATCTGACCCGTGTTTCTTTTTGCATCTCAGCACAGACTTGATTCCTCTCTCAGATCATTTAATAAAAGACTATAAACATATAATCAGTGTTATTAGACAAAATGACTGTATCCTAAGTTTCACTGTAATGAACAGTCTATCAACAAATGGAAGAAAACATAAGATACAGTTCTGGAAGAGAAAAATGAAAAGAAACAATCTAAGCAAAAAACAAGTTTGAAAGGTATTAAATTATGTGAAGTAGCTTATTGGTCCTGACTTTTGATTCTCCCACTGAAAAAGAAGACTTCAGTAAGGTACGAGTATCATACTTGAATTTAGGCTCCTAAAGGCACAAAGTCATTGAGCTTTAGAAAGTACTGCAATTATCTGAGCTTCTGAAGAAGCCAATACATTTCCCTTTCTAGAGAAATCATTGGCATGAGCAGCACAAAAGAACGAAGGAGAGCTGAGGGGAGGAGAAATGAAGAAATGAATAGGGAAAACATCTGTGGGAAAAAGCATCTGTGGAAAAACATTTTACATCTATTGGAATATTTTTTGAAGTAGAGTTCAAGGGACTGTGTGCAGTTAAGAGGGGGTAGATAACAGTAAGGGAGAGATTTATACAAAAAAAACGTGATAGATATTACAGTGGCAAAATCAGATTCTTACAAGCACAAAATGAAAGAACTCAATGGCCTTTGCGGCCGTAGTTCCTTTTCCTTGAGGATATGCTTTATGATACAGGCTTTTAATACATAATCACACACTGCATTTTTTCTTCACAGGACCCCTACCCTATTGAGTGAACAGAATGGATGGTGATCAATTAAAAAAGAACAGCTATTCAATGTTTTGTTTTACCCTCATTGTTCATTTTGTGGACTTGAGCCTTATCTACTTTACGCTATTCAGAGGCTGCAATGAAGACAGAATTATTAATTTCCTCATGGGCTTTTCTCTGGCACTCTGCACTGTGATGCTCCACAAGCATTAATTTATCTTCACAAAGTGCAGTGTGATGTGAGGGTCTACTGTTATCCCCACGCTACAGATAGCAAGCTGAACTAGCAAGACAGCAGTACCTGCTTTTTTACAGTAGGCAGTTCAAGACTTAGCAACTGGTTTCCCAAATTACATGTAGCAGCACTTAGCATGTTCGAGACACTATATTTTCATAGACTTCACATATATCTAAAAATAGCCATAACAACTCAGAGCAACAGAAATCAGAAAAGGTAGAGCAATGATTAGCTGCTTTACTGTAACACAAAACTGGACCTCTGTTTCTGTGTCATTTCCTGCCCTTTTAAATTTAAAAATGAAAGAAACAGAACTTCTCTACATGAAGCTATTGCATTGTCCATTAGCAGGTCTAGGAGGTTTGCATGATCTTTGGCCACTTCTGCTCATGGTGTGTTAGGAACAGTAGGTTATTGAAGAAACCGGCATTAGGGGAATGAATCAAACTGACCCTGCTTGTTCCAGACCTAGTGTCTGCCCATCTTACCTCCTTAGCCGTCCCAATAACAATGAAGTGACCACATGACCTCATGACTTTATTGAATTGTTTTTGCTCTGAATCAATTACTTCCTTCTTTGTGCTGGGCCTGACAGGAGAGCTCTGAAAACCGTACAAGAGGTAAATATCAGCTCTCTGGTCAGCCTTGGCTCAGGCTTCCTTAGAGAAGCTGTCAGTCTTCACTGCAAAGTTCTGCTTCATCCCTACACCCTTAGGCTGGAAAATGATCATTTTTGCTGTGATTATAAAATGTTTGAAGGTCTGGACTAAACTCGTTAAGAGCAGAATCTTCTTAGACATAGCAGCTTAAATTTTTATATTTGTGGGCTGTTTGCCAGTTTGCAAAACAGAGTTCTGGATTATAAAAATTAATGGTTTTATCAAATTTCCTGTAAATTGGGACCAATCAACAGGGAAAATTTAATTTCAGTTATTTAAGTCTATGAAAAATTACAGCTGAAAAGATCCTTCTGGGAGAAAATTGTACAGCTCTAACATTAGATAATGCTCCCCATTCTGATTATAAAACACTTTCAACAGTAAAAAGAGAAAAATAGAAACATTGCAGGCATTAGTCAAATCTAAGATACAACAAACAAAAACGAGGTGCTAGTTCTGGACAATTTCCAAAAGATATTGTTTGGAGGGTATCTATCCTATAAGCACACATTATTTTAAATCAAGAGAGTATTTTACTATAGCCTGGATGGTAATATATTTTTTTGTAATCAAATAGAAAAAAAAGCTCAGTAATGCAGTGGCAAAAGTGTGTCCTCTTTATCCTAATACCATGCTTAAAGTAAAGGTTTCTCTACTCTCCCTCTGGACCAAGGAACATCAGCCAGATCTGCACACAGTTTTAGAAGAGGCCCCTAATGTCCAGGGTATATGAGTATTATATTACTTCATCTTCAGCTCTCCTCTTCCACTTCCCCAAGGCACAAAAGAAAAAAAGAAAGCAGCAAAATTCATGTTCAGAAGTGGAGTTCTATCTTAGAAGTCACAGGAAAAGTTGTGAAAACCACACATAAGAGTTGGAAAACTTAATTACAGAACTACTATTAATAACTGAAGAACATATCTAGTCTTAGACATAAAGAATACTTAGATCCTTATCTAAAGATGCGGATTATCAAAACCCTAATTTTTTTAAGAAGCAGTACTTTTAAGAATATGTTTGCTGGGATGAAGATTTTGTACAAGAAGGTAGGATAAGATAAAAATCTTGCATTTACTTTACTTGTAAAACAGTCATCCTGAGCCACATCTACTCTTACATTGTTGCAGATAGGTAATGTGAGCATAAGATTTTTTTCATTCTGTCTTCTCTGCATAATTGTTTTGAGTGTGAATATTACAAAACTGCAAACATGCATAGGGGCAAAGCATGGTGGTAAGGATTTCTTTTTCTTTTTTTTTTTTCTTTTTCATGCATATGAAACTACATCTTCTTGTCCTGATGCTAAAGAAAAAAATGAAACCAAACCACCAACCCAACAACCTAGCAATATCTTTGCAATTATTTAATGGCATGGAAGGAGTAGGGTACATTCACTAGGTGTTTTCAAAGTACACCAGTAATAAAATCAGACTGATAATTTTATGCTGTGTTTCTCCAAAAATCATTAGTACTTGAATTCCACACTGCATAAGGTCATGCATCCATGTGCTTCTCACACTGCCCACCTTCTAGTCTGAATAGCAACAGAGCTGAGTATCAGTTTATCTCTTATCACACCACAAAATTGTGTAACAGAGGAACAGCCAAAGCGTATCCCATTTGGAAAACATATGGGTGCAATTTAGTATAATAGGAGAATATGGCACTCAGGAATACTTATAGCAGCTTTAGATGAGTGCTTTCAGGTGAATTCATCCTGTACTCGTGGTTTCACTGACTTCCTTATATATAGGAGTGAGATAAGAAGAGTTTAAAAAAATCTTTTTTTAATCTCACAAGTACATTGCAATAATGAAAAGGAAATGCAATAGTCATATCAGGTGTAATCAGAAGAGATTTTTGAAAATGAAGCTAACAGTCAGAATGTAGAGGTTAAATGCAGACTCTGCTCTGCTGGCACTCATGAACACCCCAAAAGGAGACTGTCACTTGAGCTTGGGGTTAAAAACAACTGACTGTTGTGGTTTAACCACAGAAAGCAACTATCATGCAGCCTCTTGCTCACTCCCCCTTTCCCTCTGTGCAATAGGAAGGAGAAATGGAAAAAGGCAAAACTTGTGGGCTAAGAACAGTTTAATAATTTAAATAAAGTAAAATAATAATAATAAAAACAACTATCATAATTCTATTTCTTTCTCTTGCAGTGTTAGCTCTCTTTCACTTTTGGCAGCTCTACGAGTTTTGACCTTCAAAATGTAATTTTCATCATGATCATTTTTTTTTTCCCATTTTGTAGAATCTTGACTCATTCCTAATAGTCTCTTTAAAAAGTTTATTATACTAAAAGTCCTCCATAAAAGGGGTATTTTTTTCATTTTATTAAGATAGAGTTCTAGACAGTTTTTTATACTGTTGTCCTGACGAAACTTCAATATTCCTCTACATTCAGTCACACTCATTTCAGTTGGGTTGATAAAAGAAAAAGCGCGGTAAGGTTTTTTTGACAAAATGTGCTTTGCTGAGTAAAAACCAAATCAGTTACTGGCCATTTTCTGTTTATCTTTTCATTGACTTTATCTTTACTCAATGGTTTCATTCTATTTGCAGAATCTGGAGGTCTGAATTTGCTACAGAATCTCTTGGTTTAGTGACTATTTGGTGGTGGATTTGCTTGTGTTACAGACAAGTCTTCAGAATATGCTGTTGGAAAGCATAAGTAGCTGACTATTCAGTATGTTAGGTTTTATTACACTTTTTTTGCATATTGGACTGCTACTCTAGGCACTTTTTGGTGATACTTAAAAAGTGGTACAATATTTAGCAGTCTGACACCTAGGTCTCTTTGTGCATCAGTTCTTACCCATTGAAATCATATCTTGCTTGAATGCATGAAGTGTGCCCACTAAAATCAATTAAGCTGGTCTTCTGATCACTTTTCTACCACTACAGAACCACTATAGACTTACAAGGCAAAACTGTCAACTGATGACAGTTAGCTCTGTGGGGTATCTGTCACTCAGAACTCCTTTCCTCAAAGGTTTCTTCGTTGCATCCATTATCTTTACTCCATGCTCCATGTCCAAGCATCTAGGACAAATTCAGTGTAGCTTACCAGCTCTGTCATAATACAAATAATAAGACTAAGTTGCACACTAAACAAGTAAAGGGGATACTTCAGACAAGCAGTTTTTTTGTCTTAAGCTGCCACTTTCAAATATTCCCAAGCATTGCCATACAACTTTATTTGACATTTGGTTAAAGGCCAGATCTACTATATTGCCAATTTTTCTCATCCTTAGAGTTGTTACTGAAATTATGTTTGCTTATATAATTTATTGACTTATAAATCATCTTAAAGACTTAAAATAAATGGGTTTATTGTGGCTATTTAGCTATATAATTGTGTGTTTCAGAGGGGGAAGCCAAGAATATTCCCTAATTCTACAGTATCAGATGCACTAAATTCAGTTTTCCATTTTGACTCAAGTCTGCTGACCAAGGTGAACAGGACTAAGGATATTCTTTTCCAGTTGCTCATTTAACCATGTTCACACCCTAGAGGAATGCAGTAGTGCTGCTACCAGTAAGTATTCTGAATCCTCATGGCAGAGAAATTTTGTAATCTCTTGCCTTCTCCAACTTTCCTGTGCATCTGTGTTCATACACAGTCTGGTCAAATCATGATTAATACTTTTGTGTGCCCTACAATGTTTTACAAAACCTTACCATAGTTTTGATCAGAAAAGCATGTATCTTATTTTTAAGATAAAACTCATCACATATTTTTACAATTCTTCCTCACTAAGAAATGCATACCAAGTTGTTCCTTTCTTATGGGACTTAAAGTTGCAAATGCTTTGCTAACACACGCTTTTCTCTGCACCATATCAACACGCCATTTCTAATAGAAAATGCTGACAGTCCTGTCAATCTTAAACATTCTACCTCTCTGCAGTATAACATAATACTCTATCTCTCAGCAGTAGTTGAGATAATACACCTAAACACTCCACAGTAACCTGTGTTACACCAGTACTTTACCACTGAATTGATGTGACACAAGTAGCAATGGACATGTATTGATGTACAACTAGAAAAAAATATTGGAATCATACTAATGCTTAAAGCAGTGATGCAGTTGTACTTTAGTTTTTGGGAGGTTGTTCTGGCTTTTTTAAATAGGATTGTTAAAACACTCTTTTTGTAAAGCATTGTCTCAGTACCCTGAAACTTGTACTGGATTTTATTTCATTTAATTTAATAATAATATGTTAGTCTTTCTTAACTGCTTCTTCTATTTCCCTGCCTTAAAAAGTATTTTTCTTTTTACTCACAAAAAGCAGAAATTTAACAGCAAGCAAGACTAAAGGAGGCCTATGCTAAACCTCAGTAAATGTCTACAAAAGTTGTTGTGCAGAAAGGTTTAAGTTGCCAAACTAAAGCAGACAGAGTAAGGATTTAGCACAGAAACCTTCCCACTATTTAGTGCAGTAACTAACACTGACATCAGCAGAAGCTCAGATCTGTATGTTACACATACATCATCTTACTGGCTGCTGTCACCAAAATCTACATGGGATTTGGTTTTGACCAGAAATCTTGAGTTTAAGAAATCTTTTTGCAATTAATATTTTACTAAAGCCCATTTATTAATTCAAATACTCAAGCAAATCTTTAATATCAATAAATTAAACATCAGAATAGAACATGTTATCATGGATTCCTAAACCAGATGCTCCTTTGTGAGCATCTTTAAAGCACAGGAGGATCAAATCAACTCAGTCATTTGTGCTCAGCCATAGCTGAGCCATAAGAAAGATAATTTATGTTTGAGAAACCTTTTCCTTCACACAATGAACAAAGGACACAAGAAGTGTAATTCATCTCTCATTGAAAAATAGCATTTCTACTAATGAGATAACTGGTGTCATCTTTGTCTGCTCCATATTTCTCTAGTGAAAAAAATATTTAGTCTTTCAGAAGGAAGGAAGGGGCAGGTTTGCTGACAGGCTTTGTCTTTCCTGTTCTTAGTTTTTGCTACACTTTTCTCTGCTGAGTTCCCAGCTGTTGTGTCTGTAGCTGATGCCAAGAGAGAATAAGGCATGAGCTATTTCAAAGTCAACACAATATCTTAAAGCACCAGAAAATGGGAAAAAGTACATGTGGTAAGTGTGTTGTTCTGTACTTCCCATGATGACCATGTGCTCCTGCACAGATAAGCCAATAGACTTGGCAGACCTAATAAAGGTTGGTTGAATTAGAGGAGCTTTCTAAAGTCAGCGTGGAGAGATTACAAGTCAAAGTTAATTCACGCATAACAAAACCCCTTACAGGTAGACGGATCTTTAAAGTAAAATAACAACTTCCCAAATTCTTAACTCCATTCTGATACTATTTTCTTTCCTATGAACTTCTTTGCCTTAGTAGTTATTGCCGTGGGTTTTTCTGTAAAGCCTTTACTAGAGACATTTTAGGAATGAGTATGTTCAGACAAAAAAAGCAGAAAAAGAATTAATGAAAAGAAAACCCCACAAATTTTTATTCACCTATTATGCATTAGTGTTATGAGTAATGTAACTATGGCTTTGTTGCAAAATAAATCAAAATACAAAATATTTTGTCTGATTGTACTCCCTATTCTGAGTGAGTACTTATGTATGCTAACACACTTGGTCGATGAGAAAATGAACATGAGCTGGCAGTGTGCGCTCGCAGCCCAGAAAGCCAACTGTATCCTAGGCTGCATCAAAAGGAGTGTGACCAGCAGGTCGAAGGAGGTGATCCTGCCCCTCTACTCTGCTCTTGTGAGACCTCACCTGGAGTATTGTGTGCAGTTCTGGTGTCCTCAACATAAAAAGGACATGGAATTGCTGGAACAAGTCCAGAAGAGGGCCACAAGTATGATCAGGGGACTGGAGCACCTCCTGTATGAAGATAGGCTGAGGAAGTTGGGGCTGTTCAGCCTGGAGAAGAGAAGGCTGCGTGGGGACCTAATAGCAGCCTTCCAGTATCTGAAGGGGGCCTATAGGGATGCTGGGGAGGGACTCTTCGTCAGGGACTGTAGTGACAGGACAAGGGGTAACGGGTTAAAACTTAAACGGGGGAAGTTTAAATTGGATATAAGGAAGAAATTCTTTCCTGTTAGGGTGGTGAGACACTGGAATCGGTTGCCCAGGGAGGTTGTGAGTGCTCCATCCCTGTCGGTGTTCAAGGCCAGGTTGGATGAAGCCTTGGGTGACATTGTTTAGTGCGAGATGTCCCTGTCCATTACAGGGGGGTTGGAACTAGATGATCTTGAGGTCCTTTCCAACCCTAACTATTCTATGATTCTATGATTCTATGAAACTTCTAGCTGGATGGGAAGGAAAATAAGTGGCCTGACTACTAACAATTGAAGCTGGAGCATGAACCTCAGGGGCTTGTAGATCCAAGCGCCAGAAACCAGGGCAGACCAGGGATCTAGAGCCGCCCACTGAATAAACTGGGTATTTCAAATCAGTGACTGGGGAGATACAAATCGTCTAGGTCTGCGTGAAACAATCTGATTCCTGAGTGCCGGCACGTAGAATATGACTACAGACTTTAGGGGCTCACAGGTCCCAGAGCCACCATCCAGAGGAGACCAGGAGACCTATGGGGGGTCAGAATACCTGCAGTGTTTAAGACCATCTACTGAAGTAGTACGTAGTGTATCTATATATTCCACTAATAACTTTAATGTAAATCAGTCAGAGTGGAGGAGCAGGATGAGGCGTTCCATGGTGTTTGTGTTTGCGTGAGTTCTATGTGCTGATGAAGGCATTGTTTTCAGTCAGTGTTATTCTGTATGGTTGCTGTGTGCATAATATATTTGTGTGTGCCTATGTATATGTACACACTTTTTTCCATTTACTTGGGACCCCTCCAAATTTCCATGATCTTTCAAAGGTATTAGAGTGGCCTCACAATGACACCAGCCAGCCCTATCAGCCCACTCAGGTGCATGCTGTTTGATCGCATCAACCTGTATACATGCAACTGTAAGCCCATGACTCCTTTCTCTCTATTGCAATTAGCATGTCTTCCTCAGACTCTGCAACTAGATAGAGAGACGTGGAAGGCCTGAAAGGAGACTTTTCCAGTGGAGACCAAGATATAGAAGGCAGTAAATATTTCTGACTTTTCTTTGCCACTAAGTCACTTAATGCATTCAAAAGAAGGTCCACATTTTATTTCATCTTTCTGCTGGTGCACTGAAGGTGTAGAAGTGCTTCTAGCTACCCCTCACAACCCACACCTCAGTTTTAATTCCAGCTGTGCAGTGTTTTTTTCTAATTCTACCAACTGGTATCCTATAACTAGGGCTATGAAATGTTCAGAGAAGGGTAATAAAAATGGTCAAAACTCATTATTACTTGCAAGGAATATTTATGTAGGATTTGACTCTTCAGGATGTCATAGAAGTCACCAAGCCAGAAATACAGCAGAGGCTAAACCTACAGAAATCCTTTGCCAAGTGTTGTGATGGTTCTAGGGAAGAACTGAACCAGTATTTGGAAGACCGGTATTTGAAAGGTTTCTAAACACTCTAATCACTGTAGGCTCAGGAATTTCTGTGTGCTAAGAACAGTCAGAGAAACCACGATGCATGTTTGATCTCTTCTTATTTATCCCCTACTTCTGCTTAGGATGACTGCTGGGATACTACGTTGGACAGATCCTGGATCTGAACAAGTGTGTATTTTGTTATGTTCAAGCACTACATAATCCATCCCAAAAATTTCTTTTGATTATTATGCTGACCAACAGGAAGCAACAATGAGTATCTTCAGAGCATTGACACAAATAATACATTTCCTCATTCAACAATTAATTTGAACCTTTCTGATTTATGAACAGAATGTTACTCAACAGAATGTTACTCATCCTCTTTTAACCATTTTGACTGTATAGGACAGAATGCAAAAGATGAATGAATGAAAAATATGGAATCTGATTCTGAATATGGGCAAAAATCAGATGTTTCCAGTAAAAATATGCAAATATTTTATAATGTTTTCAGATTTTCTCTGCTTCAGATTTTTGAGATTCATAAAATAGTATTCTTGAGAATAAAGATGTGCCAAAAAGACACTAAATTTATAATGACTGTTTATACAAGAATCTGATTATTTACCAGATTATTCATCAAATGCTTTTTAAAAACTCTATCCTTCTCCTTATGTATATGCCTCATTTGGTATTCTTTTCTATTTAACTTCATGAAATATCAGTTAAGTAGTTGGTTAATAAAGATGATCTGAGAAAATAAAACCAATGTTAACATAACATAAAGCTTTTCAATGGTCAGCAGTTTCTGAATAAAAATGCTAAATAATTCATGAAGTATTCAAACTAATGTTTGCAAATATATTAGTAATAAGCTATGATGTAATGCACTCTCATATATCCGATTAAGCCAATCTAGAATTCTTTGCAGTGATCTCAGTTTACCATTGGATTACATGAGCTTTTGGACAGTGAATCCTTGAATCTGTTACTTACTAATTTCTCTTTGACTATTAAAATAGAGGAGATGAAGTAAGAGAAGAATGTGTCTCTTATCAGTTTTGAATGACATAAGCACCTCTCTTTACACATGAGGTTAAGCTGTTGAATTCTAAAGGATTTGTAGGTGAACTATCTTCAAGCAGTAGATAAAGAAAATTAAAGTAATCTATGTGTAAATGAGAAAAATATTCCGAGAACATAAGGGGATAAAATTCATCCAATATACAGCCTGTACTGAAATGAGATCGTGGGAAGTACTTATCGTTTACATTTTTTTTGCCTGTAGTTGTACTCAGTTCAGGAAACAATTCTTTGTTTCTTGCAGTTTCTTTCTCTTATTATGAACAGTCACATCTTCCAGTTTTTCAGAAAACTATATCTGCACTTCTAAGGCTTCTACATGAGCAAGAAAGCAAAAAACATTCAAAACTGTAACATTTTCATTTGTCTGGGAATTGAAAAGGTCTCCTGGGAAATACAATTGAAAACACCATTTCCTAGTTTTGATGTGAATTCATGTGCTACATTGCATGAATTCTCACATGGTTTTGGGATTCATAGTTAGGCTGTGTTCTGCTTATTTGCAAGCCGAATATTTTAAATAGATTGAGGAGCATGCATTCGTAGGAAACTGTGTGAACTTTTGTAATAGCAATTACCTGTTTTGTAATAGTACATACCTATACTTTATGTCAAAACAACACAGATAAGGGCAGGCTGATGTAGGCATTTCAAATATTCTTTCATTGTGTCAATTACTGATGCTTTCTGATTCACTGCACAAAGAAAAAACAAAAAGAAAGCAACGGCACACTATCCCAAATTCACAAACCTTGGTCGTATCATGTCTTAGCAGTTGTAGTAATGAATTTGTGGAAAATTACACAAATGCTGTCTTACAAGGAATCTAAGGAATCTATGGGCATTTATTATACCTCGAATGAAAATTAAATGACACTTTCTGTAATCTAATATACCTCAGAAAAACACAGCGCTTAGTAAGTATCTCCATGAGCCAGAGATAAAAGTTATCATTAGATGCACACTGTATCAACCTTCAGTTAAAAGAATGGGCTTTCCCAGAAGCAGAGATTATTTTCCTTTCACCCCTTAAAAAAATCCTTATCATGGTTCAGCATACATCAAAATAACCAGCGTATCTCTTACATAAAGTGGAGAGTGTATTAAAGAACTAGCAGGCTGCAAAATCTTAGTTTTCAGTCTGACAAAGTCTATTTAAAGTCTATTTGTCTAGTTTTTAAAAAACAACAACAAAACATTTCTATCTCAGTACAGTTTCCAAGTGCTCAAAGCCTGTATCTTTATGTTCACATGAATTTGAAACAGAAGGTGCAGAGTGAGCTCATTATTCAACAAAAAAAAAGAATTGTTGGTACTGGATCAGTCTTGCACTGACCACATTGCTATAGAATTTAATTTACCTTAGATCAATAACTTCATTAGAACTTTCTCAAAGGCTGCAGCTCCTTGGGCTCTGCATTTTATTGTGGACCTGTTTCTAAATTAATTATGTGGGACTTTTGGCCACAATCCTAAAATAAGATCTCTTAGTTCAACACCAGGATCCGGGTGTAGTGTCATTACTGTTAAGTTTCTTGTTTTACAAGCAAGCTAATACGATTCTGATTTATTTTTATCTTCTTGAAACTTACTAAAACAGATATGGTAAACATGTAAGAAAAGCCTGCTGCGACATTTCTAGCTTATTTGGTTAGCATCTATGAATAAATAAACAGCTGAACTGGTGGCACCTTTTATAGCTATTCTTTTTCTCAGCTGGATGTTAATAGATTATCTTTTCTCTGAGCTTTTCCTTTTTATGTGCTATAGACCTGAATTAAGAGGTCATTATTTCCTGACTTTTTTCCAAGCTGAATGTAGAATACCATAATTGCACAGGCCAATGTCCACATTTTAAGGCTTTTATTTTAGATGTTTTCAGAGACAAACAGGTTTGACTATGAGGTGTCATTAGTGTAATATTATTATAAATAAAATGCAGAGCCATTACTAACAAATGAACTAATATAGGTGATGCTGACTTTAAAAAGAAATGGAATATTCCTTTATTAAAAAGTAACCACTGTTCATTGTTCCAGTGGAATGCACTCTAATCTGAGTTTAACAACTGAGGCTTCGGTGGGCACTAATCAGTAAGACTTTTACTTACCTTTTCTACTTTTCACATTTATCAATAATACATGAATTTCATCTAAACAGTTGTAATTTGTCCGGAATTCTTGTACAAAGCAGAGATTGGAACAAAATAAGCAAGACTGAGAGAGCATGAGAGCCTTAAGGGCATTACATATGCTAATTAATTTTTATTATGTTTTTAAATGTAATTATTTGTGTTAAGGTGTCTTACTCATCAATAAACCAGAAATAGTAACTATCACACAAGACAATCATTTCATTATTATAAATGTTGAATAAGGGAATCTCCTTCTAAATTAAGAATGAACAAATTCTGCAGTATGAAACCAGAATCAATATAATTTTTGACCTCAAACTGGAAGTGCAAGTAGAGCCAAGTAAAATAGAACCATTCATAGCAGATGTCCCCCTCCAAGCTCTTACAGGAGTCAGGGTTCAGCAGGATTTTACCCCATTGTAATTTGCTCAATCAACCATCAGGACGTTTATGGAGAACCAAAACATGCCCTTTTTTGTTTGTTTGTTTGGGTTTTTTGCCTTTTTTTTTTTTTTTGTTTTTGTCTTTTTGTGATAGTAGGGACAATACTGCCTGGGGGAGAGATATGAAGAGCAGCTTCAGGACAATAACATCTCTAACATTATTGCAATTTCTATGATGGAATTGGAAGGACTATGGTGCTCTAAACCTTCTTTAGGAATGATAAGCTCAGAAAAGTTGAAAATTGAGATGGGCAGACGGCAGTAGGCCAGTTAGCTTAAAGTTTTCTGATAATCCTTTCCTCCAGGTTTGCACATGCACCAGCTCCACACTGAAAGAACTACATTCGCTGAAGGAAGTGTTAAATCTTGATATTTATGTTAATTTAATACTTTTCACATATAGTCATTAATAATAGTCCTGGTTGGACTGGGCTGGTGCAGGAAGGTTTGTTGTGATTCTGTAGTTCTGTTTATTTTTAACTCAGCTTCTCTCTGATGTTTACTAAAACAGCCCTATTACAAACAAGGTGAAAGGTCATGGGTATCGGATTTTTTTGACTCATTTACAGCTAGCTGAGCCTAATGATGAGTACTTCCACTCAAAACACTTTGGGTTAGGCAAAGAAAAGAGAAAGAAGCAAATATCCTCATTTCTTAGTAATAGTTTGGGTTTGGCTGATGTGAAATATTGAATAAATCTGTATATAGTAGTGCATGAAATCATTCTTCACTGCAGATGAACATTGTAGGATACTTGCTGAGACACTTTTGGAAAGGAACTTTGATTCTTGTTAATTTTCTTTGGGTACCTAGTATCTTTCTTTGAAATAATGATTTCTTTTATGCATTTGAAACTGTACTCAGATGTACTTTCATGTGCAAAAATGTACAAAAGAGATAAAAGTAATGTTTTCAGGAAGAAAAAGTAAAATATTAGTAATAGACCTCAAAAAGAGAAAGTATATTTTGCTCATTATAGTAAACTTAGAGATTCCATAATTTTTGTTTATTCTATTTAATTGATGATGCACTCTGAATGTACCAATTTTTTACTGAATTCCTTTGCAAATTACTTGCAAACTTTAGACATTATCAGTATGTTTATTTAGACACATCCTCTATATCTTATATCAATTTATTTCCAAGGTATTAAGTACTTTTACCAGCCATAGTGTCTTTTTAAATTACGGATCATCTGTTAGCTCCATTTTGCAAACAATATTATAGTAATGGTAGTCTGTTCCAGAAGAGTACAAAGTGACTGAAGAATTGCCCAAGTAGAATTAACATAATCTTTTCCTCCAATATTATTAATATCCCCAAAGAACAATTGAAAGGAGTCATTTTGATCACTCCTATGATAAGAAATCATATGTCTAAAGGTGAGAGTAAGTCTGTATTTAGACATACTTAAAATTACTTTCATCTGTCTTGCATTTACCTGCATGCAGTCTTACCAAAGGAAACGTGGCAGCAGGGAAAATAAATTAAAAAATAAAGCCACTATCACCTTTTGCCTCACTGGCATACTCAATTGTAATACCCAAACTTGCTAGAGTTTTACTCTCTTGGATTTTTGTTTTATACTCAACAAGAAAAGACCAAAACAAGATTTCCAGCATTGCTAGAGAACAGAAGATGAGGAGCATCACATTTCGTTTCCACCTTCTGCTCATCTTTGGAAGAAAACATCCACCAAGAATCAAGTCGAAGAAGACACCTCACATAGGCACTCCTGACTATGTACTCAGTTTAGCCTGCTTAACTTATCTTACAGTTTTGGTTTATCAAAAGGACTTCTTTGACAACTGTCAGTACAACTACATGCTAGGACATATGTTGAACTATGCTAGGGTTGTTATGAATCCTCTTAATTTCTAGGTAGGAAAAAATAAGGCCAAATGATTTATTTTTAAGCTGACAAGAATGTACTGAGGTTTCTCGAAATGTCATTGTCCTGCTGCCTACATACCCTGGAGACTATTTAACAGTGCAGAGAGGAGAAAGTAATAGAATATTTCATTAATTGTTCTTGCTGTTACTCAACCATGGTGAGCTCTGAAACACCTGAAAAGAGATGGCTGGTCCCAGTTGGATAGTACTGTAGCTTAACCAGTAAGAGCTGAGGCAAGGAGCCAAAAAAGACATGAGCTTTCTCAAATCAGAAACATCTAAAATGGAAATAAAGAGGAAAAAAAAAAAGCAGGCTGGCAGCCAGAAGCTTACACAGAACTGCAAACAGATCTGGTACAATCAAATTAGATCTGTGCAAATGCTACTTTTATTTAATCTCAACAATTTCTCCATGCTGAAATAATCCTGCTGAAAAATAATTAAACTGATATATCATTAAACCTCGCTTGCTACTCTATTAAGGTTTTGTCAGTCTTGCTTCAAGGGAAGTATGCATTTATTTACCTGTCGAATTGCAAGAGCTGGTTTGCAATAAGAGAAACTGCTGAGTGAGACAATGCAATTGATGAAGGAAAAAGGTCAGTTTCTTTGCAAGTATTATCAACTGAGACAAGCAAGTACAAAGAAAATAAAGCTTGTGCCACATTGCAAATAAAACTTGGAAGTGAACATTTTAATCTAAAGTTAGGGGGGAAAAAGGTATATTAAGGTGTATTTATTTAACTATATTTTCTGTGTTATTATTTTTAATGCAAAGCAGTACTATGGAATCGTGTTTGAGGTACTGTCCTACAGTTGACCACACTTACAGTGCAAGTGTAAAATCAGTTTTCTGCACTCCCATTTATCTCAGTACTGATGTTAGCTGGCTCTCTAACAGACTGACTCTACTGGAGAGGTTATTTCACTTCAGAGTGGCATTTCAGAAGCTTTAAATGGTCTGAAGAGATGCCATGTGACCTTTAGGCATGTTTAGCTCTGCTTTCCTCTGAAGAAGAATTATTTAACCCCGTGTAGTTATATCATCATAAGTCCTTCACTGCTCTTTTTGTACATCTCAAAGTATATACATCATTGACACTTTTCAACATAATTGACTGTTGACCACAACAAGTTTTTTACCAGGAGCTGGGAATTGAAAACTAGATTGAAGGTATTTATCTGCTGGGGCTTTTTTTGTGAACATTTAGAGAACATTAACTTGTTTCATTTATAAATTTGTAAGTTGAATCTCTGGATTTTCAGGCTTTATGATTTTTTTTTTTCACTGTTTCAAAGATAGTGTTGATGTTCTAATTAAATTATAGCAGAGGGCTTGAATTGCAGAGGTTACTAATTAGTAGCTGTTACTGATTGGTAACACTGTAGTTTAGAACAAAAAGGTAGAAATCATAAATTCTTCACTACCTACAAATCAAAACCATCACCAGTCCTTTAGAATACCTACTTAGATGAACAAATTGTTCAGAAATAAATCCAGATCATGAAAAATGTCTTAAAGCAACTGATAACAATAGAGATCAATACCTAATTTAACCCTGAGCAATGCACCATTAAAAACTGGGTACATAGCAAAATACAATGGCCATCAAAACCAAAGAAATATAAGCAAGTACTTGATACATATGAATAATTGAAATCTAAAAGGAAAAAAAAAAAAAGCATACATTTTTTGTTAATGATAACTGAAATAAAAAGATAATAATAGAGATTTGAGAAAAAGAAGAGTTAAATATTCAAAAGCAATGCAAAATCTAACTACACTACTGGTAAAATTGCAAAAAATTCCTTAAAGTACTCAGGCTGTAACTTTTGATATAGAAGAAATGTGAACTCTATTACTCATAAGATAGCTACAGAAGTTAAAAGTCTTTGTCTTTTCTAGCAGTGTCACTGCAGAACTAATAGTTTCAAGTATAAATAGCACCTACTTGAATTCTCACTGTTATCAGACTACAGTGAATTACACAGATCAGCTTTGATGTGATAAAACATAAACCAATAAAATGTATCAATTCATATAGTTTAGAGGCTTTATGGTTCTAGTCCTCATTTACTGTTTTGTCATTTTTAAACTATAGCTTGGAAGAGCAATTCTGGTTTCAGATTTTTACAGACCTAATACAGTCCCCAGAGTAGGAAGCTCAACTCTATCGATAGCCACTGCAAGAGAAAGGCTCCTCCAGTAGATAACTCAGGAGTTTAACTTTGATATAGAATCATAGGATCATAGAATAGTTAGGGTTAATGAATTGTTCTTCAGAGTATCCCTTAGACAACTGAGCATAAGAAAGTTTTCCTAAGACATGCAACTAAGTTGTATGCCAGTAGCTATGCCATAGAAATATGTTTCCGCTTTTTTTGATTGAAGCCCGGATTGAACTAATTTAAAGTGGCTTTACAAGGTGATACTTTATTCTGAACTTTCTTTCTTATCCTATAGAACACAAATTTCCACTTTCCTAAAGGAATATAAATATTCAGTCATAAATTTTTCTGGGATAGAGTTCTGCATGCCAGAATTTACCTTAACTGATGTAGTAATTTCAGGCTTAGAGCTCAAGTTCATAAGGTAATTTGTGGTAGGAAAACCTCATTTAGGGAAAATGTAGAATAGAACTGGTACATCAAAACTTCTCCCATACTAATGTTTTTCAAAATATGGTCAAGACCCACTCTAACACCTTTTTGCTTCATTTCATTTTCTCTTCTGTTAGAAATATGTCACAGAGCCTTACAGAGATATTTATAAAGCTAAATACCAATTTGAATACTTTCGTGGATAGTTTTCCCATTTATTATTGTGTTAACACTATCCTTCTATACTACAAGCTTTTATCCTTCAATTAATAAAAAAAAAATCCTCCCCCCAGTATATGCCATTTCAAATGTAGAAATTTCCATCATTTCCTTCCTTTTAGCCATCCAACCTTTTCTTTCTCTCTTCAATATCACTGTCCTACGCGAAAGGAAAGAAAAGCATTTCTTCTTTTATTGCTATACCTAAATTGTCTTTAGTCTTCGTTTCATCATTTGTGCAATGCCTTCAATTTTTGCATTTCTATTTATATATTTCTTACATTTCTATTCATTTACACTGAAAAAGCTTTTGGTCTCTGTTTTATTTGCCATAGGCATATTAAATTTTTACTTTTGGCTGATTTCATATTATCTTTCTAAATTTTGACTTCTAGACGGTAGTTTTCTACATCAATCAGCTTCTTTTTTGACTCCCCACAAGCTCTCTTCTCACTGTGAGTAAATCTCTATCAGACAGAAAAGAATCTGTTATGGGACATCAGAATGTGTAAAAAGATACATTATATGGTTCTTCTAAATTCTGTGAGGAAGCAGTAATGCAATCATATTACAAAGATCTGTTACTTCCCCTGCAAGGCAGAGAAATTTTGGTAAATAATAAAAGTTTTTGCACTTAACACATTTATATTTCTTTTAAAAGTGGCCTGTGAAGCCAAAAATAGAGAAGCAGGGGTTCAGTTTGGGACAGGAAAGACCTGACATTATACAATACAGTCAACAATTTCAGAAAATTTTGGTCAGACTGCTCACCTTACAAATGAGATTTCAATTAATGTATCTTGCTGAATAGTGATTGCATCAGCTTAAAACATGTGTCCCACTAGCCCAGAGTCACTCTCTTGCAGTGGACAAATGTGGCTGCCCAAGAAAGGGTCTAAGAACTGATTAAGAAATATATGGTAGTTCTTCTTAAGTATTTCCTCTGTCACCGGTCACTTGCAATACAGTTACTTCCTGAGCTAGAGGTAGCCAGTAGGCTTTTACTAATCCTCTGTGCATACATATTCTATGAACATGTACAGTTTGCCTTGAAGCAATATAAACTTCTAGTATCTATGATGTATTTTGCTAAAGAATTTCCTGACTTCACTATACATTACTTAACTTGCCCCTAGCCCTGACACAATATCAAGTTTGCTTTGAATCTGCAATCCTCATACAAATGACTTGCCAAGCATCATAAAAACTTTTTTAAAGGGCCCTTGGTTTTTGATTGTTAGTCCCAATGGCATTACTTCATCCATGTTGGTGGCTGTCAGACTACAGTCATTATGCTTTGACAGGAAAGGAACTGGTTTTGAAATAGGCGATGTGCTCTCCTCTCTGCCAATGTTCCTCTATTAGCCATGGTAGCATGCACCAGGTGCATGTTGTTCTGCACAATAAAGATGTATTCACCCCAAACACATGCACCACAGCACCAAACTTCATAAAATTCTTGACACTCACTGTCCTTTACACAGAGCTCAGGAGGGGATTTTAGTCTATGGTCCCTCTTATGTTCTCCATCCATTTTTCCAGCTTCCCAGGGTATGCAAAATCGCTAAAAACTTCACTACTGTGATAACACTACATTAGTAAGGGGTGAGCAAGCATTCCTTAAGGTTGGAAGAAGACTTCTCGGTCATTTCCCAAGCTCAGTATTTGGGAGGACTTCTGGCCTTTCATCAGGAAAAGCATTATTGTTACTATGTTAAAAAGCAGTGAAATAGAAAAAAAATCCCAAAGAATAGCCCCATTGTGTGATCAAATTTTCAGGTGTTACAATCTTTCATGTACTTTGTAAGGTGCCTAAGACTAAAATTAGTAGTTGTCCACTGTAACTCGCAGTCGCCCACTGTCTTACATTGTGCAAATTTATTTCAGACACAAAAACACGAGCACTATGGTTTGTCTTCTTTTTAATCACCCTAAATTACATTATATAAGTTAGGCAAAGTTTCCTTTTTTTAATTTCTTTTTTGTTGTCCATATAGAAGGACTCCCATGAAGCAGACAGACACGAAACTGGAAAACCCTTATCAGTTTAGCCAAAGCTCAAGTCTCTATCTATTAACAGGGCATGCAGGCCTTTACATAATCAGGCAGTGGAGTTTCTGCCATTATAGTCACTATCTCAGCAGCTCTATGTATTCTCTAAGGTATTTTAAGCTTTGCAAAGTTAAAGTTAACATGCTCGTGGTACCACTTCTTCAGACAGCAATATATAACATTTTGTATTCTTATTCCCTTTACTAACTGAAATAAATTTCAGAACTGGGCAATATTTACCAGGAACCAGTTAAGTCTTAGATGTCTGATCTGCAAAATTTTTCAGTTCCTGATGTCAGTCCTTTAAGATCACAGAAGCCAGTAAAACAAAGCTATTTTCAATAGAAAATTGAGTATTTTCTTTGTAAGTGTGGAGAACATGGCAATGGCCATTTTTTCTTATCCTGGGAGACTGGTAACTCTTAGGTGCAAACACATAGTGCAGCAGCCTACAAAGCTGATTCAGCACACTTAACTGAACATACCTAAAGCTTAGTTGATCTAAACCCCCTAGTATCTAAACTACTTAGTTAACCATGAAGGTCTCCACATGCCTAAACTGAGACACTCTACATGTTCATTAATACCATGCTAGAGAATTAGGTACTTATCTCTGAATTTACTCCCTTGCCTTCCAAAGTTTGGACAGTGGAGAAGGAAGCAACTACTTTTTGTCTAACAGCTGAGGTGTTTATCTGCTGCCATGATTAGGGACAGGCCCTCCTCAGAGGTATGTCAAATTCTTGAGGAGGGAAAGATCAGAGGATGGAAGCTGCAAGAGGAGGAGTCACAATATTTTCTCACACTGTTGAAGCTGACTTTTAAGCAGCCAGAAAAGCAAGAGTCATAAAAAGCCAGATGGAGAATAAGCAAGCAAACAGAAGATACTAGTCGACGGAGTGAGGCAGGGGAGAGGTCCTGGTCTATGGCCTATTTCCAGCAGTTGGTGTTTCATTTAATTCTGTGACTATGTATTCAAAACATATAAACATGTTGACACTATGCAAAATCTACTCGCACCACTTTACTTGCTACTACCTCCTCTGGCATGATGTAACTCTTAATTATGTTATGCCATGGTAAATACATGAGTTTGTACATTATTAATTGCAGTACGTTGTTTATGCCTGCAAAAATCACCTCACAGCTCAAAAAGCATTATTCTGGAAGCGACCCCATGGTGCACCTAACCTTGTTTTCCAGCCTTCTCTGTACCACTAGGAAAAGCTGTCTTTCATAGTATATTATATGTCAGAGCCTAGAAAAGTAATTAGCATGTTTCTAAGTATCTTGGGGAAATACTTCTCTGAGTAAAACTGGCTTTGGTTCTCTCCTCCCCTCCCATACAACAGGAAAGATGTCAAATTCAGCATATGACTACTTTATTAAAACAATACAAATTAGACATATGAATAAACTCTTCTAAAATTAACTAAATTTCTTTGGTGATAGAAATATAGCTTCGGTTTTTTTCACAACTCCTGTGAGTAAATTACATTAAGCCTGTTTGCAAGAGTTAATAAAAGCCATTAGCACTTTGCATTGCTCGTGCTGTTTTCATGTACTGTAGACACAATTTTAAGCACAAATAATTCTAGAAACACTGGCTGACAGAAATGACCTGAATAATGGCAGAGTCAATAGTGTAAGTGGAATAATTGCTCAGTTTAGCATGTATTTCTACTTAGGTTCCTGAATCAATAAGTTATCTGAGATTAAAAAAAAAAAAAAAAAATCATCTGCCTCAGAGGTAGTGAAAGTAGAAGTAAGGTCCTACTAGGAAAGTCTAGAGTTGCATTATTAGGGGTCACCAAGAAATCTATTTTGTTTGTGCAATAATACTGAAACATATTATCTGCCATCTTCCAGCAGTTCACTGTATTTCAAAGAAAAACTGAAAATGACCCTCACTCTGAAACACAGAACATTCTCATTAGGTATGAACTTGCCTTAACTGTCATCAGCTTAATTTGGCTTAGGTATTAGATTGAAATTCACTTAATCTAGAAGTCTAGATGTTAACTATACTTCCTCCCCCATCAGTGGAGAAAGAGAAAGGGATCTTCAAAGGACAGTTCAGACAAGTTATCATAGGACTGATTCAGCTCCCTGTGAAGGTGCCTATCTTTTTCCATTGACTGTAGACAAAGCCTGAACAGCTGGCTTAAACTAAGTGTCCAGCTTGGCAAATTTTAAAATTAGGAGAGATGAGACCCAGTCCAGGGACAGGCACAGACTGAGAGTCATCACTGTATATCTGGTCCCATTAGTCCTTTACTCCAACAGTAATTACACTGACATTATATTCGTACTGGTCACAATGAGAGAGGTGATCAAAATTTGGTTTGAAGTGTTTAGAAATTACTGCACTGGAGAAGCTCTGATTTTGTATGGGTTGGTAGTAATTTTTGCCTGATCCTTCCAGAGGCTATGCAGAGTTATGCTGTCCATAACCCTACTCTGTCTAAACAACACATTTCAGCCCCTGGGTGATAACAATAGCAGATGCTTATTATATTTAATTATTAACCATCAGCTCTTTGAACTTGTCACCTTAGTCTCTCAGCATCTGCATGATGGATGGCAAAATTCCCATAATTTCAACCT
The DNA here is from genome assembly GCF_037157495.1 of Lathamus discolor. Lineage (NCBI taxonomy): Eukaryota > Metazoa > Chordata > Aves > Psittaciformes > Psittacidae > Lathamus > Lathamus discolor. The sequence goes on from NC_088885.1 coordinate 26,851,148, forward strand.
CCATCAGTCAGTAAGTAAAAGGTGAGCATCTGTTACTGCTCACCAGCCCCTCAGGATATATATGACTATTATTATGATTGTACCTAATGGTGTTTTAAACAAAATGAGTTAGGGTGAAAAAGGCATGCTAGGTTATTTTACACATATGCAATGTCAAAGTATTTATTGCCCTGCATATGGCGACTTTAAAATATACATATAAAATACTAGTAGAACATTTATTATTGCATTTTATATTTATATAGTGATATAAATTTACATGTCCTTTTAAATTATTCTGCATTTCAGACTTGATCAAAAGCTCTACTTAAAAGAAAGGAAGGAAAGTTAGGGAACCTGTGGAGAAGATGTACTCTACCCCCTATTGTTATTTCTGTACTTAGTGTTTTGCCCACACCACAAAGTGAAGAAAATCATCTCTGAAATTGGAAATAAACAAGGCAGGTTTTCATAAAGCCATAAGAAAGCTGGTAAATTCTCCTCAAATATAGGGCTTTCTAACTGAAACACAGGACTTGTAAACATAAATACATTGTCTTCAGGACATGAGCTGCAAATACATCTGCACTGGCATCTTAACACACATGCACTGGCTCAGCACATTTGTTTGGGTCAAAACAACTATACCCTTTTCGATGTGTCACAAGGAAGAGTTTGGAAGGTACTTAAAGCAGCAGCCAAAGAGCCTCTTCCAACTGTCCAATTTCACTGAGCTCAGCCATAGGGGAAGTATGACTCTTATGTGCAATGCATTAACAACTTTATAATTTAAAATCTTATTTTCTCTCTAAGCATTTTCTTAAATTAGGCCAGAATAATGAAGCAGTTAGCATCAGAATCCTTTGGGAAGCTTTCAAGGCAACCCCTGCCATGCTCTCTTCCAAAGGCTGCCCCCCTAAAGAGATTTCATTGCTGAGAGAGTATCATATTCACTCCTCATACATGGTATGAATATTATCTAGAAAGTTATATTTCTTAATTCTTACAGGACTCAGTAATGAAGCTTGGAATTTGTGTGATTCTAGTGCAAAATGGCAACGTAGTGGCATATTGGTACGCCAAAGGAGTTTTCCAAAACTACAGACTGTTGTGAAGAGCTACCCATCTTACTTGATAAAACGGGAATAAAATTGTCACTTAAAATATGAACAGTAACCTCTGAATATTTCACATATATTCATGAATATTCCCCTGAATATTGTTGGGTATAAAATAGAACTCTGTAGTCTATTCCTGCTGCACAGCTGACATACAGGCAAACATGTACAAACACACAGAGGCAGATCAAAGCTGAAGGTAAATTTCTGGTAAGAAATACGTGCAGCATTAGGACAACAATTTCCCAGTCTTGCTCCTCTTGTCGTAGGGACATAAATGCATGATTTCCCACCAGACATACAGATATGTAGAACCTGTATTGAAAATTCATTATTGATGAAGAAGAGATTTTAATTTTTAAACACTTTAGTAAGTATATTGTTAAATGCTTAGATATTTATGATAAACCTGATTTTTACATTCACAAACATATTAAAGAAAATACCTACTTATTAATTAGCAATTAATTTAAGTGGCACAACCGTTTGTGACTTGTTATATCCACCACAACCAAATAAGATTACAAATACAAAAAATGAGGATACAACGTAAGTGTTTCTTCAACTATTAAGATCCCAGAATCATAGAATCATTACAATGTATGGAAACTGGTTAATAAAAGTTGGGGCTTAAGTAAGGACCTTCTTCAGAAAGGAAAAAGGGTATGTCTATTTGACAGATTCTTGCTTTCCCTGTCATTTTGTACCAGTTTCTTCCTGTAATTTCAGGAAGAATTGAATGAGTCTCCAGTGGAGTTCCTCTCCGATTCCAGTCCACTGCACCGAGACAGAGGGCTTATTGCACAGTAACTTCCCTGGCGAATTCCTAGCTGTGAAACTTCTGGTCTCTGCCTTGATTTCAGCAATTCAGAAATTCGGCAAATTTCTTCATCTTTAACACTTTTCCTCTCCAGCTGCTGTAAGAGGAGAAAAGGATGCTTGAAAGCCTTAGTTAACATTTTAGAAGGTCCCTACTACTTACAGATCAATTAACTTTATGGCAGTGTTTCAGGTTATGACATAGTCTTTCAGGAGTAATTTGAGGGTAATGTCCATTTTTCATATGAATGTCTGGGGCAAGTCAATTGAAACAGTGATTGAACACAATAGTAAAAGTATCCTCTGGATAAGTGGTAGAATTAATTTTTTAGATATACCTTCTGAAACTTCAAAAGGTGCTCATGTGCTCTCATCAGTTACCCCACATTACAGCCTACTTTGAAAATCCACTGTAAATGTATCACATACTGGAAACCCCTGTCAAATATCTGTGCCAATCCAAACCTTAATTATTTTTGTTTAAAACAATAGAAGTGGTACTTAGATTTTTCGCAAGTCCATTTTGATCTTTGTTAGCATAAAACCAAAAGAGTAAAAAAATATTTTTTTCTGCAGTTTCAGTCACTCTTTGTCTTGCTTCTTACATAAGATATTGAATGCAAGTGTTTGCTTTTGTATTCTATAATATGGTCCATGCAATTTAGAACACCGAATATGGGAGTTTTCAGAACATTCTGATTTTCTAATTTTATTTTTCCTGTGTTTCTCAGTTCTCTGTGGATTCCCAAGTAATGCAAATGTGAAAAGTGACAGTGAATCTAAATTTTTTCCACAATACAGTTCATGCTGGTAGACATCTCAGAGTAACCAAGGGTATAGAGATAGATTTGCAGTTTAAAATGTAATGGATTTTTTTTTTTCAGTGTCTGCATGATTTAAAATGATCATTTTTTTCAGCAGTTTTTCTACCCATCCTTCCCTGCTAATGCTGAGTCAGAGAGTTCAGACTGTTTAATTGAAAATGGAGTGACAAGTATTTACAGCCTGATCGAAAACCAAAAAGAGTCAATGGGAAGACATCCATTGATGTCATTTGTCATTTACCTTTTGAAAGACATACCAAAAGCTTGATGGACATTCAAAGTATATTTATTAACGTAATTTAAAATTCTTTCTCAACTCTGCTATCACATCTAGCTAGACATAGAAATAGAGAGCTTCAGCTCTTCTTGGATGCAAAACTAATCTTGTTTTCCCTTGATTTTGTTAACCTTATTTTTAGAAAGGCAATTATATTATGGCAAGAAACATTTGTCTTTATTAAAAACAAAATCTCTTAAAAGTATTAAAAGCAGCAACAAAGAGTAACTAACTACAACATACTAAGGTTGCAGACTGGTACAGGAATTGAAATGAGATCCTTTTCCAGCCAGCTGCTGTACCTGCTTGCCCTTTCCCACAGTCAGCAGCCTAGGAACGTTACTGCAATTACACTTCCAGCCCATTCAGTAGCTCACCACTGAACTGCAGAATGCCCAATATTTATCTGCAATATCTGCATCCCAGGTGAAAAAGATAAATAGAGCAGTGGCGTTAAATGTTTGTGATTGTTTTGGTGTGCAGGAACAGCTTGAAGGGTTAACCCACAACTAAATCTGCATCTTATGTTCAGTATTCATACTCATAATCAGCTCTTAGGCACAAATTCATGACCTGCTTACTTGCTGAATAGACAGGGAGGGCCTATTTGAGCCCAGAGGAAAACAATATTTCCCCCGGGTATTGGGTTCTTGGAAGGCAGCTCTTCATGGTTTCACTTTGGGATCTCTGCTTCTACGTGATGTTAGACATCTGCATAACAACACTTGTCCCAATCACTATTAAAAGTGTGGTTTATAGCCACATGTCACCACAGGCCACCCATCAAATCTGCTAACAAAATCATAGCATACCATTCCAGCAATTCCATGCATCATTTGCCTCAGTCGTTGATCCATTTCCTACACTTAAGCTCATTATTCTGGTGTGGTCATGTTTGCTATGGCTTATCACATCCAGATCCTGTCTCCATTGCACTTGGTTCTTGGCCAAGGAAAGGCCATGATAATCAGGTGGCAGGCCTCCGTCAACATCTCCTGCCATGTGATAATTTTACATAGCCAATGTCAGCAAACACAAAACCCCAGTCTTCTTTCCTAGAACCTGATAACACTTGCTGCAAGACAGGCATCTGAATCCCTGCAATGACAATAAAGATTACAGAGTTCAGGCCTTTCTCAGTACCAGAACCAATGCAGGTATAGCCATAAAATCTCCTGTGAATACTTTTACCACAAGAGGTAAATCTCTCTAACAAGAGGACTGCTAAGGCCTGAGAAATTCTACCTGATCTTAATGGTTCTATCTACTTCCATTAAGCACAGCCAAGCCCCACTGCCATCTAGTTGAGACACTCAGGCATTAGGCACTTGTGAAGAGTCAAAATCAGGCAATCCAGAAGTCTTACTATGGTGGTAGTAATCAATAAGGATGTTCAGTATCCTTCTGATGTAATAAGACTCAACTGAGATCATGGCAAGGATGGAGAAAGGCAAGTAGGTGTGTAAAAAAAAAACCAAAAAAAAAAAAACAAAAACAAAAAAAGCAAAGAAAGGGAAGGGTTGCAAAAGGAAGATGACTGTCGTAGTTTAAACCAATCCACACAGGTTGTCCACTCACCCCCCCCGACCCTCCCCACTCCCGGAGGGATGGGGAGGAAAATCAGGAGAATGTAACTCCCACGGGTTGAGATAAGAACAGCCCAGTAACTAAGGTATAACACAAACCACTGCTGCTACCACAAATGATAATATTGATAAGAGAAAATAACAAGAAAATACGATACCACCGCCGAACGAGTTCGACCCCCCCGAAGAGCGAGCCTGCCCCTTCCGGGTAACTTCCAGTTCCCCCTCCGGGCATGACGTGCTATGGTATGGAATACTTCTTTGGCTAGTTTGGGTCAGGTGTCCTGTCTCTGCTTCCTCCCGGCCTCCCTCGTCCCCAGCAGAGCATGAGACTCATGCAGAGTCCTTGGCCAGAATAAACATTACTTAGCAACAATTAAAAACAATCGGTATTATCAGCTCTCTGCCCAGGCTGGAACTCAAAACACAGAGCTTGCACCAGTTACTAAGAAGGAGCAAAACGGCTCCTGGTAAACCCAGGACAATGACAAATCCAGATTTCCCTTAATTTACAATCAAAACCATCTACGTACAAGTAATCTCAGCTTCACTATCAGAGGAGTGACAGAAAGTAAAGGTATCATTGTCCCATTGTCAATCAGTAGAGTGAGAGACAGTATGACATAATAAATAAATCCAACATCATTAACAATGTTAACCACCATATTCTTACAGTTGTAGGACTTTGTGTTACAGAACTGTTGCTGTCCAAAGCTCTCCATTGGCAAACAGCTGCAACAGGCTCAGCTGTAAGAGAATTCTGTAGAAAGAAAGGATTTTCCTGACAGTGTTGGCATTGACAATTACTGTGGCCATTCCAGCTAACATCATTGTAGATACACTTTCTTGTACATTATTTCATACTGCTTGTCATGTGCTTATCTGACTTCTGTTCCTTTGTGAAATAAGTTAAAAAAGAGGAGAGGTGAGGTGAGGTGTACCGTCTATGTACAGTAAGGCATTGCCTTGATCCTTCTGTGTTTTCTTCTAATGAAAAACCCTGAGGCATGTTAGCAGCTAGAATGAAATAAACAGATGCTTTCCTGGTTTTATTTATGTGTGCAAGAAAACCTTACTAATTTGTACCATTGCTAAAACCTTACTAATTGTACCAGTGGGAAGGCCCATTGTAAGTAACAGAGTAAATGAACACTTTGCAGATCAGAATTTTATTCATGTATTTTCTATTTGCCATTTGTTTTCAGCTATTTGTGGTAATACATCTTTATACTGTTAGTGTTATTTATATTAGTACTGTTGTTATGTCAGTAAAAGTCAGTTCTTAAAAACAAACCAAAACATGAGTATTCTGGTTAAATGAATTAAATGGATATACGGTAGCCTAGACATAGACAAGGACTAATTACTGAAGGAATTCTTTCTAATTATGGGTCATTTTTATAAAGCCATTAGGAAAATGAATATTCAAAGATATGTTGTTCAGATGTCAAACATACTAATAAATATTTTCGAGAATGGCATGTAACGTAAAGTCATATTTATAGTATTATGTCTCAATAAAACTGTTACTAAATCTTTACCTGGCTGTAAGAAAGTTATAGGTAATGTTTTAGGCTGAAAGTGTACTTCAAAGCAATTTATTTCTGGCAATATCTACCCACATGTATGCACCCATAACTGAAATACAAGGGTTCCCACTTTGACCGAAAGCTAGCACATCCAGTAGCTAATTGTTGAAGCTTTGCAAAATTTGTTTAGTCACTGAATTAGAAAGGTGTTCAAAAACTGGCTTATTGTTTTTCTTTTCTGACCTTTGTCGAACTTGGACGAAATCTTTTTGCTCAATAATTACAGTCTTTACTCCCAAACCTGTACTCCCACTCACTTTTGTATGAAGCAGAAATGGCTGAATGACCACTCATCCCCTGAACTATTCTGAGTGACGTGACTGATATAAGAATAAGCTCATATTAACTCAGAGTGCCCCCGGATAACTCTACAATTCATGCCCAAAAGATTTAAGAGACCTGCTCTTTCAGTACAGGTCACCACCTATCTTAATGGCACTTAAAGCTAATACGCACAGCTATAACCTGGAGTGGCTTAGGAAGTAAAATATTTGCCACTGTTACCCCTGCTATGGACATCTAAAAACCCAGTAGCCTCTGATAGAAAAACAAAAAGTATATTTGAAGGCAATAACCTATTCACAGAATCATAGAATAGTTGGGGTTGGAAAAGACCTCAAGATCATCTAGTTCCAGCCCCCCTGCATGGACAGGGACACCTCACACTAAACCATGTCACCCAAGGCTCTGTCCAACCTAGCCTTGAACACCACCAGGGATGGAGCATTCACAACTTCCCTGGGCAACCCATTCCTGTGCCTCACCACACTCACAGTAAAGAACTTCCTCCTTATATCTAACCTAAACTTCTCCTGTTTAAGTTTGTTATCATTTCACCAGCGGCCACCTGAAGGCACCATTCAAGGTATAGAAATTCAACAAATTTTTTTAGATTTAGCTTTCTACTTCATATACAATAAGTCAAACTGGTCTTTATACTTGAATATTTTACCTACATAATGTATTCTATTAAATCATGTCTGAAGGCTATTGAAGCCTGAAGGAATCTTTAAGGAAAGCATCTTCTTCAACATATCCTGTATGCATGTGAAGTATCAGATATCTGCTTATACGTCTTGGAAATATAGCAGAGCTCTTTACCATGACACTTTTTTCCCTGTACTCCCATAAGCCCAGACAGCCTGGAAAACATAATTATCAGGCTTTGAAAAATAATTTGTGGGTTTTTTTCCAGACTCAGACAGCAAAGATTGAAAAAAAAAGTTTAATAACGAGAAATAGAAATTTCACATCAAGGATAAAAAATCAGTTTCAGTTTGAAATCAGTCCAAGTTAATATTTACTGCTTCTAAGTGAACCTCAAAATATTTAAGGTTTAGAAATCATATTTATTTTCAAAAATATTAAATTCAGAAATCAAGATTTTGCTTGAGTGAGGAATACACAAACTAACAACTGAAATGTTAGCAAGAACTCTAGAGACGATTTCATAGCGAGACTTACTGGGTGTATTCTCTCCTCTTTAGGTAGCTTACATAGTCACTATAGCACTTAAAGACCAAATACCTAGCCCTGGACCAACCATCATTCGCTACATTCTTTTTTCAAAGCCACCTAAAGGATTTAAAGCCAAAAGAAAAATAAGATTATCTAGTCAGCTTCAGCATATTGAAGTCCATTGGATATACAGTATTTGTTCTTATATTGGCTGTAATAATTTGCATTTGTCTAAGATCTAGCTTCTGTCTAAAATACATGTTCTAAAAAATATACACTTAATGAAGTCTTGTGGTTTAACCCCAGACAGCCACTTGCTCACTCCCTCCCAGAGTGGGATGGGGAGAGAACTGGAAGGGTAAAAGTGAGAAAACTCATCAGTTGAGATAAAGACAATTAATAAGTAAAGCAAAAGCCATATGTACAAGTAAAACAAAGCAAGGAATTTATTCTCCACTTCCCATAAGCAAGCAGGTGTTCAGCCATCAGTAGGAAAGCAGGGCTTCATTACACTACATGTAATTGGACTTAGGAAGAAAAACGGCATCACTCCAAATGTTCCTCTCTGCCTTCTTCTTCCCCCAGCTGTTTATGCTGAGTATGACGCCATACAGTATGGGATGTCCCTTGGGTCAGCTGGGGTCAGCAACTTCTGCATGCCCAGACTACTTGTAGGTGGGGTGAGGAGCCCAAAAGGCCTTAGCTCTGTGTAAGTACTGCTTAGCAATAACTAAAACACCTCTGTATTATAAACACTGTTTCCAGCACAAGTTCAAAACATAGACTCATACCAGCTACTATCAAGAAAACTAACTCTATCCTAGCCAAAGCCAGAATACACCTACAGATAAAGAGTCTGCCTGGCAGTTTCCTCGCATGAAACTTTGCTGTGCTCTATTTATCTTTAGCACCTGCCAGTGCTACCTACCAGTCATTGGTTCTTGTTATGCATGTTTTCTGCAGTTTAGTGCATCCACTATCTTTTCTGTGAACAGTAACAACAGCTCCATGTCCTTTTTATGTTGAGGACACCAGAACTGCACACAATACTCCAAGTGAAGTCTCACAAGAGCAGAGGGGCAGGATCACCTCCTTCGACCTGCTGGTCAGGCTCCTTTTGATGCAGCCCAGGATACGGTTGGCTTTCTGGGCTGCGAGCGCACACTGAAGCTGGCTCATGTTCATTTTCTCATTGACCAATACCCCCAAAAGTCCTTCTGTGCAGGGCTGCTCTGAGTCACTTTTCTGCCTAACCTGTAGCTCTGCCTGGGATTGCCCCAGCCCATGTGTAGGACCTTGCACTTGGCTTGGTTGAACTACAAGAGGTTAACATTGGCTCATTTGCCAAGACCTCTCATTTTTGTCCTCCATGATTTAATTTTAAAAATAAATTTCTCAATTTTTCAGGTTCAATATAATAGTAACATGCCCAGTTTACCAGCCAAGCTAAAGTGACCTGTTCTTACAATTATTTCTCACCCCACTTTTCCTGTACCATTAACACTAATATAGTGTTAGTATCCAAGAGATATTTCACACCAACTATTGTTTTTCCAGACCTGTTAGGCATCTAGTTAAATCCGGATGTTATTGACACAGCATACTGCTGCGGAGTTCTTTAGTTAGATACAAGGAGGTATTCACTCACCCACATTATCAGTCTGAAGACCTATACTTGTCATTTTCAAACACAGTTGTAGTATTATCATTCAGATGAGTTTACTTTGATAAGACCTATCATCTACCATTGTCATTTATCATCTACCATTAATCATTTATCTTTAAATACTTTATGAACTGAATTCTGCCTCATCTTTTCCATTATTCTCTGCACCTGGTCACGCATTAGTTTTACATTCATGCAATATCGGCAATCTCAGATATTTTGGAATCTTCCAAGGACCCCTATATTTAATAAATATTAATACTGTAAGTCCAGAGACATCCTTATAAGTGCAGATATCCTTAAAGTATTCCTTTGCAACTAATGAACCGGGAAATACCTCATTATTTTACATTATATTTGAGGGTTTTTTTTCAAACAAACACTCATACTTGTTAAATACTTACGTCTTTTCTCCCTACTAACAATTTTGTCATTGTCTGTTAAGAACAGCATACATGTTTGTTCCTTCCTCTTGAATAATTTCTTTCCTTTCCTACCATACCTGTGGTTTCCTGTGTTCCTAATAAATGTTTTAAGCTTTGACTGTGATTTCATTAAAAAAAAAACCAAACTATTTCTTCAATGCCTTTAGCTTCCCTTTTTAGGCTTTTCTATAAATATCCACACTTTTCTGTTCTATATTCTTCCTTCTGGACTATAATTTCTTTAGAGGTTGCATAGAGGTTAGATATATATTAATAAATGCTCTCACATTAACCAAAGATAATTGGTGTAATGAAAGGAAGTGACAATCACTTTGTAGAACCAGTTGTGTGCCTTCCCAGCTGGGAGTAATTATCAGTGATGGGAAAAAAAGGTGTAGCAACAAGAAGAAACATTTCTCTTTTTCATCCGTTTCCTTCATATGCAGATTTACCTCTGAGTTCAGGAGAGAACTTCCCATGGTACCAGCTGCCTCTGGGGTTTTAAATCTTTCAGGTCCCAGCAGGCCTAGAGTAACTTTTTCCTTCTTCATCTGAGGTTGGCATCTTCCTCTGTCTGAATCTAAATATAATACAATTCTTATTTGATTTCCCAAGCTGAAATTTTCTGAAGATCAAAACCAAATCAAATGCTTAATTGCAGGCCATAGCTTTTATGGCACAAAAATATTCTTCCAGAATTCAGTAGCCTGATAATACATTTCCACAAAAATCCTGCAATTAACTCACATGGATAAATTATCAGTCTTTATATGGATAAATTATTAATCTGTATGAACTTGAAATCTAGTCCGAGCCCCTCAGATTATGGACATTACCCCAGAGTACTTTTGTTTTCCTTCTTAACTGGAAATCACATGGTAATGATGGTTAGATGCTGTGTAAGCATCTTTTCTTAGGAACAATCAATGATTTCAAAACAGTCCACTACAAGTAGAACTATGATTCTGTGATTCTATGATAAAAGAATTCAATCATCTATAAATATCTTATTGCCTTTGATTTGCTCATTTATTTTGCAAAAAAGAATGTTTTCCTCATTCAACAGATGCTGAAAATAGTAATAGTACATTTCATTGCTGAAACCAATTTCACGGCTTTTCACGATTTCTGTTTGTGAGCACTGTCTTTTCTTTGTTCAAGATAAAAGTTCAAGAATCACTACACAGTTCTGAATAAATACTCACTTTGGCTAGAGCTGATATATAAATCTCTCCTCTGACAGCCGTCTAAATACTGGTCTGATTTACTAAATTTGAGGATTGCAGATCACTGGAGAAAGTCTTGCCTAAAATGCAAAAATGCTAAAATACTTCAAAATAATCATAACTTGATGTCTTCGTGAACTTACATAAAATTACATATGGATAATACTTTTTAGTAACTGTATTGCGATATTCTGATTCTGTGGGCATAATTTAGTACTAGAATATGACTGATAAAATCAAGGCACACAGCCACCCTAATTTATTTTTGCCATTTTTTACTGTTATTCAGTCTCTGCCTGCCACGTCCATCCTGGCTTCCACAGGTTCTACTTTGAGGTTACAAAGAAGTCAGAGATAGGTAGGACATAACAAATTCAGAACATCTGTGGGCATGTCACAGCAGTGTTGAACACAGGGTGAAATATGTATAACATCAAGAAAGCCTCCCTGTATTATCCCTGAATTTAGGAAACTGAAGGACTTCACTAAGAAGCAATTACAGTTCTATTTGGTGAATTTCCTTCTTAGGTGGTATTACAACAGAATATGTAAGGCTCAAGGTATTTTGACATAGAGGCTGTAGTTTCAAGTTTTTGTGACTACTAGTCTTAACATTTCATTATACTGACTGGATTTAGATACAGGCTTTGGTGGGAATATCAGAGAGCTCCAAAGATTACTTGTCACTTGCTAAGAAAAGCATTTTATATAATTATAGAAACAATTTCACATAAAGACTTCTGTGCAACATGAAGCAATGGCTTCATTTCAGCAGCTCCATTAGCAACAAGTGAGTTAATTAATGTCTTCTTGATCTCCCATTAGGTATTTAAGAGAGAGTGTCAGGTTGAAAAAATCAGTAGCATACTTGAAGCAAAATTACTCTGATAAGCCCTCTCTTTCCTCCCTTTCTGAGGCCCAGTTAGCAATCTTTCTATGGAGTGGTGGAACAGAGGAAAATTCTTGCTCTGCGCTGAACTCTAGACTCCAGGGCAATTCCTCCTCCTATGGCTTCCCCAGAGATGACCTCTGTTAAGGCTTTTATTCATTGTCTTCTGCTCCAGTTGAGTTAATTTTTGAGAATGTTGGAATACAAGACAGAAAGATACCTGTCCAACTATAATAACTTTTGAAAGACAATTTATTTTTCTGATATGAAGAATGTAATGAAAAAAGAGAACAAATTTGTTAATTACTGGAGTAAAACATCATCAATTTCTATGGTTCAGTGTGTGAGAGTTTACAGAGGACACAAAAGGTCTTCCCAGATTTTTTAATGGAAAATCTTGAGCCAGCAATGAGAAATATACTCATTTCTGTAGTTTCCTCTCCTATCACCTAGTTGCCCACCTTTGATTGCAATCCCTTATACTTTTATGCCTTATAAAAATTGTAAGCACTTTGGGGCACAGATAAGTCAGTTTAATTTGCCTATAAAGCACCATTCTTTCCTAAGGCATTAAATGAATAATATATGATCATTTCTAAAGAATGTATTTGCAAGTCAGAGGGTTTGACAGCAGGCCAATGAATCAAAAATAAAGCAAAGTTAGAAAGACCTTCTTCCTTTAAGCCATGGTGGTCTTAGTGTCCAAGATATATTTTTTGTTTGTAAGTATCTGGTATGAGACCACTGTCGCTTGGCAAAGTACTTCCTCCAGAGATGGGGAAGATGGCTGAACCATCTGAGCTTACACTGAGATTTATGAACACTGTGTAGAGAGTACAACTAGGTTAACTGGGCCAGCCAATGCATTGTTCAGAGCAACATCTAAAACTAAAATGTAGTCACATTTAAACTGCAAGAGTAGAAAGAAAACAGAAATAATCTTTCTGCTTACTCTTGCTAGGAGAAATGGTTACACAGCTAATGTGATGCAAACTTAACACTCCTCAAGTGCTTATTTATCAAACCTATCTTCAAAATAATCTACTAAAATACATTTTCTCAGCACTGCATCATCATTAACATGCTTCTCTCAGACTTTCTTCCTGTTCTTCTGGCTATATTTCACCAGACAATTTTTTTATTTTTCAAACTTCGGAAGAAAAAGTTCCCATATTTCCATCCAAGAAACACTAGATTTTTGCAGAGACTATGTCTACAGTTCATGTTCAAAAACTCCCATGTATCCAGAAAGCATATCCCATAGAACTGATGAGTTACATGAAGGGGCCATTCGTCCTGGATTTTTGGACACCCAATAGCCTACTCAGACCTATAAATTTTGATTGTAAGTACTTTAGGGCAAAAATCTGTCATTTTAATTTGTTGAGAATGCACCGTTCTTTCCTAAGGCAGTATGTGAATAATATATGACAATTTAAAAAGGAGCTGTTTGCTACTGTTGCTGCTCCTGCAAAAGCTCTAGATTCCCAGACAAATGACCAAAGTACTGTTAATGCACTCAGGCTATATTTTTCGGTACAAGGAAAGGACACATCCTCTAAAATCCAGACTTGTGACAAGCTAAATAATCAGCGTTAACAACTAAAAATTCAATCTCAGGTTATTTGGTATGCAATGTCATGGCTTGTATAGGCAAAGAATTGCAATTCTCCCTTGGATTTAAAGTGACTAAATTCTACTGAAAGCAACGAGTTATATATCTAATTGCTTTCTTAGATCCAGAGTTAATCTTCCCAGTTGCAATGAAAACCCTGAATATAAAACCCAACTTCAAAAAAAAAAAAAAAAAGAAACTAAAAAGACTGGAAAAGAAAAAAAAAAAAAAACCCACCAAACAACAAAACCACCAAAAAAAAAAAAAAAACCAAAAAACCCACAAAACACACACAAAACACACACAAAAAACCCAAGCCCAAAACAGAAAACAGAAAGCATATTAAATTGATCAATTTAAACACCACAAACCAACCGAACAATGCCACAAAAGCATTAGTGCATTGGTTTCTTAGATTTCTCTCATTTTCTTATTTCTTCAGTAACCATCACACCATTACACCACTCACAAAACCAGGCATGAACATGACCTGTTGTTGAAATTTTCAGCATGGACCAATAATAATGTGTACCTTGTAGATATTGATATAAATTGGTTACATTATGTCTCTATGGGTCTGTATGTATGCATGTCTTCTAGAACATTGTTGGGTTTGTAAGTAAGATTTTAGTGATTGTTATGATTGTTAATGATTAATTAGTTATTATTAATTATATGGATTTAATATGGAATTGCAGATTAAGGAGTAATGCATGTTGGAATATGTATAAAAATAGACACAAGCAGATGTCAGAGTAGAAAGGAATCAACATCAACATCATCTACCTCATGGCAAAGAGGAAGAAGAAATCCCTACAATTAACCTAGTTCTCCTGGTGAAGAATTTAATACTGTTTACTCACTATGAAACCTTCCTTTCTTTTTGTTGAGGAGCACAAGAAGCACAACACCAGAGAAAGACATACTTATTAGGAAGTTTGTGTATATCAGTTTTACCTGTACTACTATGCTAATGACCATAGTAATGGGATAATTTAGACCATATGTGCTAACACCATTTCACTTAGAATAATAAAACTTTGATTAACCCATTAAACCTTTATTTTGAATTATGACTTCATATAGACAACGTGCTTCTTTAGCCCAAATAAATTGTGCAGGTGCTTGGATTGTTTGTTAAATCTGGGTGCACCAATGTTCAGATCACCTCTAGTTATGAGCAGTCCCTGTTTTTATTATAAACCTCTGGAAAGGCTTGGGTATCTTGTGGAATGCTTTGGGTTGTTTACAAAATTCTGAGAGCTGGAAGTATCAGTATTTGTAAGAAACGCATGAGAATAAAGAATTAGGATCCATTTCATGGAAAGACTTCAACTTTCTTTTAGGAGTGGGATGTTAGACATCTGTATTTTGCATGTTGAGATCAAACTCTTTGTAAACATTGTATTTCACTTAAAAATAGTAAAGTCATTGCTGCAAGAAAACTGAAAAGAAACATTAATGTTTCATTTGCTTAAGACAGTTTTCCAGAAGTCCTCTAGGATAGAGCTTCCAGAGGAGAAGACATGTCCATCTCTGCAGATAAAAAGCAGAAATATCTCCTGTTATACCTGAAAGCAGCCTGTACACATACCCTGGTTTTGGCTGGAATCAAGTTTATTTTCTTCCTAGTAGCTGATACTGTTTTGGCATTAGCTGGAGAACAATGCTGTTAAGACACTGATATTTTAGTTGCTGCTCAGTAGCACTTACCCTGATCAAGGACTTTTCAGTCTCTCATGCTCTGCCAGTGAGGAGGGGCACAAGAAGCAAGGAAAAAGCACAGACAGGACACCTGACCCAAACTAGCCAAAGGGGTATTCCATACCACAGCATGTCATGCCCAGCATATAAACTGGGGGAGTTGCCCAGAAGGGCAGATTGCTGCTCAGGTGAGGCTAGGTATCAGTCAGCAGGTAGTGAGCAATTGTACTGTGCATCACTTCTATTTATTGGGGCTTATTTCACTCTCTTTTTTGTGTCTCCCTTATTATAATCAATAATACTAATTATAATCAATAATACTAATTATAATCAATAATACTAATGTTAGTTTTAATGTTGTTAATAATAAGTTTGTTTGTTTCTTTGTTGTTTTCTGGGGGGTTGGGGTTTTTTTTGTTCAATTATTAAACTGTTCTTAACTCGTGGATTTTGCTTTCTTTTTCTAATTCTTCTCCCCATCCCACCTGGGCAGTGTGTGTGAGCATGTAGCTGCACGCCATTGTAGTACATAGTTGCCAGCTGGGGTTAAACTACAACAAACCAGAACACCTAAAATGGCAACAATCTGAAACAAACAGGTTTTAAGAACAGAGGATTGAAAAGCATCCCTATTTTATATAAAATGGTAATTATGGAAGGATATGGGAACTATATGTTACTATTCTGCCTTTAACAGAAGAAAAGGTTACATGGTATTTTTTTATCTGAGACAATGCATAGGAAAGCCCTTGTTAAAGCTGCAGTTGACAGTAGCAAAAAAAGAGAAACATTGAATGTACTGACTTGTTAAATAAAGCTCAAATAACTTGAAATTAATAAAATTTATTAATTAATAATTAAAATATGAATTACAAATTAAAAAAGATTTGACTGTGTTAAATAATGGAGTCTCCGAACTGCACCAAAAGGCACTTTACAAGAGGAAGCACACAGGCCTGCTCACAAACACAACTCACTGTCACAGCTAGCAAAATATGGAAAGAGAAAGCGATGCAGAAAATGAACCTGCATACATTGGGTAATACTAGTGGGATAAGAACCAAGTTAACAGACTCTTGTTGTAGCCATTGTCAGGGGAATGTGTTAATATCATTTTAGTGATACATTTCTGAGATGTGTTACTAAGTTCCTTCTCTCCTTAATAATGATTCCTTGCTTCATGTGAAGATTCAAAAATTATGAGTACACAAATAGGGCAAATGGCTAAAGCAGGGGCTCTGTGTTCTTGGGCAGATACTTGATTACAGTTAGTCGGTTGTCAGCCAGCAAACAGGTTACAGTTTGTTTGTGATTTCTGTCATGCTGTAAGTTAATACAAAAGCTTACATTTCAATTTCTCAATCAGCTTGCAGCAGTAAATTATTTTAATATTCTCATTAAAATTCTGCATTTTCACATGCACATACCTAGCTGGAAAGATTCACTATTTGACTCAAATTTACTAGGCTGGGTCTCAGCCTAAAGGTGAATATTTTTAATTTATTTTCTTTTTGGTAAATGTGAGTAAAATCAGCTCATTTCCTCTACCTATGCAAGGATTAAAAAATGTTCTATATTAAGAAGATATGCAGAAAGCAGAAAGCACCTGAACTTTAAAAGCTGAAGCTTACCAGGTTGATACAGAGGATTAGTCTCCAGGCCAATTTGCAAAAATGAAATATTAACAATATAAGATTGAAAATCTGGTCAAAACAATTATGCAATGTGTTATTTCATTACTTGTTTTTATTTCTTAATTTTTACTTTGATAATTTGCTTAGAATTATGTCATTGTTTTCTTTATTCAGAATCACATGTATGATGCTGATCTTGCATAGCAGTACACATCTATTTGGTAGGTCCTTTCACTGAAGTATTTTCTGGTTCGTAATTACAACGAAGTATGGTTGTAATAGCGTTAGCATTCTAACTTTAATTATTATCTTTCCTCCTTGAGAAGAGCAAATCTGAGATCTGGAATGTTTTGCATCCCTTAAAGAGTGTTGGCAGCTACTTCTGGGCATAACTGTAGCCTTTCATAGGTAGAATTGTTAAACTCCACCACAATACTCTGGGTTCAGAAAACCTCACAGATCTAAAAAAAAATATATAAATAAATAAAAATCATTGATAGCTCAAGTAGAAAATCAGTTTCTCATTCAAATGGGAATATAAGGATTTGAAATACATGATCCTCACCATCTTCCCTAAACATAGTATTAAGACTTAGAGCAGAGCAGTGGCATCTGAAATACTGATCCTTTTGTAGCCACTGGAGCACTGAAGTTTAACACCTAAAGTTCAAACAGATTAATAACTGGCAGACAGAGAGCACTTTGCCTGAGAACAAGATGTGCATAGAATTGGCCAATGACACACGGGATATTTGTGGCTTACAGAAATCTCACCAAGGATCTCCTGCACTTTAGCCAAGGGACTTACTCATTGCTGTTCTTTCACCTACTGCCATGAACGCTGCTTTACAAGATGCCCACATAGATTGCTGTTTCTTCCCTGTAAGGTTTACACTAACCATGGCCTCAGGCAGGTGGACCTTCCCATCACTATGCAGAAGCAATATTTTATTACTCTTCAGATTTCAGATTTTTGCTACAGGTAGTGGTCTTCTATGCAGAGGTCTTGTGTATGCTGGGTTGTTTCTTATGAAATATTCAGTGTATGCAGTGTGAAGGATACAAGGCTACCATTCTTAAAAACGTCATGTATGAATGTGTGTCTGCACAGTAATTTTCTTGCCTGTAATGTACACCTTCTTCCTAACTCATGACTTAATATCTGTCCTTTTATCTTTTACAGATCTTTACAGGACTGTGTGAAGGAAATTACTGGGACACAAGGACAAGGATTTTCAGATAAACTGAACAGCACAGCCAGGTGTGCATTTTGACAGATATAAACAAGTAAAAAATGTTTACGCTCAGAGAAGTCACCAGAAAATACTGTATGCTTGAGTTAACATTGCAAATCAAGGTTTAGATGCTGCTAAAAATCACCTCAACATTTATTCCAGAGTGTCCTGCCTCACAATCATCTGTTACTTCTGTCTCAAATG
This sequence comes from Lathamus discolor, assembly GCF_037157495.1. Classification (NCBI taxonomy): domain Eukaryota; kingdom Metazoa; phylum Chordata; class Aves; order Psittaciformes; family Psittacidae; genus Lathamus; species Lathamus discolor. Next base: position 26,869,396 of record NC_088885.1, read on the forward strand.
TCTTAATTTCATTTACATAACACAGGCCTTGTCACAGTGTGAAGTTACCTAAAATAGTTATTATGTCTTTGGGCAAAAAAAGGCAGACAGCAGCAGAAAGAAAAGACTCTGAGTGTTTAGATCTCCTACTGAGACAGAGATTATGTGTCTGGTTTCCTAAACATCCAGACTGAGACTACAGCAAAGCAGTGGCGTTTTGAGACCATCCTAATTTTGCCTGATGCCTTCCAATTTACTTGCCTGGTATCAATACTAAGCTTACCCCAGTGGGTTTAACTTCATTCATTGTCACCATTCTTGGTGGAATTAGGCCAAAGCATTCACATTCTTGACTCTGACTTAATGATTTTTCCAAGGTTATGCCTTACAAGCATTTTCAGAAGAGGATTTTAATTTTACATGTCTTAATTTCATTTTGTTCATACAATGGTCTGCAGGCAGATGCACAAAATTTGTCTTGTCTGTAACACTAAATGTTACACATACATTTAATACAAACAACAAAAAGATATTAACACTTTAGGAAAAGCTGGCTTTAGTCATACTATTTTCCCAGAAGTGATGTATGTCTAGTAAGTCTTGCCTTTCTCACAAAGGTATTGTAAAACTTAATTAATTAAAGTTTGTGAAGTACTTCAAGATCCATGTATTATTAAGTGCCCTGCTAGTCCACTTTTCTCAGTGACTCAGTACTGCCAGAAGCTGTATCTGCTGCCAATTACCAAAAGGCAGACAGCCAAAAGAGCAGTGGCAGAACCTGTAGCAGGAAAGCTCAAATGAGGAAACTTATCAAGTAAATAGTCCAGTGCAAGGGATAGGAAGAGAAAGAAGGCAAAATTGAAGACAAGGGAGGAGCTAAGACTCTATGAACTTTCCCCCTACAAACAGATGGGCTTTTTCTTTACCACCTTTCCTCTCTTGCTCCCTCTTTTTCTCTGAGATTTATTGGGACACTCTTGACACCTTTCTTTCTGCTTCTTCCTCAGAATGCTGTCAGGGGCCTTTTTGGGGAATTGAGTATGATGCTATTAGTTAGACTCGCTAGTGTTTAAATCCCAACTTTGCCACTTGCTTGCTGGAGGGGCTGTTTCTCTTTCCTAATCTATATTCACCTAGGCCAAATCCAAAGCTCATTGAAGTAATTGACAGTGCATGCCTTGATTACAGAGGATTAGGCCTCTGTGCACTCAATGGTGAAGCTAAAATTAATTCAATAGTGTCTGTAGAGCCCTTTGGGAAAAAGAATAGAAATAAACTGTTATCCAAGGAGAAACTGGCATTATTATTTCCTGGAGAGATGGTTGCATATCTGGGTTTCTGTCACCAAACTTGTCATACAACTGCAGTGCAGTCCAGTGGTGCTGTGCCAGTCCCAGGGCAGTGGAGGAAAAGCTGTGACCTCATTTCAGTTAGCAGAGTTTAGGATTTGTTTCATTGAAAGTACCTTGACAAAGGCATTACTGTTTATGGACCACTGATTACATGTCCCACAATTGACAAGACAGGTAGTAAGACAGGGCTTATCCCGCAGCACATACTAATGAGGCTGTTCTGCCTGCAGCTCCCTATGGCCAGATGCTGTACTTGGATGGAGTCCCACTAGAATTCTTTGTGAGTGTAGTCACAGTCAGCTGAAAAACCACAGTTTAACTATTATCTTTCTAGGAGAAAACTAGGAATGGATACCAAAGGTAAATGACACATTGCTTTGCTCATGTGGAAAGATTCTCTCTAATCTGTAAATACAATAGCATATCACTGTGCAAGTTTTTGCCTGAATCTTAAACATTTTGGGTACAGGTGCATGGTAGGGTGTGTTCAACTAGCTCAAAAATAAAACCAATTTCAAGAGGCAACCGAGACTGCAAATTTTCAGACTATGCCCACATAGTTGTGGCATCAGCAGGCAGCACATCAGGGCCCCAGATCTATCTTAGCCAATAGACTTAACTCATACAGAAGTAACATTCCCTCTTTCTGCAAAACAGACATTAGCACTGCATTAAACTTCTGTCACACCTTGAATCATCTCAAAGGCTGTCGGGAAGCAAACTGGCAAGGGCTGCTGTGTGCCCCTTTGCCCAGGTAAGTGAGCTGCGTGAGTTCCCCTGCAGATTTAGACTTGTCCAGAGAAACGACAAGGGATCATCACCAACTCTAAATGCTTCAAACATTATTGCATGGATTACTCGGTCTCAGCAGACTTCAGAAAGCCTTTGTCATCCATCAGAAGTGGCTTCATCCTTTCCCACGTGCCAAGCTGTGCTGTTGTGTTGTATTGAACAGCTTCCATCAGAGCACACAATTTCTCATCCTGTCTGACTCTGCTGATCATTCTTGTAATTAAGTGTCTTTTGATTCTCTTTGGCAGCATACCATCTGCACAAGAAGGCACACCTGGAAAGCGGTTTTCCTCTGGTTCTTCTATCCTTGATTAAACTCAGTTTTGAAGCAGAGAACCTTAATCAAAAGAATTGCCTGACTGGAGGTAGCTGTGCCTGTCTCACTTTTGTCACAGATTCCCTCTGAAAGCTGCAGGATTTGGATTTGCATAACAATTTCCAAAAATGGGTCCACTGTGGAAGGGTAATATTTTCAAAGGATTTCACTCATAAGAAAAAAATCCAGTGGAATGAATTAAAGTGGAAAATATCAGGGCACCGTAGATATTTAATAGGTTTCAGTAGTAATTACTATCAAATCCTATAGAATTTATTATAAAAAAAATACATGCTTTCTGTAGTATTCTTTTATAACTAGCAAGAATCTCATTCCTGAGGGAGCTCAAGAAAATGTAAAAGGAAATATTAATCTTTTAATGAAGAGCAAGTTTAAAGTAATGCTACCCCCATAATTTTAGGAACAGGAGGCCAGGTCAGTGTTGCACCTTATATGAGGCACAAAGCAGATCAGCAGCATGAGATAAAAAGAGAGAAAGATCGTTTATATTCTTCTGTCTGTGAAGGGAATGTCAGGATCAACAGATCTTTTATGTTGCTTATTCTGTGTCCACAAGGAAGATCCATGTTGACTCAGATATATGTATGAAAACACACATGCATGCATTCCAAACAGGTTCCAGTGCCTTCTTACAGTCCATTCCTGAGTAAAACTACACCTCGTTGCAGCTTAATATCAAGCCCCACACTGGTGCTCCTTGCTTATTACAGGTCTCTAATGGCTTTTGGTTGAGTGTAACAAAGCTCTGAGCTCCTGCACCTGTTAACAAAATGACAAGCTGCTTCCTGCCTCTGATCTTCCATCATGACCTTTGCACCATGTAGAAAAGACAAGAAACTTTATCTTTGTCAAATGAAAACTTTTTCCCTGGTAATTTATAGTACCCAAAAGCAATTGGATAGAAAGGTTGAGACAGGAGCCAACAAGTATAAAAATAAAAACTGAGAAAAAAATAATAAAAAAAAAGTATAGTTTCTGAAGTGGCAAATAACACAGAAAGAGGTGTTTCTAAGTTTGCAAATAGTCTGTGCCAACCACTTGGAGTTGCTTAACAGCAGTGATACAGCTTTAAAAAGCACCAATAAAAAAGCACTTATTTTACTAAATAATACACCTTTTTACCCTTGATGAAAGGCTGCTTCTTATCACACAGATATGAAGGCAAGCCACCTAATGGCACTAATTTCAAATCCTGCTGCTGTAATGTTTAGTACATGGGATGAAAATTACAATGGATTCAATACAGTTAGTGGTACATTTAAAAGAGAAATAATACTGAAATGCAAATTTATCAGTTTCCGAAATATGTGTGCAAATTCTCATAAAATGTCTGCTAGATACATAAAGAACTGGCAAGAATCTGTAATAGTGATAGCTTCGGCTGTGAAAGGCTTAGAAATAAAAGTAAGTACCTGGAAGAACTGTCACATTCTCAGTGGGAGTTATGCTATTTACATGGTTTGTCGTTCACATTTATAGCAGTGTGGGTTGCTCTTTATTTCTCCCACTTTGCATCCTTTCACTGCAGTTATCTGTTCATTCAGCAAACATGTTTCAACTGAAGCTTCCTTGACCTGATTTATATCTTATAAAATGTACCTGTAACAGGCACAATTGAATGCTCAACTTTTACCTCTGACACTATTCTTTTCTTCACCCCTTCCTGGCCCAGTCTCAATACATTCTTTCCCTTGCTAAACCCACATAAGCAGATAACATGTTCTCTACTAAAAGGCTTTCTCTAGCAGCTTGTTTCTGTAGAAGAGAAGGAAGTAACTACATGAATGATCTACTTACTAATAAATAGCTTTTTCTAGTATCTTCTTTCTGTAGACAAAAAGAAACTAAATACAGACCCACTGCTTTCACAATACTGACTTGCACAGTTACTTTTTTGATAGGACCCACACAAGCTGGACTTAGTTTTGAAATTTATCACTGCTTCACTCCCACCAAAACCATTTCCCTGGCATTTCTCATACCACATCTTGTAAACCTGCTATGAAACTGGGCAGTACTCAAAAGACCAATTACTTCTCCATGCTATCACTGCTATGCAAACAACTCTGCAGTGGTGTCAGGAAAACATGTGGCAGGCACACTTATTACACACAGGTAACAGAAAATATTTTGTGTGCTTATAGCTGCTGCAAATCTTTCATGTAAAATTGTTTAAAGGCTTGAAGTAAGCTCCATAAAGAACACCTTTTCATTTTGGCTTACTTACTATAACAGGAATGCTTACAAGCAGCTCTCTGGGGCTTTTGTTTGCACACATTGCTAACTAGCAACTGTGAAAATCATCTTGTATACATCAGACTTTACATATAGTATACTGTTAAAACAATAATCTTGCCACACAGACATCAGCTTCTGTGAAGGCCTTTCACACAAAAAGCTGTTAAAAAGACCATCTCACGTTAGTTGCTCCACAATGTATTCTCCGTTCTCCCTGACAGAAGGCTTTAGCCAACATGGGACACCAGTATTACTGGATCTTGTGATCAGAAGATACCTTCTTTACCCATATAACAGCTATTTTTCCTAACAAAGTGTAGTGATCCTAGCCAGGACACCATCATACCTCAAAGAGGTAGTGGTCCACACCACAGTTAACCTGAGCAAGTGCAGACCTGCGCTGCGCCATGCTACAACTCCAGCATCAGGCTGTGCTATGCTGCTCAGATCTCTTGGCTGAAGAACAACCTCAGCCAGCCATTCACAACAGAGGAGCCTGTGGACAACTCCCACTCAGCACCTGCAACTACACCACCCAATGGCATTGCTTTTTATCAAGCAGTGCAGAAAGAAGCTCTCATGAGACCATCCCTTGTAAATGATATTAGAAATGATAAATAGAAATGTTTTCTTGTAAGAATACCACATACTTGCTCAAATGACCAAAAAGGGATGAGATCTGTGCAGCTGGCAATGGGAAAATCCACATGAGGTCCACCCAATACTGCACAAACGAGGGGTGCCCAGCATCTGAAACAACCTGAAATTCACTCATTCTCTATGTCCCTCTTCTTATTCTCTTATTAAAACAGATGTTTTATTAAGCCTTTTGTTGTTAGGCTTTTCTGATTGAGATTCAGAAAGAATCCTCTCTCCCTGTCCCTCATCACCCTCCCCTGGTGCAGAGCACAAGAAGGCACCTTACCTGAAACACAGTGGACCATACTTGCTGTATGTAAGAACACAGAAAGAAGCAAGAAGAAATCAAGAAAGAAATCAAAGTGATTCTGGTGTTGCAGGTACATGACTAAGGTCTACTCAGTGGCAGCAGCATAACTCCAGGCATTCACTGAAATTAATACTGCAGAGGTCAGTGCTTCATGTTTAATGACAGAAAAAAAAATACTTTGAATGGGATATAGCTACAAATGAAGATATCTACATTTAGATATTTAAAAGTATGTTTCTACTTATGATCCAGTAGTCTTAACTTAGTAACAGATCAAAAAGATTTAGAAAATACATTCACCAAATTCCAGTCAGTCCATTCTAACTTAATCAGCAAGCTCTCAGTTCAGTTGCCAAGCACACTGTGCCATCTGACATGTCCTAAGATATCAGAGACTTCCAAGCAGGGATAGCAGATATAGGGAGATAGGCTTTTTTGACAGATTGGAGCCCAGCTGGAGGTCAGACTGTGTTGAACCCCACCATAAATTGCTCTTGTTATTCCATTAATTTGTGGAATATATTCAGAGAACAAGAGACACACAAGCACTGCGCTCACCTGCACAATAGTGTCTTTGAAACAAACAAATAAAAAATTGTTATGAATCCCCTTAAAAAAGCATGATTTTCATAGGAAATTGTCCAGTGCCATAGTTTTGCCTGAAAATTCATTGGACATTATTTTCCTCTATTTCACTTTTCATAATATGTTAATTCTCTACTTGACGTTTGCTGAATGAACACTTGATTCAGAGTTAAGAAAACATCTTAACAAGGAGAAGAGATAATCAAAATTAAAGGTTATTTATAACATCACTAACAAAGTCACTTAGATGCCTAAAGGACTGTTAAAACTGACCTGAACCTCAAAAATTTTTAATGCTACATTCAAAAATGTAGCTAGATCCTTGCTTCATTAAAAAAAGTATTACCAACTTGGGTAATATAAGATCTGAAAAAGCAGTGAATAAAGGTGGTGTTGGTAGGGGGGAGAAGGAACAGCAAAAAGCAGTTGATTACTTCCTTCACCAGCACCATTTTAAAACCTAGGGGGAGCAAAGCACTCAGGGCTGGTGAAGACACAGGAGGAGTCTGTGGAACTAAGGCTACTGATATTGAGATTAAGTAATGGTGATCTGGACAGATAAACCTTGAGAAACAAAGTTTACTTTCTTCCTCATCCACATGTATGGTGTTCAGCCTGGTGTCCTGAAGAGAGAGTATATCAATGCATTGTATATGAGACTTCCAGGTTACTCGACTGTGACTTCTAATACTTTCTGATTATCATTGACAAACTCAAGACATTTGTCAAAAAAAGTCACCAGATGAAACTTTTAATGATCAGTTTTATAAAACTGTATGTCAAGTAGACATAAAAGACTCTTCATGAAGTCGCAGTCAAAAAAGAAGCTTCAGTGAAGAGCTACATTTTATTAAGCATCAAACACTAATCTGTCATAGTAGGTAGTATACCTCAATGGGAGTAAAGGGCTTGTGCTGGTGACCAGATAGCCACACACACTATATATATATATATATATATATATATATATATATATATATATATATATATATATATGTATATATATATAGTGTATAAGGATATGGCAGAATTTTGAATCAGCTCTAATTTGGTCTTGTGGACAGAATGCCTATTAGAAGCTCTTTTGGTTTTCTTTCATCCAAGAGGAATCAAGCTCACAGACTCTACAATGCAAACCAAAGTATGGTATGTGGGGATAATGAAAGATTAGTTTCAGAAGCTTCTGATCCTACAGTGAACCCAGAGAATACAGACACAATCCAGAGGAAACCCATTCCACCAGTTCTACTGCTGCTTGCTTTATTGCAGTAAATGAGACTACAAGTGATGCTCTGCTTCCAACATTTCTTGCCAAACATGTAGGGATGAACAGAAATTCATTGACTGTGGAAACGGTAAGGTACCATTGGGAACTCACCAGAGAGGTAACTTCTTCCCTCTGCATGAAATCAGATTATCAGGTGAGGATAATAAAAACTAACCAATATGGTGCAGGGCACCATCTGGAGAAACAAAGGTAGAGACACTAGCCCTATTATGCTTTTTCCTCCAAATGAAGTGGCACATGACAAGAGGAGAAAATGAAAAATGAACATATTATTCCCAAAGCAGGACTATTGCGAAGATGAATTAATAGAAGGTGGTATTGGATATGCAGATACATACTTAAAATTGTGGAAATTTATCCCAAAGCTCTGAGCGTTTAGAAGATTGATGTCAATATAAAGCATCATTAAAATTTTCAGAAGAATATTACAGTTAATAAGCTTCAATAGTGGCAGCCAAATCAGGAGCTTTTTTAACTTTCTCCTGGAGGTTTGACATAGAGGGGAGGCTGCCCCATGAGCCAATGACTCTGCCCTTCAAAACAGGTTCTGGCCTTACCCTTACAAGAGGCAAAGTGAAAATTGGTGATTCACTTGCACTTTTCTTGCCCTGAGGTACTGATTTAGTACCAAATATGTTCTAAGACATGATGCTCACACTTTTAAAAAGGTTAATGTTAATGGTAGTAGCCACTTAATTGGACTAGCTTACCTGCTGTGTCCACTGTCCCTCTAATAGAAGACATGAGAAGTAACTATGCCCTGCAGTCAAATGGTCAGGCAAGACATAAAACAATTTCTAGCAAATAGCCATTTATGCTGAGGAGAAAATGAGAGAAAAGCTAGGGAGACAGACTGACAGCTCAAAGGCTCATCAGAGAATGAACTTTTAGCATATGGCAAGAAGCTGAAGGAAGCCGTGAGGTAAAATAGTAAAGATTGCTATCAGTTTTGGGGCTGCTTTAACATATTTTGTTGTTGTTGTTATTTCCTACAGTAAATAGAAGCTGACATTTTCTTCTTGGCAGATTTCACCTTCATTGGTAATTCAATGCAAGTGAGATTTTAAAGCCGTAATATGAAACAAAGTCAATATGCATTAATAGTTTAAACTTCAAAAAAGATCATTAATTACTTAAGTAATCCTTGAATTAATGAGGTGAAGTCTGTAGACACTTTTTGCTGTTTCTTGTCCTCTTCTTTAATACTGAATTGTTGGACAAGAAAGATTTGTTTTCTAAGTGCAAATCACATCAAATGACTTTATCATACTCCATCTTCCCCAGTACAGCCAAAGCTAATAGCTTCTTCCATATTCTGCTTAGATTTCATAGTTATAAATTGTACAAAACCTGAAAATACCATGTAAATATGTCCTTCAAAATAAATTTTTGTTTTATTAGTTTTATGTTTTGCATTAACTATAATATAGTTGGAATTAAAATGCAGTAAGAGTAAAGAAAGGTAGTTCAAAATATTTTTAAACAACTGATAGTAAGTTTTTCAGTATGGAGAAAAATTCCAGCTGAATTTCAGCAAATGCATAGTTTTTCCTTAGTTAAGGATCCTTAAAACCACCCTGTGACAAGACAGGGGGTAGCTGGAATAATTCATACGTTACTCAAGTGCATCAGATGGTGAAGCTATTACAGATATAAAAAGACTAGAGTCATATTCTAGTTGCAGAGTAATTATACTGCAGATAAAATATGGCTGTGAAAAATTTCTAAGTGAAAGTATCATGAACACTAACACCCCACTGTTTCATTTGCAGGTCTCAGTTTTGCTATTTGTCTTCCAGATAAAATACGTATTTTCTAATTTCTCATGCAATATTAAAAGAAAAAAAAAAAAAGGCCATCTTTTTCATTTGCAGGTATTACCTAATGAGAGACAAATACAAGTAATACAAAGGAAAATCAAAAGATAATTTTAATTTTGTTGATCTGATGACTATTGAGATTTTCTCCCTTCTCTTCAAGGGAATTCAGAAGGAAGTATTCACTGCAACTACTCAGAAAAGGAAAGCATTTTTCTCTTACCGCAGCAGCTGCCACCTTTTCAGCCTAACAGTGAAATCAGCGCTGAAGTTGCAGGTTTGATACCTTGAGACTACTGAATGGACAGAGTAAATTGACTCGACATGGTTTATTAACAGCAGTGAAGCAGCACTGTAAGCATTCATTCTATTCACACAACAAGTTTCTTACATTTATTTGGTGGAGATATTATTTAAATCTCTCACAGTGGCTTTTCCACAGTGACTACAAATGCTTTTGTAGGAAATTCTGACTACTTGAGCAAGGATGAAATACTGGCAGAGTACACAAAGTATATAAGCATTAGGTCAGGAAGCTTGTAACAGTTATTCATTTGGGGGTCAGACAGAAGCGAGTAATATGACATGCTCCAATTTTTACTGTGGCTTTTTTCTGTCTGACAAGCAGTGTGCAGAAAAATAAGCAGGATATTGGCACTATATCTCAGTATTCGGTAATACAGCTAGTCCCTTCTATTTCCATTAAAATTTTACTTTGGTGAGGTTACATTGATTTATTCTGACGATAAAGTCCTTTAGCCTTTAACAATTGTTATAGATGTAAATTTGCAAGCTCAAAACTGCCAGTGCCGCTTGGCTGGACATGGATTGGTGGCCTGCATTTCTTAACACATCATGGATTTTTGGTGAGTCCTTTATTTTTTTCTTTAAGTAAAGGTAGACTTTGATGTTTTTCTTAGGGCATGTTTAATGCTGTTATACTGATTGCAGCTCAGTAAACAAAGACGGAAAAAGGACAAAGTGAGCAGTGGCTATGCTGTGACACAGTATGACAGAGGCAGTTTTTGCCTTTATCTCTCTACGGACTGGAGATTATTAGGAAACTCTTATTTTTTTTTAGGAAACTGCTTATTATGAGATGATTAGGAAACTGTTCTTTTATCCTTTCATCTACCTTACTATGACCTAAACATTGCAAGATTAATATTATTGAGTTTCCTAAAAAAATTTATAGTTTCTTGTGTTTCCATCATAAAATATTACTTCCCCCAATTGAATTATTTTCAGTTTTCAGAATATGAAATCCCCAAACCTTTTGACACACCTGGAAATTTCTACAGAAATAAATTTCTTTGTTCCCTATTTGATCAAGATATAAAGCTACTTTGTAATTTATGTGTACATGAGTGTATCTTAATCTGTGTGAAAGTGTGTGTATATATATATGCACACAGAAAACATCTGACTAACTTTGATATGAAAATGATGATAATAAGATACCAAAACAGTAGAAAACAAACAGGAAAAACATTCATGTTGCACTAAATATCTGCTAAAAACCCCATAGAGTCATTCAGCTGGAACGAACCTCATAAGGTCATCGGGTCCAGCTCTTCCTCTCAAACTTAGAAGTTAGGTGGAACTTTGGAGTTAGATGAGCCTGCTCCAAGTTAAGTCCTCTTAATATTAATATTGATTTTTTTAAAAAAATAAGATAGGAAACTTCGGAAGTCACCTACTTCAGAGCATTAGCTCTGCCACTTCTGATCCACGCTTTCCTAATATGCTTTTGGAGAACATCCATAGGAATATTTCTCCTGCTAGTCCACCTTCTTTCAATACTTGATTGTCCATACTCTTAGCATGGAAAATAATCCTATTAATAAAATTTAGGATTTTTGAGCTCTCTTAGCTTATTCTTGTCCTTCTTCCATAGAATTCAAGCATTAGAAAATCATGCTGTCATTTTTAAATAGATTTTAAAGTCATAAAATTTTCAGTAGGAATCCAAAGCCTGTCTCCTTCAAGCTATTTAAAATTGTAGTGAAATATACTAAACCAATAGTAACTGGAAATTCTAGCTTCAGAAATACCAGAAATAATGATATTTTGTGAATGCAGGTGTTGATTTTGCAAACTTTTGTGAAAGTCATCCACATTTTCATTACAACTTGTAATACTCAACAAAGCTGACAGTTGGCCATTTACTCAAGAATTCCAAACAGAACAGCTAAAAGACTGGAAGAAGGGCTAAGAATTACTTTTTCCAATATGATTCATCCTTACTTCTTAGAACGGTTTGTAAAAGACTGAGATCAGTTGAAAGAATAACTAGGTCACATCTTAGAGTATAAAAAGGGCTGAAATGGAGTCCAGGAAATGCTTTCCAGCCCTGAAGGAAACCTTTTTCTTTCAGACTCTAAACCAGAATAGGGGAGACATTAGAACAAACAAACAAAAAAAAACCACCCAAAAAAATCTTAAAAAAAAAGTAATTTAAAATATGAATAATGGAATTCTTAAAACTTACAGGAAAAATAATAGATGAAATCTAGAACCAAAAGAAGCACCAACAGTAAGGGGATTTTTATAGAGTTATGTTTAGCAGCCTGACGAAAAATTTTATACTACTGACCATTCAGCCTATCAGAAGTGCTAAATTTGAATCTCCTAGCTCCATGCAACAGGTTTACTCTTAGTCACACACAAACACCTGTTTTCTGTATGCAGAAAGCAAGCGTTCATAGCCCTTTAAGTTTGTAGAGTCTTTCATTACATGTATAGCAGAGATAGATTTTACTGTCCCATTAAAAAAAAATGTAGTATAGCATAAAAAGATTATATATCTGAGAAAATGAAACTAATTTCTCTTGTCACCTACCCAAAATAGTATCCATAACCAATCCAAATGTTTTTTTCCATACCAATGAATCCTAAATTTTTAACTGAAATTAAGTATATTTTAAATAATATTCACCTAGAATATATTCTTGGTTGTTATTAAAAATGCTTGGTCTGTCATAGCATTTAAAACCCATTGTAGGACTTGTTCCAAGTCACTTGCCATGGGCAGGGACACCTTTTACTAGACCAGGTTGCTCCAAGCCTCATCCAGCCTGGCCCTGAACACTGCCAGGGGTGAGGCAGCCACAGCTTTTCTGGTCAACCTGTTTCAGTGTCTCACCACACTCACAAGGGAAGAACTTCTCCTAATGCGCAATCTAAATCTACCCTCTGTGAGTTTAAATCCATTTGCCATATCACTACTCGCCCTTGTAAAAAGTCCCTCTCCAGTTTTCTTGTAGGCTCCATTTAGATTGCTCCCTTAGGTTGCTCTAAGGTCTCCCTGGAACCTTCTCATCTCAAGGCTGAACAACCTTGTTCAACAATATTTTTGATAACTAAAACTGACCTTAATTCTTCAGACAGACTTTGTTTTGCCATTTATCACTAGAATCCACAGGCTCTTCTCACATCTCTGTGCAAATTTAGTTTCACTAAACAGACTCTAGGTGATATAACTTCCAAATATCTTTACAGTCATAAGGCTAAGAAGACGATTGCCAAGAAGCTCCTTGGCTTCACGGAGTATGAAACAGGAGCAGAGTCCTTCTGCTATACTTTTGACATCTGTTTCCAGGTCACATTATGTCTTAATGCCCTGTTGCACAGATTGCCTTCCTCACCTCTTTCGTATAATAGTGACAATACATTTCACTTTAAGAAGATTTTCAGTATAATGATAAGGTAGCCCCTAAACTATACTATATTCTCCAGATTTTATAGAATATGAACATATTTCCCCCAATTTTTATGTCTGAGAGTGAAATGGATGTGGAACACTAAGGTGAAAGGGTTATCTCATTTCATGAATAAATTACAAATAAAAATAATGTATGTCCCTCACAAACTTCATCTAATCAGAGCCAGCAGCAAAGGGTATTGCATTCTCCCCACTGCCTTTCAGACCCAGAAGAGGACCTATATGTAATTTTCTTGGCTTTCACACAAAAAATACTAATAAATTGGAGTGTGTAGGTGCCCCATCATCTACTCCCAACACATACAAACATATAGAACTTACAGAAATCCTCCAGTCAGCCTTACATTGCTGGTTAACTATACTCCCTTTTTTTTCATTTTCTGTATCTTCCCAGTGATTTCAGGCTCCTTGGGTTTGATTTTTTTAAGTCGTATTCCTTCCAGAGTGTTTTTAACTCTGTAGCTTGCCCATTGAAGCTTTGTGCTGTGTTGTTACTCCCTCACCTGCTCTTTCAGTTCATTGCAGGTTGCTCATTTTTTAACACCTCCTGGCTAAGACCTGTGAAAGTCTAATGAATTACCATTGCTGTGACCACAAAAGACAAGATATACTGCTTCCAAATTGCACAGAGATACTTTATTTTGGATTTTAAAAGTAAATACAAGCTATTAATGAAGCTTTCAGAACAGTCAGAAGCAGGTTCAGCAGATGCTTGCTGCTTATGTAAAGCTTTATATGTAAAGCTGCTAGAAAATGGTTTATTCTCCTTAAGTAGCTTTTTTAAAAATCCCCAAAATATTTTTTGAATGTTGTCAGATTTCTAAGTAAAACTGTTTTGTTTTGGGGTTTCCTCCCCCGTCTCTGAAAAATAAAAAATAAAGAAAAAAGCTTAAAATTATAGCAAAGAAAATTTCAAAGACGTTAATCTCCAGTTATTGCAACAAATTTCATGGAAATCAAAATCATTTCTGGAAAGGTCTACTTATAAGAAACCAGGTGCTTACAACTTTTCTTTTTTCTTAATATATATTTGCAATTATCATATGTATTACCATATTGCATTTATTCATAAAATCACTGCATGATCTGAGGAATGAAATCTGCTTAGCCCTTTGAAGAGTTTCAAGTAATAGGATATTTAATGAAAAATCAAGGTATCAGGAGTCTGACATCCAGTACAAACGCATGCCAGATATATGCTCTCCTCCAAGGCAGATTTGGGTTAGAGGGACCCTAGAATATAACAGCAGTTCTTTTCCAGTTACATTAATACAAAGAGAGTGAGGCAATATTTATTCTTAATACCACACTCTAAAACTAAATGCTTTCATTATATGGTGATTTACCAATAGCATGGTAATACCTCATCACTGAAAGCAGGACTGCCAGTGCAGACCACATCTGTTTTTAAAAGCCGTACTTTTGTTCCTTAATCCTGTATTCAGGGAATACTGCAAATTCTGATAATCAGCCTGCTATTTCACTCAGACTTTGTTGTTATAAATGTATTAACTTTTTCATAAAGCAATCTGTATTTGCAATTAATCAAGTCAGTTGTCTCTTTAAGATAGTAGCCTAGCAACTTCCCTGAAGCCAGGGGAAGTCCCAGTTGGTGCTGCAGACCAACACAGTCATTATCTCAGGCCTGATCTAACTCTTGCAAGTGTTTCAAAGCATCTTTCTGATTAGAGGGAGGAGAGAGAAAAGTTTGGTGAAAGCTGAAAAAACAGTTACATGTAGGTGAGTATTCCTCTGGTGCATGTGAGACAAAGATTTTTTTCAGGGGGCAACTAATTCTTTTATTTGTCCATAAATTAATACAGATTTGTTTCTCTCACGACAATGAAAATAGGGGGTTTTCCTCACTGTTTGGCTTCATCTCCACACTAACGACTGATTCAAGTGGAGTAAAAGTAGGATGCTGGAAACATGAAAATGTACTTTTCAGGTGAGATGAACTGAGTGTGAACCCACCTAAGTAGTTATATTGAGTTTGTCTCAAGGTATCTAAATTCCCAGCTCCATTCAAGACTAAACACTTGATAATTTTGGATTTGACTAAGACTTTCACAGCTTCATGGCATGGAGTCTGGAACTACTGGGGCTCCAAGGCCCCAGGGTGCCTCAATACTTTCGCTCAATCGAAGCTGCAGATTTTAGAAATTCTGGCTGAAAATGGCCACAGGGCAGGGCCACCCTCGTACCAGTGCTAGATCTTTGAACGGGAGAAAATGAAACCCCAGGCACAGAGGTATATAAAAGTCTTACTCTTGCACACACATTGCACACAGGTACATTGCATGTCTTCTTTCACGTTTAAAACAGAATTCTGATTTCTCTCCCCTGTATAGCAACTCAAAATGTTGTATGCTACAACGAACCATAGTAAATATGCTTATTTCTTCTGGGAGAAGAGCTATTCCCAGCAGATAAGGGTCAACAACATACGGGACACGCCTCTCTGCTTGTGCCTTCCTGAATGTGACTCTAAAGTTTTTTAGCAGATTCAACAGGACAGACAAAATCTATGTCTATGAAGACAATTACAAGAATCATGGTGAGGGAACATTTTCTTAATTTTTCTGCTTGCTTCCTCTGAGCATCTGGCACTGGTCAAAAGCCTTGAGCTACACAGGGATAATTTGAAAATTTCAATTTAACATCAGTTTATGGGGACTAACCTGAAGATTTGTCCTTCATGTAAAATCATTTGTACTGTTCCCCTGCATATTCAGCCAAGAAGCACCTGAAACTCCTTTTCTGAGATTTCCTTGTATTCATTATCAGAAAAGTAGAACAGTTCTGGTTCAAATTGCTGAAAGGATTTAATTTAAATCAATATATATTGCTTCAGGGCTTTCTTTTCAGGGGTGAAGATTGTTGCAAACAATAGAAACCCTCTACCATAGGCAGAGGTATGTTGAGAGGCCTAGATGACTGATTTATTTAGTAGCCAACATTCACGTTATATATGAAGCCAAGGATATTTTTCTTCTTTCAGTACAACCTGATTATGAAAGTGCACCCCTACTACTCAAAAAAAAAAAAAAAAAAAAAAGTTAATCCCTTTTTTTATATTTTTGAAGGATTGACTAAAAAGTCAAATAGTATAAATCCCAGTTTGCCCATCTGTGGATTAGTATCGTTACTGCATCTTGCTGCTTAACTCGTATTATGTTCTCTCTGTCTCCCAAGATGTTGTACTGCTAACAGACCAATGGACTGCTCCCTAAGCCAAAAAGCAGAATTTTTATGTTATTTTTAAAACATTTTCAGAGAAGCTGGTTAAGGGTCAGTGTTCTTTTCACAGCAATCAAAGACAGTTCTCTCAAACTGCAAATAGTCAATGACTGATTCAGATCCTAAAGCATGAAGATTTATAAGGTATAGGAATCAATACAATGCAGTTGAAAGGAGTGAGAGTAATAAGAACTGAGTTAAATTTAAGAGAGAGAGGGCTGACAGCGGATGTTTGCCTACCTGCTGTCTTCACCTTTGAAATTCACTTCCCATCCTAGACCTAGAGTTCCAGGAGGAGGCTTTCAGGCTTGTACTCAGATATAGGAAGTGGGCAGATGTGACACACGTGATGTAGAAGAATCAAGCTAAACTTGGCATATTTGGCCCTCCTGTGAGTGGCAGAAATTAAATATTCTTTATGGGGATGAGCAGGGAAGCATTTTGTTTCATCAGGTTTGAGCACCTGTCATAAAGCTGCACTATATGACCCATTTACATATTTGTTTTCTAAGACAGGATATAGAGTAGATTTAAGAGAACAAAGGATCTCACCCTTGTGCTATGAATAGCACAGAACCTCTCACCCTTGGATTGTGTCATCAGGGACACAAGACAGCTGCCATCCTTGCAAGCTAGGAGATATTCCAGCAACTTCTGCATAGTCGCTATGTTTAACAGCAATTTTCTTTAGGAGCCCAAGGACCTGTTTCCTAGTTTGGTGTCATCTGCCCTGATATTTGACACAAATTTACCAATCTTTTCACACTAGGCATTAATCTATCAATTTCCAGATGTCCATGCCTGCCAGGAGTCTGGAAATCTCAAACAAGTAAATACAGTGTCTTTCCAAATATGTCCAACCAATTATACTGTGAATTTGTACTGTACAGCTGACACATCACATATACATTTACATTTACATTTGTGTTTAACATAAGCAGATCAAAAAGCATATAGACAGTATACCCAAGCCTCCACTGGTCTGTATCACAAGAAGGTAACTGTCTTCAGCAAATCATCTGAGATGTCATCTGAACAATGCTTCCATAGGAAGATACTGGGGTTGTTAAAGGAAAATATTCTTCAAGTCTTGCATATCTATTTTCAAATGAGAATGGAAGAGTATTTTATACTCCAGAATAGCCCAAAATTATAGGCTTTGTAGCTGTTTACCAGTCAGCATAACTTACCTACTTTGTTTTCCAAACTCATTACAGAAACCAGTGTTTAAAAGAATGTTAGGAATGGTTGTCAGGCTGTGGCTTTCAATGCAACACTAAGAAATCCACAAACAGTCCATTCATGTGCTGCTACTATAACGTTTACAAATAAAAATTTGATAACTAAGAATTCACAACAATTTCAAGGGCTGACGGTGACCTGTTGTTCTGGTTAAGGAACCATTATATTGGAAACTGAGATAATACATCATCTAGAAATACTGCTTTTCAGACTGGATTTAAAACATTCATAGGTCAGCATGGCATGTTTTCGCCCCCTGTTCTGCAGATAATTAAAAGACTTTGATCTGACAAAACCTGACATTTCAACATTTCACCACTTTGTTAAGAACACCACCTTTACAGACGTACTTCTAAAAAGGTGATTTACATTATGAGTGCAATGCTAACAGCAAAATAATCCCCTGGGTTGTCAAGAGGAGAAAAATTCTCACCTAAAGCATGGCTGGACTGATAAAGAATTCTTAAAGTCTATAGAAACTGGATTTCTATTCTTTCCTTTCTTTTTTTTTTTTTTCTTTCCATTTTTTTTTTTTTTTTTTTTTGTAGAACAAGACTACTGTTGAATCATTAGAGTAAAAGTAAGCAAATACTTGTGCTCTTGCATCCACAGACTCAAGCAGTGATAAGGGTTGTTTAATGGAGCTGGTACTGGTATTGATTGCTTGTTGCTTAAAAAGGAACTCGCAGGTTAATCAGATCTGCAAATCTCTTTCTTGTTATTTACATTGCTGAATAGGATTAAATATTAGGAAGAAAGACCAAGGTTTGCTTTGCAGAGAAATAAAAATCAATTTGTTGTCGTTAGTAAACATGTTAAAGGTAGCAAGGTAACAAATCCTGCAGCCCTCTTGAGGATGACTTTTCAAGACAGAGTAGCCTCTGAAAGGCAGTAAAGACATGGCTGTAAACACAGTACTATGTAGGAGGTATTGCTCACTCCCTCTTCTGGTTAATTCTTCTGTTAACCTCATTTCCAAACCTGATTTTTCATGTAATGTGTGATATTAATCTCCACAGGGGTTGGACAATTGCGCACAGCTGTTTCTTCTTTTAATCTTGTTTCCAATTCATAGCTTGGACATTTCTTATGCAAATTGTTTGTGTTCGTGACATTCAGGTCCTCCAACAGATCTGGAGACAGCTAATGAGACTGGATGTAGATTTTGACAAACACCTCCGCCACATATTGTTTTGCAGCGGTACTTGCACACTCTATATCCTTGCATGTTTGTATCCTTCTGACTACTTGCAACACAGACTGTTGTATTCTTGATGGCTAAGGTTCCATTGGTTGGTATCAAGTATCATGTTCAACAGTAATATCCCCTGGTTTTGTACCAGGCTGCAAAGCACATGGATTTATAGATTAGGGAGAGCTGAACCTGATGGAAGGCATTATTTATTTATTATTTATTATTTACTTTATTTATTTATTATTTATTATTTACTTTCCCTAAACTGTCCTACTACCTATGCTGGAAAATGTTTTTCCTCTGACAGTGTGTCTTCCCAGGCTCGCAGATCATGGATACACATGATTTGCATGAAGTTAAATTCATCCTCCTCACATAGTGGGGCCTAGCTCTGCAGTAAGGCATATACAATGTTTCCATGTCCGTGTAACAGCAGAACAGGTTCTTATCTCAATTGCCTGTCAGACAATGAAAGTCAGAGAGCACACCTTATCAGCATTATGTTTGTTTACTTCTGTGTCCATATAGTGTATAATCTATGAGTCCATTTGGCTGAGATTAGAATGGAAGAATCGACAAAGTGACATCAGTTAAATGCGGCATGTGGTTTGATTGGGTGTGGAAAAGGCTTAATTTTTAAAGATCTGAGTAAAATGGATTGCAAGGAGAAAACAAGGTGCTTGTTCTGGAGTTCATGAGCTCAATTTATTTCCCAAATTGAAAGCTAGAAGAGGATTCACCTCTTTTTAATTGGTAATAATTGAGCAAAGACTGTTGGGCCACAATGCTGAGAAAGCCTGGACTAAGTTGTAGCAAACAGCTTCATGCTATACTGCCATAAGTTTAGGGTATTCAATACCTTACAGGACCAAGAACGTCATCCGCCAACATTCAGAAACATTCAGTACAAGCAAATGTATCTTTAAAATAAAATTCATATACACTAATATATTTAAGACTTCTCTTTCTCCTGCATTTTCTCACCTTCCAGTCAAAACAATGATTTCTGTTATTTACCTGAACTCCCCTACTCTTCCAAACTTGCAGCTCCATCAACATCTTAGCTTTTTCTACCCTTCAACATATTGCTAATTTTTTTAATGTTCTAAGTCCTTTAACAAATAATTGTCTTCTAAAAACTCCTGGAGACTATGTAGCTCTAGAACTTCTGCGGCATAGGACACATGCTGTCAGGATCCTGTGTACACTACACCCAACATGGGTGTTTGCCTGCCTTTCTTGGACTTGTAGTTAACTGTGGCTCACACACTCAGGCCCACCCTGCTCCCTTCACTTTGGGACTGTGCCCTTGACAGCCTGGTTTCTGCCCTTGACTGCCCTGGGGTCACCCTGGGCTTCAAGCTCCCCTTCCTTAGGGGAGCAGCTGGCCCTTGCTGCATACCTTTAAAGACAGAAGATCTTGAACTACCAGCTTTGAATACTCTAAAGCCAGAGCTGCTTGGATGAATGGCTTTTGATTAAGTTTGTATTAGGCATCAGTCTACTCACTTCCAACTTGTGAATGTTAATGTTTTTATCTTAAAAATTTATGAGTTAGCAATCTACCTATTATGCACACTATCATGAAATCACCATGCTGATGAGTCTCCAGTCTTGACAGCAAAGTCTTACCAAAAGCTGCTTTTAACACGTTAGACAAACACGAGAAAAACAACTCATCAGCTTTGCTAATTTCCTGTGTTTTCTCAAAATATATTGCACCTGTCCAGAAGAAATTAAAATTAACTTAATTTTATGAATTCAATTAAAAGGCCTCATAGTGAGCCATTGCTTTTGCATTGTAATCTTTTTCATAAGAATAGGATGTTTACACTGCAGTTCCTCCTGCAAATTTCCTCTGATGCCTTAGTTTTATTCTGTGCAAGACTTTGGTACTATCTGATCTTTTCAAGCAAAAGTGTTTACTGCCTCAGCCCTTTAAATAGTTTCTCATTAAAACAGTTCACTTCCTTCTTCTTGCAAGTACTGTAGCTCTGCCTGGGGCTTGAATAGGTCATGGCAAGGGCAGGAGGTATTTTACAGCTCCTAGGTACCTCTGAATGAGCTGATTTTCAAGCTCGTCTTAATTACTTAGGGGAACCACAACACGTCACTCCTGCTCCACATACTGCTAGAGTAGCCACTGTGAAATACACCTTGTTCTGGTCATCCTCACAAAGTCACAAGTCACAATGTGCTATTACAACACGGAAGGCTAACAGCCTGTTGGCCTGCATGAATTAGTAAAAGCATAATGAGCAAGCTGAAGGAAGTGATCATTTCCCTCTATTCAGTCCCCTGAAGGTCACATCTGGAGTCTTATATCTGGGCCTAGGCCTTGTCAGTGTAAATGAAATATCAGCAACTAGGAGAGAGTCAATGGAGGGTTGTACCTAGAGTGGGAGGGCTGGAGCACACAGGCATACAGGGTCAAGGCAGCTGGGTTTCGTTTAGCCTCAGGAGGATGCAACAGAAGGTGGACTATGGCTGCTGTGCAGAAAAAAAGCAGAAGCTTTTTTCATTTCACAGAAGTGAAATGCTCATCCTGTAAATTCTTAGCCTGAGAGAAGTGATAATCATGAAGTCTCTATGGTTATTTTACTTCACCAATGAGTGGTGAAAAAGCAGGTAAGGATTTAGCTTTGGTTTCCTGTTATTAAGAAGAATCATCACTGTAATTTACTTTCACAAACGCATTTTCTCACGCTTTACATACACCACCAAGAAAAAGCTTTGAAAAGTTGTTGTTTTGAATAGTTAGTGTTAGAACTGCATAGAAAATGTCAGTGGACAGTTGTATGTTTTGAGAAAGAATGGAGTTTACAACAAACAATAGAGACTACATACAGCTTGTGTACATAGCACAGTGTAATGAAGCACAGCATGGCAAGCTATTACTAAACCTAGTCTTAGAAACAGGAGAATTACTTTAGCCTAGGTGGAATAGTAATGACACAGCACAACTCAACCTATGCAGATGCACTAGTACATTTTCTCAAATTAAAAATAAAATTGTTTCCTGATGGCTACTTTCTTGATTCAGTGAGCATATTCTTCATCATCACATATTCTGTTAATGCGTATTTCTACAGATACACATGCCAAAAATTGTGTAACAGAAATCCTATAGGACAATGTGTCCCTATGGAAATTATTAAAATTAAGATTAATATCTTAATTCAGAAAATTGCTGTTATTATTATATTGGCGTGAGACTGGAGTAATTCAGCTGACATTAGTATTTGTGATCTATTGGGAATTTGCATCTTCAGAATTACAAAGAGAATTTGATTTCTCTTCCTGACCTACCTGAAGTCAATGGTCTTCATAACAGCAGGTAAGGTATATTATATGATTGTAGCCTGTTAAAAGCATGATTGTAGCATGTTAATGTTTGCTTTCCCTGCAGAGTATCACCATGCAAGACTTCTCCAAACAAAATCTGTAGGTACAGACTGAAGCCTAGCAGTAAAGGAGCTGGACAGAATGCAACAGCCAAGGCTTTTCCACATCCTTGGCAGCCTGTCGGGTTTCCTCTCAAGAATTCTACATTGCAGGCAATGTATTTTCCTGCTCTCCAGATCCTTCATTACACCTGCTACAGTGACTCACTTAGCATACCCCAGGATTTTTTCATAACACTTGAAAACAGAATAGGTTAGAGAAAGAATCCTGACTGTTTCTGTACCCAAAGATTCTCTCACCTGAAAATAAACATATTTTCCCCAGCCAATTGTGTCATTTCTGAAATGCTGAGAAGAAGAAAAAATACAGAAATACTAATAATCCTGCTGCTCTGTTTACCACCTGGAGGAAACAGGAGAGGAAAAAAACACTTGATTTTGTAGACATACAGCACATTAAAAATTTTTGTGAATCATATTCAGCATGAAGGAGCAGGTGGGTTCTGTCCTATACATGGGTCAGTAGTTAAATGACCAGCTGTAAAGAGCAGCACTTGCTACATCTCTAGCTAAGTTCCACTCTTTCTGGGTAGTGCTTCTTTTAATTTTGGTTTATTTATTTTTAATTCATAGAACATTTCTGATCTGCCTCTGGTTCAAGGGTATGATCACTGCAGGTATACTGTAGCACTCTTAACTGATGGTTAGCCAAGCTGTTTTATGGAACAGCTTTCCTTTTCCTTTCCCACTGATTGTAATGTAACTTTAAAAGGAAATATAAAATGGAGTTATAAAATAATCGATTCACTGACATGCACTAGCAAACGAACTCAGTTCAAAAAGGCAGAGGAGCAGAACAGATGATTGTCACATCTAACAGTGACAAATGCCATTTAACTGTTATAAAATGAAGTTAATACTGTTACTTTCACAGCAGATGAGGAATATGAGAATTCCAATGGATTGTCTCCTTTTGAATCCATTAATCCATTGTGTGCCTCTTGACTGACACTTTGTTTTGAGCTAAAGGGCAAAAGCTGATACTAAAGTACTTATTTCATGTTGGTAGTGGTTTGGGTTTTTTGTTTGTTTGGGGCTTTTCCAAACAAAGAATGTTCTATCGTTCATCTTTAGAGATTCAGCACACCAGATGTCTCTGTCATACTTTCATTGCTTGCATAGGAGGAAGTAAACGGCTTTAGAATTTGCATGCCACAAAGGGTTCTGGAAGGCTTTCAGATTTAGTCCACGGGATTATATTTTACAGCACTGAGGTTGTGGGCAGAGAATGTCACTCAAACCAAATTATGAATAATTAACAAATTCACAGAAGAAATTAATCAGGTCACTGGCTTTTGGGATCAACAACAAGTTCCACTGGGTCCTTTATCATCTTAATTCCAAACTTGAATTATTTCAGAAATCTGAAGATACCAAACAGATGCTACATTATCTTGTTTCCTAAGAGTGACTTCCATTAATGCTACCTGTTACATAGTGATATGGAATAGCCTGCCCATCCACAAAGTCACACCACAGTGTTCTTGCTTGGCTCCTGCCCTGTGTTAAAGAAAACTTCAGCAGTCATTTGTGTTTCACCCACCAAATACTACACAAAGTGTACAAAATTCCCAGTTGTAGCTGACTGTATCCAGATAACAAACTCATCAATAAAGCCACATTCCTACTTTACAAGCAAAAGCGTGAAACAGAACAAGCTAGAAATTAGCTAGAAACAGCTAAAAATTCGTTTTGCCTGTCTTGCAAGCAAATATTGTAATTGATGGTGAACAAATGCTAGATTACTCTTTGAAGAATACAGAATGTAAAACTACTGATTACTCAAAATGAAACCGCAGGTCATAGGATGGGACAAATTGCCTCTTTTTGATACTTCTGAAGTGCTAGTGTGTCTACCAGTGTCCTCATTTTTAAGCTATTTAATCAAACTAAAACTTGCCGTTCCTTAATATCACCACCTTGCAAAAAATGCTACCATACTTTGCTGCTTGTTCTGGCCTATACCTACATTAAAGTGGCCTGCTCCAACTGGTACGTATATGTCTTCTAAATTTGACCTGATACTGCAAGCTGTTCCATATGGGCATATATATCTGTACAGAACAGGCTGTAGGCCCAAGACTCGTCTGGGTTAGAAATCAGCTACAAACTGCTTAATATATTCTTCTAATATATTCAACGTTTATTTTTACCACAAATTTCTTCTTTCAAATACAGTGGTTCCTAGATCTTATTTGTCTAAATAACCATTAAAGGGTAGGTCAGCTTCCATTTCCTACTTTTCTGTCCTTGGAAATTATGCAGAAGGGTAATGAATCACTGATAATGCAGTGAGACTATGGGAAAAATTTTTAATTAATTAATATAGCTAAGATAACATGCAAGTTATGATTTTTTTCAAGAATAATGAAGTTTGAGAGAAATCAGTGCTATATTAATGAGATCTCTTAAATATTTTTTAAGCAATAAAAAAATCAGTCTGAGAATCAGAGTGAAGTAAAAACATCCATATTCTTTTTTTAAGGACAGTAGGGGGTTTTCTTTTAGCTTTTGACCAACTTGAAATTCTTACAAGCAGTCTATTTCAATTTAAGATTAGGGTTTCTGTTCTGCTTTTATTCTCTATAACCATTACTGCTGTGCTAATTGCACTTAGATTTTGGCATATACCGGGGCTTATGTCTCAGAAATTAAACCCTTTTAATAAAATGAAAGTGTTTGGGAAATTTAAATACAGTTAGAGAATTACAACAACTCCCTGTATGAAATCATGGTGGAAATGGAATTATATTTTCTTTCTTATGCTCTCTTCCTCTCGTAAAACTTCGTAACTGAAAAGTTGCCCTTGAAAGCATCACTTAATATCTCTGACTTCTAATCTTCTCTGCTAATAAAAACTGGGCAGTGTATTTTCTCTTTTATCCTAAAAGGCACTGGTATTGTGATGTATATGTATAAGTTGTCTCCAGTCAAGATCCAAAATATTTTCTACTGATATTTTCATTAATGTCAGTAGGAGTGAAGGCACATATATATATACGGCACATATATCATATATGCTCTGATGTCATATTTTGTTATCATACTTTTTATTTTTTTCAGTTTCTATTTTTTTGAGGTCCTATAAACAATATTCACCAGGATGTCTTCTTTTTTCAATACAGAACAATTAGGCCAATTTAAAAATGTCGTATGTCCTTAAGATGCACAATGTCAATAGCCGGAGATAACAGCTGTCATCTGGCAAACTTGCTCCACAAACAACACAGATTAGATGCAGATCAATGTACAATAAATGTCTCCTTGTCCTAATACATAGCCAGTGTGCTCCCTGTTCAAAACTCAGCCATATGCGAGTGTCTTCATCCTACTTGTTTCATTTTGGTACTAATGACGAAGTGAAACGTGTTTGATAGGACTTCAATTTCCATATTCTTTTCTCTCTCATGATGGTTCAGGTCTAAGCACATGACAAGGAATTGTGAAAGAGCATCGCAAGGTTTCTTAAAACAGCATCCTTCAAAGACTGGCCATCAGTTAATGTCTGGCAGCTCAATCAATATGAGATTACATCAGGAACCTATTTCCTTCAGGAGGTCAGTAGAAATATCTGGTGTGAATGCCTAACTAAAAACTTCTACTTACCTCATTATGTACAGAAACTCACTAACTATGGTTTTATGTCTTCACTTGACTGGTGGGGCGATGATCAAAACTCCAGTTGTACAGGCTCAGAACTGCCAGCAGCACCTCATTTCTCTCCTACACATGCACACTTTTTTGTTTTTCCTTTCTGCCATAGAAGAGAAAGCTTAGTGGTTTTGAAGCTAGCATTTCATCTTCAGGTGATCACTGTCAGTTCATACACATATTGGTCTAGTCAGGATTTAGCTAATGTAACAGGGGCCTGATCCAACTCTCCCAAAAAATCAATATGGGACTTACTGATCTCAGTGGAAGCTAGATCAAGCCTCACATACACGGGGGAGATATTTTCTGAAGCACAAAAGATAGTGAGACGTATAAGTCCTAATTCCCATTTGTTACCCTGAAAACCCCTCCTAATACTTTTTTCCCAATATGAAGTAAGAATATAGATGAGGGAAATGTAAAAAAACCATTACATCCCTGGACATATAGAATTGCTGGCTTGTTTTTTATCTTGACCTGAAGTTCTATAAAAGTACTTTGAAAAATCCTACTGTCCCATTTAAGCTAGCTGGAACCCAGGCTTTCATTTAATGGCTTCTGTAGAAAAGAAAAATCAGAGCTAAAATAAAAAATATGTGAGAGGAATTTTTTTTAAAAGCTACCAAAACAGTATAGCTTAGTTGCATGCCATCTTTTCACAGCAGGCTCACTCCAAAATCGCAATGGTTTTATTTAAATATAGATTGAATTATTGAGAAAGAAGAGTGGAAAAGGAATATGTCTAATCATTAGGAAAGCACTTCCCTCCTTTTTTGATAGTTTCCACACCTCTAATTACAGTTTGGCTTTACAGTAAGCATATAATGTATCTTTGCCCTCAAAGGATGGTGACACTATAGCTTAATTATAAAAGCCGAGATCCTTTCTTGCTTAATAGCTAAAGGTCCAGGTCTTTGGCTTAGAAGATCATTTGTCTTCTATAAAGTAGAAGATGAGTGGATAACCTCAGGGTTTTTTTATTATGTTTATTGCTTCATCTTGCCTCTACCCAAATATTGTTCTAAAGGAAATATGTGCCATCAAGGACCTTGACTTTGAACTGCGCTATTATTAATCTGCAGAAAGTGAGCTACCACAGAAGTTTGTTCTTCAATTTAGAGAAAAAAATCCACCAGATCAAAAATAATTATTCTGTGGCCCCACAGAGATCTGATTACTGATTTTCTGTTTGTTGGAGAAATGTAATTGCTTAAAAAATGCAGAAATTTGGCTGTTGGTGTGCGTTTGTAATGACTCTCGTAAATGCTAGTGGATTTTTACATCCAGAAATGATCCAGTAGTATTGTAATGCTCATGAAGCAATAGGGTTGGGTATTGGGCATTGATTATAGAGGTAATAATGAAGTAGAAAGTACAAAACTTAAAGACTATCTCAAGTAGGATTTAGGTGCTTAATATTTAGTAGGATTAATCTCATGGAACTTGAGACATTTATCATATAGATGTCTACATCTGAATTCCGTCAGAGTCTCTATAGATAGTCACTTCTCAGTGCAATTAATTTTGTAGTCTTGTGGGCATCTAATACAGGTCAAATAAACTGTGCTTTACAAGTGCCTGTTTCTTCTGGCTAACAATAACAGTAGTTTAGCTTCTAGGTCACATATTAGTGTCTTCTTACAAATACCTAGAGGTCTGAAAGAAGGATCTTACCGGTGACCCTCAGGATGAAATTTAAAAGATGAACTCTTGGCAAGCCAGATATTTTAGGCTTTTACAGGTTTCTTCTCCAAGTGTGAGGGAATGGCAGCGAGCTGTTCTAAAGTCTGGACCACTGCAGGAGCGATTCTGTAAGCTGTTATGCAGCAATAGGACCCTTGTTCCCTTGGAACGCTGTTTTGTCTGGGGATGTTTTCTTGCAGCTAGATGACAGCAGTATTTTTGTCTAATAACTAAGCTTTTTCTGTCCTCTCTCCTCAGAGGCTAAAGATATGGAGTAACTTTAGAATGGCTTAAGTTTTTACACTTGTGAATGCACTGACACAACACAAAGTTGTCTTCTAAGAAAAACAGGTAGAATGGAATAAAGTGTTTCTCTGCACAGCATTCACCCAAGATATTTATATACTCTCCACTGATAACATACATTCATGTGTAATATTCAAATGGAACAGTTTCAAGCCCTTTGGTTTATTGAATATTTCTGTCATATAATCAGACATTTTGATAGCTAATCTTGAAAAAACATGACAAAATCAAAATAATATATATTAACATTGCAAGCTCAAGTTGTTTATCAGAATGAATTATACACAACATAATACTGGTAAGGCATCTCTGAATTGTCAAACCACTCATCCTACTTTCAACAAAATAACTCCAAAGAAAACTCCAGTGAAATTTCCTCCGTACCTACTGTTTTCACTCAGTATTCACTAATGATGGGCAAAACTGACTCTAAGAGAGAAACCAGTGGTTTTATTTAATATATCTTCATTTCAATATCATATCAAGCATATATGTCTCTTGTTAATACAAAGAGGAAGTTCCACTGGTCCTGGGATTGGGGTTTTTAATTTTTTTTTAATGTCATTTACTTGTATCCTTCCCACTTTAGAAATACTTTAAAGTTATGGAACTATTTCTTTCCATTTTATTTCTCTGATAATCTTTTATGTCATAACGTATGAGTAACATATACCTAAATATTGGTCTCTTAACAAGCATGTAAGAAAAATATCTGAGAGTTTGTTGAAATAAAGTGGTTTTGGAGGAAGATCTACTTTGGTACTTCATACATATTAGTTTAAAAAATAAATCTAGTCTATATCTAAGTCAAAGAGGTTTTTATTTAATTGGTGAAGAGTTATTGTTACAGTTACATTTGGGCATCCTGTTGTACTATCATAGGGCACACCTGTATCAAAAAGCTTGGAATATAGCACTAAAAATATACATTGCAGTACAGGGTATATATAAACAGACAACTGTGGAATATCAGGGTTTTAAACAACTTGCCCAAGAGCTGGGAGCCAAACACAAATCTCCCAAGTCCTAATATACTGTTTTAACTTCCTTTCTTTAAATCAGCAATAACAACAAAACACACAAACAAACAAAACCCAAAACACATTCACATTACATCTGAACATCTAATGGATTAAGACATGGGCTTATAATTAGCAAAAGAGATAAACACTGTTTGATAACTGTCCATTTTTTTTATACTAAAATTTTGCTCTAAATTGTTGTGCCTAATTAAAAGGAGGCCTCAGATGGATAGTCCTGAGCAGGGTACAGAATTTTCTTAAGACCAGCAATCTTTTGTTAGGCAGCCATGCCATCATCAGTTGCAGAGGCTCCCAAAATAAAGACCATAGCAGAGGCCATGAAAATAAAAGAATGCTTGGAGGTTATAAGCACAGATGCAAGATGGTCAAGTACAGGTTACTAAAGCAATACAGCACTGAGAGTTGAATAGCAGGTACCAAAGAGTGTAAATCTAACCTGCAAAAAGCCTGTATGTAGTGAAAAGACAAAGGAGATCAGAGTAAGATAAGAAAGTGAGCTATACAGCATACAAGAAAGAGAACAAAAAGAGGAATTGCTTCATTATTGACAACCCTTGCCCTCTGCAGACCTGCTGCCTGTTCAACTCCACAGCCTAAGGACAGTGAGCCCCCCACCATATCCCCTCTTCAGAAAGAGAGAGAGAAGGAGGACTGTTTTGTTGTTGTTGCTGTTGTTTGCTATACACCAAATGCAGCTATGGCAAGTTAGCAACTTCCAGCAATTCCTGCTTCAGATCAGCTGTGTTAACTGGTAAATTAGTGGGGTAAAGCAAATCCTTTACTGAATGACAGGGGGAAAAAGGAAAGCAAAAGTCATTGGTGGTACAATGGGCTCTTCTTTTCCCACTATGAATTTTGAAGCATTATCATGAATTCTAAAAACCGTCATCTTCCTCAAACCTGCAAAATGAGCCGTCAGCCCTCTGTTGTCCTTACCTCTCCACTAAAGGGGACAAAAGCTTTTCCTAGAATGCCTGACTCATGGCCCTGTAGCCCAGTTCACAGGAGTTTAGATCTTGAAAATGAGAGCAATCACAAAGGAAAAAAACAACATAAAACAAGACTAATGGCAACAGCAGCATAAGGACCTATATTAATTCACACAGCTTTTCTTTTTACTAATAGTAATATTATGCATTCAATAAAGTGACATAATTCAATCATTCACCAACGAAGCCACGACTGTGTGAACTCTGGTATACAGGAAAAGGAATAATTCTTAGTAACATTTCTTGAGCAGTTACTTCACTCAATATTTAAACTAAAGGAGAAGCTCTGTGATCATGGTGCAGATGTAAAAAAAATGCATTTCATTTTAATCTACATCAACCCTCAATTAACAGAGGATGCAGCAGATAGAGAATAATTACACTTACTGCTTTGCTTCTCTTTTACATTAATACCATTGTAATAATGTGCTACTTTATTTTTTTTACCTTTAAAATTTACTATATATGCTGATGAAATTCAAGTATAAAGAGTATTTATTTATTGCTGAATCAAAAATATGGTGGAGCAACAGAACGATGATATGCTTCTGTGAGTTAATTTTGTAAATTGAGAAAAGCCTTCAAAACCAGTCCAAAATTCAGCAACTGAGAGTTTATATGCTGCACTGTAAATTAGCACTCATGAACTTTGCTCTGTGAAAAGCCCACTACATGCCTGGGCTCCGTGCCTTGTGAAAAGAACTTTTGTCTTGTCAAAACAAATTCTGGAAATCAGAAAGGATCATACGACAACTGAGGAATTATGGATTTTGCACTGTACAAAATATCAGACTACAAAAACACACCAAACTATCCAAATCTGATCTGCCTTTCAGGAGAGATATATTCTGGATAATTAGCATAGAACTGCAGCTTCTGAAAATACCACATCTGTCATAGTAAGGCCTGTTAGTAACAGAGGTGCCCAAGCTGACTGCTGAACACCAGTGTTCTCCTTAGACTTGTGGAATGGCTTTTGTTGGAAAATACAGTATTAACAAAAGGCAACCACTAGTCCTGACTTAAATATCATTGATTTACAACAGTTAAATTAGTATTTTACTCAATGTCTCAGTACAGTAACAAGTTCCCATTAAAAAAATCTTCCAACACATACTGTAGACAACAGCTCCAAGCATACTTTTTCATAACAGAGGTTTATACAATTATCAGCTTAAGCTTTAATTGGATTTAACTAATTGGTAAACAGGATTTTTGTTCATTACTTTTATACATGTATCAGTTCCTCTTATAAAGTTGAATTTAAATATAAGCAACTGCATGGCTGAGATTTATATTAATAAATAAAACAAATCTGTGAAAAACCTTATCAAATCACAGCAATTTCTTCACTTTGGTATTTTTAAAGATGCCTATTATTAAATCTGTTTACTTTTACATATATATATATATGACCATATTATATGAAATACCCATTTATAAGGGATTGTCCTATGGATTTTGGTATCAATATAAAAAGAAAAGAAAGAGTCATTTAATTTAATGTTTATCAAGTCTTACATATAGGCCATATAAATCTGAGAAAAGAAACATATCAATTCAAAAAATTGTGTTTATATCAAAAATAAGACTGTAAGAAACAAATAATTGTCTTGCCATAAACTACTGCTGTGGTTTTGAAAAAGAATATGGTACGGTGTTTAAATACCACAGCAACTTAAGAAAACAATTATGGCTATGAATAAATGATCATTCACAAAACATCAGCTAATCTACTGCAACAGAAGTATTGCTATTAGAGATATGGGATATTGAACCATGAACTAAGCCCACAAATTTACATAAAAGCCACAGAAAATGCACCACTTTGGTATTATTTCAGAAGGCTTTTCAGGCTTGTCCTTACTGTGTTTATAACTAGGGGATAGTGGAAAATGAAAGACACCTTGAAAGCACAGGTGGCACACTCTCATCTATACAGCCTACGGCCTTCCTATTTATTTTAGCAAGAATCTGGCTGTAATCAAAGATGTTCGGATTGTACCCCTCTTAGTGCTTTTTGATAAGTGCATATGCATTAGCAGAAGAGATGTTTTGCTGTAATGGATAATCAGCAACATAAATTGTCCAACCATTCCCACTCATTGTTTTCCTGAAACAGTACAAAGACATATTCCCTTCCCAAGAAATCTGTCTACAAGTGACCATGTTAAGAGAAGATACTGATTCCTGTCTACCATATATATATCTGCTCAAAGAAAAGAAACCTCATCACAATGATTCTGGTAATTGCAAAATATTAATGAATACATGAAAATTATAGGGAAAAAAAGAAGAAAAGTACACAGTTGGAAAATTAATAAAAAAATCGACATAAAGTGGCAAAAGTAAGCTAGGAGAGATAAAACATGTAAAGAAGGAAGTTAATGTAATTGATATTACAGAAAATGAAAAAAAATACAGGAAAGAAAACCACTCAAAACCCCCTGAAGGTTTTTTTTTCTCAAAACCATCCAATAATTTTAGTAAATATATAGACAATTTTCACTGGTGTCTTATGAAAATGACCACTGTTTTCATTTGACAGATACATAAATTTTAATTTGAATCATCTGTTCCCCACTACTTGTCTCGTGGAAGTGCACTGGTGGGAAGGGAAACAGCTGTTCGACTACCCTAAGCTGTACCTTCCTTTAATTCTTGTCTTTGCACAAAGATTTTTGTATGTTACCTGTGACTCAACAACTTTTGAAATGTTTTTTCATAGCAACGAGAGATCTTTTCAACACCTACCCACTCAATTTACTGGGATACCAACAGTGTGGTGTTGATATCCAGCACAGGTGAACCACAGATTTTCCATTTCCCTTTATTTTGCTTCATATAACTTGTCCTTTAGTCATTTCTTTCTAATCCTGAAATACACAGAAATTATTTCTCAGTGGTTTTTGATGAACTTCCTGGTTAAAGAACAATTAATCCCTGTAAGATTCTTATGAATAATTAGGCTTTTGCTGATGAAGTTTCAGATTCTGCTCAAACCCAGCTTGTCTTCAGCTTCACTCAGCTTTTCTAAAGATTTTCAACTGCATGCGGGTTTAGCATTTCTTTAGCCTCTCCTGCTTTTACATGACAGCCTTCTCCACAGGGCAGCCCTCACAGACAAGATATTTTACTATGGTCAAGACAGTGATAATGTTCATCTTTATTACTTGACAATTAAGCAAATAAAAATTCCATGAGCTCATGTCATATTCTCTTCTTGTGCAAGTCAGTGGCTGCCCAGGAATCTCTGCTATCAGTAGCTGTTAGAACTATGGTTTAGGTAGGAAGGGACACATTCTGCTTAACTGATACACTAGTTTAAATCTCAAGTAATTCCACCAAAGTCAGTGGATTTGCTGTGGATTTAATCCGCTCCAGCCAAGAGCAAAATTTGGCCCTTTGATTCCTGCTGCCATTACTCATTGTTGGGAGATTTACTATATAGGGTATGCTCTGAGCAACTAACACACTGCAGCATACTTGTTGATCTACTTACCAGCAGTGTAAGAGCTTTATGTTTGACATAGCTGAAACTTCTGAGTAAAAATAGATTGTAGAAAATTCCCAGCTGAGCTCTAATATCAGTTTTTCACAAAGCAAAAATACAGCTTTCCACCAAGCTAGAATAGTTGGAATGGAGGTAGTTTAGTACACAATGGTTTGTAATATACTTGAATACTCTGGCTGCAACACTCTAAATGGATAACATGAAGATTTGATAGCAAACCTAAAACCTACTTTTGCTAAATGGGAAAATGGGTAAAAAAGTCCAAACACTGCTGGCTACTGCACAGCAGCAATTCATTATCAGAATTCTCAGCAAAACAGTCACTCTCACTGACTTCTGTAATTTTCATCACACAAAAATTTGAGGGGGGATAAGAGGAGAAAGTACTTACCTAATATTTTATTACAGAAATAGATGAAAAGTTGTCAAATTATTTGACAGGCTTTATGAATGAGTAAATAATGGGACACACGAGAAACATGAAAATAGAGCAAGATAGTATAAAAAGTTATTATAGCAGATGGAAAACTTGATGATCACAACAAAAATAAAAAGATTGATGAAAATCTATGCAGAAAAGGAAACAAATTAGCACAGTTTGGGATTAAATTTCCTGCAGGCTACACCATTTTCACCAAGTTTACATATGTGTGCCATCTTTACTTGAAATATAGACAATTGGGATTTATTTCAATTATTATATTGCTTTCTTTTTACAACATTAAACCATTTTAATTGGCAAAAAGTAAAATTACATGGAAAATGTCAAATATGCCCTTGACTTTTCTTAACAAAAGACACGGGAATTCACACATGATTCAGAAGCAACAGGGAACTGTGTACTATTATGTTAAAATAATATAAAATAATAAAACAATGCATACATCACATCTCCTTCTTCCTAACCTATAGTTTGGTTGTGGATCTTAACAGAAATAAAAGACACAGAAATTCTCTACTGAACTGTAAAACTTTGGAAGCTATATGTGTGTGTGTACCTACATGTATAGTCACATATATATTTATATGTACACCACACAATCTCCATCTACTGTGTTCTATTTGCTATTATGCAAAATCACCAATTTGCTCCCTCAGCAGTATTTGTGCTCTTTAAAACCCTAACTCTGTTCTGAAGCTGTTTCATGTTTGTTTTCAAAGATTTCTTGTAAAATATTGGTGGGTTATGGGATGGGTTTTTTTTTTTAACAGTAAAATAAGAAACTACCTTTCCATTTGGGTTAGAACTGAGATGAAATGAGGAATGGCTGCCACCAAGCAGAAAATTTTCTCACTTTATGTGTGCCAGTTAATTACGACACTTCAGAGGCGCTTCTGAAAGGATAAGGCAAGCTGCATAAATTTAGCTGTAATCCAGGCAGGCAAAACTAATTTGCAGGGGATGGCCTTATCTAGCTGCTGCAGCTTTCTCAGAAAATTAACCTTGGATATTTGGGCCCAATTCAGAAAGTGTTTGATTTTTTTCCTTTCCTGTGTAGCATAAGAGAATTTTAAATTCAATACAATACCTGACTTTTAAGAGGCACTGTGAATGCTGTAGGCAGTTCAGAGTTATTACTGACAAACAAAAATACATATTTATATACGTACATATATGATTGTCCTTCATGCCCATTATCCTGCCTTCTTGCATGTGCATCAGAGGGTTTATCACCATATGTATGGATGGGGGTGATCTTTGGATTAACAGAAGATGCAGCTCATTTTAATGTACTTAGAAAAATTCATCAAAGTTCATTGCAGAATAAGTCATGCATACTGACTTGTTCAATCCAGTGGAAATGAAGAAATCCCCATAAAAATAGAAGTTTAATGAACTGTTGGAGCAAAGTCTTGCCTGTCATTTCAATTACCACTGATTAAGAATTTTCCTTGAGACACCACTATTAATTGCTCTTACTCAGCACAATTAAAATTTTACCTTAGATTTCACCAGCTTCACCAGTTCATGGATGAAAGATTTAATTAACAAATGTTGCCAAATCCACCTTAAAAGCTTCAGGCATAATGTGCAGTATAAGAACTGTTAGTGGCTTCTTATCATTTTGCAACCTACTTAGTTAAGACTGTCTTTTCTTTTACCTAAAAAACAGCATTAATGGGTCTACAGTATGACCCTCCCTTTGTCCAGCCAAAAACCACTGTACAAAAACATGAAAGTATAACACACATTTTTTTTTTTCCATAATTTAACTGATTTTATCATGCTTTGAGATCAAGACAATTTATGAGAATTTTTTTTTTTGGTCAAAACTGACCACCCAAAAATAGGTTTTAAGATTATTTGGAAAAAGATTCTTTTAATATTTTTAGGTGAATTAATTTCACTTTTTCCTATTTGTAGAGTGGTAGACATCTCCTTTACAATCACTCGTTCCAGCCTAAGCTTGACGACTAAAACAGGATCACAGAAAGGTAATAAATACCTTTTAGGTCATTTCACTGACTCCCATTTTCACTGACAAGTCTCGTTAATTTAGGACAGCAAAGTTCACACTAAGTGAATCTAACCTGTAGTTATAGACCACAAACTCTTTTGATGGTCAGCAGTATGTTAATCATTACAATCTTTTAAATATGTGCTCAGTTGCCATTCTATTTTGATTAGGCTCTTGAAGATACAGCTAGCTTTCAAAAGGATCTATATTTTCTCCACATAACTCCAAATATTCAAATCCAACGTAGAAAATTGCATGGCAATGCAATCTTCATCTTTGCCCTGAATTTTGCTAGGTTTTAGGCTATTTATGATCAATGAAACACGGGCTAATTTACCATTGCCCTTCTTTCCATCCATCTACAGTGTGCTCCAAGATATCTTTTATTCTTGCATTATGTCAGTAGATTTTTATGTTAGTGTCAAGATAACGTGTAGCTGTCACTTGATCCCGATTTTAGCCTTCAAAGCAATAGTAAGATTGCATGTAAACATAAATAAACATTACCATTCTATAAAAAAAAGATTTGTCCATTCATTATTCTAATCATCACTGTCATAATTATTATTTTTATTACTAATTTTTACTACTGCAACAATTTGCAATTCGCTATCTACTATCCATTCATGTAAGAAAATCCAACTCCTGCCCAGTAAAGCTTGTATTGACAGATATACAGTACATACAAGACAGAATGTGACAGTTAAATGTACAGTTTAAAAGTCCATCTCTTGTACAAGTAAATGTGAAAAGTCATAAATCTGAGGTATGAAAAATACGGTGCATAAACTCAACAGAGAGCATAAAACGAAAATTGACCAAAGATTATGTATGACCAGTAAATCACAGGAAACTTCCTGCTTTGAAGATGGTTTTTGCAATTATATTGTAAATGTCATAAAACATAACGTTCTTACAGCAGAGTTTAAATTGCTTTCATTTCTAAAAGTATTCATCCTTTCTGAAGTGGACTTCAGCCACCCTGGTATCTGTTGGAGGGACAGTACGGCCTGTCACAAGCAATCCAAGAGGTTCCTCGATTGTGTGGAAGACAACTTCCTTCTGCAAGTAATTAGAGGAGCCGACAAGGAGAGGGGCCATGCTTGACCTCTTGCTCACCAACAGGGAAGGGCTGCTTGGGAGATGTGACTCTCCAGAGCAGCCTTGGGTGCAGTGATCATGAGACGGTTGAGTTCGAGATCCTCAGGACGGTGAGAAGAGCACGCAGCAAGCTCACTGCCCTGGACTTCAAGAGAGCAGACTTTGGCCTCTTCAGGAACCTGCTTAGTAAGGTTCCGTGGGATATAGCCCTGGAGGGCAGGGGGGCCCAAGACTGTTGGCTGATATTCAAGGATCACCTACTACAAGCTCAGGAGTGCTGCATCCCAACTAGAAGGAAGTGCAGCAGGAGGGCCAGGAGACCTCCTTGGATGGATAAGGAGCTGCTGAGGAAAATTTGAAGGGAAAAAAGAGGCTTATAAAGGTGGAAGCAAGGACAGGAAGAGTGGGAAGAATACAGAGATGTTGTCTGGGAAGCTAGGGACCAGGTTAGGAAAGCTAAGGCCCAGTTAGAATTAAACTTGGCTAAGGATGTTAAGGATAACAGGAAGGGATTCTATAGGCACACTGCATTTAAAAGACAGACTAGGGACAATGTGAGCCCTCTCCGGAAGCTATTGGGAGAACTGTCTACCCTGGATTTGGAGAAGGCTGAGGTTCTTAATGACTCCCATGCCTCAGTCTTCACTGGCAAATGCTCTGATCACAGCACCCAAGTCTTGGAAGGCAGACGCAGGGACTGT
Source organism: Lathamus discolor (assembly GCF_037157495.1). NCBI lineage: Eukaryota > Metazoa > Chordata > Aves > Psittaciformes > Psittacidae > Lathamus > Lathamus discolor. The sequence goes on from NC_088885.1 coordinate 26,907,045, forward strand.
GGGAATGAAGACCTTGGGCCCACTGTAGGAGACGATCTGGTTCGAGACCATCTTAAAAATCTGAATGTGCACAAGTCCATGGGACCTGATGAAATCATTCCGCGGGTCCTGAAGGAGCTGGCGAATGAAGTTGCTAAGCCACTGGCCATCATATTTGAAAAATCATGGCAGTCAGGTGAAGTTCCCGACGACTGGAAAAAGGGAAATATAACCCCCATTTTCAAGAAGGGGAAAATGGAAGACCCAGGGAATTACAGACCAGTCAGTCTCACCTCTGTGCCTGCAAAATCTTGGAGCAGATTCTCCTGGAAGGCATGCTAAGGCACATGGAAAAACAACAAGGTGCTTGGTGACAGCCAGCATGGCTTCACTAAGGGGAAATCCTGCCTGACCAATTTGGTGGCCTTCTATGATGGGGCTACAGAACGGATGGACAAGGGTAAAGCAGTTGATGTCATCTACCTGGACTTGTGCAGAGCGTTTGACACTGTCCCACACGACATCCTTGTCTCTAAATTAGAGAGACATCAATTTGATGGATGGACCACTCAGTGGATAAAGAACTGGCTGGATGGCCGCACGCAGAGTTGTGGTCAACGGCTGAATGTCCGGCTGGAGACCGGTAACAAGTGGTGTCCCTCAGGGACTGGTGCTGGGATCAGTCTTGCTCAACATCTTTGCCATTGACATGGACAGTGGGATTGAGTGTGCCCTCAGCAAGTTTGCCTATGACACCAAGCTGTGTGGTTTGGTTGATAAATGGAGGGAATGAATGCCATCCAGAGGCACCTTGATATGCTTATGAGGTGGTGTCGTGGTCCTTTCCAACCCCAACTATTTCATGATTCTATGAAGATGTATATAATGATAGTCAATCTATCTCTTGAATTTACAGATATTTCACTCAGGGCCAAACTGCAAGAGATGGAAAGATCTTGATCTTCAGAATTTTCTTGCTTCAGTCCTTACCAGAGGCTTACAGAGTTGCTGATTCAGTAGATGCCTTAATTTGTCAGGGTTTTATAATTTTTGAGCCAGATATTCAGTGGGAATATTACTATTACCACTGAATGCAGAACACAGCAACTTGCTCCTCGCACATGCTTGAAAATGTCCACAGCAAATCATCAGTATTAGTGATTACTCATGTTTTACTCCTTCTCTATGTAAAGAGCAGTAAGGGTTTGTGAAATGTTCTTTATTAGATAGTCCAGTGACTATTATGGATAGGTATACTAAGTAGGCATTTCCAGATTTTTAGATTTTCACAGAAATTGAAGTAGGACATACACAAATGTCCATATACAACACTAATTTAACATGAGTTTCCTTCATATGGAAATTCCTACTGTTTGCATGTACGGTATAATCTTGAAAAATTGTCTCCTGAACTACATATGTAGACTTATGTGACAATCAATGGAAAGACAGAAGCATCTCTAATGGTATGTGCTCCCTGATACATGTATCTTATAGCAGGTTTCAGGTATGATTCATCTTTTTCACCACTAAGAAAAATTCTCAATTATAAATTTCTTATGTAAACAACTGAAATTTGGTAGATTGAAATATATGCTAAATATTGTGTATTAGTAGAGTCAAATTTTATGTGTCAGTACCTGAAGTGTTATTTATTTTTCTGTTAGTCAAGAAAAAGTCAGAACTAGAACCACTAAAACTACTTGGAATGGTTAATAGTCACAAAGCTGACTCACAGATACAGAAATCCACAATATATTTTGAATATTTGAATATTTACTCAGTCTAGCATGACCGCAACTGATTATGGGGCTTCATTACTGGAATCTTCAAGAATCATGATGGTGATTTTCTCCTCATTTTGACTTCTCAATATGAAAGGGTGTCACAATTCCATACAGATTCAGAGTAATTGGACTGGTGTTAGGAATAGTCAATATAACAAATGGGTCCAACTGTGCTGATAAACAATACATTATCAGAATTTGGAACCACCAGCATAGCATTTATCATTTTCTGAGAAAGAAGTGCACAAATCTTGAAACACATGTTGACATGTCATTTAGCGAATTCAAAATATAGCTGGAAAACCTTGGGAATTGCATCTAATGTGAGTAAAATTTGTTTTCGTGGCAAGTGCCCACAGAAAACACTAAGCTTGGAATATTTCAATTTGGGGGGTGGGGGGTGGGGGGTGGTGTCACTTTCCTGAAGTGGTAGAGAGAGGGTTTTAACACCAGTATTGATTGCATAGTTTACACACATGCTCAAAAACCTAGGTGAAATGGGAATCTGTATGGAATGGATCTGATTTAATACATTCAGGGGATTTCCAATGCTCTAAAAGGCAGAACTGGATTTTTTAAATGTCAGGAGCAAAAAGCTCAAATCAGCAACTTATGGAAATGGATTCACTGTAGGCAAACAAGTTTTCATACAGACACCCCAGAGAGAGAAATCCTACAATAATCCCAGGCACAGCTACAGGCTGGGCAGAGAAGATATTCAGAGCAGCCCTGTAGAGAAGGACTTAGGGGTGCTGGTCGATGAGAAAATGAACATGAGCCGGCTTCAGTGTGCGCTTGCAGCCCAGAAAGCCAGCCGTATCCTGGGCTGCATCAAAAGGAGCGTGACCAGCAGGTCGAAGGAGGTGATCCTGCCCCTCTACTCTGCTCTTGTGAGACCTCACTTGGAGTATTGTGTGCACTTCTGGTGTCCTCAACATCCAAGCTGGATGAAGCCTTGGGTGAGGTGGTTTAGTGGGAGATGTCCCTGCCTGTGGCAGGGGGTTGGAACTAAATGATCTTAAGGTCCTTTCCAACCCTAACTATTCTATGATTCTATGAAGTTTACACTCACTATTTCAAGTGAGGGCAGAGATCCACAGTATAAGATGCTGTCTAAATGATCAGAGTTAGAAAAAACAACATCGAAAAGGGCAATGTGAACAACTGGTTTATTAGTAAACTGAGTAGGGTATAGATGGAGCACACTCTGCCAGACTTGGCAACAAAGGTAAATTAAATTTGATGTAAAACATCAATAAAAATAATTCTAGATGCTTTTCAATGAAAAAGCAGATTAGAGGAATGAACATTACAAAAGAGTGTGGAAATTAAGGACTGATTCTTAGAAAAATCAAGAACCTGCATCTGCAGATTGTAAAAAATATTTTTATTGTACTGCTCCCATGCACTTTATTTATTTATTTATTTTTATCAGGCATTCAAACTCCCCCTCTGTGTATCGTGGTCATGTGGATTTCCCACAAGGCAAACAGCATCTGAATGTGTGCTTGGCACATATCGAACCAATAAACCAGCGAATAACAACAATTGATTTTATTTTTTATTTCAAACACTTTTATTACTTTTTTTTGTCTAATGGCACAAAAAAGTAAACTGAATAAAGCACCCACGTTTTCTTCTTCGTACTAGTTTTGCTTCTTCTTCTAATTCTTTTCTGCACTGCAATACCAAGAACTGCCAATAGTGTATTCATTCCCTGAATAAAATACCCATCAGCATTTCTCAAAAATAATATGAAAAAACAAGCTTTTCTTTATTTTTCATTCTAGTAATTACAAGTCCAGCCATCATTTTCCGTTATGTTTTCCTTTCAGATTAGGTTTATTCTCTATTTCCAGCAAATCCTTTACACACACATTTAGCATTCACTTGTTTTTATCATTCAAATGGACTAGTGTTTGTTAAAGGCAGTTTTGTTAATGAGATGTCAAAACACCAAGTGGTTACTTTTTAATTTAGCCCAAGGTAGAATGCTGTAGTTTAGAGCCAGTGATCCATTGCTAAATTCAATTTCCCAACTGTTTAATTAATTTATGTATACAATTTAAGGATATTTAATTTGATATGCACATTCAAGATACGGTGCTTATCCATTTATAAACAAAACCCTGAATAGGTTACTAAAAATTACTAAAACCATATTTTTCTTCTATGAAAGTATTCTACCAACCACATTTTTATTAATTTTGTCATGTCATCCATTTTACTGAGTTTACAGGAAGATCTAAATAAATATACTATAATTTCTAGGAAAAATACAAAGGATAATAACTTTTTTAACCTTCTTTTTAATTTTGATTTGGGGTTGAAATAAGGCATGCTGTGTTGATTAAAAAATATCATCAGGATGCTGGAAAACCAACAGAAAGCAATCACTGTGTTCATTGTATTAGGCAGATAAGGCATTCCAAAGATAACTGTGTTAGGCATTCCAGTCTCATGAAGAGCTTTGGTCCTAGGCTCTCGGACAACGAAAGAAAATTGATGTTTTTGCATTGGATTAACCACAAGTAAAACAGTGATTAATGGAAGAAAATTCTATGCCAGTCTGTATACTAAAAAATTAAATGACATGAACAAACACAAGAATCAGAGATGGACTGGTTTTATGGATAAAGGATATCTGTTATAGCTGAAGGGGCTTTAATCTTAGCTACCATGAAATGCAGTTGGTACAGCAAAGGCTCTTTCCAAACTCATGACTCCAGTGTTGTGCATGCACGTTATACTAGGCAGTCTGTACCACAGAACTTACATTTTGGGTGGATACAGAGACTAGAGGAAGGAACAAACAAAGCAGAACTCTCACCCTGTGACTGTAGTGAAAGAGAAGATTAAGCCCTCAACTGGGTTGCAGCCTAACACTTTACCTACAAGATACTGCTTTATCTTTCAAGAGAACAACTTGGAAGTATGATTCTTACACCTTTTCTGGATACAAAATGAAGAACCAAAAGAAGAAAATCCTGACTGAATTTGTCTTTTTTAGTTACTGACATAGCACTGCACGTAGCAGGATACTAAAATCTCAAATATAAAGTAAAAGTAGTACAGCCTACTTAGTGCTAACCCAAGACCAAAACTTTAATGGGCATCAAGAAGAACATATTTTATCCAGATACCCTGTTGTGACTTATAAGTAAAAGGCTTTACACATCACAGAGACTTGGCCAAGTTCTACATCACAAACATTTCCTAAAGATATAAATTCTGGAGTCAATCAACTGTATTATTCTTCACTTCATGGTCAGCAATGGGCATCTATTTTGTGACATGCCTTAGGGATTTTCTATTACTATAAATCATAGAATCATAGAATAGTTAGGGTTGGAAAGGACCTCAAGATCATCTAGTTCCAACCCCCCCGCCATGGGCAGGGACACCTCACACTAAACCATCCCACACAAGGCTTCGTCTAACCTGGCCTTGAACACCGACAGGGATGGAGCACTCACAACCTCCCTGGGCAACTGATTCCAGTGCCTCACCACCCTAACAGGAAAGAATTTCCTCCTTATATCCAATCTAAACTTCCCCTGTTTAAGTTTTAACCCGTTACCCCTTGTCCTGTCACTACAGTCCCTGACGAAGAGTCCCTCCCCAGCATCCCCTTCAGATCCTGGAAGGCTATGAGGTCTCCACTCAGCCTTCTCTTCTTCAGGCTGAATAGACCCAACTTTCTCAGCCTACCTTCATAGGGGAGGTGCTCCAGTCCCCTGATCATCCTCGTGGCCCTCCTCTGCACTTGTTCCAACAGTTCCATGTCCTTTTTATGTTAAGGACACCAGAAGTGAACACAATACTCAGGTGAGGTCTCACAAGAGCAGAGTAGAGGGGCAGGATCACCTCCTTCGACCTGCTGGTCACCCTCCTTTTGATGCAGCCCAGGATACGGTTGACTTTCTGGGCTGCAAGCGCACACTGCCGGCCCATGTTCATTTTCTCATCGACTAACACCCCCAAGTCCTTCTCCACAGGGCTGCTCTGAATCTCTTCTCTGCTCAACCTGTAGCTGTGCCTGGGATTGCTCCGACCCAGGTGTAGGACCTTGCACTTGTCATGGTTGAACTTCATAAGGTTGGCATCAGCCCACCTCACAAGCGTGTCAAGGTCCCTCTGGATGGCATTCCTTCCCTTCAGCGTACCAACCGAACCACACAGCTTGGTGCCATTGCCAAACTTACTGAGGGCGCACTCAATCCCACTGTCCATGTCAGCAATAAGATGTTAAACAAGACCGGTCCCAACACCGATCCCTGAGGGACACCACTTGTTACCGGTCTCCAGCCGGAAACTGAGCCATTGACCACAACTCTTTGTGTGTGGCCATCCAGCCAGTTCTTTATCCACCGAGTGGTCCATCCATCAAATTGATATCTCTCTAATTTAGAGAAAAGGATGTTGTGTGGGACAGTGTCAATCGCTTTGCACAAGTGCAGGTAGATGACATCAACTGCTCTACCCTTGTCCATCCGTTCTGTAGCCCCATCATAGACGGCCACCAAATTGGTCAGGCAGGATTTCCCCTTAGTGAAGCCATGCTGGCTGTCACCAAGCACCTTGTTGTTTTTCCATGTGCCTTAGCATGCCTTCCAGGAGAATCTGCTCCAAGATTTTGCAGGCACAGAGGTGAGACTGACTGGTCTGTAATTCCCTGGGTCTTCCATTTTCCCCTTCTTGAAAATGGGGGTTATATTTCCCTTTTTCCAGTCGTCGGGAACTTCACCTGACTGCCACGATTTTTCAAATATGATGAACAGTGGCTTAGCAACTTCATTCGCCAGCTCCTTCAGGACCCGCGGAATGATTTCATCAGGTCCCATGGACTTGTGCACATTCAGATTTTTAAGATGGTCTCGAACCAGATCGTCTCCTACAGTGGGCCCAAGGTCTTCATTCCCACAGTCCCTGCGTCTACCTTCTAAGACTTGGGTGGTGCGGTCAGAGCATTTGCCAGTGAAGACTGAGGCAAAGAAGTCATTGAGAACCTCAGCCTTCCCCAAATCCTGTGTAACCAGTTCTCCCGAGAGCTTCCTCAGAGGGCCTATTTTGTCCCTAGTCTGTTTTATTTGCTACGTACCTGTAGAATCCCTTCCTGTTATCCTTAACATCCCTAGCCAAGTTTAATTCTACCTGGGCCTTAGCCTTCCTAACCTGGTCCTTCGCTTCCCGGACAACATCCCTGTACTCTTCCCAGGCTGCCTGTCCTTGCTTCCATTTTTTATAAGCCTCTTTTTTCATCTGAATTTTCCTCAGCAGCTCCTTATCCATCCAAGGAGGTCTCCTGGCCCTCCTGCTGCACTTCCTTCTAGTTGGGATGCAACACTCCTGAGCTTGTAGCAGGTGATCCTTGAATATCAACCTACAGTCTTGGGCCCCCCTGCCCTCCAGGGCTATATCCCACGGAACCTTACTAAGCAGGTTCCTGAAGAGGCCAAAGTCTGCTCTCTTGAAGTCCAGGGCAGTGAGCTTGCTACACGCTCTTCTCACTTTCCTGGGGATCTCAAATTCGACCATCTCGTGATCGCTTCATCCAAGGCTGCCCTGGAGCATCACATTCTCAACGAGCCCTTCCATGTTGGTGAGCACAAGGTCAAGCATGGCCCCTCTCCTTGTCGGCTCCTCTATTACTTGCAGAAGGAAGTTGTCTTCCACACAATCAAGGAACCTCTTGGATTGCTTGTGACAGGCCGTACCATCATTCCAACAGATGTCAGGGTGGTTGAAGTCCCCCATGAGAACAAGGGCCTGCGAACATGAGGTTTTTCCTATCTGTCTATAGAATGCTTCATCCGCAGGTTCTCTTTGATCAGGCAGTCTGTAACAGATCCCCACAGTAATGTCTCCCACTGCTGTTTTCCCTTTAAACCTGACCCACAAACTCTCTGTAAACTGCTCACCTGTCCCCAGACAGAGTTCTGTACTCTCCAGCCTATCCCTAACATAAACAGCAACACCCCCTCCCCACCTGCTGGACCTGTCTTTTCTAAAGAGCCTGTAACCTTCCATTCCAACACTCCAGTCATAGGAGCCATCCCACCATGTTTCTGTGATGCCTATTATATGATACCCCTGTAGATGTGCACACATCTTTAATTCCTCTTGCTTGCTCCCCATGCTACGGGCGTTTGTATAGAGGCATCTGAGCTGAGCTTCAAACGAGGCCGGCTCGTTGGCTGGAGCAACTGGAATACATTGCTCCAAGCATTTATTATAGGTGCTGGCAACTGACTGGGTGTGTTGGGATGGAAGGATTCCCCCCTCCCCCAACACATCTAGTTTAAAGCCTCCTTGACCAGTCTGGCAAGCCTCCTACCAAAACTGCTCTTCCCCTTATCACACCAGCTCCACCAGCCCCCAGTAGATCTGGCCTACTAACTTCAGTCCCATGTTCAAGACACCCAAACCCCTGACTATGACACCACCCTTTTAACCATTTATTAACCTGGCCAGTCCTCCTGGCTTTTTTTAGGTCCTCCCCTGTGTCCTGGAGAATTGATGAAAAGACTATCTGAGCTCCAGAGCCCCTAACCACCTCTCCCAGGGCTCTGTAGTCTTTATGTTCCCCAGGCTACTACTATCTATATCCCTAGAACCTACGTGGATCACTAGGAGTGGGTAACAGTCCGTGGGACTTCCTAGAGCAGGCAGCCTCTCTGTAACATCCCTGATCCGTGCCGACAGACGAGTGCTTCTGTCCCTTTCAAAGTAGAGTCCCCTATTACTACGACCCACCGCTTTTTCCTGGCAGCACCAGTAGAGGTCTTTACCCGTGCATAATCCGGCTGTTTGTGGTGCAAGTGCGTTTCCTCATTAGTCTCCTGCAGGACAGCAAAGCGGTTCTGCGTGGGGACAACAGATTTAGGAGGAAGCCCCTTGCTTTTAATTGTCCTTTTCCTCCTTCTTTTGTTATTTTTCTTTGTCACTAATTCCCAACTTCCCGGGTTGGTGGCCTCCTTCTTTCCTTCATGAGCTGGAGGGGAAGCTTGAGGCCCCTGCACAGTTTGGGGCTGGAGCAAGCAGGCCTGCTTCCTCTCAGCTTCCCTGACACCTTGCAGCCCGCTAATAGCATTCCGCAGCTCAGCCCCTGCTGCAGGAGGACCTCCACCAGGGAGCACCGAGTGCAGCCCTGCCCACTGTGCACCCTCCCCTCACAAGCCCAGTGCAGGCACCCTCTACACTCCGAGCTCTGCACTGCAGCCTCCCCTCTCATCGGCTCTGTCTGGGTGCCTACGCTGGCCACAGCCGGGACACCCAGAGCAGAGCTCCCAGAGCGGGCCCTGCCCATACGGCCAGCGCTCACCATCCCGCTCGCCTGCCCACACAAGCTGCCTCAACCCGCCCTGACCGCTCCCGCTCCCCGGGGCAGTTTTTTACCCCCTCAGGGCTGGTGCCGCTGCTCCTGGCTCCGCCCCCTGTGAGTCCCTGCTCGCGTCCGCGGAGCTGCCGGCTCCTGGGCAGGTCCTGTCGAGGCCTTGAGGCTCCCTCGGTGGCTCCGGGCGCTCTGAGTTGAGGCTCCTGGGCTCTGATGTCCCCCCCGCTCCGGTGTTGAAGGCGTCCTCTCTCGAGCTGCTCACCTCAGCAGTGTTGCCTGTTCAACTGTTCAGTGCAGTCACGACATAAGATCAAGATGATTTGAAGTGGGATTCATCTCACCTAGCTTTAAACGTTTAAAACTTAGACATCTATGTCTGAACTGGAGAGAAATAGGCATCTCTAGAGGGTAAATCATTTGACCTATCTCAGATGCCTATTTTAGTCAGAGATGAATCACCCTCCAGAGATGCTTATATTTCTCTATTGTTTATAAAGGGACCCTAGGGCAAGCAGTTCAGTGCTAGACTTCTGACTTTCAGGTGCGTAATTTAGGAGAGATATATCCTACTCACTTTAGTGGTAAGGTTCAGTTTCCATACTTAATCACTCATGCTGTTTTCAGATTCATGAAATACTTAGGAACTCATCTCTCTAAGTATTCCTCATTTGCTCTTTTAAATTCCTATTTTGGGTTGTTGGTTTTTTCCTAAACTCTTACTGACTTTAATTTTCACTCATTTTCTTATTAAAGATATTCACTCATAGCAAGTTCATTGTAACCTCCCTATGTTTTTCACCTTTCAAAACAGATGCCCTAGTGATAAGAGCATATTATAAAACTACTATGGTTCATCCAGCTGTTAATATCCCTTAAGATTTTCTTTTCACTTCTGAAATGTCTGAAGCCCCATTTTCAGGCCTCTATAATAGGAATAAACTAATTGTCTTTATTTAGTAACTGATTTAATAAGGTTATTTGCTCAGAATTGTGTATGATATGAAATCTAATTCTAAACATTTAAAAAACAAGAACTAGTGCTTGAATTGGATTTATGTTTGATTGTAAAAAGTGTAGACATTTCAACAGTTACTTCCCAATAGTAAGACAGATTCCTAATGTTCTTTTCTCTATGACCAGTGGAAAAAAATCTTGGTTAATCAACTGTTTCACAGAGCTGTTAATTGATACAAACAGCAGTTAATGTTCTCCCAACATTTAAATGCAAGTTTTTTTAAAGAAGCATTCAGCAGGTCTTGGAATTTGTACAAAAAATCGTAAGTTCTTTTATTATAATATATATCCATATATTTTAACATCAATTACTGAAAACATTTGAACAGAGAATTCTTAATATAAAAGTCTTACAACACAGACTAAGTGCAATCAGCATAAAAATAATTTGACAGCCTTCCACATTCCTGAGTAAATGAGGCATAACCTTGAATATGAAACTTAGGGGCTGGTGATTTCTTTAGACTATATTAAAGAATTTATGACACTTCCAGTGGGAGAAGGAAACTGTTCAGGAAAGTTTATCCAACTCCCATAGGCACAGCAATCTTTTCTTATTTATGCTTAGACTATCATCATGATCAGGTGTTTCTCATCCTGTGTGGGTGCCAAAACTGCAACAACAGAAGTAAAGTTTGCGTGAGGGCATAAGTGCTGGAAAAGTTTTTCAATAACATACATGAATTTGACTGTGTGTACTAGTGTCTACTATTTCATGTCCTATTCATTATACTACAGGCTTAATCCTAGAAGTGACAGACACTTTCCAAGTACAGCTGACTTCCTACCAATGGGCATTCAAGATCTGCAACAAAAGTTGGCTGCTGTTTATGGGACTCAGTCCTGCAGCTTTTTGGAAGCATCTAGTGATTGAAACTTATCACCTGGAAGAGCAGGAGTTCCCATGACTTGACAGGAGCTGATAATGCTGGGTTTGTCCCTTTGTTTCTGATTTAGAGGAGCATGCTGGATTTGCAACAGGACTTAAAAATGTGTTCTAAATACTGTACATTTATGCATACTCCTATAATTTATGAATGTGCAAATAAATACTGCATGCACTTAATAAGACTGTGATAATTGTACATTTAATAAAGCTTTCTAGATGTAAACAAAGATAAGAATTATCTGGCACAAAATTTCAGTGTTGTTGAGGAATGGCAGATCAAGAAAAGATGTCCCCACAGCTGAAAGTACCAGGGTCCGTTTTAATAGAGCACTCTCAGGATCAGTGGTCAGTTGCTTGGGAAAACAGTAAAGTCTAAACCTAAAGAACGTGAATTTGAGGGATTGTTGTGTCTTTAAATAAAACAGACATGCCTAATTTTCTTGTTATTTAAAACACTCAGTTCTGTTTCAGTATTTCCCAGTAACAGTCATTAAATAACGTGGATAAAAAGTCCTGCAATCAGAAATCAGGGTGCTTCTTCCCAGCTGAGTCTTTCTGTTCACCATTAATGGTGTGCTACACATCAGTATCACTTCAGCAAAAAGGATGAAGATTAATTAATATCTCATTCTAAAGATACCCTAATTATCTCCTAAAGTTTTCAGTCAAGCAGGTTCTGGTTTCCGTTTCTTTCCTAAGTTTGGACAAGAGCTTTAAGGGCCAGTCATGTTATTTAAAAGGGGTGAGAGGGAAGCATGCCCAGTATGGCCTCAGCTAACAGACATGTTTTAAAAGAGCCTAAAAAATCACTTTATGCACACGCTGGTCTTTAAGTATATATTAAACATGTTCTCTTCAGGCTTAATTTTACCTAGATTTTTGTCTTTTCTTAGAATTACTAAATACAGATCTCAGTTAAGTATAAGCAAGAAAGGGGCAGCAGGATCTTATAGAACAAAAAAAAAAAAAAATGCCCTCACTTAGCACTGTTAGGTTGTAGACATCTTCACCCCAAGAAGTTGTAGAAGCTGAAGGTTTTACATTCAGACTTTTTTAGGCATCTGTTTTGCCCAGGTACACATAGATCCTGGGCCAGACAGTTTGAGCAGTGTATCTATTTTATGTAGTAAAATGCAAAGTAATTCAGCTCAAGGCCCAGTTTAAGAGCTTGTAAATGTGATGACACTCAGCACAGCTATAGTAACTAAAGTGATAAATTTTAAATTATTTACTTTCATGACAAGTTAAAAAGTGCTAATCTTTCTGAATGAGTCTGCAGAAAGGATTAATCCTGTTGCAGCAGTTCAGAACAGTTTTACTAAGAGTAACTATGCAGACAAAGACAAAAAATGAAATAACTAAAAATTTCTAGTTCAGGGCCAAAAAAAATATGAGGATGTTATTCAGAAACTAGAAAGAGAGCAGATGTACAAATAGTGTTGTGACAGTGACAAAATGAAGCAGTATTTTTGAACCACTGCATGTTCACTTATTAGTAGAATTGGAAAGAAATATCTTAAAAGACTTGTCAGTGCTTCAGCTTGCCATTTAAAACATGATAATTGCACAGTCATTTATCACTGTCTAACAATTAAGAGTAAATCAAAGTGAATTTATACTCTGAACACAAATGTGTCAGAATTTTGTGGCAAGCAATATCTTTTTCATTAGATGGAAACAGATGCTGACAGCAAGCTCAGTAACAGAAACCTGCCAAAGAGAAAAGCACTAAAAGAACACAAAAATTGTGAGATTACTATCACCAAATATATTTCTATCAATTTATCATTTCATGGCACTTCTTCCTTCTATTGTGTCACAACATTTTGAGTTTTATAAGACAGGGAACAAAATGCCTTACAACTCTTTATCCCAAAGACACTTTTTTTGAGGCTTGAAGATACATCTCAGACCAGCTTTTATTATTTTGTCAATTTGCATATTTTACTTATGTATCTATGCTACTATCTCACTTAGAATCCTAGAGGGCACTAACCAGCTGAAAAAGTAGTCCCAAACAAAGTGCAGAAAGTTAGAAAGGAAGGGAAACAATATTAGAAAACAGTGTGTGTGTTCTTTAATGGCCTACATGTTAGATCATCCTAGGCTGACATCCCAATCAGCAAGATTTCCTTACTAAAAATATTTTATTTCATAGTTCATTTATACATTACATATAGGCTTGACATGAATTATGTTTTGAAATACTAAAATTGAATGTCAGTCTTTAGTCCAAACTAAGATATGGGTGCAATAGTTCACTTAACATGTTGCGTACAGCTAAGCAATCAGTCTGCTCTTATTCTTTATTGTGATTGCACACAAATACGGTGAGCATCATAACAGGACGTTTGAGTATATGTATCTGTATTTCCCTATAAGTATACCTATGTGTATGTGTATATTTACAGATTATTTAGTATATTTTTCTAGTTTTGTCGTCTTTTTTTTTTTTTTTACATCAGGATGACATCAGCAAAGGAATGTCTTTGGCTTCAGTGCTTAACAATAAGTCAGTTGTTATATGTAAACTAAATAGCTAAAATAAAAACCTCAGCTGGTATTTGTCTTTAACCTCTTACTAGAAATAAAGGAATTTAACATAATTGGAAACTAAACTGTTCAATCATGAAATATTTTAAGACAATAAAATAGATTCCAAATTTTCTTCCTGTAATGTCCCTCAGACCATTCTTCCACATTAAGCATTTGTAGTCTAACTTATTATGATTACTATATTATGATATTTACTAGAGGCATCATGTCTTTGAACATTAATCAGCATAGACATTAATCATGCAAAATACCTTCTCTTTCTAGAAGTTATAGGAGTCAAATAGTATCCTCCTTGCCCCCACTTAAAGACAAGAATCCTTGTGCTGGGAACACATTGGAATAGAAGTACTAAGCATTTGCAACAGAACGTATAGCCAATAGATATCATTAGCATCTAAAAATGCTGCACTGCAAGGTAACATGAAGGGTAGCATGCAGGAAAGATCCAGCTCTGAGCCCTCTTCATACCACCTTTACCATTTGCTGGTGAGATGTCTATTTTGAGTCCTATGTCCTTATTCAGCTCACCTCTTCCCCCACTCCTATCCCATCTTCCCTGCTGTAGATGTATTATTCACCTGCATTGTGGAAAAATAGGCCCAGCCATCCCAATCTGGACATCAGTAATTATTCTGCACAATGCCATTTCCTTTTCTTAGGAGTGGGGTATGAAGATAAATCTATTGCTTTTTGTGCAGCAATTCTGGGTTATGTTAGTAAGTATCACAAAAGTGCCCATGAAATTAATTCTGTGTTCACTGTTGATCTGCAAGGTAATAAAAAAGGCTAGAAAGCTCACATTGACAGGTGACAAAGCAGAATAAAACCAACAGCTACACTTTTAGTGAGCCTCAGTTCTCCTACATACTGAAGGACAAAAAGGGGTTAGCTGGCGTGGAGGAAAGGGTTAAAAACATAAGGTGGGGGATAGAAACTGGGCTAAGAAAAGTAGGAAGGTATGGAGCAACATGTTGGAAGACAGGGTTGGGGTCTGCAGCTGTATTATATGCAGTGTCAAAGAATAAGACAGAGCGGGGGGGATGTAATGTGGGATGCAAGCATCTTGCCATATGCAGAAGCAGTTCAATGTAATTCTGAAAACTGCTGCTGCTGTCTCCCAGTCAGACTGAGTCTGGAGTTTCTTTTCAAGGTATAAAAGTTTTTAACGGCTTGTTAGCACATAGGATGGACTTAGAGGTGCTCTAAATCAATGCTCCAAAGGCTTCATGCAATGTTATAGTTTCAAGGGATTGTAAACAGTAATGACTGTCCCTCCCCATGGTTCAGAATTAGCCCGTACAGTAAATAAATCAGAAGAACTTTTAGGACAAAACCTCAAAGATCTCATAACTAAAAACTATATTAAAACTTGCACCTGCTAAAGTTACCTTTGGTCTTTTATTTCTAAACTCTTCAATGTCTAATGCTCATTTGTAATTACTGTTTCCTATATGGCATTCAGAAAAATTCACTGTTATTACTTATAACAAACCAAACACAGTAATACATTTTAGTTTTCTTTTAGTCGTGTAAAGGCAAAGATATTGCAAAATATCTGTCTATGGGACAGATAAAAAACAAAGTTTAAATACCAATGATTTCTTGTGGTTTCATGGAAATGTTTGCTGGGGGAGTGGGCTATGAAGTGAGAAAGAGAATTTTTTTTTTCCTGCATATAGAAAATAAAATCAAGCGTTTTCCTAACACAGAGTAACATACATTCACTCCTAATTTCCTAAAAAAGGAAAGTAAGCATTCTGCAGGAAAAAAAAAAAAAAAAAATTGTCTACATCTATAAATGAAAAAGAGGAAAGAAGAGTGAAATGAGATGTGACTGCTTCTGAGCACAGGGATTTTTAGGCAATACATTCATTTTATATAGTTGTCAGAGGAGCAAATGTTCCAGAAATATAGGAGTTGAAAAATTATCCATCATCTCTCCTGGCGAAACAAGACCTAGCTAGAGGATGAGATCCAATGAAGTCATATTTGACAGTGTGGGCAAGGTCATATTGCTTTGCAGTTTCAACAGTCAAACTGGGCAGCCTGTCTTGTCTTTTGCCCAACATTTTAAGCCCAACATCTTTTTCCAAACATCATTCAAATTTGTTTAAACTTCTCACTTCAACTAACTGATAGCTGGTATAGAGATGACATTTAGAAGAGCCAAATTTCTGAACTGTGTTGATTTTCCCTTTTCCTCCAGTGCAATATAAACTCATATGTGACTGAAACAGATCTGGCCAAAACCTTGTCAAAGGTTTATGGTTTTTATTGGTGGGACATGCTTATGAA
Organism: Lathamus discolor; assembly: GCF_037157495.1. Taxonomy (NCBI): domain Eukaryota; kingdom Metazoa; phylum Chordata; class Aves; order Psittaciformes; family Psittacidae; genus Lathamus; species Lathamus discolor. The sequence goes on from NC_088885.1 coordinate 26,922,901, forward strand.
ATAAAAACATTCATGAGGATCTACAATTCTAACAACTTTCTATCTTTACAGTGATTGGAATAAGGCCTTCTGTCAGGGTCAGCACTCTCAAATTGGAATAGCTTGTTTTTTCTAAAGCCATTTTTTTCAATTAAAATTTAAGTACTTTTAAGTTAAATTTTTTTCAATTAAATTTTAAGTACTTTTATTTGAATTTAATTAAAAATTTAAAATAAAAAATAAAGGTATAATTTGTGTTTGGAACTTTCTTGAAATTCAAGTAAAAACTTAAATGTCTCCACTTAATATTATTTTGCATTTTTCCCAAAAAATTATCTACCATGAGGCAAGAGCTCCAGCTTTCAGACTTTTTGAGAATGTCATGCTACATTATACACTTTTTCATCAAACATGACATTTATAGATAAAATTTTGCCAACAAGTGAATAAGAAATGCAAAACCAAGAGAGTGATTAATTCATTTTGAGACTATGAGAACAAAATACTATTTACTTTCTGAAGGACAAATTCTTGTACCAGCTTTTCATTGTGGTAGTAGAAAGCTGAATCTTTACTGTCCCTTTTAGTAGCAGCCCTCTGGCAGCAACCTTTTTATCCTGCTGGTGACTGCTGCTGCGGGGATAGAAACTCTGCTTACTCCTTGTCATAGTTTTCATGGGGAAAAGCTAAGGTAAGATGCACAGCATTCATATGCACTTGTTGCATTTATTAGCTATGCAAGGCAAGATCAAAACATGTAGCACAATATTTTAACTAGCTGTATAAATCCTTTTGCAATGGGTGTTTATTAGAACTAGAATTAAACTCAACCAGTAAGTTTCTAAATTCTGTTTTTTCAGTCTCTGAAAATTTCAACTGCAAACAAACGTTACAGCTATTATTACTTGCATATGTTTCAGTTGCTTATTAGTTTATTGAAGTACCAAATCTCCTGATTGAACTCAGGTAATTGTACTCAGAATGAAGCTGTTGAAGCATTTGAGCATGGATTACTCCGGCAAGCAACAATTGCAACATTCGACCTTTACAAATTAGCAATTTTTGGTCTTAGCTCTTTAAGCTGTTGAAAAATAAAGATAAATTCTTTTCAGAAATAAGGAAATGTACTTGTCTAAACAGAGCTGTATTGGTTCAGTATGCATTTGATAGGTATGAATAATATTAATTCTCACTGTCAATGCTGGACACAGCATATGCTTCATGGGGCCTGCTCTGGTAACAAAACTGATAACCTCATGGCTGGCATTAGCTAAAGTTAAGCCTAAAACTGAAACCCAAACTGCACTTTCTTTTTATGCCATTTGAATGAAAATGATTAATTTTATTTTTCTTTAAATACATTGTAACATTTTTTTTCTTCCAGATAACTTTTTCACAAGGTGAAAGGATATTTATGCAAATGCAAATAAAGATGCAATTATGGCAGTATTCACCCAGAAAATAATGCATGGCATTGAGTTAGAGAATTCCAAAGGTTTATGCTAATGCATATGCCTAAACTGGGAAAACTAAATGTAATTTTTTATGAAAATTTTCCTAGAAAATAAAATAGTGACTTTACTTAGGTCAGGAAAGAAGAGCAGTGTAGGTAGGATATATGCAATCTGTGAGATCAAGTTCAACCTGCAGACAATCTATTTGTTTCTGTCTGAAGAGGGTCAATGCAAATTCCTCGATGCATTCCAAAGACAAAATATAGAAATTTCAGACAAACATCATGCATTAGAGGGCTGTTAATAAAACAGCATGTTTTTTTGTTTCAAAGCAGTATTTTCTGGTTAATTTTTCTTTACTTTCTGGAAAGTGAAATAATTATTATTCTCAATATACTGAATTTTAATATTCAATTTAATATCCAATCCCCCATCTTTTCCATAATGTACCAACCCATCTCCAAGCAGTGACTGGCCCCTCCCAGCCAACTCCCCCCAGTTTATATACTGGGCATGACATGCTATGTTATGGGATACCCTATGGGATATCCTTTTGGCTAGTTTAGGTCAGGTGTCCTGTCTTTGCTTCCTCCTGGCTTCATGTGCCACTCCTCACTGGCAGAGACATGAGAAAAGTCCTTGACTTAAAGTAAGCACTACTGAGGAACAACTAAAACATCGGTACTTTAACAGCACTGTTCCCAGACTAAAGCTCAAACACAGGACTGCACCAGCTACTAGGAAGAAAATTAACTCTCTCCCAGCCAAAACCTGCATTTAATGAAGGATTCCTTCCTCTGACTTTGCTTTTATAAGCTTTTGGACATTTAACGAAAATGTGATGTGTAATTTGGAAGAGAGATGTGTTTGCCATTAATGTCAACCACTACTGTCAGTTCTAGATTGATATGTTTATACTCACATAGAAATAAATTAGGCCTATTGCTTTAGCTTTACTTCTACAATTTTATTCCAGTTTGATATTTCCAGGCTTTAAAATTCCCATCCAAGTGTGACAACATTTCTCTATGTCTTTAAATTATAACTGGAAACCGAAAACAATTTCCCAACCAGCTTATTCTCAAACCTTCATGAGTAATGACAAGAGGTTTGCCTCAGTATAGAGTGATGCTGATCCAGAGTAACAGCTTCTATGCCAGTTCTCTTCTTTCTGGCTGCACAGATGAAAAGGCCTTCCCTGTGTGATTTTGGCAGCTAACATAATCACATTACCTAACGGCTACTCTAATTTTTTATAAAAGGCTGTTATGTCCTCCTAAATATTGTCAACCATTCAGAATTTGATTATTTCTTAACAAACAATCAGTGACTATCATTTCCACCTTTTCAGTCAAGTATATTGAATATTGTAGCAGCAAAGTGGGTAGCACCATCTCTAGTTATGATTCCCAACTTTCTGTTATAAGATCTTTTTGGAGACAAAGAATCAGAGAGATAAATGGGGCAACAAAAGCTGTTTCTCTCACCCCATCACCCCCTACTCCCCTCATTCCCCACTCTCCCCTTAATTTAACTGCTGGAACAAAACTAAATAAATAAAAAGATAGACAAATAAATAAATAAATTGAGCAGAAACCCATGGATCTTAGAGGTCCACATCTGCAGCTGATGAATGTCAGCACTGGACTGTGTTTCAGAGGGGCTATGCTGTCTTATGCCAACTGAGAACTTGGCCTGGCTCAAAAAGCTGGATAATCAAAGATGTCAATCTGTTTTGGAAACTTTCCTTAAATGGCGGCTCATGTAATCTAGGGAGACTTAGAAGAGCTTTCATTCAGCTCCTTCATCTGCATAGTCTCTTACTACCTGACAAATAACCGCTGCAGATATGCTTTTCATTTTATTTTCAATAGATCTCAAAAGGTAGGCATATACCCTTTCTCCCAATGTGCCAAAGGAACAGAAAAACTGCTTTTGAGTCTGAAAAGATAAAAAAATCCTGAATAAATTATTATATATAAAGTCTGTTTATTGTATATTTATTTTATTCACATTAAATGAGTGGCAAGCAATAAATCTCAATCATAAATAATGCTTTGACTTAATTCACCACTGTATTACTTCAAATGCGTTTCAGTATACTTCTATTGATTTTTATAGGAAATCTACATCTCTGTAAAGGTACACTAAAACATTATTCAAATCCTCTATTACCTGACATCTCTATTTTTTACATGCCTACTGAACTTTCACACATATTATAATATTTATAATTATAAAAACTTTTTAATAAACTTTTATAAAATATTATATTATAAATGTTATACATTTTTTTATTATGTACATATAGAAGCAGACATATACCATGCCCTTCTGCAGGTCTGTATACATGCTCAAGTATATATGCACTATCTGTGTACACATACGGCAATAGGTTCACTGTGAGCACTGGTTCTTATCAGATAATTGCTCAAGTGTAAACTGTTTCCCATGTCATATTTTAGCAGGTTGCTTGAGATATTGAACATGCTCTGAAGCTGACTGATTTTGGTTCCACATTGTGAGTCCACAATGTAGCCCATTTTTTTTATACTTAATGCTTTGTATTATGTGTTACAAATAAGTATTTAATTTGCACTTCAGTTAACAGGCATTTATTGTACAGTAAGAATCAACTGACTGCTGCAAGGAACCTTTTTCTAATTTAGTCTATTCACAAGAAATTTCAGTTGCTATCATAATATCTCAAAAATTATATCAACAATACATATAAAATGAATATATTATTAGCAATGAAATGTGGGTATCTAACTAACATGAAACAAGATACATAGAAAAAAATTAGCCATCAATTAGCATTACCTAATAACCTCCTTAATGTCAAAATTATTTAAATAACTTAGTCTTTGATTAGTTATTTCAGATCAAATTTACTTTCTTGGTTTGTAAGACAACCAAATTGCTAATGAAGACTTTTAGCTTTACAGTGTGAGTAATGGCAGCTTAGCTATACCCCCAATACTTATGCAGCTCGGTTCAGCATCACTGGATTGTGATTAATATTGCCATCTGCTAAAACACGCATTTGCCTTAAAAAACTACAGGATTTCTAGAAAAATGCTGCAAAATGTACTGAAATAGTTAAATATTTAATTCACCAAATAATGTTTATCCAGCCAGATATTTAGCTTCACTGATGCTGCACTGTCAGGGGAACACTAGAGGAGAGCTACACAGAGCAGTAAAATGAAGGTGAGGGATGCTGAAAGTACGGTAAGCTTATCCCCCTAGCCTCCCCAAATTACCTGGCTTCAGTAGGCGTGATGCAGATTGAGATGATGAGTGGTGATAGTCTGTGGCTGCTGAAGTAGAAAACTTGGAGACATGACAAAGCTTGAGAGAATACTGGGGAATACAGCATTAACAAATGGTGGTGTTATTTGTTTTATTTATGTCAGCCTATCAAACATTAGGATGAATGTCCTAGGGTCTAGCTGCCCTTGACAATGTAATTAGACTGAAGCCTAACAGAGGCAGAAAAAGCAAATGAACAGGGATTCTCTGCTCAAAGACATACATTTTCCACTTTCTCACACACACAGCTTGTTTTCCCAGATTGAAAATCCATTCTTGAGCCAGCTCTTCACTTTAGCTTTTTTCAGGCATCAGCTCAAACGCAGAGGCTTCACATGCTCTCATAAAGGTCAGCATACATAAGCTATTTCCTTTGCCAATCTTGAGAATGAAATCCAAAATCAGTTTTTCAAATCAGCAAGCCCTACTTTATGGCACAAAAAATGTGAGGATGTTACAGATGAAAACCCAATTCCTCAATCTACTGTCAAAAACCACCAGGCAAAACCTGCAGACTTAAAAGCATGTCTCTCTTTGTATCTCAGAAAATCAGACACCATCTCTACACCAGTATGAATTTCCAGCTAATTTAAGAGGCAGACTTGCAAACAGAGTACTGCAGCTGCTGAACCCTTAAGTCAAGGACTGAATGACAGTTGCAAAGACTGCACCAAAAATGTACAGTTGACCAGAGTCTGATAGAAAGGTTATGCTGATAATGGTTTAATATAACTGTCTTATACAGTTGATGTGTAACAAGATAACTAATAAGCAATGACTTTGTTGGGCATACTTAGTGCCATATAGTGGTACCAGCTTTAGCCATACCTTGAAGTGATGGGACACAAAGTAATTGGTGTGAATTGCAACTACTCTAGTTCCTGCCACTCAGCCTCAAAGGTAGCTTAGTGAAAATTGTCAACCAGTGAATATTTCAGTTAGTGCTAGTGACAAAGAAATACGTTCCACTGTGTCCTCTTTGCTAACCAAAATTAAGAGTATAAATAAAAATAAAAAATTACATTAAAATTACATCAGAAGAGTTAGGTTAAGGCTTTTCTACTAGTCACAGGGAAATGCATAGTTTAGGCTGTTGGCCCATTGCTCGAAATGTGGTATAGTACACACTCAACTGGAGGCTGTCACTCCCAGACACTATATTTCCAATAATAATAATCCCAGATTTCAGCACTGTCTATTTGCAAATGCTTTCACCTTCCAATACAAAGTTAAAATCTTTATTAGGTGTGGCAAAGAACTTCTGTCTCTCACCTAGTCTTTGAGCTAGTAAAGTCAGCTGTGTTGACTCTTCAGGTGCCCAAGAAAGGCAAGAGGGAGGAGCACAAAGTATCCTATGTTTGGATCTTATCCCAGCATGAACGTACAATATAGCAAGGGCCATATCATGGGTGGGGAAATTAAATGATAGATCTCTAAAACCAAGAAAAAGTCTACTCATAACCTAAGAAATTTCAAAGTTAGCTTTCATACTTTTATCTAGCTTGATCAGAAAGCTAGTCTAAGACATAAATTGTTCTGACACAACCAGAGATTGTTACCTCACTTCAGGTCTGTTTAAAGTTATTGAAAATAGGATTTATGTAGCTTTTTAGTCACCAACTTCATAAAAACCCTTATGACACTGATTCTTAAAGTTCTTCAAAGTCAACTAAACCTTGCTAAAAGAGCTAAGCAAAAAGTTTTATTAAAGCTGCAGGTGGCAAAATTATCTAATTCACTCAGTCTTTAATAGGAAACCTTAAAGGAAGCTTTTGTTATTTCCCAAGGTCTCTTAAAAGGTGTTTTAATAAACACTTTTCTGTTGTGAATCTTTTCATCCACCTTATATTTTGTAGACATTATCAACCTTAACTTATCTGAAAAAATCTTCATTAAGTCTCATGATTATTTCTAGCTAGGACCTCTCCCATTTAGTGTTTTTAATCATTTGTTTCAGTGAGATTAGCTTTGAGGATTTTTCCCCCCAATTTTTGGTCACACCAGGGCTGCTTTTGTGAAATTCAATTAGAACCTTACAACAGTTCTCTGTACATTTCATCACTTCAAAAAACAAATAATAAGAGCTTGAAAGAAGCACTCTGTGACTGCCAGAAAGGGTTTATTAGCACTTTGTCAAAAAAGGGTATGTGTTTGGGGTAGATCAATCAAACCTACTTCAAATGGCAAGTCCTTGAGCTCAGAATAGTGTGGACATAATATCCAGATTTTACCAAAAAAAAAAAAAAGAAAAGAAAAAGCAAACAACAAACTGACACTCCATCTTAGCATGAAAGACTATAGAATGAGCTGGCTCGTAACTGCAAAATTATTGCTTCAGGTTTTTTTTAGTTTTGCCTTCAACTTTTGGTAAAGGCCTGTTCTCAGAACATCTGCTTTGTCACCTTGATCTGGGCAACCAAAATAGCCATTTAAGACTGATTTGACAAACATAAGGCATGTCTGCACTGAGAGAATTTGCATCTATATAATTGTATCGATGTCACTTAAGATTAAGTCAGCAACTGAAGTCCCACATTACAGCTGCACAGAACATCTACACTGGGAGACTGCAGTTATGCTACTAATTACACTGGTGAAAATTTCACCTGTACAGGCATGCTGCTATAGAGTAGGTCACCTCAGGACTTTTCTTCTTGAACTCCAAATCGTCAAAGATGGAAAAGAAGCGATCAGAGTGAAAGGCTTTTGAAAAAAGAATCAACAGCTTAAATTAGTTGTGACAAAAACTGAGCAAAGTTGCAATGAAAAATGTAATCTCTTTACCAGCAAGCTAAATTGGTATAAATAAATAAATAAATAAATAAATAAATAAATAAAAGGTTAATATGATGATTTTACCATTTAGGCTAAGTCTTTCTACTAGCTTCTGATGTTTTTTTTTTTTTAATTTTTGTCACATGAACCTTACTGTATGAACAGTTTCAGAAAACAAGATCACATTGCATTTGTAGTTAAAGGATTCATTTGGGTGTCCTGGGTTCAGCAGTAGCAGTCATTTTTCTCCTTCTTAGTAGCTGGTGCAGCGCTGTGTTTTGAGTTTCAGCCTGGGAACAGAGCTGATAACACAAATGTTTTAGTCTGACCAAGGACTTTCTGAGCCTCATGCTCTGCCAGGGAGGAGGGGAAGCCGGGAGGAAACAGAGACAGGACACCTGACCCAAACTGACCAAAGAGGTATTCCATACCACAGCACGTCATGCCCAGGATGTACCTGAGAGTTACCCGCAAGGGCTAGTGCACTGCGGGGTTGGACGAGGTGCCGGTCGGTGCTCGGTCAGGTGGGGTTGGGTGAGTTATCGGTTGGCTGGTGTTGAGGTGTTGTATTCTTTCCCTTTGTGATTTCCTTTATCATTATTATTATTGGTGGTAGCAGTAGTGATTTGTGTTATACCTTAGTTACTAAACTGTTCTTATCTCAACCCGTGAGAGTTGCAATCTTTTCAATTCTCCTTTCCATCCCTCTGGGAGTAGAGGGAGGGAAAGAATGGGGAGAGTGAGAGAATGAGCTGTGTGGCAGGGTTTAAACCATGACATTGGTATATGATAGAATTTTTCCTACACAATAGAGCAGAGTTGAATCTAAGCTGGCCAATGACCCAACCATTTTGCAGAATGCCTTACACCTTGTCCCTTATCCATCCAATGTATGTTTAATACTTCCAGCAATATTCTAAGAACCTGCCTTTTCCAATCAAGTCTGTTTTACTAGATATCCTCAGTCCCACCCATTTGAGCATGCAATGGTCACTAAAATCAATAAGATTATATGCCTTGTGCTACTTAAAAACTCAATACCTTTATACTCTGGATATACTCCTTATACTCCAGCATGATTTGCCCAAGAAAAGAGCAAAACAGTAGCAGAAAAAGATTAAACACAAAATTCTGTTTCCTGGGGCCATTAATGATTCACCTACATACTTTCACCTTAAAATTGATAAATTCCTTATTGTGTGGAAATCTGTAAAGCAGAAATCTGTCAACAGAGTTCATATATAAAATATCTAGCTATTCTTGAGAGCTCTTGATTGAATATTATTTACTGAGTAAGGCCCTCTAGTCTTACTGTTCACACATCCCTGCTTCAGCATTCATTTTCTATTTCTGTTGAAGTACATCTGACTTTTTTTATTATTTGCTTTTGTTCGCATTATCACTGATTACATTAAATTTGTATTGTTTTCGTAAGTACAGTGTATACAATATCAATTGTTTGTGCAGTTGCTGTACAGATTATCATTACTTTCCTTCTCACTTTAATGTCATTGTAAACATCACACCCTCTTTGCCAACCTGATGTTGATTTAATGACTTGACTTGCTCATGACAATAATGCGTCTTATCTTTCAAGCTACTTAATGTATTTGCTTTAAGAATAACTGAGGTCTCCAGTGACTGTGCAGAGAAAGTAGAATTATCACAAAAAAGTTTTGTGGCAAAAGAAAATTACAGGAATTTGAATGCCAAATTAATGAACAATCTAAAGATTTTATGTAGCTCCCAAATTACAAATAGTTTCACCAAATAGCACAGCCAAGAATTAACATTCTTTAGCTATTGCTTTCACAGGACTTCATCTGGAAATTCATTAAACAATCCCAAACCTTTGAAGCAATTGCTGAAATGCATATTAAAAACTTGTCAATTCATTTATATAGCTTTGTGAAAACAGTGACCTGAGTGGAAAAATCTTTCTGACATTTTGCCAAAATAGCCAAACTTACTGACATCCTGGCTGACAGTATCAGGAATGTTCTCAGTCCCTGGACTGATTCTGACAAGCACAGGTATCATAACTGCCCTCTGTTCAGCCCTGAGATCTTTCCCTTAGCTTTGACCAACTTACTAATATGGAAATCTTCCTGACATCTCTCAGTAGCCCACCAGGTATTAAGATCACTCTGACTCAGATAACTTTAAGGAATGATAGATTTCTATAGCCCCAGAAGGAGTCAGGACAAAGGAGGAGTTTGCTTTGGTAGATGAGGATTGGGTTAGGGATCAGCTATGCAATCTGGACATCTGTAAATCGATGGGTCCGGATGGAATGCACCCGCGGGTGCTGAGGGAGCTGGCGGAGGTCATTGCTAGGCCACTTTCCATCATCTTTGGTAAGTCGTGGGAAACGGGCGAGGTGCCTGAGGATTGGCGGATGGCAAAGGTCACACCAATCTATAAGAAGGGCAAGAAGGAGGACCCGGGTAATTATAGACCGGTCAGCCTTACCTCCATCCCTGGAAAGGTGATGGAACAACTTATTCTTGACTCCATCACTAGGCATATCAAGGATGAGGGGGTCATTAAGAACAGCCAACATGGTTTTATGAGGGGGAAGTCATGTATGACTAACCTTATAGCCTTCTATGAGGAAGTGACTAGGTGGAGGGATGATGGTAGAGCGGTAGATGTAGTTTTTCTTGATTTCAGTAAGGCTTTTGATACTGTCTCCCACAGCATCCTCATAGATAAGCTGAAGAAGTGTGGGCTTGACGATCAAGTAGTGAGGTGGATCAAGAACTGGTTGAAAGGAAGAAGGCAGAGAGTTGTGGTCAATGGCGCAGAATCTAGCTGGAGGTCTGTGACTAGTGGAGTCCCTCAGGGGTTGGTGCTGGGACCGGTGCTGTTTAATATTTTCATCAATGACCTGGATGAGGGAACTGAGTGCACCATCAGCAAGTTTGCTGATGACACAAAACTGGGAGGAGTGGCTGACACACCAGAAGGCTGTGCTGCCATTCAGCGAGACCTGGACAGGCTGGAGAGTTGGGCGGGGAGAAACTTGATGAAATTTAACAAGGGCAAGTGTAGAGTCTTGCATCTGGGGAAGAACAACCCCATGTACCAGTACAGGTTGGGGGGTGACCTGCTAGAAAGTAGCGAAGGGGAAAGGGACCTGGGGGTCCTGGTGGATAGGAGGATGACCATGAGCCAGCAATGTGCTCTTGCGGCCAAGAAGGCAAATGGCATCCTAGGGTGCATTAGAAAGGGTGTGGTTAGTAGGTCAAGAGAGGTTCTCCTCCCCTTCTACTCAGCCTTGGTGAGGCCGCATCTGGAATATTGCGTCCAGTTCTGGGCCCCTCTGTTCAAGAAGGACAGGGAATTGCTTGAAGGAGTCCAGCGCAGAGCCACAAAGATGATTAAGGGAGTGGAACATCTCCCTTATGAGGAGAGGCTGAGGGAGCTGGGTCTCTTTAGCTTGGAGGAGACTGAGGGGTGACCTCATCAATGTTTACAAATATGTAAAGGGTAGGTGTCAGGATGATGGAGCTAGGCTTTTTTCAGTGATATCCAGTGATAGGACAAGGGGCAATGGGTGTAAACTGGAACATAGGAAGTTCCACGTTAACATCAGGAAGAACTTCTTTACTGTAAGAGTGACAGAGCACTGGAACAGGTTGCCCAGGGGGGTTGTGAAGTCTCCTACACTGGAGATATTCAAGGCCCGCCTGGACAAGTTCCTGTGTGATGTACTGTAGGTTACCCTGCTCTTGCAGGGGGGTTGGACTAGATGATCTTTTGAGGTCCCTTCCAACCCTTGGGATTCTGTGATTCTGTGATTCTGTGATTCGTTAGTCAAGAAACTAGAATGGAGGTGCACAGGCAGTACTCTATCCATTCTTAAGGTGCACATACTTATGATACAATCAGATGTGAACCCTGCTTCCCAAATTAACCTTTCTAAGATTTCAACCATCTCATCCAATTCTTAAGTGGACGTCTACATAATCAAGTGTATATTTTTAATGACACGAGGAGTAATTCTAACAGTGACAAAGGGACTCACATGCTTAAAATTAAGTGAATGTACAAGACCAGGTGTTACTGATGAAAGAGGCCTGGTCAAATACAAGAAAAATGTAAGCCCATGGTAAACACATTTAATTCCTCTATATGTACATACCTGAATTTCATTGTAAGCACTCATTTCTAACTTGGTACACACAAAGAGAACTCTTCTTCTTAGTATTCTCCTTATTTTTCTATCATTGTATCTTTAAGAAGTGCTTGTCTTGCAAATAGAATAATAGACTGCTAACATTGTTATTTTATTGTAACTGATTATGTCTGTTTTGCCATACAATATTCACTGCCAAGAAGTTCACTTCTCCTACTGGGAGGTAATTTTGTCTTGCTATTTACTTGGCCTACAACAAATAACATTATTATAACTGTTTCACATTGCTGCTCACAGTGGAGAAAAACACCAAAAATGTTTGAACATTTGCGATTTGGTGCAAACTACTGTGCAAAGTTGGTCAGATGTTATTTCTGTATCAGCTGCTTCCATCTTGGCTAACTCTAGAGGCCAGCCTACACAGGAAATTAAGCCTGTCTCTAGTTATTGTATATCTATGCCAAAGTTGGGGGATTTTTTAAGACTTAATGGTCTGAAAGGCAGAGAACAGGATGAGTAAAAAGGGCATAAAATGAATGTATAGCAGTTAACAATGAGTATATAGTATTAACATTCATTGATTCTTGGGCAAGATTTCTTGGCTTGCCTTCCCAGTCAATGATCATTGTGTCAACAACACTACACTATCATGGGGAGCAGATTTGAATGGTGGACAATAAAAGAAATAGAAAAAATAGACACTTAAGTTAAATAAAGATTAAGCTTTTATTTGATCTTGTGGAACTATTTGTTTAGAATCCTTGTTAGCAGGTCTGAGACATCTGTATTCAGATAATCCAAATTATGAGAGAAGTCAGGGAAAAAAGATGACTGAAACATTCTAATGTTGAGCTACTTCCTACAAGATCTGCAAATCACATTCTGATTTCATAAAAATCTCCTCTCCTTGAGTCTTCAATCTGCCATTATTAAAAACAATACATGCAGAAAAAAAGCATGGTGTTTCTTAAGGTTCCCTGCAGATTTATATAAAAAGGGGAAAACTCTTTAGTCTACAGTGAAAAATATCAGAGTTGGGTGCTCTGGGGTAATGAATCTGCAAGTAAATTTTTTTGCCACAGAAGGCACCATAGCAAAACAGTTAGGATTCAAAAAGTACATATAAAACATAACACATGCATATTCCTATCCCTGGCAGTGTTCAAGGCCAGGTTGGATGAGGCTTTGAGCAACCCAGTTTAGTGGAAGGAGACCCTGCCCATGGCAGGAGCATTGGAACTACATGATCTTTATGATCCCTTCCAACCCAAACCGTTCTATGATTCTGTGATATCCGGAGGGTTTGGTGGGTTGGGGTTGGCCGCTTTTTTTTTTTGTTATTCTTGGGTTTCTCAGAAAAATAGCTAAGATAATGCCCCTTTTTCACTTTCTTTTTCTTGTCCATGATTTTTCTTCAGGGTAGGTGTTGACATTCGTCATACTTGCATCAGTCAGTGACTTCAATCTGCAAGCACTGTGACCAAGTCCTGCAAAAGTTACACATGGATATAGAAATGTTCTGTCTTTTTACACGTATGTTAATCTTTACCTATTAAATATGCTCAACATACTGCATCATTTGATACTATGCATAGCTACAATTTACACAAAATGTCTAGTTTAATAGAGCTGGAAATATATTTCAAGCATAACTTTTGTTTTTTCAATCTCTAAAATTTCTACTTGGGAATTATGTATTTTCCTACACAAAATACTACTACTACAAAACACTCTCACTACAACTTAGTCACAGAAGTGTGTATTTCCATATGGTGCAGCCCAGTGTTACATCACCATTGACTTTCCACATAGAACCTTAGTTCCTTTCACAGAGACAGAAACATGCAAATGATCACAAGCTTAAGGAAAGCCTGAGAAAGCTTTATTCTGTGTGTAAGAATCAAATAAAGGAAACACACATTATGGATTTCACCATCACCATGTTTCATACTTTATGCTAACGTATTGTCTTCTTTTCTCTCTCATTTTTAGCTTATTATTCAATCCTCACTCACAAATTAGAATAGCATAATTCTGTATACATTGGGTTGTTTCTTCCCATTCCCATTAAAGGATCACCATCAAAATTTACAGCAGACACACAGTTCACAGCAGAGGAGAAGCTTGCTGCAAACTTCTGAATTTGTAGCAAGCTTCAGTTAGTCTTTTAGTACAGCACCATAAGGTCTGCTAATTGGCCATTGATTAAAATCAGGTGTGCAATAGAAACTTCACAAGCCCTCCTTCCTGTTAGTGTCATGAAGTTTACCCCTTCGAATCACAGAAGATGCTTTCAAGTTTAGATCTAGTTCTTTTTAAAGTGAGAAAATAAAAAGCAGTTAATTTTAGACTAAGTAGATGAGCATAAAGACTACTATATCACAGCATAAAATCTTTCAACCAATAATAACAAAACTAATGATTCTTCAGGTGTACCTCCTATAATTGCTGAGCAATATAAATGGAAACCAAGTTTCTAGTGTAATTAGTGCAGTGCTCATCATTCATCTTGTCCTTGTGGAAATCGCCATGAAGGAATCACTCCATCCACCACTGGGGTGAAGCCATTCTTGGAGCAGAATAGAGTGGTCATTACATGTTCAATAGCACAATACAGTAGGCTTTCAAGGGAAGATTATCTACTGAAAATACATTATTAAATAGCCTACAATGAAGCTACACAAGCTGGAATCCATCCAGGACAATAACAACTCCCACACTTTCCTTGCAGAGAGTGTCCTGGGATCTTTAATGACCCAAAGTGGCTTTCTCCTTGGTTCTATTGCTCAAAAGCCCTTCAGGTCTTCTTTTAGAATACTGAACCCTAGATATCCCTCTGCAGTGAAGAGCTAAAGAAAAATGAAAAGGGCAAAATGTCAATAGTATGTATTGTTTAGTATAAAGAATCCCCAAAAGCTCAGGAAACATGTCTTTTTAATGTGAAACAGCAGTTTGTGGCCAGCTGTTCCACATCGTTATGAACATAAGATATACAAATGGGGACTATAAACACAGTACATTGAAAATAAGGCCTGCATGGATAATCATACCTATTAATATAAATGGCACTGGGAAGAGGCAGACTGAGCTCATATTCTGACTGACGATTTAGAGCAAACATACTGTTTTTCTTCACCATCTCAATAAGAAAATAGATGTAAGATGGGTCCAACAAGTGAGCCCCCTTAATGTGTTTATTAAAATGCGAATTGAAATGCTGAGTAGAAACATGGCACTGCATATAAATGTGACGGACAGTCTTTTGAGTTCTTTTACATCACAACAGGATCATGCATTGGACTTATTTTCAAAACACAGCATAAGCAAGCATTTATGCAGCTTTTCTGAAGCCTATTATGAAAACACACAAGTGCATGCAAAGAGCTAAGTTTATCACAACCCACAGAACATTTTCTTCCTTAACATAACATGGGGTTAGCCAGAGTTGATGGAATTCTGGCAGGTATTTCAGCATTTTCTGTCCTGTGACTACAGAATGTCTACTGAAGAAATACTCCTGTCTAACAATAAATCTTTAGAATTTATCTGGTAGCAAAACAACTGAAGAAAAAAATATCAAGATCCTTACCCATGAGTTTTCCATAGCAATTTTCTCATCCGGGTTTCTTTTTTATTTTAAATATGGCCATAAACCAGGCAAAAAAAAAAAAAAAAAAAAAAAAAAAAAAGGAGAGAGAAAGATTTAATTCATTGTCTAAGCTATTTTTCCATAGAGGTGCATTAATGCAAATGAGACACAATGAATTTTCCCAGTTATAATTGGGCTGAAATGAGGTGGAAGGAACAGAAAGACAATTAACTTTATGGGGTTTTCTTTCTTTTCTTCCTTTTCTTTTATTTTCCTTTTTATTTTTTTTTTTTTTTATCTCAAGCAGTTTGGAGTAGGTTTAGTGCCCAATGGTAGTAGGCTGACAGTGCTGCCAGGCAAAATTATTCTGAGACCTTCAAGGGGCTTTGTTTATTGCATTTTTCAATTAACCTCTGTGTTTTAACTTCATCATAATGCCTGTGCCAATTCACACCAAAGAACAAACAAAAATCCCCATTTCCTGTCATTATTTCTTTGCTTCATAAAATCAAGGGGCTTGTGGGTTTTTTTCCATTTCTCTCTTATTTACTACACAGAAGAAAAGGACGTACATTTCAGATTACAGGAGAACACCACAAGGAGCAACAGGTTTAATATAAATTACATTTCTATATGAAGCTTGCTTTCTTTTGTTCCTTTTTTGCTTGTGAAGAAAATGGTTTCCACCCAGAAAGCAAGTTTTATAAGCTTTAAAGTTTTACAAGGGAACTTGAAGTAGATACAAAAGGTTCAATACTAACTAAACTCGAGTTTTAGAAATGAAGACACAAAGAAAAAAATATAATTATATAACTCTAAACCCCTTTGCATGGCTAGAGAAACACTAGATCCCTAAGAATTCTGACACTAGATTCACAGCAGCCATAAAGTCAAGCAACGTTAGCTAAGCAAGTTTACTAATAAGGTATTACTGAAATCTCATAGCTACAACTCAGATATGTTTAACTACATGGAATAACCCTCCACTTTCCTACCTTGTCGCCTTCTTTACCTCCAGTCTCTAAGCTGGTGCTGGCCATCTGGACCTAGGACAGAAAGGCTTGTGTTCCCAAACTGGAGCAGTTTACATATGCAGTAACAAATATGCTGGAATAAACACTTTCTGCCTAAATTAGGATTACAAACCTGGGCATCCAGGCTTCAAACAGAATAGTCATGTATGTAACAAATTCATGGTTATTTCTACACACCTGTTAAACATAATTAGTTGCATGGGACGGGGCTCAAATCAACTAATATTTGATGTCTGGCTGCTTACAGGGAAGTTAGTCTGCTTGGCTCCTTAGAAGTCAGTGGAGAGTAATGAGCACTTCCAGGGTTTGGTTCATTTCACTTCTCTTAGACAGCTGCTTTAGGATGAGACAAATTGCACTTTAGACTCTACTCATTATGTTGACTGCATCTCTGCCGACTATGAATGGAGCCCATGGTACAGACACACCCTTGATGAGTCCCATCCTTTCCTTTTCCCATCATCTGCTCCAGGTACATCAACTAGCTGTGCACTGACTGAAAGGAAGTTGCTGATTATTAAACATGCAGTAAGACTGATAGACAATAACCAAATTTAGAGAAAGAGAACTGAGGTAAGAATCTGCAGTGGGATTTGGGGGACTGCAATGAACTTCAGTACTCTGATTTTTAAAGGTTCCTAACAAATGCTGAGTGTTGACAGCCAAATACATTGTTAATTCTCAGATCCTCTTTTTTGTTGGTTTTTTTTTTTTTTAATTATTTTTAAGCCACAGGTACACGAATTCTCAGCTATTCACCAATAATAAATAATTTTAAAGCTGTGGGTTTTTCACTGCATGGTCAGGCAGATGGCAACTTGTAAAGCAAGAGCTAAGCATGACTGATACTTAGACTGTTGTCCAATGTTTAATCTGGGTAGCAGCTGTATAAAATCTGAGGAAATTTGAAATAAGCCTATATCAAACGGATAACAGGGGGGTTTGGACTAGTATTAGACTAATCAATTCAAGTATATTTACATGGTCTCTAAAGCCAGGACAGAACTTGGCCTTGCTGTACAGTCCTTAAAGGACATTGTAAATACTATGATCTGAGCAACAGGGCACTCTGGACCAGACTCAGAATTGTAAGTGTGAAGAAGACCAGACTAAGGCATATGTTTTAGGACATGTGAGTTGGCCTAAAATAGGTGTATGTACACTTCACTAGGCAGGATAGCTTGCTCCTATGCTCACTTTATTTCTCCTACTTCTCACTTTAAAAAGAACTAGATCTAAACTTGAAAGCATCTTCTGTATTTGAAGGGGTAAACATCATGACACTAACAGGAAGGAGGGCTTGTGAAGTTTCCATTCCGCACCTGATTTTAATCAATGGCAAATTAGCAGAGCTTATGGTGCTGTACTAAAAGACTAACTGAAGCCTGCTACAAATTCAGAAGTCTGTAGCAAGTCTCTCCTCTGCCGTGAAGTGTGTGTCTGCTGTAAGTTTTCACGGTGATCATTTCATGGAGTAAAGAGTAAAGGTTTATTAGTTTGGTTGCAGTCCTACGTTAAAGCAAATACCTCACGTTGGATATCCAAGTATTTCTGAATCACCATGTGTACCAGCTTTGCTTGAACTCCACTATGTAGCATGTTTACAAATTTTATATGCACTCAGCATCTGGATAAACCTAGATGTACATCGCTTTCCAAGAACCAGAGCTGTGAATCATCTCCTGAGATTATAATACAAAATCAGGCCAGTCTTTGAAAGAAAGAAGAAAAATTAAATAGCATCACTGCTTCCTTTTGTTTCCTCCTTTATTTATTCAATAAATACCCCCAAATTAGAGATGTCTTTCAGGATTTGGGAGATCCGGGTTTAAACAATTTTTTGTCTCAGGTGACTAGAAATCACATCCCTTGCCTACCAAATTTGCCCTAAACACAGAACTATAGAATATTTTGAGTGACAACTCTGTTTCTCTCCTGTGAAAATTTTGGTTAGTGAAGAAGGTTTATTCCCAACACGTTCCTTGGCACAGAATAGGCTCGTTAGAGTATGTCCTGCACCCAGAGCAGATGTGGATCTCAGAACTGCTTCATATATTAGATGAGAACATAGATTCCACCAAACACCAATTCAGGTTAGAAGAGAACACTGACGCACAGCATACCCAGTGTGACTAAATTCCTTGTAATAAGCATAGGAGTATAGTTCCATCAAATAATTCAGGCCTCAAAAATAAACAAGCAGCAAAGGTAAAATTAGTAACTTTTATAGTATTAGTATAGCAGTTTTTCATCAATACAAAAGGTAGTAAGGTTGTTCCTTCAACCTCAAAGCCAACTGCACAAGGTTTTCCTCCCAGAAACTGTTCAGGATACATTAGAAGCTGAATTAAAAGCTTTAGAAGCAATTTGAAAAGCATAATCTTCACAGGGTACACATTAAGTAAATGATTCTGTATGAGAATTGACTGAAAGACAGATTTTTCATGGCAGCATACCTGTTCATGTTTTCTTTGAACATAGCAAGTCCAAAGTGCTTGAAAATTCTGATAGGACAATATCAGCTAGTGGTAAAAGATCTATATAATTTTTACTTTGTAGATTTCATCAACTTGATTAGAAGAAATAGGACCATAGCTAACAGGTCTAACAACAAAGCTACTGCCTGTGGACTGGTGATCAAATAGGAGGTAAAAAACAGACAGAGGACAATAGAAAATTCTCATATGCAACAAGAAATTTACATCAAAGTTGAGAAACTCGAATGAGCTGATTCATTCAGGTATCTCTGAATTACCATCACAAAGAAGAGAAAGTCTGAAGCAGAAATCAAAAGCAAAATTGCTTTTGTGATAGCAGCACTTGCAAAATTCAACAGAACCTGACAAGACAAGAGTATGTCAAGTGCATCAATGGTAAAACTCAGAATAATTGAGTATGCCATCAAAGCCTAAACATACATGAAACATGGACTCCAGCAGTATGGATCAAATGCCACATTCATGCCTTTACATTCAAATGCCTCCAAATAAATATATGAATAACATATACCGCATAGGACTAACAACACTATTAGAATGAATATTTCTGCAATAATTACATTCCATGAGTCTATGCAAGCAATTGCAAAAAAAGGCAGCTGCTGGGATGACTTCACCATGTGAGGAGAGCAACAGGCCTTGCAAACACAACACATCAGACAAAAGTCAAAAAGTAGAGGGAAGAAGACTCCCAAGGACCATACAAAGTGAAGATGGCACAAACCCCATGCATGTGGATGAGGAAATTAGAGGCAATTTGACAGTTTCTCCAAGCTTTAAGGTCATATTTTAAGATGGTATTGCTCCAGCATCAATTACTTAAACACATTATACTTAAACTATACACTTATGAATCAGTTTAAGAGTCCGTTTCAGCTTAACTGTTGGTACACCTCAATACATAATTCTTCCATATATATATAGGTACTTCCATGTATATATAGCTACTGGGAGCCAACCAGCTTGCCCTTGATTTTGAGCAGAACAGTAAGTTGTACATGTCTTAAGGTTACTGCAAGCAGTTTAATAAGTCATTGAGTTTTGCTTCTCTCTTGACTATTTCTGTAGCAGTTATAGTACAGCAGTGCTGCTCACAGACTCAAAGGTGAGCTGAGTAGTTATCTGTCTTGACAGAAGCTGAAAATTCCTTTGAAAAATGGCACTGTTAAAAATAGCATTTGTTTGTGCATTTTGTATCAATGGTTTTAATAGATCCTAAATTTCTCATTTACTAAATTAATTTACTAAACCCTAAATTTACTGCAAGAAATTCAAGTTTATATACAGCAGATAGATTGAACAAAGTCAGATGGGCAGGCACAGTAATTCAACAATGCCACTGGGCCTGATACATCTGTGCAGATGAGCTGCAATGTATATTCATCATGATGAGACAGAAAGGTAGCATTGCTTTGGGTTGTACTGTAGGTTAGACACTATTCAGACACCATTTAACACACTATGATAGTTTTAAGCCATACAGGAGAGGTCCAACCTATACCCACCAGTTCCTTCTGCTTTTTTACCATGTTACTGAGAGCAGCACTTGGCAAAGGCACTAACATTTGTCTCAGAAGTGGCAATGGTTTCCCAGACTGCTCTGTCTGAATTTCTGGTGCACTGGTAAGGATTACTCTGAATCTGAATAAAGCATTAAAAGAATAACTCCATCTGACAACATTTTTCACATAAATAGCTTGGGTAAGTTATTTATTGTCTCACAGACTCCTGTCATGGGTAATCTCAGTGATTAGCCAAGATGATCCCTTGGTACTCTAGCAAAAGGTCTGACTGCCTAATAGGAAAGCATTCAAACCTATGCCATGGACATTGATTATTTCACTTAATAACAAGTGTTCACAGCTTCAAAGTATTCCCCATTGCCAGACTACTGCCACCGCTTCCAGAAAATTGACTATCTCATGATTTACTCCTCGCAGTAATTATTAGTCCCATCGGGCCTGACCTGTACTGCCATACGTATCTGAGGAACATTTAAGATCATGTTGTGGAAAAATAAGGAAATAGATGTACAACCTACTAAGCGTTCAACAGGTGTCCCATGCTGGACAGTTAAAAATCTCTGACCAAAGGGGGCAGAAACAGGAGGCTGGCGGCAGATTTAAACCGGTCATTGTCGGCCATTAACAGTCATTTGCCGAGGTGATTCCAGAGAGGAGCCTTCAACCCCGGAGCGAGGGGAAACACCGCGTCCAGGAGCTTCCGTTCTGGGCGGAGAGAGCCACCAAAGGGCCCTCGCGCTCCCGCCAGGCCTTGCCCAGGAGGGGGCCGCTCCGCTGAGGCGAGCAGGGACTCCCAGGGGGCGGTGCCAAGAGGGAGGCCCCGCCCTGAGCAGGGCAGGAGCGCGGCGCGCCGGGTGGCGCCGCCAGAGCGAGCGGGCGGGGAGGGGGTGGTGAACGCTCGGCTCCGGGCCACGGCCCGCGCTGGGGGCTCTGCTCTGGCTGCCCCGGCGCTGGCTGCCCCGGCACCCAGAGAGAGCCGGTGAGAGGGGAGGCTGCAGCGCAGAGCTCGGGGTGCAGAGAGTGCCTGCACCGCTCTCGTGAGGCGAGGGTGCGCAACGGGCAGGGCTGCACTCGGTGCGCGCTGGTGGAGGCCCTCCTGCAGCAGGGGCTGAGCTGCGGGAGACTGCCAGTAGCTGAAAGGTGTCAGGGGAGCTGAGAGGGAGCTGCACTGCTTGCTCCAGCCCCAGACTGTGCAGGGCCCGTAAGTGTCCACTGTAGCGCATACAGAACACTGCTCCCCCAAATACTAGTTTTTAAAAATGCCTGAATTGCTGCTTTTGGAGAAACAGCCTAACACAAGAGCCTGGGGACAACAGCACTCTATCAGGAGGCCATCTGACCCAATACTCTCTCCAGTGGCACTCCTTACATGTCTGAAGCAGCGTATATGAGGAGTGAGGTCTACTGCTGTCGGGGTCCGGAGGGTGTTTGTAGGCCTCAATGCCTGGGACCGGCCTCCCTTGGGACCTGTACTGCAGATGGCCCCTCAGACCTAGGTCAGAGTTTGTCATGCAGAGCTGTATGCATAACGTATCATAGCTGTTCTGTGCTGTTCTGTTCTGTTCCATTCCATCCCATCCCATTGCATTCCATTCCACTGCATTTCAATCCATTCCATTCTCTTCTGTTCCGTTCCATTGCATCACATCCCATCCCGTTCCCTGCACTCACAGTGAGTTGTATAACGACATGACCATTCTTTACTTGAAATACCAAGGCTTTCAGCACCAAAACCACTTTCCACGACACAAATCAGACGCAAATCAGGTTAGAGGTGGAAAGGGTATTTTATTAATCTATAAATAATTCCATTTAGTTTAGCTTAGTTTAGTTTAATTAATTTTAGTTTAGTTTAATCTAGTTTAGCTTATCTTCTTTTTCAAAATCTCTCAGAGCTGATGCCCACAAGCACTAACCCGATGCCCATGCGTAGCCAGCAGCAGGCTGACACATCCTTCAGTTTAGCTTGAAACAACATCCCTTGCAGCCTGATAAATGTAAAAGCCAGGGCAGGAGCGGTGCCGTGGTGGGGCGAGCGCAGTGTGAGAAAGAACCCAGCCAGAATGGGCCGGGGAAGACCTGACAAGGGGGGTGCTCAATGCTACAGAGAGAAGCAGCAAGTCCCGGGGCCATCCTGGGAGTGCAGGTGGCTTCCTTCCCCCCCTGCGGGGCACGAGGGCCACCTGCGTGGAGCACTAGTAGCTGCCTCTCGGCTACCAATAACCCAAAGGAGCCCCATGGAGGGGCTGTGCTCAGCTACGGAGGAGGCAAAAAAAAACCCGGGGACACTTGCTAGTCCAGCCTGGGGGCAAAAAAGCCTTCCCCCCCCAGCTGCAGGACACGAGGAGCCACCTTCGTGGTGCATGAGCACCAGGCGATAATGCAGAGCACCAGGACCAGAGGAGCCCTGACAAGTGGTCATGCTCAGTGCTCAGAGGAAGGCAAAAAACCCCCGGGGACCAGTGCCAGTCTGCCCCGGGGGAAAATTCCTTCCTGACCCCAGCGCTGGCAGTCAGTTACTCCCTGAGCACATGAGCAAGACCTGCTCCCGGTCCACGGGCTGGTTATGCCTCTAAGGGGAGAAGGGGACGCTGGCACTGCCTTTTCTGCCTCCACCTGGAGCCATCTCAGGAGCTTCCAACAACAGCAAAATGCCACTGGCCCGATCTAGCCTGGGAGGAAGAACCCTTCCAGTGCCTGGCACTGGAGCTCCAAAGCACTGGCGCAGGGCACTGGGCTTTATACTGCCCTAGAGCACTCTGATGCTGCGTTGCCAGGTGCTGACACGGGCATGACGGGGCCCCCGCAGCCCTGCCCACGGCAGCCCTGCTGCTGTTGCCCCTTCGCCCAGCGTGCCTTGGAGAAAGGCCTTTGGGGTGCTGGCCCTGAGGCGGTGCCTGTGCCCAGGAGGCCTAGGGGGATGTCCCTGCCCATGGTGGCCACAAACTGGGAACCACTGCAGAGTGTCCCTGTAAATGAATTCCTATGTCCAGATGTATCAATAAAGGCTTTTATACCACAGACAGTCATTTGAGTATGGCGATCCCAGAAGTCAAAGAAAGAAAGAAAGAAAGGGGTTTTGGTTCCCTCTGCATGAACTTTGCAGAAGCATAGAGAGCATACAGGAGTTCCTCACCATTCCTTACCAGTACACCAAGTGCCATTTGCTACAATGCTGCTTATGGTGAGGTCTTCTTCTTGGAAAGAAGAAGAATTTCAGAAATCTCTTCTGTGTTTGTTACTCTGAATGTTTAGATATTTGCTTGTGTTTATTAACATTTGTGTGTCTAGTTTGTGGGGTTACCTCTTGTGTTACTGCTTGAGTGCAACACTTCACCAACTGCTGCCTAAATCCGTTCTCGATAGCTCAATAAAGTGTTTTGATCCCAATTTGGTTTAAACCACGTAGACTCAGCAGCTTTTCCTTGCAACACTCATGCAAAGCAAGGAACTGATTCAGTCGTGTAGAACAGTTTTAAAACCCCCAGCTAAGCATCATGTAAGGGTACTGTATAGATGGCAGAGATTGAAAGATTGGCCACAACTGCCCCCAGCATATTTGTTCAAATCCTTGAAACGCAGCATGACCGCTGGTCTCTCTCCCATAGGCTGATTTCTTGAGTGGACTGGAGTTGGGGGGGGGGGAAAGGGACAGTCGCCAAGTTTCTTACTGGAGATGTTGGTGCAGGCTGCAGAAGGCAGCCCCAGGCGGGTTCCTATCTGAAACGAGGAAGTTTTTGTGTCTGTCTGGACAAACTGTTCTTTTAGGCAAAACACCTATGTTTTTCATATACAGGAGTAGAAAACGCTACTGCCTCTGCCCAGCTCTGATAGAAAGTGACCTCTTGGAAACAAGAAGGAAAAAACAATATACACAAACAGAAACACACTCTTCTTTGTCTATTGCTAGCTCATCTCTTATCTCTGTATCTCTACACCTATATCTACATCTCTATCTCTCTCTACCTATCTCCAGCGTTAGCGCAAATAAATCCTCACACAACAGCAGTACTGGTGAGTGCAATGGAGGGTGTGTGCTGAGGACACCAGCATGAAAGCCCAGAGCTGCAGCCAAGGCAAAGGGAGACAAGCTGGAGGGAACTGGAGCTACAATGCTGTTGCAAAAGCTTTCACAAGTGAAGGCAGGAAACAGGAGAAGCTGTGAGGGGACAGCTTGATGCCAGTTCACACGGTGTCCTGAGCTGATACCAGAAGGGAAGGATGGGCCCTAGAAGGAAAGGATCAAGGAACAGTGCCCTCCCTCCCTAGACGGGAGAAGAGCATAGGAGGCGATGGATTGAAATCTCTTCTCCATGTTACAGAAACACACTGTATGCTTGGTAAAGGGAAGCACTGACGAGCTTTACTCTGCCGGGCAAAGGACTGGTATCCTTTAGCACAGGCTGGCATGGCCATTCATGGGCCTCAATGTCAGCCCTGTACCCATGGTCCTTTACAGAAAAACGATTCTTTACTGTAAGGGTGGTGAGGCACTGGAATGGGTTGCCCAAGGAAGTTGTTCATGCCCCATCCCTGGCAGTGTTCATGGCCAGGTTGGACAGCATCTTGGGTGACATGGCTTAGTGTGTGGCATCCCTGTGCATGTCAGGGGGCTTTCACTAGATGATCTTAAGGTCCTTTGCAACCCAAATCATTCTATGATTCTATGACAGAGTTTCCAATGGTCTGAGAACTAATATTAAGATTTCACACCACATTTTCTCATAATCGTCCCACATACAATCAACCTGCAATCCATGATGGGAGAGGCTCATAGGACTGTATCCATCGATGCACGGAAAGCTTGAAAAGGAAAATAGAACTTTAAATAAACGAGGAAATAAGTCATGCAAAACAAAGACTACATATCCCATTGTTTGCCATTGTCACATGGATACAGCTCTAAAGGCAAGGAATTTTCATGTAAGATGCTAAAGAATTTCCTAGGAACCTAACTTCAGGAAACCTGCAAAACATCAGTTTCAGTGAGACTTGAACACACTGGGTTCCCTCTTGAGAACTCCTGATACATCTTCAGGGTGGCTAAGAGAGAAGAGCAAATCTGAAGGAGTCAGCTAGACTGCTAAATATTTTTATGCATTTGTTTTAAAATCCTAAATCTTTGGTGAGTTATGAGAAAGTCTGTTATTGTGGTCTGCACTGAACTGGAAATTTTCAGAGCTCATTGATACAAAAAATCTCAGGAGTTATTGGCATCCACATTGGACCTATTTCTTACCTGGACAATGCTGCACTATAGGAAAGTTTCCCATCATGTCTAATATATAAAAGTCCACTATGTCATCCCACAATTAAATGGTAGAAAATCACACATGTACAATCGATAGTAAGAACCTACAGGTTTCCATTCCTAAAGAAGAAAAAGTAATGTGTTTTTCATGTGTTCTGTGCCTTTTTCTTTAGGCATAGAACAGATGACAGAAAAAAAAAAAAAAAAAAAGACCACCAGGAAGTCAGAAAATCCAGCAGTGAGTGCTCTCAAAGGACCTTGAGCTACTGATGTTTTTGACAATGTAAGATCAGTAAGGTGTCAAGGCTTTGGAGGTCTAGTCATACCTTGGATAGGTTCCATTTGGCTCCAGATAGGCACTTAGACAAACACCTGTATGTATGAAAATGACATAAAGCATTTGGCAATACCCAGAATATTTCCAGTATAAATACTGATTTAATTAATTTCTAAACAAGTCAGTGACAGTGTATGCATTAATCCAGAAGACCAAAAAGATTTACGTACCTTCCTATTAATGATGCATACCATAGTCCAACAGTTTGACCAACAGAAAAGCATTTCATAGATCTGTTTGTTCCCATTTAAGGTCAACCTAGACATCATCTTCTGTGCATTATGCTTTGTCATATATTCGTAAGTGATAGCCTTGGCTGCAATGATCACAATATTGTGGAGTTTGGTATCTGGCTGAGTGTGCTGAAGATTAGTGATAAGACAGAGGTTTTAGATTTTAGAAGAACAAAATTCAGCTTGCTCACAGCTGAGTTGGGAAGGATTCCATGGGAAACTTCCATGGAGGATAAAAGAGCTAGTGAGCGTTGGAACAAGGAAATCACTATGAAATCATTCAAGGTGAAGGGGCACTAACTCCACAGAGTTGGTGCAAATAAAACAATTTATTCACACACCAATAGAACAGAATCCAGCATCATCTATGTGAAAACCAGAAACTGAAGTTTCTTTCCTATCAAGCTGAAGGAGAGAAAATTTGAGGTCAGGACAAAATTTTTTAGAAAGGGAAGATTTACAACAACATTAACTTTTCCTGAAAACTATGTCAGTAATGAGATATCTCGGGGATCCAGGCAACTCCCAAGCATCACAGGTAAAAGCTGGACTTGCACAAGTCTGAGAGAAAGAAGTAGAAAGAAAAAAAGAGCCCAAGAAAACACACCAAAAAAATCACTAGAACAAAAATTCAGAGTAAAATGCAAAGTTTCCTGTTCGAACCTTCCCATTTCAGGGAAACAAAACTTGTGCATTTTTCTGTCAGTAGGTAAGACTGGCTAAAAAGCTCCAGTATCAATTTTTCCACCTACATAAAGAGGTCCTGAACCATAGCTAAACATCACAGAATGAAATGGACATTTAAATAACATTATTATTGTGCCTGTACTACTGTTAATGCTAGCCAGTCATGGTTCTGATTCTTATATACTGTGAATTGTAGATACACCATGAAAGAAAGAGTTTCTGTCCCCAAGACATTAACATCTAAATTATCTCTAACCTACTGAGGGCTCACTGCTGAGTGGGACTGTAGAAATATTTTCCTAACCTCATTTCTAATCTGTTTCCTCATCAACAATGATCCCAGCAATCAGTGTCCTCATATCAGCTGAGCCAGCCTTCATCTGCTACAAGAAGATGTTTTAGCAACCTGATGGACCGTATCTCTTAGTTACCTTTGATGAGATTACAATTAATTTCTGAAAGGAAGGATACATTTAATAGTGCACTCACCCAGGCTTACAGTCATACAAATTATTAAATTAAGGAAGAACAACACAGCTGCATTTGGATAATTTCTCTCATTCCTGTGGATAATGCTCAACACAAATACTTACAGTTAGCTTTTGTCAATTCTGCCCTCTCAGCTAGTCTTCTATCACCAGACAAAGTACTCCTCTCCTAAACCACATCAGCAGTGGCTAATTCTTAGTGCCAAATCAGTCAGGACCTTCCTCACTCCATGGCCTTGGTTGAGAACACCTTAGCTCCCCAAACCAGGGCAGTGCCCTTTCTACCACTGGCCTATTCATTCAAATGGGCAATAGAATAATTTGCTGCAGAGGTTCCTTTCTGTCCTCTCCAAGTGTAGAAGTGCTGCCTGAAATATTCTTAACCTTTAATTCTGTAGATGCAGTACCATATAAAAGACCACAGACAAATAGCACCTTTTTTCAGGAAGTACTAGATGGAGATGGCCTTTTGGAAGCCAGGCAATAAAAATCTCTAATTTGTTCCAGAAGTATGGGTTCGTTCCTTATTTCTGTGCTTTAAAGGAATGGGAAATACATGATACTCTCTACCAGTTCAGCTAGTTTTATGATAAAATAATAATTTCCTCTATAAGGAATGTATTTATTAGCACTGAGACATATTCAGTATACAGCACTGCAGTGCCAACAGGATTAATACTTTTTTCTTGAAGCAAGAGTTCCAATCAGAAGAAAAAAAAAAGAAAAGGAAAAAGACCCCAACCCACACTATTTTCGATTAGGACAGTTTAATCCTAATCCTTTTTCTCTGATCTTGGCAGAGGATTTTTAGCAAGTAACTGTATTTAAATAACTACCCAGAATTAATCCTTTTGGTTGCTCAAGGCATGAAGGGAAAGCAGTCAGAAACAAAGAATTCAGAAACATGTTGCAGCTGTTTCATGCAATTCACTATTTATAATTGAAAAGATGTTTTTTTCTTTTCTTTTTTTGTGTGGTATGAGGGTAACCTCAACTGCCTTACTTGTTCTTTCTTTTTCACAATAGCAAATATCAGACACAGTAGATATAAAACATTTTCAGCATGAAGTTAAGTGTTTCTGACAGTTTACAGTGTGCAGCATAATGCTGTATGTAGAAAGAAGATTCTTTCTTCTATATAGCTTGGGTTGATTTAATAAAACTAGAAAAAAAAAAACTTCTTCCATTTTTTGTCTCAGCAGTAATGGGCTGAAAGTGCCAAGCTCATTTCTAGTTTGCAAAAGCAGGGATTGCAAGTACTGAGAAGGAATTTCGTATGTAGATGTAGTCCCTCTGATTCTAACTTCTTGATACTTGGATCATGATACTTCCATGATACATGGGGCTTTCCAGATCTAAAAACTACCATGACCAATTTAATCTCAAGAACCCCATACAAGGTGTAAGTAAATCTTTTTAGACCCATTTTAAAGAGCAAAAAACCAAGCCAAATATACAAAATGCACATATATATGTGTTACAGTGAAATACTGTTATGTTAAGGAGCTAACCTTTAGCGCATGAGTGTCTATGCCTTACTCAAAGACTAAGTCCTTATAGTAGGTTTGGAATTGACAAGAGGGTTAGGAAGCTAATCTCTGTCTCTGTCTAGAGTTCTCAAGAACTCTCAATCTGCAGCCTATGTTTCAAAAAACTAAAATACAATTCAAAACATACAAAATAATGAGGCATGTTGGGAGCATGAAATATTTGGGTACTCCAGCTATACCATTGAATTGTGTGAATGGTACTCCTGCATAAGGACCTGTAGGTAGAAGGGAGAAGCTGGGGTTTTTAACAGGAATTATTTTTCCAAGACTGTAAAAACAAAGCTGATTGAAAACTGGGAAGAAAAAGAATACTGCATAAATTAACTTTGAGTTTTTACAAACACATAACCGGTATTTATCCATGCACAGAGTGAGCTGTATTGGCACATGTATCCCATGTTCATAGCATTTCAACAAATCAATAATATCTTTACCTTATCACTGAGGTAAGGGTGTGCCTCTGTAAACATTAGGAATCAAAAGCTTTCTAGAGAAAAGCAAGTTGCTCAAGGTCACACAAGGAGTAGGGGGCAAAGGCAGACTTTTTTTTTCTAGCCTTAGATATGAAATCTTGCTTCTTGAACACATATTGTAGAAATTATTACCTTAGTTAAGAATTAACAAAATAGGAGAGTTATTAAAACTATTCTAAAAAATCACGTTTCATTGTCTGAAAGAAATGCAAGTTTCAGTAGCAAGTTCCTATGTCTGGGTCATTCATCAGATTTCAGTTATATGTGTTTTCTCAGTTTTCTGAATATTATGCACTAGATCTCTTTTACTATGAGCTTATATCCTAGTTGTCATTTTCCTTTACTGCATACTTCTAAAAATGTTTAAGATTATGTCAATAACACAAACCCCTCTATAAGAGATTCCATTATAATTCTTTCATCAGAACATTTTCATAGTCCTTGGGCCATATTTCTTACATTTGCATTGTAAATACAAATCTCTCTAAATGACAGGGTTTCCATTTTGTACAATTTTATATCCTTTATCCTGATTACGTTAACAAAACTTCAGATACAGGATGGTGCACATGAAAGAAGGGTGATATCATCTGAGAAACTAGTCACACTTTTACCCCATAGGCTAACAGATTTGATGGAGCATATCATTAAAAAGAATAACAAAGATGTTCAGAAAAAGAAATCATTGTGTAATACGTGCAAAATGCAAATATTTCAGACATCTTCAGCATTAACAGTGTTTCTCCACTCTTCTGCTTACTGTTTAGACGTAGAAGCTGAAAGCTCCACCATCCCTGGTACTCAACACTACTCACGTGCCTTTTATATCATCAGTAAAACTTCCAGCAGGTGACTAAAAGAAGTCAAAAGATGGTCAGCCAGTACATGAAGAGGATGCACCAATCCAGGGAAAACTCGTGCTCTTTCTGAGCCAAGCAATTACCAAGATCTTGCGCTGCTAAATGTAAACATTCTGCCTGATCAATTATCACTGCGGGGAAGTTATGTGATTTGTTTCACACATGATATAATATGTGGGTCCTGCAAACACAGCAGAGACCAGTGTTACCAATAACAGATGATTAAACTGATATATAAGGGAGGGGCTATGAATTTTTAGGTTTTTTTAACTTAAGTATTGTGAATACAAAGCTGCTAACTGCTTTGCCTGCCTGCATTAAGAACGTACCGTGAGTTTCAGTCCATTATAGTTACAATAAAATGTTGTCTCTCTGCAGTTAAAAATGACACTTGGAAATATTTCTCCTCTTTTTTTTTTTCTCCTTATTCAACCATGCGACATTGTTAATGCAGAAGAAAAATAAATTCCAGAAACCAAAGTCATGCTTTGTAGTCTATTAAAGACCAGCTGTCGGACAGAGTTAAGGAAATGATTGTGCTGTTTGTGCCATTTCTAATTAATAATAGCTAAGGATTAATAAGGCAATTTGGAAAAAGAATGTACTAGGTAAGGATTTATACACAGATGAAAGTCATTTTATTGTAAATAATCATGGATAAAATTAAGTGGGAGCTAAGACATTTTATGGTGTAGCAAAAAATGTTTAAAACATTTTTCAAGCTCTGCTTCTCTTGGAAGCATGCTAATGGAGGTGGAGGTGCTGAAAAGTCACAGTTTCATCCCTGAAAAATATGTAGTTAGCTCAGAGATGTATAAAACGTTTAGCACTTCTCTTCTTTGTTGCAAAAAGCATGAAAACTGATCTTACAGCAAGACCTTTCTTTGTCTATTGTGCGTTAAAGCCTGTTAGAGGTTCCACAGCACAATGAGCAACTTCTAACCACACCGCTGAGAGTGAAATGGTTTGGGCATTTCAGGAACCACCCTCAGGAGGTGCCCTCAGGAACTCCTCTTGGCCTATTGCAGAAGGTATATTAGGTTGCTGAGGGAGCAGCTGCCAAACTGGAAGTGACTGCCCTGGCAGGGGACCTGACCCCTCAGGTGAAGAAATTGAGAGCTTCAGGGTTCTGGGAGACTAATGTCTTAATGTCACATAAATGGGGAGCCCGTGCTGCTGAGGTGTATAATGCTTTGAGCCCAGCCATGGGCACAGTGTGCACTATGAGCAAGTAGCACATGGGTAACATCCTCCTTCAATCTCAGACCACAGACAAGCCCAAATCTGCAGTTATTCACTCCCCTGTCAGACCCCAGTTTCTTCTTTCCCTCTTATGGATAGTCTGTGGCCCACCAGAACAGTTATGGAACAGCTAAGGAGCCAGAACTTTCTTGTAGTCACTTAAAAATGTGCACATTTTGTTTGTAGTAATGTGTGCAGGTCAGGGCCAGCAAGGCCAAGCAGTGCCCTCAGGACCCTGACAGGTATGTTGTGGACAGGGGTTCAAGCTGGATGAATCTCTCTATTACAACTCTTAAACTCAGTGTTTCCTTAGCTGTTGTCTTCTTTCTCAGCAGATGCTGGCTTAATCATCTATTGTCCTACTGGAAAAAAAAACAGACATGTATTTGATGGGAAAAATGCAAAACCAATGTATAGAATAGAGTGCATGACGTTACAGACCTGCCTCTGCTCAAATTCTTGCTACTCCCGACTGCGTCAGAGCCCTAATTTCCTTCTGAATGTATAGGTCTGTACCCTTCAGAGCATCACCAGTACATAGAGCTTTTACACCAGTGCTCTAAAATAGATTTTACAGACATCTGTGGAATTCTCTGCCACACTTTGGAAATGAGATCATATTCTCCACTCAGTGAAATTGTTTGTTTTTAAAAAATTTATTTTTAAGAAAAAAAAAAAAGGCAGAAAAAAGAAAAAGCCACACAGATTCCGGTCTACTGGATGACAAGGGGTTCTGGACTATTTAGCCCTTGGAACACCTACTCTTAGTTTCTTCTATAGTTATATATTTATATACGTATGCAAACACACACATATGCACAGAATAATAGAGCCTTGTAGCTAGGAGACTGCCCACTTCCAGTTTGAGTAATAAGAACATAATACCTCAGGATTAGCAGAAGAGTTCAAATTGGCTTTATCAGTATCTATTCATATGTCCACTCTGTACAAGTGGGACACAGGTATTCATTGCTACTAGTGTCAAGTTTCTGGAATTACTTTCGCCAGGAAAAGAAGCTTTATATAGTTTAAAGGTGAATATTTACACACATGATAAATCTTGACCATGAGCTGATCACAAAAAGCGCTCATAGATCTGCCAAGCTCTAAATCT
This sequence comes from Lathamus discolor, assembly GCF_037157495.1. Taxonomy (NCBI): domain Eukaryota; kingdom Metazoa; phylum Chordata; class Aves; order Psittaciformes; family Psittacidae; genus Lathamus; species Lathamus discolor. The sequence continues at coordinate 26,955,444 of NC_088885.1, forward strand.
TTTTTTCTTATTTTTCTTCACCTTAAATCCTATGTTGAGGATAGAAATTATCATTTAGGTTACTCCGTTTCTTCAGGGGAAGTTGTAATTGTGCTATGTGGATTTTCACATTTTTCTTTTTCCTTGATTTCCGTATTCACAAGGTAAATGGTTAAACTCTCAGCTGCTTGGGTTAATTCTTCGCAGGACAATAGGATGACAGTTAAAGCAAACATTTTTTTTTCTTTTATTAACAATATACCAAACACAGCTGTAGTTACCTTCTGATTATCTCCCTGCTTCAGTTTCATTTGGAGGGTAACTTGTATTAATAACAGAATAGATTGCTTTGTTTAGATGCTACACATTATGGATACTTTTTTGTCTTCTAGAAATAGCTACTAACTCAGCATAAACTACTCAAATATCAAATAGTTCCTGTGTGACTTGGGTCAGGAAGTTGACATCAATTCTCTCCAGGAGCTGCTTCTATTGTTTATGCCCTGCTGTGTTCCACCAGCAGATAGCAGGGTGGCTAAACTCCCCCTTAAGGACTAATAGCCTCATCCACGCATTCTTCCTGATCAAGTGGCCTTTAGCAGACACTACAATGTCCATATTGATCTGCTCTTTAATTCTTACCCATAAGCTTTCAGTCAGTTGATCATTAGTCCCAAGGCACAGCTCCATGCATTCTGGCTGTTCTCTCACATAAAGGCCAGCTTCCCCTCATCTTTCTGGCCTTTTTCTCCTGAAAAACCCATATCCCTCCATTTTAACACTCCAGTCATGGGAGCCATCCCACTAAGCCTCTGTGATCTCAACAGGCTAGTAGCTCTACAGCTGCACACAGATCTCCTCGTGTTTATTCCCCTTGCTGTGTGCATTAGTGTACAGCACTTCAGAGAGACAACCCAGCATGCTGATTTCCTAGAGAGGCTGGGGTGGAGGGAGTGCCCAAAAAAAGGCATTTCCTTGCTTACATGGAAATGCCAGATGTGGCCCAGCTTAAGCTTCATCTTGTTGACCTTGTGTTCACCTCATCCCAGGTCCTCATCCCAGGTCCTTTGCCTGTCAGCCCAGTCCCTCACCCACTCACAGGGCTGCTGTTAACACTCTTGATTATCTCACCCTGCATATTTAAAGAAAGAAATCTGTAAAATTACATACACAAAGAAGTTAGAACTATCTGGAAATTTTGTTTGCTCACTTTGTTACTTGTTTGTTAAATTACAGTTCTAGGGCAAAGTGTACTTATCTGTACCAAGTGACTTTTAAAAGAAGTTACTAGCATTATTTCAGCTTACCCTTGTGTCAGAAACCACCAAGAAAACACAAATGGCAATTAAAGAAGCATCATTAGCCAGTCACATCTTTTATAATAAAGCAGTCTCGGAGCAGATGTTCATCTGGGCAAAGCACAGGAACTATTCCATTTATTTTATCTAGATAATTGTACACATAGACATCAGTGGAGCTTCAAGAATTTACACCAGCCAAAGACTGGTCTAGTTTTCCTACCCCTTTCACTCTAAAATTCTCATTATTTATCTCTCAGGATATAGACTATTTAGGCAAATTTTGTCCAGCACTTTAAAGAGTGAACAAAGTCAGCTGCTGATAGAATAACTGCTGCAGGAAAATGAAGAGGGATGCATGCAGTTTGCCCTATTAGGAAAATTCACAAGCTAAGTTCCAGGTTTGGGATGATTCTCGCAGCTGCAGCAACAGGTAAACTAGTTACAGGGTCCAGTTCAATAGGAGGTCATGGTCACTTCAGGTCAAGACACAGGCTAATACAGTGCAGAATTTGGAATAGGAAATATATAGGAAAGCTATCATTCTGCCATTCTTTTGCTGTGAGTGTTAATACATTTACAATTACCAGTAGATTAATTCCAGATGCATCTATTGATGACCCTTGTGATGAGCAAATATTGCACTTGGAGTAAGAAAGCAAACTGAGAGCATTATAAAAATAGCATATTTATTTTTCATACATATTTCATTCTTAAGTTGTCAGAACTTCACTACCAACAATGTGTTAAATAAATATACTAGGCACTGTAGAAATTGAGCACTTCTGCAAGAATGTCGCCTGAACTGAAAATAATACCACAACAATGTAATCGTTTTAGCAGCAGAGGAGACTTTTTGACAAAGAGTGAAGAAGGAAGCCAAATGCAAAACACATTTTTCTGGAAGGGAACTGGTTCATACTAATACAAAGGTAAATAAGGAGCATATAAACTCTTTCTTCATGCGGGATTTTTAGAATGTCATAGAATCATAGAATCATAGAATAGTTAAGGTTGGAAAGGACCTCAAGATCATCTAGTTCCAACTCCCCTGCCACAGGCAGGGACACCTCACACTAAACCATCCCACACAAGGCTTCATCCAGCCTGGCCTTGAACACCGCAAGGGATGGAGCACTCACAATCTCCCTGGGCAACCCATTCCAGTGCCTCACCACCCTAACAGGAAAGAATTTCCCCCTTATATCCAATTTAAACTTCCCCTGTTTAAATTTTAACCCGTTACCCCTTGTCCTGTCACTACAGTCCCTGATGAAGAGTCCCTCCCCAGTATCCCTATAGGCCCCCTTCAGGTACTGGAAGGCTGCTATTAGGTCCCCATGCAGCCTTCTCTTCTCCAGGCTGAACAGCCCCAACTTCCTCAGCCTGTCTTCATGCGGGAGGTGCTCCAGTCCCCTGATCATCCTCGTGGCCCTCCTCTGCACTTGTTCCAGCAATTCCATGTCCTTTTATGCTGAGGACACCAGAACTGCACACAATACTCCAGGTGAGGTCTCACAAGAGCAGAGTAGAGGGGCAGGATCACCTCCTTCGACCTGCTTCCTCAGGGGGGGCCTATTTTGTCCCTAGTCTGTTTTTTGTTTGCTACGTACCTGTAGAATCCCTTCCTGTTATCCTTAACATCCCTGGCCAAGTTTAATTCTAACTGGGCCTTAGCCTTCCTAACCTAGTCCCTAGCTTCCTGGACAACATCCCTGTACTCTACCCAGGCCGCCTGTCCTTGCTTCCACTTTTTATAAGCCTCTTTTTTCCTTTGAATTTTCCTCAGCAGCTCCTTATCCATCCAAGGAGGTCTCCTGGCCCTTCTGCCGCACTTCCTTCTAGTTGGGATGCAGCACTCCTGAGCTTGTAGCAGGTGATCCTTGAATATCAACCTACAGTCTTGGGCCCCCCTGCCCTCCAGGGCTATATCCCATGGAACCTTACTAAGCAGGCTCCTGAAGAGGCCAAAGTCTGCTCTCTTGAAGTCCAGGGCAGTGAGCTTGCTACACGCTCTTCTCACTGTCCTGGGGATCTCAAATTTGACCATCTCGTGATCACTGCATCCAAGGCTGCCCTGGAGTACCACATTCTCAATAAGCCCTTCCCTGTTGGTGGGCACGAGGTCAAGCATGGCACCTCTCCTTGTCGGCTCCTCTATTACTTGCAGAAGGAAGTTGTCTTCCACACAATCGAGGAACCTCCTGGATTGCTTGTGCCGTGCAGTGCCATCGTTCCAACAGATATCAGGGTGGTTGAAATCCCCCATGAGAACAAGGGCCTGCGAGCGAGAGGCTTTTCCTATCTGTCTGTAGAGTGCTTCATCCACAGGTTCTCCTTGATCAGACGTCCTCAGCAATTGACACTACAGTTGTTACTCGATATAAACATGTACTTCATTGTACAGAAAGCAAAGCACTGTTTGCTGCAAGACACAGGGAACAGGGGACAGAATCACAGAATCACAGAATCCCAAGGGTTGGAAGGGACCTCAAAAGATCATCTAGTCCAACCCCCCTGCAAGAGCAGGATAACCTACAGTACAAATTAGGAAATTGAACCTTAACAATCCATCCTTAAAGAAAAATATGAAACTACGTCTGTATGATCTTTCCAATCTTGCCTACATTCAAAGTATCTGACTCATCAGAGTAACAGCTCTGGTCTTTGTTGAAATGTTTACTTGTATAAGATGTACTTCACATGACCAAAGGAAGCAAAATGATCTTCATCATTTTCCGAGTACATGAGACCGTGAAGATTTTTCTTTATGATTAAATATAAAGTAACTCCATAAAGTGTCATTTAAGTTGTTAAAGATTAATTCATTTAAATTGTAAATAAACTTCCCTAGAGCATCTTTTCACATCAGGATGCTATATTAGTGGTGGTTTAAAAAAAAAAAAAAATCCTTGCAGGTGTTGCATGGCTTGTCTGTAGCATGCAGTATGCTTTCAAGATAAACATTTTTCAGATAAAGCACTAGCAGTAGGGTCTGTACTAAATTTATGCTGTTGGCCCAATTTCCACAAAGGTTTATTTTACAAGAACTAGAACTCAGGTGCTGCTGTTCTACACTTTTATGACATTAATGTGGGTCACTGACATGATGACAGAAAACTATGATTTCATGTCAGCAGGGTTAAAATTTCAGGCTTGAATAAAATGTTTCAGTCTGAAGGGACAATACTGTCAATGAACAAAAAGACATTTCCATTTATCTTATGTGAGGGTAGAAAAAGTATAGTGTAAGAAAGTGCTACAGGAGCACTTGCTAGCACCATTAGAACTAAAGAGGACTTTCACACCAGGGAATGTTTTAAGTATTTTACCTCTGACATATATTCATTTCCCTTACAATTACCTTTAAGGTATTCTATTATTTGGGCTGCTTTCGATAGCTCCTACTACTAATGTATGCCCTCTGCTTCTCTTAGTCTATCATGCAATTACATGAAAATATGTTTTAATGGCATCAGAAACAGTACTTGATATACTGTAATATCACAATTAAGCCTTTGTTCTATAAAAAAGGGCATATAAATGAAAAGTACTTGAACAGGGTTTCCACTGTGAAATATTAAAAAAAAAAAAAGTACATAACATAAATATGCTGAAGATTCAAAAGAGAAACAAATGAGGTTATATAGGTATAACCCATAGGTATGAGATCTACACGTGGTAAAATGTACAGAATTTTTAAACTTCACTCAGTGAAATCACTCCCAACTAAATCTTTGTACATTCATCCTTAGCACCAAAATGGACAATATTTTCTTACTGCATTATTTCTGTCCCAGCCTGGTGGAGATATTTGCAGATGATGCTATTGCTTCTAATTACTAATTGATATGAAGCTCAACTTTCTACTTTGTTACTCCTTATTTGAACTCCCAGATTCGCAATCATATAATTAAAAAAATAAATTAAAAAAAGAAAGAAAAAACAAACACACAGCAGAGAATGAGGTAGAAAAAAAAACTGCTGATGAAAATTAGGAACACAAGCCTTAAACTAGGTTTTCCAATTTAAATATGGATGGGAAAATTTCCTGGAGTCCATGTCTAGCTGCCATATCTGTCTTCCCTCAGATGTATTGTAAGCTGCTAATTCACCTGAAACAATTTACTTAAGCACACTTCTAAGTAGAAAGTTATCATGGGCTGCTGAAAAGACTAATAACATTTCTAACCCAAACTTCAGAAATCATATAAGACTTGGCTTAAAAATTGCTAGGTTTAAAAAGGATAATGTATGGACTGTTTTGGGGGGGAGGGGTGTTTATTCATTATTGGGTTTTGAGAATTAGTGTAACTGTCTTTAAATTTTTTAGATATTGTCAGTTTGTCTTTTTTGCATTTGCCATGCTTTCCCCACAGAAGAGAGTGTTCTTGGCTTATATACAAACTCTGAATCCATAAAAGGAGCGTCACAGCCCACTAAAGCTTGATATTCTGCATTCCCAGGTTTTGCGGGATAACTTGGACTAATTTGCATTACTGCTTTAGAAAAGAACTTAGATTTGTACCTGATACTGACGAAAGCTATAGTGACGATAACATGACATATGCAGCCTTTCTGTGGCATCCATAATTGCTAGTAATCTACCACCCATGAGAAGAAATGTTCTCACAGGAGAAAAAAAAATAGCTACGAAAATATACAAAAGACAAGTTTTCATCAGGACAGAGTTTTTGCTGGTAAATTCTAGACCCTGCCTTTACCTACACTTAAAGACATTTCTGTGGAACAATCAGAGTATGACTGAAAGAGAAACACAGTTCAGTGCAAGTTCTTTTTTTATACATATAGTACTTTACAGGAAATGCTAGGAATAACTTGTTAACAGATCTCTCCAATAGTTGACAGCGACACCATTAAATCTCTTGTATAAACGACAAAGTGTGGACTTAATTGCAGCAAGCTCAGGTATCAATGGCAACAAAGCCGTTCAAATTTGGCTTTAAGCCATGGCAATTTGGGATTCAGCTACTGGGTAAGCACAAGCAACCTCTTGTGTCAACTCTTCTGAAATTTCACTGGTGAGGGAAAACCACTGTCAAACAATATCGAAACAACTCATGAAAAATTAGAACATTTGCTTCTGAAATGTTCTCAACACAGCTGTTCTTAACTTTGCATTAACTGAAATGTTACAAAATTGAAAAGAATTACATTCGAGACAAAGTTGTGACCAGGTCTTTTCTAAAGGCTCCAAAATGAAACATAGCATTAACCGCTAACGGATTTGTAAAAAAATACCACTTCCAAGGTCAGCTCTGTATGGCGATTTTTACTTTATTGGAGTCACACTTTAACAAATTCTCATTTCAGGAAAAAAAGTCTTTAGCACATCCCACAGAGCAGTAAGAGACATGCTCCAGCTGTTCTGACAAGGTTATGTATTCATGAATTGCTGAGTCACATTCAAAGATAAACCCCAATTCCCTGAAATCTGTAATTGAAGAGCTAACATGAGATCCATAGCAAGTGAGAAAAGACCGAGGCTGAACATCAAAGAGATAGATTGTAAATCTAATGCCATTAGATGAAGCATAAATACTCAGATATTTTCAGGCAGGTAAACCATCTCCTGTATATATTATAAAGTATATACCTGGAGAAGCTAAAGGAAAACAGTGTAGCTATCAGTGCTAAATGAAAATGTAAATTCTGGTGAGCTTGCACCAGCTAAACCATGGTCAGTCAGTCAGTTGTATCTTTATTTTCATTACTTATTCACATAACATTTTAGATTAGCCTCATACAGCAGTCTACTAACCCTTTATATGCCAGATCATGTTGAATAGTTATAGTCAAGTTATCTGTCAAAAGTGGATAAATTGAAGATCTTTGCTACTTTGGTCTGAAAGCAAACTTTCAGGGGAATTCCAAATCTGCTCTGGTAGAAATACTAATGGCAAAAAATAAGACTGCAAGTCCTGTGTTCCGCAATAGAAAGAAACAGAAAAAGAAAAAAAAAAAAAAAAAAGAAAGAAATCTTTGCAATTGTCAATTAATCAGCAGAAACACAATGCAGAATGTGTAATTTTGGACATTTATATTACTTAAAAAAAAATCAAGATTCTGGAAAAGGCATACTATTCAACCACTTTTCTTGTCAGCATGGAAACATCCTGTGCCTTGCATGACCAGTGACATTTACAAAGTCTTGGAGCCTTGGCCATGGAACATGCTTTCAGGTTACTTTGAACACACTCTGCATGGCACCATAGCCTCTGTCACCCTATAACTGCTTGCACCAGACAGCTATTTTGCTAGTAGTTGCAGATGGAGAAAGTGAGATGGAAGACGTGGGAGTCCAAGGCAGTATTCTTGTCTGACGACTCTCCCTGCGTAAGACTTCTACGCCACTTGGGCAAGGCTAATTTTCTCACACAAAGCCTGCTGTCAGAGGGAGTCATTGACCATTGACAATGCAACAGTCGTCTAAATAAGTTTCAGGAATCTGAACAATTAAAGGATGGGCTAATTAGAGACTACTCATTTGTGACACAACCAATAAGTGGTTCAAAGCTATCTAGTAGAAATAAATGGATTTTTTGTAGGGCTAATACTGTGTTTTGCAGAAGAGCAAACAAGCAGAGAGAGAACTCAAGAGCATATAATTACAAGTGTCATAAAGACAAAATACAAGAGTAAACAAAAATTGAGATCAGATAGGTTTGCGATAAGTGTTGAACTGATTGCAGTACAAAATAAAGGTGCAAGAGGTTCAGAGTTGTTTATTCAATAAAATTTCTTTTGATGTACTTGAAAGCTCAAATACAGATTAGGTGTAATGTTCTCCAGAGCACATGTGCAGAATCACTTCGCTCTTTGTCACAGCACAGTACACATTACGAAACCATATTGACCCCGATATGCTAATACACTGGCAAGTCTGCAGAGTGACTCACCAGCACTTCTTTAAACTTTCTTCTCTCATGATTGTGCAAATTCACACAGCTTAAGTCCTTCATTAATGTTTCTCCCTTATATCTTTTCCTTCAGAACTTTGTTCTTATAGGTTTTATTCTTTACTTTTTCACATTTATTCTGTTCCACTTAATTTTCTTCCATCATGCCCTGGTACTGCAGCCACTTGTCATTTAAAGAACCAGATTTCCTCTCTTACCTTGCCTCTTAAAGTTTCAAAATGTTCTCTCAGATGTACATGTTTTTATCAGCAATAGTCTTGTGTCTCTCTTGGCATTAAGCTTATTGGTAAGTGTCCTACAGAAAATCATCGAATAACTGTGCCTTCACATGCTTATAGCAGAGTATAGGCCAGACCTCAATCTGACAGAATGGCATGAGTGTTTTCTCTCAACACTTTAATATGTAAGGGTTAGCTATCTTGAGAGCTGAAGGAGCACAACATATTTATTCCATGTACTGCTGTATACAAGGTGGGGAATTTATATACTTAATACATCAGCCTTATAAAAATACTTTTATTCTTTCTTTAATTATCAAATGTTTCCATATTTCTACTTTCATTTTGATATGTCAGTAAGAGACAAAATATTGTGAGTTTTAGCTCTCATTTTGTTCAGCAGAGTTAACCTCTCTCTGCTTCTCACTTTTGAGAAGGCAGATGCAAATCACTGATAACATATAGAAGATGTTGCTTCTCTTTAAATAGGCACATCTCAATAGCTTCTGCCATGTGAAGGAAAAATTTTGGTCCATTTCATTCATGTTACACCTGCTGATTGAATTCAATTGTTAAGCCTATATACAGTGGTATATTTTCCGTTTTCAGGACAAGTACATGCAGTAAGTGTGCTCTTCCTTTAGTAAAATGGATCATTAATACTTGATGCAAAGTAGCATTATAGATATTGCTGTTGTTCTTTTGCATCTATTGCTGGGTTCAACAGTGGATTAAATTGCCTCATGTCCCACACAGTCATAACTGCTAAGGCTGACATTTATGAGGTTAGCATGAAGGATATTTCAGGCTTTCAGACAAATGTCATTTCAGAGACTGTGGATTAGAGCATGTAAACAACATGCTCATTTGGCTGCTAATAATTAAAATGAACTTCAGTTATTGGATGTACAGATATCAAATGTTTCTTCACAAATATTAATAAGGTATATACAATACACATATAGTATATATAAGATGTTTATAATATCAGTTAAGGTAGGTTTTCAGCAATAAACAAGATATAAACAATATTTCTATACTCTCAGGCATGAATTCACATTAGGCAAAAATATTATCTGCTACTTAGTTTAATATTTTTAAAAACTACAATCAATCCCAGTTCTTTCGTGCAGAGGGAATACAGTTTTTCTGCTTTCATAACGGAATGGAAAGTAATGATGCATTACAATGAAGGCGTATTTTTGGGGTTTGGTGTTCATAATCAACTTCTGTAAATACAGCAAAGCACTAAGATCAGAGTATAACACATGAATCCTGTGATAGCAGGGATGGAAATGATTATGCCTAAGGAGATATTAGCAAGTAAAAATAAACTGCCCGTAAAACTATTTCTTCATCCTGGAAGGCTGTGTGTTACAATGATCAACTTGTGCAAGGTTTCTGGTGACATCCATATTGTACCTGTTTTGCAGACTTTAGGTAAAGTACTGCCCTTTTTGCCACTACCCTGATAAGCCAGAGTTTAAAATTCAGTTTATTCTAGTTTTGTTTTCCACTTTCTTTGCCCATCTAGCAGTGGCCTGCTCCTTGTATTCATCAAGCAATTTCATGGCCTGGTACATTTAATTTCCTTCCAGGGTCTCTGGTTTAGCCACTCTGCAAGAGGAGCTTTGATTCCAGAACAGGTCAGTGTAAGTGATTTAGCTATAATCTTGCCTATGGATATGCTGGGAACGAGACTAGACCTCCTGAGTATTCAGAGTTTTGCATTGCAAAACTTGCAGTGAAAGTGAGCTGCTGTAGATTCATTTCCAATGCTTAAACAAGCTAAGATTAGAGCTGCCTCTGGGGTAACACTTCTGCTGATATTTCTTACAGACGATACACCTACTTGCTGGCAGCTGCTCTATTTATATAGGAATTATTTAGCTCATTGTAAATGACATAATTTTTTATTTTTTTTTTTTCATCGCTGTTTGTTCTCTTTCTCATTCTGAGATTATTTAACTCTGGGATTACGATACTGAAACTGTCCGAGGATACTTCATGAAAAGTTGAGCTGCATATTCCAGTCCATTCCATCACCCCAGATCTGGAAACAAATCCTGTCATTTCAATATATTCATGTAAAGCAAAACCAGGAAAAAAAAAATGTGGTCAGTAAATTTTATGAATATAGTCAAAGAATATCAATCACATCTCATGAAAGAAATGACACACGAGATTTTAAAAGTCTGTTTATAAAAAACCCAGCTAAAATACTACCCTTCAAGTGTTGGACAAATAAGCCAGATGTTGTTTAAAAAATGGCAAGCAGGAACTGAAAAATGCCAGAAAGAAATATTTTCAATTCCATGTTTGCTGCACCTAAAGTAAACTCTCACTGCTCTAACTTAAGAGGCAACACCAAAATTCAAAAGAAAATGGGTATAATAGAGGGGGGAAAGCTCAAACAGACCTACCTTAGAACAATTTTTTTTTTAAGTCTAAAAACTAACAGTGACATCTTGAAATTATTCTACTGTTATGGGCACCCAACTTAGAGAATTGGCAGGGGGTCATGGTATCAGAGTTGCTCGGACAAATAAACAAACACATTTCTGCATTTCAGAAAACTGCAGGAACAGAAAAACCTGCATAAGTTAATAGAGCATTACAGCAAACATGCCTTTTGATCATAAAGGGCACACATTGCTGATGTGAGGGTAAGTCAGCAGAAATAAAGTCCAGGTGGGTTTTTTAAAACTGGTCAGTTGGGGGAAAATTGCTATTTTTTTCTACCTGAACTGGTACATTTTTTCCCATGAGGGGAGTTAGTTTGTAAACAGTGGTGAGGGTTTTGGCGGTTTGGGTTTCTCCTCCTCCTCCAGAAGGTATCTTTAGGAATGTACTCAGGACTTGTTCAGTCATCCAAAGACTAAACTCAGTGACTCAGTGGCCTCATCCAGTTTTGTGCAGGGTACTTTCACCACATTTTTCCCTGTGGTAGTTGTTCTCACAGGTGTCAAGGATGATATGGACTGGACTATGTGTGGCATGTTCTGAACAGATAATGCTGTCATCAACTGTAAAGATTCGTTATAAGTGTAGTTTTTTATAGCCCTAGTGTCTGAAGTTGTGTGAGGGTTCCATATTTTATTTTCTTTAAGAAATAAATAATTTAAAATTACTTTTCTATTCCTTGTGTCCATAGAGAACAACTTCACAATCTGGAGATTCAAAAAACAGACCACAAGTACTAACAAAAATTGTGGATTTTTATCATAATTTTTACCTATTTCTATGATTTTTTTAGAGCTTGAGATTTGGCTTTTTTGTTAATGTGTCAACACAGAAAAATCTGCAGTTACTATCCAAAAGGTACAAATAGGAAGCAAAAGTCCAGACAGTTCAATAGATGTATTCAGGTTTTCACAGAAAGCTGTAGTCTGACCCTAAATCTGAATCTCCTAAACCACAAACCAATCACTTATTCGTTGGGTTGTGTTTACAATGTGAGTAATGTTTACTAAAGCAGAAAACTAATAAGGGTAGCTGGCTGTGAGAAATAAAGTTTCTGGAGATAAATATTTTACATAAAAAATAGTTACAGGTACCTACACAGTGAAATAGCCTGTTGATCCCCAGGCTTAACATGGGAAATTTACAAAAGCTTGCAAAGGAAAGCTCAGTAACATTTTCAGAGATTTTACTTAATTTTATAATCAGAAGTATTTATTCTCATCCACCCCAAAACTAAAAGAAAGTGCTTTCCTTTTTTTTTTTTTTTTCAGTTTCTGTATTACAGAAGGCAGATATGAAAGAAAGAGATCATATTAATACAGAGTTTGATTTTTGTTGAGATTAAAAATTTCAATGACCTTTGGACGGCTAATATCTATATTTGAAACATGTGACGGTAGTTTGGGGAAAATCTGTGTACAGAACATTGCACACAAATCGATTTTGTTATAATACCTATGGAAACCAAAATGAAGTGTAGCAGAAGGCAGACAAGCTTGCAGGGATTATGTAAAGGTAATGAAAATCCTATGTTAAAGAATGTTTCCTAAGCCCTCTTTTATTATCTTCTATCTAAATATCCTCAGAAGGAATTGTTTTTACTGATTACTACTACAACTACTACTGTGGGTAAATTGGTGAAAATTCTATTACATACAGCAAGTGTTAAAAGGGATGAATTCAGAAATAAAAGTAGGTCTACATATCATGGTCTTCAGGTTCATAGCACAATTGTCTTTCCAAAAGAGACAGGGTCACTTTTTCAAGTTGCTTCATTTATCTTGTGCTGGGTTACAATATAGAGAGTGGACTCAAAGCTGATTAAAAATTAAAATGCACTTTATTCAACATAATGGTAAAATGATGCTGCATAAATTGAACTGACTTTTCCATTTCTGTCATCACAGTCTGCTCTCTAGTTTCTTTTCACATGCTGATATTCTTAAATGCCGGACATTTTCTGAGAATTTAAATGTTAAGGATTAGAAAAGCTAATTGCTCCCAGCGCTAATGGCCACTATTACATGAAGCATGACTGGAACATTCTTCTGCTTCATTTGATTCTCTGATATTCGCTTCCTGTATAGTCAGGAGGTCACCTGCTATACTAGTATGTCATAGAAATGCAATGAAAGTATTTCTTGCTCCATAAATTTAATAAAAATATGCAATAGAAATGTATTTGTATTGCATAGAAATGCATTGGGTCTCAGCACATGACAATTTCCAGAGTTGGACTTCACATGAATTCATCCTTAAAGCTAGCAATGACTTTATTTGCTACTAAAGAAGACTTCCATTTACTTGTCCTCAGATTAATTCTTAACATTTCAGAGTGTAATCACAGTTACACAAGGTGCAGCAACTCATAGATAAGAATGACAACTTTCTTACGGGATTGTTGAAAGTTAACCAATGTAATTTCTCAGATGTGAACTTCTCTAAGAGTCCAGATGATTTTTTCTGCCCTACCCTTACATTCAGGTTCTTTGATAGTCCTATTCATTCTAGGTAAGTAAAGCACATAGCTGGCATTTTCACCCACAACATAGAGATCCACCTCCAGATGCATCTTGTTCTATTTCATCCTTCTCTTCTGGAAATGTGATTGCTTTATTTTGAATATGGCAAAGTTTTTTTCCTGTCCCAGTTTTCCTAAACTATTGTTAAATATTATCATCAGATCTACTGCCTGATCTTGTTACATACAGCAGCTTTCTGCCAGTGAGAAATTTCCTGTTTCTTTGATTTTTGGGTCATTACTTTTTTGCATAGGCTGGTATGTACTTCTTACCTTCAGAATCCTCTTACTAACATTACTAACTAATTAACATTTCACTATTTTGAGTTTTCTGCTTCACATTGTTACTAGGTTTTTGTATATTCTATGGCAAATGAAGCTGTTAATTAGTATTGATTTGTTGTTTTATTTCTATATAAAAAGCAAACATACTATTAGGTGCTTCTATCGCTTTCCTGTGAGGCTCTATATTACTGGAAATCATGTCATGAGACACAACAGTTTCCAGATAGTGAAGGAACCACAGATCACAGAACCACAGAAGGAATCAAAACAGATTGCATTAAAATACCCTAAACTCACAGAATATTAATGTTTAGCCCTCTTACTACTCTCCCTTTTCCAATGCCTTGGATTTCAGGTCAGCCATGCAAGAGCTTTTAAGGTCAAAAATCTTGTTAGAAACGGAACCAGCTTCAAAGTAGGCAGGCCCACAAATCACCGTTCTTCAGCTGGCTTCTGTTAAAAGTTAGAACTTTATAACAGAATAAAGGAGAAGAGAGAAAGAAAGAATTAATTACATGCGACAGATCCCAGTATCCTCACTTAACGCACATGGTAACACAGTTCTGAAATCATCAGTTCTGAAATCATCAGCAACCACAGGCATAGTTAAGCATAAGTATCTGAAAATAACTAAAATTAGGTTTGAATCTAATTACTGTCAGTGGGAAAACGTAAATGAGAAAACAACAAGCAAAAAAAAAAAAAAACCCAAACGCAACAATGTGGCTCCTTACGCATACTGGATTCTCCCATTACATCAACATTATTTTGTGCAATTCTCTTCCATACTTTCTATCTGCATGGGAATAAGATAGAGCATAAGTAGTGCTTTCTTTTCCCATGTCCATTTTCCCTCCTTGATTTACCCTGTATAACAGTTCAGTTCCTAATTTCACCTTTTAAAACCAAACTAAACATCCAGCTTTCATAGTCACCATACTATATGTCCCTTTGACTGTTCGTGACTTAATTACAAATAGTGAGAAGTCAGCTGCCTCCTCATTAATGCTTCTGTGTTACCTGACATGGTCAAGGCCACACAGTCATGGAGCATCTGCCCCTATCCAACTCCTTTGTAACTGGATAAAAGCTGCCTTCTTATATGTATGTTTGGTCCCACAGAAGAATGTGGATTCAGTAAGGAATGAGACACTGCAAGAAAGAAAAGGAGAACAGCAAATCTAAGATAATAATAAAAAGGAAGAAGAAGAAAGTACTGGTGAAGAGTCAGGACACCAATATGAGACAAACTGTCTGGTATTTAAGTCCCCAGAAAAGGAGAATGGGTTTCCCTAAAACAGACTTCACACTGGAGCTTGTCAGTTCTCTTTATCTGACTCCTAACTAGTCCGGAACTATACTAAAGAAATTAAACCTAAAGGAAAACCATGTTAAACTTCCAAACTTAGTAAGCATATGTTTTCATTTGAAATCTTCCTAAATAGTTGTCTGCCTGGGATAAATTAAACAGCAGCTCTATAAAATGGAATTTCCAAAGAGATCTGTGACTAGAAATAACAGTGGAAGGCAGTGTATACTGCATGGAGTGCTGCCATCTTTTGGTCATAACAAATTGGGATTGTTACAAGAGAGCTCTGAGTATGTTTCAGCAAGATTAATATAGTCTGAAAGCATAATATGTAAGCTAAGTATATTAAATACAATTATCATTGTTACTCAAATGACTAAGTTTTGTATTAAAGACACACTGAAATATAAGATTGCTACTTAAAATAACGTGCCATTTCACTTAGATTCCCTTCTTTTTTATTTTTAACCTTTTGCTCTTTCACAGATCTGGATAGACAGAGCAGTAAAAGATTTCATCTCTTGTTGTAGTGGAAGCTAAAACAGTATTTAAAGCACATAAGAAGTAACATTAACTAATAATTTCTGCAAGTCACTCTATTAAAGCCAGCAGATTGAAAGATATTATTATAGTATCCCTATCATAAGTAGGCCTAATTTTTCTTAATGATTTGCAATAGTTTTCAAGATTTTAAATAAATAAATACATAAATAAATAACTCTGTCTTTAAAATATGACATATGTGTTGTTGCTATGTTTTAGAGATACTGTACATTTACACAGGCCCATAGCAGAACAGTAGGCAGCCTTTTCCAGATAGTTTATGGCAACAAATAGTGACTGAGTTTATCAATAGTAATTAATAAAGAAATAACCATGCTTTTGAGGGAGATATCCAGCAGTTTGGTTTTACCTTTTTCTTTCCATATAAAGATGTATTTTTTTTTTTCTGTGCAGAATTTATTTGAATTAATGGTATACCCAAGTTCCTTCCTCATTAGAGGCATGTCTGTACAAGTGACTGTCATATGGTTACTTTTATTTAACTTCCACAGATGAAAACTGTATGCATAGAGCATTTGTTTAGCGGTAGTAGAGCTTAGAAGTGGATGTGGACATTTTGTTCTCAAAGAAGCGAGCCATTGGCTCTTGAGCAGAGTGTTCTTACTTTTATTTTTCTTTCAAATCTTTAATGCTCTTTCAAGTTAAGTTTATTTGCATTTCTAGATTCATGGATAACAGTAAAATCTTGAAAATGTGACTTGGAAGGCAGGAAAGTCAATAGCTAAATAGCCAAATGAGAGTTAAAACACAACTATTTTCTCTGGAGACTTTTGAATATTCAAGGTTATAAATTTACGATTTTTATCAATCTGGAAATGTACCTGTTTGCTTTACAGCTACAAAGAGAAAGAACCACAAACTAACTAACAAAAAAAAAAAAAAACCAAAAAACAACAGAAAACAAACAAACAAGTGAAGGAACAAAAAAAGAAAACAAAACCCAAGCAAAAAGCCGCACAAAACCTATTACCTGCTGTAGTGGCTTTTCGTGTTTTCTGTGAAAAGCAGGTGCTCACTGTGCCTAATACTGATATTTCTCACTATTCAAAGTGGCTTATTTACCTATCAAGAGAATCAGTGGAACATTTTCTTGGCTCAGGCTGTTTCTTCAATGCACTTAATAAGCTTCCAGCTGATTTAGGTTTCTTTTTCTTATAAGAGTGTAGTGCAAAGATATTGGCATTCACTCTTGCACATTGTGTATGTTTTGTGATTTTCTGGTTGTGCTGATGCAGTGATATGTTTTCTGTCAAAGGCAGTTTACAGGCACATTACCCTGCTTGACAGGAACAGTGAGCTACCAGGATTTCCTGAGGAGAAACTTCCAGATGCAGTGTGTGAGATTTCTCATCTTTCGACTACATTAATTACAATATCTGCCTGAAACAACATTCTAAATGAAGTCATTCACTGAAAGTCTTACACGTAGTTCAGCTGCCTGGACTTCTCTAATGCTTCTGCCATGTATAAATATTTCACAGAAAGCTGACTGGGAGACTGCATACTCATTTTCTGCTCTCTCAATACCTGCCAGTCATGAGTAAGGAAAGATTTTCAACCTGGCAGCTGAAGTTTAACAATTTTGAGTCTTCAAAAAATTTCAGGACCAATCTTAATAAAAGACTAAAATTGGCTCTCTTTAAAAAAGGTATTTTAAAATGATCTTAAAAATAATTTATCTCTTTTTTATTTATTTTGAAGTTCACTGCAGTCATATTTTCACAAGCTTTGTTATAACCAAGAGGACAAGAATTTTAATTTGAAACTTAAAAAATAAAAAGGTGATTTTGACATAGTCATAAATCTGTGGACACTGGAGCTTTCAGGAAAAAAAGAAAAAAGATAAGGAAAACTGCGAGAGCTGGAATAAAATCACGAGAATTAAAAGCACTGATACAGAAAGGTTCTTAACTTGAAAAGTCCAAGCAGTCTATTAGAACAGAACAATACAGTTATTTTCACACAAAAAAAAGATCATATATACTGCTGCCCTCAATAGTTAAAGAGCATGGATGAAATGTGATATATTCAAACCCTGAAGCTGTATCCAAAAGAACTAATTATTTGGTTTTATAGGTGTTTTCTTTGCACATTAATTCTGTGAAAGGAAAAATAAGTTACGTCATCATCAATAATATAATTCCAGTCAAAAGATGAGAAGGCTAAACTCAGATGTGGTGTAATGGAATTTGTACTTATTTACACCAGTTACAGCTTTGGCTCATTATTTGTATTTTCATGTTGTGGCAAAAATACTTTTAACCTTGTGATCAAAGGAAAAATACTCACAGTTTCCCTTTGAAAGACAAATGGGGCATGCAGCTCTCTGAGTCATCTTCTTTTGTAGTTACATCCTGCAAACTTTGATTATAATAATGGGAATTTTGACTGAAGATAATAGTATTAGACCTATCATCAACCTATTTTAGCTCCAAATTGATGCAACTCCATCGAAAACAATTGGTTGGATGTATTTACACCCAAACTGATTTCGAATCAGTTCCTTTGAGAGACTTTATTTCTCTTCAGCTATTACAATCTTGTCTCCCAAAGGCAGAGACATTATCATATTAGTTGCACAAAGGAACAACATCAAATGCTGCATACATAAGAATAGAAAATTAAGTCTTAAAAGAGTTACATTTATTTTTCTTTAAGGACTTTGAGGAAGAAAGTATACAACTGTGACCTTATATTCCTGTATCTATGGGATGCTCTATGGAATGGTAAGTTCCAGATTCCAGTTTGCACATTTTGGCTCTGCTTACTGTAGTCAGTTAACATGAATTCATACTTTATGAGGAAAACCTGGTGGCACCTGCAATGATAGTAGTACTTCAACATGTTCTGAAAATTGCTGTGAGGGAACAAAATCAGTCTTGGTAACCTTTTTGGAAAAAAACCCACGGTATTAGCTGTTACTATCTTGTCATGGTAGGCACTTCTCTGCATCTTGAAACGGTGTTGTGATTTTTGTCCTTCTTGATTCTGTTGTTGCAGGTATTGTTTTCCTGTTTCCTGTGGAGCTGAAATGAATAAAATTCATGAGAAAATGGTGGTTAATGAGAGCAAGAGTGAGAATGCAGCAATAATAGGAGTAGTAAAAAGTGAATTTCAGTTCGGAGAAAACATAAGTATCTGTCTGTAGTATTCTTGAGGATAGAATTAAAGAAACAAAACTCATTCCAAGGTTTGACAGGTTTAACTTGCTAACAAATACCACCTTTTAGTGCCTCAATACTTTCATGAGACAGTCTCAGAACTGGCAATTTTGGTGTTTGAATCAGTGTTTAGTTTCTGCATATACAGCAGTATTATTAGTGCTTTGGACTCTCTCATGTGAAAGCCTCACAACCCATTTAAATTTAAGATTTTAATTTCTTAAATTATTATGAGACATGCATTTAGACAGAAAATGTTGTGAATGTGCCTCCCAAACACTTTTTGATAGAGCTTTATTCTCCGTGATGCATCCCCTTTAGAATGCAAAGTCAGATTTGTATGTTTTCTCTCTCCTGAAAGCAAGAGTTTATCCTTCAGAAGTAACATGCATGTTCACCAGACATTTGAAGAATGAAAGCCTGATATTCTTTGTCAAATATTTTTAAAGGCTATTTTCAAATGCTTTATTAGGATTTAAAAAGATTTGGGTTTTGTTGCTTGTTTTTTTTCAAGGAGGCGGGGAAAAAGGATGCTCATTAATATGGCCATGTATAGCTTTAATAACATACTTTAAGTATTGTTGCTTTTCATAGAATAAATAATATCTTGAGTAAAAACTATATGTATAGTATTTCAAACAACTGCCTTTTTCCTTTCTAAAATGTGACTACATGGAAAAATATTTTTTCTTAAGATATGGGTTGCAGGATCTGGATACTAGGCTGATCTTTCAGCTAGGGAAAAGGATCTGTTCTTCAAAGAACTAACCGTGCCATTTACTTTCTCTCAGCCACTTGGTTTTTAGAGTATGTCTACATTCATTGTAGGCATGGTTCAACACACTGAATGTAGACTTTTCTATTTAAAATATCAATTTGATGGATGGACCACTCGGTGGATAAAGAACTGGCTGGATGGCCACACACAAAGAGTTGTGGTCAATGGCTCAATGTCCAGCTGGAGACCAGTAACGAGTGGTGTCCCTCAGGGATCGGTGTTGGGACCGGTCTTGTTTAACATCTTCATCGCTGACATGGACAGTGGGATTGAGTGTGCCCTCAACAAGTTTGCCGATGACACCAAGCTGTGTGGTCCGGTTGATATGCTGGAGGGAAGGGATGCCATCCAGAGGGACCTTGACACGCTTGTGAGGTGGGCTGATGCCAACCTTATGAAGTTCAACCACGACAAGTGCAAGGTCCTACACCTGGGTCAGAGCAATCCCAGGCACGGCTACAGACTGGGCAAAGAAGAGATTCAGAGCAGCCCTGCAGAGAAGGACCTGGGGGTGTTGGTCGATGAGAAAATGAACATGAGCCGGCTTCAGTGTGTGCTCACAGCCCAGAAAGCCAACCGTATCCTGGGCTGCATCAAAAGCAGCGTGACCAGCAGGTCGGAGGTGATCCTGCCCCTCTACTCTGCTCTTGTGAGACCTCACCTGGAGTACTGTGTGCAGTTCTGGTGTCCTCAACATAAAAAGGACATGGAAGTGCTGGAACAAGTCCAGAGGAGGGCCACGAGGATGATCAGGGGACTGGAGCACCTCCCGTATGAAGATAGGCTGAGGAAGTTGGGGCTGTTCAGCCTGGAGAAGAGAAGGCTTCATGGGGACCTAATAGCAGCCTTCCAGTATCTGAAGGGAGCCTATAGGGATGCTGGGGAGGGACTCTTCGTCAGGGACTGTAGTGACAGGACAAGGGGTAACGGGTTAAAACTTAAACAGGGGAAGTTTAGATTGGATATAAGGAGGAAATTCTTTCCTGTTAGGGTGGTGAGGCACTGGAATCGGTTGCCCAGGGGGATTGTGAGTGCTCCATCCCTGGCAGTGTTCAAGGCCAGGTTGGATGAAGCCTTGGGTGGGAGAGTTTAGTGTGAGGTGTCCCTGCCTGTGGCAGGGGAGTTGGAACTAGATGATCTTGAGGTCCTTTCCAACCCTAACTATTCTGTGATTCTATGATTCTGAGGGACTCCTAAAGCAGCTGTTGAAAAACCAAAGCCCAGCTGTGATCATCTCTCCATAAATAAGCCTAAAATTTGCAACTTGGATAAGAGGGATACCCTAACAGTACCACAAAATTCTTATCTGTATAGGTACCACAGACATGCTTCCATCATTTATATTTAAAGCAGTTACAAAGATATTGGCTAAGGAATAGATTTTATTTCCATCAATTATTCTGAATGGCTACACAAAACGTGGTTTCAGTCAAAAATCCACATAAGTAATACCTAGTCAAAATCACAAGATTATAACCAGTATTACTCCACTTCATAGTTAGGTTCAGTCTTAAACATAAGATTATTAACATATCTCAAACAACAAGTTTTCAGAACGGACTGTTGAGCAGCTGTCAAAATGTCACAGGTTCTGAATACAGTACTGTCTTTAAAGAATGTAAGTGTTGGGATGAAATAAAGATTTCTCTACTTGGACTGACAAACTAAGGCTAGTGTTTATGTCATATGAGATGAATTGTGGCATTTTTCCTTTCTCTGTCAGCATTTATGGATCTCTTCTTTCTTCTGTTGTCTCTGTTTCAGTTAAAATTCTCAAGATCTATAATCAGTTTCTGAAAGGAGCATTTTCCATTCTTTTTGATACATGCAGTGTATTTAGGCCAACTAGAACATGATGCACAGTGATCTCATATACAGAAAGAAGAAGCAATCATAAAGATTTTCACAGAAACGAGACTAAACAAATCTAGTGTGGTTGTCAGACATAAAATCTCTTTCGCTTGCTGTTCCATTCTTTATTTCATCATCGTGCTTGAACAGCTAAAGCTGGATAACCAGGCCTATGAAGTCCAAAGTAGCAGAGACACTGGATGAAATTTTGATAACTGATTAAATGACTGATCTGAAGACTTTGACGCTGAAAATAGTCTAAAGACGCACTTCTTGCACCATGTCCTAAAATTATTTTTCTAAAAACTTTGTTTAACACCTTTCCATCTTAAATGGTGCCAAAATTCATGAGGTACTGGTTAAAGTAGAAAGTTCTCTGGAGAGTGTGATTCTTCTTTAGCAATTGCTTAAAATTGTTCTAGTGTAGGAATCTAGATCCTTTCAAAAAGCCAGAGCTGGAAGCTGCACATAATGCACAGTACTTAGAAGTTTCAAACCTGTGCAAATATTCACAGGAGACTGTACACTATATAGTGGGTAAGGTATAGATGCCAAAATGTAATAGGAGTTAAGCTTTTGGTCAAAATAAACACAAAAATAGACTAAGGATAAAGGGAAAGGTTTTGTATTAGCAGACATTATCAGTGAGTTAGGAAGAGCTCTGAGCTGTTCAGCAGATTTATAAATTACTCAGAAAACGATGAATACAATAAGGGTTTGACAATGACATAATAAACAAACAAACAACCCTCTTCTAGGGAGAATAGTGGCTGACACCGGTAACTGTTCCATACCTTATTGCTTTGTGTGTGTGTAAACCATTTTTCCCTATGAAATATGAATTAAAAATTTATTTCAGGTTAACCCTCATGGATTGCATCAGGCCCCATTGGTTCCTTCAAGAGTGTGAAGTCGTCATAAATCTAAATGCTATTGTCTCCACTATTATAGTATTCAACTCTTTATTGAATGTTATTAAAAAATTGGATCAAACCTCAGTCCGAGGACTAGCCTCTAGGACAACAGACACTTAATTTCTCATTTTGCTGAGAATGACCATTTATCCTCATTCTTTCCTGTGTCCTTTTATCTCATGTCATCAAACATGATAAATGTCTATATGAGGTATTTTGGGTTTTATTTTCTCTGTCTTTTCGATTTCAAAATTAAGCTCAATAAATTAATTTACTTCAGTCAGTTTCTTTGTACCCTTTTCCACTGTCTACATTTTTTACTCTTTACAAGGGATTAATATTCCCATTTTGAGAGATTCAGCCAAAGCTTTTGTCTATATAGGATACATAGGTCACATGTGGATGACATAACACAGTGTACTAACTATATTCAAGAGAGAAAATGCATCTATTCTGTATCAGATATATTTGTCTGTGTTCTTAATGTTTAAGTATGTACCATCGTGGTTTTAGCTCTGCACCTGGACTGCAGCAATAAGTGTTTTGGTACAGTGCATCACCAACAGGGACACTGTTTATGGCTCCAACAATTTGGGTGAGCAGTACTCAGCATCTGCCCATCATATCAAACAGCTGTGTCACATGGTCATAGCTGGAGGACTAACCAGTTTTTGGTCCCAGGTAACTCCCAAAGTAGGGCCTATTCTGTTCATCTTTTGTGTTGCACTGTGTACAGCCAAATATGACCTATGAAATGTCTGGGATTGATCTGATGCTAGACTTCTGGTTGCCGCATTAATATTAAATTACAAGCATCAGCTGGTAACATAGACATATTAGCTTATGTTAAATTTAATGATATTATATGAAGTAAAAACTTTACCACTTCTCCCTTTTGAAAGACAAAAAAATAAAAGTAATCTATTTAAGTCCTTAACTAAACAGAGGTTAATGAATTTCAGA
The DNA here is from genome assembly GCF_037157495.1 of Lathamus discolor. Taxonomy (NCBI): domain Eukaryota; kingdom Metazoa; phylum Chordata; class Aves; order Psittaciformes; family Psittacidae; genus Lathamus; species Lathamus discolor. Next base: position 26,978,689 of record NC_088885.1, read on the forward strand.
GATATTAGAGATAGTCTTGGAAGTAGTTTAATAGTTTTTTCTCTTTAGAATCTGAAATTGTTTCATGTCTTCTGAATCTCTCTGTCTCTTTGTTCTCCCTTTTTGTTTATTCGTAGCTCAGATCCAGTAAAATATGGATCCAAAAAACATAAACGTGTATATCTATATTTTATTCCTTAAGTTCATCATTACTGACTATTATATAAACCAGTGCCTTCTCTTCCAGTGCCTTCTTTTCCTTTCTTTCTGACTTTGGATGTTGTGAATGGCTATACAATTTCCTTTGCTGTATTAAAACTAGCTTTTTTTTAACTTTTAGTGCAGCACAACCAAACAAAGTACAGTACAAGGACATAGAAACCATCATGAAATGCCTTTTATTTCACAGCTCTTTTCATCTGCTCAACAAATAACAGGAATCATGGTTAATCATTGCATACTTCTGGTTCCCTGGGCACTCATGGAGCTCTCCATATGGTCTGTTCAAAATGGAGGCACTTGCATATATCAGATCTAAATTATGCAAAGAAATATGATCATATAGTGGAACAGAGTAATAATAGAAAAGATACCTGCTCAACAAAAACAGAAACCTAGCTAATAATCACTCTACATTTCAATTCCCAGGATAGGAGAACATTGTACTAAATACATAAATCTCCATACCAACACTAATTTCATAATCTTTAAAACATATTCACTCTTGAGTATTAGATATTGTTCCTTCATGCGAGAAACCAAATAGCACAATGAGAAATTATTTTGTTTTCTTCATTACTCTATTTTTGTCTTTTTTCACCTTGCTCTTGATATGACCAAGCTCCTCTAAGTCCTCTTCTTTTTCTTTACCATTTATTTTGCTTTCCATTCTTCTTATTATTATTTCATCCTTTATTATTTCACTACTTTACCGTCTTTTTATTTTGGTCTTGATTAGCATCCCTGACAAAAAGAAAGGTTTCTAAGCAAATAGAATGTATGATTATTTTCTACAGAGAAAAGTTTAAAATAATTTTATTCAGGTACTATAGGCATCACATTGAACAGCCTGTGGAGAAGGTTACAGATACATGTCACCAGTGAGCAGAAGTGGTTTTTGATTAAACGTCTTTGCTTCAGCAGGTTTTGAGATGCTACATTAGTATTATGAACCGGGGGTACTATTAAGCAAAGAATGCAGGTCAGAGCAAATATATGAGGATATTCCTAGCTGGCAGTAGCAGGCCAGACTCTCAGGTGGTATAAACTAGCATAAGTAAGATGCTCATAATCAATCACTATGCAACTACGCGACTGGGTCCCAGGTATTGTTATCAAGGACAGCTAACAGATGCAGTAACTGCTGTAGATTAGCCCATTCAGGTGAAAGGAAATTATTTAAAATATCTTAAATTTTGCCTACACCACCCCCACAGAGAAAAAAAAATATTCTGAGTGAAATTTCAGAAATCAAGAAATTATGTCAAAAACAAGTTTCTCCATGAATTCAGCCCGCTGATTATTGCCAGTGCCTAGCTGAGGCTGAAAAGGTGTGCAGGGAAATTATATGTTCCTTAATTTGAAAAGTAGCATAGATCGTATTTTACATCTGGCAGAGAGTAAATGGGGAAATTAATAATAAACTTTCTTTTCAGCTGCTGCAGTTTGTAACTGGCACAATAGTCACATATTAGCCATTTAACAAAGTTCAGCAGATCAGATAAAGATTACTGGAAAGAAAACTTGGAAGAATGAGCTAATTAGAAACTTTCCAGAGCCATGGAAGTAATGTGCAGGGGAGGTGATAGAGGAAAAAAAAATCCACACAGTCTAAGAGACTAGTATGTGCCTGGACCATGGCAAAAGATCCCAAATAATCCATTTAATAATCCTTTAGGTAATGAGTATTTTGTCTTGCCATATCCCTCTTCTCCACTAAATAAAGATTTTCCTTGACAGCTCTAGTATAGTGTTTCCCCAAGGCAAAAAAGACCTCATTTTCTTATAGAGGCAGTAGTAAGCAAGTGCTATTACATGTAGTCTAAAACTAGGTAACCACATGCTTTTTTTCCATGGGACCTAGCCCTTATTCAGCACATAAAATGGGCAGTTACCCTGTACATGAACCAAAGTTGTGCAGTAGTGAGAAGAAGAAAAAGTGAATATAGCTAAACCTTGTTCCAAATCCAGCAGATCAGCTGGTGCTTTCAGTTTTAAAGGTCCAGAACAATCAAAGAGAATAATAGTAGTTCTGCAACTACAAACTTACAGTTCAATACCTCCTTTACACTGACAAAAGAAAAGCAGGAGCTGGCTGCACACAAGTATTCTTCTAGTACATTTTGAAGATGTTATATGTGAGTTTCAACAAGGCAGAATCAGCTACCATGATAGAATCAGCAAGGTTATCCTGTGAAACTGTTCTTGGTATTGCCAGATAAAAAAATTCTGAATCATATGAATTCATGCATTGGTCTGTGTGCTGATGGGAACTGATGATCTGCAGGGGGCTAGAATCAGTTCTGAGACTTGCTCTTCCATTCCTCCAGTAGGGACTGGAAGCCAGACCTGTACTTCTATTTTGGGTACATCTTCCAGTTCAGCCTCTTACTGGAAAACTGTATATCCTTGCAATGCAGATTCACTCCACTGGAATATATTTTTGTCAGCTGCACCTGTATGATGTGTCCTCTGTCTAATTATTTGGACATGTTTAATTTTGACTGTCGCTGGCACTAAGCATATGTAAGACAATTTGAATAAGACTTCAACATAACTCTAAACATGCAAGGGACATAAACAGTGTTTTCTTTTCATCTGGATTTTGTCCTTCAGCATTCAAATGAAGATGTGAATTTCTTATCCTGTGCTTGGTACAGTGTATCTTTCCCCCTACCTCCCCCAAGGAAGTTCAGATTACCTCAATTAGATAAAGTCTATTTTTTTTTTATGAACATCAGGGTAATGTTGTCACATTCTTCCATTCCTAAGAGTGATGTATAAAGAAAATGCCTGCCTACTAGAACTGCTGGTTCTACCAGCTATACTAATAATAGAGTCTTCTAAAGGAAATTATTTCTCTAGGACAAGGAATCATCCCTTCCATTTTCCTTATGTACATCACTGTTGGATCAGTGAGCAGAGGAAAGGAGAGAGAACATGCAACTCCACAGCACTTCCTCACCTCCTCTGGATGGCAGGAGCTGAAACCCTTCTACAACACTACCTTTCCTCATATCTTCCTTCTTTACCACCTGCAAATCTCTATGTTTGAGAGGTTGGTTTCTTCTCAGCCATTTTTGTAAATTACTTTTTTTTTTTTTTTCCAGAAACTCCCTACATGGAGTTCGGTTTTATCCATTTTTTTGTGTTCCTCTGCCTCAACATGGTTAGCAAGTGCTTTATACCTGGTTTTAAGCCTGTGACTCTATTTTAGGGAACCAGATGTTTCTCTGCATAAAAATAGTCTCAGGAAGTTGCTGATTTCCTAGTTACTCTGTGCATTTTGTTTCAAAGTTCTGAACTGGACATGGTAATACTAAAGAATCAGCATGGAGTGGAATTCAATAGAGATATGCTGATGTATACTGACATGGACTGCAGATTGCTGTAAAATGACTGAGCATGCATTTTAACTACAAATTTATTTAGAAAGTGTTTTAATGTAGATAATTTTGAATATTTTTTTAATAGCACGAAGAAGAGAAATCTAAGGTTCTCAGGTAAGAAAGAAAGGCCGTGTGTAGGTGTGGAGAAAACACAAAGAACTAATTCAAGGTGAAAAAACTCAGGCATATGGAGCCATATGGAGGGTGGCCCAGATAAGAACAAGAAAAAAATTCAAGGCAATTAGTTGTGAAGCTCTGGGAGAACAGCACGGATATGAATTTATGAATGTTTCTGTCTCAGTCTCGATTTGAATTCAATTTATCCCTTATCCCCTTCTCTTCTTACTTGCTTTAGTAGTGCAGAATAATAAAAAGAAATAAATCTTCCTACTCTTTTTCTATTTTGAATAGGAATTAATCAAATCGACTGGTTGTTCTGCACAATACATATTGTTGTGACTATTTTTGCCAACACATGCAGATTTGATGCACTGTGTGATTACTGTTTCTGCAAATCTCAGACACCTAATCATTCCTTTTCCTAAATAGAGTGAGAACAGATAAGATTCAGCTAGACTCCCAGGAAAAGTATTAGAGCTTACGCACATTTGGTGCAATGCCTCGATATTACACATGCACACACGTATACATATAGTGAGCTGCTGTACTGGAAAAGGGACTGGAAACTTCTTGTACTGTTAAATTGATGTCAGGGAAAGTTTTGATTGATTTGAATTTCAGAGAGATGTCAAAACTTGCCTATACATGTCCTATACATGTGAAATGATAACATGTCCTAAGAAGGCTGTAAATTTTCATATTGGCTTAACAAACCCAATATTGATTAAAAAAAAAAAAAAGAAAAAGAAAGAAGAAAATCTACGTAGATTTGCATTAAAACAATGAAATTCGTTTGAATTCACTCTCTTTGAAATTCACATCTTGCATTTGACAAGCTCTAAATCTAACATTGACAAAAGCTAGGGTAGAGGAAGTGGAATACTGGTACTGACAAGAAGCGTACAAGTTTGATTCTCAGCTATGTTAGGAATTGATTGTGTGGTCTCAAAAATTTGCAGAACTATGTGGTACTTTCTCAGTCAGTCCCCTGGTACTACAGGCAGCTGTGTCACTTAGTGCCTTTCAGACTAGGTGATCATTTCTGTTTGTAATGTTACCTACCTATAAACCTGAATAACCACGTCTATAAACATGTTAAACATTTTAAATAATATTTGAAAATGTTTGAGATCCACAGATTACAGGTACTAAGGAAGTCCAGAGCATTTAGGAATAGCAATAGTGTTGTATTTATTAGTGTTTTTCTCTTGTACTTTGATCTTCACAGTTACTTTCCATTTCAAAGCAATAAAACACTGAACAATTCCCTCAGCTGTGGTTTCTGCATAAGAATTCTCAATTATTTCTGAGACACCTTGCATGACAGCACTAGGATAACAAATGAGAGTATGGCTGAATTACGAAGCATCAGAGTTGTATAAATGCATCTAAAAATATGATATCTGATTTCCCTACCTGCTCTGGTTAAAGTCACAGTTAGGCAGTTTGCATTTCTCCTTATCCAAAATGTGATTTGACCAGTGGTTTAGAGCTAAAAATATTCTTAATTACTTGGCTAATCAAGGCATAATGTACACACTACAATAAAAGACAGTAAAGCTTTATGATAACATGCCTACATTTCCCTCTGCATTTCCCAATATATTGTTAATATTAATATATTATTATATACTCATATATCATTATATACTGATATATCATATGACCTCACAGTTTATCAAAGGCCCCACTGTTTTGGATTCCCATACAATGGTATTGAGGAATTGACTGAAAGACCAAACGCCACTCACTGTTATTCCCTGTGTGGCGCCATTAATTCAAATGGATCCACTTACGTACATAAGGTGAGAAGCATTTGGCCCATAAATTGCATACCTTCAGTACTGTAATTCCCTGATTTTCCAGGAGTGGCTTCTCTAACCCACAGAAAATTGTATCCAGATGTAATATTCACATACTATGTACTACATTTGTACATGCTTATTTATAACTGCATAGATAGCAAAAATGAAGACGCCTGTTGGCGTAACATAGACAGTATGGGAATGCTTCTGCAAATTGCTCCAATGTCTGCATTAAAATGCAGAGGAGAAATGTCATAAGTACACTTCTTGAAGTAGAATAACACATCAGTAACAGTGTTTAAAGAGACTCTGTTCCAGAAATGAAATGTTCATTTCATTTACACTGAACCTGAGGTAGGGTTTTTTTTGCAGGAGAGAGGGAGAGAGAAGAGGGAATGTTGCCAAGTGAGCGAAGATGGGGACGTTTGCAAAGAAACATTTAGTCAGTAAAACACCATGCTTTCTCATAATGTCATGCATCTCACTCACAGTAATTCTTTCTTATTAACTGCATGGGAACAATTTATTTTCCTCTCAGGCTATGAAGGCAAGTGCAAGTGTAGCAGACTCTGGCTGGAGCTGATAAGCCACCCTATACAAGCAACACTGCTGGCATGATGAGATTTGTTAAGAGGACAATATCCTATTGGCTCAGACAAACCATGCTGTATATCAAATATATTATCAACAATAATATCTGCAAAATAATGCCTTTATGTATCCACCAACTGCCATGGAAAGCTCTCTGGTGTTTCTTAGGAAATGTGGGGTTTTTTGGTTGCTTTTTTTTTTTTGGGGGGGGGGGGGGAAGGGGGATAGGGAGCTGACATATATAACAGTTGAAGGCTCACCTAGTCTCACTTATATTTTGCAACATTTTTAAACCCAGCTTCTAAAAGCGTTAAGCATAAAACTGCACTAAATAAAACATAAAATGATCGGTTACTGCCATAAAAGAAAAATCAGCCTTTTCAACAAAAACAAAATAAAGACAATTTACAAATTTGCATTGTTAAATTATTGCTGTTTCACTGTTTAGAATTTTTAACTGAACTGTGTGATCTTAAAAGAGCATAAATAAAGCAAAAAAATTTTAATCTCCTGATTAAAACTGTATCTCCATTATCAACATCATCATTGTTTTTTGAAATACCTTTTTTTTCTTTTCAAGTGATTCTGTTTACTATTTATAAAACTGTTTCAGATGTCATTCAAACAGAAGGACAAATCCTGATTAGCTGTTTTTCTTATGTTACAAAAAATGCTCAACTCTTTCTAATGAAAATTTGTGTTGGTCAAGGTCATCAGAGAAAGCTAGTTTTATTGGGGAAAGCTGCTATCAAAGACAATAGAAGTTTGATCATAGCAAGTAAATTTGCATCTCAAAGAGTTCTAAAAGACAAAAAAATAAATGTGAGTGTCATTTAAATCTACAGGCTGTAGCTTCCTTTTATGTACTTAATATTCACATTCTGGCAGGTGGAATAAAGATCTCATAAAATTTCTGGGAGAACATTTCCTGTCAAATCTGTTGGTAAGTCCCAAGTTGAACAGTTCAATAATAGTTTGAGTGGCAATATCATGAACAATTCAGACAGAAATTCTATTTCTACCTCCACTCATTTCATTACAAATATTTATGGGAAATCAGTACTTATTTGCAGTGCTGCTCAGCTTAGATCATAAATGCTGGACTCCCTGAAGAGCTTCATTTGTTCAAAAATAAATTTCTTGCTTCAAATTTTAGAAGTATCTCACTTTTCAGTGTAAAGCACAGCTTTATATATCTATAAAATAGGAAGACAAGCATTTCCACACTGAGGGATAGGGCGGGTGGATGTGAGAATTCATGTACTGAGTATACAAAGGATTTCTCTCACCATTCAGTAGAGCAGTATAAGAGCAATGTGTAGGCAGATGGACAAGCAGAGAGGCTCCTCTTATTGCAGTGAAAATTAATATACTATTTCATCTTCCTTTAGACACAGTTTTCCTGGGGTGGGATGAAGCTGTCTGTCCTGCTCATTAGCTCCTGTCATTTCTGCTGCAGTCTTGACAATACCTAAACCCTTACTATGCTTAGGACTTACCTGACAAGTTGAATTTATCAGAGTGAAGCTGCATTGGATCTATGTAAACAAGGGATGGGAAGGCTGGGATTAACAAAGTAGGACTACACCCACTCCCCAGCTGAAATCCCTCATTGCTGCCACAACTATATCATGTCACCATTCACATACGGGGCTGTCTTAACTCCTGTTCTGTGTTGACTGCAATGGAAGTCATTGCACTGACAGTGGCTCAACTGAACAAGGGCTCAGAGACTACATATGCAAGCTGCTACCGTGCCCTGTATGGAGAATACACACATGCACAATGGTGTGAAATGTGGATTAACTCCAGCAGGCTGATATTGTCATTGCAACAATTTTCCTAAAAGATAAATCCTTTATTCTTCTTTTTTTTTTTTTTTTTTTTTTAATTAAAAATTGGTAGGCATCTCCATGGTTACAGTTCGTCTTCTACCTTCAGCCTTTTGATGCAAAACCATTCAAACAGTGGAAGCGCCTCTGGTGCTTTCTTTGCTTTTCCTTCAGCTCCACATAAGCAGGGCTGTTTTATGCATGGAAGAGTAGTGGACACATATACTATTGGTTCAGCCTTGCAGAACATGACAACACCTGCTTCCATGGAGCTCTAATGGCCACAGACTCAAGCGAAATAAAGTCTGCTCTTTTCTGTTCTTTTTTCAGTCATCCCTGACAACAGGGTTTGACCATGGACTCAAACAGGCATGATCCGTTTAATCATGATGGACAAGGTCTGAGGCTCTCACTTATAGCCCCATAGTGTGAAAAAGAAAAAAATACGGAAGAAATAGTGTTCCATGAAATTCAACAGTTACACTGCTGTTTGAAAGCCTGTTTTGCCCTGCTTCTCCACAGATATCCATATGTTGGAGCACTAGCAGCTCCACCTCCTTGTGGTGAGATCTGCCTCTTGGAAACATTCAATGAGGAGCTCTTAGCTCTCCTCAACATTTGGGCTGTGATCTGTCATCCTCTTAACATGGGCTACTCAGAGAGAAGAGGGGTTTTATTTAAGCTAATAAAACGATGCTTGTGAAAATGAAGGCATTTACTAATTAGCACTTTTTGATTAATGCAAGAAATTTATGCAGATTATACTCACAGTGTTCAGTTCAACAAAGCACTTAAGCTCAAGCCAAACTTTAAATTCATCTCTAGTAAAACATGTTAGGAACATAATTTCCTTACTGTAGCAGACCTAATGTCAAGAAACAAAAGCAAACCCCTCTCTGTTAAAGGACACTTCACATTTACTGAAATGCTATCGATAGCAAGCACGCAGTTCATGAGTGGGTTGAAATTTATCTGTTCAAAGAGATAACCGAAAAGCTGATTGGCAAAATATTTTTTTCACAATTACAGCTTGATACCAGTCATTGAACTGCAGCTTAAGTTCGTAGCTGCACAAAATTGCACTGAGAGCTAGTCTAGAATATTTGTAGCTAAAATTGTGTCATTTTATAAGAGTGTAACCTCTGCATTCAGCCTCTGAAGAAAAAATTCTGTATACTTATGGACTTCACCGCTTGCACCTTACGTTGCTTGCAGCCTTAAAGAATCTTTTACACTGTCCACAAAATGCGAAGTGTCCTTCTGGAAACTACTGCTCCCAAAGTCTTCCTTAGTTTTCTCTCCTTGTCTATCACAACTTTGGCATTTATGTCAATAAGTGAAAATCAAAAGAAGAGGCAAGCATTGACATCGTCCATCATCCTAGCAATAAGTCCTGCAGAAGAGATTATGCTTACTGTCATGCTCAAACTGCCCACCTAAGAGTATGTCCAGTTTATCCCAAGACCTGAAAAGCTGGCATATAGCACTGTTAACTGGCATACTGCCATACTGACAGATGGTCATGAGTTTGAGCAGCCAAGAGATGGAATATGATATCTAATGTGCATTTCAATTGATGCTTTCCCAGCGAGGAAGGTCACATCTGCAGCTTGTTCCCAGCCCTTATGCCTATGGCAAAGGGGGTACGCCATCACTAGTTCAGCTCTGAAGTATATTCATTTAGAAAACTGCCTGCTGTCCCTGGCATAAGACATGACTTTAGAGATTTAGGAACAGCAGTCTACAGAGGAGTACCATTGTCTTTGACTTTCTACCATTGGCTTGCATCAAAATGGCTGTCAGTATGTCAACTGAGAGGGTGAGGAAGGTGTCTGGAGGTATTAACAAGATGAAATTAAGTTTTAAATCAACTGTGATTATTGATTCATATCACTGAAGGAATGATGCAGTGCAAAATCTGTAATATGCCATCAAATTGCAGAGAATTGCTCAGAACCATCTAGGTTGGAAGGGACCTCTTGAGACTGTCTAATCCTACCCCCTGCTTAAGCAGAGTCAGCTAGAGAAGGTAGCCCAGAACCATGTCCAGACAGCCTCTGACTATCTGCACAGATGGATTCTCCACAGCCTGTCTGGGCAAACTGTTCCTGTGTTTGACCACTCTCATGATAAGAAGCCTTTCTTGTGTTCAGATGGAATCATGTCCATTGCTTCTTGTCCTGTCACTGAGCACTACTGAGAAGAGTCTAGCTCCCTCTTCTTCCTTGTCTCCCACCAGTTATTTTGCACACTGATAAGATTACCCTTGAGCCTTCTCTTTTCCAGGCTAAACAGTCCCAGCTCTCTCAGCCTTTCCCCACAGGAGAGATACTCCAGCATTTTCATCATCTTCATGGCCCTTCACTGATTCTGTCCAGCACATCCATGTCTCTCTTGTCTCTCCAAAACAAGACCCAGCATTCCAGGTGTGGCCTTGTCAGTGCTAAGTAGAGAGAAAGGATCATCTCCCTCTACCTGTTGGCAACATGCCTGCTAATGCAGGCAAGGATGCTGTTGGCCTTCTTTGCTATGAGAGTGCACTTCTGGCTCATGAACAGCTTGTCTACCACAAGCCCAAGGTTCTCTGCAGAGCTGCTTTCCATCTGGGTAGACCCAGCACATTCCTCCCCATATGCAGGAATTTGCATTTCTCTGTTGACATTCAAGAGGTTCCTGTCAGCCCATTTCCCCAACCTGCTCAGGTCCCTCTGGATGGCAGCACAACCTTCTGCTGTATCACCCACTCCTCCCAATTTTCTATCATCTGCTAATTTGCTGTGGGTGCACTCTGTCCCATCCTCCAGATCACTGATGTCAAACAGCACCGGTCCCAGCATCAATCCCTGTGGTACACCACTATTGACTGGCCTCCTGGGCCTGATCATTCACCAAGGTTTCATATCCAACACTTACATGTTTCCAGCGAGGGTTTCAAGAAGCAGGTTTCTACTTTATTGATAGATATTTAAATAGTTCCTTTTTTTTCTGTTGGCATTGTATGCATCCCCAGAAGTTAAGCTTTACTACTGAGTCCAACTGATGCAGAAAAACATGATAGTGCCAAGATGTATCCTTGCAGAAATAATTCATTTCATTCTTAGTTGGTAGCTATGCTAATTCTGGTCTTTCTGTTCATATACAATTGTGCCAAAATAGGTGACAACTGGGTGTGTTTTAACTTTTCAGCCACATACACAAGGGTAAACCAGAGCAACCAATTTCATCACAAAGAATTTAGATTTAGCTGCCAAACACAAGCTGAAAAATGTGAAATATGATTTGCTAAAAGAATTTCAGTAGAAAAAGATTAATAACATCCAAAATGAAAATTCGGAGGGCTCCCAATAATTAAGCCTCAACCAAAGTGTTATTGTAGTTCCCATTAACTTACCATCTTTCTCTTTCAAAATTAAGCTGAAGTAGATAATTCATGTGAATTTTACGAAAATAATATTTTCTTAACCAGGTGAATCATGCTTTAATTATAAGGATGATATGCTCTCATTTATGCTGCCATTCATATCATTAATAAGTAACCCACCAAAAGATAAAATTTAATGTTGCTATTCTATCCTTTGGCTGCAATAATTGTATTTCCTGAAGCTGAACTCAAGAATGCTCTCTGAAACAGCACTGTTTGGTTTTGACTCTCTGCAGGTCTGGATCACCAGTTTAATGCTCTGCACTGCTTTAAAAGGAATCCACATCAAAGTGGTAAGTTTCCTTCTGCTACACCAGACAATAGAGTTGCTAAAGGATAACAATGCCCCCTGGGAAGGAAGTGAAAATGCATTCCTAAACTCTTGTAAGTCAGACAAAATAGTAACATTCTCTGTATTTGGAGGGAGAATAACATCAAGAAAAATTGTTGGAAATGGACTTGTCAGATACCAAATACAAAGTGCAAGTGATCAGAAAAGGTTTCATTTCTATTTGTTACAATTTCCAAATAAATAGCTCCACAGGGTTAAAAAATGCCAGTAACTTTCACAGGGATGTAGCAGCTCCTGTACCTAGCAAGTGTGCGTGTTTCTTTTTTGGAAATTATACCCTGTAATCAATTTGTATACCAGAGATATAAGCATATATATAAACATATTTGTCAAATTGTATACATAACAGTCAAAATAGTCCTCTGCATAGGTTTATAAAATGTTAGCATGTCATAGAACTGTAATATTTATTGAATATAGTAAAAGCGACTTCTGAATATTTTTTCTCTGCTATACTTTTTATTGAATGATCAGCTTTTAATATTAAGAGAAAAGCCTTACAGAAGACAAACCTGCAAGAGGATTCGTAGCTTCCAATAACCTTTTGTCCATCTCTAAGCTTTCAACCCTGTATTTCTTTTATTTCTCAGATGAAATGAAATGCATCAAACCCAGTTCAGCTTTTGCCTTTTAAAAAACCGAAGGTGAAAAACAGGGAAGCTGTGGATAATGTGGTAAGCAAAAAAAATCTCTGTGAGAAAGGAATCTTTGTTCTGTGTCAGCCATTGTCAGGAAAGAAAAGCAGCTGTTCAAAAAGAGAAGTGAGAGACTACATTTTCTTTTTAAATATAAGAGATAATAAGTTCTCTAAAAGTATATGTGTGATAAGCAGATCTCCAGTGAAAAAGTATCGTAACAGAGGTAAGGGATAGGGGTGATGATGGTTAGAGTAATAGAACAAAGGCAGAAATCTTGCATAAGGATATGCATATAAGGGTCAGTTGATTAGGCAGTGCCAAAATTATGTTCAAACAACATCTGAGGACAGAAAATCATGGATATTTCACTAAGCAGTTAGCAAAATCTAAGTCAATGGCTAGTTTTTTGCTAAGATCAGCTCTTCTATGTTTAGCTGCTACACTCACATTTACTTACTGTGTCAAGAAAGTTCCTTCACCAGAGAAGACTTCCCACATGAGTCAGGGCGTTTGTTACAGCCTCCTCGTCAGCCTGACCTTCAGTTCCTAGTGCTGGAAGCTCACATAGAGAAAATTTATTTACCATGCTTGAGGCCTGGTGAAATTGACTGCTCGCTCGGGACCTGGCTCTGTAGGCCTCAAATGACCTCTTTCACAGACTAATCCTACCTTCTTCTGCAATATATTGGGGTATTTTTCTTATTGTTGGTCTGTCATACGCGCTGCTTTTTTTAGATATCTCTGTGACCTCCACCCTTCTCTTCATGGGATCAAATATCATCATCATAAGAGCCTTCCTAAAGGCACTTATCTCTCTTCATTATTCCAGCTAGGCTGGGTTCTGCTTTTTTGGCTATGTGTGGATTTGCATAGACTTCCTATCACTTCCTATTGCAACTTTGTCTCCCCATATTGCCTGATTGTGCACAAAAAATCTAATCCTTTTTTTTTTTTTTCCATGTACTTGTCTATACTCTTCTATTTTCTTCCGTAGTGAGGTGACTAATTTCATGTTCATATGGAACACCTGGCTTGGTACAATTAAAACAGGGTCTTTCTTAGTAACTAGAGGTAGAATTCTCCACAGGCAGATAAGAGAAGTATTTGAGCTCTTTGTTCATGCATAAACTCCGTCCCTTACAAATTTTTATTGGTAACTAATGCTCCTAGATAGCAGATTATCTCAGTACTGAAATCTGGGGTTATGACTGTCTATTTAGATTTGTCCAAATCTGACAACCAGCCATTAAACAAAACGGGAATGCTATTCCTTGCTTTTGAAGCTTTTTTGAGTGAAAAATGCACAACCAGGGCAACGTAATCACTTTATTAAGAACTTCTCAATTATTTGTTTGTATCTCACGAGTTATTGCATGAGTACTTATTACTTGTTTCTGAAAATGATATATGTCTATTCCAGTACATATACATATAATTCTCTAATTATATGAATATTCTGGTTACATTTCTTACTTTTCTCAAGTAGTAGGTAAATTTAAACATCTGCTGGAATTCATATTGATTTTACAATGATCTGACTTACATTGTCTTTCTAGGATGAATCAGTCAATGTAAACAGACCTCAGAGATAGGTTGTTATTGGGCATAAATAGGAACAGAATACCTTCACACTTATCCCATTCTATCTTCCTCCTTCAAAACTGGGTATATAGCCACTTCTCTTGGAAAAGTCCTCTGGTTTCTTTTCAAACCTCTAAACAAACAAAATTAACATACAGACAGTTTACTTGTCTTCTCCTTTAGTGTGCTTAGTACTCCAGTGGAAATCAGTGGGTTGATCTGTTGTTTGAACATTCCTGATGCCTCTTGGAACTTGCAAGTATTTGGTTCCTCAACAGTGAGCTTAACCAGTGATTGTTCACCTTTACTGAGCTCTTCATTACAGCTCTCATCAAAATATCTCAACATCTACCTATAACTGCATTCCGTGTAAATGTGTATTCTATTCATGTGATAATTCCTTTCTTGTCCTTTATCAAGCTTTGTTGTTAATATTCTTGCCTCCTTACAGTGACATCCTCATAGAATGACCTCACCTTATTAGTATTTCTGTCCTGTTCCATCTGCTTTACCAAGCTAGGCAAGTATCATAATTTGCATTGTTTTATCAGTCTCTTGGCATTTGTTTTACCTTGATCATATTCCTCAGCAGGAGCCTAACTCCCGTTATGAACACATGCTGTTCTTACCCTTCTGGCACAGAGTGTACATAATTAACCTTTTTACCATACAGTTTTGCCCACAAGAATGGCTGCAAAAGGCATTTCCGCTACCTTCCTTTTCACTTGCCGAGCGCATAGAAATCACAACCCAAGTCTCTCTTTTGTCTTTATCACACGCTGGTGCCAGCCACACTGGAATTAAGCAGCAGTTAGTTTCAACCAGCAGCCTGATCACAGAGTAGGAGTTACATGGGCCTCATGATGGAATCCAGGCAACACTGGGTGTGAGTTTTATCCCTTCTTCTATTTTCACATTTTAAGCAGAGAGGCAGCTGACTTATTTTTAGCCAACTGTGCCTTTCACAGGTCTCCTTCCGTTTAGCTACAGTGCACTCTAGAGTACTAACGGCAGGCAAAAAGCCCTTCATCTGCTCAGACATAGACCTATTAAGTAATACACTTTTCTGTTCTCCAGTATTTCCAGGTAATTAGATTCTGGAACTAAGAATACAACATGGCTTTCCTTAAATAGAATATGATCTTCACTTGACATATTAGAGGCACAGCTCTGCTGACATCACTTTATATCAGCTGAAGATCTGGCCCATTGATTCTTTATTGAGACATGAATATAATCAGTACCATTAATATCTTGCCAGAAGGCACTAATCCTACTTTTACAGCTTATTGTTTTTTGCAATTTTTTCAATTGTCTCTGCTGCTGATTGAAAGAGGAGACTTGCATTACTGATTTCAATGAGGCTTAGAGGAATAAGAGTGCAAAAAACAGGCTTCCATGTGGAGACACTTCTGCATTCATAGTATATTTGTTGGTTCATCTAGACCACATTTGGAAGGCTGAGTTAGTGAATAATTTGGGGCAATTCTATGAGTCATTTTGTGCCATGCATATTTCCAGCATATAAAATTGTTGTATATAAAAGTAGAAAGCATCACACTCTCCTCCACTTGTCTGATTTAACAGGCAGAAGAAGGCAAATGGTGGAAAAAATGCAAGTGAAATAATACATTTTTGTAAAAAACACCCCAGAACAACAGGGTATTACTCAATAAGCAAGCTAACATGAACAATGTCTAAACACAAATATTGTTGGGCAACAGAAAGATGTTGCTGAATAAAAAATTATTGTTTTACAGACAGAGAGTTGTTTTCTCTGTTGTTCTGCACTCCTCCGTTCTTAATTTCCCCTTTTTTCCTTCCTGCCTCTAATCTGACTTCCCCTCTGTATGGGGTGTATAAGCCACTCATTGCCTTTTCTTTTTAATTCCCTTTTTCTCTACTTTTCCTTTTCTTCGAACTGCAACTTGATTTATCTTTATTACAAGATTGGTTTTCAACTGTAACCACATTTTTAAATTACTACTTTGCATCAATAAAGAGTCATTTTCAGTCTTGCACAAATGTGGTTCCAGTTGCACTACACCGGTCTTGTGTGAAGTGGGAGGAAACGAAACATGACAGTCATTCACAGAGTCAGCTGATCTCAGAAGAGGTGAAATAGCTGAATTTACTGAATTGATATAAAAATGAGGTCTCTGAGTGAGCATATTTCTCTTTCCACATCCTACAGCACCCATGCTTAGGAAACGTGGGGCACATTTCTAATGCAGTGATATGTAATGTTCCCACTAACAAGGTCAACAAGTTTCCAACAGTTTGAGCTCTCTGTCTCCCAGATTTCATCTGGGATGTGCAGCCTACCAGCTGGGATCATGAAATACTTTTTTCACTGCTGAGGACTGGAGTAGGGTTTTCAGTCTCCTTCAGCAGGTGTTCAAGTTATATATAGTAATAGCCAGCATAAACCAGCTGTCTGTCACTGGGTACCTTATTAGTGTTAAAGTAGCAGGGAAAGCAACAAGTTACCTATTCACTTTCTTAAGGAATGCTGTGAATTCCTGAGGAAGCCAGTGAGGACCTCTACTAGCTTTTAATTAATTTACTGGGTTGGTGAAATTTAGCTGTAATAACCTTTGAGGGTTGCAAGGGGTGCCACATGGGACACTTTCAGTATTTCATGAATGGGTTTCTTCCCCATCAGTGTGGTGCTGAGTGTGCCCAGCTCTGAAACTAAAGAACACATAGATCACCTTTGGGTATAGCCGGGTTTTATTTCCAGCGGTGTCGTGGCAGTAGGACATTGCACGAGTTCTGTCAAAACAGGTTTTCACAGAGATGCAGCAGGACTCAGCAGAAAGAAAGATGGTTGCATATTATCACTTGAGGCCCACTGGGAAAACTGCTACAGAGACACCAGCCAAAACAAAAAATAATCTCTACGTAAAATGTCCAGCTCTTTTGAT
Source organism: Lathamus discolor (assembly GCF_037157495.1). Taxonomy (NCBI): domain Eukaryota; kingdom Metazoa; phylum Chordata; class Aves; order Psittaciformes; family Psittacidae; genus Lathamus; species Lathamus discolor. The sequence goes on from NC_088885.1 coordinate 26,995,543, forward strand.
AGTCTATCTTAAAATGAGAAAAAAGTTTATGCTGCCAGTTCATCTTTAATTTATGTTTTTTACCAGTCCAGGTCTTTTTCCCTAGAACAGTTTGCAGAACAGATGGAGCATACAAATATGACCAGCATTTTCTCAGAGGAAACAAACAAAAAAATCACCAACCAAAACCCAACAAAACCAAAAACCACATGGCATTTTTACAAAAGTAGGTAATCAAACCTGATGTTATTACCTTATTTTATTATCTCCTCAGTCATAGCATAACCAGGTAAATTAAGATATTATTTACAGACTTAAAAGGTATTTCAGTGAAGCATTGGGATTGCTAGATTTTTTGCTTGAGGACAGTATAGTAGAATCTTCAATATATTTTCAGAGTCATTATAAATGAAATGGAAGAGCTATCTATTGATTTATCTCTGACGTTTATGATGTAAAATTGTGGAGAAGTTTTTTGAAATCATGTACACAAATATATATGACACAATAAATGACACCTGCCTCATACAGCTTCTAAGTGCTCTGCTAGGAACACTGTGCCTTTCTCCCTTGATTTAATGGAAATTTGTTACATTCAGTGAAGTACAGTGAAGTAGAGACACCGGGTTCTTTCTTAAATGGGGGGAAATATGAGCCCCGTTACCTTTACATTTTATGAGTTGCTTGCTCTTTAGTGTTTGGCAAGACAAATAGAATTACATACTGTGAGTGACTCAGAACAGAACTTCACTATCAATCACCCGCCTGACTCTGCACAAATTCTGTAGGGCATTCAGGACATTTTGCTGCCTATGAATATTTCAGACAAGATGAATCCCTGAAAGCTTCCTGATGGATTAATACTGTAAAGTAGGACTTTTCCTTGTTTTATAGCTGTTTGTCAAAATACTATTGCCACTACCACCCTGCAGTAGAAGCATGTCTCTTTAAATGAACTAGCCCAGTGTAATATTGCTGACTCCTGTTATCATAAGTCATTTGAAAGTAATGGTATTTAATATATTAATATTGTATGAACTACAACAGCAGAAAATGGAGAATTGCATTAGCTTCTAAGCCTTTAATATGACATTAATGAAAGTGAACTACAATGGATGTTTTATTAAAGTCATATCAACAGCCAGAGTCATCCAAAGGTGCAGACTATGGGCCTGTGCCTGTTGTAAATCTCTGAAGGTTCCCCAACAAGAGCTGTACAGGCAGATCCTCCAATCCCAATAAAACTGTGATTGTTAACTGTCTTTTTATGATGACAATCCACTTTTCTTGAATCCATTCACTGCCAAAAACTCTGGGGATTATTCTATATGCAGGAATAGCTCTGATAACACCAACACATATGCTCATCGCATCTAAAGTGCATATGATGGAGAACTGCTGTCCACAAAGACCTCCAGACACTACTGCAAACCAGGCCTCCAAAAGGTTTTAAAAAACCTCTATCAGTACCAGTCTTATAATAGGAAATTGCCTTATTTTGATTTTATATTGACATCTTATTAAGTGAGAACTAAAATGACAGCTTCATTCTAAATAAATATTGCTTCTGCTCCTCCACACAGCCTCAAAAGACTGTTTCAAAACTAGTAGAATAGATTTGCTCTGATTTCTGATGCTGTGCTCATATTGGGGAAATCAGAAGTACTGTTTGGTGCATGCTTTTTATTAAAGTATAATTTTGTTTGCATCTGATTCATTTAATCCATCTGCCCATTCAAGTACATAGAAGGTATCCATCACCAAAGTGTCTATTTTTCTAATCCATCTACAACTACAGTTATCATAAGCCAGGCATATGGAATCATGATATAGTCAATAGAGCATGTACCATGATTTCTAACCTTCAACCAACCTTTCATGCTATATGTTTACTAGTGAAATTTCCTCTTGCTTTCAGCTCATCTTCAGCTTTAAAGTGTGCTTCCACCTCCTGTTAAACAGCTGCTACATGGCAGGCAAGGACAGCTGCATTTCAATTCATGTGAAAAATTTCCTTTATCTCCCATGATTACTTCTCCAGGTTATTATAAGCATTAATTAAATTTTGCAAGAGGCTTAGAGACATTTGGATGCCTGCAAAGTATTATTAATTATAACCTCATGCTAAAACAGTTATCTTCAGACTTACACAAGCACCAAACAAAGTCATATGTGCTTAAGCATTCTTGAACTTCGCAGGAGTTTTCACAAAAAGAAGTGAAATTTGAAGGTCAGGTGTACTTTCAGTAGAACATGAGCCTTTGCAGAAGAGAAAGAAAATATGCTAACTTTTCTCATTTCAGACCATGTCAAATGACAGAATATTTTTCTTTATTAGCGCAAATATTAAACATGATCTGAGTAGTATCACTGTGGTACATCTGTTGTAGTAATGGATATGAATTTGCCAAGCTATTCTCTCATTTTGTTGTAGTAAGAATAAAAAGCCCAGCCCATTAGCAAGAACAGGGCAAATGATCTCACTTCATCATTTTCAAAGGGACTGATGGAATATGAAATGAGTTTCATGGCAGTAAAGCGTCATGGTATTACAGAAATTGTTTGAAATTACATAGATAAATAGACTCTTAGAGAGAGCTGCAAACCAGTCTCTTGCATGTTTGTTTATATAAATATATGTATGTACATCTCCATGTATATATATACACACATTTGTGTTTAGACTTCAATACAGAAATGATAGTATTGTTTATTATTTTGATAGTATTGTTTATTATTTATACTTGTGACATTGTATGTGTCCTTACCAGGCAAATACACATTCTGTGGCAAATCAAGTTGTTATAAGCAATAGCTGTTGTTTTCATCAGCTGAGGATCTGGCACTGCATGCATGCATGCACATATAGGCATCTACAAGTACATATGCCAACATATATCGTAAGAAAACTTGGAGTGAGAGCAGTTAAAGGTTTTGTTTTTCTGTTATAAAATATACAACAGTCTTTTTATGTCTTCTACGTTCTTTGATGTGATTTCAAAGAGTAATATTTAGACTATCACAAAACTTTGGAATAAATATAAGGCCTAGTATTACTACACAAACCACATTAAGAATCTTTAAGATAACAATAGAACAGTTTGGGTTGGAAGGGACCTTAAAGATCATCTAGTTCCAACCCCCCTGCCATGAGCAGAGACACCTTCCACTAGACCAGGTTGCTCAAAGCCCCATCCAACCTGCCCGTGCTTTGTCTCTGCCTTTCGGTCACTACAGTTTCATTGAAATTGCTTGCAAAGTATGTCACTATTTAGAGGGGGTTATTTATTTATTTATTTATTCATTTATTAAATAAATAAATACTTCATTTATTAAATGCGGTTATATTTCTTTATTAAACGTGCTTAAAATCATGGTTTCTCCTGCAGTGGCTGAATTCCTCAGAAAAATTTTGGCCATCTTCCCAACAAATGTTCCAGAAGTGGTGTCTTCATTATATGTTATACCATACATGCCACGGACTGCTGGAGATTGTACAATATTTCTGGACACACACCCAGGCTTGTTATCCTTTCAGAAAAAAAATAATTTCAATTAGACTTAAAGTAATAAAAGGCACCTATCAAAGTTCTGGCTAACCTAACAAATTCCTTACAAAATACCAACTTGCCATTGGCATGTGATAAAAATGCTGAAACCCAGAACAAATGGGTCATGGGCTTAAAGCTCACAGACAAATGAAAAATAGGACTGGCGAGTTTTAAGAAGTTTTCGATTTAAGAAAACCAAGGAATGACACTTGAAGTCCTGCTGTAAACAATGGGGAGATGGTTATCAAAATCACAATTTCACGTTTGTAAGAGAAATTTATCATGTATTGGTAGATAAAAATTTTCTGCTTATGTATGTAAAAGTCTTATTATGTCTTAACTGATTATGTGCTATTTTTACGTAATACTTTGGCATACTTCAGCTCACAACCTGCTCACACAGAAAAGGGGCATGAGCCTTACATGAAAAACTATGCATCTTAGTACATCCTAATTTGCATGAACTTAACTTCTCTCCCCTCCACCCCCCTCCTGCCTTCCCCTTTACCCCCTGTACTCTTACACGTTCTACAACATAAATGCCTTTCACATCATGACTTGCTCCCAGCTCCCTCTCCCGTGGGGAACAGCCAGCCCTCGCTGTGCCCTGACAGAAAGGTATTGATAACTGTAAGACTGGGATGGCTGCCCCAAGCAAAAACCATGCTGAGTTACAAGGGTCATCAAAAAAGAATTATCTTCAAATTCGCTTATTTTCTAATCAAGCAAGAATATTTAAGCAATAGAAGTATTTTACAGTTAATTATTTTTTTTTCCACCTAAGATTCCTATGAAATTCAGCAAAAACATGGAGATGGCTGAAAAAAAGGAATGCAAGAAGTGTTATTAATAGAAAATTATAATCAAACCTTCAATGTTAAAATATAAGTCTAAGAACTTACTAAACAGCTTCAGATGGGTAGAAAATAATATTAACATTTTAGACATGTAAGAACCACCAATATTCAATATGCAGACTATCATCTGCCAGGAGTAATTGTGAAATGATCCCCTCTTTCCCAAGAATTCCAACTATTCATTGCAGCATATTTCATGCCATATAATATATATTATAATATTTTGTAAATTAAATGTGTGAATACATATCCCAAGTTGTAGTGTTGGAGGTGCGAAATTAGTTCTGTACTCACATGTGGTTTTGATTGTTGGGGATTTAGAGCATCCCAAAGCTTAGCTAGGAAAAAAATAACTGTACTATAATAGAACTGCAGCAATGTAATCCATTCAGAACAAGGATAAATCCAGAATACATTTTTTTACAGAATCCACCATGTAAAATTAAACAGTGATTTTTTAACACTGTTTTGTGGATTCAATGGATTTTAAAGAAATGCTTGGTTTAGGCACCAGACATCATAGTGTGCCTCGTTTCTCATAGCCTCTGAGACTTATTCATATCACAGTTATCACAAAGTTTCTATAATAACAAGATCATTTTGTTTACAAAACCGTAATCTTGCAAAACGTTTGCATCACTAATGTAATTAAGTACTTGTGCACATGCTAATGGGTTCTACCTAATCTTAGCCTAGCAAGTTTTCAATTCTGTGTAAGGGATAGAATTATAATTTTTTCCTTTTAGTAAATGCTTCAGGGTTTAATGACAGAAATTAACAGGGTAGCATTAGTATATTCCAAGAGACAAAGAAATCTGGGCTGTGGGAAATTATCCTGCCACAAACAAACAAAAATATCTTTCCATGTAAATTTTACATGACTAATGCTAAGCATGTGCTGAGCTTTCAAGAAATTAAATTGGTGTGGTATGTTGAAACGCCATTTCATGCCTCAAACTCAGATAAAGAGAAAAACTGCTGATCAAATAATCCTAATCCAAATTTATTGATGTTTACAGGAAACATTGTACTTATTCGGCAATTCATTAAAGTGTGACCAGCACTCTAGAAGCATAGGCTAAAACATAACTCAATTTGAAATGTTCTTATTGAGACTAGGTGCTGTCTGCTAACGCAAATTACTTCTGGGCATCTGTGCTACACCCTTAGGTGGAATACCTGCTCATTGTTACATTAAAAGCTCCTAAATAGACCTTTCATTAATTACTGCCTAAGAAAACAATTGGCCTGAGCCAGAGAAAATTCAGAATAATTATCACTGCTCAGTCTCTTGTAGGACTTGATCCTCAATATGGCTATATAATATACCTCTAATGAGGCTTCATTAGAAAGCACCCCTCAGACTAAATTATTTCTGATTCGTGTATCACAAAATAAAATACAGCTTAGCTTGGTTTTCTGAGCAAGTCCTCATGTTTTTACTTACAGAAGTCCTAAATCTGCTTACTTACTTCTTCACGTTAGCTTTGCTTACTGATTTCTCAATGTTAGATTATATGTAGTATTTAAAATAGTTGTAATTTACCATAGAGTCATTAAGAAGAAATTGGTTACTTGGCCTATATTTCTTAGAAGCAGGAGTTTCCAGATTAGGAACAGAAGTCATAAATAAAACATGATAAATGTATTGGCAAAGTAGCAGAAAGGAGAGGTCTCAACTCTTCCATTGTAGTCAAGCTGTAATCTATGCAAGGAGTGAAGAAAAAGAATGTGAAGGAGAGTAGACACACCAGCTCTAGCATTTCTTATTAAATGACCTAATCAGAAATGTGTCCCAGCTAGACTCTTTCCCCAGTGCTTAGCCTACCTGTGCTGGAGACAATTCAGTTTATGTGTTTTATCTCCTCGAGTTGCTCAGGATATTTAAGCAGCCAGAAGGTAACTCAGAAATTCTATCATTTTCTCATGCACTTAAGGTCTTTTATTCATGTAATTAAAGTTACAATTGCCTAACAGATCTGGAGATTAAATATTGCAAAAAGCAATATTCATAAGAATTTTTTAAGATTCTACATGTCCTGAATATTTCTCTCATAACATTTATCTTTCATTAGCCACTAGGAATGAACACTTGGTGAACAATTTCTTCTCACAGGGTGTTTGCTTGCTCTTGGTACAAAGCCTCAGACCTACATTCAAATGTCATTTGTGAACCAGTCTCTTAATTACTGAATACTCACTACCTGGGCCTGTTTGCTGTCTTTCCTGTTTAAAATTGTACCTAATTCAGACACAAAACCACTAGCACATTACCTGAATGATCAGCTGAACCTCAAGAAGGAATATTAATTGCAAACACGACTAAACTGTTTTCAGTTTATTATTAATTATTTTTATTTCCAGAGACTGCTGAAGAAATAGGTCACAATGTTGCTGCTCACAGAAACACAGCACCTGTTAGAAAAGGGGACTACTCAATTGCTTAATAAATGACTAACAGCAGAAGAGGTGATAAATCCTGCTTTCAGACACTTGGCTTTATAACCTTAACATTGTTGTCTTAACATCTTTTTTTTTCGTGTAAAGTTTGAGTAGTTAGAGCTTGCCATATCCACTTAGAGTGTACTTAAGTATACTTCAGACCACAGTGAAGCTATATTCATCACAGTCTAGAAGTGGTAGTCAAGCACTAAAGATTCAGTAAAGGTGAAGCTTTATACAACTGCAACTTTCATGAAGTCCATATGAAATAAAAATTCAATATTATTTATAAATTTATAAAAGCTGGTTTAAAACATGTATCTATGCTTACGAGCTTTATATTAATACATAAAATTAATCAAAATTATTCGCTATTGAAGTAGAAAAATATCCCTCAAACAAGATGTCAAAAATACACTATTATAACACCACCATGTGCATTTTACTGTTGTAAAAACCATGGGTTGAAAATTCCCACATAGTGAAGCTAATAAAAACTATATCTGTGTTCATACAGTGAAGTTCAATGTTTCTTTAGTTTCTCCTATGCTAGCAGGTAACAAGCAGTGCCAAATTAAGTTAAGCTTCCAACCTTTTTTTTTCCTATTGATTCCTGGAAGCCAAGTCTCACCTCTTCTTTTACTGCATTATTCACCATATAAGCAATTTTCCCATTTATGTCTTCACAAAAGTTGTATCAGAAAAAAAGATCATGGAAATTTATAGCATTTCCAAATGAGACTCCAGTGGCTGAGTTGATATTTGCTCTCCTCCCTCCTCCAGTTCCCTTTTACACTCTTTGTCACTAAGGACTTTGGCAACCTGGGCAATGCGATCTCCCCTCACTGGTTTTCTGCCACTGCCCTTGGAAAAGCTTTCATCCTCCTGCACAGAGGAAAGAGTCTCTAACTACAACAGGAAGAGCAAACGAGCTGGTTCACCTGGATCTTGGGCAAGGAGGGAACAGCATACAAAACAAAACATGTACGTACACTGAGTATGGCCAGTGTGGTCTCACCCCTACACTAACCCTGGCTGATGTGTTTGAATCAGGCATTAAACACCACAGCAGGTAGAAAAAAATTACAAATCCTGCAAATTAATGTAGTCTTCCTGTTTTGTTTTTGGTTGGGTTTTTTGTTGTTTTTTTTGAGAGCAGAGGTGTGTTAAAGATCCTTAGATTACTTGCTTTATACCTCTGCTGCTAGGCATGTTTTTCATTATTTGTTGCACCTTGCAGTCCATGTCAAACCTTTCAGGATTGTCTCCTTTTAGAGAAAAGAAAAAGCAATACAAGTTCTGAGAACCCTGGGTATTCAGACATGCATGCAGAAGCTGATTTATTTTTAATAGAACTGCAGTAGTTTATGTTTAAATCATATTAATGTAAAAGCATGTTTCTTAGCCCATTAACGCTTAAATTGTGAGATTAATATACTACTTCTACTGTTACTCTATTTTGGAAAGCAACCAAATCGAAAATTCAGTTCAGTCTGAAACAAACATTTTTATTATTATCTTTGATATAACTGGTCTTGTTACTAACAGTATATATTGCCAGTGTAATTTGAGGCAATTGAAACAAATGAGAGCATAGTTATACCAGATAAAATATAAGACCATTTCATTTCCTCTGTGAAATGTCAAAGATTATAATTCAGGTGTCTTGAACAGAATAGAGTTGAGATAACCACAACCCACACACCAGTTTCATTTGTGGATTGAGGACACTCCTTGATCTGTGCCAATAGATTACAGTACTATGTTTTTAAAGAGCTCATCATTTATATAAGAAGACAAGAGTTGAAATGAAAATGTGCAGAGGAAAACAGCCCTCATAAAGTGAAAGAAGCCCAAGATAGCTTTAAGGTGACATAACATCTATCAGTGAAATGAAACAGCTGTCTCAAGCAAGACAGATAAAAGTAAATGACTTCGAAGAGGAAGAAAGTCAGGGCCAACCCTGGATTCCTCAGTCTTAAGGGATGACCATAATGAAGAAAGGGACTTGAATACGAAACATAAAACTGCTCCACATCTGGCAACTGCTGGACAACAGCAGCTGTCCAGTTGGAGTAGATGGTGCATTGCTGGGATTCATTATGGCAGTTTTTGTCATTCTTTATGTTCCTGGTGTGCACATGATAAATCAGATTTTTAGAAATAATTTGGAAATTTCTGAAAGCATCATTCAATGACATTTCAAAAATTCCTGAAAGCATTTTTTCCACAAAAGCACTGTTAAAAATACAACAGTAATATGAACAAAAACCAAATCATTATTTGTCTTAAATGCAAAAAATCATTATGAAAAGTTAAAAATTGCCGTTGAAAGTTGAAATGTTGAAGTACTTCAGATCTGAAAGTACTGGCAATCCAACTAAATGAGAATTAGTACCTGTTTCTTTAAAGTTTCCCTTGAAATTAAGCAAGTGAATAAAAACTAATGTAGTCTAGCTTGAAAGAAATATAATTTTTAATGCCCTGCAGCAGATCAAGCAAAATAATCATGCTTCAAACATGATGCCGTTAGTGTTGATCAGGATGATTAGTCGTGATTGGACAAAAAATAGCCTAACACCAAAGTAAATTATCTGTTCAGATGCAATAATGGAGAGATCTGTAAAATTGCTGTCAGTGTTGGGTATTATTTTTATGTAAAGTGAAATTTGTGCACTTTTAACTATGCTTTATGTTCCTTACTATATGGAGTCTTACTTCCTTACATTTGCACATGAACTTAAATCTCTCACATAACCCTGAACTCCTACCAAGGAACAGGTCCATTATAGCATGTATAAACAAAAGTGAAGGTGCTTGAACTCTTCATAAAGCTAAGGAACATACAATTAGAACTGCTGATTGACACCCAGGAGGTGTCTTATTGACTGTGAGGTAACACCACAAGTATTTTTCCGATCAGCTGCACACCAGATCTCTGGAGGCAGTAGTTAAAGGTGAAAAACTTTGTTTATTCTATTATTTTCTTGTATTTGTGCTGGAGGTTGGTTTTGCAAATTAAATTGTCTCACAAGCTATTCATAAACACAAATGCGATTTGCAATACTCAAATAGCGTGATATGTTCATATAAAGGAAATTTACTAAAATAATGCCAAAGTAGCATTTCCGTTACAGGCTAATATAAAAATAATTATTAGCTGCAATAGTAGCATAGCCCATTTTGGTAAATACTGAAAAAAAAGCAGTCTTGCACATGAGGAAATTATTATTTAAGACAAGGCAACAGATATCACAGTAAACAACTACATTTACAAACCAAAGAGCGACAGAGCTTATGGACTAGCACATATTAGTGCTGTCATACTGCCAGTGAGGTCCAAGGGACAGCTACGGTTCAGCACCCTCCAACACCATGTCTAGACATAGTACTGAATTTAACTCAGGCCAGGGAACTGTCCCACCATGTAGTGTAGTTGCAGCCATCCTATTCTGAAATGCTAGTTTAGCTGTAAGGATGTGACCCATAACCTGACAGCTGGCCTCAAGTCGGACAGGCTTTCATGGTCTGTTTCATTCACAAGCATGTTTGCTATCTATCATTAACATGTTACTGAAAAATTCAATGGTTAGTGATACTGTGGCCTCCAAATCAAATTCTCCCATAAGTAGTACTGTAAGAGAGGGGGTGCATGCTGTGTCTTCAAAAATATTTACCACTGAAGCATATCAGGCTTGGAGGATAGAGAGCAAGAGCACCAGAACTGTCAAACAGGGGAGATGCTGTCTCTTTACAGGCTGACTGAGGTGTGGGTCACTGCTCTGAAACATCTCTGCTGCTTTATCTGTGAGACTGGCACCAGACAATTATTCTTTTCTCCAGCCTCCACCCTTGTTACTTGGACCTTCACACATTTAAGGAAGATGTGGATGATGATGGTTTTTAAAACGTAACTGTTCAAAAAGAGGCAGCAAGAGAAGTAATTTTAAAACCCTTGAAAGGTTTACTTTGGGCAGTATGTTTTGTAGACCAAGCAGCTGCTCTGCTCCACATAGCCAGCCTCCAAAAATCCCGTTGACAGTTCTGCTGATGCCTGATGCTTCTCCAGCCTTACCATCCTCTGAGAGGTACACTGTCCTCATCAAATAAAAGACTATATATTTGCCATCATGCTGTTTGCTAATGGCTTTGATATTCTGAAGCACAATTAATTGTTTTAATGTATGATATACTGTAATTCATCACGCAGCAAGAACAATGCTATTCATCCTGTTTGCATCAGCCATCACTCTTCAGCTACTATTGTATCTGAATCAATTTGAGCTAGTTTATATTAATCATGAGTTGTTTGCATAGAAAAAAGCAAGTTGCAAATTGTATGCATAGGTACTATACAGGAGAGAAATAGAGTATTCGAGCAGATAAGAAGAGGAAACAAGAAGGATGTTTTCTTCAGTTAATAAGCCAAATAAATAGATTGAACAAACAGCATGTAATCAAACATTACAGAAAAAAATATTCAGGAGGCCTAGTGTGAAAACATGGACAAGCTCATTTAAAAGGAATTGAAGAACTTTCAAACTACTGGAAGACTTCAAAATTCCCTTTTGATTTACAGCCTTGAAGAGCTGCAATATGAACACTATAAGATGTTACATGTACTTTTTCAGTGGTATGGCCTTTAAGGTGTAGCTTTATACCAAGTTCAATGCATTTGCACTGGGATGTATCAACCTCCTCTCCTAAGCATGCAAGCTGGACATTTATTCATTTTCATTTCCATTATTAAGAGTTTCTTGCATTATACATCAGCTGCTGGAATGACTGCTGCTTATAAAAAAGATTAGCTTTGACTCTTTGGTTTACAATTAAACCTCAATATAAATGCTTCTTGCATTTTTTTTTTGTGTTTGTTTGTTTCAAAATGCAGATGCCTAATTTGAAATAAATAATTTTACATACAAAATAGTAACATTAAAATTAAGTGTGCCATCAGAAGTGAACTATATCCTTAAATAATTCTCTGACTTGTGGCTATTATTGTTTTCTATAGACATAATACATCATAAACCAGTGTATTTTAAAGATGACAGTACAAAATAATCCTACATCATATTTCATACGAATATTTCCCAAAGCACAGTATAAATCCAGGGTGTAAAACATGCTATATCATTTAGAATTAATTGCACCAAGAATTCTTATTTTTTTCTCTATCTTTTAATATTTATTACCTTGTCAACTTTGATGCAAGCCAAAGCCAACTTCCAGATTTCAACTAATGATTAAAAATTTTCTTTTCTAGTCTTAAATCTTATAATGCAATAGCTCATAGAAAGCAATTTCAGACAAAAATAAGAGCAACCCAAAGGTACAGTCCAGCTACAACCATAGTTTTTACATTGTCAATCCTATCTTGGGGATTCAATATCTTTGTTGGTAACATGGAAAGTGGGATTTGGCCACACCCTCAGCAAGCCTGCCAATGACACCAAGCTGTGTGGTTCAGTTGATATGCTGGAGGGAAGGGATGCCATCCAGAGGGACCTTGACACACTTGTAAGGTGGGCTGATGCCAACTTCATGAAGTTCATCCAAGCCAAGTGCAAGGTCCTACACCTGGGTTGGAGCAATCCCAGGCACAGCTACAGGTTAGGGAGAGAAGAAATTCAGAGCAGCCCTGCAGAGAAGGACCTGGGGGTGTTGGTCGATGAGAAAATGAACATGAGCCGGCTTCAGTGTGTGCTCACAGCCCAGAAAGCCAACCGTATCCTGGGCTGCATCAAAAGGAGCATGACCAGCAGGTCGAAGGAGGTGATCCTGCCCCTCTACTCTGCTCTTGTGAGACCTCACCTGGAGTATTGTGTGCAGTTCTGGTGTCCTCAACATAAAAAGGACATGGAACTGCTGGAACAAGTCCAGAGGAGGGCCACGAGGATGATCAGGGGACTGGAGCACCTCACGTATGAAGACAGACTGAGAAAGTTGGGGCTGTTCAGCCTGGAGAAGAGAAGGCTGCGTGGAGACCTCATAGCAGCCTTCCAGTATCTGAAGGGGGCCAATAGGGATGCTGGGGAGGGACTCTTCATCAGGGGCTGTAGTGACAGGACAAGGGGTAGCGGGTTAAAACTTAAACAGGGGAAGTTTAGATTGGACATAAGGAGGAAGTTCTTTACTGTAAGTATGGTGAGGCACCGGAATGAGCTGCCCAAAGAAGTAGTAAATGCTCCATTCCCTGTCAGTGCTCAAGGCCAGGTTGGACAGAGCCTTGAGCAACATGGTCTAATGAGGCACCCCTGCCCATGGTCCTTTCAAACCCAAGGTATTCTATGATTCTATGATTTGAAAGGAATTATTGAATGGACAAGCAAACCATTGGATTATTACAAGATATGGCTGTGATTATTACAAATGGCTTTGAAGGATTCATCCATGTGAAACAGAACTGGAAAAATATTACTGAAAACATTCTTTTTGAGCTGGATACCTGCTCTGAAATGTGATTTATGAAATAAGAAGTCCATCATTCTTTTTACTGTTCTGTTATCTAAAAAAGAAGACTTTGAAATGGTAGTTTTCTTCTAAAATTAAGATTTATTGGAGAGATAATCAGGAATATTAGTCCTGTGAATGTCTGCTGGATGCATGCACTGAACGACTCCTTTTTCATTTTGCCAAACAGTTCTTTAAGCTCATAACAAGGTTTCTAAAAAACACCCTATGCGTAAAGCTTATTTCAGTAGAGTATCAAGGTAACCACCAGATTTCCAAGAAATCAGAAGTAATCCAAGACTTCTAACCATTTTTATGTTGCTTCCAGGTCCCTAAGGTGAAAAATTTGTGCCTTACTCAGTTTTATTTCTATTCATTCTTTTATTCAACAGCTTCATATAAATATATACAGAAGAAGTCTTGATAAAAGCACATTACATTTCTCAAGGAGAAGAAAATTCTACTGGTATTCCTACTATTTGATTCATTGTATTAATTAATAAGTCTAGCCACACAGTAGCAGCCCTGAAACATGACAGGAAAGTAAATTGTTCCATGTTGTAAGTAGTAGGATATTTACATATTTGTCTGATTTTTCTGCTATCTACGTATTAGTAAACATATTAGTGCTTTACATGAATTTTTTACTTTACAACTCACACGTATTTTTTCTGCCCAAATATCAGATAAAAGCTTAAAGGAAGGTTTGGCGTTTTAAAGGAAACCTCTTTCCTCACTTAGCAACAATTTATCATCCAAGCGTAGGGCTTCCTGAAAGCAGCTGCAAAGAAAAGAGTGGATGTTCTGTTTTCTCACTTGCTTTCTAGCTGTCATTTATTTTATTAGCAACACTACAGGGGACCAATTATAACAAGAATAAACAAGATATCTATTTGGGTTTTTCATTATTTGACTGCTGCAGCTCCTTTTCCTCTGTTAGAGCTTTTCAGCTGAAAGCACCCCATGGTTTTGCTTATAAACAGGATTTTTGGAGGCATGCTTAGAGTAATGGTATTCAGTGGTGAAGAATAAACTCAATCATAATGTTAAAATGAAGTCTCTGGGTTCGTTTACGCACAACTGCAAGCTTCAGTGTGAATTTCATTCTGGCTGCACCTTACACTACCTTTAAAAGAGTAATTGCAGTGCTGTCCTGTGTCAAAGACTTTGCCAGAAAAAACAGCTTTAGCCAGTGGTCCCCTGTAGAGCCTTCAGGAGATGTACTTGAATTAAATAATAGCTGTGTCCATGTGTCTAGGTCAATGTTGTCAAATTTACAACATCTGCCAAAGGCAAGGCCAAGTCTTGCCTTTGTTTGCCCATGTGACTTATGACTTATCCTTAAGGCTAACAGTATTTGCCCTACTATAATAACCTTGGAGATGAAAACACCCTACAGATGGAAAATTTTGACTGTGTTGCAGCCATGTCACTGATTCCCTGACATATTTAAGACTTAAGCCTGTTGATTCTGTTGAGTAAGCATAGAAAATAGTTGTTGGGTTAAAAAAAAAAAAAACCCAAAACGTAAAGCTGTTGCACTCAGCCTGCCCAAGAAAGGAGTTCATACCACACCATGTCACAGGCTAGTGGTCAGGCATGAAACTTCAGTGAAAGAACCATAAAAATGAATTGAAGATATTTGCTCCTTTGATACCCAAAGCACAGGCAAGGTGCAACCTGTGGCTGGGTTCACACTGACTGGACAGCAGGTGCCCACCAAACCTACTCTATCGCTGCCCTCCTCAGCAGGGCAAAGGAGAGAAAATAGAACGAAAGTCTTGTGGGTTGAATGTTCCATCCCACTGGGATGGGTCCAAGGGGAGCTGATCTTTTGCCATACTCTGTATGGTTTGCAGGAGAAACCACAGTCCTCCAGAGCCTGGAAAATGAAACAACAGCGAATTTTGTTGTAAACATCCCTGAAACTGTGCCAGGTGGAGCAAAAGTCCTGGCAGATTCTATTCTTACGAAAGACAGAAGGAGAAAAGAAAGTAGAAGGAAAAGAAAAAAATAAAGAAGGAAAGAAAACAGAGAAATAGGCTCATCACCCCACGGATCCAGCAACGTTTTCTCGGTCAGAGAGCAGAAATCACTTTAGTTGTAGTGCTTTCAGTTGGAGTCCTTGTGGTCAGTGACTCCACTAGTGCCCAATGTGGAGGACACACCGCACGTCTGAAGGACGGTTTTGCCTTTTTATAAAGTCAGGTTCTCCGGGAGCCCTCCCGCAGGCGAGACTCATCCGCGGGGGTTGCGGTGAGCCCCAGGCCCAGCTCACGTTGTGCCTGGGCAGGCGCCGCGGTGTCTGTGCCGCTGTCTCCGGGCAGTTTGTTTCCGGGGCAGTTGATGTTCACGGCCTCAGGGCAGATGGCCCAGGGAAGCATCCCCCACCTTGGTGGAGCAGGATGCCTGCTCTGCCCTCCAGCCGTTTGCCCGAGCGGTAACGAGCTGTCAGTGCCTTCTGTGTTGTTTGGACACAAACACACAAAGGCCATCTTGACTATCACAGGTGGAGTGAGGACAGGAAGAGATCGTTCTGCAACCGCCATCACCAAGCCTTGGGGAAATTATTTTAATTTATTACCAATTAAATCAGAGTAGGGTAATGAGAAATAAGCCCAAACCTTAAAAACACCTTTCTCCCACCCCTCCCTTTTTCAGGCTCAACTTTAACTTCAAATTCTCTACCTCCTCCACCCCAGTGGGGCAGGGGCTCTAGCATCAGGGCAAGGGGTAGCGCATTCAAACTTGAACAGGGGAGATTTAGGTTAGATATAAAGAAGAAATTCTTTACTGTGAGGATGGTGAAGCACTGGAACTGGCTGCCCAAAGAAGCTGTGGCTGCCCCATCCCTGGCAGTGTTCAAGGCCAGGTTGGACAGGGACCTGAGCAACTTGGTCGAGTGGAAGGTGTCCCTGCCCATGATTATAGAGAGAGATAATGAATCTTCTGGGTAAGAACCCTTCCTCCGTCTGCAAAAGAATGAATAGTTGTAGCTGCATGTTTTGGATTAAAGTATGACAAGGATAAAAGTGAGGATAGTGTTGTGGATGTGGCCTGCACATCACAGTTTTTGGGTAACTTGATGGCTGCTGACTTTGTGATGGTGTGTATGTTAGTCTGGAGGTCTCATGCACACAGTGTTACCAGTGTAGGTTGCCAGGTTCCGTGCTGAAAATTGTATGCAGAAAGATGATGGCTTGAGGTGTTTCAGCATATTTAACTGCTATTGAACTTTGCACTTGCTTGAAAATTTCTACTTCTTTCCAACTTACTGCAGTCTAATAAAAAATACTGTTTCTTCATACAACCTTCAGCACAAACAACTGTTTATTATTCATTTTGGTTAAGTAGTCTTCACATTTATATTGCACAGGCAGTATCTCTATGCCTGACAAAAAGCATAAAACAGTACGATGATTCTGTTTCAAATGAACATTAATGCAATTTTATTTCCCCAGAAAATGAAATGCAAAGAAATTTATGAACTGTGTGGCAGGCTCAGAAAAATAAAAATAAGATCTTCACCTGGTGAATTAATCAGATCTCTGATGATTAACTGTCGGTAAGATTCTGACTTACGATGTTGGAGCAGAAAATAAGAAATACGCCACCTGAATTTCAGTTTGGCTTGACCTCCTAAGTTTATAAGTGTCCTTAGGAAGTTAAAAACAATCTGACTGTGGTATCATGACACATGTTTGTGAAGCGCTATCCTTCATGAATGACTAAAACTAGTGGAGAAACACGAGCTTCCTATTAATGAGACTGATACTAATGCTGTTCAAGAAAATAAGCTGCCAGTCCCACATAAACAAGCAGAATTTTTTGCTAAATAAGTCTTCCTTAGGTATTAACAATCTCACCAGCTGTTATTCCTTCTTGAACAAGGAAGTCACAATGTCCCCTCTCAACCGTATTTTTATCACAGACATTTACGCTGTTTCTCTTAGTCTAAGTTTGTAACTTCATAAAAGACTCCAATGATTACAAATATTTATGACTGAGAATTTCTTATAAGACATGTCTATGAAAATCTATGGAAACTGTACTGTTGACCACAATGAATCCACTACAAGACCTTACAGAAGTAAATAGAAAGGCTCATTAATGAGTTCATTCACCACTCTCAAAAAGGCCCTGAGGTTAATACTGTGGAACTGCTTTTTCTTCATCTGGATCTGAGTATGCTATACCCTGCATGAGTCCATCTTCTCATCATTCTCCTTCAGTATAAAGGTGACCTCTAGACACAACTTTCAGAAACCTTTCCAAGTGCCTTACTTGGAAAGAGGAGAAGCTACATCAAAATGACTGTAAGAATTTTAACGGAACACAGAAATACAGTACTGTCCTGGGTTCAGCAGTAGCAGTCATTTTTCTCCTTCTTAGTAGCTGGTGCAGCACTGTGTTTTGACTTTCAGCCTGGGAACAGAGCTGATAACACCGATGTTTTTAGTTGTTGCTAAGTAGTGATTACTCTGACCAAGGACTTCTGAGCCTCATGCTCTGCCAGAGAGGAGGGGAGGCCGGGAGGAAGCAGAGACAGGACACCTGACCCAAGCTAGCCAAAGAGGTATTCCATACCACAGCACGTCATGCCCGGGGAGGTAATTGGGAGTTACCCGAAAGGGCATTTTCTCTTCTTGGTTGGGCTCGTTCAGCGAGTGATATCATATTCTTTTCCCTTGTTATTTCTCTTATCATTATTATCATTGGTGGTAGCAGTAGTGATTGGTGCTATACCTTAGTTACTGGGCTGTTCTTATCTGAACCCGTGGGAATTACATTCTTTTAATTCTCCTCCCCATTCCTCTGGGAGCCGGGGGAGGGAGGGGGGAAGGAAAGAAAGGGGGGGGGGGGAGGCGGGGAGTAGAAACTGTGAGGCTGACTGAGTTTAAACCACAACAAGTACAAAAGCTAAGTGCTATACCCTGGGAATATCACAATGATTTTAGTTCAGATCCATTAGACCTACTTCAAAACCTGTATCCACACCACCGATAGCTTACATGTTATGTGGCCACCTGGGAGATGATGTTTGTCCAATGAATAGTGACCACCTATACCTCTGTCACACAGAAAGTTCTTACTGGAATGAGCAGGGTATTTGGATATTTTATTTGTAGGCGCATGTAAAGAAGCACTGGTATGACCATCACATAAGTGACATTAATTGTAGTGCATCTACTCAACAGCTATCTGTTGGACTTCCTGTTTATTCTTGCTTCTATTTATGCATTTGTCTGGGTGCTTTAACATCCTCAAGTTTTTCAGTCTATTTCTATAGGAGTTCCATATGGAGTCCTCACCCACAGTGCAAAAGTTTATGCAGCTAATAATGGTCCATCTTTGGACAGGTTTTGTCAATAGTGTTTCATAGAGAAGAGGAAGTATCAATTGTTCTCAGGATATGGGAATCAAAGACAATAAAGGCTGCAATGTGCCGGTGGAAAACTAGCAAAAAAAGAAAGCTATAATCTAAAGAACTAAAGGCAGTGAATGGTAATTAATTAATCTGGATTAATTAGTCCATTCATATCATAACCCTATCAAGTTCTTTGACTTGATTTTGCAAAGCTTCCTCAGCCTACTTTATTTTTCTCTTGTTTTTCCCTTATTCTGTGTACTGAGTTCTCAGTGCTCTATCCTTGGTTTATTTTGGTTAATATACTGTCTAGAAAGAAAGCTTCATATGATCTGTATAATAAATCAAAAAATGTTACAGATATAAATTACAATTTTTTCTAATGCTTTTCTGTATTTCTCGAAAGAAGGAGGTTAAGAGGATTAAAAGCTCTGTGCTGCCATGAGAACAAGATTTTGCAGTTCTTCATACTGCAAGACTTCACAATGGGTACTTTTTACATTGTACTGAAAGAGGAGACCTTTATACAAAAACATAATAAAGAAATTCCCTGAAAAAGAACAAAAATCTCTATTTGTAGTTTGGGCACATGCTAAACATGGATATTTTGGTAAAGGAGTTAAAATAATTAAAAGAATAAATATCCCAGTACCACTTTGACATGAAATAGAACACTTGGCATTAGTCAGACATCAAAAGCTGATAAAGAGCATTTTGGTTATGTAGGAACTAGTTTTCACTGATATAACTCTTCTAAATTTATTGGCCTGATGTCTCACACATGGCAGCAATTAGAATCAGGGGTCTCCAGGAAAATAGGCAATAGTTTATAAGCAGTATAATGCTACACCTAATCCTGAAAGCCGAATGAACGACATATAAACAGTTCCAGGTAAAGGTTCATTGGGGTGGAGAACTCTGTGAAACATTGAGTTATCCTCCAGTAAAGCCAATTTCACACAGCAATAGGCTTTTAATACTATTCCCGCTTTATAATCCAAATCTAGTACACTCTCCCTACTGCTGTGAAATATTTTGATATATTTACAATGCTTAAAATGTATCATCATGGTTGAATAAACTGTGCCAAAATAAATGAAATCTATCTGGTAAATGATTGTGCTTTCTTTTCTAATCAGCTTTTGAAAGGAAATTAAGGTTTCTGATGCAAAACAAATTAAGACTTTGTTCCTGTATCTGTCCATCTGTCCTTCCCTACCAAAATGTAAATCTTTTGGTCCACTTTTACAAGATGGAAGACAGAGTTTTAAGTTTCTACAGTGATTAGGTTACTACAAGCTTCATGAAAATTGGCAGCTGGAAAGAGAAGACCCAAATATGCATCTTTGATGTGAAGAGAGACAGAAGTTCAGAAGCTGACTGTGGTTGGAATCAGCCAAAAGGCCATGCAAACACACATGTAGCACCCTGGCTAGCCACAGCATGTACTTCTGGTGGATGTCAGGAGATGATGGGAAACTTGGACTTACTTTTCTTGGGAGAGTTAGAGGACAACATTAAAATCTGTAGGCAATAAGGCATTAATAATTCTACTATTCACGAAATAAGTTTGTTTTAATTTGTTTATTCATTAACTTGATAGTTCAAAATGTTAGGGAGTTCTTTTATTTAAATGTGAATATTTATTACTAATGTATAGCAAACAAACAAATTGCTCCTGGAATAAGTGGACTTTAATGGGGTACTGTCAGAATCACACAAAAAAAATAATTTCTAACTGTGAGCAGTGAATTGTATTAGAGAAAGGAAGACATTATTTCCACAGAAACTAATTCTTCTTCTCCTTGCCTCACTGCAGAGCTTCTGACTGCAACACTTCCCACACCTCCTTCTCCCTAGCTCCCTGTGACAATCTTAATAGAGAGAGAGTCTGGCTGAACCTATTGTTTGATATGCAAATCTTTTGAGAGAAATACTACATTTGAGAGAAAAAGGAGAAGGCTTTTGTGTACCAGGTTTGGTTATTATTAGTTTTACTACTATTATTGCTGTTATAGCTGTTTCACGCTATTTAAGAGCTAAATAAATAGTAAGGTAAGGTAATTTCTAAGTAGATGGGATAGCTGGAGAAGGACTGAAAAAATATTTGGCATTACATGTGGTTTGTTTTTATTTGTTTTTTTCAAATTATTATAGTATTTCTTATTTGGATTTAAATGATAACACATATGGAACATCAATCTACTTATATGGAACCCTGGAATTCTCCTATATGTTGTAATTCTGACACTACTCCCTTTCTTCTTTTCAAAATGCTGAGATTTGCTATGAAGCTACCACTGTCTCCCTAATGTGTTCCAGTACAATCATATTTATTACCAAAAACTGAAGGCTTCTGACATAATTGGTAAACTTCCAAGGAATTGTTTGAGATTTAGGAACACTGTTCTCATTGACTTTGACAAGATTAGTGAGAGTCTACTGCAAGAAAGCTTTGGAAATTTAGGTGGAACAGTTAAACATTAATGACTACAATGGTTAGACTAAATAAATTAAAACAACTGAACTAATAATACCACAGTGCCTCCCCAGAATTTTTATCATGACAGTTTCTCATAAAATAATAATTCTTTGCAAAATATTATTTTGCCCTTCCTTCAAATACTGCTTTTTGATGCCTCCTGTTAGCCATAACAAATAATTCCCACAGTAGTACTGTTTACTGTATTGGTGCTTTAGAACTGGGCAAGCTCTTTATTGTTTTCTATTGTTTATAGATAATTGCAAGTATTGTAGAGCTCATATAAGCTATTGCTTAAGTATTTGTCATCTTGGCATTATGATCAGTTGCAGAAAATATACACACACACATACATCTTGAATGTTGAGCACAGCTTAATGTGCCACTAAGTGACAGGACTGTGAATTTCACATGTGAAGTAGCTGGGAGAGAGTTGCAGTCAAAGAAAATTTTCTTAGTCAACAGCCCAGACATCTGGAAGCATCTTTCCTATGACAGCATCTTATTAACACTAGCTTTTAAAATAGCCATTGCATATGTGTCGTGGTTTGAACCCAACCACAAACCTCTTTTACTCACTCCCCCCCCCTTCTTGCCCTCCCCCTGCTCCTGGAGGGACGGAGAGGAGAATCAAAAAGAATGCAACTCCCACAGGTTGAGATAAGAACAGTTTAGTAACTAAGGTATAACATAGATCACTACTGCTACCACCAATAATAATAATGATAAAGGAAATAACAAGAGGAAAGAATACACCACCTTAACACCAGCCGACCAATAACTCGCCCCACTCCCCCCAGCCGAGCACCGACCGATACCTCGTCCAACCCTGCAGCCTCACGAAGACGGAGGCGAGGACAAGGGCCAGGGCGCTGAAGAGCAGCGGGACGGCCCGGTACAAGTCCACGGCCACGTCCATCTCTCCCTGCTGCTGGAGCCCAACCGTATTACAAGCCATTGCCATAAAGTACAGTGAAACAAAAACCTTAGCCCAAGCCCCACACTTGATAAACACTACCACAGGGAATACCGGCTCTAAGTAATGTACTACATTCTGAAGCTCTGAGAGCAAGAGAAACAACTTTGAGAGCCAATAAATCAGCACTGTGACGACTATTAATCTGATCATCTCTGTCGTTATCTCAACCCTTCGTGCCCCACGTTGGGCGCCAAAATGAACTGTAATTTGGGATGTGCATTCTCCAGAACCCCACAGCACCCAAGAAAGCTTGTGTTTCTTTCTTATTAGTTGGTGGAGACATTGCTGTTATCTTGTTGATCACATCTGTGGGGATCTGGCGACGTCCGTCTTGCCACTTTATTCCTAAAAATTGAATCTCTTGTGCAGGTCCCTTGACCTTATTCCGTTTTATGGCAAAACCGGCTTTCAGCAGGATTTGGATTAACGGAATAAGGTCAAGGGACCTGCACAAGAGATTCAATTTTTAGGAATAAAGTGGCAAGACGGACGTCGCCAGATCCCCACAGATGTGATCAACAAGATAACAGCAATGTCTCCACCAACTAATAAGAAAGAAACACAAGCTTTCTTGGGTGCTGTGGGGTTCTGGAGAATGCACATCCCAAATTACAGTTCATTTTGGCGCCCAACGTGGGGCACGAAGGGTTGAGATAACGACAGAGATGATCAGATTAATAGTCGTCACAGTGCTGATTTATTGGCTCTCAAAGTTGTTTCTCTTGCTCTCAGAGCTTCAGAATGTAGTACATTACTTAGAGCCGGTATTCCCTGTGGTAGTGTTTATCAAGTGTGGGGCTTGGGCTAAGGTTTTTGTTTCACTGTACTTTATGGCAATGGCTTGTAATACGGTTGGGCTCCAGCAGCAGGGAGAGATGGACGTGGCCGTGGACTTGTACCGGGCCGTCCCGCTGCTCTTCAGCGCCCTGGCCCTTGTCCTCGCCTCCGTCTTCGTGAGGCTGCAGGGTTGGACGAGGTATCGGTCGGTGCTCGGCTGGGGGGAGTGGGGCGAGTTATTGGTCGGCTGGTGTTAAGGTGGTGTATTCTTTCCTCTTGTTATTTCCTTTATCATTATTATTATTGGTGGTAGCAGTAGTGATCTATGTTATACCTTAGTTACTAAACTGTTCTTATCTCAACCTGTGGGAGTTGCATTCTTTTTGATTCTCCTCTCCGTCCCTCCAGGAGCAGGGGGAGGGCAAGAAGGGGGGGGGAGTGAGTAAAAGAGGTTTGTGGTTGGGTTCAAACCACGACAGTTCTTTTTGGCGCCCAACGTGGGGCGCCAAAAAAGAACTGTCGTGGTTTGAACCCAACCACAAACCTCTTTTACTCACCACCACTAAGAAGGAGCAAAACGGCTCCTGGTAAACCCAGGACAGTATTCCGGGCGGTGGTGTGGGGCACAGCGTATGTTTCAAGCCATCCGGTGGTTGCTTCCACCATGGTAAGGACATGACGCTTGCCTTGGCGGGTTGGGCAGGCCCCGGGGCGGGGGGGGAGGCCGAGATCAGACGAGATCGGGCGTTTTCAGGGTGGTGTGGCCTCCGTCTTTGTGAAGCTGCGGGGAGCCGAGGGGGAGCGGCCCCGGGAGCCGGCGGCGGCCGAAGCGGCCCGGGAGAGCGGCCCCGGGGACCAGGCGGCGGCGGGAGCGGGGCCCGAGGCTGGGAGGAAGGCGGCTGCTGAGCAGCGGGAGGAGGCGGCCGAGGAGCCGAGCCCCGCGGAGGAGCCGAGCCCCGCGGAGGAGCCGAGCCCCGCGGCCGAGCCCAGCCCCGCGGAGGAGCCGAGCCTCGTGGCGGCCGAGAGCGTCCCCCGGCAGCCGCCCGCCGAGCCCCAGGAGGATGCAGGAGCCCAGGCAGCATTTCCCAGCAAGGCAGAGGAGGAAGAGCTGCACCCGGGGAAAGAGAAGCTGGTGGTGGGAGAGCCGGCAGGCACAGCAGCTGCACCAGCCCCAGGGACAAGTACAGCAGCGTCATTGGAGAGTTCTGAAGGGTTTGAATGGCCTGTGGGTACCCTTGGGACCTGCCTGCTGATTGTGATGGGGATCAGCATGGTGGCACACACACAGAGGGTGTTCTACCCACGGCCATTTTGTCTGATCTCAGAAGTTAAGCAGAGTCAGGTTTGCTTCTTGTCTGGGGTTAGACCACAATATGGGAGGACAAAGAGATCTTCCCCAAGGCTGGACAGCCATGAGTGGCAGGGTGTGTGGGACAGTATGAGAGAGTACCTGGTCCACTGGGCCCCTCCAGTGCTTTGGAAGCATTGGAGATGGAAGGCAGCTCTATGGAGTCCCCAGCAACAAGCTGCAGAAACTGCTGAAGGGGACAGTGAATTATTTTGAACCTGGTGGGCCCATGGCACTTCAGGCCATCAGGGCAGAGATGCGACATAGAGATGGACTCATGATCGAGGGGTGGACTTAGCAATGGACACTATTGCCCAGGTGATTCACGAGTGTGTACACTGCACACAGCCTCTCCTGCTCTGAGAGACTGTAACAAGAGATGGAGCCTGACATCATGGACCAGATGGACTCAGCAGCTTTATAGGTCCATGCACTAAGAAATGATGTTTTTCTCTGTGTATATGTAGATGTATATATATATGTAAGAGTGATGGCATATTGAAGATGTGGGATCTGAGCATGACGTGAATGGTATGGAATAAGTGGTGGATAATGTCCTGGTTTTGAGCAGCAGCAGTCATTTTTCTCCTTCTTAGGAGCTAGTACAGTGCTGTGTTTTGATCTTTTGGCCTTGGAACAGTGGTGATAATGCCGATGTTTTCAGTTGCTGCTCGAATGTTTGGTCTGGCCAAGGACTTTCTGAGCCTCATGCTCTGCCAGGGAGGAGGGGAGGCTGGGAGGAAGCAGAGACAGGACACCTGACCCAAACTGACCAAAGAGGTATTCCATACCACAGCACGTCATGCCCAGGATGTAACTTGGAGTGACCTGGAAGGGTTGGGACTGCAGGGTTGGAGAAGGTATCGGTCGGTGCTTGGCTGGGGGGAGTGGGGGTGAGTTATTGGTCGGCTGGTGTTGAGGTGTTGTATTCTTTCCTCTTGTTATTTCCTTTATCATTATTATTATTGGTGGTAGCAGCAGTGATTTGTGTTATACCTTAGTTACTAAACTGTTCTTATCTCAACCCGTGGGAGTTGCATTCTTTTCGATTCTCCTCTCCGTCCCTCCAGGAGCAGGGGGAGGGCAAGAAGGGGGGGAGTGAGTAAAAGAGGTTTGTGGTTGGGTTCAAACCACGACAATATGACTTAGATAAAGTGCTTAAAGTCAATGTCTTCTGCAGGAAGCAGTGACAGGCAGAGAAGGCAATTTTGGGTGAGTAGCAAAAGTGAGTTCCATGCCATTTCAATGTCTCTATATTCAATAGTCAAGTTCCCTTGGCTGTACTTTGACACAAACTTCTACAAATTCTTGGAGCACTGCTGATTTGCTGCTGTGATTTAGAGCATGAATTATAGCATTCACGGGCTGCATTGTGCTTCATGGTAGAAGACACTTTTTGGCAAATAGCCACATTAAATTTGTAGCTGGAACTAGCTGCACAGTAGTTGGACTTAAAGGGTTTGATCTTGCAAAACCATACCAAAGCAAACAACTTGACTATTGATATGAGGGTGCACATTTTGGTTTCAGAGAGGCAAGCCATATAAGCAGAGCTGTGTGCTGGTTTACATACATTAAGTTGGATCACATTGTTACCTCAGTTATTTCTTGCTTCATGCAATATATTTATTATTCTTAAATAATCCTGATGGTTATGCAAGCAGAAAAAAATCACTTTAGACAACAAAGCTCTCCATTTTTGTAATTCACCTAATTTTGAAGTAGCTGACTTCCTTCCTCCTCTTCTGTGTTTGTCATTTAAATAAATAATCAAACTAACAAACAGAAAGCATGGATTCTGGACTTAAAATTTCCATCATTTTTCATCTTAAAACAAATTCTTTACAAATGAGTTAAAAGCTCCTCAGAGGTCTTCTAACAAAACTGCTTGATGTAGTTTGGTAAGAGGTTTGGTAGGAGGATGCTTTAGTTGGTGCAGATGGACAGCTAGAAAGCTGTCAATTTACCTCCATGGCTTTCACTAAACAAAGGAATTTAAATATATACTAGAGTGTTTCCTCCTGAATTAGTTTAATTCTGATGTTTATTTCTATTCATACTCATTTTGTTTCTCACTGATTAAATTATTTTTCAGATCACCTTGTTTCTTCCATCATGCCTGATAGTTAAGCACTATCAAATTGGTTTTGCTCAATTTACATATTAAATTCAATAGAATGTGTTATCATGAAAGTATATGCCTCAGAATGTGATACCCTGAAAACACGTCATTTTCTGTGTTAAAGTGGATTCCAAACCTGTGAAATGTTTCTCTGTTTTCTTCCTAGGCAGCTAAATTTTCTCTATTTCTAGTCTGCCCTGGTCTAAGCATTTAGTTCACAGGAAGATAAATGCTTTATTTCATAAAACAAGAAGTAAATATTATTAAGTTCAAAATTGGCCATTTTGGCCTAATTAGGTAGTTATTCTGAATATTCTGAGAACAAGTCAAACCTACACTAAGAGCACTGGTGAAATCACACTGAAGACAAAGCAACTATGCTTTAATTTGGTCAGAAACATCAGTAGAAACAGTCACTTCACTTTAGATTTTAATGCAAGCTCTGCTTGCTAAGTAAAAATTCCGACTTTTTCAGTGCAAGTTAGCTAATTTGAGTTAATGAAATGCATTTAGAATGAATAAAGATTACAGTCCTTTTGATAGCGTAAGTGCACTCCAGTTGCTGGAGCCCGCTAGGCTCATTAGGTCACCCATCACACCTGTCCCGGGTTCAGCAGTAGCAGTCATTTTTCTCCTTCTTAGTAGCTGGTGCAGTGCTGTGGTTTTGACTTTCAGCCTGGGAACAGAACTGATAACACAAATGTTATCCTGACCAAGGACTTTGTGAGTCTCATGCTCTGCCAGTGACAAGGGGAGGCCGGGAGGAAGCAGAGACAGGACACCTGACCCAAACTAGCCAAAGAGGTATTCCATACCACAGCACATCATGCCCAGGGAGGTAACTGGGAGTTACCTGGAAGGGCACAGGCTCTCTTTGGGGGGGGGGGGGGGGGGTCGAACTCATTCAGCGGGTGGCATTGTATTCTCTTCCCTTGTTATTTCCTTTATCATTATTATCATTGGCGGTAGCAGCAGTGATTTGTGTTATACCTTAGTTACTGGACTGTTCTTATCCCAACCTGTGGGAGTTACATTCTCTCGATTCTCCTCCCCACCCCTCCGGGAGTGGGGAGGGGGGCGGGGCAGGAAGGAAAGAAAGAGGGAGAAAGGGGGGGGGGGAGTGAGTGAACGAGCTGTGTGGCTCGGTTTAAGCCACAGCAGTTCTTCTTGGCACCCAGCATGGGGCAATACAGCAGCAGAAGTCTTTGAGAAATGGAGGAAAATAATCCAAATCCTGCTGAAAGCCAATTTTGCCATAAAACGGAGTAAGGTCAAGGGACCTGCACAGGAGATTCAATTTTTGGGAATAAAGTGGCAAGATGGATGTAGACAGATCCCCACAGATGTGATCAACAAGATAACAGCAATGTCTCCACCAACTGATAAGAAACACAAGCTTTTGAGCAAATTAAACGCGAGATAGTTCATGCAGTAGCCCTTGGACCAGTCTGGACCGGGCCAGATGTTAAAAATGTACTGTACACCGCAGCCGGGGAGAATGGTCCTACCTGGAGCCTCTGGCAGAAAACTCCAGGGGAGACTCAAGGTCGACACCTCAGCTTTTGGAGTTGGGGATACAAAGGATCTGAGGCCAGCTATACCCCAACTGAGAAAGAGATACTGGCAGCCTATGAAGGGGTTCGAGCTGCTTCGGAAGTGATTGGCACTGAAGCACAGCTCCTCCTGGCACCCTGGTTGCCCGTGCTGGGCTGGATATTCAAAGGCAGGGTCTCCTTTACACATCATGCAACCGATGCTACATGGAGTAAATGGGCTGCACTAATTACACAACGAGCTCGAATAGGAAATCCCAGTCGTCCAGGCATTCTAGAAGTCATCATGGACTGGCCAGAGGGAAAAGATTTTGGAATGCTGCCAGAGGAGGAGGTGATGTGTGCTGAAGAGGCCCCACCATATAACAAACTGTCAGAAAGTGAAAAACAGTATGCCTTGTTTACTGATGGGTCCTGCCGTATTGTGGGAAAGCATTGGAGATGAAAAGCAGCCGTATGGAGTCCTTGATGAGAAGTTGCAGAAACAGCTGAAGGAGAGGGCGAATCGAATCAGTTTGCCGAGGTGAAAGCCATCCAGCTGGCCCTGGACATTGCTGAACGAGAGAAGTGGCCAGTACTTTATCTCTACACTGACTCATGGATGGTGGCAAATGCCCTGTGGGGGTGGTTGCAGCAATGGAAGCAAAGCAGCTGGCAACGCAGAGGTAAACCCATCTGGGCTGCTGCACTGTGGCAAGATATCGCTGCCCGGGTGCAGAACCTGGTGGTGAAGGTACGCCATGCAGATACCCATGTACCCAAGAGTCAGGCCACTCAGGAACACCAGAACAACCAACAACTGGATAAAGCTGCTAAGATTGAAGTGGCTCAGATGCACTTAGATTGGCAACATAAAGGTGAATTATTTTTGGCACGATGGGCACATGACACTTCAGGCCATCAGGGCAGAGATGCAACATATAGATGGGCCCATGACCGAGGGGTGGACTTAACAATGGACACTATTGCCTAGGTTATTCATGAGTGTGAAACATGTGCTGCAATTAAACAAGCCAAATGGTTAAAACCTCTTTGGTATGGAGGACGATGGCTGAAGTACAAATATGGGGAGGCCTGGCAGATTGACTACATCACACTCCCACCAACCCGCCAAGGCAAGCGCCATGTGCTTACCATGGTGGAAGCAACCACCGGATGGCTGGAAACGTACGCTGTGCCCCACGCCACTGCCCAGAGTACTATCCTGGGCCTGGAGAAACAAATCTTGTGGCGACACAGCAGCCCAGAGAGAATTGAGTCAGACAATGGGACTCATTTCCGGAATAACCTTATAGACACTTGGGCCAAAGAGCATGGCATTGAGTGGGTATATCACATCCCCTACCACACACCAACCTCTGGGAAAATCGAACGGTACAATGGGCTGTTAAAAACCACACTGAGAGCAATGGGTGGGGGAACTTTCAAGCATTGGGATACACACTTACCAAAGGCCACCTGGTTGGTCAACACCAGAGGATCGGCCAACAGGGCTGGCCCAGCCCAGTCAGAACTTTTACATATTGTAGAGGGGAACAAAGTTCCTGAGGTGCACATGAAGTATTTGCTGGGGAAGACTGTCTGGGTTATTCCTACTTCAGGTAAAGGCAAACCCACTCGTGGGATTGCTTTTGTTCAGGGACCCAGATATACTTGGTGGGTAATGCAGGAAGATGGGGAAGTCCGATGTACACCTCAAGGGGATTTGATTTTAGGGAAAAACAGACAATGAACTCAATTATATGCTGTTGCCTGCTGTGTAATACTTTATAGCCCATTGACTAGACGTCTTCAGGTCACCAGCGACTGGCCCTGACTTCCCTCCAACCATCATCCCAACAGAGAATGAATTCTGATAGAACCAGACAAGTTCTGCAGTGAAGGGGCAGTCAGCATCAGCAGGCAACGATCCAACACTGCACACAGCCTTTCCTGCCCTGAAAGACTGTTACAAGGGATAGAACCTGACATCATGGACCGAATGGACTCGACAGCATTATAGGGATTGGTCTATGCACTAAGAAATTATTTCTTTCTCTCTGTGTGTGTATGTGGATGTATATATATGTAAGAGAGATGGTATATTGAAAATGTGGGATCTGAGCATGATGTGAATGGTATGGAATAAGGGGTGGATACTGTCCTTGGTTCAGCAGTAGCAGTCATTTTTCTCCTTCATTGCTGGTGCAGTGCTGTGGTTTTGACTTTCAGCCTGGGAACAAAGCTGATAACACAAATGTTTTAGTCTGATCAAGGGCTTTCTGAGCCTCATGCTCAGCCAGGGACGAGAGGAGGCCGGGAGGAAGCAGAGACAGGACACCTGACCCAGGCTAGCCAAAGAGGTATTCCATACCACAGTACATCATGCCCAGGGAGGTAACTGGGAGTTACCTGGAAGGGCACAGGCTCCCTTTGCAGGGTGTTGAACTCTTTCGATGGTGGTATCATATTCTCTTCTCTTCTTATTTTCTCTTATCATTATTATCATTGGTGGTAGCAGCAGTGATTTGTGTTATACCTTAGTTACTGGGGTGTTCTTATCTCAACCCATGGGAGTTACATTCCCCCAGTTTTCCTCCCCATCGCTCCGGGAGCGGGGTGGGGGGGAAGGAAAGGAAGAGGGACAAAGGCCAGGGGGGAGTGAGTGGTTGAGCTGTGTGACTCGGTTTATACCACAACAACTCTTTTTTTAGGCTCTTTATTCTCAGTTCTTCTCTGACACATTTGTGCCAGAAGGATGTGCCTGTTCCCTCTTGGTTATAAACTGATACACGAGCTGTTTAGAGCTTTACAAGCACCTCTAAACCTTTTACACTTGCCCTTAACAGCACACTGGCTTAATAAAAGGAAGCTCTGAGTGTATCTAGGCAGTGTAAGCATTTGCTGCGGTTGGCAGGGAAAAGAAATTGCACTGAGACAGAACCAAGTTGCAGAAGGATGGCGAGTTTTGTTAATCCAAGTATCTATGTCAGAAAAGGAGAATAACATTTCATATTAAATAGGTATCAGCTTGTTTAATTTAAAGACATACTCTCCTTTTAGACATTATGCTACCAGCTCTATCCATTTCTAAGAGGCTCACCTGAACCTCAGCTACCTGCACTTCTCCAGGATCTCAGGTGTTGCATGCACACTATATTAATTAATAAAAATGAATCTATGTACATTTTCTAGATGATAGCATTCTAAATTGGAAGTTAACAGAATGCATTTGCCATTTTCATAAATGCTCTTCCTAGTATCAAAACAGAAATTAATAAAGATAATTCCCTTCACTGATTCCAGTGACCTTGAAGGAATCTAGTAGATCTGCATGTTTTAAAGGTTTAAGCCAAGTAATATTCTATTGAGCCACACAGAACTATATAAAGCATGTAGTGAACTGAATGGTGCTAATGTATACACACAAAAACTGACCCAGGCAGATACTGATCATGGTATACTCATATAGTCAAGCAATAAGTATCAGTAAGTGCTGGAAATTGAAAAGAACCAAAATCACTGAGTTCCTTCATAAATTGACTTATAATCACTGGTTGCATTTCAGTGCAACTACTATTAAAAACAAAACAAAACAAAACACAAAAAAACCCAAACAAAACAAAACAAAACCCCCCACTTTCAATAAAATAAATAATTATTTTTAGTATCTATTTTGTGTTGAATCACGTTTAAAAGTGTAACATTTGAAAATGTAACACATTTCTGACGATTTTGTAAACTTGTGTACTCATGCTATCTTAGGTTCTGTTTTGCCTTATGCATGGTATAAAAAGGAGTTCTTTGAATTACTAGCTCAAAATTTTATGTTCTTTCAAACCAGTGTTCTTAAGTTTATCAATCAGGAAGAAGTATACCTAAAAGTACTGCTTAATTAAAATTCAGTATATGATTCCTTGGAGTTTCACTTAGAGAAGTAAAATCTCACCAAGCAGCTTTCCGTTTTTCTATTTCTCTCACAAAGAGAAAGATTCACTGAAAAAATATTTATGGCATCTTTTTCTTCCCCACCTTGGCAGCCACAGGAGATGGAAAACAAGCTCTTGAGCCTGGCCAGGTATCCAACAGCACTTTTGATCTTGCAGTTTTCTTCTTAGTTCCTCCTTTTAACAGTGAATAAGGGTAAAGACTATCAGCATGCAATTATCAGTTTTTGGGATTTCTTACGCAACTTTAGTCTTATGTACCCTGGTTAAGGTACATAAGGCCAATGGAAAAATAATCAACTTCCTTATTCTGTTGGATCTTTGACAAACAATTATCAGCTTTTCCCACAGTTTATTAGCTACTCCAGTTTATACCCAGTAGATGCTACAGATGCTACAAGAAATCTTTTGAATCTTAGCCAGAAGATTTGTGCAAAACTTCATATTCAAGGATCATGTTTTTTAATTTTGCTGCAATAGTAACCTCATTGGTCTATAATGCATCAATGCTCAGAAGGAAAATGAAGTTCTTACTAGGGCCTGAACGTTTTGTGCTGAACTACATATAATGATTTTCTTTTTCCTCACAGAAGGATTTGCTCAGGATAGAAAATAATGAAACACAGGAAAAATAAGTCTGCATGAGCTTTGGGGATAGATAGTCATGTAGTCCTTGATATGGCGTGATGGCTGTATGGTCAGATATCTCTGGCTAACAGAATGTTTGCTGTCATTTAAATTTCCATATATTAGGTCAATTAATTAAATTTATTTTCCGAAGTATTCAACTTTGTGTTTAATATCACATTAATACCACTATCAGTAGTTAATTCCACTTCATGAAGTGGGGAGACAAGAACTCTAGGTACATGCAAATCTTTCACTGGACTTATGTGGTTAAGCTTCAGTTTGAGAGACAATGACACCTTCGCAATGGTGCGAACTTTTTATTCCATAAAATACCATATTCGGTACTTTCAGAAGAACAAATGTTCTAAGCACATCTGGGCTCACTTTGCATCAGGACTAACCTATAGGACATGTGGGTTTTATAGAGATATGTGTGTACAGGGCATGATGTACATGGCATGAATCAGACAGGACTGGATAGGGTTTGTGCTGAGCATAGCCTTCATGCAAAAGTGCTCTACATAGTGCCAGTCTCATAAATAGCATCCTTTTTTACTTCTCCGCTGGTCCAGAAACATTCAATGTCTATGGTATCTGCTGGATTTTGGTTGTCTGGTAATTCTGAAACCACTTAAAATCAAGTACAAAACAATAAAATACTTACTGGTTTTGCCCCCTTTTGTTTTTTGTTTCTTTCCTTCACGGTGCTGGTCTATACATAAACCAATTGAATATATCTTTCTTGATCTTTTTATTTCCAGAGTGGCCGCAAAGCTAAGTTTAGGGTTGAAGTAATTTTACAAGTGTTTATCACTTCCAATGTTAAAAATAAATTGGACCAACTCGGTGTTTTCAGCTCTCAGAGTTTAAAAGTGAGAATTATAACTGGCTGTGCTGGGAACCAGAGATTCAGTGAACTTTAAGCTTTTCTTCAGGCACAGGAAGCTACACTCATGCTTGTCAAGGAGATTAACGAGAAATCTGATTGAGTCTGGAAGACTATTGCTGCAGTGGATTACAAGTTTGATCTTCTCTTTTTTTCAGGGATAAACAACCTCAAGGGCTAGGACACTGGCACAGAAAAGCAGATAATATCACTGCTGTGAAGAAAAAGTGTGGCCATATGGCAGCCCCAGTAAATGAAAGTAAATGAAAGTGAAGCAATCCATTCAATAAATGTATGGTTATGTACTGTCATACAAAATCATTACTTTTATTTTTGTGTTTGTAGATTAACATGTACCCTTTCTCCAGCTCTTTTCTATCTTATTTATTCAGGCTGCAGGTTCTTTGGGAAAGGCCAATCTAGTATTAGGAGTATGCATTGGATCCTGGAGCTATCATAGTGAAAATGTTTAAAATTGAGTCTTTGAATAATCAGATTAGAATAAACACAGGGATAAGGATTTATAGCTGCTGGTGGAGCGTGAAATTTCTAAAACTACATGGGATACTACATAGTAAGGCGGGAAATGCAGGAAAATTTGACAAAGGGATGTATCCTCTAACTCTCTGATCTCAAAGACTACAGGGTACTCAGAAAATACTTACCAAAAAAAAAAAAAATAGAGTGTCACAACTGGTCATTTCCCTCTAGACTGCATGCGGTACTGTTTCTTAAACAGGCCATATCCCTGAATAAAAAACCAAACCAAGCCCAACCCAAGTAACCAAACCAAGCAAAAACAAAGACAACAATAGAAAAGCAGGATTTCAAAGTTCTTTGTAATATTTTTTTGTGTTCAAAAGCTATTGCAAGGGAAATCATCGCATATATATTCTATATATAATTGTTTGCAAAAATAGGGTAGCTACATACCTCAGAATAATGCCCAAAAAGTAAATCACAGTAACACCCAAAAGCATTCATTTCAGTGATTTCATCTAGTGCAGATTTCATCTGCACTAAATGCAGCTTTCTCACTTCTTGGTGAATGCTCTCTGAGTA
Source organism: Lathamus discolor (assembly GCF_037157495.1). Classification (NCBI taxonomy): domain Eukaryota; kingdom Metazoa; phylum Chordata; class Aves; order Psittaciformes; family Psittacidae; genus Lathamus; species Lathamus discolor. The sequence continues at coordinate 27,029,958 of NC_088885.1, forward strand.
AGATCAAGAAAACAATTCTGATGGCTATAACTCTATCCCAAAGCAAGATGATCACTGAATCAGATAGATAAACTATTAATCTGGTTAAAGCTTGTTGCTCCTATTTTGCCAAGGCTGAGGTGCTTTGCAGCAAAAAGCAGCCAGGACACTTCCTGCCAAGAGCCACACATCTCATGCATGTTTCATAAATATGTTCCTCCACTGAAAAGACAAGGATTAAGCAAACACTAGTTCAGTTTGCAAAAGCTTCCACTATGAATAACTCCAACACAAATCTTGGCTCTATTTAAAGCAACAGTAAATTCTCATTGCATTCAGTATGTCTAACATTTTACCTCTAATTTTTAGCCACAATACAAACCCTTTCAATTTAAATGAGAGTAAATAAGTAATATCAGTGCACTGAGTATGATGATGCCTATTTTTATTACACTTCTTAAGCTTCTAAACCCCCAAAAGATGCCTTTTTACCATTAACTAAAATCTTCTTAAAATTTGCTTAGATTAATCCAAGCTTATGCCTGCATTAAAAGTTCATAGAAAATATTAACTGAAAGAAGCCAAGATATCACAGTAAAGCTCTGCCATTTGTAACATAACATCATCACATGCTGAAATTTTGTGTGAAATAGATCAGTTCTCAAGAAAGCACCTTTTATAGCAAGCCAAGAGGTATTTCAACAAAATAGCACTGCTGTATTTAAAAGAGTATTGATAGAGTCCTTCTTTACTTCGAAAATCATAAACTGTACGCAAAAATGGAGAAATAAATATAAACACCAGCAAGGTTTGCTTTTCAAGCATGCTAGGATAACAATATGGAATATTAAAACACTCTAAGAAACAGGCTTATTGCCTGATATGCATTATGGCCATAATCACTACCATAGCACCTCACACACTTGGGAACCCAGTGAAGAGAAGATAAAGAGAAATTTTCCTTCCCAGACAGTAAAATGGTAAGATAGCTGTTCACAAACAGCCACTGGGTGACTGCAGTAGCCTCCACTGCTCTAACGATGCACAGATGTACGTGCAGCTGGAAGGGCTTAGAGGGTTGGCGTAGCACATCACTCAGTGGCCCTCTTCCAACCCTGGCGACTCAGAGCTCAGCCCTTGAAATCCTGCCTACTGCTTGCCCAATGTGACTGTCTCTCTTTTAAGAACTGATGTCCCCATACAGATCCAGCTGCAAAAGGACATACCATTTTCATGAAGAAAAGAAGCGCATATGCCATTTAAACACCACAGAAGAGCGCTCTGTAGCGGCTGCATGCACCTCACCATGTTAATATGTAACATATCACCTGAAGTGCGAGTATTACAACACATTTCATATGTGTATACTATATCTAAGGCATGTATTATGTGTGCATATATATGCATACTTTAATAGAAATTATACTTACAGCTGCACAAAAATCACTAATTTATAATGCACATTCTTCATCCTGCTTGCATTTTGTAGTGTGCAAATACACACACAAAAATCCTACAACTCTTTTTAATTCCATTCAAATAACTATCACGGAAACAGTGCAAATCCTTCAGTCTTGCCCTTTAAAATCATTACGTATGTTCTAGATAGCATAAATTTGCAAGGCAGAGGGCAGTGCTGCACAGCAATAATTGAGATAGCCGTGGCCTTACGGTAGTGTCAGGTAGCTCTGCTAGTTTGAGCAGATTCAGTGTGCTATGCTCATGTGGCTGGGCTGCTACCAGAGTGAAAAGAAAAGGCTGGTTTGCCCAAAGTCATACTGCTGTGCAATACAGCATTTTGCTGAATAGGTTTCCTTAAGGCTTAGGATGTACTTGAAAGCGAACTGTACGGTCCCTTAACTGATGGCATTAGCCAGCCTATCCAAGCACATCTCTCGCCAGAAATCAGAAGTTAATTTTTCTCCTCTGCTGGAAGTTGCATGCATTAATTAGGCCTAAGAAAATTAATAGTCAAGATTGCTTAAAAAAAAAGCAAGGCATATTTGGCTTAGAAAACAGATATAAAATCCAAAATAGTATAATAATAGCAATTCTATAGAATTAATATCATTAGGTAAAAAAATTATGCAAAACCTGACCTTGGTAAAGTTAAATGTATGTATATACAAAATAGTAGATACACGAAGTAGCTCTAAAGGTCATCTCTGACCGCTTGGATTGATAAAGTGACTTTTGTGAATCACCTCTACTTGTGGTGGTTTAACCCCAGCTGGCAACTAAGCCCCACACAGCTGCTCACTCATTCCCCCCCCCCGAGTGGGATAGGGAAGAGAACTGGAAGGGTAAGAGTGAGAAAACTCATCAGTTGAGATGAAGACAGTTTAATAAGTAAAAGTTTGTGTACGAGCAAAACAAAACAAAGAATTCATTCACCACTTCCCATCAGCAGGCAGGTGTTCAGTCATCCTCAGGAAAAACAGAGCTCCATCACATGTAATGGGTACTCGGGAAGACAAACAACATCACTACCAATATCCCCCCCTTCATTCTTCCCCCAGCTTTATATGCTGAGCATAACCTCATATGGTATAGGATATCGCTTGGGTCAGCTGGGGTCAGCTGTCCCAGCTGTGTCTCCTCGCAGCTGGGGTGGAGTGAGGAGCAGAAAAGGCCTTGACTCTGTGTAAGTACTGCTCAGCAACAACTAAAACATCCCTGTGCTACCAATACTTTCCAGCACAAATTCAAAACATATCCCTATATCAATTACTGTGAAGAAAATTGGCTCTATCCCAGACAAAACCATCACAATACCTAACTGAAAATCCAGTTCTAAAGGGAAATGTTGGTCTCATGCAAAGCAATCATGAAACTCCATTTGGCTGCAGTGACATGAAAATATCACCCTGAATGATCCTTCCTTCCTCCCTGACCCTAAAATATTAAAAGGCTCTTAATACAGAGCCTGCTGTAGCTGATGGGAAGCTCCCTTTTAATTTAAGCAGGTTTTGTATCAGTCCTTGCACAATGTTACACAAAATTGGTTAGAACCAAGTAACGTTGTTCTGGATCTACAAATATCCCTACTTGGTATTAACAATCTTTCAGTAGAAAACAAAGCACTAGAGAATACAAATACCTTTGTGTCCTTTACAGACACACTTCTAAGTCAAACATATATCTTATTATATTCTTTGTGTATGCAATGCCAACTTTTTTTGGTTTTAAGATACCAAATCACATACACATACAATGTTTAAACAGCTAATAATCTTCTAGGTATTTAATGTACAGTGAATTCCTCTTTTCAGATATTGTTGTGGTGAGGGTATGATATACCTTCTTGTTCAGAGAGGCCAGGTGTCCACCAACGATCCTCAGTTTGTTGATAGGTATTTTTGTACCAAGGCAATTTTCTATTTCAAATTCTTCAAAGTTTTACTTGAATCATTTAATTTTCCTGCTTACTCAGGAAGCATGTGTCACAGCTGTAATGAGGTGGTGATTGGAAAAGGTGCTATTTTTTAACATGAAAGTAGCCAGTGTTTCTAGCATGTCAAGAAATAGCATAGCCATAACAGAAGGAAAGCTCCTGACAAGCAGAAGATATATGAATGCAGAGGATTTCTCAGGCTAGTAAGCAGAAACCCTGGCTATCTAGCTGAAGAAAGGATAAGAGCATAAAGACTGAAGTCAAGAAAAATTGAGACCTTAGGCAACACATCTATACACATTTGTATACTGCTGTCACTGAGCTTTTTTCATTTTCAATAAATGCAACATACAAACAAACAAAAAATCCATTCAATTTCCTGTGTCAAAATTCATGTAGAAAAACATTTCCCTGTGACAATAATTTGTAATGGAGAAATTCATTACGCTTCTGCTGCACATTTTACATCCTCTGCTTTCCTATGCCTGAGTGAGTAGGCCACTTGTTTCTGTCTCTCCATGCTCCTTGCTTTGAATATAACAAATCTCTCTTTCTGGGGTCTCAAAAAGCTCATTCTTCTTTCCCATAAAAGCCTTCTGTAATGACTGAGAAACACAGCAAAATATATCCAGGCAGAACTTCAGATACACTACTGGGCTGTTTATTTTGTGGTTTATGTACACACGGGTAGATAATGGAATGTTAAGCTTCATCCAGAAGAGTTCCACTGTTTATGAAGCATACTGTTTAAGCTCCATGAGCTGCTGAATGCAGCTACAAGACTCATTTGACTGCTAGGGCAAGCACCTAGGCTTCAGGATTAGGAGGTCTATTGCTATATACAATATAAATCATATCTACCTGCCTGACCACTGCATGCTGTGCTCCATGGTAGGAATATTTCTTTGGCAAGATACTCTGAGGATCCCATTGCAATTTGTCCTGTATTCTTTATCAGCTCAAGCTCAGGTTATTAAATTGCAGAATTTGTAAGAACTTTACTAATCTTTACTCCAGCTAGCAGACCAGTTGTGAAATATTTGATTTGATATGGGAAACAGGTAAGGTTTGACTCATCTTTTTTATCCTCTCCATTTAAATACTGCATGGCAGTCTAGATGATCTTTCAGCTCACAGCTGCTGTAGCCTGGACCATTAGTCAGCTCCTGACTTATTCCCCTCTGCCAGGGATTGATAAAAGCAAACCATTGCCAGGGTGCTGGATAAAGAGCAGTTCTGGTGGCGGTTTTTCACTACCTACCCACCCACCCATCCATCCATACAAAAGAGTCCTTTCGTGTTTATATGTTGTGCCACCAGCATAAAACAGCTCCTGAAAATTTTGTCTCTCCTTATTTTGGGGAGAGAGATGTTCAACTGCTTACTCTGTGTCACTGCATTACAGATAAAGGGATGTGGACCCTTCTCCAATGCTGAATAACAATTTGCTGAACAACCCCTTCTGGTGACTCAGCTGTTAAATTTTCATACATAAAAATAAAACGGGATACAAGATGGAAGATCTTCTGAAACCCTTTTCCTGTTCACAGGTATAAGACAAGTTTTGATCAGGTACAATAAGGTATGGTGAGATATAAAATACTAGGATCTTAAGCCAATACAAGTCATTACTGACACTGAAATCATTAACAGAAAGTATATCAAATTAAAATACATACAGTTCAGGTACGATTTATATGTACATTTTACATAGATCGTACTTAGATAAATAAAAGCTTGAAGAATACCATTACGAGGCTATGTAGAAAGAAATGCTATTTTCAAAATTAATCATAAACCTGTTTTTATTTTTATTTCACACTGTTGCACTAATACAAACTTGTCATTAGCAGCCTAAATTCAGAACAGGGTGCAGCAGACCTTCTTCTGCAGTCATTCTGCTTCTTTATTTTGAGTAGTAATTTAAACCCACTGGAATATCATGTTTGTTTTTATTCTCAGCCTAATTCTCACTGCATCCTAATAGGCCAAGCAGTCATGGTATGTGTGATGAACAACTACATTTCTTAAATACATGTAGAAACTGATGCACAGAGAAAGCTCCTGCACCAAAATGAAAAACTTGGTGCAATGGATGTAAAAAGTGATTCAGCTCCATCTGCCTCTTCAGTCAAATGTAGAATACTCATTTTTTTTTTTTTTCCTGGAATAATTCCTGAACTTACCTGGGCTTTTATTATGGGGAGGGAGAGGCATGATCTGCATGTGCAGAAAACCACTTCAGTAACTGATCCCTGGTCATTTTAAGCACATTGTCTCTCTTGCTGGGATGAATTTTCCTCCCCTAAACTTCAGAAATGGTAGGAAGTTAAATCTGTTTGACACATTATGAAGACAAGAAGGAGATTATCCCCTTAACCTTCTATCAAAATCCCATAGACTATCATGAGATGTGATACTAGAGTAGGAAGCCTGAAATTGGGATGAAAATCTGTATTATTCCTGGTGATAATGAGTTCTGCTACTTTCCTGCTCTCAGTCTAGGGAGAAAAAAATAAAATGTTATCAGTACTGAGGAAATCTTATTAGATTCAACACCATTTTAAACAGCTAGGACCAAAATCTTCATTCAGACACACTGGTGCCACCCCATTAAATTCCAGCAGTGGCACCACTGGTAGAGAAAAATGGCACTCAGATTTTTCACCATTAAGTAATCTGTTTTCATTACCTTCTCAGCAGTTTGTTTCATTTGCCTGCAGTAGGGAAAGTAAAATTAGAAAACATTTCATGTTCATAGTTAGCTTGCTTCGACATGAAAAAAACAAGTCTATAAATTTGCCTATTGGGTTATGCCTTGTGCAGTTCTCTTGTAAAGTTGTCTTTACATTATAGTGATGAACTGTAAATGGCGTAGTGTATTATTTTGTCCAAAGTAATTCAAATTAATGATCCTAGAAATATTATTTGAGGTGTCTATGTTATAAAGCATTGCCAATAGTCATGACTATTACCAGCAGAATTTCTGTTCTGCTTTGTAATGTATGCATTGCCATGTGATAATAAACTATTTTATGATCATGTTCAGAACCTGCAGTTTCTTGCTGGAGTTTCACATGTGAGTCTTGTATCAGTTCTGGTAGTAAATGAATGGCAGGTAAATACTGATAACAAACTATCAAAGTCTGAATGTTTTGTTCTTGCCTTGACTTGCATACTTAAATTTTCATTTCACATTACCTAAAGTAATACTGATTCTGACTGAAAACAGAAGAAAAAAACCCCAACCCATGCAACTCAAAATGCAGTGATCTCATAGGCTCTTTAGCTTGTAACTGCGAGAATGACATTAGCTTAAAAAATCTAAAAATTACCTGTTAGTTTCATTTACATGAAACTTTAAAAAAGGAAAAAGAAAAAAAAAATTGTATAACAGTCTTGTGGTTTAGATAAATGTTACTCTGGATGCTAAAACCAGACTTGCTTCTCATGAATGAAAGGAAACTGTATGTTTCTGCATTCTGCTGGCTGATGTCATTCTTGCTAAGAAAGTGTAAAGCTTTACCAACCATAGATAATAATATTATGAAATTATAAAAAACCCCCACAAAGTTCATCATCAGTTGGATGCACCAAAATTAACACACATTTGGGAAACATGCCATCATAGTGGTATCCAGAGGCACTCTTAAGAATCTTAGAGATCAGAGGAGGAGATGAAATGATCTGAGCTTCATATGAACATCTCATGAATAAATACTGATGCCAAGACCACTTCCAAGGAAAAGCAGATGGATTGTGAAATCAGAAAAGCATTAAGGCAGCTTCTAGATTTCAAAAAGAGAGGTCTAAAGAGTAAGCTTTTCTGTTGAGTAATATGAAAAAAGCTCTATTATGGCAATGATGCAAGTGAACCCTTTTTTTTTTTTTTTTTTTTTTTTTGAGTTCTCATAGACCTGCTGCGCTTCACTTTGTCTTGGAGTTTTCTATCTCATACAATTGCTTTCATAGTAAGGCTGGCCAGTGAGTAGAAACAATAATTTTGTGCACACTTGCACGTATCTGTTTTCTTTTTTCCTGGAACTCATTTTCTGTTCTAAATACTTTTAAAAAATTCCTTTAAGAACTTTTCAACCTTTCTTTCTGACAAAGTATTACAGTCCAATCAGCACTAACCATACATTTGTTTAGTTTTAAAGGTCACTCAATAGTCACACACCAAACTATCTTTAAATGTAAAGCAGAGCTTGAAAACATCTGAAATCTATTTCCTCAGATGATATTTGCCTAGAAATGCTATGTAAAATTTAAATTATTTTTAATATCAGGCATACCCTTCTAATTTCTTAGAGGCAGTGAGATATTTAACACTCACAAGGAGCTTTTCTCGCTGCAGGCAAATAACACAAATCCTACTTACTGGCTATACTAAAAATACAACCAAAGGAAATACTCTGCAACTTGCTGCAGAGTGTGTGTTCATGTGCCAAAACTATGCAAACCTGTAATTCTTTCTGTCCTAGGTAACCAGAGTTAATTTCAGATTCGGTCACCCTGCTGCATCTCAGGATCACTGATAAGGAGGTGCAGAATAATCTGACAGTGGCAGGCAAAATGCTGTATTGTAAAAATAACAGACAAATCTGTCTGTGGCTCATTAACAAGACACACAGGCCAGGCCTCACTGATCATTCAAAATAAACCTGACACAAACTGGAGGTTAGCAGCTGTATCTATCTTGGCCAAAACATACGACAGCGGAGTATTGGCCTTTTTAAGGTAACAGGACATCAGTTTGAGCACAGTGTTAATGAAGGACCTCAGTTTGGAATTTAGTTGTTTTATAAAAGTTAATAGCTAAAGATGAACATTAAAAGCTAAAATAACAAAAATCTAAACTGCAATCACTTCATGCTGTCTAAAAGGAATACCATCTTTGACTTCATGGAGAAGAAAGAAGATGGTTTCAAAGAAGCTTTAAAGATGCTTGAATATTTTAATCTAGATGGAATATTGCCGAGCTGTGGAAACAGTTCTCTTTCAGAGATAGTACACTACAAAAATGCAAAGAAACGTACTGAATACTGAGAGACCACTAGTAAGCAGTTATAAACTACGGCCAAACACGTGCTTTAGTTTTACATGGAACAAATAGTTCCTGTATCCCTAAGGAAAACTCAGAATAGAAAAAGGTAAGCAAGAATTTGAGGCCTTGCAGGTCTGGAATTTTATGAAATAACAAAAAAAGGAAACAGGGATTAACAGTGCATTTGTAAGTTTAAAACCAACTAAACCAAACCAACAAACAAATACCTCCGTCCCCCAAACTACTAAGGAAATAATAACAGATCACTAGGACAGAACAACCCGTTAACTATAAAATATCAAAAAATGTGGAACTTCTAGGGATCTGAAGAATACACAATGTCATACTACCAATAATGTTGATGAATTTCAATGCTTGTAGATCCCAAAGCTGAAGATTTAGGCAAGTGATGAATTTCTGCCCACAGAATAACTTACACACTTACTGTAAATACTGCAGTGAGAAATTAGCCCCATGGAACCAAAAAATAGTAGTATGTTTGTATGAAAATAATGTTGTTGGACAAGCTGCTGTCACACAAAATATGCAGCATTCTTCATTTGACCCAGTTTCCTTTTGGAAATTATTTAACCTTTTAAAATTACTGAATATTTCAAGCATTAAAGTTGAGAAAGAAACAGAATTTTTATGACGCTTACTAGTTTTATGTTAGGCAAGTACAGTGACTATTGCCCATTACCACTTAAAATAGGACAGAAGGAAATATTGCAACACAACCATCTGTTTCCCCAAAATATTCGGATAGCAACCACAGTCTCTAAGGACACTAACAGACTTTACCCACCACTGTAAACATCATCTCAGTCATAACACTCATTTGCTTCTTCAGACTCCATGAAAGCCTCTCAAACAAGTGAAAACTTCAAGTAAATCTACCATTTTTGTATATAATAAAGATGATCTAAACTGCTACCAAGGAAACCACATGCAACTGCACACAAGATTTTTTTTCATATAAAATACAAAGTCTCTGCAAATACTGTTAATTTGCTGTCAATTACTACAGAATAGTTTTTCTTCTGTTGCTGCTCAGTTTGTTAATAAATCCATCAGCTATGGTTATCTGCATTCTCAAGAGTCTAAGTTTTAAGTGGACTGAAATGTACCAAGACAGGAACAGCTGTATGGTCATATAGCCCAGGATGATATCCCTTACCCAAGAATATATCAGATGCTCACGGAAAAGCACAAAGAAGAATCTACTGATAGATACAGACTTACAAGACCTAGCCATGCACTGAAATGAGAATTCACCCTTGCCAAAAGGTGTTTTTGTTCTCACATGAAAATCTAATTTCTCAAATCCTGTACCCCACTCTGCTTAGGGTGTGCTTCCCTTCTTTAAAAGTGTGATCCACTGGGAATCTTGAATATGTTCCTAGAATTTTATTTTTTCCAATATTCAAGATTGTCTTCTTAGCAAACTGCTTACAACTTTAAAAAAAACCAACAACCAACCCACAAACCAGAAAAAAGAAATATAAGAAACTAAGCCTTTTGCACAACTTGGTGCTTCCCCCCGTTTCCTCCTTCCCTCCAGCAACATATGGCAACACCTTTTGCCTCCCTGATGGACAATGACTTCTTAGCATTGACTTTTCCGCTACCAAAACTTTTTAAAGCAGAAAAATTCAGGTACAACTAAAAAAAAAATACACATATATGCACACACAAATACATGATTTCAAATTCTTGCAGACTGGTGTACTGCATGGACATGCAATTACTTCTCTGAAGTCAACAGATTGTGTATAAAGCCCATCAAGACAACTCTGCTTTCTTGTTGAGAAATTAGCTTACGCTTACTGTTTGATCATACCAACTGTTAATAGGAGGATATTCTCAGTTTGCAAAGTTAAAGAGCAGACACTTCAAGTTTCAGACGTTTATTAGGCCTCATCAAAAACTTTCAAACACATGATTAAGTGCAGTGTGAGGCAAGTTTGATTATTTCCTGGATGATGAAGCATACAATTGTGCGGATGACTTTTGGAAGACCTTTCTGTGCAGCTTATGGAGATGAGTGTGCTGTTCAGAAGTCAGGACGGTCCTTCTTCAGTCTACTGTAGTCTACGTTAACTGAGTAGAACTAGGAAAGAGAGAGGGAAAAAAAATGAGTATCCATTTTCCATAGTATTTACTAAAAAACATACATAATTTGAACTCACGTCAGGAAGCTGAAATCATAGTTTGAGTCTGGACACTAAACAATAATAAAGAAATAAAACCTTTGAGGAGCAGTAACATTTTAATACTGTCTTCATTCTGCATACAGTACTAGAAGCTCTGCATTTAAAATGAGGCAATGCTTGTGTATACAACTAAAGAAAACCCTGTATATCTCTTGTTTAAACCCAAGAATTAAAAGTGCATTCACAGGAAGTTCTTACAGCAGTGCTGAGTTCATCTTTTTTGCCCCCAAATCTATGTGTTTCTGTATACTGAAGCACCACCTTGTTTGCCAAGTGGCACAAAGCATGGTGTACACAATGAGATCACAAGTGAACATTTTAGAGCAGTGCCACAAAAGAATCATAGAATCATAGCTTGGTTTTAAGTATCTGCATCCAGAACTGTCAGATATGACATGGAGGAAGGAAAGTAAGAATAGATCCTTTCACACTCTCAGTTTATATTAATAAAGTTGGATCCCATTACAAGCAATTCAAAAAAGCCCAAGCAGTCACTGAGGACAATAAGTCTCCAGACTAAAAGCATATTTTGGCATCCCAGATTGACTTGACATCAGCCATGTGATGCTACAGCTTTTCTTTAAAAACTAAGAAATATTTATCTATTAGCTTGATTATTTTTAGTTATGACCAAATTTAGTATTTCTTTTTACTTCCTCAGAGAAAACAAAACAAAATTGAACCTTTCTGTGAAAATCCTACAGTAATGATCAGATCTTCAACTCTTTGTTTTGGGAAGACTGAGGAAGTTGACACATCTCCTCAGTCTTTTTTGTAAACCTGAGAGAAGTTTACAAAAGAAAAAACAACTGCACCAAACACTAAAACTTATTATATCACAGCTTTTTACTCAACAGGCATCCTCAGTTTAAGAGCATCTGCTCTTCCATTTCCCACAGTGCAGATATGGAAGAAAAAAATCCCCAATGATACACACACACCCAAATATGGTAAACCCCAAGGTTGTGTTTGCATGCTAACAGAGAAAAGGAATGCCACACAAGGCATGCACGCTTTAAGAGAACTTCTGCTGCGCACCAAGTTAAACTTGCCTCTCTTAGACACTTAAGAAACAGTAACATTCCAGAAACAGCAATGAAAACAAAGTATCATGTTCTCTTGGACCTTGAGGGGAGTCACAACATACTTTACTCTGGAGCGTGGGTTTTTTTTGCTTATTTCAGCAGTTGGAATGGTAAGATACGGTACTGACCAGACACTAGCTTTGAAAACATTGTAGTTTTTTATAGCTTTTTTAATAGCTTAAAGATAATCCTTAATTATTCTTAACAGGAACCTAATGAAATAGCACTTTAGTAAAAACATAATAAAAACATAATTTCTGCAAACTACCAAACGTTTTACACATCTTTGCATGCTTCCTCATTAGTTCATGGAAATAACTTGATTACTTAACACTGCTATTGCATCTGGTTACTTATAAACAACTGTTTTGTTTCCAAACAATCAACTGCAGAACCGAATTAACTTTTATGTTACACACTGACGTTTTCCTGCTGTGCTTCTCACGAGTAAAGGCCAACAGTTTAGAGCTTAGAAAGCTTTAGTTCAGAACTTACACGGTTTTGTCCTTCTCCCTGTAGTTTATTTGAGTATCATGAGCTGATATATTCTTCCTCTCACATATGATTCCTCTTTTTCTCACAGTGTAATATATACTATTTCTTCCATACAGAATTCTTTCACCCCATTACCAACCAACTCTAGAAAAATTTTAATTCTCAACTCGGCTCTCTCTGTTTGGAGTTCTAAAGACAAGCAAGCATTGCACAGCAGAGGAAATACTTCACTCATTCAGCTACTTCCCAATATACTCAAACATCTTAAAGCAGTGATTTTATGTTTACCTTGTACTGGTCACTGGGAGCCAGTTTGTTCCAAGGTTCTGGATTATTTGTCTTGTCCCAGCTATCGAGAAATAAGATATGAGAATATATTATGAAAAATCAAACTACCTTCAAAATAACTAAAATTCATATGTGGTTATTAGGCCATGGAGTGTCACCCATCCAAATACATTTACACAGAAAAAGACGCACTCCTTTGTTAGCAGTCTCTAAATACCATACGACAAACAAACAAATGTTCAGATCAAGGAAATACCCTCACACTTAGTGCCAATGATATTGGAGCAAGACATTAGGGCCTCCAGAAACATAAAAACCAAAGCAGTGAAGTTTACTTTAATACATGCAGCAAATGGACTGGGCACTATGAATTATTTTATACATACGAGACGTCAGGGTTGAACATTGCCAAACGCATAAGATACAGGCCTGCGCCAACGCCTCCAGATCCGATGATCAAAAACAGAGGGATCAACTATAAGAAAAAAACAGAATTTTTATACCAAAATATAACAAATAGTATTATTACCCAGCATTTCTAGCTAGCACAGTGACAAACCAAAGAGCAAACTCACATACTTGGCACCGTAATGCACAGCCCTCTAAACCCCTGACATAAGCTTCCTGTGTGCAGGACATGCCTGGGGTCAGAGAGAGATTAGCAGCTATGAAGAGGGAGACACTAAAAACATACTACTACATTGAGGACAACCAAACGTCCTGTAACAGCATATTCCTGAAGCACAAACATTAGTCATTCCACCGTCCAAAACAGTCCCTACTACTTTACCCCTGATCATAACGAAAACGCGAGTGGGGGAGTGTAAGGAAAGAGGCGAGCAGAATCAGTGACAGAGCCACCTTGACCGTCGCTGCTGCATTACGAGAACCCACATATACTACAAAAAAAGGAGGACGGGGCGGTGTTTCGGGGACGCGCCCTGAGCTGCCCCCACGCCGGCAGTCCGGGCCAGCCGGAGGGGCCGAGCATCCCGAGGGGAAGGAGATGGACAAACGCGGAGAAGGGCGGCCGAAGGGCCGGAGGCACCGACCGCCGCCGGCGGGGGAGAGCACAGGGCGGGGAGGGCGGCCCGCCAGGACACGGCCGCCGGGCACTCACGCTGGGGTGCTTCTTGGCGTGGTTGATGATAACGCGAAACATGGCGGCAGCAGGCGAGGGTCTCCCTTTCTACCAGACTCAAGAGCCCGTCCTCCCCCTTCAGCTGCCGAGGCCCAATGTCACCCGAGGCCCCCGGCGCAGCAGGTGCCCACAGCCGCAGCCCGGATGTAGCAGCTCCGGCGTTCGCCTGTCCGCCATCCGCCGCGGCATCCCCGGACCGCGCTCCCCGCGGCAGCCCGCTCCGACACCGCCAGCGCGCCGGGCTCCTCAGCTCCTGTGCTAGCGGGCCCCCGGCCGGCAGCGCCCCGCGGCGAACAGGCACCTGCAGGGGCACCCCGAACCCTCTGCAGGGCACCGAGCAGGCGCCAACGCCGAGCAGCGTCCCGCCGCCTCGCCTCGCTCCGCCCCGCCCGCTGTGAGCGCGGTAGCGGAAATGGCTGCGGCGGTGGCCGCGCGGTGCCCGCAGGCAGATCGTGCACGGCAGCTGAGCGTTGGGAGCTTCCCGCGGCCGGTCCTTCAGGGCCGCACACCTCCCGTCGCCTCCCCTCACCTCCGTTTGCTTCCCCTCCCCGGCGCCTTCTCCTCACGCCGCCTTCTAGCCTCTGCCACAAAGCCGGGGGCCAGGAGCCGTCGCAGCCTTCCGCTCGGCACCTGCCCCCTCCTCTGTGGCAACCGGACGGCTTTGGAGGTGTGCGGCGGTGTGTGGGTGCCCAGATGTGCGCCCGTATTCGCCTGCTCCGCTCTAAGGTAAATCTCACTGCGGAGGTCTGTCTCTGCCATCACGCGGGTTAAAGGCTGAGGTGGTGGTTAATCGTGAGGCAAGAGTTAAAGTTTTGTTATATTGAAAAACATGAAAAGTGAAATTAATCATAAAACCGCCAAGTTAATTATTATGGTATAGTCAGCGTGGCAAAAATTAGGTGCATATGCAGCCCAGTGAGAGACGTTTGATATTCACATTCAGTGTACACGATTACACAATGAAAAACTTGTCTTTGGCAGAGGGGTTTGTGAGGAAGTCTTTCATGCTTTGGCCAAGGGTGGGTTGGGATTTGTCATTCATTAATTAGGTAAGAAAGCCAACAGGATGTTGGGTTGCATCAACAAGGGCATCACCAGCAGAGGTAAAGAAGTCATTGGCCCATTCAGGCGCTTGTCAAGCCACAACTGGAATACTGTGTTCAGTTTGGGTCCTCATGGTACAAAAAAGACTTGGACAGCCTGGAGAGGGTCCAGAGAAGGGCCACAAAGATGATGGAAGGACTGGGAAACTGCATGAGGAAAGGATGAGAGAACTGGGTTTGTTTGGCCTTGAAAAAAGGCGGCTCAGGGGAGACCTTGTCACCATGTTCCAGTAGTTAAAGGTGGAGACTTTCTTTTTACAAGTGTTCACATGGAGAAGAGGTAATGGGCACAAGTTAGTCCCAGGGAGATTCTGACTGGACACAAGAGGAAAATTTTTCACAATGAGAACAATCAGACATTGGAATAAACTCCCCTGGGAAGTGGTGGAATTCCAGACAACGGACACTTAAGATTTGGCTGGACAGGGTTCTGGGACATCTAGTCTAGGTCATGCTTTGCCTATAAAAGTTGGATCACATGGTCCTTGAGGCCCCTTCCAACTTGCTAATCTATGATTTCTGAATTCTAAATTAACAGGGCCACTTACTGTGTGTGTCTAAGTGTGGCCCTAGTTTATTCTACATTGCTACACATTTTATACAGAACTGGGAACCTAAAGCCTATCTTTGGCTAGGATCACCAGCTGCTTTGATGCATGATTTCTTTTACAAAAGTTATGTTTGCATCCAGTCATTAAGAAATAAATTCTTAGATAGAGGGAATGTCAGCATGCTGCTGATCTAAGACAAGCAGTCCTTTTCCTAGGGTAGAAGCAGAATAGCATTACATGCATGTTAATGGTTTGTGTGGGTTTATATCAAAGTAAAATTTAGTGGTAAAGAATAATGAGGTGGCGGAGAATAAATGTATTTAAGCAAATTGATGTCTTTTATTTCCTTTGCCAGTTCACAGACTGGCTTATGCTTACTTTCAAGAATTGTCTCAAATTGTCCCTGTCACAACAAATAAATAAATAAAAAAAATCATATTTTTTACTTATTCCATAATCCAACCTAATGGCATCTTGACTGTGCATCCATGGCAGAAATACTGGTATGCTTGTGTCCTTGAACTATGCCGTAGTTACATAAATTGTATGTATTAATTTACAGTAATACTGTCAATGTATTGGACATACTTGAACACTAAGAATTTCTATTGCCAAGAATCCATCCATTCCCTTAATGGGAGTGAACACTAAGGTGGAGAATTTTACCACTCTTTTATCTGTCGCTTAGCTGCTCAAGCTAAAAATAAACACATTTATTTCCTCTTAAAGTTTGCTGTCTTTGTGTTCACACCTGACAATTAAATTTATGATGCTTTGGTTGGACTAGTCACTTCTTTTATTTTGCGTGAAGTTATTTTTGTGTAGGTTTCTGCTTTTTAAATAAGTGAATCCATAAATCATTCAGATGTTTTGGCAAGGTTTTGTGATGAACCAGTCCATTAAGGTCTAAGGGGCTAGATTTGCAGTAGTGCTCAGCAAGTCCTTGAGTTATTCCAGTACTTTATCGCTTAGTTTTTACTCTTTTTTTTTTGTTCTCCTGTACAGCTTCACCTCATGCCTTCTGTCTCTCACTTGTCCTTCTTTGATTGCTATCATACCTTTTTCATTTGTCCTTTTGGTTTCAGAAACTTCCTTCCATTCTGCATGCTTAATTTTCTTATTTGGTGGTCCTTTTGTTTCTAACGCCTTTCTTTCCTAAAGCTTACCTGTTATTGTGAATCATATATCCATAGATTTCTTCTCTGTTTAACATCAGTTATGGTGTGCTTCATTTTTTTATATTAAAAGCAATCGATTTTAGTCACAGCTACAAGCATGTCTGATCTCCGGAAGAACAGGAATATGAAGTCAGTATAAAACCAGAGGTTAATTTTATTTTTTTATTATTGGCTAATTATTTATAAAAAATTTAACTGAGTTTGCTGTCTGAATAAAGGTGTTCTGCTTTACCAGAAAAGAATAATAAGGTATTGACAGCCATTTTCAGGACATACTGCTGCCTAGGAGAAACTGATGCAGCTGCCAGAGGAGTGTCTGTCAAGCAGACAGTCTGGGAACAGAGCAAGCTGCTCAAAAGCAGCTTCTGAAATGTAAAAATGCAATTTAAAAAATACATAAATGACTGTGCAACAGCGGTAAGGAATGATGCATGAGGCCTCACGTTCACTGTGTATTCCAGACATTAAAGACAGCAATATAATGTTAACAAAGAAACATGAAACCAGCATATATTTACACAGTATAGTCTTATTGCTGTGGTATCATCTGCACAAGCTGTGCCAACAAAGGATTACAGAGGAAAGAATAAAAAGATTCTGTATCCTAATGTATTTTTGTCTTCAACAGAGCATGTCAGTATTTTAATGGAAACACAATTTATAGAAAGAATATGGCTCCCAAATCTAACAGTTTCAATAAACTAAAACTTGTTCTCATATAAGACAGTGATGGAGCCCTAGAATGGTTTGGGTTGAAAGGGAGCTTAAAGATTGTCTAGTTCCAACCCCCCTGCCAGGGGCAGGGTCACCTTCCACTAGAGGAGGTTGCTCAAAGCCCTGTCCACATAATTCTTATCAATGTATTTTCCACAAAACTGGTCTGGAGAAAATCTCTGTCTTTCACTAACATGAGTCGTTTGCTTTTGTTTTCTGCATGGGGAGTGTAAAGTTGTAATCTTGCGATTTATGAACAGGATACTGCTATTTTGAAAGAATGTTATTCATGTACCTTCCAGAGGAAAACCAAAAAATCTGCCTCTCTGCTGTAGTTTTTAGAGGAAGGTTATTGGTTTACTGGATAGAAATTGGAAAATAATGTTTTGCAGGTAGTTCAGAAACGCAGTATGTTTTATGCATTGCAGCAAGAAGAGACATGTCAGTCCAGCTGCTAATATCAAATGAGAGAACTATTATTGATTACTTTAGCAGTCTTTGAATTATGCTGCAGATCTTGACACTGCTGGGTAATAGAGCAATCTCACAAGCACCAACGTGGAGCATGTTTTGCTTGTGTTTCAGTGAATGGCAGTTGCTGTGAGGCAATACATTTCACAAAACTTTAGAAATGGAAAATTTAGGGGGTTAGTTTAACCAAATCTCTGAAAGATGCAGGTGGCTCCCGGGGCAATCTAACGTAGAGCTAGAATGGATCACTCTTTCAGGATGCCATCCTTCGCCCTTGCCAAAACCATTGGAGATAAAATCTGATGCCCAGGGATAGACTTCAGCTGCGTTTCAGAAGGTGTCACTGGGTACACCTCATTCTTTCACTACGCTTCATAGCAAAACCAAGATATCTGCAGCATCCTGCTATAAACCTGTTAAGACCTGAACAGCTTGTGAAGAACATCTAATAATACCTGTTTCTTGGTATTCTCATGTGGTTCACACTGTGCAAAAACATTCACCTTTGGGTTCCTCCAACAAGGGCTGTGGTGTCAGACACTGCAAGGGCTGAGCAGTTTTGTAAGCAGCCTGTTTTTGCAGGCAGTTGAATTTATAACTGAGGATAAACTATTGAGATCTTGGCAGTGGTTTGAACCTGTTCCTGGTTTTGCCACCTGAAGTATAATTTAGAAGCAAACAAAATCTGCATGAAAGGGCATAGTGCCAGGTTCTTGTAAAGAAGGAAGCGGTGGACCTCCAAGCTATCTCCTTTTGACAATTACAGTATCTCGAATTATCACATTCACTTGAATCATTAGTACTTTAGGCACATAATTTCTAGCATACAGAATATGCAATCCAGTCCCAGCTTGCCTCCTTTCTGGGTATTAGTCACTAAATAAATATACTGTACTTGCTTTACGTGGGAGAAAGGAGATAGACAATGTTTCAGCTTGGATGCAAATTGAAGTGCTGCCCTGTACTCTAACTCATCTGCCACAAATTTTGCAAACTGACATTTTTTGACTGTATTTGTGTTATCTAGATTAGCACAAAACTGTGTTCTGATTATACAAATACAACATATTCCATGATGTCTCTTTAATAAATCACAAAAGTTTTATCAAAAAGTGCATGAAATTAATAGCTTTGGCTACTCTTGAGCTTTATTTGTGGTGTTTTTGGAAGCTATTACTGTCTTAAAAAGTGTGATGTACCCCTTACCAAGAAGTAGTATTCCCATATAATTTCTTTAAATACTGTTTCCTTTAAATGTAATGAATTGTATTACTATATTTATGGGAGAAGGGTAACATGTTTGATGGTGACTAAGCCCATCCTCTGTCTCTGAAGAATATGTACAGCATACTGTAAGATTCACGTTATGTGACTGCATGAAATAATTACCTGTAATATGACTTCTGAGTAGGAATGTATTGTTTGAACAGCAGAGTCTAGATTTACATGAAAATCAAGTGAAGGGGAAAACTACAGTGTATCTTGATATTTTGTCTTATATGTACAAAGACATCAAAACTTTTCTGTGCGAACAGGCAGAGCGTAAAAGCAAATTTAATTAAAAAGGAGTTTCATAAAGTACATTCTTTTTTTTATTATTCTGTGAAATGCGGTTTTCATCTTGCATCACACAAGAAACGAGATTAAAGACAACAGAATGTTCTGTTTGTTTACTTGCTTGTTTCAGAGTCCAGAAAAGTTGGCTCCTGTCTTTCACTAACCTCTCTGTCTGCCTAACTTACAAGCTTGTATACTTGGAGATGTTACTCCATTGATGCTGTCTCTGCCCATCTGTTTTTCCTCTTTGGGACTTGCCCTTAAGAAACACCTCCTTCAGGCTGCCATCCCTATTTACGAAGACATAAGCAGAACACTAACACTTCTGTGAAAGAGCTGTCTCAACAAACACATGTAGTACTCCTAAAGTGTTCAGGCTCTTGTCTTTTCTCCATGGAATGCAGAACAGATGTGGATAAAATTAATAAATTTTAAAACTGATATCTTCTGCAAGCATAATTTAAAATGCTGGAGCTCTGAAAAGCGATACCCATGATGAAGGTATATCTTATAGGAGACACATTTTATACAACTTCTACAGCAGAATCATTGCTAATTTAAAAAACAAAATAAATCATGGTTCTTTTAAATTGACTTGCTGGTATACTGTTTCATGGCCTCAGAATCTGGAAGAGAGAGAAGAGTCATTTGAGGGGCAACAGAAAACACTCCAGATTTCCCAAATCTTTTTTCTTTAGAGCCCCAGAGAACACAGACAGGTACAGTTTTATTATGTGGAACAGTAAAGGATGTAGTGAATCACTAAGGCCAAGGTTACACATGCATTTTAATCCACAGTAAGTCGAAAATGATACTCAGTTGTACCCATCCTTTTCCTTTGGCTACTTGTGTACTAGCATCAGTCGACATACGGTTGTGGAAAAGAGATGAAAGTTTTTATCTGTATCAATTCCAGCTCATTGCTCATGCTAGCATGAAGGAAGTGATTGCAGAAAGCATCCAGGAGAAGCAAATGGGAGAGGGGTAATGGGATCATACCCTTTCACTACAGGCTGGACTGATCTACCATGTAGCCACCACTGACTATGTGTTACGCCTGATCTAATGAGCTGCTGGTGAGTAGGCGCTTGTGTCTGCTTTCCTCTCTTCCCCTGTGGTCCTGTCCCCATGTCCCTGCACCTGGCTTGAGCGATGGGTCTTGGAGCCACAGGGCTTCTTTGTAAGGTAGATTTCTGTCAGATCAGAATCTGCCTCAATGTATGGTTTGAAGATTGCAAAATTTGATACAGGTATTGAGAATGGAAGATGGCAGATTTAATGTGAAACTGCATCCTACCATCGCTGTAAGGACTTCATTAGGGTTGAACATTCACATTAGGAAAAAAAAAAAAAAGTAACTATAATCATGTCAGTGTAACTGAACTTTTCTGTTTCATTTTTTACAGCATTTCCTGATTTTGGCAAATACTTAAAGGAATCTGATAATTGATTCTATTCAGTATTTGATGTGAAAAATTCCAGTGGCCTCCTATTTTCTGTTTGTGTCTTCTTTCCCTTTCCAGTAGAATTATTGAAGGGAGAGAGTTTAGTACAGAGTCTCTTATTTGTCATATTCTCCTCATTTGGCAATGGAAAAAGAAGGGGAATGAGGAAGTGGATATCAGTCCTTTTACAATTAATTAAAAAACAAAACAAAAAAATTGAAAGAAAAATGCAAAGTTTTTGAAACACTTCAGAGGGCAGAAAAAAGCACATCTTCAATGTCAGAATGTTGTTCCTGCTAAATTTCAGAGACTGTAACAAACAAAAGCTTCTCTATAATTGTCACAGTGTAATATGTGTACTTAATTTGTGTAAGCATAAAAATGATAATCGCTATAGAATAATAATTAGTATACAAATAACTTCATGGAGTGGAGTGGAATATTCAGGCTAGGGGTCTTTGCTTGTGTTTGGAACTGGAGATGTTCAAATCTCTTGAGGATCTCTGGTTTGTGAGCCATCACAATTATGATGGATTTTTTTTCCACTCACTAAAACTAAACCCTCCAAAACTGAGTACTGCCAAGCTGGATTTTTCATAATGTAGAAATAAAGCCTGCCAAACAAACCAAAACCCGAATGTTTGTATTTCTCTCTTTCACATGGAACAGGTCATCACTCTGAATGGCTCAGCAATACAACAGAATGAAAGGAAATCTGGGTCTTTTTCAGAAGTCCTGCAGCAGCAGGATTTCATCCCAGTTCTCAAATACTTGAAAGTGAGACTGACCTGCAAAATCTTAAATTAGCGTGATTATTTCTTAAACATTTATACCTTGAAATATTTATTTCACAGTAACATATAAAACACAATTATGCAGAGACTTTTTAAGTTCCAGCTCTAATAGTAATTGCTTGCAGGGCTCTACTTAGAAAGGTAAAATCTCTTTTCCCTGACTTGCAAAATCAGTTTGCCTTCCCTCATCTGTTTTCAGGAACTCGTGCTTCTTGCCAAGCAATTGATGGTCACAGGCCGTAACATTGGTCTTCACTCTACTCCCCAGCCCCAGAATGAGTTCAGATCTATCAGATCCTGCTGCACTTTCCAGGCAAGGTGCCAGTATTTTTGCCATATGCCGCCAGCAGGGTACCTTAACAAAGACATATCTTGGAGGTTGTTTTAATTTTCAAAAAACAAAGAAAACTGTGTATATATGTCTTGATCAAGTGGAGCCCTAACATAACTGAATGCCTTTTCTTCTGCAGTAAATTGGATCTTAAATCCATTCAAATTCCTAAAATACACTTTTTCAAGAAAAAAAAAAATGAATAATTTGGCAAAACCAGATTAAAACCAGATTAGTTTCTATAAAATCTGTGATGATAAAAGATACCTTCTGTGTCTTTGTTACATATTGTGCTAATCACTGAAATACAGAATATTAGAAAACAAAGCAAACTGATTCCTAAATGCCACAATTACATTTAACAGAGAACATTAAAAGCAGTTATTTCCTTTCTTTATTGCTTCCTGGTTTTATTATTTCATTATATTTTTCATACAAATTCCAAACCAGGTCAGCTCAACTTCTGTTATTTACAGATAATAACTAAATAGAATTTAAAAGGAAGCTATAGAAACCCCTTCACTAGAATTTATTTTAGAGCAGTTCACAAAGATTTTTGTCAGTGTAGCTGAAGTATCTTTTGTCCTCAGTGAGACCAAAACAAGATTGTATTGGAAAAACTCTATGTGAGAAGGGTTATTGGCACTCACATTCAAAGTAATTATTCTTGTAAAATTAATTAACTTTTTTTTTTATTTAATTCAAGCCCCTTGACTACTTCCCATTAGTAACAGCAGGTCTGTGCCTTTTATGTTCATTGTGGCAGATGTTCTTTACATCCTAGATTTTTTCAGAACAACAGAATGGTTTGATGGATGAAAGACTGCATCTGGAAAATGTGTATCAGTCAGTGTCATTAAAAGCCTGAGCCAGAGCCCACTGAAATCAGTGGGAATCACTGGCTTATGATCACATTTTTCATATCTTGTTAAGAGGGAATAAGTCGTCACTATTAGAAAACAAGGGGATGGCATTCTTTACTTGATTTGCACATATTTCTTTTTCCATCAGGAAAAGTTGTATTGGTGGAAGAATCTGTCATTATAACCATCGATAGTTGGGTTTGTGATCCCATGAGGGTTGCAAGCTTGCACAGTGACTACCAGGTGGAAAACCTCCTCAGGGAGTCCGGATAGGCTCCTAAGAAGGGCTGGGAAGGCATAACTGGCTGTGATGCACCAGTATTACTGACAAAGGGAAGAACATTTAAGCAAGCAAGCAAGCTAGACTAAGGTTTCTATAATTATTTTTGTAAAATGCTTCCTGCCCTCCTTGGGACCATGGGAAGAGGTGGCAGGGAAAATTTTTTACTACCTTGATCAGATAATGTAAGTAGGAAGAATTCACATTCATCATGAATCAAGAACAGTTTCAGAATAAAGGGAGTACTTTATCTGAAATTCATCTGATTGAGGCTGGGGAGCCGCGAGAGAGAGTCCATAAGGGAAGGTGAACAAGGAGCTGGTGCTGAGAGTAATGCATAGGGGGCAGAGTGCCAAGGCCCCCCAAAAAAACAAAGAGCAGAACAGGTCTGGTGACAGTAACCAGGGTCAGCCTGCCATTTGATCACTATCAGGCAGGTATATGTCCATAAGGCAAGTGTACGCTCAAGCCAGGATCAGGTAAAACCCTGATAAGATCAGGCAAAGCAACACAGTGTTGTTCAGACAGGGACTCTGGGTGAGACCTGACCTTAAATGCACCTCCAGAACTAAAAAGCACCCCCAGCAAGTCTTCTTCTGGCTTTTTCTCCCACAGCTCTTTCTCCAGTCTGATCCAAGGTCACACGGCCGATAGTCTCGAGCACTGGCAGCCAAACTGTTCTAGGAGGGTGAAGGGCCTGTTGTTACAGGTCCCTAACAAAGAGTGTCACTCTGTGATTTTGACACTTAAAACATAGGAAGTCGTAACTCAGGGTATTAACTCATTTGTGAAAGAGCTCACAAATGCACAAGAACACATGGTTCTAAATGGTGATTCTTGCTGAAAAGAAAAATTTGGAAGTTTTGTATTCTCCAGTAAAGAATGGGCCAAGGGATATAAATAGGCAGGAAATGGGAAGCCAACTGAGTGTTACTTAAATGAGTTCCCAAGATGGGTACAAACCAGAGGTACATATGCTTATAGCAAATGCTAGAAGTTTAAGAAAGAAGATGGAGGAACAGGAATGTCCTCACTTACTTAAAAAGTGACATAGAAGACGCTGGGAACTTGGTTTGGGAAGAAGACAATCAGTGGCACATGATAATATCAAGACAGAAAATATACATGAGATGATAGAATAACCTGTGCAAGGGCAAAGACATAGTATACATTAAAGAAATCAGAATGAAATACAATTAACAAATTAACCACCTCACTGAATTTAAATGGATTGAATTTCCAGGCCTGAATTGGACAGAGGTAGTACTGGGTCTCTCTTAATAACCACCCAGAGAGGATGGCAACACAGACTGCAATATTCTGAGAACAGCCAGGAAGGTAGCAGTTATACTGAGGGACTTCAGTTACCTGCCTTCAGACTGGATGAACATGATACTGAGATACAAGCAGAGATTAAAATATTAGACGATATGAATGGCTATGTCATAGAATAAATGGTTAGTGAGCCTCCATCAAAAAATACAAACCTTGACTTCATACTGAATAACTAATGGGATCTAATAAAAATCTTACTGCTGAATTGCTCTTCCTAACAGTGACCATGTACTTAATTCAGCATTCCTACAAAAGCAACAAATTTCAGAAACCCCACACTTCTTGTGCTCTACTTCAAAAGGGACGTGAAAAATGAGGAAGCTTCTTAACAAGATATCTGAAAGTCCAAGGAATTAAATTCTCATAGGCTTTTAAGATTCTGGAGAACACTATACTGGAACTGCAGCATTAGTACTTACTTATCACCTATGGAAACAGGAGAAAAATATGAAAGGAACTGGAAAGCACTTCCCCAGGAAAGTGAAGGAAACTACTATAAGCAGGAAGGAATCCTTCAAATTGCATTTAAAACAAGAAAGCGAAAAGTATCATAAACTCAAATAGATTAATTGTAAAAATATTAATTATGCAGAATGGAAAAAGAATTTAAGAATCAACAAGATAAAAGAATAAAAATTAGTACTAAGTAATATTTCAAACAGCAAAAAAACCCTGCCAGCGTCCATTGGCCCAGCAGATGATTCGTATGAAACATGTACTTGAGGAGATGAATTCTTTCCCTGAGTATTTTCTGTGGAAAGGAAATGAAGATACTCTCCATGCTACAGTGCTGTTCTCTGGGGGAAGAGGGCTTAGCAGACAATCTGAATTCAAAGTTATTGTGGAAGCAGCTACAGAAAAATATTAAGAAAAAAAGATAAATTGCTCAGATAAAATTCCAGGAAACCACAACTATCACAAAATCTCTGAAAGGTTGGGTATGAATCAGTTAAACTACTAATGGTTTAATCTTTTATTTGTCTGGCAATAAATAAAATAGTAGCTGAAATTCAATCTAATTAATGCAAAGGAAGTGAAATGCAGTGTAGCTAAATGTAAAGAACTCAATGCTTCTGAGGAAAAGCAATCCTAGCTTCATGAATAAAATGATGGACTCTGAGTTGACTGTTTCCGCTGAGGAACAAAACTTTGGGATTATGATATTTTTATGGAAGTGTCAGTTCAGTGTAGTCAATGCTTACTCCATGTCCCAAAGAAAAAAATATTAAAGATTACTTGGAAAGGAATAAAGAACAAACCAGAAAACATTATTATTCAACTGAACAAATGCACTATTTGCCTGCATTTCAGTGTTGTCCTCTCATTACAGAAAGAGTATATTATAAAGTTTGAAAAAGATTTATGGAAGGAAAATAAGGGTCATTGGAGAAATGGAAGTCTACCTCAGTCACACTGTCAGAAGTGACTGTGTTGGCTGTGATTCTTCAGCCTGGGAAAGAGATGACTTACGAGGTACAGCAGAAGAAACCAGGCTCAAAACAAATAAAAAAGAGATTGTTTTCATACATAAGATAGCAGATCTGTGGAATTCTATGACAAATAATGTTGCAATAACAAATAACTCTACATGGGTAACAAGGGAGAATGGACAACTTCTAAGAAGAAAAACTAATAGAAGAAAGACTCACTGCAGGCCACTAAATGGACAAACTAAATGAGGATCAAGAAACTCCCAAAACTGAAAATCACTAGAAGTTGGAAAATCAGTAGATAGTATCACATATACTTGTTCTATTCCTGCTTTTCTCTGGCTGTCCACTAAGGCTAGATAGACCCTTAATGTGAACCAGTACAACACCTCTATAGTCTAACACTTTAATAATTTTGTACTATTATGAAGTATTCTTATTTCTAAAATTATACGTACTTTACAAACAAAAAGAACATTGTTTACTTGATGAGCTCACTGTCTGAAAGTCACATGATAAAAGTTATCAGTATTGCTTCTGTAGCTTTTATGTCTAGGATTTTAATCATGAGATAAAATTCTGCTACAGCTGAAACAAATCACAGGCAGAAAAGCAATACAAAAATGGAAAAGTCTGCCCCAGTTGGACTGGAAATACAAGCAAAGAACAACAGAAGCAGACAGCTATAACAGGGAAGCACAAGCAAACTGTGAGACAACATGAGAGACAGTAGCCATTGGACCTTACAATGTTTTTTGGGAGCATAGTGATGGATTTGTGAGGAAAAATGAGCTGAGTTTGCAGGTGTTTACTAGGATTACAATTTAAGTATGAAAGATGCCTGGTAAAAAGAACAACTTTGTCCAAAAAACTTAACAGAGAACAGGAGGCCGATACATTGTGTGTACATTATATGGCAAATATCATTTGCCATAAATAAATTGCAGATGAAAGAGTAATCTGTGAAGTGTACTGAAGTCAAACCCAAGAAATTTATGACTGGTGTAGCAGAGGCAAATTCACTGGAAGAATAAAAATGTAAAAGGAACATGGTAGAAGCTGAGAAGAATCATTACTATAGACATGGCAACACCAGAACTGCATTTCTGAAAGCCCGAGAAAGGAATATTTACGTAAATGAAAAGAGATGAGCCTAGACAAGAATTTTAGCTGGATGGACAGACAGGAAGGCGGCATGTGAGGTATGTTTTGCATTGAAACTTTCAGATATAACTTCAGTGGCATGATCTGCAGCAAGATCTGAGTCAAGGATGATGTCCTTTGTATGGGCATGAGTAATGTGGTGGTTTGGTAGTGGCTGAAAAGGAGGTAGGCATATAGAGCTTATAGGATAATGGTGGCAAGATCTCTTTCAGCTCTGTCAAGCTTGAGCTCACAAAAAACTACAAAATGGCATTTTTTTCAAGTTAAAATAGCTGTCTGATTAAGGGGTTGCAGGACTGGAACTTACCACAGAGTGGGGAAGAGGGTAGTGAAGGCAGGAGTTTGCTGCCTATAAGCACAGGTTCCTTAAGCGGATCTGACTGTAACAAAATGCCTGGATCCATCTTTCCTGATCCTTGGCTTTAACACCTGCATCCTGTATCAGCAAGTAAAAGAGGGAGTGGGACCTATCTCTACCTAATCCTAAAAAGAGCATCACAATTCACACAGCACTGAAGATACAGGTAGCCCTAATTCTCATATTTCTTAACTTGTGCAATCTTAAGAGATACACATCTTTAATTCAGAAAGCACTTCTACTGAAAATGTATACTGTTGTTTTTTACTTTTCCTGGACTTTTTTACAACATGTGTACCATATAATAAAAAAACAAGCCCATGGGCTGAGGCTGAGCATGGCAGAAGGAGTGCTAGAAATATCTTCATATCTGATGGGAATATGCCATGGCAGCATTTGACTGCAGTAGACTTTGTAGCAGTCTGCAGTTTATTATTGCAAAGCCTTATTGTTCAGAGGCTA
This sequence comes from Lathamus discolor, assembly GCF_037157495.1. NCBI lineage: Eukaryota > Metazoa > Chordata > Aves > Psittaciformes > Psittacidae > Lathamus > Lathamus discolor. Next base: position 27,057,636 of record NC_088885.1, read on the forward strand.
CTGATACTGAATTTCCTTCCGTTGTAATTTAAAACAGTGAAGACATCTGATTCAGTCATTTTATATTTTAACATGTAATATTAGACAAAAGAACAGAGATCACTGAGCGAGCTTGCTGTAACAGCACAGTTAAAGAGTGAAAGCTGGAACAATTTTTTTTGAAAGATATTTGAAAAGGTAAGTCTCCCCACTACAGATGGTGATGTTTTGATGGACAAAAAAAAAAAGAGTTTGCTGTTTGGATTCAGACAGGCAGGTCATGGCTTTAACTGTCTGCTCACTGACAGAAGGAAAAAAAAAAAGGTACAAGATTTCATACTATTCTTTCTCCATTCACAGTTGATGGATGAGTTAAAAACATACATGCACTTGAGTTTATTCCCTTGGCAAGAAAATGTTGTATTATTGTATTTCTTTCTTTGAAAACTCAACACTTTCATTAAGCTAGGAATGATATTTTTAAGGTAATTTATGTGAGTGTGACTGTATTCTCTGCTGACTTGCTATTGTGGAACTCCTAAAATGGTCTCCACAGAACCACAACAAAGATTCTTTTTTTTTGTAGGGCAAAAGTACAGTCAAAAGATACTATTTTCTCTCTTTCTCCAGCAGCTGAAGAGCAGCACTGAAATGGAGATTCAGACACCTACTCTTGTAACAGGCTGTGCACTAAAGGCTCAATCTGAAGAAAACCACTGGAATGCTGAGATAATTGAAAGATCTGATGTGTTTGATGTGATCTGGTATACTGAAATATTTCTAGGCATTTCTTTAGGTATTATGTTAGTGATGGAGATGCCATGACATTTTCATACTACATGTACTAGTTCAGCTCTTCATAATTTTGCTTTAAGTGACCTTTTAGGGTTTTTTTTGGTATGTGTATGAGGGTAGTACTTAAAGGTGCGAAACTGACAACACGATCTATTTAAGGGATTGCAATGTCATTACAGTGCCCAGCTCCCAGGAGTGTGCCAGTAATACCTCAGTTCTTCAACCAAAAAAGCAACTGAACATTTCAACATCCTTGATTATCTGCTGTGATTGGCAAAAGTCCTTGCAGAAATAAGAGGATCAGAAATTCTCCCTGAAGACTTCTTTCATTTGGAGCATAAATTCTCCCTTCTTTTCTCCTTATTTGAAATAGTCTGATTCTAGTAAGGAGGTTAGCATCTACTAAGGAGGACTTAACTTTTAACAGGCATTTTAATAGGCAGAAACTTCCAAAGAATGATGACCAAAAGATAAACTGGTAGTCCTACTGAATTTCTATGCTGTATGTTTTATTTACTTCTAATTACTAGATTTGGAGGATTTTTTGGTAAGTAAGTCCTATGTTTGTAGTGCCCAGAATTTCAGGGAAACAGTGAATAATTTTTTAGGTACTTTACAGTACTTTTCATTTTAGTGATGTGGGTTTTTTTTCCGATGAGGAATGAGGGCAAAGTATGCAAGCTGACTATAGAAGATAACAAAGAACATGTGCATGCTATTTTCAGAAATAAAAGTGTGACTATTCCTTTGGAGAGGGAAAAAAGGAGAGGAAGAATAAAGAGAAGGATTTGGAACAAAAAAGCGTTAAGAGATATGGGCTGAGAGTGCTCAAGTATGGGACAGAGTACAAAGAGAGAAAGAGGAAAGAGTGGCTGGGCAATGTGAGGCTCTGATGAGGAGCAGGGGCAGGCAGCTATTAATTAACTTCTGCTTCATCACCTATTCTTGCCAGAACTGTGTAGGTAGAAACTGGAATAATCCTAGCATTGCAGGCTGCCCCAGAGGGCTGAACTGAAAGCCAGGCAGTCTATACACCTGCTTTGACTTTCATGTTTAAAGGAATCATAAGTTCCTCCAGTGCTCTACAGGGTGCTCCCCTTGTGTGTGTTACACACTGAAAATGTTCATTCTTTGAAGCTGTCTGTCCCCCTCAGAGTGCTCTTCTACATAAAGCCAAATTTGGCAGCAGTTCTGTTTACTTTTTGTTTCCCTTGCAAGTGATTTGAGTTGTCCTGTCAATCATCATGTATGGGACAAGATCAGGTCCTTGGCCATTGGCAGGCAGGGGGTTCTGCAGAACTTCTTGCTCACATGTCAGCATGGATCTGCACAGTCTAAACAAAGGGATCTGAACCCTGCTACTTGTACTATTAAGACTGACATTGTATGTGAAGAGAAAGGAGGATGGGAATGCCAGTTAAAGAGGAAAAAAAACAACCTTAAGGGGCTGATCAGAATTTTGAAGGAAAGACTAGATTACAGGGGCTGATAGCTTGATAGCTATGTAGCCAAAGAATTGGAGGAGGAAACAGGAGGTGCTAGGGTGAACATATCAACTCTGCATGTGATAACGTACTACAAAAAAACAAAAAAAAAACCAAAACAAAACAAAAAAACAAAACCACCAAAAAAAACCCAAAACCAACCAAAAAACCCCAACAAAAACCCACAACAAAAACCTAGGAAATTCAAGCACAGAATGAACATAGAATTCAAATTTTTCTTTGGAATTTTCTGCCCTTCGAAAATACTCAAAATCTGAATCACAGAAAAACACTGTGTTTCAGATGTGTAATTACATCACACACAAAACAGCCATCTCTATGCCCTATTTAAAAAGACTAATACCCCCGTAACACACTACCTGTCTTTGCAATACCAAGACAAGTTTTGGCTCTGGCAAGACCTATTATGGGTGACAATGCTGAACCCAGGACACACATGTAGAGCTCTGCTAAACAGCGCAGGCTCTTGTCACAAATTGTGTACTTGCCAAACTTTACATTCCCTCCATGTTCCATCATAGAACTAGTTTGACCCCACTTGCATTTAACCATCACACACCTTCCAAAACTGCTCTATAATTGTTGCTAGCTTTCATGTTTAGCAGTACTCCTGATCCTTGAACTGTTGAAGTCATACCAGTATGTTAGAGCATCAGTTCTTTAAGATGCCCCCATTCTTCCAATTCAAAAAGACAAACAAACACTTTTGAGGAAAAAGCCAACCCCCCCCCCCCCCCCCCCGATTATTCCCTCAATATTTTTAAACACCTCATGAAGGTTTTGGGCAGCTGGCTCATTTTAAGCTTTGGACTATCAATACCGTGCAAGCACAGGGGCTGGGGTAGCTCTGTCGACCGAGATGGTTTAGGGACTCTTGCAAAAGCAACGACCCTGCATTGCGCTCCTTCATCCTTCATCCCTCACCGTTAAGGTTTGAGTTTAGCTCCTGTGCTCGTGTGATATAATCAAACAAAACTTCCTGGTTTGCTACTTTTGCAGAGTGAAGAATGAAGTTGACAGTACAACGAAGTCTCAAAGAAGCCGGCTCTCGGGATAGACATTAACTAGAAGCAGTTCTGAAATGCTCCGTTTCCCCGCAGGACAACGGAGCAAGTGCCAGGCTGTTTTGGGATAAAAGCGATCCTGCACACGCACCGCACCACCCCCAGAATGAACGGGTCCACACTGACCCTCCGTGGTAGGCTCTTGCCGGCATCACCCGCGCACCCCTCCCCGAGGAAGGCCGCTGCTCCGCCGGAACGCTTAGCTCCCTCCCCGGGGCCGGCCGGGCGGAGGACTGGCACTGCCCCCTCCTCGCTTTCATCTCACTCTGCGCAGGCGCGCTCGAGCCGCGCGTGCGCCGAGGGGCCGGTTGCCGTCAGGCGCGCAGGCGCGCCAGCGGAACCGGCCTCCGCGAACAGGCGGGCGCGGGTCTGCATCCGGGTCGGCGCCGTGCGCATTGTCTGGGGAAGGGGCCCGGGCTTGGTGGCTGTGCACCCGAGGGCCCCTGCCCGCCCGCCGCTCACCGCGCAGGCTTTAGTAAGTGATCTGCAGGGGCTCTTACCGCCCCTGCCCTGCGGGGATGCGGGGTCCCCGGCGGGCGCCCCTGCCCCGGGCGGGCGGGCGGGCGGGCTCATCGTCGTCCCTTAGGCGGCCTTGGCTGTCGTCTCCCCGTGCCTCTCCTTGCCGGCGCTGATGGATCACGCCAAGGCGCCACGTCCGGAGGTGCCGGTGACTCCAGGAACCTCCGGCGACCCCAGCGTCCATGTAGTTCCCCCCAGGATTCCTGCCGATGACCGGGGCTGCGGCCGGTGAGGTGCCGTGTGGTTTCCCGGCGTCTGTGGGGAGCGCAGCGGCTGTGGCTGGGTGCTTGTGTGCAAACATGTGCCGCTGCCCGCCCTCACCTGTGGGGATGGAGGTCCCCGGCACCCCGCACCTGCCTGTCACAGCCATTCTGCCTTGCCTTTTATTTGCATACGTTTAGCCGTTCATACGATGTTTTTGTAATGCCAGCTAGTAACAGTACTGTGTTTCTTTTTCCTGCAGTGGACCGCAGTTCGAAGAGGAGGCAAGTGAAGCCTTTGGCAGCTTCGCTGCTGGAAGCATTAGATTATGATAGCTCTGATGACAGTGATTTTAAAGTTGGAGATGCTTCAGGTAAATCGGCTTCCTCGTCTCCTCCTTGCAGAATTACCTCATTTTTGTTTCATTGTTGGTCATTTAATATCATGTTTGAGACAGAATGTTATTAGTGAACTGTTGGGGCTAGAAGTTCAGTGACCTAGAAGTTCAGTGACTTGATTGGATAACTGGAAATTCTTGGGCTGTGGATAAGAAACAACTGATGAAACAATCCATACAATACTTCAATTGTAATTATTTTTTTCCCAACAGACCTCATGATTATCAAAGAAGTTTTTTGCAGAAGCATTCCATAAGCTACTGTGCTGACTGCTTTAGCTATATCTACTGCTTTTTATTTTTACAATGTAGAGAGAACTTTTGAAATGCTCACTGCATTTAGTATTGAAATAAGAATGTTCTATAGCTGTTTTGTTTTGTCTGGATAATAGGTGGTTGTTGACTTAAGAACTTGCCTCTTTCTCAAGGTTAATTCTGCTTGGTGAGTGAAACCTTTGAGCAGAAAGATAATCTGTTAAGGGTTTTGTTGTATTTTTGGTAGACAGACTCAAAGTGCCCATTCAGATGGCTGTGCAGAAAGATTTGTGCATTTCATACTAAAAGGAAGACCTTGCCTCAAAGTGGTTTTGTTCCACAGTCTTCTCTGTGCGTGTGAATATATCTGCATTGAACATTGTCAGAAACTGAAAGTAAACAAGATACCAAAATAAAATGGATAAATCCAAGTATATTGGAGGGAAGGGAAAGAAGGGGCAGGACAATGTTTGTAAATAAACGGCACATTGGAAGTTCTGTGGCTCGGGGAATTAAGGAAAGAGATACAGGGTGTGAAAAATAGAAGCATTATGACAGCTTGCCACATAACTTTGCTTTATTATTTCTTCGAGACAGTAATTTGTGTTTTCATGCAAATGTATTGTGCAAAAATGTTCCCTATCTCCATTTAAAGGCTTATTTTTTAACATCTGGTAAGCTCCTCCTTATTAATGAACTTAAAAATCTTAATTCTTTCTGCATTTTTCCATCCCCCAAGCTTAGACATATTTCCCTTCCTTGGTCTGGTAGAAGCAGGCTGCAGTGACTTAAAAGGGTAAACCTAATGTCATCTTATCAATTTCATGATAAGATTTTTTGGGGCTTGTTAATTTACTTTTTAAGTCTTGTTTTGGGGATTTTTGAGCCTTTTGATTTAAGGGTGCTGCCTTTTGCAAAGACAATTTGCCATAAAAGGAAGTCAGTCCCCCAAAAAATTCCTCTGTTCTGGAACAGTAGTGTAGGCAGGATTTTAGGAAAAAGGAGAATTGGAAATGGAGTATGGCAGATGGACACATGACTTGGAGCAATATATTATTTCATTAAAAGACAATTGTTAATTAAAATTAATGAATAAAGCTTCCTGATTCAACTATGTCAAAATGCATAGGATTCATTTGTAACTGATATCCTTTTTGACTTTTAGGATATCATATGTACACATGGTGTTGGTCAGTATCTAGCCTGGTTAATTTCATTTTCCTTTAAAAAAACAGCACTGAATTGAAATTATATCAGAAAAGCCCAAGTTCTACTTAGAAAATGTTTTTTGAATTACTGTTTTGTGTTCATGTATCTCATATAGCATTGTTTTAACGTATCTATCCCTTGTAGTAAAAATTAATGTTCTGTTTAATAAAATGTAAAATTTAGTGAAACCACTTTGAAACAGCAGCAGAGTTTGATGGTTTACACTTTATTCTGTGATTTTCGAATGAGAAGGGAGAAAGTTGTTTTGGAGAAGCTGGGGAATGGAGAGTTGTTAAACATAGAACCTCCAAAGTTTTGAAACGAAAAAAAAGCACATTATTGTGTGCAGTACAAGGTAAATGAAACAGAACATCTGTGCTAATTTAAAATTAAGATGGTATTACATAGCCTTAAATATGGTTGTACCTTGTCCATTTAAGTTTGGATGGAAGAAGTGCAGAAATATAAGGACTTTTACACACATATATAAATAAAATCGGTAATTCTGAAGTTATGTGTATATACAAAGAATCTGTTTACACATGAAAGCAACCCTATTAAACAAATTCTGGATTGTTCCTAATAGAAAACAGGTTTTCCCTTTTCCATTGTGGTTTCAGCCTTTAAAGTGTAATTTGTGTTACTCCAGTACAGTCGTGGCTGTTGCTCTTTCTCCTCTTTCAATGACCATAGAGGTCTCTCCATGTGCAGCCTATTGCAAATCTGTATTTAGTATTTGTTTGAATTCAGGATTTCTTTGTGTAGTTTGCTTACAAAGGGAAATAAATGTGTGAGAAGGAAGGAGCAATCTTTCTACATAGCAAATGACCACAAATTCTACTCATGCACTCAGAAGAACCCCATAAGTATGGTAATTCCACAGGTCTGCAATGTATATGTGATTCACAAATGCACATATAGGTGTTTAAAAAAACAAATCTGAAAGTTCAAAGTTAAAGGACTATCTAGATGCTGAGTTAAAAGAATTCTGAAGTTCTTTACTCCCTGTTAGTGATGTTCCGTCTGTATGTATGAGCTTTAGGATGTTGAGTGATGTGTGATAGTAGGTGATACTATGCGAGTTTAGGAAGACTGAGCCCTGAACATTTAATCTTTTACACACATTCGTTGTCCTGTCAGATTTCTGGGAATAGGAGATGCAGTAAGGATTTGAGAAGTTGGTATTAAGTACTTGTAGGAAGGATTCAGCATTTCTGAATTTCTGTATTCAGAGTCCTAATGCTGTGGGAAATTTTTTTCATTACAGAAAAGATTTCTAGTCACCTAACCTCCATTTCCACCAAAAAAGTCCATGGGAGTTATGGCCTTTTCCTACAGTGTAATTAATCTCTTTTCTTTCAGATCTAGGTCACACCAACAAGCAATTACTGCCTTTTTCACTTAAAAGATCTCATCATTCTGACATCTCTTTAGGGAAACTGATTGTTAAAACTGTTATATTCTTGTAAATTTACTTAATGTAAATAGTTTTCAGGCCTGTGCGCTTTTCATTATGTTAATATTGAATGAAGTAGTTTTTTTAATGGCTTCTCTGTTTCTGCATAATAGAGAGTGCTGTATTTTTCTGGTTTATATAAACATCTTGAAAAATTTGCTCCTTAAGTAAGAATGTCATATATATTCTTAATGTGGGATCAATAAAAAACTGTCCCTTTAGAATCAGAGCATACAAATATATCACCCGAAATTATGGTTCTATAATGTACTCAATTGAAGCTTTTTAATAATGTTTCACAGTATGGATCAGTTACTTGAAGTTTTGCTTTTAAGTTAATTAGACAATACTTCTTTCTTGGTGTTTTTTGTTGTGTTTTTTGGTTTTTTTATTGTTGGTTTGTTTTTGGGATCTTTTTTCTTTTCTAGTAAGAGCAGCTGGAGATACACTGTTGTCAGAAATCAGTGTATTAGGTGCAGAGTGATTCCCAGCAGGATTCCAAAGCAAGGATTTACTGTTTTTCTTCTGTCATCTTGAAGTCGGTCAATTTTGGCAGCTCATATACTGAAATCTAAATAATGCAGAGAAATGTAGTGTGGTCCCTGAACAAGGATGATGTGTGAATTTAAGGCTCTTTCTCTGAGTGTAGCTAAGAAGAGCATAGCTGAATGCTTCCTTGAAGAATTGGATTCTTTACTACTTTTGTTGTAAGTCTTACAGGCTCAAATTTTTAGAGACATTTATAAATGTTTGTGTTTTTTTTGTTGTTGAATGTGTGGAGTCTGGCTTGTATAAATATTATGTATTATTATTGCAGTTGAGGTCAGTAGGAGCTCTGTTTAAAATGATCTATATAAATGCATATATTAGGTATTCTGAAAAACTTGTGACTTGATCTAGAAATAAAAAGTTGCAAATATATTTATCTTTCTGTAACTCGTTTCCTCTTAATGCGATGGAGAGTCCACTTTTGCTTTCCTGTACAGGATATTGGAATACACAGAAATGTTTGTGAAGCACCAAAATACTTGTGGTAAACAGTACTGAAATACTGATGAAGAAACTAATACATTTATTTTTGAGAATAAACATAAATTATAAGTAACAGCAAAGTTGTAGGGTGTTTCAGCAGACAGTGAAGGTAAGCAAAAATATTCAATAGCTAATGATTAGTAAATTATCACTTAATTGCACAATCTTAATACAGTCACTTCAAGGCTTGGATTTGCAACTGGAATGTGTAGTCCCTCAGAGTGGAGTTCCCGAGGGCATTTTCCCACTGAGAAAATGGAAAATACAGGCATTAGGTTTTGTTGGTTTATCTTTGTCCCAGGTGAGATCTTCAGTCTGTAGAAATATCTGCCACTTGAGGTAACACTTTGAAGTGACTGGCAAGCGTTTTGAACTTGTATTCTCTTTGGAAACACTTAAGATTTTCATTTTTCTGTGTGTTTGCTGAGAGCAGAATCTAGCAGAAGCCTAGGCTTTCATTCCAGTATCTGGACAGGGTGGATTTAGTGATGGGATGACATTTGTTTTCTTTGTTTTCACCTTACTGTGACTTTGTGCCTTGTCTTCCAGTTTGTCTGACCCTTATGGAATGCTTTCTCATTCATTCAGTGTCATTCTGCTTGTTCAGTCAGTCTTGAACAGGATTTGCATGGTCTCTACTACACCTACTTTACTTTCTCTTGCATCTCCTCTCTCCTGTGCTGTGTCTATCTTCTGTGTATTTCCTGCCACATGGAGATGATTCTTCTGTGCTTTATTTACTCCAGCTTGGTGGGATGATTAGTTTGCAGCCTGGCCACCTCAGAGTCTAGATATGCCAGTGAGGATGGGATGTTTAAAGTGTTTCTTGAGCAAATACTTGTTACAGTGCTTCAGAGACTTAGATTTAGCATGTCCTAGACACATGTTCAGCTGTCTCCCAGATGCCACTTCCCTTGCAGATGTGAAATTCTCAGATGTATATTGGAAAAATACATACTCTGGCTGAGTATTCAGTAGCTTATATTGGAATCCGATTTTATGGGTTATTTAGGACTGCAGGCAGCTTTACTGAGGGAAGTCATGGGGTATGCAGTACTTCAGGCCAAACAAAGTTTGATACCGTTAAAACCAGGGAAATGTCAAGCAAATTCAGGAGGTAGGGTAACAAATTCCATCTGTGTTATGGCATTATAAATAAGGCTGTTCCCAATGACTCAAATCAAAGTTGGCAACTTTTAGTTTTGAGTACTTTTATGACTTGAATAGATATCTACTAAAATGCCGTGGAATTATTGCTAGTGTAGAAGTGAGGAAACTGCTTACTAAGCAACTCTCATTTATGTTCCTCTTCCATCCTTTTTTTGCGTTAAAGTACTTGTCTTCTGAACTATGTGTAATCATGGATCAGTTACCAGTTTCATTTCTTACTCTGCCTATTTTAAATCTGCAGTTAATACAGATTAGATATTTTTTTTTCAAAACATTGAGAAGTGAATCTCTCTTCTTAGAGCAGTAACATCTTTATGTTGATTTTTGTTTTGTATGTTCTTTATCGTATTACTTTGGCTGGTTCCATTTTTTGTAACTGCCAGCATTATCAGTGTTGAATTGCCAGTAGTCTCCCAATGTTTAATCATACTCAGCAAAATAGCATAGAGACCCCGTGGCATATATCTTAACTGATGTTAGATTCTCCTTTTTGAAGTTGCAAGTGAAGTATTAAGCCTTTTCAGTTCTTGCTTTTGGTATAGTTGTATTAGTCTTTGCATAATGGACCTCTGTGGCTTTAGGCTCATAGACAAATGTGATGAGAATTTTCCTGTTGCATAACTCTGCATTTGGCAATTTGAAAGTTCATGTTTTTCATGTACAGTCTAGTTTTTCCTGCCATATTTTTACATCTAGCTGTTAATACCAGAACTTTCTAGTTATCTTAAGCATTTCCTTAAAGTATTTTGGAGTCTTTAAAATTGTTTGCAATTTCTAGATCAGATGTGTAGGAAATACAGATGCTCTTAGATGTGTTTGGTATAGCACATTTGCAAAGGAGTTTTCTGCGAGTGAAGCTATTCTTATAAGGAAGTTTATGGGCAGAAGTTGTTGTTGACAGACACTTTTTTGCAGTGCTTTCCTCTTTGCCTGTCTGCCAGAAAGCAGGCACACTCTCATGAAGGCTTGTTACATGGTGTGTAGCATGGTGTTTCAGCAGAGATGCCCGGGTAATTTCATGTCATCGTGTCAAAGATTTGTTGTCTGCCTTGTAATTGGGAGAAAGAGGCTAAGAAGCTACTGGACAGGATGATGGTGGTTGAATAGCTTTAACCTCCAAAAGAATTCACCTCACCTGTAGCTGGTTTTTGTTAACCACCCTAAAAAGAGGGTATTGTGAGGCACACTGATCTGGATGACTTCTCACATGATGCATGTAGGCTGTTACTGACCTATAATAGGAATAACTTTCGACATGGTAGTTGTTTTTGCATGCTCAGCTTTCGGGGTTTTCACCCCTTTTCAGCATCCCAGGATCCTGGATTATAGTCTCTGTATGTAGCTTTGAGCACCTGGGTAAAACTCAATCAGAGAGGACTCAGTGCAAAAAAAGTTGGTTAGGCTTTATTAGTAGAAGAGGCAAGCCCAAAATCAAGTCTGTGATTTCCTTTATCTAGTGTATCCTTCAGGCTTCACTTAAAAGCAAACATTTAGGCTGCTTGTTAAACAAAATACTGCAATGAAGAATCAGCCTGTCTGCTGTGAGTGGGTGGCCGTGTACTTACATCGTGCAGAATTTACTGTCTGTATACATGGAAGTAAAATCAGTTGATACCTTGTTTTAAGTTGCTTGTAAAATGGCCCTGCAAAAAAAAAAAAAAACCATGGGAGGATTTTTTTTCAACTGTTGTAGTGATTTCAGTAGCTTTCCCCTGAAGTCTTATGCATATTATACAGGACTTCATAGTTGATTAGCAGTCACTTTTCTTTATTACACTTTTTCATATATTAATTCTGGAGTATAATACTCTGTCCTGGAGAATTCCTCTCTGAATTGTCCTCTTTGGGTTTGACTGCCACCTGCTGTTGTGCTCTGAAGAGCTAGAGGTGTACAGGAATAAATGGTGCCTTTCTCACAACTGCTCTCTCTCATATTTGTTCTCAGTGGGACTGTATATTCTTTGCTATTTGATGGTGTATCTGGCCCAGTCTTTCACTGAGAGTAGCTTGAGTTCTCTCCCATAGGGAATAACATCATATGGTTGCCAATTTGAAAGAGTCATTCTTTTAAGAATTTCTTTCAAGGAGAAAATTGTATACTGCAGCCTCTTTCTAACTGAAAGTGCATCTGACAGAAGAACACCTGCAAAAATAGCTGTTATCACAGAATAGCTCTTTCTAGAAAAGCAGCTGTCACAGCGAATCCATTCAGACAGAAGAGGAATATCCCTTACTGTAGGTATCTCTGGTGTGTACATGGATGCAGAAGGAGTACAAAGAAGAATGTGCAGGGAGAAGGCAAAGAGAATTTGAAGGAGAGAAGTGAATGTAACTAGTGTTTATTTGTTCTCTGTTTTTGTATTGTTGGCATGGCATAAAGCAGCTATAGAATACTGTTAGTTCTGTAGTGTTGATGTATAAAGATCACTGTTGGTAATTTAGAGTGATGTTAAACGCTAAGCTATTCCCAGGCCAAGATTCTCTATAAAAATGAAGGGGAGGCATGTTTAGAAGTGGATTGCATATTAGTTAATACTGTCTCTTATTTCTTAGGCATGCCTGAGGAGTGTTCTACTATTTCAAAATTTCAGTTAATTACGTTGTACTTATTTTACTACCATTAAGGCTAGTATGCATGATTGAATAATTACTCTTTTTCTCTAAAGACTGTACAGTAACTTTTGTTCCTATAGTCTCATCTTTTTCTGGCTCTCTAAAATGTTAGAAAGTTTGCAAAAAACATACTTTCTGTTAGGTTGTCAGGGGACTGATAACATTAATGTCCTGATCAGTAATAGTAGCACTTAAGCCTTTTTTTTTTTTGTGTTGATAGTGATAAAATCTGCTCATCAAATACTTCCACATACGGGTTTATGCAGAAAAAGAGAAAAGTAACCATTACATGGAGCTATCAACCGAATTACTGTCTAGTCAGAGACAGTGATCTGTGGGGTAGAAGTAAACTCCATTTGAAGTGTGTAGCACACTGATCCCACTGTTTGTGTATTTCTCTTTAGACAGAGGTAGATGTGCACAGAAATTCTCTGTGTAAGGTGGTATTGAGTGGTGGTTTTTGTGTGGTAACTAAAGTGATTAAGGAATTTTTTTTTTTTTTTTTTATATTTTAACTTGCAAGCATCAACATGTTTTTTTTGCATCAGGAACTTGGTGATGGCTCTGAACAAACTGAAAACGGTAGCCACTGCCTAATTGATCTCTGCATTGGATCAGTTAGGCAGTGGCTTTATGTTTTTGTTGTTAATTTAAAAAATATTTTTGGAGTTTTTCATCCTTAATACTGTAAATGAAAGGTAGTAGGTGAATATTAGATAAGAGTCAAGGTGAACGGTGTTTATAAATTTTATCAAGTTCACTTGTCCTGTTTGAAACATTTTTTACGTGTACTTTATAGTACAGATGCCTTATTTTGTGATCTGTACTGTAAGGTACAAGTGTACCGTATAGTACGGATAACAAAAATAAACGTATAAAAAAAATAAATTCTTCTGTTCTTTTCTGTTGCGCAGACTGGCCTGTCTATTCATTGCACAGACTGGCTTTCTATTAATTAATAGAAATAGTGGCTACACACGAAACAATACGATACGGGTGGTGTAAGGTTAGAATTTTTGCATTGATGTGCAGCTGCAAGACTGGACCATAATTTATGTGGGATTAGTAAATGAAATAACACTGGAAATTAGAAGAGCCCCCAAACCCAGGAAAACAAATGTGTAATAAATAAGAAGGTGTGGAGTTATCCATACTTTTGTTAGTACTTGTTATGTAAACTCCTCATTGTGTAACTTCAAACTTCTTTATTGGATAACTATTTTATTTTGAAGATTTAGAAATCGCCTGCAGAAATTTACAAACTGGGATGTTCTTTCTTTAAGATGTGCCTCCACATGGAAATTATTCTGTGCTACTGGTTGTTTAATATGAGCTGCAGTTCAAAGGAACATTTAACGTTCATTTAATAAATACTGCCATCTTTTTTTTTTTGACATCTTAAAATGTACTCGCGTTTAACAGATTCTCAACATACCACTCGAAATAGCTGGACAGCAGCTGAAAAAATAGGTGGAATACCTTATGAGGGAGGAACATGCATCATTCTTTTGTTTAGCAACTTACTTCAACAGATTTTATTTTTGGGGGTACGTTTGTGTCGGCACTTTTTTTAAATTTTCATGTGCTCAACAGATTCTGAAGGAAGTGGTCATGGGAGTGAAGATGCATCAAAGGACAGTGGTGAAGGTTCCTGTACTGAATCAGAAGAAAATATCTTGGAGGAGGAACCGGCAGAAGAGAAAGTAGAAGAGCAACAGCCAAAAAGCTCTACTGAAGAGGAGGTGCCAACAGCAGACAAAGAGGTAATTAAAACTGAAAAGAAAGAGCAAGAAGATGAAGAAGAGAAGCCGAAAAAGAAGAAAGAGAAGGAGAAAGCAGCTGAACCTGATGCTGTAGCTGACGAGCAAACAAATGAACCAAAAAAATGGAATTTGCGCAGGAACCGACCTTTGCTGGATTTTGTATCAATGGAAGAACTAAATGATATGGATGACTATGATAGTGAAGATGACAATGACTGGCGGCCTACTGCTGAGAAAAAAAAAGGAAAAAATGCACTGCGAAAAGAGGGAAGTGATGGAGATAATGAGGACGATGAAGATGATGGGAGTGGAAGTGATGAGGATGACAATGACGAGGAAGGTAATGAAGAAGATAATAGCAGCACGGCTAGTGATGGAGGATCCAAGAAGAAGAAGAGTAAAGTTCTTAACAGGAATAATGCAGATGATGAGGAATTGACAAATGATAGCCTGGCTCTTTCACAAAGCAAGAGTAATGAGGTAGTGCAACCAACTTTCTATAATATATCTGTTAACAAATGGAAACTACTCCCTAGTAGATATTCTGTTAATTTGAAAAATTAAACTGATTGGCTGGAATTGTGTTTAGAGGAATAAGAAAAACAACAAAATTATACTAAATAGGCGCTGCATATTAAATAACCTTGCTTGGACCATTTGGCCAATCTAATACCACTAAAGTCAATAGAGTGACTTCTCTTGGCTTTAGGGGTGTTGGGTTAGTTCTAAAGGAAATAGGAGGTCCAGTATGCAAATCAGGGTGTATTAGTGAGACTTCTGGTTTAGCATAGATGTTGCATATCTGTAATGCTCTAAAAGTTAAAAGCATCTGTGACATAGTCAGAAAATAGCTAAATGACAAGTTATTCTTTATCCTAGCCCTTCTTTTGTGACAAACATCAAAGTCTGAACACTAAGTTCACTGATAGAAGGATTCTAAGTAAAGAAATATGCACACTGGGTTTAAAATCAAATAGAATGATCATTTATGTTAAATTTGCTTATAGAATCACAGAATTATAGAATAGTTAGGGTTGGAAAGTACCTTAAGATCATCTAGTTCCAGCCCCCCTGCCATGGGCAGGGCTCACAGGTGATTTCTTACAGTATGAAAAAGCATTTGGGAACTATTAAATATCTTCTGATTGTAGAATTTGAAAATTTTACAAGTGTTCAATAATGCAACTTTTTTTTTTCTATGCACAATTTCTACAGTTGCCTGGAAGGCTGTGCATGCAAAAAAATTAAGCTATTAGGTTGTCAAGATGGTTGACTTCATATCCTGCAGTGACAAAATCTTGAACAAAGTGAGAAAAGTGGCTGCAGAATCCACATGAAATTTTGCAGTAAATAATTGCAATATCAACATAACGTTTGATAAGTGATAGAGATATGACACTATTAAAAGTTTTGCTGTTCCATTTAATCTTAATTTTAATGTGTAAATGACAGGGAACTAAACTGTATTTGAAAGAATCAGTTGTCTCCGTTTCAGATGTTATGTATTTTATATATATATGATTGCCAATGAGCTATGCTGTTTTAATTACTAGTTATAGATGCGATTGGAAAAAAACACATAATTCTATTATTTTTTTTTTCTTTTTGTATAGGCATCTTCTTTCATTGTCTAACTCTACAATTCTAGTGTTGTTACCTGTATTCTTTTGGCTCAGCAGCTGTGCATGCTCTACCACTAGTGATGATCAGAACATCAGAGATAGGCAATTTTCTTTCAGAGTTGTTTCCCATATCGGAATGGAGATGTGAGTCTACATTCTTAGGGATATATTCTTGAATATGTCCATAATTTCCATTGACTTGAAAAGTTAGGCCTGTTTCAGAAATCTGCAGCTGTGTCTCGTGTCTCTCTTGTGAAGCTTCTTAATATGCATGGACCTCAGATTCTGTTCTCGTGTTTGGTTTAGGACATTGATCAAAAGATAAAATCTAAAAATTTGAAATTCAAATTTAATTTTGTAACTGCTTTACATGCAGTAAAGTTATCGAAGTACTACTTATGAATAAGTTTTTAACAAGAAGTCTTGCAACGAGTATCTGTAGATAATCTCCCACTACAGTATTTTAAAACAGTAAAAAGAAAAAGGTAAAAAATCTTGTCTAGCAGACAAATCTAGCAAAATCTTATTGTGCTGCAGAAGCTAATTTCTTAGAAAGCCAGATGTCTGAGTGCATAATTAATTGATGAAGGAATGTTCAGGTAATTAACTCTGAACATGTTGTAGTGTCCTTAGTATGCATTCTTCCTTTCATTTCCTTACTTTTTGGGGGTGGCTGTTCAGGGGCAGGGAGGAGGGGTTGTTTGTTTTTTGTTTCTGTGGGATTTTTATTTTATTTTTCTGCATTTTTCAAAAGTATTTTGAGGTCCGCAATGTTTTAACCTGTGTTGTAATGAAATATGTGCTTTTCTACTTTATCAAGCACAGAATGCAAACTTACCTTTCCTTTTTAGGGTCAGGCATCATTAGTAGGTAAATATGCTTTTCTGGTTTTATAATTGCTACCACTTTATGGGATTCTTCTGTTCTTAGTGAGGTGGGGTTTTTCTGTTTTTTTTTTTTTTTTTTTTTTAATAATTCCTAAAGTTAGAAGTATATAGGCACTTTCTTCATTATTAATTTTTTAATATGATTTATAATAATAATTATAATATTAATAATAATTAATTATTATTAATAATTAATATTGATAATAAAATTAATAATAATATTAATAATAAAATTAATAATAATTTAAAATTATTATTAAATGCTCACTTTCTTCATTAACACCACAGATACAGGAATTACACAGTGATACAGCTGAAGTCATTTCTCTCACATGGGCAGGGAACAGGACTTGTTCAGGAGTTGTCAGCAGTTACCATCTCTACATTAAAATTACTGTGCTTTAGACATGTACAGTCAGCTTCTGGGATGGGGTCTTTCAGGTGCTTACATGGTCTAAACAGGCGAAAGCAGCATATGTTCCACACCACTCTCCGTGTCCATGTAGAAAATTAAGTTATTCTGCTGCTCTGTTTGATCTGTAGGCTGTCTTCACATAAGGTAAACCATAATGGATGGGGATCCTAATATTAGATCTATATTTGCTGTCCTTCCATCATTGCTTGTTTTCCCTCTCCCACACATTTTTGCATATGTTCTCACTGTATAAACAGCTTGTGTTTTTTCAGTGTTGTTTTTACAGTTCTATTTATTTAACCTAAACTAGTAGGTTGTGGTTTGGTGTTTTTTTTTGTTTTTTTGTTTGTTTTTTGTTTTTTGTTTGGTTTTTTGTTTTTGTTTTTTTTTGTGTGTGTGTTTGTTTCTGTTGTTGGGGTATTATTGTTGTTGTTATTACTACTCCTACTATTATTATTTATTATTGTTTTTAAATTACCAGACCTTGGGCTTCTCTAACAGTAGAGATCACAAATTTCTTCTAAACTTCTCTTAGTGAAGCCAAATAACAGTTTAAGTTGAAGGTACTGTTATTCAAAACTGATTTTTATAAAGTTGCGAGATGCCTGTGCCATTACACAGTTAATCTGCTAAAGTTGGGGAGAACCTACTGCCATTTTTCTCTCTGCCATGTGAATGATAAGCTAAATGTGAGTATTTTGAGCAATGATGGGCCACAGTATTTTTGAAAAAATGTGCAAGTTTCTTGCTTTCCTCAAAATACTTTGCAGCTCTGTCCTAAAAGAAAGATTCTGGAAGAATGCTCTGTAAGCCTGAACTCTTCTATTTTTCACAATGATTTCCCTTTCTTAAGGAAGCATGATTGTGTGAATGGTTGCATAATCTTTAATTTTTACTTCTAGATTAGGGTTTATTTTCTTTATAGGTCATGTCTTCTTAGGTTGTTTAGAAAAAATGGATGGGAGATCAAGAAGTCTTTCCTAACAGCTAGAAGTATGTGCTTGACATATTCAAAGTAAACCATTTGAACCCAGCTTTAGGTGTAAGGTTACCTTGCCCTTTTACCTTGCTTTTAAATAAAGCAAAGATTTCCCCCCTTACCTTCCAGATACTTGCCCAGATAACCCTAAAGTACAAAGAGACTTCATTAATGATTCACTAAAAATTTTGTGTGATGTACTATATCAGATCAAGAGGTTTTCACGAGATAATTGCATAGATTAGGGTGAGAATTTAAAATGCTTGGGGAGGATTACCTACATCAGGTAGCACTCATGGTACTTTTTATCTACATAGCCTACACAGGCATAGTACTGGTGCTGTGTTTTATATTATAATCAGGGGTTGGAATGAGAAAATGATGTTTGAGAGTGCACCTTCCACCTTCTTTTGTTTTTTTGTTTGTTTTTTTTTCCTGGTCTGTTGGGATACCACACTGGTTTTGGAATATTCTCAGATCTCTGATATGTTGAATGATGCCTGAACCTGTCAGCCTCTGCTCTGAAATGACTTATTTACACTCAGTGTTTATTTTTTTTTTAACTAGTGTGCCTAATTTCACTCTTCCCTATGTGCCTTCATATCACCAATGAAGGTAGTTCAAGCTGAATATTTGCTTTTTAGTATAAAAATAAAAGATAATATATGTAAGCCATAAAATTTTGCAGAAAAGACAGTGTCTGTATCTCACAGTGGAAATAATAATAAGCCTAAATTGTGTTTATGAAAAAAAATAAATTTACGTACAGCTTATTTGGTTTATGAAACACTTTTCTGTGTTTCCTTAGAGAAATTCCTTATTAAAAGCCACATTCTTTCTAAGTGGTCTGGTTCACATTGAAGGTTGCCAAAACAGAGCATTATGCGTGTCATGCAAATCCTTACTCCTGCATGTAATCAGAAGAAAATAAGTTGTTGTATTTTAATAAATCATTCGATTTTGCATAGAGACATATAAATCTGCATTACAACAGAATAGAACTAAGCTGATAATTTGTCATATTTTACATAAGTGAAAACTTGGCAGGCTTCTGTTAGCTGTTTATGTTCAGATTTTGCAGATCCATGTAACTTCTTTTAGGAAGGAGACATTTTAACAACATTTGAATGTCATCTTTGGCCTTGGTGTATTTTTTCTTTTTTTTTTTTTTTTTTTTCCCGTTTAGATGTTTTTTTAGGGGTGTGCGTTATTTTCTTATAGTAGAACATAAATTGTTTGAAGATGTGTATGTTTCTATTGCGGAAATAAGACCCTTCTGTGGCCTTTGGATTTGTAGGTATCTTGAGATTAGATTGTATCTATACTTTCTCCCAGCTCTTATGTTTGTGAATGAAGCATTTGAATGTTCCAACAGCAAATAAGCTTTTAGTCTTGTGAAAGTTACTTGTTCAAATATTGAGCAAAAGCCATATCTTTTCTTTGTTGTGAATAAAATTGAAGTTCCTGGCGTAATCCGTGTGTCTTAATTTTTCAATATTAGGACTCGTTGATCCTTGAGAAGTCTCAAAATTGGAGTTCCCAGAAAATGGACCATATTTTGATTTGTTGCGTTTGTCTTGGAGATAACAGTGAAGATGCTGATGAAATAATCCAGTGTGACAACTGTGGAATAACAGTGCATGAAGGTAATACAACCCTTCATTCTCATTGTGGGAAGAAAACACATGTGTTGCTTTTAATAAAATTTTGATTTACTTTTTCCAAAAAATGAAGTCTTTGAACTCTGGCAGTTACTTTCTTGTAACATGGATCCATTTTAGTAGTGAAACATCCATCTTCTACTTTAGCAAAGCAAATATAAGCAATTGTAGGACAGGGCATTTTTTTCAGATACCTATATAACGAATCACAGTCTGCAAATATTTGAGCTGTACATCGTACTTTTAGGGCTTTAGGTTATTCTGAGGTAAGCATATGCAGTTTTAACAACTTTATGTAGAAGATGAGGCTGCGTTGTATGTCATTGTTCTTCCTCTTGAGGATGGAAGGCAGGGTAGATACTAGCAGAGAGAGAGGTTCTTCGTTAATCAGGTGGTGATTTGGTTTTTGTTTGTCTTGTTTTGATTTTTGTCATTTCTGATACCCTCTACCTTTTTAAGGCTTCAGTTTTTCAAGGTTTCCCAGAAAAATGAGGTAGGCTACTTTAGTCCTTGAAATTAGAAGAAGGCAGGCTTTCATTCTTCAAAAGCATAAAAGGCATATCTTTAATTTATGTAACTCCATTTGTTTTTAATTTTATTTTTTTTTAGCTATTCAGCATGCCTATTCAAGTAGGAAGTGCTTTTATTAATTCCCTACTCCCGTTTTGTTTTCTCATACTAGACTGAAAATCACTTTGAAACAGTATTGAGCACATGCATTGAGCTGTAGCTCATTTTTGCTTAACATCAGTTAGGAAGCTGAGGATGGAATTTCTGTCCTCAGGTTCAAGTGCCTTATGTTAAGCATCAACATGAACTCTTAATTCCTGAAGTCCTCTTGCGGTCCTTTGAAGATCTGGTCAGCAGAGCTTAGAGAGCAGTTTAGTTGACTTAATTTATGATGATCTGGATCATACTCTAGGTGCCTTTGAGGCCATTAGTCAGGTCTTCATTGGCTATAACAAGTGTTTGATTCTTAAATTTAGGTGTCTTGGTATATTGGCAGAATTTCTTCCTCTGTATCTTAAGTTTTTGAAATTATATTTGATCTCAGATGCAGTAAGCTACTAAAAGTAGATTTATAGAATCTGGATAGATTTCCTCCCCCCCCTCACCCGAGACAGTCTTATATTAACTTATGAGAAGAAAAGCGTTGAATGAAAGAGCCTTTTGGTGATAGTTATGAATGCCTATTTGAGAATTCACCAAATACGAAATGCAGTCAATACACCTAAACCCTAAAGCTGTGGAGCTCCCTGAAAGTTCTTCCATAAGATTTATTTAAAGATTGTGCCGTTAGTTAAGTTAAAGTACAGAAAGATTGTGATGGAAAAATGATCTTATGCCTTTTAAGAATAAAATGATGTCAAATTAGTATTTTATTCCAGAAGAGTGCCCTAAAAAATCCCTAATGGTCATTTCCTTATTTTGTGTAGTTTACTAAACCTTTTGTACCTACAAAAGGTAAGATTATAGCTGACCTTCCTCCAACACAAAATAGTTCCGTAGTTCAAAATCTATCTAAAAGTAATTGCTGCTATTCTTCTTTTTAAAGTGTTACAGTTAAAGATTCCCTATAGTCACACTGTTACAGAGTACAATGGGTATGTTTTCTTTGTTGTTATTGCAAAAAAGTAAAATAGATTTATTCAGAAGATTTAAATTGCTAGTTTGTTCCAATAAATTCTGCAGTCCGTACAAGCTAATTGACTATGGGTGTTGGTTCATTTTTCACACTTACGTTTGAATGTATTGATCTTTACCATTTATTTTATTAATAAATACTTGAAAGTGTATGTAAAGTAGCTGTGAAGTTCTATTTGAATAGGTTTAGTCTTGGAAAAAAAAAGGCAAGCTGTGTAGATTAAAGTAATTGTTGACTGTGATAAAAATGTAAATTATCCATGCAACAAGCTGAACTTCAAATCTGTGGTAATTACAGTTTGGAAGTTGACTAGATGTTTTACGTATATGTTTCATTGCTAGATATGTGTATCAATTTGTAAACAAATGAATATAGTTGTAAGTAGAGATGAACATTTATTCTTGTGTATTTTTTCTGTATTTTGATATTTTATAATGGTAAGTAAGAGTAGGTACTGTTTTAAATTAGAGCATTTTTCAGTAATTTGTTTAAATAATTGCTTGCAGCGAATCAAAATTTTATAAACAAATTTTGATCCAGTGATCTTACATATATGCATGTTAAATAATTTAGAGATTCCTGCACTCTTGCCCAGAGGTCATTCACTCGTATTACTTCTGAATGCATGAGTAATAAATGAAGACACAGACTATCATAAAGAAGATTCAGTGAAAACCAAAATGCAGTGCAGCAAATACTTTTTGTTCCTGTTGGCTTAATGATTAAACTCCAGTGATTTCCAAAAATAAATTGAGAAGTAGTTGAAGAAATAATTACTATCTAATCATAAAACATTGCTTGCAACCTCGAATGAATTATTTATTTTTTTTTTTAATATTAGTAGAGGCGAGGTTTACTCTTAATATCATTGACTTTAAACTGTGCCTCACTAAATTTGTGCCCAGATCATGGACATAGGCTGTATTGTAAGAAGCCCTTGTGCTATTATACATAGCTGCTTTGTAGTTTGAAATGCTTGTTCCAGAAATGAGCAAGTCTGTTTTATAAACACATTGGAATCTAAGAATCTTTGCAGGTTTCCTTTAGTAGGTAGATTGCTGTGGCTGCAGACATCATGCTGTGTTCTGAAATTTGTTCTAATAATTGAGCTTTTGAGTTTTTCAGAAAATGCAGTTTCTAGTACAGTATTGAATGAGGAGGCTCTTATTTAAGTTGTACAGAAATCAATGCAGTGACGTTTACCTGTGTTTGCCTGCAGTTGGGAAAAATAATATGCCCATTTCCTGTGAACTTAGCAGTTGTCTTTTCCCTAGAATCTGAAACCCAAGATGCCTGTTATTCTGAAATGCCCAAACAAAGCTGATGGAATTCTGCGGGGGTTTTCTTCATAGTTTTTGTATGCAATTTCAAGTTGTATTATGAATTGATGTGTTTTCACTACTTTTCTATAGCACTGTAGATATTTACTTGGAAGGAAGTGCACTCCTTTCACACCCTACTGGTGTCCCTCCCAGGGACCAATGTGATGATACTGGTGGTTTGATTGTTCTTTCCCTGGAGACCTTATTTTCTCTCTCCTTGTTGACTATTACAGAAACTGTTTTACTTCACAGGGAGGGGTCTTACACTGTTGGCTTGTGCCTTTGTGCTCTGCTGAAGTAGAAGTTTCTCTTTACCACAGAACCTTTCAGATGACTGGAAAAGATTTTCCTACAGTGGCTGCTTCTGTATTTAATATGAACTTACCCACTAGCCATAAAAATGCTGCTTGAGTCAAGCCTACTTCTTCAGGACAACAGGGCTCCCTTCCCTGGGGGAGTCTTTTGCTCGGCTTGTAGCTAACTGGTCAAAGGGTGGTCACTTGTATGTGATGTTATGGCCTTTCACGTGAAGGTGAGCCTTCCAGTTGTGATCTCTAAGTGACTGCATGCCAGTATAATTGTTGGCAGGAATCTGTTACCCTTTTTTAGAGGGTAAGATGATGTTGCTTTGTGTTTCAAGTTAGGCAGAGCCTACATCTCCGTTCTCCCTTGTCCCAGTGAGTTCTGGCTTTTCTAGCACAAGGTAGCTTATTGCTGTGCATACTGCTCTGTTACTTATGCTCCTGGGTACTTGGTGCTAGCACCTTTTCCTTCTCAGTTCCTGGTGCAGCAGCTGCCTATTCAGTCATAATTTGTATTCCTTTTGGTTTGCTCACTTGCATTAATCAACTGTTACATGAGTCTTCCGTGGGAGAAGGAGGGTGATAACTCATCTGGGGGCAACTCTGCCAGTGCTTACGTGGAACACAACAGCATGGCCAAAAGTTGGAGGGGGATTCTGATTCAGACCTTAATAAACACTTTTACTTGCTTTGCTGACAGATTTTGAGATTGCTAGGAATTCAGTATCCTTTCCAGTGCAGCTGTTTGCTGGGTAATGTTCGTATTGCCTGCATGGCTTGCATCACTTGTCCAAAAGCTATCTTTGCTCTGCAGACACACGTCCAAAAAAAATCTATAAACTTTGCGGAGCAAGTAACTGGTTCAAAATTACAGAAATCTCTAGCTGCCTCTGGAACTGTGGAGGCATACGTGTAATGCTAATTTAATACCCCCACTCTTACACTTTGCATTCATCTTCTATGTCTAAATAGCCTGTAATTAATTAATAAGTCCATCAATTAAAAGTTTATTCTCATTTCATGTATCAGTGTACCGCATATTAAAAAAGGAAAAATGTTTACAGTGCTAGGGAAAAGTCTGATTAAATTTGTAGTAGTACAGTTGGTTTTTTGAGTGTTTACTTCTGTGTGGAGATAATTCTTATTTCTTTTTATAAGAATCTTCTTTAGGCACTAATCTGCCATTTTGGATAAATGCTTTTGTGGCAATAGCTTGTAATAGCATGACACCTCTAACTGTGGTGTCACGTTTCTTCACATATTGATTGCATTGTGTCTGAAGAAATTGTCTGGTGCATATCATAGCATCTTCTATAACTGTAGGTAGTACATTTGCGAGCTATTGCCCTTGGATGAGTTGCTGTGAACTAAATGAGAAAAGTGTACATTTTTCCAGCTTTTTTTTTTTTTCCATTCACTTTAATTGTTTCTTACTTTACTGTGATGTGCACAGTACAGAATAAAATTTCTCTTGCTAAAAGCAGTAGTGTAGCGACCATATGCTTTACAGTGTAGCAAAAGGTTTTTGCATTTTAAATTTGCTGCTTACCCTGATCTGCAGTTGCCTGATGTAAAAATTCATTCTGCGAAATCCTGTACTTTAGTTCACTTGATTTACTAAATAAAAATACTGTTCTGAACTTACGATGTACCCTGCTCTTGTGGGGGGGTTGGACTAGATGATCTTTTGAGGTCCCTTCCAACCCTTGGGATTCTGTGATTCTGTGATTCTGTAATTGATTAATGTCTTTATTCTAAGCTGTTGGTCCAATTAAGGATTGAATGCAGTATAGTGTGAATACTGTGATCTCACAGCATTTAATTTTGCAAACCTACAGTTTACCTTAAAGTTCATGTTTTCATGGTCTGTGTATGATCATGTTGCAGAGTATATGTACATGTAGGTAACATATGCAGATACTCTCTTTGGCAAAAGATTACCCTCCCAGAGAAATGGTGGAACAGATGCAGCCAAAGCAAGAAATAGGTCTCTCTTTCCATTTCCTTCAGTGGTATAAATTTCAGAACAATTGTTTTAATGGTAGCCTTTTAAAGTGAGTGCAATTTCATTTTAGTGGCAATCACATAAAATACAAGCTACTGACGGAGTATAATGGCTTTAAAATCCAGAATAAAAAAGTTTGTTTTCTGTATAAAATAACATACATTCAATAGACAACTTGGCTGTAATAGTAATATATAGATGCCATTAGTGGAACCATAAATGTTATGAGAGTTTTTAACTTCTTGCCTTTCATGTGTTTAAATTCATAGGATATTATACTAAACCAGTTTTATTGTTTAATGTAAGAGGTATTCAAGGAAGTGGCAGACATAGAGTTGTGATGCAGTAATCTGAGAATATACAAACATGAGGATTTAATGAACTGCAGTTGAAAAGGGGCTTCTGGGTATTCTAAAGATCCAAAATTTTCGTGAACATTAAGGAAAGGCAGGGTGCATTTTAAGCCAAGTGTTTTAAAAGTTGTTTTATTTTCTTCAACATATTTTCTTGTCAAAGGCGTGAGTGATTGACTTTGTGCCGAATAGGTCACAGGTGCAGTGATAATAACTGGAATCAAACACATGATTTAAAATATGTGCATCGTTTCCTCTCTTGTCCTTTAGTCCTTAAGTAGTAACACCATCTACACAACTGTGGTGCTTCTAGAAAGAACCTAAAGATTACCTCCAGATGTTGCTTGGGAGATTTACTTGTAGTAAGTGAGGCCTTACACTGCTTTCTGTTCCAACAGCAGCAATTCCCAACAATTCATACAGGAAAGTTGGACAACTTTTTCTTGATCATCACTTAACCATTAATACTAGGATGAAGTGATTTGTCAAGCAGCAGCTTCGTATTTGTATGTCTAAAGAGTCATAAAAAAGAGTGCTTTTTAAGGTTCTTAATAGGACCAAAATAATTCTTTCAGCATAGGAAAAAGTGGCAGTTGAGCCATTGTTGTACTTAGTAGTTTTAAGGATTCTAAAATAATTTATTTAAAGAACTATTGCTTGTTACAGATGAATATTACTGTGGTAAAAATATAGAAGTACTGCTGTTTTTGAAAACTCTGAACTCTTTATCTATATATGGTAACTTTTCAGACAGATTTGGACAAAAGTACATTTAGATTTTTTAGCAAGTGCATTTTGCACTCTAGGACTTACTTAGTATGCAGAAATTCAATTATGACCATGCAGTAGAAAACACTTTTTCCCCAGTTTCAACTTATTAAGAGACGTATTAATCCATTAGCGTGACTGTTACAAAGTTACTCAAAATTTGAAAGTGAAAGCCACTGAAAGTGGGGTCTAGAACTCCAGGTTCATCTTTTTTGTTAGTGTTAATTGCATCTGCTTGCTTGAAAGTGTTTGGTAGTCTTTTTAACCACGATACTAAATTCTGACAGTGTATAAGATGCTGTTGTTTAAATGATGTTAAAATGACCAAATTAGTTTTTCTGTTTGCAGTTAGTATTGCAACTTGTGATATCAAGGAATGAAATAAAGTCAGTATATTGAGAAATTTTGAAAATTTGGGGGTTTTAATTTTGATACTACAGATGCTGACTGGATTAGTAGCGTTCCTCAGCTTTGCCAGGGTTTTCATTGTGTTTGCTACGTAATAATAAGTAGGTTTTCATTTCTTGTAAGCTGTAAGCTGTTGAATTTTGTTTCAGTATGTTGGAACAATTTTGAACTGCTGCAGTTAGGGTGCAGAATTAATAGACAGCTAGTACAATAAATGCTGTAATGTTTATATATAGAAATGCAGCAACTTACAGAAGGGACTGAGGTATTTGTTCTGGAATTACTACCACGTGTGATCAGAGCAGTGGTTATGGGACTTGCTCTGGTTTGGGCTGGATGGAGACTTGCTGTGACAACCTTTTCATTGTTCCAAATACACTTACTTGGACTAAAATTCAAATCTTATATATTTCAAAGTTTGATTTATCTTTACAATAGGGTTTCTTTCTGAAACTTCTTTTGCCTTCAGATCTCAGCTGAATTAAAATAGTGGGGTTTTTTGTTCCTTTTACATTGAAGAACAAATAGTACATTTGCTCCTGTACACATCTGACATCTTAGTGTCAAATGACATCATTGTGTTATCTGTGATTCCTTAAAACAGGCCAAACATATGTTGTCATTGATTATTTTTTTTTTTTTAAGTAATTTCACTCTTTTCTGAATTGTGTAAGTTTTGTTGTATAAAAATTGAGCTACTAGCATTTGTTTTCTTCACCATTTATTTTTGGCCTTCAAGAAACTTTAGCCGCTGTTTTTCATAAAGGATTTTTTTTTCATAACTGTTTTTTGGTGTCAAAGCCACATGCAGGATTGCTGTCTGTCGTGTAGCTTTTTAGACATTTTATAAATACAGCTATTCAACAGATTTGTGTTATCAATATGGATATTATGTTGGTGAAATTTAGTCTTTCCTTTGGTTTCTGTTACCACTTAACCACTGAAAAGCAACAAATGACTCTTTATAGCAAACATAAGAAGGGTTAAAATTCTTGCCTATCTTTAACAAAAAATGCAGCTAAACATGTAGTTTCTAACTAATTTGGGGAGTTACTCTTTATTTCGTTAAGTATTACTAGATTGAATTTAAACTTCAGCTGCTAGGTCCCAAGACCGGAGTAGAAATTATTTATGGTGCATTACCTAATTAACTACTTAAAAGCACTGTTCATAAAGGTGAGTTTTGTTTCACTATTCATATGTATTAGTCTTAACTCCTCCTAGAAAGTAAACTCTTCAGATGTGTTATATAGAGTTCAGACTTATTTTGGAGCAGGCTGAAATTGGTCCATGCCACTCTCAGTCAAGAGCAATTACCAAGTACCTTGCGCTGAAGTTTTTTCCCTTGTGGTTAAAGGTCATAATCTATGTGGGTATAAAAAGCTACCACTGAGTGCAGCCTTTTGTTGATGCTTTCTATTGCAGCTTTGATTCTGTAGCTTTATGTGGTACTGTACACCAAGTCTATGGCAGTCTTCGAGTTGGATTTCCTTTTCTTCGGCTCTGTTGTGCACAAAGTTGTTTTGATGTATTTATCACTGATGATTAATAGTAATTTAGTCTGTTTTGTCCAGCTAATGACTACCCCTTTTGGTCATTGTAACAGTATGGTGTTTAGCTTTAGCTAAATGGTAGTTAGGGAAAAAAGTAAATTGAGATAAAAAATCTGGGTTAAAAGTTTACTTTTTTTAAAATCTACTTGAAGAAAGGATCTAGATTTGTAAGAAAAATAATTTTATGTCAACACATGATAAGGATGAAAATAATTACAGCACATATATGTCATTTTCCAGGAGAAGGGATAAAAAAAAATAATTGGGTATAAAATGACTAATAAGTATAATAAGGCAACTATTTTAGAATGAAGATAAGACAGTTTAGTTAAGTCAGTATTTTAATTCTAGCAGGCTGATGGCACATAGGTTAGAAGAGCAAATCTAACTACTTTAAATTTGTGAAGAAGCATCAGTGTTTGAAATAAACGATTTATTTTGCCATATGGATTGATGACAGTATTACTGCTTCTGTGGTGGTAGGTAATTTTTAATAAGTACATTTAGGGAAATGCTAATACATTAAGAAGTCTGAAGGAATTATAAAATGCTTAATTATTCATTAACTCTATCAATGGGCTGTGTGTATGTTAATGTAATTGCTTGAAAGTAGCTTTACTGACATGTATTCAAGACTGTGTTATTAGAACTTAAAAAATTACTTTCTGGAATGCTACCTAAAGCTGATACATAAGGTGACTCCATTTTCTTTATAATGTAGTGTGAGCTCTATGGTCTTTTATATACATAATGAAACTTTGTGAATGCAGTTCTGCACATTACATGTCCTTTAATTCTGGAATACTTTTATAATGAAAAGAAACATTCTGCCTTCTTATTTTAATTCTTGTTCATGAGCTTCCTTCTGTAATGGAAAACTATATTTCTTAAACGGTTCCTATAGTGTTATTGCTTATTTCCTGGATGTAGCTCTAGTCTATTATGCAGACCTCTGTTTCTGTCACAAGGGGAGTTGGAGCACTGTTGCTATTTTATTACAGTGAGTGGGTAACGAACCAAAGTAACAAATCATGTTGCTATTTAATTGCAGAATTCAGTAATTTAGCTGATCTGCAAGCACAGATGTTGACTTGATCATTGTATTTGATGGATAGCTGAATTTAATCTCCTAGTATAAGAGTCTATGCTGTGTTTTAAATGTTGACAGTGAAATCATATTTTTCTCCATTTGAATAACAGATAAGTGTTCAAAGTGTGGCATATGCAGAAATACAGTTTTGTGGTGATAAGCTCTAAGATTTTCATTTTTGTCATTTGTAATAATACTACTCTTGTGCAAAAATTAAGTAACAACCTTTTAAATCACTTTAAAAATACTGTTTTCATAAATTTGTGGTGATTAAGTATGCATAGACATCTTAAGAATCACAAAAACTACTTTGGGTATACCAAAGAAGAATGGAAAAACTGAATGATTGAGTCTAGCCATAATTTAAAACCAGTTAAAAAAGAGAATGCTTAAGAAAATTTAATATACTCATCATTCACCAGTGTGGAATCTCAAAACTGTGAGCCTGCTCTGCAAACTATACTTTGGTTTTGAAGTTATAGAAGGCCTTTTAATATCAGTCCTACAACCCCTAAAGTATGCAAGTAGTTTTGTGGGTTTTTTTTGTGGGGTTTTTTGTTGTTGTTGTTTTAATATAATTTCATGTGTATAGGTTCTTTTTTAGTTGATTCGGATGCTGAATGCAAAGTAGAAGAGTGGAGTGCTTTTTCTGGACTGGGTACTACTGGCAAAATCAACCTTGAAAACACACACTCCCATCCCCAATTAATGTTCATTTTCAGACTAAAGAGAAGGAGAAAGATAGGAATATCTAAGAGAAGCCTGCAAATGGTCACAAATTCCTTAGCTTGTTACATTTAACTTGAAATATATTTTATTATTTGAAAAAATGCCTTGAGTTTTTCTATACTGTAAGTTTTAATTTGTTGGTTGCTTCAAGTGTTCTTTCATTACTTTCCTTCTTAATGGATAGCCTGGAAGAGCACAGTGTTGCAGAATAATTAAGTAAAACAGCCTTTTTATATTTGTTTTTCAGTTGCAGTCTAAGACAGTCACATAAAATAGATCACTTCTTATAATTAGAATCTGTTTAAATTGAAAATTTTGCACAATCTTTGCAAAAATATTTTAAGCTTTCTTGGTATTCTCGGTATCATTTCTCTGAATGGATATGTATATATTTTTCCGGCTGAAATCATAGCTGGCAACTATCTACTTCTACAATTGACTTTTCTTATATTGGTGTATCATTTTTCATGTGTACAGGTTGCTATGGTGTTGATGGAGAGAGTGATTCAATCATGAGCTCAGCTTCAGAAAATTCCACAGAACCTTGGTTTTGTGACGCATGCAAATGTGGTGTCACACCTAGTTGTGAATTGTGTCCTAACCAGGATGGGATCTTCAAGGAGACTGATGCAGGCAGGTAGGACTGAAGAAGTGGTATTTTGAATTGATGTCATCATACGTTTAAAACATTGTTTTTTTCGCTAGTCTGTTCCTGTTGAAAGCAGTGTCATAAATTAAACTTTGTTGATATTCTTTCTGTCTCACCTCACTTCTGAGTTGGGCTCTCTTTGGAAAGTCATCTTAATTTTTTGTGTTCTCGTAATACTCTTCATGGCCATTATAATATTAGAAAGATGTTGTCTTAAGGTGAATTAGTGTGGGAAAATTTATGGACCTATGAGCAAAAGATTTACCTTGGTGAAGTAAAGATGACCATTTATTTCAGGGACAGATACACTCTGTTGTTTAGTATGAAGTCACCATGTATTGTTATCACTATATTGTTATTAGACATCAGCGATTTCCAGTTTATGGCTAGTGTTACTCATTTTGGTGGTTGGTTGGTGTTTTTTTTTCTTTGTTTTAAACTATATTTTTCCATACATTTTATAGTTATATAAATTGCAGGTGTGTGGTAATATACAAAGCTTTCAGATGCTGGGCCTGTCATAATTCTGTTGATTATGTTAACACAGGAAGGCATATCTGTTAGGAGATGTAGAAATATAAAAGTGAAGACATATTTTACAGATGATGATGGATAAGTTGGAAAGAATCCAGTTAAATATTCACTATTTGTACAAACACTTTACTCTAAAACTTAGAAATGTCAGCGTGTTATTGTAAAACCATTTGTGGTTTCTACATTATCAATTCATAAACACATTACTATTTACACTTAGCTACTTAGCTTACTACACTATATATTGTAGAACAACATCTTCAGTTCTAGCAAATTGTAAAATATAACCATGTTCTTGCTCAAACCCACTGGTTTGTAGTGGTCTTCATGTTTTTTCCTACTCCTTGCAAAGAGTTCCCTAGTTAGACTTGCAGTAAAGCTAAGAGGCAAGTTAAAATAAAGTAAAAGTTGAATCTTATAATCTATATTAATACTCTTTCGTATGTTATCACTTAAATATATAGCTGTCTTGTAATGTTTGAATAAACATACCCATATCTGTAATTTTTTTTTTCCTTTTCCCAGTTCTTTGGTGTTTTCTGTAATTTATTTATCCTTTTTCTTTCCAGTCTTACTCAGATTTTATTGTTGCATATTAGCAGTGTAACAGTCTGGTCCTGACATCATTAAAGTTCAGCAGAACTCAGGATGATGGTTAGAAAAGCTTTTTTGACTTACTGTGTTGTCTGTCTTCAGAAAAGTAAATATGGTATTAAAATGTCATAAGTTGATTCAGGTTTTACGGATTAAATTGAACATGCCCTTGCATTTCTCCCTTAGTTTGTGTTTTTTCCTCATAGCCAAAACAATTTGAGTTTGTGCTGGGAATAAAACAATGGCAAGGGTGTTCATAGTACTAAACTTTGACCATTTGATGCAGATGCTAGCAGTAACCTTTGGAGGCATTTATCTTTCTTCGCTGAATATACATTGAGCTCAATTTCTGTTTGTTGCTGAGATGAATTTTTAAGATATATGCATACAGCATGTAAAAGAATTTTTTTTTCATGTCGTCCACCTGTGTCTTGTAAACAGGATAAAATGAAAGTAGGAGAAAATACTGTGCTATTAAAAAAAACAGAAAGTTACACAAGAGAGTCAGGATTCATAGTGAATAATTTTGACCCTATAGAACCAGTTGTGCTGCTTTTTAAATACTTACGGGGTTCAGGTCCTCAGTTTCTGGTCTGGCATAGGTTCAACGGTATCTGTGCATCTTCTGTGTAAAGCTGTTGCACAGTTAAACAAATTGTACCTTTCAGCTCTCTCTTCTATTTTAATAGTAAGTCTGCCATATGGAAATAGTGTTTTTAAGGACTGAAGCCTATCAGTTAGGTAATGTGAGAATCAATGTCACCTCGCAAATTTTATTTCAACATTTTTATTCCTGTGTTCTGTAAGCCAATTAAAGCATTATATATGTAATTTCCTATCTAATTGCAGTAGAAACTACAGTCAGCATTTTAAAAATTGATTGTTTCTTCTTGTAAAATGGTGGTATGCTTTTGGTTAGTTTTCTCTGTGCTGTTGGTTCTCTGTGCGGTGGCGCATTCCTGCTTTGGTGATTTTGGGCATTAACACAATAATTCACTATGATTATTATTGTCTTTTTACCTGCTAGATAATGTGATATGGCTATTGTGAATAGGCATGAGGTTATTCTCCCAGATGAATAGAGCCTATGTACTAGAAAAAACAAACACTGTCTACCATGTGAAAATTCCTGTGCTCTCTCCTTCCATCATTTATTCACAAATTTGAAATCTCAAGGGCAGTGGGACACTACAGGCTAAGGGTACAGTCTTGGGGCAGGCAATGTCCATTATGTTTTTATTGTACTCAGTAAACTGCAGTCCAGTTCAGTTCCTTTCTTGAAATACTAGTAGAGGCAGACTACTGAATTCATTAACTCACGATTGTTCTCCAACCCCTTATCACCTTATTTTAAAATAAGTTCTTCATATGCATTGGTGTTGGAAATTACACACACCAAACCAGCTTCTCTTCATAATGAAGTTGGAATAATTTTAGTTCCTATATGAAAGGTGAATAATAATAATAATAATGAGGTGCTTAATTTCTCAGCAGAACACTTTTCACATTAACCTCTCAGTTTCATATGCATAAATGGGAATTTATGAAATTTTATTTTGCAAAGTGCTATTATCCAAGGATATGAATTCTGTCCTTGTTTTGGTATGGAGTTCTTCTTTGCTAATCAACATCTGTCATCATCGCTCCAAGCTAAATGGATGGTAAAGTAACAAGGAAGATTATTCTTCTTTGATTACCCAATTTGTCTTAATTACAAGCTTCTAAAACATGTGCAGCTAAACAAATGAGCAGGAAAATATTTAGAACTGGTATTAAACAGCTGAAATTGCTTCAGCTGTGAACTTGACTGACTTGTGTATGTTTTTTAATAAAGATTCAGGTCTGAGTTCGCATATAGGTGGTTAAAGAAATGAGGCACTTGTGTGCCAATCACGCTGAAATTGCAGTTTAAATCTGTAATACTGTAACACTTGGGTGACATGTACTAAAACATTTTGAGAAGGTCAGTATGAAGCAAGCAGTCAGCTGTTGGGTTTATCATAGATAAACTCCTACTGAGTGCAGCAGCATTTAATACACCAGTGGAGCATGAAAAAACTGTGCAAATTAAATTGAGAAGCAGCTGCTTGTAGAAGATGAGTATCTTCATATTAAACTTTGGAAGGTACATTTAGGAGGCTGTATTAAAACTTAGTATCAAAAATCTCCAATCAGAATCTTGGGTTTTTGTAAAGAATAGTGATTGTGGAGATACATAACTTCTGTTTATACAGATTTTTTCTATATAACACATCTTAAATCAGTGGTAGAGTATAGAAAAGGAGCCCTACAGAATTTCTTCTGAAAACAAGTGGAATATGCTCATTTAAATGAGATATTTATGAGATATAAATGCTTAATATATACCAAAATACACATTTATGCACAGAGATACACTTTTTTGTAGAAGAATATTTCATAAAGGTATGGTTGTGATTTAGGCCAAACTATTGCCAGTTCTGGGTAGAGTCTGGAAGGCCAGAGATGGTACGAGGTGCTCCATTGCTCCCTCACAGGAGTATGTTGTGCCTCCATTGCTTTTGTGGGGAGGCAGACCGAAGATACACTTTTCATATACTAACAGGAAGAAACTTATTTTTTACATATAACATTGTATGGAATTAAGGTGTTTTGCTAACATGCGGGAGTGTTTATACTGTAATAAAACCAGTCATGAGCTCTACTCCCTAAAAGCTGCTAGAGGTTTGGCAGAACATTGGAGTATCTCGGTTTGTTCTCTGGCAGCTAGTATGGTGTTGTATTTGTACCGTGTTAGTAAAAGACAGGGTTGTAACTCATCTTTAAATTTTCTTTGACTCTTCCAGTAGTTACAATGCTATGACCAAATAATTTTGTGGATGTGGTGAACCTTGGTAAAATCTGTAAAGGCAAAGCAATGCTGTTGTCACATGCAAATGTGTATTTGGGATATACATTATTCTCATTGTTTAAACATTTCAAGTTTTAAAGGGAATATACCACTTAGCATATCAAACACGAGTGGTTTAACAATAGAGTAAAAAATTGTTTTTAAATAATGCAGGTGAAAAGAGTTGTCAAGTGTGACACTATGGATCAGTCCGTGTTGTGGCTTATGTTAGATTTACTGAGAAATTTGTTAGAAACCATTAACTCACTTTATAAATAGTTTGTTACTGGGTTTTTTCTATTATCCATTTATTACCCTGGACTATATTTTGCGAAAATGCTAAATAAGCAATGTGTCTACCAATTTTGTATGTTGCAAGATCATTGTTGTCTTTTGTAAAGACTTTAATGTATTTGTGGTTTTGACCTTACTACTAAGCTTTTGATACCTTGCTTTTTTGGAAATTCTGTCATATATATTAACATGGAACGTAATAATTCTGGAGTGTGGTCAATTCCAGCATTGTGGGTCTCAGGACTGCTGATCAGAAAAGTGCTTATTTGGGAAACATGGGAAATTAGGGTTACATGTAGCTTTTGATTAGTATAAGCATCAGTTTTAGTATTTCTCTGATCTGTAGATAGCCAGTTAATAACAGGTTAATAAAAATGTACTGTTTAAGTGCATCTAAAACCTGGGTCTTACTGTTCTGGTCCCAGTTGAGGTGTTTTGGGGGTTGTTTTTTGTTTTGTTTTTTTTTTTTAAATTGACGCACAAAACAAGGGGAAGGGAGAAGGGATCGGCTAAACAGTGGTAGAAGACTGGGGGGAAAAAAGCACAGCAGGTCTGTGCTGAACCCCTGGGTTTAAGGAGATTAGAAAATTGCTGTATGTGAGTAATGAAAGAGCCAAGGGAAGAAACGTTTCTGCCATCATTGTGAGTCATCTTGAGTACAGGGAGTAGATTTCTGTGATTCTGTTAGAAGAGAAGTTTTAGTCTTCACCAGTTGATACATTTACTGTTACACCTTAATGACTGGGAAGATCATTAGGCGCTGATTTAACATACTTTCTAAGAGTTAAACACAGGATATTTCAGCACAGTTACATCCAAAGTTTCTAGTTGTATCTCATGTCATCTGGGAGCTCATAGGTTCAAAATGGTAGTTACAAACCTCTGCATTTGTAAGGCTGTGTTATTGCATGTTTTAAGATGACAGAAAGCAGCAATCTTAACCTTCTGTCTGTGGCAATTTGCTCCCACCTAGTGACTTATGACGGGGAGCAAATAGTTTCTGAAATTTTGGTAATGCATTATTTTGTGGAGGAACACTTTGGGATTTGGAGTAGTTTGTCTCAGTTGATTTGAGTCATGCATGCTGTGTTTGAGTTTGTCACTTCTTGATGGTTTTTGACAATGAGAGTTGGATCTTTTAGAAAGTGTTCGTTACGTAAGAAGAAGAAAAGGTGTGTTCTGCTGCAAGGCTGCCTTATGGCAATTAAGAGTTTCAGGAGATTATAAAGATGTTTGTCAAAGGCAGACTTGAGGCTGAAGCCTTCACCATTGTATTGCATTTGATTACTGGACACTGAGGTCCAGATTCATGCTGTCTCATTTTATGCCGCTCAGAGCTGAAGATTTGGACCTGTTACTCTTGAATTTGTCTGTGGTCAGTGAAGAACTTGAGTACAGCTGGATGTGTTTCTGGATGGCCTGATCTAGTTCAAGATGTCCCTGCTCATTGCAGGGGGTTGGATGAGATGACCTTTGAAGGTCCCTTCCGACCCAAACTATTCTATAATTTTGTTCAACATCTTTGTCGGTGACATGGACAGTGGGTTTGAGTGCGCCCTCAGCAAGTTTGCCGATGACACCAAACCGTGTGTTTCGGTTGATAACGCTGGAGGGAAGGAATGCCATCCAGAGGGACCTTGACAGTCTTGGGAGGTGGGCTGATGCCAAGCTTGTGAAGTTTAACCATGACTAGTGCAGGGTCCTACATGTGGGTTGGAGCAATCCCAGACACAGCTACAGGTTAGGGAGAGAAGAGATTCAGAGCAGCCCTGCGGAGAAGCACTTGGGCGTGTTGATGGATGAGAAAATGAACATGAGCCGGCTTCAGTGTGCGCTTGCAGCCCAGAAAGCCAACTGTATCCTGGGCTGCATCAAAAGGATGCAGCCTTCGACTAGCAGGTCGAAGGAGGTGATCCTGCCCCTCTGCTCTGCTCTTGTGAGACCTCACCTGGAGTATTGTGTGCAGTTCTGGTGTCCTCAACATAAAAGGGACTTGGAACTGTTGGAACAAGTGCAGAGGAGGGCCATGAGGATGATCAGGGGACTGGAGCACCTCCCGTATGAAGACAGGCTGAGGAAGTTGAGACTGTTCAGCCTGGAGAAGAGAAGGCTGCATGGAGACCTTATAGCAGCCTTCCAATATCTGAAAAAGGCCTATAAGGATGCTCGGGAGGGACCCGTTATTGGGGACTGTAGTGATAGGACAAGGGGTAATGAGTCCAAACTTAAATGGGGGAAGTTTAGATTGGATATGAGGAAGAAGTTCTTTCCTGTTAGGGTAGTGAGGCACTGGAATGGGTTGCCCAGGGAAGATGTGAATGCTCCATCCCTGGCAGTGTTCAAGGCCAGGATGGACAGAGCCTTGGGTGATATGGTTTAGTATGAGGTGTCAGGGGTGTTGGAACTAGATGATCTTAAGGTCCTTTCCAACCCTAACTATTCTATGATTCTGTAATTCTATGCTAATAGGTGTAACTGTAACAATGCAGGGTCTGACTGATTCTGTGTTGTAGGTACTTCATAGTTACATGCCTAGAGCTCACTGTTGCTGTGACTACTTGTATAATTTTATTCCTCCCTTTCCACCCTCCTGCCCCATCATGAAATTATCTATCTGCCTTAGCTTTATAAGTAATATTGAAATCTTTATGTATGTTTCATGTCACATAAAAATCATTGTGGAGCCCCACATGAGAGCCATCAGAACAAAAAGGTGAAGGTAGCCCAGCCCTTGGTCCAGACAGGCAGAGTAATCCCAGTAGCTTTGAAAAGCCTTACTCTGTAGTTAAGCGTGTGAGCTGCTGAATTCCAAAAATGCGTTTTCTCCCTACTTCTATAATGTGCTTTCCTTCAAGCACATTTCTTCTAGCATCTGTAACATTTACAAGGCACCTTGATATCTGCAAATGGTGAGTATAATATGGGATCAAAAGGTTGATAGCAGTAACCTAATTTTATCTGCTGTTTTAGGTGGGTCCATATTGTTTGTGCCCTCTATGTTCCAGGAGTGGCATTTGGAGATATCGACAAGCTGCGGCCAGTAACGCTTACAGAAATGAATTATTCAAAGTATGGTGCCAAGGTAAATTTAGAAGAGATGTTCTGCCAACAAGTAGCTTTATTTTACATTTTGACATATAATAGAATAACGTACACCTTCTCAACTTTTTCTTGTTTATAGCAATCACAGTAATGTTCAGGACTAAAAACGGGATGAATTTTTTTTACGGTTGTTATTATCATTGCTCATGCCATTGCTCTTCCCTGCCTTTTTCTTTCTATTTTCCTTACCACTGTTCTTCATAATTTCTGTCACTGTTTTCCCCCTAGTTTCCCTTATATTTTTACACAGGTGGTAATTACTTTCTTTTTTTCAAGTCAGTTAGAGGCAGATTGCCAAAATGTGGATGGAAATTGAAGAGGATTTATGGGATGCGAAATAGAGAAATGGAAGATTAGGTTGATTAAGAAAGTGACAGATGTACATTCAGTAAGAATTGCTTTAGGGTCTATATAATCATGGTCTAGAGTGTATATAAAAAGGCTGCTGCAAACCAATATTTTAAAAAAATCCACAGCAACACGGGGCCCTCAATTTGAACAAAAAAGTGGCTCTAAAATTAAAATGGGTTTACATGTAAATGTTTTGAATCCACATAGAAAGTGATTGTGCACAAACAATGCAGAAAACCATTGCAATGGACAGAGGGCAGTGCTCCATAATTTCAGTCATCCAGAGCATAGCTCTTTGGTTGTTTGTCCTCTGAACTTGTTGCAACTGAACATTTGCTGAGCACCCATGTTGGTTTATGATACCATACTTATGTAATTAATTGTGTATGAATTGCCTGGGAAGGATTTAGTTTTTGCTCTGAAGGGAAATACAAGACATGGAAGTTCATATGAAAATTCATCCCAACATGCTGTTTAGGTTGTTTAAGCACTTTTCAATTGCTTGTTGAATGTGAAATCAATAGTGGAGGTTGGGAAGGGGTGAAATTTTAAGTAGTGTCAACTGTTGGCAGCATAATTGGTTTCTGTACCATACAAGAGTAAACATACCTGATCTGGTTCTATATAAGATGTAAATTGTTAAATATTAGACAAAACATGCCTGAAATACTTACTGTGGTATTTTCCACCCTTCTGTATAAGGAATGCAGTTTTTGCGAAGATCCTCGTTTTGCCAGAACTGGTGTATGCATTAGTTGTGATGCTGGGATGTGCAGAGCTTATTTCCATGTGACCTGCGCTCAGAAGGAAGGCCTCCTCTCAGAAGCAGCAGCAGAAGAGGTACTTATGGAAAGGATAAAGTAAAAAAGCTTGTGAAGGCAACCTGTAGTTGTGCCTTTGTTGCTCGCAAACCTTGAGCAAAGTGTTTGTAAATTGGTACCTAGTTACAGGCCGAGTAACAGGACAGTCCAGGGAGGGCTCTTTGCTCACCATGTTATCCAACCATGGGCAACTTTTGAAATGATCTGGAAAAAGAGATAGAGAAGGTTAATATGGAAGTTCGCTTAATAGACTATCAGTCAATATAGATGTGAATTCTAACTTTAATTCTTGAATTTCACCTCTTTTGACATACTTACCTACCTGTTTATGTAGTACAGTAGTTGCAGTTTCATACCAAATAGGACTGTCTTCAGGAATTAACTACATTGCTAATGCCATTTTTTCATGCATGTTTTCCAGTGTTCTTCAAACTGCAGTACAGGTATATGGCTTTCCTTGTGGTAACATTAATCTTAGCAATCAGAATGAAATGCAGACATCTGTTACCTACTGATTAACTTCTAATACCTGTTCTTACCAGTTTTCTCCCTGTAATATCATTACAGCAATTCAGATTTGAAGCTCCTACTTCCAAATTCATTTTAATGGTATAAGTACTTTTAGGTTGCCAAATTTCATCCTGATATGTGTCATTCGAATTAAGCCTGTTATGTTCATAGCTGCACAATTTTAACTTCTTGTCACCTTAGGAAGTACCACAGGTAGCACACAAACAAACATTACTTGTGCTATTGACACTGACACTTTTGTTTCTGAAAACAGTGGACCGTGAAGTGTTCTTAAAGGATTCACAAAATGCTTTCTTCTGTAAGACTGAGAATAGAAAGATAGCACAATTACCTCGTTGGTCGTGATAAATTATGTACAATGTTGATTCTTCAAATACTCTATGTGAATTTCTTCTAGGCATATGCATTACTTGCCTTTCCACCTTAGTATTTTGTTACATGTTTTGGTTACATGTTTTCAATGAAGGTTTCACACACTCTAGTTTTAGCATGCTGCTAATTTTTGGAAGTTGTCACATTGAAAGTCTAAATCAAAATACGTTTGTAGAGAGAGTCTGCATAGGTTTCATTGGTTCATGTGTTATACATGGAGTAAAGGAAAATATTATAAGCATTATTTATTAATATTTTATTACTTTATGAATGAAGACCGCTTTAAGTTTTTCTTCTGAGTTTGTAGATTTATGGACGTTTTTACACTTTGAAAATATACTGTCAATGAAATATACTTCTCAAACCACAGTTACTTGTGATCAGATAGTTCTAGTCTGCTTGCAAGGTTTACAGGTGCTACAAGTTATTACAAGCTTACAGCCATGGTAATGTGCAGATCTGATGGAGAATGAAGAAATAGAGAAAACACCTGAAAGATGATAAATCATGTGGGAGTATAGCCACAAAAAACATTTGGAAATTGTTTGAGAAAACCAAATATATTGCCTTTTGTATTCTGCAGAATTGTTAACCCCTTGTAAGTTAACAATGCATGTTACATGTTAAAGGGATTTGTACTTAGGAATTTTTTCTGCGTTTTTTTTCTGGGAATGAGAAAATAGTACAGAGACTGAAGAGTAGATAGTTAAGTAGTTAATGGATTTAAAAACATTTAGAGTTGCACAATGGAAACAGTGAAAAACCACTTTATACGGTAAATTGCATTAACATGACAAAATTGATTGAGAAAGATGTGTATTACTTGTTTTTAAAAATGTGTCTGTTTGAATGAGTGAACTGATTGCGAGAATGTTTATGCTTTAAGAGACTTTTAGCAATGTATGTCTTACTTTATTTTTGTTCCTTCCCCTTTGTTTTCTCTGAAACAGGATATAGCTGACCCTTTTTTTGCTTATTGTAAACAGCATGCGGACAGGTTAGACAGGAAATGGAAGCGGAAGAACTACTTGGCATTACAATCTTACTGTAAAATGTCCTTACAGGAAAGAGAAAAACAGCTCTCGCCGGAAGCTCAGGTATTGTGCTCATGACAGAAGTGCAACTGTGTTAATCATCCATGTTAAACAAGAAAGAGACAAAGAGGATGGGACATTTTTATTGTAGTAGGAAATAAAATCTGAAATATGTTGCTAATGCTTGGTCATTTAACAAAGCAGTAAATGATTTGTATGTTTTGGTCTCTAAAAACAAGTCTCAATAAAATAATTATCAAAAAGGGATATCTATACTTGTCTGAACTGAAAAATCTTAATTTGGTTGATTTTTGTGGCAAAAAGCTGGTAATGACATTTTCATTGTAGTTCATAGATGTTCTTTAACATTCTCTTCAAGATTCTTCAGACAAAAAGACAGCCAGACAAAAATTACACAAATTTCTGTATCCAAGTTCAATAAAAATCCACTTTTTTTTTCCTTAGTAGTATCTTGAATTTAGCAGAAGAGTTTAGCTTGCCTGAAGTTTTTTCTTGTTAGATACTTGTTCACTTTTTGTAGGTCTAAGTAGAATTCTGTGTGCTGGGTTTTTCATAGTAAAGATTTCCTAAGAAAAAATTATGATAGAGAAACTGAGTCTGTGCTGCGGAGTGGAAGTTAACTGAAAATCTTAGGCAATATCTGTATTCCTGTCTAGTGGGCAGATCCACGTAAAAGTGTTAGTTACTACATAAGCTCAACTGATAAATGTCCTCTTGTTGTAAACATTTAAATCCTTCTGGATGGAATTTGTGCACTTTGATGCGTTTTAATGTGTGTATTTCTGATTCTGAGGAATTTCTGGCACACTTTGCTTTCACTGCTTAGGCTGAACTGCATTCTGTGGAAAAAATCATAGGTGTGTACAAAAGCAGCTTGCTACCTGAATGAATCCCGACTAATTTGTTGTAGAAAGTAGCAGATGTTGCAAATAGCAAAAGGCAGTTAAGGGAGAGAAATAACTGATGGGTTTTGTTTTGTTTCCTTTATTTCTTTCCCCTTGAAGAGGGAAGGGTAGCATAATGATCAGAAAATAATTCTTCATATAATCAAATTTTTAATTAAAAAAAATCATTCTGCCCAGTTCTTCAAAGATCTTTGAACCAGAAAAGAATATTAATTTGAAATGACCTGTGCAGGTGAGAATGAATACGAGCAACCTATTGTAGAAGAATTTTGAATAAAGTATTTCTATGGGGTATTGAGCTTTGTGTAGCTTGATTTAAAACTGGTTACATTTTGCTGAATACAGCACCTCTCAATTAGGTTAAATGCACCAATGTAGTAAAGACATCACAATAATAAGACTATTATCCAGCATAATGATAAGTGCTCTTTGTGCAAAATCAGTTGGAAGCCAACAGAGTTTATTAGCTCTGTTTTCAGGCATTTGTTATATGGCACTGAGAATGATGATAAGTTCCCAGCATTTTCCCCCTTTCTTCCTCTTGTCCCCCAAATATAGCCACTGCAGGTTTTTTAATCTAAATAACTTGGATTAAATATTTTGAAACTGAAAGTTTAGTGTTGTGTGTGTGAGTTTACATGGCTGGAAACAAATTGGATGCTTTCCATGTCCAGTTGTACGTATGGGATTTTATGAGGTAATTGTCTTTGAGTGGTTTCTGTGCCTTTTTGGAAATGTAGAGCTGTAAGGGATACTTTATTACTAAAAATGTCTGACTGGGGAATACACACAAAGTAAATAGAAATTCACCGCTTACCATATGCTATCTATATGAGGAAGTTAATATCCCACCAATAAATTCAACCATCTTTGCTAAATAAAGATTTTGTCTGAGAAATAAGAACTTTGAGACAGCTTAATCTGGAGAAGAACATTAAGAAGTAAAAATATATATATATATTTATACATATTCATACATATATATATTTAGATACTATATATGTATATACACGTATATAGTGTGTGTATATGTATGTACATGCAAAAGCTCACTTCCAGGAGAGACTGTAGGTTTAAGTAAGGTTTGCAGACATTGGGTTAACATAGGCAAGTATGCAGTTTTACAAATAATGTATCTGGTATTGTGAAAGTGGAATTTTGAGGCACAGTTTTGAAGGAGGGAAAAAAAAAAAAAAAGAGTACTTGGTACTTTGTAGCCCAGGCAGGAATGACTGAGCCAATGATATGGCAAGTCATGTGGCCTGAAAAGAAAGTAAATCCCTCTAAAGAGTATAATATACAAAAACTGTCTAGGACTGTTGATTGTTGGAAGATGTTCTACCTTGAAATACTTTCTTTATGTCCTTGAGTAAAGCATATACTTGAAAATAGCTTAAATCCAAGTAACTTGAGTTCAGTATTCCATTTAGACATTAGTCATTTTAATCTGTCCTCTATTTCTGGAGTAAGGCTCTATATGACAACTTAAATGACTGCAAGGATTTCAGAACCGAGCATGTATTGAGTGAAGAAGTGTCTTAGCTGAGGAAGCTATAAACCATCCTTGTCCCTTCCGGTGGCAAATAAAATGAGATGGTGGCTGTAGGTGGGTCTGTTGCTTGCTGTTGTGGGTCAAAGAAAAAAGCCCTTGGGGTCAGAGCTGGCCTTCAAGCCACATTTGCCATGTTTCTTGGTCATTAATGTTCAAGACCTACTAAGGTAACGTGCGTCAAACCGTCTGTGGTATTATGTTCAGCGATTCTGTTTGTAATCAGAAATGTGGCTTAAGCATAGCGTGTATATATGCACAATTTTTAGTGTTTGTCTCAGGAGTATCTCATACCATATGGTCAAGCAGTCAGATTAGTTTAGTTTCTTCTTTCTGCAGGCAAGTAAACAACTTGTAACTGATAGTCAGCTGGAGTTTTGCCTCTGAAGGCTTGTATGTTGATGTCATTTTCTGCCAGAATTGCCACTGCATAGAGTTCCCACAAGACAGTGTTTTCCAGCTGTCAATAACAACTTGATCTTCTGCGGTGGATCTCCCAGATGGTCACAAGTATACAGATGTCATCAACAATATATTTTGTGAGCTGCTTTTGCCTACTTCACTTCTGTTTGGTCTGTGGTTTTGGCACATTATAATCAACTAGTTTAACATTTATAATGAGATATGGCATTGAGAAAGGAGTTCCTACAAAAGGATGTCAAATAGGGCAGAAATGCCCTTCTTCAGCTTTTATTACTCACATAGATACGAATTTAAAGCGTATCTAAATGTGTTTTTGATAGGTCAGCCAAGGCT
The DNA here is from genome assembly GCF_037157495.1 of Lathamus discolor. Taxonomy (NCBI): domain Eukaryota; kingdom Metazoa; phylum Chordata; class Aves; order Psittaciformes; family Psittacidae; genus Lathamus; species Lathamus discolor. Next base: position 27,101,715 of record NC_088885.1, read on the forward strand.
TTTCCCTGGAGTGAGTTTTCACAGTCCCATCAAGTTATCATTATTAGATAGGATTGTCTGAAAGCCAGCAGTCATTTGTGTTACTTTCATTGGTGGGAAAATCTCATCAAGAAACCTGTGCCTAGCTCCAAAACCTAGTGAAAGCATAATTTTATTTGTACATGTGTTTTGAAGTAAAGTCTAATGTCTGTCAGTGGCTGTGTCTTGAAACATAGAATTCTGGAATGAAAATGGCATTGATTAGATTGTGTGGCTTTTAAAATGAAAATAAAATGCAGATGTGATCCAGAAGGGTACAGTTCAAAACCAGAATTGTTCCCTTATGTTTTTAATTTATGGAATTCTTTATTGCAGGCGCGCATCAATGCCAGGCTACAGCAGTATCGTGCCAAGGCAGAGCTGGCCCGCACTACCAGGCCTCAGGCCTGGGTTCCCAGGGAGAAACTACCACGACCACTTACTAGCAGTGCTTCAGCCATACGTAAGCTTATGCGCAAAGCCGAATTAATGGGAATTAGCACAGACATTTTTCCAGTGGATACTTCGGATACCAGTTCCAGTGTTGATGGAAGAAGAAAACATAAACAACCAGCTCTCACTGCTGATTTTGTGAATTATTACCTTGGTAAGGATGAAAATTTTGTATTTTCCTCATTGAAGAATAATCAGTTTGCTGTATTTGGACTGTACTAACTCATTGCTTTTTTCCTTCTATATTTCCTTGTTATTAATAGGTTAATATGAATTATTACTTCCATTTCAGGTTAGGTATATTACTGCTTATATATTGCTTATATATATATATATAATATTATATATTAGGTATAATATTGCTTAAAAATAACTTAAAAAAGTTATTTTTTAAAAAAGACATTTAGGAAAAGAAAATCTTTCAAATATAAACAGGAGGCTGAACTGTCTTTCCTAAGAAAGGAGTGGAAGCCTAGTTACCTTTTGGAATAATTTAAATAACACTGCAGCAAAACATAAATGTTATGACTGTTCATTCTACTCAGTCTGTGTAACTGTAGGCTATAGTTTTGTGTTTTTGTGTTGTTACAGTTTTATGTTTTTCATTGCTTCACTTTCTTTAGTGCTTAAAACTTGAAAATATATCTAAGGATAGGAAATAATGCCGTTTTCTTTTAAATAGAGAGAAATATGCGCATGATTCAAATCCAGGAGAATATGGCTGAACAGAAGAATATCAAGGATAAATTAGAAAATGAGCAAGAAAAGCTTCATGTGGAGTATAATAAGGTGAAGAAAAAGGGATTATAAACCATTATATTCTTTTAATATTGCTGTTGTTAACTTTGATTGCATTTTGCTTTCCAGACAAAATGACTTTAGAAAGAAAGATACAAACTATGCTTTCTTTAAAAGTAGTAGTTTAAAATATGATGTTCTTGTAAAAATATTCTGTGGTAGAATAATTTCTGAAGTGTCACATGTTGGTTGGGTGCAAGTTCTTTTAACTGAACCCACTGAGAGCTGCAGTAACAAACTGCGCATGGACAGACAGATCTCTCTCATGAGTGAACTGTATCTTAAGGCCCTTCTTTTTTTCATTCTTTGTATGCATTTCGTTTGAGACTTTTGAGACAACAGAGATTGATTTGTTTTGCTTGTGTGTAGTTCTAGGTTTTTTTTTTTGAACCTGCTTGGTTCTCTGCTTGGAATCGTACTTGATGAGTGGGAATCTAGAGTTGTCAAGAGTGCTATTTATTTATTTATGTCAACTCCAACTGATGCTATATTTAATGACTTGGATATTTTTTCAGGCTGAAATAATTCACACAACCATCATGTCCTCTGCATGGTTTGGTTAAGTATAGGCATTGCTCCCCCAACACGTTGCTAATATATTTGTTTATAACCATCATAATAGTTAAAAAAAACCATTTTGTATTCTCATTGAATTTTTACAAATTGGTTATGTTTATTTTAATCTTTGAATATTTTGAAATAGAACATAAAAATACTGTATCTGACAGATGACATGCTGCTGTTCTTGCTCAATTCAGCAACCTACCAAGTGATGGTTAATGATGGCAAAAAATAGTATTGCTATTAGTTGTTAAACTGTTGAGTGTGTTTTTTAAGTGGGAATACACTGAAATGAAGCAGCAGGTGCTTGTGAACTGCCCAAAGATGATAAAGGGGAAGGAGATCATGCATGAGGTTTTTAGCTAAATTAACAGGTTGTATATGCTGGATGGTAACTAAAAGTTGCTTCCAGAAGTAAAAAACAACTCTTTTTTTTCTGCTTGAATCCTTTTATAAATTATATCACTTTCTGTGAGAGTGAGTGTTCTTTGGTACAGCAATATAGAGCTGGAATTCAGTTATATGGTTGCTTGTTACAATCTTGCTGCTCAAGTAATATGAACAACACATACAAGATGTTGCTGTATTTTAGGTTTGCTTTCTAATCGACTTTATGAAACCTTATTTTCATGCTGAAATGCTCCAGATCTTTACAAAACAGGTGGCTATCCAGGTTTTCATCTCAGCTCTTTTAAATTGCTGAAAGATTGCGCTGGTCTCAGCTATGCTGAAGTGAGTTCCATTGTTTTTTTAATCCCACAATAAAGTAATGCACCCTAGATAGGTAAGAGGTTGAATAAATCTTATTAAATAACTCCTAATGGTTTTTCATTCTTGTTGATATCTTTTCCTTTAAATTTTCAGCTGTGTGAGTCCTTGGAAGAGCTACAAAATATGAATGGAAAACTGCGAAATGAAGGGCAAGGCATTTGGGCTCTGCTGGGTAGAATTGTTGGACAGGTTGGTGCTGGGGATTTTTTTTTTTTTTTCACCCCTCTATAGTTCATACACAGACCTGGTTTTCTAAGAACAGCTCTTTTTGTTTCTGTCTGTCACTTCTATGGCCAAATAAATTGATTTGATCAGGCTTTATTTGGGGATAAGTTTTCCAGATTGAAATATCTGGACTTTTCTAAACCACCTTCTGGGGATATGTAGCTTAATTTTGTTGTAAAAGCTATCTTGTTTGCAGAATTTTCATTTGGTATAACTGATTGACCTGTCATTTGTGATGAGCCTTTATGTGAAGCATCAGTTAATCCTACCATTTTTGTCTCTACATTGTCTTTAGTTATTGTAGGTTTCAAATGATATAATAACTTTTTATGGCTTTTATAAGATACAAATCTTTAAAACTTTAGTGTGTGTGGTGGTTTTTAGATGAATAGAGCAGAATATTTTTATGATGAATATAAATATCCAGGGGACAATGTGGATTACTTCCTGTTGTCAGCAGTTATCTTTGTTCTTGTTGATGTGGGGGAAAAAAAGAAAAGTATAGATTCTTCCAGTATTTTGATATGTTTTATGTCAAAATTATTAAATGGACATTTTAGATATCAGAGAGAGATTAAAATGATTCCTAATTATGATTTTGAGGAAGGTTGAAGAAACTTTTCATTGTGGAAATGCAGATATACAATTAGGTCACAGTTTTGTCACCCCCTTTGGTACTGACTAATTTGTGCTGCTCTTGAGAAAATGAAGCTTACCCTTTCTTTATGCAGTCATAGTTCTTAAGGTATGCTAGCTTATTCTAGTTCTGTTCACGCTCCTGGCTTTTCTACTTGTGAAGAAGGATTCTCACATAACATATCTCTTGAGTCAAGATTATTTTTTCCCTCCTTTTTAAGATGGCTTTGAGTAAGTATTCAGAAATATATCCTGCTGCAAATGTTACTAAATTTAAAAAAAAAAAAAAAAAAAAAAAAAGAAGTTGAGTAGAATTCATTTACACAGCTTGCATGACATTTTTTTTCCAGTTGGTTGAACAGATGCAGACCCACGGGGCTGCTGAGAAATGACTTTGATAGATGGTTGCTGTCTGAGAAGCTGGTATACTGCAGATTAGTAGAAACCCAAAGAGAATCTCGTCTGCTTTGTGGAGGGCTTGGTCCAATAAGATAATTTTTCTCATTAACCTATCGAGCACCAAGGTAGCAAGGATGTTGGGGAAAATAAACTACCTCAGTGTTTCTTCTGTCATTTCATGAATTTGCCTTTGCTTGTTTCAGCTTCCCAGTAAAATGCATCCTTGTCTATTCATCTCTTTGAATCTTGAATTGAAATTTTAAAAACTAGTATTTCAATGTGGGTTTTATTTATTGAATTGAGAAAATAAGTATATTACTTTATATTTCAAAATCCTATTGGGGTAAACACCTGTCGTTCCTCTTGTCTGTAAAACAGCTAGCTAAGCACTTTCCTACTCCTAATTTGATTCTTGTTCTTCATGAACTGAGATTGTATTCTTTTAAAAGTCTCAAGACTCATGTGTACTGCATTTGTTCAAATCCAACAGAAACTGAACATACCAGCAATTTTACGTGCTCCTAAGGAAAGGAAACCAAGTAAAAAGGAAGGAGGAACACAAAAGACATCTACACTTCCAGCCGTACTTTATAGGCAAGTAACGAAGTCTTGACAGAATAGGTACAATATCTAGTAAGGCATAGTTTCACACAAGTGCTGAGAAAATTGTTTGCTTTGGTTTAGATTAACAGAATGCATCAGTGGTCTATATGTTTTACTTATTTCTGAAGGCTAAGTTTAAGAGTAGTCAGTTCTTCACCTTAACACACATCAATAAGGTCTGGGGTTTTTTTTTTTTTTTTTCTAATATGACAGCAGCACTTTAAGGACAAAGGTAACTCTTTACAGCTGGGTCCTTTGTTTCTGTTGATGTGAAAACTTATAATTGGTCATCTTGTCTTTTGAAAGCAATCATCTGTGTTGATTTTGCAGACAGTGCTGTTGAGATTTAGTCACAGTGGCTGGGTGCATAAAACACTTGTCATATTAGTAGTTTTACTTTTTACTCATGGGTTGTGACATACTTTGAGATACCTTATGGTTTAAATTTCCCTACTTGTATTTCAAGTATTTCCCACAAAACTAAAATGTATTCACTTATTCTGTTATTGTTCTCCCTTTTCCCCTCTCCTATAAGTTGTGAAGTTACAAACTGTATTTTAAGTAAGCCTGACAGTGGGAACATATGCTAGGATCCCAGAGCATGACTGTGCAAAGGATACATGTCATCTTGGATCGTCTTCTCTTGCCACCAGTTGAGAAGTGTCATAGTCTGTTGCTTATAAAGAGGGCAGTAGTCAGGCCTTCACCCACAGATACAGTGGGCAGTATCTTGTCCAGCTAGCAGGCTAAATAAAGAAAATGGGTTACATGAGGAAAAATTTGTTCTAGTGCTGTGAGAGGTGGAAATCCTGAGAACATGGCAATGGGCTGAGGATTTGTCAATTTAGCTGTATACATAAACAAATTATAGGAGTCATGCTTTACTAGTTCTGTTTTATTAAAATCCAGTCATTTAGTTCCTCCCATTTTATAATAGAATCAGTGAACACCTGATCTTTTGGAAATAGCTGAAGTTTCAAAGCCAGTAAAATAATAATAAAAAGGAAATGCTATTTCTCATGAGTTGATACGTTGCCCAGCATAATAGCAGCACAGGCCTATTTCAGGGTGCTTGCATAAAATAAGCATATGATTGCTAAGACTGGTAATAGCAGCATAATTTGCCATTTGGATGGCACAGGTAGTATTTTTTCCCTTTGCCATTTGGTACATTTTGTTGAAGTATCACGTGATTATTTGCTGGTTAGAAGTCCTCAAGAAATCAGATTGGAAGTCATTTTCTTGATAAGTTAACTATATTAGGTGCTTTTTGTGCTTTACTGTACATAGGTAGAAGCTTCTTAAAAAGTAATTATGCTCTTAATTGGTGCATTAAAATTGAAGCTGCCACGTTTGTATTGAACTGGGGAATGTGCTGGGATGTATCATTTATTCTTTATGATATCAAATGTAACTATTATGCTTTTCTGCTACCTACATTAAAAGTTGTGGAATTTGCAAGAAGAATCATGATCAACACCTACTGCTGCTGTGTGATACTTGTAAACTCCATTATCATCTTGGTTGCCTGGATCCCCCTCTTACAAGGATGCCAAGGAAGACCAAGAACAGTTACTGGTAAGAATGCAGTTGATGATAGTTTTGTTATCTCTGTACTTAAAGTAGGACATAAATGTGAATATATTTGCAAATCCTATTTGCAAATCTATTTATATATATAGGCATTGCTATAATGCAGTTTGAACTGAGTCGTTTTATTTTCAGGTTATTAGCAGTCATATTTCAAGGTTTAAAAAAAAAGTTGTAAAGATTTTCTCATTGCTAGCCACTGTGGAGAAACAGATTTTAGCTTTAATTTTCTTACGTTTTGAGTTCATTTGTGATGATTAATGCTGCTATATAGTAATGGTAGAAAACTATAGGCTGCTTTCAGGAAATGAAAGACTTGGTCTTTTTTTTCTCTTGGGATGCAGATATGCAATTCTCTGTTCAGATCTTTGAGATAATACCTGTAAATACTTAAAAATACCACTTGTAAGTAGTTGATCTGTTTATTGCAATATGTGGAGTCATTTGGGTTTACTTCTGTCTTATGACTCAAATCTGCAATGCCAGTAGCATATGTATAACTTGTCCTTGCTGCAGTTACATTTCCATGAATTAAAAATTTTATTTTGTGCCAGTGGAGCAGAACATAAGCTAAGTAGTACAATAGAGAACTGGTAACCTGGTAAAGGTGATGATTTCCAAACTGCAATAAAACTAGTGGGCTGCTGTATTGTGTTATCATTCTTTATGTTTCTAAGCTGCTCTGAAAGCAGTTATTTAAACGCAATTTTTGTCTGGCAAGAAGTTCGTGTACAGCATCTCTGGGAATCACCATCATCTTGTCTGAACATTAATGTAACAAATCAGAATGGTATAAGAATTCGTTCTAAAATGCAGTAAAACTTTTTTATCAGGAAAACTTCTTTTATATTTTTCTTCGTAAGTTTCTTTTTTTTTTCCCTTTAATTTTATTTTAAACTTCCGTAAGACATTTACTTAAGTCATCTTTCTGTGTAGTTTTACTGATTGTGAGCAGTGCAAGATGGCAGGTACATGAAACAGGAGGTCTGTAATTTTATTATATTTTAATATAACAAAAGCTGGATTTACCCAAATAAATTTTAAAGGAAATCTCAGTAGAGATCACCATCACTAATACTTTTCTGAATTTAATTTTCCTTAATGACTTAGTGCGGTCTGTGATTTTGGACTTTTCATTATTTAAAGGGCATTCTGAGCTCTTTGGTTAAATTTGTTACATGGAGACATTTTTTTAAACCTTTTTTTTAGGAGCTTCTCAGTTTGCCAGGAGGTTCTTGATTTTTTTTTCCTTTTTTTTTTTTTTTTTTCTTTTTGTTCTGCCTTTTAACCAAGTTGAAAAAGTTCACAAAAAGCTATCAGTCCAAAAGATGTAAGACTACAATTCTCAGTAGGTGTTAAAGCCAGACTAGGTCAGGTTAGGTAGTAAAACTCTTTCATTTCAAAGCTATAACTTATCTTTGTTATGAATTTCATGCTTCAGTTATACCTCAGATCACAAACTTAGCTTTTACTTTTAATTAGCTGAAGCGTATTCTGAAATGTGAGATTATAGCAGTCAAATTGAGCTGTATTGATTGCATTCTTTTCATCATTGAACATGCCCTTATGCATTCTTTTCAGGATCAGTAGAGAGCATATAGAATGGACCCTTAATCTGAGTTTGATTTCAGCAGGCCCCTTCCCCCCCCCGCTGTTTTGAATACAATTTTAATCTTTTGATTAAGCTATGAAGAAAAGTGTGGGTTTTTTTTTTTATATGGTGCCTGTGTACTTTGCAGATATTTGTATAGGATATAATGTGAACTTATGCAAAAAGTGCGAAAATGGGTATAGCGGAAAATTCCTTGAAATGTTAGGCAGGTTGAAAGACTTTGAATACTGTGGTTAAAAGTTTTGCCTTTAGTCGTCTTTTAAAATAGTATGCAGGAAGCAGTTAAAAATAAATGCTTGTTGATGTTTACTTTCTATTTCATTATCACTGATAACAACTGTGAGTAAATGATTAACTTGAACCTTTGTAAAAATTTTGATGGTTAGAGTCACATACTTGATAAATACCTATTTATTTAAACATAAGGTAGTTTAGTTAAACATTAGGTATCATGAGTCTGTTTCATGTGCTTCATATTTTATACTGTGTTTGAGCATGTCAAATGATGCAGCTTATATGTGTGGTGCCACATAACCTTATTGGTTAGTTACTCTTTTTGTCCATTTCATACTCAGCATTTAATAGAAATGTAATTTACAGTATATATACAAAAAAGGATTTTGAAATTGTTTAACTAAATCCACTATTTCATGTAATGGTAAGGGGGAAAAAAAAGTTCTTTTTTATAGTTAAAACCTTATTTGTTAAAGCACAAATTATAATTAGTTATCTGGATGTTTCTAAACATGTAAAGGAGGTAATGATTTTAGTCTTCATAAAATCATAGTAGGAGTTTAGACCTAGTGAGCACCAGTGTCTCTCAGCTTATTAGAAATGGGTTTCAAGCATTTAATACTAAGAATTTTTGCTGTTCCAGGGTCTTGACAGTTTTCTCCAGGTAACATTTATACATATGGAATATTTTAGAAAGAATTTTTTGGTAACATGTTAAGTTCAAAGCCTGTCCTCATTTCAGATGGATTTATTTTGAGAGGAAGAGCATAACAACTATTTTGCGTAATAAAACATGATAGCATTAATTTCTGTCTGTTTTGATGTGGTGTCTTCAAAGCAGGCCAGCAACTCTAATCATAAAATAAAATGCTGTGGCATACTTCTATTTAAAAATTTGGAAATTTTTCGTTTCCTAGAAAACCTGTTGATTAAACACTAGAATATTCTTTTGATTCACATTATCATAAAATGAAGTCTTGTTATTCTCTCTGACAGCTGTGTATTCTTACACTCCTGCCTATTCTGGATGGACTGGGAACCCTGTACTTCCCTAGTAGAGAATGATCTGAACTGATACATAAACAGTGCGCAAGTGTTGCCAGACAATACAATGGATCAAAATCTGGTTATTAAGTATCAACATTTTCAGTAAGAAAATACAACATAGACTAGCTCTTTCTATTGAAATGAGATTGGTGAAAAACAGTGATGATAGAAAATAACATAAAAAATGCTGGAGATGGAGATGAACCAAACAAGGATTAATGATCAAATTAGGCTTGGTGGGCTTTAATTTTGTTCTGGAACGCTAGGTTATTTTAGTGGTGACTTTGGGGTAGGGAGTATTGGCTGCAGTACAGAGTGAGCTATGGAGTTCCTGACCGGTAGGCCCATGAACACAGATACGTGTCAGTGTCTGGACATTCATTCATATTGCTGACCCTATTAATTCAGTATTGATCCAGCACATCTTGATTGTTTTTGCATCCTAATTCATTAAATGCTGATATAAAGTTCCTAATTTTTATACATGTGTGAGTGCAGTATAGTCTTGTGTATAACATTACTTTTTATGTGTTTGTCACTTGTCTTAATTAGATTGTTGCAAACAGCAAATTTTCTGTACCTTGACTGTCTGAAAAATGCTCTTTGAAGCTCTTAGATGAACCATTTTTGATTCATATACACTGTCTTTTATCTCCAGAATAAGAGCAGTCTTCCTTTTTCCACTTCCAGTGCATCATTCAACATGTATGATTTATGCAAATTCCAGAGCATAGGTGTCATCTGAAAACTATAATCCATGTTTCTGAAGTTCAGAGTGCTTTACTTCTCTGTAAACAGTGCAAGAAGTGATTTATCACAGAGGATGTCTGAGATCTGTTGCCTCCTAATTAAAACCAACTCAAACTCTAATACAGTTTTCATTTTTATATACTGAGGGCAGGACTTTCTCTGGAAGCACTGTAGTGGTGTTCACTTAGCACAGAAGACTTAAATTGGCTCCTTTCACAGTAAGCAGTGTGCACAAGGTGCTGGTTTCTTCTTAATCTTCTTCCAGCCTAATGCCCAGTTGTGATTATAAGAATGACTTTCTTGTTCAGACTGGGTCCTTTGTATTTTCATCACATAAGCCATTCTGAAACTATGCAGCATAACACACCTAAGGCAGTCTAATTCATGTATAAAGTGATATTGGAGTAAAAGCTCAATTTTTCCTAATTTTTGTAGTGTTACCTTTTCAATAAATTTGAAAAAATATTTTCATATGTTTTTATCTGGTTTTCTTGTATACCAAAGATGTTGTTTGCTTTGTTATTAAAATTTCAAAAAATGAAAACAGATTTGTGTTAAGTTTACCAGTATGTTGTTGACTTTGAGCCCTGTCTGTGAGGTTTTCAACTTGGTGACCTTTCATTTATAAAGGAATGGTGTTCAGTGTTTCCTCAGCTTTTCTCATCATCATTTCACAAATTTCCATGTGCCAGGCCTATCAGTTAAAGCACATTTAGATTTTTTTTTTTTTTTATGTGGAAAGCTGCAGTGTAAGGAAACATCATAATGTTACTGTTTTAACTAAATTTTGGGGGGAAGTAACAGGGTTTTCTCTCTACAGTTTTTATTGCCACTCTACTAAAAAGCACCCCATCTCCAAACTGTCCCTCCATCCTTGTTTTCTCAGGGTTGTAGATATTTGCATTTTCATACTGTAAAATTCCAGGCATCATTCTGTTAGTTTCTAGAACTTCATAAACAGAAAGAACAATTTGGTCCTTGAGTGCTTTCTAAAGCGCTGTTGTAGCTTCACACATATTTTGAAGCTGCCTATGCTCAAAAATTTATTCACCACCAGGCAGCACAGAAACATTTGCATTGTGCAGTTACAAAAAAACAGTTTGTGTTAGCCTGGACCATGAATAATTTTTGAAAATCAGTAATGCATGTTACTTGTCACTTGCTATTCTTGTCACTTCCTAGTGAGCTGAAAACATCCATTTGCTTTGTGAGATGGGAAAGTATCTGGTACCATTGATGCTTGTATCAAGTCAGATTGAAAACACAACAAAAGCATGCAACTGCTTTTCTTCTGTAGGTAGTTGGTGCTTTATCAAAGACTTTCTGTATGATTAAAAGGTTTCAAATAATGACAGATTTCTTGATGGATCAAGCATTTTCCAGTAATTTTTAGTAATAGGCACATTTTAGCAGTAGGCATATCATTGCCTATAGCTGGTTTTCTCTAAATCTAGGTTAGTCAAATCCAGACTAAAACCAAAACAAAACCTTTGTACAGAAGTTGAATCTTTGGCACCATTTCTCCTCTTATTTTGCATGTGCTGAATGGCAATACTTGCTAATTTAGAGGCAGTAGAAGACTGTTGGAGTAGTTGGAAAGGTGACCTGTTGTCATAGGTTCTCTATTCACTGATTGTCCTTGAAGAGGTGAAATTAAATGAGCATGACTTTAGCATAGCCAAGAGGAAGGGGAGTCATATGACTGCTTTCTATGAATATATTAGGATTAAACAGCAGAATGGGAAGAGAGTTCTTTAAAATCAAGAACCATGTTGAAATAAACCATAATAGAAGCTGAAAGTTAGGAGATTGTTTCCAAGTCAGAGGCGTGTGTGTCTGTAATAGCTTTTCTGTGGGCCCTAGGGGAGCTAACAGCCAAAGCACTTTATGGTTGAAGCTTGACTGCTTTGTAATAGGGTTGATAAGATGTGGTTGCCTGTAATAGTAGAGGCTATTCCAATAAATCAAGAGGTTGCTTGTAAGTTCATGTTTATAACTTTGCTTTTGTAGATTCACCTTCAGTGTGTATGTGAAGTTTTGTTCTGTGATTCATAACATGTCCCTCCCTTCCCCCATACTATGATTTTGCAGGTCTCTTGTTGCAGCTCTAGCTTTTTTCTAATTTTGATTGCTGAGACACTCGCACCACCTGTTTCAGAGCAAGCTCGGTCATAACAATGAAATTTCAGGAACTTGCATACAGTACCTTGTCTGTTGGCAGAGATGTTTCTTGTCATCTTCACTAACATCAAAGTTAAAATACATAATTTATTTATGTTTAAATAGGGTCTTAATGAAACTCAGGTACTTTAGATGTCTGCATAGTTATTTTCTGTACAACTGTCTGAACTTAGGTAGCAGAAAACCAATATATTTCCCTTTTAAATAGCATAGAGCTAAGGAACATGAATTATTTAATCTAAAGCCTCTCTCTCCTGCTACATCATTGAAGAACCTTTCTCCATAAAATCTTACAATAATAGTAGTTTGGTCTGTGTACTTTTGTTTATTTACTGAAGTGCTTTATGTGTATGTATGCCGATGAAGTTACTTTGTGTGTGTAGATGCACACAATTTATGTCAACTATAAAAGTAGCATTTTGTAACAGCAATTATATCTTGTTTTTTTCTACTGATTTTCCATGCTGGTGTCCTGAAGAGGCCTAGAAATGTTAACAGGTACTGTAGCCACAGCAAACTGAGATTTGTAAAGAGAAGGAAGAATAGAGTATTACGCACTTGTATGCTGGCCAGAGACTGTTTGCAGAGTACAAAAAACTGCATGAACTGACTTCCTTGTGTTTTGGCTACTACTAAAGTCTCCATACTTACATGAGGGAGGGGAGGCACTGTTATCTTTTGCGCAAACTAATACTTCTGTTTTTCTGGACCAGCAAATACTATTAGCACTAGCATGTGTCCTGTGGTCTCAAGTGCTTTAGAGATAAGAAGTGATTAATCTTCATGTCATTATAATGTAGCTGCAATTACCTTAATTTTGCTTACGGAAAAACTGTAGGGGAAAAGTATTGACTTAACCGTGGTTACACTGGTAGGTTGGCCAATCCAAGATTAGATTGGTCCCATATCCTCTATTTTAACTTGGTAGCTACTACTCTTTGTCTGGGTGACCATAATGACTGCTGTTGTCTTCTGCTACAGTCAGGACAGATCTGGGATTATACTGTTTGGATTACTTTGAAAGAATTAGAAAACATAGAAAGTTGATGGAGTTCATATTGTGTTATTTTAGTATGTGTATCCCTGTTAATGCATTTAATAGCAGGACATAATGTTGTTTTCATCCTTTTTTGAATTGGAAGTGTAATGTGAAAAGGAATTAAAAATTGGCAGTTTTCAGTGGGTATAATTTTTAAAGTTTTCATTAACATATTTTAGTTACCATCTGTATTTTTATTTAACATTCACATTTATGACTTTGCGTACGATTTTTTTTTTTTTTTTCCCTCCCCTGCAAATAGGGACAAAACTTGATGAATTCCCTTCTTCTTAATTCTGTCATGGAGCTTGTTTTTAGTATCTGTTCACTTTTGAAGTTCTAATTGCGATTTTGTACTTCTTCAGAAACTCAGTAGGCCTTTTCTTCAACTCAGTATTCAGAGTTTGCTAATAGGTGTCTCCAGCTCCTGTATCTTTGTCTCTTAATTATTTATTTTTTTTTTCCAGATTTAAACCCCACTCCCGTAGAAAATACATAATAGAACTGGTTTTTGTAACAGACATGTCTTCTGAATCACTAGTGCTAGAGTGTGCTTATCAGAATGAATTCAGGAGTGTGTAATGGTCAAGATTAAATTGCAGCAGTTACAGTAATGAATATATTTGAGCAATGTCTTTAGGTGTCCATTGGGATTCTTGACTTTTGAATTTATTTTAAACCAAAACACTTCGATATGTTTCTTTTTCTGCTTTTGTGACTGCAGTTTTAAATAGAAAATCTTCCACTTTGCAGGCAGTGCTCAGAGTGTGACCAGGCAGGTAGCAGTGACATGGAGGCAGACATCGCCATGGAAACCTTACCAGATGGGACCAAAAGATCAAGGAGGCAGATTAAGGAACCGGTGAAATTTGTTCCTCAGGATGTGCCACCAGAACCGAAGAAAATTCCAATCAGAAACACGGTAAATGATGGTTGAGTTGTTTTTATGCAGCTCATATTCATAATAATGTTGTGTTAAGATGACTTATGATTTAGACTTTTTTTTTTTAATTCTCTTTCTGTTGTTTAATGATTTATTACTTGTGTTAAGTGTATAGTTTTGCTAAAGTAAAAAGCTGGGAAATGTGGTATTGAACTGAAGCTTTTCCTTTCTTTTCCTTTTACCTGGGTCACAAAGTCCTCTCAATTGCAGAAAAAGAGAAAATTCAGTTTGTGCTTAAACTTAACCTTTACAACTGTTCTTCACCATAGTAATAAGGACACTTTGTTCTTGTATGCTGAGATTTAAACATATCAAATTGCCAGTTAGAGCTGTAAAGTAATTAGTCATTTCCTTATATACAGTCAACCTACTGACAAACTGCATATTTTGTGACTATCACAAGACCCTTTTTTTTCTTTAACTTCCTAATCTTATTGTATGTTTTCTCAAATTTTCCTGGTGGATAGTTTTCAGAGAACAGAAGCTTTCATTTGCTGATGAAATATTTAGCATCTTTCTTTCATTTAAATGTAGAACTTTTTTATTAATCATTGTGTTCTAATCCCTATAGTTTTGCTCTCCTACTTGCTCATCTTGATGTGTCATGTGTCATGTCACCTATGAAATGTACATGAAGGTATCAAGGGCTTTTGGGTCCAGTATAGGGAATGAGTAGTGTTCCCATGACCCTTTGGACATGAGTAGTAATTGTGTATAAACTGATGTTTTATCTTTCAATATATTTCTTGGTATTTGGAAATACCTAAAACTTTCTCACATTAGACTAGACTTGCTTTTTCTCTCATGCAGCACAACTTTTCCTTGCAGAGCTTTCCACACTTTTTATCCCTGTACTAGCAGATACCATACTTAACTTTTCTGAGTATAGACTAAGATTAACCAAGTATTTTCCTGACCTAACCTTAAATGTTTGGTTTTGTTACATTTCAGTGTATTTTAACTGTTTGGGCCATAGCTTTGATTTACTTAATGGCTTCCTTTTCCTGATCTGTGGCTAAGAAGAACTCAAGTGACTCAAGCTAAACTGATTAATTTAGTTCAAATTATTAGGTTTGCAGGTAATCCAAAATAAAGTTTTGTGAATAATTGAGAACCTCTGTGTAGTGGAGAAATGTTTTTTTCCTTTCGTCTTGTCACTGAGGGAAAGTTCCTTTCTTTCCAGTGTGTAAGAGCACATAGGTTCTTAAAGCTGTCTGGGTAGGTTGCGCCAACTGTTATTGACATACTGTTATTCACACAGATAGAAGAATCTGGTGTTCCTGCTTAGTGAGCCTTTTGCACTTCTCCCCTTTTAATTCTTTGTCTCCTCTCTTCCTATACCTAAGGTAGTAGTATAAAGGGTGGGGATTCATGATGTTGGGACTTAAGAGAATTAGGAGTATTACAGGAAAGACATGTAGTAGTAAAGAGTGATATGAGGCATTGTACAGAAATCCATAGGAAAATAAGATTGTTTTGTTCTAAGGCCCATGTAATAACTGTTAGGCTGCTTCTGTGCTAAATGGAGGGAAGTCTGATTGCTCTGAAGTGTTGCCCTCATGCAGTGACACTATGATGTGCTACACTAATTCTGTGTTGATGATTTGGCACCTCGTGTTTTAAAGAGTATTTCTACACACATTGTGGTATGTAATATAAAGACTAAATTTACTTTGAGTGGACTAGGATGTTGGCATGGTTTAGCATTACACTGTGGAAAAATTACTGCTACCAGTCTTAAGAAAGACTTTGCTCCTCTGCTTGAATTTTTAAGGCTTAGTTCTCTTCAGTGTTTTTTGCTTTTTACAGCATACAGACTTGTAGAGTAACGTGTTTGCGGCCCTGTGAGCAGGGCTTCTCTGTCAAAGGTATTATTTCCACTCTCACAGCTTTCCCGTGGCTGACGGATTGTTAGGTTGTTTGTTTTTTTGTTTTCTGTTGTGTGGTTTTTTGTTTTTGTGTTTTTTTTGTGGGTTGTTTTTTGTTTTGGTTTTTTTTTTTTTCAATTTCCTGTCTTCTACTTAACTATGGAAGAGAAGGTTCACACCCTTGACACCTGCTGGATTTCTTTCTCTGAACAATGCTGAATTCCTTTATTTCAACTCTTTCATGATCTTGGGGCATTTAGGCTGTATGACAATATTAAGATAGCACACCTCTGAAGACTTACCAGATACTTCCTTGCAGTATGGGATTCCCCCTCACCTTTGTTATGAACCCCGAAAGTTGATGTTAGTTTTTGTTATGTGTTTGTTTTGGTTTGGTTTGCCTTCTTTAGAAAGAGAATACTTCTAAATTTATTAGGTCTGGGGCTCTCTGAATATTTGAGAGGAAAAGACCTGACCTTTGGAAGAACTTCTCATATGGAGTTGAGTCTGACTCAACTATGTGGTGCTTTTCAAGAGATTATTTGTTCTGTGCTTTGTGTCCTCACTTCTCAAATACTTCTAAATAGTTTAAGGAATAAAAAAATGAAAAATTTAAAAATATATAGATTAAAAAATATAATCTATTTAATAAATATAAAGAAATAATTTATATAAATTCTAATATTAATTTTATATAAATCTATATAAATTATAATTTTTATATATAATGTATATAGTATATACTTCATAGTCTTTTCTTCTCAGAGTACTTTGTATCTCTGGGCATGTTTTATTCAGTCTAGTTTTGTGTGAGCAGCCTTGCTAGCAGTTATAATCAACAAGTGCAATTATAAGACTGAATTGTGTATCTGTTGCTCTTAAGGGTTTTCCATTTGTTTTGCATACAATTATCTTGAATTGATATAATTGAGAGAAGGTTTTTTTCTGACACACCTTAAGAGAATGGAAAGTGTCTTAAATTTTTGGATTTCATTGTTATGGTTTATCATTATTTTGTTGACAGAAATGGTGTATAAGCCCCAATATTTTGATAAAGTTGCATTAGGTGTTATACTGATGACAAAAATAGCTGGAATTTGTAAGAAATTTTATACAAATGCATAGGATTAAGCCTATATACTAACCATATATATATATAAAAAAAAGTTAAATTGTACTTTCAGACTTGATTTTTTTTATCAGCTTGTCCTTCAACTCCTGTTTGGAGCTGATTTCAGAGATGATGAAGATATGCCCTTTAATGAAGAAAATGCATTTTCCTTATGCAGAGTATTTTTTTCTCTAATTCCTGTCTCTTTGTACAATGAAGAGTTAAAGAAGTTATTATCTTAAATACTCTTTTAGAAGTATTCATAATTTTACCATTACTTCTCATCCAATTTAAGGATATGTACCTAAGTCCTGCAGAATTGTATTCTTTATTATTCTTCTAAGCTGCTGAATTAATTGATGATGTGGATTTTCTCTTCAGGGTTAAATAGTTTTTCAAGAAAATTGTGGGTTTTTTTCCCTCTTTAAGTGTAACCTTAGAGTTTGTTTTGCATTGTTGCAAAAAATACTAAGGATATCTAATTTTAACTTATGCAACCTGTACCATTTCTCCTCTTTCTTTTGCCTTACAAACTTAACAGTTCTTTCCAAGTTTTTCTTGTCTTCAGTCTCTGAAGTATGTAGCCTTATATCTGTGTCAGGATAGTCAGAGATTTAGAGTAGGATGCTCTGCATTATTTTGCATGAGGTACCTTTTCTTCATACCTTCATTCTTCTTGTGCGAAAAGCATGGATCATAATTAATTAATGGCTTGGAAGGGCTGTGAGGAATATTTATTTTCCAACTCATTGAGAGGAAGGTGAGACTGTCTAATGTAAACACAAGTTTTCTCTTGGGACTGCGTTGTTCAGGTCTTAATTCAGTCTAATGTTACATCAGAACAATGACAGCCAGAGAGACCTGTGGCAACTGGAGTACCCAAGTGTTCACAGCTTCTATGTGGTGTTAAGAGACTCAGCTTCCTTCTGTAATTTGGAAGTGTGAGAGAAGTGAGACTAAAGCAGGTTATCCAGTCAGCACACTGCTTCTCCCTTGTACATTTATCTACATAAATTGTGTGTCAGGGCATTATTTTGCATCCTAATGCTGTATAGGTTTTCAAAATTACCTTGTGAGTGCTTTGTAGTATGTCCATCCCCTTACCTTTCAAAAACGTAGGAGGATATTTGTATAAAAATCAGCTCTTTCAAAGAAAAAGGGAGGACAGAATCCAGCCATTTGGATTGCATTGTTTTGGAGAGAACACCCGTCATATTGTATATAAAAAAGGTAACTAAAATTTAAAGAAGACCTTTCTGATTTTAAACTTCCCAAGACAACCATGTTAGAGAACATACCGAAGTGCACAAGCATAGATTTAAACATGGCAGAATTATACTCTGAGTCAATGTCTATCCAAATTATAAATAAATGTAAATAGACAAACATTAGCCTTTAAACTTGAGCCTCTTGTATAAGGGCTGTATTTGTGGGCAGAGTTTAATTCATCATTTATGCTTATACATTTTAAGCAGTGCATAACTCCTTAAACTAGCTTTATTGAAAATCTCTAATCTTTATAATTCCAATTTCATACTTGTGTAAGCTTCACAAATCATTATTTCTGCTGCTAGTTGACTTCATAGAAATTAATAGCTAATAGAAATCAATAGCTTATCTGCATAAACCAGATGTCTGTAAACATTTTTAAATACTTTTTAAAAATCTGAATATGTTTTAAAACATTTTTTGCATAACTGTATGTTTTTTCATATTGGATATTTTTATTATAAAGATTAAGTGTACAGTGGTTTGTTTGGAAAAAATGTTTAAAGAGATATGGATAGTGCTGTAGAGCAGTAAGTTGAGTGTTTAATGCGTTTCATCTGCTCAACTATGTATGTTCAGTTTTTCAGAGATGATCCATTTATACAAAACCAGCTTTTAACAAATTGCCAGCTTCTGCTATTCTTGAATAGCAGAAGTTTTGCTAAATATAATTTTGTTAGTCTGATGTTATATTTTTGCAAAGTAAGTGTTCTCCTTTTATCCCTTGAAAAAAAAATTGTTTTGCTAAAATAATTTTGTTAGACTGATGTTATATTTTTGCAAAATAAGTGTTCTGCTTTTATCACTTGAAAAAAAATTAAGTATATTTCAGTGACTTTACTTTAAAATTCCTTGAGGTATGCTTTACCTACTGTATGTGCTGTCTGGAAGTGTAGTGGAGTTTCTGTGAGAAATACCACATATGTGCGCATCTTCCTGAGCCATATCGCTCAGCTGTAAGAGGTGATAGGCAATGCTTTCTCCTATAATTCTGTTGTATCTGTTGAAGTAAAGTAGTGTTTGTGTTGTTTGAATAGTCCATCTTCCAACAAATGCTATCACATGATGGTACTCTTAAAATGCTATGGTTTTTTTTTGTCTGGAAATTCCATTTCTGGTTCCTTTTTACAGAGTAGGAAGTATCTGCCTTGTGTTGTAAAGGTGAAAAAGGCTTTTTTGTAAAGGCATTTTGGAAACTGAATAGTGTGTTGAGGGATTTAAATAAAACCCTCTGATCTTTCGATGTCAGACGTATTTTCATTATCTAAAACCTGAAAACCTAATAGCTTCTTTTCTATAATTGCATTGTGTACAGTTCAAATAAACAGTAATTTTTCTGTTTAGCGGTAAAAAGTCTGTGTTTGGGGGAAGAAGTTATTAGCCAACACTATGCTGTTCATTCTTCGGAACATGGAAGAAAACAATTCTGTGCCTGAGGGGCTGTAGTCTAAGTAGATTAGTTTTTAAAAAATAATGATAAAAGAAAAATACTGACAAGGCACCTACAAAGTGTTCTTAGTGCAGGGAGTGGTTGTGTATACTGCTTTTGTTTTACAAATAAATACTGTTATTTAGAATAGATGACCATTTCTGGCTTTTGTTTCAAATAGGAAAAGATAGCAAAGGGAGGGATGTATTTATTTTTTTTTCTTACCAAGTACATTAAAAGATAAACAGGATTGTTATCTTGTATTTAACTGAAGCATTTCCACCAAAGTGGTTTCCAGACATCTATTGTGTAACTTAATTATGTGATGTCATAGATACGAGTTTTGAATAAAAGATGGCTGCAGGAGGAAAACAAAACAGCAATTCCAATTTGAATGTAAGTATCAGTGCTTCATAAAAACATAAATAATTTTAAAGCAGTTTATGTGTATTTATCAGTCGTCATTTTAGTTAACATTGTCAATGATTTATGAACTCATTTAAATAGGACTTCTAAATAAGTACCTGAAAGACCTTTCAAATCAGTGATCTGATAGTAGGGTGTTTGAGTTACTCAACTTTAAAGAAATTGCTGTCAGCTGAACATGAATGCTCTAGAAAAAAATCAATCAGGAGTTATACAGCTTTCTGAAATGTAATGTTATCATTATAAAGAACATTATAA
Organism: Lathamus discolor; assembly: GCF_037157495.1. Lineage (NCBI taxonomy): Eukaryota > Metazoa > Chordata > Aves > Psittaciformes > Psittacidae > Lathamus > Lathamus discolor. The sequence continues at coordinate 27,121,936 of NC_088885.1, forward strand.
AATACCTACTTTTTTACTTCATTACTGAATGTAAAAGCTTAGCTGAGTCTATAATGTGTCAATACAGACATAAAAACTAAATCAATCAGCTTGCCAAGTACATGGATGCATGATAGTATAGGACTCTTTCTTTTGGCTTGAGGTCAAATATAGAAAGCAGGGAAGTAAGATAAATTCACACAGCTCTTCCACAATGCTTGAAGCAGATGAAGTATATCAGAGCTTTGCTTTTTGTTGGGTTTCTTTTTGCTTGTGGATCATTTTGGTTTTTTGATTTGTTTTTTAAGGAAGTGGAGGAAAGCCCCTAGATGAAAGGTCACTTCTTTTTGATATAGCAAAGGCATGAAGAGATGGACATATTACAAATGGTATTCTGATGGCATAAATGTAAATACATAAGTTAACTAGTGTCTGTCTCTTCTGCAAATAGTGCATTAAGTTCAGTTTTCCAGAAGAGCATCACTTACTTTAGCCAAATCTGCAGACTGACTTTTTCTGGCCTTTTTGCCCTCTTGCTTCTGTTTCGGTTCTTCAAATGTACATGGTTTGGAGTAAATTAGGGGTAAAAAACCTAGATCCTGCTAGTTCTTGAATTCTGTTATATGCTTAAAAGTCTTAGAAACGGTAGTTTCAAGTTAATTGCCAGATTCAGTGCTAGTATATCTTGATGGCAGGAATGTTGCAAAATTTTTACTTTTCTAGAAAATGAAAGTGTTCAAGAGAATGGGACCTAAAAAAAAAAGGGGGCAAAACTGCAATTCTGTCTAATTAAGCTTCATGGTAGACTTATTTCTCTTTATAATCACGTTTTGGTTTACTGCTGTTTATTTGTCAGTTCCCTTTTTATTGCTGTCAGTTTTCCAGAAAATTAAATAATTATTTCAAAGGTATTTTGAATAGTGTTGATATGTACCATTTAAGGTATTCACTTTGATCTGTATTGAGCAAGTGTGCCATCTGCTGTCTATGTTGCTGTCCTTACCTTCATTTAAAATAATTTTATGCTTGTGTGGTGTGGCTGATAGAATATTTTTACCTGCCTTTTAATAAAGCAAAGGAAGTCAAAGGGGGTTTTCTGCAGCTGGCTTAATTGTAACTTTCCATTGGCAAAGGATTCTTGGAACACTGAACTCGTAATAAGGATTGGGTGACATCATGGATTAAAAATTGCTATCTTTGAAAAATGGTCATATTTTGTGTTTAACAGGGGAGAGAGATCACTTTATCTGTGCAGTTTCAACGTGGTTTTTTTTGAAAATCTATAGTTTGCTTTATGCATGTTTTTAATAGTTAGCACAGTGATTTCATTAGGTCACCTTTTTGGTAGCAGTGGAAGTTTTCACAGTTGTTTTCTGAAAGTGTTCTCCTCTGCTTACGTTTCGTATTAGAGTCGTCTTACATAGTAATTAAATGACGTGACCTCTTTCTTTGGAATGATTCTCAATGACAAGTATATGTTAAAACCTTCAAGAGTGAGAGGGTTAAAAAGTTTTTGGTACATGTGATATATATCAGTGAACAATTGTTTGATAAAAGGTAAAACTGTGGAAGTATATCACTAATATCAGTGTGTTAACTGTAAGGTGACATAAGATAATGAAAATGCCTGAAGAATTTAGATGGGAAACAGAATTAAGGCATGGTTGCGATCTTCTACTGGTCCTTTTCACTGTGTAATGTATATGTAACTATGTGCCTTTCTTGAGCAGTCAGTGTAGCTTCTGGTCAGTCAGAAACAAAAAGCAAATATGTTTTATTTCAGAGAATGAATTTGAGATTTATAGGTCTATAAAAATTGAAGCATCTGAAGTTCTTCATATTTGTCCTTCTAACAATTAAAACACAAATCATCATCCATAGACTTTTTATACATCAGTGAAATTATAGTACCAATAGTTTTGTGGGTCAGGTGTGTCTTTAGTAATTTAGTCAATGTTTTAATTTGAAATCTGTGACTACTTTTAAATTAACTATATGAAGTTCACAAATGAAAATGCACTTTCATAATAACGTCATGTGCCCACAAATTCCAGGAGCACTTTGAGTACTGACTGAATTTCCTGGGCTCACCTTTATGAAGAAGAGTAATATTTACTTCATGGTACCAATATCATTAGTGGTATCAGAAACTAAGTGAAGAAAAGCCCTTTATGTATGACAGTGTTGTTCCTGTGACATCCAGGAGGTATAGAAGCATCAGCATGATAAGGATCGTCTTTCCTGTCTGTTAGCAGAACCAGTACACACTAACATAGTGAAACCTCTGAATACACAGAAACAAAATGGCATAGGCTGGTGTGCTGGGCCTCTTTGCTGCCTTTGTGTGCATGTGCAAACAATTAAAAGAAATTACATTAACCAGTAAATGCATTAAGCAAAGGAGAAATTGGTTGGGAGCAGTGCATTCTATTTTGATGTTTGAAATACTAGCAGAATTACTGTAGCTGTTTTAAATGACTGTTCTGTTAAATATCATTGTTCTTTGACCTCTCTTGGGCTTAAATTCACTTTCTCGAAGAGCTTTTTGAAATTGCCATGCACAAATCACTGCTGATTTTCTGCAAAATAGTGACTGAGCAGATCACATCCGGAACCATGCTAGTTTACTTTATGTGGGGTGAACTTGAACCATTGCCACTGACCTCAGATGCTTTCAGTATTTCATATTCTTTCCCATTTCTTTGTAACACTGATAACTCCTGTATATCTTTTAATGTACAAGAAGAAATGAAATAGGTGACGATATAAATTCTTATCCTACAGGAGCACTTTAGTGAAAACTTAGTATTTAACAGGAGCATATACTTGTGACTCTTGGGAGTTGCCTCCGCACTTTTGGTTTGTTGAAGAGTTCTGGATCATGGCTGGTTTTCCTTTCCTTCCAGCTGACAAAGCACAACTGCTCTAAGAGAATGTTCTGCCTTCTCTGCCTGCCTTTGGATGCACTGGTTTAAAGCATGTGTCTTCCAGAGGCATAGCAGTGTCGTTTGGTGACAGCCATGGTGGTTTTGGGTCAGGTGGGCACCTATTCTGTTATGTTCACCATTCTGCTTTCATGTTTGGAGCCTTAGTATGTCAACTTGTTCCATCTATGAGCAATGGCAAACAGGCTGTTTCCTTTGGGGCCTGGCTTTGCTGCTTTGTTTCCTTTACTGTTTTGTAAACAGAATTACTTGCCATTTTGCAAAACCAGCCTATTCTCAGAATGTAGGATTCATCGCAGGCTTTGTTTGTCCCTTACAAATGTCTTTCATTTCTCTCATGTATGGAATTTCTTTTTCTGAGAGTATTCAAAATCATATAGTTAATGCATTAACTTATCCTTTTAAGTTTACATGGTTTATATTGTTGTCCAGTTGTTAGTGAATTCCTTATAAACAACTTGAATATGATAATTGAAGCATTTACTTTTCACTTTTACACGTCCAAAATGGAGAGTCCCACTTCAGTCTTTCTTCTGCTCCCAACACCTTTCATTCCATTTTGGATTGGGTTTTTTTGTTGTTGTTTTTTTGTTGTTTTTTTTTTTTTTAATGGTGTGATTTTTGAAGTGTCTTGAGTACTTTGCTTCCTTTCATGGATTGGAATCATGTTATTCCCATACCTCTACTGATTTCTTGTCCGTATATATTCTAAAAATGTCACCCCTAATCACTCATGCATTTGATCCACATCACATTGCATCATTTATGCTTCATCATTAATTATTTATTTCTTATGTCAGTATTCTGTTTTTTAGCGGTTTATGTCCTGATTCTTTTAAATCTCTAAGCTGATAATGCAAGTTATATGCACCTTATACTGGATTAACATATCTTTTTCTAAATAAGTTCTGAATATGAACAAGTTTATCTCAGTTGTAGTATTGTCATTGGACATATACAATAGCACTGTTCATTTAAACTTTTCTTCTATAAGAAATCTTAAATTGTTTATGGCAGGTACATGCAGCTGTAATCTTTTATGTTTATAATCTGATTCTGAGCCCACTAATGATAGAAATTATTCAAAGCATTTTGAATGGTAAATACAATATGGTGAGGCAAATAGCAGTGAAAAGTAATCGGACAGGGTAGTCAAGGCTTATCCAATTCTTTTTGGTGAACCTGTAAGGTAACTTCAATGCAAAAATATGTAAAGTCACATATGCTTAATTACTGGAAGGCTGTTGTTGAAAATCAAAGAATATTCAATATTTTGTTGTGAATTTTATGATATTTTCCATTGTGAATGCTGGCAATAGTGTAATGATTCTGTGAAGAAGTTAGCATTGCCAATATGTTGGAAGAAATATGTGTGGCAATAGGTTTGGAAAAACATTAGTGTAAAATTTTGTTACTTTAAAAGCATAAAAGATTTACTACAAACATGTATGTGAAAGATATTGGTTTTAATGTTTGTTTCCTATTGATTGTCAAACAGATTCAAGTATGTTTGAAGGTTTAGAAATCTAATGGATACATAATGCAAGTGTAATTTAATGTGATATTCCTTGTCATGTACACCACGCTCTTTATAGCGGACAGACGAAAACCAACATTTTCTTGACAAAGGTGACTAGATTATTTATGGATCTTGTGTTTCCACTTGCTGAAGTTAGACTGTGATTCATTGCTTGTTAAAATGCAGTTATTAACTTGCATTCTGTTACACTTAGGGTAAAACATTTCGTTGTTACTTATTTTTCCAAATTGCATATCAGTTTTCAAGATGGCATTACTCTAATTGTACAAAGCATGCATTATTGTCTCTTCTTGCTTAAGCATGGAGCCAGTGAGGACCATAACACTGTTTACATTGGCATGTACTTTTACATCTACTTCTTTTTAGTCTTTATGCAGCTGTATTCAGCAATGCCAATGTGGCTCAAAATTGTCAAAATTTATAAGTGTACTTAGGACTAATGCCAGAGATTGAAAGTAGTGAAATTGGCAGTTACAGTGCTGATGTCTGATCAAACCCTTTTTTGTCTGGTTTTAAGTTACAGTGACCTTGGTTTGTGTAGCATGTAGTTGACATGTAGCCCATGTTGCACGAATACCTCTAATACTACACTGATAAACTCAGTTACCTGTAATAAATCAGTTCTTTCAGATGTGGACACTTAGGTATCTACTGTGTGGCTTGTGGAAGTTAGAATGCCTCAGTTATGACTGTGTTATAGAATGTGTAGTAAATATTGAGATGTATTAAATAGAAGCTTTTATGTATTTTTATAAATTATCTTTAAGGAAATGTGAAAGAGAATCTCAGTGGTAAAAGAGGCACAAAGTAGAATATTGTTTTCCATTCTGTTACAGTCCTTTCTACTATAGAGTTAACTCTTACTTACAAAGAAGAAAAACTTGCAAACAGTATGCTATTCACATGTGCAGATCAAAATATGCATTGGTAGAAAGGTATAGATATGTTTAAGTGATGGGTTTATTTACAGTGGAACTATCTTTAGATATTAAAATACAGTTATATAAACATATTTTAAATATTTAATTAAAATGGTTTAAAATAGAGACCAGTCTTAATTTGAAACTAGGATAAATCCCCTTCAAAGAGGACCCCAAACAGGAGAAACATAATTTTCCTAGCCTCTTTGCAATTGCATTTATGGTTGCTTGTGATTTTAAACTTGCTTAGGTTTTTTTCCGTCAGTTGGCTTTTACTTTTTCTGCGATGAACACCAGCTGCTTCAAAAACAGTTTGAAGGCTTCATGAGTAGGCAGTGTTGTTTAAAACATAAGACAAATGATTTTTTAATGTGATGATTTCCTTCAGAAAAACAAGCACTTAAAAGTTCATTTTGTTACTTATTTATTTTATTAGTGTCAATGTGTCAGACATTGTGGGTTAGTGGAACAGTCTCTGATGCTTTTAATTTCCTTTTGCATCCCTTCTAATTTTCTTTCCTTGTTAAACAAGGGGGAGAGAGTTTGATATTGTCAGCTTGTGACAGTTACTTAACATATGAGGGTCATAATGCTGCTATTTGAGAGATAAAAGCATTGTGACAAACTGGACTCATATGAGTTTAGTTACATACAGCTGCTAGTAAACCTTTGGTGTTTACGGTTAGAGTCTATGGAAACCTCTTTTCCTTCTCACTGCTGATATTTTGACCTTTTGGCCAACTGCAATACTGAAATAATTTCCACTTTTTTTATTACGCATTCCATCAGTTGTGTACTAGTCATAAGTATATGCTAAAGCTTTATGACCATCTGCCATATGCCCATTACACTAAGCTTCCGTTTCAAACTTTTAATTCTTACTTACTTCTCAAAAGCTAGAAGAATTATTTTCTGCTTCTGTTTTAATGATTTTTTTTTTAATTTTGATTGCCTTTTTTTTATCTGCTCACTTGCCTTATAAAAAGAGCACTTCAAGTGCTCAAGGAATTTACTGTAATATACTGTTCATATCAGTATTCAGATTATGAATTTTAGCATTGGGAAGTTTGTGCAAAGTTGGTAGGAGATTTGCAGTTCTGGTGGCAGTCTTCTTTAGAATAAAGCTTCACATGCTTAGGCCAACAAATGTATTTATATTTACTTTTTAGTTAGGTCTGTAGGTTTATAACCAGAATCTGAAGCTATTATTCTGACATCAGTTATTATAATTGTCTTGCAGTGGCTCAGTAGTTAATGCTTTAAATTATTTCCTGTGGTATGTTTTTGTTGTTGTTATGAATAATAGACAAATAGCAAAACCATTATATTGCTATCCAATATTGAATTTTAAATATATTTTTCTTCCAGAGAACTAGAGGACGGAAACGAAGCTTTGTGCCTGAAGAAGAAAAACCTGAGGTTGGAATATAGTGTTTTGTTTGTTTGTTTTTTTTTTACCAGTTTCACAAAAAAATCAAACTTTGGGCTGAAGTGTTATTTTCAATGCTATAATTGAAATATTTGCTTTCCTTCCCTCCTTCCCCCCCTCCCCCCCCATTCCTTTCTTTTGCTTTCTGATATCACAGGAACGGATTCCCAGAGAAAGAAGACAACGACAGTCTGTTTTACAAAAGAAACCCAAGTCAGAGGATTTAAGGACTGAATGTGCTACCTGCAAAGGAACTGGAGACAATGAAAATCTAGTCAGGTAGGTTTGATGCTCTGACTTCAAGAAATTAAAGTTCCATCTTCATCACTTTGTCATTGTGATTATAACAAAGATGTGCTTAAAAAACCAAACAAAACCAAAACAAACAAAAACTTATTTAGGGGAAACATTGCATTAAAAGTGTTGACTTGATTCACTTATTGACCTGCCAAACACATTTACACTGTGAATTAAGATGTAAATAACCTTTTCTAAAAGAAGAGAAATAATTTCCTCTTTTCAGGATGAATTGTCAATCTTTCGGAGCAGGTCAGAAAGATAAACCAGTGATTTAATGACATTAAAGCTACAGGAGCATCCTAAAAGTAATTAAATTAGCATCATTAACAATTTTATGAGCTGAAATGTGGATTATGAGGAATGTATGTTTTTAAAAATGTATTAATACACATCCATTAATCATGCAGATTATGAAAGTGTTTGATAATCATGTTTCTTATCTGAAACAGAAGAAAAAAAACAACTGTTGAAAGGTTTTTTAGTAGGTGCAGAAATCTAATTAAAGTGTAGAATAGCTGCCATTGAATAGCTACCGTTGATCGCAACTTCTGCTGATTCTGACTTTATAGCTAGCATTGTCTCCTCTTTGCGAAGCTGTAGAAATTGCTCACAATTCTTTAAAGAAGAATACTGGAGCTTAGCAACCAGAAAGTGGATTTCAGTCGAATCTACTGAGCTTTCATTAAAATGTTCTCATAAGAAGTTCAGATAAAAATAGTGTTATAGTTAGGTCCCGTGTGCTTCAACTAGACTTGTCTGGATAAAATCTCCGCTTTAGCTCAGGTGGAACTGTTGTTTTTAACTGGAGGGATGATTCCAAAATACATCTTTTAATTTCTTTCAAGAGGGTTATGAGAAAAGTCAGTCAATGATACATGCCAGCAATAGCTTTAGAATCAGGATGTGTCCCAGGCAGAGATGTCTTGTACTCAGAACAGCTGATTTTAGTATCAATTACACCCTGTGATTTACTGAGGAATTTGATACAATGTCATGAGTTGTATGCCATATTGTATTTTTACTTCCAAATTGGAGGCAGAATGCCTATACAAGCTCATCAGTAACTGTATGACTCATACATAGACAACCTACTCCTGCTAGGTACTCCTAGATCCTGCTCAGTACCAGACTTTGAAAGAGAGGCAGGATGTTAGAGTGATTTTTGACACAGTTAACTCATGAGAACTGATGGCAGCAGTTTTTAACTGCCCATGACAAGATAAAGGGCTTTCTTCAGCCTTATGGTACACCAAAAATGAAAGATGCAGGAAGACCTTTTCATTGTGAGAAGGAGACCTGGGAACACCATGTACTGTGCTTTACTGTGAATAAGCTAGTGAATTAGTTTTCTTCTTCAAGCTTTTTCTAGAAGTGTTAAATACCACATTTGAGGACATAAAGGGTAAGATGAGAAAATGACATGAATAATTGTATATTTAAGTTGCAGTTAAAGAATATGGTAGAAAATTAGTGGTATGTCTTGTTTACTACCTGAAAATATTTCAGTAGCAATTTAGATGGGCTCAAAATAAGCATACTACATGCCAGAATCCAGTCACTTCTCTTGTAAACCATCCTTAGAATTGGGCTTGGAAATGGTTAGTAATCCTGCATGGGAGGAGAGAGGAAATTCTTATGTTCCAGTTTTTTCATAATTCTCTGAATTTTTTTCTTAATCTGTCTTATTTTCCATATTAGTTTTTAAAATAAATTCCAGTTGTAAAGCTTGCTTTTCTTCAGATAATTCCTATAAATACCTGCAATTTTATTCAGGTTGTTTGACCACTGCTGTGCAGGCTTAATTTTGACAATTGCAAAATGGTGGTAAAGTACTTAGTAAATTTGAATTATTTTAGTATTATTCTTTTATAATCTTCATGGGCCTTCTAGCTTTTTCTGCTGTGTGTTTCCTCTGTCAGGGCTGGTTACACGACTCTTGAACAATCTGCTTTTAAAAATTTTAGGTTTTTCTAAACTATATGTGGTGCTCTCACTTTGGGGTTGCTAGCTGAATAAGGATAAGAGAAAGTTAAGCAATGATTTAAAAAGTGTAGTGTATAGTAATTAATCTAGAATAAAAGCATAGATTGTTCAGTTATTACTGTTTGACTAATGGAGATTCACTTTTTTTAGACTCCATTTTAAATGCTTCTGTGTAGCATTGGATGGCTGAGGGTTTATTTGTTCTATGTGCAGTGTGTTTACAGAACCTGTTTTTCATATGGTTTTAAATCTTTAAACAGTTCCTTGTGAGAGGGTTTGAAAGTCTTCCTAAAAAAGTACATTACCTTCTGATGAATGATGATGGTTCCTTAGTTGGCTGAAGTTTGCCTTGGTGACTACAGTTTTGTACCCAAAAAATGGTTAAACTGAGAATATCTTAAGTTTAGCTTTGCTAAAATATATTGACATGTTCCCTGCTAATATTTGCCATATGTGTATATTATAGACATGCCAAGACAGTACTTCTTAGTCACTGATGTCAGATTAAATAGATAGAATCATAGAATAGTTAGGGTTGGAAAGGACCTCAAGATCATCTAGTTCCAACCCCCCTGCCATGGGCGGGGACACCTCACACTAAAAACAGTTAGACTGTTTCAGCAGAGTAGCATGCCCTAGAACTGAAAGCTTAGGTTTTGTGGTTTTGTCCACAAAAAAGTATCAGTCTTGTGATCTTTTTTGTGATCCTTTTCAATTTTATATTTGTTTTTAGAATTCACAGTTAATTTACTTTATAAATTCCTTTCTATATATCTGTGTAAGTTTTATTGAACTTAATACGTTTGAAATTTTTAACTTTTACAAGATTAGTGAATGGTACACTCAGGATTTACAAATGAGATGACCAGTGAAAAGTTAATTGGAAAAATTTATTCAAATGAGGCAAATCCTGATCTATAGCACTCTAAATGTCAGTAAAGAAGCTGTATCTGTAATTCAGGTGTGGATTTTGAATAACTTTTTATTCAAATGAACTCTGAGTTTTGAGAGGAATAATAGTAAAATATGGAGGGGTTTTCATATTTTATATTTGATGTAGATAGGTTTGATTTAAGGCACGGAGACACGGCACTTTTTTTTAAAAAAGATAAGTGTTCATTGAAAGGACTCATAATGTGTGCTTGAAATTAAAATATTGTAAAGCCAGAGGGTAGCTATAACAACATACTGCTATATCTTAAGGAGTAATCAAATATTGAAAATATATGCTTGAAACTGAAGACCTCTTTTGAAACACAGGTGTTTCTAAAGCTTGATGTGAAAGATAAATTTTGTAATAAACTCAGAAAATAATTTTGAAGGATGAATTTGTTTTTATAGGTGATCTCTACTGTTTGGTTTAGAAAACATTTAGGTAATGATGCTTTTCATTCTTTTTGTGAATCTTCAAGTTGTGTATAGTTCAGACATTTTATAGGTTTCCTGAGTGCTTTATTAATGTCTTGCATGAGGAGTCACCAATAAATCTTTAAAAATATCTCCCTTGTAGCTCCCTCTAGAACTTAACCATATTTAGTAGAAACATGGGTAAAGAAGCATGTTTCAGGTGGCTCAATATGAATGGTTCAGCTAGCTCTCCATCTTGCCCCATACTCCAGAGTAAGCGACGGAATGACTGTACACAAGAAGTGGATCTAGCACAGTATTACTGTCTACTGCATTTTGCTAAAAGAAAAAAATTTGGATTAATTTTGTGTTTTTTATTAATATGTAGAATAAAGTTTCTTTTAAAGAAGCATGCACAGTCTAATCTAGGTCAGAATCTCCTAGGGAAGACTTATTGAATGACTTCACTTCTTTAGAAGTGGCCACTTCTCAAAAAATAATCCAGCCCTCACAACTGCTGCTATTTAAAAAAATAGTATTAGCCCTTCAGTTACTGGCTTTAAGACATCCCTGGGTAATATTTAGGAATATAGTGCATTATATAAAATTGATAATCTCTATACTAGATTTGAGAAAAGCAGAATAAAATTAGAATATAGTTTATGCATGGGGCAAAATCATAATTTACCAGGTTAAAGATATCTCTGAAAAAGCATTGCATTTCTTCATCCCACAATTTAAAGCACAAGTGTATTGTAATAAATTCTTGTATAGTTTTATGTATTGAATTTTTATGCTTTGTCATCAGTTAAGTTAAAATGGCCTATTTTGATTGATTTATAGCAACTGAGGCAAAATTATTCAGCATTACAGAGAAGGTAAAAAATACTTATGTATTTGAAAGAGTATAGAATAAAATTTTTTTTAAAGATTTGAATGCTGCTTATAAACTATTCAAAAATGTAAAGCTGCAGAAGAAATTGTTAAGCATTTATGTTATTTTTAGGGCACATGTTTACTATGAAATAAGCTACATGTGGAAGTATTTGTTTTTCCCAATATACTAAGTCATATGTTTCAAGCAATTGTAATACTCTCCATATGCAGTATCTCTTGCTCTACCAAGGCAAGCCTTAAGGGGGATGGTGAATAGTAGGAAGGGTAAAAAGAAAAAAAACAGATGCAGTGTTATTTACTACAGAAAAAAAACAAAACAACAACACAAAACTCTCAAAATTGAGTCTTGGCATAACTTTGAGTCATCAAATCATACTGTAACTAAAAATCTTTAAAATGTATGCAGCATTTGTAATTCTGGTGCTATAAGTGTATGTATCAAGTTTAGGTTGATAATTTAGACTGTATAAAGCTACAAAAAGTGATCTACTTTAATTCTGGCTTTGACAGAAAGCATGTTCTAGTCAGGCTTTTCTGAATTCTCCGGCAATTTTCTCTCTGAAACTGTGAATCGCCTATTCCTCAGATGAATTTGTCTTGTAGAGGTTCATCTTTGCATTTGTGTTTCTTATATTTCATTCAGAGGTGCATTCGACCCTTCAAGTTAAAGATTTTTCCTTATCTGTTAGCTGCTAGTTTTGAAACTCTGTGTGAGCTGAAGTTTATTCTGGAACGAGTACATTAATTATTAATTACTTTAAATGCATTGCAACAAAGTTAACAATCCATCTTAGTAATTGAAAGCCTATGATTTACGGCTGTTTCAGAAGTTTAAGGCTGCTAATGTAGAGATTAATCACAAGGAAAATGTTACTTAATTCAGCCACAATTTGCAACAATCTCATGTTTTACAGGGGATTACAAATGCATTATTTTATTGAAATGAACTAATTGAATGAAAGGGAACTTAACATTCAGTTCTGTAGTTTATTTCTGCCATATAGTTTATAGGGATTAATTCCGCACATTAGTTTTTCCAATTGCTTAAGTTACCTGTTCGATAATTTTATCTGTCATTTACCTTATTTTATTGTCTTCTAAAATGTGATTCTTTTTATGCTAGATAGAAAGATAATACATATAATGAGAAATGCACATTTTTGTTGACAGGGGATTTTATTCAAACTGAATTACCTATGCTGCATTGCATTTTACTGTAACATACCACAGATTTTTCAGTAAATTCACATGCTAGGGCAGGTATTCCAAAAACCACTGTAGGCATTGTGAAGCTCTCTTGTGGAGTACCTTGAAGTCAGGCATAGGTCTGGTAGCAAGACTCCTAGTGCTTGTTGAGAAGCAGAGTGCAAGGCATCTCTGCATCTGGGATACCCAGCTACCTAAATCTGCAAATGCCTGGAACATGTGAAGTTGTACTACAGAAAGTCCATGGCAGGCTCCAGAGTTTTCTGTTTATTAGCAACCGGTCTATTTACCTGGTACCTAAAGGATTTCTTTAGTACATTTACCTGTTACTTTCCTGAAATGAGACAGCAGAATCTGAGCTGAAGCCCACATTATTTTTTTTCTCCTGATTTATAGTTAACTCTCACGGAAATTGAAGCCATCTAAAGAACAGAAGCTCAGGTCTTTGAAAACTGTTTTGGTGTTCTATCTCTGATTTGATTCTTAGTTCCTTCGAGATCATACAGTATTCTTAAGAGTTAATCTGCATAGGAGTGACCCAGACTAGAAATTTTGGAGATGTTGCCATGATTAAAAGACCTGTTTCTATTCAATTCTGCATTATCTCAGAATGAGGAAGCCAGGTGCACAAGACCATCTTATTTTTATGTAAAGCTTAGATTTGAGCCTTCGTTTTGAAAAAGAGAGCATAATTGCATGGAAGGTTATTCTGCCTACCAGTGCTTTCTGGTCAAGGGGAGACATAGCAAAGGGTGATACTTGTTTGGGGTTTTTGTTATTTTTATTTTTTTCCCCTCTGGGGAACAGGTAGGATGTCTGTGATTATATTTTTTTTTTTTAATTATTTTTAAATTTAATGGCATTTCCTATTGAAACACTGTGAAGAAGTGTAGTTTTTTAAAGTAGATCTTTTTATGATTGTAGACCAATGACTCCCAAGCTTTTGTATGCTGGGCTTTAATCTGTAGAACCTTTGTGAACAGTAGAAGTTTATGAACTCTTCAGGTACAAGTTAAAGTCTGCTGATCTGAAAAGCTTGTGTACCAGTGTCATGAACTTTAGAAGTCTGTAACTAGATGCCCACTTGTAAATAAGTGATTTGATTGGTAATTTTTAAAAAATATAGTTCTCTTCAGTTACAGCTGCTTGATAAGTTTGTCCTGCAGTCATGGATTTGTATGTTACAACTTGAAAATATATTCAGAAGTTGTCATCTGTTCCCAAACCAGCTGTGAATTTCAGTTTTATGTATTACTTTCCTGGCTGCATTAGGAAATACATGCATCAGAGACCTTTGCACTTTGTTGTCTTCTGTAACTCCTAGGATTTGGAAGAATTAATAAAATAAGAAAGTATAATGCAGATGATGTCCTAGTTATCTTTTCTATAAGTAATGAGCAAGTTTTTTAGATAAAGCTGTCATTGAGTGTGGTGCCACTTCAGAAGATTAAAATTACTTGAATGAAACAAGATGCAGGGAAATGAAATCACATTACCTGTGATGGTGGAGGAAAGATGACGTATCAAATTGTTTCCCAGTCTGGTTACTATTAATAGGTTATGGCTGCAAAAATACCTATCTTGATGGGGTCAGTAGCTCCTTACTTTTGTGGTCATTCTCAGTAATTTTTTCTTCAGCATCAAAATTGCATCAGATCATTCAATTCACTTGGGTGTTTAACTGTGTCAGATACTCCATCATTCTGGCCAAACTGCTTCAGTCACTTTCAGTGCAGCAAGGTTATCACATCAGAGCATTTCATAATACAGGATATTCAGAAAACAAATGTCACATTCTTTATCAGTTCAGTTGTGTTATATCATTAAGCTGAGCTATTGCTACAGCACCATGAAACTGAAATTTATACTTATGAAATTTATAACCTGAGAATGTTCGTGTTCAGGTGTTAAAGTAATGTGGTAGAAGACCACAGCAGGACACAGTAGCCGTTTAAATGCTATGTTGCAGCATCAGTTTTGGCTTGTCACAATTAGTATCAAGTGGGCATCTGTGCAGTTAGTTTCTCGAACTAAATCTCTGTCCACAGAGCCATAATGTATATTAGGGACTATTTCAGTAAGAAATCTTAATATGCAAAATAGTGATGCATACTGTTAAACATGTATCTTTTTTTTTTTCTCATTTTTTGTTGCTGCTGACCAATGCTTTTACGATTTTTGATCTGTAGTTAGTTAATCTGTATAGCGTTTTGATAGTAGGAGGTCTGAGGTTTGGGTGCAAAGCTGCATATACACTACTCAAATTTTATCTTGGAGTAATGTGAGAGTGTGTTTTATATTACCAAAAGAACTTATACATGAAAAGCAGTTAGATGTCAGGAATCTTAAGGATTTTGTGTCAATTTTTACACCATTGACCAGAATTATTCTTCACATGATTAAAATGGAGTGTAGCACCATTTTCATTAATAAATCAGTGGATCAAAGTTGCCTGCAATCAGTTACTGATTTGGGTCTAAATCAAGAATTTTGCATATGGCAGTATTACATAAGGGGCTATAGAAAATTTACATGTATATGAGCTATTTTCTTTTTAGTTTTATAGTTCTATAGCCTAAGATATTGCAGAGCTGCTTACTGGAGAACATACTTTTAAAAACATAAAACAATGAGAAATAATTTAAGAAAACACCAATAAAACCTTCCTTTCGTAATGCTTCTTCAGTATTATATTTAGTAAAGATTGCTCTTTTTTGCAGTATTTACTACAGGAAATTGAGTTCTATTTTTGAGCTTTATTTTGAGGTAGCTGAAATAATTGGTGTATAATAGTATCTAGATAATTTGAGAATGTTGAAATTTAATATTAATCATTTTACAGAATGGATTTTTTTGGGGGAAAGGGTTAGAGTTTTGTGTGCAGTTCTGGTGTCCTCAACATAAAAAGGACATGGAACTGTTGGAACAAGTCCAGAGGAGGGCCACAAGGATGATCAGGAGGCTGGAGCACCTCCCATCTGAAGATAGGCTGAAAAAGTTGGGGCTGTTCAGCCTGGAGAAGAAAAGGCTGCGCGGAGACCTCATAGCAGTCTTCCAGTATCTGAAGGGGGCCTGTAGGGATGCTGGGGAGGGACTCTTCGTCAGGGACTGTAGTGACAGGACAAGGGGTAACGGGTTAAAACGTAAACAGGGGAAGTTTAGATTGGATATAAGGAGGAAGTTCTTTACTGTGAGGGTGGTGAGGCACTGGAATGGGTTGCCCAGGGAGGTTGTGAGTGCTCCATCCCTGGCGGTATTCAAGGCCAGGTTGAATGAAGCCTTGGGTGGGATGGTTTAGTGTAAGGTGTCCCTGCCCATGGTAGGGGGGTTGGAACTAGATGATCTTGAGGTCCTTTCCAACCCTAACTATTCTATGATTTTATTTGTTGTTACTGTAAGTCAGCATAATGCTCTCATCCACTAGATTTTTCATTTTGTTTACTGTCACTGTTACTTTAGCTCTCTATTGGTGTGGTTATTGAAATTACAGATTGGATAACCTAAAGTTTGTTGTTTTTTTTTCCTGTAAGCAAATATGCTTGGAATTTATAAAACAGAATTATATGGCTTTCCTTTATTTTTCTGCCTTATTATTAATTTTATTTTCTTTGACATGATTGTTATTTTATTTTGATTAATTTGGGGTTTGTATGTTTGTCAGGTATACCATATCCAAGGCTAAAATAAGGTTTTGCTTTGCCTTGCAAACAATAAAACTGGCTTCTCCTTTGCAACAGTTGAGATTGTTATTATTACTTCTGCTTTGTGTGGTTCCTTTACATTCTCATCTCAATGAAATTAAATCTGATTTGCTTCAGGCCATTCAAAATGCCAAAGGCAAGATTCCTTATCAAGGCAGGAATTCAGTATCCCTGAATGTTTAAGGTAGCACTTAATTGCCCCTTGAATGCATTTTTGAATCTTGCTGTTTGCCTTAAAGTGTCTTTTTTTTATTTTTTTTATTTTATATTTTCATTTGGACAAGTGTTTTTTGGGTACTGTTGTGTTGTGGAGATGAGCAGCACACAATTTTAAGAATTTGCCATGCTGTCTTGACTCAGGTTACAGCTAAATTTTTAAGCCTGTCTCTGACTTCATCTTGAGAAGGCCTAGTAACTTCACTTAGTTTTGAGAAGAAAGGTGTGGAAAGGATATGCAAGAGAAAAAAAGAGAAGTGTATGTTTTCTTCCAGAGTATCTAAAAGCTTTTAGCAGAAAGTAATATGGGTCTGTTTCCTTTTTCGTATCACTGATTGTAACAATGCAAAGGTCAAGTATAAATTAATTTTCAGTTCTTTGATTAACTGGCTGAACTGATTCTTCCCCACTCTTCCCCCCAGTTGTCAGTTAAACTCGGTAATGCTATTGTATTTCATGTGTATTTACTATTGAGGAACATGAGCAATATGTCCCTCTGAGTCTGTCTTTGAGATCTGATGTAATGCCGTATTAGGAAAATATACAGTAAAGTGTAAGCTGACATTGGAATATGATGCAGTAACTGACTTTTACCATTGCAGATAAACAGAGTAATTATTCTAAATCATAGCATCACTTTCAGCTGGATACCCACTAAAATCACTGCACTGTGGTTTCCTGAAAATGCCACAATCCTTCAACTGCCAAATTAAGCCCAGGGAGAACAAACATCAGTAGTGCCTGCACAGTTATGTAGAGGGATGAGCTCTGAACCAAGTGAAAAGATGTTCTGGAAGAACAGTCACCTTTCCCATGATGTGCACATTTTCCATTACATTTCTGACACAAAATGCTGTGAAATGATTTAATGGTGACATTTTGTTTTGCTGACATTCCCTTTTCTTATTAAAAAGAAACAAAAGTTAGGTTAAGAAAGTGGAGGAAGAGTGGCCAAGCATTTGAATTCTACTAGAGAAATCTGTTATCTTTTGAAGGCAAAACCAGAGCTGTTCTAGATAAACATTGTTTCTGACATAGGATTTGGGTTTGGGGGAAGGGAAAGGTATGTATTGTCAGCATCAATATTGAACACCTTCTTCTGTAAGGTTAATTTATATTGTTGCTTTGCAGTAATTGCACACCAAATATGATAATTCAGTAAAGCATCCTTTCTAGTTAGCAAGCACAAGCACATTAGCTATAAAGCACAGCACACTTATTTCTGCTTGTCATTCTTGATCTATATTACTAGAAACGGTTGTAAAAAGGAGCAAAGCATGAGCAGACGTGGGACACTGAAAGGTCAGCACTTGTCACTTGGAAAAGGATACATTTTTATGGAGTGAGAAAACAGAAATCTGCTGCCCATTGATGTCATACAGGAGCTTGTCTGCATCTGAAGTAATAAATGTAAAAACACGGGTAGAAAAACTGCCTGTTTTAAGTGTGGTTCATGTATCCTTTGGCAGCTTTCTATTTCCTGTTTCAGAACTGATGAAAAGCCTTGCTTATTTCTAGCACAGTATAGAAGTTTTATCTTTGAAAACCACAGCTTTTGCTTTTGTTTTCTTAAGGATGTATGAAGTTTCCTTCATTTTCTTTATTATGGCACCTCATTTATTTTATCGTTCTGCCATCCCTTTCTAATTTGTTGGGTGATGGTTGATGTCATTGTAAGTCACTCAGTTTCCCTGAGGGGACATTTGAATATGAATAAAATATTTTAGTTTGAAGTCACTGGAAATAAACATAGAGTTTCATTTGTACAGTAACTTACTTGGGAGAAAAAATGTATGTATTAAAACACATTTGCTGTCACATTATTTGTTACTTGGCTGAGAAGGCATGCTGGCTTTGAGAAATTCAAAATAATTTTAACTGGGTAGAGAACCTCAGTTTGTTGTAATTTAAATTTTTGTAGCTAAAAGTGAATACAGACTAGTATATCCTTACTCTTCCTGAAAGTTAATGTGCACAATTGGGTTTTAAGGGTTGGATGTGTCTTAGGAAAGCTGTGTGGCATCTGTTTGCACCTTCAGGACTTTATGAAAGCTTCAGCATCCTACATGTGCTAAAGCAGTTGTGATAAGGTTTTTTTGTTTTGGGAGAAAGCAGAAATTGTAGTGATAGCCAAAGGTGAATATGGTACCAATACTTAAAAAGTTGAAGAACTGCTTAGTTTTAGCTTAAATAGATGGAAATAAATACAAGTATAATTCAGTTGTAGTAGTGGACTGATAGCTAACTTAATAAATGCTAAAAAATAATGTTCTAATAAAGTCTAAAAAAAAATTGTAAAAATCCTAATGACAGTAACCCAAATGGTACAATTTGTTGACATTTATTTGACCATAATGTATTAACAAGAATTTCAGAGCTGTTTCTTACAAAAGGCTATTAAAAATTAAATAGATGGGATGAAATTGTTTTGGCAGCCTTTAGCTGTTTGCTAACGATTTAATACAGCAATAAAAGCTAGCAATAGCAGCACCAAAAGTGCATAGGAGCAACTTGATTGTAATTTGGTAATACTGTATGAATAAAAATACATACTTCAGAGTAAACTGCAGCCAAGGTTTATCCTTGGGTTTAAAGACCTCATAAATTTGAAGAGCTTTCTAAAGTGTTCTTGTTACTAAACGTCAGAGACAAATTATGGCTGGTGCTGATGTTGCTACCAAGGGAAATGGAGGAGAGGAAATAAATCTTCTATTATGTAAGTATGCCTGTAGTAAGGGTTTCCAGACCTCAAATGGAAGTCTCTTTGGATGTTGTGGTATGGGCTGCTTATTTACGTATTCCCATCTCTGCTCAGCAATCCAGGTGAATAAAATGCAAGAGTATGCATGAGACTGCTGCCTGTATTTATGTACCTAATAGAGAGCATGCTGATTAGCATAAGCACAGTTTTGTGGTTTATACCTGGTGAAAGGCAATTAAATAAACAAAAAAAAACCATCTTTAAACTGTCTTTGTGAAATTGTGAAGTCTACTGAGATGGTGAATTTCCTTTGTAGGGCTGTTTTAGAGGTAATGGAGTCTGTATTCATTTGCTGTCCTTTAACTTGTGTATAAAAATTCAGACTACATGAGGTGGGATGTGGAAAAATGTTCTGAAAGTGTGTTTTATTATAAATGCTTATTGAACTAGACATTAAGTAGGTGCGACAGAATACATAGCTGGTTTAATTGGCAAGAATCTGTGCAAGTCCAGAGCAATCCACATCATCAGTTTTTTATACATTTAGGATATTTAAATTATATTTCTGTTCAAATTAATTATACTTTTTAAAGTGTTTTGGGGAAAAGGAGAAAATATGGAAGTGCTGCTCAAGGGGGAGTGTTTTGGAAACTGAGGAAAGAAAATGAGACGAAAGAAGGGGTAACTAGGCAGAGAGAATGAGAACAAGTAATAAATAGACGAGAAATCAGGTTTCAAATTCTGTAAATTTCGAAGTAGTGAACTAGAAGGAATCTAGTGTAGAAACTGTTAGGAACATAACTTCCTGGCAGTGTATATTTTGCATTACCATTTGATGATGCAAAAATTAAGAAGAAGAAAGTTGAAGTGATTTGAGGATGGAACAAAATGTGACCAGAAAATTGGCACTAAAAAGAAATGGTTGATTTTTGAAGATGTTCAGAAAGAATAACAAATGGGAGTCAGTTAACAGTGTGTGCCAGGGATAGCCTTATTTATAAAGCTGTTTGCTTCAGTATTGAAGACCATTTTGTAGTAATTGACAGGAAAAGAGAGCAACTCTTAGATTTTTCCAGCTTGATGAAGCCTGAAAACTACCTGTCTGTGGAGGGATGTTAAGAAAAGCACTTGAGGAGAAAATACTTAAAATGTCCTTTTTTGAAAACTGGAAGTATTATCTGTTAAGATTTTTTTCTCATGAGTAAAAAAAATAGTGCTAGTTTTAGTAGTCCAATTGTGTGATGTAAATCAATCCAGTAACATTTAACTGAAGTTTTTCTCCATTTTTGAGAGATTGTGCAAGCACTGGTATGGAAAAAGTGGGAAAGCAGCAGTATAGTATCTTAAAATGCAGAGCAGATGAAAATTAAAAAAAGAAATAGTGTTACTTTGTAACCAGTCTTAGTAAAAAAATTGTTTAAATTTACATAAAAACAGCCTGTTGTCTGCTGGTACCTACTGACAGTTCTTTTAATAACACTTGCTGTGAAAAAGAGATAAGAAAACCAGCGGGCTTTTAAAACTCCAGTGGTAATCTTAGTTTTTCACATTAAAGAACAATAAGTAAACGGCAGGACTTTAATTTTCTTCAGTTCTGAAAGGCTTTTCTGAACCATTTCTGCTTTTATTAAAAGCAGAATCAGAGAATAGAGTTTGGAGGGGTCCTCTAGGGCTGGTCTAGTCCCCAGCCCCCTAACTCAAAACAAGATCACACAGAGCATGTTACTCATGGCAATGTCTTACTAGGTTTTGAGTATCTCCATGGATGGAGTCTCTGTAGCCTCTCCAGGCAGCTTGTTCTGTTGTTTGTTCCTCCTCATAGTGAAAAAAAAAGATTCTTCTTATGATTAAAAAAAAAAAAAAAAATCATTTATTTAAGTTTTTTGCCTATTGCCTCTTATCCTTTCACTGGAACACGAAGAAATTTGTTTTTTCCCCGCAGCTCTCTCAGCTTCTTTTTGTATGACACATACTCCAGCCCCTTAATCATCTTCACAGGCCCTTTGCTGGATTCACTCCTGTAACTCCATTGTTTTTTGTACTGGGAAGCCCAGAATTGAACACAGTGCTCCAGGGGTAGTTTCACCAGTGCTGAGTTTAGGAATAAAGCATATTTATTGTCCAGAGAAGTAAATATTAAAAAATTTGGTTTGTTATAGAAGAAAAATCTTCCTGTAGTCAATATAGTGAGTTATTGAGGACAGTACTTAAGGATGAGAAAGTATTTCAGTTATTTTGTTTATTTGATCCATGTCTTTGGAAAACTGTGTCACAGTTGTAGTTTGTAATTGTAGTAAATGGTTACTTTGTTGAGCAACGTACTAGAGAACCACCAGTGCTAACGCTTACTATTTTCCACTGAAATTCTTATCTCGTGGTGGAAGGTTCCACTATGTAAGTTAAGACATGCCATTTCCAGCCCCTTCCTCTGCCTTCTTTGAAAAGTGACTTTTCAAAATGCATTTCAAAATACAGTATATTAGAGTATCATCCCATCTAACAATAGCTTTCAGTGGGCACCTGTCAAATTGCATTAAAAGAGATGCATCATCTGACCTAGCAGTGACACACACATAAACTCAAAACTCAGCTGTGAAGTGTTGTTTGGCAATTCCTTTCAACCCCAGAAAATTATAAAGAATGTTATAGCTAAAACTTGTCACTGTTTCTTTGCTACAAAGAGGGAGTTAGAAGTGCTAGTAGTGAAAGTCTATCAGTGTTACACTAGAGGGATAATGTCCTTTTCCCAAGGGACAGAGAACATGAGGACAGGACATTTGTCACTAAATTATCCCCTTTGGTGGGTAGTGGTGTACCCTGCAAAGTGGGATTGTGGGTGCAGGTTTTACAGATGCTAAGAGTTAAGATCTCTGCCTTCATTCAAAACAAAAGTGGGAATACACAAGCTGGCTTTCTGAGGAGTGACAGAAGACTCCTAATCATAAAGTTTTTGTCTGATGCAGATCGTAGTTCCTTGAAGACTTGATCCAAACAGTTTGTGTGAACTAGCTATTAATTTCTAAGCTATACCAAAACCATTGTGGCCTCTTTTTCCCCTTGTGGATAGTATCTTGTAACTGTGTGTAGGCTGTTGATAAGTACATCTGCACATGTGTGTGTATTTGGAGTAGTCAGTGTATGATCTCAAACAGTGTTAAGCACATGCTATGTTCCTGTTTACTGTCATTTCCTCCAAATGCTTCTCTGAAAGAAAATGACACCTTAAGAAGGAAATTTGTCTTTGCTGGCCCATTTGATTGCTGGGTATTTGCAACAGTATGCGCTTTGCATTTTGTGGAAAAGGAAACGTGTTAAGTTTATAGTATATAATACTTGAAACTTCAATATTTTTCCCTTTTTCAGTTGGTCCCCTTACCATAGAAAACACATGATATTATTAAAAGATCTGATACTTTTATTTTGAAACTTACTTTACTTTGAAACTTTATAACAGCACCCACTCCCCAACATATACACATACAGGCCTTTAAGAAGAAAAGTGAACGGAAGTCTTTGATCAGTTAATTGAGTTTTGGCAAAGACCTCCCATTCTTTCCCAAGAACAAAGAATAAATTTGCCTATATCAGTTTGATTAAATCTGGAAAATTGGAAGCCTTTAAGAATATTGGGAGTGGAATACTTTTCTCATAACTAGCAGAGTCATACTGCAGCAGTTTTTAGATCTTTTGTCATCTGTGCTTTGAGTTGCTTATCCCTGCCTTGGAGCACTAAGTTGCTCCAGGACTTGTGGAGAAGTTGAGAGCAAAGTGGTCAGCAGTGGTGTCAGTGACTGGTGATCTGAAGTCTGTTTGATTCAAATGGAGATTGGCCAAGTGCTACACTAGACAAGAAGAATAAAATGAGGCACTAAATTTGGGCAGGTGTGTCACTCCAGGGTCACTTCACTTGTCGTTTGTCATTCACAGGGTGGTGTGAGCAGAATGTACATAACTCAAGAATACACAATTGCGTATTCACTTCTGGTGAGGACTAGCATGTTGCTAGGCTAAGCTTTATTATGGGCATTGTACACATAGTGTGAATGCAGATGTCTAATGAATCTGCTGGTCAGGCAGTCATTGGTAAGGTGAAGATGTTTCAGGTTCTGTTGTTCCTGGATCAGGCTAGTTCTGATCTTGCTGAATGTCATCCTCAGGTTCTCCACTGTATTCTCAGGGGTTCTAATTTCTGTCAGTTTTTTGTTGGGTGGTTGTTTTTTTTCTTGAGTCATTAGTGTTTACCATTCCAAATCAACAGACACAATGAATTTTTTTACTTATCTGGCGGAGTTTGGCTTTCTCCTGTACTACATCTTGTTTTCCTTCATAAAGCTAAGCCAAAGTTACGCAGATTGCTGTGTGAACAGGGCCTTGGGTTAGACAGAGAAACCCTTGAGCTGTGGTTGTCTGGGCAAAAAACCTGGCAGTTACAGCCAAGTATGGAGATTGGTGGGATTGAGACTGGTGTGTCGGAGAAGGACCTGAGTTCAGTTGGTAAATGTGCAGAAACAGTATTGAGAGACAGTCTTAAGCTCATGTGGAGAGGCAGCAAAATACAGACTTTTCAAGCTCCAGGACCTGAAAGAAGAAAATTAGGTGTGTGAGAGAAAGACATTGGAACAAGAAAACTATGTGGATGGTAGTCAGAAGGGGGGAGATACTGAAATTGTAAAGAGCCATGGACAGGGAGTTGTGGATAGGAAGCCTCTGCGAAAAGCAGAGGTTTGCTGTGGTTAAGTCAGTGAAGCTGAGAGGGGAAGTGACTGGAAAATGGTATCTTAGTAAACTTTCAGCTACTGTAATGGTACAGTGGCAGAGGATGTTTATTATGATTGTGAAATGTTTCTGATACTTACTTGTGATTTTGAAAATACATGAATAGAAGACCTTTATCATCCCCAGTCATTATTCAAGGTATTTTGATGTTTTTTTTTCTTTTCCTATTAGCTTACTGGTGGTATATTTGAGCATCAGCATGTGCCGTGTCATAGGAGATGAACTGTTCTTTAAAACAGCATCTGTCCAATTCGCTTACAAGTTGAGAGGCAGAGAACACAAGCTAGACAAAGTGGCCTCTAAGGTGCTTGTTTATGTTTATATACCTCACTCTGATACACAAAAATATCTAAGTACACTAAATAGATGAAGGCTGGTTCTGCTGAATTTTTTTTTTAACTGATTAATGAAAATATTAGTAAAGCTATCTGAAAAAGAGTGTTAATTTAATTTAAAAGTATGAATAGCAAGCATTAACAAAAAACTAGTGCTAAACCATTATTAGCATTGCTTATATGATTATGGTTACAATGTATTCATTTTGCATAGTTAGAAATACTTTATTCTAAAACCAGAAAAATATTGGGTTCATGACTTAACTAATCACGTATGTATTAATTATTAATTCTCCAGGGTTTTTGGCTGAAATTCTTGGTTTAAGTTTTTGTATATTTTCTTTGATGTTACATGCTATCATTCATCTATCTTAACCAATTAATTAAAAATAGATAAAATTGTTAAGTCCGCATTTGGAATACTCCAGTTTTTCTCTGTTCTCCAGAAAAAGTGGGAGAGAGCTCAGAAATCAAGTACTCACAGTCAGAGATTCAAGCACTTTGCAATTTTCTTGAAATAAAATTCTTTAACTTCTTTGTATCTGTCATTTTTACCTTTTGTATGTCTGTCATTCCAATGGGTCACAGTACATTCACATTCTGAGATGGTTTTATGTCATTGCAATGGGTCACAGTACATTCACATTCTGAGGTGGTTTTATTTTTTTCTTGAGGGGACAAAAATAGTGAAAAGGAATAGGGAGGGGGCAAGGGCATTTCAGAGTGACCATGAGCATTAAAAAGGCACATAGCCAAATCTACTGTTTGTAGTTCTGAAGTCATGCAGAATGATGTACAGTCTTTTATGTCATATTTTTCTTCCCAAATTCATGTTCTGAAGACAGAAATATATATATATATATATATATATATATATATATATATAAAAGTGCATTGTTTGAAATGCATTTAAGCCTGTTACTAATTGCTTTTAAAAGTAGTTTCATTTCTGCCTGGACTAAATGCTGAGTTTGTTG
The DNA here is from genome assembly GCF_037157495.1 of Lathamus discolor. Classification (NCBI taxonomy): domain Eukaryota; kingdom Metazoa; phylum Chordata; class Aves; order Psittaciformes; family Psittacidae; genus Lathamus; species Lathamus discolor. The sequence goes on from NC_088885.1 coordinate 27,147,188, forward strand.
ACATGCTGCAGAAGGACCTGTACACTGTGGAGCAGATCTGGCTGAAAGTGCCCAACAAGAGCAGTAACAAAAGTTTAGGAAACTGGTAAACTTAAAAAAATAATTACCTTACACCCAGCATGGCATAGCATAAGGCATCATTTCACCCTATTGGTTTGTTTTGCTTTAGTTTTATTTCATGTAGATTTTACTGCCAAGATATAATGAGAATATATATTACAAATAAAATATTATTTTCCTGCCTAAAGAGGTTACTGCATCTTTTGATTCAGTTGAAACAAACCACGCTTCATGGTTTATCTGCACTATGTCGTTGATGTACTGCTGAAAGTAATATTCAGTAATGCAGTTAAATGGTAATGGCATTGTGGAAAATATGCAAAAACTCTCTTGACGTCCATTTTTGTTATAACGAAATAATTTTTGAGAGCCCTTTTTTATATTATTTGAGAAAAAAAAACATGGTACAGTGTAGATCATGGTAGGTTTATTTTTGTAATTCTCTTGGAAATTATTTCTATGATACTTAGCATAAAGTTCCTCAAATAGAGCATCTTCTCATTATACTTTTATCAAACTTCTGGCATTGTCCTAGATGCTATTAATAGATTTTTATTTATCATAGAACTAATCTTTGTCACTGCTTTTGAGATCTATCTGTGTATGATACCTGAATTTTATTTACATGCCCACTTTCAGCGATGGCATAGAACAACCGTGTTGTAAGAACTGTTGTTTTAAATATTTTGTCTGAATTCCGAAAGTGCTGTATGAAGCTTTTTGTATATAGCTGAATTATGATACAAATGTAAATATATCTGTTGTTAATACATATTGGTTAACTTCAGGCTTCATGTGAAAAAACTGCCACTAAATATTGCGTGTTCCAGAACTCTTTTGAAAAGGAACCGTAATTCCTGCTTTTGTGTACTTCAGGTTTATGCTGTTCTGAGTGCTTTTTCAGCTAGAAAACTCATTTTTGGTGTAGAGTTTTAAAAATTAAGACTGAAAATGAATTATGAAATTAGAATATATGAAATATTTGCCTTGTAAGTTAAGCAAATATATTTTGAAGCACATCTTCCCAGGTTTTCTATATCTATCAATCAGTTTGAAAAAGTTTCTGGCCTTTACAAAAACATGATCCAGTGTTAACATGCATTTTAAGTATGTACTGTGCAAGTGAATTCATTATATTTTCTATGGTTTTCTGACTTGTGTTTACAAACAAAATGTATCTGGAAGCTTTTTACTTAGGCCATTTCATGCGTAAAAAAATTTATTGTGGAGTTGTAAATATACACAAATAATACTAGTTTTATGTTTTGGGGTTTTTTTGTGGGTTGCTTGGTGGGTTTTTTTGATGTCTACAAATATGCTTTAGATATGCTCACAGTTAACACAACTTACTCCTATAACTTTTGTTACTTTTATTTGGTTTATAGTATCTAGGTTTCTTTAGAATATAAAATCACCTTCTAATCAAAGAAGAGAGCCTTTATTGTGTCAAATACTATTGAATTTTAGGATGGCATTAGGGGCTAAATATTTTACTATTTTTGCACAAGAAGAATGATTATAAATCTTGGACAGCACTTAGAAATCTATCAAATTTTGGATTGGAGCTTTACGGTTCAGTTTGTCAGCCACCTTTCCTAATTTAGTGTTATTCTGAAAGGTGCAGAGGTTATCATTATAATAATTATTTAATGAATTCTGTTAGCCCCAAAATCACCCCCGGTGGTACTTTCTCTGTTATTGAACACTATCTAGATCTCAGGCTGTTGTCTGCTGCTTTTTGAGTCCAGCTGGCTTTTAACCTATTCATCCAGCCTTGTACTTAAGTTGGTAAGGAAAATGCTATAGGGAACTGCTTGAAAAACCTTATGCTGAATACGTTTTGGTATGTAACCACCACTGCTCTTTCCTGTTTCACATAGCCAGTCATTTCATCATGGTCATTTCAAACGTGAACAACTCATCTATTCTGGTTAATCTTGCCTGAATGCTCTGGATAACTTTCTTGTCCTTCCTGTGTTTGAAAATGGATCCTGAGGGCTCATGCTCCTTGATCATTTGCAGGGTAGGGGTGATGCAGCCTGTGATTTCCTAGGTCCTACTTACTACCTTTTTCTAATGGGCATGTCTTGAATCTTAAAGATGGGCTTAGTTTTTTTCAGTTGTCAGACTTGCTTTGGTTGTCATAATGTTTCTTAGATCTTACACAGGAGCCTGACTGAGGTAACAAGCATCCCTTTCAGAGCCATTGGATAATCCCCATGGCCTGACTTGTTGCTTTCATGCTGTTGGCTGTCCTCTTTCCCATGTCTCACTGCTGGAGGTCTGAGAGCAAGTTTTTACTGTGCACACTGAGGCATTGAGCACAAAGACATCAAGCATCAAAGACACCATCCCTTTCTGTGTTACCAGTTGAAATCCAATCTGTATTTTCTCTGAAATGCCTTTCACTGCTAACGTTTTCGTAGAACTCCTTTCTGTTTCTCATTGGATCCATCTGGGGTTTTGCCTTCTCAGATTTACTGCCATTCATTTTTCACATTTAGTTCAGTAGCAAGTTTCTTGCTTAATCATACAGATGTTCTGCTGGAGTTCCTCATCTGTACAATAGGATGAGGTGTTTCTCTGAGCTCTGAGTAAATTTTATATGAAAAATCACCCCTCTCTCTCACTTGATAACCTTCCCTTTCATGACAGCCACCTGCAGGGTTCTGCCTAGCATTTCCTTTAACAAGCCAAGGTTTTCTCTTGCAAAGCCATATTGCAGCTTTTTATAGTCTTTGTTATGAAGTAGTAAATTATTTTGTAATTTTAAAACCTTAGCAGTGATGAAAGACTGTACTTATACCTCCCTTTGTTCTCTGGACGCGATGTTCCTGTACATAATAAAGTTTCAGTAGTGTCATTAATCTTCTCAATGTAAATTATAAATAAAACCTAATCTTAATTGATTTCTGTATCAGCAAGTGCATTACAGATTTTGATCTGGGCTCTGATACACAGCGGCTTGGTAAAGAGGTTCCACATGATGCTGTAGAGGCTTGAATGGCTCATAGTAGAACTGTTGCAGTTTTAAGATTTCTAGGAGTGGGAGTTTTGGGAGAGAAAAACATTTCTTGAACAAGAAATTACTTTTAAAATGAAGAAAAAAATACTCATCTGTTAGCCCTGAATCTGTGTTTTGGAATGAGCAGACTAATACAATTACATGAAGCTTGTTACCTACAGCAGGAATGCTCACACTTCCTAGACATGTGCTTGATAGAGCAGCTAAGCGGGAAACCACTGGGCCTCCTTTGGCTTGTTTTGTGGTGCTCTGATAGTCCTTCTTAGGTTTTAACATTTTGAAGTCACACAGGAGGTTCTGAATGTTTCATAGATGCCAATAAACCATCAATAAGTGATGGCTAACTTGGTGGCTTGGGCCTGCATTTTCATTAACAGCAGCATGAAAACCATGCAGTCCAGTGGCTTTGCCATTTAGACCCTGGTGGTGACTGCTGGGTGTTAAAACGTAGACATTGGAGTGAAATTTAGATTTTCTGTTTAGAACATATCAATCCTCAGGGTTAAAGAGCCAACCCACCCAAATTATTTCCTCTGCTTTTCTGTAAGGAATAAACAATAATAGTAACAACAACAGCAAACAACTTTCAGGTTGATTTGAAAGACTCCTCTATAAATATTTTTATATCAAGTCTCCCTCATAATCTAACTATATAACTGCTCATTAAAATATCTCGCAGTGTATCCTAATAATAGTCACAATAAAGCGATCAAAGCCAGTTCTGTATTTGAAAGAAGTTTAGATTTTTATTTCCAATAAAAGATTTGATCTCAGAGATTAGTGGTGTTAGTATATTTATACAGTACTTAGGAAGTACACAGTTCTCAGGCAGTGAGTTGTAGTACAATAAAAAATCATGTAATATATGAAATTTAAACATTTTTGTTGAGGTCGTGCTTTTGACTTACTTTCCTGATAGGTTAAGTTTTAATTAGACACAGTTCATGCAAGGGAGAATTTTTCTGGGAAGATACACTGTAAACTATTATCATTAACAGAATGCAAAGCCCTTTCAGCCTACTTTGGGGTAAGGCGAAGTGGTTGATGCTGAGGGCCAGGTTGTGGTTTTTCCGCAACTGTTTCAGTGGGCATGCCTGGAGTATTCCTGACACTGTAGATACCTTAATTCTTAAAACTTTGACATATATAGATTAGACATAAACTGAATTGCAGGAGAACTCATGTCATCCTCTGTGATGAGGAGGGGATTGAAGGACTGTCAGTTGATTTTTACTTCCATTTTCATTTCTAGTTAGGTTTTCTGAGGAAGGCTCGGAGTTTCGTCTTTAAGCCAGCTAGTCATGTTTAGTTGGTAAAGCATGTTTTGTGTGCACAGCCAGCCTATGGTTAAGGTAGAGTGAGTGAAGGCCAACTTAGCTGACCTGCCAGCTATGTACTGCTGGCAACATCTGTTGCCACATGGGGATTCAGCTATAGTCTCATTATCATATAATGGTGATTACACTATTCATCAATCTTCAGTTAGCCAGGTATCTGAGAAAGATCACTTCCCAGTGAGGGACAAAATAACTCAAGTTGAAAAAGTTGTACTGAGCTTAGAGAAAATATCTTTGTTAAATAGTACACTGACACATGTAAATCACTTGGCGTCTGAGGTGCATGCACATCAGTGTCAGTGTTCCCTGTACTTCTGATGAAATGTAAACAAGGTGTCCAATATTTAGTAGTGCATCAACCTATATGAACAGGATCCATGGATAGTGGCCCAGTTGTCTCCCTTAAGGCTTTAACTCCCCATCTGTACCACAGGGTTTTTCTGTTTAAAACTAAATTTCATTGGGAAGTTCCTACTGATACACCTCTTTTCTGTTAAAACTGGTGTAAACCAAACTTATATGGGAGGATATGATTTCATATATATCATATCTGTGCTTATCAATTATTATGCTCATTGTGAACCAAGCAGTTTTGGTGTTTTAAATTTTGAATGCATCTAAGTACTCAACTGAAAATAAGTACAATTTGTTACAGTGTAGATCGCATGGTATTGTGCAGTTGGGATTTAGAATTAGTTATGTAGTGTCATGACTGTGTTATTCAAACCCTAACTCAGTATTTTTGGTTAATAATAATAATGATAAATATGTTCTAACAGCCTGTTTTTGCATAATGAATATGCTAGCAGTCACAACTTCTGGTTGAATTCATGGTTTGACATTCAGTTGAGTATACCTTTTCTTACAGTGAGTACAGAGATTAAACTTGAAAATGCTCTCTGTGTATGCTCATTCAAAATAATAGCAGGAGGAAGAAAAGAGTTTTGCTTTGAGTGGGAAAGGATAGTCACTCCTTGCACTTGCAAACTGAATCAGATAGAGACAGCTGCAGAGGGAAGATACGCATTGCAGAAACTAGATCAATTGGATTCAGTCACATCCAAATGAAATTACATCACTCAATAACCTTCCTTTCAAGTTACTGAAATCTTCCTGGCCCAAATTTCTCTTGTCAAGTTACTGAGTTTTGCCAGTGATTAAAGTATCTTGAAATTGCTTCGATAACATCAAGGACCTTGTTGTGACAAGGTCTGTAAATGCAGTCTCTTTTAAGAGAAAGCTGGGTTTCATGTAGAGTATTGAGTGTATTGACTGAATTTTTTTTTTCACGGGTTCTCAGAAGCTTTTATTCACAAAGTGTAGAATGAAGGAAAATGACACTTTTATGACTGAATGAAACCATTTCACATACGTGAAACCATTAATCTTTTGTATGGGATATGTCTATTCCTTAGGGCTTTGAAATAGTTTGAAAATGTGTTCTTATTTTGAAGTGGACATAGTAGTACTTGGAGAACAGAATTCTGTAAATCGGGACTACCGTTAGTCTTACTTGTTTACCTCAAGTCAATATGTTTGTGCAGTGATCAGCTCTGTGTCGCTATTTATGCTCCAGCATTCTAGTTATTGAAATGAAGCAGAGCTTTTCTATTCAGGTGGTACCTCAGATGCTGTGCTATTTTGTCCTGCAGATAACTTTTTTTGCAGGCTAATCAGTGTGTATATTAGCACATAGAAATCTGAAACTGTTCAGGAAGCATTTATTAATATTTAAAACTTGATCAATACTGAGAATAATTGAAGTAATTAACAATGTCTAGAAGACACATTGATCATCATTGGTTTAGGGGTCTGGTTTGTTGGAATTTTTTTTTCCCCACTAAAGAGCTCTGTAACTCTTATCCATTTAATGGAGCTGTGGGTACACATTAATTCCCGGGATCAAGAGGTATATCTTTAGCAGCCTGAATTTTAAAAATGCCTATTACTTATATCACCTCCAGATGGTTTGGTGTTTATTGCAGATACGGTTCCTCGCCTTCTAAAATTGGTCTCTGTCAGCACTTCCTCTATAATTAAATACTCCTTTTTTCCTCTCTTTCATTACCATCTTACCTTATTGCAGTTTTTCCCAGATACCTCTTTAGGCTTGACTGACTTACCTGGTGGGACAGTCCTAATGTTTCATAATTGGTAAGGTATGCTGAAGCAGCTTCCTACCTTCAGACCTTTGAAGATAAACTGAGCTTACATTATGGTTGCAAATGTATTTTACTTGTGCCCACTTAACAGCCAAAACCATTGTTCTCACATTGGTACTTAACCCGATGAAAGCAAGTATTAAGATGGCTAAAAATGAACAAGGATCAAAGCTACTGACACAGACATTATGTTTATCTGGAATTTGTACTTTTCAGTAACTGATACACAAATAGAGAGGGCCTTTGGCAATTCCAGTAGAAAGTATTGAAATAATTTGTGGGGTTTCTTGTGCTGTAAATCCTTTTGAAAGGGAAATTTGCACATATTCGTGCACACACACACAATATTTGCATAACTGAAGAAGCAGATTGCAGCCATGCGTGATTAGGAAGGAGAATGAGAGAGGGTGGTGTGTTTTTTTTCTCTCTGTACTAAAACTTGAAGTGCTTTCATTGTTATCTTTGTCCTGGAATGAAAGAAAGGAATGGGAAAGAGGAACTCTTCTAAAGGACCAAATAATGCAATTGAGAACCTTCCTGTTGAAAGCATCTATTACGGTATTACCCATGATGATTTTTTTTCTATCTGATACTTGTTCCATCTGCTGGTGAGAAGGGAAGGCTGTGCAGTTTTGCTCACTGTCCTCATTTCAGGTATTTTGTGTTCAGTAAATCTTTTTTCTGATAAGGCTGAAAATGGTAGTTAAGCTATTGCAGGCAGCCCTGGGTACAGCAGTCAGTAGAAATTAAGAGTGGATGTGTAGGAATGGGAGCAGTTCTTTGGATGAGGGAGGGCTGGGAAATTATAAGCAAGAAAAGAAAAGCGAAAACAGAGAATAGGACAGGAGACATGTCCACAATGTGGGAGGTCCCAGGAAAAAATTTCTGTAAGTAATTCTCTAGAATCAGTAGTCAGATGAGTTTGTGGGTTACAAGCTTAGAAAAAACCCTATTGTCTTTATCCATTTACATTCCTTTCTCTTTTACCAGTCCGTGGCTGGTTAGAACTGTGTTTAGGCACTCAGTAGTGATTCCTTAACTAAATAATACTTCAAAGATGAGAAGGGTGAAGATAACCGTGAATCATGTAAAATAAATGATGTCAAGTCAAATTTTAAAAACAGTAGATATGGAGGAGTTGTCCAACCATTTAAAAAGTAAATTCCCTTTAAAGTATTGGTAACTATTATTGATGCCTGTGTTATTACAGCATTACCTGAAATGTTACAAAAAATCAGGATCTTGGCTTTGCTCTTTAACTACAAGTTTCCCCTGTGAGCCTTGTTTATCTTATTACTTTGATTTGTGAGCTTATTGTTAAAATGTTACTAGTTTCTTAGTTCAGCTATGAAGTTTTTTCATATATATAAAACATTTACATAAATACAATTTTCATATAAAAATAATATATAAATTTTATATAAGTGCAATCGTAATATGCAAATACATATATTTATATACACACACTAATTTTGAGAAACGGGAATAAAAACTTGTATTAAAAGTGTGGATTGCTGTATTCATGTCCAAACCTTGCTTAGCCCAGCTAGGACATAGCTAATCACATTATGATGACCTAACTCCAATAGTACATTTGCAGCTACTCATACTGTGGCTGAGAGGATAGAGGTGGCAGAAAGACCTTGAGCTTATCTCAGATTGTTTGCTGATGCTACCATTCATGTTTGTGCACTTCAGTGTGCCCTCGTGTCACACTCACCCACTCTGAGGTGATGAGAACGAAATCACTTGCACTTGCTATGGGAAGGTGATTGTAATAAGATTACTATTAAAAGTATTTCTGTCTTACAACTCAGCTTTTCCTCCGTTTTCTTTAAAAGTTCAGTATTGGAGTGTGGAATTACAGTTCAGGACACCAGAATTAAAATTCTGATTTTGTCCTAACTAAGAGATGAAGTGGGGATTTACATACCCGACTTCGTTGCTGTCCCTCTAAGTCTCAAAATCCCTACATTCAAAATGAGTTTGCAATGTACATGCGACAACACCACAGCTGTGTCAGATTGTTATTGGTTTTATTTTATTAAAGTGTGACAGCAATTTAGAATTATTTTTTATTTACAATTCTACTTTAACACGTTTGAAAGAAGAAAACAAAACAAATGCGCTGGGGACTTAATATAGGTATTTCCTCAAAAACCGACGTGTGATACCAGCACACATTAAAAACAACGTGGATTATTTTTCTACTTAAAATCTCACAGTGGTATCTGTTACATTAATTTGCTGTGTTGCGAATAGTTTTAGAGTTGAAATGTTGAGAATCAGCACTTTAAAATCATATTAAAAAAAAATAAAAGTCTTGAAAAGTATGTCTGAGAGTGTTGAGGCAGGAAATACAAGTAGGAAAAAAACCTGTGAAAGCTTTTGAATTACTGCGTCAAAGACATTGTTTCAGAAGTGACTAAAGATTTCTATGTACTGCATTTTTACATTGCATTATGAAAGAAACTCTCTCTTAGTTAATGCTTCCTAAATCCTAAGACTCACTTTCTTTCAAATGCTATTCTATAAAAGAAGCACCCATGTTGTTTGTGCTTGTCATGTAGTCAGTCCCATAGCTGCATTTGTGAGGGATTCAAATCTTAGGAAAATGCTAGCTTCACAGTGAAGGCCGCTTGTCATAAACTGTTACCTTTATGATTAAACAAAGAAAAAAATTATCTTCTCTGTCTTATGGTGGACTGCTTTTATTCTTTGAGCTGTATTGAGAATAATTTAAAAGGATGCTGTACTTAATTAAGTTTAATGATTTGGCACTTAGAGACTCCTGGAAGTTTGGTATGTCTTAAGCTGTTTGTATCTGAGCATACGCATTGCTTGAATTTAGTGTGATGTTAAAATGTTTCATAAGACAGAGCAGAGTTGCTATGATCTTTCAATGTTAATATGTTTTTCTTATCACTTTACTGTGTAGATATCCTTCATGAGACACAACTCTGCCACAACTCATCCTCGGAGGCAATCGTGGAAACCTTTTATAATATGATTTTTAAATGTGGATAAAGCTCTCGATAGAGTACCTAAAGTAAAGGAGAACAGCTACCTTGTCGCTACTATAAGCTCATGACAAAAAGTTGAGTTTGCTTGTCAGGCTTTGATAGAATGTAATTGATTGGTTTGTTGTTTGGACTGACAAGGTAGTTAATTTGCCTGCAATTTTTTGCACTAATCAGGAACATTTCGTATGTGCATTGTTGAAAAATCCCAGATAAATGTCTTGTCAGAATTGTCCTATTAAAGTAATGTCTTTTTCCCCTGTGCTTCTTTGGCAAATGATGTTATACAATGCTCAGATTCACTGAAGAGTGACAGAAGCCTGTGGGACTTAAATATTGTGCATTTCTCTATGGTGATACCGAACGAAATAAGCAATGGTTTGCCATCCGCCTGACACACTACTTATATGTGGTTTAATAAGAACATTTCTATATAGAACATCATGTTGTACATAGACCTTGCTGTAAAAAAGATTGTTTCCTAAAAAAAAAAAAGATCTGTTCAGTCATAATGAGACCTGTAACACACTTGAGACTTAACTATTCTGAAGGAATAGATTTGCCACGGAAAAATTGATTTTCTGCTTATTAGTATGAACTAATTGTTTCTGACTTCAGACACTCAAGTGATTAGAACTATACTTATATTGCTTTCTAAAAAAAATTTTATGAAAAGGAAAAATTGAGTCTATACAGACATTTGTTTTATTTGGCTTACTTCTCTGGCAGTGTTCTGGACAAGCTTATCTCCTCACAATTCAAATATGAAATTGTTACATAAGGTGAGGAAGGAATGGAGAACTGATCACACAGCATGACAGCTGAGATCCTCGTCTTCGTCCGTATATATCCTGGTAGATGCAAACATAGTATTTTGATCTACAAATGGTACTGATCCAGTTCTTAAATCTACAGTATCAGTGTGTTGACATCTTCATCGTTTTCATCTTGAACTTGCTCGGAAAAATTCTGCTCAAATGCAATCACACTTGTGACTTTATGACATAATCTTTGAATTTCTTGAGATATGGTGGTTCTTGTCATCTGTCAAGGCACATTTCCATTTGCAAATATTTTTTAAACTTAATTAAATGCTGTAATAAGTTATAGGAGAAATATACAAATTTGTGTATACTTATCTACAAGTCATATCTTACCAGGGCATTTCATGTTTGGATATTATATTAAATAAAATTAACCTGATGTCTTAACACGTCGTTTTGTTTTAAAAAGGGGGTGGGATGATATTAGAGTAAGATCTTCATCTGAACTATCAGAAATGCCATTGTGTATTGGCAAGGCACACAAAGACACCGTAAAATCAAAGAAGTCTGCACTAGGAAATAGACATTAATGCTGGAATTTGATCTTTCAGAATCCAGTAATCTCTTTTCCGAAGAAAAGACCAAGTTTAGTGGCCACTTGTGCAAATACTTGAAGAAAAAAGTTATGTCCAAATGCTGTGGTATTGAGGGGGGGAAAAAAAAGAAAAGAAAGGTGTTTGCTGTGCTGAGTTTAGGGGAAAAAGAAAGAGCAAACAGAGAAGTTACATTCACTGTGATTTATGATCAGTTATTAAACTAACACAGTCAAGGTACTGTGAGTGGGAGACAATGATAAATGTAGCATATCTTGGCTTTAGTAAGACTTAGAATACTTCTGTGTGTGACATTCTACTAAATAAGCTAGAGAAATATTCTGTTAATTAAGCTGCAGTGAAATATGTAGCTGATTAGACAAGTACACTAGTTACTGTGGACTCGCTGTCGAATGATGTTCCACACACTGAATTCCACTCAGGACTCTCCTGAGGATTATTATGTTTTTGTTAATTTTTGCTTTAGTATATTAGGTGCTGGAATAAAGTGTTTGGTTACATTTGCAGGTCATGGCAATATGGTGTGAGGGACCAGTTTTAAAATTAAAAATAATATTTTAAGAAAGCATCCGGAAAAAGCACGCAGGGCAGTAAAGGAAAAGACAAATCACTGTTTATTGCATTGTTATGATACCAAGAATAACTAGTTAGATGATACATCTTCAAAAAAGAAAGTATGGGGGGTCTGGATCACAAACTGAGTGTGAAGCAATTTGGTTATATGTAGAAAGAGAGCTGTTATATTTAACACATGAAAATACTCCTTCTGAATGTTCTGAAGACCCTTGGAAAAGCCTCAGCTAGCATATTCTGTCCACTTTTGCGACATATATGTAGAGACAGTCCAAAGCAAACTGAACTGAAATATAAGAAGACTACAGGAGACATAAATGAACGAAAAAGCTTTAAACAGTTGGATTTCTGTAATTCAGAAAAGACTGAGGAATCTTTCTTCAAACAGCCTAAATTAATACAAAAGTGATGAAGAGAGAAGTTGCTGCAAAAAAAAGGCAAAAAAGTTGTTCAAATCTGGTCAGGCCAAACAAAGTTAAATTGTAGCAGGATGATTTGGGTTAGGCTTTTGGGCTTTTCTGTCATTGTTAGGAAGCTTTTTCTAACAATAAGAAAAATTGCAATAGAGAAGTTTGTTATGAAAATTGAGAAATCTCTGCCTTTGGAGTGTTTTAAGTACAGACTAATTTGTGTTTAAAAACTGTTCGGAGTATTGTTGATGCTTCCTGGGCATTCTTGGTAAAATGAGGCAGCTTCCTGCTGTGTTTTTGTATGTTTGTTCCCCATACAGCTTTTGTGTATTTTTTTTTTATTAGTATTATTTTTTGTTTTTATTTTCCTTCTTTGGCACTTTTGACATTAGGCATTAGCTGAATTTTCAGTATCTCTCTCTTTTTGTCTCATTCATGTGAATTGTTCTGTCACTTTTCTCTCTCTTTCTGGACAGCTGGATGTTAACACTTGATATTTCACCTTTTGAAGAAACTTTGATGGCAGTATTTACAGCTATAATGAACTTCTGTACTAGTTCGCAAACAATACACTGTTCAGTGTAGTTACCAGTCTGAATACTTGAGAATGGCACATTAGATGTTATCATCAATTATGACTTTAATGTACTTCAGAATAACTAGTGCAGCATTTGCTAATAGCTGTCCTAAATTTTGTACTCTTCAGTTTGTCAAGGGGGCTATCCTGGTTCCTTCAGAATTTCCTGTATTTTGCAAGAAAGAAAATACTTTGAATCGGGGGGTGGGGAAGGGCCTGTAATTTGTGTAGCATTATCTTAATACATGCCTTGGAGACATTGTCTTCACAGAAATGCTTATTTAAACTTAAAAATACTGTAAATAGAAGCTCTACATAGAGGCTGTATAATATTAACAAAACCAAACACATTTGATACAGTGTTTCCATCAACGTATTCCTCTTGTATATGTGGGCCCTTAATGAATTTTACAAAATAATTTATCAAAGCAATGTGGTTTATAGTTTTGACATACCATGAGAGAGAGGGAGAAAAGTAAACACTTCTTGTGAAAGGAAGCTGTTCACTTACAGGTTAGTAAATAAAGTTTCTTTATAGCATTCTTATAATTCATGTGTACATACAAGCTCAGTTTCATGAAACAGAAGATTTATGGACCAGTCAGAAAAATACGGATTACATAGGAATGTCACATAATGATATTGTGTGATTCTTCCTTACCCATAGATTCTTCAGATTCTTCCTTACCCCATAGATTGTCAGTGTTAGATTTTTTATTTGGGGGGTTGGTGGTTTGTTTTGGTACTACAAAACAAAGTAGGAGAGGTGGCAGTTTCAGAGAGGGGTTCAGCAGAATAAGTTTAGCTCCACAAATGTCTACCAGATTAATGCTTATTTTCTTTTCTGATATAATTGATAGGCACTACTTGTGAGTTCTGTTAAAGTGAAGTGCTTGGGTTACATGATGATTAGCATCTGTGGGGGTGCAGAGTAGAAGCATAAAATGTTGGGTTTTTTTCCCCTTTCGAATTTATAGGTAGAATGTTTTGTTTACTATTTGGCTTTAAAGTAGAACTTCCTAAAATAAAAGCCGTAGAAATTCATGCTATTATGTATTATAACTAGTGCTAAATACAGGATTTAAAAAAAAAACCAAAACTTCATGTAGCAGATACTGAAAAGTGTAGTGCAGATCCTCTGAGTGAAGGGTTTTCCACAGGATTATTGTATACTAAAGAGAAAAAATAGTCATTTTAGTAATACCCTTGAGTTTGGACAAAAACTTGAGTTATAGTTTCTCACCTTCAAAATTGTGTAGGTACTTCATTTAACTACTGCTAACTGAAGATCAGTAAGCTCATCCTGCTCTGTCAGGCTGTGTTTCCATTTTGCCCATACCTTGTCTTCATCAGTAGTAGGTAGACATAAAAACCAGAATGTAAAACTCATCCTGCAGCTGGTATATTCACTCACTTTTCAGCAATAGCCATGACCCTTGGCTTCCAGCCATTACAGAAGAGAGTAGTAGTCTACTGTCTCACCTAACACAAGTCAGGGACTTCCTTTGGTATGCTCGCATTGCACATGGCGTAATAGAAATTTAAATGTGTAATACCATAAGCATTAATTTGTGTAATGCCCATAAGCATTGTCGTATCCAGAAAGAGTATTTAATTTACTTCAGTCAAAATTATTAAAATACTAGAATCCAGAAAGATCTAGGTTGGACAGAGCCTCTGGAGGACATCTGTTCCACTCAAAGCAGGACTAATGCAAGGTTAGATCTAACTCTAAAATCAGATCAAGTTCCTTAGAGTTATATGCTGTTGAATTTTGAGCATCTTAGGTGGCAGAGTGCCTTTCAGGATAACCAATACCTGTGTTTGAAGAGGCTCTATAATGGGCTGCATCCTGGTTTATGTTCAATATTGTGTGCATGTGCAGTCACATAAGAATTTTAGTGCTGGAATCACACTCCTGATAGTGAAGTCACTTAAAGCTTGGCTGACCTATTTGAGGACACTCTAAATTATCCTGGTGCTAATAGTTTTTTCAAATGGTTCTGTAGAACAGAAGCTTCAAAATGACTTGACTTACAGGCAACGGGAAACATGTAGAAATCAGGAAGAAGAAAACCATCTATTTCCATTTTGTACTTATATTTTTGTCTTTTGACAACATTCTGCCTAAAACCAAAAGAGTTCCTAATGATCTAGACCTTATTGTAAAATAGTGTAAATACAACACTGCATCACTTCTGTTTTCTTCTTTGCCTGTGTCATACCGCAGCAAAATGAAGGGTATTTCTGTTGGAATTCATGGGGCTGAATTGAAGAGTTTCGATGTAGAATGGCAGGGTAAGATACAAAGACATATCCTCACTTCACTTTTTTTTTTAAGAAATGGCAGAAGAGAAAGCTAAAAAGAATGGTTACCACATTTTTCATAATGAAAAAGTACTATTGTGTTCCCTCACTAAGTAGAAGTACTTTTTTTGGACAGCATTCATAACAATGCACTAAATATAAAATTGTACAGTTACTTTACCATTAGATCTTTAATTAATTTTATTCTTTAAATAAGGGCACAAGAAAGTGGCTTCTTTGATATTAAATGTAAGAGTTGCTGATATAACCCATCCCACAGTATTAATTCCTATCAGCCAGAATTTGTCACCTATGTGGTCTGATTGCAGTTAAGGTATCACAGGACCACTCTTCATCTGCCTCAGTCCAAAGTCAGTCATCTTGGTTCTATGGTTTGAATTCTCTTTAGCTACATCAGCTTACTCTGGTCTGGGGGAATGCTTAAATGCTCCTTTCCATTGGTTCTATCATACAGCCACTAACAAGAAGTAAAATGTAGACAGTGCCTTAAACAGTCGCAGTCGTAGCTGGTTTAGGTTGTTCATCTGAACCCAAGAATGTACTGCAATTTAAAATTCACCCAGTGCATGTCTCCAGCTGTTTGCACATTCAGAGTGGCACTTGCCAGAGAGTGTCACTGAGGGATTAAAGAAGTGAGGGATCACTGCCTGAGGAGAAACATCTCTTAGGTATTCAGGGCCGTAGTCAGAAGTGAGGTCCAAAACAGGCCAGAAAGCATGTCAGTAGTTAAATCCGCACAGGTGCTGGAATAGCCATGGTGTTGCATCCCCCCAGCTAATGTCTGAGTGAATGAACACCCATCCTGCTGCAGCTCTCTGAGAGTTTAAAAATTCTGGATGAGATTACTTCTAATTTTATTCTAAGTTTGTCAGCGTAAGATTTATATGACAAGTTCTCTAATTTTAATGGTGATGATGGTTTGTCAATATATATCAAAGTTTTGTATCTTTTCTTCCATTAAATCTTTCTAAGCTGATATTACCAATAGGGAGTGGTACGTATACTTTGCAATTCTGTACTTTGTTCAACATGTTTCCTTTTGGCATGACACTGCAGATGATGTGCAGTGGTGTGTACATAAGTGAGAGATTTTCTGTAGTCTCTGAAGCATATTTGGAAAGTTTATTTAAAGATTAGCTTATTAATGTTGTGTTTCAGGGACATGTAGGTAATTACTTTTACAGCTATAGATGGGTGATGCTGTCTTGTGAATGCAAAATGGGTTTCTTCACTCTGGCTGAATCAGCTCTTTGTGGTTTTCAGTGATATTAACCAGTGACTTACAAATGTGCCAGTGATGGGCAGGTTTTGCATTCACTGTTCTTCTGTAAAAGCACAAGTCTTTCTCCCCAGTGCTCTCAGGAATACTTCTGCAGGCCAACTGATAAGACTCCCTCCTGTGCAGGTGGATGCAATGTAATGAAATTGGATGTGTGTGCTGGGCTTTGTAAATAAAATGAGATTGACCCTAGCCATTATCTTATTTATCTCATTTACATTGTAAAATCGGTATCTACACTATTGATTAGAGTATAATTAGTTAATTATGAACAGGAAGATGCAGAGTTATGTAGGGCTTGAGCACAGCCAGCTGTACTGCTAAAACACTAATAAAAACAATCCAAGGGCATGAGCAGATGGAGATCACTGTATTACAGAACAAAGCAGACAGATTTCAGGTATGGAAATGCCTAATCAAGCTTTCTTGCTGTGAAGATGTAGCTGATCTGCATTCTATACTTTCAGAAGTGAAAAATGTTTTCTTGTATTATTTTTTAATTTATTAGCCTAACTCCTTCAGAATTCACCTTTCTTCTTCACACCCCATTTTATCGGTATAGAGTGGGCATATATCCATCCTCATTAATGGCTGAAATGAGGAACACAGTGATTTCTAATTGTGCTGCATAAAGTAATTTCAGGCTTGTTAAAACATTGATAGTAAGCAATTACCTGTCAGTTAGATGTAATTTAGGAGGTTAGGTTGGCTTGTCTTTGTATGGAGCTCTGCTTTTATTCTCACAAAGTTTTCAGTACAACTGCTATCCAGGCCAGTGAGGATGGCTGTGCATTTAATTGCATTTGTAAATCATATACTTAACTACAAAAAAGTTACCCACAAATAACAGCAGTACAAAGTATTTGCTAGTTTAAGGGCTGTTTTTAAGGTGTGACTTTGAATATAAAAAGGTAAAATTTTTAACAGAACCTTTAAAATGGAGGAAGTGATTTCTTTCCCTTCCCCTCCTCCCATCCCCATACTTTAACTTGTACTGTTAAGCCATCTTCAGGATGGAAGTGGATGATATTCGTAAATGATAGTGCTGTATGCTCCTTTACTCCTTTACTTGGTAGGTTATTGTATGGTGATTGATCTGTGAGTGCAGGCGCTGAAATGCTGTGAGACTGTCAGCACGACACCTCCTGTGACCCAACAATTTCATTCTCTAATAAATTTGAAAGTTCTCCTTATTTTCTGTCGCTTTCTTATTTTCTGAATCTGGCAGTGGATTTTCTATCATTTTGTGTTGCTAGAAAAAAACCCCACAAATAACAGTATACACTTGAGGGCTTAATCTCATTTTACTAGTGCCATTTTAACCTAGGTTTAAGGTTTTCTTTCAGAACTAGGAATTAAGAATGCCAATTCTGTCTTCTGTACTGTGATGTGTGTAAGCTTCCCATTTTGTCCCAAGTCAGTGTCAGCAGACAAGAGTTGCCAGACAGCTAGGGCATCATCTTTAACCAAGGTACAGTGTGTATTCATCCATTTTCCCAGCATTGTGCTCTAGGAAGTTCAGAATCAGCGCATTTGCATTCCACAATACAGAATTTGTATTCCAATAAAAAGCAGTACAAAGGAAGTGTTTAAAGAGTTTCATTTTTATCACCATGCAACTTTTTATATTTTGATACATGAAAATATGCTTTTGGTATTTGCATTTTCTCAGCTGTGCAGATGCAGATAAAGGCAATTAGAATCTGGAAACTTTCATAGAGATATTTTTAACACACTCCAGGAAAATGCAATTTTGCTTCGGCCAAACTAAGCAGCTTTGAAGTGATAAAAATTAATGACAATAAATATTAAAACCATTCAGCTTTAGAATGGCGCCTCCAGATCTGTATTTAATTTCATACTGTTCTGGTTGTTTCAACCCAGCCTTGCTAACTCCCTCAGCATACTTCTGAAATCTGGCTGAAGGTACAGCCAGGAAATAACTGCATTCTAAATGCCAAATGGAAAAGATGTAAGAGGAGATGGCAAAGTGCAATTTTAAAGGGGAAATATTTTCTTTTGAATGTATAAACACTTGTATTTATAGACAATCACTTCAGAAAAAAAAATCTGAATCTATACTGTTTAAAGCCAGATGTAGATTTTAGGGTTAAGCTCTGAAAACACATTAAATTGGTCAGAAATAGTGTGATGCTTTATTTTGTGTTACTTAGAGGACCCCAAACAGTTTACAAGAAGGGAGTTCTGATAACCACTGCTCAAATGCAAGCACTTAAGTGAATAAGATTCTAGATACTGAAGTGTAGGTTAGTAAAAATATATTCCTTTACAGATGAGAACACGGAAGCTCAAAGGAGTCTTTATCTTTTGCTGAAGGTCACATATGCTGTTGGGATGTAGGAGTGTAACCTATCTCATCTCCCACTCTCAACCTTTTTGTTATTTTTGTATGCCTTTCACAAGAAATAAAGCTGCATATATTCCTGATTGTAAGTAATATATTTGTACATTAGAACTCTTCTGTCTTTAACAGAGAATTATTTCCTCTTTTTAAGTGTTTTCTTTGTCCTGGAATTAGATTGAGTTATTGCTAAACAGTCCTAAGGATATAGCTTGTAATATGGTATATCCCATTTTTTAAAAATACCCAAGCGATGTCAGTCCAGTGTTCCATAGTCTGGATAGGTAGATTACTGTTTTTAATTTCTACTTAGTGGAAGACAGTACATATCATACCCTTACCAGTGATCACATCTTACATATAACTGCTAAAAGCAGAAGGCTTCCACAGCAAGCACAGCCTTGACAGCAAGGACCAAAGTATTTAGGTTAAACAGTTGTATTCAGGAAACAGATGCTGCTTTTTGTTTGGAGACTAGTACTTGGAGAAGAGTCACATGAACATTTTCTTCCGTTAATACAGCAGCATGTTCTGTTAGTTGAATCTTCTGTGATGCACTGTGAGTTCTGTTGATAAATTACATCCCTCTGGTTTTGATCTGCTCATGCTGTTTGCAATTTTCGCAGATTTTTTTTTTTGGTTTTGCAGGTTTTGTCGAGGAGAAGATGTGTGGCCAGGGAAGCAGAGAAGTAAAGCGTAGGGGATTTCTTAGAAAATTTTATTTTAAAGCATTTACTCTATTTTCTGGGGTTTTGATCTTTTTGTATGGGCTTTAATTCTGAGCTTAAGGGCATATAAAGAAGAGAAAATTGCAAAGTAAATTTGAAAAAATCTTTCTTTTTCGTACAAAGGAATACAGGGGGATATGCAAATAAAGTGAGGTTTAGTAGTATATATGAAAATCTATTATTTGCTTTTAAAAGTCTCCTTATTTTGAGCAATCATTGTATTGATTTAAAAAGCCTTATATTAAGTACTTGTTAAACCGTAGCATTTCTTCAATGCTGGTACCTTAAAAATAGGTGAACAATAGCTATTGTACATGTTTTGAGCATTTTATGGGGGCTGTACATAGCACAAAACACAAATGAAAGGTTTATTATAAAGAACATAAAATTATTGTATGTACATAGTGCAGCTTTATAAGTGAAAGATCACAGTGAAATTCTTCTAAATTAATGCCCCTTTCCAGAAAATTCAAAGTGAATCAGAAAATATTTTGTGCATCTATTTATCAACCACATAGTCCTGGTTTAAAAAAATATAGTTCATAGCCATAAATAATACTGGAGTTACTGAATATGTGAGCAAACATTTCACAGAGCTTTCCTTGAAAGAGTAGATGTGCGAAGTAGTGTCTTAAAACTATGAAGAATCAATGTTGTCACTGTCTGAAAAAATCACAGATTTCTGAATGTAAGTGGTAATGAATGACATTGAAGTATCTAAAAAAATTGAGCTGGTTATATGTTTTTTCTTTAATTTACAAGTCTCTGAAGTAATGTCATCTGTATAAAATGATGACAAAGGTGATGTATGAGTGTCTGCATCAAAATATTCCAAATTAGGCAGAACCTACTTGAATTAATTGTGTTTGAAAATACCCCTTAGAGAAAATGGATTTTCTGTATCATGATAATGGATCCGGAAATCTTGTTCTGAGAATTGCCTGGAAGCTCTATCTAAAATAGTGTAGAAGTACCATTTATATATAAATATATATTTTGGTTTTCTGTTGCAGGTGCGATGAATGCAGGCTTTGCTACCACTTCGGTTGTCTAGACCCTCCCTTGAAAAAGTCTCCTAAACAAACTGGCTATGGGTGGATTTGTCAGGAATGTGACTCTACATCCTCCAAAGTAAGTTAATTCAGCCTGTGAAACAGTTGAAGTATTCTGGTTTTAGCAGTCTTACTCAGCATCTGAAGTTTTTGTTGAAATGCAATGCATAGGGCTGCTCTGAAAACCAGTAGGTCATGAAGTAATGATTTCAGATTCTCTGTAAAACAGGTAAAAACCAGAATGTATGGAAAATGGAAATATTCTTAACCAATAAAAAGAATTTTACTATTCCAGTTAAATGCTTTCTTTTCCTATTGCGTTCTCCCTGATGAAGGAGTGAGCATGGACACTGTATTGGGATTGGTAACATTATTAACAATTGAAAGTATTTCAGGAGTAGCGCAGAATGCAAACCTCTAAGGACAGATAGAGAATGCATGTTTTTTGGAATGAAGATTATTTGAATTACTAAAGCTGTCTTTTTCACTGGAAAATCATATAAAGGTCATTCATACTTATATTGATTGGTATGCCTTGGTCAAATACAGCATTGTAAAATTAGAACTAAATTTTTGACATGGATTAACTCTCTTTAGTAATATTGATTAGTATGCTTCTGTAGTATTTTCAAAAAATAAAGATTTTGATTCTTTGTCTGTCTATACAGATCTTCTTTAGTAGTGGTTTTATTTTCTATCACAACCATAACCTCTGAAGAGATACTTTACAAATGATTTTCAAAACTGGATTTATAAATGCATCTCATACCTCAGTGTTAAAATAACAAAGCATTTGGAAAGCCTGTAAGATTTTACAGGCGTTTCTGCCACTTTCTTTGTATTTTGCAGGGCTTTTTAACGAGTAAGGAAGTATTTGGATACACAGGGATGCAGTTGTGCAGAGAGGTTGTCATAAGTTACCTGTTAGCATACTTGGATACTTAAACCCTTTCATGATGTTACCTTTAAGACTGGAACATAAAAAATGTTCAGAGAAAGTTATAAATTTTGGGCTTGCTAGTGTCCCTTTGCAACTGGAAAAATATGGTATTCTGTTTCACCCCTGAGGGTTAATCAAATCATTCGTCTGTAAGGAGATATGAAGACAGACATCGGAAATTAGCTGTCCACTGCAGTTTGGACATCAAGCAATCTTTCTTGAATACCACTTACATGCAACGGACATTCCAAGAGTGAATTAAAATTGTTATTGAATTTCTGTCACCTGCTTAAGCTAAAAGGGGTTCTTGATAAGGTTAGTTAAAATCTTCCATCTCCTGTTCTTGGCTTCTTCTGAGTGAACAAAAAACACAGGATTTGTAATTTCTAAATGTGCTTCCCAAGAGATCAGCTTGCTGTGTACCATATACAATTTTAAAAATACTTTATCCTTGTTAAGCATGATTGCTATATCATAAATTAGGTAAGATTGACTTCACTTAGTGCAGGGTGTATATCAGTTTTAAGGTGCATGTTGAAAAATACAACGTTCTAAAGGGTAAACAAAGTTTACTTGAAGGATTTATTTATCGCAAGGATTTTTAATGAGTAAATCTAAATAAAGTCTTCTGCACTTTGAAGCACAGACACTTTGCACTGTATTTGAGTGACTGAGTAATGAATATGAAAGATATTGAAAAATTGTCTTAGGGGGACTCCTTGTGGTTTTGTTTAGTCACTTTCCTGTAGCTCTTCCACAGAGCTATGCAGAGATATTTCAGTGAAGAAGATACATTGTTCTTGGGGGGGGGGGGGGGGGGGGGCGGTGTGTGTTCTTTTTTTGTACCTTGTTTTTGGTTTGTTCTGTACTGTGTAACAGAGTCAAACAATATGGTGTTGAGTTAAACTCCTTGCAGCCTCAATGTGAATGTATTTTTAAAAGGATTAGGGCTTTTTTTTACATACTTAATTTTTGAATTTAATATTCTCTATGGCTTTAGGATTGTTTATTATATATCCACGCTTTTGCACAGCTTTTCACAGCCAGGAGGAGCTGATATGGGAAGGCTTTTTTACCCTTCACTAGAGGGGATGGTCTTTCAAATGTATACTCAGAGTCCAGAAGAAGAAGACCGTAGAGAAAGGTGTGTTGTTTGCTGCACTCTGCCTGACCTGTGGATGAATTACAAGCCTGAGCTACCAGCAATTTCAATCTCTCAGTCACTCGCTAAATCCAATTTTTGGTGTGTCACAATGAAGTTTCTTGTATGGATTATAACAGCAAAATGGGATTGCATTTCCAGCTTTGGCCAAGGAAACTATTGTTTAGTTTTCATTCCTTCTACATTGTTTTGATCCAATTTAAATCACTGTTACAGTATATATTTTTAAATTCCCAACAATATTTTCTGTAGCAGTATTGGGCCTTGAAAACACTTGGTAGGTAAATTGCACTGTCTCAGCGACATGAGAGATTATAGTGTGTAGCATGCAATGGTTCAGTTAGTGTTTATTTCTAATTATGAATTTCAATTTTAGGTGTTCAGGAAAAGTTGCATACTGCTCACAACGAATAATGTGATTTTATTTTCAGATTTTGCTAAGCACTTGCAGGTGTCAGCAGTACAAAGGATGTAATTTAGCAGATATAAACATATGCTTTAAATTGTGTCTTTCACAGATGTTGGACGTGATCCATCCCTTTTGCTCATACTAGTCACAGAACTCTCCAGAAATTGTGTCAATTTTCTCACCAGTGTAACATATTCCCATATTACCCTGCCTGTCAAATAAGAAGCAGACAGTGACTTAGCTGTAGGGCATGAGGGCAACTGCTTCTCTGCGGGTAATACTAGCTGTCACTTTTATGGAATGGGTGATCCTCACTACTAAGGTCTGACAAGCTCCCTCATCTCAAAAACATTGAAGATTTTGTTACATCACACGAAAGCTGAAGTAAACCTATAAGCTCTCCATTTCTATAACATTATCTATCTACCCTTTGAAAGGATTATGGTGTGCTTTCAGGATTGCCAAGCAGCACTCTTAATCATAAATTTCCCCATAGTTTGAAATAGTGATATTCAGAATGAATATAGAACCTTGTTTTAGTTGGATTTACTAAAAATAAAATGAAATGTGAACCAAATTATTTGACATTAGGATGTGGTAATATTCACTAGGAACAAATGTGGCCTGACCATTTGTTCATTATGTTCAATAAGGGCCTCATGAGGTCTCATTATTATTATTAGATGTGGATTGCTTTCTGTTGCCTTCCATTTTAAAAGTACTGCTTAAAGTATCTCCTCCAATTTTAAAATTCTGCAAAGGACTATGGCCGTAAAGAGTTTATATCATGGGGGTTGCAATGACTGTCCTAGTTAGGTTGCTATTGGCTCGTCTTTGCGTACAGTCTGTTTTGCAAAATACTGCAGAGTGTACATGTCAGGTCATTATTTTAGTGCTGCAAGATCAGCTGCCTTGTCTCTAGACATCTCTTTAGTTTGCTTTTATTTCGTCTTCCTATTGTATTGCATTTTTGCAAGGGAAATAAATTGTCAGTATATATGCATAGAATTCTCATGTAAATCCCTCAGGAAATACTTTCTAAAACTACAAATACCTGACAGACCAACCCTGGCAAAGCATATATTTTTGTACACCGTTTGTGCTTGAAAGCAATCATGGATGATTTGCTCATTAGCCAAGTAGAATCATTTCTTTGAGTATATCTTGCTTTCACATAGTGAGTAAGCATATTTAGTTAGTCACTGTTGCATTAAAACCTTGAATGTAGTATTTAAAATAATGTTTTAAATTAAAAATACTTTTTTAAATGTAAAATTTATTTCAGACATCTTAATTTGGTCCGATGAAGAGAAAAGAAAGAAAAAATTTCATGGGCTTTTATTCTAGTAAAACTAAAGTTGGTGGTTAAGAAGGACTGTGAGGAGTGCAAAAGTTTCGACTCATTAGTTATGCAGGTGACAATCTCGTTATGGCTTATGGAAGTTAATCTTTTTCATTATCCCTTTTTTTCAAACTGAGGGAGCATTTCCTCACATGTGGAGTTAAAAAATAGTGAACCCCCACAATCCTGATGTCAGGCATTCAAAATTTAGGAAATATCAAAATGAAGGTGGCATGCAGCGCTTTAAGTCCTTTTGTGGCTGTATGTGAATTTGCAGCCTTTAATCACTTCGTGCTGTGATACACTTTTTTTCTGTAGGACCCCTGTCTTGTCTGATTTAGTTGGCAGGGATCACTAAAAGGGTTCAATTTGGGTTGAGTATTAGGAGAAGATGCTATCTCTAGCTTTTGCCAGGCATGAAAACCAAAGCTATGATTTCAGGAAAACTAAAAAACCAAAGCTTGAGCTTATGTTTGAAGCAGTTGAGTTGTGACTAGAAAATTGAATTTTACCTTTGTCTCACTCCAGAGCTCCTGTGAATGCTAGACAAATACAAATTTTGAAATGCTTACTAATATTTTTCTCCTTGTTTGCTGCTTACCAGCTTGGATCCCTTGGCCCAGCATTCAAAACTGCTGACTTCTCTGAGCTGCCATGGGCAATAGCATAAGCCATGGTTTGAAAGGGCTGAGTCTCCGTAATGATGTGGTCTGGACTATTGCAAATTGAGTAATTTAACAGAAATTATAATTCTTACTCTCCCTGTGTCTTGGCTTCCATTTTGAAGAATGTCGATACTGCTTCCTTATCTTAGACATTTTCCATAGGTTTGGATGAGTTGTTCTCTGGAGCTGCCTTTTCCTGTCCACTGACTGCAGGAGGAAGCCAAGACAGCTATCTTAGATTAGCCAGGGTTATACTTTAGGGGGAATTCTCCTTGCCTGAGTACACACAGAAGATGATTGAATCAGTGTTGCATGGACAGACTTTAACTGGGCATTTACTAAATGCTTGGAACAAAACATTTTCAGTGTAGCCAGTATCTTTTAATGTTTTATATATACAAGAAAACTCTATTTGAATACAGTTTATGAGCCTTGCATATGGTGGTAGTATATATGCATGCTTAATCATAGATTTATATGATTCATATAGGGATATAGTTTATCTTTCAAAACAATGTGATTTTTAAGTAGTTACTTTTAAAATGCGTATTTCAAAAAATTAACCAAAAAATGCTTAAAGCTCTTTTGTATTAATTCAGACTTCTTTCAGTTGCATATGCTGGCAGAGGGTGACTGCAACTGTAAAGAAACTGTGACCCTAATTTAATCAGCTTGCATCAGAGGGACTAGCACATCAGAGCACCTCCTTTGAGGACACAACATACAAACAAATGTACTGCCTCCATGGCAAACAGCATTGCAGCTGAAAAGTGACAAAAACATACTGGTAATTAATCTGCTTGCTGATACAAGCAGATCATAATATAATGCAAAAAAGTTCAGGTTTTATGCAACATTTTTCAGCTAGAGCTTAGAAGTTTTTTCAAGGTGTTTTGCAGAATAACAAATTGCATATTATAATTCACTGCATTTGTAAAGGTATAATCTGTCTGCACTTCTAGGTGTAGATACTATGAACTATTTCATTGTACAGTTGTCAAAAATGATGGAGTTAAATATTTTTGTTTGTATTCATATATTTAAAGTTGGAGGAGGAGACTTGAATTCTGATACATAAATCGGATTAGGACTTTAGTTGCTTGTGTGATGTGGAGCAAAAGGTGGGGTTTATATAGCAACTGGAAAATACATGGTTATTTTGAAATCATTGTCTTCCTGGGTTTGTGAGGAGCAGTCAAACATTGGCACTACACTGATTCCCTTAAAATTGAAGAAGGGAAAATTATCCAAATCTGTAAGGCTGTGTGCAGATTCAACACAAGTCCTTGTATCACTTAGGCCTTGTTTTAAGAACTTCAGTAATGCCAAGCCTTGGCAAAGAAATGAATTTCACTATCAAGATGGTTTAAAGCAAAAGGGTGAAATTGCAGTGTACGGTAGTTCTTCTCAGTTGGCTGAAGTATTGCCAACCGTGTTTTAATATTTGCTCCCATGTGTCATATTTAAAAAAGAGTTGGCAGAGCCTCCATTATTTTCTGGCAAACAGGTATAATACATCTATGTAATGAATAATTTCGATCATAAAATGTTCCAAAAATAATCAGCCTTCAAATTAACTTAAGATGGGGCTTGATTTATGAATAGCAGATAAGCTCAGCCTAAAGTTAGTTGGTATTAAATCCCTAAATTAATCCAAATAATCAGATACACTTAGTTGGCAGAAGAAGATTCCCATAGTATAGGTGGGAATTTTAAATTCTTCAAAATTATTAAATTAAAACTCTTTTAATTCTCGACATCAAAATCAATTCTACCAGTTCCAATACCCCATAGTACTGATGGCAGATCCTCATCATGGACTTCTAGTGCTTGTAATTCTTCTTAGGTGAAACTTAACTGTATCAAAAAAGCGTAGAAAAAAAATGGACAGTACAGTACAAACATTGTCTTTCCCGTTACCCTCATTCACTGTTTTTCATAGACAGTCCAACAATGCATAATTTCCTTCCAAAGCTGAATCTTTGCACACTGTTCTAAGTAAGTTCTTTAACAGGAGAGCAGTAACACCATTTAAAGCCTTCCATAATGCTGAATATTTTATGACAAATACAGGCGGAAAAAAATGCTTCAAATACTACTGAAAAGAGTAATTCATTCTGATGTCGTGATACACACACATGCCTTATGCCAGGTGCCCATTAGAGCTGCTCTGTCATTCCCCTCCTCATCTGAACAGGGAAGAAAAAGTACAATGAAAGGCTCATGGGCTGAGATAAGGACAGGGACATCACTCAGAAATTACTGTGACAGGGAAAACAGGAAGATCAGTTTAATTCATTACCAGTCAAATCAGAGTAGAGTAATGAGAAGTAAAACTAAACTTTTAAAAACACGTTCTCCCCACCCCTCCTTTTTTCCCAGGCTCAACTTTATCCCCAAATCCTCTGTCTCCTTCCTTGAGTGCCACAGAGGGATGGGGAGTGGGGCTTGTGGTCAGTGCATCACATGTTATCTCTGCCACGAGTTATATTCCTCCTCAGGGAAGGACTCCTCACACTTCCCCTGCTCCAGCATGGGGTCCCTCCCACAGGAGAGAGCCCTCCACAAATTTCTCCGAAGTGAGTACTTCCCATGGGCTTCAGTTCTTCATGAACTGCTCCAGGTGAGTTCCTTCCATTGGGTGTATGCTTCAGACACAGGCTGCTCCAGTGTGAATCCCCTCCAAAGTTACAAGTCCTGCAGGAAACCTGCTCCAGTGTGGGCTCCTCTCCCTGGGGCCACAGCTCCTGCCAGGAGCCTGCTTCAGTGCACAGTTCCCATGGGGTCACAGTCTCCTTTGGGCATCCCCCTGCTCTATTGTGGGGCCCTGCATGGGCTACAGGTGGATATGTGCTCTACTGTTAACCTCCATGGGCTGCAGGTGGATATCTGCTCCACTGTGGACTTCCATGGGCTGCAGGAGGACAGTCTGCCTCAGCATGATCTGCATCACAGGCTGCAGTGCATTCTCTGCTCCGGTGCCTGGACCACCTCTTCCCCCTCCTTCTTCACTCACCTTGGGATCTGCAGAGCTGTTTCTCTCAGATGTTCTCACTCCTCTTTATGACTGCAGCTTCTTGCACAGGTTATTTTCCCCCTTCTTAACTATGTTATCCCAAAAGTACCATCACCATTGCTGATGGGCTTCACCTTGGCCACCGGCAGGTTGGCATGGGGGAAGCTCCAGCACCTTCTCACAGAAGCAACCCTGTAGCCCCCCCCAGTACCAAAACCTTGCCACATGAACCTAGTACAGAAGTGAAGCAAATTCTTTTTTTCAAGAGGCTTTATAAGTGTCTTGCAAATCAAGTTAATACTGAGGTAGTCCTGCTTTTTCTGAGTTGTCTTGATGATTTTGCTTTTTTGAGACTAAAAATATGCTTCTGAAGTAAAAACAAACTGATGGCTGAAATTAGAAACAAGCTTGGTCATTAATTATTACTTTGATTAAAATACACACCCATGTCTGATTTCCAGTGGAACATTTAGGAGGTACCTGCTAGTAAAGTACTAGACTTAATTAAATCATAAACACAATGTAGTGATTATACATTTTTAGTCCATGTAATTTGAGTATACACAATCTAATGTTTAACTGATTAAACCTCCAGTTTAGATGTGTTTTAGTTTAGCTAGAATAACTATTACCTACCCTGAAGCAGTGGTTAAGGAAGCAAATTCTCTTCATGGGCAGCTGTTAGAAATGCTACTGCGGCTTTGCACCTTCTTTAGGTTATGCTTCTAACAAAATCTGCTTACTATGACGGTTTATCTGGGAAATAGCTCTTCTACTGAATCATGACTTACACTTCCTAAGCCATGACAAAATGAATTTACAGCCTACGTTGCCCGCTGCTGTAGTGCTGAGTGGCAAGGAATCTCTGCGGGGACTTACGTGCAATTGGGAAAAGTCCAAAAAGCAGCTAGTATCGTGTTTGAAGTAAAGCCTCTAAACATGGTTTTATGCTAACACAGCGTGAGAGAATAAAAAGCGAGAGCGCTTTTTCAGCCCTGAGCAGCACCCTGCAACAGGAAGATTTTATACCTTCTCTTTGGTATGCAGCTATGTGCACTCTCAGAGGATGTGAGAAGGCTGAAAGAGGAATAGTGTCTAGGAAGGATGGGGGAATGCTTGCTCCTTAAAGAGCTAGAGGCTTTCTCTTTCTTGCTTTTGAAAATCAATTTCTGGATATTTATAATGTTGAGCAACATTGACAGTGAATTTTACATATTAAAGATGCTATATTGAAATGTGAAAGACATGGAGATGGTAGTTTAACCCAAGTTGTCTGTTTTACATTCCTTTTTCAGTGAAGTCACGAAAGATACACACCTGTGAAAGTCACTGAACTGTAGCTGCCAGAGCATCATAGCTTACTTATGCCATCAATCCAGTTGTCTTCCTACTTCTAGAGTTCCTAAAATAATGAGCTTTTTGAGTATTGATAATTAGGGGCTTCATGCTGACAGTGGAGCCGTAAACAAATTTACCAATAAACTGTAATAGACCATTACGACTTTCTATTAACAACCCTATTGCTTAACTAGTATAACATGTTAATTTTGGAAGCATCTGACAAAAAACTGTGAATGAAACACTTATCACTGACTTTGGAATTTTTTTAACCTTTCAAACCTTGATTAAATTCTTGGTTTAGATAGTAAAAGCTGCCAGGAGGGCAGTATTAAAAACATTTCCACTGTGCATAATCTTTTCCAATTTGAATATTCGTAAAGAATTAAGATAATTTTTACCTAGAAATATATTTCTTGCCTTATGTTTTATGTAGAGCTAGAATGTATGTAAATAAAGAAATATGTACCTTAATTCCTCACTATTCCAAATTTATTACCCTGCAAATTGTCTTAGCACATCACCATATTCTATGTGATTGACAAAGAATTAGTTCGTTAATTGTTAGTCTCTGGATAAGATCTGAACACACTGTCATAGCTGCCTAATTTTTTTTTAAAGAAATGCAGCCACATACATCTCTTAAAGTAATGTACAAATTACCTATGCTGCTGGGGCAAAATCTAATCATACCAAACCAGGAGAGAGAAAGGGGAGTGGGGAACAAATCAAAAAAGTACCATTTTGTGTAGGGCTAAGCAAGTAATGAATTTTAGCGGAGTCAAGATTTGCTTTTCGTCATCATATTAGATAGTGGTAGTGAGGTTTAGTCGCCATTCTCAAATAGAGATTCACTTAGTGCCAGCCACATTTAATCACATTTTGCAGAAGACAGCTGGGCATTGCTGATTTGTGCTGTGTCAGCCACTTTCTGTGGAAGAGTGTCTCATAGCTTGAATTTTAGCATTCTGTAGCAGAAAAGTTCACTCGTCTTAAAATTGGCTCAGCAAATAGCTTGTGTGGGTATGTAACTGTAAGAGCATTACAGTCTACCAAGAAAAAAACACAAATAAATGGCATTTTAAGATAGCTTCTGAAAAGATTTTCACACAAAACATTTAAAATGTATAGTGCATTGATAAATTCTGTTAGCAATTAAGTTTATCTCTAGATTTTTTAGTAAATGTGTCTTTGATACAATTGAAAATTATTCAGTGGTTCAGTGGTTTGAAATGTATTTGGGCGTGTCTGAAAAGTCTTAAGTGTATTTATTTCAGCTGTGTCAAACGGTACTGAAGTATTTCATATGTGGAAAACCTTGGAATCTGTAGATACCAAGATTTCTTCTAGCTACTAATCTCATGAAGACTGAAGGGCAGATGGTATCCTTTCAGTTGTGGTATAAATAGCCGAAGAAAAGAAGTGTCAGAAAAGAAATAGCAAGATAACTCAATATTTATGGAAGGTACACACAAGTGTACTTAGAGTGGGTTAATCACATCACATATTTATTTTTGGAAATAGAAGGGTATCAGCAGATTGATATAGTTACTGACATAATGAATATTAAATATGTAACCACTCCTGTGCAGTAAATAAGGATACATACCAGGTACTAATATTTGCAAGGATATTGTGTATTAAATGAATATGCTGTTTGTCCCACCATTTTCTTCTCTTGCATAATACCTCCACTGCTTGTTTAGGTTCAAAGTATTGCGGAAGGCAGAGTAACTTTATTGCAAAAATGGCATTCTAAGTAGGTTTTTAATTGCTGGTGTTAAGGAACTTTTTGAAGGTTATTATAAGATGTCTGGATTGACGTAAAAATAGCTTCAAGAATCATGCATTTGAAGGGTAATTATGAGAAAATACAAAAAGTTTGAGATTTGAGAGCTGTGATTCGTTGATCTCTTATTAATCCTCTTACTGAAATGATCTATAGACCTGCTGTTGTTTATGTGCTTTCTAGGTACAGCACAGACAGAGACCGAAAAGCTGCTTGATGTAAAATAGGAAAATATTAGAAGGCAAATTGTACCCTTTCTCAGATACCCTGGTTAATACACAATGGATCATTTTACCCACTGATTCATCCTTCCTTCAAAACTACCTGCTTCAGCTAAAGAATAGATGGCTTAAGGAATCCCTTATGAAATAGGATTTTGAACCTTCTTAAGAGGAGAAAGAGGAAAGTGAACCAGGGTCTTCCTGATGGTGGTCGAATGTGTTCATCAATTAATTTATGGCAGCAATCAAGCCATTGTCTAAAAGTAAGGCATTAAGTGTGTCTGTCTCTTGTTTTAGTTTTTTTAACTTGGGGGAGGAAATAGAAAAGGAAAGGGGGAGGGGAAGTTTTTAGACCCCAGAGAACTTTCAGTGTAGTGAGTCTCAAGAGGAAGAAGGGGACTGTTGATAATCTGGGGTTACATTACTGAATTCTGAATGAAACTGGTATTTAAAACACCCTGTTGTTTTGAACATTTTCAACTGATTAAGTTTAGATGGATCTACATTTCAGTATGCTCATTTTCATGGATCTTAATCTAAGATATCTTAGTGTGTATTTATCTTAGCATGTTGGTTAAGATCAGGAATGCATTTTTGAAAGTAATCCCCCAGTTGCCACCGTATGGTTCATATTACAGAGTGGTCTCAAGAGTGTGTAACTGGTTCCTGTTGGGGGGGCTAAAGCTGAGGGCGTATTCTGATTGCTAATAGGCATTCTGCCTCTGTGACCAAACTAGTCCTGTCTTTGAAACATGTATAGCATGTCTGGCTGATCCTCAGTACTTGACTGTTCAGCTCTACAGAGCTGGTCCACTCACACCACAGTACTTACTGGTATGAAGTGACAATTAAAACCTCTCTCATGTTTGCTGTATCAAAGGTGTATTTGTATTTTAGTTTCATTGACTACAGAAGTTACTTAATTCCTGTTTTGAGAAGAGAATTTGTGGAATTCACATATCGATAGTCTCAAGGTCAAAACCCTAAAAATTGATACATGTATATATACTGCTAAGGTATAAAAGTTTATAATTTGTATGTTTGTATAAGCACTGCATGCATATGCTTTTAACCAAAAGAATCTGGACTTCAGTGTTATTAAGCAGCTACATGTAAGAGTAAGGGACTTGGTGTGTGTTTTCTACTACAGATCAGAAACATAAAAAGGAATTATGTCTGATAGATGTAATCTTAAAAAAAGATGAAAAACAAAAACAACAAAAAGGGGAAAATATGCCTCTTGAAACAAAGCAGTGACATTGACATTTGAAGTGAATTTAGCCTCGTCATTCAATGTATCATTTATAGTGTTCTTAATTAGGGAAGAATTAGGAATTTCCAGGCCTTTCTGAGGACTTTTTAAACAGCAGCAAGTAGTTGTGACCTTTCAGTTCCTGTGGGCTCAGCAGAAGATGGCTGATTAATGTCACATCTTAAATTGTGTCAACTGGGCTGTTCATTCCCTTTTTAGTAAACAGCCTGTTGTCAGTGTAGCTCAGTTTGCAAGGATAAAATAGCCTTGTGTTTTAGCTGGCTACTTTCTGTTTAAAAAACATGTATCTCTATTTACTAGTGTAAAGTTATATGGAAATTTTCTTTAATTACTCCAGTGACTAGCATCAATGAGTTAACTTAGTGTCACCCACAAAGTAGTATTCCTAATCTGTGTTAGAACCTTCTTAAAGGATGTCCTTTAAGTTCTCTTAAAAAAAAAGAGATTTTTTAATTTAGC
This sequence comes from Lathamus discolor, assembly GCF_037157495.1. Lineage (NCBI taxonomy): Eukaryota > Metazoa > Chordata > Aves > Psittaciformes > Psittacidae > Lathamus > Lathamus discolor. The sequence continues at coordinate 27,180,093 of NC_088885.1, forward strand.
ACATTCAGATGTTAGAGAGATCTGAAATGGAGGATATATGAAACACTTTTATAAAAAGCTTTCCTATAGATAGATGCATTCTTTCAAAATATTTTTATAGCCTTGAATTAATGTTTTAGTTTTCTGCTTTATCAGTTGAAAATAAATGATGGTACTTTTTAAGAAGAGAGGGTGAGAAAGAGAAAAGCAGAAAAATAATGGCATAGAAGGGGAAATGTGGGCACACGCATAAGAATAAGAAATTTCCACTTGGAGGAAAACATATAAACCCTTATAGGGGAGAATGGAGTGAATTAAGAAATAGGTCCTGGGCAAAGTGAAAAGATGTGGAGGGCACACAAAGAGCCTTCCTCCAGACCAGTATTTACAGAAAAATTCTGGAACACAGGCAGATAAGTGGGTGCCATAGACAGGAATTTTAGGGAGCTATAAAGCTCTTGTAATAAACTTAGACTGCACAAAATGATGTACTGGGCAGTCCTTTATTTCATCTTGTTACTAGAAAAAATTCTGGAAGTGGGGAGAGGTGAAAACCAGTCTTGATTTAATAAGTAGCCTTTGACAATTTTGTGATGCTTTTGGTGATCACACATTTTAATATCACTCTGTTTTGCATTATGTTGGGAAAATCTGGACTTCAAGGAGCTGAAAAGCAAGAATCAGTGCTGATGAAAATGTAAGGAGCTGAATAAATATTACTAAAAGGACTTCTCAAAGGGGAGAAAAAAAAATCAGCCCTATGAATGAGCTGACCCTGTCTTGAGAATTAAGTTAGATGGTACAATTTAAAGCTTTGTTCCAACATCTGACAGACACACTCTGCATGCTGATGCATAATATCTGAAGATTGTGTGCTTGAAAGAAAGCCTTTTCTGAGCTACATTCTATTTTTGTTATAATAAAGCAGCTGCTTTTTGGAGCAGAGATCTTCTCAAGTGCTCAATCTTCTAGTTCAAGTTAAGTGTTAGCCAAGTATTGTGAGCAAATTTTGTGTATGCTTTCTCGCAAGCTGCTGAAGTGCAGTAAAGCAAATTACTTTGACCATGAATTGTACAAATATATAGCTTGACCCTGTGAGGTTAAAGTAAGTTTCCTGCTGTACCTTAGTCCGAAGTGGTCCCTGCCTAACAATCCAAGAGCACAGAAAGTTTGGGGCAATTCAAACATGATTTGAAAACAAATGCAGGTGGACTATGTAAATGGATTGCCTTGGTCTGCCTCTGATCATTTCTGAAGGAAAAAAACAATTACTTAAGAAAACAGAGAACTGCAGGCCTGAATGTAGCCTTACTAATGGAGCAATTGCAGCTGCAGCACTGCCTTCCTTGAGTAATAGCAGGTGGCTCTGTATGGCAGTTGTTTAGAAAATCTTGTTAGGTGTAAGATGTCTGTGTCATTCTGTAAATATGTTGGAAGTCAACAGCTGCAGTTATATGCAACATACATACAGCTACACAGCAAGCAGCACACTTAGTGGCCGTAGATGCTTATGATGTGTTTCAGAATTTGGTTTGCAAATTTTGGGTGTTGGGATTTTTGAGGTGGGGGAGTGATCAGAGAGATCAGAGGTGTACAAAATGAGCACAGGGAAGATGAACTATCCTGATCCAGCAGTAACAAATTATGTGTGTGTTGTCTTAAGGAGCTTTTAGAACTCCATAAAAGGACTTAAAACTTCATATAATATAAAATTGTGACAAAAATACCTTCTAGGCTATGGTATATGCCTGCCTGTAACCTAATTCATAATAAGAAAAAGCAGCTGAACAATCTATAGGAAGAAAGCAGTACAAAAAAAAAAAAAAAAAGAAAATAAAAAGGAGTTACTCTTATTTGCAGTGATAGTGGCATAGTACAGCAGTCTTGTCAATATATTAATATCCTGCAAAAGGATATTCATATAAAATCTGTTGCTCTGGTGCCAGATAATTACCAGATTCTGCAAGACATAGGAGATTTTGCACAAAAAGGATAGATATTGGCTTTTTCCCTTTACTGAAGAAATTCTAAAAATTTCTGGTGGTGATGTGCTTGTTGGTACCAAAATTTTTGCCAGTAGTTTGAGCCATCGTGCAACCGTGATCAGTGGCTTTAATCCATGACAGTAGCAGGAAAGTTGTATTCCTTTGCATTATACATATGAGATGAAGTTAGTGTGGGGAATCTACATTTTGAAGTTTAATTTCAGTTTTTGTATTCTAATGTGATTTTGTTAATTATGGTGTTTTAGGAGTTGATTTTGAATACTGTTCAGAGAATTCTGGGGTCAGAAAAAGCAGCTATTGAAAGGGTAGCTGAAAGTACAGCTTTTGAATGTTGGGAAATAATGAATTATGAAAAAGTACAAGGGAAATACAATAATCTGGGAGAGTTTGATTTGAAAGGCAGAGAATTCAGTCCGAAGAGAGGTACGATTGGTACACTGGGAAATGGAAATGTAGAAAATACATGTTAGAAGGGGGAAACTAATTCAGGTTCCAGAGGTCAGTGAATAATACCTTTAAATGATGAAATGTTCTCCTGTTTGCTGTTTCTATTTGCATATGATAAAGTTGGATGAATAAATATGGAAAACATTATTTTGAGAGTACTCTTTCTAGCTTTAAATATATGTACATTATTCTTTTTCCACTGAAGAAGGCATGCGGAGAAAATGTGTGACCCTGTTTCTTTTCATACTTTGTTCAAACACTTCTAGTAAAATATTGGCAGTAGTAGCACCCCATTCTTATTATAAAATAACAGTAAAAGTGGGAATGTATCCTTTGACACTTGGAAATGTAGGTAGATTTCAGAGATGCAAGCTTGTTTTGTCAGCTAGTTTACTGAAACATGGATTATAAATTGAAACAGATGGGTATTTGTTGGAAACTTCTTGTAACTTTGTAACTTAAAACTTCTTGTAACTTCTTTGTAACTTCTTGTAACCTAAGGTCCTTCATATGGCGCCATGTGTTTGAATTAAGAAAAGAATAGTGTGAGGCTAAAGAATATAATTGCTCTGGAAAACAGATAATTATAAAAGGCTTTTCTTTTATTTCTGTCTGTAAAAGAAGGCAGAGGGTTTAGAACTAGGTTAAGGTTTATTACATGAACTGAGGTAGTTTCAGAGTCAGCTGGGAATGAGATCCTGTTGTGCTAACAGTGTATAAGCACAGAAGTCATGGTCTCTTTCTCAGGAGAGAGAAAAAGTTGCCAAGGACATGACAATGGTGTTGCCTCTGTGACTGGCAGCGTAGGAGGTTAGCACATGTATGCTGAAGGTTGCATTTGTAATTTCCTGTCTTTGGAAAGGGCAGAGGAAGAGAGGAGATGGTCAGATGTTAAATAAAATCAGCATGAGGAGAGTGACAAAGGCAAACAGAAAGAAGAAGGGAAATTCTGCAGCTGTGGAGCATGACTTAAAAGTGCAAAGCCCACATTTTTATCTCATTAACAAAGGGTAAAATCCTAGGAATGGTAGTGATTGATCTTGCATATGAGTCAATTGAGATAAATGCTAAATTTACCCTAGGGATTTACTTTGTCCACCTGTGAGCTGTGGAGAACTGCAGATACCTTGTCTTCACCAGATCTTAACCAAATTCTGGCTAAGATGTTGTGAATACTTTCAAAGTATACCCCTGGGGTGCAGGAGAGGGTAAGGATGGTAGGACCAGTCAGTCAGCTGGTGGAGGGCTCTTCTGTGGTCTGGGCTAGAGAGGCACCTTTGGTCTGCCTCAGGAGGGCTTTTCTGTACAGCACTGAAAATGATACTCTGTGAGGCTGCCAGCACTTTAGCACTTTGATAAAAATGTGCTAATTTCTTCCCTTGGTCCTTTAGCCTTAAGAAGCTGTCTTCATGTTTCAGAAAGGGCTTCCTCCTCCCTCTCTCTCTTTTGTAAGTCTAAAGGGCGACAAATATTTCTACTTTGTTACTGTTCGAAGTCTTTGTTAGTAACTTTTGCTTCCAATTCATTACTGCAGTCATGTTTTCACAGCCTGGTGTGAGAGATAAACCCTTTGCAAATGAAGACAGCATCCATTTTCTTTCTACCTCAGGCCACACAGAATTGATTGGGGGTAATAAAATGACAGTAGCATGTAATATACTGACATCTCTTTAATTTGAAAACTAGTTCCAGGATGATTCAAAACTTGTTTAAAGCTAATTTATGACTTGTGTAATTTTCAACTGGACCAAGGTAAAGGATGATACATGAAAACTGATGCAGAGTTAACATAATATATTCAAACCTGTCAGCTTGAAATAATTTATAAAGGGTTTGTGGGTTGATTTGTTTCAATTCTATTTTGGTTTTGTTTTAAAGTAGCCAGGACAGAAAGTTGCTTGGCTGGTATAAATACCATTGTAAGACACTATTTCTCCATCATCTTTCTCCAAATGCAACTTCTTATGCTTTCTAGCAAAGCATTTTATTCACACTTGCAAAAACTATGCATCACTTCTCCATTTTCTTCAAAATCAGCAGCTGTGTTGTATGTTTCTGTTTTGTGTGGGACATCTGTGCTGACAGTAACATGGATTGGTAAAAAATCACAGTATTTTGTTACCATAATGTTCACTTTGAACATTCTTTATGAATATACATGTCTGTATATAAAATTCTGTTTAATATTTGCCTATGCAATACATATGTGTCTATGTGTCTTGATACTAAATTTAATTATTTGGTTTTTAAGAAACCAGAAGTAAAAATAGTGAAGTGCTCAAATTAAGCCACTATATCAGCATAGCATGAAATGTAAATATTTTTCTCTGAATTCTGTCACTTTTATGTAGCTCACAAATCACATCTGCATGCACTATTGATTTATCAACGTACTGTATCAGTGATGCTTCTGCTCACAAAAGGGACAAAGCTAAAAGTCAAATGTTTGCTTCTATTGCAGTGGATGCAAATAGCAAATACACCAAATGGGAGGAAGGGAAGAAAAGAACTGATTGCTTTCTGAGAGGTGCTACAGTTCGATGCACATGTGATTCCTCACCTCCTACCAGTCATTGTCTTCTTTGATCTTTGCTGACTAAATTAAAAACTAAAATAAAATGTTGACAGTCCGAGACTCAGAATTTAACCACGTACATCTTTATGTCCACTGCAGAGAAAGCAAGCAAGTTCCATCCCAGGACTAGAATATCCGATTTGTTATGTGTTTGTGTCGCCATTGACTTAAAATAATTTTTGCAGAACTGTGATTGATTCAAGCCAATGCTGTTGTGGTATCTTAAACTGCATGAGCATTTGGGTCATAAGAAAAGAGAGATAATTCAAAGCAGGGCTGTCTTTTGCACAGTAGAATGTTTACTCATTTCATGTTTCCTCTTCAAAGTTTCCTAAGTCCGAGAATAATCATGTTCTGTGGAGCTTTGATCACAATCTACATTTTGCAGGCAAAACGTAATTACTGCGCATTCTGAATTTATTTGTTTATAATGCACTTACATTTCCATACAGAATTTCTGTCTTTTCAGGAAACTGAATGTACCACATAGTAGTGGTTTTCCCCATAATTTATTAATTTATGTAATAATATTTAGTGATCCGTTAAACAGCTATGTGTTCATCTGTCAGACTTCAAAATGCTGGTGTGAGCTTTCCTATGTAGATCAGAAAATGCAACAATATTTTAATAAAGTGAGAAGGGCTGAAGCATCAGAAAAGACATGTACCAAATTACTTACTGTATTGACTACCTGTTCATGAACAGTCATGTCCATCACTGCTGCAGCTGAGACTTACAGAGCCATAAGACATTGGTATGGTTTTCATCATGCAAGGCCTTGAAAGAAGAAAGGAATGACTTTTTGCAAAGTCAGTACAGTACATTGTGATACAAATAATAGGAAGGACAATAAGCTAATTTCAATTATTTTTGAAGTACTTTTTTCCATTTAACACCTCTTCAGAAAAGACACTGATTTGCGTCAGCGATACAGATTTTTTTGCCTTTCCTTTACGAAAACAAATGATGCTAACACATTTTCAGGTTGTTTTATTTGCTTGAGCACAAGTAACGTTACCAGGACTTGTTACCAGAACTGTTGCTCACCTGGCCATGTACTCATAACACAGAGATTAAGCTTTATGGAGGTTCTCAGTTGCACCTTGCAGCATTTTTATTGTTGCACCTTACATAAAAGGAACTCATTCCTCTTACTGAATATGCTTATTTCTGAAAGCATTACTTCATATGTTGCCAAGCTAGTACAGGTCAACATAGATTGTCTTTCTTACCTGTGTTCAGGCTTGATGCAGTTTTCCTAAGAAGCGACAGCAGTGTGGAAGAGATAATAAAACCAGCGTAATTGGAAAGAGAGACGCATTTTCTGTGATTTCTGAATATGATTTTCATCCATATCCCTAAAACTTGAAGTATTGCATTAGCCAGCTGGTTCTTAAGAGATCTGTTGGGAAGGATGGTCAAGCTGCTCAGAAGAAGATATTTGAGACTTGATGGTGGAAAAGAATCTGTCACCGTGTTGAGGCAAAAGGGCTGTAACAGGAATATGTGTTTACCAAATTGCAGTTGCTCAGATAATTCTTTTAAAAGAAGTTTATTACTTTATAAAAACATAAGTAACAATAAATGGTTACTGCCATTATCTGCCCACAGGTAACAGCAACATAATAAAAATTTGTTCAGGCACAAAAGACAGGCAGAATTCAGGGAGAGAAATCACTGAACCAAAGGATTCAGACAAGTACATAATTTTCTTCCAGCAGATGTGGTTGTTACTTTTGTATTTGTAAGTAGTGCAGAAGAGCTGCTGGAAACATATTGAGCTGATAAATTGCATGATGGTGATTTAACTTTCCAGTTCTCAAGGAGAAAATAAAACCGTACTGTTCAGTACTCAGAGCCAGTCCATGGCTAATTGGGTCAGCAAGAAGAGATAGTTTCATCATCATAGTTTACTGAAAACCAAAATGAGACAGCCTTTGAGAGAGAGGATGTTTGCCTCTTCAAGTCTAGATCTGCTAGGGAAAACAGTGAGCTTTCAGGATTAACACAATGCAAGGTTTATTTTTATGGCATACCAGAGCATGGAGTTTCATACAGTCAGTAGAGGAAATGCAGACTTCTGTAATCATAATGCTAGAGATGTTCCTCCTCTTAGTTCAGTGCATTTAGATGTGGTGTTGGTATTATCTGCAGGAACTGAGAAAGCTGAAAATTAATGAAATTAGTGTTTTATTATCACTGTCGTGGAATTATTTGGGGTGATAGTTCTACCAAAGTATCTCATTTTTCCTCTGTTCCACAGATCCAGTGCTTATGCCCGTAAAACAGTTATATGCAATGGCCGTTTGATTTCACTGTTAACATTTTAATTGGTGGTTTTCTTTAGCCTTCACTGAAAGGTGATTTTTCCTAAAATGTCTTACTCATACCAAACCTTAAACTTAAGTTGGTAAGCCACAGAATGGGCCAGAATATCCTTTTTTTAAGTCACAGAGAGGTGATGCAATGAGAGACATAAAAAGCATTATTTGAGATCTTTAATCTCTAAAGCTATTTTAAAGGGATTCCTCTGAAAAGGTGTAGAAAATAGAGATATTCCCCTGCCAGGCCCAACTTTCAAACATCCAGCAACCCCTTCCATGTATTAATTCTTTTACAGTGTCTGCTTTTACCTGTGAATCCCCATGTGATTCAGTAACAGTTGTTGAAACAGTGTTCAATTTTTCCCTTCCAACAGTCAAAGATTCGTTGGGCTAAACCACAAATGCTGAATATTATCATTATGAAATTTTAATTTATTTTTTAGAGGTTGTTATGTTGAAAAACTTAATAATGAGCTTTTCAGCTTGCAGTTTCCAAAATATAATCTTGATTTCATTACAATTAATGGCTGTAGAGAAAAAGTGATATATCAAAAGCACATATTCTGCTTGCTAAGCGATGACATCTAAAATATCTTCTGTAATGAGCAGTACAGCAGGCACAGTAGAAATAGTACTGATTAATGGATTTATTTTTTTTTCTCTGTAGTAAAATATCACAATCTATGTTATGCAGTTATCAAAACCACTGTGTGAAGCAGTGAAGGTATTAAAGGGGGTTGTGTTTCTACTGATCTTGTCATGTTGCATTGCAAAATCAAGGTAATTTGGAAAATAGAATGTAACCTACTTAAGAATTTTTATTTTATGTATTTTACTGTAGTGATAAAGTTACTAATAGACAGACAAACTAACTTTTCTAACCTTACCAGGTTGTGTACTATATTGGTTTGCAGTGATTGGTAAAATACTTTTTTGGGGGGGGAGGGGGAATTATTCTAGCATGGTCCCAGCTGTTTTGCAGAAGTTTCTATCTTGAATAAGGGGATGAAATGTAATATTCCCTTCCCTGCATTTCAAGAGCAGGGGTAGGTATGGGCAAAACAAGCATCCTTATTTAGAACTTTGCAGTCCTGAAATACTCTATGGCTATTTAATAAGTCTTAAAATGGTCTTGTGAAGAAAGTGCTACCATTTTCAGAGAAAATATATGACAGATGTTTTTGCCTCTGGGGTAAGAGAAGTTGCCCAGGGTAAAAAGAGTAGAGTTTAAGACCTCACGTATTTTTCATTTCGCTGCCTGGGCTTAGAGCACAGTTCCTCTCAAAAGTGCCACGTCAACATGCTGCTGAGGGGTCTATTTGTCTCTGTTGCCCTCAGGACTCCGAACCGTCAAATGAGGTGGTCTCAGAGGCCCCAGGTAATGTGATACCCTCTACCTCAAGAAGTAGCTCTGAAGAGCTGGTATCAGTGGCACAGAAACATCCAGAAGAGGTAGGACATTCTCTGTCTATTCTTTTCCAAGGTTAACTGTTGGGGGATACACGTTTGCCTCTGTTTTTCATGCCTAGTGTTGTTTTACTCATAGCAGAGTCTTTTCAAAGCTAAAGCTCAATTTTATTATCCCATACCAACAATATGCAAAACCCATGCAAATCTCAAGACCTTGATTAATGGTACCTCTAAGCCAACTATATTCCCTCTGCTACCTTTTTAATATTATTTCTTGTTATCAGTGATTGGGAAAATATTTCTTCTTGTTCCTCTCTTTCACACCATGATAAGTAACATCCTGTTACTGTTACTGTCCCATTAGATTTTGTCAAATTAAACTCTTTGACACTGAAGAGCCAAAAGTAGAATCTGTACATAGGTATATAGGTAGATTGTAAAGCTTTTGTCATCCTTCACTAGATTTAAACTAATAACCCAGCTAAGTGATGGGTCAAATGGGTTGTGCAAAGGAAAGACCCTAGCTAATCTTGTGCCATTTTTTGTACCCGTGTTTTCCAAAACATGATACTAGATGCTAATGGTGTCATACAAACATAAGTCTATACTCCCCCTTCTTATACAAAAAAGTGCTGGCTTATAAGGTAGTTCCATAATGTAGGCAATGACTTGGGGTTCTGTCGCTCCAGTGTGTGTCACAGTACACCGTAGCTGAAGGAGAGATTGTCTATAGAATTCAGGCTTACAACTGCATTTTATGGTGGCGATTGTCCTTTCAGAGAACCACTATTATCCTTGAAATAACTCTTCCAGTGAGAAGAAAGCCCTTCATTTGGAGTAGCCTTAACATTATTAATCTTGGCTTCCTCAAACAGGTTTATCATTATTATTATTATTATTATTATAATCATTATTATTGTTATTTTAATTATTTTTCATTATTATTATTAGCATCAAAGATATTTGAGTACCAGATAATATAAAGGCTAGTCTTTCTTGGGTTTTTTCTCAGATTTCTTTTGACTATAATCTTCCTAATAAAGGAGAGTATGAAATACTAGCCATAGGAAATGCAGTGCCATTTATTAGTTCTTCAGTGCAGCTTTTAGATAATTATCAAATACCTTCTTGAATTTCTCCTTTCCTCTGATAGTCTTGTCACTTTGTCTGAAGAAGAGAGAATTCCGCAGTACAGGGCCGAGAGTATTCTTAAGAGTGTCTTCTGGGTTATTCCAGATCGGTATTTCACTTATTTTGGAGTATCACCACATATTCTAATTAGATAGAAAGTCGGGTTATCACATCTAAGGAGTCCTGAGGATAGACTAATATATAATATAATAATATATATAATATATATAATAATATATATAATAATATAATGCTTTTAGTAATGCTTTTGTATATATTCTTGAGTAGAAAAGGGACTTCTAGTTTGTGGAGTGCCATGGGTTCTGCCTCTTAAGTCTCAGCTTTGCCAGTTTATCTCACTCCACTGGAGAAATAAAAAGAGAGAGCACAGATTATATAAAAAAAAATATAAAATAGAGGAAAAGTGCTGGAGAAGGAGGGATAAAACATGGTTAGTTAGTAAAAGGATGAGAGGAAGATGTGTATACAGTTTTTGTCTTTGTGGAATAAAACCAGCTAAACTATGGGGGAGAGTAGACTTTAGAGAATTGAAAGATGAAAATGCACCTTTAAAATTATTCTAAATATCTCAGTAATAGTTTATGTTGAAGCTGTTTTACTGAATGTGTGGTCATAAAGTATTATATGTGTTTTATAAGGGAACGAGACTTTCTCAAATCATATTTACTGAAGTTTATAAAAAGACAGAGAAGGGTGAGTCAGAAAGAGTGTTGTGGTTGGATTTGCAGGGAACCTTGAGAGGGGAGCACCACTATCCTGAATTTCCAAATTCAGAACCCACCATGAAACAACCCATCTAAGTTACACATGGGTAAGTCAGCACTGTAAACAAACATTTGTGAATCACACCCTAAAAAACAGAGCTTTACTTCAACTAATGCCTTTTTTGTTTCTCATTTTAGTTGAGGCCTCTTGGAATATGTTCTTATATTATATTCTTTCTTATATTCTTATATTCTTCTAGTATCTGTTTAATGCATTAATACTTGAAATTAACTACAGCTGCTGACTGATGCATTATTTGTATAATAGTTTATGTCTCATCTGAATCAGTACTTGTGAGAAGGCAGATATTAAGGAAAAGCTCAAATGCAGCCATGGAAAACAAATACAAGAAAAGATTAAAGAAAGCAAAATAGCTTACAGATAGGGATTTCAGGAAGGTGGAGAAAACCTGAGAAGAATGTGGAAAGTGATGTTCAGAAAGCAACTCAGACTTGTAAATTTGTGGAGAAACAGCTTCTAGTAGGAGAAAGTAAAGACAATCTCATTGCCACATTACTCTGTATAAAGCATACTTTTTCCTGCTTACAGTTTGTTTTCTTTTTAGATAGGCCAGTCTGAATCCAAGACTTAGTTACTTGTGCCATCAGTTTTAACTTTGTAGGATGTCATTTAATCACTCAAATGAGGTGTTGGTTTGCTTGTCCAGTTGTTCTTAGTAGAAACTATGGTGGAAATTTGAGTTCTACTCCACAGTAGGGCATGGTGGCATCTGCTTCTCTGCCTCCTTTCTTCCCAGCCTCTTTTCATACTCTAAAATCAGCTTTAACTCTGTGTAATCTAGGGAGAGTGTCCAGCTATGTGGCCTATGACAGAAGCCACTGCAGAAATAATTAGCATGTTGGGTGTTTAGATTTAGATAACCTGTGAAATTGTTGTACCTGTGCAGGATTCAGGAAAGTGCGTGTGTTCACTGGTATATTTCAGATGTAGAAATACTTTCGGTAGTAGAATAACCAAACTCTGTTTAAAGTTAGAAAGATATCTTATTTTGTGTTTTCAAAAGCTGTGCAAACCTCATTAAAATTTAAGTTCTCTGGGTTTGAAGGGCTGAATGATTTTAATTAGTAGCCATACTAAAATAAGGAAGTTTCCTGTGTTGTATACATTTGTTGTCTTTTTTAAGAATTGGAATTGAAAAGTGGAATTGAAAGAAAAAAAATCTATACATTTAAAGGGTAACAGATGGGTAACATCCTATTTTCAGTGTCATTTCGTTAGACCTTCTTAACAGTTTCTTACAAAACTGTAGAATAACACAGCTTTCATAGAATGCTTTCCTAAATGATATATTTTGGTGGTTTCCCTTGAATAGTAGTGCTTTAAGTGGGAATTTTGTTCCCACAATCCTTTCAAAATTCAGAATTGCGCTATTGTTGGTATGCCCTGAGTTAATCATAGAATCATAGAATAGTTAGGGTTGGAAAGGACCTCAAGATCATCTAGTTCCTACCCCCCTGCTGTAGGCAGGGACACCTCACACTAAACCATCCTGGTATCAAATGTTCTTTACCATGAGCTGTTGAAAGACAATCCTCTGGACATGTTTTGATTACTTAAGTTTCAGAGGTTTTAAAATCTCTAAAATGTATGAATGCTCTTGTTTGAGTAACACTGTAATCATTTGATAAAATGGAAAGAGTGATGAATTGTATTTCATGACCCTTACTTGGTTTTCTATGGCCATTTTCATTGTGTCTCTGCCAATTGCATATATTTAGTAGGAATTTATATAGCTTTTTAGATGTATATGCAGTGATGAAGAAAGTGAAGGTTTGCTGTTAAAGTAGTTTTGTTTTCCTTTTTCATGTAGTAGCTGAAGAGTGGGGGCGCGGGGGAGGGAGGCTGTATCTTGATACTATTTCTCCTGAGTACCGCTCTAATCCAAGGGGAGTGATGGTGTCAGTGGTAGGTTATCTAAGTAAGGAGAGACTAGTTTTGGCAGTTCCTTAAACCTGAATCTCATAAGAGGCATATCCTTTTCTTTAATTAGAAGTAAAATAGAAATACATGAGTTATGTGTATTAATTTCCTTTGCCAATCCCATGGCAAATCAATTAATCATGTTTTAATAGTGTAAGCCTAGGGGCTAACAGAGCTGTTCTTCCTGAATGGCTGCATTACCAGAGCAGTGCAGATACAGAGGAAATGCTGTGCCATTCTCTCTTTTGGATAAAAAAAATTAATTAACCAACCAACTCCCTGCTTTTGCTGCAAAACCCCTATATCTCTATGTTCGAAGCATTTTAGCGTAAAGTCTGAATGATGTGGTGGTAGCATATGAACGTGAACAGCTTATGCATCTGTGGTGCTTTCTGAGTGCTATATTAAAACTATAAAAGCTGTGCAAAATACTTTGATTCTCAACTAAAGGAAGATTAAGATGGGTACACATTAATCTGTTTTTGAACTATTAGACATTCAGTATTTGCAGTTTTCTGTATAGAGACCAGAATTCTCTCCATTAGTAATGTGCGGCTGAGGTATAGTGTTTTGTTTTATAGGAAAAGGTGTGTCCCACGCTTAAGTTATCTGCCATTAGTCATAAGTATGGTGCCAGTAGCTTAAAAGGATTATAGAACTCAGTGTTTAAATCATTGCATTATGCTTGGAAAATCTCGGGGAGCCGTCTGCATTGTTTCATGTATGAGCAAAGGGAGCATTTCTTAATTTTTATGAACACAATTAGCAACTGATACTACCTTTTTTTTTTCCCTTGAGTTATATTCCTTCCTTGTTCTCTGGATAAAACCTTTCCCCACAAGCACTATTTAAGTTAATATGAAAAGAGGTCCCATATGAAACCCCAAACTGTAAACTTCATCATCGGAACATCCTTATGCTACTTTATGACACTGAGGTGTTTGCTTTTGAAACAAAGTATGATGGAACATGTTCTGAAAGAATTGAATAAAAAGTAATTCTATGGCAAAGCCTGTAATAATGCTTGTGATATTTCCTCAATCTGCTGTTATAAGAGGACTGCTAAATAATTGGATTTCCATCACCAACATCTTTCTTTTGAGAAAATAACTCAATCATCATGTAGAATAAGCATTGTCAAGAGGCAGAAAAGATGATTTGCATTCTTAGATAACAGAAGAAAATATCAAAGTATACATTTATATATGTATAAATGCAAAGCTTTTATGCACATGCTTGTGAAAAGGCTGTGCATTATTTTCTAAAGTTCATAGGCATAACAATATTTCCCCTCTGTTCTGTGTTGCTGCTAGCTTGAACTCAATAGAAGAATTGTGTCAGACTGTTGTTGCTACAAATACGTTGTTCTTCCTGACACACTGCTGAGGGGAAAAACCCCCCAGTTACCCACATAGGGTGAGTTGAACTGCATATTTAATCTTGAACACTGAATTTTTCACTTCTGAAGAGCTTTCCCATTTAGAAAAGTAGTTGGAAATTTCCTTACTGTATGGACCTAGCAGACTGTTTTCTGATGAAAAATCGTAAGTGATAATTTACCAGTTGTTCTGTATAGTAGACAAATTATCCCCTTTTATATCAACAGTTGTAGGGCTGTGATTTTGGAACAAAGTTTGATTTATGCTCTGAACCTGCTTCGCACTGAGATCAGGATGTTCATTTTGTGCAATATCACAAACACTGCATGACATACTTTAACAAAGAGAAGATAACATGAGGCGGAATCCATCCCCTAGTAAATACAGGATTGAGCCCTCCAGTGCATTTATTAATACTTTATTCTGGGTTTTAAACTTCTGAGCAATGATGGCTTTCACACTTTTGAAGTATTTTCCTTTACACTTCTATGCAGAGCACCTTAGAGAGTTCTTATTGCATCCCTTCACTTTGTTTTCTTTGAGTGGTGATAGAAAGTTGCAACAGATCACAAGTCTGGAATTGCTATGCATTTAGAATATTTCTTCAACCTCTGATCTGAAGTCAGGTTCATTGGAGAGAGGACTGAAATTTGGTTACTTGGCTGAAATGTGGTGATTTGGCCCATGATCCAGCTCCTCATGTCAGAGTATGGGTTCCAAGCATTTATTGAAACAGTGGAGTTGAGTCACCTATTCAGATCATTTGGCACTTGGAGAGCTGTTTTATTTTACTTTTTATGCTTCTAGAAATAATTATTATGATTACTGTAGTTCCCATTAATATTTCATAACAAAAGTGCTAAGCCACATGCCTAAAAAGCCTTAGAGTCTAACTGTGTTAAAAGTGAATTAACAATGAGCACGGAAGAGAACATAATACCTTTGACTACTGAAGTGATTCCTCTGTAAAATAAACTGGGAAATACAGTACACATGGAAATGCTCTGGATTTAGGAATTCATTTTTTCTGTCTAATCTCTTCACATGACTGTTTTATGTAATCTTCTTAATAACAAAACATAAAGGTCGCAAATGGCTTGAAAATGCTGTCACACAGTTCTGCTTTTGAAGTAAAAATTTATTTATGTATATTCAAACTTAAATGGCCTTATGAAATGAGGGCTCTTCTTAGAAGAACATTATTAATTAAAAAAATTAATTAGGTCTGTTCAGAATTTCCACAACTCTAAGACATTTTTCTTTATTTAACCTTTTCACAGTCTCTGCCCTTCTTTAAAGTACATTCAGTCCTATATCATCTGCTACTCAGGAAGGTATTTAATACATGACTTGGCATCATTTGCATTATACAAGAAGATTAACTTTACAAGCTCTGCTATTAATCTGAGTAGCTCTACATATTGACCTACGAAAGAACATAATTAAGTTAGCTTAATTAAGTTAATTAATTGTTACACTCTGATGAACTTACCATTGAGAGGAAATTAAAGGCAAATAGAAAATGGCATTCATTGGTTTGAAATAATATTTTAAAGGATTTTACAAAGATACATTATATTTAGGTGACGAAAATGTCTATTGCGTAGTAACCAAAGCAGAGGCAATCAAAAATGTCAAAAGCTAAGAATCCCTCCAGTATTCTGTCTTATATTGCCATATTTCTAAAGGCAATAAAAAAAGCATGCTAGAAATTTAGAAAATTACTGTTGAGGGTTGGATTTTTTTTCCCGATTCCCAAATAATTGAATTCAGAAATTGACACCACTGTCTACGCATGGACTGTGGAGAAAAGCACACTAAAGTAGTTGGATAAGTGTTATCATCTGATATCACACTCTCCTTTTGGGGAGAGAAAAGGCAGAATGATTGAAAGCTAGCACAGGGCAGCAAGGAGTACCCCATCAAAAGTGCATACACCTAATTCTCAGTAAGAATGTCTTTCTCATGCAGTGATGGAGGGGAAAAGAGAGACATTCCTGGAATTTCCTCTGTCAGCTGCATTTCTGTTCTCAGAAGTGCCTGCAAGTTCACTGCAGGAAAATGCTGAGGGTTACAGCACAAGTCCTGTGTATGGACAGACCCTCCACATGGCTCCAACATCTGGGGAGCATTCATCAATCTGGATATGCACTGATGTGTAAACTGGACATCATCAATTCCAAGTAGCTATAATTAATAAAAAGTAAGAGAAAAATGGCCAAACATGCAAACAATGTGCCACAATAAATGCTGCCAAACGAGCAGTTTATTAACCTCTGAGATTCATTAATTTTACCATGACTTTAATTTGGAATTAGCTTGTGTGAACAATTGCCTACTACTTTTTCTTTTTTTTTTTTTCCTATGTATATAGATTTTCTATGGCATCTCTAGAGATTTTAGTATTTCGTGTTTTCTTTCTGTTGTAAAAATGAGTATTTTAACTCAAGTGAAAACAATATTTTCTCTGAGGTATTATTATTTGGCATTTCCAGATTACATGAAGGGGTCATTGTTTTGTGTGTACATTCTCTGAAATAATAGCACCATTGAAAATGGGAAGCCAGTGTCATTTAGAATCATTTGTGTACAAAATTTTATTTGTATTCTGAAGAAAGTTAAGTTGGAATTTCATTCCTTTCAGGAGAAAAAAAATCTTTCCTTGAACTGTACTAGGTTCCTTTTTATTTGACAAAAAAAAATAAGCTGAAACATTCTTTAAAATTGATAGGAGCAGAAAAAAACAATTAAATTACAGCTAATGTATATTTAATAAGATTTTTTTTTCTTTAACACCTTGCCACAAAAAAGAGTTCTAATTTTTGTAAATTCAATTTGAAATTCACATGTGGTTTTATTTGGTCACTTCAAAGTGTTATGGAGGCTAAACAACTTGTTATATTTCAAGAAGAAAGAATAGCTTTGATTTCAGCTTAAATGTCATGCTTTAAATCATGAAATTTTTTTTGGCCGGAGGTGGAGAGTGGGAAATGGAATGAAAAGTTAGAATTATGCAAGCTTTAGGTGGGAAAATAGCAGCAAGTTGTACAAGCTGAAGTCTATTTCCTACCTGCTATATATTTTGATAGCTGTACTGATGTCAGCGGACTACAGTGTACCTGTGTGCACTGTCTAGTCAGCTGTGCCTGGATTGTTTTGAGATACCCATGTTGTGGTATGGTACGATGTCATCTAAGCTACTGATGTAATTTGCTGTGTAGCATGTGTGATACACAATGGAAATTCTTTCCTGGAGGAAAGTAAATGTAACTCCTTTCTTCAGTATGTCATGTACACAATCTTAATGCTCTTTTTTCTGCCTTTCCTGAGGGATTTTTATCTTCTTTCTAATCTTTAATATTTGAATGAAAAATTAAGCAAATACATTCTCTGGTCATTGTATGCAGTGTAAATATTAGATTTCACATTGCCCTATGTGAACAAAGCAATGATTCTTATTCTAGGCAATATATAATGTCAGAAATTTTCTGGTTTATTTTAATATGACGGGTTGAAAATATCATCAGAACCCTTTTAAGTTATTACAGTCTAGATTTCAGATAACTCTGCTTGAGCAGAGTTAAAAATTTCAATGTCATCTTTAAGGTAGTGAAGATAAGGAAGAGGTTAGTCAGTAGTCATTAATAACATAGGTTATATAGATTTTTCCCTACCCAGTTGTTTCAGGGTTATCTCGGAACTGCAGCACAATCCCAATAGTGTCCCAATGCTGTTCCATCAAGGTATTGTTTCTGTAAATTTCTCTCACTGTTAAGCAGAATATTTAGATGTCAAAGAGTTCAATTTACCTAAATATTTTAGCACAGTGGGATTAGTAATTTGTTATTTACTAGAGTAGCTCATTTTGCTAATTATGTGTATTTTTGTGTTAATCATATGTGCATTAATCTACCATAATTAACAGTAATTTAAAACTAAATTTATGTTAACACCAAGTATGTGTTTTTTGAAGACTGTGATGTAGACTAACACACATCATAATCTTTCAGTCTTCCTTACTGAACTGCTAAATGCTTCTTAAGTGGTTTTCTTACTATTGATTCTTAATATTTTGGCAGTGTCTATACAGCTGTCTTAGACTTCCAGAACATCTAGATTACCTTGAATACCCAGAATTACATATTCTAAGATGTTGTTATGGGCTTTGTTTTATTTAGAAATTGTGAAAATATTATTGGAAATACAGTCAAATTCAGAGAGACTTGGACAGTGAGGTGGGGTGGTATCTTTGGGGATTCAGTTCTTCATTATCCAGTCCTCACGTGTTTGATAAGATTTTTCTGCATTTATCTGTTCGGAAGAAGCACTTCTTCCTCATTTTCAGCTCTCCTCATGGTTTACCCCACAAGAGTAGGCTTGTCGTTTTTGGATTGTTCAGGAGACTGACTAAAATTAAAAGCTACTGATTAATGTTGTAACAAATGAAAATTCTGCTCTTTCTTCTGCAAATTAAGATCAATTGCTCCTTGTAAGATTTTCAGACAGGTGATTAGTTGCACAAAATTTAGACTGTGATTTGCTATCAAGTACCACAGGTGTTGGAATGCACAGAAATTGGTACATTCGTGCTTGTGTCCTTGTGAAATTTTATTCTGATGTTTACCAGAATAAATCTTCTCGGACTATTTGTGCACAGAGGTGCATCCACACGTTTCTTGTTGGAAAACTATCACTGTTGGTTTGGATTCAACAAGGTATAGGGAGCTGTGTTCAAATCTAGGGCTCTAATGTGAGCATCCTCTCTCAAAAACAGAGTAAATTTAAGTAGTAGGTTCTAGTTTGGGGGAGATTCATAATCGAAATTCCAAAATGTAGTAAGTTGCCTTAAATGTGTACAATGGAATGACAATAGCAATGTTCCCTGTATGATTTCTAAACCTTCAACTGTACTTGACTCAACTTTTCTTCCAACATTCACTATACTTTTTGTGTGTAGGCATTTACTGTAAGTAAACTCAGTCAATCCAATACTGGTCGCACAAGGTGGATATTATGAAGGTAAATATCCATACTTTAGGAGGATAAAGACAGGCCTTTAGAAAATACTTTCTTAGGAAAATGTAAAAAATTAAACACAAAGTCAGAACAAGGGCATATTTGTTCTAATGTAGCTCTGAATCTCAGAGGTATAATACTCAAAATGGCAGACAAGATATGAAAAAATAAGCAGCATGAAGAAAGAGAACATAAAGGAGCAGAGATTTTTTTTCTGCATTTAAAATGCTTATTTTTATTCACATTTTCTGACAGTTTTTATTTATATAGTTAGCTCTGGGAAAAAGATCTCAGTAAGTCAGCATTTAAAAATTGAGTCACCCATAGAATATAATTTGTGTGTGTGCATGCTGTGCAAAATTTTAGATGTTTGTTTCTGCAAAATGTTGCTTCTTTTAACAGCCTCTTTGTAGTTTCAAGGGTGGTATTCGAAATGGGGATAGAAGCAAAAATGATGCAGTGTCATTCAGAGCCTGTAGATAATCCAAAAGTCACCATTCATATTTTAGCCTGATAAGCAGCAGAGTAAAAATAACACAATTTTGAAGTCATGTTGTTACTTGAGAAAGCTTTCAGTGTCTGCAGAGACACCAAGTTATTCAAAAAGGGGAAGCACATTAAAAATTTGCAAGAAACCAAACCCAACCCCTGTTCCTGTGAGATTGAGTAAACTTCCTGCTTCACCACAAGCATGACACCATGCAAGATCTCTCCATATGCCATTTCATCCGTTCATCCCTGTCTCAAGATCTCATGTAGAAACACTGAACGTTTAGAGAAAATTCAAAAATAAACTTTTAATTATTTTATCTAAGATAGGTGGAAGAAATTGAAGTGTTCTTTAAAATAATATCACTATTCCTAAATTCTCCCCTATGTTAAGTACTCCAGGTGAAATTTTTTATCTCAAAGTTATTGTATTTGGTAATAACATTTAATATGGGAAACTAATAGGGATAAATTGGTTTGTTCTTGCCTTCATCTTGCAGTCTTCGTGAGCACCTGCCTGTGGCCATTGAAGGCAACAAGAAGCTGGGCTAGATAAACATTTGTTGCTACCCAGTGCATCTCCTTACTTCTTTGTGCCAAAAGTTAACCTTCCAGTGTCTGGGTGGAGTGATGAGGCCAAGAAATAGTGTCAAAAATTAAAACATTTCATGTGCAACATTGCATATGTAGTGTCAGGTTGGGTTTTTTCTGCTAAGTTAACATCTGTGAATTGTGTTTTATAGTTCACTGTTTATTAGAAATGGCACATTGAAAAGATAGCTTAGCCAATTTTTCCAGAGTATTATAGCTTAGAACTTCTTAATTCTTATATACCAAATTAATGCTAGTTTATTTTCATTTAAATCAATATGCTTTTTAATTTGAGTTTAATAAGTAAGGGGTCTTACAGTCTGTGAAGCTCCCATAAGACAATTTAGCAAATAATTCTGTGCAATTATATATTATGCTTTTCTCATGGCAAACTTACCATGCTTGTCATTTTGAGTATGTATGTTTAGTTCCATAATTTGTATTGTGAATACAGTTTTGCAGTCAGGGCTGTATGGTTAAAAGCACTGAATAAAAAAAATGATCCTTACCTCAACGACTTCCTTTTCTAGTATAAAACCAGACATTGTGGCTAAAAATAACATTAAAAAATCAAGTTGTATTGTTTCTGTTTACTACATTTTGGCTACTGTTTACACTTAATAAGAGAGGTTTTCTTCTTTTAAAAGGGAAGGATGATAGTAAGGCTGATAATATTGTTTCAAATATTCAGAAATGTAACTTTTTTTCCTACAGTGTTTATTTTTCAGCAAATTATAATAGCCTCTGCTTCTCTGCAAACTTAAGCCAGAGAAGTATTTCACAAACAAAACTGAGATAATGGAAGGCTGTTTGCATAAATGTTTTTCCAGAGTTAAAGCACATCATTAATGGACTTTATGAAATCAGACCAAGGATCTGTATCTGCAGCTACATCATCCGTGTAGTCATGAAGTGAATGTCATCAGAAATCACTGGGCTTAACCACCAGCTCAGTATGATAAAATAACTGCATTTTTACTTACACAATAACCTCAAATCCTGATATTAAAAAGTGGCAAATTTTTTTGCCCTTTGCTGTTCCAAGTGTGACACATGTAACAGTTATTCATCATTCTATAATGGATCATTTTTATCAGAGCCTTGTGTCTCTTCTGTATACATAGAATAAATATTTATGTTTTCTCATTTTTCTGAACTAGAAGATACTGATAGAATAGGTTTGAAGTGTCAACTATAATTCATTGCCTGCAAAGAAAAGCTTTATACTGATACTGTGTGAAAGGAAAAGAATATCTAAATCATTTCAGCAGCAAGCTTATAACCAAGATAATATCAGCATTTTCCTTCTTGAAAATATATCTGCCATAAATTAAGGGAGGTCTTCAGTATTTTATTAAAATGCTTCTGACAAGTTTAACCCCATCTTCAACAGGAATGTATCTATGAATACGAAAACCTTCTTTTAAAAAAGAAGTGAAGGTCAAGTGAAAGTTAAAACAAGCTTGTGGTAAACTTCAGACTAATTCAGCAAATAATTTGTATGGAACACAATAACACATTAAGACAATTATTTAGTATCAATCTAAAGCTACACATTTTATTGTTATAGAAAACTTAATATGTATTTAGCAGTTGCTGTTTTGTACAATAGTGATATAGTTTGCCAAAAAAAACATAAAATATGTGTGTACAGGGTATATGTGAATGAACTCCTAATTTAGTTAAAATTGGACTTAGCAGTAAATGCAATAGAGGAGGTGCATATCACAGTATATAATTATGTTTAAATATACACATAGCAAAGTAAATGGGTTAATAAGAAAATAATTAGAATTCAAAATATGTTTGTAATGAAGCATTTTATACACAAATACTATGGTTCAGTGTCTTAACAGATTTTCAGTTATGCTTCCAGTTTCTTTAACAAGAAAGTGCAGGGAAGTGTTGGTACTGTTTGTAATGAAGTAATGGCACAAGAGGAAAGTTGTATGTGACAAAACCCTGCACCCATTTTGCAGAATAAATGGCTGTCCCTTTATTATTTTTTAAAGCCATTTGATTTGAAGTACTTTACAGGATCATGTACTGCCTTTCTCTAACAAGGGGAGAAATGTATCTGCTTCCTATTCAAGGGCAAGTGGTGAAGTTTCGTGCTTTAATTGTGAGTGTTCCTTCCCCAGCCCCCAGCAGCAGCACCTACTGCATTTACAGCCACTTGCTCTGTGACTTCAGTGGCAGCTGGAGAGTGCGCATCTTCTGAGAGAGGTGCTCTCCAAGGCACTTGGCCAGAAGAGACATTTCTGTTCTGGAGCCAGTCCCATACACAAAAGACCCAAAGTAGCTTTGGGACAGCTTTTTGCAAATAAGTAGAAAGCTGAAATGAAGTCTCAGTGTTTCTAATGTGTATGGGAAACTAGATAATTGTTTTCTGTAAAAAAACAGATATTAAAAGACAATGTGAGAATGCCAAAAAACACAGAAGCAGTCCTTCATTTTGGAAGCAATTAGTATGTTAGAAAGGTAATTAATGTAAAGCTATGCATTTGTCCCTACTAGTGACATGAATAAGCTAAGTGATTTTATGGTATTTGCTGTTGTCAAATTGCATTAGCATCTTAGGCATGATAAGAATGTCATTAATGTGAACCAAAAATTAATTACTATGATAAGGCAATAAAACATGTTTAATACTGGATGATCAGTAGCTTGAAAGAAACTTGCAATTTCAATTTTTATTCTCTCTTCAAGTATTTCCAGTTCCTACAGACTCTGAATCTTTTCCTTTAGTCATAATTTACAGACTGCAATTTGCAACTGAATGGGTACTCTGTAGGAAGAAAGTGTTAAGGGTGGCTCCATTTACTTGCCACCTGTCCTTGCCATAATGTTTTTAGCATATATATTAAGGAATTGCTGCACTACCCTGTCCTAAATTCAATGTGGAAGATAAGGGTGATGAGTTATGTTCTGGGTATTTCTTCTACTGTCCACCAGGTGCATCTTTGGTAAGCAAATTGTCTAACACAGAGCTCAAATGCAGAAAAGATTAATCTGAGTCACAGTTGTTGAAATTAACAGCACGTGGGTATCAAACTGCATAGAAATGAATGGATAACCTTTGGTCATACTTCATTCAAGCTTAGGTATCTTTTTTAAGCTTATGCTGTTTATGTAAATTTTGGTCACCCACCTCAAGAGGCCTCAAAATAACTCAGGACTTAAACCCAAACAGCTGCCTACATGCTGGATGAAAACCTTCTTTAACTGGTAGGGCCTACCTCTTATTAGAGAGAAGTAATGCAATCGATCACATTTATGTCAATAAATTCTACACACTCAATTTATAAGCAGCATCAGAGGGGAAAGATTGTTGTTTTCTGGACAGCACACAACCATTTATATTTGGTTTTGTCCTGCAGATTCACTGGGTCCTTTTACCTTATGAAGAATCTGAGTGAATTAATAGTCACACAGGCAGGAAGTCAATTGAACCATTCCATTTTCCACTACCGTCCCTATGTAAGATCGAAAATTTATTTTTTTTTTAGGGTACAAGCTTTTCTCTCAGTGTTGTTTTACTCAAAATGAAGACATTTGGTGTTGAAAATAAACCTTAACTAGGTGGACAACAAAATTCAGAATCGATGAAATACAGTATTTTGTTAAAAAAAAAAAAAAGACCTGTCTGCATCTGTATGAGTGTGCTTCTGGAAAACTGTCTAGAGCTTTCAGTTGCATGCAATCAAATGCATGCTGAGAACTTAGAGTTGACAACAGCCCATCATTCTTTCATTTGAAATAACTATTTCTGTTTCAGTGCAAGAGAGATATTATATGGGGATACGTCTATATTGAAGTATGAGGTCATACTTGTTGGAAATCAGGTTGCTTACGTTAGGCTGGCAGATGTGTTTGGCTTTTGGCTAAGAAGAGGCGTGCTAACAACTTTGCATTCACAGTGCATCTTTCAAAGAATTGGCTTCTGATATACTGCGGGAGAAGTTCATCAGACAAAAACTGTGTTAGGCTACCAATACATATAGTTGCATATAGCAGAGGCTTTTCTGGCTCTGGAAAAGCCTCAGTATCTTCTGTTCCAAGGAAGTGGATACATTAGATGAATAGATTTAATTAGAATGCAGCTTTTCGTGCTTTGACATGGAAGTACTGAGAAATACTTGGTTGTCTTTATTCCTTCCTGAACCATGGGAGCTTGCCTATGCTGCAGAACAAATATGATGCCTTCATGGCAGATTGAACAGGCACACTGGCTGGTGTGTCTTTCATATTTTCCAAACATACAGCAATACTTCTGAGGCAAGCAAACTCCAGGTTCGTATAACATGGTAGACTTTGATTGACCAGTGGTGACTTCTGAATTTCAACATGAGAACTCACATCTTCTCGGTGCTCCATGAAGATCTTGCTTCCCATCTTCCAACACCAAAAAAACTTCATTAAGGAAGCCTACCATTGGTCAGAAGTAAAGCAATAATGCTCCTTTCATAATAGTGTTCCATCTACCTGTAAGTATATGGCTTAGAAATTCCATCAAGTCAGCCAGTCTTGCATTTGAAAGTGGTGTTTCAGTGGATGTAGTCAGGAGGAATATACCTAGGGCTTTCTGAAGTGCTAATTTCTTAGACCACATATGCTTGAGTGTGCCTCTCAGAGAGTGGCACATGAAAAAAAATGTTAACTGCAAAGTATCAACTGCTTGATTTTGCAGGGCTTCATACATCACTGGGTCATAAACATTAATGTAGAAAGTGAGAGAGTGATGCAGGAGTCAAGCTGTTGAGGAGATACAGCCTTTCATTTGTTTGGACAGGCATGACATTTTGTTGTCAATTGACTCTTCTTGGGTTTTCCTGCCTTTGGTTATGAAATCATATGCTCTCAGGAAACAAAATTCAATTATGCATTTAATATTTTTGGATTAGTAGGGAATGTGGACCTGGGATGAAAGCAGGATAGTTTCATTTCTGAAAGTTAGAAAAATTATCTCAGTTGATATAAGTATGGTCACAACCTGCTGTATTCCTCAGAAAATCTGTAACACTTGAGACGAAAGCTGCTATTATCACTGTTAGGATCTAAATCTTTTTTCAGAGTGGTAAAACATTAAGGTAAGTTAGAATCATAGAATGGTTTGGGTTGGAAAGGATGTTACGTTCATCTAGTTCCAACCCCCCTGCCATGGGCAGGGACGCCTCACTCTAGACCATGTTGCCCAAGGCTCCGTCCAGCCTGGTCTTGCTGCCATGGATGGAGCATTTACCGCTTCTCTGGGCAACCCATCCCAGTGCCTCACCACCCTCACAGTAAAGAACTTCTTCCTTATATCCAACCTGAACTTCTCCCATTTAAGTTTAAATGCATTAACCCTCATCCTGTTGCTACAGTACCCGATGAAGAGTCTCTCTCCAGCATCCTTGTAGGCCCTCTTCAAATATTGCAAGGCTGAATGTTAAAAATTCGGTTTGTGAAGGTGTTAAAATTATGAATTATGAAAAATTAAATTATGCTATGTTATGTTAAATTACGAAGGAAATGTTTAAAAAATTGGTTTATGAAAGTGATGATAGAAATCTGTCACTGTGTCCAAAAACTATTTAGGGGCAACGGCTGATGTAGCAGTTTATTAACAAATAGATTGATCCAATGCAACTGGAATTCTCCCAGTCCACTAATTTTTTTCAGATATTGACAATTCCTTTTGCATGAAAAGAGTGGAAGCTTAAGTTTCTAGGTATGGAAATAAAATGAAATACTGGAATCAATATTGGTTGGTTGCTGCAAAACAAGGATTAGTGGTTAGTGTGGATGCCCCATCCCTGGAAGTGTTCAAGGTCAGGTTGGACAGGGCTTTGAGCAACGTGATCTAGTGGAGGGTGTCCCAGCACACGGCAGGGGGGTTGGAACTGGATGATCTTTAAGGTCCCTTCCAACACAACCCATTCCATGTTTCAGTCATGGACTAACACTCTTCCTAAAGAAGAGAATAAGGACTGAAGTCAGGCAACTGCTGTTACTGGCTATGGAATAGGTAGCTGGACTGTCCTTTAAAAACAAACAAAAAAGCTGAACACATAGAGTCTGTTTGAAAATTAATTTCT
Source organism: Lathamus discolor (assembly GCF_037157495.1). Classification (NCBI taxonomy): domain Eukaryota; kingdom Metazoa; phylum Chordata; class Aves; order Psittaciformes; family Psittacidae; genus Lathamus; species Lathamus discolor. The sequence continues at coordinate 27,206,247 of NC_088885.1, forward strand.
GTGTTGTATCCTTTCATCTGAAATGTTTAATCTTTAGACTCCCAGTCATTCTTGGTATGTTGCTCAACAGAAGAAACCTGAAGTTAAACATTGCTTCATATATTCCCTATCAAAAAACATGACTGCTGGCTTTAAAGGCCCTTATGACAGATGAATGAGTTGAAAATTATATTTGTCAGTGAAATATTCCATGCTGGTGTCAACCATTACAAAATGGACACCATAGGTAGTGGTTTTCTTGTTGGAACACATTGCCATAGTCCCCAAAGTGTCTCTAATTTTTATTTTTTTTTTAGGAAGAAAGACTGGCATCTGTTTCAGTTTTTCATATTGGATACCCTTAAATATCAGATTACAGGAAAAAAACTATGATTCAGAATAAAAGTAAAAAAACAACAAAAACAAAAAAAAAAAAAACCAAAAAACCCCACCAGAACAACTGCCAGATATCTCTTTTCTAGGAAAAATTCAGTCCCCACACCTTGAACATATTTACAAGTGGAAAGCTGTTATTTCTACTTTATCCTTGTACCAAGAGAAGATGTTCTTTTAAGTAAGTAGACAGATAACAGCAACAAAGAAGAGCTTGTGTCTAAAGGAATGGATACCAAGAAAATTTTAAGCATTATCCTAAGGATCTTCAGAAACTTTCCTGGTTAAAAAGATGAGAATTTTGTGAAGTAAAGGGTGAAAACTAGAAGGAAACAAGCCTGAAGATGGTGGAACATCTACCAAAGGGTAAAGTTCTGTAAATGTTGAGAAGACAACAAAAGGAAAGAGTTTGTGGGAGAAAGGTGTTATGGTCTTAAGACATTTTATTTTCACCTGCTTTTGTCTAAAGCTATTAACTCAAAACAAGCAAATGGGCATGGAAAAAAATCCCTTTTATTCTTTTATATAATGGATAAGACCCTGAAAAAATATATTTGGGACTTCACCCAAGGTGTAGGGAAGGGCTGTGTTGAATTTAATGAAACTTTTCAGACAAAATAAAAATCTTAGGTCTTACCTCAATCATTCAGGAAAAAAAGAATCACAAATGCAGCGTGTATTTTTACATAGGCCAGGGGTGCAAATCCTTTCACTAAGCAAGAATACTAGCTTATTGCTCAGAGCCAGAGCAGGCAAAGTGCAGTTCAAATCACTTTGGAAAGAGTATAACTAGGAAATGTGTTTTCAATTTTCTTGATTATTCTTACTCCTTCCTGCACACTTTTGTCCTTGATTTTGAAACATTCTATATAAACCATACCCTTGTATCTTGTGGGAAATTCAAGAAATTATTAAGGAGCAATTTACCTTTCTGTGCAGAAGTGTGTAAAACTGACAAGTTTGGATATGCAAAAGAAGCTATATTATGAAAATGTCTGTTTCAAAATTGGTAGAAAATACCTTTTCCTTTTTGCCAGTGGTAGCATGTGTCCCCAGACTACGGAATTAACTTGAGTTACATACACTTGCTTATGTTTGTTTTTTCCCACTGTGAAGCGGTGTAAGAGAGCTGCAGTAGGTGCTGAAGGTTGTTAGTGTGAGCTGCCACTGATCTCTGGCATGTGATTCACTTGTGCTTTCTGCATATTTTAAGATGTAGAACTATAATCTGTTAGTTTATTGAAATCTGCTTTTAGTTTGGGTAGGTACAGTTATATTTCTCCTACTTCTGCTCAAGGCAGGAGTTACAGAGACCTCTTTGAATAGATACTGGTTTGGCTAGGATGAAAATGTACGTGGCACTGAATATCGTGATCAGAATACCTTAATGGTATGCTTTCATCATGTTTAACTTGCTTAAAGAATGTTGGGGGTTTATTTTTTATTTAAATAACTGGTGAATCTCACTGTGCAGACAGAAAATCTGACATCGTATCCACAAGCAGCCTGTGCAGTGACTTTGGGTTGCCTTTGTGTAATCAGTGGGCCCAGAGTTTCTGCAAGGGAGGCACAGTAATGCTTTTTTCTGGCCCTTCTCTGCCGAGATGCATGGATGGCAAGCCACTGGCATCCTCAGGTCTGCCTTTTCAGGACGTCGTCCAAGTCGCTACCTGTAGTTAATCAGTCTAAGAAAGACAAAAAAAAAAAAAGTAGGAATGTTCATGAGGTATGAAAGTATTGTTTTTTGTGGTAGGAAAATATGAACCAGGGTTTTCTGAATAGGCTGTTGGGTGGCTGCTTGAGTTATGCATGGGTGCTTTGGCCTTTAGAAAAGAGGAGATAATACCTGCTAATGAGGAAACTCTTGCTGAATAGGGTGACTCATACACTTAAGGGGTACACCAGCGAAGTATCTAATGATGTAATAACCTACAAATCCAATCTATTCAAGTTGGGATAAGTGTTAGAATCAATTATTGTGGCTCTCAATAGAGTGCATGTTCCTCTTCTTTCTCTCAGATTTAGCCTCTTACCTGCCTTGTTGAGTCATGTGTGATTATTATATCTGGTCATAACTAATGCTGAACACTGGTTCCTGTGAAGCTATCTGTGAGTTAAACTTCTCAGTCAATGAGGAGCTGACTGTGTGGGATTGGATTACTGCCTGGATTACCTTTTGCTAACACAATTCATTTCCAGGCATCCTCTTTCAATATTTTCACTACACTTCAGTCTATATTAAGGTGGAAATTGGATTAAAAAGGACAAAGCATGAAGTCATTTGCTGAAGCAAACAGCGTTAATGCCAAATTTTGTATGAAAGGATGCTGCTGAAAGGGCTGTGGGTCTCTTCTAATCCATGGAGAATCCCTCTGCCTCTGGACTTCATTTCCAAATACAGTGCACAGGGGGTACATAAACCCCTGTTAAACAGTTCATTTTGTGCATTCATTTCTTGTTTGTTTGCAGTATTAAAAATGTTGTTTTCAGCCTGGAACAATCCCATTCATACAGAAATCACTTTGTAAATTTAAATACTGTACCAGTGACAGCTCTGTTTAGAACAAGTATTTTAACCTGTTGGGCAGTATCAGTAGCTGTCTTCCTGTAGTTAAAGTTTTAAATATATGAGAAAAAATTCTGCCTTTTATTTTTCTTACTGCAATAAAGATTTTTCAAGAGTGCCCTGGGTTCAGCAGTAGCAGTCATTTTTTCTCCTTCTTAGCAGCTGATGCAGTGCTGTGTTTTTGACTTTCAGCCTGGGAACAGCACTGATAACACTGATGTTTTTAGTTGCTGCTTAGTAATGTTTAGTCTGACCAAGGACTTTCTAAGTCTCATGTTCTGCCAGGGAGGAAGCAGAGACAGGACACCTGACCCAAACTAACCAAAGAGGTATTCCATACCACAGCACGTCATGCCCAGGGTGTAAAACTAGGGGCAGTTACCTGGAAGGGTTAGATCACTGCTCGGGTCAGGCTGGGTATCGGTCAGCAGGTGGTGAGCAGTTGTATTCTCTTTGCTTGTTATTTCCCTCATCATTATTATCATTGCTGGTAGCAGTAGTGATTTGTGTTATACCTTAGTTACTGGGCTGTTCTTATGTCAGCCCATGGGAGTTACACTCTTTTGATTCTCCTCCCCATCTCCCCGGGAGCGGGGGGAGGAAGGGGGCGGGGGAGGAGTGAGCGAACGGCTGTGTGGCTGACTGGGCTTAAACCGCAACAAAGAGGAAGAATTGGTTATGTGTAGAGGAAATGCTCATGACATCTGGAAACGTTGTTTTCCTAGGGCAAATCATTGCTGGTTTTGGATGAAGTGGAAATGTAAAAATTCCACTCTACACTGAATAAACAACAAAGTCTGAATTGCAAGCACAAGGCAGGACATAAACGATGCATTTTAAAAATCCAAAATTAGAACCTAAATATCCAAAAGTTTGTACACCCAAAGATGTAATTCTGGGCCACAACCTTAACAATTATCATTGCATGATGCAAGACAGCCTAAATATGAACATATATTCACGTGGATAAAACTCATCTAACTCAAGCTGATCACTGCAGCTTTCACAAGGAGGATGTTGACTCCTCCACTTAAATGCTATTAGGATATGGTCTTCCTTGGAGAGCAGGTACTTTTCCTTCTGAAAAAGAGATCTAGACATCAATTTAATTTGATCCTGCTGGCTGATGTACTAGCGCTGACTTGGTAGTTACTTCCTGATTTCATTACGTTTTAAAAATTGACTCCATTCTCTTTTCATCATTCAAACCAGACAGCTTTTTTATGCATTGCCTTCTTAGTTATCTCAAAGCACCTTTTCAGTTAAATAATTTCCTGATGAAAAACAAATTTATATGAAGTAAAACTAGTTTTCATATGCTTTATGGCTTGCTGCATATTATACAATATCAAGTATCATAAAATTCATGTTATTAATGGTTGTTTATTTTCCTAGAGACAAAAAATATGCATCAGAATTTAAAACCAGACAATTTCTTGCGATTTCTGCACTAATTTTATGTCTTCTACGCTGGTTTCAGAAAGAACAGGTGATGTTCTGCACTAGAAAAGTTGATGCTTTTAAAGCCTTCTGTACTTTCTGAATGTAATAACAATGACAGCACTTAACACTTATATAAATCTTTTCATGCACAGAGCTCCATCCTGACATTGAAAGTATTATTATTCACATTTTACAGATAAGTTCTTTAATGTAGCAGCAAGTTCAACATCCACACCCTCCAGGACGAATTTGTATTATAGTAGGGGGACAAATGTCAGAGATTTTAGCTGAGAAATTCTTCATCTGAGTCTCAGACCTTGCTTTACTACGGACACATGCATTAGTTTTATCTTGGTTTCTGTTAGTGACCGTACTCTAGATTCTAAATCCTATTAAGTACCACTCCTCCATTTCTTCCTCTTCTCCAGTGACATTTTCCAGCTCACTGGTTTTCTCCTCCTTCTCCACACTCTGCACTTCGTACAGGGAGTTCTCACCTTGATCTGAACTCTTTCCTGCACAGAAGCACACCTCTGCAGACTGACTCTTCAAGGCCCAGTACTCTTTTGATAAAATATCTGCAATACCTGTCTTCTTATGTCTGTCCTGTATAGTCAATTTGTTTTATAAATAAATATAAAATATTACTATGTGAAATAGTTTTAGATACATTTTAATGATAATCACTTTTTAATCATTCTTCGCTTATTAGCCATACTTGGCACAAAAATGTGATTGAGATACATGCCCATTATCCTGATACACATTGCTTTTATGATATTTTATTTGTTCTTTCATCTTTTTTTCTTAACTGATTATAGATTCTGCAAGCTCAGACTCTCCAGATGTGTTTGTACAGTTTGTGGCATGGTGTGACTTGGCCAACAAGGTTATTAGTTAATATTATAGTTCAATATTATATCTATATATTAACATTTATCAAATTGAGCAGCAAAATATTGAAAGGCGATAGAGACCTTTCTATATCTAGGTCTTAACAGGCATCGCTTTTGAGGGGTTTGAATGGATAGAAAAAGAAGCAGGTAGCAAAATTCTTCATGTTTTGCTTTTCTGAGAACTTGCCTCCTGAAAGGTTTTCTTGAATTTAAATTTATTAAATATACTTCAGTTCACTTTAAGTCACAAATGATTAATACCAGTAACTGTAACTGATGTTAAGGAAATAGCATTTGCTGCATTTTCTTCAGAGCCTTCATATTCTTAATAATCATATTTTAAAAGTATGTTGGTAGATTAAATAGTATAATTACATGTTTCTTTCTAACTTTAAATGCTGATTTAAATGGCAGCACTACAGGCTTCTGTAGTTCTCTGTGTTGTGTTATCTAAGGTACATCTTGATAAGAATGAGTTGCATCAAATACTAGGTAGTATTTGCCACAGGAGAATATGAGCCTGTTTTTTCTATATTACCTTTTTTTACTACCTGCTCTGTTTTGGGAGTAAAGGGGATGTGATGATTGTCTGAGTAAGAAAATAATTAAATAGTTACTAGCTGTTAATTCTTAGGATTGTGTTTCCTGGAGCTCCTGTATATGCAGAAAGAGAAAAGCCAGTGAGTAAAACCAGATAAATGGGTTGCAACTAAGTAAAATGAATGAATATGTAAGTTTTTGCTTGATATTGGTAGCTAATCCTGACAGTTACAAGAGCAGCTGTTGTACAAGAGCAGAGAGGAGCAACTACTAAATATATTGCTGTTGGGCCATTGCTGACCCTAAGTAAGGCAGAAACTCTTTAGAGGCAGCTGCCTGACAGCACTAGCCCTCTGAAAATAGCCTCAACCTCCTCTTAAATACCCATAATTTAAATGCTATGCTTGATCCAGGGGCTGTTTAAATTGAGTTTTCCATTCCAGAGAAGCCTTGCTCTACAATATATTTCATACATAACCCCAGTAAATAGTACCGTTCAGTTCAGTGATCAGATGAGTTGAATGTAACGATGCATGTATACATGTGTGCAAGTTGTGGCCCTTAATGGGTGCGTAGAATATTATGTCTTGGAAGCACCGTGATGTAACATAATGGGAGACAAACCTTCTCAGTGAACAGATGTCTGAGGAATGGAGTTTAGTGAGCTTCAACAGGAGTTTTAATGAATGTTAAGTGGCTTCAGTGTTTTTTCAGGAAAAAGTAGAGTAATGTGATTTATTATGAGCTCTGTAATAAGCTTTTCTACCGTAAATGTGCAAAACACTAATTAGAGTCAAATTTCCCTTGCTTTGGGAATCTTTTAGAATATGGCTTTTCAGTAATCAAATCACATCAAAGTATTTTTTCTCCCACTTTTCTAAGAAAATTATGTGTGATTTGTTGAAGGGTGGGCAGAGATGAGAAGCAAACCGGTGACAAACCAAAAGATGACTTCAATGTAGTATAGTGAAACAGTAACTTCTAAGTTTATCAGAAAGAAATGCACCATGAATCTGTAAGGAACCCTTTTTGTGGTGACTATCTGCACCAAGGCGAGGTCTGTCAATTAATTTGATTCTAAGTTTCTGAAAGGCAACTATTTTTTTTTTTTTTTAAGTGAATAAATATTGTTAGAGAATAAGTTTTGGCAGGATATCAGAGTGTGTGTTTGAAGGCAGATGCTGCTTTTACAGAGCAGGTTTTTGCAGGGTTCCTTTTGACAACAGTATTACCTTAAATGGTTGGACATTGCGTTACCTCTGATGACACTTGAACAAGTTTCATCAGATTCTGACATCACAAAATTACAGCTAAACAGCATCACTATCACGACAAATTACCAAAACATCCCTCAGTATACCCACTGAATTGGATAACATTCGACTTCAGAACCTCACCTGGAAATGCAGAGATGACCAGAGGTTGAAGAGAACTCATTCTACTGTTAAACCCAATACTTTACTTTATTATTTTGTTTTGTTTTGTTTTGTTTTATTAATTTAGAAGCTGATCAGCTTGAAACTATTGAAACCTTGGTATATTTAATGTTACAATTTCAACACAAAATTGACTGTGTTTATTACCAATACACCCTTGATGCTTCAAATACAGCTGAGTTGATCTGTTGTATGAAACAGGACTGTTTAGGCATCGTTACAGGATCAGAACAGTAAGTGCTATCTTCAAATACAGAAATAAACTAAAAATATAAACCCAAACAAACCTACAGGCCTTCTTTTGCCATCAAACAAACTGGATTCCAACTTCTGAAGCCATAGATTTGTCTTTTCTTTCTTGTCTTGTTTGATTTCAGGTCCGTAGTCAAATATTTGTGTTATATTGTCAAATTAAATGTATGTTTATACAGCTTGTAAAGGAGTATTTTTGACTTCTGTGTGGGTCTGCAGTGCTGGTGTTAATTTAGATTAAATGAATGTAGGGAAGGTATAGGTTTTCCATGAGAGATTGTACCTGCATTGTTAGCATGAAGATGAGGATCTGGTCCTAGTCTGGAATGCTTTTGGGGGGATTTTATTTAATGGATATTAAAATCACTGAAACATCTGCCTAGTTGTAGTTGTTGGATTCTGAATTTAAATGTCAGCATGTGTTTTGGGGGACCTACTGAAAAGAATTGTACTGGGTTTTTTAAAAAAGTCTCTTCTACCTCTGATTTCTTCATCAGTACCACAGGTTCTATTTGCTGTCATAGTTTATCCCCTATCTAATTCTACAGCTTTGCCCATTTCTATCAGTTGTTTTTGCAACTTCATGGATTGTGACTGAGTATAAGCTATTCAGGGCTGCAATAAATATAAACCATTTTTTACATTATTTACTTATATTTTGAAAAATAGGTGGCTGAAATAAAGGCCTTTGCTGTATTGTTCAGACTCCTGTGTCTACATACTAACTCTATTGAAAGTTCTGTCTTTTATGCCTTGAGTCTGGACAGAATTTCATGGCTGTACTCAGGTGAAATGTTCTGTTGAAATAAAAAAGAAAGGAGAAAAAAGCTTTCTGAATTGTTAGCTGTCACATTATAGCAATATTTTCATTATTCCAAAGTTATTAAATTTAGAATACTGCAGTAGACTTTTTCTGATTAAATGTGCATTTTCTTTTGTCATAAGGAAAGAAAAAACTTTGGTTATGCTTTTTACAGTAATTTAATTAAGCATTTCCTGTAAGTTCATTTCAGTATCTACATGGCTCACTAAAGTTGGAATTCAGTATAGAATGGTAGATTAATTGCCCTTTGTTTTAGATGAAATAAGAATCCTAAATATGCAGAGTCATGAAATTTAATTGTGTTCCTCAATTGCTTATTCAATGCTTTGGAAACCTGAATAAAAAAATACGGAAGAAGAGGGCCAAAGGTTGTTAAATGTAGTGACTAACACAGATTTTGAACTTTACTTAATGAACCGAGTGTTTATTACTATGAAATAAACGCACCATTTAAAGAATTATGGTGGAAATGTAGAACATTAAAACTCTAATTAATTTTGGTCAGAAGCATGCAGTACACTCATTTTTCCTAAAACATTTTCATGATGTCTAGATTTTCACTGTTACTGCGATAAATTTATTCCTTTCATATGGTGTAGTGCTTTCTTTTTCCTGTTAAAAACGTGTACTTCAGTGATGTTTAGAGTGATGTCTTTCAGCTGCCTTCAACTGTAGACAGCATGTCTTGTCAGTAGCTTACAGAAGCATTTCTCTATAGCTCAGTTGTACCTACTTTTCTATTTAATGTTGTTAATCATTGTGGAAATGAAGGATATTCAGACCTCTTGATAAAAGACTTTCTATAGCTAAACTTCTATGTGAAAACAGTTAAAGCATGATAAAAAATCTTCAGGTATCATTTGGTAATGACCAGGGTACATAGACAGCTTAACAATTGAGCAGTTAAAAATTAGCCTCTTATTTGTTAGGGTTTTTCTGTTAAACAGCACTTAGAAATTAAATTACTTAAAAGAGCTATTAATTTGTTATTGCTGGCCTGAGCACCTTTTGTTCTCATCTAGATTATTGTAAGAAGAACCCATTTTATATTTAGTATCAAACATGAAGACGTTTTGCTTCTTATAATTCAGTAAATATATAGTGTAAATAGGGTGGGAGTGGAGCCATGAATATTTAAAATCATCTTGGTAAGTTTAGAATATGCCTTTCTAGGCTATGGAATATTGTTCTGTAGCAGTATTATGAGTATGTATAAAGTGGAACTTTCTGCTTTAATTTCCAATTCATAAAAATAAGTATATTGACACATAAGTAGGATCTTTGGTAAGTCGTGGGAAATGGGCGAGGTGCCTGAGGATTGGCGGATGGCAAAGGTCACACCAATCTATAAGAAGGGCAAGAAGGAGGACCCGGGTAATTATAGACCGGTCAGCCTTACCTCCATCCCTGGAAAGATGATGGAACAACTTATTCTTGACTCCATCACTAGGCATATCAAGGATGAGGGGGTCATTAAGAACAGCCAACATGGTTTTATGAGGGGGAAGTCATGTATGACCAACCTTATAGCCTTCTATGAGGAAGTGACTAGGTGGAGGGATGATGGTAGAGCGGTAGATGTGGTTTTTCTTGATTTCAGTAAGGCATTTGATACTGTCTCCCACAGCATCCTCATAGATAAGCTGAGGAAGTGTGGGCTTGACGATCAAGTAGTGAGGTGGATCGAGAACTGGTTGAAAGGAAGAAGGCAGAGAGTTGTGGTTAATGGCGCAGAATCTAGCTGGAGGTCTGTGACTAGTGGAGTTCCTCAGGGGTCGGTGCTGGGACCGGTGCTGTTTAATATTTTCATCAATGACCTGGATGAGGGAACTGAGTGCACCCTCAGCAAGTTTGCTGATGACACAAAACTGGGAGGAGTGGCTGACACACCAGAGGACTGTGCTGCCATTCAGCGAGACCTGGACAGGCTGGAGAGTTGGGCGGGGAGAAACTTGATGAAATTTAACAAGGGCAAGTGTAGAGTCTTGCATCTGGGGAAGAACAACCCCATGTACCAGTACAGGTTGGGGGTTGACCTGCTGGAAAGTAGTGAAGGGGAAAGGGACCTGGGGGTCCTGGTGGATAGGAGGATGACCATGAGCCAGCAATGTGCTCTTGTGGCCAAGAAGGCAAATGGCATCTTAGGGTGCATTAGAAAGGGAGTGGTTAGTAGGTCAAGAGAGGTTCTCCTCCCCCTCTACTCAGCCTTGGTGAGGCCGCATCTGGAATATTGCGTCCAGTTCTGGGCCCCTCTGTTCAAGAAGGACAGGGAATTGCTTGAAGGAGTCCAGCGCAGAGCCACAAAGTTGATTAAGGGAGTGGAACATCTCCCTTATGAGGAGAGGCTGAGGGAGCTGGGTCTCTTTAGCTTGGAGAAGAGGAGACTGAGGGGTGACCTCATCAATGTTTACAAATATGTGAAGGGTAGGTGTCAGGATGATGGAGCTAGGCTTTTTTCAGTGATATCCAGTGATAGGACAAGGGGCAATGGGTGTAAACTGAAACATAGGAAGTTCCACGTTAACATCAGGAAGAACTTCTTTACTGTAAGAGTGACAGAGCACTGGAACAGGCTGCCCAGGGGGGTTGTGGAGTCTCCTACACTGGAGATATTCAAGGCCCGCCTGGACAAGTTCCTGTGTGATGTACTGTAGGTTACCCTGCTCTTGCAGGGGGGTTGGACTAGATGATCTTTTTAGGTCCCTTCCAACCCTTGGGATTCTGTGATTCTGTGATTCTGTGAAATGCTATTTTAGTTTCCATATATATGTTTATATATGCACAGATGTAAGTATTATATTTGAGTGACAAAATTGCCTTACGAAGGATCTAAATCAGGACAATGCCAGACTTGAAGGCTTGAAAAGTAAGGCAAGTGTGCACTCTGAGACCGGAGTGGAAATTGAAGAACCCCATCCCATACAGGCACAGTACAATCCCATTAAAAGTTGCTTTTCACCTATTTCCTAGTTGATGTTTCAGGTTTGTGATATCTAAATTTTTATAGATACAGTCTAATGTTCATAAAACTAGACTTTTTAAGACTCCAATTGTTAAAGAGGAAACATTTTCCTCTGCTTTCTTCAAGGAGAACCAGCTGAACTTGAAAAACAATGGTTGGGTTTCAAGCACCACCTGCCCTGAAGAGCATCCCAACTGTAGTGGCAGTCAGCCAAAAGGGCCACTCAGTGGTATGGCTGCTTCCTTAAAAAGAGAAAAACAGATGGAAAATTTGAAATCTGGCATGAAATTCCATTTCTGTACTAAGCGTTAAATGAAATTTTGACTCTAAGGGCTCTTGCGATGGTACATTTATCTGTATAATCAGAATTAGAAACAAGGAAACAAAAAATATAGAACACTGACAAACGTTTCAAAAAGACTTAAAGTTCTTGTACTAGTGCAAGTTAAAGGGGAAAGAGTTTGTGGTAAACATGCAGCTGCTTGTAGCTTCTTCAGCTTTAGTATAAAAGTAGTTCTCCTAGTCTTGCATTGCCACCTAGAGCACGATGCCTTGTACTGCATCGGTGAAGGAGACCAACAGCTAAACGTTGCTCATTTTACTGAACAAAATGTGGTGGAGAGCTGCTTCCAGTTAATTGATGTCATGTTTACTTACATTATAATGGTTAGTTCATTCATAGCCTCCATTTTTTAATGTACCAGATCAGCAGAGATTTTCTTATAGGAATTTGGTGGGCTTTGACAGTAAGAATTAATGGAGATGAGCATTAAAAGGTACAACTGTCAGATTGCCAGTGGTCCCAGAGGGTGCATTTTCTTGATGGCTGCTCCAGAATACTTCATGAAGCAAATGTCAAACTTGTCAAGGCTGTCACTATGAAAATGATCCATGTAGCAAGGGTCTCTTTTTCAAAGGAGAAACAAACAGCTGCCTTATCACTTCAGAGCTACAGTGACAAAAAACTGTCATCTATCACAAGAAATTTATATTTGCTTCTAATATGCATTGGTAAAAAAACTGTTCCAGTTGTACTCTGTATTTTTGCACCACTCTGTTATGAGGACTGTCAGTAATACATTTAAAGATGATAGAATAGGCTTTGGAAGAAAAATAACTTTTAAATTTTGGTGCTAGATGCTCATCTTTTGTTGATTTAACTGAGAGACTGATGTAATTCGCAGTTTTTGCCTGATGGTCATTTCCCTCCAAATTTGTCGTATGACATTGGAAGGCTAGACTTCAACAATAAAAACCTCTCATAGTTTCTCAAGTCCCTTTTTCCTGGTATGTTTTTGAAGAGTATTAAAAGTATTTTTACTTACTTCCAACTGACGTTTTGCTAGCTGGGATCTGTGAGGCAGGAGATGAAATACCACATGGACACCCTTGCTGAGGCTTAGCATGTTAGTCATATCACACCTCTTTTGAGTTAAGATACTTTGAAAAGTAATAGTGTGTGAATTTGGTCCTGAGTGGTTTTGAGATGATATTTCTAGAATATGTGATAGCATAAAGAACCCTTTCATAATTTCTCATTGTAATAGGATACTTTTTAATTCTGCATACTTTGTTATTATTCAGTTGTTCATTTACATCATACTGTAATATGCAGCTGTTTATTAAGTTTAGAATATGGGTTACAGTTTGCAAAGCACACCAACAGAAGGATTATTTAAGTATACCTTTGTAATGCAACTTTAGAAATTTGTGGTTTAATGCACAAATCTGTGAATTGTTGCATTTCTTAGCACAGTTAATTGCAGTGTGGTCTATTCTACATGCAGAGTAGTGTCAGATTCCTTCCAGAATTAAGAATTGACTAATTCACCATCATCTTCCAGATTTCATGTCATTAACTAATGGAATAAAAAGAAATTCTCAGACAGTCCAAATTGGGGAGGTGGAGATGGGGGAGGGAGAAAAGTACACCAAAACACATATTTCGAGGCACTTTTTAACTACAGGATTACCTTTCTATGTCAGACCTGTTATTCTGTGCTTGGATCATCATTTGTAGTTGACCTTAAATACTCTTTCAAAGGGGATGAAGTTATATGACAGTCTCCCTAAACTGTCAGATCAAAATTTTCAGAAATAGGACCTTAAAAGTCAGCTTCTTACCTTTAGTTTTTGGCACCTTAAGGTGTCTAAATATTGAAGTATTCCTATTAACTTCAGCAAAGCTATTGAATGCTCAATAATAATAATTCTCAGCACTTATCTAGGTATCACACTTTAGGGTCTCAGTGACAATTTCTTGGCCCCGTTCTGTTACTGTGACCAATAAATGCTCAGCTGCCAAGTATAGACTAATTAATTTGGAGAAGAGATGTCAATAGGACATTTTAAAACATCCACAGAGCATCCAAAGGACCCTTTAATCCAATTTCCAGGGAAAGGAAGGGATGCACTGGGGAAAGAAAAAAGCTGATGTGGAAGGTCCGTCAGTATCAGCATCATCAAGATGCTGATGAGGTATTCAGTCATTAATGGTTTAAGGAGCTCCTGAGCTGATATTTCAGTTCAGGGGTTTGGGTTTAACAGTGCTTTATAAAGCCCTTTGTCCTTTTCCTTGTCACTTATGTTTTGTATTTGGGTTGTTTTTAAATCTGAAAGAATGACAAATCCAGACTTGTAAACTTAATTTATTTCAACATTAAAATAATCTTTGAGCTGTTAAATACACCCTTTCAGTAAGATTAGTAGTACAGTCTTGAGGAATTCGCTTCCCTTTACTACTCTTACAAGTCACCAGATTAGTGCTAAGGCATCTTTTAGGTCACTGTGTAGTATTGGAGTATATGATTGTCTGTAGTCAGGAAAGATACTAAGGGATGTTTGAATTTTGACATCTGCTATCAAAAACTACTTTAATAATTGAACATTTTAACAGCAAAGTGACTGTTCTCTGTTTCAGGCACTAGACAGTAGAGTCATAGGTGGCTGAGAGCAAAATATAACAAAAATAGAGATGTGAAGCATTAATAGAAATAATGTGAACTGAAATTCTGTGAAACAGAAACTGGAATTCAGTATTTCATTTGCTTTGTAGCCACAGGTAATAGTAACTTTATACACTGCCATCATGGACTGGTTTTTAGCAGATACCATGAAAAGAAAAGGTTTTTCTTTGCTATCTGTCAGTATTAGAAGCATTATAATCATGATAAGGATAGGTGGTAGTAAAAAAAATTGCTTAAGTTTAATCAGCAGTCTGTTGATATAGTATCATAGAATCATAGAATAGTTAGGGTTGGAAAGGACCTTAAAGATCATACAATTCCAATCCCCCTGTCATGGGCAAGGACACCGCTCACCAGACCACATTGCTCAAAGTCCTGTCCAACCTGGCCTTGAACGATTTCAGGGGTGTGGCATTCCCAGCTTCTCTGGACAGCCTGTGCCAGTGCCTCAGCACCCTCATAGTAAACAATTTCTTCTTAATGGTTAAATCTAAATCTTCCCTCCTTCAGCTTAAAGCTATTGCCCCTTGTTCTATCACTACATGCTTTTGTAAAAAGTCCCTCTCCAGATTTCTTATAGACTCCCCTAGGTACTGAAAGGCTGCTATAAGGTCTCCCCGCAGACTTCTCCAGGCTGAAAAAGCCCAACTCTCTCAAGCCTATCTCCATAGGAGAGGTGCTCCAGCCCTCTGAGCATTTTGATGGTCCTCCTCTGGGCGCACTCCAACAGGTTCACATCCTTCTTATGTCAGGAGCCCCAGAGCTGGATGCTGTACTGCAGGTGGGGTCTTACAGCATTGGAGTAGAAGGGGAGAATCACCTCCTTCGAACTGCTGGACACACTTCTTTTGATGCAGCCCAGGATATGGTTGGCTTTCCAGGCTGCGAATGTACACTGCCAGTCATGTTCGGCTTCTCATCCACTAACAGCCTTGAGTCTTTTTGTCAGAACCTAATTTCTTCATAATTAAGCTATATAGGCTATTTAGCTGAAAATTCAAACATCATTAATGACATTAAAGCCAATTCAGTGTGCAGTCTTTGGGATGCCTCTTGGGCTATTAATAAAAAAGATAAAACATTTCATAGAAACTTTCCATTGTCAGCAAAGTAAAAGAATAGTGAGTCTTTACGTCCTGGAGTATGGTTAATGTGTGTGCTCAAAATTGCCAGTTGAAATTTTTCCCAACAATACTGGCAGGGATACTGCTCTTACAATTTGTAGGAGTTCATGTCTCATGATAATTTTTGAGTCCTTACTAAGTTTGCCATTCTCAGGCCACTGCTGTCACTTCTTTTCTGGCAGAAAGCTGCATGAGTGCCAGTACTGGTAGTTCATACTTTCCAGTGTCTGTTTTGCACAGCAGTCACCCATGTTCAGAGAGACTAAACTTAGGTTTCTGTATCAAAACGAAATACGACTTTCTGTTCTTGGAAAACAGAAATGAAATAAATGTTCCCTTACAAAATTAAGATGTCCTCTGTGGAGCATATTTTAATACAATAGTATACAGAGAGCCTTTGTGCATAAAAATATGTAAAATTTGAAAAAAATAACAACAAAATGCCAGTCAGGGGCCTGGATGATTGTGTGTAGGAATCTGCCCATGTAAATTCAAGTTATAATCTGCAGGAAGTTTATACCTATTTGAATACATTTTACCTAGTTGAAGCAACAGCAGATGAACAAAGGCAAGGGTATTTGTTCTGAAAAATATCCAGAGTGGATGCTTCCATCTTGAGTATTCACCCAGAGCAAATCGTGGACTTGCTGTAGCCACTCAGTCATTATTTCTGCATCTCGGAAAACATTGATCATTGCAGCTGCTGCTGTAACCTAGGAAATCTGACAGAGAGCAAGCATGACCTTATGAGCACAGAATTAAAACATTTCAAGTTTGCACAAAGCCAGAAGATTCTGTTACAAAGCTCTTTCACTGGATAAAACCATTTTGTCCACAAAAAAATGACTCAGGAAGCTGATATTCCATATCGAGCCTAATATCCCTTCACCCTCTTGTAATCCTCAGTGAAGGTATGGCCCTGTAGTCTTTGAAATTTGTGCATACTCCCTCTATTAGGAGGGGAAGCCCTACACAATATATCAAGTGTGCTGGGAAAAGAATGACTGTATAGGGTTTATATTCCCTGTAAGAGGGAGTACAAGTCAGGACACTGGAATAATGGCAGGTTGTGTGCTAGGGAGGTGGATAAGTTGGTGCTGAGGTCAGTAGGGATACGACTTCTGTGGGTGAGGACCTTCTGAAACATACAGATTCGCTCTTCTTTTATTAACAAGTCCTTTGTGAAAGAACCTGGCTGTTTTTCGATAGCAGCCAAAAGTTCCTGTTGGTAGGTTTTTTATTCAGTGATATTCTTAGTCATGTACATCTAGGCCTAGTTACATATTGTTCCTTTGCTGTTTCCCATTCTGCCATGGCTTTTGTTTCTTGAGAAGTTTGACCTTTGTATGTGCACTATACATGAAACTCTCTTCCATATATGCTACGCTTCAAATTTCAACGAATCAATAGTCTTTGGTTTCTCACGCATGCACAGATGTGTTCCCTCACCTGACATAAAAGAGCCACAAGGCTCACTGCATCTTTTAAAGGTAATTGAAGAGATGGTTTGGGGTGTATGTTTCTTTAATAGAATAACTAGCTTTTCTATGTTATTTTAGCATTGTGTAACATAAGAGACCACATTTTTTTAAATGAGATTTTCCATTGCTATTCTGTTTTATGCTGCCCATGTAGTCTTCCTATGTTTTGTGCCTATAAATCTTTTTTATAATTATCCTTACAACACACCCTTTGGTGGTGAAAGGAAGACTAGGATGCAAAAAGATAAGTTATTCTCCTAGAAGAATGAAGGTGCTCTTTTAAAACAAGAAACTTCACCTTGGGTTCCTGAGTCCCACCTAATGTCCCTGATATTTCCCTTCTCTCACCTGTTGACTTTGATGACTTGTGGTATTACAGCAGCCAGGATGCTTCTTCATTCCAAAATGTCTGTTAATTTCGTCTTTGTAGTTTTGGAATGAGGAAGATTCTTTGCATATTGAATTAAAATGCAGACAGGAAAACTGGCCATACTTTGAACTGTGATAAGGGCTGTTCATGATGCAATGGGTTGCAAGTTGCCTTATAAAAGTTTTCTCAGTCTTTCATAATTTATGGTTTGGAGGTCAAAATTCTCTGTAGGACACAAAATAGTATCCATTCCTATAGAAACAGGCATTATGATGTCACTTCATTTTTTCAGCAAAATTCAGAGGAACCTGTAGTGAATTATGAGCCCTACTCGTGGAGCTGAAGCTGTAGAATATTGTAAGCATGCTGCTGCCTGACATGCTCATGTTTCCTATTTTAGACCTGACTGATCTTCAGATAACATATGGTGGTACAAGTAATTGGAGAATTGCAGGCCTGTCAAGAAAATATGCTAGATGGGACAAAAATACGATGCTGCAGCACATAAAGTGTCTCTGGAGTTAAATTTATTGTCTTTTATCAAATGGTGAAGTAAACGTATCTGGTCTCAAAAAAAAAAAAAAAGAAACATTTTTCAATGGCAGATGCTTTTCAAAAGTAATTTTTAGAACAATGATGAAAGTTCTTGCATTTGAAAGTAATTTAGTAGAAACCTGTGGTCAGGAACAAAGGGGGGGTGTATGATGCTGCCTGCCTCAGACGTTTTAATATTTTGTCATCCATGTATGGTTTAGTAATTTCTTTATGTAACCATCCTGTAAATTGGTCAGTGAAATATTTACTCATTAAATTATTCTTCTACTATAAATGTAGGTGATAAGTTTTGTTTTAATTTCTTATCCTTTTAGTTTCAACTCCTAAACAAAATCAAATGCTTGAATAAATGACCTTTTTTTGCTTCTTTTTATGCCTGGTGGTCAGGCAAAAGATGGCAAAAGTTTGTACAAAATTGTATGCATACGCATAAGTACAAAAAGTGTACTTCTTCAATAAGTTGATTAATGTTCAGGTTTTCATTTTCTTTTACAGGAAGATGAAAATGAAGCTGGGGCAGAAAATCCATCTCAGGAGCTGAATTTGGAACAGAAAAAATCAAAAAAATAGGAGATTGCTGTCTTGTTTGAAATATTTGCAAGCTGTGTAACAGTGATTATAGTTTCTCATTGTAAAATTAACAAAAAAAGTTCTCAATAAAGTCATTGAAAATTAAATTCATGCTGCACTGGGGAATTAATTAAGTAGCTCCTGGTGATATTCTTGATTGCATTAGAAGCTGAATTATCAGAACTGAGCACCATATCAATAAAATTCTAAAAGCTTTTTGAACACGGTATAGAAAGCTGATGGGTTATTCATCACTAATAGCATTTACTAAGCAAAGGGGTCAATTTTTTTCTTTTGTACTCTACAAAGCAATTTTATCCTTAAAGGATAGTTATAACTCAGATGTATTTTGGTATTTCTGAGCAAGAGCTTTGATTCTTATAAGTTAGCTAAATATGTTCTACTAAATGAGTTGTGAAATTTCTTCTGATCAGTGATTAGAATAAATGTTGCTGAGGACTTGGTGGAGGCAAGGGTTTTTTTGATATGTACAGTATGTTTACGTAAGTAGCTGGCTTTACATGCTTGTATCTTGTGATTTTTAATTGGTTTCCTGTTGCATAATAATTTTCTTTCACGTAAACCTTTTCTGTTGTCATGTGATCATTGTCTTTTAATGAATGTCAACCTTTGGTCTTGATTAGGCCATCCTACGCAGGTCTAATTCCTTCCTCTGATATTTCCATTTATCAGAATGAGTAGTGAAAATCTAAAATAAAAAAAAAAAATTTTCCTATGCTCATCGTTTTGATTTCCAATTTACCTCTGATTTTAGCCTGTCAATAAATGGGAAGGTTACTTCGAGAAACTCAGATGTAGATTTACAGCCTGATCGTTCCACAGGTTGCAGTGAAGAAACCAAAAATATACTGATTCTGGTTTAGGATTAGAGCGATACTCACTGAAGTCCCTTGAGTGAGATTTATCTTGCTTTAAGAGAAATGAATCGTCTTCAATTTAAAAAGTTCACCTCTTCTCACACTCTTTTATATTTTTACTGTTATTCTGTATATTGAATGTTAAAACAGATTGTAAATAGTATACATCCTCATTTTTATCCTGTCTGTATAAACTATAGTGTAAGATATTTTAAAAACAACATGCCTGTTCTTAAGCAATATCTTTTATAAATTCTTTTCTGGTTCATGAAGTTCAAATGTGTGTAGCTCATGGACAAATTTCAATCACAATTACTCTACAGGAGTTTAATAACACTAGATCTCATTTTAACGAATGCAGCTATCATGTAAATTAGCATATAAAATAAATCTAGCATTGGTCCGTTTGGTACAGATCAGTCACTGTAGCCATCTCAGAGAGGAGGGGGAATATGATTTTGACTTTACTGCAGTGGAAGATACAGATTTAGGAAAGACAGAAACACAGATTTACCACACAGGACTTGTTCTCTACACAGTGATTTGTCGGATCACAGGGTAGATAAGAGCAATGCAAATGTTCTTCCTTTTTTACAGGCTGACTTAGAAAGCCATAGTCAGTTCTCAGATCTTAGTACACACCAGGATATGAAGAAGTGGCAGGGTTGCCATTGGAAAGGGCTGAAAGACCTTTGAATTTTGAAGTACAGAACAACATACTTACAAGAAAAGGTGAGATAATGCAGTTTTACGTGGGGTTTACACAAAGACAGGGTAATGGCAGGGGGAGTTACTGATTGGGATGGGTTGTGGCCCTGTATTGGCATCCCTGGCTACCCCTATCCCCAGTGCACTTGGTGTTTGGGTTTATCTATGCAGATTATCCTGTTTGAAATTAGCAGATAGGGTTTCATTTGTGTAAAATAATTTATTTCTATTCGGTCCATGGCAGCAGGTTTGTCCTTTTCCTGTGAGTCTAAGCTCTGTGACAGCTTGGGACTGTGAGAGTGCATAAGATGAGAAAGGTGGTTATTTGGTGTTCAGGTTTTGTATGAAAATATATTACTTTGCTCTCAAACACCTGAGTGAGAAAAATGGTTCAGATGTTGAAAGATACAGAATCTTTCATTTGACGTGTAATGCTGGTGTTAGCTTAAAAGGAGTATTTCTGTATCTTTCTTAAACTCCTAAAAATTTAATGTGAAAGTGTAATTACATAAATCATACTTTTAGGTAACTATTTTTTTCAGAAGTCCGCCATTTGTCACCAGAAGTCTACAGTCATGGTTGTGTCGTGGTTTGACCTCAGCCAGTCCTAGGTGCCACCTTGCTCACTGGAAAAACGTAAAACCTGTGGATTGAGATAAGAACAGTTTAAAAATTTGAAAGAAATAAATTAAAATAATAGTAATGTAAATCATAATAAAATAATAATGGTAACAATAATAATAGTAATAGGAAAAAGGAGGAAACCCAAGTGATGCACATTAAAAATGCTCACCACCCACTGACCAATACCCAGCCCAACCCAAGCAGCAATCGGTCGCTTCTGGGTAACTCTCCCGAGCTTATATACTGGGCATGACATGCTGTGGTATGGAATACCCCTTTGGCTAGTTTGGGTCAGGTATCCTGTCTCTGCTCTCTCCCGGCTTCTTGTGCCCCTCTGCACTTGCAGAGCATGAAACTGAAAAGTCCTTGATCAGAGTAAGCACTACTGAGCAACAACTAAAACATCAGTGTGTTATCAGCATTGCTCTCAGACTGAAGCCAAAACACAGCACTGCACCAGCTACTAGGGAAAAAGTTAACTGTATCCCAGCTGAAACCAGGACAGGTTGATAAATGGAAACCTATACCTTGGTTAAGTTGTTTAATTCCAAATTCAGATTCTTCTAGATTTAGATTTTCACTGAAGAATAATAATGAGCACTGTTATCATGATCAGCTAGGTTTGAGGTTAAGTGAGATAAATGTGACTGAATCAAAAAGCTGTCCTAACTTCATCCCTTAGAGAAAAATGGAGGAGGCCTGTTTAATGACTTCTTTGTTGATATTTTTAATAAATAGAGGGGGATTTAACTGATAAAGTTCAAATAAAGACTATACAAAATAGGTATTTATTCTGATTCTGCTCTAATTAAAATTTGCAACCGATTTTGATATATATATTTGTGTATATATATATATATGTATATATATATATATTCCTGAGTTTCAGAGTACCAGTATGAATTTAATTTTCATCTTATATTTTTTTCTCAGTGCCTGGAAGTTTTTAGGGTACAATGCACTTGGCAACAGTCCTACATGACTATGACATGACGCTTCCGAGTGTTATTCTTCCTCAAAACTCAGTTGGAAATGTGATGCAGAATATTGTGTCTTTTATTAAAGGTATGTCCTTGCTGCAGTCAAACACAAGCCACCTTGGATATTGAAAACAGCCTAGCTCCTGTAGTGGGAAGCTCAAAGCTTACTTGAATATGCTCAAAGGCTAATTTAGAGGTAGGATGACCAAAAGTTGAGAATTCTTTAATTCAGCTGATTACAGTCATTTTAATTTATCAGCATATTCTTTGTATGTAAATATACAAAGACACCCCTATGTACATGTGCCCCAGTGCCAATTGTAATGTCTCTTTATTCTCTCTCCCTCTATGGAGTTATTTAATAGCAAAAGTCACATGCTGCTCTGGAAGTCTAAATGGAGAACTATTTGTTTCCCACTCTGTCCTTGTCATGCATGACAGTGGTGGTGCTCCCCAGCTGGGAACTGCAGTTTTCTGGTTTACACTAGTGACAGCTATTTTAGGGTGGCTTAGGGGATAATTATGTTTTCCATGCTTGAGGAGAAACTGTCATTCTCCTCATATTAAAGCAAATTCACTGCTTTTTTTGTGCAGTTTATGATGGATTACTGTTGTTTTTTGTTCGGTCCTCCATGTTTGCTCTTTCCTCCCTGTGGAACAGTGGGCTATTGAGAATTCTGTGGATTCCAAAATTGTGTTTTCTATTACAGACATTCACTTCACCATCAAAGAGCAAATTTATCTATTACTATAATTTTTGTTTTTAGAAAATAATGTCTGACCTTTCCATTCCCTCATATGAGTCAGCAATTTTAGGTGTGGAAGTTCTTGTCAATCGCTGACAGAGTAATGTTTCTGATTTTGAGAATATAGTTTATGTTGTTTCACATATATACATACAGTAGTTTGCTAGTAGATCAATTTCCTTAGTTTATTATCTTGTTGTTGTGCAAGGATTCTTATTCTGAATGCTACATGTTAAAGATAGGACTCCAAATGATTGGCATTAACTAAAAAAGCAAAGCTACTTTTGACACACGCTGTTAATCTTCCATTTGTAGCTCCACAGGCATTGAAATAGTTGGATCATAAATGTTGTGCGATCATATGGATTCTGCACAAAAGCAAGTATCTTGGTATTTTGATCCCAGCATATGTGTAACTTCTTACTGGTTAAATAAGAATCCATAGTATTTTGTTATTTTGATAATGATACATTGAAATGTATTGCTACACTGGACATTTGGTGCTCATTTACGTTTTTTTCTCCTGAACAGCACTAGTTGAAGTGCATTATAGGCATTAAATGTGACAGACAACAGCTAATCCTAACACAAGAGATTTTCTGCTCATTAGGAAGCATTTGTATACCTTTAAATTAAGAAAATGATTTAAATATGATTATTCTTTCTCAGGAACTTTAGTATTTTCACAGTCAGAATTTTTAAAGGGAAAAAAACATACTGACAGAGAAGTATTTCACTTCAGTGCTTCTTTGTTATTGCAGTCCCATAAGCCGTCTACCTCTTGCTTGGTTGCTCTGCATCATGCTACAGAAACTAACTCTCCCTGACGTTAGGCTGGATAGGTTTTACTCTGTGAAAAGTGAAGGTTGATTAGAAACTGACTCGATTTCACATGACCTAAAAAAAAACAGTTTTTACAATGAGTAAACCACTTCTATCACCTGTCTAATGCTATAGTGTGAAATCATAGCAGGTAATAAATGTTTCCCCACAGTGAATTCAATGTGGATTCTGCGGCGATGTTATCTGGAGAGGGAAGCAAAATGCTGAAGGCAACAGCATGAAAATGCATGCAGCTATGGCATAATTCTGATTTGTTTGGAAGAACTATTAATTTCCTTGTTACAAAGCCAAGTAAGAGCAACCCTTTAAAACTGTTGAACCATGAAAGCCATTTCCTTAAGGGTTTTAAATTTGGGAACAGACTCATGAAATTTATAGCTTTGATGAGATATTCTTTGCCTGCAGTCAGAATGAGAGCCAGATCATTGGTTTCCCAGCATGACACCTATGTATTCTTGTGTGCACTAGATATCATTAGGCTCATAATAACACAGCTATCATCACATTAATGTCTGAAAGGTTCAGTTTTGATGCTTGGTTTAAGTCTCATTTATACCTACAGCATACTAAACAGCTGAATAAAAACAAAAGCTATCCCATACCTATATTGTGCTATTGTTCTGCACTTTAACCAAAAATACAGTCATTTTATGCCTGATCAGATTTTTATTAATTTTTTTCTTGCCAAGTCATACTGTTTTGAAAGAGCTGAAATGATGAACTAATAGCATACCATGAGCGCAGTAGCAGAAAATGGTACAGTGAGACCAATTCTTTCTGGTTCATGCAGTAAGGACAGTGGTGTACATCATATACATATTGATTTCATTATTGTAATTTTTAGTATGTTATTGAAAGTTTATGTACTATGGCTGCAATCTTCTGGTAGAAGAGAAGTGTATCAGAGCAAGCTGATAGTACCTCATTGCTTATATTCTTTCAGGTAAAACAGTGGAGACTGTAGCGTTCTAGAAAGGCAACAGCAATTGTTGTCTCCACTCTGCTGCATAATTCTGCTAGTTTCTATTGGAAAAATAAGGTATATCCTTTTGCAGTATAAAGTTGCCACCAGGTTTTACAGTGAATACCTTACCATTGGTACCAAATGCAATTTGCAGAGAGGTACTAAGAGAAATCAGGTTTACTCTGCCATGTGACTGAGCAGGTAGAGTTTGGGAGAAACATCCTCATTCTCATAAAGGAGAGAAAAAGTTTGGAGAAGGGGTTTATAAGCAAATTACTTATTGCTGCGATTTGAAAAGTTTTTCCCCAGAGCTTTCGTTTCTATATATGGAAGGTGATACCTGCAGAAGTTCTGGCTAGAGATAGTCTCCATGCTGGGGCTGTGACATAAATTGAGTCAAAACCAGCCAATTCCAGTGATCTGGAAATTAAAAAATACAGACAACTTCAATCATCAGTAAATTGTGAAGGTTTTAAAGGCAAATTGAGACAATATTCAGCAAGAGCAGAAAACCCTTGTGGAATAAGGAACACTAAGTAGCTGTGGAGGAGATGGAATTTGTAAAAGCTAGATCGTAACATTAGTGTTACCCATAAGAAGGACTGTGGGGTGGTTTTGTTTTAGTCATTGACGTGCAATTGCTTACTATGTGTTTTAAGGATCATTGTTTTCATCACCAGTATCTCTTTTTTTTTTTGGACTCAACACTGGAAATTTTAACATATTGCTATGAAAGATGTGCTATGAAATAAGCTTTTTTCTTAAATATTTTAATAACCAGTTGAATTTTTTATGTCTTTATATCTTCAGACATCAATCTATCTTTCAAATATTGAGTCAGCTGCAGTATTATGAAATGTTTTGTCCCTGAAAAAAAATGCAGCACTCATTCTTAATTACAAATGTCAAGCCAAGCACTTAGGTAGAAAATACTTCTTTTGGTCCTCATTAGTTCCCTAAAAGTTTCCTGCCTCATTTCAAATCCAAGCATAGTGCAGATAACACATTACATTCCTAACCCCACCCTTTAACCTGCCTTGGTCATGTTGTGAAATGGCCTTTAATTGCTAACCAGCTTGCTTATCATGAAATCATAGAATGGTTATGTTGGAAGGGACCTTAAAAATCATCTTGTTCCCACCCCCCTGCCATAGGCAGGGACACCTTCCACTAGACCAGGTTGCTCAAAGTCCCATCCACCCTGGCATTGAATCTGTATCTTGGTGTGTATTCTAAGAATTTTCTTTTGCTATGAAGTCGCATTGTTGATTCCTATTTTTAGGATTTGTGGTCAAAACAAAACTGAGAGTACCCTTTCCTCCTTGTGGATAAAACCTTTTTAGACCAGCCAGGGTAACTGTCACCTTTCAGAGATGTCAGCACAATGGAAACCAGCAAGGTGAGGCTGCTGCCAGCAGTGGAACAGAAGAACAGAGAAAATACTCCCATTCCCCAGAGCTGTGTTTCCATTACAGATGCCAACAGCCTTGATACCCAGACTGAAGAGGAGGTATAGCTTGGATCATGTTTTTTTATCACATCCCCACATAGTCTTCTGTATTTTTCGGGCATTTGTTAAGAGAGAAAGGAGTAGAAGACTGCACTGCAGAATGCTTAAGATACATAGTAGACCACACTGAAGCAAAAGTGACAGACCTAGTCTTAGTGAATATCTGTGGGTCTGAGCAGTTGTACTGAAAGCCTGGGGTCATCAGCTGAGAAGCTAGGAGAACAGTAGTCTTTTAGACTGAGCAAATACTTTTTACCATTAATAACTATAACTGACAAATAGGTCTTTAAGCTCACATTTGCTGCTCATCTCATCATCCCATTCTCAGTTTGGTCAGATTTTGCCATCTACACCTGATCAGGAAGTTACAGCTTGTTTCCTGCAGACATCAGGCCTCTTCTTATCTTTTTACTTTTCCTCAGGGCTGGAATTCAGGTCCCAGGTAAAGGTAATGTTTCACCAAAGATGAAAAAATATGCAAAACTCTCATTCTTGGCCTACTTGTTGGTCTCTGATATGAATTTAAATACAAATATATGATCAACCACCTTGCTTCTGCCCTATAGCCTGGGACTGTCTTTTTTTCAAAGGTTTCCTCTTGCCTGGGCTTGCTGCCATTCCTGATGTCATGCAGGCTCACTTGATTTAGGTTCCCTTACCACGAAAGATAGCAATTCCAAGTGTTTTCTGAGAGGGCACCAAGGCTGAATTAATTTCCCACCTACTTACTGTCAATGCTTGTTAACCTTCAGAGAGCAGCAGAGTTTTGCAGTAGGGCAAACCCCCTCTTTGTTAGGGCTTGAGAGAAAGCTGAAGGTATTACCTTTATAACAACAAAAATAACTGTTTTGTTAGACTGATTAACTACCAAGAATATTTTCCAGGGTAATCAATCACCCTGCGTTCTGTTTGAGCAGTTTGTCTTGGGTAGAAGTTTTTAGATTATTTTAAAGCTAAATATTTATTACACACAAAGTGCCTAGTTGCTGACTTGAATGCAGATTCATGGCCTATTCCCTTTATTGCTTCATTCATAATGAGTAAGATCTTTTTATCATAATTTTTTGCCTTTTTTTGGGGGGGAGGGGTATTAATTATAGTTATACCTCTTCATGGATCTGGAGCCCAAATTTTTAGGAACAGTATAAATTAGTGATAATAAATCAGTCTCCATTCTGTTCTAAAACATGCACCTAGCAGGAGTTGGCCTAGCCTATGGAATATTTTGTGGTGGAATAGTTAGAATTTCTTTGGTAGAATTATTTTAACAAAGCCTTAGCTTTAGTTTTTAATTAGCTATAAAAGGTCTGTGCAAAAACCCTACAGGTTTTCAATAAAAAAGTGACAATGGTGACCTTAGAGAAACGATCAATCTAAGACATGTAATTTTTAGCTTTTTCATTTTTAGTATTTTAACTGTTAGCACAACATCAAGTGACATATCAAATTCTAATACTAAGGCTCACACTTAACCATGTCAGTGTTTGATACATTATTTAAAATTTTTATGTCTAAGAATCTTGAAACATAGCTAAAATGTGGAAGGCAAAAAACCCCACTACCTTCCTGTCATTTATTCTATGTTGAACATATCTGTAGAGTGTGAATGGTTTACATTTGGAGTCATCTGGGACTGCGAAGGTAAAAAACTGAGTGCATGTCAGACAAAGTGTTTTAGAAGTGAAAAAAAATGCACTGATTTTCTAACTTTTATAGTCAATTAAGGTAAAATAGATTCCTGTTTCTACCAGGTAAAAATAGAAGCATAATAGTTAACAAGCATCAATGTTTCTACCTTTATAGCTGATAAAAAAAATCTGATATGCCATTAACATGGGGCACCTAGATGTATTTCAGTATATTTGTTATAGTCTAAACATTCAGTTCTGTAGCCAGAAGAGTGGTGTTTTTCAAATATTAAATTATATATCTTTCATAAAGCATGTGCAGTGAGAGAAGTATAGATCTCTAACATCACTGCACCATTTTGCTATTTTTTAAATCTCACAGGAGCAAAATCAGAGAGACCAAACATTACAGCATACCAGTAAAAATACCACTGCACCTACTGATCACAGCCCCTAAAAACGAAACAATCAATTTGCAATGTTTACCCAAGTTGGCAGTGAAGACTTGGAGAAATGCAGCAATTAAGCCGCAGTTTTGGTATCAGTGCCTTTGACCTTGTACCATTAAATGTCAAATATGTTTTTACTTTTAAATAAAGTTGTTTTCTCATCAGGAGCATGTTGCCATCAGAAGTCAAATTAATACAATATTTGTGAATTATATTTCACTTAGGAATTGTATTTTGATTGTTTTTAAGAGCACTGTTTTATCTATGGCATAAGGGAAAAAAACCTGACCTTAGCTTGCCTTTTACAATGAATTCTGATTTTAAATCACAGCCCTGTCTAGTATATATCCCCTACTACCTGATATCCAGACATTTTTTAACATGATCAGCTGCTTTTCAAGCTCTAGATATTAATTAAATATAGTAGTATATATACACACATATGTAAAAATCTGCATGTTTCTTCTAGTTACATGGATTTATAGGTTGGGCAGTCTCCCCACTAAACTAGAGACCTTCTGAGCTACTTTCCCATCTGAGTTATCCTATGATTCTGCGATAATTATTTCACATTTCTATACTTAGCAGCTTGTATGTGCAAATAGAAAGGGTAATAAACCACTCTGTTGATAAACTCCAAGTGCATATTTTTTCTCTCTGGGAATGTGAGGGGAAATGTCACTTTCCAGTGCATGACCCTGAGCTTCATGCTTCATCCAGCTTCCTAGCTTTGAGCAGAACCCAGGCATTGCCCTGGGCTCTAGGGGTGCAGGTGAGCTCCTGGGTCTCAGACCACCACTGCCTTCTAAAATAAGATTCACAGTGCAACTGTTCAGCTTCTAAAAGTGGATAGTAGAATTCAGTAGTGCTTTTCAGAGTATGTCAGCAATTTGGGCATGTTGATTTACTGTTTATTACTTCAGAAATATGTGTTAATGGAAATAGAACTGAGGTGCTGGTTGCTTTGGGATTTTATTTTTTTTTTTAATTGTTATCTTTTCTCATGTCCTTAAAGTTTCAACAACTCAACCATATACAGACTTAGGTGATGCTTGTGGAGCTAAAGTTGACAGAATTAAATGTCACCAAGCTGTGGCAGTGACAAGGAGCTTCAGGAGTTTTTCCCCATTCCTTTGTGCACAAGTTCTGCTCTACTGACCACCAGTTCTGTACCCTCGGAAAGTGACTGACCTCTCTGGAATTTATCACAAATCACACAAGCTTAAACTTGCAAGATGATACATATGTGGTATTGCTAAAAAAAAGTGGCAGTTGCTTAGATATACCTTGGAAGGGATTAATTTGTTTTAGGTTTTAACCAGTTTACAATGAAGACTGTTAAAGGTATATTTTCCTTGTATTCTTCTTTTGCTGTTTTGCTTTTATCAAGATCATTATTTTTGCATGTTTTCATTTTGCGTCTCACCATAGGTGCAACAGAGCAGCCCTGCGGAGAAAGACTTGGGGGTGCACCTGCTCCTTTTGCTGCAGCCCAGGATACAGTTGGCTTTCTGGGCTGCAAGTGCGCACTGAAGCCGGCTCATGTTCATTTTCTGTGTGGCTGGAGACCGGTAATGAGTGGTGTCCGTCAGGGATCAGTGTTGGGACCCGTCTTGTTCAACATCTTTGTCAGTGACATGGACAGCGGGATTGAGTGCGCCCTCAGCAAGTTTGCCGATGACACCAAGCTGTGTGGTCCAGTTGATATGCTGGAGGGAAGGGATGCCATCCAGAGGGACCTTGACACGCTTGTAAGGTGGGCTGATGCCAACCTTATGAAGTTCAACCACGACAAGTGCAAGGTCCTACACCTGGGTCGGAGCAATCCCAGGCACAGCTACAGGTTGGGCAGAGAAGAGATTCAGAGCAGCCCTGCGGAGAAGGACTTGGGGGTGCTGGTCAATGAGAAAATGAACATGAGCCGGCTTCAGTGTGCACTTGCAGCCCAGAAAGCCAACTGTATCCTGGGCTGCAGCAAAAGGAGTGTGACCAACAGGTCAAAGGAGGTGATCCTGCCCCTCTACTGTGCTCTTGTGAGACCTCACTTGGAGTATTGTGTGCAGTTCTGGTGTCCTCAACATAAAAAGGACATGGAGCTGTTGGAACAAGTCCAGAGGAGGACCACGAGGATGATCAGGGGACTGGAGCACCTCCCATATGAAGATAGGCTGAGAAAGTTGGGGCTGTTCATCCTGGAGAAGAGAAGGCTGCGTGGAGACCTCATAGCAGCCTTCCAGTATCTGAAGGGGGCCTATAGGGATGCTGTGGAGGGACTCTTCATTAGGGACTGTAGTGACAGGACAAGGGGTAATGGGTTAAAACTTAAACAGGGGATGTTTAGGTTGGATATAAGGAGGAAGTTCTTTACTGTGAGGGTGGTGAGGCACTGGAATGGGTTGCCCAGGGAGGCTGTGAAAGCTCCATCCCTGGCAGTGCTCAAGGCCAGGTTGGACAGAGCTTTGAGTTATTTGGTTTAGTGTCCCTGCCCACAGCAGTGGGGTTGGAACTAGATGATCTTAAGGTCCTTTCCAACCCTATTCTATGATTCTATGAAACATCTGATACATGCCAATAAAAAAGGAGGGAAGTTATAGGTAGAAAATAATGTTTTAAATCAGTGTTTTAATCTGTTAGATTGCATAGTATTTCCCTTTTTCTTCAAAAAGATGGATGTAAGCTTTTGCTCTGTTGTAAGGATCTGTGCCTCACGCTGCTGACTGAAATGCTGTGCGCATGCCCCAAAGAGAATGCTGGCTGCAGAGCTGTTCTAGTAGCTGTCACTGTTCGGGTGTTCTGTAGAAGTTCCTGGTCAATGGTTCATTACATCTGTGTTAATTAAATGCTCTGTTAGAAATATAGTCATCCCAAAGCATAATCTACAGTGTTACTGTTTAGGGTACATCCTGCATAGTCTGCTTTTTAAAAAAGATGTGTTCATCTTTTGATGATCCTTCACTAGAGACTTCATCCATGATATATACAACATCTTAATAAAGGGGTTTAGTATTCATGAAGGAAAAGCAGTGTGGTATAAGATGGTGATTCTCCAGTGAAATAGGAACCTCAGGAGCTCCAATTCAGCAGAGGCTTCTTGACACCCTTCCCTTGGGTCAGGTCAATTGATACTAAAAGCATTGCAAACATCACATATGAAGGGCTGTTGAAGGCAGAAGTGACTCTTATTTACAAGCCTTTTCTGGCTGGTGTATCTTTGAAGCACTATTGATTACCTCATGAGGAGGAGGCTGTACATTCTTTCCGTTCTGCCAAAGCAAGGTAAGTTATGTGGGTACAGGTAATGGAAGCAGTGAATTTGGGGGAAAGGAGATCAGGAGTGAAATAAAGTACAACAGACACTGGTGTCAAGAGAGGTGCTGTGATAAAAAAGAAGGGAACAATCAAAGCTGCCAAGAACTCACTGGAGTTAGCCTATGCTAGTAGGGCAAGCAGCAGAGCCATTCATGTGACAGATTATTAGACAAACTGTCTTGTTTTGCCTGACAAAATTATTCTATAGATGTCTTGTGGAAAAAAAAAAAAAGGAAAAAAAAAAAGCCAATTTGTTAGTATGTCACCATGGCAGAAGGGTTCCAAGGAACTGTGGGTTGTATGTCTTCTTGGAGGCTTTGCCCAGCAAACTACTGTTTATCATAACATGCAGGGCAACAACACCATTAGGAAACCCAGACATTCTGCTGACCCACCTCTGTCTCATTCCCCACTTTTAGTGTGTAAATATCGTGTTCATGGTTGATCTCCCATACCCTAACAAGCATAACCTACTCTGCTGCATTGACCATGACTCAGACCATATGCAGGCTCCTGCTACGCCGGCATATTACAACAGCATAATGTTAATGCTATAGGGTCACATTAAGTGTGCTAACATGGGAGGGGCTGAGGTAGGGCGTCACTGAAGTCCCCTCAGACCTCTCTGCCTCTTCCCCCTTCAGAGGGGTCCATGCCTGGTAGAGCACCCTAGCTCCTCTGAACTGAAATACTGGTTTCATCATCACTCAGAAGAATACTGATGTGATACTTGTGGGCAACATTTTTGAGCTCTAGCTAACTTATTATTTTTGAGTAACATTGTTTAGATGAAGCTTATTGACTCTGATACAAGAGGCTGATTTCTTTCCCTAAATACTTTATATGCTTGAGGAAATATGACATGAAAAAAGTCTTAGTGTTATGCTTTTGTACAGACGGCAATATAGTCTTCTAGCAGTGAGAAAAACTACCATACTTCATGACATCCTATATAGTGGGTATTCTCATTAAAAATATTCTAGAATATGGTCAAATTACATTTATGTCATAAAATGAAGTTGTAGTATGATAGAACTCTAATCAGATTACAATTATTTCCATTTGGTATAAAAAGGAATTACAAATTCTTGCTGTTTATCAACTTAACTTTACTAATTGAAGGAAATGGTTTGTATGTCCTCTATAGGATATGCAAGACACATTTATATTGCCAAATAAGCTTTTTCAAGATTGTTGTGAGGTAGAGTGTAATGGCTGTTGAATGGCCTGCAGAATGATTATCCTGTATTTAGACTAGTGCTTTTATTTCTTTTTTTGTCTAAAACCTAATTCAGCACATTGATTCAACTTGTATTTATAGCAAAGCAAGTGAGTAAGAAACTTTACAACAATTTATTTTACATACTAATTGTACACAGTAATCAAAGAGGTCCATATGACAGAATATATTGGCTTTCTGGCAAATTTACATATTTTTATTATGCCTGTCCGTAGGCACTGTATGGAACAATAGAATCACTGTAATGAGGAATGACATCAAGGTATTTGCCACATGTTACAAATGTCCAGTTTATTTAGAATACTAATTCACAGTGCGAGTTCAAAGTGAGAACTTTGCTTGCTCAAGATGTTGAGGAAACAATGTGTGTTTTGTTGGGTTTTTTAAGTTTTTATCTAAAACATTGCTTGAAGGTTCTATTTTGACATTAGGCATTTCTTAATTGTGCCAGTCACTACATAAAAGAACTTTCATTCCCATACGAGAAAACTCAGCAGAGACTGATCTTAATAGCATCAAGTGTTATAACAAAACATTTTGATTTCCATGCTGCCACTATTTATCCCAGCAGGAAAGCTCTTATTTCTGAATTCCCCATGGAACTAGCTCTTGTACTTGCTAATTACAGTACCACTTCCCTGAAGCTTATCTTCAGTAAGGTCTAAGTTTCTGGTAGAGAGCTTGACTGTAAAGGAAAGCTCAAATAAAGGACATTTTCCACTGAAAACTGGTAAATTATAGTCCACATTCTCATAATGTCTGTTGTCCTTTAAATATGTACATATGTACACTGACTGTAATTACAGATGGAATTACAATAGAAATGACACATTCTAGTAATGCCTTCCTACACCACAGTAGAGACATATATAAAATCTGTAGCCAGGTCTTCAATATTAAATGATGAAAATATATGTTTGTATTTGAATGAATGCCAGGGCAATCTATTTTTATATCAGTAACATACAACAAACAAGTTTCCCATGTGCATAATTTTATGTAAAGATGATCAATAATTAATTTCTGAAGGCACAAGGTCATGTGTTTAACATATAATATTAAAGTATTTGCATAATGGGGATATTATATTAAATTATATCTGGACTGTGATTGTGCCTTACAGCCCGAGTTCTTTTATACTGCATACCATAAAAATAACAAAGTTTTACTTCTTATTGGTTTTATAAGTATATATCAGGAGATTAAATACAATGAGAGCAGACATGATAAAAAATATACTGTATATGCAGATGAAGGATAGTAGCATGTCCTGGTTTCATGCTGGAGACACTCTTTAAGTCCATATATCCAGAGAAAGACAAAACATGTCTGGTTTAATTTGTAGTTTAAATTACTACTGTGGTAAGTAAAAGAAGACTTTGGTTAAGAATGTAATTTTTTACAATGAGGAAAATAATGGTACAGGTTCCTATTACAGCAGAAAGTTTTTGATTCTATGCTGAAGGGACTGCTAAATCAGTATATAAAATGAAAGGATTTAGGGAACTTGTATTCATAATCTACCCATCATCTAAGGGCTCCCTTTTCAATACAGAAATGCTGCATACAAGCAGTGTGTAGTTAAAACTGCTGTAGAATGCTATTGACACAGCAAGCAACTATACCACACAGTCACACTGGCTATTCATCTTTATACAAACTTTAGGTATGCATTTTGTCATATTTAGTAGATAATGCGAGGTGTTATTACATCAGATCTCAAATTTGTCCCCAAAATGTTGTCTACATTATTATGTTTGATATATAAAGACAAATGTTTAGGTTCTTTTCTGTATCATCTCCAAGGTTGGAAAGACCAGTTGATCTGCCCTTAAAGACTGACAATAGGAGAAATCTCATGAGCTTGCATCTGTAATGCTACCATATTAAATGACACTATAGCATGTTTGAATTATTCTGAGGATTGTACTGATATATGAAAAATTATTTTTGTCCATATTTTAATCTTGGCAATAAATTATTCCTTATTGCAAAATAAATAGAATTTTACTGCTTAATTCTTACTGTCACTAGAACATTGCCATTACCTTTTTGCATGTTTCACTGATCTTTAAATGGCACACAATATTAATGAGTTTGAAGGCGATTTTCAAGGAGAGTTTCTGTATGTACTGCCTATCTTTTGTTTAATGAGTAAGCATTTTCATCAAAGGCTGTACTTAATGTACCTTTTTTTTCAGGTCTTTCGCTATTAATGCTACCAAAAAGATAGTTAATGTGCAATTTCAAGTAGGTTTCATTTGTGGGCTCTAGTCATCTTGTATACAAACTGCTGAATTGTGAAGTTATTTTTTGATATGTGTTGAGCATGAGCATCTTTCAGTGTAGTCATATAAAATCTTTCCTCTTCTTCTGACATTACACTGACCCATGACAATCTTTTTCATCCAGCCTTTGTAAGTTTGAATGGGTTTGTCTGGTGCTGTTTAAGCTATCTTTACTGTTGCAGTGTTTCAGACTGGCTTTGAAGAACTGATGCTTATATATCAAATAGAAAAATACCTAAAATAGGCTCTGCTTTCATCCTCAGTTATTTCCAGGACTCCCCAGACTTCCTGGTTTTGGTCTTAATTTGCTTTATTCTTAGGAGCCTTCATTGGGTAGCATCTAATTCACTATAAAAAACACCGTACCATGTGCTGATAGTTACATATAGGTATGGAATGGTTCTTTTTCTTCCCTCAGGGAATAAGCTGTAAGACATTCACTCACTGATATTTTGAGGCATGCCGTTAACACAATTTGTTTCACTTGGCATCTTTTTTATCCAGCTTCTGGGTATGATTGTAGGTGCCGATAAATTACATTCCTCCATTCATTTATGCAACAAATTGTTCTATTATTCCACAGACTCATCCCAGGCACTATGGATGTTTAAGCATGTGGCTCATCCTACTTAAATGAATTTAATATATTGGGTTTTGTTTGATAATTGAACCCCTCAAGTGGCTCCTGGCACCTGAGGGCATGACTAGGGCCCAGAGGAAATGTGTTTAGGTGATGTTTGCAGTGTCTTGCCATTTGTGGGCTTCAAGCTCTTGGGAGATTTAAATCCTAAGGTTAAATAAGCAGCTTGTTAACTTAATTGCATTAAAAAAATGATATTAGTTTTTACAGGGCATTGATTTTGCACATCATCTGAATCGTCTGAGGAGTCCAATTTAAGTGATCATTTGCACAGCTTTACTAGGCTGAAGTCTTTTGAGATAACACACCTAGAAGTGAGGAAGGCTGTATTAGTAAACAGCAGTGGCACAAAAGGGTGAGGGATTACTGTGAGAAGCACTGCCAAGATCATTTCAGCAGCATGAAAACTGCTGATAAAAGCTGTGGAAAAAACCTGAAGTCCCCAGTTCACGGAGGCCTGCTTTTCCAGATAGGCTTGAACAGTTGCCAGTGGGTGAATCAGATGTCACTTGGGTTTGCGCTAGAGGAGACAATCTGTTCCAGCAACACTGAAGCCTGAAAAGAGGGAATGAATCAATGGGAAGAGACTCCATGCACAATGTCCTTTTCATGTTACCAGGAAAACCACTTTTATGCCAAATTAGTCTGGGATCAGGCTTGTGCCATTTACCTTATTGGAAAGCAATTGCTCCCCTTTATCAGTCAGTACAGTACTCATTTTCATTCCCATCTTTGCATTAAAGAAAGGGATATGGTTTCTTTGAGAATAGCATTGAATTGGTTTTCATTCTGTGAGGCCGTGCAACTGTTGATAAACAATTCTATTTGCTGGCATTTAAATCACTTTTGTTTTCATGATAAGGAGAATTTAGATTTTCTTTTGAATTAGCTGAAATTTTATGGGTTGCATGTTCCATTCTACCCCTGGGGCACTGTCTGCCCCACTTAGAAAAATGCCAAATTAAATGAGAGCAAAATAAATTAATCTCAATTTTGTGATCTCAAGATTTATTCCTCCCCCAGAAATGCAGACATGGACGTGCACACACACACACACACACACTCTGTCACTCTGCGCTGGTTTTAGTAATTTGAAGGGCTGCAAATTGCCTGAATTATTTAAAATGGCCACTGAGGAACCCAGTAAGTTTTTATATTCAGCAGTGGATCTTAACTGTGTTCCTACCTTGGCTCTAACAGTCTATTTTTTCTGTTTTGCTTTAGATGACTTTCAGGACTCTTAAATGTATTCATTAATTTTCTACAAAACTGACCTTTAAATAATGACCACTTTCTCTCAAGCTTTTTGAAAACCTTTATGTTGGATGCAGACAGAAAAGAAGGACTTCAAATAATCTATCCTGCCAGTCAGTGGAAATCCGTTCCCAAGTTTAAGTTTCTGAGGGCACAGACTGTTGCTGGCTGATAAATTTGTACTTGATATTAAGCAAGTAGTGCTCGGAAGCAGTGAGGATGGCAGCTAGTGGTTCCTGAATAGGGAAACATGACACAGATATAATTTATTGGCTCATTGCGTGCTCTCTTATACACTCCCATTGTCCATCTTTCTAAATAAATATGCTGCTTTGGGTAGCCTGTTTACTAATCAGGAAAATTGCTATCAGGGCAAAAATGAATGGTACGTAGCAGAAAGGAAAGCTTAATTTGGATTTTGAATTAATCCTTTTAGATCTTTCACAAAATACTTCTTTTTTCTTATACAGTGTGATGATTTTGTGGCATCTTCACTTCTTATCACTCTTTTAGTAATTGTACCTCTTTCCATGCAGTATTTCACAAATGTGTCAATGTACCTCAAATGGCTAGCTTTTCCATGCATATTTTGTGTCTATTCTGATTTAAGCCATAAATATTTCAAAAGCTGTAAGTTTAAAAAATAAAATCAATTATGACATCTATTCAGTGTTTGTAATATATAAAGACAGTAGTCTGAAATGGCCATTTGAAAGTTCTGGAGAATTAATCACCATAATATTTATTAAAGAACTGTCTTCTTTATCAACTTAATTACTATTGTTATTGACATTACTATAGGCATCCTATTATTGTAACCCTGTGCTTATTAGATAGGAGCCTGTTTGATAGGCAAAGTTTCTACAGGGATTTTGCCAAGCATTTGGAATACTGAGATATATTCGGACTTAGCTGTGCAGGAATGTTCCTGTGTCCTCCTAATATTTTTTGTTTTAATCCATGGGCTGTAATTTCTCCTTTGGACAGGGACAGAAGAGCCCTTATGTGGCATTGAACCATGGCTACTTTCTGCTGCCCTGGACCTGAAGGGTGGGACTTCAGCACCAAGTAGCTGAGCTCAGTAACTAAACACTGCTCACTAGCCTTTAGCACAGGTGTGTAAAGTAATAGAAAGCATATGGTCCTCATGGCCTCCAGCCCTGAAGTCTCTGGAACACGTGTGATGTACAGGATATGGTGTCAAAACAGAGCTAGAACTGTAATTACACACTGTGCAGCTTCAATTATGCTTTGTCCTGTTGCCTGGAGGTTACATCCAAGAGACATTTGTGTAAAGGTAAAGCTAATGGGGCTCTCCCCAGAACTGTGGCCATGAATGCTGGGCACAGTTTAAGTCTCAGGTCTGCCAGGAAAGCTTCTGCAACTGTCACTTCAGAAAATTAGCAACGTGTTTAGAGTTGGAAACTTTATATGACTGTAATCAAAGAATTACTGTGGATATAAAGGCTCACACAACTTTTTGTATGTTAGTTTAGGAAGTTTGCATAGGAAGAAGTATCAAGTAGGGGAATCCTAACCCACAGAAAGGTAAGTGCTGACATGTTTGTGACTTGCATGTCAATGCATTCAACTGTTTGCAGAGCTGACCAAACATGATTTTTTCATAAAACAGTAAGATTGGGTAATCTGTTGTACTTTCTCAATTAGTTGTAATGAGAGACATTTGACTACATTATTGGAAAACTAATGTAATTATTGGATGCTATATTGGAAAATTCATAATGATTTGAAGCTGCTGGCAACATTTAATGAGATTTCCTGGTTTGCTTTCATTCATTCAAGTATCATTCAAGTATGTCCTTTAGCAGTCAGGTTGGTAAAAGATGACTGCCATATTCTGGCATGAAAGAGTAGCTTAAACACAAAATTCTTGTAGAGTGGAGACTGTTCATACCCCAGACCTTACCTGAATCTGACTACGATGGAGAAGATTTATTGGCTTCTTTGTAATTTTTTTTTCCATTTTTAGATGTGGTTTCTGTCATAAATGGTGAGTAAACTAGATTTTTCCTGATATTACATTGATATTTAATCTGCAAATATATTATTCAAGGAACAAAAAAAACAAAAAAAAAAAGGGTTTCTTGGAGGGTTTAAATACTCAGAATTTTTTTTCTTGGGTAGAGAAAGAGCAAAATTAAACAAAACAAGAGCCCAAAATACTTGTTGTATGCACTCATCTTTTTAGACTTTAAATACAGCTTGTGATTATACAATGATATAAGACAGACTTCGAGACTGCATTTAAATATAATGGTAACCCAACAAAAATGTATTTATCCTTCTGTATTAGAAAAATGACTTGTGAAGAACAAAAGTTTCCTGTACTTTTAAGTAAGCTGTATCTTTCCGTGTAACTTTGAAGTAATTATTTTTATGTTTCATAATATGACCCAAATATTGTATTTTTGTCAGCATGTCTAATAGGTTGCTCTATACCCTTGTTCTGTACAGGTCATTGAGCCCATTCATGTTCAATGATATACAGTATGAATGTTCATGGGTAGTTTGATACATCTTTAATAGAAGGTGAACAAAATGGCACAAGTTTATTTTTTGACCTTCTAGAAGTGCACTTCCAGCCAAAGGGAATTGCACTTCTAGCCTCATCAATGGAAAGAAAAATTCTGAGGTAGAAAATGTTTAATTACAGCAGATAAACCTCTGAGAGCTGGCCAGTCATTTCCTGTGAATAACATTATAAAGCAAATTAAAGGAACATTTGTTTTAGATAAATTATTGTGCAAAATGAAAGGTCATCACAAGCATTTTCCTCTCACTTCTGAGCTCTTGGATTAGTTTATGCTGCCTCAATGACCTCGTCTCTGTCCTTGGTGCAAAATGCCCTAAGTAGGTCTGCTTAGGGCCCTTAGCTTGAGACTGCATGAAAGAACATGAAAGAAAGTAATAATTTAATATGCGAAATCATTATGAGAATTAATATGATGACAAAAAGTCTTTCCAGTCAATAAAATACATATTATATTGAACAGACAAATGTAAAAAGAACACTGAAAGCCTAGTCCAAGATGACCATTAACTTTATTAATGCAAAATGAAATTAATTCGTGGTCATTCTGGCCTATTTTTTAATGCTTAGTGGCACAAAACTGAATTCATGAGACCCAGGACCAGCAGTCCAGGTGCAATCTGAGATAACTTTGGTGGAGTCCCAGCACAGAGATTGTAGAAGCTGGTGGTGGTTATCTAAGGGATGGAGATATTTGTCTTCTCTGGCTTGTCACTGAACTGATGGGCGAGAGGATTAATTGGAGCAGCATGGCGGAGTGTGACTGTGAATTGAACAAACTGGGATAACTGTCCATCTCCCAGGGGAGGTGTAGGGTGGTGAGTCTGACCTTGCAGACCTGCAACAAAAGGAAAGAGGGACAGGTGCTCTTTCAGTGTGTCTGTTCTTGGGCAGATCACTGGGCTGTGTCTTCTTGCTCTGAAAATTGCTGGCAGAGGAGTATTGCAAGTGTTCAGTGATGTGTTATTAAGACATTTGTAATAGTTTTTATCAGTGTGTACACAGCATAAGGGAGTTTTAAAACTTAATAGAGGTACAATGTTGCATATTCTGAAGGAACACATGGAGTGCTCATGTGGTGGAGTCTGGTAGAATAATATGATGGGAAGAAGCACAAAATATAAATCCATACTTAAGTGTCTTTTAACATGGTGCCTCTGAGTATAAGAACTTGTGAAAGAGAAGCCTTCTTTCCACTTGATGCCCAGTGTTCCTGCCTAATGCACAGTGGATTGATGGATGGCAGATGACAGTAGTGCTTATAACTTGAACATGGGGAGGTAGGAAAAAGTACAGGCTGCAACAGCATACTGCAAATTAATAGCTGAAAAAGACTGTGAAATAGGTTACCAGTGCAACTTAGTATATAAATGTTGACAGGCCTGAGAATTGGATTTTCTCCTTTTAGCTGAGGCAGTCTGAATAGCGAGTTTCTTCTAGGAAAAAAGTCTTGAAAAGAAAGATTAAAATTTTGTCTGAAGCCAACAAACCCGAGTAAGAGTGTCCATAAAATGTAGTAGCTTTGCCTTAATCTGCAAGAAATCTTGTGCAGCGTAAGCACAGCAGACCATGTTCATTGCAGCAGTGGGATCTTTGTTCTCGGCTTGAATTTGACAGTCTGATGTTAGGTTCAAAGCACTGACCTCCATTACTATTCGCTGGGACTGTGACCCCAGTTTTCCTGCTTTGTTTAAAGCACCTATGGGAATGGCATACTCACACC
The DNA here is from genome assembly GCF_037157495.1 of Lathamus discolor. Lineage (NCBI taxonomy): Eukaryota > Metazoa > Chordata > Aves > Psittaciformes > Psittacidae > Lathamus > Lathamus discolor. The sequence goes on from NC_088885.1 coordinate 27,246,938, forward strand.
ACAGTAAACTGGGTTTAATTTCATTAATTTTACAGAAAAAATCCTGTCTAATGACAGTGTTATGTTTCTCTCCCAGCTTCTGCTCCGAACAGGAAATTAAAAGACTATCATTAGTTAAATTATGAAGTTACAACTGGGTGGCATTTGGTAATGCTTGTAATATTGCAATGTTTGTAACAAGTTTTGTGTCACTGCAGAATATGGCTAATGGGTAGTTCTGTGACATCAAGAGTCAAAACATCTCTAATCAGTTTCCTTTTTATGGAAAAAGGAGGGTTATGAACAAGACTATACATCACAAGGAAGAGAACCCAAAAAGCTGTGTGAAAATGTTGAACAGCACTTAAGAGACAGAATGAACACATTTAGAGCAGGGTTTGTCTAATTAAAAACTGAGGTGCAGAGATCAAATACAGCACAAAGTTTCTTCTCACCTCATCTTTGTCACATTTGTGCTCGAACGTGTACTCTGCAGTTTCCAGCATGTTACACAGTGTATTCCCAACCTAATTAGAAAGGAGTGGCTCTTCTTTAACTAGGTATTTTGATTTTTACCCTCCGCATACTTTATTAATTATGCTGCAGTACATTGCAGGTGTTATAAATCTTACTGTGCACATGCTAGTGTCCTCGAAATTGATCTTATGGGCGTTTATGTTGGATTTCTGCTAATTCATCAATTAGTCCAGTTTCAATCTCCAGGATGTTTTCTGATATAGTCTTGGTTTCACTGTCGATTGTTGATTATATAAGATTGATTTAAAAGTCTACGTATCATTGCACAGTTGTGTTTGACAGATATTTAACTGAGGGTAAAGAGATGACAAATTAATAACACTTCAATAGAAAGTGGCACTTTGAAAATTTTCAAAATAGAGTGAAGTGTTCGTTATGGTTACTTTAAATAAGACCAGGATTTTGCTTCAGATGAGGTGATGCCAGGGCCTTTACTCTAAGAAGGTGTCAAAGAAGTGACTAACTGCTTTGATACACAATTTTGGAGAGTGAAGAGATTACCAAAGTATGCTGCAAGAGAAGTACAAAATCTGTGCTGAGGAAGGGAAAGCTGCACGCATTGCTCTGCCACCAGACAGCTTGGGCAAGAATGGGGAACTCAGAGGTGAGGCTCAACAACTCCATCAGAAGAGCTATAAATGATACACAAAACTTGTGCAGATTAGTTTTAGGAGAGAAGGCTTTCCGGCTCTTGTTTTATGTCAATGTAAGGTCATCTGAATCCTTACTAACACTATGAGCACAGCTGTGGCTCTATCTTACCTGTCCTACCTTTGCACTGGCTCTAGCAGTCATGTACGCTGGCTGTGAGCACACTAAATGAACAGGTTTCTGAGCTCCAAGGCTCACAGGCCCACTGTCATCTGATGTGTGTGGTGAGGGAACCATGGGACTGAGGTCAATTCTTTTGATTTGGCTTTACTTGGACTGGTTACTGATTTGAATTAAGAGACCTTTTCTTGGCCCTGGAGATTTTGCTTGTATGTAACTGCATGATCATTAAATAGATGTCAGAAATGTTTTCTCTCCCTCATTCCCTCATTTATTTGTTGTTGTTGTTGTTGTTGTTGCTGTTGTTGTTGTTGTTGTTTTCTTTTAGGAAGCAGTTTTAGTTGGCCACAAGCTGAGTCTCTCACTCATTGCAGCATTTAGCAAGAGCACTCTGGCAGATAGACTTGGCTTATGAATTCATTTTCATAATGTTCCAGCATCCGCATCATAGCTTTTTCCCTGACAAGTGGGAGATTTAAAAAATAATAATAAAAAATAAGCACATTATAACCCAGCAGGAATGATTTTTGCAAAGTTACATCTTAATGCAAGAACTACATAGTAGAAGGCTTTTTAGGTCAGCACAATTGAGCTCTAGAGTTGGTTTGGGTTTTGCTTTTCTTCGTGTTTGTTTTTTTAATGCCTGTTATGGTTTGATGTTTCAGAGGCATCACAAAGAATTAGCACATGCAGAGGAGCACAAGGGTGTCAGACTGGAGCAACAGGAATTTGTGTATGTGTGTTTTGTTTGAGTGCAATGGCTCTCCAGAAAAAAGAGTCAGACATTCAAAGAAATCACTGTGTAAGACCAGTTTTATGTATTCATTTTAAAAAAGCTTGCTGCTGCTATGTGGGGGAGATAAGAGCAATCATATTAAAAGGATTTGCAGTGCCCAGGCTGAAGAGATGTTGCAATTTTACATGATGCCCCAGCGAAAAAGAAGCCATTATACCCACAGCCAGTCTTCTAATACATGTGGCCCTCATTTTTCCTGTTAGGGAATTAAAGTTTTTTCAGTGTTTAAGGAGATTTGCAGAGGATTTTACTGATTTACAGGCTCTTTCGTCTTAGTCAGCAAGTCATTGGAGACTTTCCTTCAACCCCACAAAGCATGGGAAGCCACCAGCAACAGATGTGCTGCTGGCTATTCCTGCCACAGCCTGAGCACTGCTGGGCAGTATGTTTCTAGAAATCCGCTAATGAATGTCTCCCCTTTCCACAAACTAACTGGAAGCTAATGGGAGCAACAGAAAACCTGTTTCTTCTTCAGTGCCACTGGCAGGATAAGCCACCCAGGAACATGTTTGCCAGAGAGGTCATCATGCTGTTTGAAGGCATTATAAGAGTCTAAGCAACTTCTGAGGCCAGTATTCAGAACAGCATGTACACACAAATTCATCGTTTTTTTCTTGATGTGCTCGCCATTTAAAAGATGGAGTTGCTTACTGAGTATCTTCCTGGTTTGTTAACATCTTTTCCTCTTGAACTTTTAATGTGTAAAACATACACTGTGGAGTCTGCATATATAGGTTTAAATTATTCTTTGTTCCTTTGAAATCAAATATCATAGTGTGGCATGTAATTTGCCAGGTTTTTCTGAAAGTATTTTTTCTGTATTTATAGAATGCATTGCACAAGCAGCCATGACTAATGAGTTATGACCTCTAACAGCCTCTACTGGAGCTTCTTTGATGAAAATAGTAAATAGACAAATGTTTCTGCAGTTTTGCAAAAAGAGATATGTTAGATTTGTTTTAATTGAGATTGAAGGATTTTAAATACAAGACACTCTAGAAAGTTCACTTAGTTGAATGGATGTTTCTTTAACTTCTCATTAGGAAAATCGTGTTCTTCAGAGCATAGACAAAGTATGAAAAAATCACAGAAATGTTGACAGAGTAAATCCATAGTGGCAGATATAAGGGTCTTTAGATTGTTATTATTATAGATATTTTTGCTAATGTTTTGTTAAATCAACCATTTAAAATATTTAGAAGTGTTTTCATTCCCTCCTTATTCATTCTCTTAAGCATCTGAAATGAAATAAAAAGTAGTCAAGACAGTTTTCTCTAAGCTGGTTCCAAAAAACAGGCCTGTTCAGTCTGAGATTTGAAAGGCTTTCTGCCCATCTGTTTTCTTTTCTGGTCTTTGGTGTTTTACACACTGAGACTAAGTGATCGAAGAGGTAACATCTGTACTCTTTCCAGACCTGGATTACACTATATGGGAAATAAACATATTAAATTTGGTGGAATTAAACATTTATAAAAGGTCTGTAACAGAGAAAGCTCTAAATGTACACAGGGAACTATCGGTTGTCCTCTGGAGTTTACACTGGCATGCAGTGAAAGGCTCAACAGATAAAAGGTAGAAGGTGTTCTTGTTTAGTCAAGACTACGCATTTTTCTAACAAAGACCTGCCTAACCTAGAATGCTGTTTTTTCTGCTTTGTGGGCTAAAAGCAACAACAAAAAAAGAAAATTTTAGACAGCAAGGGAAAATCCAGTTTATAAAGTAGTAACTGGAAGGTGTACCACCGCTTTTCCTTTTGTAGCAACCAAGATGGCACTCTTAAATGGTATACTCTTAAAGCAGAGCTTTTATTCAGACTTTCATTTATAGCACTCCAGCTCTTACTAAAATTAGTGGCTCAGAAATAAAGCATGTAGCCTTCCTTTGAAACAAGCTCCTATCACATGAATATTTCATGAAGCTTCTAGACAGATGAAAGTAGAAAACAGAAACTTGCCTTGGCTACACAAAATGTACCTCAGAATGGGTGTCACTGGGCTGTTTTCTAGAAATCTGACAAACAAGGTCCTGTCCATGTTTCTGGAAAAAAAAGAGACAAAAAAAGACCAAGCATCAGGCATACTCCTCAAGTGACCAAAATTACTAATACTTAGTATTAGGAATTATTGCTAGGAACAACTTGAATATAGGGGCTTCAACTTACCAAAAAATCAACAGTCACTACAATGGGCTTCATTGTTTGATCCTGTTCCACAATAGAGATAAGCTTTTCATGTCTTTTCAGGTGGTGCTAGGGGAAAGTCACCTACTGTACAGGATGGTTAATGGCAGAAGCAAATAATCTGAATAACCACCAGAATTGTGTAAGACTTTAATCCCTTCTCTGCTAATTCAGCCCAAAAAAATGCCATTTGTGTGTAGCCCAAACTTGCTTAGCCCTCTTTTTGTCACCATACAGTCTTCGCTCAATCTGTGAGTATGCTCTCACAGTCTTGGGAAAACCAGCGTATTTCTTTTGAAACTTTTGTCTTAGTGATTTGACCATTTTACACCAGATGGAGAAATTCTGAATCAAAAATTTCCCAGGTAACACCTATGTTCAGCTTCAGGAACTATCTCTAGTTCAACATAGCAGAAAAAAACATTTGGTGGCACAAATCATGCCTAAGTAACTCATGTGCTACTCTGATGAGGTATCCATCTCGTCCTGTAGTGGGATGCTACTGAAAGCAGAGGAATAGTTGTATTAAGAAAAAAAGGAAAATATTACAGAGGAAGCAGATACAAAATAAAGTTGTTTAATAGATGAAATTGTTAATATAAATGTTGAAATAGTTCTCTCAGCGCCTTGGAAGATCTAGAAATTTTCTGTGTAAGATTAATTAGCACATAAAACTCTGCTTTGTTCCCACCCCCATCCAACTGAGAAACATCTGGCTTTGAGCTATCAGAGATCATAACTGTGCTAATAGAGAGAAGAGTCTGAAAGCGGTGAGAATTATTTAACATTTGTCTTTGTGAAGGATTAAAATTATCTTCTCTTAATGAAGTTTCAGCTTCAAAAATCTATCTATATATATATATAAAAAGAAAGTTCAAATAGATAAGAGGCAAAAAAGTTCAGTACACACACAGAAGGATATTCTTTGAAGTTCTTCAGCTACCAAGGACAAATTTTGCCATTAAACCATGAGCAAAAAAACCCTTTTTACTGCTAAAGACTCGAAAGCTTCTAAATGCTGCAAACTGCTGAGGCCATCTCAGAGCAATAACAAAGATTTTGCATCATATAAGTACAAACTAGAACATCATGAAATTGATCTCAGGAAGTCCACCAACTCTTGAAGGTTTCAGAACTCATTTTCTACTAACACTTTACCTATGGTCTTTATAGGCATTTTTTATCCATGCTTCAGCACAGTTCTCTGTTATGACCCATCTGAAGACTAATATGAACTTATCTTTTGGTTTAAATGTCCTTTATGTAAATTATAGAATAGAGAACAGAGAAGTTTTATACCCTTTTATTGCTTAATGCTTCATAATGTGGAACAAAGATTTTAAATTACGTTTTAGAGATGCTGATATGAGGAAAAGGATAAGAAGACAAATAAATGCATCTTTAACACTATGATAGTTTACAAAAGGACAAAGGACATCAATGTTTGTTTCATTGACTTTTGCTGACTAACAAGTTTCCTTTAAATTTAAGGTTTTCTGTCATGCATAGTCTCACCCTCTTCTCTCCTATGTCAATACTGCATATTCTGTGCAAGCAATATGTAATTTTTCTTCTACAATCTCTGTATTGTTTGGAGTTAAAATAATTCTCTAGGGGAAAAAAAAAAATCATTTGTCGTCATTTCAAAATATTCTGTAATCTCCCAGCATTCCAAATGCTTATGCAGACAATTTCTGAACTAAGAGAAGAGATTCCAGACAGAAATGTTACCATTTTACTGTTAGGCAATGATTCACTTGTACATCTGGTGTTGGAACTATGGTTCAAGTTATTGCATCTAGTTATGAGACAAAGGAAGTGAGTATAATATTTAGGCAAAATTTAAAATGTTTCAATGTAGAGACCCAGGGCCTGCTAATGTTTTAGAATGTGGAAATTTGGGGGATGTGGGGTGAAACAGGAAGGGAAATTACTGCTCATAACCTGATCAGAACTTAAAAAGTTAGGATCTAAAATTTAGAATAATATTTGAATCTTTTTATAAATAATCCCTTACCAAAATAAGAAAAAGCTTTATGTTAGAGTCTCCAGTTCTTAAGTAGGAGAGGTGATTTGAACTGGAGAGCAACCAAAGACTGAAAAAAGGTGAGGGAAGCCAGACAGGAATGCTGAAAGTAGGATTGCTACAAAGAGGTTGCCTTCCTCTGCTTGTTTTTGTTGTTGGATGCATTGATTCTTGCATTCCACCTCCTCGACAGTGTTCTAACTGCTGATTATGCTGGCAATTTTTTTCCTTTTTGCTTCATCTTTGCTGGTACCAGACTAGTTGTTGCTTTGGAGTCAGTAGCTGATAGGATTCAGCTACATCCTAGGCTGAATGTTGCACTGTGTTGAAACCATTTGTTTGCTTCTTGTGACATGTAGTCGTGTACTAATGGGCATGTATTCCAGAATGGAGTGCCTTCACTACATGAATGGAACTGGCATTTGGTCAGTCCCAGAGAGTTTGCCACCTAACCCTGACTTGATAGTGTCTTCTCAGGGTCAGCTGCAGGATTTAGAGTGGAACTGAGGAAAGAACTCATTAATGTCTTTTAATACAAAGGAGGATGAAAACAAAAGGGTGTCTGAAATAGGACTGCTATTTTAACAAAAAGGTAGTTTTGGAAGCTACTCTGTGTTCTGTTACTACTTAGTACACTGAGATAAATTAGTTTTGATGTAGGCCAGTATTGGTGTACCTTTAGAAAGTAACAGAATTTATATTGTATAGATATATATAGATTGTATAGAAGGCAGCACAGAAGATGAACAGGCAAGAGTACAATAAGGACAATGAAGGATAATGGTATTGTGTGCTTTATTTTGTGTTTCTAGCCATATGTATATCACTATGGAATTAATATGTTTATGCTGAAAAAACAGTTACAATGTTTCTGTTTATTGTTCATACTCTGTTGTAGGTGTATTGTTAGGAAGACGATTGTAAGACCTCTTGCCCTTCTTCCCTTGAAGTATATGGTACCAAAACCCCTTTAAAAATCAAGATTTATTGTACCCATTTAAAGCTTCCACCCGGGGGAATTTTCTATCAGACATCTCAAAGAAGTTCAATTTGTTCTGCCTAGTTTAGCCTTTTTTCTACTTTGTGGATAGAATGAAAGACGTTTCTTTTAAAAAGCAATTTTCTCAAATCCTCCACAAAAGTGAAAATCAGTGGGTTTAATGATTCCCTTGGCAACTGGCTCCTTAGGCAACAATGCAGCAATTATAAATAATACTAATAAGTTCATCTGATGGCTTCTGATAACAAGTTAATTCAGAATTCCTCTTTTTATAACGTGGGGCACTGCTTGTTGAGAAGGAGGCAGAAATATTTGTATGAATGTGAGAGAAAGAGGAGCAGAATTGATTTGCATACTGAGCTACAACATGTAACTGGCAAGAGAGGATCAGGAATTCCTTTTAAGAGGTTTACTTACAGAGACATTATGACCATGCCCTCCAAAATAAAATAAAAACAAGACCCAGATCTAATTAAAATTGTTTATTACTCAGCAAAGAAGCCATTTGAGAAACTTAATTGGTTTACTGTTATATAAAATGGAAGAGTGTCATAATCAAGCTTTTTAATATTTTGGATATCTTGGTTACATTTTAAGATACGTCCTTTTCTGTGTCACCCGGCTTGGAATATTCTAAAAGGCCTTCATCATTCTTTAAGGGAGTAGTCAAAGGTTCCTGTCTGCTGTCACCAAAAATCTGACACATGATTCACTGCTAGCACTTGAAAAACAAAAAAAACAAAAAAAAAAAAAATGGGAATAAGAGGGATTCAGAGGAGGAAAGCTTCAAATTCATAATTCATATTCTTGAACCTGCAAAAGTATCATGTTTGCTGCTAGGGAAAGAAGAGGTGTAGATGCGCATAACAGAAATTGTGCAGAATATTGTACAAAAGGCCTGGTACTATATTACAACTGTGCGTTCAAGAGCTATTCTCTTATGTAGAACTAACCGTCTTTCAATCCTGAAATATAATTCAGTGTTGTTTTTTTTTTTCCAAATTACAGAAGTTAAAGCACACAGAAATCTCGTTTCAAATAACAGTTCAGTAATTACTGCTCTTACAATAAATGTAAATATGTAGAACAAATATAATTTGTACTTCACAAACATTTCTATTATTAGATATGGATGTATATTATGTAAAAAAATGCTGATAATAAAATGTTTGCCCACATATCTTCTTGAAACTGTATATACATAATAATTTCTGTATAAATGCTGCTGTTTATGTTGGTAAGAAAATTTTTCTGTCATAAAAATAAATGTGGTTTTATTTGATGCAAAGGTCATACACGTAAGTTTCATCTCCTTCCTAGAATTTTCATGGACTCAAGCAGTATCTGATTGATGAAATATATCAGTAATGGCTGTTCATCTAAATGACCTTCACTGTTGTTTACCAGCCTAATGTTTTCTCTGCTCTTTAACATCAATCAACAATGATTTTATACGTTTTCTAGTTAATTGCCCAAAGTTATTTAGCATTTTCTAGCTCTCTGGGATGCAACTAGATAATTATTTCTAATTAACTGTTAGTTTGTTATTACAGTAAAAATTAGGCATATTGTTCACTTTGGTTTTTAAAGGGTTTATTTTGTAATTCATGGTATCAGGAAGTACCAAATCAGGTATTTGACAGAATATCAAGAAAACTTGAAACAGTGTAAGTTAACTTTCATAAAGAACTATTGAATAATACCCCCAAAATCATATATGTGTTATATGCAGGTGACTTACAATTGTAATCATTCATCTAAAACCTGCCTGATGCCCTAGATTTCTATTAACTTAAAACACAGATGATGTTTTGTAAAATTTTAAATATTCCAAACCTCTCTGGAGCAGAAGTTAATCAAATAAAAATTAAAAAAAAAAAAAAAAAAAGAAAAGATTTTTTTACTGTAATTTCCAGGCATTGGAGTGTTAATCAGGAAAGTAAACATAAAACTTTCATGAATATAGGAATAGCAAATGTCTGTGAAGACAATATTTTCTGTGCACTGAATGAGAAGCAGTCAGGGTCTGCTAGGTTAAACGAGTAACATGCCACAGCTTTTCAATTCTGCTTCACAGTAATACTTCTCACAGTCATATTCCACAACCGCTGGAGATGTTGAAGTTCATAAGGGCCACATCTCTATATGTCAACCCACTGTCTCAAACATGAATCATAATGATGATTGCCTTCATCTTGTGCACAGATGCAGATGGATATTTTTAAATATAATTTTCTAAGAACTGGTTTAAATGAGATTACCCAGGATGGTTAAGGAGTGTTAGAAATGTAAAACCTATGTTTCTTTGTGTCAAAGAACAAAACAACACAGATAAATGATTATGTGGGCTAAAATGGTACAAGAAAGCTCAGATTCAGAAGTTTTTGTTATAAATGAGAACTGTTTTAGCAATGATCTTTATAGCATCTTACTTGAAAAAACAAAGCATTTACAACCAAAAGCAGTTATTCATCCCTGTTGCTGAATTCTCCTTTGTGTTGCTGTTGTATGTAGTGAAAATCAGTAATGATGGCATTTGTTTCCATACTTGGATTTCAAGTACTAGATGGGAATATTTATTTACTGAAGACCTATTGTCATCTTTTCATTGCTGAAAGTGATGGGGAGGGAAGAGAAGTAATTTTGTTGGTCTTGATGTCAGTGATAGGCACTGCAGTTTCCCTGGGGAAATGACTAACTAGGTTCTGTGAAAGCTTTAATGGCTCTTTTAGTGCCAGGCAAAGAAAGATTTGGGGCTTTCAAAAGTGTATGAGATAAGAAACTGAAAAATGTTGTGTTCAGAACTTTATTTTATTTTTTAAAACTGATTTATTACTATATATTTTTGCAAGTCATTGTTCTCAGGAAATCATCCCAAACCTCTCCATCTTCTCTTTCTCCATAGGCAAATGCTAGTTATATGTTATAAGCAGCACTTCATGGTAGGTTTGCAGAAGCTTTTGCTGTAGTGAATGACTGTGATACAAAGGGTAGGTTTCAGGAAGAATGCTTAAGTAACAAGGAATATGAAAGATTCAGAGATGTGTTCCTTAGTTAAGGAAAGGAAAAAGGATATGTGCAGGAGTTGGGGGATTTACGAGCTATGAATTGGTGAAAATGGGTCAGTTAAGCTTAGAAAAGCAAACAGTAGCATGGAAAATATAGAGATTCAGGGACAAATGTGATTTTGGTAAGTATTTTGGGAAGCAACATCTGTGTCAAGGTGCATTCCCACATGCCCATGATATCTTTGAGTTACGTGTGTGGGGAAGAGACAAAGGAAATTACTGAAGAATCCAAAGGAGACAGAGGTTTCAGATGGGGATTGGTCTGGTAGGATTTTGTTGCTGAGCAAGGAAACCAGTATTTGGTACTTTGTTAGTGTCTGTGCAAAGTATGCGAGAATTTGTACTTTCATATAAATAAATAAAATTACAGAGAAGATAACTGGCTTAATTACCAATTTCACTTTCAAGCTAAAATAATTCCCAATGTGATTACATCTAACCAGATTTTAAAAAATAAACCCCAAACCAAACATATCTACTGTTCCATGCAGAGTTAATTTAAGTTTAATTTAAAGGAGTAGAAATCATTGTGAAATATCTATAATGTGACAAGCTCATCACCTACATGAGAAGGCAATTATATATTCCACCTATAACTAGGGACGGTAGTTACCTGCTAGGCACAGACTGCTGTTTAAGTCCAAATTTAAAAAGTAGATGAAAATACATCGGGTAACTATTGCTATGCCACTAGTATTTCATAGTACTACTGCAGATAGACATAGCTAATACGGCCAGAACTAAATTTCTCATGAATGTATTGTGTCTGAACAGCCAATGAAAAATCCCATGACAGGTTTAATCACATACCCTTAGTAAGAGTTGCTTTATTCAAAGGGATTCATCTGCTTGTGACACAGATTACAATCTCAAAACATGAGGAAAACCTGCTGAGCATTCCCAGACATGCACTGTGTATTGTCTTGTAGGACAAATTGTTAAGGTAGCTATAAAGTCTTATTTGTACATAATAGCCCATATATAAAGGCTACTAACAAGAGCTGTAGTGTGTCAGTAAAACACCTGGATTAAATCTGACCGCTTCAGTGGTGCTAAGACTGGAATAGTGCTCTCAGTATTAGACAGTGAGCACCCTTGAGCACCTTTACAAATTGCATCATGTGTCCTTATTTTGCAAGGACATTACAAGGCGTGTCCTTAAATTTTTTTGTAGAAAAAGTGTTTCCCAGTTTGATAATCTAAAGGCTTTGTGTTGGTTTTGTTTTTCTCTTTAAACATATATTGCCATGATTAGTACATTTGAACACCACTGTTTTTCAGATGACTCCCTTATTGAATTGGGGACCATGTTAGTTCTCCCCATGACCCGTCAGAGATAAAAAATTTGTTTACTGTAAATTGCTCACCACTCACTCCTATGCACCATCTGCCACACTTACCCACAAAGAGCTGCATTTCTAATAACAGCTCTTTGAAGGAAAAGAATACAAGATATTTTATGTACATGCATGGGATATAATTACAATTTTAATCTTCCTGGTTACATTACCTTTACATATTAAGCTTTACTGTCAATAAATAGTTTCACATTTTAAACTTTCTGTGAAACACTCAAAGTTTTGCATCATCAAAGAAAGTAATGAGTAGGGTACTAATTTACCCATAAATTTGCCTCATCTGAACCTATCTGTATGTTTACACTTCATTAGCAAATTAATGCCTTTTAACCAGTAATCGTTTTTTCTCATTCAGTATCTACGTGGTCCCAGTTTAGGAATATAGATATATGACTATTTCTACTTTAGGAAATAAGATCTAGAGAGGTAAGTACTAGACGTAGTAGAGCAACCTGCTCTACTTAATAATATAATACTATAATATATAATATGATAATATAATAATAATATAATAATACTTAAAACACGACAGCCTGCAACTTGGGTGTGTAAAGTGTAGGTACCTGGCCCCAGAACAGAATCCAGACTGAACTGGATGCCTGGGATGTGTAAGGAACGGGAGCTGCCATCCTATAATTAACAAGCAAGAGATATTGCAAGCAGAGGAGAGGGGTGTTTGGACTCCTGCTGAATTGAAACTCATCTTTCACTATTGTGAAAGTGCCTAGGCACTAGAAATATTTAAATACTAGGGAATTCTATATTTCAATTTAATGCAATTCCTAGTCAGAGTTAGTAAGTGTTACCTAATGGAACTGAAGAGTCCTGAATTTCTTGCAGTTCAGAAAAGGAGAAAGAATGATTCACATTTATTTATTCCTTTTTTTTTTTTTTTTTCCAGTATTTACTGTAGTTTAGTTGAGGAATAGCATAAGTAGGTAATTGCACTGAAGCAGCTGGGCATTCCTGCTCTGAATTTAACTCCTGTTTCTTAATGTTTTAGAACTTGGAACAGCTTCTGACTTCTTTAAATTATATGTTTTCTTGCCAGAAAGTCCTACAGGTTCATAAATATCCAAGAAATATTTAATTTTTATAAACATCTTCCAATTGTCTCTGATTTTTGTTTCCCCAGATTTAATTCTAAAGTTGATTTTTCAAAATTTTAGAAAACTAGTGCATTTCCATAGAGTCACAGAGTCATGGATTCATTTAGGTTGGAAAAGACCTTAAGACTAACACCCCCAGGTTCTTTTCAGCCAGGCAGCTTTCCAGCCACTCTTCCCCAAGCCTGTAACATTATGTGGGGTTATTGTGACCCAAGTGCAGGACCCAGCACTTTGCGTTGTTGAACCTCATACCACTGACCTCGTCCCATCAATTCAGCCTGTCCAGATTCCTCTGTAGAGCCTTTATACCTTAAAGCAGATGAACTTGGTGTCATCTGCAAACTTACTGAGGGTGCACTTGGTCCCCTCCCCCAGATCATTGGTAAAATTATTAAACAGAACTGGCCCTGATATTGAGCCCTGGGGAGCACCACTTGTGGTTGGCTGCCAACTGGATTTGCCATGGATGCATATGCTTACACAGATAACTTTAATGCCTTCTTCCTGATTCTATGTACGTATCTAGTACAACTATGTACATGGTGTTTAGTACATCTATGTACATATCTAGTTCTGATTCTATGTACATGGTGTTTAGTTATTTTACTCTCTTTCAGAGCAACATGTTATAACAGGTGTAAAGACCCCAGAATTTGTCAGGCTTCGCATGAAAAGCAACTCAATGCCTACCACACTGCCTGTTTTCAAAAGGCTTTGTAGCATAAATGCAGGTAAACAAAATATGCTTCCCAGTTTTATTGTTATCTTGTAAGGTTTTTACCATATCTTTTCAAAGCATCTATTGCAATGCTCTCTGAGCTCATTACATAGTTGGGGTTTCTGTGTTCCTTTTATCATCACATGATGACTGAAGGCTGGTACCTGACTGAGAAACCTATTCTTATTTCTTAAATATCTTGCTTACAAAATATCCACTATGTTTTGTTTCAAAAAATTATTGTATTGTTTATAAGAGTCCCTCAGAAGTTGTTAATTTCCAAACAGGCGATTTTATTTTGTAAAGACTGGAAAGGTATATTCTTCAATAGTGTTGTTCCTGTAAATACAGGCAGTGTTGGGAATGCTGGTGAAAATTTTCAGGCACAGTCCTTTATTTCCCTTTTCAGTCTCTTATACCTAAGCTATGACAGATCTTCATTAATTTAAAGTCATCTATTTCCATTTTTAATAAAGCATAGCAATAATATCAAATTCCCAGATGATTTATATAACCAAAAGTTAATTCAGATGTGACTACTGACTATTAAAGTCAAACTATTTCTTAACAGGAATTTAAATACAGATTAAGAAGTCTGACGGTTTTGGCTCAGTATTTGCTTTCATACTTCATTATTAAGAAACCCATCTTCCATATCAGAATTCTTATCTTGTAAAGCTAGTATTATTAAAAATTAATAGAGGGGTTTTTTGTTTGGTTGGTTTGGTTTGGTGGGTTTTATTTGGGGTTTTTTTAATGCTGTGGTTGTTAATCTACGTTATTTCCCGATTCTGTTGCTGGGTTTGTTATTTGTAGACAGCATGGGTCATATGTGAAGGCTTAGCCTTTTATTTTACATTTTAGTAAGGTAGATCTATTGATAAGTGGCAAACTATAAGACAGATTTTTAAGGTATTTGTTGTTGCAAGACTGTGGTCTTAGTTTGAATACACATGAAAGACAAAAAGCAACCTATTTAATACATCAGCTAAGTTTTACATGCAGCTGCATGTTCATATATGTTGAACAGCGTAATTCAATAGCAAAATCCAAACCAATTTAATAACAGAAGGATTCATACATACACAATCCTAATTATTTCTGTAACTCTCATACTGCACCCCTATGACAGTTTTCAAGGGAAAATATCCTGGGATGTGTTCCTTCAGAAGACTGACTGTAACATCATTTCCCTGAGTGACAGAAAGTTCTGAAGTACCAGGCTTATGCTATGGTCTCACATTAAGTGGAAATAGCAGGAAACCTGACAAGTAATTGGCAAATCAATTGGTACAGGTTCTTCAGAGGAAAGAGAAAGATCATAACTTGCCCTCCCTAAATGTGTCATCATGATTCACACCAGAAAAAATAGTGGAAAACATGCATCAGGACACAGACAGCATAAATTTTCCAATTTGTTTTCCTACTATTAACTTGGTGTTGTGGCTATGATATGATCTACCATGATTAGTCTGCATCGATCCTTTCCACCTTTAATGCCAAAAATCAGTGACACGGGTTGGCCAAATCTACACGTCCACCTAAAAACATGCTGTGTGAAGAAACAAAGATATTTTTCAGATTTGAATTCTGTCATTGCTTTGCTTTTGTTGACTGTCCCCCTGCTCTTCTGTTAATGAGGAGCTGCCATCCTCCCTTCTCTACACCACTCATTATAGTCTCTGCTGCCCCTGTTGCTGTGATGGCTCAGGTTTCCTAGGAGTGATGGACTTTGTCTCAGCTCTCTGATCGTGGCAGGGGGAAGGGTCGGTTTACACTTGCTGGAGTGCACTTGTTCTTAATCATCATGCCAGGTATCCAAGCTGTTTCTTTGCAATTGGGAAAGAAACACTGCAGTGTCCAAATTCCTTCGCGGATAGCTTCAAACACCCTGTCTGTATGAACCACTGCAAGTTTGCAGGTTTCAGACTTATCTTCACGCATCCACCATCAGGCAGACTTAATTGCGGAGCAAAAATTAGGTTTTTAGGTTTACTTGTCCCTCTGTCTACTGTCCTTCTTCCTACCAGCCTGGATTCTTGTTTCTTGTCCGAAGAAAAAGGCAAAATTGATTAACTACATTTCACATCTACACTGTCCTTTCAAGACATGAATGTGTTTGGTGGCTCAGCCTTGAGCACAGATCAACTGGATATTTATAGCTGACTTCCCAGCTCTATCACACAGTTAAGTCAGGCAGCCAACTCTTTCTCCCACAGTCTGGATTTTTGCCCTCTTTGTAGGTCTGCTTACACCCTCATCTCATTTTAAATCTGGTATAGAATACCAGTTATAAATATGTTTTGTGACCATTTTGATTTCTTTCTTTAATAGCTTCCTGTAGAAATCACATGTGATGCTTCACTAATACAGATGGCAACGTTAGCAAAAAATTGTTCTTTCACAGCAACAAAACATGAGCCATGCTCTTGGCATCCTGGTGTCCAGTATGATAGTACCCCTTCTTTTTCATTTTCTGTTAAAGGCAAACAAGGTTTTCTGTTACATTTCAGTGAGATTTTCTATGTTTCTGGTTGTTTTAGCTTCTTCTGTAGCTCTTTGTGCAATGCAGTGCACGTCCTTCCACACAGTGCTCTAGAACAGGGCTTCTGTATTTAGAAAAATAAATGTTATATAGCCTGAATATTAGAAACACTGGATGAATAGTGTATTTAAAAAAAAGAAAAACAACTCTCTCATCAGATACCTGGCTATGAATTTGAGTCTAATTCAAGTAATAGTTTTGTCTGCATGTTAAATGAACTTACATTTTTGGTTTTAGTGTTGTTTCAGATTTCGCAGTTCAAAATAAATTATATAGTTTATGCATCAATTTTAAAAGTTAAGATTTTTTTTATGTAAAGTATATCTATAAAATAATAAGTATATACAAAATAAATATATTACAATATAAATATTCATTATATATTTACATTTTTAATATGAATGTATATGTGTACTTCCGTATATATGTCTCTCCTCCCAACCTTGATCGTAACATCTGGATTGCTTTTTACCTTCTTCCTGTCACCCCACTGTATATTAGATAGATGTATACAGTGTTGACAATTTACAGTGGTATTTTCTCCAGAAAATATTTGAGAGATCACTGCTGTTCCTTTAATTACACTTTAATAACAATTTTAAATCTGGTTGTGTATAGTCATTGCCACTGTGACTACAGCAGAATGTTCTGATTTGCTTACCTTCTTGTAAAATAAGAAGCTGTTTTTCATTAAAATTTTTGAAGTGATCAAATATACAAATTAAAACAAATAGCCTTAAAATATGTGGGGATAGGGAGAAATATTAACTATGTTTCTTTAATTTTACTAGGTTCACAAAAGGAAAACTACTTTGTATATAAACCAAATTATAGTATGCTAATGTTTCCAAAGGAAGGCTGTATTTTATTATGCTACTCATTTATTATTCACAAAGAACCTTTGAACAAAATCTGGCCAATGTATGTGCCAAAATACTGACTTTAAAGAGGTTGTTTGGCTGTAATTCTTACTGCCCTATGAAAATCAGCAGGGAATATTGCAAGCACGTTAAACTTTGTGTTTGAAAGTTAAATCTGATAAAAGCATACTTACCAAAACATATATATTGTAAAAGAAAATGAAATATTTCTTTGATATTTTATGTTCTTTCTCCTATGAGGTATAAAGAAATGCATGCCACTCGTTCTGTCCTGTATTTTCAGTTTTTATACCTTACTAATTTAATTTTTTGTTTGGGAAAAAAGTAAGAAAAATATTAGGTCCAATCTAATTTAATTTTAATTTGGCTCAATATAATGATTGACAAAGGATGATAATTAGACTTGCTAAAAAAACATGCAACATAAAGAGGGGAAAATGGCCTTATGAAAGAAATCTCTTAGACTGTAGGAAAGCTGTAGTCTTTTCTTAGACTTTATCCATAAAGTCTAAGATTATCCATAATCTTCTGTCTCTCAAAGCACGACATTCAGTCTTTAGACCCCAATCTTCCAACCTTTAAGTAAAGAAAATATGCTGCTGTATTTGGGGAATTGTGAAATAAGTAAGCTCCTACATACTCTTGTAGCATCTTGTAATTGAACAATGTTCTCTTTTGCTGTTGATTGATGATAATTACACCATCTGAGAGAGACTGATGGCCTAGGTACTTAGTTTCAATTGTATTATTTATAACAATTTGTTTCTACAATGTGCTTATAAAAAAGGAAGTTTTGATATCCAGAGTTGTTTTGTTTCAAGACCGCAAAACCCAATCTTGCTGTAGACATAAGCTTTATTTTTACCCCTGAACCTCTCACTAAGCAACCAGTGAGTAACAGGCAAAGGGGTTTGCTTCTGATGAGCCTATGTGCCTGACCTCTCAAGAACTCAGTCCCTCAAAGCTGGCACCTCTGGAAAACACAAATTGTACCAGCTAAATCAGCATCAGAGAGGTGCAGCCTCGCAGCTGACGTGATTGGTAGTTCAGCAGGCTTTTGTAGTCAAACTTTGCTTCAAGCCAGTTTATGCAGGAATTGAGAAAAGACGTGTCTTCCTCATTATGCTTTTTTTTATACCTGCTTCTCAAGGCAGGAGGTTTTAAATTGCCAGAGTTAAGCAATTTAATAATTGCTTTTGGAAAGTGAAAGTGCACATGGTTAAGCAATTTCATTTTTGTTTTGAAAATAAGTTTTCCCTCTTGATTCTGAAAAAGAGGGTGGAAATTATGGTTGCTTAGAACTGAAATTAGTTTGTATAACTGGTTAGGTATTTGATTGTTTGAGCATCTGTCTTTAGCAGCTGAGATATTTCTGTTGCCTTAAGCAGAAATCGGAGAGCAGAAATGGCTTTCAGGCTACTTAACACACTAACAAGTCTAGTTGCAGAGGACAGGAGTTGTTGGACTCGAATGCTGGATGTTATGCAAAAATCAAATAGATCCACTTAAAATACCTATTTTTTTGCAACTAGAAATAATTCCAGCTGCAAGTCATTGTGTGAAACTGTTTTCCTGCCCTTAAGTATAAAACCATGATAGTAAAGATAGTTCCTGACAAAGGAAACCAGTTGGAACTTTGATGAGAGTCCCATTTCCCTGCCTTGCAGTAGTCCCCCTTGTGCCTTGCTGTAGTCCCCTGACCCCAGGGTTCTAAAAGACGTGTATGATTCAACGTAAGTAATCAAAATTTGACCAGCGGAGGAAAACAGTGACTTCCCACAATTTTAAAATATTGGGGTTTTTTTTAGAAACCGCCATGATTTTGTGTTATATTGTCCCTTCCAATTTTTCCAGTGCAGGTCACA
Source organism: Lathamus discolor (assembly GCF_037157495.1). Lineage (NCBI taxonomy): Eukaryota > Metazoa > Chordata > Aves > Psittaciformes > Psittacidae > Lathamus > Lathamus discolor. The sequence continues at coordinate 27,265,770 of NC_088885.1, forward strand.
CATCTTTTCTTGTCCTCATGTCCCACACCTGAAAAACTAAATAGGACTGGGAGGCTGAGAAGTGTAGTTAGGCAGCCTCTCCCCATAAACTAAGCTCAGAACTCTGTTGCTAATCCAGTTTCTGACAGTTACTCTTGTTTGCCCTCAGCTAGGATTAGAGGTTAGCTGTATAGATCAAGAAGGTGGCATGGGAGGTAAGGAAACATGTAAACTAGTCGCGTATTAGATCAAACAGAATACTTTGCTCTGCCAAAGGAGTGAAGTAAGAACCTAACATATTGCTGTTGCCATTCCTCATAAAGAATAAAAACAAAAACTAAAGTAAATGATGGCCATAAGACCATGATCGTCCTTGGGCAGTGGGTGGGAATGGATCCCAAAGGGACCATTGGCCTTTTACAGTATTACTAAGTTTATCAGTCGAAAAGGGCAAGTTTAAAGAGTTTGTTGTACAGCTACATGAAAGATTTTTCTTTCAGAATAAGTGAAGGACAGCACCCCCATGACTGGAAGGATGCGCCTGCTGCCAGCCAAGCATCTGCCTTCTGGCAGAATCCCCAGGACCTTAACCTTCAGAAGCCAAAATATCTGAGAGAGAAAATATTCTCCACTTAGTAAGACAGCAAGCATGTTTGAATGACAACTAGAGTTTCATTTTACAGTTCACATAATATAGCTATGCAGCACAACAGGAAAGGACAGAGTTCTTCAAAATAAGACAAATGATGCATGAACAATAAATAAAATAGCCATGTCCATTCTGTCCAAACCTGGGAATATACCATGCTTTGTTACACAGTGTGGCAACATTTCATTCATGTCCTCTGGAAAAATGGCTAAAAAGTGTAAAATACAGAAGCAGAAAAATTAGTGTCCTCAAATCCTTATCTTTTAAAAGTGTCACAAAAATAAATGACTCAGTTGAGATCCACTTGGAAAAACTTTGATGCAGTATCTCTGGGTTATATAAAGTAGAAATATTTCTATTATTTGCAAAACTATTATTTCATCCTAGGGTAAGTTGAAACTAGTAAAATGTAACATGCGGCCATGAGAACTTTATGTTTGTGAATGGATGGTCCAAAGTATAATTAATTCTGATGCTTATATTCTTCCCAATATAGTATTAAAAGTAGTATCCTTTTCCATGCAGTATGATAATAATCTGTGAGTCGTGGGGATTTTTTTTTTTTTTAAGAGAAAATAAACTTGATCACAGTTATGGTTAAATTATGGGTACTAATATGCATTCAGCCTATTAAGTCCAACAAAGGAAAGAAGTCATTAATCGGAAAGGTATGTGTTAAATGGAAAGCAACTGTTTCACTGTCCTGGGAAGCAGATAGGAATTGATTGGAAAATAGATATTAGGCAGGTGGAAAGTGTATCATTATCTAAAATGCAATTTCATAAGTGTCAAGCACACACAACTATCCTACAATACTAGCTAGCTCATAGATTGTCCTGAAATGAGTATCTACCTACCAGTCCAATATATTTCCCTAGTATCAAAGTTCTCTTGCACTCATGTCTTTTGCAAATGCTTGCAGCCTGTAACAAATAATAGCGTAGAGAAATAAACTACTAATGACTGCAAAACCGTGATAGCCCATAATATAAAGTTCTTTGTAATGAAACTTTTTTTTTTTTCAGCAGAGACCCTCACCAACCATAAAATCTCTAAAAGCAGTAGATTACATTTGGAAATAAATCATTCCAGCACAAAGGGACATCTAAATGATGCTGACAGAAGATGGAATTTCTTTATCAGATATTTAGAAAACTACATTTATAAAGAGTAATTGAAGAGAGAAAAAAAAATAACATCTGGGACCATATTATTTTACACATTAAAAACACCCGAACTGTGCATCTTTAAACTCAGTTCAGGAACAGGCAGAGACTATGTGAAACATTGCTATATCCTTACCATTGTTGTTTTAAAAATCCTGCAATTATATATATATATATATATATATGTATATATGGAAAAAAAAGTAAGAAAATCTCGATTTCTGACTGAATTGTATCTGAAGTCCCCATTGGTAATATTTTATTTTTTTTTTACTGCTTGTCTGTGGTAGACTCATGTGGCCTAACCACCCACAAAGCTGAGGACTAACATGAATCCTACAGATCACATTAGTGATCCTAGACAGATGCATTTTTGGCATTTAGGGGAGCCTTGACTCCAAAATATTTAGCATACAGCAAGAAAACAATATCATACATGAGAGTATTTATCTGTCCATTTATAAGGCTGCTTTGGCACAGTTAAATGCCATCTTGAGACTGGAAGATGCAAATTGCAGTTGTTCGCATGATTGGTTTTTTAAAAAGATTATATGTGACATATTTTCTGCTGGAGTATCAATCTTGCCACAAATGTCTTTGATGGGGTTGTCTCTGAGGCTCTGAGACTTAGCCTTAGAAAGACAAAAAGCTAGTTAAACAGCTAGAGCCATCCAGATGGCTGTTTCTTTATTGATGACCCACCTCTTGCAGCACAATTCCTCTGCTGCTTTTGGAAAAAAAAAAAAATAATCAGAAATCCCTGTTTTTTTTTTCCTGTATCATTCTCCCTTGGCAGTTCTTTCATTATTCTGGAAATTAATATCAAAGAGAGAATCGGAAAGACATCTATAACAGAAGGTTTGTCTCAGCAGATGCAGGGGAAGGAGGGAAGGGAGTGCAAGCATCATGCCCAAATGATGATAAATACTGTGATTTCCAAATGCACTGAAGTGAAGGAAGAGCCCATGTGTCATCTACCCATTTTACAACTGATTTGATGTTAATTGACATCTATAATGGCTAACTCTTTTCTAAATTGCTTTCAAACTGGAACAAATCTCCTACTTCACCAAGCACTGCTAGTATTTAAATATTTGCTTGATGTTTTTTCTGTTCTATTGGCCTCCCAGCATCTTTGTAAATCTCTGTTGAATGGGGCCTGTCTTCCACAGAACATGATAGTGGTGAAAACCAGAGTTCAGCGCAGCAGTTCATGAGCCAGAAATGCTAATGGGAGCAGTCAGACATTTTTGCTCACTGTGGTCCCTTCAACAGGATCAGCCAAAGTGTCTGTGTTGCACACAATCTTCTTCACTCAATAAGGGGGATTTAATCAGACTATTTAACCTAATGAGTGATGTCCTCCAAAACAAAATTGTTTGTTTGTTTGTTTGTTTGTTTGTTTTATCAATTATATTGAAAGTATTCTGGAACGGGTTTTGATTTAATTGGAGGGGTTTTTTTCAGCATTAACATGGACAATCCTGTTCCCTCTTTTTCTGGCATGACTCAGCTGAACAAATCCTGCAGTTCTGCTTTGGTGTTGGAGAGGTTATGATTGTTTCAGTACAGACCAGGAACTAATACACATTCTCACCTGAACTGCAGGATTTATGAAAGTATGGAAAGCACGCAGCTAATGGCATCTATAAAACTTGTTTGCTGGGGGTCTTGTTTTGGCTTGGTTATATTTTCTGGAATTTTCAGAAAAAGCTGTAATGTCTGATGGGTTTAAAAACCTCTTTTCCTTTAGGAATGTAAGTGTGTAGAAACACTCATGGTTTTGGGTACTACTAATGTAAAACTGGTAACAGTAAAATGGCAAAACCATCTTTTTCTATGAACTGAATTTAAAAAAAAGTTTTTTTCTACTCATGCAGAGCTTTTCCAGTGCTCTTGAAATAATTACCAAATTATTCTACATAAATTTTTGTTTACATATTCATATCCATAATCATGGATGTAAATGTTCCATAATATTTCTGTGAATCATTAATAAAAATAGATCTCTTTCCCACAATATGTCCTTAAGAAGTTTCATGGTGAAATATATTTCATAGTTTTTAATTTATCCTGTCCTAATAGCTGTTGTGTGTTTCATGTGACCACCTTCTACTTTGACAGCTTGGAGCTAGATAGTAGTCCCCCTGACATTTGGGAACTGCTTTGTACCAACTGCCTGGGTGCGTTTGCATTCATTACCTTTTTGAAATGGAATAATAATAATGGAAGAGGGAAAAGGATGGGAAAAGAGCAGGTACATGTAATTTCTTTCTCAAAGCCAAGTATGTACTGCTCTCTTGTGGAACTTATATGGTAATTACTAGCACTGGATAAATGTGTTCTTGCCTTTCGTACTGCTTTATTTTGTTCCGCTGAATATTACTAAGACAGATTTAGTGCATATAACAGTTTATTTCCCAGTTTGTGATATAAACACCAATCTTTCCTATTAATGTACCTTATTGGCTTTTTCTTTGTGGTCAGCATCCATTGCTGACATAGCTGTGTGCTGCTTTTGGAATTAGATTTGTGCTGTTTTGCAAAAAAAAAAAAAAAGCAATTTATTAGTATTGGAAAACTGTCTTCTCTTTATCTGACATTGAAATACATCTGTTGTTTTCTCTGATTCACTCTTTTAATTAGCCTTAGTAAGAATATTAGTGGGTTTTTTTAAAAGGAATGAAAGCTTCAGTATTTGCATGATGTTTGTGTATAGTGGCTGTGTTGTCTAAATAAGGGACTCTAAAACCTTTTCTCATGTATTACGAAACTGAGTGCTGAATGAAATTTTTAGAACATTACTTAATATGTCACTGTCCAGTCAAAGAAGGAGGCGGTCTGGTTAACAGGGACATCCTTACTAAGCCCCACAGATGCAAAGACCTCCAAAAACATGAGAACTTTGGTTGCCTGGTTTTCTGAGAACTCTTTGGGGTGCAATTCTCTGCTTTCCAAAGAGTATGTGTGTCTGAGTTTATGTGGCAGTTGCTCTGACATTAGGAACACTTCTGTACCTTGCCATCCATTTTCATGAGAAGACAGAAGTATATTTAAGGCTGTTATCCTTCCATCAGATGTGGTCAAAAATGTTATTTGTGATTGAGGGATTGAGAGGCAGTGTGATTTTATTACCTTATTTACCTGGAAAACATAAGCAAGCTATACTCGTGCCTAAGCATGGCCTACACCTTGCATATTTTACATCATACTTTATCCAGCAGGATCCTAAAGGCATATATAGGCTACAGATTAAACTTCCCCTTTCTGGCTCACCTTGAGAATTTCTATTGCAAACTTGGTAGTCAGTCTGTTTCTGGAAAGGCTATTTTAGTTCACTGATATAACATATACACAGCAAAATGCTTGACCAGAGAAACACTTGAATCCCAGAGACAAATCCTTGCTGCCACCTTTGCTGAGAAAGCAGTTCTCCTTAGTGTGAATACTTACCCCTGTGAGCACCGATGATTTCGAGGATAAGCTACGTAAGAGTACTACCATTATTAAAATCCCATAGACAGTTTTAAGAAGGCTGAATTTATTCTTGCCAAGACCTGTTCAGTAAATTGGGGTAGGAATAAGACATTTGGTCCACTGTAAACCTTGGAACAGTACAGCATATTTTCAAAGAGGAGTAAGGTCCCAGAGGTGCCTTTAGTGCAAACTGCTTCCATGAGGAATCACTGCAATCTAATGTGCTGGAAATGCAGCCTCTATCTCCCTGCATACCAGCTTCTCTGTGTATCCAAGCCTTGTATTCTCTTGCTTGTAGACAAGACATTCTGGGTGAAAAGATTAAGTCTAAAGAATCAGGTCATAATCAGCAAGCTTTTGTGAATCCTGTGGAATAGAGTGGGAGTTACAAAGGAAAAGCACGCAGATTTTGAGTGTACAATATTTCAGGAGAGATTGGTTGAGGGCATTTTTACGACACTCTATTATGTCTCCTCTTTAGAGAAAGGCTAAGCCAGTGCCAAAGGAATAGTTTGCTGAAGTGCTATTTGTTCACAGGATGGATAGGAGCTGACAAGCTGACCATCAAAATGGCTTCTTTGTCCTTGGAGCACTAGGTGGTTTTATGGTGTAGAGAAGTTACATGATTTTACCAAAATGACTGTTCATTCTTTTTTAGATGGCTTTTCAGCCCTTTCCAGCATATTTTCAAGGGCTTTTAAAGGAAATAAAAAAGCAGTCTATACAGAGGAGGATAAAGGGGTGGGGAGGCGAGGGTAAAGTAAGACTGCGTGTACATGTGATGTGGAGAGGGCCTCTCTTGCCTTATCTTGAAATACATTCAACCAGAGAATGCTCTGGTGTAGAATTTCAGTATTCATGCTACATAAATAAGAATAATGGCAGAATTATGACTATAATCAGCTTTTCTACCAGCAGGAGTGACATGGCTGCATTGCATCCTCTGCATTTTCTGAAAGCGTATATAAGGATGTAAACAGCAGGATTAAAATTATAATCAAGAACATTACAAGATTTTACTTTTTTAATATAAGATTTTATTGTCTGGAGTTTTTTTAATAAAATATTTGAAAGCTCAGCCCTTTAAGACAAGTAAAGATAGCATGATAATTACTTAGTGTAGAAAGCAAATGTTGGCATTCATAATCATAGTCTGGTTTACTCTGAGTAGAGTAGAAATAGGGTAGGATGGGATGGGATGGGATGGGATGGGATGGGATGGGATGGGATAGGATAGGGTAGGACAGGACAGGACAGGATAGGATAGGATAGGATAGGATAGGATAGGATAGGATTGATTTATTGTTACTTAAGAAAGATGAATTAGTCTTGTTTACTACTTTTGGTAGAGATGCAAATTCAGGGCAGAGCAGAGAGGACTAATGACCTCCTTCAAGTTGTTACTAATGTAGCCCTGTGTGCAGTTGCCCCCCACACTGCCAAGGTCTGCAGCTGAGTCATGTTCAGCATGTTGTCCACCAGGACCTGTCCCAAGGTCTGCGAGCTATCTCAGCACCTCTGTAATCTCTCTGCAATATTTGTAGGATATATTTTCCTTTTTTTTCCTTTCCTGTATCTTCTTGTAATTAGCATTAAACAATTTACGCCTTCTGAAATAATCAAGAAAAGTATATCACTAGTTTAACAAGAGGTGACAATTGTGTGCACAAAGGATAGAAATAGAATCATGGAATCATAGAATGTTTAGGGTTGGAATGACCTTAAGGTCATCTACTTCCAACCCTCTGAATAGGGAAAAGCAACTGCATATATTCCCTATTGCCTACTTGGGGGTGGAAAAAGTGCTGACTTACATATGCAGTAGGTAGACTGTTGTCTTTTCATGCTAGAAATAGGGACAAGAATTGCCTCATGTTGTACAAATTGGGCTACAGACCTCCAATCCTTTAACTCTCAGCCTTGGTGAGGCCGCATCTGGAATATTGCGTCCAATTCTGGGCCCCTCTGTTCAAGAAGGACAGGGAATTGCTTGAAGGAGTCCAGCGCAGAGCCACAAAGATGATTAAGGGAGTGGAACATCTCCCTTATGAGGAGAGGCTGAGGGAGCTGGGTCTCTTTAGCTTGCAAAAGAGGAGACTGAGGGGTGACCTCATCAATGTTTACAAATATGTAAAGGGTAGGTGTCAGGATGATGGAGCTAGGCTTTTTTCAGTGATACCCAGTGATAGGACAAGGGGCAATGGGTGTAAACTGGAGCATAGGAAGTTCCACGTTAACATCAGGAAGAACTTCTTTACTGTAAGAGTGACAGAGCACTGGAACAGGTTGCCCAGGGGGGTTGTGGAGTCTCCTACACTGGAGATATTCAAGGCCCGCCTGGACAAGTTCCTGTGTGATGTACTGTAGGTTACCCTGCTCTTGCGGGGGGGTTGGACTAGATGATCTTTTGAGGTCCCTTCCAACCCTTGGGATTCTGTGATTCTGGGAAGTGTTGGGCTAAACTGGAGAATGGCACTGGCCACCCTGAATTTCTGATAAAACTACGTTGGCAGTTCATCCAAAGAGGGAAAAGTATCCACATGCAGGGAACAACTGAATGATTTGATTTTATTTGTATCATTCCTAAGAGCCAAATGATGGCTGTGAAATTTGACTGAAAGTCACTGATTTTAAGTCTGTCCCATTACGTGTATAGCAAACGGTTGTGGCCAAGCTGCTTTCCTGCACATATTGTCCTCTTGGCTGGACTTCTGCAGGGAGTAAGAGTGGCAAAATCTCTCTGCAGATTTTAGTTTCTGCAAGAATGCCGTTGCCTTTGTAAGCAGTCTTTTTAACCAGGATACTTGCACTTTTGTCTTTGCAAGTCAGTTCTCCCAAAATGTTTAACAAACTTATTAAACTTCTGTTCCTTAGTCCTTTCTTCCATTTATTTACAGAAACTGCTGACTAGTGCATACGATTGTACCTGCTCTTCATCAGTGGTGTTCACTCTGCTGTGCTTTGTACCATCTTTTCAGAAAATGGCTTCCTATTATTTCCTTCTACCTTATGACTTTACTTCCATCTTCTTTTCAAAACTTATTCATAGTACTGAAGTCTTTCCTCAAAGTTATTATATGTTCACTGGACTTTAACCTTATGGGCTAATCTGACTTCAGAGCAGAGATCTATACACTACCGATTTGCATGTCAATGTTGCTAGGGGTGCTGAATCAGCAAAAAGTACCACAAAGGGCCAGGGCAATGGCAGTTGTGACGGCTAAAGCCAGATGAAACTGCCAGAGCAGGGTTTTTTCAGATGTGCTGTAGTGGATGGTGCAATGCTGTATTAAAAGAAATGTATGTAAATGAAAGCAGAAATAGAAACAGGAAATGCTGGTCTCTGATGGGACCTCCCCAGTGTAGTAATCTGTGTCCCCAAACCTCCACATTGCCTTGATTTTAGTTCTGCGTCTGCTACAAAGACATCATCTTGAAAGAATTTACAGCGTGTGCATCTCCAAAATCTAACCGTATGTGCATTTTCGGAGAAGACGTTGATTAGCCTTGCTCAGCTTTATAAAGTGGAATTGAACGATCAGAAAACGTCGGGTTTAACTTCAGCTGCCAAGGACGATGTTGAGACATTTGGCAAGAGTGCCACCTCGTGGAAGCCGAGCCGCCGCGCCGCCGGTTTCAGCGGACGGGCATGGGGATGGGAGGAAACGCATGGCGCTGTCCCCTCGGGACGGCGGCTGCTAACGCTGTGCACGGTTTGCCGTGAGGACCTGATGCATCGGACTAAAACCTGACAGCATTTTAAAATTTAAGAAATTTGCCTAATGTCAGATTCTGTTAGATTTTGGAAAAGGGAGTGCTGTTATTATGAAGTTGCCAGATGACACCTCGTTGCATTTCTCCTCACTCCTGCTCCCCTAAGGACTATTTTTCCTTTTCCCTCTGCATCTTGCCAAGGATAGTTCCCTGGAAAGCCAGATGAAGGAACTGTCCTATTATTGCAAGAGGTTCAGCTTCCCACTTGTTTTGTCAGGGTTGCCAAAACTCCAGTATTGCAAAACTCTGGTATTGTGCTTAGGTGGGAGGACAGGAGGGTTCCCTTGCTAGGAGAACAATTAAGATATCACTTTATTAAGATATCACTTGTGATAAACACATAAATGCGTTGGCTTTCGCAAGTTGTAGACACTTGAACCCAATATATTCACCACCCAGACGTGGTGATGGTTACAGCAAAAGGATTTTTCAGATGGAGCCAACGTGTTTTCATAACAGAAGCCTCAATATATTTCAGGTAATGAGGCCCTCTGATAACAGAAATACGAAATATTTGCATAACCCTTGTGTTACAGTCTTATTTTCGATTTTTTTCTCCTTCTCAAAACACATAAGCTTACACTGGCTGGTGTCCTACTAGCTTTGTCTCTTCATTTTATTACCTACCACCAAGTATTTTTCTCTCCTATCTAAGTCCAGTGCACATTTCAGCATCAGCACTGCTAGGCATTAACCAGCTTGACAAAGTTTATCTTAGCAGCTATTTACAGTAATTTGTGAGAGAAATTGCAGACACTCTGGTTATTTGACTGCTGCTTTGCAGTCAATCAAAAGTAGAGACGTAATTTAATTCCTGTGTCCTCTCCAGAGAAATCCTTTGAAAGCACTGTTATAAAGTGGGAATAGCATGGACAACAGAAAGAAGCAGCTCTGTATCCAAATGTGTGCCTTGCTCATTATTCATGTGTTCACGACAGGAGGTCTCATACCCATCTGTTACTGGGGGAGGGATTGGAAATAGCTGTTGTATTTTTGCAGGAACACTGGCATGAAGAAAGGGTAGCAAAACCCCCAGTAATAGTGTTCATAACTGTAGATTCCACATGTAAAAATAGGGCAGGCCTTATTTTTCCAAACGCGGTATCAAAGTTATTGTCCCGTAGGCCCACCATCAACTTTCCCAGGTCTAACCTTTGGCAAACGTCAGGTTTAACCTGCCTAGACCTGTGAAAAAATTCATCCTCCCGGGGCACTACAGCAGCCACCTCACATCTCACCGTTTGTTCCAAGGGAGGTCGCCCTTTGTTCTGCACTGTAACTTGATACATGTGAGGCTTTTGAATGCATCCGGTATAGCTGCTGTGTGTTTTAACTCTGAGTTGTACTGTGCTTAACAGTGATAGTAAAAGAGATGTTACTTTGCTTGGTGGTGATTGTGTTTTCATGTCTGAGAGAGATATTTGATTTGTAAGGTAAGAGAAAGCTAACTATAATCACAGGCTGAGATCTTCACTGATGTCAAGCTTAAAAATGAGTATGTCACTTCAGCAACTGACCAATTTCTTGTCTAATTGACTAATTAGCTACTTTTCAGGCCCCCCAAAACATGCAAGGCAGAGCACTAGAAACCTGGCTACCTCCTGGTTACTCCTAGGTATTGAATGCTTTTTGTCATTCTGCAAGGGTGAAAATGTTACAGTTAGGTATTCAAAAGGGAAGTAAATTCCTTTAAAGATGTATTGTCATCCACATACCCAAGTTTAGGCCTTATATACTCAAACACTGTCTAATGTCTTGGGCTTAGGAGTATGTGTTGGCTCACAGGTACTCTGCTTATATAGTGGGTACCCTGTTTGCAGTTGCTCATATATCTATTTATTGTTAATGGCATTATTAGTAGGGTTTCCAGAGCTAGTGTCTAGCCTATGTATGTTGGACATACATAGGCTAAAACCAGCTCATATATGTAGAAAGATTTCTGTTAAAACATTTTGCTTTTCCTCCCTGGTCTTGTACCAAGACATTCTAACACACTAGTAGTTCCAGTGTTTTAAGACATATATATATATCAGCAGATCAATTTTTAACTATAAGTAATTTTTTCAGAAGCCCAAAGTTTCTTATAATTAGCACCTGAGAAATTCTGTAAATTTTTTTGCCATTCGTATTTTGATGTGCAAAAACTAATGTTTATACTAAAAGCTCTGCTAGAGATTCATTATTGCTGTCATTTGCACCTCTACTTGATTAATCTTTTTTCTTGGCCCATCACTTTTTTCAGCAGTTATGGTACTTTGCTTTTAATCTAATATCTTTGATGTCCCACTTTGATTCAAATAAATGAAACTTGGATGGTAATATTTGAAAAGGTGCTATTCCTATTAAATGATGAAGTCATTCTAGTTCAGTTTGTTCACTGATAGGTCTCGTTTTGGCTAATTGGTCTGATGACATATAAAAGTGTCTAGAAGACATCACAAAAGTGTCAGAAAAAACATGCCACCAATTTGTTTTAATGTTCTGGTAAACTTTTCTGAAGTTTCTACTTTCTTCTTTTTTAGAGCTATAAACATCAGAAAGAGGCTTTATTAAATTGCTTTTACCTCAGACTACAGGGGGCTTTAATGGAAAAAGGAAAAATGTTTGAAACTGTTGAGTCTTTGTTCTTTTTCTAAGGCAAGAACATTGAAAGACCACACAATGAGATTTTAATAACTGGGCTTATTACCTTCACAGCAGTAAAAAGACCTGCATACCTGGGTTTACTGAACTAGTTAAAAGGATATTAAGAATTTCCATACATTCTGTACTTGAAAAAGCACATAGAAGTATAAATATGTTATTGTCAAAATGTTAATCAGTCCTATAGAACATATCTATAAAGTCTAAAAAGATTTTCACAAACTGTATTTTGCAGACTTTCAGGTACCACAGTGACACCTGGAAGCCCAGCTGCATTTCTCTGAGTACCTGAGTCAATAACAGCATCCTTGAGCCATTGTGGCTTGATCTGTGCTAATGACAGACCACAACTAGGGCATCTTCTTCAGGACTGAGAACCTGATGTGCATGGCACATCTTGCATTAACAGAGCTGCATTCTTACATTGCTTCTCCTTTAACCACCACCAAAAAACCCCTTGCTGCCCAGATTGGTTTGTGCATACTGCATTGTAATGGCTGTGTTTCCATGTACACATTGCATGGGAAGGTTCTGACTGCCACAGGGTGAGCCATCCTTGAAATTCAGTCCACAGGCACTTTACTTATGAGGTGGCATGTGAATGTATGTTGTTCATAGCTGGGGCAGCTTTTCCATAAGAGCAGGACAGAAAGGATTTTCAGAGTATATGTTACCACATATATATGCCAAGGAGGATATATTCCCCTTTTGTTTTTTAATCTTTCAAGAATTGCAGTTAATTGTGTTGTGAAATAGCAGATCCTCTATGACCTTGATTTTTGCCTCTGTTTCTCCCTTGTGTGCTTCATTTATTACCTTCTAAATGAAACAGTTGTCAAGATACCATGATATTCTCTGTAGACTGTTACAATCACAACTGATTAATCTGTAATTCTCTGGTATTGCCTCTAGAAGGAGATGGTTGTGGGTTTTGTTCCTGTCTGTCCATGTTCCATGAGTACCCTAATTTCTTCTTGCCTTTTCTTGTTTCTTCTTGAACAATCAGTAGTATTGGACAAAAAATAGCATGCAATCTTGAGACTTCTCTGCATCAGTCTTTCTGCCTTGGCTGGCTTTCATTGCTGTTGCTTCAAAAACTCATAATGCTGTTGCATCTCTCTGCTGTTTATAGTACAGTATTCACTGGAACTGCAATTTCCAGTGCAAGTTGTAAGATCAAAGCAGATATTGTGAAAAAGTTGATTTTCTGTGGCTTCATTTCTCACATTATCTATCAACTGATCTCCTTAATCATTTAAGGTCTTCCCAACCTGGTATTGCTTTGGTAATTTCTGTTGTTTTGCCATGTAACCAAACATCATAATTTCTTAAAAAAACTTCTGTTTATGAAATAGAAATCTGCCATGATTAGTGACTTCAGTGGTAAAAAGATTTTTAAAGTTTCTATGGTTACCTAAGTGTATTGTCTGTTAGTTTAGTAAGAGTCAGTCAAAACAGTGACTTCTTTTCATCCTTAAATCAGTGAAGTTTCCATCTTTTTCCTCCTTTGAGTCATTAGCTATTACATGTTTCTTGCATAGATGTATTGCTGCTCTGGCCCTCTGCTGTTCAAATAAGCAAAGCAGTTTTTCCTTTGTTTTTTTACCCTTTTCCTACTGATACAACAGCTTATAAATTGTTCCTGTGTTGTGGCTGTAGCTTATTTCCTCTAGGCCCACTTTACACCTGTACAGATCTCAGTGCTCCAGTGCTGTGTTTTTGCCCTGTTTTCACCAGACTGTAGGGAAATCTTTCTGACAATCAAAGCTGAGTGGACCTATTTTATAGCTACAAACTTCCTTTAATCTCACAGTATGATTCACTTTTCATGGGAGTCCAACACATAAGAAACCTGAGTTTTAAAGATGGTTTGGGGAAGCCACACAGGACATGGCTACAGCTGGTATGAAACCAAACCTGGTAATTTAATATTCATCTTGCAGCACTATAATGCTTTTCTATAGAGAGGAGAAGAAACATAAACATGACTCTGAGTGTTTGCTGTTGAAATATCATGAAATAGATATTTGCTTTGCCAGAGAAACCACACAGGTGTTGCTACATGCTCCTTCACTAAAGTCTACAGAAAATTTACTTCACCCTCTTAGATGAAGATAAGAGCCTAGAAGTGGAAAATTAACAACATATTGCCTGAATTTGTTAGCATACTTATTAGTGCATCAGCTTTCTCATTTCAGAAGTCTCACATATGTTTGCTATAAACTCAGTGTACAGCGTGTGAAATAGCCTGCTCTAATTACAATATAGACAATGCCAGGAAAGTGAAGCTAATTCGAATAAGCTCTATTAAGTCATCTAACATGGCAGTATATGCCATGAGGTCAAATTGCTAGGATGCAGACTGGCAACCAGGGAAATTTTATGTGGCGAGATCATGCTTTGCTTTTTTTTTTCTTTCAGCCAACAAATTAGAAACTCATTTGAAAAGTCAGCTTAATTTGCTATACTGATGTGGTGATGGCAATTTGGACGGCATTCAGCTCTCAGAAAGCAGATCTTGTAAATGCGAAGCTTGAAATCTTCAGTGATAGAATGTAGTCATTTCTCAATCTTATTCAATTTTGGTAGAGTAAAAAAATGAAGGTGGTAAGTTAGTATCTCTGGGCTTTGCTTTCACTATATTTTAGGTCCATTTTACCAGTAGCAAATAAGTATGCTTCTATTAGACAAATAGTGTATAAAGGAATTATATTTCTTTGGTCAATTGCAAGCCTGTCAATTGGTTATATGCTTGATACACCAAATGCAGACAAACTGAAAGAAAGTCTTTACTGAGACACTTGTTGGCTTTTGAAATATGGAAAAGTTGGCAACACATTTATTTTATTTTCCCTTCTTACTTTAATATTCCCCCCCCTACCCCCCACCGAGATGACTAGCTGTAGTAAGGGGGGGCCTTCTTCACGTGTATATGATTAATTAACTAGTATTATATCATCAGTTTCAATATTTTTCAGTCTCCAGGAGCCCAGCCCGGCCTACTTGAAGGTGCGAGAAATAGTATTATCCATGCTTATGCCTGCATGTATTAGAACCTAGAAAACAAAACACTTTTTTCTGTTGCTTCTTAATCCCATCAAGTTTTACATGAATCCTAAACCATTTTCTGCCTCGGTGTTCAAACAAAGCACAGTCATGTATGGAAGTAAAAATGTATGGTTTACAATATGATAGTTATGTAATGACATCATTGTATTTTTTCTCACAGGGTCCAATCATCACTCACTTCAGATAATCGTTAACAAGTTGTTAAAAATGTGAATATTGCAGAGCTGTCACCGTAGGTTACTTGGCCTACGGCAGTCTAGCACTCCCTAATAGCAAGGACCTGGGTGCTTCCCCTGGCTAGCAGGGTTGTTTGGCTCAGCCTATGTTCCACTGCAGTAGGCAGCTTATTTTGAATGTTCATCAGATGGGACTTCTACTACTTCCCTGGGGAGAGTACGCTTTAGTCAGCCTTAGAAATCATGACTATTCAAGCTGAAATTTGCCTAGATACTTTTTCAGTGCCATACATCTGGGCCATATATCAGACTTCTTTTGTCTACCTGCGCTTCAGTTACAAGTTTTTACTTGCCTTATTCTTAAGGTACACTGTATATAATTTTCTTATAAATATTTGAATGTGCTAATTATCTTCTTATGAATGTGATGGAATTTAATTCTGTTCTTATTTCACCTCATTGTGTCATTCACATTCCTTCAGTTCCTCCTTTCAAAAGAACTTTTTCAGCTGTTTTCAGCTCACAACTCTTTCAAGCATGCTATTACCGGGCAGGCGTGTTCCAAGCACTTACTTAGCTGTACAATAAGCTACCCTTGCTGCCCAAGGAAGCATCATGCTCTGAGGAAAGCGAAGACTGCCAGGCACTCCTGTGTCTAGCCTTTTATGAATTTATGGCAATGGCACCTGCTGTAGACCATACCTCAGACTTATTTCTGACCAGATCACCCTGGAACCCTTAGAAGAGCAATGAATGCTAAGATGTGGCATATGTTCAAAAGCAAAGTAGTTCCCATCATAGAAGAAAAAGCCACCTAAGTCTGCTAGATGCAGTGGCTGATGGACAATTGCTGCCCTAGGGAGCCTTGAGACAAATGATACTTGGCTTGATAGCAGAAATGCAAGAAAAGGCGCTCTGGGGTGTTACGAGAAGTCTGCATTTTTGTTCTTCAAACATTACTTTCAAATTTTGCACTTTTTAATATATTTTGCTAATAAGTAAGTTGTTTTATGAGAAGAGATGTTGTATGTAATTCCTTGTCTATGCTGTCCCTGTTTTCACCACTTTGGTGCAGGCACTATTTGGCTATTCACTAAAACAAATGTAAGTTATTTTGAAATAATTCTATTCTGCTCTTGGAGGTGAGAAGCCTCATATTAGATGCTTTGTTATGTCTTTGATCGTAACAGATTTTGCTGTGGCTCATTGCTTTGTGACATATTTTCCCTTGTTCTTCTTTGTCCCCTGCTGCTATCTTGCAGTGTTTTACACGTTAATCCTAGCTACTCTTTAGCTCACTCCAGGCACTTTTATGTTCTGGTTGCTCATATACTCACAATTTTACTACTTTCAGTAAATATCCCATCAGCTTTTTACCATGTCTGCTCAGTCAGTATTTTTTTTTCTTAGCATTAACAAGTTCTGTGTCCTTACTGAACAGTTTTCTAGCTCATTGGTATATTTGGCGGACAAAATTAGTTCAACTAGTTACCCTCATGACACACTATCTGCCATCACCATCAGGATAAAATCCTTGCTTATGGTAATAAATAACTCTTTCCAACAAAAACTGTTGATTTTCTTTTTCTGTCATCACATTGTTTAGCACATAGTGCAGATGATTTTTGAAATTTAGGATTTTTGGTTCAGTTCTGAGTTAAAAGATCCTACTAAATTAGCTTGACTTTCTTCATTTAAAATAGCAATTGTGCCCTTAAGGCAGTGACCACCTTTGCTTTCATCTCTACCCATTTCTCATGATTTGAAGCCAAAGTGTATCTTTCTAGCTTTCAAGTTTTTCTGTTTCTTTTTTGAATTTGATGTACCAGCAGAGGATTACTGTATTTATATCCATATAACTCAAAAATTCATCTATCCTTTTTCATCCACCTGTCCTAGAATTCTCTCAGCTGCCACAGAGCTTTTATTTTCAAAATCTTGCACAGAGGAAGCACACCTTTTATGTAAATAAAACTAAAAAAATTATTGTTAGTATGACTGAAAGCAAACCAGTCTGGCCATTGTTAGTCCAGATCTAACTGTTTAAGAAAAGACTGATAATGTGGTTAAAATTGTTATACACACACCCCGTAGTGCCTACCCGTTCCCCCAGAGTGTTTGGCTTACATCTCCACTGGTCCTCTGAGTGCTGAGCTTGGTAGTTTCATGCTGGTGGCAGTGATGCTGGTATTAGAAGGGGAAAGATTTTTTTGTTGTTGTTGTGTTTTTTTACCCAGAAAGGCTATGTAAGTATGAAAAAATACGAAGACAAAGGATTGCTCAAGCCTTCCACAGAGAAACTGAGAGAACAATGGAAAATTCTCTTCCTTGTCCTTGAGGATTGTGCTTATTGAATGGAAGGTCTGGGACTCTTTTGAACAGCAATGAGAATGAAAATCTGGAAATTTGCATGGAGTAATCTGGAGAATTCTTTAAAATAATATTTTTCCTGTCTTTGAAAGCAAGTTAATGTAATTTACTTTTATTTAATTGACCCGTGAGTCTGCGGGAGAAAAACCCTCCCAATCCTGTTGCATATGTGTTTTCTTCGTATATGCATAGTCCAATACAGTTAACATGGAGAATGCCTGGGATATTTTGTATGGTAATTGACAGCTACTGAAGTAGGGCTTAAAAGCTTCAGACAATGCAAACATGTGATAATAAATGTTATTAGAACTTATTTTCTTATAATCTCTATACTGTTGTTATAGGTATATAAACCATTTTAATAAGTGGTGATAAGGCTTTTTGATGAGACCCATGAAGTATTCTGGAGAAACACATTGTACTGCCATTTCATTGATCTAAAGTGGCAGATAGAAGTCTTCTCTTACGCAGTATCACCTCATTTCAAAGAGAATGCATTAACAGAGATGGCATATACAAAATTTTAATGTAAATAATGTCTTGCCTTTCTGAGAGGGCCCATTTACAATTCTGAGGCCATTAGGCTTCTGCCCTGGCTTCTTTAGCATTGTAACTCTGCAGAGGGAGATCCAGTTTGAGACTGACAATTAACTTCTCGCTTGTGCTGCACAGCTTCTACATTTCTGTAATACTGAATAAATGACTGCTACTAATGTTTTGCTCATCAACTAGTAAGTGGAGGCCATTTAAGGCAGAAACGTAGGGTTTAGCTCCAGCTGCTGTTCTAATGTTGCAGAAAGCTTTCGCTGCAGTTCATTAAGTTCAACTTTAGGCAGTCAGAAAACTGCCAGCTAATTATTTTTTTCTTCCCTCGGCTGAGTGAAACCGCATGTCACCAATTTCCACTCATAAAATGGAGCTACAGAATTCTTCATTCTTGGAGACTGAAGAAACAGAGCAGTGAGGAAGATACCAGTGTAATCCTTAAAATAACAGGTAACACTGAGCCAGTGAAACTTTTATTTCCTACCAGTCTGTCAGACTATCTTGTGAGTCAAGCTCTGTACAGGACATTGCTTCTTCCTAGTAGGTCATGGGGCCAGTATTAATCAACGTTAGCTTCTGTTTTGGGAACTAGTAACCAGATGAATGCCCAACACAGCCTGTTTGAAGGGAGTGATTTTAGCAAGAACCAGTCCTTGAAGAAGTAGCCAGTGATAGAAAGAAGTGAGGGCCTGGATGGCCTGCTTGGCTGCTTGGATATGCTGGATTATGCAGGTTCAGGCCTCTGGTTGAAAAGGAGCAAACCTGCAGCTGAGAAGTATTATTCTGAGTATGTTTTAGTCTCTATTATGGTGGTTCAAATCAAATTAAGTGATGAAAGTATCTTTCATTTTGTGGAATATCAAACCCAAGAATTAGATCCAAAGCTGAATTACACATGTATAGAGAGTCCCCTCCTGACCTTAAGCATGGAATATCGACCTGAACTCAGCTCTCTGTTAACATATGCATGATGCTACACATCTGTCATAAATTGTTTTAAATATACCTTGAGCTAATCTGTACTACTTATGATTTTAAATTCTTGGTATAGCTTAAAGTAAGTAAAACTAGAATACCCATGTGTGTTTAGGGCAATATTCAAAATAGGAAATGTGGATATGTAACCTCCTGCCATGGGAAGAGGGGCTTTGTTTGACTTCTGTGTTGATTTACACTTCAGGGACTTAGCTTCTCTACCAAGTTTTCACCCCAGCATTCTTAGAAAGATAACAGATACTGAGGATTTGAGTTTCTGTTAATCACTGTTTACGGTCATACCACTATCAGATTTCCAAAAAGGAACTTCTCCATTCTGCTATAACTGTATACATAGAGGAGACAGCCTTTACTACAATTTTATAATGAAAATTAACACAAAATGTGTATAACAAGGGAACAGAAACGTGTAAAGTAACAGGAATAAAATAGCTTGATTGAACTTGAAATGCATAGAATTTGGTATCTTCAAGGATTCCAAATACATAGCTGCTGCTTTGGCTGCATGAAGAGAAGAAACAAATTATTTCAGGCTCAAAATTCACATTTAAATATGCAATTTTTTTGCTTTTGACAGCATGTCTTCAAATACCAGTAAATTGTCAACTAGTAACTATTGTTATCTAACCACGATCTTAAGAGTAAGAAGACACATAAAAAGAGAATTAAGGCTATGACAGCAATCAGTGCAAATCAGAAAAGTTGCCAGTAAAGATGAAATCTGGCATCTGCTTCAAGCAGCAAGACACAATGGGGTCATAGGAAGAAAGAAGAAAGTTGTTAAGGAAATCAGGTTTAGAATATGAAAGCAAGACACAGTCTGTCACCCTTCCTCTGTTTTTCTGTGACAGCCTGCATATTTTTTCCTGTGATACAAGTTGTGTAAGTAAGTTTGGGAGAGGTTTCCATAGCTGTTCCATTAAGCAGCACATTAAAAATAATCTGTTAATACCGGACAGGCAACAAACTGTGAATGTGCATTCTGTTACCAAAATTCTGGTCATGAAAGATTCAGAAATAACATTTTCAATAGCCAGATTGTGCTTAGTGATGCCAAGCAGATCCTGAATGGCTGCTTAAGCTCACTACTGTTACAGCAGGGTAATTTTCTAGACCTAATACTACAGATCTTCATATTACTAGGGGGCTAAAATATTTACAAGGCTTATCTAAGCCTCTTGATTTTCCTCTCTACCTCTCATTATACTTATACTGGAATATTGTATTGCCCTGACTTTTTTTAAATTAAGATTACATTTTGCAATCTGTAAATCATTACTCTACAAGTCTCACAACCAGCTGCCAAAGTCTTGTAACTAGTTTTCCTTATTGAATGTGAAGACCATATGATCCTCATTAGCATACCATGGGTTATTCTTTTCTGCAGAGTTTAAATGAGAATTTTAATTTTCTTCTCTCAAGCAACTTTTAAAAATGTTTGTAGAATTTTGCCTGTACAGAATGAAACAACTTTAAATGATCTAAAAAGCTAAATTGCAGGTAGGAAGATGAGTCCAATGCTTCTGTTATTTTACTATGGATTCCAGCAGGAGAAAATTTAGGTCAGAAATCCTGAAATGCCTCTAAAATCAGAGTTGTGTGCTCTCAAAATTGGGTCTAAACATTTTAATGGTTAGCCTGGAAGGGTTACTGTGGAGGTAATAACTACTGAAGTGGGACAAAACCCCATGAACTGGTGCGTAAATATATGCTGCAGAAAGGGACATGAAAAAATTGTGGCTTGGAGAGCACAGAGATACAAGCAGTTATGAAAAAAAGTGTGGAGTCACTTTTTCCTTCTTTCTTCAACAAGTTCTTCATTCTAGGAGAAATTTGAGGAAATTTGGTAAAGATTATTAAACAACTGAGATATAAATGACAATTTTACTGACTGCATTGAGCATGTTGGTTTATATGGAAGAGGTGGGTTTTGCTCCCTGTTCTTTCTTATACAGGGACAGGCAGAGATTCAGCTTTGCTGAAGTGAATAAATGCCTTCTAGTGACATCCTAATCCACCCCTTGTTCTCCACAAATGGGTTGATTTTTCTGACCTAAAAATGACTATTAAGGAAGAAAATTTAAAATGCCATTGATTTATGCATTTATTGGCTATTAATCAATCAGTTATGCAATTGTAAATGTAAACTTCTACGTCAAGAAGGACTGTAGCAACGAACTTTGACAGTTACCACAACATTAGAAAGTACTTTTATTTCATTTTAAAGAGAAAGACTAATTTTTAACAAGAATGTGTTTGCTAAATTATTTCCAAAAAAGAGACTATTTAAAAGGTGGTAATATTTTAGGGGTCTGGCTTTTATTGTTACTCTATCCCAGCATAGTATGCTACTACATCAATTAAAAAAAAAAGACATTAAATGATTTTGTGTTTATATTTATTGTCAGCAATACATCAGTTATGTAAAAATAACCCAGGTGAAAATGTAAGACTTGTTACATTTTCACATAATCTGTATTAACTGAATAAAGCTGAGTGACAATATACACAAATCTGCAGTAGTTGTACGTAAACATTTTGTGCATTAAAAAAGAAATATACATAATTTAAAAATAAAAATGCATTGCACAATTTACAAATTAACATTAACAAAAAAAGGTAAACATTCCTCAGAAAGCTGCCTCCTTGTTCTACAAAATAAATATTCAAGTAAATTAAGTTAGGCAAAATAAACTCTTAACTTTGGGTGAGCACAATTTACATAAAGGTAAAAAGACAGATTTCCATTTCATTCAAGGTATATTTTACAGTGATTTATACATAGAGTTTTTAAATTGGTCTCTTCAGATTGTAATACTGGAAAACAAACTTCATTACATTTTGGCAGGAGGAAGGGAGTTTCAAATTTGATGCTTTATACCAAACATAAACAAGCTTGTGCAGTTGCATCAAAGCTTCAAAAAGGATCTGCTCCAGGACTCAAAGCAGACACAGTAATCTAGAAACTACAGATTTAAAAAGGAAATTACAAACCACCACATTCACAAGAAAATGTCTACTTTGCTATTTTCTGAATGGTTCATTTGATCACTGGGAACATTACTTTCACAAACTAACAATCTATGGTAGTGGCTGCTTTAGGCACTGGATTTGTAGAAGCACTCCAATTTTTAAAGAAAATTGCTTTTAATTCTATAGTGATAATTCACCTGATCATACTGATTCATAACCAATTTTTTATTTCTGTTTCAATGCTAAAGGGCTTAATCACCTTTGCAACTTTTAGCTTTATATAAAATTTCAGCCCTCCTTACAGTCTAGTATTTTTTTCTTGATAACAAGGGAAACCATTCTGGCTTCAAATTTTTGTGCACTTTGTTAGTAAAAAAAATAAATAAAAATGCACTCTTGAATTAAAATGCAGCACTAGTACGATGCAGTTCTGCACCAGCAAAATTCACTGATCAGATATAAAATGTAACACATACTAAAATACTTGCACGGATTGCAAAGGCCAAACATACTTAAAAACTCCTCCCATCTCTTTCATTGTTTGCCCATTTTATATAGTGAGAAAAAGGAGATGTCATACCTTTAACTTATAGTTATTAAATTCTTAGACTTAGGACATAAAAATCTTCAAGGCAAGAACTACGCAACAGCTCCTGCTAAGACCAGCCAGTTTAATAAATAAGGATGACTCCTTTGCAATGAAAGAAACCCTGTTCCCTCAATTCACTCTTGGTCCAATACTATTCGACAGCACAGAATCAGACTTCTAAAAATACACAAATCATGATTAAGCTTTATCTCTCCACATGATAGTTATAATTCTTTGGAATTTTATAACTTCCACATTATCTTTTGTATGTCTGACAAAACAGTAATCAACTTGGCTTTTTCTTGTTTTCTACAAAAGAATACTGAAGTAATTTATATCATCAAGACTTCTTGTTTTTGTTGGTTTTTTTTTAACTATGGATCTTCACAAAGCAATGTAAGACTGAAGTCCCCAGTCCTGCAACACATATATGAATGAACAACTGCTGTGGCAGGGGCCCACAGCACTTCATTAGCTGCAGCCAGATCAAGGTATAAAATGAGAAATTCAACCTGTACAAAAGATTGTTACTGTTGTTCCACTCTACTTATCATTCCCATTTGGAGAATACTTGTGCAGTGGGAGGAAGGTTATTTTCTGATGCATGGTAGTATAAGTAAGCTAGCTAAGTTGAAGTAGGACCATAACCATAATCTCTCTTAAACATTAACAAAATGCACGTTGGTCCCAAGAATTATTCTACATGGAACAAAGGCAGGTATTTTTAAGGACTGATGTTACCGATTGATGTCCATAACAGTCATGTCATCAGTTTCAGTGAATCTGGGCCAAAGTTTGCAAAAATACAGTTTTATTCAGTGTGCAAAACCTGGTGCTTCTTGAGTAAATAGTGTGAGGATTAGGCAGAAATGGTTTAGGTTATAAAAAAGACCTGAGAACCTAATACTGAATTTTATATAACAATTATTTTTGAGAGGTTGCCTGATAAAGTTTTGTATTGCTTAGTTGTGGCACAGACTCTTGTATGTTCAGGCTACGCATGGAAGCCTTTTGATGAGAATAACCCTTCTCAGGCCATGAATCACATCTGTAACAGGCAGGTAGGTACAGTGGCAAGTCAACGAGCTTCATGTTAGAAGCATAACACTGAAAAGCCATGAGCACAGAAAAGGTTAATAGTGAGTTTCATACTGCCAGAGGTTTTAAAAAAGTCATGAGTATTAAAATGGCAGAAATATTGATCTTATTGTTTACTTGCCAATATACTCAAGAGTTTAACTGAATAATTAAAAAAGTCTATCCAATTATCCTGATTAGAAAAGACAAAAGGGCTCTGAGTATTGCACTATCAGCAACACTGAAAATGCTCTCACTAGTGCTAAGAAGAAAAAAGCAAAACCATTTTATTTTAGTTGAACAATCGCAATACCTTTTTAGACAGTAAGTATGTCACTCAGGATTACATGGCAACCACTTTTCTTTTTCTTTTCTTTTCTTTTTCTAACAAAGTTAACAAATATAAAAAATCTAGTCATAAACAGCCTTCAAAGTACAATTAGAAACCAGCAGGACAATCTATACCAGTATAGGTAGATGGGGCAAGAAACTAGACACTTGTATTACTGCCATGACGTAGACTATGAATGGCCGCTGTGACGAGAAGTGGTGCGTACAGTACACGTCATTAGCCAATTCCATCCAGTCACAGTCCAAACCAAATGCTACTCTCTTCAGTATTCAAGACCTGTCTATTTGACACTCCTTGCACAAGATATATTATCACCCTTTCTGAAAAGAGGCAGTTTCTCTGGCAATACTAGTTAAGTGCATATCATGCTGCACTAATATAGTGCAAAAATTTGCCTTACATGTAGCAAAAAAATGCAGGCAACAGTTTGAGTTAGAGAAAGTAGAAACGTATTGTAACATTTACAATGGGTATTCTTTTTCCAGACAGCAACCACTAGAAAATACTGAATCTGAGAATGCCTCCTTTCTGGATGTGCTTATGAGGCCTCTATACTTTTGCAGTGATAACAGGACAGAATTTTGCAAGTGAGTCATTGCCCTCTGAAACGCAGGTTAACACAAGCTATCATCAACTAGCAAACTGTTGAACTTGCTCAGTGGATTAATCCCAGTTAAAACTGAATATTGTAGTAAGCACTAAAATGCTCTTTAATAAGTATATAATCTGGTAGAGTAATACATATGGTTCAACTGAGTATATATGTTATGCTTGAATATAAAGAGTCATAGACAGCTTGGTACAAACTCTTCATGCGTACTGTTTATACTTGGTTAATGATGCAGTGGCTTCCAACTGTTAATACTATGTCAGCTACAGTATTCTGGAGACAGATGTGGTGCTTTATAGTTTGTAAGACTGAGGAAAGACCACAAATCTCCAACTGCAGTCTGTTAACATGAATCTGCCAGATTTCTCAGTGCTGATGGTCTAAAGAAAAGCAATAATACCTTGAATATCCATAGGCATTATGAAATCCATCCTTCTTTATCTATGTTGCAGTTACAAAAGAGAAAAAGTCAAAACACTTAATCCACTCCATAGAAAATCCCTGTGGCTTTGGATACCATCTGATTTCAATCCATTAATTCAGATTCCATTTGTCACCAAGAGAAGTTATATTTTACATATCTGCATCCCCATCATAAGCCAAGGTTAAAGGTTTCAGTCGGTTGTTCTGCCTTCTCTGGGGCTTCTTTGGCTTTTTGCTGAAACAATAAGATAATTTGTAAATAGAACAAGAAACTAATAACATACAAAGATGGATTTCAGTCTTAAATGAAAGACAAGTGTATTTTAAGATTATGCATTTGGTTTTTCATTCCTAAAAGCCTTAAGCCTAAAACCTTTACTTGGATCAGAAATTATCTCTTTATCAAGCCAAAGCAACATCCACTTCAAAGCTCAGTTGTTCAGGAACAGGCTGTTATGGTGCTGACAATCCTTGGCAGGTACTCCTGTGAGATCAGTCAATTTTCAGAATAACCCAGAGCATGCAGTGCAGTATTTGGTCATGTATCAAAGCTGCATTCAGGTTCTTTTAAATTAGATGTCTCAAATCTCAACCACTCTTGACACATCAAGGGTTTCCACAGGAAAGTTCTATCTTTTGATTAGTCTAATCTCATTATACTTGCTGGTATGACTACAGTTAATTCTAGATGTTGTAAGTGAACCAGTCATAAATAGCAGGGATATGGTTGCTAGCCATAACCATTCCCTGTCTAGCCTTGAATTAGATTTTAATCTAGCAGTACTTCCAATCCATTTGATATAGCTTTAAAAAATTACTAAGACAAAGGAAAATGCATGTCTACGCATGCTTTAGTACTTGTCTTCTTTGAGAGTGCAATATAAGCATTTCTTCATCAGGCCTGTGCATCCTCAATCTTGCGCAAAAAATCTTATCATCTCAGCTATTTCACTTTGGCTGCCCAAACCTAAATCTTTGTTACCAAGCCTGTTGTTACAGAGGCTTGCAGTGGCCACAGGTTCCAGTCTGAAGAATCTGCAGCGCTAATACGCTAACGGATTTTCTTTCCCTTGAAAAACATAGATTTTTTTTCCCCTTACTTAGGCAGAAGTGAGATTTTGGGGAAGGTCTGCTAAAACCCAAACAAATCCAGAATCCCCCCTAAATGCCTACTAATGCAATATAGCCAAGAGCCTGATGTGTATGACCACACCTCCCTCACCTTTCACCTGCACAGTCGTTTGGATCAGAAATTACGAACAGGACCCAGAAAGCATCAGGGACAGCACTTTCAAAAGTGACCTATTCTTGAAAAAAATATTTGCTTGTACATGCACCAAGATTATTCAACAAAATACTAATTTATGTATGAAAACACATGAGAAAGTTTTCAGACTTTTCTTGGTTGTGTATCTCTATATCCTGCCAAATATCAAATCTGACTTGCTTGATTACTAAATTTCCCTCTTGCTGTTTCTCTCTGCATTTTCTGATACAGGTACAATGGAATTATCAAGGGCACAGTATATTCTTAACAGAGATAAACTGAGCAAAAATAAACTATACACTAAGCTACCCCATATTTGTAAGAACTAACCTCAGGAAGGCATGTGTTTATCCATCATCTAGACCACAACCATAATCCACTAACCTGAGCCTGGACAAAATGACATGGAAAATTAAATACTGCGGTTCACAGAAGTGCCTGCCGTTTCTACAGCAGCAAATGTAAATGTTTGCATTACAGTCTGTGTGGGACTGCTTGTTTGTAAATAATTAAAGAACTCACCAGGCTAGATAGATCATAGAAACAATAAAGATGAGTAAAACAAATGCACCAGCAGCTACACCATAAACCCAGGTCTTCAGCCTCCCATCTAAAAGGAATGAATGTTAGTCAGTAGCGTTTAAGTTAGTCTTGTTGAATTATTAGTTCTGATATAGTGCAGAAATACTTTTTAGACTCCAAAATAAATGTCTTCGCTAGCAAATACAGCTTAATAAGAGTAAGTACAATTAAACAACTGATCAATAACTTCTCTGTGCACTTGTGTTCTGCTTTTCTGCCAAAGTCTGGATAATCCAAATGGAGCTGAGATGTGGGGCAGAGGCAGCAAATGAGGCACCCCAAAACCCAGCCCCTGGGCTCACTTTTAGTGGGAATCCTTCAGCATGACTGCAGGTCAGCTGATCAGCCCGGGACTCAATTATGCTGTTAACATCACTTTCCATTCTAGCTCCTGTAAATCAATCTGCCTGTTATTTTTATTCTTGACTGCTATTTAATTTTATGTTTTAAAATACCGTTAGTATGTTTTACCTAACCCACACAGCAACTGCACCACTCATCTTTCACTACTACATAAAGTGATAATTTTTCAATTTCTTCCCCTATCAAATACAAGCTTTGTTGTTATAAAACAACCTCCCCTCACAGAAGAAGCAAAAAAATACTAAAAAAAGACAACCCATGCTCGTAAGTAGAGCAACTGTCTGTTGTCAATAAGAACGGTATTAATCTGCAGCATGTGCCATCTATATTTTGGACATGATGTTGCTAGAAGCTGAGGTATATTCCACCCTCCTGGTTGCCTTGATCCTAGATGGACCCACTTCTTCCAAGAAAAATGGCGTGACTTCCTCTGTCTGCGGGATTTTTCTCTGAACCTCCAATGAGCATGTCACGACACAAGTTCAGCACACGTTGTTTGACTCACTACTTTTATCTGACTCACTTTGCAAATTTCTAACTGGCTTTTTGAAAGCATTCTTTCACAGGAGGTGCGCTAGCTGTGTTGCACCTCCCTGACAATGAAAACTCCACAAAAACCTGAATTATTTAATTTACAAGTGGCAAAATTTTTATTTCATAAAATGTCAGTTTTCAATGTAAGCAAACACAGCTGCATTTTTTCTGACTAAATATTTATTGTTTCCTGATACATCTGCAGAATGAGAAGGCATTATCAATGCAGCTGATGTTTCCAAAACTATAACAAAAAAATTCATCAGTAGTGCTCTCTAATGCTATGCAGTTAAGTTTAGGATTTCTGTTCTCTAGCAATACAAAGTCTTGCAGTCATGTGGACAACTTGTGCAAGACTAATAAATTTAAAAACATTTTAGCTTCATTACATTAATAAAGCTAATGAAACATTATAACTGATAATAACAGATATAACTGAAATAACTGATACATTAAAGATGAACTGAACAGTAGATTTGACCTGACATATCCAATGATATGATAATATGAATGAGAGGAATTCAGACCTCAGTACTGCTAAATAGGCTAGTTTCTTCTCTCCTTGGCTTATTTCTACTGGTAAAGGTAAGGGGTTCCAAATTGCTTTGGGTTTGCTTGCTTTAAAATAGTATTATCTCCTTTAAAGAAAAAGAGTGGCATTACCTCATGTATGGATTATTTTGTCAAACCAGGGAACTATTAATGAGGTCATTCCTATTATGCAACTACAGGTATCTAACTTGGGTTTTCTGAATTCCCCCTAGACAGGTTATTTCTAAGTATACAAGGGAATTGGCATCCCAGACTCTTCTGCTTTGGGTCATACATCAACACAGACATCTGCAGGGGCTACTTTTAATACCTTCCTTTCTGGAAAAGCAATATAATTTACTGAAGACAGTGAAAGAATTGTTTTAAATTTCGATTAGAAAGTGAAAGGCTAAAGTAAGTAAAAAAATTTCCAATAGATACCTGATTCTGCAATTAATTACAATCCAGCACAAATGTCACTTGAAGTGCAAAATGTTCACTTCCACATTTTCTTCTACCTTTGCTGGATAAAGCGTTAGTTTTATTCAATACCATTGGTTTTATCTGAGCTATGTTTCCTTTCTAACTTGAATCACTGGAAAATTGGTGAGTTTTCATGAAATCTCTCAACTGTTCCTTGCCCCAAGCCCCATATCTGAGCTCACATGAGCATCCATGCTCCTGAATAGTTGAAGGAGACTGTCTGACATTTGCCTGTTGTTGGGACTGTGGCTGCTACAAGTCACCCTCTGCCATTTTCAGGTGGAGTTAGCTAGAATGAGTGAAAGATAACATACTTGGTAAGATGCTATTTTTTAAAAGAGGACCAGAATTTTTTTTTTTTTTTTTTTTTGTGGACTAAAATACTAACTAATTGGAGTAAAGATTATTTTATTGCAGGTATCAAATATAGCATCACAGTACAAATAACAGTACAACTAGTAGGACTAATGGGATCTAACATAAGTATTTCTAACCTGAACATGATTAATCTGCTTATTAGAAGTATTTCTGTAGTTCTCAGTTTGCAGCATTATACAGATTATGCATACAAAGAGACTATTTCAATTCTCAGATTAAAAACATTTGTAAAAGCTTTAGAAAGAAATGAACACCCTAAGACACAAGCGTGTTAGAATATTTAACTCTCCGTGATTTGAACGACATTCAAGAAGATAACCAATTGCTGTCTTCAACATTTTGGACAAGTACCATATCTCTTTATGTGAAAATATTTTGTTAATTAAAGTTTTATTTATCTCAATGCTTAATAATACCAGGAAATATTTAGTGAAATCTGATTCACTGATGGACTTTATAAAGTATTTTTGATGGGATAACTGTCTTATATTTCTTGCCACTCTTGCACATAGGTCCTTGCTCAGCTCTAAAGGACATGGTCCATCCTAAAAGCAAATATTGCCTATTGAGACTTAGAGCATGTCTATGCTAAATAACAATAATGTGGTTAGCTCTTGTCTAACATGAATTAGTTTAAATATGGATAAGGCAGAAAAGCATTAGCATATCTGTACTGATTATTTTCCCACAATTTACACTACAGCTGCAAAGTTTAAGCAGCCCTTACCCTTTGCAGTCTTCAGTGTTACCTTTTCCCTCCTCAACAGCATTATTGGTTGAGACAGCATAATCTATATCCTGGCTTGCACCTTTGCAACCAACTCCCTTCTAAAGTCACACTTCAATATCTGCTGTGAATTTTAACACACTGATGGGATTAAAAGGAAATCTTCTGCAATACAAGATTTCATTAGCTATATAGATGGAGTAGCTGAGAAGGCTAGGGGTTTGTTTATGTCTCTTCCTTTGTTTTCAGTCAGGGCAGCTGCCTGTCTTCTTAAATAAACGCTTAAAGGTTGTTTCTTTTCTTCCTTGGCATAACAAAATAGTAAATGCCAGACCCTGCAGCAGTACTTAGCATTAAGAACTGCTCATTGCATGACTTCACCTGGCCCAAAAGGCTGCAGAAACCAGGTCCTTCCTCGTCCTGACTGGTTACTGGAGGGCTGGGTAGGGTTCACAGCTCGACTGGTTTTCACATCTCCCTTTTTGTCCTCCATGGTGGGGATCACCACCACTGGGATGAGAGTGCACTGTTCGAGTGTGCCATCAGAGGACATAACTTCAGTGTATCCATCTTCACAACTGCATGTTCTAGTCTGTAGGGAATAAGTGTTTTACACTGTGTAACAGAAAAACACAGTTTTCTGTGAGCTATAAAGCATAGCAACATGGATGACTGGAAGAGAAGACTGTTTTGATAACTGTTAACCTGGACAGTACCTCTTCGTATATTTTTATGCAAGATTGTACCAAATCAACAGAGATTATGCAACATTTAATTGAAAGGTAGAAGATGGTCTGAAGTTGATTTTAGCAAACTAGTAATGAGCAAAATCTCTGAAAATACTTTTTGTTGGCATAATTTTTGCAATGCAGAGAGATGTGTGGGAAGACCTCACAGGGGTGTTTTATGCTCCAATGCAGTAGCACATACCTCACTGCAGTAAGCATGGGGTTGACTGCACGGTGGGTTACATGACCTGTCAGCATCTGGTTGGCGCATCACTAAACAGCCCCCTGCAGGACAGAAAATCATATTTTGACATGGTAATATCTCACCACTGATGAAATTACTGATGTCATTATTTGCTACAGTATGTTGTGGATTACAATTTTATTGCTAATTTGCATTTAAGAATCTTTCTCTTATTCCAAGGTGACGGATAATTAGTATCAGGTATTTTCTTATACGTAGAGTAAGGATACAGCACATGTATTTGCATTCATGTGCATTTTAGAGATGTGCATTTGGCAAGTGAACCTTTTGTTTTTCGCCTTTGTTCCTTTGATGGATTGCTCAAAAAGCAGTTTAAATATTTTGTTGTGCTTGACAGAAAAGATCTTGGCTCTCTAGGGCCCTACTTATAACTTACATAGTAAGACTGTGGCCACAAAGAAAATAAAAGAATATTTTTTATTTCTATCTTTGACTGTTAAACTGAAAACAAACTACTCATCCAGTTTATGAATAGATATGTGTTTTCTGCTGCTCCCCAGGAGTCACTTTTACCCATGCTACAGCTTTGCCTTTTATGAAGCCACATTTCATGCTAGTCTGAGACAGATTTTTTAGAATGAAAGAAGCATTATCAGTAAAATACGTACTAAATGCTATGATACTGATGATATAATGGGTTTCAGTCTTTTTTATGTAGTCCTAATTCTCATCTCAGTTCTATGTACGGTGCAGTTATTGTTATGGACCAATGCACACAGTCAGGCTTTCACTATCATTTCAGCCAGAATGACTTTGAAATACATTTAGAATAAGTCTGACTTTACCAAAGTTTCCTTCTAGCTTACAGAAGAGGGATATGCATCATGTAGTTTATAATTCTACAGGACCAATTATCTTGCATCTCCCAAATTAATACCACTTTCATATACTGGTGTGATATGATGATGAAATCCTGATAGCTGAGGTTGGTCATGACCATAGCAGATGCAGTTAGATGTGGTTACATAGATCCAAGTGTTAACAGCATGGACGATGATGAATAAAGAAAACCCTGCTGGTTGCCATAAGTTTTCCCCACCCCCAAAAACGAAAATCAATCATCCTAGCATACAAATCACATGCCTGTGGGAATCTATGTAAATAAAATATCAGTCATCCAAGGAATCTGCAGAAGGAAGAGACCTCATCACCCATGGGAAACAACACCTTCAAGAAAAAAGAACTATTCAGCACAACAATATTATGTGAGTAACTAAATAAAGGCTTTAAAATACCAACAGGACTCAGAATAAAAATTTTATAATGTCTGAATTAAAATACACTATGTTAGAGCCAAATGTGCAGCAATAAAGCAGCAAAGAAACTCAGTAAACAGAGATACGGGTTGCTTCTAGATCAAAATAGGTAATCTTATTTTAAAAAAATTGGCTGGCATTAAGGATGTGCTTACAATCTCTGGGATTCTTTACTATCACCTGGGCTGATATAAAATTATTTAAATAAAAAATGTGCATATATATATGTATATATATGAAGATTTTCTTGATTTTGAGACCTCAGTCATTCTTAATTCATCGTGTTTTGTGCTTTGGTTTGCACAAAAAGTAACTACATCCCATAGCTTTTTACAGAAGTATCCTGCTATATGTTTATGTCACTGAAGTAAAGAAATAAACTTATATTAGCACATTTATTAAAATTTTGTACTTTGTAATTTTAAGGAGATATATGATATATGCACGATATTATCAAGACTTACATCTCTCTCTGCCTCTGCATAGGCATGAAATGCAATTTAATACATGAAAGTTCTATTTGTTGTAGGGCTTGAAATCTGAAGCACTGAATTTAGAAGTGCAAAGATGTCAATGGTAACAAACAAACAAACAAAAACCAATGTAAAACATTCCAGGTCCACTACAGAAGATAGTATTTGTATTTACTTTAGTGCCACATGCTTCATAATTCTGGAAATTACATCTTTAGTATGCAAAACCATGATGATTCAAGACAACAGCACATTGATTCATATATCAGAACAAGTGTTTTTAGCAGATTCTTTAAAAATAATTATTTCCATTTGTTAGGAAAAGGCTTTATCCACCTGTTTTCTAGGCTTCTGTGTATATATAGAAAGAGTAGTTACCTGTGACGTTTAAACCATCTGACCTTTGGCACCACACGGTTCGAGAAGAGCCCTTCCATGGGCTAGCCATCCACTTGTATTCATAGCACTGGCCATCTACACAAAGAACATTCACTTTTCAAGAAATTTGCTGACAAGATTTTAAGCTACCACTGGCAGCAGCCACACTCATCTGAAGACCTTACTCATCATGTTTAACTGCTTTTATAACTAAGTAGGCCCCTTCCTCCTCCACCCAGCAACTTGGAAGGGTGTGTTGCACACATGGAGGTTAGAGATCTCCTGCACTTACTGGATATGTTCAGAATAGACCAGACAAGTCCTGGACAGTAACTGTAATGGCTGTACACATGGAGTAAGACTAATGTAGTTAATGTACAAAACAGATGTTTCCAATAACTTCATAATGGTTGTGGCCCATCTGTTGCACAAAACTCATTTAAGAGTCAGGTTCCTTTATGGTAACACTGAGCTTCAGTCAGTGCTCCAGGGCTCGGTGAAGTGGCCTGGGCTGCATCTGGCTTCACGTCTCAGCTCTGCTGTACACCTCTCATATGACCTGGGATAAATCATGAAGTCCTTTTACATCTTAGCTCCCTTAAAAAAAATAAAATTCCTTTCTGCCTGATCTGTCTTGCCTCTAAATGAACAAGAAATGTCTGTACAGAAATTTTCTAAATGTCATTGCCATATGATTAACAACAATTTAAAGGGTTGATAGGAATCTAAATTTACTTCTGTAAAACTTACAGATTCCTTTTTATTAATGTTATCAAACAGATAAGGCAACTGTTTTTCCCCATATAATAAAATTTCATTGTTAAAAAAGTGTCATCAATTCTCCAAAGACGGTGTTTAGAGTGTTGATATATGATAGATAGCATTTGAAAGGTTTTCTATTGACATTTGATATCTGGAAAAAATTTTAGCGCATTTCTATGTCCATCAAATCCATATTTGCCTAAATTTGATACCATGAACAGAAAGAAAACAGAATTATTGTCGTTCTCTACTTTTTTCTTACAGGAAGTGGCCTCTACATATATTTTGATGCTTACCATTGCACGGTCTTGTTTCCAAAGCCTGTTCTGGACAGAGGTGTTGATTCTCTAATTCCTGAATTATCACTGCCCGAGATCGGACTTGTATCCCTCCAAAGCCAAGATCCTCACCGTTAACACAGGTTAGCTGACAAAGGCTCCATTCCGACCACTCTCTCAAGTAACAGTCCCCTGTCAAATAGCCATTTTAAGATGTACAATCATCAGACGTGAAGAATTTTTATGCTGAATATGCTTTAGAATAAAATGTCCAGCTCCAATTTCTTAACTTTTCCCTCTTTATAATTCCTTTCATTCTTCTTTTTAGATGTGACATACTTAAGATAGTAATTTGACACTCTCTAAATATCTGTGCACTAATATAAATATTATATAAATCCTTTATTATATAAATTATATTATATAAAACCTATTTGTTCTAAAGCAGAATAGTTTCCTTTAGCACTCCTGCAAGATCACTTTCTGATGAATTTATGGGTAACACTCCACCCAGTGGCTGAATTTTTGCAGATTTTAGGGTATTCTGCACTGTATGCCTTATGCTAAATTTAGGTATCATGTTCACAATTCTCCTCTGATCTTAGAAGGAGAAAACATTGTTTAGTTTTAAAGGGATTAATTGTTGCTTATCTTCATGCAGAGTTTCTCTAAACAGTAGATGCAACGGCTAGAATATTCTTTGCAATAAAGTGAAACAGGAAGGTGATTAAAATATCTGCTCTGGCTATTTCATGATAGGACAATAGAGATTTATAGAATGTTATCTTACATTCTATAAATTTCACACATTAGTGTGAAACTAAAAAATAAATTCAACTAATGATAAAATTAGCAGGATCAGCTACAGAACATTTAAGGAAGATCTGAGGTACAACACAAAGAGACCATTTTGTTAAAACTGCAGTAGAAAATGGGACTAGACTGTGCACAGACTCATAAATAAACCTCTTAGCTCTCATTATTTCAGTGAAAGAGCTATTAAAAATTCATGCTACCTTGCATTACATTGATGACAAATATAATCAGTTATGGGTTGACCAGATGCCTGATTAATGAGGAATTTTATTTGCCAGTGTTGGGAAAGCATGTGAAGAAATGAATAATTGAAGAACTGATGTACACATAATAGGAGAACAAGTAGTGATTTTTGGAAACTTTAGTTGGAACATATCATTAGCACATCCCCACAGGGCAGTGAGATTGTTGAAGAACAGGCTCCTGCTCAGCAAAACTTTAAAAGTGAGCAGTGAGTGTCTGTATTCCTTTTATAAAATTGACTAACAAGAAAACATAACTACAGTCTTTTTATTCTTTCAATTTTCATTTAATAAGTAAAAATATGTGAAAATCATGCAATTGGAATGTTGTGCACAAAGGAGTGATGGAAGCCTCTCAATTTTTTATTGTTTTCTGTTTATTGAGGCAATATTACCTGCAATCCAATCTGAAATTAACTGGGGGAAAAAAAATCTGAGAAAGAGAAGAATTGCAAGAGAACAAAACCAGAGAACTGGTATGTAATGACAGCTACATTAGAATTGAAAGAGTTAATCACTGCTTCTGAAGATACATTGCTAATGACTGCTGAGCAACAGCAATATACTTCAAATTCTACAAATAAGTGTCTGAAATGAACTGGAGGGGTTTTACTGGCTATTACACAGCTGCTATAGGCTCTTAATCCTTCTCAGTATGAGGGTCATGGACCTGAAAATTTATAACAGCTCCTTTGGATTCAGTCTACAAGTGCAATGATAGTGCACATCACATCCAGCGAGCTAAACAGCTGGAAACACATTTTCTGAGATAAAAATCTTAGTTTCATTTGGAATAGTCCCTTTAAACAAAAAAATAGACACCTCTGCTTAACTTCCTTAGATACCTGTAAAACGCATCAAGTTCTTAGCCACTGTTAAAAGCATTAATAAAGCTGTTAGGTGATCTAAGCACTTACAACAAATAATTAGCTGTAAACTAACACTCTTTCTTATAGTGTTAAGCAGATTTTTATTTCAAAATATATTGTAAAAGAAATATGTTCTTATCAGGTACAATCTGTGACTGAGACATGACTTATAAAATTTAATACCTGGCATTTTTTCTAATTGATTTATTGGCATGAAGCTAGTACTGGAAAGTAAGTCTGTTGGTCATCTGATGGGTGAATCCAATCAATAAAGCATGTGAAAAAGATTTAATTGCCTGTGGCTAATGCTAGGCACTGGTTGCTGTAATGACACCCAACCAATCTTAAAATGCAACATTTGAATAGCTTTGTTACCTGGGCAAGGGACAGTGCAGCTTTCCTCAAGTATTATCTTCTTATTACCATCTATAATAGGCTCTATTTCTCCACAGAATTCCTCATCTACTACTTTGCCAACATCTTCAATGGATCCATCATAAACCACACAGGAAATGTTCCTCACTCGTGTTCCTTCTCCACACTGAGCATCCTGGGGAAAGAGGACACACACGGATGCCAACAGAAGAAAGCGCCAAAAGACTAGATCTAGTCTTGTGCTACATGTCACTCTGTCTCCTGTTATTTTTTTGCTTACTTACTTATTCATTCCAACAGGAAGAAAAACAACCCCACAATATTTTTTTTTACTTCTGAAACAAACACAAACAAACATAAAATTCTGCTGGCTGCTACCACTGTTTCTTAAAGTATGGAGCTAATCGTGCCTTTGAATGGCAACCACGGTAGTATCTCAAGTAAAGATCTCTTCTAGGATGCCAGTGTACTTCCCCAGATACTTTTTTTATAATAGAAATATTTTAATTATTAGCAAAGTTACTAAAGTTTACATTTATACTTTCAATATCTGTAGGACATCGTTGTATCTGTTGAGAAATATGAACTCTAGGAATAAATCTTTATGTTTCGTATAAAAGGGGAAGGCGAATTGTTACAGTGTAATGAAGGATATCACAATTATGCCTAGATACACAAACTCCACAACTTCAAAGTCCCATATGGCTTTTACCTCTACTTTGCATGCAGACCATTGACCGTATTGCCATCGATAACAAGGTTTTACTGGACAGGGTTTGAATTGCTCCATCTGAGAAGGACAAGGCCTCCCATCACCCTGAAATGGCTGATTTATGGTCCTTCTTCTGATCATTTTTCCTGTAAATAAGGAACAGCAATACAACTAGCAACAAAGTGGTTAGACTGATTTATTCCTCAAGATGCTTCTATTTTGGTGAAAATGTTGTGTCCGAATAAAGTAATTTTTTCCACATTTGAAAAATTGGACTGGAAAGCAGATCTATTGGCTTTTGTCTGTTATATGGATTTATAGTTTTCAATTCAGACACTTTAAATTCTAGCATTTGTTTGTACTGCAAGAAGTGCAGGCAGATGTCTGATTAAGGATTTCAGATTGCCGTAACAGCAAACAAAAGTAGTAATTTCCTAGTTAAAAAGCCTAGGCAAAAATACTCTTTCTGAATGTGACAATATTTTTGTGGTGCTTCATTGGTGATTCTGGCTTCTCATCTGGAATTTGCTGCTAGAATAGATCAATATGCCATGTTCTTCCCCAGTTTAATGCAGAATCGTGTGTACCATTATTGTCTGATTGCAGCATCAGAAGCAGCTTGCAACTCTCCCTCACTGTCTGGATAATGTGACATGCAGATTTTACAGGAGATGGAGGATTCTTCACTCAGGCCCAAAGAAAATTACAATACAATAGGCTTATCCAACATTAACCTTCCCTTCAACCAGGAGTAACATGCTACCCAGCATCACTGAGATACAGGTTCAGTTTCAAATACTTGTATAAGCAGAATGAGGAAGAGATTTTTATCTTTTTGACAACTCTTGCTTCTTTCATCTTGCAGTCCACATTATGCCATTATGCTTCATTATGGAGAGGTCATATCATATAGCCAGAATTTTTTTGTGTGTGCTAGAAATATTGGTAAAGTGCCTGCTCTAGAGATGGCACCTCACAAAGGCTTCCAAAAAAAAAAAAAAACCCAACACAGTTGTGGTATTTTAATCTATCCATAGATAAATATATCAACCAAGTCTGAAATAATATGTATATATTTACATTTGTATACTGAGGCTTATAATAATTTAAGGCATTACATAGATTTATCTACATAACACCCAGTATTAGCTGGCCAAAACAATCTTTAATTCCACATTTCAATCTGATGCATTTGGAATTGAACACTCTAATGATAGTGACATGCACATTTTGCTGAGAGCAAGCTACACAAGCCACAGTGCATCAGCAGAACTATACCCATCACCCAGACAGCTGTGTTCACAGCAGCTAAATAGAAAAGTGTTTGCCAAGTAGAGCCTCATCATCCTCAAATTCACAGCTGCTCCAATGGAGATGTTACGGGAGAAAACGGATTTTCCTAAAAAGTACGGGGGAAAAAACCCAAAAGAACATCAATGAGCAGAAATCTTCCTCAACTTTATTGTATCTGCATGGGTAGTCACTGGGTTTATTACATGGTTATTACTTACTGAAAAACAGCAGTTGCTTTCAAATTCCTGCCTAATAGAAAAATTACAGCTTTGAGGATTACATGTGGGGTTGCCATCATCTGTTAAAAATACCAAAACTATTCAGGGCCAAATTCTCACTCTCTTCAGTGAGTACAGCCTCACTGAAGCATATTATTCCCATGAATTAAGGCTGATTTAAATTCCCATCATTTTCACCAGCTAGCTACGTTTTCTAGTTCTATGAAAACAGGTATTATTGCTTTTATTAAAGAACAGAAAGAACCCCTCAGTCTTTAAAATATGCCAAAGGTACATACTGACCTGTAAGGCCACATGTTTGAGAGCATTCAGACCAAGGGGACCAGTCGGAGAGCTGACAGTTCACAGGACATTCCACAACACAGGATGTATTCATTTGCCATGTCTTCTCCAACCCAAGCTAAAAAAAAAAATATCCAGTGGTGAGCATAACACCCAGTCTGCATCACTAGTGCAGGCTATGCAATTGGACAAGGTGAATTTGAGACAACTAAAGCTTTAAGTAAGCATGAAGTCATTACTAAATAAAAAGTAAAGCAATTAAGACATTTAAAAATCTCACTTCAAGACAGTCCTAATTCATATCCCGACTTTTAAATACATGCTTAAATCCTATTTTCATAAATTATTTTCCAAATTAGAGCCCATAAATAGAGGGTTTCAGCTCTACAGTATTACTTTATACAATAGGTTAAGGACAAAGTATCAATAGGAAGCACCAATAACGTATTTTGAAATAGGAATATAAAAATACCGAACTATCAGCAGCTATTAATGGCTGAATTCAAGGGATGCTAGGAGACAGGTTCAAAACTAATAAAAGGAGGAGGATGCACTGTCAGTTTGTCAGAAGATGCTGAAGATGCTAAAAGTTTACAGGAGCTCAAAAGAGACTGAACAAGTTAATGGATGATAAATCTGAAGGTTTAAACACACAGAATCCACGTAGCGCAAATGCAGTCCAAGAGATGAAAACAGGTGAGGCTGAGAGGAGTAGATGGAACTTGTGTATGTCCGTTCTTCTTACCCTTCCTTAGGCATCTGGTTAAGCCTCTCGAGTTTTTCCTAATGTGGTGTGTAATTTATATATATTATGCTGCCCATTCTACTGTATGCAAAAAAAAATTATTATTTTTTTTTAATATAACTTCTCATGTTTTTCTGAAATCACAGAATCATAGAATACTTAGGGTTGGAAAGGACCTTAAGATCATCTAGTTCCAAACCTCTGCCATGGACAGGGACACCTCTCACTAAACCATCCAACACAAGGCTTCATTCAACCTGGCCTTGAACACTGCCAGGGATGGAGCACTCACAACCTCCCTGGGCAACCGATTCCAGTGCCTCACCACCCTAACAGGAAAGAATTTCCTCCTTATATCCAATCTAAACTTCCCCTGTTTCAGTTTTAACCCGCTACCCCTTGTCCTGTCACTACAGTCCCTGACAAAGAGTCCCTCCCCAGCATCCCTATAGGCCCCCTTCAGATACTGGAAGGCTGCTATGAGGTCTCCATGCAGCCTTCTCTTCTCCAGGCTGAAAAGCCCCAACTTCCTCAGCCTGTCTTCATACGGGAGGTGCTCCAGTCCCCTGATCATCCTCGTGGGCCTCCTCTGGACTTGTTCCAGCAGTTCCATGTCCTTTTTATGTTGAGGACACCAGAACTGCACACAATACTCCAGGTGAGGTCTCACAAGAGCAGAGTAGAGGGGCAGGATCACCTCCTTCGACCTGCTGGTCACGCTCCTTTTGATGCAGCCCAGGATACGGTTGGCTTTCTGGGCTGCGAGCGCACACTGCCGGCTCATGTTCACTTCCTCAGCCTATATTCATATGGTAGGTGCTCCAGTCCCCTGATCATCCTCATGGCCCTCCTCTGGACTTGTTCCAACACTTCCATGTCCTTTTTATGCTGAGGACACCAGAACTGCACACAATACTCCAGGTGAGGTCTCACAAGAGCAGAGTATCGGGGCAAGATCACCTCCTTTGACCTGCTGGTCACGCTCCTTTTGATGCAGCCCAGAATACCGTTGGCTTTCTGGGCTGCGAGCGTACACTGAAGCTGCTTAATGTTCATTTTCTCATCGACCAACACCCCCAAGTCCTTCTGTGCAGCGCTGCTCTGAATCTCTTCTCTGCCCTACCTGTAGCTGTGCCTGAAATGCTTTCCAAAATCAGAATTCCGAAACATTCTTAAAGTAACAGCTGCAAATGCTGGAGCAATATGAGAGAAGGGTCACACAGAAAATAGCCAGACTTGCATGTTTCCCAAAAATACACTTCATACTGAGCATTCCTCTTGGCAGGAGTCAGCCTAACACTAACAAATGATGAAACACCCACAGGGAAGGAAAAGTATTTATGGCCACGCTTGGAGACAGTACAGTGGTTAAATGGTCCTTTGGTCTTATCCTGTAAAGCCATTTATATGTTCTTATAAAATCCTGTGGTCCAGATTTTCCCCACCCAGGGAAGGAAAGAGATATTATCACTAACACACATACTAATATATGATGCAAGATGGAACACAACTGATGGCAAAAATATTAGCATGAAAACAATAATCCCTGTAGCCTGCACAGTTTCAGAATGAGTTAAAATGATAGGTTGATTATAGTGTGCATGACATAAAATGTGAAAGAAAATCAATCCTGACAACATGAAGAGCTTCCCAGCATAAAAGACTGTTCTTCACTGGCCCTCACCAGTGGACCTTGATCATCACTGAGGCCTTTCGGAATCCCAGGAGGCTATGGACATCTTTTAGTAAATAAAGCCCTCACAT
This sequence comes from Lathamus discolor, assembly GCF_037157495.1. Classification (NCBI taxonomy): domain Eukaryota; kingdom Metazoa; phylum Chordata; class Aves; order Psittaciformes; family Psittacidae; genus Lathamus; species Lathamus discolor. The sequence goes on from NC_088885.1 coordinate 27,306,981, forward strand.
AGTTGAAAAAACGAAGTCAAACTAGACATTTCAAAACCTATTAATTTTAATGACTGGAAAGGTTAATGACATAAAACCAGCAGTTCAGACTTTAAAAAGGAAATAAAAACACTACTTCCCAGTAAATGGAAGCATAGAGCAATAATTAGGCACAACATTAACATGTCCTCCATAAATAAACTACAAGTACTGGAAATGTCTAACCCCGATAGACTCACCAAATGTTAAATTTGCATTTGCAGTACCATTTATTGAGACAAATGAGGTCTTGGACCTCTGTTCTGTTTTACACATCAAAGAATGAGTTCTTGGCTTTTTTCTGTGGTACAGGATAACAATTATGCAGCTATTGCACATAGGCAAAGCATGAAACCTTTGCATAATCTGGAATTTGGCTAATTGGGTAAACTAGAGAACTGTGTTTGAAGTCTATATTTGGGTCAAATCTTCTGAGCAAATGCTTTAAAGCCAATTACAGAAACATGACTACTCTCAAGACTGGCTTTCTTCAGCTGGACTTTGGTATCTAGAGAAGGAAAAGCCCAAGAGAGATATAAAAGTGAAGGGGTGAAAGCTGAAGGCCAGCTTACCCACAGTGATCTGGCATTTGCATGCTTTAGATACTGAAGTGCTGCTGAAATAGACTGGGGAAACGACTGTTAGGCTGCCAATATTCTCACATATCCTTTTCTCATCCTTCTTCCTTGATGAACCACTATTCATCATGAAGAACATAGAAAACATTTGGAAAAGTGTTCAGTAGTTGCCTTAAGCATCTGTTCTGGAAGAGTCTCTGTTCTGGATGAGTTGTGGTTTCTGGTTCAAGAATGGCAAGTACTGGAGGAGTTATATCAAAAGCTAGATGAGCGCCCTGTACTGGTCACACATGCCAGGGGCAGCAGGCTGCCAGGCCAGCATGCTCTGCCAATCCTGTGATCCACAAAATGTATCTGTATTTGTTTATAGGAATGTTTGGCACTGCAGCTTAACCTCTGCTGGAGGCTAATCATGTAATCTGACAAGTGGACTATTTGCCATTGGAACAGAAAAGTTTGCCTCATAATGCAGACAAAACTGCTGGTTTCTAGGCTTTTCTCATCCTTAATTAAAGATAAATGCATAAAAATAAGCCCATAAATGTGAATATAAGGAACAGCTTGCTTTAGGTGATATGATTTTCAAATACTCAAGGAAAAAAAAGCCAAGTTCTTGTGATGCGCTAATTTTGTAGAGTTAGAGACCAAGTAATCCAGTATTACTGTGTCTTGAGAGTTTGAAGGGAACTATGTTAACATAACGAGGACTTGGAAATAAGCTCTAGAAACTGATTCATCCTGGCAGTAATCAGGATGACTGGCTAGCTTCTTTAGCTGATTGACTGAAACAAACACAAGATCATATGGGCGTATTAGGAAACCAGAACACAGGGCTTGGAAGAAATGTATTTAACTATGCTGATGCTCACGCCTGGAGATGGGGATAGTCAAAACACAGCATGAAGGGTTGGGTTTGGATTTTTTTTTAATTTTTGGCTTTTATTATTTTCTTGAACCACATATTGCATAGGAATGCAAATATTGCAATCGGGCATCTTAATTTCTTAGGGATCAGGACAGGTTTAGCTATTCTGATCTCTCTTCTTTGCATACAATAGTAAGAACCATAGTTCTGTAAATGCAACTACATATACATTTAACAAAACTTTTGTTTTATTCACACATCTCTGATAAAATTTTATGACAACCCAATGGATATTCCATTAGCTAAGTTATTACAAAATTATTTCATCTTTCTCTTTGCATCAACTTTTCTAACCACATGCACCTTATTTTGAAATTCCCTTAATCTTTCTGCACTACCCTTATAATGTAAAAGACAGTAAAAAAACAAATCAAACCAAACACCATGAGGGATTATCTGTGATTAAATTAGGAAGAAACAAATAGTATGTATTTTGATGATTTCTTGGATACTCTCCTCTCATGACCTGGAAGCTCAGAGTTGGCTTTTACATCTTTAGGGTGAAGGGTCTGGCAAAATCTCAAGAGCCTGGTTTTCTTGCTAATCAGGTTAACAGGTTTTACTCCTCACAGTTATTGGATCAGCTTTTGACCTCATTGTACTACTTCTTAATTCAACAAATGGTCTTAACAGTATGACTAGGGAGTGGATCAGAGCTTTCTACAGGACAATGTATCTCTGTATGATCCAGCAAATAAAAGCAGCAAATAAGACACTATCACAGTGGTTGATGATAAAGCCTGTACCCCACTTCAGTGACATTTGTTAGCCACTCATTTACAGCAAGTAGCTTTTGAGATATTATTTTGTTGCCCTAATTATTTCTCTGAGTAATAAACTTTTATTTCTTAAAAGCAGGAAAGGTCCAAAGGTTTTCTTCAGTGAGATTTCAACGTACAATGTAATAATTTGTTCTAAATGCTGTTCAAAATCTTTGGTAATAACACAAATAATTTCTTGGCTTTATGGTAAAAGAAGTTTTTCCCCCTTAAAATTAAATAAAGCATATTTTTTTCTATTGAAATATTCATGTGGATGGATGTTTTAAATCATGTCTTGGTACGAATTAATCCATGTTGCAGTCTCTTACAAATAACCCGAGAGCCCCCTTTTTTTTTCTTTTAACGCATTAAGGCATTAACAGAATGCGTTAATGCATTCATTCCCCTATTAACTTCAGGGAAGCCTGCTGGTAGGTAGCCAGATCCTGAGTTTTTTCCTGAGATATAAATGATCAAGTTATGAGACTTGCTGCTAAACCCAAAAGCCATGTGTGAAGGAGGACCTTGGGACAAAAGGTGCCTGTCTTTGCTAAGGACTTGTGTATTCAGGAGTCCAGGATAACAGAGGGGATTGGAGTCAGACAGGTAGGCCAGATAGACCATTACAAAACTGTAGTCTGAAGTACGTGATGAGTTCCTGACTCCCTCCACTTGTCCTGAAACCAGGACAAGCAGCTACTAGCCAGGAAAGCTCAACGAAAAGGTGTGTTGGTACCAAAGCTGCTGTGGAGCTCACTCAGGCTTAGTCCCCCACTGCAAGTGATTTTATTTCTGTTGTCAAGATGGCAAGAGAATGGAAGCCGAAATGAGATCAGTTTCTTTCCATCAGAAACACATGTGGGATTGCCTTTAACATAGCACTTGTATTGTCTTCCCATTTTCCTTCATATTACTGACTCCATGTAACTAAAAACATGAGGATCAACATGCAGAGTGTCAGAAAACCAGAGCTGTCAAATCTTAAATTAGTTTAAACATTTGCCAAATGGCTCCTTCAAAATTTAAGGGCCCCTGGCTAATAGTTCCCCATATATGTTCCTATTTAATATTGCATTCATGCTGCACATTTTTTCATAACAGCTTGGGTATCTTTTGCATTGCACAGCTGGATAGAGGAAGTTAGCATTCAGCCCTGCTGCAGAATGGCACAGGAGAAATATTTTCCAACACATTGAGTAAATGATTGATACTGGCAGCTGTCCAAGGTTCCATGCAGAAATTGTATGAAATTAGAATGATTAGTGTTCTGATTAAGATTTATTAACTTTATTCTACTTTATTAATTATTGTGTCTTTTCCTTCAGGACATAATAATTAGCATATGTTCATGGAGGCACTTAGAAGTAACCAAAGGAAATTGTATAAAAATCCCTGTTGATGGCACAGTTCATTTCAGAGGTACTTAACAACCCATGAATAGTGTTGCAAAACATCTGGCAAAGATGGGTTACATGCCGTATAGCCCAGATGGCTCGACATTAATTAGCACCATTAAAAGGGAGCTTACTCACAGGTACCCACTCACCTCTTCACAGTACTTTAGGTCAACTGATTTGCCATCACTGCGAACACAATCGAGCATCCGTGTTTTGATACCATTACCACACACAGCCTTCTCACTGAGCTGACATGTGCTCCAGTCTGGAAATAAGGAATTCATTAGCACAGCAGACATCTTAGATAAAACTCATAATGATCCAGTCTCCTACCTAATTCTAATTCTGATGGCCTAAAATAATCATCACAAGCAACTTTCACAAACTTGAAAGCTCATGGAGCCCAGCTGCTACACATTTTTCGAAACATCCACTTCTACTACAAATAGTGGCATGATACCTTCCTAAAAAGTTTGTAGTTGATTTCATCTGCATGGAATTTCAGCAAATCACAAAATTACAGGAGAAATAAATTTCCTGGACATGCATGCACACTCCACTTAAGTTGCAAAGCCACAGTAATATTTTCTCTGGATCAAATAGCCTGAATCACTTTTCAGTATAAGCTCCACAGCTCCCTCCAGATAATAACAGAAAGCTAAAAAATCTGTCCTGCAAGGTGAATGGAAGTAAGCCATAGTCCCTGGCTGTCACTAAAGCATAACACCATAAATACCTGTCACATTGTAGTCATAGTGGTAGCAGTTTTTGTTCAAAGTGCAGACTTCTGTCTCGGTGGCAGCAGGACAAGACTTTCCATCATTTGGTTGTCTCAGGGATTCAGCTGACCTTTCACGAACACTACTTCCATTGCATGGCTTGAAAAGGAGGTTGGAAATAGCTTAGATATTTTGGCCCCCTAAAAACTTTCCATGCAACATTATAGCTGCCTTTTAAGTAATCAGTTTACAAAACACAAACATAAAATAGTGGGCTCATGCTGTTGTGTAAAAGAAACTGTTTCCTTGTTATTTCAGAGAGAATTTAGTCTGCACTTTCACCTTGGTACCACCCAGGGTGGAATATCCTCTAACTGGTAACCCCTTGGTACTTCTGTAAGTAGTTCATATTTCAGTACTAGTGCTTTGGAACCATTTCACTCATAAACTAGATATTGTGATGCTCACTTTCCAAATGCTATAACATAGTGCATTGGAGCCCGAATACTGAGAGGTCTGAAACAATTTTTATGTTTGGTTTGCAGGTTTTTCAGCACTTCTTTTTGAAATTGCTGGCAGGAAGGGGAAAGAAGATCTTTCTATGTGATCTTTCTATGTTCAGCCTATGAAAGTGATCTTTCTATGCTCAGTCTTGATCTACAGATTTTACTCAGAATAGTGCCATTTTTAGTACAGTGACTGCACTACTATGAAGTTAGGCTCAGACTCACAAGCCACTGCCAAAGCTATTCCACCACACAGAACGTACCCCACACTTAAGAATGACAACTGGGGACATTATAGGTTGTGTTTTGCAATACCTGCACTTAAGGGAAGATACTGGTACACTTTATTTGCAATCATCAATGATACTAAAGATGACAGTAAATACAGATATTTATCTATGTAATCACTACTCAATTCAGCATCTTTGCACAATACTTCATGTACACATTTTTTAAGTACCTCCTAAAGCTACAGATGTTACATTTCACTATACTGCTTACCAAAGAACATGGAGACCATGATCCCCATTCAGACATAACACAGTCCTCAGGACATGGTAGTGTGCACTTCCTAGCACCAAGCGGCATCTCTTCAGGATCACAGAGATAGTCCTCTACAGTGTCAGAAGGACCATCCGCAGTGTTGAGCATGCACCTGGAAAAAAAGAACTGCACATAAACTGCATTTGCCATAGATTATGTACAGCAACTCTGTTCCATAGTATTCTGAAACATGTTAACATTTTGTCAGCACATAACCATCATAAAGTAATTGAAGTAACAGAACTAAGTATTGATCCATGAGTATCCAAAAAAAGCTGAAGAGACAAAAATAATCCTTTTTTTTACAGTCAACAGGCATATAAAGAAATCTACAGAATGTAGACAGTCCTTGCCAGTGATTGGCTGACAGTTTCTGGACAGGTGATTTACTTGACATTAGCTTACCTCTAAACCAGAATAATGCAAACGGCTATAGTTTAGACATATTTTATGCATGCTTCAACTAATAATTTTAAATCTAGAACTACTAAAACCTTTAAAATTTTATATTATTACTATTGATCCCTAATCTACATGGAAGCTTTTTAACTACTATTATATTAAATTAGCAGATGGAGGCCCAGTTAAAATGAGAAACGAATATGCTTAGAATATGCTTAGAACAGAAGCAGAAGACGACAGTCTTCACAGTATTTCCAGTGAAGTGGCATCTGCTATTAACTTATCCCTTCCGCCTGTCAGCAGGAAGACCAACTAGTACAGGACTAGGATCATTCAAATTAAAAGGCATACATTTGTTTTCCAGAATTGCAAGACAAAAGCTCGTACCAATAGGAAGCCTTTCACACATACAGAAGTATTTGGAGTTTCTTTAATTTGACCACATTATTTTTTTAAAACTGTCATGCATTATGAAACGAAACTATTTCTTGAAACACTCTGTTCTAAGGTAGACCCAAGTGATACAGCAGGAGCATACAGATTTAGTACTTTAATGGCATTATGTGATAATAAATAAAAAGTTCAATGGTTTTAGTCCCAAAGGGCTGAAACACCTTTTTTCTTTATCTTTGATGGTTAAAGCCTATTTTTCAACATAAACACTGATGAATTTTGACTTTTCATACTGGAGGGTTTTTAAAGAATATTCTTATGGGAATCTCTTTACATGCTACTGTGTGAGACCAGTTATGTATAGTGTTTCTAACCTTGTTCAAGCAAGGATTAAGACTTCAACCTTCTTGAAGTAAAAGGTTACACTGAGAAAACAAGTGTCATTGTGAACAAAATCGTGTACATAAGTGTGCCAGTTTATAAGCACTTGTGGCGGGGAAAAGAGAGCATTTAGCAGTTCACTGTGTGAACAGTTCTCATTTTTGACCTTCAAACTAAATTCACATTATGGTTTATTATTGAGATTTATAAATTGTGTATCATTTTGCAGATGGCCATTAAACAAAACAAACCCCAACCAACCCAAACTTCATGTACTGCTTTACTTGCTCTTGTACAATATCATGTGAGATAAATTAATTTTAATTAATTCATTTGATTTCAGCTCTAGGATGAAGAGCAAGCATAGAAGATGCTTAGATCAGGTTCAGTAAACATTTTCCTAAAGTGAAGGAGGAATAGTACTGTTTTACCTGACTTTCCTTGTTTGAACACCTTCTCCACAGTTCTCTTTTAAGTCCACATTGGTCACCTTGCAGACGCTCCAGGGCTCAGTAACCCATACGTACTGGCTGCAGTCACTATGGCAGGGAACTACCTCGTATACCTGAAGACCACATTGTGAGTCAGTTTTGTTGCACACAAGCAAGATAAACATGCAACAGTGATCATACAAAAAAGGGTTAATGCTCTTTCTTGGTAAGAGTAACAAATGTAAACTTGCTGACTGAGGAGCTGTAGTAATAATAAAGATAAATGGCTGATAGAAAACTACAGAAATAACAACATTCAGAACCTAGGCATCTAATGACAGATGCCCTGTCTTTCTCCGCCCCCAAACCCATGCTATGCCATTTCCACACAACTAACATAAAATCTGTAACTAGGCTAGCTCATGAGTACACCTTTTAGAAAAATTATGCTAAAACTCTGTCAAAACTTTATTTCTATCTTTCACATCTATCTTCAACTGTTCCATCCCACTGTCATTAATTGTGGGGGTTTTATATTTCTGAAGAGATGTGAGCACAAGGTTAGGTATACCAATACAGGTTCACTTTATTTTTCATTACAGATACATAAAATCGCTGTAATATATTTGCATACCAGCACTGGTATTATGTTTAGATTTGAATAAAAAATTGAAATAATATGTCATATAGCAATTTATACAGTGTTCCATATATCTTCTCAACCATACATTACAAGAAAAGAACAGAATGAAAACATTGAAGCATAATCCAGAAGCATATGTTAAGGTTATCTCTCTATTTTAAGAAACTCTTACCTGAGCCTGATGAACATTTTTTCATGAAGCCAAAAGAAAAAGCAAAGATAAAAAGAAAGAATGATTAGAGTGAAACATAAGTATTTAAATTGCATTAATTTTACTTTTATTCAAATAATACGTTACGAATTCTGCCAAGCAAAAGGCATCCTACTTTTCCTCTTCGATCTCCCTTGCTGTCACATGGCATTTTTGCAAGTTTGCTTTTGGAAGAAAATAAAACTTTATAAATGACAGCTGGTGGGAAGAGACTGTGAACTTGCCATCCTCTTTTTCAGTCCTTAACACACAATAAAACTTCTTTCTCTTTTTGCCTGTAATGAGCATCAACTCTTCACACAGTAGGGAATGCAGTTTCCCTAAGACAAGAGAAAATCCTCCATGGCTTTGAAGGATACTAGAATTCTCGATTAACTGATATTGTTCTGGCAGCATTAAGCACAATAGATTCATGGGAATAAGTGGAACTGACACTACTCATCCTTCAAAAGTTCCTAAGTCCTTTACTGAGTAGCTTAATTATGCATAAATTACTTAAAGCCCATTGCCTCAAGATTATCTTATACCAGCTAACTTCACATATTCTGGGTATCAACAAGTCAGCACAACTAAAATTTCTAAACCATCTAAGACTTTGTCTTAAACAAGTCCTTCATTTCTTCTCAGCAACACTGCTTGGGTAGAAAGAGGCTGGCTGATGGTTTGACAGTTTATCAGTTAACCTGCAACAAAATACCACCAGTCACACACAGACACAAAAATAATGCCTTGCACAATAAATGTGTAGAGAGACTGATGTATCAGTACGCAGCTGATCAGCCCATGCATAAGAAAATGAACGCAGTCAGCATATTGGGCCCTTCTTCGAACTATATAAGCATTAACCGAGACACAAAGATGGGTGGTGTAAATGCATGTTAAAGAAGGCACTGGACTCCACACAATTTGTAGCCATGTGGAAACTATCTGGAATTTCCAAAATGAGAATAAGGGAGCTCTAATTTAGGAAAATATATTTCTCACCCTGGTTGGCATACAAAGAAATACATAAACTCCTCATACACCTTTCCAGTAACATAAAAATTTGGCATTTTGACAGAAAGACAAAGGAGAACTTTGTATCTCATTGCATGTGTTTAATGGTACGCTTCTGTCCTTACTGGCATTTTTGTAACAGTGACTGCAAGCCACAGCAGTTGGGTGGTGAAAGGACTGCATACCCACCTGCTGGATAAGGGGGCAAATAATGCCTGGTGCCAATGAAGAAATGGGTGTCCATATTTTCTCTAACAGTCTCAGATTAGCCTCTTCATTTTAAGTCCTCTGAAGGTCATTGGCATGATTTTATAATAAACCTGACACCATTATTATTGTAATTATGAAGACTTTCAGCCTAGTGAAGTGAGTATTAAGCAAGTTTCATTCAGCTGGACTGTGGTTTGGGAATCACACTGGCGCGCATGGCCCAGGAGAAAAGATGCTCAATGAGACAACATCCAGCATTCACTGTGTTCAGCCCCTCTCCAAAATACAGTCATACATGTCAGCCCTGACAGAAATAGAGCAACATGCTCTTAAAACTTGACAAATGCCTTAAGCACTTTATTTCAATGTTTCACTAGCCTTGCCATTAGAAAGTTTTCCCAAAGCTTTACCCGAATCTGCTTGCAGCAGTCTAAGCATACTGCTTTTTATCCTATCCACATTAGCCATGGAAAATGGATTATTTCCTCCTCCTTTGCAATAGCCTTTTATGTACACACTAGCAGACTGCCAGCATCCTCCCTCTGAACTTCTCCTGAATGGGCTAGCCAACACTTTGCAGTTTTTCCTCAGAGTTCAGAATTCCTAGATTTCATTTTACAGTATAGCCCCTATGTATATCATCTTCCACATACTCGAGGGCACCAAAGACTCAGCCTAACCATTTGTGCCTTGTATGTATGCATAAATCACATTTAATAATTGAAATAAATATTCTGAAGAGTCAGTAGTTTTCCAGCTGAATGAGTGGTGGATCACATTTAGATTAAATAATTAACTCAAAATTAGAGTGTATTCCCCTGCATGCTTCTGAATTGAGAATAAATGTATTTAGAAATGAAAAATACAGCCTCTATATTCTTTGACATTCCTATCTTATCTGCAGGGCTCCCTTTCCATGAAAGTACTAAATTTCAATTTTATTTTTACAATAATTACATTTTGAATTACCTATTATCATTTGGCAAGTACCATGTAACATAGCAACAAATCAAATTCCAGTCAAAGTACCAGTAGAGGGCAATAGTGTTGCATACAAGTGGCTAACAGACCTCTAGCAAAATCACCTTTGATGCAGAAAAATATAAGCTTATTATGTACTACATGCATAACAGCGAAGGAAAAAGACTTCTGTAGACTATAATTTGCTCCTATTGAAACACATACCTCCTAATTTAAAGCATATTTACACGCTGACTCAAATCCAGCAACCCTTATTCTAGTTTGTATTTTGTTAAAGTAGATCACAAACTTAGTTTATTAGCTACAGTTTAATACTTATTATTTTCTAAATTAGAACTAATTACATTCCCTAAAGTAGAAAATCAGATCAACAAGCAATTTCACTCTCTGCTAGCAAAATGTCAATAGGATAATACTAAGTACATGCATTTTTATTCAAATGTAAATTGACAGCACATTTTTATTCAATCTTTGAATATTTACAGAGAAGACTGTGTGGCTGTTTAACATGCCTCTGCAGACTAAATTAAATTCAACAGTAATATGAATATAAATCAAATCTGACGAGCATAAGTCAACTGACAAGGACGGTTTTTCTTTCTAAAACTCTCAACCAAATTTCAGGGGGTTGACTTGGACTAGTGCTAAACTTGGTCCCAAAGATTAATTGCTAATTAGTGGTCAAAGCACTCCAAATGTGCTCTTGGATCACATTTTCTGGCTTAGTTTCACTTGAAGAGGATCCAGACTATGCAGCCAGACTACTCCAAAAAAAATCAAGTGTGGTTAGTGGGAGAACTGTGATTTTCACTTCAGAAGTGAATCCCTGACTGGAACTGCAGTGCCACAGGAAGTGTACCTGGAAGGTCAAACTTCAACCTGAACCCATTAAGGGACACTGGGATGGTGCTGTGTGAGTGCCTGAGAAGTCTTCATTTACTTTGTAATCTAAAATGGTTAGGGAACAACACCAAGCATGTTACCAGTTTGAGAATCTCTATTGAGACATTTTACCCATTGTGAGAGAAGATATTAAGAAACAAACGTGGTCTTCACAATCTGCATATAAGAATGCTTTATTGTTTCCAATCTGCAGTTCAGAAAACATGGTAAATTCTTGCAGATGAGAAGTAATGAAGGCAGATCCTTTGCTGACTTAGGAAATCTAAACCCACATATACTCCTCTTTCTACCAGCATCTGCCCCTTTGTGTTGCATAGTTTTTCTAAATCAACAAATAATACAGCTGAAAGAATGATCTGAGGTACAGAAAAAGTTGTATAAATAATGTAAATATAAATCAAATTACCTGATTGACATGATCTAGCTTTGGACAGGGTCTTCCACCATTGTAGGGTTTTTCACGGAGCCATTTAGACCGAACCTTTACCCCACTCCCACAGGATTTACTACAGCGAGACCAGTTAGACCACTCACTGAGCTTGCAGTCTGAGGGACATGGAATAATACAGGCTTCCTCAATATAACCTGTGTGAATGGAAAAGAAAGGGCAATCTTAGCATGTCATCTTGCCACTTCTCCCTGAAGCCCTAGCCTACTTCATTTAGATTGTCCAAAGTTTGACTCGACAGACCTGTGTGAATAGAGAGATTTCTTCATCATTAGGGCTAAATTAAATTCTGCAGAAAACTGACACACATATCTGGAGACTGTGTTAGAGTAGCAGCTGAGCATCCTCACTGCTATCTGATTAGGATTCACACCAGATTTCAGGATTGTAACTTTCTGACAGCTACAGTGTAATTGACACTAACCATTTCTTGGCTGCACCATTCTTGCGCTGTAAAACAATTATTTTTTTTTTTTTAGAAAAAAATATTAAAAGATTGTCCATAATTATATGAAGTAATTCAATTGCTCTTTACATCAAAAATTCAACTGAATCGAAAGATATGCAACTTACCAGCCTGGAACAAGGGAACTTAACACCTTGTGACCTTTCTAAGGCTAGAGAGTGGCTTGCCACATTAATGATCTGCCGATTAACAACCATCTGCCCGCAGTAGCACACTGAATAATTGCACTGAATGGAAAAGCAGATGTTTGATTTGGATAAGTCATTGGTCCTGAGAGGTTGGCAAGGGGTATGACATGGTCTGCAGGGAGTAACATGAGGCCTCAATTCACTGAATAAGTGAAAATGTCTTTCTTTCAAAAGCAACATATACCATAGCTCTACAATATGTGTCACTTATGCCAATATTTACAGCAGAAGCTATAAAAAGCTTTCTCAACTAGAAAGCTGGCCTTTACTGCATTTTTACTACAAGTATACCCAAACTTATATGAACTCTCCTCTCCCCTTTCCTTATGCAACATATTTACTGTTGGCAAATGTTCAATGAAAGATGAAAGAAACCTCATTGCATTAACTTCATTTAAAAGTATATTAAAATATTTGATGAGCACAGCTGCAAAATTAACACGTACTTCAGTAAGATCATTCTCAAATGACTGGCATAGTTTGCTAGGCGCGGTTTCAAATGTTTCTCACGTATCTTGAATATTTTTTAGTTTGAAAGCGATCATTGTCATTTTAATCAGAGCTGATGTTGGCAGCCTTATGTTTTTAATGTATACTTCTAAGTAAAGCTATCCTGTCTCTTTTAAAAGCAACCAGTACAAAACTATCACAAGTTGTGTAAAGAATCAAAACAGTTAAAAGATTTCAACTCTATATTATCTATTTCTAGTTGCTTCCATTAATTTGTTTTAGATATAAATAACAGAAGGTTGGGTTTTTTTTAAACATACAGTAACATTCAGAATATTTTATTGTCAGGTTCAGGTGATGATTTTATCCTTTACAGCTTTCCTTTGTTTGGAAGTGTTAAATAGTTAAATAAATACACAGAGTACTTTCTGAATTTGAGCAGTGTGAAACTATTGTTCACCAAACGTATCTTCCTTAAAATTCCTAGAATGTTATTAACTTGAATTACGAGCATGTTTATTAAATATCTCTCTACATTTGATTGATCAATTCAGTGATACTGTATGAAATGTACACTGTGTTAGACAAAATATATTTTCTGAAGATCGTATCACTGTATATCAGAGGTGGTGACATGGATTGCCCTGCAGCAGTAAATGAAAAATTGATTACATTTCACCTTACCTGGTATCTCTGGGTGAGTCTCAGAAATCCAATGCACCCTATCTCAGAGCCCCATCCTACGATGAACTTTGCATAAATACCAAACTCTGTATCTTCCCCAGAAATCAGTTTTTAACAAGCCTTCCTAGGTGCTATACAAAAACATATACCCATACAATCAAGAAACTCCCGAAGGAAAATGGACAAAAGAAAAAGTTAAAAGAAACAACTCCCTCCAAGGAATAAGTGTTTAGTGATATTTATTGTTTGACAGAACAAAGTAAAGGTTTTATAGCTCTATGAATTTTCTTGAGATTCTGAAATGCTGCCTTTACTTTCAATAGAACTTCTAAGTTTTTGGTTTGGTTTTTTTTTTTTTTTTTTTGTTTTGGGGTTGTTTTTTGTTTTATTTTGTTGTGGTTTTTTTTTTTTTTTTTCCTGGAGAAACCTTTCCTATAATTACATTTTCTTTCTTTTTTACACTTTTGTTAGTTTTTTTTTTTTTTACAATTTTATACCATTTCTTTCTTTCAATTACACAAGTATGCCATTTAGCATTTGTTAAACTTCTGCCTCTGTAATTAATTCTGGAAGAAACAAATGCAAGTTTTCAAAAATATATGGCATGGGGGTTTGGACCTAAATGATCTTTAAGGTCCCTTCTGGTCCCTTCTAACCCAAACCATTCTTTTCTATGATGGAATTAACAAAAAATAAACCACTCGCTGCAAATGACTTGTTCCACCCCATCTACTACCCATCTAAGGGTATTTTTCAGAAAAAGCTTCTCTGAAGCACGTCATCAGATGCCTTTCTGTGTGTATGTCAACATATCTTTTAGAGTGACTAAGGATGATAATCTCCAGAAGTTTATTTCCATCACCCCTCAAACCTAAGAAAGGTGATGTTCAGGAATTGTGAAAAGTTTATACTCTTTGGTTTTGGTTGTTTTTGTTAAATTCCAGGTGCTTGTGTTTGTAAACCTTGTCCATGTATTTTTTCAGCTCCTATCAGCTGAACTTCACAAGGCTGTGAAACGGGCAGCTGTATACTATGAGCAAGAACATGGCTATGCATTAAGGATTACTGAACCACAATTTAACAAATGGCTTTGAAACACTAGGAGTATGAACTAAACTACTCATTGAAAAGGAAAGGTTTATTATCCCATTGCTAATTGCTTATAAAATCTGGACTCTAGAACAAAGTAATTAACAGATGTGACGGATAATTTATAATGAAGTATTTTAAGGGACTTCACACTTTGTCTAATGACAAAGCATGTTAAGTAGATGGATACAAGGTTTTCCCCCCACAAACTGTACCTGCAATTTGCAAGAACAGAATGACTATCAAGTTGAAGGGTGCAGATATAAAGAACATCTTAGAAAGCGCTTACATGAACTCTTTTGTCCTTAGGACTGAGAGAGTTATGATCCTGCTCTCATGACATGACTATGTCATGCTATGTTTCCAGGAAAAAAACTGCGATGTCAGAATGGTTTATGTTCTTTAACATGGCTTTGCTTGGTTTTGTTTGCTTGTTTGGTTGGTTGGGTTTGTTGTTTTGCTTTTTGTTTTTGTTTGTTTGTTGTTTTTTTTTTTCTCAAGAAAATATAAAGTTCTTGGATCTCATCTTCCAAGACAAAGAAATGTACAAATATTTGCATTTCACGTATAGCAGAATATTATGTATGTGTTTCTTGAGACTATTCATATTCCTGCCTAGCCATGGAAAGACAGATTGAACTCCATAAGACCTTTTTTTCCTTTTTCTTTTGTTTTTTAAGGATTACCCTTCAGAGCTCCACAACCTGTGAACAATTGTTAATGCTTAACTACCTTATCTTCTGCATCAGCAACTATGTCTCTGGTTAACTAACTACAGGTTTTTGAGTTGATGAATGTCTGCTTCATGACTGATGTCCTGCTGACAGGGTGGATACAGTGGCAGCATAATGAAGTGGCCTTCGCCAGTATTTCTGATGTAGGGCAATAGGTAGCATATTTCTAGAGAACATACAATATGACAAATATGGCTTCTTGTATATATTAGAAATAATCTTAGAGAAGATACAAGCTATGAAACAGCAAAGTATCCTAATAACAATTTGAGAACCTAAGCCTCGATCAAAATCTCCTATGGGAAATATATTTATTTTAGAATAAATGCTTGACAAAGTCTCAATTACATTTTAACACTCTTCTATTTTTTGTTTTAAATTTATATTGCTTCAGGTTACAATATTGAAAGAGGAAAAAAAAAAAGATTTAAAAACTAATCCTAATGCCAGTGGATACAGAAAGTTCTAACTGACATCTCAGATCCAATAGACTCTGTTATAACATGTAAGATTTTATATTGTACACATAAGCAATTAAATACAAAATTCCTCGATGCACATTGATACTCCTAGCAGCTGTTGTAAAAGTATTTGCTGATACGCCGATATTCCTCTCTAATCCCCTGCATAAGCCTTGTAGCCATGGAGGGCTTTGTAGAGTCAGCACAAATCAATGCATCTCATTTAATTAATGCTAAAGGGGGAAATAATCTCACACTAATAAGGCAGCAGACAAACTATCCTGGACTGACTGACTGCGCCTAAGGTCTTAACAGTAAACTGACATGAATTAAGAAGGGTAATACGACCTATATAAAAAATGCTGCATCTGTCTGCCATGCTACTGTGTTTGCCTTCACTAGACACAAACACAACCGCCACTCAGGTTATGTGGGCCATGATTCATAATTAATATATGACGGAGGAAAAGTAAATACTGAGGTTTATATAGGGTAGTCCGTAAGCATGACAGTGGCCTGCTTTTGTTCTATTTTGGTTATGAAAATTCCAAAGCACAGTTTAAAGGGACCATGATGATTCTTCCTTTCCTTTTTTTTCACAAACACGCTAAAACAGATTGCTGGTCGACACATGTCATTATCCACAGAGCTGTAGAGAGGCTAGTGATGACAGGGATAAAGCTATGAAAAACAACTGCTGGCTTTTCGAAAGGAAAAAAACCTCCCACACTTGACTATCAAGCAAACTAGACACTTTTGTATTTCTCCAGTAAAATTACCTATGTTGTACTGAAACAAAGCAGGCACCAGAGAAAGAGCAATTTATGTGCCTTTTATTAAGGAAAACAGGTAAACAACAGCTCAGTTGCTACTTTTAGCTGATATTACCACATCTGCTGCCAGCTGCCAGCTGTTAGCTCCTGCCCACACTTAGCAGAACTGGTATGGTGGAAAAATACCAGCGGCAAATTTTTTCCAATGGCAGCTGAATGCTGCTATCTCTTTAATTGACAAATTTAGCTCAAATTGGAAACAAAATATTTTGAAAAGAAACATCAAAATATTAGGCATTTATAATACTAAAAAAAAACCCCAAACCAACCCACATATAAAAAGAAAATACAAAAAAAACCCACCTTGTCCTCTTGCAGCTGAAACTTACACCTATTTGCAGATGTTGGGACATTTTTTGATGCATTACATCATTACATTACATTAGAAAGCTAAGGACAGTCTTCAGAAGGACTCTGCCTTCTGCTTCTCCAGCATTCTCTCCTAGGAGTAACAGCAGATTTATTTAGCCATATTTTGCCTTTCCTTTTTTGTTACGTTCACACCTGCCTTTTTGAGAAACTTGTTTGTACTTGGGACTTTAAAACTGCACCCAAAATTTTAAAGATTATTGCAGGAATCCTCTTATGGCTCTACTAATTTAGGGCCTTCCTTATGTCACACCCTTCCTTTAGCTCCTAGGTGTCTGTGAAACTGTTAGTTAACTGTTCTCAAATCTTTTGAAAATGAGATGTGCCAAGTAATAAAAATAAGCTCTAAAGTATTTACTCTTGCGCTCCTGTTTGCATTTCTTTCCAGAGTAAATAAATTGAATTGTGATTTTCAGCACACAACATTTCATAAAACAAACAGCTTATGATTTTTTTTGCCACTGCACAGCAGGTCTGTCTTCTGATTACTTCCACTGAAAACAGTGTGACTTGCAATACTGACCTGTTTGTGAGACCATAAATTTACTTAGCAATATTTACAAAAAACTTTTGACAGTCTCACAACATGAACTTCTGGTTGTGTTTTAGTATACCACACAAAATATCCCATGATATATTAGTAACATCAGTGTGGGTGTAGTTTGCCACTCTTGCTAGATTTAGAGGATGTTGTCACAGGCGAAGAAGTACCATTATCCCCATTTTCCACCTCATGATTTCAAAGTGTCAGGAGATGACAAAAGTTCAAGTAAAAGTTGGACATTGCACAGTAAACATCTCCCCTTCAATAACAGTCTTGATTTCTCTCCCAGTCCTCCGGCTCTCCTAGCCAATTTGCCAAATCATAAAAACTGTGATTACATACTATTCTGCTTGGAAAGAAATAACAGGCTCTCAGGAAATAGCAGTAAAACAGATTTCTGAATAAAGCAGATAACAGAGTGGGTAAACCTGACTCTCCTTTGGATCAGTTATGACATTACTGAAAAATTCAGTGCTGTAGCTTCCATAGGGAAATAATCAATTCTGTTAGAATTTACAAAAATAACCCACGCAGGCTTGAATTACGAGTCTTGTCAAGTTTAGCTTGAAAAACTAAAAACAGATTGATGAGAAGCTACAAGGCACTTTATTTCCTAGCAGGTGGTGTAACTATTGTGATACCACAGAAGTCCCTCGTTGATTTAGCATAATATAGCTTTTTATGTTTTCTCTTAAAGAAAAAAAAAAAAGCAGCACACTGAAATCTAGAAATGATGCCAAACTGAAGAACTGTCGTAGAACAAGGGCATGAAAATAACAGGAAAGACATCATAAATACCAGCAAGATATAAGATTTACCTGGCAAAACAGCAGTTTATATACATTAAGAAAAAATTAAAACAAATCAGAAGAACATAATCCGTGAATACAAAGTAGACATTCAGAAAACGGCAGTGAACATATACTGAAATTATATAGAAATGTCTGTATCATTTGTTCTAGCCCCCTTGTATCTTTTACCTTGTGAAAGTAGGCTAAACCTGGAAAAATGCTGAAAGCAGACAGTTAATCCTTAGAAATAATCTTTACTGTATTCATGTACCACACCATCAATAATAGATTTTTGTTCTGGAAGAACTACTGGAAAGGAAACCATCATTTTAGTGATGCATTTCTTAGCATCAGTTTAATTTCCTAGTATCAAAGTCAGGTTAGATACCTCATTCCCCGAACAGCTGAAATTCTTGTCAATTTAGGAAGTACAAGGAATGTAGGATTAAGTCAACGTCATTTCCAAGCTTCATCTGCCCATGCACTGCACCATGGACCAAGATAAAGGTACTCACTTCCTCAAATGGAACTGATAAGAAAACACTTGCAGATGCCTTATACTTCACTATCAAAACAGGTTAATGATACGGAGGGGATCAAAGAACCAGTCACCCTAATAAACATCATTCACAACTCCAAAAACCAAAGGGTTCAGACTTCCCAGACTACAACAAATATAGTAATGACTCACAAACAGATCCAGTTTACAAAAAGAGCTTCAAATCTTCTGTGAGAAAAATCAGATGGAACTATAGAAATAAAACCAAAAAAATGCAATGCTATACTGTATTTTTGAGAAGGTGGAGCCTGCTTGGTATTAGTAGCCTGCAAACAGTAGCCCTGGCTACAGCAGGTTTAGGAACAACATACTGTTAGTAGCTTTTCCGCTCGGTTATTATTCGTTTTGGTCACTGTTGAGTGTAGGTGACACTCACTAATAAAATCCATTCAGTGAAAAATTGCTACCATGAGAGATATAACAAGGTAAACACAGATCATTGAGAACATCCTTTTCTCCCCATTTTTTTTCCTCTTTTAGATCTCTGATTCTTGCACTGCAAAGGTTTGAAAGCAGCTATGTCCATGCTCATTCCACACAAAGAAAGAGTTCTCATCTCTTTTTCAAGGTACATCAAGGCAGCATGTTACCTACCACATACAACAACTACAGGTCGTTCTTGGACAGACAACTTCTTCCCTCCCTTCCCTGGGCTGCTGACATAACCTGACTGTCCCCATTCCTCAGGCCAACAAAAACTGACAGGCAGTAGGCCATCATTAATGCTAGCTTTCTATGCACATAATTTTTTAATAATTTTCCACTTCTCAAAGGTCACTCTGGCTCTGGACATAATACTGAAGAATTCATGTGGTCCTACAACTCTACTGAGTCCATGTCGTCCAACAACAGCTACTGAGGAGCCTTCTAACCTCCCCAGGACAACTACCCATCCCAGACAGATCTGTGCTCAGACAACTGCAGGTCATTAGAAGTAGTTGCATCTTTTGGTACTCCAAAGATGGCAAATGGTCCTCATCAGCCTAAGCAAGTGTAGCGTGTTCACTTATCATAGAATCATAGAATAGTTAGGGTTGGAAAGGACCTCAAGATCATCTAGTTGCAACCCCCCTGCCATAGGCAGGGACACCTCACACTAAACCATCCCACACAAGGCCTCATCCAACCTGGCCTTGAACACTGCCAGGGATGGAGCACTCACAACCTCCCTGGGCAACACATTCCAGTGTCTCACCACCCTAACAGGAAAGAATTTCCTCCTTATATCTAATCTAAACTTCCCCTGTTTAAGTTTTAACCCGTTACCCTTTGTCCTGTCACTACAGTCCCTAATGAAGAGTCCCTCCACAGCATTCCTATAGGCCCCCTTCAGATACTGGAAGGCTGCTGTGAGGTCTCCACGCAGCCTTCTCTTCTCCAGGCTGAACAGACCCAACTTTCTCAGCCTGTCTTCATACGGGAGGTGCTCCAGTCCCCTGATCATCCTCGTGGGCCTCCTCTGGACTTGTTCCAGCAGTTCCATGTCCTTTTTATGTTGAGGACACCAGAACTGCATACAATACTCCAGGTGAGGTCTCACAAGAGCAGAGTAGAGGGGCAGGATCACCTCCTTCGACCTGTTGGTCACACTCCTTTTGATGCAGCCCAGGATACCGTTGGCTTTCTGGGCTGCGAGCACACACTGCTGGCCCATGTTCATTTTCTCATCGACCAGCACCCCCAAGTCCTTCTCTGCAGGACCGCTCTGAATCTCTTCTTTGCCCAATCTGTAGCCGTGCCTGGGATTGCTCCGACCCAGGTGTAGGACCTTGCACGTGTCGTGGTTGAACTTCATAAGGTTGGCATCAGCCCACCTTACAAGTGTGTCAAGGTCCCTCTGGATGGCATCCCTTCCCTCCAGCGTATCAACTGGACCACACAGCTTGGTGTCATCAGCAAACTTGCTGAGGGCGCACTCAATCCCACTGTCCATGTCAGTGACGAAGATGTTAAACAAGACGGGTCCCAACACCGATCCCTGAGGGACACCACTCGTTACCGGTCTCCACCCGGACATTGAGCCATTGACCACAACTCTTTGTGTGCGGCCATCCAGCCAGTTCTTTATCCACCAAGTAGTCCATCCATCAAATTGATATCTCTCCAATTTAGAGAGAAGGATGTCGTGTGGGACAGTGTCAAACGCTTTGCACAAGTGCAGGTAGATGACATCAACTGCTTTACCCTTATCCATCAATTCTGTAGCCCCATCATAGAAGGCCACCAAATTGGTCAGGCAGGATTTCCCCTTAGTGAAGCCATGCTGGCTGTCACCAAGCACCTTCTTGTTTTTCATGTGCCTTAGCATGCCATCCAGGAGAATGTGCTCCAAGATTTTACCAGGCACAGAGGTGAGACTGACTGGTCTGTAATTCCCCGGGTCTTCCATTTTCCCCTTCTTGAAAATGGGGGTTATATTTCCCTTTTTCCAGTCGTCGGGAATTTCACCTGACTGCCATGATTTTTCAAATACGATGGCCAGTGGCTTAGCAACTTCATTTGCCAGCTCCTTCAGGACCCGCGGATGGATTCCATCAGGTCCCATGGACTTGTGCACGTTCAGATTTTTAAGATGGTCTTGAACCAGATCCTCTCCTACAGTGGGCCCAAGGTCTTCATTCTCACAGTCCCTGCGTCTACCTTCTAAGACCTGGGTGGTGCAGTCAGGGCCTTTGCCAGTGAAGACCGAGGCGAAGAAGTCATTCAGAACCTCAGCCTTCTCCAAATCCTGTGTAGCCAGTTCTCCCGAAAGCTTCCTCAGGGGGCCTGTGTTGTCCCTAGTCTGGTTTTTGTTTGCTACGTACCTGTAGAATCCCTTCCTGTTATCCTTAACATCCCTGGCTAGGTTTAATTCTAACTGGGCCTTAGCCTTCCTAACCTGGTCCCTAGCTTCGCAGACAACATCCCTGTACTCTACCCAGGCCGCCTGTCCTTGCTTCCATTTTTTATAAGCCTCTTTTTTCCTTTGAATTTTCCTCAGCAGCTCCTTATCCATCCAAGGAGGTCTCCTGGCCCTCCTGCTGCACTTCCTTCCAGTTGGGATGCAGCACTCCTGAGCTTGTAGCAGGTGGTCCTTGAATATCAACCAAGAGTCTTGGGCCCCCCTGCCCTCCAGGGCTATATCCCATGGAACCTTACTAAGCAGGCTCCTGAAGAGGCCAAAGTCTGCTCTTTTGAAGTCCAGGGCAGTGAGCTTGCTACACGCTCTTCTCACTGTCCTGGGGATCTCAAATTCGACCATCTCGTGATCGCTGCATCCAAGGCTGCCCTGGAGCACCACATTCTCAACGAGCCCTTCCCTGTTGGTGAGCACGAGGTCAAGCATGGCACCTCTCCTTGTCGGCTCCTCTATTACTTGCAGAAGGAAGTTGTCTTCCACACAATCGAGGAACCTCCTGGATTGCTTGTGCCGTGCAGTGCCATCGTTCCAACAGATGTCAGGGTGGTTGAAATCCCCCATGAGAACAAGGGCCTGTGAGTGCGAGGCTTTTCCTATCTGTCTGTAGAGTGCTTCATCCACAGGTTCTCCTTGATCAGGCGGCCTGTAACAGATCCCCACAGTAATGTCTCCCATAGCTGTTTTCCCTTTAACCCTGACCCACAAACTCTCTGTAAACTGCTCACCTGCCCCCAGGCAGAGTTCCGTACTCTCCAGACTATCCCTAACATAAAGGGCAACTCCCCCTCCCCGCCTGCCAGGCCTGTCTTTTCTAAAGAGCCTGTAACTTTAGACTACACAAAAGAACAAAACTAAATGTTTGTGGACCTCAAACCAGAGCAGACAACTGAGAGCAGAATTAAACATTCTCATAGCAGAGAAAGAGACTTCCTGTCCCGTGAGAGTTTAGGATTTAGATTTTTTTCATTCAGATATATGTATATAAACTTAATCTTTCAGTAGGAGCTAACTACAGCAAAATATGATGTTGAATAAAAACAAACATAGGAGAAAATTCTTCACAAAATTATTTTACAGCTTTGCTTTGCAATATTAAGCTGAATGCACACTTTTCATTGAATCACAAAGATATGCTATAGCTTGGCTAGATAAATTCAGTCTCTATCACATAATTTATTGCTCCTAAACAGGAATTAATAGTACTAATTAAAATCCCCTTAAATCATTCAATTTATTTTATTAGCTATTTTAACTTTATCCAAGTAAATAAATGAAATTTCTGTTATCTTAATTTTGCATTAGAAAGTATAATACATATACAAATTAAACTTACATTGACCTTTTAATGGCACTAAGACTAACATCCAGCTCTTCATACCAACAGCTCAGATACAATTTTGCACTGCAAGCATGAAAGCAAATGAACACAAAAACTCCAGTGATGCAAATTAGCATGCTTCTGGCTCACTGAAAATTAGAAAGTGTCAGTTTTGATCCTAGCACTATAGATGCATCCACTTTAGGAAGGAATACCGTTCCCCCCAGGAGCAATGTGAGTACAAAGAATATAAAGTCTTTAAACATCCTAGTTTTACACATGACAGAATTACACAGAGAAAGTGTTGTATGCTGTTGAACTCAGGTCAAGGCATGCCTGCTACGGTGCCGAAGAGCAAATGGCAGAGATAAGGCTATTTAAGGAGATTAAAGCTATCTAAACAATCTGTGGAAATAGTTTCAGCCTTTCCAAAACAGTCCTGTGCTCTCCCTGTTTATTTTTTGAGGATTTGACCCTTCTAGATTGCTTTATTGTCAAATTTGCAGACACTATTATCAGGAAAAACAACAAGATTTTGCTTTTATCATCTATTAAAGTGCCTAGTAAAATCATGGTAAATTACTAACTTTTACATATTGTACTGTAGTTAAGCAGTAAAAATTAAGTTTACTATTTTGCGACTCAGCAAAACCGTGATGGGGTTGAAGGCATCTTGGGATAAAATGCAGCCAAAGCAATAAATATTAATCTGCTAATTCTACCTGTATATGAAGTTATATGAAATAAAGCAGATACGTATACAGCTGATATGTAAACAGATGAAAAACAAGAGGTTTCTAAATACCATGACTGTTGCATCGTGATGTTTCCACAAGTCGATTGTTTTGGTCATAGCATGCCATGGCCTGGTACCGATAGCCTTGTCCACATTCCTTAACATCTCCTTGCACCTTCATTCCCAGCAACACTTCCATCTTACCCTCTGGTAAAATACAGTCCGACCAAATTCCCACAGGCTGAGCACTGTACTTGTCACACGGACAAAACTGATTCTCAATCAGAGGATACAACTGAGAATTTTTGCATTTATCTCTTTTCTTACTTTTTCCTAGAAAGAGAAATAATTATTTTAGAAAGTTTGTAACAGTATACATCTCCTTAAAAAATTCATTTAGACACCTGTAACAAATGCTTGCAATTAAATACATATGCCTAAAACTAGTTACATTAATTCATTCAGGTTAATGACATGAATTTCTGAAGTAACTGATACCTACATTTACACAAAGGCAACATCTTTTATAATAAAGCCATATATTTATATCTAATTTAAAGAAAAGTGCTTGGGGCATACAGTTTGAAAAAGTTAGCAATTAAACAAATATACTCTTTTTCTCCTGTTTCAGCAGCAGCAAGCAGTCTAATAAAAAAGTCTCTGGATAAAGCTTCCTCAAAATGAAGGAAATTGCAGAAGGAAATACCATGCAACTTTACTATAGTAGTGCCTTCTTTCAAAATGTTTAAATCCTTTAATTTTACCACGTTACAGCACATTTGTTAATAATTATCATTGTTCCCCTCTAATAGAATAAGCTCCTTCGGTGAATTTGTTTCTTGTCACATCTCTCCTCTTCTACCTTCCCCAACTGGAGTATAGACATCCACTCACCTTCCACTTTGCATTAAGTCAGTTTTTAATCTTCTTTGGTAAAATTTGGTTGGTTTTCCTTTCCATACTAGACAGCTCACGTATATTAATGTACAAGTCTTTGCAAAAGTAGTTTTAAAAATCCTTATTATTTAGAAATTACTAGAAATTATTATTCTATTTTCCTTTTTACTCAAAACAAGACACTGGACACAACCTTGCAGCACCCTCAGTGTTGCCTTCATTTAGAATATAAAAAGGTACCTGAAGAAAAGTTTATCTTTCTTTTGACAAAACAACTGCATACTAAAAATACACTTCTCCTACTCATTTTACCAGAAATAATTATAAAGTCACTCCAAGTCAGCTTTATCACATTGCTACAGAGAATACACCACAGAACATAGCACCGTCTTAGCAAGTTTGAAGGGATTACTTCAATCAGGGTCAGGAAAATATTTTGAAGTGTTAAAAGCGTGGTAAGAGAATCTTTTCTTTCTTGTTTTATTGTTTTGGTTTTTTTTTTTTTTGTTTGCTTTTGTTTTTTTTTTATGTTTGTGGTTCCTTTTGTGTTTGGTTCTTTGGTTTTTTTCATAACAATAAAAATTGTTCGCCAGGGTTTTTTTCCCCTTGTGGAAGCAAACCTGGCATAAAGTTCACTGGAATTATGAGACAGTCACAGTGAGCCTTCTTGAGGATCATGAATTATTCATCAGCCACAGGTTTTCTGATTTACAGGGAGATGGAGCAGAGGATACTGTTTGGATCATATCACGTTCTTTTCGAGACTGCTAATGGGCACCCCCCTCAGCTAGCTTTCCTCCACAGAAATACAGACTAATTGGCAAATGGTGCTCTAACAGAAGCCAAATCTCACTCTTGAGATTTTAGTTATAATTTAGACGCAAAGCATGCTTCTCTTCATTTCATGCAGAAGAAATTAAAAAAAAAAACAAACAAAACAAAACCAAACAAAAAAAAATGTTTCACAGTGTCCATCTCATGGATCAAAGAAAAGTTTGTGGACAAGGGTTGGACATAATTGGAAACAATTTTTATCCTGTTAACTAAAGCATCAAAGTAAGGGCCAAGTGCCCCACAATACCTACATTATGCTTAAGACCCCAAGGTCTTTGGCTTTTTACACCATTAAGCCAATCAGTCAGTGTCTATGAGTTACATGCTTTTCAACATTCACTAAATTGTCCAATATTTGCCTGAAAACTATCAGTAAAATAAAGTTTAAGCAAAAAAGAAAAAAAAAAAGAGAAAGCTTTTGAAAAAATATTTTCATATTTAAATCTGTAACTCAGAGGAATTGCTTGAGAGTTTAATCTCAAAGGTCTGCCTCTTATATTTGTTAAATGTTTAGCACAAATTGATAATCTCAATGGTATAACTGTACAAAGGATAAACCATAAACTAGCAACCTTCCTGACATCTTTTGCTTGCCTGTCAGGAAAAGAAATGGCCTGCTTTCCTGTTTACTATGTGTGCTCCATTTAGAAGAAACCCTGGCCTCCTATATTCTCCCATCTTCTGCCTAGCCACTTCCGAGTAATTAAGAGTCTGAGACATATGGCAGAAGTTTGTTCTCCTGTGTTTCTTTGTTCCACTGACAGTATATAAAGCATGGCAGTGACACTGGGACTGCTTTCTGCCACGACGACAAACAGTGCTTGCTTCTTATAAAGGCACCTCAGAACAATGCAGGTTTTAATTAAAGCAGTAACAATAATTAATAAAAGATGCATTATTTTTCTAGTTATTCTTACCAACAAGAGTGCGTTTTCTTGTCCTGACTCCTCCACAGTCCCCGTTACAGGAAGAAAACTTTGACCAGTTTGTAAACTGACAGTCATCTTGGCAGGGAATCTGGCACATCTGTGTTAGGGATGGTAATGGGCCAGCATATTTAAGGCACTCGCTGATGTCAGCCTGTCCTCCATCTTGTCTACGACAAGTAATTGCTGGAAGCAAAAAGGGATGGGGTTTAATTCAGCATTTTTTTCATGAATGCCTCTGTTCAGTTTAGTAAGTATGCAATATTCTCCACAAAATCACACTGAAAGCCCAGAATAGCTATACAACAATCTAATATTTGTGATCCATTATATCTTGAACGAATACATTTGGCATTTCTGACTTTATGGAGATTCTGTTTAAATCACTATTTATCGGGAATCACCAGGCGGAAAAAAAAAAAAAAAAGGCAAAAAAAAAAGTTCTACAGACAATTATAAATATTATAAAGGTTGCACCATGTTATCCACACCCGTTATACCACATTTCACATCATCATTTTTCCTACTGACACAGCCTATAACTCAGACATTAAGAAAACTTGCAATATCATTTAAAGTAGTGATTAGTTTATAAAGTTTTATCAGCAGCATGTGTTTTAGAAAAAGGGATAGACATAAAATTTAAAACATATTTGTGTTGTGGATACCACTTAACCACTCAACAGTATTGCTGCCTGATGCTCTTCAGTAATTTCTAGTCTTGAAAAAGGGTTGAAGGACAAAGCATGATTGCTAGCGGTGGAGTATCAGCCAATATGGGTACAGCTTTTTATAACAGGACAGCCAAGTCCTGAATAAAAGCTTCTTATAGCAAAAAAAAAAAATGTTTCTTAAGAAAACTTCAGGTGGCACAAAAGGAAGCAGTTGGGACACAAGGATTTACAAAGAATAGGGAAGTTTCGTTAATATAGCCCCTAACTATGCTCTATTATTGTTTCCCATGGATTTTCTTTTTAACTGGTTGCTTATCTATGATTCTAACCAAAGCCTCAGTAAATCTAATTTTATTTCCTCCCCCAAAACAACATAAAACTTATTAAGCAGTAATAAGATTGGAAACTTCTAGTTGTTTGTTTACGCAATAGAATAATATTTATGCTTCTTGGCATCTGACAGCACACAGTAGATGCAGTACCTCATAATGACTGTGAAAGTAATTTGGGTCACCAGTTGTTGCAGGAACATTGCCTCTGAACACAATATATCATTCTGCATATATATGAGGGAATATCACGTTTTATAATACACTTGATTCCATAATTTAAGCATAGTACTTCAATTGTATTCACAATAATTGTTCTATTGGTATGTGAATTGAAAAAAAAATGTAAATTTTGCTAACCAATTATGGCATAATCAGGTTCAACTGTTGGAGAAAAATGGGGTTTGAATGCAACGTTTCAGAATAAAATAGAGAACTTGCTGTAAGTGCTATCTGCTGGAGGAAACAGTTGTGGAAACTATTTTTTTAGATTGCTGCCAGGTAATTTTAAAGGTTTAGTGACCAGATTTTGTCAGACAGTTCTAAACTAAGTCTCTACCTCATGATGACTGTAGCAAGCTGAACTTGATGACTCAAATGGTCTACTTCAAGCCTGTGTGCCTACTAAAACATCCAAAGGTCCCAAGTGAATTGTCTTTGCTACACATCTGCAATAAAACACTGTGAAAAGGAGGGGAGTTTCTTTTTCCAGAGATGCTAAGCAAACAGTTTCCCTGATCCTTGACTACCCTTTGGGGTAGGGCTGCCAGCACTGTTTGTAATAGGCTCAGTACTGCATTAAGTTGAGCTTATTTGGGGACTTACCCTAACCTTGTCTAGTACAATTATTCTGACAAATGCTATTATTATTAGTATAGTTTAATCAAGGGAACGCTTTTTTCTTCAGATATTATTATAGTGATTCAATAAGCAAAATCAGCTATCTAAAAATTGAAAATCCATATAAAAGCTATTTGAAGAATGTGTTTACTGTACCTACTATAGAATTTCTAAAATTGCACAATTATTTTTGAAAATAACAAGTCAAACCAGCACCTTCTAATACAAGCCTAGGCTATGATTTCGGATTCTTGTGAGATATTTTCTGCTAATAACTCACTGGTTTCCCTAAGGTAAACCTGGTTGACCTTGGCATGTGCATGCATCAGCAAAAGTAACTGTATTATCTTTGCAGCTTTCTCAGGGAGATATAGGCCACCATTTTTAGTAATGAAAACTATACCTAGCCAAGGATTAAAAGACAGTCCACTGATTAACCCAATACTTTTTAATACCCTTTTTGAAAAGTTTAATATCCATTTTACATACTGCATCTCCATCTAGTCCTTTGATAGGCCATAAACACTGTCCACCGAAGAACATTCTTTCTATCTAGCTTTGAGTTTTTATTTAAGCCAATATTCATTCCCTCACCTATCTTGGTTATTAAACATTATTCTGTGGATGGTTATTCACTTTGTCATAAATTTTTTTCAGATTTACATTCGCGCGTCTAATTTTTCCAGACTGTCAGTTGTGTTGTAGCAATCAAAACAGAAAAACTCTTCATTCTTGAGGCCTAAATATTTTGCCTTAATAACAACACAAATTAGAG
This sequence comes from Lathamus discolor, assembly GCF_037157495.1. NCBI lineage: Eukaryota > Metazoa > Chordata > Aves > Psittaciformes > Psittacidae > Lathamus > Lathamus discolor. The sequence goes on from NC_088885.1 coordinate 27,335,823, forward strand.
GATAGCCTGGCATACTAAATCAATTCCTGAATTGTTAATTTTCACAGTGCCTGTCCATAACTATTCATGTTACTTCTAGTTGACAAGACTTGGATGATTTGCTCTATATTCCATTTTCCTGTTATTCAGATTTGACTATCAATTTGAAAGGTCTATACTCCTTGTGACTGTTGAAGGGAGGGTATTTTTCCACTACTTCAAGCTGGGACTTTGACAACTGTATGCATTCCATTAATACATTATTTTGGCCAGGTAATTGTCTTACTTGACATCTGAAAAGCTCTTACTGTTACTGGAGTTAATTTTTCACTCACAACCTAATTCAGGCAAACTCATCCCCTGCCTCTCTGATCAAATCTATGGTTCTTTAATTCTATTCTGTAAAAATCACTGAGATCGATGATTAGCTCCCTATACAGAGAAATGTCTTCAACTACTATAAAGCCATGCAGTGCCAGACTAATTATTTTGCCTATACAACCATGTTATATTTATTACAGACATTAGCAGGAAGTGTAAAGAGCATGGTACTTCTATTAATGTATTAAGCCCAAATAATTGTTACGTGAAAACATAAAACACAAGTACAGCTAAAAAACCAATCACATTTACATGGAAACCACTTATAAAATTGTTTTGGTATTTAACAATTATCTCCCAGAAGAAAGGTGTGAAATAAGCTTCGGTCTAAATTTCCAAGACAGGGACTTTGATGTAATTAAAACTTTATCGGATAGCATTATTTCCACCAAGGCACAGGGGACTACAGGCTAATATATTTGTTGTTGGCACAATGAAACACTAAGATTGTATTTTTACAAGTCTTTTTTATGTGTGGGTTCATATAAAAACCTTGCCAGTTGTTACTATCACTAGTATACTTCACTGAGATTTCACTGAGCTGTGAGATTCAGTGACTCCTACAGCTAAAATATAAATGGTTTTATAAATGGGTTTGCTCTATATTCTTTGTTTTACAACACGTGATACCATTTTTTCAATTGTTAAGTATTTAAGTATTTGTTATAATATTCAGAGATTCAGAGAGGCCCTGTGGAGAAGGACTTGGGGGTGTTGGTCTATGAGAAAATGAACATTAGGCAGCTTCAGTGTGCGCTTGCAGACCAGAAAGCCAACCGTATCCTAGGCTGCATCAAAAGCAGCGTGACCAGCAGGTCGAAGGAGGTGATCCTGCCCCAATACTCTGCTCTTGTGAGACCTCACCTGGAGTATTGTGTGCAGTTCTGGTGTCCTCAACATAAAAAGGACATGGAACTGCTGGAATAAGTCCAGAGGAGGGCCACGAGGATGATCAGGGGACTGGAGCACCTCCCGTATGAAGACAGGCTGAGGAACTTGGGGCTGTTCAGCCTGGAGAAGAGAAGGCTGCATGCTGTGGAGGGACTCTTCATTAGGGACTGTAGTGATAGGACAAGGGGTAATGGGTTAAAACTGAAACAGGGGAAGTTTAGATTGGATATAAGGAGGAAGTTCTTTACTGTTAGGGTGGTGAGGCACTGGAATGGGTTGACCAGGGAAGCTGTGAATGCTCCACCCCTGGCAGTGTTCAAGGCCAGGTTGGACAGGGCCTTGGGTGACATGGTTTAGTGGGAGGTGCCCCTGCCCCACGGAAGTGGGGTTGGAACTAGATGATCTTGAGGTCCTTTCCAAGCCCAACTATTCTATGATTCTATGATTTTTAACAATAAAAATATTGTTTCATTTATAGAAAGGCAAGAATTATTTCAGCATACTAACTCTTTTACACCTATCAATGCTGCACAGGCTATGAATGCATCTATGGTTTTATGTCATTTGGGTTTTTCTTCTGTGGGACACCACAGACTAGATACTCCATGATTAAATGTTTCTATCGTGAAGCATCTTAAGCAGGAGCACATGCCAATATTATCATAAAAACAGGAGCCAAAGAGAGTAACATATTATGTTCTGTTGAACAATGTCTGGAGATTCTGGCTCTTGTTTTGCCCATAAAAAATTAATTTCTCATGTAAAATAGTGCTCTTCAGCACTTTTGCCCAAATTCTCACTTCAGTAAAAAACCTGAAGCTGCCCGTTGTCCTTTGCAGTGACTAAAACATGAATCTGACAATAGGGCACTCTCATCTGTTTAAATAGTTTTTGTAGCTCCATGAAGGAACACTGCTCCTTCAGGATTTTGTCTCCTTCCTTGTGCTTTCAATCAGGGCACAAAACCCCCACAAGAGCAAATCCTCCAACCCCATAAGCAATGCCCAGAGAAGCAGGCTGCTCTGCGTGCTTAGCCACAGTGAGAGGAAAGGGCTTTTGACTACCAGTGCTGCCTCTGAGCCTTCCCAGCGCCCAAAGAAGCCTGCAAGGCTTCCTCATGTCCTCACAGCCATCCTGGGAAGCTTTCCCCAATCCCCTGCTCCACTGTCTTTCAAGTAACTCTATGTACACCCTGCAAATGAAAAATAGCAGGAACTCAGGATCAGCTCTTTAATAATGGTCAATTCCCAGTGACATCAAGCACAGCTAGTCAGGTATTTTCTCTGACAACAAGGTTACTTATACTTCTGCTTAAATGTTACCAATAATCTTCCTCTTGCTATTACAGAATACACTGACAGATTTAACAATTTTCATCCGATTCCCCCTATAAAAAGGTGAGGAAGATTTATAGTGGCAAGGACTGCAGGCTGTGCATCCTTTTACAGATCTCTTTTCTGTCACTGGGGTAGCCCTTAACATGTGCATCCATCCACATACATCGTGATGTGACTAGGCAATTACAGTTTGGGCACTCGAGCTTCTCATTTGCTACATGTGCTTTTGACTAGCACTGGGGTGTAGTCCAACAAGCCCTACTTAAATCTGCTACTGGCAAAACAAGTTTTTTAATAAGTTTCTGAGGCCTTCCTATACGATTCAGAAGGGATTTGAACTTTATTTCTAAGTAAGTTCCTTCAGATGTCACTGGACATGAGGTTTACTGACAAAGATTTTTAAAGATATGAGCATAACATAACATATACCATTCACGGTTCCAAACTTCATACATTAACCTCTCTTACTGAGTATACCACTACTTTGGAGTTATGTGCTAATAAATGTCAGCCTTAAAAATACAAAGCAGCATCTATTAGCACACCCTATCTTCAGCAGGTTCCTCTCACAGTGAGTTTTATAGCCAACATCCCCATCAAATGCTAGTAGCCTGGTTTTATTGAGCATTTACTCTCTTCTAGTTTTTTTACTTTTATTGGTATGTTGTATTCACCAGCACTTTGTGCCTGTCCCTCATGGATTTGAGGTGACTCATCAAGACATTTGGTCAATTTACCCATCTTAATGGAGAAACAGTTACAAAAATAAACACAACATAAATGCTGTTGCAGTAAAAATACGGCTTTTCTCTACATGTCCCACTCCTACTGGGTAGTGTCAAAAGGCAGTTTCAAACTCCTAGCTGATACACCCATAGTATTCCCTCTTGAGGGTTCTGAAAAAAAGACAATTACAAGTCTAAAGTTACTGCAATTCTATAATACATTCCTGCCCTGCTTATCCACTGTTAAAAGCCATTTTACCAGTGATATTGCAAATTTTCATTCATCATAGAAATTCAACACAACTGTCATTACTATCTGCCTTGCTCAAATAAGGTTCATGAGTGTAACAATGGATTTTCTGCTCTAGATATTAAATGCTATGTCACTGTGCTTAGGTTTAGATATAAATAACTTCATCGTGTGCATGAATAACAATCAAATATTTTTCTTTAAAAAAACAGCCTAAAGAAAATTTTTTCTTAAAACAAAAAACAAAACCCACCAAACCCTTTTATTCTGTTTCCTCTACACTGACCAAAGTTCTAATTTTGTGACATTTGTTCACTTAAACTGACATGATTTGTAACAAAACCTTCATTATACAAGACACTTAGAAACAGAGCCGTCTTTAACAACGAATCATAGTTCTAAACTTTATGATTCACCCAAATATCTCTTCTGCCAAGACCAATGTGATAAAAAAGCTGAAGAATAGAAACGTAAATAGTAAAGCTGTGATATAAAACAAAGCATGCATATGCTCTCGCTACGTATAGACTCTTAAGATCAGACACCTAACCAATCATTTTTAACAATTTCCAACCTCTAGATTTCCTTCATATTAAATTATCTTTCTAACTAAAGTATGAAAAATAGCAGACTATTTTGTTCAGAATAAACTGCTAATAAATGTATAGTCAGTTGATCCTTTTCCCTGGTGTACATTCCCATTATTTCTTATTTAACCTATCTGCCGATATATTACATATTACAGTGTTTGTGCATAGGCAATCATATCAGAAACTGGACAAACTAATAGCATTGACAACACACCTTTGCAGTTAAAAAGAACTGAGAACTGTTCCCACACACAAGAATGCAATTACTTGCTTTACTTATATCAACAAAAAATGAAAAGGCATTGCACGGGCTGAGATTACTTCTGCAAGAATACTGTTTCACTTTGTCATCAAAAGTAAATTACCACAAACAGATGAATATGTGATTTCTGCACTCATAAGCATAATAAATTTCAGAGACAACTCTTTTTCAACTGGAAAAGGAATGCTTCTATGTCTACAGTTTTCGCAGTTTGGTAAACGTTTGTACAGAAATCATTAACAAGCAGTTAAATGCACTGTTCAATATACATGTATTCCAGCACCACATTATAAATGAAGTATCAGAACGCTATACAAAGTGGATTTCATATTTCAGTGTTTAGCATTTCATGATTTTGGGGTGGTTAAAAGGACTTACACAGTAGATCAGTCTTTTTCTGCATCTACATCACAAAATTGTCTTTAAATAAATGATTAAAGAATTTTTAATAACATATTATCATGCAACATTTTCCATAGCCTGTAGAAACTTTATGAGAGGACAAATACGCAGGAGAATTAGCAGAGAGAGGGGACAAAACCTCTTCAAAAGTCTTCATTCAGAAACTGGTAAAATCTTCCTAATACTATCCAGAGCAGAGCCCAGTCAGGAAGATGCTTGCTTTCAGGTCAGCACCCCTTCTGTGGGCACCTTGCATGAAATCAACTCTTGTGCAGAGGACCAAACAAAATAATGAGCTTCCCTGAAAATTCACACATGGCTATTTTAATGGCAAAATTAGAAACATAAGAGGGGAAAGGGAATGCAAAGAATCAACTTTTACTTCCAACTCATATTCATTGTAGATGTGCTCAAGGAACCACAAAATACTTTACTTTTCTCAATCTAAAGAAAAGCTGTACTAGTTTATTTAGCTCATTCAAAATAAGAGTTTATTAAGCACAAAAGACATATTCAAGATATTGTCAGGTATTAAAACACTAAGACATGATACATAATATACCTATGCTCAAAACTTATGTTTTTACATCATTTATGTTTTACATCATTTACATCAATGCAAAAAATACTGGGCAAAAAAATGCTTTGTCTTTAATGCCTGTAACTTTCATCACTGCAACAGGCTAGATAAGATTTAGATGTTTAAGAATGAGGCACAGGTAATATTTGGCTATCCAACTTAAATAACTTCCTCTGTGTATTCTATAATAAAACTTATACATTGGATAGACTTAATAAAAAACAGAAGCAAACAAAAATCTTCCCTTTCTAACAGCTGATCTTGGAAACATTAGAGATTTCTACCAAACCCATCTGCTTTCTTTCGGCTTAGCTGCTCCCATAGTTCTTGATTAATGATTGCTCATCCTACTGCTTGGCCGCATTACACTAGAGAGCTACTTTCATTACATCTGTTTGTAAGAGCGAGACTACTGCTTGAAAACATCATCCATTGCAAGATCAAACTCTGTGTAGTACCAGAAGTAAATTTTGCCATTCTGTTTTACCAGATTTGAAAACTGTAGGGCCAGTAATTCCAGAATCCTGTACTACTTAATATGCGAATGTACTGCAAGTGATTGGAGTTACAATTATGAAAAAAAAAAAAAAGGTTTCACGACACACAAGAATATTAAAAAGCAATTTGCATGCACTACAGTTTCTTTGTTAACAGACTCTGGGGCAGCCAAGAGATTTAGGTACTGCCACACAAATACAACGCAACATTTCGCATTATCTGAACTCCTACCATCAAAGATAGAAATCTTATCTTCTCAGTGTGCAATCTGAATGTTATCCTCCAGAGCTGCTAGAATTAGACTGCATTACTGATAGACCTTTGAAAGAATTACCACAGTCAGAAGTCTTTTGTATTAGCAGGCAATACCTTCAGGTTTTATTTTGTGGTAAGTCCTAAATTAATCTCCTGCAACAGTGAGTAAGTGGTAGGAGGTACTAGCTGAAGATTTATGCTATGACTTTTTTAAGTACATCATAACCTCCTCTAATACTTCAAGGAAGTTAATGACCTGAACATTTCTCTTCTGCAGTTAGCAGTGTCCTTGCTCAGGAATTCCACAATCTGCTGAGCCAATATTGTTTTAACGGATAGGAGTTTGCACTCAGAAAAGGCAAAAGAAAAAAACCTTCCTGGAATTCAGGGTTGACTAGTAGTTCAAAGCAATTCAGTCACTGTAACACAGTATGTAGGAAGTACAATTATTTTCACACAGAATTTATTTAATGCACCTAATAAACACCTTCTCCTGATTACATTTAACAGAGTCACACACATGCGATTTTGTTCAAACTACAAAATTCTCTATGAAGACAGGTGACAGTAAAGCTGGAACTGAATGCAAAAATTATTTGCTATTAGATGGAAATGGTGGAAAAATGTCTGGATAGCTGGGCTTAAAGGGTCAGTGATTCTGAAGTCCAACCAGCAGCTGGTTAAGAGCACATACTTTCCAGAAACACCTCTGCAAACTTGCTTCAGGTAAGTGTAGTGAAATAAACTGAACAAACAATGCCATATAATTAGTGACTAATGTAGCTATACTTAGAAATAGGTTAACACTGATATATTATGAATAAAACATTTGTCAGAAACTGGTTAGGAAGCACACTGCTAGCATTCAGTATTTTCCTTTGCCAATGCATATAAAGTTACCTAAAAATAAATGTTAGGTTATAAAAACGAAAATTCTAGGCATCTCCCACACTAATGCAGCTCTAGATTTCTGAAGAATAAAGGACAGAAACAAAGGGTCTAACCTCTTGCTTGTAGCCCAGGTCCACAAGTCTCATGTGCTCCTGGACTGTCCTGGCGCACGTACCATGGTACTAGCTGGCACCTGCGCCACTTGTGGGTCTTCCACCTGAAATGAGGGAGGAAGCAATCAACTGCAAACAATCCATCTAAACTTGTAGCCATCAAAACTGAGGCAGCACAAGTACTACACAGTATTAGAAACTATCATAAGATGTTGCTTATTAACGCTAACTGGTCCCAGACAGTTCACGATGAATAGTAACAATACTGTAAACTTTTCCCTCTTTCCTGTTAACTTTTTTGCTCCTTTTAGGACTAGGCCACTGAGAACACGGGGAAGGAAGGAGGAGGTAAAGGAAGAAAGAGAAAGCAAACCATATTTTCAAGAATTTCAAAGTACAAAGGTACATTAACACTACGTTATAAATACAAAGTGAATATAAACAACAATATGAGGATTATACATTAATACAAAGTATTAGCACACTTATATAACATGTGAGAAAGAAATTTCAAAAAAGAGAATACTATATAAAGGAATTAAATTGTATTACTTGAATACCCATTTAACAAAAGAATTTCTTTGCTATGGATTTATACCTGAGCATGCTCAGAGTACCTTACCAGTCAACAAAATGACATACTAAAATTTGAAAAGTAGATTTAGGGATGTGACACTTACATCTCATAAAACCAACATGGATCCATTAAATAAGGATGACTTTTAAATACTAGCATGCCCTAATAAACCTCTCCTCTTTCTCACTTTCATTTCTTTTTTTTTCCACATATCTCAGCGAAGTAAAGATGTGTTGGAAGTTTCGAAAATACAGTCCAGAGGTAAAGATCCAGGGTTGATTTCTGATTCATGCAGTACTGGGAGTGTCTTTTGGCAATAAGTACTGTTTCACATAGGTGTCAGAGCATTTCCTCCTCTTCCTTCTTTGCTCTGTCCCAGGTCTTCCCCCCTTCCCTTCCCTTAGGCATGCCTTGCAACACAACAGCAAGTGGAGCCATTCTGCCTTGCTTGAACCACAAACAAGTCTTGGAGTTAGAGACAAAGATGAGGTCAGATGAGCAAAGTCTTGCGATTTACATTTTGTTTTCTAAAACTTCAAATGAAGATTACAAAGGTAAAGTTTTCATAACGAACAAATTCCTCTGCAAAGCTTCATCTTCCAAATACTACCCCAAAAGGAGAAATCAGAAGCAAACAGAAACCCCAGCTAGAGCAAAGTATTGGGACAGTCAGTCTAAATGTCTATGAGGGTGCCTCAGGCAATCCCAGAGCACCTGGGGTCTCCAGTAACTGAATGGCAAATGTGAAGCGTACCAAGAGATCCAACACAGTGTGAATATGGGCCCAGACCACATCAAAATAAAACACAGACAAAAAGAACATGCAAAAAAATTGAAAAACAAATGAAGTACTGTGCTTCTTAAATAATTTTGTCATGAATGTAAACTGCTACTTTTAAGAAGTTCCTTCTAGTGATGCAGAATACCCTAGGCCTTAAATATAACAAACCCAGACAAGTCTGGTTATTGCCACGTCTCAAATAATCCACAGTTGTCTGAACTACTCAGAATGGGAGGAAAAAAAAAAACGCTACATCCACAGCTCAAGCCATCAGCTGCTCTCGTGTTTATAATTATCTCAATGGTTTTGCACCTCAAGTTTCGTTGCAACCTGCCTCTGGGGGCCAGTATCTGAACTAAGGCATGAGCCAAGCTGAACATGTGAGTCCATCTGTTGCAGCATGTACATAGGTCAGAAAGATGCTAAAGGAAATAGAGAGAAAATGTGTTTAGTATTAGTTTGTGTCATGAAACACAAATCACCTCATCTACCCCTCCCTAGCAATTCTTCTTTCTTCTGCTCAGCATATTATAATGCACTAGCTGAAGAAAATTTGATACTGAATGTACTAAAGAGACAAGGAAGAGCCAGCATTTTAAAAGATAAAACTCTGGCTCTGGTATCAACCAGAAAAAGTTGTCAAGCTATTCTTCTCTGATGTTTGGAGTATTGATTTTAGTAGTTTCCCAATGCTCTTTTACATCCTTTCATATCTTTCATTTACATACAGTGTGATCTCCTAATGAATTTGCAGTAATAATTTGTACCAGATGATGAAAGTATCGTATTTCTTTAATGTCAATTTTGTTTCACTAAAAAAAGATTAAATTCTATTTGCACCTCTGCAACAGAGAGTAATTTCATGGGAGAAGCAGAACATTGGCTTCCAAAAAACGTTTGATATTCATTATTCATCAAAAAAAAAAGGAATTTTTAAAATTTTGTCAAGTAAATCCAACCAACTGCATCAGAATTTTCTATATTTTGATTGTGTCAACAGCCAGACCTTGTCATATGTCTAGACCTTCCCGTACTGCTCAGATGCATACTATGGAACCGCCTGAAAATTTTCTTATGCAGTTAGGCTGGAGAGCCCCACCTGCTGGAACAGTTCCCAGCATTCTCTGGTGAAGATCAGGTCAACACAAACAATTTTGTCTATTAGAGGATATAATCAACTGTGGACTGTATCAGGGCTGACAGGATGAAAAGATAGAGGATACAATGCATGGCACAGTGTGGCATACGACTCAGCTCTCCTAAACAGACAATGCTGCATTACAATGCTTTGGATAGTTTAGAAGGTAAGATTTTCTTTTAATGGTATGGAATGTCAAATTTGTTGCTAGGAAATATTTATCCTGGAAAATAATTCTTAGTTGTTGCCATGTTCCTGCAAAGAAACCGGAACAAAATGAACTAGCGATTCACTATGGGCCCAACTAAATCTATGTTCTGTTCTGAAAGCTTGATATAGTAGCTATGAATCCTATTTTTCTACATAATACATATTAGAATCATAGGATCATAGAATAGTTTGGATTGGAAAAGAACTTCAAAGGTCTTTCAAACTTTTGAAAGTTCAAAAAGAACTTTCAAACTCCCCCTGCAATGAGCAGGGAATCTTCAACTAGATCAGGTTGCTCAGAGCCACAAACAGCCTGGCCATGGATGTCTCCAGGGATGGCACATCTACCACCAGAGAGCCACCTACTGTTAATTCAGCAAACTCTAGTAGCAGTACAAGTTGAAAAATCATGCCTGAGTTGCCTCTGCTGATTAACAGTACCTGTAGCTATAGCATATGGGAGAAGCTTCACATTCCTTTTCCTCAAACAAAGAGTCTGGGCACTCTCGACCACCGTTGGCAGGGAGCTGGATGATGACTCGGTGACGGGACTGCTTCTTTACTGTGACACCTCCTGCAAAGAGTAGAAGAGCTTGTTTCTCCTGATACTACATAGGGATGACAGTAATTAGGGCAAAAATAAGATTTAATGTACAGGTGTTTGAACAGACTGCTGTAGTACTGATATGTTCTGCCATAAACAGAAAATAAAACATAATAGAGAAAACATTTTTATCTCAGCTAAAGGCAAGGAAGCAGAACTAAACAGAAAGGAGTAGTAGTAACACTGAACAAATGAATACACAGCTGATATGAATACACAGTTCAAGTGGACAGAAATTAAACCAGCTCAGTTTGCTGCTACACTTTCAAAGTGTAAGTTTGCCCTAATAATTTGCACGTAAAACCAGAAACAGAAATTCCACTCTGGAATTAATTTACAGTTTACAGTTTTTTATTACTATAGTCATTCATTATTAATGATAACCAATAAATAGTTCCCGTACAAATTTTTATTTCAGTCATCTTCAGATATCAGCTCTTCAGGCAGAAAGTTAAGAGAAGAGCCACAAATCTATGTTAGTTCCAAAGAAATACCTAATTTACAAATGCTGTTTGGTAAAAATCTTGGAAATTTAATTTTATTTTTTTTTTTTTTTTCCGCAGATAGCTGTAGCACAGACATTTGGTTGACTGGGTTGATACCAGCTTTTGGCGGGTTATTACAGCAGATGCAGCTTGTCTGAACACAGAAGAGTGCTGAACCATGGCCAAACAATTGTAATTACAAGCAAGAGGTAGGAGAATCCCAGTGGTGGCTCTCCACCACCTGGCTGCTTTTCAACACAGAGGAAACCCTCCACTCACAAGTCAATCAGCTCCAGGAGACGCCAGGAGCTGGCAAAAGGGGCAGGACAGACACGTGGCTCAGCAGAGCTGCTGACCAGCTTGCTGACACAAATGGGTAAACCCCATGAAATAAAAACTGTTTGTGCAGTATAAAGAGAGTTTGACTCACTGAATAGACAGAATGCTAGTACTTGTTCACAAACACATTGTTTTATAGGAGCCTACATGTTACTTTGTAGTAAACATGTGTGAAGAAATGCTCATTCAGTTACGAACCTTCTTAAAATCCACAGAAATGAAACACAAAAGGATGACATTTTTGTCCAAGATGATCTGCCGCAACAAAAATATGAATGATGATGTAATATAACACAGTATTTAATAACTGTTGTGGTTTAACCCCAACAGCAACTATGTACCATGCAGCCAGTTGCTCACTCACTTCCTCCCTCCTCAGTGGGATGGGGAGAAGAACTGGAAGAAGGTAGGAATGGTAGGCTGAGATAAGAACAGCTTGATAATCGAATAAAGTAAAATATAATAATAATAATAAGAAGAAGAAGAAGAAGAAGAAATAATAAGGAAAAGAGAGAAAGAAATAATAAGGAAAAGAGAGAAAGAAATAAATCCAAGAAAGACAAGTGATGCACAATACAGTTGCTCACGACCCGCTGACCCAGCCCAACACAAGCATTGATCTGCCCTTCTAGATAACTCCCCTCAGTTCCATACCATTACTGGCATGACGTGCCATGTTCTTATACTGGCAATTCCTATACTGGCATGACATATTGTGGTATGGAATACCACTTTGGCTAGTTTGGGTCAGGTGTCCTGTCTCCGCTCTCTCATGGCTTCTTGTGGCCCTCCTCACTGGCAGAGTATGAGATTCAAAAGTCCCTGACTTACAGTAAGCATTACTTAGAAACAACTAAAAAACATCAATGTCTTATCAACATTATTCTCAGACTAAAGCCAAAACATAGCACAGTACCGGCTACTAGGAAGAAAATTAACTATGCCAGCTGAACAAGGACAGTAATGAATAACTATTTCACAGATTCAGATTCAATGGTCTTAATTGTCTCCCTTTATGCTTGTGTTCTTTAAAGAGCATACAGAATTGGCCATAATATTCGAAGTGTGTGTATTTGATGTCACAGTATCTTACATTCTGGTAGTTGTGAGAAATCACCACATCCCACACAGGGATTAACAGCCAGTGGAACATGAGGTAATACAGAGTCTGTCTGCAATAGTGCATATTAGAAAATCACCTCTGGTTAAGCTTGAAACAGAAAAAGCAACAAGGCATAAAATGCAGGCAATATTAAGCCAGTCATCACTTTAACTTCATGTACGATTTCAGTGTAATAAAAATTCAGGGGAGGCCTGCACTGTTTTGAAGAGCTTTGCCAAATATATAATTAAAATGGTAGTGGAATATATGGTGAAATCAGACCATTAATATCAACTTAAAGTCAGTTAATTTCTATTAACTTCCCTTCAATTTTCCTTTGAGGAGAAGAAACCAGCCAAAATTATAAATACATGCATATCTATTTACACCTTTAACTATGTACCTATCTATCTCCTCGTGGATAAAGCCTCAAGTTTTTCTCATGAGCAAGCAGCACGTGTATTTTCAAAGACCAAAACTGACCATTTTATAATCTGATAATTCAAATGCTACAATTCTATATATGTTCTGGTATGTGTTTATTCCATGAGTAGTTATCTCTTCATCAGCAGAAGACGTGAATGGGATTTTGTAACATAAAAGTTGGTAAAATGGCGAAAAAAAACCCCAGATACATAAAGAAAATGTATAAAAATAACCATTCTTTTAATCAGAAATGCTGTGTCCTCCCTGCAGCTGCTGTACCAGCTATTACATGTCCTCTGTCAGAAAGAGATGTGTATAAGCCCTTTACCAAAAGTGACTGCTGGTCTCTTTTTCTTTCTTAAAATCTGTATACTAGCACACAATGGATAAAATTACCTTCTTGACATGAAGAAGGACACAATGTCCAGTCACTGAATGGTGTCACAATACAGTCCTTCCTACAGGGAAGCAGACAAGGCCTCACAGTTTCCGGTCTGAGGCTCTCAGGGCATCTAAAAAAATAAAGAATCATTATCAAATAATCATTCTGCTGTGAAGCAGAGAATCATGAGAGGTACTGAATGCCTGTAGGCACACAGGGGGAGTGCTAGTTGCCCAGAATTCATCAGGATGAAGCACAGAAATAAAAACTATTAGCATTTAAATACATCTGGTGAAAGCAAGTGAAACCTGGTGTATTCTGCACCTGGGGATTTAACTTAAAATAATCATTCCTCACTCACCATTCCAGTCTCTGCCTTTTGACTGTTACTTTCAACCTTTCAAATGATTCTGAAGAAAAGCAATCTAGTTTAGCTTAGAGAAACACATTTTTAGCTCCTCATGCATTTACTAGAAGCATAAACTCTGGAAGGAGAAATGTTTAAACTGAACACTGCTAACCCAGGAACAAATAGGTATAAGCTCGCCATGATCATGACAGAAACCAGAAAATGGTTTGAAACTGCCAGATCAACAAGACTATGAAAGACTCTCAGAAGGAACAGAAAACTCTCTTGTTTTAGGAAGATTCTGGATCAGCATAAAAAAGGGATTACTGGACTGCCGCATATGGGACTCATTAACCCAGGTCATTTTCCCCATTCTGTGTTCCTATTTTTTCATCAAGGACAAACAACTCTCTATGCTGCACTACTTGTTTTCAGAATGATGTAGTAACTCTTGCAGAAGTACTGCATATCTTTAAAAAAACACTGAAAATTACTATTGTTCTAAAAGGACACAGACTGTGGACTGTCAGGGGAATATGTAAAGAAGCAAGAACAAAATCATTTCTACAGTTTGGCGCTTTTGGCTCATTAGAGAAAATCATTACTATGATTTGTGGTTCTTGGGTGTCTGGGACCAGAGGGATGAGAGACCAGTTTTATATTTGTATTGGATCAGCTGGGGAAGCTTGGCTTTCTCAAGGCATCTTTCTTGCCAGGCTGAAGGGAACACAGGCAAATCTAGTGATGAGCTACCTAGAAAATGTGATCTCCGTGGTCAGTGAAGAACTATGCCTGTGCAGTGGGGGGGGAGAAGCAGATGCAAAGAAGAAAGTTGAATGGCAGCTTTACAGAAACATATTCTTCAGCAATAACACTTGCTAGCTCATTATTTCCATTGGTTGTCTCTGCACTTTCCTGTCAATTTACATAAAATTCTCAGAGTATGATCCATTGCTGTGAACCAGCACCAGCTTCTTGGTGCCTTCTTGTAACGACATCTACATCATTTCCTTTCCTCCCTTAAAATACCTATGCAAAAGACCATGGAATATTATAGCTATAGCAACACAAATCTCCATCACCTCTGCGTAAGTTCTCTCTGCATTTTAAGTCAAGTTTTGCCTTGTTTCTTTGTAAAATCAGATTATATATGGTCTTAAAAAAGATGTGTCATCATCAACTAAACACATTATGTTTTCAGAAATTTATCTAAGGTTAAAATTAAAAGCACTTCTGAAAAGTACTGAACATTGGCTTACTAATGACTTTTTCCTTAAAGAACAACATAAATTGTAAGTATACCAAAAAAGTCTGAATTACACACGTTTCACTGAGAACTTCATCTTTCAGGAGCACTGAACATTACAATTCTTCAGATCTTTGGGCAAGGCAATTAGTTCAATTAGAACTCCATTTCTATCTTTTATATCGTTTGTATTTAGTATATGTGGCTTAAAGTATTGATCTTTTTTGCAGTCCTTACTCAAGGTCAAGTAAACGAGAAAAGATACCTGCAACTTTTGAGGTAGATAAGGCCAATAATATTGATTATGTCTTACCACAGGAATCCTTTTTATTAAGGGAAGCTTAAAACAAGATTTGTGTTTACACTTTCATGTTAACTGTTTGGGTCTTTAAAAACAATTCAGTGATTTTAATGTGGCAATTTGAAGGATCAACCAAGACTTTTATTTCATTTCACGGGGGGGGTGGGGGGGGGGAACCATTTATAACACAATAAAACAGGCCTTCTCTCTAAAATTTAGGGTTGAATCAAAGGCAGAGACATTAACAGTGGAATTTATAAGGAAGACAAATCATTAGTGATGTGTTTTGTTTTGGTTTGTTTTTTTTGTTATGTAAAATGAGTAACAAATAAAAGATATAATGGTATCGTGGCTGAACGGAACAGCAAATTAATGCAGATATACAACAATTTAGATTACCGAATATGCTGGTATTAGTCCTCATATTTGCATTTAAAGTAAAACGGGAATAAGTCTACTGCTGAGTAAAGAAACAAATTTCAGGCACCATGCAAATATTTAGTGTGAGAACAGCTGCCTCATGAACCTTCTAAATGACCTCTACTATCACCTCTTCCAGCTTCGAATTTATCCTTAGTGGTGTATATTTACAGACTGAAAACTGTATGAACATATTATCAAATGTAGTTTACTAGCAGCTAATCTGTATTTAACCCTGGTCATATATCAAACTGTAAAATTAAATCAATGGGCCAAAGGGATGTCTTAAAAAAACATATATATGTGAAAAAAAATCCTCACAAAGGTTGTCAAACTAATTCCCTATCAGAGCTCCACTGTGCTTCACCTCCTTGGTCTGCTTCTAAGAAGGTGCACTAACATGGGTTGTATCATACTTAGATCCAAACGTATTTTAGTGAACTGCACTCATTCATGTAGTTGCACTGCACAACATACATGTACCCCAAGACTATTATCTTCACTCAGCCTGATGATGACAAGGACCAACTGGATTTAGCAGTCAGTCAGCTGTTAGCAGAATTAGCACTGTAAACACCACTATAAAAATCAATAGCAAGAATGGTTTTATGTAGTCCGGCTGTTGCTTCAGTTTTGTATTTTTAAAATATTATTTTTTCCTTCATGAGAACACAAAGAAGGTCTTTATGCCTTTGCATGCAGTCGCTGGTGATACAAATATAAAGTAGCAAATTCATAAGATAACTACAGCACGAAGATACTGTTCAAAATCTTTACTTTTTTGGGCCCACTTGTCCCACGTTGACTCTCACACAGATGACCTTTCTTGTCTGCATCCCCACGGAACAGGTGGCCTCCCCATTCCAGCTGGCAGAGGAATTGAAAGCAGAGACAGACATATCCTCTATGCACTGCCCCCATGGGCCGGTCTGCCAATGATACACAGTGCAAGAGTGCTCGTTACAGCTGCGCGTTTCCTGTAGGGCACTACTATTTGGGCACTGTATTCCTCCTGGAACAACAAAACAGGGCAAAAGTTCATAGAGGGGAAGGAAATAAAGTGTTTTAGTAAAAAATAAACACCACCATACCCACTTTGAAATCTTACTAGTTACATATTATCACCTTGATTACATGAAAGAAATGCTGTTCCTTTTTAAATGCCCAATATTGACTTTGAACAAACTCCAGGCAACAAACTACAAAGAACAGACTGTACATGGACAGCAAATGTAAAAGGGTACAATAAGGATGCCAAAACAATCATAACTTCTTTAGCACAGTAATGTGCTTGGAGTAATCTACAGCCTTTTTATTTTGGGGTTCTCTAAAAGGGACTGCAAGAAACACAAAAATGTGTGAAGGCTCTAGGCAGAAGAAATGGTTAAATATTATAGTTAGGCATGTGTAGAGACCACTGTTTGTGTGCAATTCACAGACCAATTAAAAAGAATTTTGGAGCTCCTGTCCTAGCTCCCAGTGGATATTTCTCCACGTTACATAATTACCAAAGAGGGTGGCACAGCTGGCAATTTCAGGTTCAGACTGAGATAACAAAGGCTGTTGCAAGTTAAGATTAAAATGCATTAATGTGTCAATAACTGTGAAGAAAAGCTCAGATAATGCCATCTTTGTTGTGTCCAGTTTCAGATATTATGTTCAGTTTCTTATATTCAAGCATTTCAAAGCTAATCTGGCCTCCCAATCCTCCATGAGTAAAGAACAGGTCTTTCCTACTAGACATGATCATAGGCTACTAGATGTCTAGCTCTGTGAATGGACAGCATGTATGCTAGATCTCTGGTGTTACCAGACATACAGAATCTAGGTTTAAGACTTAATTCATGGCTTACACAGGAACAACAGAACTCTTATCTCCAAGTGATGGTAAGCCAAAGAAAATATAAATAACAATTTAGTCTTTCCCTAAAAGACAAGAACAGTAAGAAAGATAACTGAAAGAGCAGCTTTTAATTAGTTACTGCAGATGAGCCATACAACTTTCCTCTGAAGATAAAATTGTCTACTTACACCAAGTGCACGTCAGACAGCTTAACAGCCTTTATATTCCAACACTGAACTGCAGGTTGACCTCCTGCTCCAGAGGAATGCAAGAGTGAAGTGGTTTTAAGCAGTTATTGTTGAGAGAAAATAAACAAACAACTAAATGTAATAAAATTTGAAATGGATGTTTCAAGTACTCCAACACAAGTGAAGTGTCACAAGCCTGAAAATGCTTTATACTCTGAGTTGCTTGGTGAGGTGTCTAGATCTGCAGCAAACCTGAGGAAAGGGCCATTATAATGAAACCACAAGACAAAAATGCAAATTCTCAAATTATTTCCATAGAGATATTTTTAACTGCTGACTTCAGGTTAAAAATACTGATGCAAGCAAGCAACAGTAAACATCTTATTAACTGAGATGTCATGCCAAACACTAGCTAATCTTAAGTTTTGCAAAGGGCCATTAGAAAAACCTGAAAACGTGGAAAAGTAATTAAACAATGACTGGAATTAAACTGGGGTTTGGCTTAGAACAGGTGTAACTTGAGCCTTTTAGAATTGCTTAGAATATATGTCAATATGCAAAGCATCAAGATAAAACATCATAAGCATTTAAAAAAAAAAAAAAAGAGAAATAAAAAAAAAAGGTAAAACAAAATTATTACAAATTTATGGCTATGTAATCAGTTTCAAAAAGTTATTCAAGCAGATCCCTTCAGGAAACTGAAGTTTTTCCATCTAACACCAACAGACAGGAATATAAGCAAGGAAATTAGGAAAGTAAGTGTATTTTGAAAAAATAAAAATAAAAAATGTAAGATAGTAAAGTCACAAATTATTTGGTATACGAGAGAAAATCGATCCCCATGAGGCACCTAGAAATGTTCCCCCAGTACAAGGGTTAGATAAAGGAGAATTTAGAAAAGATATGGAAAGTTACTAAATTAACTATTTCCATCTGAAGAAGAAACAAAAGGGAAATATTTAAGCAAATTAAATAAATTAAAGGGGGGTGTGTGGGAAAAAGTGTTTCCCAAGGAATAGATGCCATAGCCACCAGTTCCTAAGGCATTTGAAAATAAAGTGACAACTTCGATTCAGTTTTGACAGCTATGCAAGAATGTATATTCAGGGAAAAATTAGGAGTGACATTGACTTGTAAATGAAAAGCTTTGGGGCATGAATATCTGCAGCTCTGTGGGAATCCAGTTCTGTTCAGATTATATTAGTGCTTTAAAAACTATGGAAAGAATGAAAACATATGGAAACAACAGTACTGAAATATAAACCAACTATTACTAGTACCAAATCTTTGTAATAATAGAAAATACATTATTTATCTATTTATAAATCAGTATGCCACTCTTTCCAGGAAAACAGCATTTTCTTGCATCCGTCAAATTAAAAAAGTTACAGAAATAAGCAGAAGGGGTTGGAAAAACTGGCAATTAGAGATGCCCTTTACAAGATCTGCGTAGGGGTAACAAGGCTAGGGCTTTAAGAGCCTTTCACCAAATGCATATCAAAAAAAAAAAAAAACCACAACAAACACAAAACCCCGACATTTAATCTTAGGATATATGAAAAAGGGACACAAAATCCTAATTACATTTTCTATAATACATGGTCAGATGACTGTAAACTGCTTGGCTGTACTAAAAATAATCATTTCAAGGTGCAAAACCAGTTGGAGCTGAAGCATTTCTTTCTGGTTTTGGATACTTAAACTTGAAAATGAAAGGCTATCTCTACAAAGAAACTTCCATATTACTCATAAAATAGAAGAGACATTAGTTTCTTTGAAGACTAACAAAATTGTCATAAGCTTAAATTGCTTTTCTACCTGATTTGGAGCTGCTAATGGGTAACACATCTCACTCTAGGCTATTAAAGGCTTGGCTTTTCAAATTTTTGGTTGTTTTTTTTTTTTGTTGTTGTTGGGGTTTTTTTTGGGGGGATGACATTTTCTTAATAACTTCCAAATTGCAATATCCTTAAACATTTTTAAAGCATTTAGGATAGTTTTAATTAAGCATTTTGATATCACTCATTTTACAAATGCATATAATTGTATATATGCTTTTTAAAACAGCTGGAATAATCTTAAAGTTGAAGAAAACACATGTGACTGAAGTGCCTTTTGTAATCTGGAGTGAGGTGCTACTCATTTCCATTGAAAAGTCCTTAGTATAACTCCCCTTTTGCAACTATGCAGTCAAAGTGCACCGGAATTTTAACAGGAATTGAATTTTAAAGCACATCAACCATAAGATCCCCGGAGTTTAAAAGAAACTCCTTTGATACAGCTTACAGGTTCAGTAAATCAATCCTGCAGATATATGAGAAGTATGAGCTATTCGCCCTTGTCAAAGAGAATACCTGATGAGATGGACAACTGATGCTCTATACTATCTAACTCTGATGTTTAATTGCCTGCGATATATGAGGTCACATTAAACAGTCTTTCTGGCATTATACTTTGCTAATCTATGAACATACAATAGCCATAGTAGACATTGCCATGCATATGCACCCCTGCCCTAAGAGATATTTCAAACAAAATAGTCCTTCACTCTTTTTAATCAGATGATTTTTTTTTTTTTGTTTGCATTTGACTTATGGGATTTATTTATTTTTTTTTTATCTTTACTTATCCAAGATTAGTATCAGTAATTTACTACTGATAAAACTTAGAATGTACCCACAACATTAGTGTTATGCTGCATGACACTGATTTTGCAGTGTCAATTAATGGTAGTGCATAATTAATACAGAATCAATCTGTATATCTACTATTTATTAAAAAATTAAAACTAATTTAGTAGTTTTTAATGTCAGGTCATGGGCTATGTAAAGTAGTCTTAGAGTGTATTACTAATTATATAAGACTTCTTGTAAGCAGGAAAGGAATTTACAGATATATTAAACAGAAAATAAAACAAAAATAGAGAAACCCTACATTCAACAGAGAGATGCTGAGCTGCATATGATGTCTTTACTAGACTTATGCAGAACAGCCATATCAGGTAACATCATTATGTCCTTTGCTGTCATTTTATATTTTGAGACAGTGACTTTCCTGAGTTTCTTAGTGTACCATGAAGATGTATTTGACAGTGACACAAATGAGCTACCACTAGAGACAGGCTCACAGACAAGCAAATTTATAAATCACTTCACCTTGCAAACCTTCAAGCTGAGGGCAATGATCTCAGAAAAGATATAAAAATGATTATTGTGACACCAGTTTCCACATGGAGTCATCTCACAAACCACAGAAAAATCTTTATCTTGGGAAAAGAGACTCCTCTCTCTTTCTCCACTGAATGCTACTAAATAAGCTCATAACAGATGTGCATAACCACACTGAGCTTGAGGCTCTACAGTGTATGGTTTGACCATGAGGAAGAGGTGTTGTTCAGAATGAGGAAATGCTGCTAAGAGAGAGTACAGCTGAGGTCAGCCCACAGCTCAAGCAGAAGTCAGTGTGCTGCTGGAGGGGCAGTCGTATCCCAGAGCTCATTAGAAAAAGTTGTCAGTACTGTAGTTTACATATGGCTTCAATTTTCATATGAAGCTATCCTTCTCACCAAGGAATTATTATAATACTATGGAATTATTCCTATTCTAAGTCATCCAAGAAAATTGATTATACTGACAGTTTGAAGAAACCATCAAGTTAGCATAACTGGCCACCAGGAAACAAATTCAGCAGCATAGATAGCTGGTAATTGAGAAGAGAAATAAGGTCTTAAAGTGTGAAATGACATAGCATGACAGTCATCTGCCAACACTAAAAGCAAAATGACAGAATATAGTATTTTTTATTTTAAAGAAGAAAGAAACTGAACCATCACAGACAATATGGAGCCATACAAGATCCAGATAAAAGAACCTATTTCAACCTATTTACAGACCCTCAAAATTTTCAGTGGAGTGTTCATATTTAAGTACTCCAGTGAACAAGAATTAAGCACTTCAGACATGTGGAGAGAATGCAATATTCACTGTGTATGTAAAGCCTGCAATGCTTTGATCTTCCCAGGCTTGCAGACTGAATTCTTCATGACTAGCAGGAGGATGCATGTGATCAAGGGCTCACAGTAATAAACCTGGACTCCTTAAGTCATCTTAGTATCCAAGTTGGTTGCATGTTCTTTAATTAATTAACATTGACAGCAACTGTTAGCAACAGTTCAAGGAAAGGTTCAAAAATCCTAAAGGGAACACCTCTGGGACTGTTCATCTGAATTGAACTGATAGTTATTTTCAGAATTGAGTTTTAATGTGCAAATGGAATTATTATTATGATTATGAGAGTTGGGAATTTTAGTTATACATGGTGTTTACAGAGTTTTCACCAACAATAAAGTGCATTTTTTATAAGCTCTGAATAGAACTAAAACCTGCATGTTTCAAAATGGTTCACGTGAAGCTTCCTTTTCACATCAGCAGAATAGAGAATATAATCTGTGCCCCCAGAACATAAAATGACCCCCCAGCACCAATCCATAATTTATGTTTTGGGAACACAGCTGATCTCTGTCATGCAATTCTGAAGGTGAAAAGTCATTCAGTTATTTGTCACACAGCAAATGACTAAAAGGCATAAATGACGTACAAGGAGACAGATGACAATAAGTCTAATTTCAGTGAAACATAAAATATAAAAGCTAAACTAATACTTATTGAATGTAACACAAGCAGAGGTGAATAATACCTTCTAGCCAGAGTTGTAAAAACATGCTAAGCCTTGGAAGGTTCTTTTATTTATTTATATAATTTTATTCTCTGGAGTCCATACAGAGTGCAAAGGAGCATGGTGTTTAAGACATCTGACCAATATGTGAGTGAATTGCTGAAAGCTAGGTAGGCATACAAGCTTGTATGCTTGAAAAAATCACAGAATAACCTCAGCTTGGAACAGCAGTAAAGAGGTTAGGGCTCAAGCAAAGCTGACACACTGCAACATCTAGGTAAGGAGTTAGCTTTCTCAGCAGTAGTTTAGGGATTGTTTCAGTAGTATCTCTGTGGCTTGAGACCTGTCAGTCTTTGTGATCACTCATTACTGATTCTGATAATTGTACAATAGAAATAAATAAAATTCACATACCTAAAAATCCAGGCTGCGCTTAACTGCTTTGCAAATTAGTCTAAGTTGTGATAAGTATCAAAGTCATAATAAAACGAATATTTTTTAAAAAGGATTAATCTTCTGGAGTGATTTAGTTTGTCACTTCTGTGGCATGCTTGTCAAAATGTTAAATTTCTGCCTCTAGTAAAATTACTTAAGCATTTTGAAAAGCTATTATCTTGACCTCTGTGGAAAAGCAAGAAGCACATGAATTAATGTTTACTTGATTATCCTATGATTATCTTTAGCACTATGCACCTTTGCACTGTGTACAAACTCCAGAGAATGGAACTATATAAATAAATGAAAGAACCTTCCAAGCCTTAGCATGTTGTTACATATTATCATCCATATGAAAAATGGCTCTGCTTCTCTCAATGAGTCCATTTCATGCATTATTAAAAAAAAAATATATATATATAAACCAATTTTGCTTGCTATTTTAAGAGCTTTTCTACTTTGTTACATAGATCTAAGTAATTTCTAAGTAATTTGAATCACCTACTAAAATGTGTATAGTTATGATTGCTTCTTCTAGCAAAGGTCCCTTTCAGGAAAAAGGTTGAATGTGCCTGCTCTGATACACTTTTTAGGGTTTTCTTTCTACAGTTACCTGAAGTCTGTCAAATACACAGTATCTTTTAGCAATGAGGTTAATTGTGTTTGCAAACAAAGCATTTTGGTATAAGAGGAAGCCTGGCCTTTTTTTTTTTTCTCAGAACAGATACTGTTTCACTGCTTCCATGCCTTACAGCTTCAACTTTTCAGCTGAATTTCATCATTTCATCTTGAAGTAATAAAATACTTAATGATTTCAAACAA
Source organism: Lathamus discolor (assembly GCF_037157495.1). Lineage (NCBI taxonomy): Eukaryota > Metazoa > Chordata > Aves > Psittaciformes > Psittacidae > Lathamus > Lathamus discolor. Next base: position 27,359,299 of record NC_088885.1, read on the forward strand.
GAACTAAAACATCCTTTTATATTGAAGGCACAGAAATTTACTGTCAGCAATACAAGTGAGTAAAAGTTTTCCAGTAACTCATGGTGGCTGTGTATCCTTGCTCCCAGTGTTGCACAAGGAATTTTCACAGTTGGACCCTGGCACACCTGACAAGGCTGGTTTAGAACCATGTTACGTATAAAATATATTTGCTTTATTACCCCCCAACATACTTAAGAATAAAACAAAATACTTAAGAATAAAACAAAACCAGTTATAGGAAGCATGGAAAATCATCAAAGGATAGACATTGAACCCGTATCTAAAACCTTTTTATTCTTCTCGTTTATATTCTAGCTATATCTTCTCTTTGCATTTGCTCCAGATGCTACACAACGACCATTTGCATGAATGAAAGCCATTCATATGACTGAGGATTTGCAGGGTAAAACAAAGGTCTTACTATGAATAAAAATGTTAATGGGTAACATTATTTACCAATTTGAGCTAAGAAGCTACAAAAGCCATTTGTTAGCATTTAAACCAGTTAAAACTCAACTTTTCAGCATTCATATTTCTATCTTTCCAAATTACTAACAATACTCTAAATATCTCTCTAGAGGTCCACATAGGATAAGGTATCTACATTGTTTAATTTTAATAGAAAATGAGAAATCTATATGTTCAAAATCAAAACAGTAACATTATGCAGAATAATAAAAAAGCAACTTTAATTGAAATATGCGAAATAAAATCTCATCTTTAAAGCAGCTTTAGGTACTATAAGTAATTGTAGGATAAGCATTTAAATAATTTTTCTATATTTAAATAAACAGAACTCCATCTAATTTCTGTCAATCAAGAAATTAACATTACAAAGACAGTTGGGAATTCACAGTCAAATAAGAGTCTGCAAGAGTATGCAACCTTACCTTCACCTGCATATGCCAGAATGGAGCGGGCACGCATCTGCTTCCCTTCTGTGGTTTTGCCGGAGCAGGTGTGGGAGCAGGAGGACCACGCAGACCACATGCTGAGAACACAATCCTTTGGGCATGGAGCTTCGCAGACGACTGGGACTGGGTAGATAGCATCTCTACACAGCTGTCTGTCAACCTCTTCTCCTGGGAAAGAAAAGGCCAGTAGCAGTCTATCATTTGTTAAATTAACTTAAAATGAGCAATCTAGTCCAGATGGGCACACAAATAAATTAGATTCTCTTCTATATAAACAAGGTAAATAGATATTATTTTTTTTTTTTTTATTACAATGACTTGTCTCCTCTGCCTTGATTCTATAAGAACATGCTTAAACCTAGTTTAACTTGATATGCTGCTGAAGTGAATGCTAGCCTGGGTGGTCTTTAGACTTTCATTTTGTTAATTCATATTTGATTCCACAGAAAATCCTAATGTGAATAATAGAGTAAAACACTGATGGAAAACTATGTGCATGGAAATGCATATACAGTAGCCACTTTTTCTTCATCCATGTTCATCAGAGAAAGTGAAAAGTATCCTAACTTCCAGCTTAGACAGTTTTCTAACTCACACTTCATCCTTTGAATTTCAGCCATGCATGAAAATATGAAGAAAGTTGTAGTAAGCTGCGTCAGCGTGTCTTGTTTGGCCGGAAATATCTTCATTCATTAGCAAACCAGTAACACATCACTCTGTGTCATGGAAGTATAAAAAGATCTATGCACTTGAATTGTGTCACATCAGTGTGACATATTTTATTATAAACTGTTTAATGAAATACTAGCTAATGTTTAAGTAGCAGAGCTGCTTTTGCTTTCAGTAAGGAAATCCTGTGCTTGAGATCTGTCTGAACAGCACCCTAACCATAATGTGATTAGTTTGGTAAGGTGACATATGATTTCCTGATGAAATCAGTTAATATCCATTAAATGAGGAATGAAAAAATGATCACATATTCCGAGGTCAGTAAATCTCAGTGACAGTAACAAAAGCTGCAGGATAAATACTCACTTTGGAGCAGATGCTGGAAAAAATGAACTAAGGTTGAAAAAAATGAACCAAGATGGAAAAAATGAAAAACCATTTACAGAAAGTGCTTGCAATGAAAAGCAATGTGAACTGAGCAGTAGCCCAACATGTTACGCCAATTACAAGGAACTGCAAAGAAGTTGCATATAAGAGCACTTCTGGACTTCTGAGGCCCCGTTAATTGGGTAAGATCAAGGCATGGGAAAAGCCAGTTCATTTGTAGACACGATTTTTTTTTTTTTATTTCCTGGAAAGTGTAACATTTTGAAACATCTGAATGCCTTTTGTGCTATATGATCTTTCTGTATAGGGCATAAAACCTTCTGTTGAATTATGAGTCAGCTACTGAATCTGCCACTATTGAGGCATATGTGATCTCAATGGGACTGAACAGTAGTGTCTATAGCATTGCACTTGCTACAGTCCAGCTATGTCAACCCTTTTGTTTTAATAGGTAACATCTACAAAACAGCATATCACCAAGATATGCAAATGAACATCTCTTCAATACAACACAATATTTGTTAGAAATAATCATTAAATACTCTATAGTATATGAAGATATCAGCCAGTGTTAATAAGTACCACCTGGATTCTGAAAAGCTAATTCAGTGAGAATTGTGAATGCTGTAAATTAAGCCAAAAATCTATCAACACTGCTTTACCCAAGTCTTAAATTAGGCTTTTATTGTTTAATAGAATAATAATAAAATGAATCAAACACCAATCTAAAGAGAAACTACATTTTTGTCATTCAAGCTTTAGAGAGTCTTAAAACCTCTCAATCTCTGATAAACTATGTTGCTGAAAATAGAAGGCTTCTTAGTACTAGTGATATGTCATGAGTCCTGGAACTATTAATGACCAAATTCTTTATAAAAGTGAAAAAGATGAGGGCCATCCATCCAGTATTACATCCTTTCAATCAGGTAAATATTTTATTACCAGGTAAATTTTTTATTACCTTTCAACCAGGTAAATATTTTATTTTATACAGAATCTTCAGACACAACAGAACTGCAAACATCAATCTTTCTTAGCTCTGCAAACCAGGGGATGTTCTGAAAAACATGTTTTTTAAAATAGGCTGAAGTAGTAATAGTCATCTGGGTTATAAAGACCTTTGAAATTAAGACAGTCTCAACAGCTGTATTTTCCTCTACTAAAAAACACAAATTTGAGCCCTGCCAAAGGCTTCTTAGCCTCCCTCACTGCTTCTCTTACTGGACTCAATCTTTGCATCAATTGCTCCTTCTTTTGTATCACAGGTCATTACACCCTGACACCACTGCAGAAGGGAGTCCTGCGTGCTTCAGCAGAACGACATACTGAACATTATGTTGAAGAACAAGATGTAGGAGCAGGCTTCAAAATTCTCTTCCAAAGAATAGCAAAAAAGCTGTAAAAGGAGTGAACCTTACTCTCAAATTGTTCCATTTCCAGGTAAGACGCTATGAGGTAAACTGCTGGGACACTTTCACACTTTGCAAGAAATACTACTATTACAACAAAGTGTGTCATAGTATAAACATACATTATATTGAGCTTATTTATCTCCTGTCAACTAAGGTGCTGTTAACTTGAAACTCAAGCTAAATTTGGGGTCGCAATGAGAAATTGTGTTAAATTAGTTTCAGTCTGAGATTAAAAAAAAAAAAAAAAAAAAAAAAGAAGCCTTCACTCTCTCCCAAAATAAAAATCCACTTTTAACTTTTATCCTTTGCCTTTACAGGAAAAATAGACTAGAAATAGATATCTTCCATATTAGCGCTGAGTTATTGTCAACTGTCCAATTCTTATCTGATGAATTCAACAGCACAGAAATGTAGGTGGAAGGAATGTTTTATAATGGGTACTTCTTATCTTCAGGGAAATATTTTATTGGGACTAAATTGCTTCTGACATTTCTCTAATGATTTTATGAACAACTTGACCTTTGCTGCCTTCCTCTTTAAAGAGCATAGTATAGTCAACTACCAGGAACCACTCAACCATAGGCTGGGAACAATGCCCCATCCCTGGCAATGTTAAAGGACAGCCTGGACAGAGCTTTGAGCAACTCTGTCTAGTGGTAGGTGTCCCTGCCCAAGCCAGGGTCAAGCATGTGTGTGTGTTTAAGCTAGGCGAGCATACAGGTCGCTTCCAACCCAAATGATTTTATTATACTATGATTTTATTTGAACTTCACAGATATACATTTATACATTGAATTATACATTGAAATCTGGAACCTAGCAACTGTTCATATTCAGAAACAGTGCCTATGTAGTTGAATGACATTTCCTCAAGCAACAGATACACATTTTGGGCTAAATTCTCCAAACTGCAGTAAAGGGAGTGACTGAATGTAGATAGGGCAAGAGGCAAAAGAAGTTTTCTTTTACAAGGATTTAAATGTCAAGAATTGTTTAAACTTTTGCTGGGGTTTCTACACATTTGTATCATCAGTATAGAATGTACATATGGTATCTGCACTAATTTTGTCTAGACGATAAAGTTTCTGCTAAACCACAGAAGACCTACATTCTGTGTTCGATGTAGTTGAATCACCTCACTCCTTTGTGGTTTTGTTTATTCATCTGTAAAATGTGTCTGATACTTAAGTTTCTTGTAAAATGCGTTAAGATCTTTCCAATTGGAAGCATTCCCAGTGCTGGTATCACTAGAGACACATGGTAAGGAAACCCTTTTGCTTATTGTGCATCTTTTAATATGATACATGCTTCAGTGCACAGTAAAAAAATGCTGTCAAATTCTGACCTGTAGTAAATGGAAAGGCAAGTGCTTAACAGAGGTCAATTTTTTTTAAAAGCCTTAAAATGAACAGCAAAATCACTGCAAGATTCAATGAAGCATAGAGAACAACAACAACAAAAATCAACATGAAAAAAAAAATGCTGCTTGAGTCCTACACAATAAGGCAACTTGGTCTCAGTCCTTTTCCTGGCAACAGTATCTGAAAGGCTGAACTATAACCTGATAAAAACTAAGTAAAAAATTGGAATAGGATCAAATCAAGAGAGTTCTTTGAATGTTAATATTGAAAGTTATTTTTCAAATGCCTGTGTAATCGGTAAAAAACAGGAATATCCCACAGTGTAAAACAAATTCTGCAGTTGTATTTTAAAGTTCATAAAAGAAGTCATGACATCAACTGAGCCTAAATGCTCAGTTATTATTATTCAGCTGCTTTCAGTAATGTATCTAAGCATGGAGGCCGCAGGAAGAAAAATGCAGTTAGTTCACATGATGTTGAAATCTGTGAGCTGTGATGGCTACATTTACAGTTTCCTTCCTTCCCTGTGTAGAAAAAAAAAAAAATCAACAGGAAAGTATTGCCCTGCCTCCTGTATGGGTTGTAAATGAAATGGTACACAAGACTGTTATCTTGAGTTCACATGCAGTTTCCCATACACATTCCTTCCACATGAGGACCTACACATGTCCTTATTCTGACTCCATTGCCAGTCTCTACATTTTCTTAAAATTTCTTACAATTCTGAAATGGGTCTCAGTTTTAATTGTAACGCCGAGAAGAAAATAAGGTAGAAAATCCTAGTCTAAAACCTAATTGCCTCAAAGTTTCCAGAACGTCATGACTAGACTGTAATAGTATAGAAAAAGCACTGAGTTCAGCTGTCATTATTCTAAAGAAATTACAGAAAACCCCAAATTCAAGAAAACCACTGAAATAAGAGAAAACTTACAAACTTATCCAAATTTGAAGTTCTATGCTAGACTGTCATCTGTAATAACCCTGTCTACATATTGGTTGATTAGCCTAAGGCAAAATGGGAAATTTTTCATATTACAGGAAAGCTATAAATTTACCAAAAAAAATCATCATATATTTTTCTGGTGCTAGGATACCTTATATGTGCTAATAAGAAGACAATAATCCATCACCAGGATAAACTAACATAATTTTCATTTCTAATACCATTGTTGTATTTCTTTCAAATCACTAAGCAATTACCAGCCCCCAAAATTTACCACAAAAGGAAAAATCCTGCCTCCCTATCATGGACCATCACAGTAAATTAACTTTTCCCTCCAAACCACAGTGCTGCAGCAGTACTGTGGATTTTTATTTTATCAGTGATCAGAAAAGAGAGAAAACTACCATAAGCTGTGAACTACACATAGGAAAAAGTGGAGGCTCATGAAACTTTCATTCAATTTCTGCCCTTTTGCATAATCAGGCAGTTGTAATCTGTCTTCTCAAACCTCTTTATCTTATTTCAACTTTACCAGACCTGCTGATTGGAAATTCAGTCTCATACCATGATTGACTTTTTTTTTTGGGGGGGGGGGGCGGGGGGTAGGCAGGAAGAAATTCGATTTTTTTGCTGTTTAGTTGTGGGGTTTTTTTCTAATACAAGAGGAACTCTCTGAGGAAAGCTGTCTTTCTCACAGCACATGTCTCTAATTAAAATGCATACACAACTGCGAAAGGCTGACCCAGATTTTTCTGTAGGGCGAATTTAGAAGTTAATCTCTGAAAACCTAATAAAATAAGCCACAGAAAGGGGAAACAATAATATTTACAGGCAATTCATCATTTACCATGAATAGTTATCAAAGATCTTAACAATCTTAAGAGTATTTGAAAGAAAAAAAAGCAACACATGTAACAGCACCTGACTGACAGACCAATATTTGCTCTTAAATCAGTTCAATACTTGTATCTAACTCATACTTTGATAGACATTAAGAAACTTAATCCCAGAGGCCTTCATAACATCTTGATGGTGCGTATTCATATCTGCTCCAAAGATGAAGCTGACCAGAATGACAAAAAATATCTCTGCATGAGGTAGGCTGATAAAATCTCAACATTTTGTTTAATTTTTCATCTCTTTAGATATTGAACAACATCAAACTACACAAAACTACAATTTATATTCTCAATATATTCTACTTCATTGGCTCCAAAGTTTTTCAACAAACACCACATGAAAAGATGGTGTATTTTTTCCCTTGTATTCTTATCAAATGAAGTGTCTGCACTCATTTCTATTGCTTAGGTGCCTAGCTGGTAGCTCCAAGTGTTAAAACGGCTTCTAATTCCCTAATCACATGCCTTTCTTGCAATTGCTTCTGCTAAGTAGCATTTGCATTTAATTAAGTACATCTTAATTAGTTGATAGTTAATATTTGTGAAGTCATTCTCTTCTAAGAAGCCTAAGTAGAAATGGCACTGATTTCAGTGAAGACAAATACACCATTTTCTCACATCTGTTCATTATGCAAAAATGAAAGTTGATCTAATAGCTTAATGATATGAAAACATTGTAGGACTGTAAACTGTTTGATTTGGTGATTTGTGTGTGAGCATTTACGGTGGTTTGGTTTCAATGTAACTTCATACAATCCTTACTAAAAGAAAAATTGTAAACATTATACATTGGCCACTTATTCAAAAAACATCATGAATCTTATAAACATGGATGGATTTTTTTTTTTTTTAAATGAGAAACTTGTCTAGCATAAGCACATACGCCTTCATCTTATTTGCAGATTTACCATGACTGCATGCATAAACCCATTACATATAGAAAAGGCCACTTACTATTCACTCTTTCACTATTCAAAATAATGGAAGATACAAATACCTTTTAAAATATAATCCTCAATTTAAAAATGTGGGTTTGTCTTTTTTTTTTTTTTTAAAAAAGCAAACATTTGCAATGAAAAATGACTGATAATAGCATGAAATAATATTATACAAAAGGAAAATATTTGGAGCTTAGAAACGGACCATATCAAGTGTTTCTCAAATCAAAGACATGTCAACACATTTCAGAAAAAAGTAATGATTTTTCTAAGATTTTCTATTCCTTAAAAAGATGAAACACCATATTTCACAAGCAATAACTTCTTGTTGATGACTGTGCAATTTTCCTCACATATTCACCTTATGGGAAAAAAAAAAAAAGATGGATAGAGAAACAGTGGCTTCAAGAATTCTTAATAGTCATGCAGAAATCTAATTTCAGCAATAGTACATGGGCACTTCTGCTCCTGCTCTGTAACCGAACTAGTAAGTGCAACTACCTCACCTACAGCTTAAAGAGTGCTACGTTTGTTAACCTTTCCCAGAACACAGCGTGTCACAGCTACCTAGAAAGAATGCAGGAACATGTAACCCTTTGTGAGTGGTTTATAGGAAAGCTAGAAGATGTGAAAGGCATTACACTACAGAGGTAAGACAGTTCTGATTTCAAAGCTTCTTCCCTGCCCTTACGCTCATCCAAAGTTTCAATCTCACAAACTTCAAGAAAAGCCAGCCACTGCTAACAGATCCAGTTCAGTATTCCTTAATGCATCAGGTGAAGGTAAGGCTTTGTGCCATATACAAAACAGTTACAGGAATAATCAAACCTGTTATGAAGTAACACTCCGTACTATGAAAGAATGACAGGAACAAAGGGACAACTTTGTACCAAAAATTAAGAACATATTATAAAGATATATATTTCTTATAAAAATTGCTTCAGATGGGAAACATCTTTGGACATTCTTTGGATGTTAACTGTTTAAGAATAATGAACTCAGACCTTCAGATATGATATTAACGCTTCCAGTAATCCCGTTTTTATGTCTGGTAATAGAAGAATTTATGTACCTCCATTTATATTAGAGTCATCTATCAGGATTATAGTCACGTATAGTCTAAACTTGATGAAGGGAAATAAAAACAGGGAAAGAAATAGTATTTCTTTATCTAAATATTTTTTCAATGTAAAATGCAGTGTCATCACACCAGACTGAAAAAAAAAAAAGTATGAAAAAACAGTATTATATGACTATATTAACTCAGAAACATACAGAAACCTAACATATTTGTCTGGGAAAAAAAAAAACAAACCAAAAACCAAACACTAAATTTACCTATTTTCCATTAAAGTGCAAACTTCTTATTTATGCTTGAATTCTTTTACTTGCTAAGAATGAGAATATTGGAAGAAATGTTTCTGCTCTCATTTTCATCTTAACAAAACATTTTGTGGTATCCACCTTTATCCTTTCTATTATTTTTCATTATTCTTTGCTAGATTTACTCAGGCTGAAAAAACTTAGTTACATACAACTCACCCAGAAAATACAGAATTCTCCCTGTATTTATTTATATCATTTTGTAAGTGGTAGCGGCGATGCCAGCCACAGCATCAGTTCCCCCAAGCATAGAGCAGCCACTTGTCTACCTGCAAAGCTCCCAGTTAAAATATATATATATATATATACACACACACATATATATATACACACAGGGCACACTGAGAGTGTCTCACAGCACCAGCTATGACTTATTAAGTAACAGCCTTTTTATCTCTGACAAAACTCTATAAACTGAGCACATATTTTGTATTATGTGTCAAAGACTAATGGAAAACTCTTCTTGCAGATGATACTTTCTTTGAATTTTTATTACTTCTGATACCACTGAATACCCACCAGCATGAAAGAGGCTGTATCTGAACTAATAGTGATAACGTATTACTGAAAAGACAGATCTTAATAGGAATACTGAAGAATTAATCCAAATTAATTAAAATGGGGCTTTGAAGGAGATTAGTTAAACTGTATTAACATTTTATAAAGCTATCCTTACTCAGAACGAAAGAGAAAATTCTTAACAAATAGAATTAAGGCCACTGTAATTCTGAATAAGAGGATTCACGTACACATTTAGTATAGATTAAATAATATTATTTCTGAAGTTAGCTTGGATCAACTTTCCTAAGTGGCTCCGTGCAGAGAACCCCAAGTAAACAAAAACTGAAACATGATATGCCCTTAGGCAAAAATCTTTATGCCATAGTAGACCTGTACCAGAGCAATGGTATTCCAATGTTTCTAATAAAGAGCCCAGCAGAGTAGCTACGCATTGCTTAACAACAGGAGTAAGATTTTCCTACTGCTTGACAGGTAGTTGAAACATTTTCATGGTTCATTTACTAATGTAGTCTTACTGAGAATGATAAGGAACAGAGAATACAAATGTATTGATCATAACCAAGTGCAGTTGCCTTCTAGTGTCAAATAAGCCAATCAAACATCATCTTGATATGAAAGAAAAAATAAGTTCAATGACAGACTATGGTCCCATTGAGAATAACATCAGTATTAGTCATGGGACCAAGTGGGATTGATATGTCCGACCAATACGCCATTTTAAACAGAATGGGGAAAGAAGGGGAAAAGTGCTGATGGAGCTATAAGAAAACACGACAACACAGTGTGAATCTGGAGGATGAGATCAGTTGAAAATTCACCGTATGTTTCTAAGAACACTTGGCAAAAGCAGCAATTCACCTTAAAAAGATATAGTTGATCCCAAGATCAACTGGACATTCTCATAAACATTTCCAAATCAAGCCACAATCCACATAGTGGCAAAAAGCTATAAAAGTATGACTTAAAAGGGAAAAAACAAAACCCATAAACAAAATCCCAGCTTTCTCCATTTGTTTGTAAAATGTTACAGAAACTCTATTGCATTTAAGAATGAAAATTCCTTTGACAGACTTTAGAAAAACTGGTGGCGCTATTTTGAACATTGGTAATGGTAGGATTTGAATACCTGGATCTGAAATAAAACACGTTTCTATTTTAGCATGGCAATATGTCTTTTTGTTTATTTAGAAAAAAACCCAAACATTTTATTACTTTTCACTACTGAGTAGTCTCATTAAGTTTTTTAATTGATCAGATAAGGACAGAGTCATGTAGCCTTTAAAAAGGTTTCAAAGGCACTCTACTGGAACTACTATTTTAGGCATTTCCCTCTCCTCTCCAAAAAGCTCAAAATCAACCGGAGAAGTAGTCCAGGGAGGGCAATGGAATGTCAATGATTTCAAACCACTTTGATTATAAATTATAATTCTGATGTGCTGATCTGAACTGGATTAATATTCAGGGATATGAGTTTGGAATAGAAGCATAAAAAGGAAATAATACGCAAGACTACAAAAACAGTAGCATGAATATGACATGCCAGCTCCACTAATGTCAGTAGAATGACAGTACTCACCATGGTCAATCTTTTCAATGATTCCCTACATTGAGATAGTTATTTGCATATTTTAGACAACTACCTTAAATGGCTTGGCTTTCAAGCAACACTAAATATCAACCCTCATGAACTTCAGGCTTCTAATTTTCTGCATAAATATGAACGATAACTTTATAAACCTAAGCTTGTAAGTTCACAGAGTTGCATCATAAATTAATTCATAAATACTCCAGCACTGCAGTTCCATCACAAAGTATTTTCCAATGAAAGAGCATAACCCATAGCTGAAGAGAATGATTAATGGCATGCAGCTGACAGAATATTAGATGAATTTTTCAGTTTGTCAATTATCTAATATTACAGAACTATACAATGAATTTACAGCAAATTTACAACTATGCCTTCACAAATGATATGTGATGCCTCTTGCCACACAAGTATATCTGTAACTCAAAAGGGGTTTTAAGAGAATCAGAAAAAGTATTTTATATAGTAAAAGATGATTGCAAACATTTTCTTTGCATTATTCATCCAGGTGCAGCTAGTAAAGAGTTGTCACTCTATATGTAATCTGACAGTTCAGTTCAATCACAGTTAAAACACAGGACCCAAGAGGTATATAAGATATCACTGCCACTGTCATGTTTACACATTTCTGAGAAATGGTTTCATAATTAATTTCATGGATGTTTCTGTCTATGTCCTACTACTGGCAGATAAAATGCAGTCTTTGGAGAACACCTTTTTATCTATCTTAAAATGAATATCTCCTCATCATTACAAGTGGAAGTCATAGCATACCTTTATGGAGCTCAGACTGTGAATTAATCCTCTCTTTGGAAATGTTTTCATAACTGACTCCTCTCTGGAAGACTACAACTAACACATCCTTCCGACTTTTCCTTTTCCTTGGCCTCTCACTATATGGATTCAGAGAAAGATCTCAGGAAAGCAACCAGAGGTAAATACCACTGCATCTTATAAACCTATGCTAAATTAAGGAAATACAATAACATCACACAACAAAACCAAAATTAGCAGGAACACATCTCCAAGTACAGGACATTAGAACTTTTCTACTCTGTTAACAAGTTTTACAAACTAAGGCCCTAAAGTCACAGAAATCTGAACAATTTCACTGCAGATTTGCATGTACTCAGAGAAATCATCTGTACCCTTGAAATAAGACTATGACCTACTAGAAGGCATCACTGGTTTTCTAGAAGCCTCCTACAAGATTTAAGATGTTTCTAGCTAGTATTATTCTTCTTATTCCACTCTTAAAGACAGAACAAAACAAGAGATTCAGAACAAGAGATTTGATGTAGCTTCTATTTAATATCTTATTATTTTATCTTTTTTAACCGCATCGTAGGTTGCATCAAAAGGAGCATGACCAACAGGTGGAAGGAGGTGATCTTCCCTCTCTATTCTGTTCTTGTGAGACCCCACCTGGAGTATTGTGTGCAGTTCTGGTGTCCTCAGCATAAGAAAGACATGAAGCTGCTGCAGCAAGTCCAGAGGAAGGCCATGAGGATGATAAGGGGCTCGAGCACCTCCCATACAAAGACAGGTTGAGCAAATTTTGGCTATTCAGCAGTTGGAGAAGAGAAGGCTGCAAGGAGACCTCATAGCAGCCTTCCAATATCTTAAAAGGGCCTACAAGGATGCTGGGAGGGACTCTTCATTAGGGATTGTAATTAGGACGAGGGGCAATGGGTTTAAATTTAAACAGGTGAAGGTCTGGTTAGGTATAAATAAGTTCTTTACTGTTAGGGTGGTGAGGCACTGGAATGGGTTGCCCAAGGAAGCTGTGAATGCTCCATCCCTGGCAGTGTTCAAGGCCAGGCTGGACAGAGCCGTGGATGAGATGGTTTAGTGCGAGGTGTCCCTGCCCATGGCAGGAGGGTTGGAACTAGATGATCTTGAGGTCCTTTCCAACCCTAACTATTCTATGGTTCCATGATCTGAAGAACACTAATGCAGCACTTTGCTGTTTATAAAATAATATCAGTACCAATAAAGGATGTCTCAAATCAGTAAAATTAAAACCAAACATCTGAAAATTCCTAGGGCAAGATTTACTTTGCTAATCCACAAATTACCCCAAAAATTATGTCAAGAAACCAAACAGCAGTAAATGCCAGCATTAAAGTTGCCTTTGCATAATGCATTTTTTTAAACTGCATAATCACATGCTTATTATTTTTCCACTGGGTCCCTTCCTCTTTCAGTTCACAGATTGGAAACTCCTTAATGAGTAGCTATTTGGTATTTTTAATTTTATTCTCTTTGGTTAGGCATGAGCTTATGTTTTATTTACCACATATTAATTAAAAGTGTTACTAAAACAGAATTGGTAATCTTTCTAAGATCTTTCTGTCATGGATATCAGACACCAACTAACAAATTTATTTTCAGAATATTCAAGATGTGACAGGTCAGTATTATTTATATTTTGCTGATGCTGAACAAAAGCAGAGCACCATTAAATCCTGAAGAATGAGACAACTAGGGCTAGTTGTCTCAAAGACAAAGCATTCATTACTACAAAATTCCCACTTTATCCCCAGAGGAGTTATATCCGTTTCACAAATGAGTAGCAGGTTCTGTGGGGAAAATGTCATGTAGGCACAAATAAATAATTGAAGACTTCCAATCAGATAAGGCCCCAACAAACAATCCTAATTTCCTACTGTTTGAGGGCTTGGCTTTGTAATCTATAATACTTAATTTTGACATCATATTTTTTTCCAAATTTCTAGTTTAAAACACAAGCCAAATGAAAAATAGCACTTCTGAAATGGGTATTACACTGAGTATGGACACTTACTGCCAGTGATCTCAGGGACAAAAGCAGGAGCAGACTGTAACAAGCTGCTTTCCAGCTCTAGAGGTGATGAATTTCCTTCTCTCTTTCCCTTCTGTGGCTTCTTATTCAGCCTTATTTTCTCCAGACATTAATCCCAGTCTGTCACATCACTGTCCCTTTCACCCAGCCCCGCAAGTTCTCTCCAGCTGCTTGTCAAATCCTCCTTTGGGTTGTTCATCACTAGCCTGAATCCCTCCCTAGTTTCATTCCTAATCCTAGCCATGTAGAGACATTTCATAACTTCAAATTCCTTACTTGATGTCAGTAAACTGTCCTGGAGAAAAGTGGGGTCAAATCCTACCCTTCCTCAGCTCTTAACCTCATTGCTTGGTCAGTACCAGTTCTCCCTCTTGCCTTCCATCCCTCTTTTCACCCTATCCTTCCATCCCTCTTTTCACAAATCCATTCTTTTCCCTCTGCAATGGGTTTGTGACTCTACATAGCTGAAAACTTGCCAAAAGCTAACAATGCTCCAAAATCTCAAACAGATCACTGGGAATACCGGGGAGACTGGGATCCTCAGATGTTTGCTTTGATTTGGAGTAATCATTGTGGCTAAGTATGTTTTACTCTTAAGACTGAATTTTCTTAAGTATTCAGCAGAGATGGTGCTTGTACAGTGCACGTGAGTTACAAGAATTGCAAAATGACACAGATGATCCTTCTCTGCATTATTACTATTGATGAAGCTTTGGGTTTCATCAGGATTTGGTTCCTGCTTTGCATTCTGCTATGTAACCCAAAATTTATGCATCAAAATGCCCCTCTCCTAATTCACCCACTGCTATTACAAGTAGTTCTTGCAACATCCTACTTTTTCATTTGGTTATACCATCAAAACCAAAAGCATGCATCATATGAAACATGTAATTGCACTCTCTGCGGTGTATTTAGAAAATATTTGTGCTTTCCACTATGGCAACTTCTATTTCTACATGTCCAGTAAATTTTAAAAACATCAGTACTGCTTCGCTGCAAGGATATTATAGTGCATTTTAGAAGTAACAGGCCAAAGGCCAGTAAACCCAGCTGACTAGAAAGTCAAATTATAATCTATGATACAAGAAAAAGATTTTAGTAATTATGTTGGCTCACCCATTTTTAACTTAATTATATTTGTAATGAACATTAATGTCTCTGTAGGCATTGCCCACATCAAGTGCAACTCTGGCAAAAATATATGACTAATTTGAAACAATGGTCTATTGCACTAAGTTTTAATATACATATATATATATACATATTGTTTATTGGACTATGCAGATTAAACTCTGGTTTTGTTTTACTTATCCCTTTAATTTAAATCATCACATCACAATCTAGGCCAACTATTAAAGACATTGATAAAGCAAGTGATGCATTTAAGTCTTCCCATAAGTAAGTTATGCAGACACTAAATGCATCTATTCTTACAGGGAACTTAATAGGGATATGTCAATTTTCCTATTTCTCAAGATGAGAATAAAGGAATTTGTATGACATATTAAATATGACCGTTTATTGACAAGATTATCAAAATTCCTGAGAACTGAGATGGTATAATTTAAGCAGTAGTGTGCAGTAAATTTTCCATATATACCTTTATACCAAATAAAGCAAATCTTATTAAAAAGAAATGCCTTAAAAATTCAATGCTCTGAAACCTAATGGTCTGAGAGGATCAGATTTACGGTCCTTTAAACTGACTGTTTTACCCTCTAGCAAATTCTTACATATAATAAATACCCAATTAAATAATTCAATAGTGTTAAGGTAACCAGATAAATTAAAGAAAGGACCAGGTTATAAATTTCATATCCCATGTGTTTACAGTGAAGAACAAAGTATGAATATTACATTTGATTTAAATGCCTCAGATGGTCAGCCAAAAAGCTGTCAGGCAGAAAAGAACAGTTCAAATCAATTCTGTAATGACATTAGCTAGGAAATTAATATTGGGAAATGATGACTAATGCCCATATAACGAAGTTCCTGTAAGCATAAGGCAGTATGTGCTGAAAGAAACTGTCACTAGCTACAGTACTTTTCTACTAATTGACTGCTGAGCATTGGCCAGATTTTGACCTGGGTTCTGTTACAGGATTAACTCAATAATTCAATGTAATTTGAATTTGAATCTGCCTCTTCATTCTTTTTAAAGAGCTAACTCATAAAGTGACACAAAGTAAGCATTTTCTTTTTAAGTAATCATTAAAAAAGTCCTACCAGTGTGATGGTTTCTTCATTCAATGCATACAGCCATACGATTGAAAGGGCAGAAGAAGTAGACTCTTTATACATGGGCACACCTACAAAGCTTCTATTTATTCTCTTAATGTTTTCCATTATGAAAATTAATGAAGACCAGCAGCTACTCATTTAGCAAGTATTTTGTTTAAACTATAAATATACAGAAAGAGTCAACTTTTAAACCAGCCAAAATATTTCAAGCAAAAATGCTTGCACCAGCCAATCTTCTGTTTTTACTGAAGTTTACTCTATATATTTAATTAGATGCCTATCGTAAGAAGAAATAAAGAAGACATAAAGTTAAAATTAAGAAACAAAATACAGATGTTGATCAGGAAACTATAGAAGAAAATTTAAACTACATAAACAAATTTTATGAGCTTTTCTGTAAAGTAAAATTCAATAAAAGAAATACGAGAAATATTTCAGAAATAAATATTTCTAAGTCTAGAGAAAAACACTAAAGCAATTAAATCATACAGAACTGTCATATGGCTGACACATGGTGTCTTCAGTCAGTCACACTAGCTAAGAATAAACACAGATGAAGGAGATGTACACTGTTCAATCTTGGACAGTACACCGTTTAAGCCACTCCATACAAAGTAGCTAACTAATTGGTTTGAAATGTTTACATCTTAACAAAGCAGACTATTTTACCTTCTACATATTTTTATGAACTACTAAAGCCATTGTTTTTCCCCCACTATTGCAAATAGGGTACAGCCCTTCCTTTTACATTAGGATATACTGAGGGATTTGTACTCCAGTCTCAGGAAGACCAGACCTGCGTCACTCACATTATGTCCAGATGCCAGGAAAGAACTCACAACACTCAGCTACATCAAAACACATCCCTGCCTATGCAACTCAGGAACAATTCTGCTACTTCAGAGTTGCAGGAATTTGTATATAAACAATGAGCCTTGCTGTTGCTGTGCCTGCCTCTTCTAACGGTAGTCAACTCTCACAGCAGTGAGGCAGGAGATGGCAGTCAGTCCATTCCTTGTCCCTGGGGAGTTCACTGTAAATCAACAATTAGTGAGCTTGAAGAAGGTCTGGAAGAAATTTGCCCCTCAGAAGTGAGATCTATTTAATCCAGAGTAACACATGCAGTGGTACAGAGTCCTAGATACTATAAAGGCTGTAAAGAAACTTACTAACTAAAATGAGCAAGTAATTTCAGCCTACTATGTGATGATCAGAAGCACACTGACACCAAAGCCACTGCTAGCACTTGTGCTCCAGAGTTCAGCACAAAGATTAAAATCTGAAAGCCCATAATGAATGAACCAGTATTTTGTAGGCATTTTCAGCAGTAGTCAATTTTACAGATTTTTATGTCAGAAATTATTTTTCCCAATTTACAGAGGAGTAGCACTAATGTGTCTGCTAAAGTGGGCAGCTTTCCTATCACAGGAAATAATCTTTAAATACTAAAATTGCATTCTTCATAGATTGCCACAGCTACAGAGAGCAAATTCATCTGTCGTGAAATCACTCTGCATTAACTGCATTAAACCACTTAATAACAGATAATATGTACATACCTCTGTGAGTGCATGCATGCAAGTATGCCTTGTATTACACATATATAAAAATACATAAATTACAATTCGGTAAAAAAAACGTCATTACATCATTGCCAAAAGATCATGGGTAGCACAGAACACAAGATAACAGATCTCTAATTATTAATATAATGTATATGATGGAGGAATTCTGATCAGGTTCTGTTCAGTCTTGGAGTTTCCACAACCAAAAGGAGGGGTTTTTACCTAAAGGAGCTCTTTGGAAAACTGACAAAGAATATTTATTCTGAAAAGGTTCTTTCCACAGTAAGAGGCTGAAGTTCCATTTATGTAATAAAATACATCAAAGTTCATTATAGCCTTTGCAATGGCAACCTGGAGTACTGACTGTTGTATTTTTTCAGCCCAGATGAAAATTCCGATTACTGCAATGTGCTGTGGAAAAAGAATGACAATTATAGGCCGCCAGCAACAACCTGGGAGGATAATCTATTGTTTGCTATTGTCTCAAAGGCTGTAATGACTCTTATCTTTACAGCAAATTGAAGAGAGAAGCTCATTCCAATTATATAAAGCAATCTCACAAACACTGCTACTTGATTCTAATGGTGAAGTAAAACAGCCAGTTCAAGGAGTGTTACCCTAACTAATTACGCTTTAAACATATAGAATCATGCAACAATCCAGAGAAAGAGAAGATACTCATCAGTGTTGGGTATCTCTTACTAATGTAAGCATTACATTTACAGTACAATGCTTATTCTGAAAATTACACCACAAGTCTTTCTCATTTTATAAAGCAGAAGCCAAGGGAGAAATGCACTTTTGTTACTTTTGTTTTAATACACTTAAGTCGAATTTGAGATCCCCAGGAGAGTGAGAAGAGCGTGCAGCAAGCTCACTGCCCTGGACTTCAAAAGAGCAGACTTTGGCCTCTTCAGGAACCTGCTTAGTAAGGTTCTATGGGATATAGCCCTGGAGGGCAGGGGGGCAACTCATGGTTGATATTCAAGGATCACCTGCTACAAGCTCAGGAGTGCTGCATCCCAACTAGAAGGAAGTGCGGCAGGAGGGCCAGGAGACCTCCTTGGATGGGTAACAAGATGCTGAGGAAAATTCAAATGAAAAAAGAGGCTTATAAAAAGTGGAAGCAAGGACAGGTGGCCTGGGTAGAGTACAGGGATGTTGTCCGGGAAGCAAGGGACCAGGTTAGGAAAACTAAGGCCCAGTTAGAATTAAACTTGGGTAGGGATGTTAAGGATAACAGGAAGGGATTCTACAGGTACGCAGCAAACAAAAAACAGACTAGGGACAACACAGCCCCCCTGAGGAAGCTCCTGGGAGAACTGGCTACACAGGATTTGGAGAAGACTGAGGTTCTTAATGACTTCTTCGCCTCGGTCTTCACTGACAAAGGCTCTGATCACACCACCTAAGTCTCAGAAGGTAGACGCAGGGACTGTGAGAATGAAGACCTTGGGCCCACTGTAGGAGAGGATCTGGTTCGAGACCACCTTAAAAATCTGAACGGGCACAAGTCCATGGGACCTGATGAAATCCATCCGCGGGTCCTGAAGGAGCTGGCGAATGAAGTTGCTGAGACACTGGCCATCGTATTTGAAAAATCATGGCAGTCAGGTGAAGTTCCCGACGACTGGAAAAAGGGAAATATAACCCCCATTTTCAAGAAGGAGAAAATGGAAGACCTGGGGAATTACAGACCAGTCAGTCTCACCTCTGTGCCTGGCAAAATCTTGGAGCACATTCTCCTGCAAGGCATGCTAAGGCACATGAAAAACAAGAAGGTGCTTGGTGACAGCCAGCATGGCTTCACTAAGGGGAAATCCTGCCTGACCAATTTGGTGGCCTTCTATGATGGCGCTACAGAATTGATGGATAAGGGTAAAGCAGTTGATGTCATCTACCTGGACTTGTGCGAAGCATTCAACACTGTCCCACACGACATCGTTGTCTCTAAATTGGAGAGACATCAGTTTGATGGATGGACCACTTGGTGGATAAAGAACTGGCTGGATGGCCGCACACAAAGAGTTGTGGTCAATGGATCAACGTCCAGCAGGAAACCAGTAATGAGCGGTGTCCCTGAGGGCTTGGTGTTGGGACCCGTCTTGTTCAACATCTTTGTCGATGACATGGACAGTGGGATTGAGTGCGCCCTCAGCAAGTTTGCTGATGACACCAAGCTGTGTGGTCCGGTTGATATGCTGGAGGGAAGGGATGCCATCCAGAGGGACCTTGACACGCTTGTAAGGTGGGCTGATGCCAACCTTATGAGGTTCAACCAAGGCAAGGTCAAGGTCCTACACCTGGGCCAGAGCAATCCCAGGCACAGCTACAGGTTGGGCAGAGAAGAGATTCAGAGCAGCCCTGCGGAGAAGGACTTGGGGGTGCTGGTCGATGAGAAAATGAACATGAGCCGGCAGTGTGTGCTCGCAGCCCAGAAAGCCAACCGTAACCTGGGCTGCATCAAAAGGAGCGTGACCAGCAGGTCGAAGGAGGTGATCCTGCCCCAGTACTCTGCTCTTGTGAGACCTCACCTGGAGTATTGTGTGCAGTTCTGGTGTCCTCAACATAAAAAGGACATGGAACTGCTGGAACAAGTCCAGAGGAGGCCCACGAGGATGATCAGGGGACTGGAGCACCTCCCGAATGAAGACAGGCTGAGGAAGTTGGGGCTGTTCAGCCTGGAGAAGAGAAGGCTGCATGGAGACCTCATAGCAGCCTTCCAGTATCTGAAGGGGGCCTATAGGGATACTGCAGAGGTACTCTTCATTAGGGACTGCAGTGACAGGACAAGGGGTAATGGGTTAAAACTTAAACAGGGGAAGTTTAGATTGGATATAAGGAGGAAATTCTTTCCTGTTAGGGTGGTGAGGCACTGGAATGTATTGCCCTGGTTGGTTGTGAGTGCTCCATCCCTGGCGGTGTTTAACGCCAGGTTGGACAGAGCTTTGAGTTATTTGGTTTAGTGTGAGGTGTCCCTGCCCATGGCGGCAGGGGTGGAACTAGATGATCTTGAGGTCCTTTCCAACCCTAACTATTCTATGATTCTAAGTCCCTTTGATCCAACATCACCTACCCAGGGGCTGATTGCAGAATGGAATCTGGATGCCCGCAACAAATGTTTGTATCCTGTTCCAATGTAGGAGGCCTGAGTACCAGGTAGGAGCTACCTGGGAAGAGGTAGTGGTGTGAGAGTTTAGAGGAGCACTGAAGAGTTGCCTACAGGATTTTCAGTGTGTGGTGCTGTGGCAGGAGATGCTTGAGCAGGGTTAGCTAGGACAGAATAATAACCAAGGCTGGTGGGTCCTGATTTCATACTTTGTTTCTGCTGTACCATGCTAATCTCACTGAGGAGCGACCTAGGTAAAAAACACTTGGTATTACTGGAGAAGACCACAAAAAACTGTTTACTAAGAGAAGGGATTTCAAGGAAGAGATGAGGCATTCTACGACATTATTCTCCATTGCTTTTCTGCTCCGTCAAAAGATACTGAACATGTATCTTTATGGGTGACTGGATCTTTGCAAAACAAACCATAACTGCAGGTTGTTTTCCGCTTTCTTTGAAGCTGTGCCTGCAACTCTTTAAAGACTGCCTGGCACATGGCCAAAGCCTGACTTATCATTCCTTCTGGGACAGATTACCAATATAAGCAATGTATAACGCCATTTAAGTACAGTGATATATAATGCCATATAACTCAGAGAGACAAAAACACAAAAATTAATACTGTGAGTAAAAAAGTTAATTACAAGCCTTCCAAGTAAAATTTGGCCAAAACCAAAGCCCCTCAGAAGTGCAGTGCAGAGTGCAGATCCAGTTTGAAACAGAGCAGAAGCAAATACCAATAAAAGATATCTCAAAGTTTAGTAGCTCACTCGCGTGTACTAAATATATCAGGGTTACAAGAAATTATATAGTCAATATAAATGTCTATATTACAATTTAGTTAGATATGTGAGCAAATACCACTCCTCAAAACCAAAGGTAAGCCAAACTAGCCAAAATCTAGTAAAGGAAAAGAAAAAGTTTTACAGGTTTATGTTTTTTAATAAAGAAAAAGAAAATTTCAGAATTATTTAGGAAACTCTCATTTATGAGGAAAAGGCCATTTTCCATCTGAAAATGTATACAAATAAAATGTCAAATAGTTTCAGAATTGTCGCCAAGAAATTATTACACGGTGAGGAGACATTTTTTGAGATAGGGACATCAAATATAGTAGATGTAATATTGTAATTCTAGGCTGGTAAGTTTCTGAGCTTTAAAGATGGCTACCAGTTTTCTTAGGTTCATGCAGAAAAATACAGCTTACACTAAGGTTTTCAATTTCAGCCCCAAAACTCAATTATGACCCAAATTCTTGAGCATGAAAGGTCAAGATTTAAATATCTCTATAATAAATTCTTATTACCTCTGACCAATTTTATGACAAAATATATTCTGCAACTGTTAAACATTGATCGTAGGTGTTTTTTCACTTAATCATCTATAGAGTCAGAAATCTCTTACCATAACTACACTGTAGTTAGTACAATTATTTTAATTTATATGCTGCTTTAGACTATAATACCACTAATGAATTAAGAGTATTCTTGCAACAGTAATTCATGAATCTTCCATAGACTATTTTGTAAGCAGCTTTCAAAACTGGCTTTTATGATTATGTCATGCAAAATCTGCTTTCTCTCACAGAAGATAACTGAATAATGATGGTATTTTTGACTTTTTGAAGAAGCAAGTCAGCTTGGGCTGTCAAAACAACTCTATAACACACATCAAATCATGCTTTTAAATGAACATTATTATTTTTCTTCCAGCTATACTTACTCCAATGAATCCAACTTTACTCACACCTTATTTGGCTCTGGAATCAAGAGGATCAGCTTTGTTAGTGGGATTACATCAGGGAATTCAGTCAAGTCATCGCAGGCATGAGTCTGACCTACTGAAAAACAATAGCTGTTTTCTATTTACTTTTCTCAAAGTCTCTTCAGGAACCTTTGAAAACTCATGGTGTGTAGGTGAAGAAGCTTGATCCTAGAGAAACTAGAGGGCCTATCCTTCCTAACCAGTACCAAAGGACATTTCTCTGTGTTCCAGAGAGCTTGATCTTGAGGACTGAGAACAACAAAAATTGCTATCCTTTTGAACCACATTTTAGCATCTTCACTCTATTTGGTGTGGACTATGGGAAAAAGCATCTTACCGTCACTGTTGATGCAGATGACAACAGGAGCCTGTGTACCAGGGCCACATGGCTTCTCATTGTCAGGAATGCATTCCTCCAGCCCCACAATTCTCCAGTCGTAGCAGGAGGGCTCTTCACACGGGATGGCTTCCAGTAGGTGAGGGCAGTTTCCTGTTCCTCCGGTAGGCTCATTGGCGATGCGCCGTTTCCTTAGCTTAAAGCCTGCAATGTCCAAGAAAATATAAAGGGTGGAATAATTCAGTTCTAAATCCAAAGTGAAGAGATTTTTATCTATCTACACCTGAGTGAACAGTTCTGTTTCTCTTCTGTGTAAAAGATACCACAGCACAACACTGCATTTTAAATAACTGGGCAGAAAAACTCACTAAAGTAAGAGTCAGAGAAGTAAAACTTAACAAGGGAATCAAAATTTTTGAGCTCAGTCAGTAAGCTTTTCCTTAAATCCCTATTTATCCTAAGTCTCATGTACTCCAGGATGCAGACAAGTCTGTTGTTCTGTGCATTACTCTTGAGGATCCACCTCATCTAACAAACCTTGACTAGACTGCTGGGTTGCCATTTCTCAAGTATATTGTCTGTTTTCTTCTCAGGTATCTTCCAATGTGGATTGATTATCAAGTGAAATCAGCTTATAAACACTCCCCTCCCAGAAAAAAAAAAAAAAAAAAAGGAAGGAAATAAATACTAAATTGACAGGAAAGGCAAGGAAAGACATCCTGCTAAAACTGGGAGTGCCTGCACAACTTTTACATCATTCTCTCAGAAGAACGGTCAATGTAATTATCAAATAAAATACAAAAATCCCAAATAAGAGGAAAACACTGGCAGCAGGGAGAAGATCCCTGCTCATGTGTTCAGGAATGAAGATTTGCATGAAGTACATCCTAGTATGTTTCCACTAGGCAGGCGTCCAAATCAGTCTCATAAACCTAAACACTGCCCCTGAAAATATAGTAAAACTTTTAGTGATGTAACAGCAACAGCCATAGCAGACTACTTGACAGCTGTACTCGGAGAAGACTTAATCCAATAGGCTTACACATTGAACTGCTTTTTCCTACTTGAATTGTTCAAGGTTGGGTTCCACTACTGTGAAACAGCATTGTAAAACTTGTGTTACTGCTGCCCAGACAGGTGTAGCTAGCAATATAAAAGGAACAAGAAGCTAAAGTGATAATTACAATTGCTCCTTCAAGTGGACGTATGTGGCTGCCCTTTCTTGTAAGTATTTTTAATCAAGGAACCAAGTCTGTAAGCTCAGCTTTTGTCAGATAATCACATCACAGCAATGACTAGGTCGTTTTTTCTCATTTACACCCAGAAACATACAGACTTCCTACATTAAGTCCTTGTCACTGTATTCTTGATTTCCTATTTTGATGTCAGGTTACTACAATCTGTTCTGCATAGGAGTTAACTGTAAAACATGTGAAAATTGAAACCAGCACATGTAAAGCATCAGTAAAACAGCATCACCTATCAACAGCAAGTGGTCCCAACTTTTAGCCAGATCATGCTTTACAGTCTACTGATGAATTCTTAAGCTATTACTGAACATTAAATCTTTGAGTGACTTGGACAGTGTACCTTAAAGGCTGCTTCTGTCTTCCTTTTCAAACAGCGCCAGAATTGTGATTTCAACACATATAGAAACTGTATCCTGTTCAGCTTGAGAGGAAGGTCTAAAACTGAAATTGACCTGTAATAACTGAAATTGACTTTGAGAACCTAGTAACAAGCCTACATTTTTGCCAGGTTTGGTGGAGCAGTAACACTAAATATAGTCCTAATTGAATGACCTTTTTTTGATGCTTAAAGGCACTGGATATACCCTTCTTGGCACAAAATTTAGTATGCTTGCATAGTCAGAGGTGCCTAGTGACTTAGGAACACAAAGTAATCACCATTAAAAGGCTTCACTGAATTTTTACATACCCTTTTTGGCCTGAGGATCATCACAGCTTTCATAGGTGCATGGTCCCCAAGCTGACCACGCCGAGGTCTCACACTCTGTAGGGCAGGGGATATGGCACAACTGAGAAGTGCTGGGAAGAGGTCCCGTACACAGCCTACGGTCTACTGGCCTCGAGGCTGTCAAAACAAAGTCAACACATTTCTCACGTGTCACGATCCTCAGCATTAAGTGGACAAAACCATCCTTCATTCAGAAAGGCTGATACATCATCATTTTAATCTGATGAAGTGATGGAAAAATGCCTGTCTTGAAAACAAAGAAACAGAAGTCAGTTTACCCTCTGCATGAACAGAGCCAAATCCGATTACACAGAGTCAGGAAGGCTAGGTATTGCAGCACCCTCTCAGACCTAGTCCTTTCATTTAATGGATAGATTATGATACTACAACAGTTGTTCATATTGTGCTTTCTGTAAATCGATGTCCTGCTGTCTTATTACGTCTTCACTTAAGAAACTGAACAAAAAGCTATATAAATCCCTTTGCTCCTATATGATACTACAACTTCAAAAGGCTGGTTAACTAATATTTAGAAGATTATATTTAAGCTATAAGCTGAAACAAGGTTAAAATTATGACAAAATTTTAGTGGGTTTTTTATTCTAAAGACCTTCAAGTGCATACTCAGCAGTAAGATTTGTGCAGTAACAGCATTAGTTCAAGAAAGTTTTAGATACGTATATATTTTGCATATAATATAAATATATATACATATTTAAAATAATTAAAACAAGACAAATGAAAATATTATCAAACTAAAAAAAACACACATGAAGGCAGATTATTGTGTTATTTAAGGATCAGTAAGCCCTTGAACAAACCAAAGTCACCCTTCTTCCATACTTTACTCTTTTGAATTCCCAGGTTACACAGAAAATAGGAAGAAAATAGGACAACTCTATAAGGTGCCAGAGTAAGGCACAAAACTCTAAACCAAAATGTACCATTTCATTATAAGCAAGATTTTAATTCTTTTACATAATACAGGACTTGACAAATTATTACACTAAGCAGAGAATAACTGCTAGAAGGCAAACTTAAGTCTGCCATATTAATTCACTTTGGTGGATTGAAGAGATGTGATTCTTTGGCTTAAAACACTCTCATCCTATTCCCTCAGCATTTCTTTCAACAGGAAATATACTTTATTAATTTACTGCACCACTACAAATAATATATTTTGATGGAAAGAGCTCTCTGATGAAATATATTCTGAAATAAGTTCAGAATACGGCAAAATATCCACCTGAAAAATGAGATTAACAACCACAGATAAAACATTAAACATTAGGCGGTAAAAGTATGGTCACATTTGTAGATAGATGTCTTTACATTCAGACTTTTTAAGTAGATGATCCATCCAGTTACAGAAGAATTAGTAAATTCTCACTTTTTAAAGGGGAAAGGAAATGAAAAAACTCATCACCCTATTCTGGTTTCCCATGCTGCCTTCTTTGGCATGGTTTTACACTCTGTTGCTTCACATAATGAAAGCATGAAGACGGCAGAAGTCATTCAACATTACTGCCTCCAGATCACCAATCTCTTAACACAAAATAATACAAGAACAAACATGCCAACATTTGCATAATGCTATGCTAGAATTAAATTTTATGACAGAACATTGAATCTTACAATATGTTTGACATGAGCACCTAATGTGCATGATAATCATCATAATATGCATATCTTGTGTAGAACATGGATATAAACAAACATAATTTGCATGTAACTGAATTTGTATTGAATAGTTTCTAATTTAAAAAAAAAAACAAAAAAAAAACCACGAAAAAAAAGGCCAGTAAGTAATTGCTAAACATACTTTTTAAACCTTGATTTAATCAGGGAATTGCTAAAGTGAGACAGTTGAAATCAAGGGTCAATTACACCTCTGAGACACAGCCTTGCTTCAGGGAATAGAGAAAGTGTTCTAAGGAATGCTGTGCTTAATTTCCAGCCTGCATCAGGATAAAGCATTTACCATCACACTAGTTCATGGGATGTTCCTCAGAAAAATAACAAAGACCTTTCATCAAGAAGCTTTAAGGAACAGATTTTCATATCACGGACAGGACATTCCATATCTCAACCCGATTTTGTTGAAGGGTCTGCAATGGAAGGTACTACTGTAATGCTGTTGGAATCCATTTGGCTTCAATCTAAATTTGTGATGGTCCTGAAATTAATTTTGAAATATGAGGAACTGTGATTGTGCGTGGCTTTAAAGAGGATGACTTAAGTAACAGGAACACTCAGTTTTTTGGAGGTATATGTCCAGTAAGAATTCCAGGTCTTGTCAGCAAAAATTTTTAAATACATTTACCATGAAACTACTGAAAACATCTGCCTTTTCCATCACTCATTAGAGTGTAGGAGAAAAAAATAAGTACTTTAGGAACAGGTAAATGGTATCAATAAACCTCTCAATATGTCAAAATGTTTCTGAAATGCTGTTCTTAGAACGTAAGTGATGTACAACTGTCTGCTACCATATCTGTTATATACTGCTTTTAAAACAAAACAATTCAACAGTAGGACAGACGAGTCATATTCCACATCATTAAAAGATATTTACATCATTGAGCACTCAGGGTGTATTTCACCCAGGATTATTCAGAATTCTTTCTTTGAGATGACAGTAAAATAAGAAAACTTGCTTGGGTATCTTATGAACATCTCGCTCCCATAAATTTAAATGGATTTCTTTCATAATCAAAAAAGTATAAAGGACCTCAGCTTTTATTGCTTATTGTCTAGCAAAGATGCTTTGAGAGAAGATGATGCTGGATGCAGAAATTTACAGTTTAAAACCTTGTCTTATCTCTGTGCTTTCATACTCTCTTGTGGCAGCAGTAAAGATTGTTCTTTATTCCTTGGCAGTGATACTGAATGCTGATTAGAGTGTATGTAGTATTATAAGCTCTGTGTAGAATTTGACCAATTCAGAGGTCAAAAGCTGAAAGAAAAGTGAATGCATTTTGATAATCTCTCTTTCTCCTTCAGTCTAACTAAAAAATTACTCAGTTTTGAATGAATTTCAGGTTTGAGGTAGTGACCTAAAAGCTAAAATGAAATTCAATCACCCTGTCCACAAATCATCTACTATATTTAGAAATTTTATCTGAATATATTTTATACACAAATGACTACATTTGAAAAAGAACCAAAAAAAACCCCACCCACAGTTCAGATACATTTGCTACATTTATTGAGGTTTTAACCGATTCTTCTCCAGGAACCCTCAAAAGACTAGTGCCCAGTAATGACCAGACTAGCAAAGAGACTGAATTTGTGCATGGCTTCACCACCATAAGCCAACACAACTTCATAGTCCTGGTCATTTGCCACACAGGTTTCACAGCAAACAGAAGGAAATTTCTTAAACTGAAATGCTCTCACTCAAAAAAATCAAGGAAAACCCAAGCCCAAAACACATTATGACCAACAACAAAGGAATACAAATTCTTCCCTCATTTTCTATAATGATGAATGCTGTCACCCAAAACCAGCACATAATTCAGGTCCTGATCCTATAAGTAACTGCACAACTCCATGCATGTAAGCAGTTCCTCTGTGTTTAACAGGGCATCGAGTGTGTGTTTGCAGATGTAGAATAAAATTTCATCAGTAAAGGAACTTTCATCCTATCACCATTCTACATCAAGGGCTTTAAAGGTACTTGGAAAAAGATGATACAACCTACCTCACAGACTTATTTTCTTCTAAAGTACTTACTTTCTTCTAATTTCGTGACTAAACCAGTTAAATAGGTGAATAAAGATGAAACAATTTAAGTCAGTGGCAGGTAAATGGCAAAATGACAGTGACCTCCAGGAATCTGGATTGTTAGCTGCCAAATTACTACACCTAATGCTCCCTCTTCTTCCTCAAGTCTAAATTTATGAATTCTGACAGGAGAGAATATGGACCCGGATGGTTCAGCTAAGTATTAAAAGGTAAAATTCTTACTTGAGCCCTAACTCAGTGTTTTAAATCTGCAAAATGGACTGGAAGTAGCAGCTGTGATGAATGCAATGAAGCAATTCCCAGTGTTCAGAGTCGAGAGGAAAATCAGTCACTTGCTAAAATGGTTCAGTAGCAAGAGCAGGGAACTGGCCTAGCTGTCTCATGAGTTTCATTAGTTTGAGTTTAGACCTGTCACTTTCAAAACAATCTGAAATTTCCTGAGAATGTACAAATCCATCAAACTATCTCACAGCTACATAATCACATTAATTATGCACATACAGCCAACATAGTTTCTCTGAAAGGGATGTTGCCTCCTTTGCAAGCTTCTGATTGAAAAGCCAGGTCAGAGGCCTTAATTTACCTACCTGTTATCTCAAAAGTGATTGATAGCAGAGGTGCAGCACTAGCCTTCGACTTGCTCTGTGACTGACTTTCTGAAATAACAGGGAAACGCCACTGTGAGTATATGAGAATGGAGGTCTTCAAAGCAGCCTTACCGAGACAGCATCCACTACAACCAAAAGCAAACTACACTGAAATAAAGGCGTTTCCCCACAGCTAAAACTGGTAGGCGTCTCCCCTGGCTTTTTCCCATCCTCAAATTACTCATAATTTCCAAATTATATTTGTTTTAGAGGCACTGATTTGCTCGTTCCTAGGAGGCTCTTGAGAGCAGCTCTTACCCATACCAAATACAGGATGGGAGAGGAAAGACGGAGGATGCAGAGAGAGGCAGCTTTTCTGAAGATCTGTCCCTTAATATGGAAACACCCCAGAGCAACCCACTTCACCCCTACTTTGAGCTCCTGAAATCGTTCTCATGTTTATGCATTCAAAGACTAGTTACATTTTAATCAGCTTTCCAGGGCCTGCAGAGATTACCTCCTGATGGGTTCCATGTATTCCTGTCACAGTCTGATAAGAGCAGATTTCACACCCGCCTAAGCTGGCGAGACTTCACAGCCTACCAAAATCCTAATCATCATTCTGAACAGTAAGCTGCCACTGATTTTATTGTTACATCTCCTTAGCTGGAAGGCTTTACTCCTTTACTTCTTCACTGGGGCATCTAAACTTTGTTCGGCAGAGGAGATTTACTAAAAGCCCTTGGGCAGCTAATTTGCATTATATGAAGAGGCTTGGAAGCTGCTTCTTTAATAAATACAGATGCGGGGCCCATGAGCACACAAGTCACACCCTACTGATCCAAAGTCACACTGAAATGGATGCTGGCATTAATATTTCCCACAAACTCTACCTCTATGACAAGTTTGAGAGTATCCTTAACCTACAGTAGAAACCTCAGTAGCCTGCAGTCTGGTCAGCTCTGCTCTAAATGTTGTATCACATGACTTGCACAATGATAATACTTTTCCTGAAGTATGTGGTTGCATATTAATAATAATGTGTGCTTGTATGAAATGGCTACTGAAGATAGAATTTAATAATGCAAGCTAAATGCACTTACTAATTTCTAGATCTACAGTGCTGCACTAATATGCAGAAGTAAACATTACATAAAATACTCGTGTTATTCTTAAGTACATATAGTACCAAATGAATTAAAGATTTCATCTTCTAAGCTATCCTCTCTTTGCTTAAGTTGCTGTACCAGCTGTAAGACTGACAGGGAATAATCTCTTCTCTCTTTCAGTTAGGGAAACAAACCCATGAAATTATATTGGCTTGAAGTCCTGAAAGCAACTTATAAACTTGACTGAATCAAAAAGGAGAAGAAGAAAATAAATAAATAAATAAATAAGATAAAGTTATTATTAATAATAAGACCCAAGAGTTAAATCTGGTCCTATTTTTGCGTATTTCTATATCAACCTTACATGACAGAATTGACATATTCCATCTGCACATCAAACCACGCAAATTCGTCACCCAGCTTAAGGACACACAGGAAATTTACACTAAAGGAAGAAACAGAATAGGGATTTCCAACCCACCTTCTCATGCTCTTTCTTATTGAGATATATCTTTCACATAAGACAATATTTTTCAATAGATATTAAGAAATATCAATTTTTAGCTAAGAATCAATATTTGCAGCATAGAGAATAAAATCTCTGCTACTGCAATTAAGTATTTTCATCTGAACAAGAAAATAACAGAAACCTGCAAGGTAAAAAGGCACTGATGATAGAAGACAACGGCTGTCAAGGAGCTCTGGAATGCTGAAGTGCCCTGATTTTACACTAATGCAAATGCAAGTGAATCAAATTTACCTTCTTTTTCCTTGAGGGTATTTAAATAGGAGAGGAGATTTTCATTAGCTTGCACGCAGTACACTTCCCGCGTTTGAATGCCACCTCCACACAGTGCTGTCTGATTTCCTCGCCTCTTGTCCTGCTGGCTAAGGAGAGGATCGACACGGCATTCTGTCCACTCCGTGGTGCGCCAACCATACCTGAATCAAAATCAGTTAATTTGGTCTTTAGAAATCATGAAGCCATTTTATACAGCATTAAGTTATAAAAGCTGAAACACCTTAACAGCTTTATTAATTTCCTAAAAAACCTGAGCCCCAAAATTTCCTGGACACAGGGATGCATTAAGTCTAATATTTTATGTGGGTTGAAACTTTTCCTCTGTTATTTCACTTTTGAAATCATTAGTTTTTAGAAAGATCTTTTCTGTTCAATTCCTGAAACATACTGCACACATAAATATTTTATTGGAGGGAAGAAAAACTTGATATACAGAGACATATAGTCCGTGTTCAAACAAGCTAACTTTCAATATTGTGACTCTCAGCATTTGTTTAGAGCTAGACAGATCATATGAACCAAAGCCAAAATATCAAAAGAAGTGTGCATGCTGAGAAACACAAGAGCCAGAAAAGGAGGGGGAAAAACCCTCACAAACACCCTCCAGAAACAACCCCAAAGCTTCTTGTTCATCTTTGATAAGGTACAAAGAAGTTTCTCCTGAAAATCAAGGTAAAACTATAATTGTATTTTTTTATTATTGCTTCAGAAAAACCTTTCAGTAAGTTCCTTTTTCACTATTAAGAGAAAGATGGCTATACAATACTGAGGCAACCCTGCTGTGTACTGATGAATGAGAAGCTGTGAGCTTTCTAATCAGTGAACACAAAGGAAAGATCTGTGACTCCTAGTTAAAACCCAATCAGGATTACAAACTGCAAGAAATGCCACAGAATTCTCTACCCAACAAGTCCTTTAAGGCTAAATCAAGCAAACTGCTTCCCTAATGTGGCTAGAGATGGGGAAAGATGACATTTCAACTCTTAAATGAAAAATATGTACCACAGCCTAAGATGCTTAACATCAAATTCCCCAGACTCTCTTCTCAGTCTGATAAAGAAAAAGCACAGTTAGGACTTAAATTTTAATCTTGATTAGTTGATAAGGATTACAGCAATCTCTTGAATCAAAAAGTGCTTGCTGTCATTTCTCCTAAACTTTAAACAGAGTTAATTTATTTACTGTTACTCTTCGCCTCTCCCACTTGCCATTTGGGGCCCAGTCTTGCCTTTGTTAAGCTGAATACAAGTTTCACTAAAAAAGTCTGTTTGCTAAATAGATATTTATCTCCTCTTTCCTATGTTCAGCATTTTGTCTGCAAATATATAAGTGCTCCAGAAAGCAATGATCCTGGTAGAAATGTTATGCAGGGAAAAGATCACTAACACATTAATACAATTAATTTATTATGGTCTTGACTGAGCCTGCATATCCACAAACGTTCTTTTTCAAAAGTTAACATTAATGAAAAAATATACGTATTTGTTATTTCTCCTGTATTTAGAGAAGAAAGTGATTTTATTATAATAGCAGCTATTTGTAGACTTCAGGCTTTTAAGAAGAGCACTGAATAAGCAAAGGATAAAATAAAACCAAACGTATTATTTCTTTAATAATTATTTGGTTGATATTCCATCATAAGCCTTGTACACCTAATTGAAATTCTTCATTTTAATACAGGGAGAACTGAAAACAGGCAACTTACGTAATGCATGGTGCCACACCATCTCCTTGAGAAACACACTCCTCTGTTTCTTCTAGCTGTGGGCATTCACTTTCACTGCCAATAGGGAGTTGTTTAATGGTCCGTGATCTTGTACGATTCCCTTTAGGGGTAGTCATGTCAAAGCAGGTTTTGGAGCAGGGTGTCCATTCTGACCACTCTGACAACTCACACTCCTTCATGATCACACAGGACTGGAACGTAATGGGCAACTTGTCTTGTTTGCAGAAGCTGCAATAGGAGAGCATTACAATTTTCAGCGCACATATTCACAGTCAGTCATGAGCTCCTACAGAAAAGTGATGTCCATTGCAACATGCAAAGTCAGTAAATATTTGTAAAGTTGTTAAATTCCTGTCCACATATATTTAATCTCCAAAAGTCAGGCAAAAGTGATTTCGGTTAAAGTGACTCAAAACCATTATGTAAGATTTGTTAGAATCAGAAATTACCAGTATTGCCATATCTGTGATCAAAATTAAAACAAGTCTTCATATGTATCTAGAAGTCCAAAGAGGAAATACATCAATTTTTCACCACTCACCTTTTATTTTTAGGTATACTCAATCATTTTTCTTGAAACAAAAGGAAAGCGAAGGATCAATAACAGATATGGCTATACAATGTTTTTTAACAGAACCAAGCGCTCTATGTCTTCTTCTCATTTCCAGACTACAAATTGTTTAAAAATGCAATGTCAAATATATTGAATACTTGGTCACTGATAATTTGCTTTGTTAACAGCTTTATATTGCCACAGTGATGCCTCATGGTCTAAAAGGGGAACATCTCATTCAAATAGAGCCTTCCCTGCTACATTGAGTCCATGGCCTTAAATTCCTGCTTCTTATGAAGGCTGTCATTTTATTTCCATTCTCCATCCAATTGCTTCATTCACATACTATATAAGCTGTCAGCAAGATATTCTCCCTCTAAGTGCCTCTGCATTTTTAAATGGCATATTGCAACTAGAAACCAACATTTCTATTTTAAAGCTTGATTCACAACAGGATAATGAGCAATACAGAATCTAAACTACAATTAAAGTGATCATAACAACTTTTTATTATAATTACAACATAAATATATCTATTGTGTCTGTTTTGGAATAAAATTCTCACTTCTGAAGTAAACAGGCAGGATAAAGATTTACTGGCACTGCAGCTGGCACAATGAAAAGTTCTGTTCCATATCAGTCCCATAACAAACACAACAAAGGCTCATTTTTTTTTTCTTTGTAATAGAACACAAAATAATACAGAACAATGAATATTTACAACAATTTTGTTGCTATACAAAATTTTGCCCTACTCATATATGCAACAACATGTTAAACTGCTATTAAGATTTTGTAATACTAGAAGTAGTGATACTTGATGAGGCTAATAGGAGATTCAAGAACACATTTCTATACACAAGAGGCAGTACAACTATATAACTTTCTAACAGAAGATTTTGGTTGTGGAGACAGACAGTATCAGCAGGTTCAGAAAGAGGTTAGACAAATTTGTGGGCAATAGGTCTGCATATTGACTAGGCAGTCATATACTAGCCACCATCCCTAATACTTGACTTTGGATACTAGAGAAATACAAAGGGAGTGGACTGCAAAAGGCAGCCAGCCCTCATACACTTGGTCATTAAATAGAATCTCCCTCTACCACTGCTGGAGACAATAGATTGGAGACACTGTTGGGCTTGACAGAACATAGGAGATTACTCAGTGGGGGATTTCTTACGTCCTTATTATGTGAAAGATAAGGGGGTATGGGAAAAACCCTAACACATGATAGACAACATTTACTGTGCTTAAAGACAGAACTTATGCCCTGTTTGGGGTGAAAAACACTCAAAGCTTTTTAGAACACTGTTCTTTAATAAGGGAGTCTTTTCACCTTCATGTAGCCCCATCTGGCACAGGACTACAGTACTGTCAAATTCAATATAGCACTTTCTGTACCTCTGACAGAACATATAGACTCATTTATCCCACAAAGACACACATTTTAATGACTGGAAAAAAGATCTATTCCTTATGGATTCTAACATGGGAAGTATTTGCAAATCATTCTGGAGAACAGATGACATATCATCACCTCCCAAGTTCCTTTCTAAAGTGACTCCTTTGAGAGCAGAAAACACCAACCTCTTCACTCATATTGTGACTGAGGCCAAGTTTAATTACAGGCACATATTGCCAGGGAACACAGACAAAATTGCCACCACAAAGTAGCTTCAGTGCGGAGTGAAGAGATCAGTTAATGATGTGTGATACTCCACCAGCGTTGTATGTGCTTCAGAACTAATACGGGAGACATGCTACATGAGAATGACTAATATTCATTCTCAGAAGCTGTTTTACTAAATAAATTTAAAAAGCTTTCTTCAATGAAGCTACTTTCAACCTGCCTCTGTTCCCTAATTGCCATGAACACTAAAGGTGCCCCTGGCTGTCACTGGCTGTGATTCCCACACAGGTCCATGCAAAAATTGTTTCCTTCCCTGGTACGTGAAACCTCCACCACAACACAAAGGGGTGCAAGTTCTTTAGGGTGAGTGATACATAAGAGAAAGGAGACCTTGAGCTGCAACTGAGCTCAAATCTAATGAATTTACCACTAAAAAAAAAAAAATAAGAATATTCAGAGCTAGTTAAATTGCAAAAGAATTATCACAAATTTTCTGAACAAATGGAAAAAATGGAAAAAAAAATAGAGCCCATGTCCTGAGGAAAAAAAAAAAAAGGCTTTTCAACCCATAATTGAAAAAAAAACTCTTTAATAGAAAGTTTTCAATCAACTCCATTAAAAATCAAGGCCATCCCTGCAAACTAATGATATTTATTTTTATAGTTACTTATAGACCTTATAGCAGTCTTCCAGTACCTAAAGGTGGCCTACAAGAAAGCTGGAGAGGGACTTTTTACAGGGCCTTGTGATAAGGCAAGGGGTGATGGCTTCAAACTGACAGATGGTAGATTTAGATATTTGAAAGAAATTCCTTACTGTGAGGGTGGTGAGGCACGGGCACAGCTTGCGCAGAGAAGTTGCGAATGCCCCATCCCTGGCAGTGTTCAAGGCCAGGTTGGACGGGGCTTTGAGCAACCTGGTCTGGTGGAAGGTCCTGCACATGGCAGGGGAGGTGGAAATACAGGGAACTAGATGATCTTTAAGGTCCATTCCAAACCTCACCATTCTATGATTTTATGATTCCTGAAAGATGAGAATAGATCACAAGCACTTACAAGTCAAGTACGCCAATAGGCATTACTACAGCTTTAGGTAGCAAATTTTCATTTCACAGATCCTTAAACTCCAATTGCTACATATGTAGAAAGGCCTCTTGAAGGTTTTTGCTTTTCAGTTCCCCTGTAATCCTGAATGCCATAATGCTGAATTCTTCTTTTGGGTCATGACGTAAAATGTTTTTTAAAATTGAGACATAGATTTGTTGACAGGACTTGGATAAAGAGTTACTTCGTCAATGGCATAGATTCAGCACTTCATGCTCATTTTACTTTTTATTAAAACCTGTTGTTGATATAGCTTATATAATTAGAATGGTCATTTTGTCTTTTTTGATATTAATTATTTCCGTATGCGGGCATGAAGAAGACCCAATAATAACTATACCATGTTAATAATCCTATTATTTATTTATGATCATTGACAGAATTAAAGCGTTTAAAGCATGTTAAAGCATGCCTCACTTCCAATATTTACTCATAAAATTAATCAATTTAATATGAAATATAAACCAATTAAGTTCTTAAGTTCTTGTAACCAGAGCATAAATAATACTAGGGAGATAAACAAGAGGCAAAGTGAGTTATCCATTTGGTTTTTTGTTTGCTTATTAAAACCATGCACCACTTGTAGTATTACGTAAATACTGACAAATAACCGATACCGTTGTAAGTCACCAGCAATCTCTTTATTGTTATACATAGTCATATTATTTTTGTGAGAGGGCAGAGACAGTTGCAATTAGCAAAAAAGTGTCAGACAAGCAAATTAGCTGCTGTTTGTTCTTTTAATACATCATATTCTTTAAACAAGTTGAAGAAACTAATCGCAAATGGCCATTATCAAGAGTTTTGCTTCATGTTTTCCAGCATAGTTGATTCTATGATTCTGTGTTGCAGGGAGCAGATGTGTTGCATTCCAGGCCAAGTAGGGACTAGGGAAGCACCACATCTAAACTCCCAATATCACAAATCTCTATAAACAAATCTCTATAAACTGTCCAGGTAAGTAAATGATTATGGAAGTGCTTCAATCTCTTTGAAGGTAATAAAGTAGCTTCCAGAACAGATTACAAATCCTTTCCCTCACTACCACCTTTCCTTATCCCAAGTGCATGTATACCTGTTACCTACAATTAAAACAATCTATACTTAATTTCATGTTGCATCTCTATGTATCCCCCTCTCCCAGAAAATTTTTGAAACAATGAATTTGATGTTTCAAAGTCCCCTCTCATGTTTCAAAGATATTTTTCTTCCTTTTTTACTCTTGACACCTTTAAAATATTTGCAAAATATTTTGAAACTTTATCTAACCAAGAGAAAGAGATGTTTCTCACACTGTTCAGTGCAGATGACTATATATAAACAGATATTCATAATTAAACATACTAATACTGAATTGTATAAAAATTCCATAATGCCGGAAGATACACATGACACTTACAAAGTTCAGTATATGTACTACATTAGCTGAGAAGGTCTGTCACATTTCCTTCAAAAGTCTGATCCTAGAAACTCCATAGATTGACTCCCAGTTGAAACCTGGGAATGTCTGTTACACAAAATAGTGTCTTCTGTGTGTTACAGATTTGATCTGAAAAAATTGTTTAATCAAAGCTTAATTTCATGTAAATCACTCTTTACTTTTTGATGGACTTATGCACCTGACTTAGTTACCCAAAGTTGGATGAATCTTCTCAATTTGATCTGAAAAAATAGTTTAATCAAAGCTTAATTTAATGTAAATCACTCTCTACTTTTTGATGGACTTATGCACCTTAGTTACTCAAAGTTGGATGAATCTTCTCACAAGAGAAAAAGCAAATGGGCAGGTAAAAATCAGAAGATAAAAATAGATAGTTAATAGTCATTTCATGATACCGCACAATCCACTGGTAGTTCTGCATCAAAATTCTCCATGCTCTGTGTACCTTCAGTAACACTTAAGTATACGCTATATGCAAAGTTAGCCATTCAGAAAGTGCAGGGAGTACAAAAATAAGACCTCACTATCAGTCTATACAGTTCTATCCAGATAATTCCTTGGAAATCTCAAAGAAATTTATATTACTTGTGTTAAAATGCTGTTATAAGTCAACACAGCAGACTGGATACAAGAAGAGGTAGCACAGGGGTAACATGTAAAGTCTGCAAGAATGTGCTCTCAACTATTAAACACACTCATCAAACAACAGTGTCCTGAGTGTCAGTCTTTTGGCAGGAAAGAGGGCACTATACAATATGAAGTAATGCTGTGGTTTGAGAAAGTACCATTTCAGACAACAGACAGATAATAGTGAGGAACTCAAGCTTAAGGTATAAGCACATCTAAGCACATCTAAGCACATCTAAGCACATCTAAGCACATAGATGACATAGTGGAAAGAGAAGGCAACTCCAAGCAAAATAAAAGATCACAGGAGATGAATGATCCCTGTTGCTACTAAGCCAACATCAAACCTATTCCTCAACCTCAAAAACTTAGATTAGATAAATGAAATAAAGAAAAAGGCAGTGATGTTTCAAAGGGCAAAATACAGAGCATTAATTGCTGCTCAGTCTCTTGTGGACATGTGTGGGTAGGAATTTGTGTCTACACACGTTCCATAGCCTCATGTTTGCTCTTACAGCCATAAATAAAAAATAAGTATTACTTTGGATAGAAAAGTTTTCCCTGAAGATTTCGAAGTAATTTATGGGATAATTAAGGCTATAGTCACATAGAGAGTGAACCTCGAGGTATATGCCTGGAGCAGATAGCATCATAGTACCTTTGTACAAATGAGCAAGCTGTGCAGCTGAAAGCAGTCTCTTGTTTGGAAGATGAGCTTTTTAATGTGTGATAAAATTAGACCAGTCAAGAGGTAAAACAAATTTTTCTGAAGTATCCTGAATTTCTATTTGAGAGTGAATTTTAATTACATAAAAACCCCAAAAACTGGATAACCGGATTTTATATGCCAATCTCTGTTTCAAATTAATCTTTTAAATTGCACAGAAAAGTCATGGAAAAGACCATTGAAATTTCTTCCTCGATAAGCTCAACCAGGATAAAAGTTCTGGGTTTTTTTTTAATTATTATTTTTCCAGTAGATAAAGCCATGCATACTGCATGCATAAACCAAATGTATGGTAATGACTGATCATAAGACTTCTCTTTAAATTTATGATGAATGAATAGGAAAAATATACAGGTTTTAAGAAAGGGAACAGGACCCATTTCACTCTATGTGCTATAGATAACTTACTCATACAACTAAGATTTTGTACTTTTGCTGGTGTTTCTCCCACACCATATCGGACTGATGACCAGAAAGAAGGGTTAATGAGAAAACATGAACAGCAACATAAGAATGGGTGAATGGTTCTAACTAATAATCCACTCGTTCTCATACCTGCCTTGGCAGTAGCAAATGACAGACAAAAGTGGAAAGACGGCATGTATTTGGTCACACTTTCTCAACATACCCTTCAGTTTTCCACCAAACTGTGGCTTAAAGATTTCCTGAAAATAAGTTGTGTATTTGCAGTGAAGAGCCCTTTATAGAGTTTTCCTCCATGAATTAATATAAACGCTTTCAGAACACAGATAAGATTTCTGCATTTACATCATCTTGGAAACAATGAGTAACACACCTTTTTTGCTCACCACTAATGTAGATAGCTGGTTTTGCTTTTACACTGTTCCGTTAATTTCATTTTCTGGCTTCAAGCCTTGAATAACCATTTTCTTCATCACTTTCTCTGTAGCATTTCTGAGCTTAGAGACTTCTAAGAGCTCTCTCCTCAACTGTTCCTTTGCTAGGTTCAAGAGTTTACTTTGACTTGGCCTCATTGTATTTGATCACAGTTATACCCTGCAATTACAGATCCTTTCTATCGCATATGCAACTCTGAGATGTAAAACTGGCCTGGATTTGAGGGCTGTTCAACGTTCTGAGGACACTTCCAAAGTACCTGCTCATTACCATCTGTACAATTTAGAAGTTAATGGAAATATGAGTCCATGTATCCAATGCATTAAGGAGACACAAATGAATTTGGTAGTCTTCCTGATACAGCTGCTCTTCATGGCCAAATGTAACACAGCTCCAATGTGAGGTTTGCAATTTAAATCTAGATTTGTACAGTGAAGCACGTCTTTTCCAAATAATTCAATCAATTCACCCAGTTCTAATATTCAACAAGAACTACTATTTACTGGTTTTACCTATAATGTAAAGTAATAAAGCCCAACTGACAAGGTTAATGCAAGACAGACAGTCTCTTTAATAATTTTTGCCTGCACTATTTTGCTATATTTTCTCCATTTCTTCACTGTTATCAACATTCAGCTTTGGTAGGTTTTTTAAACAATATTTTCATAGCTATTGTTCCTTATCTTAATTCATACTCCTTATTTTAATTCACATTCATTCTCCAGGAATTTTGATATATTTACCTTTTTCTCTAGCTGATTTCCCATTTGATTACATACAGAGATTTCCATTATTCTGCAACTAATAACATGGCTACGGTTCAGGCAGGAGACTGATGCCAACATAAACTTTCGGCACTCATGGGAAACAAAAGCCATGGGTCAGACCTGGACTGAAAAGGACTTAAGTGGAATTCACCTGCAAAATGAAAACTGTGATCTTTTAAGCCTGTATCAGTATTTGATGTGGCAATGCATTATGTCCACAGGCTCTTCATTCCTGCGACTCTAAAGTTCCCTGTAGCCGCACCTACAGGTCTGCCCAGGCTGCTCCAGTCCTGGCACGGCCAACCTGACGTGAAAAGCAGACACTCCCGTATCTCACCATTCTCATGAGAGCTCAGTGTGAGAGCAGGCATTAACAAGACACACTCAATAGACATCTACATTGTCAGACACCACACAAGAAAACTAGGAAGAAATGGCATTCTTCCTGTCCTTGCCCCTCTCATACTATATAGAAGGATTAGATACCACATGCTCTTCATGATCAGGAAGGGCTGTGGGATCAGAACCCACTCTCTGCTGAGGAGTTCAATCCCAGTAGGGATTGAAAATTTATCATTCTTTTGGGAAGAAAATTTATCATTCTTTTTGAAGAAGACTACTCCATTTTCAGAAGAAAATACAAGCTCTGCTTGTATTCCAAAGCAAACTCCAACAACACAATATGTTTTGAACACCCAAGATTGAATGAATGAATTAAAAACTTGAAAAGAGTGAAGAAGATATAACCAAACCTAAAGTAACTGCCTGGAAAGAAACCCGTATTGAGTGTGATATGAGGAGGTTCAGCAGTTCAGCAGGGAGAGGGAGATGCTTCTGAAGGTTTCAGATCAAAGCACAACCAACATGCTAAAGAAATCCAGAATCCTCCAATGGGTTTTAAAGTAGCTTTAGCCAAATAATAAGAAAAGCAAAGACTATCTGACAGATAAAAGAAATCACAGTGGGCTCCCTCAGAGTAGAATAATTAAATCATTTCCTGGCCTTGAATGTCCTGCACACCATCAGGCATCTCCCACAACCAGCTGTATCATCAAGAACCATGAGAGTCTCTCGGAATTCTTACTGATCTCATGAGACATTAAATCATTGAACACCATTAGCAGAATGGTTTTCAATCTTTCTCATCATCCACAAGATGAAAACTATTGACATACAAGTCCATTTGACCAAACAAACTTGTCTGCAGGAAGACTTGGAACAGTGACAAATTGCTTAGAGAACACAAAACTAGATGTTAGTTTAGCACTTGAAAACCAAACTTACATGCACAAACACCAATACATAGAAGCAAGCTTGTAGAGGCTACATTTTTGACTGAAGGGCAAACTAAAGCTAGAGGAAGCTTTTGGAAAAGGATCAGAAAGTAAATTTGTGATTTAAATAAGTAACAATTAAGAACCCCACAAAAACAAACCACTAAGCTGGACAAACAGGATGTCATTGCAAGACATCCTACGGCCATGAATGCACACTGATCCAGCTCCCAAAGAATCCTTAGAACAATAAAGAAACTAAAGCAGGATTTCAATACAAGCGCATTTTACTTTTCTCAGTAGAGAGAAATTCAGCAGATTGCTTAAAGTTTGCTTAAATCTCAGTAGATTGCTAATAGAAATGAGAGACTCTGAGGAACACCTTCCAAACACTGCACCTGCTTCTTGCAACTGCAACCTCACAGTGAAGGGGTAAAACATGTACCACACTGATCATTAGCATCGCATCCTAGAAAAGCTCAGGCTTACACTGCTGGGAAATCAGACTGCTTGTGGACAGTCCCACAGCCTAGACCCTCATACCCTCTAACAGAACCACCTCGCAGAAGTAACCTGGTCAGGTCAAAAGGTAAAATCATGCGTGCCATTTTCTATGGCAACCTTGAACAATCACTCTACTGGAAAGGAGGCCTGAGTAAACACTGTAATATTTATGCTGAATATAAATCCTTCATGTTCTTTGGGACTAAATCCAGATCTTAATATTGCATGTGTAGGGTCTCCTTGCTCTGTATCTGACTACCATGGAACGTTAAAAGATGGTCCGTACGAGTAAAGGTCATTTTGGAGTTAACATATGGAGGCAAGCATCAAGTACAATGTCTCAGTGTACTGCAATATGGTATTTATCTTCTATATAGTGTTCTCAGACTTCATACAGCCTGCTGGATGCATTAACCTCTAAAGCAAAACAATCAAATTAACTTTGTGTCATTCTTAGCTTAAAGGTACAGCTGAATTTTGAAAAAGACTACTCCATTTTCAGAAAAAAAAAAAGGGGGGGGGGAGGGAAATGCTTATTATAAATCAAATTAAATTTAAAAAAGAATTCTGTTTAAGGAACAAGTACTATACAGCAGAAATAGTAGAAAGGTGATGTAAATCCAGAGTTTAGATAATTCCCGTGAGTTACTCAGAAGATATAAAATGTAATTTGTAAGGTCTAGTCATCTTTGAGAGTTTCAGTTTATGGTTAGTACACACTTCTTTAAAGAAGTTAGTGAAAATACACTGTCTGTATCTTTTTCTAATGGCAAATGCAACTATCTATCCCTCATGTCATAGTGCTGATTCATTTTCCCTGCAGCTGCACTGTTTAGTATTGGTCATATTGTACATTGTTCTGAGAAACTGTTAGTACCTCACGGTATAATGGGCTGTTATAATCACAAAAACAATGAGGTCACTTTTATTCCTTTACAATTCAAGTACTGTCTACCTAAGTGCTTTTCACAAGACTACTTTCCCATGATCCTTTCACAACTTTAATTCTGCCAACAAAGAGTCACAGCCGAAACAACTTTGGAAAAAAACACAAAACCACTCAGGCTATCTACATTATGGGAAAAGAGAAAACAGAGATAACAACTACTGTATCAAGAAAAAATATATTGGCTAATACAGGCAAAGCAGCAAAAAGTTCTACTGCACCCAAACAAGGGGTAACAATGGCTGCTCTGGGGCTGTTGCAGATACTGTGAGTGTCTAAGAAGACAAGAAAGCAGAAGTGTTTAGGGAGAGGAACTGTCTTTCACAGTTCAATGATAGTGACATGTACGCACATCCCATGCTATAGATAATTTTAAAACTGGCAGAGCAGGTTATTTAGCAATAGTCTACACAAATGACTTTCTAAAGCTTTTTTTTTGGGGGGGAGAGGGATGGAGGGGAATGTCCCTTTGTCAGTGGGAATTTTAGTTACATAGTATTAATTGGTATTTACTTTGACCCTAACAGTTAGATGCATGGAGTTACCAGCTAGGAAAAAATAAACACAATGCTGAACTTCTTGAATAAAAATATACAATACTGAAATTAAAATAATAATAAAAAATATTACTGAAAATTTTACTACTATTATTAGTTGTGTTTCAGATATTATTTTAGATTTGTTCCCAGTATTGATGCTTAGCTTTCACAGTATCACTAGTTTCCTATCAGCCTCCAACATTTGGAAAAAGTGGTCATTAGATGGTAGGCTGGACATCTTACTGTCAGTGGGAGCACTGAAAGTTAGGCACTGAAGTGCCCAACTATTCCATTTTGGGGATCTGCAAGTGGAGCTGAACTCTGTGACTTCCCATGCTGTGCAGTCCTCCACTCCCTGGGTAACTGTCTCCCAGGAGGATACTCAGCTGACATGCTGTACCATAACTTTAAAAAATCTCATCAAGAAAATGGGCATACTCCATGTTCTACCTTTTGCAGTCACATAATAGAAAAAACCAAAATAATTCTAAACATGTAATACATTCTATTTTTTCCTTATAGGACTATTTACAGACTATATGATACTAACATATCAATAATTTAGAAAAATATTGTTTGATTTGTATTTATTTAGGCATATTGAAACCAATTAAAATAAAAATTCTCTGACAACAAGGAAGAAAAGACGTATAAATGTACAGTGCAGGAGAATTTTCATTAAAGATCTCAATGCCCAATTCCATTTACCACTGTGCCTCTTACATCTTACTAAATTAAGGATAGAAATTTAAGATAGCATTCATTCACAGAATTCATTTTTTCATTCATAGGATTTATGGCCACAAGAGGTTATCAGAACATGCAGTCCAACCCTCATTACATTACA
The DNA here is from genome assembly GCF_037157495.1 of Lathamus discolor. Taxonomy (NCBI): domain Eukaryota; kingdom Metazoa; phylum Chordata; class Aves; order Psittaciformes; family Psittacidae; genus Lathamus; species Lathamus discolor. Next base: position 27,403,940 of record NC_088885.1, read on the forward strand.
AGCTATTATATTTTGCTAAGGAAGACCAGTAACGTGTATTTGAACAAAAAATATATTCTAGAAAGGCATCCAATCTTGATGCATTCCACAGAAATATATGAATGTCATACATCTAAATGACAGAACAACTGTTCACTATATGAAAAGACTTAAAATATGGTATGAAGAAAAATGGTTCATTGCTGCTGTTCCAATTATTCAGCACAGTGTGTATGCTTCCAACTTAAATCTAGATTTTGGCATTGTATGTCAAATATACAGCAATACTGACAAGCCACTGTCAAAATAGCAGCCTCAGTAAGATGATGGAGCAGGTGCTTAGAACAGAAAGGAACACCCAGTGAATAATATGCATACCCACAGAAACCATTGTCTCCACCAAAATCACATTAAAAATCTACGGGATGCTTTTGACTTTCAAATTCATGGAAATTCTAAAAGCACAGTGGAAAATGGTAGGAAAACAATATGTCTGTGTTCTGTTTCTCTAATAATATTTTACACTTTTATTATCCCAATGCATCTGATAATTACCCTGCTGTTGTTTAGTTATCAGGAAGTTTTTCTTCTGAGATTACTTTCTTATTCCCTGTTCCCCATTTGTTAAAAGCTTGTGCATTAAGTGATTTCAAGTTAATTTATCAAGATCACTGTATGTATCTCATTATCTAAATACGCTTCATTTATAGAAGTTCTGTTAACTAACAACTTAGGGCTTCTAAAACATAACAGTGTGGTGAGCTTGTTTGGAGAGGCTTCTTCTCCAAAAAAAACTTCAGAGCTGCCTTTCCAGTAACATAAAATGCTTGTAAACAAGCATGCTTCCATCTGGTTCTCAATGAACAAGCTAAAGGTTGCTTATGTTCTTTCATCTCTACAACCTGTCCTCCCTACATTGCTATTCCTTTACCTTATTTTAGCCTGTCTTCTTAAAGCTACTCCACTGCCACCTTCATACACATTACCCTTTCTGCCTGTTGCCTCATGGAGCTGCTCAGAGAAGTACAGAGAGGCTTTTTCTAAGTAAGGGATGTATTACAGGGCGCCAAAAAACCGAGCTGCTGTATTATGTCTGAATCTTTCTTCTGTTTTCTGCCTGACAGCATATACCTCAGGAAGACTTGTCTGCTTCTCCAAATCAATGGCACAAAGAAAGAAACAGGTTTATGCTGTATGTTTTTTAATCTTCCTCCTTTACACAGTCTATAACTTAAACAAATGAGAGTCCATAAAGAGGGTGGAGGCATTTCTTGTGTGATTTGGAAGGTAAGCATTTGGATTAAGAAGTTTCAGGATCTGGAAAGACAAAGTCAAAATGCCATCCTAGAGGAACAGATACTCTCTCTTTTTCTGCATGTGCATCCTGAATATCACTCGCCCATTAGCCTAAATATTGTGTTGGCCATTCTCCAATTCCTCAGCCTCTGGGTATTCAGCTTAAGACTTGTGGCCAGTGGTGAATACAGCGCTGTGCTTTAAGATACAGGCCTATGTGAAGTTAGCTGGAATTTCCCAGCAAAGAAATATATCTAAAATTGTATTTTTTTTACTTGAATTCTTACTTCAAGTCATCAATTATGGTCAACTTCACAAACATGTCTCTGCCACAGAGGTGCTGCCAAGGGAATATGAACCAGTCCTGTGGACTGCAGCCAAAGTGATTTTCAGCAGTTGCAGACTGTCTCCACATCTGTGGACCAAGTGCTACAGGGGAACTTGATGCACATTGTCAGTGAATTTCAAAATCTTTGCTGATGTGCAAAAACATCCAGGCCAAGGAGACACCAGTTCTATTCCACGTTCTTACAGTTAATAAATGTCTGTGCTCATAACCTGCTCCAGTCCTTCCAAATATCAAATTCTTTAGCCATTTCAGTGGGGTTTTTTATCAAAGCATCTCAATAAAATGGTTGCATGAATTAAACACTGCTAAAACAAAATATTTTTTTTAGACTTGTACAAAACCAGCCAAAACATTTTTGCTAAACCTTACCCAAAAGTCCACTTAGAAAGACAATTGTGAGGAAATGTTTGAGACCCAGTGGTAACAATTTGGCAGAGTAGAAGAAAGCAACCAGAGAATATATAACAATAGAAAATTACGAGCTTAACATGAGACATTAGCATCACAACTTGTAATAGTGCAGATTTGTAACTCAAAATGAACTTTTACGTATATTTTATGTTTCTCTACATTGACAGTTTGCTGTCTAATACCTCTCTGTGGGACCATGGGAAAAAATTCACTTTCACAAAAAAAAAAAAAGGAAACATTTCAGATCCTTTACACTAGCAGCAACACTTTCCAGGTTTTGTTAGCTATCCAGAGCAACCATTTTCTAAGTCACCATTAATAATTGAATTGTCCAACGTTAATAGTCTTCTCTAACATTTCTATTTCTAAAGTATTATCAGTGCACCAGAACTTCAGACTAGGGGAAACGTAAAAAAAAAAAAAAATACAGGCCATGTAACACATACTTTATTTCAGAATGAGCAATACAAAATCCAATATTTCATCCTTCACGGGAGACTATGTATTGTTCACTCGGCAATGAAGTGTATAAATTACACTTTGATTTTCTTGTTTCACTTGTCTTTACCATGCCTGGTGTGCTGAGTGTCGAGAGAATTCGCCTCTTTGAAGTTTTGCTGACAGCGTTACAGAACCATTTCCTCTGGAGCACCCTTCTGAAACTTGGTTTTTTGAAACACTTTTTATACTATATCAGTTTTGCTACCTCTGCAAAAAAATATGACTAGCCTGAGGGGTTTTCTTCTTCTTTCAGTCATGCTGCCAGGGGGCTGATTGTTTCTGATTGCTAAAGCCAAAACTCCCTTAAAATGGATTATTCAACCTGAAGAGCATTTCATATGAGCACAGCAGGTTTTCTAGTCACCTTACTTGTCTGTACTATCTAGTAACACAGTTACTGTGTGATAGAGATTACAAAATCATTTGAGCTGGCTGCACTGACAACCTGGGCAGAAAAATAATTCTATTGCTGAGATTCTGGAATGTAAATCATAGAATAAAGCATTTGACCACTTAGTGAAGAGTGCAGTATAAATGAAACAAATTGATATACAGGTATCATACATAGATAGGTCTCTAAAAGCTAGGGCTTCAGTGACAGAATTTCACGCATGAGTCATTTAATCAAACTTTCTTGGTTTCACTACACAACTGGAGAAAAAGATTCTACGTTAAACTTGACGGGAAGACTATTAGAAATCCTTTGCACATTTACAACATGAAATTATATCCTTTAGACATCAAAATGTCCACTGCACCATTTGTATCATTTTCTCCCCTGTGAAGAATCACTCCTACATTGTATTATCTACTGTTTCACTGCCTCAGGCAACAGGGTTGAATCCATTTCCCTGCTACAGCCTGAAACGTGAATATATGGTATAACACAGAGGTATCTGAAATTAAGACAGCATTACTGATCTGAGCAAATTCAAGACTGAGTGTAAAAATGATGGCTAAAGTATGCCATTAACTTCCAATTATACTTTTACTTTCTTTTATCATTCATCACAGCCTCAGCACATGAATGTTTCCCTCCCCCCACACACTTTTTTAAAAAATGTTCTTTGAAATATGGTAGCTCTGAATTATTTATTTAATCTTACAAAAACTTGAGGACTTTCAAACATAGTGGCTGACTGGTATCTGCTAGCAACTGATACATTTAGTAAATTATTACCTATATTTAAAAGAGAATGATGTTCCAGACAAAGCACAGTGTGCTTCATGAGGCTGGAAGAGGAAGGGGTCAAAGCAACCTCTTCCTGAACCAGCACTGAGACAGTGCTGTAGCCAACATCTGGAACTGCGTGTGCAAGCTGATTTTGAGACGGGTTGTACAGTGTCCTGGGTTCAGTGGTAGCAGTCATTTTTCTCCTTCTCAGTAGCTGGTGCAGTGCTGTGTTTTTGACTTTAGCCTGAGACCAACGCTGATAGCACACCCATGTTTTCAGTTGTTGCTAAGATTACTCTAAGTCAAGGACCTTCTCAGCCTCTCATGGTCTGACAGTGAGGAGGAAGCAGAGACAGGACACCTGACCCAAACTAGCCAAAGGGGTATTCCATACTATACATCATGTCCACTATATAAACTGGGGGGAGTTATCCAGAAGGGCAGACTGCTGCTTGGGTAGGGCTGGGTGTCGATCGGCAGGTAGTGAGCAATTGTATTGTGCATCACTTGTGTTTATTGTTGGGGGGGTTTGTTTGTGGGTTGGTTTTGGTGTGGGTTTCTTTTTTCCTTTTTTAGTTTTATATTCTCTTCCTTATAATCATTATTATTAGTGGTAGTAGTAATAATTTTGTATTGTACTCTAGTTACTGGACTGTTCTTATCTCAACCTGTGGGATTTACATTCTTTCAAATCTCCTCCCCATCCTGACAGGAGCCTTGGGGGAAGAAAGGGAAGAGCGAACGGCTGTGTGGTTCTGAGTTACCAGCTTAAACCACAACATACAGACATTCATTCAAGTAAGGGTTGAAATGGGAAAACACTGCAGAAAACCAGAGCTAGGAGAGACTGCAAAAAACCCATACAGTCACCTCCTATTTCCTAGCTGTGAGTTACTCAAGGTGTTACACTGTGACACATGCACTTCTACCCTATTCTTATAAAGCTTCAAAAACGGAGGTGCCACACATTCCCAAGGCAATCTTTTCCGGTTTTTCACTATTCACTAGTATTGAGAAGTCTAACTGCATGCAGCACTGCTGTGATTACCCCATTAATCCTTTTCCTATACATCCATAATATATAGAGAATTGCTTGTTCCATTCTCCCTTACCTCTTCATTCCTATGTCTCTCATTCCAACTAAACAACCCAAATCTTTCAGCTCTTCTCTTATGTCAGGAGCCCCTCATCACTTTCCTGTTTTTACTGCTGGGTCCTCTCTTGAAAGGAAATACACCTGAAAAATGTTTACTACAGTTGAAAAACTATACTATATGGTTTGTGATAGGAAAGGTTGAAGCCATTACAAGTTCTGTGATAGAATATTTAACTGGCACAACAAATACTCCAAAGTCAAATATTCTGAATAAAGTTCATAAACATTAACCTAGCAGCAACGGGTGTCAGCCTCATTCAGCAAGATATCTTAATTATTTCAAAGTAAAATTGATTAATCATGCATTGACCTAGAAGGAAATAGAAACACATCAAAGACAGGAAAAGGTACACTAGACTGAAAGAAGGTATTTGAGTTGGACAAAAACAGTCTGGCGGATAGGAAGGAAAAAACATGAGCTAGCAAGATAATGCCAGGTAAAATAAAGAAGTGGAAGATAACACGGTTGCAGAAATGTACCCAGCCTATGGAAAAAGTTATGAAAAGATCTGTAACTGCCAAACCTCTTGAAAAGTAAAACAATAAATGAGAAATTGGGGGGGGGGGGGGGGGGGGGAGGGGGAGGAAACAAACAACCAACCAACCAAAAAACCAGACAGCATAAAGGTGCAGATTAAAAAGAAAAAGAGGAAGTACATGTTAGAAACAAGGAGGTTTCACATTCCCTTTCAGGAATTTTGTTAGAGGAATCAAGAAGAAGGACAAACAGTATTTCACGCTCTTCAAAAGAATAGATACTGCCTCCTCATGCAGCATCTTCCTCTGTTTTCTGTTTTATTGTGAGACTGACCCAGCCCAGTTTCCTGTTAGTCTTTGTGCCGAGAGCCTTAAAAACATGTTTGGAAGAGGTGATGTTACTGCTTTAAGATTCAGGATTTTGTATAATAATACCATAGTGCACTTATGCTTGCTTGACTTTAATAGAGAAAAATAAAGAGGTGCAAATTAATAAGTAGTGGTTACCTCAGAGCAGCAGTTTTCCCATTTCTGTGAGTACACGTGACTTGCCTGGTTTGGTACCCAATTTGTATGTCCCAATATTTGTTCTCCTGTCTATTCTGTCTGTTTCTATTCCTCTTCTTCTTAATTAACTCATGCGCCTCAGGATCCCGAACTGCCTTTTCTCTGTCCTTTTCCTTATCTTTGTTCTTCCCTCTTTTCCTCGTTTGCCTTATTTGTCTTGAATGGGGCACTGAGCATGCGCTCCAAGGTCCCACGCTTAGGCTATACAGGCTTTCTTCAGCAGTGCATGGGCTAGACTGACAGATCTGAAATTCAGTGAGGTTAGGACAGGCAGACCCACCAAACTGAGGTGGAGCCACAACGTGCCGAGTTCGATGCTGAAGCCCATTTCCACAGGTCTTTGAGCATTCCGACCAGGGGCCAAATTCAGCCACAATGCAGTCCTGCCGGCACGGGATGAGGCATCCCTGCTCCTGGCGGGGCTTTGGCTCAAAGTACTCGCAGATGACATCCTCAGCTGGCACCCCATTGGACTTCTGGATACAGATGATGTCCCTCGTCTGGATCCCTTCCTCCCCTCTGATGCACTCCAGGGGCTTCTCATGGCTGCGGGAAAGAACAGGCCGGCACTGGTTCCAGCTGCCGATCTGCCAGTCGTACAGCTCCTTGTGCCAGTCACACACCCGAAAACAGCTCTGCTGGTTGTCCGGCCGCTCTGGCTGCTTGCAGTTTGTGGGCAGTGTGGTCCAGCCCTCCACATGGGCGCACCACACCGCTCGTGTCTGGATACCACCCGGGCCGCATTCATCTCCCATACATCTCCCCCATGGACCTGGAAAACAAGAGAAGATGCTACTGTTGCACACTTCACTGTTTTTCTGCCCTGTTGCAAGACCAAGCTCATGGAACTAGTTCTGCACTTCCTCTAAGAATTTAATTCTTGGAGAAACTCAAACTTGGAAAACAAAACAAGTATGGGATTACTCTTAATCTCCTATTTTTGTGATTATAGATACATTTCATTTTTTATCCTAGACAAATTGAATATTTAATTTCAAGAACATACACAGGAATTGTTCACATCAGAGAACTGAGAACTGAGCAATGACAAAGTCATCAAATAGCTTTGACTAGCAAGATAGAAGCCAAAGTCCTCCCCTCCAAATCATCAATCTAATCTTCTCTCCCATCTACATAAATACCCTTTCCTGGACTGTTCTGATTTTTGCTTCACATTTTGTACTGCACTACTCTGTACACCCTGATGCTAATTAATATGATATTCTCTTCTTTCTGTATTGTATTAAATAATGAGAACAACCCCATAATACATTTTGAAGAACAGAGGTAATTTCAGGTAGGCCACTGCTATCCTTTCCTTTATTATAACTAAAATAAAAATTAAAAGCCCTCTAAGGAGTGTTTGCTCTACACGATCTGTGAAATCATTATATAGAATAAGATCTTGAAGACAGAGACGTACCAGCTGGCAAATATCCATAGAACAGAAGTTACTGAACAACAGAATACCAGGTTGGAAGGGGACTTCAAGAATCACCTGGTCCAACCATTCATGCCAAAAGCACAGTCTACACAAGATGCTCCAGCACCCTGTCCAGCTGAAACTTTAAAGTGTCCATTGTTGGGGAATCTACCATGGAGAGATTATTCCAATGGCTGCTTGTTCCCATTGTGAAAAATTTTTCTCTTCTGCCCAGTCAGAATCTCCCCAGAAGTAACTTGTACCCATTGTTTTTTTTAAATCTCTAAGGTCTATCATAAATAGTCAACATTTATAATTAGTTATAACAAAATCAACGTTGTTATAATTAGTATCAACAAAACCAATAAAAACCTATTTCCTTGAAATCTAATATGTTTACTTTTTCCATTATTAAAAAACTGTAATATTCACCTGGTTCAACTCACAAAATCCAGAGATCAGAGGGTGAAATCCTTGTTTTTTTCTCATTTTTCAAGACCTCCCCTCATACACACTTCATGCACACTGACTTACTATGAAAAACCAAAAGAACAAATCATACAGAAAAAAAACATGTAACCATTTCCCAGAAGAAAAGATGTCTGTCTGCAGACAGCTGGTCACACAGAAGACATTTTGGCTGACTGAGGAGTGCTCATGTTCCATGAAGAAACTGGGGCCAGGCCATGAAATCCTCATTTATCTTACTGACCCCTGTAACAAGATTATTTGTGTGAGTAGTTGTGGGAGATGCAGGGCTGACCCTTTGTTGTTTCTAAAGCAGGTTGACAGAATAATACTGGTACTGCACAAGAGTTATATGAACTATAGCAGGTATAAAATTTTCACAACACTTTCTTACTGAATGACTGGATAATGACTGAATATGAAGCCACATCTGATTACTGATTCCCACAAGCTTCAAAACCCTCACTGACTTCAACCTAATTTTCAGCTGTTCATCCAACATTACCTTCAGTAGCAGTTTGGGAATGGGCTGATGATACACTATACACTTAACCTCTGCTCCTCACTGAATCTTTTTTAAGCGGACACTGAAGCTAAAATCCTAAGCATTAATACTTCCTAGCAATGCCTGCTGGTGGAGACTAATTCAGACTGTGGAAACTCCTCTGTATTTTTTGCAGATTTTTTTGCAGTGATCCTTTAAAATAAAGTTCCAAGCTAGCTTCCAACAAATGAATTTTAAAATACCTGTGAATATCTCAGCGATCTCAACAGCTTACTTTAACCCAGCTGTCTTTTTTCAAAGGAAGAAGAGGAATTTACATTGCTACTTAGCTTAGCTGTTAAAAAATTAACATAAAATTTTAAACATATGTATTTCTAGCAATATTAACAAAACTTGCTTTGACCAAAATTATTCTAGGAAATACCAACTTTTTTTTTACTTTTTTTTTTTTTTAAACAATTTCTGGTAACCACATTAACCAATATCCCCATCAGTTTTCAGATGCACACTGCTTTGAAACCTTCAGTTAAGTTACACACTTTTTCTTGTAGGATCATAAGTCACAGCTGCTAAGCTCAAGCACTTGCTGAGGAATGTTGCTGCCATATGTTCTTTATATGTACCTCACAAAAAGAAAGATAGATAGGTTCCTCTGTGATTCCCTTCACAGGTACCCATCTCTCTGTACCATTTACAATAAGAGCCTAGAATAATTCGCTTCTAACTTAAGTGGCCCCAAACACATTGCAAGCACCAAGGCCAGACATGGTTGTCATTTCAAAATAATCACAGAAAAGCAGGAAGAGAAATTCCTCTGAACTGAGTAAAGGAGCTTTGTGACTTTGTCTAAATAACAAGAAATACATCCCAAACTAGTCCCTAATACACTTTTTTTTTTTTTTCTCATATCCACAAACTGAAGAGAAAGTACCCAGCACATGCTTACAGTATTTCTTTGTCTGCTGGTCAAGGCATCACTGAAGATACATGATGAAAAAACAGAAGGCAGAGGCTTTGAATGATCCTCAAGTATGAGAAAACCACATAAAGATCACCTGCAACATGCTTTTTGCATTTTATCATTATCATGGGCAGTACCTTTACCACAACATTTGTAAATGTGAAATCTGGGGATAAAATTAACCTCATAGAATCTGGTGTAGCACAGGTATGCAACTTGGCAATGAAAAAGATTAGCAATGTAGAGTCTCACTCACCACCATCACTGAAAGGCTGCAGGAGGTGGCTGCTCTTTCACAAACACTCAGCTGATCTTAAACACTAGTAACAACAGAACATCTTTAGGCAAGCTGTCAGCCTAATCAAGGCCTCATATGATGTTTTAATTTGCTCTTTATGAATATTCTTTAGGTTCTCTCTTTCCCATTGAAGCAGTCCTCATGCAGACACTGATCTCCCTGCTGTGCACTGATCCAGTGACGCTTGGGCAACATCCACTCCATTTGCATTGGGGAAAAGAAGCTGCTGCTGTGAATGCAAAGTAGTTTTTCTTAGCATTTGGTTTTAAACATATTTAGATGAATGACTCACAGCTTACCTGTAGTAAGCTGTACTTGTCTCATGAAAATACCATCATTTATCTGCTCTCTGTTCAATTAGCATATCACATATGGCAGTTACAGAAATAAATAGGAAGCTTGCTGCTTCTTTGTTGTTGGGAGTTATCACTGAAGTCTTAGAGAGTTTAAAATGTCATTTGTAATTCTTTGTCTTTTAAAGAGATTACTGTAAAATACAATATTAAGATTCCCTCTAAGCTTCTAGAGGATTAACATTTATATTTTTAGGGACCAGGAGAGTAAGCGAATTAACCATTACTGCAAGTTTATTCTGAAATTTTAGGGAATAAACACAACGGAATCCAAAAATTAAGATTAATCCTCCCACTAAAGCACCCAGAGCTTTGCAGGTGAGAACAAAGTAAGCTATCATAGTATTTAGCATCTTAGATATTGTTTCAGGTATTAAAATTATCACTATTTGAAGAAGGAAAAAAATTGGTTTTGAACTTTGATCCAGGGCAAATAAGGCTATATAAAAATCCATTCAGCTTTCCTCCACATGCATAGTAAAAAAACAGATAAAACAAGCCCCCAGCTATCCCCAAAAAAAAAACACATCTTAAAGCATCAAGAAAGACATTACTCCCATTTTTAACAGATGAAGATTTCACCACTGATTCAATCTCAATTTTGCTATACTTTCAGTGAGGAGTGGTTTTGACCCATTTATATTATTGGTTTGGTGTCTTTAAGTAGCATTAACAGTTTAATGCCAGAGATTGAGACTCTGACTGCACAAGACAATGAGCAGCTTAGTTTTCAGTATTTTGAGAGGATTGTATTTAAAGAGACTACTGAGAGACTAATTAGCAGAAATCTACTCTTTCTAAGTTCAGAAACAAGCTAACCTTGCCCATTATTGGAAACCTCAAATCGCATTTTATTAAGAAAAGTTTGTGATGAGGGTCAAGAAGGTTAACTGGGTGACACAGGGCTGGGAGTCAGAAGGACAGTATTACAAGATATAGTTCAAGCCTAAGCAGTAAATCTCAAGAGAGGTCAGAAAGACACAGATCAAAAAGTCTTTGAAGGACTCGGGAGATGACAGTGAATTGAATCTACAGTTTCTGATAGCGGAACCGGTCAAGGAGCAGGATGAACAGCAGGCCACTGAGAATCTAACAGCCTCAGAGCTGCCACCAAAATCACTTGCAGATCCTCTCAGCTAAATTAAAATACAATGATCATGTCTATAACTTGGTACAGTGTACCGATATAATTTATATTTGCTTTACACAATTATGGTTGTAATTGAGAAACCACCACTGCCATCACAAAGTATTTTTATGACAGGCAGTAGATAATTGGGGAAGTCTAAATAGGAAAGAGTTTCACTGACACAGATACATTGCCTGTTACACTGGAATGAAGCAATACAGCAAAGTGCTATAATTCTAGGTAAATTATTGATAGCTTTGGGTTGTTTTTTTTTTAATATAGAATCTGAGATGTGCCAACACACAAGCTGGCTGCATATGGAGAGACAGATTCTGTAATTTATACTATTGGGAGTGTCAAGACAGTAGAAAATTATTCACAAACAAAACCTTTATTTTTGCATCCTCACCACCCGTGGCGGGGCTCCCTAAGTGCTGTATGACTTGCCACTTGCTCTATTTGCCTGCAAACTCTTCCCTCCAGGAGTGCTATAGATCACCTTGACTGTCATTTCTATTTAATGCTTTTGTCTTCCTCAGCTCCTCTTTCAGAGGTTGAAAAGAACATGCAAGGCAGTGTCCGCATCAAAGAAAATAGATTCAGGATATGGAAGAGAGATAAAAAAACTAAAGGATTCTCCAGATAATAAAACATAACACCTGTGAGTCAGAGGAAGACACTGGAGAATCAAATATGCCTACAAATGATATGACTCCTAGGTCAGATTTTTTATTTCCTGAGAGTATAAGGGAGAGTGTAAGCCATTCTACAGTCCAAATGATTTCAGAATCTCAAGAATTCTGACATTTCTCAAATTAACAAGGAAATCTAAAAATTAACATTAAAAAACACAGTTTCCCCAACTTTCCAAGGCACACTTTCAAATACTAGGATAAAGATAAAGGCAAACTTGAAACTATATAAATAGCAACCACTTAGATATCTTTCTAGGTGTCCACATAATTATTAAGGCACTTTATGTAACTGGGCCCTTTTATTTATCCATTGGGAAAATATATTCACACATTTTCCTGATACTATTAATGGCATGGTAATGAACATTTTTTTCTTAAAATAATTAATATAAAACACATGAAATGAACCTAAGAGTAATCATACCAGTTTAAATTCTGACATCACAAAAAGCATAACGCTTATTCAGTGTTTCCCTAACTGAGCATTTTCATACTAGAATCTCACAAATTACTATAACCAAATCTTACTTATTTTCCTCCAGCAAGTACTCCATTTTTATATCAGAAAACCGCTGTGTCTAAACCAAAGTTATGTATTTTATAAGAAAAAAATTTGGATTTAACATGCTTTTCCAGTGTTTGTTTATACAGTGGGCTTCTGTGCTACAATTCATTGTAGTTTTAACACTATCTTTCAATTGGTAGAGGGGTTTTTCATCTGCTTTGTGGTTTTTCTGCCATAATATTGTGACAATTACAAGAGATACTGATTTTTTTTTTTTCGTCTGTAATAAACGTAGGGAGGGTAAAAAGTATCTATTTCAATAGCACAAAAAACCCATATAGAAACCCAAAATGGTCTCAAAAAAATTCTCTTTTATTTAATATAATGCCAGTTCTTCATCAGCCAGGTCTGAAAACCTAATTAAACAGTTAAAAAGAAAAGGGAAGAAACCTCAAACATATTTTGCTCTGGCTGTGAGGATTCAAATTTTTAAGTAAACTGCATCAGGGCTTACACTTTTTATGCCACATTTCTTCCAAAAGTAATTTGACTACAGCGGTGTAACCCCCTGAAAATCACAACCTACACTGAGAGTCTCCAGCTCACAGTAATGGTGCAAAATGATTATCTGAAGTATATGCTAGCAAACATACAAACATGAGAGGCTGACAGCTCACAGGGCAGAACTATCTGGCTTTGTGTTGTCACAACCTGTAATGAAAGCAGGTTTATTATTTTAATAAATTTTAGGCTTATTATAAACTTAAGCTAATTCTCAAAACATTATTCAAACGGCTCTTCCTCCAAACATTTACTTTTTTTTTTTTTTTTTTAGCATAAGTTCCTCTAACTATTAATTTTTCCTTTACCCAGTGTAGCAGCAACAGCCCAAATGAATACAGGATGAACACACAAAAGGAATACTTAATTGAAGCAGCATGCTTTAAAGAGAAATACAGCTTGCATGTTCTACAAAGCAATTACATTGCTTTGAGCTTCTAGTCATGTTGTAATAAATACTTCTGATATTGCAAGATACTGAATACAGTTTCTTCCAGCCCACAGTCTGTTTACATATAAAGCTGGCTCATGAACATTTCATAGTTTCATTAGAGGTGGTGTTAAGCGATACTAATGTATTCCTCACACTCCTCTGCTTATGTTCTCTCTCTAGTCACACTGCTGGCTGAAAAGCCAGATAACACTCTTCTGACAAATGATGATTCCCATATATAGCAAACACTCTTGCAGGCTTTGTAAGTTGGATGAAAGGCTTTATTAACCTTTGCTTGTATCTTTCCCACATGTCTGTTTTGTTTATTCGTAAATATTAACAGCTGAAAGCTGCTCTGAATCTCCCGAGATAGTTTTACTAAGTCAGACTGAAGAACTACCTATCCCAGTACCCACCTCCTACAGCAACAAAGAACACAAGGTTGATGACGGTATAGAAATATGGTGAGCATAACCGATGCCTTCCCTAGTACCATGCCAGCTTCCCACCATTTCCAGCTCACACACCACAGTAGGCACATTGGTAAAAACCTTCTAATACAATTAATAATTATACATGCACAGCAGATAAATTATTCTTATCTTTGCCCCTGTAAATTTTAACAGCTCCGTCTTCATCAGAATCTGATTTTAAGGGATTATTGAGAAACCATTTCAAGATCCACTGCCTATTAAGGAGGAGGATTTGGTTTGTATAGATTAAGATGAGGTTTTTCCACTGGTTTTGGACCAAGATTTGCTGCTCTCTCCCTGTTGGTATTTTACATTCAATTTACTCACAAATCTCGAAGCAATTTTTTAACTGCAATATTGCTAAGAGAATATGTCATTTAACCTGAAAATATCATTGCTAGTATTATTCTTAATGACTACACATGTAAATGCAGATTTTTGCACTTATTCAACTAACTGAGGTTTGTCCTTCACTTTTCACCAGAGTAAACCCCAATCAGATCCATCGAAAAAGCACCACTAGCCCTTGTCACGACACCTGGACATCAGCACATGTTGCAGCATCAATTTCTTGGTACTATTAGAAGAGTTCATTTCTGTGCAAAGGCTCCTGCAATTGCATGGTAATCAGCCATATTAAACAGGTTACAGGGACTTTGAATCAGACCATTTACACCTCTATCATGAATAATTTTGCAATTCAGCTTCTTAACCATGATTTTCTTCTGTACACAGGCTGATATATTAAGAGAGAAGACAAAATACCTGTTTCAATTAGCATGAAGAACAAATGAATGCTTTTATTTTCTGCCTCTGTCTCATTTTCTGTCCTTTTATTTCTTTCACTTGTTCATCATAACCTCCTGCTGTGGTGCTGATGGCCAGAAGTGCTAGCTGTGAGGCTGCTGCAACCACAGGGTACATCCGTCAACACAGGCCATCACACTTGTGCCAGCCCAGCGGTTTGTAATCCCAGTCTCTGCTTACATTAACCAAGGGGAAACAAGTCAAAAACCTTCTTCACAGAGACATGAAGAAATTTATGGCTACAGCTTTTCAGAGACTGGCTACAGCTTTTTGACTAGACTACTAAAACCAGACATCAGAAATGAAACGTACTGTCTTCGCACACTGATTTTTTTAAAGGATCAGACGTCCTGTAAGATATTTTGTCAGACAAGGTACCACGTAGCTGGCTATAAGAGAATGCTGCAATTTAGTTGTATGAAGTCAGAAATAGATTTAGATTGTATTGTGAGCCCCATTCTAGCCTGCAGGATGATCTACGTACACCATTTCTGTCTCCTTGCAATTCAGCTTCTTCTGTGTAAGGCAAGGACAACCATATGAATTTTTAAAGCCCATTTAGAGGCATTGATGAAAAACAGTGTGCAAGAAGTAAACAGCAGTATGAATACACGTTCTATCATTTTCTCTCTGGAAGCACACAGTTTATTCAGTATCTTTCCCTTGAGTTTTGCCCTAAATCCCAGTTGCGTTGAAAGGTGTGTTCTAATAAAAAAGCAAGAAGCCCAGACAATAAGCTGCTGCTTTTTCTTACTCTTGACAGAAATCTTATTCATAGAGCACAGCATGCATACTTCTCATCTGTGCCTTCCCTCTGCCTCTTTGCCCGCAAGAGAGATAATAAAGATATTCAAGGATCAAATAGGAAGGTTTCTCATGCACCTGGATTCTTTATAGTTGTTTTGTTCACCACTAACGGAATAACATTAAGAGGCCTGAACCTAATGAATATCCCTTAGTTAACGTTCTGGACCTGTCATCCTTTTGGTTTTCTTCAAATTCATTGGAGCAAAGAAAGTTTCATAAAATTGCACCTTGTAGGTACAGAACACTATATAAAGGGTCAACTCTATACATTTTTTTATTCATCTTTAAATATTTCATTATATAAATTGCCTATGTGTTGTACTGAAATAATAATTCAATCATAAATCTTTTGAAGTGCACTGAGACTTTATGTCTTGCTGAGATACATTCTCCAAGCATATCCTCTGTTCATTTATTATTCATTATCATCCACAATTTGCCAAATTCCTGTGGAACTCATTTTCAATTTTCAAATGGCAACTTTCCTCTAGACTTGTGGTGCTTTCATTTCATAGACATAGTACTCAAAACTACAGGAAGGAAAGCCAACTAAGCCATGTGGACATATTGAAAATACAAGTGCTGCTGTGCATCAGACAACAATAGATCTATATTAGTTTTGAAGAAGTCTTGTCAGGACTATATGAAACCTGTCACTGCAATGTATGCAAAATAAGTAATGTCTTTATCTGAGGTCTCTGTAATAAGCAGTTTTCATTTCAGACACAACTGAGATAAATAATTCAAAAAAATAATTACTACTTACTTCTATCTGGCAAATGTGCTGCACAACTGTATTAAAATAAGTGGTTTTGTCTATTTTTGTGAGACTGGAAACATATCTAACAAACTGTTACATATAAATAATTTTTCCAGTTTTTGTTTTAGAAATAATAACTTTATTGAAATATTAATGTAGGCAGTTATTTCAGTATCTCAGACCATATCATAACTTTGGCTTATAAACAGAACTCTCCCTCAATCAAAGCAGGGACTTCTGTTTAAAAATACATGACCATGATCTGGTATTATCACTAATCTATCACAAGAACCCAAGATATCCTATTAAAAATGCAATTAATCACTACTGCAAAAATTTTAAAGTACACCAGTATTTTAAGAAGGGCATCACAAGATTACTCTTAGATCAGCAATCTCCAGAAGATTTCTTAAATTCCTTTCACCTATCAAAGGGACAGGAACTCGGCAACTGACCTCTGCCCTAGTCTTCCATTCTAGCACAGAAACCACCTGCTTTTCCATTGCTAGTTATAGCTTTGTTTTCTAAAGTTACTTCACAGAGGTCATTTCATAATAAGTAAAACCAAAACCTTTTAGTAGATGCCCTGCTTTCTTGGGGATGGCTGAACATCTGCTTGCCAACAGGAAATGGTGAATGAATTCCTTGTTTTGCTTTGCTTGTGTGAATGGCTTTTGCTTTACCCATTAAACTATTTATCTCAGCCCATGAGTTTTCCCACTTTCACCCTTCCAATTCTCATCCCCATTCAACCAGGGGTTAGTGAGCAAGCAGATGCCTAGGGCTTAGTTGCCAGCTGTGGTTAAACCACAACAATCAGGAAATACTTTTTTACTGTGAGAGTGACTGAGCACTGGCACATGTTGCCCAGAGATGACATGGAGTCTCCCTCCTTGGAGATATTCAAAAGCCATCTGAACACAGCCCTGTGCAGCTGGCTCAGGGGAGGTATGTATGATGCACATGAAGCATAAAAGCTCTAGGTGGCTCTGCCTGAGAAGGCAAGGTATATGAGGTGACATCCTGCGGTCCCTTACAACCTCACCCATTCTGTGATTCCCTGAAATACACATATCAATATCAAATGCAAAGGCCACAAAGGAAATTTTTGGTTATGTATTTTCCAGAGTCTGTTTCCCAAACTTCACTATGGCAGTTTAAATAACTATATAAAGGCTAAAAGACATTATGTATTCTTGAGTAGATATATCCAGAAAGAGTAAGAAAATGCTATTTGTTAAGGTTTGAGGTTAATCAATTATAGAATTTAGTATAAGTCTGTACTTTTTCAGAAACAGCTATTTAATTCCATGCCAGAAATTCTGTATCAGAAAACTGACAGGAAGAACAACCTATTATTAAAAACATCTACAGAATTTAACTAACAGATAATGCCCATAAACTTCAAATATGTAACATGTATTTGCACTTCATTAAATATTAACTACACTAGAAATGAATTCCCAAATATTTTTATTATTAACTCCAGATGAGTATAAAAAGAAATATGACAGATATAAAATGGCAAAAAAGTTTCAAAATCATACACTGAGAAGACTTTATAATGCACTCTTTATGGATTACCACAAGCATTAAACCTCCTTGTTCAAGCTCCATTGAACAATATGTACTTCTATACAGATATTCATCCTTAAAATTCTTCCTCCCACTGCTTCAAAATATTAGATAAACATGAAGCTCATTTTCTGCACGGTGAAAGAACAGCCCACGTGCAAATTTTATTCAAAGGAGAAAATAAGTAGAGAGATCTGTATATCTGAACAGGGACATGGTAATTTAGCTAGTCACACTAGCAGAAATTTCAGGACACTGTCCGAGTACTCATCAAGAAGCCACCGCAGACTGGACTTAGGAAAAAAACCTATTTGAAAAAAGTGCTTGCAGAGCCCAGTTCATCAAAACTGCTGAAATAATGCTATGACGTAAGGGCAATCAAATGTCCATTTTACTTAGGTAGCAAACAGTTTACTTAACTTTACAATCTTCAATTTTGCTAATGAGTGATTAGACCTGAATTTCTGGGTGTAACTTTACAGCAGAACCTCAAGAAAGAGAGACAAATCCAAGAGCATCTGTGTGATATAATAATACTTATTTAAAAGCCAGTCCAGAAAGCAACTGCACCTGAATGAAGATCTGTTGTTGCAAAGCACAAGCAGGCTCATCAAGGTAAATAACAGATCTTATCCTTTTAAAAGCCTGAGCTAGCATTATACCATTTTAGCACAGCTCCTTCAGCTACATCACTTAGGAAATTAGAAATGTCATTCTCTATTTTAATTCACCTTCAGGTAAAAGGTTAACTCATTGGAAAGATTATTTTAACAGGTCAGATCCTTCAAAATCAGTAGTGAATTGGGTTGGAGATATCTTTCAGAAGGGATGACTTCAATTAAAACAGCCCTCACTAGAGATAATGAGTAGAGAAGGAAGGTTAGTGTTGGACAAAGAAACACTCGCCCTCTTGCCAAATAGGGGATGCAAAGATCCTTATCAGCCTGAATTATGCTGAAAAATCTTTAAAGGGCTCTGAAAAACAGAAAGGTCATTTTGTTTCAAGGAGACTCTTTAAAAAGGGGTAGACGTGACAGAAAAGTTTTTCCTAACAATTTTTAAAACTCATCAACATGAAAACGTTTGCTGGGCTAAGAAGGAAGAACGGAAGGAGAGAAAGGGAGAGGAAGAAGGAGGGAGGGAGGGGAAGAGGAAGAAAGGGAGAGAGAGAAAGAGAGAGAGAAAGAAAACTGCTATGGGAATCTGAATGTCTCAAAGGACATTTGCAGCAATCTTATGGCCACTGTTTATTTTTCTGCTAGATGTGTAATTATCCATCCAGGCTACATTAGCAGCCATAAAAGCTCTCTCACCCTTTTCAGATGCACTACCGAAGAACAAATTTGGTGCAAGCAGGAACACACATACATTTGGCCTAAGCCTCCACCCTAATGTAAAATTTGATTCAATTCCAATTTTACTGGAGAATGGGAGAAGCTCTTGCTCCTCCTAAAATATAAAGTTCATGCCTGGATAACAGTAATTTGTCTCTTATAGAAGTGTAACAAGCTAACTATAAATCAAATGCAGGAGCCTGAATTTCTTTTCTATACTTTGACCTCTACTGAGTCCTCCATACCATTGCCTTTCTTTCTCTCCCTCCCCTTCCCTCCCCCCTGCCCCTTTATTATAATACTATTTAGGATGTTTCTTTTATTTGGAGTGAAAAACGGTCAGAGTCATGTAAACAATGGGCATACTTTAAGAAGAGCACAGTTATTTATTCAACAGCAGGTTAATGTAAGCAAAAGGAAAGCTCAACCCAGTATGGCACTGCTTAAAGAAACAAAAGTCAGCTGGGTAGCAATGAGAATACAATATACTCCCAACCACATGCATCTCATTATATGCAAATCACTGCACTCTGCTTAATTAGTAAGCTCTGCATTTTTCCTTCCAGTTCTGACTTTTAAAGGCAATAAAGCCACTCCAGAGTGGGAAGTTACAGCAGTAGGAAACCTGACTTCATGCCAGTTGATGAGAATTTCCCTGTAACAGCACAGGACCATGTAAATCTTATCAGACAAAGGAACTCAGAAATAAGACTTCTTTCTTTTCTGTCAACCACTCAAACAAATCACCTAGGAGATAGCATTCTCTCCCTTCAGACTGAAAGTAGATACTGTTCTGGAAGATACACTCTGTTACTCATATTCATTTTACTGATCTAAGGACAAGCCACATCTGACCTTATTTTGTTAGACATTGTGCAAAGTGTCCAGGTGCTATGCCACAGGTCTAGCTCATGAGCTAGATCAGGCTCAGGGGAGGTATGTATGATGCACATGAAGCATAAAAAATGTGTTTACTTCACATATGTTAGTTGGATTCATTTTTTTAATGGCTTGCTTTGCTGGGCTTTCCTGTGAAGGCTTATGCAAAATAGGAAGAAAAAGGGAAAACTGCAGAGAAGAGTGAGTGCAGCTGAGGTACAGTGACTGTGAAGAAGGCAGGAAGAAATGCTTCAGTCCATCAGAAAGGGACAAGAGTTCAAAATAATGGATTTCACATAAAAAAAGCTCCTACTTTAGCTGTGTCTCCAACTGCCACTGCAGGTTGGAGGCTTCAGCTGTCTCAAAACCTTAAATTATCTTGCCTCAGTTGAGCAAGAATCTTAAATTATTTTCAAAACAGACAGTAACTGCTCAATCCACACAATATCACGTGCTCTGCAACAAAATATTGAACTAAAGATGTTCACAGAAGTAACTGTTTTCTTACAGCTGACACACTGCTTTGAGAGTCCTTACCTTGACCAGTATGTCAGCAGTGTAGGCAGACTGCTGACATCCTGCCTTCTGTCCGACATGGGCAGCATAAGCAGGATGCTGCCCACATCATTGACTTAAGGTAGGATTTTCTCCAACCACATTGCCACTGCTGGAGCCAAGGGGCAAATATGCCCCTGACTCCCACCCGCATGCAAAAGGTATTTGCACAATTGGCTGTTGATGCCAGATGACCCGAACACCAAGCGTTCCTGGCAGTATGTCATCGCTTATCACCGCGTGTTTGCTGTTGGGGATTTGGCCATGTTGCTGCCCATCTTTCCTATTGCCTCAATAAAACTTTGGTTTTTAATGTGTTGTCAGACCCCATTACTATTCACACCTCAGCACCTGACCAGATGTTAAAATTAGACACCAGCTGAAAAGAGTTGATTTTAAGCTAGATGTTAATTCAAAGTAAAAGTCAAAATACCATTAATGGACCAGGAAGCATTGTTTCCAGCATGATTTCATTAGGAGCACTCCATTACTATTACCCAATCAATCTGTTGTGATATATCTTAACAGAGTAAAATATGACACCAAAAAAAAAAAAAAAAAAAAGATTGAAAGATGCATTTGGGAATGTTTGTTTTCTTGCCTTCTAAGAGATGATAAAATACATGTGCTGTCTACAAATCACTATTCATTTAAAGCTGCGGAGAGCACTGTTTTAATGAAGTAACTGAATATATTTGTACCCATTAATACATTTGAATTAAATGTGTTTGAAGCAATAGCTTCTACTGAAAATATGTTTCAGTTTTTAAATAAAGATACAAAATGCACATATTACAGTGAGAGATTTAAAATAAACCCAGCTATTTTAGTGCTTTTCAGTATTTCAAACACTAACAGTTAAAATACAACAACAGAAGCTCTGACAGTTATTCTACTACTCCCTTGGTAGCCTTTAAGACCTTGGTTTCAGTCACTAATCCAGATGCTAACAGACCTTCCTCTATTACCAGGAATCATATCAGAAGCTTTCATAATTTCTTGGTAAGAAACGGAACATTTATCTGAGCAAATTCAATACTACTTGCATGTTTCACTTCAAACACTCTTTACAGCCAGCAGGCTGCTCACTATCAGCAACTAAATACGTCAAACATATTACACAACTTACAGAGCATAATAAGAGAAAGTCTGAATGGAAATGCAAGAGATTTTCTATAACATTTTCTATAAAAGAATCCAATATTTTCTTTAGATTATACAAATTAGCAGACATGCTTTGTAAGAGTGGTGCATTCTAATTATTTTTTGGTTTCTTTTTCTTTCCCCGAAACCTTGCAAACATAAAGGCTTGTGAACATAAACAAAAAAACAATAAAAAAGAGAAAGCCATTTCTCTAACAGAGAATGGCCATTATTTAAGTTGTCCTGGTTTTACTTGGAAGAAACACCTGGGTACCATAAAAGGACTGATCCATTATAATCCGATAAACCCTAGAAATTTCAAGATCAAAAATAAGGATTTTTCTTCTTTTTAATTCCTCAATCAAAGAGAATTCCATATGTTTCAGAAGAAGATGAGACCACTGCTGCAAACCATGAGTTGTAACCACTAAAGCCTCATGGGAGCATGCATACGTTGCTGCTAGCAAGTCCTCTCACTCCCATTCCTTGCTGCTAAAAGGATGTATGAAGGAATCAGGATAAGGCCTCTCACCCCTGCTGCAGTAGGTTTTCTATTACCAATGACAATTTTACAGTCCAGTTTGCTTTCATCCGTATTTTTTGAAAGGTCTGAGGTGCTGGGTGATTAATACTCAGAGAGAGAACATTTTCTTGACCTGAAATTACATTCTTACACAGTGCTAGGCACCAACTAACAAAATGGATTTTATTTCCCAGCAGTTTACAGAAGAGGTAGACAAAGTGGATAGGTCAATCCTGTTCTCATAGGTCAACCCCAAGCCAATAAGTGCACCTCTACCTTAAATACCCCAACTGCATTCACACTGGCTATAACAGCATCTCCTGAGACTGTGCAAGATGAAAAATGACAATCCAACAAGCCTTTGTATCCTCTGTACACATTCCTACACCACCTAATGCTACAGAAAGACCAGCTTCAGTGTACACATTCATTTTCCTACCAAGGCATATAATGACAGGATAATATTCTCAAAATACATGGCGAGAATGGAACTGGAGGTTTTGCTGAGGGTTTGCAGAAAGGGATGATGGCATTCAACAGACTCATCTAGCATACCTTGTGCTAGAGGCAGCAAACACAAGACAGTGGGAGCTATTCTCCAGTGACTGAAAGTCTCATACCCATACAAGCTTCAGGCCCTTGAGTTACAACAGGCTGTCAAGGGCACTGAGCTGCAACTCAAAAATGCACAGCCTCCCTTAAACCACTACCCAGATAACATGCTTCAAAACATACCATCTCAGAGACAACTTAGGCCATGCTGTTATCATGCATATGGAACCATTACAGGCTTTTTTTTTTTCCTTCAGCCTTTAACATCCCTGATAAACCCCTTTTCAACAACCAATCTTTCAACAATGTTCATGGACTGAATGAAAAATCCCTTCAGCCCCCAGTAAAAAGCAAAGCAGCAGTTGGGCTGGATATACTCTTCCTAGTCTTTGCCTTCACTCTTCAAATCCTTTAGGGTCAACCTTCACATCACAAGTTAAAATTTTGGCTCAAATCAGGCAGATCTCCAACCTCCATCGTCTAGAAAGGTTAGCCCTTGCGAAGCTCATCACCCAAACTTGCCATACCACATTAGTGCTGACAAAAGCTTTTGGAGCTGTGGTGGGTTGACTCTGGTTGGATGCCAGGTGCCTATCACTACCCTCCTTGGCTGGACAGAGAGAAATAATAACAAAAAGCTTGCAGGTGGAGATAAGGACAGGGAGAGATTATTCACCAATTACTGTCACAGGCAAACCAGAATCAACTTGGGGCAATTAGCTTATTATCTATCAAATCAGAGTAGGATCACAGGAAATAAATCTTAAAACAATTTCCCCCACCCCTGTCTCTCTTCTTCCTAAACTCAATTTCACCCCCAGTTTCTCCACCTACCCCCACTGCCCCAGCAGCACAGCAGGATGGGGAATGGGGATTGCAGACAGTTCATCACACATCTCTGCCGCTCCTTCCTCCTCAGGGAAGGACTCCTCACACTCTTCTGCTCCAGTGTGCGGTTCCTCCCACAGGAAACAGTCCTCCATGAACTGCTCCAATGTGCATCCCTTTTCTTCAGGAACAAATTGCCCCAGCATGGGTCCCCCATGTTCTGCCAGCAAACCTGCTTCAGCGTGGGCTCCCCACAGGGTCAACAGCCTGCTTTGGGAATCCCACTGCTCCAGTGTGGGGTCCTCCCTGGGCTCCACTATGGACTTCCATGGGCTGCAGGAGAATCTCTGCTCCAGCACCTATAGTATCTACTCCCTTCCTTCTTCACTGACCTTGGTGTCTGTAGAGCTGTTTTATTCACATATTCTCACTCCTCTTTCTTACTGCAATTGCTCCTGCATAGTAACTTTTCCCCTTTCCTAAATATATTATCCCAGAGGCACTACCACCACTGCTGATGGACGTGGCCTTGGCCACCAGTGGGTCTGTCCTGGAGCTGGCTGGCTCCATCAGACACAGGCAGTTTCTAGCAACTTCTCAGAGAAGCCACACTGTACCCTCCCCGCTACCTTGTCATGCAAACCCAATACAGAAACACTTGCACAAAATTTCCCAGATTAAGTCCAAGCCTGTGATCCAGACAAGCTGATCCCCCAAAAGCAGCAAAAGGGGGCTGGATAGTTACAAACCATGGCTAAGAAGCACTTCTTGGTAGAGGCTTCCCTGGGGGACAAGAAACTACCTACATGCTTAAACTGTTGCTGTGAGGGTGACAGTTCCTCAGGTCTACTCCCTATGAAAAGCTGGATTCCTAGCTGGGTTACCACCATATATGCTATAACTTTTGGCCAGCCCTTAAGTGGTCAGGCAGTTAGCCTAGATGGTTGTAGGCCCTTGCAACTAAACGATTTTATTATATTCTGTCTGACCAGACTCTTGACTGTGGCTTGGCTCCTTAGCTGTAAAAATACCTACTTCCATGAAATCTGCTAAGATCTTGACCTCAACAACTTTATCATTCTCTAAGCATCTGCTATTTCAAAACAGGTAATACTACCTAAAGCAAGGTACTTTACAAACAGGTTTTTATTTTACAGGTCTCATAATTCAGACCTTTTCCTGTGAAAAACTGCATACATCCAAGGTGCTGCATAGCTACACTGGGGGTCATACTTAGCATTTACATATATACATACAAATAAGCTGATGGGGATCCGTGATGTTAAATTCAGACAAGCCTTATCTTTCATGAACTTGTTAATAAACAGTGACTATTTCCCATCTTTTTCTGAAAAACTGAGTGGCTTCAAACAAAAGTAGAACTAAATTGCAGTTAAAACCAAACCAAAACAGGAGGCTCTTCACATAAGATGTAAAAACAGCTTGGGAACTTCCTGTTGTAGATGATGATACTCAAAAAGCAGCAGGTCATGGTTACAGAGAAAAAATTAACAACAGTTATTACACAGAAAGGGATTGCCATTCGCTTAGAAAGACAGTTTGCTGAAGGCAAGGATAACATTTAGAGGTGGTATAACTATATGACTGTCCTCATTTCACACTCTTCCCCAGGCATCCAGAAACAGATCGGGTCACAGAAAGGGTATTGTGTTAGATCAACCTTGATATGACTGCTCTCTTTTTTTCATCAGCATGTATAAAACCCCATGCTGATAAAACTTTTCCTGCTATCCCCAAATTATCATGTATGCTTTCATTAGATCAAGCAAAATCCATGCTGCCCAGCGTGTACCAAAAGCCACCACACTTAACATGGGGAACTCTAAAAAGATGGATTCTTAGAGAACTGTGAGAAAGAAAAACATGAAAGGAAACATCAAGAAGGTGTTGCTTTAGAGGGAAAGGGGTTGCTTACTGAGAGTCCAAAGAAAGCCTAAAAAAGGAAAACTTCAAAGGTGTTATCTGTACAAAGTTAAAACAGCACATGAACCACAGCTATTGTAGGTTTCCTTCTCCTTCAGTTCTGGATATTTCAGTAAATAATAAGCAAGGTAAATACTTGTAAAAGGGGAGTTTCCTTCAATGTTATGTAGAATTAAACATCTTTCTATGATGCAGAAACAGGTAACATTTCCAGGGTTCCTTTTTTTTTTTTTTTTTTCTTTTAATTTACATGTGTGTGTGCACCTATTAAAAAAAATCAGGAATTACATGATGGGCTGGTGGAACATAAGTATGCTATCAAGTTTTTATATCATAAAAATTGGTTTAATTTTAGTATTACATGCACAAAACACTAAGTGGATTTAGATCACAGAATCATAGAATGGTTTGGGTTGGAAGGGACCTTAAAGATCATCTAGGTACAACCTCCCTGCCTGTGGCAGGGACACCTTTCACAACATCAGGTTGCTCAATGCCCCATCCACCCTGGCCTTGAACACTTCCAGGGATGGGGAATCCACAACTTCTCTGGATTAACATCCTTTATTAATTGACGGGGGAAGGAAGGAGGATAAAAGAACAAACAATGGCGTAGGAGGAATGCAAAACTCCCTCGGATCTAAATACTGGAGTAGTTTTCTATTCTTAACCATTCTAATCATAGAACCATAGAATAGTTAGGGGTGGAAAAGACTTTAAGATCATCTAGTTCCAACGCCCCTGCCATGGCAGAGACGCCTCTCACTAAAGCACGCCACGCAAGGCTCTGTCCAAATTGGCCTTGAACATCACCAGGGATGGAGCATTCACAACCTCCCTGGGCAACCCATTCCAGTGCCTCACCACCCTAACAGGAAACAACTTCTTCCTTATTTCCAATCTAAACTTCCC
This sequence comes from Lathamus discolor, assembly GCF_037157495.1. Lineage (NCBI taxonomy): Eukaryota > Metazoa > Chordata > Aves > Psittaciformes > Psittacidae > Lathamus > Lathamus discolor. The sequence goes on from NC_088885.1 coordinate 27,430,273, forward strand.
CTGTTTAAGTTTGAACCCATTACCCCTTGTCCTGTCACTACAGCCCCTGACAAAGAGTCCCTCCCCAGCATCCTTATAGGCCCCCTTCAGATACTGGAAGGCTGCTATGAAGTCTCCATGCAGCCTTCTCTTCTCCAGGCTGAACAGACCCAACTTCCTCAGCCTGTCTTCATACGGGAGGTGCTCCAGTCCCCTGATCATCCTCGTGGCCCTCCTCGGGACTTGTTCCAGCAGTTCCATGTCCTTTTTATGTTGATGACACCAGAACTGCACACAATACTCCAGGTGAGGTCTCACAAGAGCAGAGTAGAGGGGCAGGATCACCTCCTTCGACCTGCTGGTCACAATCCCTTTGATGCAGCCCAGGCTGGCTTTCTGGGCTGCAAGCGCACACTGAAGCCAGCTCATGTTCATTTTCTCATCGACCAGCACCCCCAAGTCCTTCTCTGCAGGGCTGCTCTGAATCTCTTCTCTGCCCAACCTGTAGCTGTGCCTGGGATTGCTCTGACCCAGGTGTAGGACCTTGCACTTGTCATGGCTGAACTTCATAAGGTTGGCATCAGCCCACCTCACAAGCGTGTCAAGGTCCCTCTGGATGGCATCCCTTCCCTCCAGCATATCAACCGAACCACACAGCTTGGTGTCATCGGCAAACTTGCTGAAGGCACACTCAATCCCACTGTCCATGTCACCGACAAAGATGTTGAACAAGAATGGTCCCCCTCGTTACTGGTCTCCACCCGGACATTGAGCCATTGACCACAACTCTTTGTGTGAGGCCATCCAGCCAGTTCTTTAGCCACCAAGTGGTCCATCCATCAAATTGATGTCTCTCCAATTTAGAGAGATGGATGTCGTGTGGGACAGTGTTGAATGCTTTGCACAAGTGCAGGTAGATGACATCAACTGCTTTACCCCTGTCCATCAGTTCTGTAGCGCCATCATAGAAGGCCACCAAATTGGTCAGGCAGGATTTCCCCTTAGTGAAGCCATGCTGGCTGTCACCAAGCACCTTCTTGTTTTTCATGTGCCTTAGCATGCCTTGCAGGAGAATGTGCTCCAAGATTTTGCCAGGCACAGAGGTGAGACTGACTGGTCTGTAATTCCCCGGGTCTTCCATTTTCTCCTTCTTGAAAATGGGGGTTATATTTCCCTTTTTCCAGTTGTTGGGAACTTCACCTGACTGCCATGATTTCTCAAATATGATGGACGGTGTCTCAGCAACTTCATTCCCCAGCTCCTTCAGGACCCGCGGATGGATTTCATCAGGTCCCATGGACTTGTGTACGTTCAGGTTCTTAAGATGGTCTCGAACCAGATCCTCTCCTGCAGTGGGCCTAGGGTCTCCATTCTAACAGTCCCTGTATCTGCCTTCCAAGACTTGGGTGGTGTGATCAGGGCCTTTGCCAGTAAAGACCAAGGCAAAGAAGTCATTCAGAACCTCAGCCTTCTCCAAATCCAGGGCAGACAGTTCTCCCAATAGCTTCTGGAGGGGGCCTACGTTGTCCCTAGTCTGTTTTTTGTTTGCTACGTACCTGTAGAATCCCTTCCTTAACATCCCTGGCCAAGTTTAATTCTAACTAGGCCTTAGCTTTCCTAACATGGTCCCTAGTTTCCCAGACAACATCCCTGTATTCTTCCCAAGCCGCCTGTCCTTGCTTCCACCTTTTATAAGCCTCTTTTTTCCCTCAAATTTTCCTCAGCACCTCGTTATCCATCCAAAGAGGTCTCCTGGCCCTCCTGCTGCACTTTCCTTCTATTTGGGATGCAGCACTCCTGAGCTTGTAGCAGGTGAGCCTTGAATATCAACCAACAGCCTCAAGCTTCCCTGCCCTTTAGGGCTATATCCCATGGAACCTTACTAAGCAGGCTCCTGAAGAGGCCAAAGTCTGCTCTTTTGAAGTCCAGGGCAGTGAGCTTGCTACACGCTCTTCTCACTGTCCTGAGGATCTCGACTTCAACCATCTCGTGATCGCTGCATCCAAGGCTGCCCTTCCCTGTTGGTGAGCACAAGGTCAAGCATGGCCCCCTCCTTCCTCTATTACTTGCAGAAGGAAGGTGTCTCCCACACAATCAAGGAACCTCCTGGATTGCTTGTGCTGGGCCATACTGTCCCTCCAACAGATATCAGGGTGGTTGAAGTCCCCCATGAGAACAAGGGCCTGTGAGTATGAGGCTTTTCCTATCTATCTGTAGAGTGCTTCATTCACAGATTCCTCTTGGTCAGGCGGTCTGTAACAGATCCCCACAGTAATATCCTCTATAGCTGTTCTCCCTTTAACCCTGACCCACAAACTCTCTGTAAACTGCTCACCTGTCCCCAGACAGAGTTCCATACTCTCCAGCCTATCCCTAACATAAAGGACAACTCCCCCTCTCCGCCTGCCAATCCTGTCTTTTCTAAAGAGCCTGTAACCTTCCATTCCAACACTCCAGTCATAGGAGCCATCCCACCATGTTTCTGTGATGCGTACCATACCCCCGCAGACATGCACACATCTCTAATTCCTCTTGTTTGTTCCCCATGCTACGGGCGTTTGTATAGAGGCATCTGAGCCAAGCTCCAAATGAAGCCGACTCATTTGCTGGAGTGGCTGGAATATATCTACACTGCTCCGAGCATTTATTATAGATGCTGGCAACTGACTGGGTGTGTTGGGATGGAATGATGCCCCCCTCCCCCAACACATCTAGTTTAAAGCATCCTTGACCAGTCTGGCAGCTCCACCAGTCCCCAGTAGACCTGCCCTATTAACTTGGGTCCCGTGTTCAAGACACCCAAACCCCTGACTACGGCACCACTGTTCTCACCATTTATTAACCTGGCCAATTCTCCTAGCCTTTTTGGTGTCCTCCCCTGTGTCCTGGAGAATTGACGAAAAGACTATCTGAGTGCCAGAGCCCCTAACCACCTGTCCCAGGGCTCTGCAGTCCTTCTTCATGTTCTCCAGGCTACTGCTATCTATATCCCTAGCACCCACATGGATCACTAGAAGTGGGTAATAGTCAGTGGGACTTACTATAGCAGGCAGCCTCTCTGCAACATCCCTGATCCATGCCCCTGGCAGCAACACACATCCTTTGAGACTGGGTCAGGCTGACAGATGGGTGCCTCTGTTCCTTTGAAAGTAGAGTCCCCTCCTACTACAACCCGCTGCTTTTTCCTGGCAGCACCAGTAGAGATCTTCTTAAGCAGTGCATTAATTGTTTCTGGTGCGAGTGTGTTTCCTAATCAGTAAATATGAAAATAAAACAAGTGCATCTCTACTTTGCATCAGTATCTTAAGGCTCCATAATATGACAGGCATTTTCCTTAATTGTTCCCCACTCAGGAAATATAAAGCAGTTCTCCCAAGAACCAAACCTTTAGGGAGCCTGAATATTTTTTAGTTTGAGGGAAATAAACTCTCACCCCCTGACAGCAAGACCCCATTAAGAAATGTGCTAATTGGCTGCACCCTTTGGGAGCTCAGTGTACTCCAACTTTTATTTCAAGGCTGGCAATATACCTTAGCGTGAGGTTATCATATTAGTCAGTTCCTGATGTGAAATACCATGTGTGAAACTATAGTGTGGGTGCAAAATGACTGAGATTCATTTTGACTGCAGTGTCAGCACAAAGTTCGTGTCACATGCTACTGAGAGAATGTGATTCATTAATGTGTCTTCAGTCACCTTATTTTAAAAAAGTATGATTAAAACTTTTCAGTGTATATAGTACTGTTATTTTATGAATGCCTGTTGCTGCTGCTTTTGTGTTAAAAGGCTATTACCTACTAATAGTAAACAACTCATCTGCTAACAGGCTATCATCTGTTATATTAGAATATTCTCTAGTAGCTTAAGGAAGGCAAAAGACTTTGCAACAGATCATAATTTTTATATATGCTTATCCCTGAATATTTAAGAACAGCGAATAACATGGAAACAGGTGTGCATTTGAAAGGTATTCATGTGCTAACAGAGGCTGCACTAGCAGTCATTGTGAAAGATACAAAGTAAGCTGGTTGAAGAAAAATGGGAGGGACACAATTGTGATGTCCATCTACTAGCTACTCCAGAATGGCTAGTGAAAGATAATGAAGCTGGAGATTATTCACTGTAACAGCTTAATCGGAAATAACTAGATTACAAACACACAGCCCAAAACCCTAAAAGAACTAAAGCCCACAGTCCCTACTCCCTCAGCATACAAACTACCAGGCAGCTCCACGTTGTGAAGCCAGGAAATAAGTTACACAGCATCAATTCTACATGTACTGAACCACCCAGCTGATGCATTAGAAAGAGATGCAGCCATAGAAGTATTTCAGATTTTATTTTTCACACCACCTTTTCATTCTGTAAGGAGGGATTTCTAAAGCTTCAGATAATTTATGATATTTAGACAGAGGAAGCAAAATAAACAAATATATATTTATCAGCCACAGTCTCGGAAACAAGAGGAGAATGAGGCAGCTGAACAAATCCTCAGGTCAGTGGATATCTGACACCACTGTCCCTTAGATCTTGGTTCAGCCAGTAACAATTCAGAGCAGCTACCTCCCAAACCATAATGGCATTCATGATACTGTTTTTAAAATGATCTTTCTGAATTCCAGGTAGCTTTTATTGTGTTACTTTCATTTTACAACTTTTATTTTTTTCCAAAAATTGTTTAAGAATCAATATTGAATTACTCCCATGGCTTTAAGGTATTTTATCTACTCTGATTTTGTATTATAAGCATTTCACCTAATACCTCTTTCTAATTTCTTTTTTTATCCTTCTACAAATTCAAAAAAGTTATTTTCAGGATTAGAGTTATTTTGGAGATTATTTTAAGGGATTACATTGATGCATGTTCCTCTTCTCAGAGTAATGATTATTTGCCAGACTTGCCTGTAACGGCATTTGATCTTTTATGATCTCATCAAATTTATACTGATTTTTGCATATAGTTTCTATTTAAAAGCATGAATAAAGACGTTTGTAAATCCTAGATCAGCCTTTTATTTCTATGCCATTTTATTTTTTGTATGCAAGAAGGCTATTTCACCCATTGAATGTTTCTTTTTTTTTTCCTGAGTGAATGAACTTGGAAACATAAAAGTTTAAAATAGTGAGAAGAAAACAGTTATTAAATTGATCTATAAATAAATTAGCAGATTATTACATCTGGAGAAGGGTCTTTTTCTTTGGAGTAAACAGGCTCCTTTGTCTTTAAGTTTGGGTGGGGTATTTTTTCAGGTATTATTTTGACATGTCAAAGAATTACAGTACTGTTCCTCTGTGCTTCACTTAAGTATACGTGGGAAATTATTAACAGTTATGATATATGCAGTTTCTGAGATAGAAAGCTCAAACAAACCTCAATGAAATTTCTACTATAAATAAATATTTGCTGCATTAAGAAGAATCACTTCATGGACTTGTTTTGACAGTAAAACAGGAACTAATTGGATTGTAATTGCCAACAGTCAGAGACTATTGGAGCAACAGAACAGATTTCTGAAGTTATTAGTGTATTACTTAATTACTGGCTTCTATGAACCATAAAGAAATGTTGATATTTAATCTACAGATTAAAACAATTTAAAGGGTAAGTCTAAGTGAATGTGCTGATTTTCTTATCTGACATTTCATGCCTACTATACAACCTTGAAGCTAAAATATAAATTCAAGATTTTTAAAACTCATCAGCTGAAGCAAAATCTATCATGAGATACATAAAGAAATGCCATAATAGAAACCAGTCATGGTATTTCTTATGATGAAAATACTGTGGATCAAAACTATTTCTTTTCTAACAGAATTCCACCTATTTCTTGACATTAATGAAAGATTTGGGGGCTTACTGGTGTATTGTTTATACTGGTATGGGTTTTAGAGGGACACAAGTTGGGGAAAAGAACTTTTACAGGTGGCTTTGAAGCCAAGGAAGATCAGCTACTACTCTTCACATCTGTGGTACGAGCAGCAGCAGAGGGAGTGTGGTTGAAAGTTGCATCATACAGGTTAAATTTTAGGGGGAGGGGGGAAATCTTATGAAAAGGGTAATGAAGTACGGGAGTACATCACCTCACAGTGTCACACGGTTCCCCACTCTGGAATTTCTTAAAAAAATAAGTGAAGGCAGACACCCTTCATGATGCCCGTGGACGGGTAAGACCAACAATTCATTGCCAGCTTCATGATTCTGTGTTTATGCAATATAAAATTTCTGTGTAAAATGTAATTCCTGTCACCATGCAATTCAATGAATTTAAATACAACTCAGCAAGTGGTCAACACTGGAAAAGTGGGCAAGTAAGGCTGATACAAAGATCAGGAACAAGAAAGGGGTCAGAAACCTGCAGTTGCAATAGCAGGCCATGGCTTAACTTGCCAGGGAACAGATGAACTTAAAGTCGTCTGAGAAATCAGTAAGGAAATCCAAAAGGCAATGGGACAGAGCCACAGTGAGAAGGGTCAGAAGTGAGAGCTGTCATTCAGCATTGCTGTGATGGATGACAGCTGAGGTTGTTGAGCAGATGAGATTACAGAGCAACAGAGAAGAGGGAATGTGCCAGAGAACTGCCTTGTGACAAATCCACTGCACTGAATCAGTGTCTTCAATACTCTTCTAATTCCTAATGCCATCTTCCTTTCAGAAAGGGCTGCCTCGCTCAATACGCTGGGCAGGGATTTTCTGATGGGCAGAGCCTCTCTAGGGGGTCAAATTTTCTTCAAGAAGCAGTGCTGTAAATGAGCCACCACAGCCTTTGCACAGGGAAAGCAGAGAGGCAGGCAACAGAGCATAGAAAGTGGCGCTATATTGACAAGTGGTTTCTGTTTGGTGCTCTGGCTTAGACTATTCAGAAGATGTAAGCAGAAGCAGACACAGTTATTTGTAAAGAGAGCTGCTGATGGAGCAATCAGCACAGCAGTGATGAAAGATGGAGGAAATAATTCCTGTTTCAAAGCCCAGTTAGAAGGTGAGAGCGTCTCTCACCTGCCAACCCCCTCAAAATCAAAACAATATAAAAACTGATGTATTTATACAACATTTAAGTGACAATTTCTTGCTTCTAGTTAAGAGAGGGTCAGATATGCTTGAATCCCAAAATATTCTTTTCATTCTCTGACAAGATAAGGGTGTAGTAAGAGCTGAAAACAAGCTTATTTGTGCCATCATTTTAACTATTCCTTTTGCTTCTTCCTCTTTTTTTTGGCAATCAGTACAGTTATTTCTACAATGTGCACATTCCACACACGAAGATGGAATAGCCTCACAGCTCAGATGATGTTAGGGATCAGCAGGCTGCACATGCAGCATGAAGTGCACTAGAAAAAAACAATTGAACAAGGTTGACCCAAAGGACAGAACATGTCTCCCCTGTATAATTTGCAATTACAATCCTATCTCCTACAGGTCTGTACATCCAAGCCAGAGAGATAGATAGTACAAGTAGAATTTTTATCTATTTATTTACAGAGCAGTTTGGACAGCACTGCAATACAGATAAAATTTTCAGTCTTTCTGCATTTCTACCTGTCATCTTTTTTGGCAATATACTTCTAAAAAGGAATGTAGGAGTGGAAACAAATACAAACGCCTGCTGCTTATGATAAATATCTCATGTATTCTCTTCATAGTGTTATTCTTCTGCAGTTGCCAGAGTTAATTCTATTTACACTTTTTTGTCATTCCCCCCCCCCAAACTTCAGAAGATTGACAGTGAAATAAATCTTACATCAGTTTTGGCATCCGATTTTAAAATGCTGTAGCTTTGCTATGTCAGTTTCATAAGTTACTGGTTTTGTAATGGCAAAAAATTAAAATCACCACTCATCTATCCATTTTATGATCTTACAGTGTCCTACAATTTAGTTCAAAACCAGAACCAGTACATAATACCCAGAAGGCTAAATAAAGGAAGAGCCATCTGCAAAATGCTCCTTTACACATAACAATCTCTTTTGACATTCCTGTACTCGTTAAATGTTGTTGCTTGCATCTATTGCTGGCTTTTTGAGATCCCAATTTAACAAATTTGACAAAAATATCTTGTAACTCGTGTGACAATGAAAATGTGTATCTGCAATGGTTTACAAGCACTACTAAAAAGATGAGAAAGCATACTTGTTACATAGTTAAAAATGCAGAATTTGGGGGGAAAGAAGGGTAAATAAGACAGTTATATATTGGATAACAGTATGTGTGCATCTTTCCCACAAACAGTAGTGCTAGGATCACTCTCAAGCTGTGTATTTGTTAACCTTATGTTCAGAGAGTATATATGGATTTTCTCTTACAAAAAAAAAAAAAACTCAACATTAACACTCATGCCTTTTTTACGTTAAAAGATGCTTCAGTGCTCTAGGACAGTACTGAATCTGCACAAGAAGCTATAGTGAATGTATGTAATTTAGACAGACTTCTATAAGCAAAAACGACTCTCCAGAAGATGACAGTTAAGATTCTGATTTAACATCCTGACTCCATCACAAAGGCTACGCTCAGTGCAGTTGCAACACAAGTCCAATCAAATCTCTACCAAGCTAAAAGGTAATCACCTTCTGTGAAGGCCATTAGCAGATTAAGCCTGGGATAAAGAAAAAAAAAGTTACATGCATCTATCAAAGGGCAGAAAACCAATGGCTTGTACCTAAGCCATCTTTTCAATTGTATTTAGGTAAGTGATTAGTCTTAACACTATCATCTTACTATTTGACTTCATCATGGCCATACTGTGACCCAAATACAGCAGATATATCAACAACCAGATCAAGTCCAATTCCAGCTGCAGGCTTTTTAAGTCTACTGATAAACTAAGGATGACTGATAGTAGCTGTCTTGGCTTTGCTTACAAATTACTTTATTCAAATTAAGTGCATTCATGAGAAACTAACCCATATTCCAGAAATCACTTTGCTGTATCAACTTGAACAATCAAAAAGAAAATGGATCACATGAGTGAACATGCACAATAAGGATGAAAACACACATTGTCAGCACACCTTCAAAGGCTGCAGAGTTATGAGATGACGTATTTCAGGACTGGGTTAGGATCAAGTAACTACTTTATCTTTCTAATGACTTGAGACGAAATCATGCTATTCTGGATTGAGAAAATCTTGCAGGGGAAGACTATCATGAGGTTGCCCTGAAGACTTCCATGTCATCTTGTCTAACAGAAGCAATGACGATTTTCCAAAGAAGTTGGCAGTGGCTCAGTCCCTAAACCTCTTGATCCTGTGAACCCTCTGAAAACATGAGGCCATCTGCCGCAGAGATTTTGTTTCCTCTACCTGCAGTATACACACCCATTCCTAATCATGTCCTTTGATTTACATGATGCTACCTACAGCTTCCTCATGCCATTGCTATGAAATTCAGGAAGATGCAACTCCTGATTAATCAACCTGAAACCATGCAGTAAGAGATCCCCCCTCTTTCCTTTTGTATTTTTATAGCTGTTTTATATGCCTTTCACCATCCAAGTGTGTATTATAAACTTTCATTTATTTTACTCTTTACAAGCCCCTAATTCTTCTTCAGTGAAATTGTTGATCTGCTCTCTTTCTGACACAAAATTAGCTTTGACTTTGCCTTCATTTTTTTGCATAGACATCTTCATGCGTTCTTCTAGGGCTGATATTACAGATTTCCACCTCCCCCAGTCCTTTATAATATGTATCCTCTAACACTTTCACTGCTAGAGTCTTAGAACCTTGCTCATGACATACCCATTGACTTTGGCTGTCACAGGACAATAGGAGTCACTAGATAGAATGATATTAATTTCTGTATTTTTTCCAAACTATCAATTAGACTTTTTCAGAGTTTAACTGATATGGATCATAGTTTTGGAGTCTATTTTATGGGTTTGGTCACCATTTTGTATATTGCTAATAGTATGAACCCTTAAATGCTTATCAGCTATTCATATCTGCAGCTTCCATTAAGGATCTGGCTATGTCCTAGTCTCTAAACATACAAGTCATACTTATAGGACTGATGAAGTCTACCCCGTAAGCTGTGTATTTTCTTTGCACTGTGATTACACTATGTCACCTAAGTCAGACTCTGTTTTGGCTATTCATTTAACACACGATAAAAATGGACATTATGCCAGGAGAGAAAAAGAACTGTACAGACCAGTTTATCAAGAAGCTTTAAACAGGGTGTTGAGCCCTTCACCCTGCCAGCTACTTCAGACACAGCCACATTTCTGCCTGGGGTATTCTTGTCTTATGATTCAGATCTCCAGTTTAGGTAACAGTTAAAGCATACACAAACACCTACATCCAGCTATAATTAATACTTAACACAGGAGATACAGAAATCCACAGAAATATGTCAATCCCTAACACCTCTCTTCATCTATGATCATTATTCCACTAAAGCACTCTCCACACTGAGCTCACTCAGGATCCCCATATTCTCTTTGGTTAACTATGGGAGCCACCCATGTCAAAAGGGGAAGCACTATGCCACTGGTGTATGAAAACACCTGTCTGGTCCTTCTCAAAGCACACAGAACTCCTCCCAGACCCGAGAGTTTGATCCTCTCACAACTCCTAATAGGAATTTCAGAATTTTGTTACCTCCATCCCATTTGCCAGATTATTCACTTACATTTTACCGCAGAGGTCAGGATAAATAGACTTTTGAACTGAGTTCTGTGTCAGAAATTATACCTGAATGAATAAACTACTAGTACCTGACAGATAATTGACATCACTTCTATTGATTTATGCCAAGCTTTCTACACATTAAACAATTTCAGCCCAAAAGTAAGAAGTTACATATATTACAAAATATTTACTTCTAATGTTTAACAGAAAGAGCTATCAGTCAGTAAATCCAATGCCAAGTAAGCTAACCCCAAGTCCTTAGAAAAGCAATTGGGTTGTAAGACATAAATAAGATCAGAAATTTATTAAATAAAAAAAAATTTAAAAAATCAAACAACAAAAAATTAACAAACAAAAAGCCAAACACCATACACGCAGTTTGGGTTGACTGTTCGGATGACAAGATCATCCAAAAATCATGTGAAATTACACAGTGGGCTGATGCAGCTGAGCACCAGCCATTACATCATTCAACCGCAAAGATAAAGCTGGCTTGTGCGACTGTCAATAACAAGGAACTGACTGTAGCAAGGAAGACTGGGAACCATCTTTTTCACTGGAACCATTAACTTCTGTAGAATGAAGTTCCAGGTGTAACACAACAATGTGATGTGTAATTTTAAGTGATCATGTAAGACCTTCCCACACTCATGCACCCGTGCACTGTAAGGGATCCCAGATGCATAGGCTGTACACTTCCCATCTGTATCACAGCCTTTGGTCAATGAACTATTTACTTCTTCAGCTCTACTCCAGCTTCCGAGGCAGACTATGCATTCTGTAGAGCACACAATTCTGTTGCAGAACAAGAATCACATCAAATACGACTTTCAGAAAAGTACAACTCATTTATTAAAAGTCCCAAGTGGCTTATGTAAATTTTAATTTTTTAAACACAGCTAGATCTCCTTTTCAAACTCTTGTATCTATACACTTCACAGCGTCTGAATAGCTTGCAGAACTAAGCACATCCTTCAGCTATGACATAATTATTTTGGTTCGCTTAAAATACATACGCCAGTACCAGAGGCCCAAACACCCCAAGGATCTTTCTGCAGCTTTCAGCACATCAGCACTCTTACTTCAGCACAACTCACTGTCTTTGATCTCTCTTTGAAAAGATTTGGCTTATGCTGAGACTGTTTCTCAAAAAATAAATTGGCATTTTGAAAACAAAACCTTACACAATATAAATCCAACACTGCTGTTTCTCTTTTAATATCTTCTCTCGTTGTTTTAAAATACATGATTTTCTAAAAGTCTGCAGGGCAGTGAAACTGACTCCTGAGTTTCACATCATTTATTGGCATTTAAAGTGCATCTGTCACCAACTAAGACTATGCTAAACAAGGATACTACATAGAGTAAGTCTTTGGCTGTGGAAGAAAGCACACTAAAAAGAGATCACAAAATCATGAGCACAATCATCCTAAAGGCTCTCAGGTCCCATGATCATCCAGCAACCCAATACTTCTACCTATTCTTGGTATACCTTCATCCTTGAGGGTATGAAACACCCGTCTTCCAGCTCTCTGCTGCACAGAAATGCTCATTTACTTTCTGTAGAGCCAAAATTATTGTTTACTCTTGCTCAGAGTTCTTATTCCTAATATTAGTAAGACCCTTAAACTGAAATTTCATGGAAATCATGAGGATGGACACACGAACACATCAGTGTTTCATCGCTACTTGAATACTCTTTATCAGTGTTCTTACTCTGTGTCTTGGGTTTAGCAGTAGCAGTCATTTTCTCTTTCTCAGTAGCTGGTGCAGCGCTGTGTTTCTGACTTTCGGCCTGGGAACAGTGCTGATAACACCGATGTTTTTAGTTGTTGCTCAGTAATGTTTACTCTGACTTTCTGAGTCTCATGCTCTGCCAGGGACGAAGGGAAGCTGGGAGGAAGCAGAGACAGGACACCTGACCCAAACCAACCAAAGAGGTATTCCATACCACACCACACCATGCCCACTGTATAAACTGGGGGCAGTTACCTGGAAGGATTAGATCACTGCTTGAGTCGGGCTGGGCATCAGTCAGCAGGGGGTGAGCGGTTGTATTCTCTTCCCTTGTTATTTCCCTTATCATTATTATTATTGGTGGCAGCGGTAGTGGTTTGCATTATACCTGAGTTACTGGACTGTTCCTATCTCAACCCGCAGGAGTTACATTCTTTTGATTCTCCGCCCCATCCCTCCAGGAGAGCAGGGAGAGGAAGGGGGGGAGTGAGAGAGCGGCTGCATGGTTCTGAGTTACTGGCTGGGTTTAAACCACGACACTCTGAACGGAGAACTTCAGGCTTGACATTGATAGTTACCCAGATACATAAGCATGGCTTATAATTTGGGATCTCATTCTACACATCCATGTAGTTCTTAAGGAAACGGTTAAATGGTGGTGCTGTTCCCCCATGCAATTTGATAAAATATGGAGTTAAGAATTCTACTTAGTCTAAAATAAACCACTTGACAGTAAACAAAGTTGTTGCCTGAATATCACCACAGTACTTCATAGTTCCTCAATGGACATTAGTTATATCTATAAAGTTTTCTAATGTAAATGATCACTTTTGGATTGGTGAGATAAAGCCCAAATGTAGCCAACTGCAATGACAGCCAGAGCTATTACAGTTCATTGGAGGAACATGTTCACTTATACCTTTACTCATAGCCCATATATATACTTAGCAGATCTAGACTGCCTGATCAAAAGTATTTCCATCTACAAAGTCACCATCTGTCTGATGGAAAAGGACATTTTATACCTATACATACACATAACTCTGACACCAGAGATGTATATATGAGATACATACTCCTATAACCACTTTTTTATTATTACTTTTGTTATCATAGCTTCAGCTATGAAATAGATTGTTCATGACTTAACTGTGATGCAACTTGGATTTGTTCTAAGTTAAAGTTGCATGACAGAGGTTAAAATGATAAAACCTAATGGCTGAATTATTAGAAACAACAAAAAACAGTAGTTATTAATGGAAAAATACACAACATAGACACATTATGGATCACAAGTATTACGTAATTGTTTCCCTCCTACACCCCACCTGCTAGTAAACCTTACAAACCTCTGATAAAGAGTAGCTCTCAAATATGAAGTTCTTCCTCCTCACACACTCCTACAAAAACTAGATGATCCAAAATTAATTATGGGTGCTACTTAGTACTGAGCCAAGGTCCAATTTATAGCACAATATATCATAATTTTTCAGTGTCAGAAGAGTCAGCATGGTTATTTGATTAGCTGAATCCATTTCAATCTGAAAATGCCTCTGGCTTCAATATTCTGACAAGACTGTCGTCTCACTGAACTCTAAACAATACATGCATTGACCCCTGAAAGGAAAGGCAGTTTAAGTTGCTTGTGTGATTTAAGGGAGAACAGAACCAGACATGGACATATACACAAATAAAATTACCAGAGTATCTTTGCAAGCATGTAAACAAATATCACAGCTTTCAGGCTGTAGATATCAAAAACTTAAGTCTCTAAGCACGAATATATTTATGTTACATTATGCTGCAACACATTTATTTCACAGCAAGAAATCTGTTTCAATGAATTTCACATATACAGCTCTACTGAAATTCAGTTTTAAAACCATCCCCTAAGCACACCAGAAAGGAGGTGTATAGGCTTCAGATCTCACTGATCTGAAAAGGACACAAAGTACAGCAGAGGACACAAAGGCAGCTACCTTCAGAAGTTAATTGTCCAGCACCATACACTTGCCTGCCAAACCGATCTGCTTACCTCCTCTGGGATTGTGAAAGAAGGCCAACTTACCTAAAGTGACACTTCTATCTAAACAGTAACCACATAACTCAGCTTCTCCACCAGCAGGATCACGAAAAGTTTCTTTTCACAGGGTTAAATAGCAAGTGTTGATTAGCCTGACATCAAGTAGCAGCAGACTTGGCATAGGTTAACCCATACCCATGTGCCTGCTCCAAAACACCTCACATACAGCTTTAACCCACTACTGGAGTTCAGTTTCCAAATATCACGATCTTCAGCCAGCCTAATGAGGGGAAAAGGCTGAATTTTCTTCCTCTTAGTCTTAAAGAAAATACAGTGGTAAGACACTCTCTCAGAAATACACGGCACATCAGAAAACTTCCAGGTTATACACTAGAAGACCTGGTAAGCATTTGTCTGCCCACATCCTTGAACAGATTCTGGAGTCCTGTCAGGCTGATAGGTATAGCTAAAGAAAGTCAACACTCATCCATGTTCAGTAACAACATAATTGCTGCTATATCTCTTTTTAAACTTCACTGCTGACAAGGTAGGTCCAAATAATTACTACCATTTACGTTGACATCATTAGATCACATCATGCTGTGAGTGTAGGACTGCACTGCACACACATAGGTATGGACACAGGAAGCTTCTGTGGAAAAAAAGAAAAATTAAATTTAAAAAAGAACATGCTTGAGTTTGCTCACTCTTTTCAACATGAAAGACTTCAAGCTTCTACCCGATCAATAACTACTAGGAAGAGAATCCATCTATTGTTTTCTTCAGGAAGTTGCAACAGTCAAATTGACATACTTTTCCTGAAACACTAGTAGATGCATTAGTGGATTTTATACCAGTGGC
The DNA here is from genome assembly GCF_037157495.1 of Lathamus discolor. Classification (NCBI taxonomy): domain Eukaryota; kingdom Metazoa; phylum Chordata; class Aves; order Psittaciformes; family Psittacidae; genus Lathamus; species Lathamus discolor. Next base: position 27,445,496 of record NC_088885.1, read on the forward strand.
CTCACATTTCAACTCAAATGCAGCCCTTTTTCAAAAATAAAAATAAAAAAAAAAAAAAGTGTGGAAGTCTGGACTTTTTATTTGCTACAAGATGTATTTATATTGCATTGTGATTTTTAATCAAAGCTACAGCAGCCTCTTTCACTCTTCCCCTATTTATGAAAACAGCCATCCTCTGTCTTTTATACACATTACATTGCAAAATACTTCTTTGTTTTGGTGTTGGGAGATTAGAAGGTGAAATGGAGGTCACCCCGTTCCCCGAGGTCAGCCAACACCAATAATACTGGCCTCTGGAGAACACTGTCAGTGTCCCATTTCTCTCAAGGTCAAACAACTGCTGCAATCATTCAATGAGGGACTAATAAGACAATTCACAAGTCCTTTCTTCTTCAGGGATAAAGAACATGGCAGTCACAGTGTTCCAATGGCTTAAATTCTTGTAAACAAATTTCTATTAGCAGAAAGAGCCTTTTAAAAGGACAGAGAAGTCTGGTAACTACAGTAACATAACCACTGGGGATGGGTTGAGTGGTAGGGTGCTTTTTTGCCTTTCAGTGAAGATCAGCTAATAATTAATAAATACAGGTAATGTATAATGAAATCTGTGCATCTGTGCACATGTACTTACAAGAGTAAAAAATAAACCTAAAGAAATATGTTAATACATCTATTAAAACTGTGTGCATGTTCCTGCCCTACCCCAAATCTTGTTTACCTGCATCCATGCTGGGCACATTCTTAGAGCCTGGCCCTGCGCACACACAGCCTCTCCATCCACATCTCCCTTTCAGATCCATTTGAGCCAGCCTCTTCATTCTTAGTGCTTTTCCAAGCCCTATCTTCCTATGTCCCAGTACATTCAGATTTAAACTGCAAACTCCCTTACTCCTTCCAACCCATTTTCCGCTTCAGCCTGCCCCAAATCTCATCCCATATTAGCCTACCTACACACACAATATCCGTATAGAGAGTTCATTTACCAAACAGCCATGCACAGGCAAGTGGGGTGCATCCATGAAGGAAATGAGTAAATAGTAGTCTGAAATTTGGATATCAATAAATCCAGCATCCACCTCTAGTCAACTGAGGACAATATAATCCACTTCAGTAAAAATGAGATCTGTCAAAAACCAACTCTCTCCACAACTGCAGTCTTCACCAGTTCCTAAAAATCACAAAAACTCCTGAGGTATTATGATCATCAATGGACCTACATGTTTCTGCAGCTAAAGGCAAAAAAGCTCAAACAAAACAAAGCCACCTTCTTGCCTGTGTGAAAAAGTTACTATTTTGTTAATGACATTTTTTGTATAGTACAGTATCTTTATGCGACGAGTACCAAACACAATGTTGGACAACTATTAAAATGAACCCCTAAAGATGAGAATATTGTCAAACTACTTTGATTATGACAGAGATTTAGATTAGGAAAAAATTACTATTTTAGGAAAAAGTTCTTCACTATGAGGGTGGTGAGACACTGGCACAGGGTCCCCCTTCAAACCCAAAGCATTCTATGATTCTCTGATTATATTTTAGTAAAGATACATATATATCAGTTTGGAATATATCATGCTGTAACACAAAAAATCGTAACCTGCACAGCCAGCATCTGTCAATGGTAATCTAAAACAACACTACAGGAATCTGGAGTAGGCACAGACTTGTATGTTGTATGAACCGCAACATAACCTCAAAGTGTTATTACATACGTCCTTTATGACACTGGCATCACAAATCACCAGGACTTACAAGCATCTGTATGTGGAAACAAGATGCTGGTATTATAGTATGATCACTTTCAAGTTTAAAGCAAAATTGTTCAATTTGCTTACTCTCTTGCAAAGTATTTGGCTTTTTATTTCGCCAGTTTACTTGGAGTGTCTATGGAGACACTTCTGGGCATCTCAGGTGTTCTGCTCTGAAAAAACGTAATGCATGGTGGAATGACTTACTCAAGATACAATTACTCGCTTTGTGAAAATGTAACCTTGCAAAGAAGAGCTTGTCTTCATCTTTTCCTTTTATTTTTTCTGTACTACAACAGATAGCAATTCACATTATTTCCCCTTTCATGCTTTTTTAGTGCAATGCAGCTATTTAAAGAGCAACAAAGAAAGTTCATGTTGTTATTAATATCAAAATATGTCCAAGATACTAAGGTAAAGTAGTTTTGCTCTTGAATTTCAGGTATCTCATTTGCAGCTTTCTGTAAGACTAGGTATATGAAAAGTTCATGTGGTTCTGAAGACAAAACAGCTAACAGAATAAAGAAAACAAAAGATGAAATTGGGTTTTTTTTAAAGGAAATTCTAAAATAATTAGTGCTAAATGTAGATAGAATTGTATATTAAAATAAAAATGAGGGAGGTAAGAATTTTCTATTCTATATTAATGACTTTTCAAAGGAAATGTTATTATCAGCACTCTTCTACATTACGTTCACATAACCAGAAAGCACAAAGCCACTCTAAGACACACACCACAAGAGGACAAAACATTATCTACAGCTGGAATTCCTATTAGATGCTTACTAAACATGTTAAAAAAATGGCTTTTCAATGATGCACATCCACATTATGATATCTAATTCTGACCCTCCCATGACACCTCTTTGGGGCGAGTTAATGGGCCAGACACTTCGCTACTTAAACTTGGCACTGACTTTCATGAAGTTAAGGGGATATATATCATAAGTAACTGACACACACACTTGCTGGATTTAGAACTCAGATTTTTGTCTATTTTCAGTTGGATCAGGAGGAAGAAAAAAAAGTCAGTGGTAGGTTGATATTTTCAGTTTTGAAACTGGGGGTGGGAAAGTGTTATATATGAGGAACAAATAGTTACTCATGACTTGGAGAGGCAAGAAGGGGAGCAGAGGCACAACCCAAAAAGGCAGAACTTCTAGTAACTATACCAAAACACATAAAGCCTTACACTTTAGAAACATCCATCACCTAAAGTATTAACTAGAATGTTAAAACATATGTTTCTACGTACAAAAGACAGCTGAAAAAACCCTCACATTGACATATTTAATTATCAAAACTGGCCAATGCAACTATAGAAAACAACAAAATAACATTAAAATATTGTGGCACTCTTAAATCATAAGACTAGCTAAGAACTTGCTTATTATCTCACTGTCACTAGTAGTTGACCATATTTTAAAATGCTAAGACACCAAGCAAAATGAAGGATCACCAAAACAAACAGGGGAACAGTTATCACTACTAGACACAGTTACTGTGGGAAAAACTTAGCACTGAATTTCATAATTTTCAATATTCCAAAGTCCATGGTTACCTATAGAGCTTGAGAAATATTTCCTGTAAATGTCTGATTAAAAACCACTCATTCTCATATTCACTGATAGTTTATTAATAAATTCTAGAACATATCCTTCTACATATTGCTAGAATTTCTCAACAGCTAGGTGAACTGGACAAAATGACAACTTACATTATAAACCTACATATTACAGGGAACAAATTTCACCAGATGGTTGCAAGCAACTTTTTTAATGCTGGAACTATTAATATTTTATTGCTGGCTTTGGATTAAGATTAACCATTCAGTTTTGAAAATCTATTTCTGTTTCTCTGTGCCTGGAATTGAAATAATACTTTAATTCATGATGAGTGTTTCCCAGTTGCTTCTCAATCGAAACAATCTCTGCTTATCAAAACCATGTATAATTGTGACTCAAATATCAAAGCTGCAACTGTAAACACACTACTACAAAATTAAAGGTTCATTACTCACAGAATAGAAGACATGTTGAAGCATTTCATAATGACAGGGTATTTCCCTTTTGACTACTTTTGATCTTCAATCTATTTTGGCCTGAGGTCAGCTGGCAAACAGATACCATAGACTGATTTCTGTGTATGTGTGTTAATGATTCCCCTTTCTATCCTTTTGCTCCAAATAGTCTTCAATTGGCATCGACTACGATGATATTCAGAAAATGGACTTCACAGAATTGTCCCAGTGCTGGTTAAAATAAAATTTCAGGTTCAAGAGAAAATAATTTGTGATACCACAAGGGATTACTGATATTATTTAAATATGCATAGTTTAACTGGGTTCATCACCTTTCATTCGCAGCATTCCCTTTTGTAAGCACTGATACACTTAATATTTTAGCAAAGCCATATTTTTCTACAAATGGTGGATTCAATTTGACTCTCAAAACCAGTCACAATTCACTTTGAATGACATCAGCCTATGCAATTTGAGCTCTGAAAAGGCTGAGCTCTTTCTTTATTATGATGTAACCATATCAAGCAGTGTCAGACAGTCAGTACATTTATTCATGCAGCACAAGAGATGCTTAAACAAACACAACTTCTGAAAGCATTTTTCCACTTGAAATATTAAATCAAAGATCACCAATATGAAAATGATACTTCTGTAGCAAATAGCATGACAAAAAAGTTTAACAGAGTGCACCAACACTAGAATAAAGTTTACCCTTTCCAACAGTCATAAAGAGTTTACTCACTAATATCAAGGGAAGCATGTGGTTCATGCCCAGAACCATAAAACTACATGGACTAAATTACAACTCCTGTGTGAAGACTCCCCTAAAGCAAAGTACTGCTGCACTTCACCTGAAGCACAAGTGCTTGGCTGCTGCTGGCTAGAGTGGTGGGCCCCTTTTCATCATTGCTTTTGCAGCATTTGCATTTTTTTAAAAAAGGAATGTCCAAGTGTGTGGCAGAATAAGCAGAAAAGCACATGTGTTCCGTTTACACCAGCAGGAGATTCCTTCACGTTGCGGCAACCCGGACTCCTGGTTGGACATTTATGAGATACATGCAGGCATGCTATCAACTCGGCAGACCCTGGGACCCACAGGCCAGGCGAACCCCACCACAGTCACTGGCAAGTCCATGAAGCAAGTCTTCTGGGAAATCACTCACAAATACGTAAAGGACAATAAGGCAGCATCATGAATGTCCAAAATAGATTGACCAACAGAAGTCCTGCACATGAGGACAAAGCAGTGCAATATAACAGTTGGGGCTGTTCCGCCTGGAGAAGAGAAGGCTGCGTGGAGACCTCACAGCAGCCTTCCAGTATCTGAAGGGGGCCTATAGGGATGCTGGGGAGGGACTCTTCATCAGGAACTGTAGTGACAGGACAAGGGGTAACGGGTTAAAACTTAAACAGGGGAAGTTTAGATTGGATATAAGGAGGAAATTCTTTCCTGTTAGGGTGGTGAGGCACTGGAATGGGCTGCCCAGGGAGGCTGTGAGTGCTCCATCCCTGGCAGTGTTCAAGGCCAGGTTGGACGAAGCCTTGGGTGGGATGGTTTAGTGTGAGGTGTCCCTGCCCATGGCAGCGGGGCTGGAACTAGATGATCTTTAGGTCCCTTCCAACTGTAACTATTCTATGATTCTATGATTCTAACTTGACTTCAAGAAGGCTTTTGATGCTGAATCCCACAGCATTCTCATCAATAAGAGGAGGACTGGACAGACTCCTAGATTGTTTGAAAACTGGCTGGACTGCTGGCTCCAAGACTCAGTAGCCTGAGTTGTAGCTGGTGCTCAATATCAAGCACAGTACCCCAGGAACTGATGCATGAAGCACTGTATTTGCAAATGACACTAAATGAGGAAGGCTGCTTGACACACTGAATCACAGTTTCAACCCACAGCACCTTCAGAAATTTGGCAACCATTCGGTGAGCTGCCCACCTTTTCTTCTTGTTATTCACCCGACTGTCCTCAAGTGAATGACAACACTGTATCTGCAGGGCTATTTTTACTAAAAAACATTTAATATAAATTAAATACTGTTTGCATTCATGCATAGGCAATAACTGTGGTAGTCTTTACTTCATCATGCTGTACTACAGAAATTACAAGATTAGATTCTCTACCTAAAATCAACAATCCAGAACCACTTTGTAATTTCTATTAACAGTTTTCAGACAATAAAACCTGTTTCCCAGAGCTGCCCCTGATTTACATATGCTTTCAGGTCAGCTACAAGTACATATGTTTCTAGAGAATGAGTTGTTTTATTAGAAAGACTGGTTCTTTTCCCATCTTATTTACACTGGTCTGTAACAAATGAATTCCAAAGAGGCACCTAAAAAAATTTGTAGTAGGAATAACACTCCCTTGTCTATAGTAAGCCATGTTTGAGTTCCACACAGGAAAGGAGGAAAATGATCATAAGTCTACAAACTCTAATGACACACTTTTGTAATCACAGATGAATAGTCATATGGCAAATACAAGAGACTGACTCGGGTCTACTAAAGAAGGAAACAATGTGTCCTCCAGTAAGCATTATTTCCATTTTATACATACATAGTATATGCAAATTTTTGCAAGAAGTGGCAAGGAATATCTGAGAAACTGGACAACTCTATAGTGGTCACAGAATTCCCCATTCCACCCCCATACACACTACTTGTACACTGTTAGGGTAGCACTGAGTTTCCCAAACAAGTAACATCAAATTAGCAACAGCAATCCCCTTTATCAGGTGCCAGATCTGATGTGGCCCCATTGACCAAATTCCACTTAAGAGCAGGAGACAGATCAATTTCACTTGCAAAGAACATCATTCAGTTTGGTTTCACCCAAAGGAAACTAATCTGTGCATACTGGTTTACAGTGTGAAGGTAAGCATGGTAAATAGAGAACAGTGCATAATTCAGTGCAAAAACCCCACTCCTATTCCAAATTAAAACACTAATGCCAATATACACCTCAGACATCCTCCAGTACTGTGCCTGGCTTACAGATGTAGCTCTTAAGAAACAGACGTCTCTCAAAGTATCAAATTCAAAATTAAAAGGTTAGAAAAGCTTTACCAGAAGACAAAGATAAGACTGAATATGCTTAGAAGTAACTAAGAAAAGTTTAATAGTTAAATAAGACTTTTTTTTTTTTTTCCTAGGAATCTGTCTGCTGCCTATTTCCCAGCTTTCCTTTGGATTTCTCATTGCAGATGTGGGCCTCTTCTGGGAGAGGCAGGAGGAAGAAACCAAACCACTAAACTTCTATCTGGCAACTGAAGGCTCCCTTCAATCTAGGCAAATTTCCTAGCGGAAAATTTTTTAGCTAGCAGAAAATGCATATTTTGGATTAAAAAAAAAAAAACACACACACACAAAAAAAAAAACACCATCAACAAAAGAACCAACAAAAAAAGCCACCACCACTTCTACTCCAAGTGTCATTTGTACTTGGAGTGACTGCAAAGAGAGCTGAAGGTTATTATTAATAAAGATCCATGCTGTTGTTTCAGTCAGTGATTTATCACCTTCACATCTAGGTAGGAGTTTAGGCTGTAGAGAGGAAACAATTCATTCAAGGTGGTATTTCTCCTTCCACAGTCAGCTGTCAAAAAAAAAATTAGTATTATTTAATTACTATAATGGCAGCATTAACCTCTTCATTTATGTCCACAGTAAATCATGCTGCTCAAAATACATTCTTCAGAGAACGCAACTTTCTACCAATACTGATCAGTTTTCTTTAGTCAAGTGTCCAACTCATTCTAGTAAGTATATTCCACATCTTTCATAATTTGTGGAATTAGATAACTTACATTACTGTTAGAAATTATAATGTACTGTGACTTAAAATACTATAATAGCTGTATTTACTTACTATTTCTGTTCTGATAATTACTATGAAATCTGACCAATATATTTATAACACTGATGGATAAAATAGTCAGTAGTCAAGCACAATGCTAACTGTATAAAGTAATTGAAAGATGAAATTTTGGAGGTTTAAAATGAGGAAGCTCCCCATAGTCATCTGAATTTCATTAGTTCCACTGTTTTCTACCCTTAATAAACTTTATTCTCATGTTTTGGATTTCTGGCCTTTCCACAGAAGGTGGATTAGAAAGTGAAAGACAAGGCACTGAAAAGGTTCATCTTCCAGCAAGCAAGGAGGATAGTTTCTTGTTTCTGCTTACGCCACTCTCCTCCCCTTGCCAGCAGCATGATCCGGATCATGTACTGGTCTCCCTCCCCACCCGATTTATTTTCTTATCAGTTGTGCTTTGTTGCACAGATGTCTGCAGTCAGATGTCTGCAGTATCAAAAGATCATACTGCGAGGGTGTTGAGACATTGGTACAGGTTGCCCAGAGAAGCTGCTGCTGCCCCATCCCTGGCAGCGTTCAAGGCCAGGTTGGACAGGGCTTTGAGCAACCTGGTCTAGTGGGAGGTGCCCCTGCCTATGGCAGGGGAATGGAACTGGGTCACCTTTAAGGTCCTTTTCAACCCTAACAGTCTATGATTCTATGATCATCTTTGCTTTTACACAGCATTACACACAAGACTCTTAGTTCGGATAAAAAGGTATACTGATAGCTTCCTAAAATTGTTATCTTCACTCATTTTCATCATTTACCAGACAAGCAGCAGGATCAGAATTAACTGGAAGATAAAAACAGGAGTTTGGTTTTGCCCTCCACATATTTTCTGGATTTTTGTTTTGAGAGGCAGTTCGAGGAAATATAAAGTCAAAACATGCTAGAGGGGGGTGGGAGGGAGCAAAGTTTATCATCAAGGTTGTCACTAAATCCAGCTTTTGACACTGTGACCTGGCCTGGCTTTGGTTCCACTTTAAGCAATTGGGAATGATATGCTTGGTATTGTTTTCTTACTACCATCATCTTGGACTGGTTTTAGTCCACACTTTATTTATTCTTTCAGTAAGCAGACAGAAAATTTTAGCTCAGGCTGCCAATACCACAACTTTTGATAAACTGCTGTGCATTTTCACCCAGAGGGAGAAAAAAAGATCAGTACCATGAACAGTCTAATTGCAACAAGTTCAACAAGCCTACAAGGAAGCTGATGAAATGTGTCTACAAAAGGGAATAAAATTAAGACATTACTTATGTTTCTTTGGAAAAGATATTTCTAGAGATAGGACTGATTATTTGGGTCTACATTCAAAAATCTCAAACCTCACGAATTATTTTGTTCTAAAATGTCTCAGAATTATTTCTTTGACTTTCTGGACACAGTTATTTCATCAGCTGCCTCTAGAAATGTAAATTAAATTACCTTGTGGAAGTAAAGCTCATCCTAGATAGGACTTTCTTTACCAGAGTGATTCAACAGAATCAAAATAGTAAGAACTACAAGGGAAAAAAGGAAAAGAAAAAACCTACTGTAAATACTGATAAAAAAAAAAAAAAAAGGTATCTGTAGTTTTAAGAAAAGAGATAAATATGGCAAAACAAACTTCAGGGAGGAAAAGTTTGTTTCATAGAAAGTAAAAAACAGTTCACAGGGAATAAATAATGAATTATATTTGCTTTCTCGAAACTTAGTTTAGACATTAGTAGGATGAAAACATTACAAAGCAAAAGACTCATTTTAATAGCAAAACTGTTAACATATTATTAGATTGCCCATGAGTACCATGAAACCTCTACTAATGTAGGTTTAAGAAATTAATCTCGCCAAGGCTGAACTAAAAGATCCTTCTAGTTCCATTTCCTACAGTGATACGACTTTGCTTCCTGGAGCTGCATGTTCAGATATTAAGAAAGAATACACTGCAAATATCAGAACCGCCACCACAATATAGTTTAATGAGTTAGAAATTAAAATACTGAGCTTTGTGAAACGAGAGTCATACCACCTGAGCTTTTTCTGTAGTCTGATAAGACAGCTCATATTACTAAGTATTGTAGATAGGTTTGACAGTAACAGGCAATCCTATCTGTTCAACAAAAGAGTGTTGGCTGACACAAGCCAAAATTCTGACTACCAGGATAAATGAGGTGGTGTCACAGTACGGAATATTGAAGGAACAAAGTCGAAGACACAAGTGACACCTACATACATCTCTTTAAAAAGAAAAATTTGATTGAATGCTCAGCTAAATATAACAGATCTTTCAAACCACAAAGCTTGCAATTAAATTTGTCCAGTCCAAAACAAACAAATGAGAAAGATGCATGACCATAGACAAGAAACACTAACAGCTGATGAATTACAAGCAAAGGATAATGCATCGGTCAGGAAGCCAAAATCATTAAGTGCTGCTGTGTGTGTACGTACATGATGTACATAACATGTGTAACATATTATGCATATTTCATATATATTTCTATACAGTATCATAAAAGTGTGTTTCATACACAGGCCAAGTCACAATGTCAAGAACTGGATTTAGTGGGAACCTTGATGATAAACCTGGAGAATTTATCCCTTTTTTCTGTACCTGTCAGAGCAAAGCAACTCTAGCAGCCTGAGGGGTCAACAAATACATATTAAATTTATCGCTAGACTTCTTATTTTTTAACCTTTCTCATTCAGTTTCTGCTCTTTTTTTTTTTTTGTTCCTCCAAATTCCTATTTTCTTTTGTATTCAACTACTATCTTTTAGCAATCAAATGTTTTATTTTGTCCCACTTCTGACCCTCTCATATCCATAGAAAGGGTATCAAACGCAGAACTAGATGTTTTCTTGTTCTGGATATATTAAATATTACTGGTTTCACATTACAGTCAAGCTTTTGGGTATCTAGTTCAGGTCATCCTGTGGTGAAGCAAAAGAGGTTTCTAACTAAAAAAATTCAAAGCTGAAAGCACAGCATTACATAATGCATTTGGTATTGAGAAGTATTTTATAGGTTGCTCAGACTTTGAAGTCAAATGTCTTCTCAACTCTCCTCAGCTCTAAAAGTTTGATTAGCATGAACAGGTTTTGACAGCATTTTTTTTACATCCTGTACATCGCTTTGTGTTAGTAGAAATGCAAAATGCCAAAATCCCCTGTTTAGAGTTACTGAGTATCACTAAATTCTACCTTAAAATCAGAAAGGAAGATGTAACTTGTACAAACACACCGAGTGTCTAATAGAGCAGATCGTTATCCACTATAGTCATTTGTGCCTCTACCACCAGTTGCACCCTAAGTAAAGTTTAGATTTTGGGAAGGTGGGCTAGAGGGAGATGTCATGCCATTGCTGCCAGGAGTCTTCTGGCAGTTGACTTGCAATCTACACATCACACCAAAGAATGCAACATTCCCTGACAGGGCTCTCCCCCTCTGCTCAAAGATTGCTGAGTGCCCACTATAGCAATTTAAAAACTTGGATAATACCTTGTACTAGCAGCTTATCACAGCCTGCAAATCTGGTAGTGTCACACAGACTGTTATACAATGGCTCAGGGAGGAAAGAAGGAAAGGAGGAGAACAAGGGAGGGAGAGGGATGCTCTGGACAATGTAGGCAGCAGAGGCACCACAGCGAAAGGCAGCATTTCTTTTGCATGATTTCTTAGCCAGAACAGCACAGATGAGCCAGAGACCATGGTACCATGCTCACTGAACAGCCAGCACCACTTCAAAGCATGGGCAGACGGCACAGGAAGAGGGCACGCACAGCAAGAGTCCTCACTCAAGCGCTGGTTTACAGCATCACAGCTTGGGCTACAACTTTAACCCAGGCCACTGAAAATAAATATGAAAGAGTAATAGAAATATGAAAAAGTATTAGATGCAAACAGTGAATTTAGGGTAAGTAATTTATTCCAGTTGAATTGATAGACAGTGTAGAAGAGCTGATATAAAACTGGTAAACAATATAGAAGGGTGGCCAGTACATATAAGAGCCATTTATCTTGTTCCCCTCAGTGACAACAGTATTTTGCTGGTTTTCTCCCCAGATGTTCACGTTTACATATTTATAGGCACATTTTGGTCTCTGAAGCTTCTACTCTTCTTTCAGATGGACTTCATGCAACTAAGTCCAAAATTAGTGAAAATTTTGGTGAAAATAGTGAAAATAGTGAAAATTTTCTGGGGCTTCTCCCTCTTGGCACATTCTCATGAAAACTGAAATGAAAGTCAAACCCAAATACTGGTTTGAGATCCAACATGCAAACACATAGTCTACTATGAAGTTGTGCCTTTATTTTTGGCTAAGAATTCACTTAATATATATTCCAAACTCCCTGACCTTAAGTATTTAATTCCAAGATGAAAAAAAAAACCAACCCAAAAAAAAAAACCAACCCCAAAAAAAAACCAACCAAACAAAAAACTTACTAAATACTGTTACTTGAGGAGCAGCATTAGGGCTAGACAAGTTTAAAACAACATTATGGCAACATTTGCAAACTGATACTCAGGGATATGAACGTGTGTATTATTGCTATACTATGCACTCATTAATTTTACAGCATATGCTATTTCTCATAGTACCACTCATTATCAGAGTTATCCCTTATCAAACTCCTGGCCAAGCTTGCCTGTGAAAAAATGGAAGAATTACAGCAGTTCTGAGATTCAGGGTTTTACAAGGGCTGGATGCAAACTGGTGTGTTAGGAATTTTATGGCTCTATCCCATATCACTAATAACCAGACATTTCTCATTTACTATGTTATTTCAGTCATACAATGGGCAATAAGATGAATGTGAGAATCACAACTAAGAAGGTACACTTACTAAAAGTAATTCCACAAACCCTTTGACACAGGGCACAGAACTCTGCCCTTTAAGAGACCTTGGCTTGATTATTACTGCTAACAGGGGGTAAAAAAAAAACAACCACAGAACAAAGGAGTGATACACATTTACCATTCAACACTAAGCTGCTCCCTGACAGAATAATGAAGCTTTACAGAGTGGAAAGAAGCACCAGCACCACAAGACCTTGAGGGTAAAAACTGCAGAGTACACCTTGAGAGCTGTGATAAGGGGTACAAAGAAAAGCTAGAGGTAACAAAAGCAAGGTCAAGAAGCAGGGCAGCACAAGCCTGTATCAAAGAGCAGGTCATACCAGCTCTAAAAGAGTGTGACCTTATAAACATAAGATCTTAGGACTAAAAGATTAAGTCTCCTAAAAACCGCATTTTTATATTCTAGACCAGTTAATGAAGACATATATACAGCAATTGAGAAAATACAGTATGAAATTAAAACATTCTAATCTAGAAGTCATTAATGTTATCCTAAATGCCATTAATAATCCTCCAAGACTGCAGCAAATTACTGATAAATGGGGAAGAAAAGAATTCCTGGAGTGCTAGGATTATATGATGGAACTAAAAAATACAAAATTTAAGAGATTTAGATATGTGGGTAAAACAGTAATGCACAAACATCTGAAGATATCTTATTTTCTCCTTTTCTTTTTTTTTTTTTTTGGTGTTTTATTTTGGAGCAAAAGCTGAGAATAAAGCACTGTCATTGGAACATCTGGCTTTAACTTATAAATGCAAATCAAAGAGCACCAAAACAATCACTACTTTCCCATTATTTTTAATTTCACTTTTTAGGCCTTATAAAAAGTACTGCTTATGAATGCAAACTGGAAACCCAAAATACATCAGCAAACACTGGCCAAAGAAAAGTTCTTTCCGAAGAACTTTTATTTATGAGAAAGAAAAAATGTATAGAAAATTGAACAGGTAACAGCACAGCTTTCTGCTTAAATACTGTCATGTGCTGTTTCATTATCTATGATGTTTAAATCATTACAAAACAACCTCAAATGTTTGTGGATCTAGAGTTAATTTAGACAGAGCTTATAATTTCTCAAAATATCTTCTACTATATCCTTTTACAAACTATTAATATGCCAAAAGTAGTCTGAAGTTGCCATATTGCTGTGGTATTAGTAGATCAAAAAGAAACCTTTATTGACACTCACCTGGAAAATGGTACCAATCGTTTTGTCTCACTCACCTATTTTTTAAGGGAACTATAAAAACCAACTAATAGAAATCTGAATTGTATGCAATTCTATACAGAGTGCCAGAGGGATAAAAGTAAGTACACAGAAATATTATTCTTCTAAAGTGAGTAATAATAAACGCAATAAAAATTCTCTGTTTTCAAAATAAAACAGTGCTGTTGCAATGATATACAAGCAGTAGGGTGTCTCACCTATGAGCAGCAAGAGGAAAAATTTGGAAGTCACATCACCTTTACAATTTCTGGTCTAGTGTAATAAACAGAAGATAGGCAGACAGGTTCATTAGAAGCATATTTTAATAAATATGTAGTATCATTGGAAAATACTAGTTCATTTTTTAATAAAAAAAAAAAAAAAAAACACAGTGCATTTTCGACAGGGAAGTATTTGCTTGAATTACCTACTTGCACCTAGCACATGCTTTTGCTTTCCAGAAAATTACTATCAACATTTATTACCATGCAACTTGGCTCACAATTTCTTTCTCTGTAGGAAAGGGAACTGTATCTTTTTGCTTCAGGTTATCACAGTAGATGTCCTACAGTTCTCCTGTGAGTACACATGTAATGCTGAAAAAGAAAACAACCTTGATGGAAATGACAGATTACAGAATCACAGAATGATTGAGGTTGGAAGGGACCACCAGAGGTCAGATAGTCCAACCTCTCTGCTCAAGCAGGGTCACCCAAAGCACATTGCTTAGGATTATATCAGACGGCTCTTGAATATGTCCAGGGAAGGAGACTCCACAACCTCCCTGGGCAACACATTCCAGTATTTTTTTATTACTTTACCTCACAGTAAAGAAGTTCTTTATGTTCAGTTGGAACTTCCTGTGTTTTAGTTTCTGCCAGCCACCTTTTATCCTACTGCCTGGCATCACCAAGAAGAGCCTGGCCCCAGTCTCCAGACACCATCTCTTCAGACACTTTTACACACACTGACCAGATCCCTCCCGAGCCTTCCCTTCTCTAGGCTGAAGAGGCTCAGCTCCCCCAGCCTTTCCTCATGAGAGACATGCTCCAGACCTTTAATCATTCTCATAGCCAATATTATGTATGACAGTGGTTCTTCTTTGGAGTCAAGATATTTTCACACATAATGGAACAATACTATAGCTGTCCTTTATAAAGTAGGAAAGTTCCTGACCCATTTTCTAAGATATCAGGTGTCCCCAGACTAATTTTATTTCTGTCCTTTCAGGTGAACTGCATAAACAGACATTTAAAAGACAAATCAGTATGACAGTTTCTCAGTCTTGTTAACTTTCTTTGCAAAATATACTTCATCATTCAAGATGCCCTGTAGAGATTCAGAACACGGAAGTGTAATGTAATAGATTATTTCCATTCGAATTAAGCATGAATGCAGCTCCCAAGTTAACTCATCTATTTCCAGCATTTTAACTGTTAACTACTATCTCCTGTGATAGGATCCTTATTAGCTCAGTATTTTGAAAGAAAAAAAACACATCTCCATTCACACATCTCCTGTGGTGACAACTCATTGCGCAAGCTGCTGTCTCATGCTTGAACATTATTACTGACAATGGACAATATTCCAAGTGTCAGCAATAACTTAAAAAAAACCCACCCTACTACTAATGTCCAGCATCTAGTTTTATCAGTGATAGAGAAGGAATCCTACATCACCAGCTTTGTGATGCTGCTTACTCTGGCCCTGTGCCTTCCAGTCCCAAGCAATCACAGTATTTATGACCAGATTGGTCTCTGACCCAAATACAGTACTGATTATCGAAGCTTTCATTTGGCAGGAGTAATTTTGACCTACTGTGCTAATAATTTTACTGATGGGAACTAATTAACAACCAGTCTACACACTCTTTTTAACCTAGCTGTTAACAAGCTCATAATGATACTACAATCAAGTCACACTGTGCACTGGGTAAACAAACACATACATATACACACATGTGAGTAGACACACTGGAGTGATTACTACAGTCCTATGCAATGAGTAAAGGTAAAAGTAAAACATGCTAACACACAGACTAAAGTGTCATGTGTTTCTGCCTCATCATTGACCAAAATAAGGACAAGAAATTGAGGTGGCTATATTTCTACTTGCACGGTCAATAAAGGTCAATTTAGGACAATACAAAAAAGACTTAAATCTCACAACTATGTAAGTATAGCCCTTCTCTGCAACAGTGCACCAATGCTGAGAAACTGCCAGTGTGCTCCTCCTGCCCCACAACTTGACCTTTATTTCCAGAAACTCTGCTTAAACAATAACCACCAATACACAATAAAACAATAGCCAAGACCAAATCTAAGCAATGCAACCCTCTAACCATAGTACTGGACAAGGTCTCACGCAAGCCAAGAAGAAACCATCTTCTGTAGTCGGTAGGAAAACATGACTATGAGTCAATTATCTTACTCCATAAATAATGGATAGCCCAGGGCCCATTGAGCTGTTCTGCACAGCAGTAGGCTGTACACCAGCATCTCTCCTTGAGTATGGACACCTCTCTCAAGGTTACTCCTCAAGGTTGAGAGATTCCTCACCACAACAGATTCTTGGCGAATTACAAATAGCATGCTAAACTTTGAAATCTTTGTTAAGAGATATAAGGGATTGATTTGGCATATATATATTCCTGTAGACATAAACTGTTGACCAAGCCTGTGACTAAGTCTTCTTCTAGCAGCACGTACACTCCTCTCTGAGGAATGCAGAATTCAAGAGGGTTCATTCTGATCCTCATGACTCAATGGGAGGGCTTCCCTGACAGTTTTGTCTGATGCTGTCTTCTACTCAGTAAATAAACAAGCTTACCTCACCATTGAACCTTGTTAAACAACTGTCACATTTACTACCAACTTTGTTAAATTGCTGGTTTATGTCAATAAATATACTGCTACTTCCCTCTTAAGAGTGAAATGCATGACTCCACCCACACACTGAACTTCACCTAATTAAGTAATTTAAAAAAAAAAAAAATTATAAATGCTCATTAGATTACCTAAATGATTTGAAGTAATTCAACATCCCCAGATATAGTTCAAACAGACTAACTTCCAAAGGAACTAGCAAGTCAACTTGGGTGTCTAGATTGAACAGTTCTGAATACACTCATGTTAGGACAGCCTGGGTGTCTCATAAAACTCTGAAACAAAGCATCCATTTAAATGGTAGTGTCACTGTGCTAACCTACCAAAAATCATAACAGCCATGATTAGTACTTAGACCTAAAGCTCATTCTATATGATATTCTAAGTAAACAGTAAATTCCTGTGCACTCTGTATGCACAAATACATCACAAATAATGCACCAATGTGATCAGGTCAACAGTGAAAGCAGGAGAGAACAAAAATGAGTTCATCCCCTGCTAAAATCAAAATTATCAAACAGAAAATAATTTTCATGGATTAAATCAAAATATGTTGAAGAAAAACATGCAGATCAATTGCTCTTCATTTCTCTCGGACTGTTTTGTGCTCCAGCATAGATGTGGTTGTTACAGTCATTTGAACGCAACAAGTTCTGCAACAGCAGGAACTCTTAGAAAAATATCCTGTATAAATTAAGTATCCCATTTTAACTGATCAATATCTAACAGATAACCATTTGAGTCTGCTTCTTGGAAATATTAAATACATGCATATTAAAGGTCCCATACAACTTTATGATAAAACTAAATAACTACACAACTGTAAAAATCAAAGGAAAACATAAAACTTTTCTTTTGTTCTATCATTTACAGACTTACAGTCCTGGTGACACTCTTAAAAAACAGTCTTCTATACCACTGGTTTGCCTTCACCAGACTAAGCAATACTGGAGTTGGACACTTGGTTACATCATGTACATTTGCTTCTGAAAAACAGCACTAAATTTAAACAATATTAAACTAGGCTCTTTGACCTTTTCTGATTACTAGTGCCCACTCAACCTTTTCAAGATGAATGGTGGATATCTTTGTCCAAGACAGTTTATTCAGCAATCACTGCACTTCCTATAAGTTAGCTAAATTAGGTGGTCACTTAACAGGGAGAAAGGCCAACATCAATTGCAGCAAAGGTCACACAGTTCAGTTATCAGGTACTGTATTAAACTGTCATCAGATCTGAACTGTAATTTCATCAATAACCCATCCAACTAGAATTATTATGAATGTGAGAAAATATTCACCCATCCTACAGTGGAAGCAAAGCAGTTGAGGAACTTGCATGTCCCCGTACGGCAGTTACAGCAAAGGCCACTGCATAAACACCTGAAGGGAAGAAGAGTTCTCATCAAGCAGTTTGGGAGAACAGAAGGAATCTAATAAGCTAATGATATAGAATATACTCTTTTCCACAGTACTATAAACACCATCCTATATGCTAGAACTTGAGAGTACAAACACTTTCCTTTAACCCTGGACTTGAACTTTTGCATCAGATGATTTTGGGTGCTCTTGTGATCACTCTGGGAACACTCTCCTCTTCCCAGCACTCCAAAAGCACTGGTCAGCTCTGCTGACTCTGCTTTCACAATAACCAAGATGCAATAGAAGAAATATTTACTGGAAATTTTAAATAAATAAATATGAATACTATCCAATCTCTGATACAGAAAACTATTTCATGGTTATGTTAATCCAGTTATTTTCAAACTCATACATGTTAAGAAAAACCTTTTAACTTTTGTCATAACCAAGTGTTTGTATGATTAAAAAACCATTAATTCATTATTTTAATGAAATAAAACCAGTTCAGTAACTCTAAAAATCCCCATAAATGAGAAGAGTTCAAACATGAAATGTTTATTGAACGTAGTCATTTATATTACACTGAAATGAGACACATAAAAACTGACTCCATAGTTATCATTTTTTTAAGAAATACCATTAATTACTTCTACATGTGCGACTTCACAAAATAAAAGTCTGCTTTACAAATAAGCCACACTATGCTGTTCTTTTATCTTCCATATAAGGTTTTAAACTGTTAACTGAAACTGCACTTGCTTTTAAGCAATATCCATACTCAGATCCCTTTCATATTTTCATATAAATCTTCATCTAAATTTTAGACAATCCATGCTGAAAAAGCATGTGAAAGTGAATGCCCCAGCACTTACAGATGAAATCTACACTGTCTACTCAGGAATCTGCAAACTAACAGCTGGTGTTACATCCAATCAGGAAAGACAAGCAACACCATATGGCGTATTTTTCTAATGCAGTTCAAAACACTGAATATCCAAAACACCATACTTAAGGAGAAGAAAACTGGAGTTAAAATCCAACCATTACTAATAATTAGTCCACTTCATCACCAATAATTAGTCTACTCTGCTCTAAAGTAGTCAGCTTCATTGCTAGCAAGACCTCTCACCTCTGATATTAAGGTCTAACTATACCATTTGATAGTCACATTTAAGCAAAGCAAGATTATTTACCATTAATAAATCCTTGCTTAGGAAAGATTGCCCAAAATAACAGAAATAAAGGCTCATATCAATGCTGTATTTCACATTGAAGATTATTTTTAGAATCACTTAATTACTTTTTATTTTTCATTATATAAAACAGTATTATTTCTAAATGCCAGGAGTGGGTCAAGAGCATCATTTAAAGTTATGCTTTTAAGCAGGGATAGCCAGTCATCATTCTCCTCTGGGAAACAAACAGCAGCAGAAACTTTGAAGAAAAATAGATTACTTCAGGATATACAAAAGTTGACAATATAAGGGACTTCCCCCCCCCCGCTGATTTACACTCAAAATCTCTGCTGATGAAATTAAGGCTCATACTTGAAAGTAGCACAGTATTAAAAAAGAAACACTCAGAAAAGTACAGGTTTGATCAGTAAAATGTTAAGTTTTTCTCTGTTTCCTAGAAATTTTGTTTCTAACAAAGCACAAAATGTGAACTTCTAAAAAACTGGCAAGAAGAAAGGGTCCTCTGAGTTTAAAAGAAGCAGATAGCTCTGGTTGACAGATATATATATTTATAGAGATCATGATTTTCTCTCTATATTCTGAAATGCAGTTATAACAACCTGTCACAAAATCCACCGAATTAATGGCAGAGTACTCTGACATGAAGAGAACATATTGTATTAAAACAACATGCCAATAAAGCAGTATTAATAGTACTGTGGGTTTCACTTATAAACAACCATTTTATTGACAGCTGTAACATATGCTTCTCAAAAAAAAAAAAAGCTAAACAAATCTCTTGGACTTAAGAACTTAACATGTAGAAATAATTCATTTTTTAAAATGATTTTGTGACAGTGAACTTTCAAGAATGCATTTTTAAACAGTCTTTAAATATTCATAAAAAATAGTTATCTGTAAGCAATAAAAATGCTACACACTACGTAAGTTGAAATTGGTTACCTACATTTCTGTTTCCTTATTTGTTTTCAGGTGTTAACCTTTCCCTACATTAGAGGTTAACTAGAAATTAGTTGAGCTTCCCTTTAAAATTGTAAAGGACTTTTGTAGCAAGTGGAATAAAACTGGTTTGTTTTTTATTTCAAAAATGAGTGGCTTAAATTACAATAAAACTGAAGCACAACAATCCAAAATAACAGCGGTGCTAGCTGTATTTCACAGCAGCATTTACTGCTCCAGAGAGTGCTCTATATAGCAACTTCACTGACCAGGGTGAATCCATCTGTCCCACTATTAGTCCATAGCTAAGAATGAACCCTTCAGTTTGAGTTCAGCGATTAAAGATCAAGTCTAAGGCCATCTGCTAAGTTACAATAATCTGTCAGGATGTCAGAAATCCTGACAGTGAGAAACAGAAAGAAAAAACTCTTTCAATAATGACAGCTACAGTAAGTAATTTTATAGCATCAGTATAACAACATAGGTATTTCTAAGAGGCTACTTATACTTAATGACCACAAAGTGTTTAAAAATATTCTAAAACACAGAAGCACCCGATCATGCTGGTGAAATGTGTTCTTACAAGGACATCAGTAGCAACAAAACAGACTCTAATAATTTTCAGACTAAGAAACTCTTGACTGCACTGGCCAGAGAAGAAATAACTGCATTTCAAAATGCCTTATGCAATTTCTTGTTTGCAAACAAAGTGTAAAAATGTCTTCTTAGCTACTGTCAGTAGATGGATGGCACTGAAACTCCAGGCAGTCTTAGAGACAAAAGAATGGCATACATTCATTTTATATTTTGATTAACCCTCTCTCCCTGCAGTAGAAAGATTGTTTAGCTTCCCACACTGTACTGAAAAGCTACATAAGAATACTATTTTGGAAAAGTAAAAATTTCTGAAAACTCCACAAAAATAAAGACCAAGAAAAAGTTCTCAAAAAAAGATCACTTGATTACTAATTCATCGAAAAGCATTGCACATGCATGACCTTTAAAATTACAATGGGCACTGCTTTTATACTGTTAGGATCAATTTCTGTATCTTTACCACCACTGATGATTGATACACTTCTATCAAGGCAGATAAAAACAAAAGCTTGGAACCATACTGAATTGCCTCTCTCACAAGGAGCTACCATGAAGCAAACATCAGTTTGAAAGCTTTTCCATTCAGCACGTTTAAAACAATATATTCTGAGTTTGAAAATTCTTGAGACCAGTTATTTTTGAACACACTTGACACTCTCTGCTTTGAAAATGGAGTAATAATGAAAAGCTTGTTTAAACAAAAAAATCATTGCCAACAGCCAAGCCAAGGGTACTTATCTACCAGATTTCAAAATGACAGGAGATATACTTGAAAAGTTTACCTCTCAGAGATTCCTTTGCTATCACAAAGAGAAAATTTCTTTTTGCCTGTATTGCACTGAAATTTAAATTCTTTTTCCCACATAACCACAGGACCTTAGAAGGGGCAAGAACCACACAAGTAAGCAGCATTTTCACTACTTCAATTCGATAGAAATTAATGGTCTTGGCGAATGCAAAAAGGAGACAGAAATGGATTGTGCACATAAACCCGACTCCTAAACAAGATCCTGAACCATCAAATACAAACATATAGTAATTATAGGAATTAACAAAAAAATACATTAAAATTTCCCTGTCGCTCAAAGAATGCATCCTTCCTTACAACTGAAAAATTAAAGTTACTTATATTAATCCAAAACTTGTGTGCCGGTATTACCAGGTCTGCTTGCTAAAACTACACTGCTGTTATGCTAAGAATCAATTCTAACAGGCACCCTATTTCTGAAGGACACAGACTTAGCCTTTTCTAAAAATCCATTCAAAACAAGAGGAAATGAAGCACCACCCAGCTCAAGTTCATCTTCTGCTTCCTATTTCATTTAACTCAAGGGATTAGGTGTTACTCCTTAACTAAAGCATAAAGGCTAATCTACCTAATATCTAAGAATCTCCTGAAAAGGAAATAAGATCAAAACAAATTAAATTTTAGCATAAAATATAAATTTAAATAGCTATAAACTCATCCAGGAATGTCTCAGGGAGAGTATTTTACCCTTTCTAGCCAATAAACATGAAGTTACATTTCTATACTTTTTATCTCAAGCCTTCATTTTCCAGTTAAAATAAAAAATACTAGTTAAATATCTTCTCTGTAAACGCCTAAAAATCATGTTGAGGGAAAATACTGCTGGTTTTTCTACCTCATTATTCTTATGTTCCATAACTGGTGGTAAGCACTTGTTGAGGTGTAACTTTTATTCATGACACTGAAGTTATAGGAGCTGAATTCACACAAAGTTGAACCCAGAAATTTTATATTCACAATGGAGAAAATCCCACAGAAATACACTGTTACTGCAGTCTGCATAGTGAGAGAATACATTTGCACTAAATGTCCTGATAGAAAGATTCAGATTTGCCTGTTAACCATGGTAAAATAGGAAAACACATTATTATTAAATGAAATGGAGTTAGGAAAAAGGCAAAAATTCCTGTTAAGAGATTGTGTAGATGTGTGTCATATTTTGCTTATGAAGTTTAAAATAAAAGTTTCTCACCATCTTCTGAAGTGAGGAAAAAGGTGTGATCTCTTGATATCACATATCTGATGATATCACAAGCACTATACATGATAGAGTGGCTTGTAACCTGTGAAGTAGAGCACAGCAAACCACTGATGGCTTTATCAATTTCCTAATCTAGCATTCCATGTCATCTTTGAGGCTTCAGGCCCTAAAGAAACAGCACTAAATGACTTCTGAAACACCAAATATCTCTATGAAGTCTATTAAAATCAAGTTATGTATTACCATCATGGTGTGACTGATATTCAGGGTTCGTAATTTACAGATTAGAATATCATTCACAAAAGAAAAAACTTTGCCTTCTAATCTTAATTCATCTTTGATAAAAATTCTTAGGTGTTGACAGTACAAGATATATAACACTGTCTCCGTGTCTGTTTTTTTTCTCTTTGGAAGTGCATTAATGCAACATCACAAAAAGGTGAACCACTGCTTCTTGCTGCTGTTACTGCCTATGTTACTATGGCAGTAACAGCACATGTTTCTTCACCAGAATACTGAGCAGTTATTCAACAGACAGCTAACACAGACCCAGGTCATGGGGACAAACATCTCATACAACATCCATTAGCCCACAGAGACAGAAAAGGGCTAGGATATGAGCAGTTGTATGAGAAGTTTGGATGGGGACCTAAACTATCTCTACCAAATAAAGCAAAATGAAAGAAAGAAGGACCCATAGATAGATTTGAAAACTCATTAAAACCTCTGTATATACAAAAACCTTACTGTGTTTTAAAGAACTTCTCTGAATATTAAATTTCTCATCTATTTGTAATTCACTTAGAATTTAAAACATTTAAGAAAACTGAACATCATATCAAACTGATACTATCTCACTCTGTGGCAACACAGTTATCAGGACATAAGGCCCTCTACTGCAACAATGTGGGTTTGTGGTTTATCTGTTTGTGTGTATGTTGCTTAGTTTGTTTGGGGCTTTTTTCTTTAAAATAGGTTACCCATGAAAAATCCCAACTTCCATGTGCTTCCTACCTTTATTATATAAATGATTAACAGTTAACTCAGTAACTGGAAAGTATATGTATTTGGACAATGATCACACCTCAGAAAGAAGTAATTCTCAACCTGAAGCTAGAAGATTAAAGTCACATTAAACCAAGTAGAGTAACTGTTACGCAAATGACAGCTACTGTGCTGCTTGGCACAACACTAATAGGCTGATTTATCAAGAAATATTAGAGTTCACTAACTGCAGTTTAGCTAAGTGATAGCTGAGGGGCACAACAACTGACAAGTACTCCTTGAGTAATCTAGTCATGAAGGGAAAAAAAAGATTACAGAAAAAAGGCAAACTAGCTGTAAAATAGTGTGACACACGGACAATAGTGTAGTCTTTCAATTACACCAATAGAAATCCTGCTGCTTAAAATATTTACAATAAATGTAAAGCAGAGCTTAGGAAAGACACGGCAGATTGGGAAAAAAGAAGAGAGAAGGGGTAATTATTCAGCCTCATTAATTTTTTCATCAGAAGCAGAAACTATCACAGTTCAAGCATTTCCTTTTTCATTAGGATGCTTTTTAATATTGACATCCAACCAATTATGTCCAAACTAATTCCCAGAATACTGTGAGAATGTAGCTACTTTCAGAAGTTTTTCCAGATTAATGAACTGCATTACTTTTTCATTAGAAGCTGCAGTGTGCTCTGAGACATACAAAGTGGGGAACAAAAAACCACCTTGAACAGAATGTATTCTCCAAAAAGCCCTTGGCTTTCTTAATGAGTTTCTATCTTTAGGGAGCCTTCTTCATCTTTACTTTAAAAATTCAAAACCAAAACCAACACTACTATTTCAAATGAACTCCTCCTTTATAAGCAACTGCAGCAAATTAGATGAACACCAGCAAGGTTATTAGTTGAGAAGATGTATATACAACCTTTGTACGAGAAACAAACTGCTTTAGAAGCAAATTATCTCTCACCTTTCTTATAATGGCTTGCACTCAAACTAGCATCTACATACAAACAGTAACAAAACATAAGTTACTCAGACACAGGTTCAGTGTTTCAGCTGTTTCTAGTCTAAAAACAACATGAAAGATTTCTTATCAATATGAACACACTTCTATTTCTTAAATGAGAGTGCTGACATCATTTAAGCAATAGATTTTTGCCATTTTGAAAGGCTCTTTTTTGTCTGCATGGTGCTAATTTTTAGTTCACTGAACTGCTACTTCATTTCTGATAAGTAATGCCCCTTTACATGTGCGGCTTCACAAAAACATACTTTGGAAAACCTACTTCTGCACCCAAAAGGTAAAATCTTTACCACCCAATTTTAGCTTTAGTTTTGGAACCTGAACCTTAAAGGCAATTACTTTTGTGATACAACAGAAACTAAACAGTACACTGTCCAGGAGAAACTATGAAGCATGTAATCTTGCAATTTCAGAGGTTGTTAAGGGAAGGTATCTACTACACAATGTCTCCAGGGCAATAAAAGCAACTTCTTGCAGAGCTAGAGTAAGACAAAAATGATGCTATCACAAAAATAAGCTGTCTTACACACTTATAACAAAATCATAAATGTAGTTACTTTCATCACATGCAATTGGTAATACATCTGATAAATAGCTTAAATCTGTGCTATAACAAGAGTCAAGACTCTATTACAATCAGAACATATACTTGATTTACGCCACAAAGCTCCTAAAGTATTAAACACAGAGGGAGGAAATGAAATATTTATCACTAGTAAATTTGTGAATCACCTATACAAACCTGTCATAGTATGCACTTTGCAGAGTTTCAGAGAACTCACCTTTGTGCAGCACAGACTACAGACTTCTCCCTGCAGCTTCCTATGATGACATGAAAGTATAGTCTAGAAAATAACTCAAGTTTCCTAGCTTTATGGTTCAGGTGCATGAACTATTCGTAAACTGTTGACATTCATATATCCATTTGAAATATAGAGAGCTACAAGTCATTCATCCACGTCAAGTTAAAGACCACAAGTCTTCCTTGTGTGATCGGTTGCTTTATCACTGTCCATCCTCTTCCTTTCATTATCTTCTGCATGGCACCAAGCATAAATTACAGGAATGAACTGGTCTTTCTAATGCTGCTGTCTAGAAAACAACACTGACTGTGAATTTAATTTAGAGTTAAAAAAAGAAAGAGTTATTTCAATGACAGCCTTCAGTATGCCTCTTAAAAACAGCAAACTAAGCAGCAGCAGTGAAACTGGAATTTCTTAAAATAAGTTAGTGGTATATAAAAAAGATACACTTCTGTTATTAGCTGTGCCGACAAACTGAAGCTGTACTATTTCAGTCTGATACTGAAGACCTAGGTAATCTTCTGTTACATGTATTTTACAAGGTAATGCCATTAGATCCATACAGCTTTGTTCAGTAATTTTTTAGACCATCAGATAAATATTACACCTGCAAGGATACACAAACAGGTATATGTATGGCTGGAAATGTCACACAAAACCAGCCTCCAGACAGTTGCATTACAAAAACTCATGTTAGTTAAAAATCTATTTTAAACACTTGTATTCAACAGAAAATTGCTGCTGTTTGCTTCCCCATGCATATTTGTACATATTTGTACATATTTGTACTCTCCACCCATGTTAACTTCTTCCTGTTTCCAAAGTGTCCTAATCTCTTCTATGACATCCTGTTTTACTTCCATATGGCATTACAAGTGTGTCAAAGCATTAGTTTCTTGGGAATTGTATGCTGCTTGTAGAGCTGACACTGAAGTCAAGATCCAACCTCTGTACTAGTTTATAATGGCATATAAAAAAAAACCAAAAAACCAAAACTCGATGTTCCCTGTTGCAAGATGTAACTACATCAGCCATGTTACTGTAATGGCTTTTACCATCTTCTTCCACCTCTTTCCCCAATTGGGGCATTATTTTGACAAAAAATCACAAGAAAATCAAGTAAAGCAGAGTAAAACGGGACAAAATTCATCACAATGTACACTTGATTCAACCCGCCAGTAGAAAACTGCAAAACAAGCAAAACTTTACACAACACAAGTGATCCTTTAGGATAATCAAGCACATTCATATCAAAATTCAAAACAAGAATTTTGCTACATGCAAATAGAAGAAGGGATGACTGCCAAATCTGTAAATGTGGAAATGCTAAGTAACATTTAAAACCATCTTACTACTGAAGACAGTTTCTCTCAGCAATGCATTTTGAAACTATTACACAGACTATCCTGCTTCTAAGTTTTTTCATAATACTGTTTTCCTATGAAAATAATTTTCTCATGTATTATCAACTAGTACAGCATCTTGATACCAGCTATTTAAACTATTTTTTGGCATTTGGAATTATCTGAATGCTCTTTTAGAATATTAATAATTTATCTTTGTAAACAGCATCTTTAACACTTCTTAATTATGTCATTTTGCATAAAGCTGTAATACAGAGGAACAGCAGCAAGTGAAGAGAATTCAATTGTGCTAGGCACTGTACAACCAAAAGTCATTATAAAACAATCTCTCTCTGTTCTAGTCTCTATTTCTCTAATGGCTTAGTGGTAAAATAGCTATTCCCCAGCACACATAAGGGGAGCGATTTTACTGTTTGCTAATATAAGCATTTCATTTTGCATAATACAGAAGGTGGAAAGTAATAATGTACCTCATTAAGAAATTTCTCATTGGATTAGCAGATATCATCAATCTTTAAAATGTTTAAGTATCTCTCATTACATCAGAAACAATTTCCAATTAATATCCTTAAACTCACTTCAGGCAATATAAACAGTCTACACAAAACTGTTACTTATTATCTCTCTCCCTGTCTCAAAATACCTATGCAAAATTCTTCGTGGTATCTGGACATCGGAAAGCTTGCTGTGTTCCCAGCAACACCGGCCACCAGCAATCACACAAGAAACCTCCACTTCAGCCAGTTAATATCTAATGTCTCTCCTTCCCTGAATCCATGCAAATACACCAGATTTTCCTTGTCTATCCCCCACACATAAAACCGCCAAAATAACCTGGGAATGCTCACAAAATAAAGTGAATTAACAAACAAACAAACAAAAAAAACCAACAACAACCAAAATAAAACAACACAGCTATTGTGGGATACTGACAACTTTCAGAAATGTCAGCTGTGCTAAAATGCACAGTGCTAATTAATGCTGAGAACATGCTGATTGCTACAATAAATGTCTATTGGATTTTGTGTGAAATCCCAGACACTGATATGTTTAGCACTATACAGCATTCATATGTAAAAAATATTAAATAAGGGAGATCTAGGGAAGATTAATCTGTACTAGTGGTAGCAAAACTGCTTACACTGACTTCTGATTGAGATTTAATATCCAATACAGTAGTTATTTTAATTGTGATCATTTATGAAAATTTTTACCAAACAATGTGAATTTTTTAGGGTTTCTAGATATGCTTATCTTCCAATTCTTCCATTATCTTAGTAACTCTATATATTTTTTCTGCCTCAGTAGACAGAAATAGACATAAAAAGATGTAAGAAATCCATAAATAGAAGTCAATACTACTGCTGTCTCCAACTGTAGGCTCTGCCAGCCCATTGCCTCGTCTGAGGCTCCACATGAAACAACTGGATGTTCAACTTCTGTCAGTCTGAATTTAAACGTATCTTTTACCCACCCAAAGAACAAACCCTAGGGGGTTTTTTTCAGCTTCACTAGTCTAAGAAAGAGAAATGAAGATTTTGTCTGGACATACATCCAGAAAAGGGTCTCCCAGCCCGAACACATGAAGAAAACTTGTTTGTGGACAGAAAACAAACAACAGAGGAACACAAGAAAAAACAAAGAGCAAAACAACAGCAACAATAACAAAAATAAAAAAAAACTTAAAAAAAAAAAAAAAAACCAAAAAAAAAACAATACACATTGAATGAAGAAAGTTGTGAATACAGGAAAGAACCTTCAATAAACAGAATAAATACATGTGTCGCCCTAAACCTCAGAAATTACTTTCTCAGCCACAATACATAGTTTAATATGCAATATATCATGGCAAATTTTACCTAAAATATAGATTATAAATTGTCTTTCAGAATACTAGCCTATATATTATGTGAATGAGGCTTCCTGTTAAATATGGAGTTACATAGCTAAAATATAAACTTCTGAGATCTGAACAACTGAGTGGATGTATGTTGTGGTTTAAGCCCAGCCAGTAACTCAGAACCATACAGCCGCTCTCTCACTCCTCCCCTTCCTCTCCCTGCTCCCAGAGGGATAGGGAGGAGAATCAAAAGAATGCAAGTCCCACGGGTTGACATAAGAACAGTTCAGTAACTAAGGTATAACACAAATCACTGCTGCTACCACCAATAATAATAATGATAAGGGAAATAACAAGGGAAGAGAACACAACAGCTCACCACCCACCAACTGATACCCAACCCGCGCGGTGATCTAACCCTTCCAGGTAACTGCCCCCAGTTTATATAGTGGGCACGACATGCTGTGGTATGGAATACCTCTTCGGTCAGTTTGGGTCAGGTGTCCTGTCTCTGCTTCCTCCCCGCTTCCCCTCCTTCCTGGCAGAGCATGAGGCTCAGAAAGTCCTTGGTCAGCGTAAATATTACTGAGCAGCAACTGAAAACATCAGTGTTATCAGTGCTATTCCCAGGCCAAAAGTCAAAAACACAGCACTGTATCAGCTACTAAGAAAGAGAAAAATGACTGCTACTGCTGAACCCAGGACAATGACCATACTAAAAGCAGACATTAACACCAGGTAGAGTTGGGAACTTGTCCTGGGTTCAGCAGTAGCAGTCATTTTTCTCCTTCTTAGTAGCTAGCGCAGTGCTATGTTTCCATTTTTTGGCCTGGGAACAGTGTTGATAACACCGATGTTTTTAGTTGCTGCTCAAATGTTTGGTCTGGCCAAGGACTTTCTGAGCCTCATGCTCTGCCAGGGAGGAGGGGAAGCTGGGAGGAAGCAGAGACAGGACACCTGACCCAAAACTGACCAAAGAGGTATTCCATACCACAGTACGTCATGCCCAGGATGTAAGGGACAGTTACCCGGAATGGCTGGGAGACTGCAGGGTTGGACAAGGTATTGGTTGGTGCTTGGCTGGGGGGAGTGGGGCGAGTTATTGGTCGGCTGGTGTTGAGGTGTTGTATGCTTTCCTCTTATTATTTCCTTTATCATGATTATTATTGGTGGTAGCAGTAGTGGTTTGTGTTATACCTTAGTTACTAAACTGTTCTTATCTCATCCTGTGGGAGTTGCATTCTTTTTGATTCCCCTCTCCGTCCCTCCAGGTGTAGAGGGAGGGAAAGAAGGGGGGGAGTGAGTGGAAGAGCTGTGTGGATCGGTTTAAACCACGACAGAACTGTAAAGTTAAACCTGTCTATAAGAAACTAATAAATTGAATTAATCCAACAGTGGGGCAGCCAGCCTACAGAACAAAACAACCCATAGCTTTTGAGATATTCTCTTATCCCAGCATCCCTGTAAGGTCAGGGATTCAGTTGATCCAGTTAGCATACGCACTTCAGGGCACTTGCTAAAAACAATCCAGACATTCTCAGCTATCGGTACATGATGATCAACTACCATTTTCCACTTTTCTGACAGCTTCAAAATGCTGTCCTACAAGTGTAGTCAACCATTAGCCCAGAGCATATTACTTGTTTATCTTAACTAGAGGCTTATAATATCAGCCACAATTTTTCCTATTTTCCTATTTCAGCTACAGCAAACTAACCACATAAGAAAAAGAATTTCAGCAGCACAAATCTTTTCTTCAAATATTTGAATATTTGCTCTGATTTTGTTAAATAAGGACAGATTACTAAAAAACATTTATAAATAATTTCCTTAAAGCAACTATTTTCTGCATCTCTGCCAAGTGTTTTATTGTCAGGGTGCACTAAAAACATTTTGCATTGATCGATCACTTAATACTTGCCTCACATAATTTCTGTTGAATAAAAAAAACCTGAAAGGGTACATTTGATAAATGAGGGCAAAGAGCAAGAGTGATGAACATGCCTAATGAAAATTAATATTTCCTTATTCAAGTCACAGATTGACAAGCCCCATTTGACTACATAAACGTCAGATTTAACTGAGACACAGACAGCAAACAGTGTGGTTGCTTAGATGCACATTACAGAATGCAATAGAAGTGATAAATTCTAACTCTAATTACTATGAATGCATGCAGGGCATATGTAACCAACACTTAACCACGTTCAGTCCTGGAGGATCATTTATATTTTAAATCAATCAGGTAACAGTAAAGCATCTTTAGCACATTTTGCTTCAATAATTTTTATTCTTCGAAAAGCCAATGAAATGCAGCTTTTAGTAATATCTTATTCTGTAGCTGAAGACCTGAGAATCAAAAAGATGAATCTTGAAAAACACTTTTTACATTGACAGTTTAAAGATCTTGACCTCTCCGTCTCCCTCCTCAAAGATGTGTAGGTACCAGCTCATCAAGCCGTAACTATTGCTCTATTTTCGCTTGAAGAGGTCCTCATTGCTCTCTCGTATCATCACATGCCAATTCCCTTCCTGAGAGTCAGGCCTCAAGTTCAAACATCTTTTCTCATTTAGCATTTTCCCTAGGTCTCCACATCTAATCTGCCTCTTCAGATCATTTCTTCATAATCTCTTTAAAATAGGGAGTTTTCTATTTACTGATGCAGGCTTATGTCTCCAGTCTCAAGTTGTGATTACTGAAAAAAATCCTTTACTCTGGTTTTGGAAAACAAAAACAAACAAAAAACCAAACAACACCCCCCCCACACACACACAAAAAAACCCACAAAAAAACCTGAAGCAAATGGGGAGTTTTCTGCTGTATGATTAAACAGCTTCAACAAACAAGCTGACACAACCCCTGAAAGGTAGGTGCTTTAAGCAGAGAGATGGTTAGGTAATTTCTCTCTCCCCCTTCCCTTGTGATCATTCCTGTCACTGTGTATTTAGACACATTTTGAAATGCCTTCAGGACTGATGGTCCTAGGAAGGACTTCTGCCTTCCTAAGGCATTAAAATGTGATAGGAACACTCAGTCCTGTGAAAATAAGGACAGTCCTGGAGACATACATAGGGAAAATAAGGACATTTTGTTCTGTGATTTTATGTTTGTTGGCTACCAAAGGTGTTAGAAGAGGAATTTCAGGTGAAGTGTGGGAAAACCTCTTCTCTCCAATTCCACTTGTGGCACCAAACTCTTTTAAAATTAGATTTGGGCCTTGGAATGTGTATGAATTCTAAATCAGACAAGAATGCGATGGTACAGAGGCTGTGTTTGTTCTACTCCACAGGTAAGTGGGAAACCAAGAGGCTAAAAAAGCAGGGGAGGGTTGAGACCCAAGTTCATATCAAGCACTGAAGAAGCATGATTTTGTTACAAGATCCCACACTAACACCTTGAAACAGCAAAAACATTTGTCCAGAGGCTCTTCAGGGGAAGTAGGAGGCCCTTGGGCAATCCTCTTCCCAAGACAATGAAAAAGGAAAAATCACACAGAGATGATGCTGCTGCCCGAAAAAGTTCAGAAAGAGGTTAAGGAGACCTCTTGGGCTGCAGAGCTTGCAAAAGCCCTCTTGTCCACTTGGCACATTGGTTTCACTCTTGGCCTCCACTACTCTAGGAGGACCTGTGATCTTCCACATGTCTCTTACACCCATATTGTCACTTTTCCTTTGACTCTCCACTGCCTCAAATGTTGAACAAGTTATTATCTAAGGACAAGTTCTCACCTATTGAGACACAACGTATGTATAAAAATACAGATAGTTATTCTCTTCAGGAAACAAAGACATTTTTGCCTTAATTTTAAAAAGGCACTGTTACCTGCAGAAAATCTATTACAAGTTCTACCTTTTTTAAAAAACAAGGGGAAAACATCCAACTGTGATACCTTGGTATCACACAACTGCAGATAGCTCAAATAATTCAGCAGAGCTATACTGATCTATACTATCTGAGATGTGATCAATAGTCTTTAAAAGAGATAATGATGGTAAAGGCACTGCCTCCCAGATTTTTCCTTAGGATTTTTGTTGTTCTAGAGATATCGATACAATGCTACATCTTCCACTTTGAGAGTGTAATGTGAATTACTTCAAACTGTCAGAAGAAGCAATTTTACAGTCTGATCTACCTTGCTGATCACTGAATCATAGAAAGGTTATAGTTGAGAAGGACCTTGGGATCACCTAGCTCCAATCCCTCCACCATGGGCAGGGACACCACACACTACACCATGTCGCCCAGGGGTCTGTCAAACCTGACCTTGAACACTGCCAGAGATGGAGCATTTACCACTTCTTTGGGGAACCTGCTCCAGTGCCTCAACACAGTAAGAACTTTTTTATATCTAACCTGATTTTGTGCAGCTTTTCAGTAACTGTATTAGTAACAGTAGGCAGATATTACACCCAACACTGAGAGCACATCACAGACCACTGTGTTGGTTGATTTAACATAAAACGAAGCACAGGGTAGAAAGAAGTAAAGCAGAATTTTGATGTGACAATAAATGCTTACACTTAAGTCAGCTGTGTATAGAAATGGTGTCTATATGGCCTGCATCATGAAATGACTGACCAAGAAAAATATGCATCTTCTTATTTTGGAAGATTGGCAACTGTATGGCAGTCTCTATTTAGGAATCAGCATTCCTCACATTGCTCACTGTAAAACTTACAGATACATGGAAAAGCCCATGGACTCAGAGAAGGGCAATTACTGAAGAACAAAACAGGTAATTCAAAGATTCTTTCAAGTTCAAAAGTCCACTGCTCAGCAGTGTGTGCCCACCTCACACCAGTGGAATCACCACCCCTTAATACCACAACTGCTGCTCTATGAGTTCCTAAAACCTGCTGTTTTCCCCCTCAAACAGACACCATGATTCAACTCTGGGAATACAGCCATTTCATCACTCTGCTGTGAAGAGCCTGGTATTCTGCACAGATGGAGACCTTGCTTTAGTTTATGTCAAAGAAACCAGATGGCCTTCTCAGTGACCACACAAAACAAACCAGCTGTGTATTTGTATCTGAAAAAAAACACACACACCAAGACTGCATGGAACAGAATGAAAGTGTTGGGCAAGAAACATAGTAACCAGTAACTATGATCAACTGTTCACCTAATTGCCATTCCAAACACTGAAAGACCATTAAACACCATGTAATAGCAGCATACATACGTAAGAGCAAATTCTCACAAGAGATCAAAACAAAGTTACAAGTGCCAAAACTTCAAAGCAGCTTCAGTTGGAGAGGTAGAAATGACTTAGTGATGGTGCCCATATCACAGGATGGTGGGGATTAGAAGAGAGCTCTGGAGATCATTTAGCTGTCTCCCTGCCGAAAGCAGATGTTCACAACATTGTCCATGCTGAATCAAAGATAATTAAAACTCAAAATGGTTAATCTGAGTATTACAAACACCTCAAAATTCTACAGTAGTAGACAGAAGGATGGTAATAGACAAAGTCCTCACCTCCAAGAGGTTTCCATAGGTTGGAATTTGTATGCTCCCAGAACAACAAAAAACCTAAATGCCATAAAACAAAATGCCAACACTCCCCTCCCCCCAGAAAAAGAAAAAAGGAAAAAAAAATTATAAATAAACTGTGCCAGATACCGCAATTCTTATTTTATAGGACAAAGAATGCCTCAACTGAAACCTCATAACCCCTGCAGGTTATTGTCAAGGGCATTCTTAAGAAAATACAATGTCGTAAACCAATATAGAAGACACGGGGTCGCATACACAAGACATATTACCTCAAAAATCTTTAGAAATAAAGAAGACACTTGCAAGTCATGAACAGCACTTACAAAAGGTGACACCCAACTAAATGCAATACAAAAATAGTATGTTTCTCAAAAAACGGACATAACCAGTCCCAAAAGGCGTATAATCAAGCTGATTTCCTAGACATAGTCTTAGCCATACATTCCCCTGACCTGTTTCCTTCACAGAAGAAAAAGCAAAATACCATTTGAGTTGGATGAGTTCATTTCAGTTTTATTATTTCCTCTGATAATTTAGCTGAACTTTATACACCCCATTCAAGATATTCTTTCAGATCACTGACCACTGATTCCCTTAATCCACTTCCTAGAGCCTCCCACAAAGAGAGAAAAACCAGCAAAAGTCAGTAAACAGCTAAGAAAAACAGTGTGAAGATTCAATCAGAAGCCAAACACAGATGCATTACCTTATTCATTGCATTTTGCCATTCATTGTTTGAAAAGAGGCATACTGACTTGTTTTTCAGCATGTTGCCATCAAATCACTGGTGTTACATTAAAAACTGTACCGTGAACATACTTATCCTAGGCAAAACAGAGGGCAGAGGTCACAGAAGAAAAGCTGAAAGGAAGAACCAGCTCTTCATCAGGCAACATAATTAGATACCTGTTCTAAACAAAAGTTTCTTAAGAGTGGTCTTTGCCAGGAAGGGAGAGAAGGGAAAGAAAACAAAAGACAACTTAGTTTCCTTCTTGCTGGCTTAACTGACATGACTTCAGAGCACATGTACTCTGCCCAAAGAAAACAAGTCCGCAGCAAACTGATAATGCATGTTTGTAAGTATTAGTTAGCTAGAGTTATTACTATTCTCAACCTATGTTACTATTTAAACATTTTTAAATACCATCCCTTAAATTGTTAAATGAAGACATAATAAAAAGCTGGGAAGTTTACTGATGCCTAGCAACTTAGGGTAAATGCAAAATGTTTCCTAAAAATGCTAAATTATCACTGTGCTTTTCCATAAACCTGTTTACGTATTTTATCTCTTTTTAAGTGTGTGATGAACATTTACAAACCTGTAGTGAAACTGAAAAATACGTTTTGAATTTGTCAGTGTTTCAAAAGAAAAAGAAAAATCAGTCACTGTCATAGTGCAACCCATCTTTCAGTCAGAAGTGAAAGTTGCAAAGGATTTTCCCTTCTTCAGATTTCTCTTTTCCAGTGTTACTGGAAAGCTTGTCTTCTTGTCTAAATGAATTTCCTTTTAATCTCCTCCCTGAGCTGCTGGATAGATGGAGCCTCTTAAAAAATTCAGGATATCACTGTAATTGTAAATTGATCTGCTTCTGTGGCAGAAGGCTGGGGCCCTCCATCCAGGAAAGAGACTGTCCTGAAGTTGTTTTTCAGACAAATGATTAATTTGCACTCTCTCTTACTAGCATATTATCCTTTAATGGAAAAGCAGTTTTAAATAAAACTGCTACTTTTTGGATTGTTTTATTCCTGGTACTGTACAGGGAAGAAAGCCAGCTGCTGAAGATCTTGTGAAATATGCAATAGCTTTAAATTTTTAAATTTCCTAAAGGAAACTTTGACTCTGCTTAAAAAGGGACTAAAACCATATTAGACAACTAAAATACACATACTCACCACTGTTAAAGTGCTGAATTAACATAATATATTAATAGACACAAAAAAATTCCCCGCTGATTTTTAACGCAAAGTTAAGGTTGGACCACTGTTATGACTATGTAATCTTTAAAACAGACACGTAACTCATTAGTATCAAAGTAGAAGAAATTATCTATCTAGTGTGATGTTGAATCCACATAGCCTATTTGCCTTTGGCTCTTTAGTTATGAGATCTGGCATCACTTGGATTATTTCACCTAATCCATCATTAGCTTTCACGTGCCCTATATACTGTGCAACAAACCTAAATTTAACAATCCCATCTCCCCATCCATTACCACACTGAATATATTACATGTCAGCACGGAACACAAAGATTAGATATGCTGAATTACATTTTTCTTTGTGAAATGTCAATATTTTTAGAGCACTGTTAACGTTGCTGACTATGTAACAAACGTTTCTTCCCACTGTGGACAGGCACTAATGCTCTGACCTTTGCTATTTAACACAGGGCTACTAAAAAATATATGAAAAAAAACTCATAAGACACAGAAAATACATAAGAAATCCCAATAACAGAGCGCCACAGAGTCACAAATGTGGGGGGTTTAATTGCCATATTTGCTTGGCTGGTGGATACCTGGAAGATGACCTAATTTTTTTTTCCTATAACCCTGCAAGTAAACATTAGTAATTCAGATTTAACTTTCTTCTCATACACAAAGCACACAAAAAGGTTATTACTTACAATAAAACCATAAATACCCTACACTGTTGTGTTACCACAGCATCCTTACTTACCGGTCTTCCACAAATACACCGATGAAGTTTGAAATTCACTTTGTGCACGAGCGTCCCAGATTCCCAGCAGCAGCAGCACCACAAGAACTCCCACGCACCGGGCTGGCACGGCGGAAACCCCTGGACCACGGCAGAGAGCAGCGCTCCCCTTGCTCAACCCCATGCCTCCAGCAGCCTGCTGCCCCTTCCAAAACCCTCAGCACAACCACAAAACCTTCTTCGAACAGTATTCCCCTCTTCAGAATTTCTTCCTGGGGAGAAGAGGACTGGAAACCTCTCTCCTGCTATTGTGCATGGCAGTTGAATTGGAAAAACTGTTTAACGCCAGGGAACAATAGAGTCCTTGCTCGCTCTTGCTGCTGCAGCAGCGGCGGCTACTGCTCCTTGTATGGTTGCTGCTCCACGCTCTTCCATTCAGCAGTTAGTAGCAGTTTTCCATCAGCTAAAAGCGAGACAGCTGTCCGCAGGGGGCTCCAGCTGACTGAGCAGGTTATCTTTCTCTGGGAGGCAGCAGCAGTCACACCAGCTGGAGAGAGTGAGAGACACAGAGGAACAGGGATGAGGAGAAACACAAATAGCCCAGTGCTGTAATTGCAACACAGAGAGTGACTGGAAAAGGCTGGCTTCCCAGACACATCTCTCCCTGGAATATCCCAAATGATACATACTGAGAAGAAGAGAAGAAATCAACATCAGACACGCTTCAGAAACACAAGTTGTACAACCGGAACAGATATAAGCACAACAATATATATTAATTAAGAGAGCATCAGGCATTGGTTCAGATAATAATACGTATGCTGCATTAACCATTTTGTAAACAATAAAAATAAGTGCCAGGACATGCATTAAATAGACAAGACCTTAAGAAGGCAGATGGAAGAAATTGCAGCGAAAAAAAAGAATAATAAAAAATATCTGCTAACTTGCCTTGCATATTTATCAAATCTGTTTCAGGTAATAACATACAGATATCTGCTGTGAGGACAGACAAATACATGTATATGGTAACGTGTATGTATGTGTAAGCGCATCACCTCTGTGGTAGATGAAGTGTGCATGTAATATATAATACAAGATAACATCCCTTCCTATCCATATCCAGCAAGTATGTACACATGTATACATGCATAAATGTCAACTGTGTAATTTCAAGATCAAGTTATCAATCATTTTACACATGAAAGTATTCAGGATACATTAGGCTGCCATGATGATCCAGGAACGTGGAGACAAAGCTTTTTAAATAGGGATCTTTCTTTATCTCTCCCTTCCACTACCCAGTGAACAGAGGCAATAACAACCCTAAAACCGCAGTTTTGGACACCTATAAACTGGGAAACGAGGAATTTTCAAGAAAACTGCTGTCATATTCAAAAAGTTTCATTAAAAATACAAGCAGCTACAAAAATACACAGTAAGAACACAAGACCCAGAGTTCGAAAATGACGGAGCTATTGTTGTTTAAAGAGGAAACCTTCAGTCAGCCTCTCCTGGGACGCCTATCATTTTGCACAACCTTCCCAGACTCAGCCTTTTCACATACATTAGATTAAAATCAGCCGTGATCAAATAATTCTCAAGTCCTTGCCTGTTTAAATATTCTGACATCAGAGCAAATTAGCAATGTTGAAGGTTGCAAATTCGTCTTTGTTTACTTTCCACTCTGTTAGGCCTCTAAGAGGGAATTAAAGGCTCAGGGAGCTCTAGCACCATGAGGCTGTGATTAAGAGAGATAAGCAAGTGTGGATTACTGTTCCTCAGCTGTTGAAAAACAGGCAACAATCAAGAGATTATAGGTTGATAAGGGATACACAGAAAGCCATGATCTTAACGAATTTATAGC
The DNA here is from genome assembly GCF_037157495.1 of Lathamus discolor. Lineage (NCBI taxonomy): Eukaryota > Metazoa > Chordata > Aves > Psittaciformes > Psittacidae > Lathamus > Lathamus discolor. The sequence continues at coordinate 27,484,229 of NC_088885.1, forward strand.
ATCCTGATGCAGAAGTTACACCCTCAGCTAAAGCACTTCTGGAAATACGTTTTATTCACATCTGCTACATGATGCTGTCTGTATTCTCTTTAGGAAGCATAAAAACCCCTTCAGCCTTTGCTTCGTTGGACTGGACAGAATACTGTTCTACATCCAAATGCCCTCTGAGTTTATAGAATTATAACAATTTCACTGATTAATTCAGGGTTAAGTTAGTCATATGCAAATTCTTTTTCATGCTACATACAGTGACCTGAGAATATTTGGCCTACTAAAAATAACAGCAGCTTTATCAAAAATAAGACTAAGAATTTAAAGGCTTAAAAAAAAGTTTTAAGATCATCAGGAAATCTGTGGCAATAGCTTTATTAACTTGCAGAACTAAAATAAAACATACATAACTTATAAATTCCTTTGAAAAATTAAGAGTAAAAATGTTGGCTTTCTAGCTAGAGCTATATGCCAGGGGAAAAATCAAGTTTACAGAGTGACTGGGGGAAAGGCACCCTTTTCAGGGTTACTAAAAAGGATGGATTCTACCTAGAACTTTTATGAATGTACAAAGAAAGCCTCTGAAAATATTTTGTACGTGACTCAGATCATCCGGAAACATCATCAGGGAACAGATCATCCATGTAGCTAGCTCAATGAATCAAAGTGGGTTTTGACAGCAGAACAAAGCAGTAACACAAGAGAGGGTGAGCACACATACACAAACAAACACTCAAATATTTTCTTATATTTATGCAACCATAGTACCACATACTTTTAAAACTTTACTAAAATAGATGTTATAAAAATAAAATTTTCACACTACTTTTTATGGTTATACCATTTTTTCTGTTAAAAATTAATAATTTAACCTTTTTTTAAAAAAGAAAAAAAAAAGCAATAGTGTGTTTGAAACTACTCAGAAATGTATCACAGAGACAGAATGAAGGGAGTATTTATTGTGCAAGTATATTTGTGTGTCTGGGAAAGAAATAAGGATTCCTAATCAGTTGGTTTTGACAAACACTATATCACTCCTACACTACATACACTCATCTTCTATTAATCAGTGAAGGAAAAAGCAAGGGAAACCACAGGCAAAACAGCATGCTAATGCCTGCAGAAACATCCACACTAGGAATTAGACTTTGGGCACAAGAGGCAACTTATCTTGATTGCAAGCTTCAGCTGCCATCAGCACACCTCACCCAGAGAGCTGTTATTAGCCTTTACCATCCCAGCACATCCACTACAAGCTTACCCTTTTATTTGCTACAGTGAATGCAGGACCTCCCTCCCAATTACCAACTGCAACCACTAATTCCAGCCCATGATGGCAACCCACCTTCTAATACATACCTAATGATCATAATTTATCAGTTGTTTACAGCTTAGGCATTCCAAAGAAATGGTTAAGTACTTCAGAGAAGAAACCTCTAGACAAAGCCCAGAAATAAATTGCAATCAATACTGGTATCCGTATCACTAACATTGTCAGCATTGTATCTTAAAGCACCAACATATGTGTCTAGTAGAACCTTTACTCAGATACAATTATTTACCTGAGGCACAACAGCTTTGTGAGTCTGTAAACTCTTCTCACAAGTGATTGACAAGTAAGCACCTTTTCCTTTTCCAGGAAAAAAAAAACAAACTCAAAAGACCATTATGGAAATGAGGTAGAACGAGCCATGAAATATTGGTATTATTCTGTTCATGTTTCCTAGCATTAAAGAATTAGAGGATAACAGACAAAACCTGTGTAATACTTTTTATTTAGTGGAAAGAGAAATTAGAACAAGATATAAACCTTTTAGCCACTGCTGCCTGCCAAACGGACTCATTCAGCTGGTATTCATTTGCTAACAGGCTGTCCCATGCTAGCACCCTTCTCTTTTTATGAAATTACATGAATAAAAGCTTCACGATCGAATTCTTTTCTATCCTGAATATGTTGTATTTCTATGCATTGTAAAAGTCAGAGAGTGTGCAGAAAGTGTAACATATACATGGCACATTTGTTTCTCGAGTCAACAACAGTCAACTAAGAAGTGGGTCTAGCATCATTTTCATCCACCTTCAATTTCACAGACTCTGGTTAAGCCAAAAATCTTCAGAGAAGTTTTAGTCCACTCTTCTATATCCATAGATGTTCTACAAACCCTGCCTCTGTACCCTACTAAACCATTTGTACAAGAATACCTCAAAAATCACCCAAATTCTAAAGAATGAAAAATGTTTTCTTTCTTGTGTAGAAAAGTCAAAATCCTCCTCATCTGAACTCTGCCCATTTTGATTTATCTTCAAGACCTCTTCCCTTCACTTAGATATGAAAAAACAAGCGCTGCCAAAGTTGAGTAAGTCAACTATTTCCCTGAAAAGAGTTCTAGAGTTACAATGAGTTTATTATAGCCAATATCCAATAACATATTGATCTCTTTCAGTCACCACTTTATGATGCCCTTGGCTATATCCTCTGTTATGGGATGCAGTGATATGATTGCATCCCTAACTTTTAGAGCAGATAGGAAAGTGTGGCATGCTCATTAAATGTATGTTTGTTTTGCAGGATCCATGATCTAAAAATAATCCACGTAACAGCTCAAAAAAAATCTTTTGTTCTCTTTATTCCCGGACATTAACTCATGGGCCAAAACTTCCAGCTCTGCATTTTATAAGCACCTGACTTCCCTGCAGATATTTTACAAGACATATACATATATTATAAAGAATCTCTTGAGACAGGACTTACAAGAATTTTATTTGATTTTGAGAATTTCATGCTCAACTAAGCTGTACAGGGCTCTTTTAGGCTTTGTTCTTCACTCTTCACCACACTCAGTAATGGTCCACTATTTTCCTTCCTAATCAGTGCTAAGGAGACTAGTCAGGGATAAATATCACAAAAAATATCCTAAACATGCACAAAAAAATAAAAAAAATAGTATGTTGCAATATACTTCATCTCTCAAAATCGGGCAGCTCCATTCCTTAAATCAAAAGTTAAATCTGCTGCGCAAAACTTGCAGATGAAGTTACTCTTTAGGGATCCTAAACATGGCCTCTAGGTGTCACACTCGACCATGGCATAATTCTATAGCAGGTAAGAGACTTTGATTTGCTCCTTTCAAGGAGTGATACTACATCGCATCCTTTTTTCAAGCTTTTAACTAAAAACTAAATAAATAACAAAACCCCCAGAAAATTTCTGCCTCTTTCATACAAATAGCGCAAGTATTTTTGGGTTTGCCAGAGTAACTGTAGTACCGTGACAGCTGTTTGTTAAATCTATGTCATTCTTTTGGATCACAGATTTGGGAGACAAATCAGGAAGTTTAAGACTTATGTATGTGAGCTGTGCAGAAGTAAGAAAGCATTACATGTGTAAAATGACTAGAATATGTTAATAATGTATACTTAAACTCTTCACTGTTTCTCAATTACTTCGAAAATCTTTGCAACAAGAAAAAGTTATTTTTTGGAAAATTAATAAACATTCTGCTTGTATGAATGCATAAGCAGCAAACATCTAGCTAGCCATCTAGTTCTGACTTTACAAATGCTTTGTTTTTATTAAGTTAGCAATTCTTGGACAGATTTCTCTTTTTTGAGTTTTGTTGTTATTGTTTGATTGTATTAGATGTGTGGCTTTTAATCTAGTTTAATATAGAAGTTTTCCTAAGCCATTCTTTCATTGGTAAGGGTTGGAGTTTTTCTCAGTTTCTCAGTTTGTTTTAACACCCGGCTGCTGAATTTTTGTAGATCCTTTTGGTTGGTAACAATCAACATCCCTGACATGGAACATCCACAGTAAGAAAGTATTCTTTGTGAGAAAGGCACATTAATATATGATCAGGATGTAAATCATGAACTGCTTGCTGGAAGGCTAGAGGAATTCAAGTAAGAAATCAATGAATTTATCAAGGAGGCCGCCTAGTTTTGGATCAGGCTACCTAGTAAAAGAGTGTATTTATCATCTCTATCTTAAAAAAAAAAAAAAAAAAAAAAAAATTAGTTTTGACTTGATATTTTAACCAAGGAAAGGCTACTTGACTAAGAAGATCGATAGCTCGGTGAAATGTAGTGACCCAGAACTGCAGAAGGTCAGATTAAATGAGCTAATTCTACCTTCTAGCTTTAAGCTCTGTGAATTAACATTGTCCTCTACACTGGCTTCAAAGCTGACTGCATGAAGCAGAAACTTTCCAAAGATCAGAATTGGCTGCAAAGGTGTCAGTGATAGTTCCGTGTTAGGAAGTGTCATCTCTGTTGAGAATTCCAGCTTTCAATCTTCACTCAGCAATTCAGAGATCTGTTTAGTAGCCTCTGGTGGAACTTACTGTATAGCAGGAAAATACAGTATGCTATTTACTTCATACTTTTTCAACCCATTTAAAATGGATCTACGGCTTGTATACCTATGTGATTAAGACTGCACAAAGAACAGAGCTTTTTAAATCTAACTTTTGTTACCTCATTTTCAGAAAGTCCAACACAGATTTCACTAGTGGAGAAACCAACCCAGGTGACCATAATTGCCAGAACCAATTTTCTATCCCCAAGCCCATTACACTAGATTTTCCAACAGAAAACCAAAAGGCAAAATTTCAATGGGCTTTCCAAGTCAGTTCTGTTTCTCCAATGTGTGCACATACGTCTGAAATTTGTGTTTCTAAAATGAATGGGAACATCTATCCCCTATGCCTAACATGCACTTATACTGGAAATGAGTAAGTTTACATGCTTACTGGAGAAAAACAAGTTAAAAAGGATAGCTGTAAACGCAAATAAGGAGAATAATTCACAGGACCTAAGAAACAGGCAGGGAGATTTCAAAGACACACTGAAGAGGTAAGTATTGAAATTCCTGGCAAGGGGAACAGAAAGTGAAAGGAATAAACAAAGAAAATCAGTGCCCATTATTGCCTTTGAAAATCCTCTCCAGGGAGAGTTTAGTAATCTGCACATACCAAGTCACCTTAAACAAAAGCCACCTTCAGTCAATTTTAAACCTTCTCCTTATTAAAACCTTATTGATTGATCATTCTTCATCTAAATGTCTGACAAGCCAATTTCCATTTTCAAGGAGGGAAATGTTGGTCTTCTTTTTCAAGTCATAAATCACTCAAACATTCTGCTACCAATTCTCAAATTAGTTAAGTAATACAAATTAATAAGAAAATTAAACAAGGCTGCTGTCTTTAGTAAGTTGTTTCATTAGGGTTTTATTAACTTAGTCAATACATTTAATGGTTTCCAGAAATGGATAGGCTCAGTAGTGGTGACAAACACAATATAGTTGGAAATAGCTTTTAATGATTTGTTAATTTCTTAAGATTCATAATTTAGCGAGCCAAAAGTACAACTGTGTTTTGCACTGATTTCAACAGAACAGTAAACAAGAGGAGTATAACTTCAGGGAATTGATTAGTGGATCTGGCACCATTCTGATATGGGGTAAGAGGAAGTGAGATTCAAAACCTATTAAATGAACGATCAAGGTTCAACTGTTATTTGCAGCCTAACCAAACCCTAAGATAGACACATTATATCATTAATATTTTGCAGAATCCTAGGTTATAATTAAAGTTACAGCACAGAAGATAATACCTGAAAATAAATCCTTCACCATCTCATTTTATATGAAAGATTCACAAGTGCGTTCCAGGCATCATACTTTAATTATATATCAGATGTTTTAACTGGGAGGTAGAAAGGAAACATGTTCCTACTGATCAATCTTCCTATTGAAAATTATAGGTCACTCTTATTGAAGTCAACTCTGCAGCAAACTACAATGTAAAAACTAAATCTAAATAACAATTGCAACAAAATTAATGGATTCTAAGCCTATATTAATAAAAGCATAACACATTTCAAACCACATGGACAACTAGTTCCACAAAACCGAGTTGTGTTAACAAGACCTCTCCTTCTTCTAAGTGCTGACTTTTCTTCCCCCTTTGCTGTGGCAGCACCATCCTCTCCTGTACTCCGATACCAGTATCTTGGGTTCAGCAGTAGCAGTTATGTTTCTCCTTCTTAGTAGCTAGTGCAGTGCTATGTTTTCATTTTTTGGCCTGGGAACAGTGTTGATAAAGCTGATATTTTCAGTTACTGCTCAAATATTTGGTCTGGCCAAGGACTTTCTGAGCCTCATGCTCTGCTAGGGAGGAGGGGAAGCTGGGAGGAAGCAGAGACAGGACACCTGACCCAAGCTAGCCAAAGAGGTATTCCATACCACAGCACGTCATGCCCAGGATGTAAGGGAGTTACCTGGAAGGGCAAGGGACTGCAGGGTTGGACGAGGTATCGGTCGGTGCTTGGCTGGGGGCAGTGGGGCGAGTTCTTGGTCGGCTGGTGTTGAGGTGTTGTATTCTTTCCTCTTGTTATTTCCTTTATCATGATTATTATTATTATTAGTGGTAGCAGTAGAGATTTGTGTTATACCTTAGTTACTAAACTGTTCTTATCTCAACCCATGGGAGTTGCATTCTTTTCGATTCTCCTCTCCATCCCTCCAGGAGCAGGGGGAGGGCAAGAAGGGGGGGAGTGAGTGGATGGGCTGTACGGTTTATGGCTGACTTTGTTTAAACCATGACAACCAGTATTTCTGTGGCAAGAAGAAAGCAAGTAGTCAAATCTCTGCACTGAGATAGATGACATCACTACCACATATAATTGTATTTTCTGCATACTTAGCACAACGTACTTAACACATTCTGAGAGCTGCTGAAAAATCTTTTAAATTATCAACATTAGCATTAAAATTAGGGCTTCACTAGGGGGATCAAACCAAGCTTAAGGTGATGTGACACCTTCAGGACAGGAAAAAAATTTCATTAAATTGGCACCATTGTTCTTCCCTATGGTGACAGAAGACATTATTGCCAGTTTTCTCCAGTAAGTATTATACTTTTGTGTCTGAAAATGAGATAAAAAGCTTTTCAATTAACTGTTAGTGGCAGCTCTGGTACTTCCACAAGTTTTTCCCTTGAGTCTCAAAACTAACCTTGGTCTAAATAACAGACAGTTGCATCTATGTACTTTCCTCAGAATATGTAACAACTTTGATACACTGATCACTGAAGAAAGAAATGGCACAGAGGAGATTAAGTTTTCTCAGCATTTGCACTATTACTGAAACATAGAAACTTGCAAAGCAGTTGCCTCTAGATAAGGATTGAGTTCCATTATTACCATCCAGCTGAATGAGTGAAGCATGATTTCTCTGGGACAAGGAAATTAAATCTATATAGATGAAGTGGAGTAGGGAGCACTATAAAAATGAAGCATGACTTTAAAACCACAGCAGCAATGCTTGAATGACACTGACAAAACAGAAACCTGAGTTCAGGTAACGAGATGAATGTGCTGCAGCAATGCAAAATAAGGCACGTTAAATATAAAGAGGTCAAACTTTACATAAGAAGCTGTTTCCTAGACGTATCTATAGGATAAAATAAGATAAAAAATAATTTATGATTCTTTAATTTCATTGATTTTTCATGTACATATTGAATCTATCACTTTTACAAACAAAATATCAACACAATTTATGTCAGCCTAAATTCTCTTAGCACCCATATGTAAACATAGATATAACACACCTCACTTTAGCTGCCCGGCTGACATATCACTGCCTAAGTAGAAGCTTGTCTTTCTGAGATATCCCACACAGTGAAAGGAAAATGGCAATTCTTATAATATGTGGCTGAAATAATCTCACCAGTAGGCCAACCTCCACCCATTGTCTGCAAACATTTCTACATACACTCCAACATTAATGTCTCCATCACACGTACTGGCTCTAGGAGGTATTTTCAGTGTTCACAAAAGCTTTTTTAATAATTTTTACATGAATTACAAAATCAAGCAATTCAGAATTTTACCTGAAGATGAAGAAAATAATTAAAAAAAAAAAAAATCTGTTTCCTCCTAAAACTACTAGAAAACCATTATAAGCAACTTGCTTTGGAGACCTTGGAGGATAATTGCCTATTAAATCCCCAGATCATTTCAGTTCTTCCTTCTTCTTACAAATACACAGTCATAACCACAACATACATAGAAGTTTGCCCGTATCTTCTTCTAGCACATGCGCTTACCTAAAGGAGGAGTTTAAATACTGTATGGCCTTTGAATACATTCTAAATATTGAAAGTTGCTGAATAGCAGGGTACATTGTACCTCACTTAGGCTCAAATAAGGTAAAATTCAATAAAATAACCTCCTGTAAAGTTACAGAGTTGCCATAGCAAAGTATTATACTGATATGATTCATTATGTCAAACACTTTAAACAAGCATATGCCTACACCAATTCCCCCCTCGCTGTCAATAACTGGTTGGCTCACAGTCAACAAATACTTTCTTGATTGCTGACTTTGTGAATCAGATTATTTTTTTTTTAATGTAAAACTCAACTATACTGAGTTGACTACCATGATCTCTAATACAAATCTTTCTTGATGTCATATGCAGCTTGACAGGGCTTCTTCTAAGCTCTCAAGATTTAATTTTTATTTCTGAAGGGACCAGTGAAGTGCACTGAGGGTTCCCAGCCTCTGTTAGTGTCCAGACTTCTGACTTCATGTCCTGAGTTTTCTAGGTGCATACATAGTTTAGACAAAGGGAAGAACCACATATCTTGAATCTTTGGAGGAAAGGAGGAAAATCAATCTTCCTATCACTTTTACATGTATGCAAAAAGAAAATACCTATAGTCTTTGTCCAGGACAGAACTTATTTTCACCAGGCATCAGGAAAGTTTAAAGGAAATCATCTGTTAAAGAAAGTATTTTTTGTAGTGTTCTCTTTGTAAGCAATTTTACAAAAGAAAAATAATTAAAATATTTAAAATGTTTAAAAATTAAAATAGGGAATGGCGTTTTCATTGCCATTTCATCTTCAGAACGTAATTCCGAAACCCAGTCTCATTCTTTTCTCCATTTGAAAAAAAAAAAATAAAAATAAAATAAAAAAATTCAAGGATTCTCATTCTTTTCTGTGTTTCATCTTCTCTTTCACACTCCCATTTTTACGTTAACCTACAACTTCACATAGCGATCTTCAAATGATATAATGAAACAACCCCAAATGAGTTTCTTTGTCTTTATATAATAGAATACAGAAGATTGTATTCCTTCGATGTCAGAATGGACCATTAGCCACTGTATTCTTAAACCATTAAAATGAAGAACTTGAAATCAAACAATAAATAAACCTAATGCATACCTTTAAGCAGAAAGTAATTAAAAAAGATAATAAACATTTGCTTTATTGTTTTCCCCCTAAATTATGATTTTTGCAACAGCTCTTCAAATGGCTTTCATTTTAACTGCATTGCAAAAATGAGATCATATTCATTGTATGCTCTTCATTAACTGATAGTGTTTTAACTCCTGCAACATACAAAGTCTGATGTTTGTTTCGCAATTTGACATAGCTAGTGTGTGTTGAGAATAATTAGCTTCACTATGGCAGAACAAATGATTTCTTTGCCAAGCACACACAACGCTTTTTAACAAAGATTACTGGTAAACTTTCAAGGTATTTCTTGTCTTACAGAAAAGCAACTATTTCATTTTTAATTGACTTTTCTGTGCCCTGATTTCCCTAATGAATGCATAATCCATGTTCTATCTGATGGTAAATACTTTCAACAGATCTGAAACGAGAAAGGACACTTAGCACAAATATTATGTCTGCTACACTGAAACACTTTGGCATTATTATAAAGAGTAAATGCAATTTAAAAGACTAAGGATTAACCAGAGAGGCATTTGCATAGAATTTCATTACAAACTATTAAACAATGGTGATATTTTGCCTAAGACTTACTTCCTATAAAAAGCCAAACACCACACCTACAGTTTGGCAAACAACATATGTAGGTATCATAGAAACAAAGCCAAATGGTTACACTATCACACAAAATAATTCTACTCATCTATTTTCAGAACTACAATATAGTATCCAAGATGTGACCTATGGAAATGTGCACTTATGTTAAAATGTTATGAACATTGGTACAGGCCATGGATCAACAAGTGACAGGAGAAGAACACCTGAATCGTCTATAAAGGCGCACCCTAACTACTGTAGGCTGGTTTGATCTGCAGTCTGTGGCTGTCTGGCTAACCCATATACACACGCTCATAGAGACAAGGAGAACATTGATTACACAGGGGCCAGTCAGTGTAAGTGCTGCATTCTCCACCCACCCCAGGTCAGATGCACCAAAACACTGCAGTCCTAATTAGGGCACATGTTGGTTAACTTCCAAGATGTGTATGTGCACATTTGCATGTGTGAGAAGCTTTCCTTCACACACCACATCCTTCCTTGCTTGGTCCACTAATAATTGAGCACAACCTCACCACGTTGCCTAGGGTTCAACTCCCCCTCTCCCCACTACAACATAGAATCTTCTCCCAAATGCCAGCATTTTATGTTCTCCATAATAAAAATAACATTTAGAACTTACTGTATTCCCTAAAAGCATAAAGCAAAAGAATTAGTCCTACAAAGAACAACCACTGGATTATATCTCAAATTCCTTACCCCTCAATGATATCCAAGATGTTTTTACAGAAGTACTATCATTAATATCTTACAGAAAAGAGTAGGCTCCACGAGTTAGACATAATCATTAAACTCTGGGTCAACCACACCTCCTTGTATATTACTGAGATGAAAGAAGACAGTTATTGGAACTTCAAAAAAACATGTTGATATTACATGCAGAAATGCTAATTAGAATTTTGGTTTACGACTGATATATGAGTATTATCATTATGGGATAAAGCAATAATCCTAGCTTACTCTCATAAAATTCCAGATTAGTTTGGCAAGAGCAAGAGGAGCAAACTCCATCAATACGTAAATCAGAACTATATGTAGAACTTAACAGAGCCTTCAGTTCTTCCAGGTAAAGGAACAGAAGCACCAGAGTTAAGGTCAATACTGATAGGTACTAAAGTTGAGTTTTAACCATCCCTACATAAAACTACCAAACCAAATTTCACTTTTCTGTCACACTCTAACATTCTACAGATACCAGATGGGAAGTTAAACACACACACACACACACACACACACACAAAATCCCTACAGAAAACCACAACAACAGCCACACACACATGTAAAAAAAAAAATACCAACAGCAAAAAACTCAAACCCAACCCAAAACAAACCAAAAAGCACGAAACCCCAAACCCACCCAGAATACAGCCTTGCAACAATAGCACTGATTTACAGAAGGCCAGCTCTAATGCTCTGAGCAGGCCTGCCGCAGCAGGTGCAGCACCATCTCAAAGCCTTGAGACGAATTCTAACGCTCAGCACCTTGGACAAGGACTTCTGAAGCTCCGTTGATGTTGTATGCTTTCCTGCTTCTATTTGTTCATGAAACAGAACACACTTTCTTTACAGTATGCTCCTTATCTTTACATGAAAATTTTGCACTGATAAAATACATGCACAGCTAGTAAAACACAGATGAACCGGCATAAGCTTGAGGTCATCCAAACTTTGGGTTTTTTTTTTAGAGTCACACACAGAGACCATTGCAGCCTAAGACCATGTTAAACTTCTTTTTTTTTTCTACATAATTGAAATTGTAATTATGGAGAGACACTACAAAAATACTCCCCTTAGAACTTTTTAACTCTATTTTACAAGAGTTAAAAGACTATGTTTGGACTGTAGCTCTGTTGTCCCCAGAAGTATATTCCTTTTGGTGTTCCTCCTTGTTAAAAGTAATTATTCTACCAAATGAACACAAGATAAATAGAGCAGATGGGTGAAATGAACTACAATCGTACTTGAGAAATATCGATTAAGAATATAATGGTTGTAAGGGCGGAATAATCTATACACCTCCACCTAGATCAAGGTAATGAAATATTTTCATTTATAAGAAGCTTCTGGAAAGTGGTAAGAGAAATCTGAATCAATACAGTATCCGTGAGAATAAGTTTGTTTGCTGGGTCTTCTCCGTTTGGATGACAAAATTTTTCACATTTATCATGAAGAAATTCTACATTTCTAAGATGTTCAAGGCCAGGTTGGACACTCTTGGGCAGTACGTTCTAGTGTGAGGTGTCTCTGGAACTAGATGATCTTAAGGTCCTTTCAAACCCTAACTATTCTGTGATTCTATGTTTCATTTAAAAATAAAAACCCTAGTGCTATTTTAGCACTACAAGACAATTGGGATTTTATTGAGTCAGTTGAAATTGTTATTCTACAAGTCAGTGTAAACAGAATTAAATTTAAACCTCCAATTACCATGTAGATTATACTCAGATGAGGCATAGGAGAATTTTTGCTGATGTTCACTGCAAGAAATCAATATAAAACTGAAAGAAAAAATATTTATTTTAGAGATGCTCTTAAAAATAGGCTTAAAAATTACTATTCGGATCTACCTGCAGGCCATTTCAGAGAGATTGCAGCTGAGGGGATGAGACAGCAGGGAAATCCATTCAAGCTGATCCAATTTAGATATGCAAATTTTATCTTGGGTGTTTGAAAAGGACATTATGGCACAGCATAATTTGCACCTTGAGTTCCAAAGAATAATATTTCTAATCTAATGAAAACATGCCTCCATTGTTTACTTTCCCACTCTCCAGGTTTGGTCCAATCCACTGCTCTCCTACCCATTTAAAACTGTGTTGTTTCCATACTTGAAACAACTAACACCAAAAAAAAAATTAAAAAAAAAAAAAAAAAAAAATCCGCTCCCAAAAAAACACCCCCCCCAAAAAAAAAGCCAAGAAAAATAACAGAAATGCATTTATTTTTTTAGTTACCTAAAAAAGGCAACATTACAAGTGGCTGACTTTATACAATACAGTAAAGCCTGTAACAGCAATGGGGCTAATATAATCCCCACTCTAGGGATTAAGCCCCACTCTAGGGATTAAATGCTAAGTGAAACAATTTAAGATCAAGATATGTGTTTGACATAGTGCACTGTTAGCTTATTTTTATCTCTTCATTATTTCAAACAGTGATATTTGCTCAATGATAAACTTTTGTAAAAGTATACTTTTTATTTTTCACCCAAGTGAAGATAAAAATACTGAGTTTTTTTTAGCCCACACAACTTCTACTTGCAACTATGATCTATTATTATTTCTTGATTCAGTAATACTAATGATGGAGATCAGGACAATATGTCTTAGAATTCAAAAATATATGTTGTCTTGAAAAGAACAAATGTAACAGAACTAGCATTGGTGGCAATTACTGTCTAGCTCATCAGACAGTAACAATATAAGGCTCAACACCTCAGAGCAAATTTTCTTCTCAAAGCTGCAGAAGAGACACTTTTTGGCTTGCTTCTAAACTTACAGAAAACTCTGTTACTAAAACAATAAGCAAGAACAGGTTTGACCAAATATGGCTCAGAGTTGGAGACCAATCATCGCACTGCTGCTCTTGTTAAAAAAGCTGAGCACTACATTAAAATTCCTTAACATGTAGAATATTATCAGGTGTTGAATGAGAAATTACATATTTGATATTGTAAGGGCAGTTACAGCCAGAAAACAAATCTATTTTTGAAAAAATATCTCAAAGATTAATATACACATAAATTTATAGTGGAGCAAACTAAAATATGTGAAATATAGTACTAGAATTATAACTTTTACCTAAGAAACACTTATCAATACTCTCATAAGTACACAACTTAATAATTTAATAATTAATTATTATTTTAATATATTAATTTTAATTTTAAAACCATAACCTTATTTTAATCACTCAATTATAAAAATTAAAATGTAAAACTAAATTTTTAAGGCATTGAAAAAGAACCTTGAACTTCGTAAATTTCACATTCCAGACCTGCCTTTACTTTAAAATAAGCAGTACCCAGTTTCATTTTGAGCTAAATTAAGCACATTTTGAGCGCCACCTCTTTGTTGAACTCCTCCCACTTCAAACAGTCTCTTCTAGGGTTAGTTGTAATATTCAGCTCAGCCTCTGAATCTTCACCCATGATGACAACCAAATAATGAGGTCTATTCTGATAAATCCTCAGGACCTCACTCGTGCCACAGGCACAAGACTTAGCTGTTTATTGCTTTCACCCACCCTGGCCATAGTAGTGATAAAATAAGCAACACTAGATGTTACTGAAGATTACATTTACAAGTTCTTTAACTATTAACCCAATTATACCTATCATACATTAAAAAAGGTTAAAAAAAGAAAAAGGCTTCAAAAGGGAATTTCTTACAGACCTTCAATACAAGTAGTTGGTCAGACTGACAGCTCTTTAAAAACATAACTCTCAGAGTACAAGTGCAAAATAGGAGATATGGATAGCCACAGAAAACTGGAAGCTCAAATTCCTTAAGTATGTCTGCCACCTTTACACTGCCTTTTATTTAACTTGCAATTTGTAATGCCTAAACTTCATATCTTTATTGTAATGACACCATAACTATAGGTCACATAAACAAAATGTAATTAGAAGAAGGACTAGCAAATAAATGGTTAACATGCTGAAAATGAGTCTAATGGAGGTCTCCTCCTATGCTCTCCATCCAAAACAATTACTGGAATAGCCCCAGTGCTGATGTCAGTGGGAACTGGCATAGACTCTGAATCAGGAAATCAGCACAGGAAAAGTACAAGGCCTACGCTTGTGCTATCGAAAATAGAAGAGAAAAAAAAAGTAAGTAAGTCTGCAACCAGTCCATCAAACAGTGCAAAAGAATGACACCCAGCCCTGTTCTGAGGGTTCTGGTCTACCTTATCTTGTAGTATGATGAATGGGCTGAAGGGGCTTAGCACCAGGCACAACAGCAGGGTGTTGCACAGGACCCCCATCTAGGGGCAGTGGGAGGATGCTGGAAACGGGATCGTGCATCCACAGTCCTGCAACTCTGTCAGATGACAACTGAACATGCAATGCTGGCAAGGCTGGACCTTTATCTCTAGAGGAGATACTGCTTTACCACAACGTTTTATATTAATGATAGCTTCATAAAATATGCTGCTGTTTGTGCTTGATTCCAAATTGCTTCCCAAGCCATAGTGAAAGTCTAATAAACATGTGAATAGAACTGAGGAAATTAAAATATTTCAAAATTCATAAAATCAGACAGAAGGCAGACAGGAGCTAAATTGTAAGAGCACAGCATTTGTGCAGGATTAAAGAATACCCCTGACGTCCTTTGAGTCAAGAGCACTTAGCCACATCGCTGAAATGAGAACAATCCTAATCTTGCTAGCATTCCTCAACTGCTGTCTTGCTCATCTCTGCCCATTAGATTACTATCCACTGGGACTTCTATGGCTGTGCTACAAGATTGTGAACATAGAAAATCCTTTAGCTAAATTAAATAATTCCAAAAATAAAAGCAGATTTGGTGGTTTGGTTTGGGTTTTTTTGTGCATGTTAAACTTTATAAAAGAAGGGAAAAGTTCCAAGACACTGCAGTCAACATTACAGTTCAGAGACTATCAAAATAACACAACACATTCATGCAACCTATAAGTTGTATTAGCAAAACACATCTCTTACCGTATGTCATAATTTGCATTTCTTCTATTTAGATACCTTCTTGATATAATTTATACAGTAAATTCATTCTGTATGGCAATTATGTTCATCAACATCCTGTTATAATTAACACTTTCCTTTTCTGCTTTAAATATAACCCCATTTCCTGTTAAATATGCTTTCCAAGAAGATTAGCACATTAACTTCCTCTATGTATTTGTCTTTGGGTGAGGAGAGAGTAAGACCTGAGTCTTCAAAACAAACCCTTGGCAAGAAACAAACTCTTAACTGAATTAATAGAGAGGTTAGTTAAATTTTATTACATCAACTTATAAAAGTTACAAAATACAGAACCACAATTAATATTAGTTTGTTGAAAAAAACAAGAAAGGGAAGTGAGTGTATGAGCAGACAGATTTTCACCAATTTCAACTGTATTCTGATTCCAACATGCTCCATACATAAAAAGGAAATTCAACACAAAGTACTTCAAATCATCCTTCTTGTCATTTAAATATTATCATTTTAAAAGTAAATCCTGAAATCTTTCCTTGAACTCCAGGGAGAGAGAGACTTCTGCCAGGTTGAAAGACAAGCATTTTAATTAGATAAGTCAAAACTCTTGTTACAGTTACTACTTTATATTTTTCTTGGTTCCTAATTCAGAATAGCTGCTCACCAATTCAGAACATCTCATCACCATTGCCTTACAAATCTACTAGATTATCCAGGCATGATAGCACTTCAGTCCAGTAAATATTTGCAACACATTAGAGCCTCTGTTTTGGTGATTAACAATCCATAGAGATTTTAAGCAAAGCTGTCAGTTTAGTCTAGCAAGGATTTGCATTCAGTATGCCACACTGAGTCAGACAGTTCTAGTAGAGAGGCAGTGATGTAGCCACAGCATCTGAACTGAGGCAGTGCATTTTAAAAAACCCGGGGGAGTTACAGCCCCATTTACTCCATCTGTGATACATGATGGGGGAGAGAGAAGCAAGGTTTACTATGTATTTATCTACAAAATGTGTTTTCAAACAGCTATCTGCAGTACACAAAAGTAAGTATAATGTTCAGAATGTATATAAAACATCTGGAATACAATTATTTCCAGCACAAACAAACAATATTTCTGTATTCTGACATGAAGTGGTTTTATGAGTAGCATTCAGCCATTCCATGTAACTTCCAACACCAGTAGTCTTCATTAGAGATGACATTTCTTCAACAATAGCGTCACAAAGGTATGCCCCCTTTATAAATAAACAGAGCAGATCTGGCCATACTGAGGTAAGACCCCTGAGATCATTCAGACCAATATGCAAGGCTGGGTTACTCTAGGACTGCTCTAGCTTCTACCTTCTGCTTCCCGATGCTATTACACTAACACAGGGTTGCATATATAGAGTAGTTGCACCTGGCTTTATAATACAGGACTTCACAACACTTACATGTATAGCTTTACAGTACTCTCCAGCTACGGCCAACATTTTATCTTACCTATGCCACTTGGCACCAATCTGACCCATATGAACCTAATTTTCAAAACCCTAGAAAAACAGAATAGTGCAAGAAAAATTACATATAATTAAGTTAATAGGTATTCACATACTACACCCAAGTATGCGTGGTCATTTCTGCACATACTAGGCAAACCTAAAGTCCTAGAATAATAAACAACAGAACGTAATATGCACTTTACTTATTCTAACATAAAGCACAGCAAAACACTTCTTTCATTTAATATGTTACTAGAGAAATGCACAAAACATTCTTCACTTTTTACAATAAGCTTGATGTCCTGGGTTCAGCAGTAGCAGTTATGTTTCTCCTTCTTAGTAGCTGGTGCAGTGCTGTGTTTTGTGCCTTTTTTTTTTTGGCCTGGGAACAGTGCTGATAACACCGATGTTTTTAGTTGCTGCTCAAATGTTTGGTCTGGCCAAGGACTTTCTGAGCCTCATGCTCTGCTAGGGAGGAGGGGAGGCCGGGAGGAAGCAGAGACAGGACACCTGACCCAAGCTAGACAAAGAGGTATTCCATACCACAGCACATCATGCCCAGGATGTAACGGAGAGTTACCTGGAAGGGCTGAGAGGACTGGAGGGTTGGACGAGGTATCGGTTGGTGCTCGTCTGGGGGGTGTGCGGCTAGTTCTTGGTCGACTGGTGTTGAGGTGTTGTATTCCTTCCTCTTGTTATTTCCTTTATCATTATTATCATTGGTAGTAGCAGTAGTGATCTATGTTATACCTTAGTTACTAAACTGTTCTTATCTCAACCTGTGGGAGTTGCATTCTTTTTGATTCCCCTCTCTGTCCCTCCGGGAGTGGAGGGAAGGAAAGGTGGGGGGGAGTGAGTGAACAAGCTTTTGTGGTTGGGTTTAAACCACGACACTTGAACATGAAGCTCTTCTCCCAACATCACCAAAGATTATGAACTTGAAATATTTTCAAGTCAAATTTGGCTGATGCATCAGTTTGTCTGCAGCAGAAAGGCAGCATGCATATTTAAAAGTCATGGCAAACATCAGAATTTGACCTGTTTGCTCCAAATTGATGTGACATAGTGTGTTGAAGTAGATTCCTTAGATATTGGCTCTGGTACCCAGCATGCTCAACTATGAACACATGCAAGCCACAACAGAAAAACTGTGATGTACTAAACTAAACTGACCTACCACCGTACCTCAATGTTTGACAAGGCTCTAGAACTGAGTTTTGCAAAGAATAATATATCTTCTAGAAAGAAAAAGGCAATAAGGAAAAACTGACCAAAGCAATGGCTGAAACAACCTTACTTTTGTGGAATACCTCATAAGTACCTGACAGTATTGGTTATTTTTAGTTATTTTGACTAAAGATGTTGGTATTTTTTAGTGGACTACTTCATACCTGTGATCACAGAATTTTAAAATTTACTGAGTTATTACAATGTACTTGGAGGATCAAAAGAATGTTCAGTTAGTAGCAAGATTAGTCTGAATACACAACAGGCATTTTCTTTCTGAAATCTGACTCTTGGAAGATTTACTTTTGGACCACCTTTTAAACCTGTATTTCAGTGATGCTAGTTCAGCAGCTGTAAGTTATAGCTGACATATATAAGCTATAAAGCAGTTGTTTGCAAAATCAACTGCTAGCTTGCCCAACCTGTTGTGGAAGATCAGGTTTTAGATATTTTTTTGTAGCAGAAAAAAATATAGGTTGCCCAAAGCTTGATTTTT
Source organism: Lathamus discolor (assembly GCF_037157495.1). Lineage (NCBI taxonomy): Eukaryota > Metazoa > Chordata > Aves > Psittaciformes > Psittacidae > Lathamus > Lathamus discolor. The sequence goes on from NC_088885.1 coordinate 27,502,970, forward strand.
TTATGCTTATTGTATTTTATTTTAGAACAAAGCACTGACCTGCTTGTTCAAATGCTCTGCATTTCAATCTGCAAAGAAGATTCTTCTTCCCTGTCATTTAGTTCTACCATTTAGTTCATGTTCTCCTTCAGTGACTTCTTGTTGAATGGAGATGTACATTTCTACAGTGCTCATAAATTTCTCTCAGAGGTATTTCCAACAACAGAAACTTTCCTTTAAGATCTTTTTCACAAGGCTTCATTCACCAGCTGGTCTCTCAGTACACAGTAAATGACAACTCTAAGCTTGAAAAGTACTTTCATATATTTTCAGTGAATATTTTGAAGACTGGAAAGCCTCCAGTTGCTGCATTGTGCAGACTATTAGTGTTTATAGTTGTGGGACAAGTTTTCACAGACTACTGCACCAACAATTAACTTAGCTTTAAGGTTGTACAGGAATAAATAAATTCTCAAAAGAAGACCTAAGCTTTTGGTTCTTCTTATTATTTTTCTACATCTTTCTATAGAACCTATGTGGTTGTTAAAAGATGGGACTTCAGAGAAAAGACAAATACTGAAGAGCAACCAGTGAGTGTTGCTCTTCAGTATCCCAAGATTTTGCACTACATTATAGTTCAGGTTCACTGAGGATCACCATGTAATTTCCAGACACCTTGTTTGTAAACCCAAGATTATTTATTATTCTAGCAAAACATCTTAATAATGCTGACAGCACAAAGAGAAATAATATTAGTAATCTTTCAGTAATTTGAAACTGAAGGTAACAGTTAAAGAAATGCATATGCAAGTAGCATCTGCTCTTTTCAGAGAAATAATAAAGAGCTGGGAATAAATCCAGATTCACTGTTGTGAAATCTCCCGGTCAAGGTCGCTAGAGGTATTTTAGGAAACTGTTTGTTATACAAAACGTGAGCATTCTAAGCTACAAGTGACTGCAAAAACATGGTTTTATTGCCTACTTACAACTCTTACTAACTCCTTAAAATTAGATGTAGTAATATTGTAGCTTTAAGTTATCACCTCTATAACCTATAAACAGTTCTATTAATACATGACAGCACATGTAAATTAGAATGGAATCACATAAATTCATCCTTCTACCAAGACTATTTTATTTATTTTTTTAATTTACAGTGTCAGAAAAATATAAGACTGTTCAAGTATGGCATTACGTTAGTACAAGATATTCTTGGAGACTTCCCACACTTATCTCTTCTTGTTATTTCAATATCTGTAATTCCATTATCAAGACTGCTAGGGAGGCATGAAAGTTAATGGAACGTGTCCTAATCCTGAAGTACAGACTGACACTTCAAACTACTGATAAAAAGTATAAAAGAACATGTTATCGGAAAAATTACAAGAGCTACTGTGAGGGAAAAAAAAAATAAAATAAAAAGAAATCTGTAAAGATATTTCCTGCTAGTGATGGAACACGTATCTGTAGCTCTGGCTTCTATTAATCACTCACAGGAAAAATAGAGATGAGCACCAACTTGTGCAATAACTGTACAGACTACAACTAAAAAAGACACTGAGATGGATTTGCCATCCAAAAAACCAAAATCCCACAGAACTACACAGTGCTTTAATTATTTATAATCCAAGTAAACTATACACTGAAAATGACAGAGATTTCATTTCGTTATTAGCACACATGGACACGCTTCTCATCAAGATTCAGTTAATATATTGCACAGATGATCTTGTTTCGTGCACGAAAATAAAAAGCATAAAGCTAAGATGTGAACTATTACAACAGGAAGCCACTAGGTATTATCAAAGGAAGCAAAAATAAGATAACTCAAGGTTAAAACTGAAAAAAAGTTTATGAATATAGTAGACTTCAAGAAAAAAAAAAAAACAATATTAAGAGACATCCGATGCTTCTGTTTTTCCCCAGTTACTGTTTTGAATACAAACATAAGCTGATCCAGTAGCTCTATAGTTCTATAAATGATAATTTCCAAAACAGAATTTTCATGGACTTTCCAAGGAGCAAGAGGCACACTTACCATGACACAACACTGAAACAATTTCCTTTACTCTCTTGACATAACACTAAAAACATATAAAAAATGTTAAATCAATTATTACGTCTCACACAACAGCAAAGTAGTTCAGGGTATTAAAATGAGACACAGAGACAATCCAAATGAGTCAACTCGTGCCTGATTACTTGGGGCTCACATTATATTATTCAGCAAAAGAGTAGAAAACAACAGAAATTGCTACCCATGAATTTTAAAGTTCTATGTTCCACTGCCTAGCATGAACATTTTACAGTTACCAGTGCTGAGAAGATATTAAAAAGGGCTCTCCATGGATGGAATCCTCTTAGAATCATAGAATAGTTAGTGTTGGAAAGTGCCTTAAGATCATCTAGTTCCAAACCCCCTGCCATGGGCACGGACACCTCACACTAAACCATGTCACCCAAGACTTCATCCAACCTGGCCTTGAACACTGCCAGGGATGGAGCACTCACAACGCCCCTGGGCAACCCATTCCAGTGCCTCACCACCCTAACAGGAAAGAATTTCCTCCTTATATCCAATCTAAACTTCCCCTGTTTAAGTTTCAACCCCTTAGCCCTCGTCCTGTCACTACAGTCCCTAATGAAGAGTCCCTCCCCAACATGCCTATAGGCCCCCTTCAGGTACTGGAAGGCTGCTATGAGGTCTCCACACAGCCTTCTCTTCTCCAGGCTGAAAAGCCCCAACTTTCTCAGCCTATCTTCACATGGGAGGTGCTCCAGTCCCCTGATCATCCTCATGGCCCTCCTCTGGACTTGTTCCAACAGTTCCATGTCCTTTTTATGTTGAGGACACCAGAACTGCACACAATACTCCAGGTGAGGTCTCACAAGAGCAGAGCAGAGGGGCAGGATCACCTCCTTTGACCTGCTGGTCACACTCCTTTTGATGCAGCCCAGGATACGGTTGGCTTTCTGGGCTGCGAGCGCACACTGAAGCCGGCTCATGTTCATTTTCTCATCGACCAGCACCCCTAAGTCCTTCTCCGCAGGGCTGCTCTGAATCTCTTCTCTGCCCAACCTGTAGCTGTGCCTGGGATTGCTCCGACCCACGTGTAGTGTCCTGAGTTTAGCAGTAGCAGTCAGTTTTTCTCCTTAGTAGCTAGTGCAGCGCTGTGTTTTGACTTCCAGCCTAGGAACAAAGCTGGTAACATCAATGTTTTTAGTTGTTGCTCAGTAATGTTTACTCTGACCAAGGACTTTGTGAGCCTCATGCTCTGCCAGAGACAAGGGGAGGCTGGGAGGAAGCAGAGACAGGACACCTCACCCAACCTAGCGAAAGAGGTATTGCATACCACAGCACAGGGAGGTAACTGGCAGTTACCCGGAAGGGCACGGGCTCTATTCTGGGGCTTGGACTCATTTCGGTAGGTGGTATTGTATTCTCTTCTCATTTCTCTTATCATTATTATTATTGCTGGCAGCAGCAGTGATTTGTGTTATACCTTAGTTACTGGGCTATTCTTATCTCAACCCGTGGGAGTTACATTCTCTTGATTCTCCTCCCAGTCGCTCCGGGAGCTGGGGGAGGGTGGGAAGAAGGAAAGACAGAGGGAGAAAGGCAGGGGGAGTGAGTGAACGAGCTGTGTGGCTGGGTTTAAAAAACAACAAGGACCTTGCACTTGTCATGGTTAAACTTCATGAGGTCCACATCAGCCCACCTCACAAGCGTGTCAAGGTCTCTCCGAATGGCATTCCTTCCCTCCAGCGTATCAACCAAACCACACAGCTTGATGTCATCAGCAAATTTTCTGAGGGCACACTCAACCCCACTGTCCGTGTCACCGACAAAGATGTTGAACAAGAATTGTCCCAACACCGATCCCTGAGGGACACCACTCATTACTGGTCTCCAGCTGGACACTGAGCCATTGACCACAACTCTTTGTGTGTGGCCATCCTTTCTTTATCCACCAAGTGGTCCATCCATCAAACTGATGTCTCTCCAATTTAGAGACAAGGATGTTGTGTGGGACAGTGTTGAATGCTTTGCACAAGTCCAGGTAGATGACATCAACTGCTCTACCCCGTTCATCAGTTCTGTAGCCCCATCATAGAAGGCCACCAAATTGGTCAGGCAGGATTTCCCCTTAGTGAAGCCATGCTGGCTGTCACCAAGCACCTTGTTGTTTTTCATGTGCCTTAGCATGCCTTCCAGGAGAATCTGCTCCAAGATTTTACCAGGCACAGAGGTGAGACTGACTGGTCTGTAATTCCCCAGGTCTTTCATTTTCCCCTTCTTGAAAATGGGGGTTATATTTCCCTTTTTCCAGTCATCAGGAACTTCACCTGACTGCCATGATTTTTCAATTATGATGGCCAGTGGCTTAGCAACTTCATTTGCCAGCTCCTTCAGGACCCGCAGTTGGATTTCATCAGGTTTCATCTTGCATTTAGACAAACATTTACATCCCTAAGCAGTCCATCAATGTTATATCTTGGACTTTTAATGAATACATATTCTCTCAACTTCTTCATTTTGGACTTTATCAATATTTACTTACACCAGAAAAATTACTAAGGATGCAGACTCTTCAATACTCCAATATGACTATAAAGAAGAAAAAAATTCCTTTTCTTGCTCCAAAATTAAATAAGAAGAGCATTTTAAGAAATTTCTCCATTCATTTTTACAATTTCTCTTAAACTTAGTTCGTTGACTACAAGTTTTAAAAGGTACAGTCTATTTCCCAGTTGATACAAAAACACAAGGCTTCTGGCAGTTACCAGCATCCTATTGCTTACTTTCACTAAAAAGTCACCAAAACTCTGTTGGTTTAGACATTTCATGTACATGGCACTAACACTTCAAGTCATAAAAAAGATCTCAATATTTTCATTAAAAAAAATATAAATCCACCATATGTCAGTACCCAATTTATGTTAAAAGCTAAGAAGGAAACTAGAGCGCATTCAGAAGTTAACTAGCTTATCAGGCAACTTTAACAACAAAAGTGAAAACAATGTCTCATTTACTCTGGGCATGTTGGCAATCACTTAAAAATATTCATACTTCCTGTAAAATTCTTTCTCTGTAGTATATAAATAAAGCCTCAACACCTGTGAAGAAAGGTACATGAACAAACACAAAAAGTAAATTAAATACTTAGAATTCTTAAGGGAAGAAAGTTGAGGAAAATGGGACAGAACTACTCATCATAACTTTCCTCCCCTTGCTCCGTAATACCAGTTAAAAGCTTAGCACTATTTATTAGAGTTAGGGTCACTTCACAGGCCTGTACTCATTGTATCCAGGATAGGCAACAGCTGGAGGAGTCTGCTCAGCTTTTGTCTGGCAGAAATCTTTCATGCACGTATTTGTTCAATCACATCTGCACAGAATGTTCTGAAACAAAGGAAAAGTTACACAACCCAGTCTGACCTGCAATCTGAGAGTTCAAAGATAAACAGCACTTTTCAGCATAAATCAGTCAACCATACAATGCATTTGATTATTTTTCTCCATTAATCAAGTGCTTGAACTTTCATATTGCTATGCTGGGAAGAAGGGATATAATTTGCTCACAACTATTTCAGAAAGTACATTCATTTTGATGGAAACGTGCAATATTGCACTGCCTGTGGGAGTGCTCCAATACATATCTTGAATAGGATTCATCAGTGTCCATTGTCATTATCTACATTTCAGCTATACTTCATTATAGTCAACGAAGATCTAGTCAATAAGATAAATTTTATCTTGCATGAAAGTAGGTATCTAAAATCACTCAGATGAATCTTGTCCTAAAATACCAAAAATGCTCTTTGAATATAGAGGACATGCCATGTTACCTACACAACCACAGACATCTAAATTAGATTAAGACCATGTTCTAGTTCTTTAACACTTCCATTCATAAGCCAGTCTACTCCCCGTTCTTATGCTTGTTGCAAGTTTCCTTTCAGCCTATTTTTTTTTCAACTGGAAAATATTTATAAAACTTTGACCATAAACACAGGTCATCCTGAACCTTTTCTCTGCTTCCAACATGACACACGGATGTAGAGATCTAGGTAGCAAAGAAAAGAATATCCTCTGCAACCTAAAACTTTTCATTAGCTAAATGCTAATGAAAAAGCTTGTTTTCTTTCTATCCCTCTGCAGCGGCAGTGCAGCTATCTTCAGCTATGGGCTGAAACAAATAAAACAGGGGCAGATTCCTCTATTCTCAACTCCAGAATGCAGTGATGCAGCAATCCTGAAGCCTGAAGAAGAGGCTGCCACAACCAAGCAAACAGTCTGAAGCCAGACTGGAATGCAGATTTGAGAGCTGAGGGCTGGGCTATATACATCTCTATCAGCATCCAGCAAGGCACCAAAAACTAGCCTACAACTTCCGTAGAACACCACCCCCCCCACACCCCCCAATAAAAAACCAAACCCCAACAATTATTTCAAAAGACAATAATAATACTGAAATGATCATTAGGGTAAATAACAAAAACAAACAAACAAAAAAAAACCCCTCAAACACCCCAAAGTGAAGAGATGCCAGCATTATGGAATCTCAACCTTGCTTATCTGTGTCTACCACAATGCAGGCAGAATATAATGAGATACTTGTACTCCTCACACAGCACCTCTGACTACACACAAAATGTTTCCCTAGAGTTTCATAGGTTCCTAGGGTTTACTGGGCCAGAAGATTTTGCTGGGTTATTACAGAACCTTAAACCCCCCAAATATTTCCAAATCACGAAGTGCAACCCATTCTCCAATGTGTATTTTCCAAAAATACATCTACTTTAACAGAGTATTTTTAGCACCCAGTATTTATTCCCACTATGAAGGGATTTATGCATCTTATACCTAGTAATACTTAAGATTGTTGCTGCTGAAATAAATAGGGGGGGGTTGCAGTTTCCTCATGCAGTATTTACATGATATTTTTCTACACCTTCTCCTGCTCTTCTGCAGCTTTTTTACCTATCAACATCCATTCACTAAGAACTCTCCCAGTATCGATTTCGAAGATTAAAAAACAAGTCTTTTAGCCTTTCTGCTAAAATGCCGACTTTAGTCATTCCTGCACTATTTCACATCCAGAGACTGAACTAATCTCTGTCAAACAGGGAGCTCAGGAAGAGTTCCTTTTTTTCCTCTGACTCCTTCAGTCCTCTCCAGAGTCAGTGCCTTCCCCAGTCAAGGATCCAGAAGCTTTCTGAAAATACAGTCTGCACTTCTTGCTCTAGATGTATGATTTTGACTTTGGTTAGACAAAATCATACTTTGCTGCATAAATCCACATTACAAACCAGTCCAGACTATTCCCAGGACTATTCTGTTCCACCACTCTAAAAATCAAGTTACCAACTGCAAGTTTCATGTGCAATGATTTTGAAACAGGCTACTATGTAAAATATAATGCATCATTGTTTCCTGAAGCAGAGATGTTTCAACACAAACAAGTCAATAATGATCCTAGTTATTTCTTTTTGCAGTGTGACCACTCACAGTTCTTTAATCAAGTTGATGCGTTTTTCTTCATATTTTTATTGCTAAAACAGGATGCTAAACTTCGATATAGAATTTCACCACAGACTCTTCTATGTGTCTTATCAAAGCCTGGCTGTTTACTACCCTCATCTTTATCAGAAAACTTTAAAATACTTTACAGGGTACACAAAACACAGATGAATTAAAGATGAGGTACACAGGAAGTGCCACTCAGTATACTTACATTTAAAAATATGTCCTATCAAACAAATCTTACTACTTTTTTAATTATTACTATAAGCACTAAACTGCCACCCTGTACAACTCTTCTTTACTTATGTGTTCAGCTGTGATGGTGAAGGGACACATGAAAAACACTTAAGATACTTTACCTTTGTGGGGGTAAAAAAAAAAAAAAAGAAAAGAAAGGCATCATATTGTGAGTTAATTTGAAGGCTGATTGATAGAGTTGAAATTGTGCTGTGTTTTGGAGCGTTAGCAGTCAATCCACCGGAGAAGGTAGAAACACTAGAAGAATTAGAAAACTCAAAAGCTTTAAGTCTTCAATATGGTAGAGTCAAACTAACAATATTTTCATGTAATTGTTTTTACAGCAGGATTCAAAAAGACACAAAGAACAAGCCAGTGTAGAGGCAGGTGTTGCTAGGACCCACTAGGGCTCAATACGTGCTGGTGGCATGAGCAGCGCCCACCATACCACAGGGGAACCACGTGCCTTGCTGTAGCCCAGGACTAGCACTAGCTCAAGGTGCACAAGAACCCCTGCCTCCACACTGTCAAACTTAGCTCTGCAAAGGCCTAAAGGTAAAAAAAAAATTAGCAATAAAAAAGGACATGAGTAAAAAAAAAAAAAAAAAAAAAAACCACTGTTATATCATTAATATATTGATTAACAATAGCACATGTCTTTGTGAATCCCTACTGTTAGACTGGAGGTATCCTGCACTCTTTTATACTCCAGAAGTAACATTTCTATAGCAGATTTTCAAAGCAAGTTTAGTTCCACCCATGAAGAACCCCTAAGCCAAACTCCAGAAGAGAAATGCAGAAGAAAATAAGTAAACTTATTAAAATTGTCAAGTGAGGACAGTGATGATACGTGGATTGACTCCACAACTCGTTAAAGTTGTAAAGTAGGCATGCTTTATTCAGCGCTGAGGTGCATGGGGATCGTTCCTCCAAAGTATGCACACCCAGGGTCTTTTTTCCTTTACATTTATACCCTTACGCCTATACATATTTAGTATCTGTCACCGCTTCGTATTATAATGAGCTAGAAGGTCCTTTGCGCCTGCGCAGTGCCCCCTCTGGTCATGGGCAGGGGTCTCAAGATGAAGTAAATGAGTCTTCCTCCTGTGGGCAGGGGTCCTCAAGATGAAGTAAATGAATCTTCCTCTTCTTAAACTTTTCACCTTTTAATCTTTGCGCATGGCTTTAGGGTTTAGTCGGTACCTCATCCATAAATCATCAGCTTCTCCCCCTTATCAATAGACCCAGACATTCGCATTTCCTTGTCAATAGTTGCTTATCAGTAGAATCAGGTCTCCTCCCTTTATCAGTAGTAAGCATGATAGGTGTTTACAGTAGACAATACTTTTGTTTAAGCAAGGGATTCTTCTAACTCTCTTATACAATCCCCTGTATTTTTCCTTTGTACATTTCATTAACCCTGTATCAATCCCCCCTTTTCTATAAAGTAAGTAAATTCTTTTACTATATTATTTATGACAGAGTTATCCATGTTCTTTCTATTGATTTACAAAGTGATTTTGATATACATTGTACATTTCATTAACCCTGTATCAGTGAACCACATCATCTAAGATTCATTTAACATCTTAACTAGTAGTTATGTTGCAATGGAATAATCAGTTTCATAAATAAGCTAAGGTAAGCAAGCAATTCTTCCAAAGTAAAAGATCTGTAAAACAGTTGGTTTGGGGTTTTTTTAATAAATGAAGACTTACATTCTGTGTTCACGAAGAAGGACAAAAGCAACATAGAATTTCACATTAGATAGGGAAGAAATACACATGAAACATAACAAAGCAAGAAGTGCATCTGTACTGAAAAAAAAAAAAAAAAAAAACAGTTTGCACCCTCCCACCAATCCCACTCTCCAAGAGACAGAAAACCACAACCCTATTTTTCCTAGAGTAACAAGATAAAATCATTATATTTTCCATAAAAATAAAAGGATGGGGTTTTTAATGTCTCTGTAATGTACATAGAAGGCTTTGTAACTAAAAGTTTAGCCTTAAACATATCGGTTATGGGAGTAACGCCTGAGCTTGATATTAACATTTTCCATTGAAAGACCATATTTTAGCTGATTATTACTAATTTAATCTCGCTATTCTACAACCAAATTTATTCCTCAGGATGATTACCTTGAGGTAATGATTTAGGGATAGTTTTGCCTGGATTCTTTTTATGGAGTAGTGAATAACAAGAAGTTGGTCCAAATAAAAACAAACAAAAAAACAAACCCCAATAATAAATATATAAAAAAAACCCCACACAACACTCACAATTTTAAAAGAAATTTACAACTGCCAATGAATTCCCTAAGAAGAACTATTAGGATATTCTTTCAAGCCAGAAGAGTTTGAAGTTTAGTGAGTAGAGACTGTCTCGTACCAGAAATATACCTCTTGACCTACTCAAAAAAAGAAAAAAACCCCACTCAGAATTATAATAAAAGTTTAAGAATCACAAGTCATGCAATTCCCAGCAGAGTCAGTAATTGGAGAGCACTGATCAAAGACTTCATTACACCAATTACACTCTGCCTTGTGTGTCAGTCTAATTACTCAGGTGTGATGCTGCCAGCATGAGAAGCATCACTATAACAGCGAAGCACAGACCTTGCTGACAATCACATTTCTCGCTGCAAGGCAGACCCAGAGCAGCTGCCCTGTGTTCCCAGCACTGTCTCCATAAAAGCATGTGATGGCAGGGAGTGGAAATAAATTGATAGACTAGAATCTAATATTCTAAGGAATGTAAGGAAACAAAAAACAACTTAGAAAAGAGATAGGTTTGAGGACAGGATGAAGAAGACATTGAGCAATACTGTCACTCAGTTCAGGACTGGCTCAAGCTGGATCCTACCTAAAATTATTGGTATGAACTGCAAAAAGACAATTTGTCATATGCCATCAGAGCACACCTTCCAAGTGTTCCACTATTGTAATCTGACATTTCATCACTAAAAGAATTTTTTAAACATCATTTAAACTACTACGTATTTTCTTCAAACATTTATTTAATTCATTTAAAACATGTCTGAGGTTGTAGTCTCATATACGTTTCTTCTAACAGCACCCCCGCTTATGCTCCATTATTTCAAAAGTAAGAAATCTCCTTTCAGATGTGCATTGAATTCTATATATTTATGATCTTACCATTGTGGTTACACTGCTAATTACACTTGAATTTTACACTTCGTTACTACATGAACACAATTCTACTTAGTAGGCTAAATATTACACCACTGAAAAAATCTGAGAAGCCTAGTGTATTGGAAGCTGCATATTACTGCATTTGGATGCATATTATTGGATGCTGCATATTACTTTTAAAAAGACAAATAAAGTTCAGTTTTAAAAGCCCATCATTTTGAAAACAAAAGTCTTCAATTCCCTAATCAGAGATTTCTGAACATGTTACACATGCAGGTTTTGTTTCCCCCTGCTAACTACACAATGCACTATGTCCTTGGATTTTGTCCTCAATTTCATTCAGGATGCTCTACACAAAGCTGTACAGAGGAATGCTGGACATAATCTGGAGACAAAGCAATTTTCCTGAGAACTCTTTTTCCATAATGGTCTTCCTGGTCATGCAGCTGCGAGCTAAGATTTCAATACATTGTTTTTTAACTATATAGGGAAGCTGGGTTAATAATGGGGAAAAACATTAAATTATCCTACTCAAAATGAACAAAAAGAATTCAGAATTTGTAAAAATAATGAAGGATTTTTTTTTTTTTTCTCCTCATCCAATTTTAGAGGAAGAATTACTCAAGAAGTGGTCTTTCCACGAGACAATTCCACAGTTTAAATTTGGGATGGCTTGAATATGTTTTATTCTTAGTAGGTATCCATTACATAACTTTCCTTCACTGTCTTTAATTACCTCATTAAGCAACTTTGTATTTGCATTTGCACTTAAGAGTAGCTGCACTAGAGCTGTGGGGCACAAGACTATAAAATCAATGCCAAAAATTAATAAAACATTATCTTCTGCGTTTAGTAAGTTCCCTTTCTTTTTAACGGAAACATTTGTATTAGTAGATACTATTTCAGTATCATAAGGTAATAAATCATGTAAGCCCTGTATTATTCAAGCTGACTGAGCTGCCAGATATAAGTATCATCACTCACTAACAGTACAACTTGCCCTTAAGCTTTTCTCATTTTACAGTATTTCTGAGGAGTCACTTTGTATCCAAAATGTTATTCAAAACATAGAGAGTGGTGAGAATGCAAAGAATCAGAAATCATTCTTCATTGTAGTTCTAAATTTTTTCCATAGGAAAAAAGTTTCAAATTTATTTTACTGTGTTGTACATCATAAACTAATTCAGACACATTCCTGAGAAGACAAAGATTTCAATCAATTAATTAAGAAGTTTGCAAGTCATCACACATTCTTAGTAACACCTTCTGAGTTTCAGGACTTCATTTTCCAGCCCAAACAGTTTACAATATCACCATCACAGACTAGGAAAATAATTGTTACTCAGTATGTCAACATGTTCTCTAAATAGTATGCATACAAAAAGAGTAATAAACAAAGAAATAAGAAGCATCAATTTATTCATTATGAGTCATTGCTACTGAAAAGGTAATTCCGGATTGCTGGTTGCTGCATCACTAGTGCCAGGAGTGTGGAAGTTCCTTTCTATACGTAACAGGATATCATGCATTAGAAGACTGAGATCTTATGTATACACATGAAAGAAGCAAAGGACCAGGTTCAGTTTTGCCCACTCGATTTCCAAAGTCCTATTTTCATAGCTGACATTAAAATGTCCTATTTATGTAAATGTACTATCCAAGAACACCTCATTGTAATACCTTCTTAGATCTGGCTGGAACAACCCTACCAGGCTATCTGCCATCCCCATTAAGACCTTCCTCCTTTCAGGGAAAATCATTCCAACTGAGATCTTTTCTCATCATTTCTATTTTTCACTTTGAAACAAAGATAAGGCACCTATCAAAAAAATAGACAAATCGCTGTTTTAGAAGCATAAGAAGTGTATTGAAGCATGGACTAAAGGTCTATACCAGGTTTGGTGCCAAAATTCAGACATTAACTCACATTTGACAGTACCTGATATCCTAAAGGTTCCCCTCTTACCCAAAGCAGGTGTGCATATAGCAAGAAAGTTCTTAAGGGGTGTAAGATCACTACACATATTACAGTAGCTATATACCTTTAATAATAATACAGTTTTCTGTGTGAGCCTTTTGTAACAGGCCAGAGTATAGGCCTAAGATACACTCCTTCAAGTGTTTAAAACGCTGTTTTAAACTAAATTTTACTCTTACACCACTTATAGTGAGCTGTTTGCCTGCACTGCTCACGCAATTGTGAGGACAAAGGAAATGTGTGACTCAGCACAAGCAACATATTTATACACACCCACATAAAAGACAGGTTTAGTGGAGCTGCATATCACATACACGTCACATCAATAAGAAGGAAACGAAATTATCACGCAACTTTTCTAACCCTTAATCTGACTTTCCATTTCTGTTCAATAACCGATTAAGCGATATCAAAGAGTTTGGGCACAGCTGCCAGTTCCTCCCAGTTGGCTGAGAAATATTTCTTCCTTTCTTTCTGGAGAAAATACACATTAGTTCCCATAACGAAACACATGCCAGTGGTTAACTAAGGAGCATTTTACAAGAAGAACTAAAAAGTGCCATCAACACAGCAGGCAAATACTGACATTTTTACAAGCACAGCCATGCCACAGTTTAATTTCTAGTTTCAGAGCTCTTGAGGGCAGGCAGCTGCCACCCAGGCAAGCTGAGAACCTTAAACACTTACTGCAAATCGCAGCTTTCTGATACTTATTCAAACTGGCAAGAAACATTTCTCCTACATCACTTTAAAACATTTGACAGCCTGGCCATCCATTAAATGCATCTTGTACAGATGTCCATGGATCACTATATAATTCTTCCTTCCAGCTACTGAAAAATAATGTGATGCGTAGGCAGCTGGGAGGGCTCCCAGGTCTCACAGCACCTGACAGGCAAGGGTAAAGCAGGAATAAAAGTCAGCACTGATGGGAAAAGGGCAGTAGCAGATTATACTGATTAATGGGCGGATGCAAGATGCTCTCCTTCACTGAGAAGCTGGTGAGCAGGGCCAGCTGCTGTGCAGGGATCAAACATTATTTGCAGTGAGAATTGCCTATTGCCAAAAGTCATGCCACTCAAATCTGCACGAGGGTAACACCAACTGCCACAGGCTCACAAGGAATAAATAACAGAAACTAGGAAAAAAAATAAATTTAACATAAACAAACAACAAAAAAAGGTCATAATCACAATAAAGCAATACAATAAAACCCCAAGATGCCCTTTCTTCTCCTTTCCCACAAGTCCTACAAAATTTAAGCACAAATCCATTTGCACTTTAAACTTGAAGTTCTAGTGCTGGGTGTGGCAGATGTGAGTCTGTAATCTGTTTTCCTGAAGGGGAAAACAAAGCCACAACCACTGCTGTGGGTACAGACATATACATTCAATTATAAGGACAATTAGAGACCATAAAAGACAGATTAGGTCCTCCCTCTAGAATACAGAGGAGCCAAGACCAAGGAAGAGGTGTTAAGGGGTTAATTACCAGCTGGAACCCAAATGCTTTCTTCTTAACAGCTCAAAATGTGAATTTAAGTGACATAATTTTAACCAAACACTGACACACATGTATTAAGAGAAATGTCCAGCCATTGCAGTCAGTTTTAAACTTTTCTATGGGCGACTGCGACAACATTTCCTTTCAATTACACATCACCACCCACACACAGGAGAGAACCAAACAAAAAACCTTCCAGTGTGAAAGACCAAATGTTTAGCATAAACGCGTTCAGTCTCATAAACTTGGTACTGCTCACACTCTATTTAAGACATTGTGTTCTGCAGCACAATGAAAAAATGAATCTGGTTTCATAACCCAGGAAACTGTACGTGCTGTAACCACTGTAAAACACGTCCAATTCATTTTCAGAATAAAGGTCACCTTCAGCAAACACTGCTTTATCTTTTAAATAAGACTACAGTGTTTAGCTACGTTATTATGTCCTTAGTTCAAACAGCCAAAAATGCCTAATAGCCAGCCATCATGCAGACACAGTGTTGGTCAGAGCTGGGAGCAGCGAATGAGTCCCAGGGCAGCTGGGTGCCCCCCGGACTTCTCTCCTTGCATTCTGTTCATTGTAAGGGGCCAGCTGAGGGTAGATGCATCAGTGAAGGATCCAGAACTTTACCTCATTAACCAAAAGTTAATGGTTTGGTTCTGAGATTTCTGAGGTTCTTTTTCTGTTCTGAGTTTTTTTTAAACTCACATTTACATTTGCCAAACGTTCAGATGATGTTTTCAAGCTCCACGTGTCCATCAAGATGACATTTTTATGAAGTTTTAGCTAAATCAGCCAATTAGACTCAGGAAAAATTCACTGCTACTGTGATTTCAGACACACACTGAATATTCAATTTTGTAACCTTACTGTCATTTCAAACCTATATCCAAGAATGTCTACTCAACGTGTAGAAAAACTAATTAGGTAACACAAAAAGAGTTACTGAAGAACTTAAGGAGAAAGATTTTTCTAACCACCACAGCAGATTTGCATAAGAAGAAAAAAAACACACAAACCCATTCTTGTGTTTATTCACCTGGTAAAGTTTTGGCTTTACACTCCATATGCAGTTACATTGCCTGGGACTGTGTAAAACAACACCACTGCTTATTCAGCATAGTTCTTTTAACACATTTATCACCATGTCTTCTCTCCTAGTAAGTTGAGCTGGTAGTATGGACTAATCGAAATGTCTTTGAACATGCATTAATACTGTCCAGTTAATCATCTATTGGGTTTAGAACCAATGTCAAGCTCAATTTATGCTCTCCATGTTCTATTGGCATAAATTTTTAAAACTATTTCTTTTTTACCATTGAAAAGGTCAAAATAAATGGTTCCTCTTAATATTAAAGATTTCTGGGGTAAGGGAGAGAAACAGCCTACACTCACTTGCTGAAGCCATTAACTGATTTCATTAATGACCAAGGAGAAAATTGATAAAACCAGAATAAACAATCCAGAGTTTAATGTTTCAAAACGCAAACATTTAATAGAAACATTATGTTACTCTATTAAAATAGCTAAACTTTAAAGTTACAAATATATACATTTCACTATAACATTATCTTGAAACCCACACCTTTTAAGAAGTAATATGGAAAAGAAGTAGATGCAACCTTCTGTCTTTTCCCAGTCTATGGCTGAATTTGGAATTACTAACACAGATTGTAAAGAATATGAAATACAGCAGAGGTCCTCTGGTTTTGATATTCACCTGACTCTTCAGCACCACCATACTCTTACTGCCTCAATCAATATCTGCCAGAATCAGTAAAATTATGTCCCTCTGCTGCTGTTATTATTTTGTTCAAACTTGATATCATGAACAAGAATGTAATTGTGATAATGAACTGATTATTTTTATACAGTATAGCAATCAAAAAGACTCCCTGCTACTCCCTCCCTTTTCTCATGAGAATACCTGAACATTCTGGTTTTATTTCATCATCAATTGGTCACATGAAATTGTTAACATTAACATCCTACTTAGTGTTTATTTATTATTTCTAAAATAAAAATAAATAAAAAATGGAAAACCGTGAAGTTATAGAATATTCATAACAGCATATAAGATGTATGATTTATGTAGGACAATAAACAAGTATTTTATTTGCAATATTTTACAGGATTTACCGCTATGAATTTTGAACGGCTGCCCATCTGTCTATCAGGACAACTAACCGTCAATAATGCAACAGCTACACTATCATATGCACTGCATATTTTATATAGTTTATATAAAAACAGTGATAAGGATGTTTTAGAGGATTTAATTGTGGTTTAGTATTTTGTATACAATCCAGCCATACCTGCCTTCCAAGGGACTTTCTGTCTCATAATTCTTGCAGCTAATAGTGCCTAAAGACAGTTTTCTTTACTCAGACATATTTGTAACTGGAACAAAAACATAGACCTGAAACTATCAACATCTAATTTAGACAAACTGCAGTTTACTGTTATCCACATAAGAAACATGTCTGCTTTCTTACTCTATTTGTAAGATTGTTTCATGCAGATTGTAGCTCTATCTATAAATCATGTCTCAGTTATGCAAAAAATAATTGCTACTGATTTCAAATTTTATATAAGTATCGAAGAGTTGATAGGTAAGATACAAACTACTATTCCACATGGAATTCCTCCATGTCTAAAAAGTTGCAAGTAGTAGAAACTAAACATACCTTTCTGCCACAGTAAACATTCATTCTCCACTGGTAGTGAGGGACTTCACAGCTGCCACGATCAACAGCATGCTAAAGCGACACCACAGGGACAGGTAACTTCTGTGCAGTGAACTTTGAGGAAACCTGTAAGTAAGCAGATGAAAAGTCAGAAGTCAAAAATTAAACTAATTACTAATGAGTCCCTTTGATGTAGCAATCCCAGGCACAGCTACAGGTTGGGCAAAGAAGAGATTCAGAGCGGCCCTGCAGAGAAGGACTTGGGGGTGCTGGTCAATGAGAAAATGAACATGAGACAGCTTCAGTGTGCACTCGCAGCCCAGAAAGCCAACTGTATCCTGGGCTGTATCAAAAGAAGCGTGACCAGCAGGTCGAAGGAGGTGATCCTGCCCCTCTACTGTGCTCTTGTGAGACCTCACCTGGAGTATTGTGTGCAGTTCTGGTGTCCTCAACATAAAAAGGACATGGAACTGTTGGAACAAGTCCAGAGGAGGGCCATGAGGATGATCAGGGGACTGGAGCACCTCCCATGTGAAGACAGGCTGAGGAAGTTGGGGCTTTTCAGCCTGGAGAAGAGAAGGCTGCGTGGAGACCTCATAGCAGCCTTCCAGTATCTGAAGGTGGCCTATAGAGATGTTGGGGAGGAACTCTTCATTAGGGACTGTAGTGATAGGACAAGGGGTAGGGGGTTCAAACTTAAACAGTGGAAGTTTAGATTGGATATAAGGAAGAAGTTCTTTCCTGTGAGGGTGGTGAGACACTGGAATGGGCTGCCTAGGGATGTTGTGAAAGCTCCATCCCTGGCAGTGTTCAAGGCCAGGTTGGACAGAGCCTTGGGTGGCATGGTTTAGTGTGAGGTGTCCCTGCCCATGGCAGGGGGGTTGGAACTAGATGATCTTAAGGTCCTTTCCAACCCTAAGTATTCTATGATTCTGTGCTTCACTAAGGAGAAGGTACTGATGGACAGTGTGTTGCAATGATCTAAACTATGTGCAACCAATAGCAAAGTCAGCATTAACACTTCTATATCCCTAACAGCATACAGAGATAAGCAGATTTTAATGTCTTCCCCCATTTCAAAACTTACTGTGCCCATGGATGATTTCTAATTTGCCTGAATAGACCAATATTTATGTCTCCATAGCATAATCATGCCTGGAAGGTCATTCCACACATTTTTTGTTTCTGTGAAAAACTGCTGCCAGGCATCTGTTTTCAACCTTTTCTCCTCTTATTCTTTTTTCCCTTTATGCCATCTGATCACATTACTTACAGCCATTTCAAAGTTCTAATTTAAGAGGACATTCCTCTGAATTATGGCTTTGTCTTGCCCATACTTTTTGAAATATATTGAAAGAGATTTTTATTTTCAGTCTGAAGGTATTAAAAAAAAACCAAACACAATCTGTTACCTGCCAGCCAGTACTGCCCCAAATGATTAAATCTTTACAGAGGCTTATTAAAATCAAAAAAGTCCAACTTCTTGACAAATGAATCGGCCCAGGCAACCAAATGATACAAGCAGAATCTAATATATTAAGTACAGCACACTGGCACCAAGTAACGAACAGGACAGGCAGAACGATTCCGCATTTAGACAACTGCACCCCCACATTTCCTTAGCTAGGAGAAATATGCCAGCTAAATACAAAAAATCTGAACTGTTAGCCATGGTCTTCTGCTCCATTTGCTCTATGTGCCAACTCCTTCTTTGAAGCCCAGAAAATCTTCAGCCTTATTCCTAATGTAACCTTCCTCTTCCATCTTATAAAGGACACAGAAGAGCAGAACAGGCTAAATATAAGAAGACGTATCGCAATAAGGACTGTTTTCTCCTTAGTTGCACCCATGTTTGCCAACACTGAGAAAATTCTAGGCTTATACCTAATCTCACTTTGGATGTTCCTACCCTGTTTTAGTTTGGACTGTTAAAACCCCAAGAAAGAGATAAATCAGGGGCAGAAAACTTATACATAGTCAAAATTTCATGCAAATTAATATAATCTAGATCTCATTGTACAAAGTGTTTCCACATTTAAGCTGTAACATTACAGTTTCATATTGACTACTATAAGAGAACTGCAGTAACAAGAGACAGTCGTCCTTTGCACCCTCATGATAGGGGATAAGACTATTTCTTTTTGGTTGAACCTCTGAACTGTTTAAAATTAAGCCAATTTCAGCCAAATTTGATGAAGGAAGTTTAGCATGAGGCTGATATTTCATATTCAGCTTTTAGCTCCAAGCCATTTTTTACAGCCCGAAGAATGAAATTATAATAAAATACTGACAAGCCCTTACTGTACCAGATAGATCCTGCTAGAGGGAGGATTGCCTATTGTTGACATTTTAAAATAAATGAATTTACATTTCAGGACTGAGCTGCAGTTCACATTCAGTAACTGTGTATTAGAACAGTAAACTCTTTATGGCTTTTTCTATTTGATAGATGTGAAATAAATATCAACAAGATAATTCAGATTCTTCTTCTTTCCTAAATTCAAGTTGAAATGTTTCAGACTTCAGCCCTAAAGCATATTTGGTCTATCAAGCCTCACATGACAGTAGCATTTAAATAAGAGAAGTCTCCTTTGAAAAAGGACTCAATTCCAACCCTTATGACTTAAGTGCAGCTCCGGTGATTTAATGCAATTGATGTAGATTTCTCCCTCCTGCTGCCATGAGGTTGAGTTTAAACGTGTTTTTTTTTAACAATAACCCAAAACTAGTTCTGAGCCTTCCACTATAAATAGTGATGCCACAAACAGCTGAATGCTGTTTCTTCTGAATGAAGGAACACAGTCATAGTGCAGGGCTGTCTGCTGCCATTTATCACAAGAATCTCCAACAGATTGCACAAGGAAATATCATTACACCAACCCAGCACCCAAAACTTTTAACCAAGAATATGTATCCTGTTATTTGACTTGCAAACAGAAGCCTGATTATTGAAATTATAATGCCAGAAGTGTCTCGCTTTACTATTCTAACACACAGAAGATCATGAAATAAAACAAATGTTTCAAAGAGGATCCTAAACAACAGATGATTTTCTGATCAGCGCACTAATTTCAGTTACAAAAAGATATATACCCAGGAATCTTCCTCAGACTTTTTTAAAGTTCCCTTAATATGATGACCTCCTATTTACCAGAGGATACATTTTTCTTATTCCTTAGCAAAAGTATAGCTTAGAATAAATACAAGTGTCTTTTTTCTTCGTAGTGTCACTACCTTATGATTGTTTTATATGAAATTCCATGTAACCTACAAAAATAACTCATTAGACTATTTCGCAAACAGCTGATAGACTGTAAAACTACCACTACTTCCAGTGTTTTCAATTTGCACTTTTTTTAATCATTTGATAAACCTCACTTTCAATACTAACAGTCTTTCAATGTTTGATTCATATCTACTCATTCCCAAAACAAATAGGTAATTCTTTTCCAATGCTGATTTTCTCCTCAATACACATTTCAGCTTTGAAAAGATTTCTTTTCAGAATATCCCACTCAATCACAACTGTTACACCAATAATGCTATGACACATTTCTGCATTCTGTAATTTCCATGTAGATCCATTAAACAGTCCTAGATTGTAATATCTAGCGTTTCTCTGTATAGTTGAACTGTATGTGAATACATACAGTCCATGCAATTCATTCTCAAATAACTAGCCCCTCAACAGAAATTTAAATTTTCTAATGTAATATGATCAGAACATGTGCGCACACACACTCAACACAGCATTTCTGATATCTCACTTTTTCCTTTTCCTTTTTTGGGTAAAACAGGGTTGGAAATCTTTCGCTACATTTTGGAGTACCATGTGAGAAGCTTCTAACTTTTTGGAAACCTGATCTGTAACAGACATCCCATAACCAAAAAAAAAAAAAAAAATATTTTTTTTTTAAATCAACAGCACATAAAAGTTACATATGATAGAGCTTACAAGCTCATTGGAAAAATCATTTATGCCATTAAACTCAAGCAGAAGCATAAAGTCATATCTTAGACTCGTAATTTGGTTTATGTAATCCTGGCTTGAAATTATGGGTCTCGGATATGTTAGCAGTCCAAATCTACTTTGGATCTTTTCTCTCCTCATTGTGTTTTTTCTGACATATACATGTATCTAACAGTCCCACCTGCAAATAGACTTTTTACCATAGCACAGGATGAAGAAGTATTTTTACAACTGCACATTTTGTAAGCCACAGATGTATCAGAACAGAATAATAATAAGCTCAGAGATACCAATTTTAGAAAGAGGATTATATTAAATTAATACATTTAAACCACAGAATTTTCACCATAGCTATAAGATCTTTGAATGTTTGTTTTAGATTTATTTACACAATCTTGACTCCTTCGGCCCAAGCAGGACATAACTGCTGCCATATCTAACATTTAAATGACATTAAAATGAAAAATAATATAATTTTTTAAACATTTATTAGGAAACATACTATTTTGTAGAGATACCCATTCACCTTAAGAGTCAGATATAATAACAGACAGCAGGGCAAATGGGTGAAGGTGTTAGATGAATAAGTAAAAAGATAACAAAGTGAAGGTTATGTTACAAGTATCACAAAGTCCTGATGTAACTACTGGAAATAAATTCAAAGGAAGAAATGAGTTTTTGTCTGTTATCTACAGTTTTCACATTGGGAGGGGATGGGGATTTTTATTTCTAGCCTTTGTAGTGATATTATTTCACTCCTGCCACTATGCAGAGAATTTCCATTTCTACCATTTACAGCACACTGTGCATTTTGCCTACTTGTCTAAAGAAAACACGTAAAATACTTGCCCATATGAAAATGAGACCTGACATCTTTTCTATTATTTGGAGGCATTTCTGCTGGCAGAGGGGTGAGCAGTGAGTGATGCCAGTGTGAAAATTCACAAACATCACCATCCCAATTACTTTAAGGGTCAATGTACATAAAGAAAAAGCACGATCATCCAACTTCTGTTTTGGTATTCATGCAGGGCATTTTATTGCAACTTTGCCTTTCCTCTGCCTTTGCTACGTGTAACCAGAATGAAAACATGAAATATTTATTTCTCATACCTTTTTATTTCCTCACATCACTACAATTGCAGATCGCTACCTAGTACATTTTGTATCTGGTTTTGATGTCACTGAATGCCTGCCTTCAGGAAAGAGCAAAACAGTTTCTGTGGGACTTTACCTAATGATTCTTTCACATTATACTTCTCGGACTGACACAAAACAAAAAAGTCTTGGAGACTGTACTCCATAAAATACCACTCCTTGCATTGCAATTTGAATGTAATTTGGAATTCACCTAGGACTTGGACCACAATTTCTATTTATGAAATATATGTTAATTAATTCTAATGACATTAAAATAATCTCCCATTTCGGTACTGTCATATGGTAAACAAATGCCTAAAAAGCAATTCATTTTTATTACATTCTAAATGATCGAAACAAGCTTTTTTATAGAGTATGAAAACCAGACACTTAACTCACTAAAAAAATACATTAGTTACCGAATATAAAAACTCATGTTCTCAATAACAGCTAAAACAAATTTGCTTTCAGATATAGTAAGCAGCAAATAGGGTACTATTACTCAATTTATATTTGTACTCCATTTTATTCTAACTTCAAGGGATTTAACAGATTACTAATTAACATTACCTATAATTATTTTTATGTTAATTGATCTTTTTAAGATCTAAAGAGATAATGAAGGGTTAAATCTTGACATGTGGCTATACTTAGAAATAATTATGCATGTGTATGCATACACACAGACACAGCTTAATGAAGCAGTCTCCTAACAATATTGTTATTAGACCAATGGCAATCTCTGCTATCATAGAGCCATTAGCAAATTGCTGCAAATTTGTAACCTAAATTTAAAGAATTTAAAAGTTAATAACAACACTTGCAAATGGTTCCAAGTCACATAGTCCTGGTAAGCTTCGCTGTTCAACTCACATTTTGTGATAGCATTTTAAAACCAAAACAGTCACTACAAATCATCCTTAAGCTGAGCATTACCCTTCTGAGCACTTCCTTCAACAAGTCCTCCATATCATTGGAAAGAAAAAATTCACAAAATTTTCATTGTCACTGTTCTTCCTTATTTGACTGACATCTGTGTGTAAAGGGCTTAATGGCTTTCCTGAGCACTGAACTGAAAGTACAAAACCTATGTAAACCTGGAAAGCATATGCACATTAAATGCTAAACTAAAATACCCCAATCCACTATGCTCTGTAAACCGAGAGCAGGCTTTTTAAACAACATACAGGGACCTAACTACAGAATTCATTAAACTGAGTGGAAGTCATACAGCTAAAATTTACTGCCATAGAAAAACTTATCTTTAGAACACATCCAATAAAATTTAAGTATGAGCTGTGGTACCTGAATATATTAAACAGTCATCAGAGACAAAAACTGTTGTGAGTCTACAGCATAAGGCCAAAGTATAAACATGGAGCTTTACAATGCACATGTCCAGCAATCACAGTAATATATTATACGCACCTTGTAAGTGCCTAATTACTAATGTTCTGGGTTTTATTTAATTTATTTTGGCTACCTAAATGATCTCTAAAGTGCCCATCCACATTTGCATTTTAATGAATAATAATTGGTATTTATTCAGCACATTCTATTAGCACCTCAGAGGTTCATTTACCGATTAATACTTCTTATTACCTAAAACAAACTATTCATAGATATTGAGATTTGGGAATTACTAGCAAGCAAGAGAAACACTGTAGACAGCATTATAATTTGGTCAACTCATTGGCCTCAGCTTTAGCTTTTGCATTGCAGTAGGTGCCTCTGGTGGCTGGGGATGCCTGGACTTTAGGAAGTTGTGCTGCAGTTCTGGTGAAATGAAGGATTAAAGAGACTAATCGCTGTGATGCCTAAAGAAAAATTTCAATTTATACCATTTTTGTCAAAGTAAGGTCTGTAAATCACCCAGGAAAAATGAGCAGTAATCACTGCTCTCCAGAATGGTACCAGTAAGAAAGAAAATACTGGAGTATACTGTGATCAAAAAAAAAGTTCTATCAGATATCCGGGCTTGTTCACATCCATGAACCAGACTGACCACTACATATTTCCTTTAACCATACAAGTCCATCTAAGAGCAGTGAAAAAGTGTCAGCATTAATTCCAGAAAGTGCTTTCCACCTGCATTTGTTTATTTGGTTTCTGATTTTGAAAGTCAGAATTCAGTGGCCTTCCTGATTTTCTTTGGGTTCTTTAGGAAAAAAGAAAAATAATAAAACCTGACGGTTACTGCTATAGTAAACATGATTATATAGCTTACAGCTGTGGATACCCGCAACATAAAGAAACAAATCTACATCAGCACAAAATGACATTTGGATTTCATATTCATGACTGGTTCTCTGGCAGATCAAGTTTAAATGTCAAGCCTCTGTGAAAAGATTCCCCCCTTGACATTAATCTTTCTCACCCATACATTCTTCTCAGGAAATTCACATTCCAGCACCTTAAGAAGTACTTTGTATTCTTTTCTTAGATATCTCCCTATTTCCTGGGATAACGTTAAACTTAATCTAAACTAAGCACTCATGCAAGGGGCTACCCTAAAAGTTAAAACTGTTAAGTGAAAGCTGTGCACTCTGAAGACTACAGGCTTCATATTAACCTTTTATCATACACAGAATCCATATAAAAATAAGCATAAGGTAGATACCTAAGCTAGCCTCCCAGGCAATGCTGCCTAAGGATGAAGTAAGTCACTCTCTTAGCAGACATCTCAAATAAATGAAAGATACCCTAAAGTGCTTCTCTGTCCCTTATGGCTCTAAGTGCAGCTTATGCTAACTCAGCTATACACACTCACACTGTAGACAACGAAAACAGATCCCTCTTTATGAAAGACAGTAACAAGCATTGTAATTTTTGACAGAATTGTCAATATTTACAAGCACATTTTGCAAAGGCATTCTGCCTTAAGAGAGCTGCAGGTATGGGTCAAAATATAATCTAATCAAGAAACACATTACAAATACTTTCAAGAAACTTGAGGAAGAGTATAATCTCTGTGAACAAGGATCATCCAAAAAGAAAGCTATGGTCAGCCATGTTATCCCTGGTTAGAGAAAACAAAGGTTCTCAAACAGCCTGCTCTAAACATTTCCTTTAAATATAGCAACAGAGAAAGTCCCATAGTAAGACTGAAAACTGAAGAATTACTGACTTCAAAAAAATTGTGATGTTTAAGCATAAGTGTGGTAGCAACCTCTGGCTTACTTAAGTATTTTTTGTGAAATAAAAAGGTATGGGAAAGAAGAATGTCTATTCACACAGCATTATTTTGAAAACCCTGGGCTATTAACATTGTTAATAACTTTCCCATCTAGTTGGTTTTAAATAAGCGAGGAAATAAGAAAATAGTGTTTCAAATATTTCAAATCACATAATTGATAATGAAAGAGATTTAAAAAAATAAGATCAGAGTACACAGCAGATTTAAAGAAAGCATGTAATCATGGCACAGCATGAGATGACCTCTGGGCTGCAATCAATCAGGAACACCTTATAAACTTATTACAGTGATACAGTCAAGGGTTTCAAAAAGTAAGAGTACTAATACTGAGTGAGGTCCTTGCCCAATTTGAGATTAATAAAGGATTAAGGCAGGAAGATACATGGTTCCCTAGGGGTGATTCTGGGAAACCAGTGCCATTGCTGCAGAGTTTTCAGAATGGGCCTGCAGCAACCTTTTTGATATGCTGATCAGTCTGCTAACTTAAGAAAGCAAGAACATATGATAAAGATCATGATGTTTGGAGATGAAGAGAAATGGGATGTAAGATTAGGAAAGATAAGCCAAATATATCTGAGCTGACAAACATAGTCTTAAACTAGCCAACTAAACTTGATAATCACAAGTACCAATGAATCCGAACATTTAGGTGCAAAGAAACATTAAGCTAAAAACACTGATAAAGAAAAAAAGGTTAAATCACATTTTTAAGCTCTCAGCTGTCAGTGAGAAAGACTAATTTCAGGTGTACAAGACCATTATATGTCTTATTCTTTCCTACAGAAGCGGGACATAACCACCTATCTCCATAGGAAAAACGCATTTCAAAACATTAAAATCGCAATAACAAAGTAAATTTGCCAGTAAAGGGAATAGCACAGGAGGTACAAGTAGAGACACACATAGGAAGAAAACTAGTCAGATCTCAGCGGTCAGGGAAATGACAAGGTCAAGAAGTTCATTTAAACATCCTATAGCGGTCTTCCCATGTAAATCCAATATCAAGAAAAAAAAGAAGTAATATGCATAAGACCAAGGGCTATGACTGGAAATGGTAAAAATACACGAGTTACATGAAGACACATTTGAGTAACATATGAATGCCCAAGAGCTCTGAGTTCCCAGAAGTCTGGCAAGAGCTGGAGGAATACAGAAGACTGCAGATGCGGGGAAGGGATGTAGTACTGAAAAAACAAACAAATAGCATCAACCAATGCTTACAATCTATAAATACTTTAATGCACAATTTCAATTAAATGCATTTGTCTTTAAAATATGAAATACTGAAGTCCAGTCTAGGACAGTGCTGGGCAGAGAAATGATAAATTAGAAAAAGCAGAAACATTACTTCGACATTCCAGATACTGCAGACTTTTTCGTGTTTTGTAACTGAATGGATGCACAATTTCCAAACAAAAACAACCCAAATACTTTTAAATAAGTGGACAAAACCATATAAATTGCTTTTACCACAAACAGGTTTTGTTTTTCCCATATTCTTGCATCCTTCCTTCTACATGCTGTGATTTTTTTCACTTGAAGGTTTGCATATTACAATGCCTCGTTTCTTGATTGACATGGTCAAAAAAAAAACCCCAAACCACAAACTATCAGCATTGATTAACACTCATTTAATCTTCACATAAGCATTCCTTGTTTGTGCTTCATTGTGCTGGAAACTTATTACCTTTTCTCCAAGCACAACTGCACTTAATCCTAAGCAACATATACAAGAAATAGTAGTCAAGATCATAATAATGAAAATATTTTAAACAGGTTTGCACACTCTGATTCAGGCAAACTCAAAAAAAAAAAAAAAACCAGCACAAAAAGCATGTGAACCACTTCTTCAATAAAAAATAACCAATCAAACAAACCAAATAACCAACACAAAACAATCCCACTGATCGACAAGCATTTTAATGAGGATTTTTGATTCTCAGAAACTGAATTCTATCAAATGATGACATTTTTCTAAGTTTTTTGGTGTATACCTTTGTATCTAACTTCCTCCCATTTTCACTTTTAATGACATTCAACAAAAATAAAAATTAAAAAAATCTGTTCGCATTTTTAGTTTCTTGTCTTGACATTTAACGGAAACCCACCAGTAATCATTCACCCAGGCCAGCATCTGCAGATACAAAATGGAAACAATGTTCACGGTGGGTGCTATTTGAAAAGGGCAAGCTTTTAAGCAAAAAAGAAAATTGAATTTTGTATTTCAATACACATTGGTTGCACCACTTCAAGAAAACACACACAAAACACTTCAATTTATCAGGCTCCAGTTTCTGAATACAAGGACTTAAGGATATGAGACATCCATACCTGAACAAGAAAAAAAAAGAAACACAAAAATTACCACCCTTCAACATGGGCTACAATTCAGAGAGAACAGTGGCCACTTGATTCTAAACCTGGTGTGCACAGTCCAAGAAACATCCAGGAACACAGCATCAACTTCCATCTCTGCTATGTCACAGCACGGCCCTTATAGAGAAAGTGCTGAACTGCGAACACAAAGCTAGCACAGCTTCTCTCAAAGATGCAACACTTAAGACGAAATTCTCCAAACCTTCTGCTGTGCATGAAATGAAATTTCTCAGATCATTTACTATATACCCATACTTTTAAGGTATCAGCTATTAAAGAAGTTGAAAACTAGATCTTTATATTCATTTTTAACTTTCAGAATTCATGGATTTCCTTATTCCTGTCATGATAAGAGTCTCTAAAGATCTTCCCACATTATAGTATATGAAAACATCATCTTTCTTCCCTTTCCTCTTCCACTGGAGAAGAAATGCAGGCAATGAAGGCTTGCTCTAAGTAGTGCTAAATGTATACTTCTAGAGTTGTGATGGCCTGAAGATGAAAGGCAGGCAAGACTGATGGTACAGGTAGTATCTTTTTCTCCCAAACTGGCTGGAAGGAAACAATAACAAAAATCAGTCCTTTATCAGACATATATGCTAACTGCAAACAGTATGCTGTTCTAGGAAAGTATTCCTGTTTATGTTGTGATTTCTATAACCATATAGTTGTCTGTACTGTTAGATTATAGAAAACAAGGTCACAAAAAATGTATTTCTGCCTATTTAAGAAAAGCACGGCTCTGTGATTGCTGTTAGTTCTTGTCTGTGTAACCATTTCAGATTCACCCGTAAGGACTTTTTATCTTCAAGGAGGGAAGCTTAATATTTACTGTGCAGAGCACTGTTGTGCCAAAGGAACAAAGCACAGACAGCAGATACACAACAAAACCTCCACTGACTGCAGTTCAATTTTTCTATAAACAAACAGGCTTAGTTAGTTCAAAAATCTTTCTAACTCACTCACAGAAAGTTTAGAATAAACACACTGTTTTCACAAGACGGAATAACCTTATTTTGTTCTTGTAGTCCTTTCCATGCTTAAAGACAACATTTAGCCTCACTTTTTAATCAAGCAAACAAAGCTGATTTTTTTTTAATAACGTTATCATATAATCAAGTAAAAACTCCCAAACTGCCATTTATGTTTTCAAACTGCCCCCACAAATTATATTTAAAATAATTATTCAGGAATAGCAGCTAGTATTTCTCAGGATATACGAGCACATCTATCAAACCCCCGCATATGAACCTGCTAAACAAACTGACCACTCTAAGTGAACATTTAGACCAGATGCTAGCTGAGCTTGTTAATAATCTATTTTAAGTGTCATTAAAATTCATATACTGTTACACTCTATTTATACAAAAGTAAGTAAAATATGAAACACATTTTGAATGTGTAGCTCAACAGACTACAAGAGTTTGATATAAGCTGGTTAGTGCGACATAGGCAAAATAAAACAATTATGAAAAATTGTTGATCGAAGGGTTCTATTGTTCTATTAAAAGAATTGACTGTTGAAGTTACTAGGAATTGTGACAGCACCCTATAATTTGTGCAAGTGCCCTGGCCAAATAATAACTGTGACACAGTGGTGCATGTTTCCACAGGCAAAAGGAAATGATGTAGAAAGATATTGCAAGGGCATTTTCTATTTAATGTCTAAAACGCTCTTTTGTGACTCCTGTATCTGAACAAGCCCAGGCAGGGTGTGCGTGAGGGCAAAATCCTACCTCATGTCACTGTGATTGACTCCTACAGAGAAAAGGGCAAAAAACCCCACAACCCTTCAGCAGAAATAGACTGCGCGTTATCCAAGCTTCATAAGAAAAGCCCTTCCGAAGCACGATTAGGACACACAATACACACTCACTGCTGAGTGTGACAAGTCTTATGCCCCACACATTCACCTCAATGAACCATGCCTAGAGATAAACAGCATTTTTTATTTCACTGAGGAGTCTAGCACATGGGGACATGTTCTTGGACAGGCTGAAAATACTGAGCATATGCACTTCTTTGCAAAAGCAGCAGGACCCAGACTTCCAAGCTACTTCTCCATCTAATGTGCTAAATATCAGGAATTCTGACAAAAAAATTCATTACAGAGCTAACAGAAACTCAGGGAACCTAAAGCATATAAATATACACACATATACAAACAACTTTATGTATAGCTTGTTCAAGTAAATAAATCATATACCTTAGTTATTGTAAGTTTTTATATTTCATATTGGCATTTACAGACCATTTCCTTCAGTATCATGTAGAACATATAAACTATTTCTAACTCATCTTCAAACCTAAAAGTATCACTAAGCCTGGAAGGCAGAGACAATTTAAGGCCTCCTAAGTGCAACATATTCTTTCACTCTCACTTTCCTTTTCAGGAAAGCCATCTCACAGTAATCCATAACACATGATGCACAGCAAAACAAAGGACAACACAGAAACTAGATGTTCTGAAGAAGCTACCTAACATCTCCTTAAGTGAAGCCACCTTGTGCAAAAGCAATTCCTATCTGAAGACTTTAATGCCCCTCTGGAAGTTTATAATCCATTAAGATCTTGGCACTAACACTCAGAAACAACTATACAAAAGGCCAGGCTGTGTTTTATGAGCTACCATAAGAGTTGTATGCCCTAGAACAAAGGAGACTGAAGTCCAGAGTGATTCGCATCAGGGCTTCCTCAAGGAGGTTTGGACAGTTTTGTAAGACAATACTGAATTCTCACTAAAAGAAAGTGCATGAATGACTATCCCAGCTGCAATTACCTCATCTCTTAAAGTGTAGCATCTTGTGTTGCAGAATGCTTCAATGAAGAAAATATATTTTCCCCATAGTCCATGCAATGAAACCTATGGATCCAAGTCCTCCAGAGAACAGGAGAAGATAAATACTAGGCTTATCACTAAAGAAAATGTCTGCACCACTGGTCTACCTAGTAAATTTGAAAAAGATTGGATGCTCTTCAGTTTTCTGACATCTACAAGTGTACCAAGCCAAAAGATGATGTCATTTATACTTTGGATAAATCTACAAAGTAAACATGAAATTATACATTGTTTTGGCTGTTCCAAAATACTCCTTTGAAAAAAGCCCACACTATTAGCCATAAAAAGTTAATAAGCTTTAAACAGGCACCTCAAATTCCATTTCTTAAAAATCATTTCTGAATTAAGACGCAAGTGTTAAGAAGCTTACAACTTTTATCATCCACTTCAGTTAAAATATGGTCTTGTTTTACTGTTATCTACAAGACACTATTATCAAACTACTTGCACCGCAGTCCAGTTCTCTTCTATTGAATCGTTTGCCATGACCCCCTAAACCAATGGAGGCTTTTATTCCATAAATGCTGTGCACAGAAATAAATCTGATACTAAATAGGTCTTATTGACTCTGCAATAATTCCTTGAACTCTGCCAGGGATGGAGCATTTACAACTTCCTTGGTCAACCCATTCCAGTGCCTCACCACCCTCACAGTAAAGAACTTCCTTATATCTAACCTGAACTTTCCCTGTTTAAGTTCGAGCCCATTACCCCTTGTTCTACCACTACACTCCCTAATGTCTTCCAAGTCTTCCAATGATGACTTCATATATGCAATGTAAGTGACCTAACAACAAATTGTCATGGTAATTACCTCTTGGAAATCAGGGAAACCACTGCACAAACATCCCATGTCCATCATGTCTTTAAATTAGACTTCTCTATGTATAGTTTCTATTTCTACCTGCCTTCTATTTTCACATTATTCTTATTTATTTTGTCTGGCATTCTTAGATTAGGATTTTCTACAAGAAATACTGTGTAAATGAATAGGCATATGGAATACTAGGGCACAAGAAAAGCATATAAAACCAGATATTTACATCCAAAACCAAATAGTTCAAGTATTAGTAAAAAAAGAACCCTGAAAGATTCATATGAGTACTCTTAAATTTAGACGAGAGAATGCTACCACATCCAGTGCATCTGCAGTTTTTACGGTTTCTTAACAAACTGCTATTTCCAAGAACAGTTTCCAGCCAAGTGTTGGAAAAGTAACATTAGCTTAAAATGCAAGGGATGAAAATGTAGTTTCTCTTTATCAGAATGTAAATTTAGGCCAAAGGTCTTTTTCTGTCCCAAGGGAAGGCTTAGAAATGCTTATTGTCCTATTTTACTCAGGAAAGTTAGCTCATAGGAATTTGCTTCTATTGTGGTAGATACCTAGTATTGCTCACATATTTGGGGCCTAGATTGCTTACTTTACTGGAATTCCTTTCAAGAATTAACTGATTAGCATGAGTATACAGTCTTACTCAGGGTACAGAATTAACATACTCACCCAAACCAATTCTCTCAGTGAGAGGGGTTTTCTGTTGGGTTTACAAAGAACTTTATAAACAATTCACCATGCATGAAAAAAAATCCATAATGTTCATTTCCATTACACACATCCTTGTGATTTCATGAAAGCATTCAATAATATATCAGGCTATTATTCTCAATGAAAGAATATATGCTAATAGACTATACTAAACAAATTCCAATCTCTACTGTATCTACATGATCCTGCTGAGTGCACTGAAGCTGATTGAACAACCACAGACACACAGTTCGGCCCATGTGGGTATTCACAATGTCTAGCTAAAATACATAATGTAAGTAAACCTCCTCTATGGTGCAAGCCAAGAGTACCTCCATTAAAAATTAGGTTTTGACTTCAAACTTCAAAGGTAAAGCAAATGAGATATGCAGGTGTCATGAATAGCCAAAAACAATGTGGAAGAAAAGTGCTATTATTTGAAGTTGGTTATAGCCAAAAACCACAACAAAAAATTACTGGAAAACTTGCACTTACATACGCTTGTAAGATGACTTCAGTAGTGTTGTGGTGAAATCAAACCTCAAATGAAATCATCAGTTGCCACAGCAGGTCATAATGCTTGGATTTCACCTACGTTTTCTTTCATTTCACACAGATGATTACCTGGTTTTCTCATCCTAGTAATCTATAACCCCGTAATATGACACACATCCTGTTACCACAGATAGTGGAGAGGTACTCACAGATAATAATTCATTAATCTCTTCAATGATAAATATCCCTTATTCACACAGATTATGTAAAAGGGGAACTGGCAAATTCAATCTTACAAAATCTAACACAAAATGTGACAAGAATTTGTCACAGGATCTCTTAACAGCCCTAGACCCATCACATCAAAATGCCTTGAGCTACTGAGAAAACTGGAGGCAATTTTCAAATACCCTACAGCATGACTGTATCCTTACATTACTTCTCTATTAATTGGAATCACTAGTGAAAATAAAGTCTTCATATACATTTAAAACTAATCTTTAAAATAGTAAGGAAAAAACTGCATAATACCATAATTTCCATTAAAAAATTCCAAATGCTTTACTTTTTTCTTTTAAAGATAGCCTACCATCATAAATGTACATAGTCCATTCACACAAAATGCTACATTAACTAATTCAGTGAGAACATTGACAAGTTTATTGATTGCTAAACATGAGGTAACAACTAAACCTCCTTACCATCCAACAGGCAACTAATGACAACTGAGTAACCAAATGCTTTGAGTTACTGTACCAATGACACACAGTCCTACACATACATTGTATTTAACTCAATTTCACCATTCTTCCATTATCTTGATTGAGGAAGGACTAAACACCAAAGCTACCTACATATAATTCAGTTTCTTCACATTATTTAGGGCTTAACAAATCACGTACATACCACGTTGTTTGACACTCCTCCAGGAAAGGGAACACAATGAAACACAGATTACTAATATTTCTCATTCCAAATTGTGTTTTGTTGCGTAGACCTCTGGCTCTCCAAGTGAGGGGTCAGGGAACACCCTTGGAGTGACAAGCCACCAGGGAGCAGAGCAAGGAGCACATCCAAGAAGAGATGGCTGGGGCCAGGCACAGTGAAACCTCAGGAAGCTCACGGCTGCTCAGACCCACAGCACTACTTTTACATTTTGACGAGGTTGCCAGGACAGTCACAGTGGGGAAGAGCTGAGGGGTGACTACACAGATTTTGGCAGCCACCTGTGCCTGAACTCTTATTCAGCAACTCCTAGATGGAGCCTTTCACGGCAGCATCACACCAAGCCCCAGCCCCAGGAGGTCAAGGGGGCTTCCTGCTACACTGTCCAGCTATTGGGCAGCATCACAAAACTGGTTAAAAATTCCTATCTTGGGCTCTGGAAACCTTAACCATTCTAGTTGTGTATTTTATCTATAGAGCCTTACAGGAATAGCTCAATACAGATTCAGAACAGGTACCCACAGAAATGTTAACCTACGCTTGTTATTCTGAAATATGTAGGAATAAAGATTTGTTCTTGTTTCTGAAAAGCACAACACAGAGTAACTTCAGGGCATGCACATCAATGCCGAGTATTACTGCAATCAGAAACTACAACAACGCAAAACAGCTCTTCACAACAGCACTCAGCAAGATGAAAGATCAAAACACAAACAAAAGATGTCACAGTCAGAACTCAGGACAGCAGCAATGTGAACTTCAAGGGATAATTTGATCTATAGCAACTTGAACACAGGAGCTGGACACATCCTATAACTGGTAAAAATAACCAGGCTTTGTGAGCGATATTTATGCAGTACACTGATCAATCATGCCACTATGTATTAACATGAAAGACAGATTCATGAACTTCACAATCAAATAGTTCTTACTCTTTTTAAACTCTTGAATAAAAAGGTTTGAAAATACAAATCGACTCTAAGTACAGAATTTGTAAAGTCTCTGTTTGGAGAAATATTTGCATGCCCTAGTTTAATCACAATAGCAAAAAAAAAAAAAAAATTAAAAAAACCTCAGTTCTTTTAGTATCCATGCCATGCCATCCACTATTTCTCTGCCCAATGTAAGGAATAATTATGAATCTTCTGCTTAAATACATAGCACAGTTTGGAAGTTTAGTTCTTCTAAATCAAATTACTCAACTAGTATTAATGTTTTCACACCAGTCTTGTGCTTGATAGCCTGGTAAAGAAAGAAACTATACAGAAGTATCAATTTGACACTCAATTCCTTTTAAAAGGGCAATCTAACCTAGTTAAAGATGTCCCTGCTCTTGCAGGGGGGCTGGACTAGATGACCTTTGAAGGTCCTTTCCAACCCAAACTATTCTACGATATACCACTGTGGATAGTCCTTGAATGACTGTGGATGGTCTTTGAACAGCCTACTCACTACATGCATTTATATTTTCAAACTTCCCCCAGTCTTTCTGTTATAAATATCCACAGTGTCAAATTTTTGTGTAAAAGCTATACATGTTTAAGCTTAAGTTACACAGGGTAATTCATTTTGCACTTTGATTTCACTACCTCAAAATTAGGCCTGTTCAGTGCAATATTACTCTCTTATTAATAAAAATCAAGAAACTAAGCTTTGTTTTTTTTCAAGTTAAGCCCTCTCTATTTCTCCTGAAGTTTAGCTAAATGCTATTAAATTGGCCAGACTGCAGTAAGACAAAATTGAAGACATATTATTATCTTTTTAGAGAGAAAAACAGGCTGTAAGCAGTAATCTAATTAGTAGGTTTTAAGCGAACATAAGCATTTTATGGTACTCAAAGGATAAAATAATCTACCTATTAGGATGTTTGGAGTGTGTCCTGTAAAAGAGCCCTTTGAGGCTTACTCTGATCGTCTGTGATTCATTTCAAAGCTCAGTAAAGTAACTTACCATTAGCATTTAAAAGAAGCATCACATTTGATGAAAGCTGTCCAGTACATGATAGACAATCTCTCGAAGGCTGTTCAACAGGGTGCTGAAGGAGATTAAAACTAGCTCAGTTTTATATTACTGCTCTGAGCACAGCCCATGAAAGCAGAAAATTACATTTAGGAGCAAGCAGATCATCAAGGCACAGAAAAGTTGTGGGGCTTTTTTCCACCTCCATCAATACAACCACTAAAGCTCTGTTTCCCTGCCTAGTCAAGAGACATTGCAAAGAGGGAACCACTAATGATTTAGTTTATCTCCAATTCATACAACTTTTACTACACGAGAAGCATATCCTGAGAGAATGAGAGACCCTCACAATGTCCCTGTGCTGGCAGGAGAAGCATCAAGTCCCATTCTTCAGATTTATCATGTTGCCCTGCTCAGATCTCCATTCTTCCTTCCAATTCAGCTCAAAGGAAGAGGCAGGACACTATCTCCCTCATTAAGTGACCAAACAGAGATTTACCCTATTGCAAATGTGAAACCTTGACATAGGGTCATCTATTTTAGCACTTACTAACTAATCCCTCTTTTCCCTATCAAAAACTGGGTTTAGAAAACACCTCAGTGACCAGATTAAAAGGAAAAAAAAAAAAGGCAATATTTAATTTTCCTATTAGTGTTCTACTCAAGACTGCTATGCCAGATAAGTGATAAGACATGCAGAATAAATCCATAAACTCAGGCCCAGATAAAGCTATGTGCCTTCCTATACATTCTGTGACACATCTCTACATCATCTTGTGTTATGCTGTCAGACGCTCACAGGGAAAATAGCACAGACATTCTCCATAACCCCAAAGGTGATTAGTATGTCTCCCACACCTTTCAACTTTAGTCACTTTTTGTCACAGTGTCATTTCTCCTTCAGGGACCCACTGCCACACTGTCTCCCAAACCGTCTGCAGATGCTGGAACTGGGATCACTCCACAGATTTCATTCATGGGTCCTGCTGCTCTGTGCTTTCAGATCAAAACTGACGCTCTTGTTTTCCTGGTAAGCATTCAAGGACAGTCTACTTCTCTTTCTCTCCTCCTTTCACTCTCACATTTACCCATCTCCTGATTTTTTTTTTCCCATCATAGATATCTTAGCTTCCAGCTATTTCTTCTGATCATATGATCACAAAGACCTTTCTTTGGTCTCTGGGATGACTTACAACAAGGCTGTTTAGCCACTAGATTATCTCCACTGAAAATGTCAGAGAATATGCAAGAACGTGAGAGGTCCATTTAAAAAAGCCACCACACACAACCCACAAAATACAAAATAAAAACCATGCAGTTACCTATCAATTCACATAGATATGGGCATCAGACATGGCTAGCATGCATGTGGCATCTCAGCTTCTCCTAAATGTCAATCACTAATCTTACAAACTCGTCAGGCGATTGAAGGGACACTACACATCACAAGAGAATACAGTAACACAAAATAACATTGATTTTTTCATGGATTTAACATCCTCCTTAATACATAAAGATAAATCTTAAAATCTTAAGTATAAGCTCTCTTCTCCTAGAACAAAGACATACCTGGAAAGTCTTCTTTTTCTTTAGCAGATTATTTTTTCCTAGAAGGACCTGGAACATTCAAATCTGAGTAACGGGAGTCTATAACCCTTGATGTGTCCACTGTGCACTCACCACCGAGCTCCAAGGCTTACTTGCACAGAAGTTCTGTGCATATGCAGGAATTTCAATACTCTTCAACACTACTTCTGACTCACTTCACACAGGAAAACTATCAGAACCCACATGTGCGATCAGTTCTGTCCACATGGGCTATGCAGTAGCTACAGATGTGGTGCAAAGGGCATACCCACTATACTGCAGAGATAGACACAGAAACTCAACTCTCGAGCCTAAGGCACACTTGGCTATTATTTTCAGATCACTACACGTGTTTAAATAAGAAGCACAGATTAGGAAACAACACATTCTGAGCTTGGAAATAGAATAGACTGATGCAATTTACTCACCACACTTTATATATTGCCTCTTTCGAGAATTTATAAAAATTGAATAAAATTTACACAATTTATTATTGGCATGCTGGTAGAAATGTTCCACAACCTTCTTTTGCTTCTATTTTAGAAGTAATGAAAATAAAAAAAACAATTTCGTCTCACTCTGATAAATGTAGACTAGAACCAGAAGCTGAGTAAAAGTTTGATCAACAAATGTGAAACTAGAAACTAACAAGATGCTTTTAGTGCTGTCATCTGTATATGGCTGAAGTCTTATATTTGCCTGGGCAATTGGTCAGCTAACTAGTCATTTGAACAGTGAAACATGCTTTTTTTAAAACCAATTAGGTTTAGAGGATAAACCAAGACAAAGAGTACATATTGCATTATATCTAACAAGGTCTAAGAGCACTTTGCTTCAGTTAAACACGCCTGATTTGTTATTCTTGTCATGTAAAAAGCACTTCACGGCTACAGCATGGAGAGTAGTAGATTTTAATAAACTCCAGTGAGTTACACCCAATGGAAGTCATAGAATGATAGAATAGTGAGGGTGGAACATACCTTAAGTTCATCTAGTTCCAAAACCCCTGCCATGGGCAGGGACAACTCACACTAAAAACTCAGTGTAGTCCCTTTTTATTCTGAAACAAGAACTAATGAAAAAACAGTGCTTACAGTTAAATAGCACCTATGTATTGAAAAGCATGCGCCTACATTTACATGTAAAGCACTAGCACTTTTTCTGATTAAATACAGTTCAGGAGAGCTTTCCTGCTATCTAATCATTTTCCTTCAATTACATATTATTAAAAATTAAAACAGGGGTTCAAAGGGGAAGGGGACAAAGTACTAAAAAACTGACAAGCAATGTTACTAATATTCAGTTCAGTGCTGCCAGTACTACATTCAACAATTGCCCAATTTTCCATCATTTTAACAAAGCCTTACTCATGCTGAACTGCTGTATTTGGAACTGATATGCCAATGTGCACTAAGGAAAAAAAAAAAAAGGTAAATACAGCTATTTAAATTAAGAAAAAAACCTCCACTCAACCAAAAACCCTGCTGCCTCTTCTCTCCTGTAGTCAGCTGTTGTTTAATGACAACTTTTGTTCCAGATCTTCAAAGTCAAGCAGGAGCTTTTCTGGGACAGTGTGCCCTAATTAAATTCATTTCCACTGGCCCATTTTTTAAGATTCAAATTAAACTCCTTTTTTTTTTTTTGGTAGTTGAATGACAGTTTCCAAGTTCATTTGTGTCCTGGGTTCAGCAGTAGCAGTTATTTTTCTCCTTCTTAGTAGCTAGCGCAGTGCTGTGTTTCCATTTTTTGGCCTGGGAACAGTATTGATAACACCGATGTTTTCAGTTGCTGCTCAAATGTTTGGTCTGGCCAAGGACTTTCTGAGCCTCATGCTCTGCCAGGGAGGAGGGGAGGCTGGGAGGAAGCAGAGACAGGACACCTGACACAAACTAGCCAAAGAGGTATTCCATACCACAGCACGTCATGCCCAGGATATAAGGGAGAGTTACCCGGAAGAGCTGGGACTGCAGGGTTGGATGAGGTATCAGTCGGCGCTCTGCTGGGGGGAGTGGGGCAAGTTCTTGGTTGGCTGGTGTTGAGGTGTTGTATTCTTTCCTCTTGTTATTTCCTTTATCATTATTATTATTGGTGGTAGCAGCAGTGATTTGTGTTATACCTTAGTTACTAAACTGTTCTTATCTCAACCCGTGGGAGTTACATTCTGTTCGATTCTCCTCTCCATCCCTCTAGGAGCAGGAGGAGGGCAAGAAGGCGGGGAAGTGAGTGAACAATGTTTGTGGTTGGGTTTAAACCATGACAGTTCTTTTTGGCACCCAACGTGGGGCAAGAAGGGTTGAGATAACGACAGAAATGATCGGATTAATAGTCATCACAATGCTGATTTATTGGCTCTCAAAGTTGTTTCTCTTGATCTCACAGTTTCAGAATGCTGTTTTCCCCTAAAATCAAATCCCCTTGAGGTATGCATCGGACTTCCCCATTTTCCCGCATTACCCACCAAGTATACCTGGGTCCCTGAGCAAAAGCAAACCCACGAGTGGGTTTGCCTTTACCTGAAGCAGGAATCACCCACACAGTCTTCCCCAGCAAATTCTTCAGAACCCCACAGCACCCAAGAAAGCTTGTGTTTCTTTCTTATTAGTTGATGGAGACAGTGATGTTATCTTGTTGATCACATCTGTGGGGATCTGTCTATGTCCATCTTGCCACTTTATTCCTAAAAATTGAATCTCTTGTGCAGGTCCTTTGACCTTACTCCATTTTATGGCAAAACCAACTTTCAGCAGGATTTGGATAATTTTCCTCCCTTTCTCAAAGACTTCTTCCACTGTATCGCCCCACATGATAATGTCATCAATGTATTGCAGGTGTTCTGGAGCTTGCCCCAGTTCCAGCGCAGTCTGTTATATGGTGGAGCCTCTTCAGCACGCATCGCCTCCTCCTCTGGTGACATTCCAAAATCTTTGCCCTCTGGCCAGTCCATGATGACTTCTAGAATGCCTGGACGACTGGGATTTCCTGTTCGAGTTCGTTGTGTAATTAGTGCAGCCCATTTACTCCATGTAGCATCGGTTGCACGATGTGTAGAGGAGACCCTGCCTTTGAACATCCAGCCCAGCACGGGCAACCGGGGTGCCAGGAGGAGCTGTGCTTCAGTGCCAATCACTTCCGAAGCAGCTCGAACCCCTTCATAGGCTGCCAGTATCTCTTTCTCAGTTGGGGTATAGCTGGCCGCAGATCCTTTATACCCCCGGCTCCAAAAGCTGAGGGGTCGACCTCCAGTCTCCCCTGGAGCTTTCTGCCAATTTGTTATGCAAGAACAATTTTCCATAGACAGCAACTGGAATTTCTGTAAGACTGTACTGACAAACACTAAAATCTAACTTGCATTTCCCAATTTCAGCTATATGTGAAGTCTGTAAAATCATGCTGTTCCTGAGGGACAATAGAGAAAAAATGCCTCAAATTCAAATTACGATTTATAAGACAGAACCCTTTCTTGAAAAGTTACCCTAACTGAATTCAGCCACAGTCAAGCGTGAGCATATACTGCAGCAAATAACTACTGTGTTGCAGAATACCATAATCTGGTGCCACTCCAACCACTTCTTTTTCTTTTTGTGACCTTCAAGGAAACCATAGTATGGTTTTACTGGCTGACAGCAACAGAAGAGAGCTTAGTAAAATCCCTCTTTGGAAGACTTCAAGAATTTAGCCTGGATGAGGCTATGCATATAAAAGAGTTGGTCTTTTTTGCTGGGTTTTGTTTGGGTTTGGTTATTTTTTGTAGGGGTTTTTTGTTGTTTTGTGATTTGTTTTGTTTGTTTATTGCTGTTCTTGTTTGTTGTTTTTTGTGACACTTCTTGATTTTGGTTATTTTGGTTGGGGTTTGGGGTTTTTTTTCTGTTTTTTTGGTTGTTGGGGTTTTTTTAACAAGAAGAAAAAAGACATCTAAGTCCCATCTGGGAAGAGTTAAGATACTGAAAACAGGCTACAGTGTCAGTTCTGAAGCAACAGCAGTGTTCTTATTGATGATGTGCATTGAGCAGCTGTGAGTCTGCAAAACACGGGCTCAGTATCGTGGTCACAACCTGGGAATTCAAAATTAATGAAGAGCCATTTTGCTGAGTATTTAAATACTACAAAATCAGTTCATTTGTTTTTCTTTAGGTTTCATCAAGATTTCAGTTACAATATTCCTTCAGCTTTTTGGCAGTCATGGGAAACCCTAAGACTCAATAATATTAAGGGAATTTTCATAGTTAAAACTGCATATCAGAAGGGGAGAATCACAGACTGGTTTGGGTTGGAAGGGACCTTAAAGATTATCTTGCTCCAACCACCCTCCATGGCAGGGACACCTTCCACTAGACCAGGTTGCTCAAAGCCCCATCCAACTTGGCCTTAAGCATTTTAAAGGATTTAATAATGAAATCTAAACTAAACTAAAGTTGAAAGGCTTTCAGTCACTAAAAAACTTGAAAAGCTGTTGAAAGACTTTCAGTCACCAAAAAAGGTATCCGTTTATATTGTTAATATACAGGCAACTTGAGAGTCACAGCAGGCAGAATTTGAGTCTAAGGACAAAATATTACTATAAGTGATAACAGCAGGATGGTAAAATGGATCTTATACTCCAATTTATATTTCAGGAAGAAATATGCACAGCTTAAATGGTTTATAGCGTATGCTTTATAGCACATAAAACTTGGTGCTTGAGATAATAAAAACAACTGTGAAAGCAAAACTAAAAATAAAACCTTTGAATGACAAGGATGTATTATAACATACTCTCTCTTCCACACTGTCAGTCAAACACAAATAATATCCCAACTGCTTAAGATTTCTGATGCATCATTCAACCTATTCGTTTTATTGATCAAATTATAATACTTCACTACCACCGCAAGCTTTAAGACAAAATGCCAAATCAAGCCCACATTTCCTGGCACTCAGTTGTTGTAACAGACTGCTTACAGATTCTTACACACCTTTACTTTCAGGTTCCTTCCTAATAAACTGATAGAATTTGTTTTTGTAACTTACAGGACTTTTTTGAAGACATTTCAATATACAACTGAGTTTTGACCAGGCTCCCTGAGACTTTCAAAGCTGTTTATCAAACACGACATTCTAACATCTCTGTTCCCCATACCCACCCAAAAAACTGGTGACTGGCACTTAGCTTTTGTCTCATCAGGTCTCCTTTATTTACAAAGCTTCTTACTTCTTGACCACTTACTATTATTCATTACTTTGCAATGAATCAATCAAGCAACATTCATGACTTACTTGCTCATCCTTCCAACTCTGACAGGGAACAAAGCAGCAGATTGTCCAATTTCACCACAGTACACACAATTGCTTTGTAGGAAGTAAACTGTCCTCTAGTTGTGTTGGGAAAAGTGATGATTATTAATAATTCTTAGCAAAGGTACACAGCAGTTCCATATAATTCCAGAGATACAAATAATACTGCCACATGGCAAAAGCTCCCAGAGTTGCATGAATGAACCCTTGCCAGCTTGTTGTCTTCTGGATGCTTCTAGAGGTGCACTAGTTGGGGGCGGGGGGGGGGGGGGGAGGGTACTTCGTGCCATCAAGATGCCAAGTGGCATCGTGACCCTGAGATAGATGAGAAACTAGGTTCAACAAGATCCTGGCTGCATAGGCTAATGAGAAGCTCCAGAATTTAGGCTAGATACTTAAAGCTACACAAGTGCAAACAGCTCCTTTATTAACAGAGAATTATGAATGGGTTACAATTTACAGACGAATGACAAAAGCATGCCAAAAACCAGAGGACAAGTGACTGACATCCAAAAGGGGAGAGCATCTTCTGATGAGTTCACAGACAAAAGAATATACTACATGCTAGCTTCCTTGTGAATTAAAACCTATTATGGACCAATATGACCATCTCAAATCTGCTTTACCTACAGCAGTAAACGTCTTCATGCCACTCCATGGTCCCACAGGTAACAATATTTATCTTGAATTGATGTGACCGCCTAAATATGTAAATATTCAGCAATTTCTTATACTGAAGTTTTGAAAGATGTTGATATTGCTTGCCACAAATTATAAGATTTTATGAGATTTACTATTGCTGAGACATGTTGGTTTTCACCAAGAGATATAGTTTATTTCACAGATGGGTTTTTTACTATGATCTGGCTCTGGAAAGAAAGCCCTAAAAAATGTTTTCTCTACAATTAGAGCACACTAATTTGTATCAATTTTTGCACTAGTTGTATCAATGTTCAGTTGTAGAATGGACATTCAGTTTTCCCAATAAAAAGATACTACCATCCTACCTGAGAAACACAGAGATTAGAAATATCTAATTTAGTAGTGAAATACCAGCAGTAAAACAATCTCCTTACAAGTTCAGAATAGAGTACACCAAATCACGTGACAAGAAGTTAAAATATTGTAATGCTTACTTACAGGCATTAAATAAAAATGAGAAATTAAAGGCGAGACATAAAAGGAAAGCAGTAAAATAATCTTAAATATTCTCAATAATCTTAACTATTCCTAAATGTGTTGATAATGAAAATATCCACATGATTTTGCTTATAGCATATAGAAACTACAACAGATAACCCCTTTTTAAATAAGTAGTTTAGAAGAAACTCACCCCTTAGTTAAGATGAGCTAATCTATTTTCTAAATGAAACATTTGTATTGCTGTGACATTTCTTAGCAACTAAAATCACTTCTGTAGTCATGCTGTTTCAAGGCCAGGAGCTGTCTACTCTAATCAACTCAAAAGGAATTCACAGAGCAGATCCTTAAACACTTCAATGTTGTACTATTTCAACATTTCACTTTCTACGAGAACTCCATTTACTAATGTAAACTTGAGAAAAAGATAAATTAAATCATAGCTGAAACTATACTTACTAAAATTAAATAAAACAAAAAAAATCAACTAGGATCAAGCTTCATTATAAAAAAAAAATCACAACAAACAAAACAAAAAAAATCAAAAAATCAAGATGGCTAAGTCTGTGGTTGAAACTATTCTGGCTAGTCTGGTCATGAAAGCACCTTTCCG
Organism: Lathamus discolor; assembly: GCF_037157495.1. Lineage (NCBI taxonomy): Eukaryota > Metazoa > Chordata > Aves > Psittaciformes > Psittacidae > Lathamus > Lathamus discolor. The sequence goes on from NC_088885.1 coordinate 27,547,091, forward strand.
AAATTCACATGCTCCACTGATGCTCTTGTAGTTATACAGAAAGGAATGCTTAAGTAACCAGGCAATGAATTTAGGGTTAAAAACTTTGTACTTTGATGTTCTTTTCTAGACAAAAGGCAGAAGTGTTCAAAAGCTATTTCTCCTGCATATTAGGGAAGTAGAATGATGTATCACTGATCTACAGTGATAATGTTCGTCCATTTATTAAAAAATCTAGGTTCTCAAATAACAACTATTTGAAGTAGTATTCTTAAGCAGAAAGCATGCATCCCAGGGTATTAAAAAATGCTGACAGAGCTCCCTGAACCTTGAATGCTGCCTTAACAAAGGAAAAGTCCAAAAGATTATGAAATGACACAATGAAAAAAAGAGAAAGCTAACAGTACTTTTAAAACAAACCCAACCAACCGAAAAGGATAACCCACAGATTTATACTTAGTGCGACACTGACTCTGCAAATGTCATAGAAAGGTCAACAATACATGCCATCATATGAAAAAAGACCAATATTCCTAACACAAATAACTGTGTTTTTCAGATTGTGTGATTATTTTAATATGTGATTGTTTAATGAAAGACATGTTAACAAATACTTTTTATTTTTTGAAGGAAGCAAGTCATGCGTAACATTCATACTAAAATAGATTAAGAACTAATTAAATGATAAACAGAACTTCAGAAATTTAATTGCTAAGCAATACTGATGGACTGGTTCTTCTGGTGGTCGTGATGATTCTCCTCAGTTTTGAGACACTTTTGGTCTTTTGCTCTTCACTTTCTGCTATTCTCAACTTTCCAGAATATAGAACTACACATAAATTAATCATTACCAAACATTTCTAATATTTGTCAGTGACAAAAAAGTGGCCTAACAGTTAACAGTGATGTGGATTGATCAGGTGGCAGTTTAGCCTGCTCTGCTTTAGTTGCATGGCATCAATTTTACCATGGATTTGAAAAGGAAAAAAAAATACCAAGCCTTAAAGATCCCCTCTCTCCTAGTCATCCTCCTATCAAACACCAATAACTGGTTATTTATGTTAAACTTTTGCTGTGAAAATCTGTTTGAACAAAATAGATTTCAGTTATTAAATTTATATCATTAAATATTAGAGGAAAATTCCTCAAAACAAGACATGTTCATACAGTTCTACGAATACACAATCCCTTTATTGTGAACACAAAGTAGTGTTTTTTTCCCCAGATACACAGAGAACTGATTCTTTGACCAAGAGACTTAAGAGATTCTGGGGGAAAACTAAGGACTGTTTGACCGCTGTCAGCACTTCGCAGATTTTGAAAGCGCAAGGAAAAAATGGTCCCTTCAGAGAGTTCAACGATGCAAACTTTATCTCATACCAAATCTAGTCAAAAGCATTAGATACCATGGATCTAGATCTCGTCAATGTGCTTTTTTTTTTTATCCTACATTTGCATAACAGCCACCAGGTATTAAGACTGATCTTATCATTAAAGATAACTTCAGGGGCTCAGCAGAAGTTTGTATCTCTACTGGGGTCAGTGAATCCACCCTGGCATATTAAATCCATCTACTCCATGGATTCTCACTTTGTGGGAAAAGGCTCTCCTAAAGTTCATTTGCTCCTAACTTCCCACTGAAAGTCTTAATTTCATGCAACACCAAAACTAGCTACAGCAGAGGCAAAAGTGACCTGAGATTTCAGGATTTAAAACACTGACCAGAGCAGCCTGGTTCCTAAAAGATCTTGTCTTCCTAATAGTGCACACAGGATACAGAATAACAGAGTGGAATCTTAACAGAAAGATGAACTGATTTCAAACTATTTTAGTTTCACTTGCTCTTTTTCTCAGCAGCACAGCATGACAGTGTGCAGCTAATGCTCTGTGACAGATTTTGCCTTCTCCCAGGAAGGGAGACCTCATGGCCTATTTCTCCTTATGGCAAGTTTTAAGCAAATTAAACTGATAACCATATCTTGAAAAACAATCCTGAGGACAGCATTGCTGACAGGACCCCCAGAGGGACACAGTCCATGCTAGCAGACCAACATGACAAGTCACAGGCAGTGTGGTACTGCAGAAGGACATGCTGCGGATTGCATACACCAAGGGACAAGGCAATGAGGGAGCCAACCACAGCCCCCAAGGAATATAGGATGCCAATTAAGTGGCAGTGAGATCTCTGCCAGCTGGAGGGGTGCGGGCAGCCCTGAAGGGTCCTGGTCTCCACCTCAGGCAGCTGCAAGCTGCAGGGCTGACAGCATGGCTAGACCACGCTCCATTGCTTTTCACCTCTGGGTGTGCAATGAGCGGATTTATCTCACAGGTTTCCTGAAGAGCCTGTGAATGACAGCCGGTGCAAAAGCTGTCAAAAGCTGTATCTGCAGTGCTCAGGTGACCCCAAACTTTAACATCACTGCAGCTCTGGTCACCGCTCAGCTTCCTGAAGCCTGGTGAGGGCCCCCATCCCAGCTCCCAGCTCTAACCTGCAACAACAGAAGAACCACACTGCAGCGGGTCAGGGCTTTCCAACATATGGCTCACAGGTAATGTGCTGCCCAGAAACTTCTAGTAGTGTCATAAGCAATGGGGGAGAAAAAAAAAAAAAAAAGGAACAAAACACTAAAATCAAGAGGTTATGATCAAGAGCAACAAAGAATCATAGAATAGTTAGGGTGGGAAAGGACCTCAAGATCATCTAGTTCCAACCCCCCTGTCATAGGCAGCGACACCTCACACTAAACCATGTCACCCAAGGCTTCGCACAGCCTGCCCTTGAACATGGCCAGGGAGGGAGAACTCAAAACTTCCCTTGGCCAACCAATTCCAGTGCCTCACCACCCTCACAGGAAAGAACATCTTCCTTGTATCTTCCTTAAACTTCCCTGTTTAAGGTCAAACCCATTTCTCTCTGTCCTGTCACTACAGTCCCCATTGAATGGAACCCTCTCTGGCATCCCCGCAGGCCCCCTTCAGATACTGGAAGGCTGCTATGAGGTCTCCACGCAGCCTTCTCTTCTCCAGGCTGAACAGCCCCAACTTTCTCAGCCTGTCTTCATACGGGAGGTGCTCCAGTCCCCTGATCATCCTCGTGGCCCTCCTCTGGACTTGTTCCAGCAGTTCCATGTCCTTTTTATGTTGAGGACACCAGAACTGCACACAGTACTCCAGGTGAGGTCTCACGAGAGCAGAGGGGCAGGATCACCTCCTTCAACCTGCTGGTCACAATCCTTTTGATGCAGCCCAGGATACGGTTGGCTTTCTGGGCTGTGAGTGCACACTGAACCTGGCTCACGTTCAGTTTCTTGTCAACCAGCACCCCAAGTCCTTCTGTGCAGGGTTGCTCTGAATCTGTTCTCAGTCCAAGAAAGCAAAGTATTTTTGACTGCAAGGGGCTGAAGAGGCACCAGTGGTGCAATGCTGGCCTCGGCAAGATGCCAGGCACGGATCAATTCAGCAAACTTGAAGTCAGTTACTCATTTGAGGTAACAAAATGCTAGAAGAGAATTAAAGTCCAGCAGGTTTTAATCCTATTTTGTATTAATGCCAGAGGGAAACCTTTAGAAAGAACCATCTACTAATGGAAAGTTGTTCAGGTGTCACAGAGTCTAACAAGTGCCTAGCACTTTCTGTACAGCTTCTTGTTGGCTTAAAGTGAAGGCAGATGCCAATCTTTTCCACGAAGAACCAAAGGAGACCTTTAAGGATATGGCACATTATATCTTATAGTAACATGCTCATTATGTTCATTTTTGTTAAGTCTAAAAGAGGTGTACACAGAAAAGCAAGCCTGTTTCAGTGAATATAGTATATAACGCAAAAAAACAACCATTTCTTGCACTTTTTATGTGCAACTGTAACATAAAACTACTCCTTTTGCTTTTTTATCTTAAAAATTAAAATGCTAGATCCTTCCTATTCTTATAGCCCCAGTTCAATATAATTTAATTAATACTAAATTATTAATAATGGGTTTAGTTTTTTAATTCTCTCACTAATGGTAAAGACTCAAAGACTCTTTCATTTCTCCATCTTAACTATTTTGATTATTTCTAACACCAACAAGCAAAATGTATTCTCACATACATCAGATTTCAGGACATCCAGAGCAACAAAAAGCTCACATGAATTTCTCTACTTTTCCCTGCAATTTTGCATTCAGATAAGGAGCTATGGAGAAAATTGCATCCATGAGGAAGACAGGCAACATTTCTGGCTTAATCCTGGCTCCTTCTGAGGCCAATGGTAAGAAATGGCACTACCTTCAGCCCCCTTAGGCTTTTGACTTTATTTGCCTACAAGAGAAGTTTTTCATCCTGTGCTGCCCAGACAAAAGCCATTAAACAGGCAGCAAACTAAGAAGCATAAGGGTCCATAGCTGACAGGGAAGATTAAATCAAGTAAACACCTACATGTACTATTACTAGTATTAAAAACCTTCAGAGTATGTTTTGCCACCACTGGAACATGGATAAAAACATTCAAATCCAGTAAAAGGGACCATTTCAGGAAGTACGCAAATATCTGTTTTTTCTAACGAGAAGCAAGTTTTCTCAGTATGAAAACAAAGCTCAATTATTTACTGAGCCTAAGCAACAGTTTCCAGTTCATTCTTTTACCAATACAATGCAGATGTACCCTAGTTCAGTATTAATTAATATCACACAAGAGATCACAGCAAATAAATACTGGGTACTTCAGAAGCATTTGTTAAAAAAAAAAAAAAAAAAAAAAAAGACAAAACCCACAACAAACACACACTCACTGGAGATTGAGAAAGAGAAATAAAACCCAACACTCAAGCCCTGCTTCTCATCTGCAACAGCTTCCTGCTGGAAGCACTGCAGTGCAGGATTCAGTGGGTGACATTGGCCCAATCTCACGCACGTCTCCTCAAATCTGATTATAAAAGAAAAGCAGCATCCAGATTTCAAACACATTTGCAAAAGTCTTGCAGCTTACTTAAGCAAGGAGGTCATTGTTCTCCTTTGCTTATATTTATTCTGTTAACAAAGCCATTCAGCTGTAAAGAATTGGTTTAGTCCTTTCTGGTTTGTTTGGAGAGTGGTATTTCTCATTGCTGCTCTTCAGAGGCAACTGAACTCTTTACTGAAGTTTACTCTGCAAACAGGCTCTTTGCTGTACTCAACTGTGAGGAAAAATAAGACCCAAGAATGAATGTTCTTACCCACCACAGACTAAGAAAGAGACATATTTCAAATGTGCCTTTAAATCCATAATGTGGAAGGACAACCAAACACACAACTACCAAGCAGTAATCATACAAAACAGAAATACAGCCCTCTGAACATCTGAAAGGCTTTGTGTGTGACATAAAGCAGTATTAGCATTGCATACAGACAGTAAGCCAACTCTCTGAAACAAAATACTTAAAATCATAACATTTCATAACACATGAAAAAATTTTACCCGAGTCAAATCTTCACCTTCACTAGTAATTCATGGAGGAAAGAAGAAGGCTGTTAACGCAGGAAGCTGGGAAACAGTAACCAAAAAATCCAACAAAAAAAAGGAGGAAGAGGACTACTAAAAGCAAGGGGCTTCCTCCTAAATCTGTTGTCCCCACCCAGAACCGCTCTGCTGTCCTGCAGGGGGCTGATAAGGAAACACAACTGCACCATGAACAGCCGGCTGGTGCACTGCTAAAGGAGATCTCTACTGGTGCTGCCAGGAAAAAGCAGCGGGTCGTAGTAGTAGGGGACTCTACTATGAAAGGCAAAGAGGCACCCATCTGTCAGCCTGACTCAGTCTCAAGGGAGGTGTGTTGCCTACCAGGGGAACAGATTAAGGACGTTGCAGAGAGGCTGCCTGCTCTAGTAAATCCCAGTGACTACTACCCTCTTCTACTGACACATGCGGGTGCTAGGGATATACATAACAGTAGCCCGGAGAACATACAGAAGGACTACAGAGCCCTGGGAGAGGTGGTTAGGGGCTCTGGAGCTCAGATTGTCTTTTTGTCAGTTCTCCAGGATAAATGGGAGGACCCTAAAAAGGCTAGGAGGATTGGCCAGGTTAATAAATGGTGAGAACAGTGGTGCCATAGTCAGGGGTTTGGGTGTCTAGAACATGTGACTTAGTTTAGTAGGCCAAGTCTACTGGGGGCTGGTGGAGCTGGTCGGACAAGGGGAAGAGCGGTTTTGGTAGGAGGCTTGCCAGACTGGTCAAGGATGCTTTAAACTAGATGTGTTGGGGGAAGGAGGCATCGTTCCATCCCAAAACACCCAGTCAGCTGCCAGCACCTATAATAAATGCTTGGAGCAATGTAGAGATTCCAGCCACTCCAGCAAATGAGCTGGCTTCATTTGGAGCTCGGTCCAGATACAAACGCCTATAGCATGGGGAACAAACAAGAGGAATTAGAGATATGTGCATGTCTACGGGAGTATAATAGGCACCACAGAAACATGGTGGGATGGCTCCTATGACTGCAGTGTTGGAATGGAAGGTTACAGGCTCTTCAGAAAAGACAGGATTGACAGGCGGAGAGGGGGAGTTGCCCTTTATGTTAGGGATAGGCTGGAGAGTATGGAACTCTGTCTGGGGACAGGTGAGCAGTCAACAGAGAGTTTGTGGGTCAGGGTTAAACGGAGAACAGCTACAGGAGACATTACTGTGGGTATCTGTTACAGACCGCCTGACCAAGAGAAATCTGTGAATGAAGCACTCTACAGACAGATAGGAACAGACTCATGCTCACAGGCCCTTGTCCTCATGGGGGACTTCAACCACCCTAACATCTGTTGGAACGATAGTACTGCATGGCACAAGCAATCCAGGAGGTTCCTTGATTGTGTGGAAGACAACTTCCTTCTGCAAGTAATAGAGGAGCCGACAAGGAGAGGTGCCATGCTTGACCTCGTGCTCACCAACAGGGAAGGGCTGGTTGGGAATGTGATGCTCCAGGACAGCCTTGGATGCAGCGATCACAAAATGGTTGAATTTGAGATCCTCAGGACAGTGAGAAGAGCGTGCAGCAAGCTCACTGCCCTGGACTTCAAGAGAGCAGACTTTGGCCTCTTCAGGAGCCTGCTTATTAAGGTTCCATGGGATACAGCCCTAGAGAGCAGGGGGGCCTGAGGCTGTTGGTCAATAATCAAGGATCACCTGCTGACAGGAGCACTGTGTCCCAACTAGAAGGAAGTGCAGCAAAAGGGCCAGGAGACCTTGGATGGTTAAGGAGCTGTTGAGGAAACTTAGAGGGGGGGGGAAAAAGAGGCTTATAAAAAGTGGAAGCAAGGACAGGCAGCCTGGGAAGATTACAGGAATGTTGTCTGTGAAGCTAGGGACCAGTTTAGGAAAGCTAAGGCCCGGTTAGAATTAAACTTGGCTAGGGATGTTAAGGATAACAGGAAGGGATTCTATAAGTACATTGCAAATAAAAGACAGACTAGGGACAACGTAGGCCCTCTCCAGAAGCTATTGGGAGAACTGGCTACCCTGGATTTGGAGAAGGCTGAGGTTCTTAATGACTTCCTTTCCTCACTCTTCACTGGCAAAGGCTCTGACCACACCACCCAAGTCTTGGAAGGCAGATACAGGCACTGTGAGAATGAAGACCTTGGGCCCACTGTAGGAGAGGATCTGGCCTGAAACCATCTTAAGAACCTGAATGTGCACACGTCCATGGGACCTGATGAAATCTATTCGTGGGTCATGAAGGAGCTGGCAAATGAAGTTGCTAAGCCACTGGCCATCATATTTGAAAAATCATGGCAGTCAGGTGAAGTTCCCGACAACTGGAAAAAGGGAAATATAACCCCCATTTTCAAGAAGGGGAAAAAGGATGACCCAGGGAATTACAGACCAGTCAGTCTCACCTCTGTGCCTGGCAAAATCTTGGAGCACATTCTCCTGGAAAGCATGCTAAGGCACATGAAAAACAACAAGGTGCTTGGTGACAGCCAGCATGGCTTCAGTAAGGGGAAACCCTGCCTGATCAATTTGGTGGCCTTCTATGATGGGGCTACAGAACTGATGGCCAGGGTAGAGCAGTTGATGTCATCTACCTGGACTTGTGCAAAGCGTTTGAGGTGTCCCTGCCCATGGCAGGGGGGTTGGAACTAGATGATCTTAAGGTCTTTTCCAACCCTAACTATTCTATGATTCTATGATTGTATGATTCTATTAAGCCCATGAGCAGCATTCTGTTGCCAGCAAGTGCCTCCTGCTTTGCTATGTAAAATCAGGGCACACAGGACAGAGAAACCTTCCTCAGGTGAGGATTCACGTAGGCTTCACACAGTGTCTCCCTAAACATACCCATGCCTTTACTGAATCCACACACTTAAGTATACACTGAAGCAGAGGTTAAAACCACAAAGCCAGAGCCTTACAAAGTTTAAACTTCAGAAAAATATACACATTCCAGGGCCAGCAAAAAAAAAAAATCTCTTCCTCCAGCTGATGTTGCACTGCAGATTTTGTTCAGGTGGATATGGGACTATTAAAAATTACTTTTGATGCGGCTGCTATTTTTAAGCATCTCAGTATAAATCACAGATCTGGTGACCCCAGAATGCACTCTGATGCAACACTGCTATAATTTCAACAGCAGGAAGAACAGCTACAAAATTAGATCAGAAAGACTCTGTCAATTTTTGCAAAACAGGCAGTGTAAGGATTAAATAGTGTATATAAAATTAGTAATAAGGCTAAGATTAAATGTCTGTGCTTTTATATTGATGCTAAAACAAAAAATGCATGTGAATTCACTTAAGTGTGCATGTACATACACATACACCTGTGTGTAAAATGGTATTTTATTCCCGCAACATAAAAAAAACTACGAATAGATACCTATTGTATATATGTAACAGTAGTAGAAAGAAGATAATAGAAGATACAAATGATACAGAACTAAGAGGGTAGGATACCTCTCTAAAGGAATTCTATTAATTAATTAAAAAACATCATGTAAGTATAAATATATCTATGAATATATCATATGCATATATAGCACATTAAAAATATTACCTGCATATAGATATATTTTACACATACTTTAGTCATAACTGAAGAAAAGGTAACTGTTCAGAAAGCAATAATGAAGGCAAAACACCTGTTAATATTTCAGAATGGTCAAAGTTGAAGAAGGATCTTACAATCACAAACGTGTGGAAAATTACACATGAAATTCACCGCCTATAAACGTAAAATAATGCATTAAAAAAAAATACACACACACAACCTCAATCACATACAAACAGAGACAGGCTCTATACCAGCTTATAAGGCTGACAGAGTCCTCAAGGACAGCTGTCTGAAAATGCCACCTTGATGTCTGGCAGCAGATAAAAATCTATTAGTTTTGGCAATGGGACAAAGTGGGAGGAGGCTTAATTGTAAATATTTAGATAGCAAACCAAGAATCATCATAACGTGACTTCATACAAACACATAGCTCCCTGGTAGGTCAAATTCTGGTTGCTGTTCTCTCTACTCCATCACAAAGAAATACAGAAGAACTAGAAAGGACACAGGGCATAGCAACATAAATGCTCAGCGATTATACAGTGATAGAGGTCCATAAAATCAAAGGGTAGGAAGGAGAAATTGAGGCTCACTAACTAGAGGCCATTCAAATAAAATTATTGGCAATTTTCAAATGCAAGGAAGACTTATTTAACAGATGCTTGTTTTGCAGAATTAATTGTCACAATATACCCTGAAGGTCAAATGCTAATAAGAAGTCTTATAGGAGGTAGCAAAGCATAAATCATTAAACGTGATGATCATGCAGAGATCTAGACTTGGAATACACCAACGTGCTGACCAGCAGAAGACAACAGCCCCTTCTGAAAAAAAAAAAAAAAAAAAAAAAATTATTATATGCTACCTCTGTTTCTTGCACTCCTCCTGAAGAATAAGTTTGCTAGTGCTGGAAATCCTCGACTTTACTCTGACCCCGTAGAGATACTCTTAAAATTTTGCTTTCTATTCCCCAACATTTCTAAGTACACAAAATATTTAGATTTTACATTTTAGTAACTTTAGTACAGAATGTATTTTTAAGTTAACATTATATATATTTATTGCTAGTAAATGAACAGCAGCAAACAGCAAACATTTAAATCTCCTTTATATTGACAAAAAAGATGTAATTTTTTTTTTCAAGGTATCAAGAACTGACAGAATTTTCTTATGTATCAAGAACTAAAAGAAAAAACATGTATGTTCAGTAAGCTATCTGGAAGTTACTAAAATAAGTACTGAACCTGCAAAGTTAAAAAAAAATAGTCTCCCCATGCTATGACTGATGTTATACTACTTTTTCATCTTTTAATATATACCGATTCGGAGAAAACTCCAGGAACAAACTCGCCAACAGAGTTTCAAGTTGACAAGCAGGTATTCTTTATTGCAGCGCCGGGAGACAAGGGGGATAGCTCCTCCTAACGTGTGTCCGCGTATTGCTATACAGGCCATCCTTATATGAGGCTACACATGAATTACATCATTTTCCGGAAAGTTTCCCACATGCATACAAAAAGGTGATGGTGGTCTTCAAGGGTTGTTTACTTCTCCCAACAATGTTCACAACCTCTGGCAGTCTTTGAAGCACCAGCTTAATTAACATTACAGACATAGCAACCACCCTGTCCTAGTAGGTACCAGTTAGTTTAACTGCTCCCATCCTGGACATCTGCTAGTCCCAGATACTCCCCAGTAGATGATTACACAACTTAATGGGTTCATTAACACCACAAACACAACAATCATCCAGTACTTCTACTTATCAGTTAGTTTAACTGCACCCATCCTGGACATCTGCTAGTCCCAGATACTCCCCATCCCCAGGTCCAGCTTTTCTACTCAGTTTTTCATACACTTTTTGTACTAAGGTCCTAAGGACCTGAAACCATGTCAACTACCTTCAAGCACCGCAGTTATTTTCCATTACAAAGCCAACAAACTTAACCTTACTTAGAACTGACTACATTGTGCTTTTGTGCCTCCTTGTCTCAATACAGTATATACAGAATTCAGCAATGCAGTTAACCGCATTTGTACAGAAATTGAGGACTTAGCTAAGCCTAGATGACACTACTCAAGGTATTGTTTCCATTGACTCAGAATGGCATTTCCGTTGAATAGAAACTGCAAACAGAAAACTAATACCACAATGAGCCATACAGGTTTCTACAGCAGATATGGGGAATATATATCTAGAATTAAACCTAGGTCATGCCACAAGAAAATGTAAAAGTTCTGTATACACCAAAGAAATCCTGAAGCCTGCAAATCTTGTCACATGAATCCTTGCAGAAGCTTTGACACCATCCGAAGCCCACAGCTGAGCTCCTCTGAAAATAGGCGATGAACTTTTTTATTTTCTAAATAGCTTAAATCATTACTGTCCTGGGTTCAGCAGTAGCAGTCATTTTTTCTCCTTCTTGGTAGCTGGTGCAGTGCTGTGTTTTTGACTTTTGGCCTGGGAGCAGCACTGAAAACAGCGATGTTTTTTGTTACTGCTCAAATGTTTACTCTGACCAAGGACTTTGTAAGTCTCATGCTCTGCCAAGGAGGAGGTGAAGCTGGGAGGAAGCAGAGACACAACACCTGACCCAAACTAGCTAAAGAGGTATTCCATACCACAGCACGTCACGCCCAGGATGTAACAGAGCTACCCGGAAGGGCACTGCTTGGTCAGGCTGGGTATCGACAGGTGGTATTGTGTTCTCTTCCCTTGTTATTTCCTTTATCATTATTATCATTGGTGGTAGCAGCAGTGATTTGTGTTATACCTTAGTTACTGAACTGTTCTTATCTCAACCCGTGGGAGTTACATTCTTTCGATTCTGCTCCCCGAACCTCCAGGAGGAGCGGGAGAAAGGTGGGGAAGTGAGTGAGCAGGCTGCTTGGCTTACTGACTGCACTTAAACCACGACAATTACCGAAATGATTACTTATCATGAAATGGTCACACTGTAAATATTTATATACCTTACACTGCAGTTTCTCCTATTTACATCCTTCAGTGTTGAAGCTTGTGTCCATGCCAAGTCTTAAATGATGAGAGCATTTAAGCTTATACACCTAGTTAAGAGAACTAAGGCAAGTAGAAGAATGTGTTTCATACATCAGTCTGTCTATTCTCTTATTGCAGTCTTGCCACACATTTACTATTTAAGAACTTTTCAGAAATATACTGAGGTAATGAATGACTACCAGCTTTAAATGGATATTTACATTATTTACTAGCATGTCTTATTTCTTTTGGAAGTCTATAAAGCTTTGTAACAAGACTAGTTAAATAAATCTTTAAGCTGTGACCTCAGGCAGAATTTGTTCCAAAGAGCATCCTTCAGCTGATGAAGCCTGAAATCAACCTCAGTTCTTCCTGGTACCGTAACACTCTCCTACGTGAAGGAATTTTCTACTCATTAGCATACTTTTTCATTCTGTTTCTGAGAGGAAAAGTCTCCTTTGCTCATGAGATGCAAGCAAACACAAGTGCAAAAGTTAATTTTTAAAATGCTTCACAAAGCAATTTTACCCGAAGCCATTCTTCCTACACTACATAAGCTGTATAACACCATTACATTAGGAAACTGCTTATAGGGCTAACCACAAGCTTTAAAAAAATAAAATCACTGAAGTTAAGCAACAAAAGGATTCCAATTACTTCAGTTGAATAGCTTGATTTTACTTCTACTTGATCATAGTAAGTGTTGTTAATCTTCATTGTCTGTACATTTTATTTAGCAAGTAAGACAAAAGGCAACAGAAAGGGCTTTTGTTTTATCAGTAACACTATTATGCCTCGAGCAGACACAAAGAGCCATGGCACTCAAATGGGAGGCATGTAATACCACTGCTTCCCACGAGTAAAACTTCTCTGATACGAGAAATTCATAGTATAAAGTTCATTGTAGCAGAATTGTGAAAAGTACTTGCTCTTTTCCCCAAATAATTTTGCTTCTAATGATTTGGCAAGTTGACTAAGCAGCTAGGCACCAAAACTCCTACCAACATGACAAAGAGCTAAGATGTTCTCTTCATGTCTTCACAGGCTCCTTTCTGAAACCACAAGAAAAAAAAGTGATAATCCCAAGTACTCCTAAAAACTTTCATGGGGCAGGCAAAACTGCATCTGAAAACCACTAAACTTCTGTAACACAAACCCACAAAACTATATTTATTACAAGCCAAAAATCACAGTTACTTGGAAGAGGTTTGCTTAGAAAGTACTGCAATTTAATGCATTAGAAATGGTCTAATGAAACATAAAAGTGCTCCAAGAGAACACCATCCAATGAAAGTGTTTGCATTGCCTTTGGTACAAGTTGATCAGAACATGCCATCATTTTCTGCACCCGTGTTACTGATTTTTAAAGAGGACCTTGTACATGCTCACAAGAAAGTTAAGCCCGATTACATATACATGCAAAATACTGAATTACGACAAAATACAAGTGTCAGTCAGCATCAAAAAACCAAAGTATCAGTCCCCTTTTTGATCACTACAGGTTTTCATATGCAAGAAAAACAGGACAGGCCTTTTCTTCAGCTGAGAGCTTAGCAAAGTAAGAGCTACTGGGACTTACTAGAGGATTGCAGAAGTGATACAGAAATTCAGAGACCCAAACCTAGATCAGCAAAACAAACTGCAGTAACTAAAGGACAAACAGCTCTTTTCACATGCTCCACCCCCAGCAATGTTCAAGGCCAGGTTGGACAGGGTCTTGAGCAACCTGGCCTAGTGTGAGGTGTCCCTGCCCATGGCCTGGGGGTTGGAATTAAACTATTTTAAGGTCCTTTCCAACCCAAACCATTCTGTGACTCTATGATACTATAAATGCTGGTTCGTTTTGGTTTGGTTTTTTGTTGGTTTTTTTTTTTTTTTGTATATTCTGGCAGCTACCTTTCCAATTTGAAAAAATAGAGTTGATATCAGTTATAAAAGCAACACACAAAGCCACACTGCTAACAGGCACCCTGAATGTCATGCTTTTACTAACGCTACTCATGGGATTTCCCCCCAAGAATAGACTGTAATTCTGTAAAATTTTCAGGCTCAAAGTCGGACAATTTGAGTATCCTATGACAGATAGTTAATACCACAAGAGGCAGAAGATCTGGACTGTGATCTATGTCCCAAGAAACCACAGCATATTAAAAAAGTTGGAGGCAGAGTCCAAGCAAAACACTGTATTAGAGACTTGTGATACCAACCAAAGCAGCATGCTTTGCAACACAGTATCAGTGCTATAATAGTCTGTATTTTTCAAAAAGCAAAGTACTGCTTTACTTTGAAAGTACTCAATCCCATTATTAATAAACAAACAACCCAAACAAAGCCTTAAAAATAAGGAACTGCTTTTCAGATATCCAGTATGATCTTTTTAGACATGTGCCTAAATGCAATTTGAGCTTCCTCTGCTCTTACACAGATAAAATTATAATTAAATTCACTTACTGCCTAAGAGACACTGATGAAGAAATAAAAGTCACTAAATCAGATGCATATTTAGTACATGAATTGTTAGAACAGGACTAAATTACTGTGCAAATATCAACATTTCCATGCACAGACGTAAGCTTATAAAGCTTCACCTTTCCTTTAGCACAGTTTCTGAAGTCCCAGGTCAAAAATATAGGTCAAGTTTCATACTGTCTGCAAACTTTCTCAAGGTCAGCTTGAACAGTGCCTGACTCATTTTAAGTAGACCTTTCAAAACTAAACAAACACATGAACCAGGTGCTGCACCACTTTTCATAATACATCCTTTCTGCATTAAAGGTCCTGCATGGTAGAAATATTAGCATTTGAAGTCCACACCCTGAAGAACATATTGTGAAGAACTAGCATCTTGAGGCTGATTAGCTAGCTCAAGGTCTATTAGTGCTTTCTGTGTTTAATAATCCCTACGTAAGGAGAGTGTTAATGGAAGTACAATGGAAAAATCATTACTTTTTCTGACCACAATCTATTAATTCCACTGAAGAAAATAAACATCAAAAATCAGAAAATATAACGTTACTGATATATTATTACTATAGTGCTTCCCTTTTTTTTGTTAAGCTAAGGAATGACAACTCCCATTCTACTATCTTCTTTTATAAGCATTTAAAAGAGAAGCACGGAAAAGATTAGGATGTGGTTGTGGACAAACTCTTTCTAATTAGTAAAACTGACCTAAATACTATCCCACATGAGAACATCAATTGGAAAATAAGCTTCTTGCAAATTTCATCCGAAACATTTTGGTAAGAATGAAAATATTTCTTCACTAAAAGTAACATTTTCTGAGGCATTTTTAACAACAGTATCATTCTGATTATAAAATTATTTTATTCTGAAAGCCAGTTATCGGATATGGAGGGAAGGGGAGAAACTAAGCCTGCCTTAAATCCGAAGCAACTGTATTTTAGCACAGTAGAAGGTGGCATATACTAGTTCTCTCCCTAAAAACTCCTGCTAATATATTTCAAAGAGTTATTTCAGGTACAAATAAGCTGAATCTGTTAATATACACAACACCGATTTTCTCTCAGGATAACTATTATGAGAAATTCAGAATTCTACTAATAAGAGCTGCTCAGGTAAAAGGACTTTCATAGCCTGAGAACTATCTATAATCTTGGCTCTTTGATCTCTCAGAATACAAACTAATGCTATATCTGGGGTGTAGCTCATTATTAATAAATTTAAATATCTTTAAATGGAGCAGCTTTGAAGATCACTTCCAATATCAATAGCTTGCATTTATATAAGACTTTCATTTTCAAGGACAATGGTACAGGGTCCTTGAATCTGATATACATATGTGTATATATATAAACTTCCATTTGCATTCAAACACATTATTAAGATTATAAATATGTATCCGTTCATAAATAAAAATGAATAAACTATCAGCCTAACTATAGACTTCAATACATAAGGTTGGATGATAGGCCAAAGTATAATCACAGACATCAGTGGAATTATACCAATTAATTGTGGACAACGTTATTCAGTGCTCTGCAGAAAAAGCTACAGCAGAAGTCTTTTGTGCAGAGGATAAACAGAATAACTAATTTGTTTTCTGAAAACATGAGAGGGAAACAAGATACCGCTTACAGAAGAAGCTTGGATAAAATACTGTTTGCACTATTTCACTTCGTACAAAATAGACATTTCAGTCAAATCAAATTTTCAGAAAGATTTACTTCTGTTGAAAACTCTCAAGTTCTTAGAAGTTTCCACCAGGCTATTTTTAAATGAGGTACCCAGGTCAGAGACTTTATATCAGGCAAAACAAACATATAATAAAAAATAAGAGGTTCTGTTCAAACATTTCTAATTTAGCAAGCAGCACTAGTTCACCTTCAGTGAAATCAATTATGCTTGATATGCAATATTTGAAGGGTACATTGTATTGTAGTTTACCTCTTTCACTTCCCTACACATGTAATTTACCTCTTCACTTCCCTTACACTTCCCTACATTCCCCAACTGCACAGACTGAATTTGATCAGAACATCTGAGGAAAGAAGGAAGCTGAGACAGAAAACAATTTAAAAAACTACATTTCTAAGCAAGCATAGGTTAACCTTTTCCTCAACATCAGCTCATGACCTCAAAGAGCGAGGACAAAATCCCTCTTCCACTGAAGCCAAAAGCAAACTTCAATAACAACTTCAAGAAGGTTGGATATTGTCTGTCAAGCTAAGGAAAGATGTAAGGAGTTCAACTCATTACATATTTAAATAACTAATCTTTTACCAGGCTGTCCAGTTTTTTTAGATACGAGATTATTTTTCCATAATTACTGTAAAAGCCTTCCACAACCTAACATTTGCAGTATCTTCTGTATTGCATCCTATTTCCAAGTGTAATGACCCTCAAAATCC
The DNA here is from genome assembly GCF_037157495.1 of Lathamus discolor. NCBI lineage: Eukaryota > Metazoa > Chordata > Aves > Psittaciformes > Psittacidae > Lathamus > Lathamus discolor. Next base: position 27,563,936 of record NC_088885.1, read on the forward strand.
AAGATTGATTTTGGCTTTACTCTGATCAATACTAATCTCCAAGATATATTAGACTTTACATTGACCTAACCAAAAAAGTCATTATATGTATATTTGTCAATCTCCTAAACATTTATTAAATTTATTTCAGAGACCATAAAAGGTGTATTGTTACAACCGTTTCTATCTGGGACTTCTATCCATCATCCTTAGTGAGATTTACATGCTACTGATAATTCATATGATCACATAGTCACTGTAGTGGATTTCTGAAAATGTCTTGACCTGTCCTCTATTAAAGATTAATCTTTTTGTGTGTATCTAATCGGATGAATACCACCATATTATACAGTTACTGGACTATGAGAATCCAATCTTACACATATTAAAGTCAATGGGAGCATATATTGCCCCTTGAGTGCCAGAACTCTTAAAGCCTGAAAACAGGAAGGGGGGGGGGGGGGGGGGGGGAATCTAAAATACTACATTGGACTTTAAGTCTGCCTAAAAGTAAAGTGAGAGAAGCTTTTCAACCAAAGGACTTTGATCAGCATATTTTTAAAAGAAGAATCACAGCACGCAGATGCATATTTATATAAGGACGATAAAACCTATGCATGCATTAAGATAGATAACATTATGGAAAAATTGTTACTGACTGATCTGATGTAGGCTCCTCATGATTTTTATTCTCTTTCCTCAAACAAAGAAACAAAACCAAGTCTCAAGCTTAGCAAAAACACAAAGAGAAAAATCAATAAATATATAATTCACCATTTTTAAAATTCAGAAGTTCATTGAATGCCTTTTTGTTCTTACTACAAAATGTAGTATTGCCTCCTGTGACATTATAGATTTCAAAAAAACCTATTTGCATTTCACATAGATAACACAATTTACTCTTTGCATAGTAAAAACCCCATATAGTAAATTATTTAAGGCAATAATCATGTGTTTATTCTCTCCCTCAGGCCATTGTCCTAAATTAAATGATTTTACAACCTAGCTGAGATTTTGTTAACCAAAAGTAGTACTAAAGACTGCATGAAATTTCTGTCCAGAAGTTTTAACATAACGAACAACAATATAATACCTTCCATAATAGACTTTTTTTTTATTTTTCAAGGTACCCACAGACGCTTAAAAACAATACTAATAAACCCTATATACCTACAAAATGGACACATCAACAGCATTTGCTTAACAATTCAACTTCAAACTTTCTATTGCCTTAGCTCTGGGAATGCAGATACTAAAAAGACACAGGAGCAGGCAGAATAAAGTGATCAGTAACCAAACAAGAGGAGAAGCTGCTTAAGAAAAAAAAAACAAACAACTAAAAATGTGAACAGTACTCAAGAGTCAGGACATAAAAAGCCAGAGAGAAGGCAAATCATTTCATAAGCATAGTGCAATGTATAAAAAAAATACCTCATCCAAGTTTCCCAGCAATGGATTAGACATCTCTCTCACAGCTCTTTCTATGCTGACCAGAGAGATGATGACAATGCTTCAAATGCAACTGCCCCGGTGCCTTCTGGATTTCCACTTCCAACACCACAGCTATCACTGATCTTCTAATGCACCAGGGCAGAGAGGGGTCTCCATTCGGAATCTACGACATTTGAAACTACTCATGTAACATATCTTTCTACTAAATAATGCTATATTAGAAGTAAACTCATTTCTGCCAGAAGGGACAGGCAAGTACTCCCAAAGTATACGGGCTCCCGAAGCATCCTGCAAGTGATAGCGTGGTATTTCCCAAACTTTCCTGACTTTAAGACGACACACTGTACACTTTAAACTACAGCATATGGATTCCTCCAAAAGACACATGCAAGGAACAACTGAGAGCTAAACAGAAGTCTGTGTTATTACCTGAAATATGAGTAGTTCTGATGAAGATGCCAACTTGATGCACAAAAGCAAGCTGGCGTTTTCTTGTGCACTACACAAAGAGAGAGAGAACAAGATTTCCTAAACTAAAGCTCTTCTAAACTTGTCTTCCCTTTTACTTTCAAATTCTCCATCATTATTAGCACAGTTTCAGCTCAACTATTGCAGACACTTTCTTTGCTGCCCTTGCTATTTTAGGGTGAAAGAAGAATGTCAAAAAATGTTTACCTTGCCCATTTTTTCATATTCCTTTAGTGAAAGGGCCATGATTGGAAACCATTTTGAATATTACATGTTTTAGGGAGGAATTTATAAGAGGGTGACAGGCCATACAGAGGGGCAGCCAGTCCAAAGGACAGACTGAAGAATGAGACAAGAGAGTTCTCTCTTGAAGAGAACCTCCCACTTCAGGCAGTCCTGAGGGCTGCTGAAGGAAAGGCAAAAGAAACAAGAGTAGATAGACAGGCTGTACACAATGCAGCTTTAGACTGCTAAGGTACAGACAAGCTGCTTAAACCTGATGTAGAAGAGAAGTCACTTGAGAGGGGTTAAACATTGGCAAGCACCAAAAAAGAACGAAAGGCTTCTGAAGCTGCATTTTAAACTGACACAAGGGGAACTGGACTGGCACATTGAGTGGCATGACTTTTAAAGCTTCAGCAGAAGATAAATGCAAACATTTCCCTGGGCCCATGCCACTGTTAAGCATATAATCCCTTCTGGAATATAAACAAGCTCCATCTCAAAACCTCTCCTGCGTTTCCCCACCCCTCTCTGTGCCACAGGGTGTTTCAGAACCCACGTGCTCTAACAGCGGGATGGTTCTCCGAATTTCTGCAAGAAAATTTTATTGGTGTAGTAGATAATCAGTTGCTCTCACGCCACCAAGGTCCTTTATCACAAGCTTCTGCTTCCTTTCCACTGATCCCCTTCTGAGTTTGCAGATGGAGCCCATACCTACGTAGCTTTCATTTCACTTGACTGGTCAAAGCAGGATCTCCTTTATCTCCCTATGACAAGGCAGGCTAACTGTACATTCAGACCACCCTGTTAGCTCTTCTCAGCACCTGCTGCAATTCCAGTTACTTCTACTTCAAGATGAGTGATGAGGACATTTCAACTCATCATAAGCTGTTGTGAGATGACACCAATATTTTTATTAGATCTTTCAGAACCCTGTCCACTCAGGCATCGTAAGGTTAGTTTTTACTTTTTCCATTGCTACATTACTTTGGCAGTCCAGGTGAGTATTTCCTTTTTTTCCCCCCTGAGTTATAAGAACAAATCTTGCATATATTATGTGTGAATATGAGGACTAATTAATTAATTAAAACATCATTCCAAAGCCTCAATTTCATCCATTTGTGATACCAACATTTTTGCCAAATACAGAATAGAGGGGAAAAGCGCACCTGCGGAAAGACAGACTGGGTTTTCATTCATTGAAATTTCAAGAAAGCTGCTACACATCCACACAACACCATCAACCATTTGAAAGTTGAAGTGGATTCTCAAATTTTACAATAGTAATTTTCAGTCTGCGATATGCAAATGACTTCCAAGAGGTCCAACATACATAACTAAGAAAAAATGGGCCTACTGACAGCGAGATGTAAATGGAAAAGTGATTCCACTGAAAAATTATTAGTGGTCTGCAAATTGAAATACAGTTGAGAATCACTTCTTGCTTTACTTGGCTATCTCACTTGCATGCGGTAGTTTGAGGACAGGGCACAGTTCTGATAAGCACTCTGCTTATGATAAGTAAAACTATCAGCTCAATGAAGGTATTGAATATATTTAGCTCATTAATAGTTCTGCTTTTGGAAGAAAGAGTAACTTTTACATCACAACAATCCAGAACAGCAGACCAAAACCTGTGATGTATGTGCACAGTAGCATTCTAGCTCACCTTTCCTGCATCTCCTTCACCACACATCTAATCCTGGTTTCAAATGCTGCCAGGTAAAAGTCACAAGCAAGTGAGGACAGTAATGAAGGAGACTTTGTTTTTTCATGTTATTAAAGAAACAAATCCCAGGATATATCCCTTATATTATCTCCATGTTGTCTTTTCACTCTAAAGAAATATAGCATAGTCTACCTGCTCCAGCTGTGTCTAAGAATTACTTTAATAAAGTTTTGAAGCCGTCAAGACACAAACTAAACTGCTTTCTCTTTCTGATTACATTCTGAATAAGTTTTTGATACATTGTTTAAGTTCCATAAAGCAGTGACCTGCACCTTTAGAATTTAGAGTGGTCAAGGAAAAATAAGTGACAAGACATTTTACCCCACTCACGCTGACTGAGTAGTTACCAAAGGAACTACCAAGAATGGAAAGCATGGGATTGGGCTACTTCAGTTGAATTCATTAATTCAGTAAGATTTTTAGTATCAAGTGAAAACTAAACATTAAAATTATCCCTTTCTCCTCTGACCACATTAATGCTTCAGGATCCAAATAAAAACTTGGCTGTTCTCATGTGGATCTGAAGGAGGGCTTGAGTCAATTCTAGTTCCCTTCCCCCTCCTCCCATGGCTGCTGGGACAAATATACTACCTACGACCACTGTAATATACAGTACACTGACATGATGTCTAGCCTATAGAATCACTATGTCAGAATATTATCACTTTGTCAGCTTCCCACTACTCCCTCTTGTCATAAAATGCACAGTGTGGGAAGATAAATGCAGATCCAAGTGCCTAACCACAACTGGAATTCCCGGTATCTTGTACTGCCCAATAAAACGAATTCTAAAACATCAGGAATAAAGAGATAGTTGCTAAAGATATTAGCAACTAAATTCCTCAGTTTACAAAGACTAATCATGGACAACATTAAGCCTCAATCCATTCCAAGGGGCAAAGCAGAGCACATGCCATCTCACCAGAAAACCTTCATTACTGCAGAGTGGTGCCATAAAAACAGTGAAACTTCTGATAACTTCAGGTAAGAAGAAGAAACATCCTTAGTCCTGCTGAATCTCAAGTCAGAACAGGTCAAACAAAATTAATCAGTCACATAAATCTTGGTTTTAGAAAATAAGTCATAAATTATACAGGAGGATGAAGCCAGGAGGGGGCTAGTCTCTGCTCCCAAACGGCCTCAAGCTGCACCAGGGGAGGTTTAGATGGAGATGAGGAGCAGTTCCTTCACCAAAGGATGATCAGGCATTGGAACAGGCTGCCCAGGGCAGTGCTGGCTGGAGTCTCCATCCCTGGAACTGTTCACACACTGCGTAGACCAGGTCCTCAGTGCCATGGGTTAGTGGTGGCCGTCGCAGTGCTGGGGTAAGGGTTCGACTTGATGATCTAAGAGGTCTCTTCCAACCTGGTTGATTCTATGACTATATTATTATCACCTAGCATTATATCGGTGACCTTAACCAGGAAACCAAGTCACTCCAAAATAAAGCCAATACTAGGGCCAAAACAGTAACACATTATGGACAATATGTTCCTAAAAATCACCTGCTCCCAAAGCACAGCATGCTGTTCTCAAGCAACTTCCCTAACATTTGTCCCTCACTGTCTTCCAGATGCCCTCCAAGAGACCTGTCAGAATAAAAGGCTTTCTCAACAGGATCTTTGGAAAAAGGAGTGTAGTTACAAAAGGACAGGATAGGTCCTGTGACTTCAACCTAAGTGGGAAATAATTTTCATGAGTTTTCTGACAAGCACTAAAACTAAAGATGACCTGATAAAGTGGCCATTTTTAATGAAATACCAGAGTCTGTTAAAGGAGCTTTCGTCAGTGCAGCTCCAAACTCAGCACTGATTTATAAGCTGATAAATGTAGCCACGTCAGAATTTTAACCCAGAATTAAGCATCTCAACCTGTGTTACACATTAAAATAGCACTTGCTACACACAAAACCACATCCATAGCCCAGAACTAATTTTTCAGTCTCCATATTACCATAGATTTACATTCGACTTCAGTTATTAGAAGAAAACAGCATCAATTTCAATTTAACTTAATGCCAACAGCACTGATTTAGTTAGTTAATTATACCTTTTTCTTTCCTTTTGGCTGTTTTACAGTCCCCCAGAACTCCCAACATATGCGATATAAGCCTGCCCCATCTCCTCTGCTCTCTTCACATGCCTGTTCGCTTCCCTTGCGGCATCTTCCCCAGTCCTATCACAAACCCCCCCGTAACGGTGTGAGGAACCGCACTGAACGCTCCCAGGCACAGGGCACAGAGTTGTACTTCCGGCAACACATAAAGGCAGCGACTGCATCCCAACTCCTGAAACACGCACAGATTACCTTGACAAACAAGACTTTTTTTAATCTGATGTCTTTCAGAGGCCGCAATTATTTGCTTTCACGAAACAACTTGACAGCTTCACTCCCAAGGCGAAGCGTCGCTCAGGGCAGCCTGGCAAACAAACCCTCTCCTGACGGCTTCTCTGCGCCCAGCCTAGTCTTTGCTTTTTATAGACATGGTTTCATGTCATGCTAGTATGCTTTACCCGTCCACCCCAAGAGTGTAACCGCAGCTAAGCGGTGGCTGTTAAACTCTCCAACGCAGCAAGAAAATTCCCGAGCACTTTTCCCAGCTCAACACCCGACTCCCTCTACACTCCACTGCATTACAAACCCCACCGACTTACAGAACAAGCCAACTCCGGGCTCGCTCGCACCCGAGACCCGCACTGCTGCCTGGCACCGCACCGAGAGCCGGGAGAAGAAGAAGCGCACGGAAGCGCAGGTGAGAGCCCGGCTCCGGGACCGCCCGCAAGTTCCCCCCACGCCGGCGCAGTCCTGCGTTCTTCCGCGCCCGCGCAGGGTGAACCCGAGGCAGATGCTCCAGGCAGCACGCCGCATTGCCCCGTCCGCACTCACCGCGCTGCGCTGCGCTGCTCCGCTCCGCTCCCCGCTCCGGGCCACGGCGGCAGCACCTCCCTCCTTCTACCCCTCGCTCCCTCTCGTTGCGGGGCGGAGGCTCCGCGCCCGCCCCCCTGGCATCACGCGGCCTCCCGGCCGCCCCTCCCCAACAGCCAGCGGCTCCATCCGCAATGCAGCTGTGTCGGCGTCTCCTCTTCCTCCTCCTCCCGGCCCGAGGGGGCACCTACCCCCCCCCCCCCCCCCCCCCATCCGAACTTACCCACGGGCGGACGAAGGGTGAAGAAGCACCGCGCCTAGGCGCACGGCCGGTGTGGTCAGGGAGCGCTGGTCTCCGTTAGGGGTGTGAAACAAGGAAAAGGAATGGGTGGATGGGTGGGTGTGAGTGAAAGAGAAAGAAAGAAAGAAAGAAAAGAAAAATAAAAGGAAAGGGGAAAAAAATAATAATAAAAAAGGACAAAAAGGGCGTTATTCCCAAAATTACTTTCGTGGGCTGCTTCTCTCCCGAAACCTATTACTGCGGTGGAACCCTGGGACCCGGCGAGATTAATTGTGTTCCGCTATGAAGAAAATTATAGATGCCGTTAATCAAGGAAGTTGTAAGTCATCCGCATTCGTAGATGGAATTCGGAGATTAGCTGGGACAGATGGCAGGCAAACAGAGCGCTCTCCAGGTCTGGCGTAAATCACTCAACTTCTGGAATTATTAAAGAACCAGTGACAGAATCTCATACATTTTCTTAAAGAGAAGTGTTTCTTAGGAAGATGAATATTCACTCTGTATTATGAAAGAGTGTTTCCAATCACTGCTACAGTTCTCTTTCTCAATGATGAAAGTAGAGGGTTTTCCTTCCTGGATGTCAGAAACTTCAAACATGAAAAGAAACAAAATTTTTCACACAGATGTCTTTCAGCCAGGCAGACTACACAAGTACCCAAATCACTGCTTTAATGCCCTTTCTGAAATATTACATGCAAAGTTGCAAGTTAATAGGTGCGTCATGATACCTCCAGTACATTTATCTTTACTTGCAGCAAATACTGCAACAAAATATTTATTTTTCAGTTTTGTTTTCATGCACATTGAGGGAAGCAGTGAATCAGCACCACTTTTAGTCACTGCTTCTAAAAGAATGCTTAACATTCTGGAGAATCTAAATGTTCCAAGTGGAGAGTAGACCTCTTTTCATTAGTCTTCCCCAAGTTTTTTTTCACACAGCAAAAATGAGTTATGATATGGGCAACTTGAGTCAATCTTTCATGGTATCACATTGATTAATACGTCAAGTGCTTGTCTAAATATAAGCTTAGCACCGATATCTATGACTGAGTAATTGTGAGCTTGATTGCATGTCTGCAATAATGTGATCAATCTAGAGTGACATTCAGAGTTTTGCAGAAATCTGCTCTATAAATTCAATAATAGCACCTATTCTAGCACATGAAAGTGACCACAGTCCAAAACACAGTTTACAATAGTTATTAAACAAATAGTCAAATGTTAACCTCATATGTATAAACTGTTTACTATGCTAACCAGTTTAATTTTAATAATTAAAAACTTATTTAGGAAAATTCATGTTATTTTTATTAGTTTTAAGAAAAGCAATGTACAAAATATCAAAAGTACTGCTTTTTTGTTGTTGTTTAAATTACTGCCAGCATTTGGATTTGCTGAGAACTGTACCTTTAGTCATCTTCAAATTCCTTCAGTATCTGATGCAGAAACAGTCTCGCACACAAGGATGACCTTTTTTAACTTCGGTGGAAAATCAGGCTTAAATTATTTTTTAAATTACTTATTTTTTAAATCAAAAGGTCAAAATAACACTTCAAGTGGAGAACCAGGCCATTGTTATGACTTAGAAATATCATGATACACTATCAGAATAATTCAGCTTGGGGAAGACGTTTAGGGATGATCTATTTCAATCCCCTGCTCGAGGCTACACAACTTCAAAGTCAGATCAGCTTCCTCAGCATCTTGTCCAGCCAAGTGTCAAAAATACCCAGAATGGAGATTCTAATTTTTCTGGGGAAACTGTTCCATTTTGACTACTGCTTACTGTAGAGAATGCTTTGGGTTTTCCTAATAAGAATTTCCCTTGCTGCAACTGTGTCTGTTGCCACTCATCCTCTCTCTGGACACCTGAGAAGCTCATGGTTCTGCCTTCCCCGTGACCACTTCTTCAGCAGTTGAAGATGGCAATTAGATCTTCTACCTCAGCCTTCTTTTCTTCAGATCTCTCAGAAATACCACTGTTAACAAATTCAGTACTCTTTCCTATCCCTTTTTAATAAATCTCACTGAATTTAATATTATAAAGTATTATAAAGTAAAACTTATTCTCCATTTCTCCATTACATGAATTCTGTGCTCTTTCTCTCTACATACTGGGATATATACAGGATGTATATATCCTATTAAAAATACATATATACCTTACAAGGTACGTAGTCTTAAGCAGTCTTGTTTTAAGGAATGCCCATTTCACACCAGGAGCAAGCAGGCAGGTATATCTGAAATATAATATTTGGCTATAATGAAAAAATCACCATCACATTCTAAACAAATCTAGCAGCCTTGCAAGGTGTGTTTGTAATTTGTTTTGTGTGGGCTTTTTCAGGCCCTTTAGAGCAAATCAAGGACGAGAATTGAAAAGAACTTGGCTTCAGTGTTCTGGGAGTGTTTAAGAAACAGGAAAAAAAAATCTCCTTAAATCTGTTAAGAACTTGTGAAACCTTTCAGAGGTTTTGTAATGATTCAAAAGATACAAGGGAAAAAAATCTCCCCTCAGGGACTTGACAAGAGAATATACATGTTCATAGTGAAGGAGCTAAACAATTCAACAAATTGGAGTGGGATAAGGGAAGCTTTTGCCTCAGTTCAGCAAAGCTGTGATAAATTGACTGAGTTGTTACTATTTTACATATTCTATGCCTTATGTGACATTAATTAGTTATTTCAGTGGGCAGAAATCTACCCAAGAAAGCATTAGCACAGCAGACCCTAATTGGCATTCCAGTTCAGTCTATGTAGAAAGCCTTTATTTTCCAGCACTGTGTGACCATGGACAGCACGCACAACTAAACCATTGATTACAGTGAAACTTTTAAGGCAAAAATGATGAAGTGCAGATATTGCCCTCACCTATGATGCCACACTGAGCTTATCTGCTGTTTTCCAAACCACCGTCTTCTAGGTTTCCCTTAAAATAAGACGTTCTAATTAAATATATTTTTCCTTCCTTATTTGAAATGTTATTCCCAAGACAAAGTAAAAGAAAACTACTAACTTTTTAATTCAAGGACTATTCCTTACAAGAATAAGCAATAGAGCAGTTTGAAGGCATTGCCTTGATATGGCCACACATTCTAGAGCAGAAGAAACACAAAAGAATACCTAATTTTCCATCTATTTAGGGATAACTCTGGTTTTGCCACAGAAACAAAACTCTCTTGTGTCACATCTGAGATATCCAAATTATAATGCCTTCCACTTGTTAGTTTTCCCAACAGATTTCCATCCTTGAAAAGGCTATTGCTGAAGAATTTTCCTGGAACATCAGTTGAATTGTTAACAGTGCATTTGATCTACTAGAAATAGATTATAAAAAATATTCTTGAATGGAAGCATTTGTACATTCCCGTTCAAATCCATTTTTCTGTGTATCCCCTAAAAACTGAACACTTGAAAGTACTGGAATATAAATTGCTCATTGAGAAAAGTTCTACCATACCATAAAGGATTACTTTTTGTAGAGATACCATGATATTTTATCTCTACCACTAACTCCAGCAATACTCTGAAGTTCAAAGCAGTAAATATTTCCAGTGGTCAGGAGTTAGAAATCTGGAAAGCTTTGTAGGGACAGGAGGAAATACTGGATTGCACCTGGAGGGAAAGGGGCAAAGAAGAGCCTGAAATCATATTGCCCAAGAAAGGGATGGACACAAGGGCAGAACAGTGATGGGGTGTGCAAAGTAGCTGCTGGAAGCTGAGAATTATATGCATGTAACTAAAGCAAGAAAGTGTTTTCAGGGCAGAACTAGCTAACTTTTTATTTTTTTTAATCCACATGGGGATTCAGCTTCTCAGGTAAATTTATTTTGCCTAAGGCCTGCACGCTCTGCAGTTAAAAGCTCTGTTCAACAAGCAGTGAAAATTTTATTCAGATCAATGAGGTTAATAGGACTATTCTAACACTTCAGGCTTTCAGAAATTGAAAGAGGAAATAAAGTTATGAGCATCCACTTCAGTTTATACCTGTGTTCCTCTGTGCTTGCCATACCAATAAGCACATGTGGTCGCTTGAAGGAAATCTTAGTATTATAGAACCATAGAATAGTTAGGGTTGGAAAGGACCTTAAGATCATCTAGTTCCAACCCCCCTGCCATGGGCTGGGACACCTCACACTAAACCATGTTGCCCAAGGCCCTGTCCAACCTGGGCTTGAACACTGCCAGGGATGGAGCATTTACCAGTTCTCTGGGCAACCTGTCCCAGTGCCTCACCAGCTTTACAGTAAAGAACTTCTTCCTTACACCTAAACCTGAATTTCCCATTTACATTTGAACCCCTTACCCCTTGTCCTATCACTACAGTCCCTAATGAAGAGTCCACTGTCGCTCGTAATATTTCAGATACTTTCCTATGAACAGGACAGGACAACATACAGCTGTTACAGCAGGCCTGTAGGAATGTCAATTGTCAGTCATGAGATAGGACAGCTCAAAGTCTACCCTATCTGTTAGGGGTAGGGTACATGGAGCATTGAAATCGCAATGCAGAAGACTGCATTGTTGTAGTATAGCATATTGTCCATTCATTCCTCTCTCTGAGATCTCCAGGCTGTAGCTAATCTAGGTGTACCTAATGAGAGCCACTGAATCTTTTTTTTTTTTAATGTATAGTATTTTATTAGAAATTGCTTCCGAAACATGAGGACTCTTGTGTGTATACATATTTTTAGGCAATGTACATAGTTCTTTATGAAATATGAATTACTGTCAGATTTGTTAAACTATTAGAGAAACGTTATTACTTTCATGAAAAACTTGATGTATTTTTACAAAGGGATATATATCCCTAATCATCTATAGAAAATACATGTCAATATTTTAACCCATCTCGCCCCTGCTTTTAGCACAAGGTACACACTTTAGCACAAGTGTGAGAGGAACATTCCAGTTCTGGATTCACACCCCTGGAACATGCCCTGCACTGGACTCTCTGCTTTTCTGTCACAAATACTTACCTGGAAAGTCAGAACTTTTTCACTGCACATCCAATTTATATCAAACAAAAGCATGTCAGCTTTAGCATTATAAAAGCTGATTTATGAAAACAAGAACCTTTATTGGACACCATTATTACACTTGTAATGCCTATATGGAACCCCAGTTGGATATTACCTTTATTAATGATAATGAACTTTCTTAACATTAGTTAACTGTTTTCTTGCAAGTTATGATGTTTACACTAGAATTAAACTGACAAAACATAATTCACTGAAACATTCTTTTTTTTTTTTCTTTTTTTTTTCCCCACAGTATAGTTTGGAGACAAGAGAAACTCCAGGGACCTGGCAATTCCAAATATAAAGGTCAATGTCTGTTCATGAAAGTAGAATATACAAAGAAGGAAGGATCTTTCATGAAAAGCTGGCCCACTGTGGACTAATTGCTCATTACTCTCATCATCCCTTCGGAAACATGTAGATAATCCTACTTCAAGACATACAGCATGGCTGAAATTTAGGCGTAATGGCCAAGGCTTGAACCTGCTACAAAGGGACACATATCAAAGGTACAAAGGACTCAATTCATAGCTAAATCAGGAATTGTAAAAATCGAGGCTGGTTGAAGAAGACTGGGGAGACTTTCACGTATTTGCCTGTAAAGAGCTAAAAATGTGTCCACAACAGCATCCTTAAGTGTTCTTCAAGAAATCACTAATTTATCAGTAAGCACAAATATAACAGCACTCATTCCAGCCCTACCAATGTACTACTTTTCTCTCAAGGGAGTCCCCTTTCATAGCTATATGAAGTAAGACCATGCTCTTTGGCCTTGGGAGTAGAAGCAGCATGGTGAGAATAGATCTCCCGGGCTTTCAACTGTTTCAATTTTTAGCCATAAAGTTGTACTGAATTTTTTCAAGTGGAACAAATGCATGGGATCTATGCAGACACTATACAAGTAGCCCATGGCAGGGGGGTTGGAACTAGATGATCTTGAGGTCCTTTCCAACCCTAACTATTCTATGATTCTATGATTCTATATGCTTTACATAACAGACTTATAGGATCCGGTTAAACATAAAGGTTTATGGGGTCTTTTCATTCACAGAACAGGTACCAGGTCATCCTATGACTAGCACACACAAAATGACCTTGATCACTAAAAGTGGTCTCTTTTAATGCACTACAATCTAAACAACATAATTTTCAATTTTAAAGTTCATATGTCCTTTTCTGTGTTGGATTGCTCAGGTATGGCAAAACACAGGCTGCATCTCACTGTGATTTTGGCTCAGATAAATGGAAACATCACTGTTCCAAGGGACAGGATCAAGAGATGCTGCGCCTGTCAAACATAGGAATTATTTCTCACAGTGAGTTTTCTTTTTGCTCTTTATCATCAATTTTACGGTGTTGTTTTTTTTTCTTTTTTTTTTTTTTTTTTTTTACAAAAGATGACAATTTTCTACTTGTCTGGAACATTGCTTAGCCTACACAAATACTAATTCCATAATATTTCAATACAGCATTATTCTAATACAACATGAAAAGATGTCATGTTGCCTAAGCTGAATTGACCAGTGATACAACATGAACTCCATACAATATAGAATGGTCTACACAGGGTTATTTTGGACGCATTTGCATATAAAGTATTTAGCACATTTTTAGAGTATGTAGAATAGAAAACTATTTTGTTGTAGTAGTCTTCAAAGACACTTTACTACCACACAGAGCACTGTCATTCTTTAAACTGGCATCACATAAGCTTTACCAGAAGAAGATAAATCATAATAAAAACTGCACAGCAGAAATAGTTGCAGAACTGTGTTTGTTTATTCTAAAACCCCCTAGGAGGAAATAACTGTGCATGTTTATTCATATGACTGGGTCTTCAGACACCTTAGGGATTTTCCTTTCCTTGCTATAGAAACATTTGGTGGGGTTTTATTTTAAAGATTTAATTCAGCTCAGAGTTTGTTTTTGTTTGTTTTTAAATGAAGCAATAAGGTCTCAGCATCTAATGAAAGGATAGGTGTAGCCAAAAGGAAAGATGGGAGCAACTATCTCTCTTACACAAAATCCTGTCTGCAAGCGCTAGAGTTGAAATCAGTAGCATTATCTGAACTTGAGTAAAAGGGAATTTATAAAACCAAATAAAGAGCAAACAGCCCAATTCTTATCCTCGAGGTTGAAAGCAAAGTTTCCTGTAGCTTTGATGAGGATATTATTTCTCCGTTGCCATGTCTGATGTATATTTACATATTTAAAAGGCAGAGAAACTAATATGCCACAAACAAGTTTATAAAGGAAGTAATAATATAAATTTTATTTTTGAGCTAAACTCTTCATTGAGAAACCAAATCATTTTTCAGCATAAGTTTCTAGAACTTAAAAACCAGTGGGGGGGGGGGGGGGAGTTGTAGTTTTAAATTTTTCTAGCTGATTGAAAAATCAAAGGAAAACAAAACAAAACCAAAAGCAGAGTTAAGGAATAAAGAGTTGGGTACTCAGCTGCTTTTTAAAAAGGCTGAATCCTTTAGACTCAAGGCAAAAAGGCTGCAAGGCCGGGGAGCTGGAGGTGGCCTGAGCCAAGCTTTGTTTTCTCCATGGCTTCTAAGTGCCCACAAGAACAGTCATCACTCTCCCAGATAAAGAAAAAGAGACTTGTTTGAAGGCTACATTGAATCCAAGTAGAATGTTCTTTCAGTAGCTGAGAGCTGCTGGGATTTGGGTTTTCAGTTACAGCCATTTATTTTTCTTGCACTGGACACACCGTACCTACTGACAAGATTGAGTAGCAGGATTGACTAGCATTCTCCTCAGCCTCTGTGGTGCACAGAGAATTATGCAACGATTTTTTAATATAAAGTGAAGGCAATATTGGAAGTTCTAGATCCCAAACAAAATACATTAAAACTTCTATTCAACTTTGATGTGGTGAATAAAGGTACTAGAGTTATGGCTTAAAAGTTACCAACATGCTATTGGCTAGAATGTAACAACAACTTTCAACTTCATATGTTGCTTTTTATTATTGTTTCACCTCTTATAATTGCCTCAGAGCAGAGAAAGCTGTTTTATGAGCATGGACAAAACTGACATCATCCCTACAAAGCAGACAAAATCCTCATGCAAGAGGCAGAAAGAAATGTTAAATGAGAGATATCTGGAATCCTATCTATTCCACAAAGTACATTTTAGGTTTGAATATTTTTTAAATAAAGTATATTTTAGGTTTGGATTTATTTTAAAAAGCCTTCAGGGCTAGCAGCTTGTCACTCTAGAGTAATTGTCCCAGCACAATATGGAGAGAAGGTAAAACAAAGGTTATGGAATCAAGCTTAAGTCCTACTTTCAAAAAGCACCTGTGATGGGTACCTGAAAACCCTTTGAAAAACCATATTAGACCCTTCTGAAAATCAGAAAATTTTTGCATTCTGTCTAGGCAATGGTTTGAATTTCCACAGAACTATCGGACCTAATCAGAAGCTGTTGTTCCCATGCCCTTCCCTTTTCTATAGCTGTACAATGAAGAGTATCCTTCACAAAGCCCCTAGTGGCACTAACGATGCTATCGCTCCTTTTTGCTGAGCTGTCATTTCTCCTAATTATCATTTATATTATGTTCTGCTACCTTCTAATATTAATATTGCCACATATATACTTTGTTAGGCAACACTATGCAGTGCTTATTCATGAGAGAATTTCAGCCCCATTCGACTTCCCTGAAGCTTTGAAATGTTGATGAATGTTTTTAAGATGGTCTCTGCTTAATGTTCATTACTAGGGGAAGAGTTAGCTGTCCATAAAACCTTAGATTTGATACATGCAAATGTTCATTGTTTGCACAAAATGGATAATTGATTACCTAATTAGTGAATACCTGCTAGCACACACAATTAGCCAATTTGCAGGAACAGATGCTGGCTTATGAATATGGCGAAACTATTTGTAGTGGCATGCAAGTTCCTTTCATAGGTGACTCCCTTTGACCTCTTAAGTTTCAAGTTACTGTCCTTTTCCAGAGAAGATGTGGGGAGGGAAAGGAATGGAAGTATGTCACATATCCCCTTTAGGATTTTATACTTGAAGATAACAGAAATAGAGTAAGGGGTCTTAAACAAATTCTCCAGAAATTACCTCACCCTTAGATTAGACCCAAACCCTGGCTCCATTATGGTCACAGTGTGACTAGACCAAGTGCAGTTGCTCACTTTTTCTCCCCCACATCACTCTTAGTTAAATGGAAGTGCCAAGATCTACTCAAACTAATTCCAGGTTCTATCATGCTATTTCAGTAAATCCTAAAGTATTTTATGGCTACTCATTTAATCCAGTAGGTCACCCTGTTACCATAGGTATAATTTAAGTGTTTCTTCCTCTGGAAGTGGGCTTAATTTGCTTTGTTTCAACCAGTTCATGTTTTACCAAGGAAATTTGCTGACTATGCTTCCACAGCTTAATTTGATCAGTCTCATTATTTGCCTTCAAAAGAGTTATCTTGGTTATTTCACAGAAGGAGATCCCTCTCCTTCCTCAGGTATTAGAGTATCTTTACGCAACAGATACAAAACTAAGGCAAAAAATGGAAGTCCTCCAAAATGTGAAAGCTAAGCCATCTGTCTGAGTGTTATCTATCTCACAGACAAGGATCTGGCAATGCATAATTCTGGCTCTTCAAACACAAGAGCCTGGTGCTATGGCTTTCTAGTGCTCTTTACATTGCAATCAGACTAACAGTTTACTGAAACACAGAGAAAGGTGCCAGTTCAGGTCACAAGAAAAAATGCTGTACAGAAAAACTTACCCAGCCGGGTCACTGCTGTGAGGCAACCACTGATATAGGCATCCGCAAAATCTTATTCTTTAGAAAAGAGAAACATACAAACTGGTGGTTTATCTTTGTAACAGTGAGGTGGAATTGTAATTAGAAAACATCCTAATCCTTGAAGAACTTCTGTGAGATGACAGAGCTTTCAAAAAATCTTCCCAATTCAGCTCATTTTAAGCCTTTGCAACAACTGGCTTCCTTACCTCATTGCAATGGATTTATTACCTATCCCTGCCAGAAGTGGGAAACATCTGCTGTATTTTGTAATTTCAAAAATATAATAAACACAATATGCACATCTTTGGAACAATTTGTTGTTGTTTAAAGTAGATTTTGTTTGTGAAGAGAGGTAAGGGGACAGATGCTCTGTTAATTAGTATGAAACAGAAGTAGAGCTTCCCATAACTTTAGGCAGTACTGACTCACTCATTTTACTAATACAAGCCTGATCAATTCTAATTCTGTTTTCTACAGAGATGAAATTGCCGATTACATTTGATTAGCTTGAAGACAACTAAGAAAAATAAGTCAGTTTATAACATTACATTGAGGAACCTTTTGAGTTTCTAAAATTAATCTCTTTTTTTGCAAAGCTTAATTCTACCTTTGCTTTCCGATTTACTGAACTAAAAGTTACTTAAAGCAGTTTCCCAAATAGCTATCCTTCTACAATGCCACTCAATAGCCCAGCTTCTAAAATAGAGATATATTGAAGACATATTTTGATTTAGTGCTATATGGGGTGCTTGCTTAAAAGAAAAAAAAAAAAAAAAGAGGACATCTACAAACAAAGCACTGTGTTGCAATAATAAAAAAAAGGGGGGGGGGGAAGAGCTGGAGACATGGAACATGATGACATGTTCCAGTTCACACTTAGAACAAAACCAGGTAAAGAACACAGGCAGAGATGGTGCCCTACAGTAACAGAGTAACTTGGTGAACATTAGTCTCTCAGAACAGGGTAAAGCAGCAACACAGCTGCTTGCAACTGGAGAAAGCCATCAGACTGTTCAGCCACTTAGGGGAGAAGAAGAGCACTTTACCCACCGGTTAGCAAGAGCTCTCAAAAAGTACTGTCAGCAGCTAGTAGGACACTGAAGAAAACCTGTAAATTAGTCAGCAAATGGAGCTGCTATCTCAGGAGGGATGAAATGGGGGTCTTCTAATGTCATCGAGTCAACTCTCCTCCGAGTGTGAAGCAAAGTGACATACCTGTTTTGTGCTCAGGCACAGCGACACGCTTCCCTCTGTATGGACCAAGCAGGTAGCCTGTGTTAGAAGCAGTTCATAAGGAAAGATGTGGTCTGAAATGGCCTTTTTTCACTTTAAGCTAATCTAGACAATTTATTGGTGATAGCAGTAACTTACTGTAATTCATTACTCAGATTTTAGGGTGTTCATTATAATCTGAAGTTTTGACCTTAATGACATTTTGTATTTTGGAACCAATACTCTTTCTTAAAACATTAGACTGTCACAAAAATCTTGAAAACTGTAGACATTAATCTTCAGTTTAAATTAGCTTCCAAGCATAAAAGGCTGTTTTGTCTCTTAAGAAAAGGGATTGTACTACACTTGAGAAACAGCCTTTAGTGGATCTAAAGACCTGCAAGTCAGTTATTTTCACTAGAAAGTCACCCTTTAACCACAAGCAAATGTATTCTTTATAAAGACAACCTGTATTGCATCTGCCAAGAGCCAATAACGCAATTGCTAGCTTTAGTATATCAAAGATGTTTCTATTTATGCAATCCACGCACATACACCTGTTAGCAAAAACCTTTTCATAGCTTAGCAAACATTTTCAGTCATTTTATCATCTGTTTTCATTGTCAGTCTTGATGACTCAATTTTTGCAAAGAATTTTAGCAATGTGCTTTTAAGTCCTGGGAGCAAAATGGTCACCACATTACTGGCAGTGTGCTGGAGCACTGCTAACATTGATGTGGCTTTCTACATTTTACTTCCAGCTGATACCCAGCTCAACCATTTTACAGCTATATAAGGCCATAGTTTACTTGGCAAAGAGCAAGTAGAAAATTGTTGTGGGTGCAAAATTCTGGGGGGCTAACTAATTAACAAGAAAAAAACCCCAAACAATTTTTTTGATATAACATTTCAATAATCAGACTAATAAACAGGAAAATAAGCTAATTCACCAGGCTTGAGAATGTACCTGAGTGCCCCTGAAGTTTTCAGTCATTTCCTCTAACTGCCCATAGCTGTTATTTCCATGTTGTAATTCTGATCATTTCATCCCACTCTGTTGCTTTAACTAGAGAGAAGACTCCCTGTGGATACATGAATGAATTTCTATATAGATTACCTGGTTAAAAAAGGGAAAAAGATCCCGAAGAAATGCCATTCAAAGCCTCTTTTCAAAAACCAGTCCAAAAATCCTGTATTAAAACACTGAAAGCTATACTTCAGTTATTCTGCAAAGGATGGTGCCTGACTCAAGGTGCGACATTGCTGGGAGATGGCTAATCCATGGCTAAAGTTATGTTTTGAAGTGTTCATATGCACTACAGGGAAGTATTCATATTCACTTTTTCTGCAGCAAAATAGCTGTTTTCTGACTGCTCCTTTCCTGTTTCCCACAACACAGGGAGAATATGCCCTAATCTGCACTCTTACAGGTGTTACATCATGCAATATATTACACAGAAGACAGACTGTTTAGAAACTTTAATGCCTGGAAGTCAAGAAAAGCCAGGATTTTATGGAGTGCTTGGAATCCTGACCCTCTGTGAAGCAACATACAAATAGTTTATGATCATGCCCTCCTCATTCCCTCTACTCCCAGACTCCTCCTTTTCAAGTTAAGTTTGTGTTGAGAAGATTTGTAGGCATGTGCTACCTCCACTGGGATCCCCGCAATGGCTAGTGCAAGTTCTTTTGAGACAGTATTGGCAAACTGGAAAAAAAATCTACGGTTCTGTCCTTTTGATTCCTGTAAAACTTTGCCTATGCTAGGTCACCTTTCCTTCCAGTATCAGCTGTGGACTTTTAGACCTCCAAAGGTAACAGAACAGCAAAATTAAAATATAATTTAAATAAACCATGGTAACACTGTGACTAAAGGATTTAATTGTGTTACAGAGGCTCAGATAGCATGAAATGAAAGTAGAAATACATCAAGAATTACTGTTTCATGCAGAAAAACCATAAAAGTGTGTAATGGTACACAAGGTAATATTTATTTGGGAATAGATGACAGAGAGCTTTATGAGACAGAGCTACAAGGCATGAAAGATATAAAGTGCAATAAAAAAAGGATAAACTCATCAGGGCTGATAAAAGAAGAAATATACAAATATTAACCCACAAATAACTGACACAACTATTCTTTGCTCTTTCAAAAGTAAAGGATTTTATCTTCAAATTTTAAACTTCTATGATGATGAAAAAATGAAACAGCCTGATATTAAAATTAAATATCATTTCCTGCATCCAGAGATGAAAATACTATCTGCACAATCTACTTCATCTTTCAATTCATCTTTTCGGAACACACTAGTGGTTTTAATAAAGCTCCAAAGAAAACACATTACAATAGATTTTATTTTGCATTTCTTTAAAGAAAATCATCTACTGATAACTTTCAAGACCCTCGCCTCATTTAAATCTCCAGCTATAAATGTATGCATAATGACCTAATATCAAAAGAAAGCACCATCTCCATCTGTGGGCTATTTAATCTAACTGCATCTCCACTCCAAACCTCTGAACTTTCTGCCAATGTTCTAAAAGATGGGCTGATAATGAATACAATAAGTTACAGTACAAGCAACTGTGGACAAGATAAAAATAGGTCAAATCATATTAACAGTTATGCTTACCAATGAGGTGGTTTCTCAAGGGTGATTGACTACAACGATGCTATTCAAATGTATAAAGTATGTTTAGAATCATTTGCAGTATTGTGATCTGAGGTCAGCCTGCATACTATTTTGCAAAATATTAAAAGTCCCTTTGATTTATTCCTAATAGCCTTTTTTTAAATCCTCAAGACAGAAAGTTTCCTCCTCACATGCCTTTAATATCTGTAAAATATACATAATTTCATTTGTCCAGACATTCAACAGCTATTTTTAATTCTGTTTTTTCCTTTTTGCTCAGATGTGCATTGTCTGTCCAATACTAGTTTTAGTTTTCTTGAATGACCTTTGTAAACTGAAGACTGGATTTCAACTACAGCTTTTAAAGGAATTTAATTGGAAGGTAGGTCATTACATACCATACAAGACTAGACAAGAAGGTAGCACTTGTTTACCCTCTAATGAGTCAGGGTCATTAGTTAGACTGCTGTTTACTGTGCAGGCAAGGAAAAAAAGATAATTGAGTCACACAGAAATAAACTTCAATCTTTTCGAGTCTCCAGGAACAAGAAGTAATGACATCTCATTAAATCAACAACTCATTCCTGCACTTACCTATATTAAATTATATATTCATTCACAATACCTATTCTGCTAAAGTATCACCTTATCTCCATATTAATATTAAGCTGGATAATTTTATGGTTGTAACATTTGTATCTCTTAAGAGATGGGATAATCAAACCTCATGCTGCAGGCTGTAAAGGAATTGCCATGGGGATTCCCTCCCACTGCTTCAGTCAGTAGCACACAGTGAGGTAGGTGCATCCTTCTGTTTCTGCACCATCTGCCATTAGCCACAGCATGTGGCAAGATGCATCATTTACTAGGCATTTAAGCACTCAAGATGCAGCATAATGTCACATTAGGACATGCTTTTGGGATGACACCTGGAAACTGAGAGCTGGCAGAAAGAGAGAGACAGAGAGAGGGAAAGGGAAAAAAAAAAAAGACAAAAAAGAAGAAAGAAAAAAAAAAGGGGGGGAGGAAAAGGAAGGGAAAAATGGCACAGGGTTTGCTCCAAAAATCCCTGACTCAGAAGGATTTAGATGAACTGTGAGCAGGTGGTTGGAAAGAATAAATCCAATCCTAATGCTCTCTGAATTGTGGACATTCCACAGTCATGTAACCTTGTGACCACTTTCATAACACTCCTGACCACAATAACATGGTACTTTCTAATTCATCCATTTTAGCCTTGTGCAGTACAGCTTCTCACTGCCATCGGGAAGTACAGCATTGCTTACAATATATTCACATTTGGATTGCACTAAAATCACTTTCGAGACACTTTTTTCATTCTTGTGTTAAAGTATCATCATGCTGCATTGAGTTAAACCAACATTATTTTTAAATTTCTTCTCTTAATCTGCTCATTTGGATTCCAGCAGGCCTAGTAAGACCCTGTTGCTCCTTTGTGACAATTGTGACTCTAGAAAAATGTACCAGCAGAGAGACAAGGACCTGCTCCCAAAGAAGCAGTAGGTTGATTAGAAAAGGAATGAGTGCTTTCCAGAACTACGCAAACACTTCATTGAACAAAGAAGCCTGAAGCCCGGAAAATATCTACTGTCCAGCTCTTGTAACTTAGTATTTCTCTTGAACAAAAAGCATCTGGAGAGGCAAAAAAGCCCAAATTGCCTTATTCTTAACAATCTACAAGATGGAGAATATCCCATTAAGCTCAATGAAGGTCTTGCTTAGTTAGCAAGGTTATGCTGCTCACCCATAGAATCATAGAATAGTTAGGGTTGAAAAGGACCTTAAGATCATCTAGTTCCAACCCTCTGCCATGGGCAGAGACACCTCACACTAAACCATGCCACCCAAGGCTCTGTCCAACCTGGCCTTGAACACCGCCAGGGATGGAGCATTCACAGCTTCCCTAGGCAACCCATTCCAGTGCCTCACCACCCTAACAGGAAAGAACATCTTTCTTATATCCAACCTAAACTTCCCCTGTTTAAGTTTTAACCCATTACCCCTTGCCCTGTCACTACAGTCCCTAATGAACAGTCGCTCCCCAGCATCCTTATAGCCCCCCTTCAGATACTGGAAGGCTGCTATGAGGTCTCCACGCAGCCTTCTCTTGTCCAGGCTGAACAGCGCCAACTTGCTCAGCCTAAAATCATAGTTTTGATTTATAGTGTCAGAAAGTAACCTGACATTGCTCATCATTTGAATTAGTTTGCCTAGACCAATAATCAAAATTCCTTTTTTGTTTTAGGGCAGTTGGTGACCTTTAGGTTTCTACAGACTGGCATAAAACACAACATCTGTGAGTATAAGTCCATTATTTGCCTCGCTTCAAACCTGATGCCTCAAAACTAGCCTAACAGTTCTGAAATGGATGTGACTGATGATTTGGAATTGTTAAAAGACACACAGCAATGACTGAAAGCATTTTAACTTTTATTGTGATAGAAACTGCACTTTAACCTTGGCAGCGCTGCCAACTTACAATATTAAGAAAAACCTTAAATTTTCTAGGGGAAAGCCATACAATTTGCTGCACACTGAACTCAGTAATTCAGTCTCACTAGACTCATTAATTTGGTTATTATTATGATGAAGTAATGCACTAAAATGACTGTTCCTACGTAATTACCCTTTCCAAATTGTTCTCCTGAAAAAAAAAGTTTCTTACTTAGCGGAAAGATCCAAACAGCAGCCTCCTCCCGCTTGATAAAACCTGCACAAGTGTCCTGCATAAGTACAGGAGTGGTATAAACTCTACACGAGTAGAGTCTGCAGGAGCAGCTCATTTGCCAAGTTGCCTTTAGCTAAATCTAGAAATGCTGATTTTAATTCCAGTATCCTATTGTACTCTGAAAAAAAAGCAAAGAAATCACAGAATCATAGAATGATTTAGGTTGAAAGAGACCTTGAAGATCATTTAGTTCCAACCTTTTGCCACAGGCAGGGACACCTTCCACTAGACCAGGATGCTCAAAGCCCTGTCCAGCCTGGCTTCTAACACTGCCAGGGATGGGGCAGCCACAGCTTCTCTGGGCAACCTGTGCCAGGGCCTCCTAACCCTCTCAGTAAAAAAGCTTCTTCCTAAAGTCTAATCTGAATCCACTGCTCTTGTTTCCAACTCTGAGGAGATATCTGGATGTTTTATGCTCCCTGCCACTCCTTCCCAGGTTCAAAACCATCAGAGACTCCCCCTGGAAATAGCAGAGTTTGGCTCTAAGAAGCTCTTGCAGCTTCTGTGACCATTCTCTTTTACAAATTATAGATTAGACAGAACATCTTCATAAAGAAAGCAGGCCAATGTTCCCCACAAAAGTATAATTGTATTGTTAATATATTAAACTTTGAGGTCAGTTTAACCTTTTTACTAAGATGTATGTATTTTTCGAGACTAAATTCATGTTTCTCTACCTAGAGACCGCTGTTGGCTTGGCAGTGGTCATATGGCAGCCCATATGGGGAAGATGATCTTCTCAAATTCCTGTTCCCTGTGATAGCAAGTTCACCTCTGGAGAAGCTGAGGGATACAATAGCTGCAGCATTGAGGAAGGGAACTCAGAGTGCTCAGCTGCTTCTGCTCTACCCTTACCACTTCTCTATGGGGGGCGGACCAAAAACCATAAGCCAAAAGAGCACCTCTC
The DNA here is from genome assembly GCF_037157495.1 of Lathamus discolor. NCBI lineage: Eukaryota > Metazoa > Chordata > Aves > Psittaciformes > Psittacidae > Lathamus > Lathamus discolor. Next base: position 27,588,248 of record NC_088885.1, read on the forward strand.
ACGCTCATCAACTGTGTTCCTGGCTTCCTACCTCCTTACAGCTGAGGCTGGAAGTCCTGCAGCAGCTGACTGCCTCCTGACTTCCCTTCTTGTGCCTACTGTGGGTGCGAATGTAGGAAGTCCTTTTGAAAGGAGTTCCCAGGAACTCCCTTCCTGTTGTAAAGAGTTGGGATCATAGCTATATTATTAAATTCAATGCCATTATGTTAGCAGCTTAAAAATGCAATGAAATCATCTAGGCCATTGTATTTGTCTGAGGCCAGTAAAAAAGGAAAGGAGTGCCATAAGTAGTGCCAAGAAATTAGCATGTTAATGTTATTTTTAACAATAGCACTTTAGCTTATTAATAAATGTAGCTAGAAGGAATATTTAAAAAAGAAAAAAAAAAAAAAAGGAAATTTGGCAGCATCTTTTAAATTGGGGTATCGTCACCCAGGCCTGCTGCAGGCTCTCCTGGTGGCAAGCAAGCAGCAGGAACATCCCTTACTGGAGAGTTGGTTTATGTATTTGAGACAGGTAATCCTGAAGCAGAAAGACTGCTAGGGATCAGAAGGACAATTCAGAGACTTTCATTATTTCATTTTGGATTTTTTGATTCTTAGATGCTTATTTGTTACATAAGGAGACCAAAGAGATTTATTTTTTTTAAGGATAAGCAACCAGTAACGAGTTAGTTTCCTATACAGCACTTTTACAATACCACTTTCTTTCATAACTGTTCCCTCCTCCTTTTGTTCAGATACAACCCTGTCTTCTTTGTTTGTGCACTAATGAATCTAACTAGGTGTCATAGCAGGCTCTAATGAGCATCACTCGCTTTCATTTAACTCTACAGCTTGCAATTACACACTTTAGAAGACCTGTTGGTTTATTCATAGCAATCACTAGATATTCTTTTTCATTAGATAGATACTAGTTTTCCCTGTTGTGCCTTTCATTATTAAGGGAACTATGAAATGTTAATACTGGCCTCAAAACCCAGAGAAAAAAATGGCCACAATCCTATTTGAAATGTAATTGCTTGTATTGTCAATGATCTTAAAGATCTGAACACAAACAGCTTGAAATTTTCTTCATTTATTTATGAAAGAATGAAAGAAAGAAAAATCAAGAAGGTGGCTCTGTATAACTCACTTGTCCAATTTACCTTGTTAACTGGATTTCCTGTAGTTAATTTAAGCTGCAGGACTGCAGTTATAAAAGCATCCATAAACAACTATTAAGAACTGTCATATTCCCACCCAGATTCTTAGCTCAGATTTTAAACCCAGAAACACTTACACTTTTCAGAACTTAGCTCTGAATCAGTTTTGAGAAGGTTTTGCCCTACCTGTCTTTGCAAATACTTGACTCTGACTACAGGAACATTGCAAAGCAGACCAAAGGAGCAATATTTATTGCTACCAGTGATGTCCAGGCCAGATGTTATAAGATTCAAAACATGCTTCAAAGGGAGAAAGTCCTGAAAAGAGCTGAACTCCTTTTTGTGCTAATGATACCAGTCAAGTTTATAACTAATTTTATAAGATGTGATGATATCTTGTCACTTTAGAGTTTTTAAGGAATTGATGTAATATTTAATTCTGGAATCCTTTCATTTTTTATTAAAATGTTTCCATGTTAAAAAAATCTTCACCTTTATTCCATAATATTGTAAATGACAAATTTTTAAATAGTTTATAGTTTTAATAGTTTAAGAGACTTGATACCAAGCTTCCTTAAAAAAAAACCCAAACAAACCAAAACACTTTGTATTTATTCAGTTCTAGGTTTAGTAGAAATGTTTAGCTTCTGTCCTGATCAAATATAAAACTAGTATTTAAGTACCACTTCAGACAACCACAAACCTTTCCATAGTCTATAGAATAACCATTTTTACAAACTGTGTCAGTTTTCATACTATTTTATCTCATATCTGCACCTGATTTAGGGTGACCAGCCTCTAAATTAAGATAAATGTAGTCATTATTTGTATTTAAATTTCATTATTCTGTCACTCCCACACTGAAGACTGAAGAAGATGCATTTAATTTAGGTGACAGTCACATCATCCTTGTACATATCTGCCACAGATACTGTATCCTAGAACATGCCCTAGAGCATTAATCCACCTCAACTTTATTTTACTTTCTAGATTCCTCTAATAAATATTTGGCTGAACAATATTTGTGGTTTATTATGGTGCTTTAGTTCTACTACATAGCCATGCTCTGAGTACAAAGACTCTCAAAAGCACAAGAACCATTTTTATTAGGGTTTTTTTTCCTGTAATACTAGAGAATCTAAAGGGTAATGATGGATATTATCTTCAGTTCTGTTTTAACAGCTGTTGAAATAAAGAATAGAAATTCCTTCCATCCTTGACTAATAAGAGACAATCTCTCATTTCGCTTCCAGCTATATGGCCTTATTGGTATAGACAACCACAACTATTCCTGACACTTTTCTCTTGTGCTTGCCTCAGTGAATATGAGCATAAAATATACTGAGTATGAGTGCCCTATAGATAAGTATTTGGAATAAATAACCAATGCCTTCTGTTGATTGGACCACCACAAAGATAAAGGACTCAAGGAGAAGGTGTAATACCTGAAGAACCAAATATAACTGGTAAAGTAATTGTTTATATACGAGATCATCACAGCTGTAAAGTTTCTCACAGTGGGAATAAGCAGCAGGAAAGGAAATGCCTTGCATACAAGAAATGCAAGAATTAATCTTCATATCTATGAAATATTCCAGAAATACTTAACAACAGATTGGTGTGACCTTGAATGAAGCATTCCCCAGAAAATTCACACTCGTTCAGGGTTAAAAAAAGTCAGCGGGTTTCTTAGGTATGCTAAAGAATTGAAAAGATCATCAGTAAAACCTCTCTCCAACTCACACACAAAATATTCTTTTCCGTTTGTTTTGACATCAGTATCTGATCTAAGATTACCTTTCATTCACATGAGTATTCAGCTCTTAAAAGTTCTTAAGATTTCTTAACTTATATAAATAAAATCACTTGGGTGGAAAAAGCCTCATACCATAGAAGCACCTGCTGACAGGAGGTTTGAGCACCCTTTTGCCAAAGCCAGACATCATGAATATCTCTGGAAAGCTTCCCTTTACAGCCTTCCTTCAGTTTTCTCTTCCTCTTTTCAAGCCTAATATCCATTCTATTCAAAACCCCTTGTCCAATTCATTTGTAATAAAAAAATAATTTAATTTCAGAGTAAAAAAGAGTAAATATGTCACAGGCTAGGAAGAAATTAGGAAAGAAAATACACTTGACTGATGAAGCATTGGCTATCTATATATCCTTTAACAGATAGTCTGTGTAAAGATTCTGGAGTCAAGTTATGGCACATCTAAAACTGAAGAAACTAAGAAGTCTCTTTTAGTGTTTAGTCTTGTTGTTTTGGTTGGACTTTTTACCTGAAGATGACTTCAGAATTAGAAAGCAACTTGGCAATTTCTGTACTTCCATCTTGTCTACTACAATATAATAAGAACTTGTTTCTTTCATATAAAACTGCTGAGTATCAGAAGAATCCATGTCTTTCAATGAGTTTTCCATTATCTCCATGTAAATGTCTCTGTATTTTTCTCCTATAATAGCAATTACACTATTTTTTTCCCCGATAGTATGATTAGAAGCTAATGAATTTTTTCAGCTATACAAAAAATGTCCCCAGAAAGTTCCTTTCATATTGTCCATGTGTATATTTTGTTAGTAAAGCCCAATGCCAACAATGTATGATAGATTCAATGTGTGATGGATTCAATGTATGATAGATCATTGTCTCTAAACTGGAGAGACATCAATTTGATAGGTGGACCACTAGGTGGATAAAGAACTGGCTGGATGGCTGCACGCAAAGAGTTGTGGTCAACGGCTCAGTGTCTGGCTGGAGACCAGTAATGAGCAGCCACGAGGATGATCAGGGGACTGGAGCACCTCCCGTACGAAGACAGGCTGAGAAAGTCGGGGCTGTTCAGCCTGGACAAGAGAAGGCTGCGTGGAGACCTCATAGCAGACTTCCAGTATCTGAAGGGGGCCTGTAGGGATGCTGGGGAGGGGCTCTTCATTAGGTACTGTAGTGATAGGACAAGGGGTAATGGATTAAAACTGAAACAGGGGAAGTTTAGGTTGGATATAAGGCAGAAGTTCTTTACTGTGAGGGTGGTGAGGCACTGGAATGGGTTGCTCGGGGAAGTTGTGAATGCTCCATCCCTAGTGGTGTTCAAGGCCAGGTTAGACGGAGCCTTGGGTGACATGGTTTAGTGTGAGGTGTCCCTGCCCATGGCAGGGTGGTTGGAACTAGATAATCTTAAGGTCCTTTCCAACCCTAACTATTCTATGACTCTATGATTCAAGGTATCATAGATTCTTGCAAATTGTATTCAGTGTAGTTTACCTTTACAGAGAGCAGGGGACTATCACATCTTTCCTGTGATCAATTACAAAGCAAAACTCAAAGAACTATAAAGAATACTAAAGAACAGATACTAAAATCAATCCACATAGTGTCACCTTGCTGACAGCACAGTTTTGAAAAACTTTAGCAGCATAATTTCAAATTTAAAATAAAGCTGTAAATATTAAATCACCTGAATTATTCCAGAAAATTATTCATTTCTAATTTACATTAGCACGCTAATAAATTAAATTTCTCACCACCACCACTCCCCCAACCATTTTCACATATTAATTGCTAGTTTGCCTTGGGCTCCTTTGCTTTAGGAAGGATTGGAGTTTGGGTTTTAGTTTAAATGCAGAATGCCAACATTAAAGTGTCTTGTCTATCCCATTGGAGTGGGTACTTAAAGACAGATAGAAAAAATATTCTTTATTGTATACAGAAAGCGTTGCATCGTGATCAAAACTATCTTAAAATTTTCTTTGAACAAATTAAAAACAAAATTAAATAGACAAATGCTTAGTGTATTACCTATTGCTTTCCTTTCACCACACTTTTATCTTCATCTATGCCCTCTTACTCTATTTGTCGTGTGCTGAGGGAAAAGATCAGTGGATCAATGCAGAACAGTAGAAAAGCACCCTTCGTAAACTAAGATGATGGTGCTGCAGGCACTCTTATTTTAAATAGATGTTGAGATTTTGATCATGATAACTTTGCTATTCCCCCTCCCCTAAGTCAGTTGCATAAGTCTAACGTAACTACAAAACTGCCTAATTACTGCATGCCTAAATTACTACTATCAAAAGAAACTCTCCCTCCAGACAGAATCACACAAGCACCAACAAACCTGTCTTTGTCCTCCCACATCTACTTTACTGTCACCCACCCTGCCACACAGAATCCATCACACCTCAAGTGCTAGCCATCCATTAGCATTCAAAGATAACCAGTCTGGTAAAGGAAAGGGTGCGAGGGGAGAGACAAATCACCCACAGGCTTACACCTGTGATCTAAGCCCTTTTCTGCAGGTGGTGGTGTACACCAGGGGGCTAACATCTAATTAGTCTTTCTGCTTATTTAGCGAGAAGAGTGTCCTAGATTCAGCTGTAACTGTGTTTATTTTTTCTCTTTCTTAGTAGCTGGTGCAGTGCTGTGTTTCCAACTTTAGTGTGAGAACAGTGGTGATAACACACCAATATTTTTAGTTGTTGCTAAATAATGCTTACCTGATCAAGGACTTGGTCTCCTGCTCTGCCAGTGAGGAGGGGCACAAGAAGCTGGGAGGAAGCAGAGACAGGACACCTGACCCAAGTTAGCCAAAGGGGAACTGTATACTGTAGCACATCATGCCCATTACATAAACTGGGGAGAATCACTCAGAAGGTGGAGATTGTTGTTTAGGTTAGTTGGTGGTGGGTGATTGTATTGTGCATCATTTATGTTTATTGGGTTTTTTTCCTCCTTCCCTTTTTAGTTTTATATTCTCTTTGTTATTTCCCTTATTATTATTATTAGTGGTAGTTCTATATTATACTTTAGTTACTGAGTTGTTCTTATCTCAACCTGTGTGGTTTACATTCTTTTGATTTTCCTCCCCATCCCACTGGCAGTGTGTCGTGGTTTAAACCGATCCACAGAGCTCGTCTACTCACACCCCCCCAGACCATCCCCGCTCTCGCAGGGATGGGGAGGAGAATCGAGAGAATGTAACTCCCACGGGTTGAGATAAGAACAGCCCAGTAACTAAGGTGTAACACAAATCACTGCTGCTACCACCAATGATAATATTGATAAGAGAAAATAACAAGAGAATACAATACCACCGCTGAATGAGTTCGACCCCCCCTAAAGAGAGAGTGTGCCCTTCCGGGTAACTCCCAGTTGCCTCCCTGGGCATGACGTGCTGTGGTATGGAATACCTCTTTGGCTAGTTTGGGTCAGGTGTCCTGTCTCTGCTTCCTCCCGGCCTCCCCTCGTCCCCAGCAGAGCATGAGACTCACAGAGTCCTTGGCCAGAATAAACATTACTTAACAACAATTAAAAACAGTCGGTGTTACCAGCTTTCTGCCCAGGCTGGAAGTCAAAACACAGAACTTGCACCAGTTACTAAGAAGGAGCAAAACGGCTCCTGATAAACCCAGGACACTGTGTCTGGGGGAAAGGGGGAAGTGAAAGAGCAGCTGCATGGTTCTGAGTTACCAGCTGGGTTTAAATCATGACAGAGGGTTAAAATGAAACAAGGTTTGCTAATTTAACTAAATTGCATGTTTAAAATAGTATCTGTTCTCAAAGGAATAAACTGGAGGGTAGAAGTCACTTACTGGGCCTTTGGGGAGGAAAGGCCACACACATACAAAAAATGGCTTTTTAGGTCTAAGGTCAGTTATACTTCGCATTTGAGGAAAATTGGTTGAACATAAGAGAACCTAAAAGCTTCTTTCAGAACAATGAAAGAACGTATGGCATGCTAACTCAGGCCACAGGAGAACATCAGTGAATTAGACCATGAAAACATTCCAGCATTCATTTAGATCAATTATCTTCACTATGTGTTTCATGATTATAGTAAAGGAATAGTAGCTATAGACTGACTTTCAATTCAATTTTAAAATATATAAAAAATAGAAATATTATCAAATTTTTTAAGAGAAATGGGCCCATTAAGAGGTCAAATCCTGTTTCATCATTCAGACCATGGGTAAAATGTGGCTAATATGAAACATTACTCATTTACCAATGCAAAATGAGCTGTTGGTCTCAGGCCAGGTCCTGACAGACAGGTATGTACTGCACAAAACCATCTGTAGTAATTGCTCCCCTGAGCCCTGATCTTGCGGATGTCTGCACAGGTTTATGCACATAAGCAGCGTCACTGACTCAAAGACTTTCTGTATTTAGCCTTGTATTCACAGGAACACCTCATATTCATGCAGATCAGTACATGTGTCAGCATTTGCAGCGTCAGAATACAGGCTGACAGCCTTGGCAGAATTGTCAGAAATGGAAGGAAGGTAAAAATTATACTATCCATTCACCTCTGTGTATGGGACATCTAATTCTTAATGGAGGAGCACTGATGAGTCTGTGTCTGGCTGCAGCCTGCAAGTACACCATCCCTCTTCTGTGGATGAAATGTGGAGAACGTCTTTATGGTTTAAAACCAGATTATGTAAATTCTTATTTTTATTTAAAAAAGTTTATAAAAATATGAAGATTTTTCTGATTATAAAGGCTACATTTAAAAAAATGAATTGCTCAATGCAAGTTTCAATGTTTCATCTCACCACACTCTGTTGCTTTCCTTTCCAAGATATGTGACAGAAGCATTTACCATTTCATTAACTCATGAAGACTGTAATAATGATGCCTCTTATCGAAGTCAGGTTGAGTGATAAATGAAAACTCCACACATATGTATGAATAATGATTAATGTCCATTATAGCAACGAACAGATTGCATTGCTCTGTGCAAGCCACAGGAACAAAAGGACCATTTTGACACCGTATCTGTGTGTATATGAACAGACGGAAGTCCATGTAAATGATCCTTGGGAGACTTACAGCATATTCTGCTACAACTGTTCTGCTTGTGTATTTTATAGGAAGTCAGCTAGATCATACCTATTACGGCCTCTGGGCAAATGAGAGAGGGTTGTACCTTGCTAGTGCTGAAACAACAGTGTTACTGCCAGATGTTTTGTTCTTTCCATCTGCATATGGACATCTCTAAAAAAATTACAATGATGTACTCAAAAAATGAAAGAATGATATTTAAAAAGAAACCTCTTACACAGCTCTCAAAATGGTATAAAGCTGTAATTCTCCATGGGAATATTTCTTCAAAGTCAAACACTTTTACATTAGAAGTTCTTTATATTGCTTGTCAGATTCTCATCTCCTGCTGCAGAGATAAACCCAGCTTTCTGACAACTATCTAGTCGAGCATTAAAAAAAAAAAAAAAAAAAAATTCTTAAAATTTTAGCTCTTTTAAGAGTACCTGAAAGAAAAATTTGCAAAATCTGTGATGTTACCTGTGATTTCAACATTTTAACATGACTGCTTTATCTAGAGCTGCCCAGATACCCTTTCATCAAGTCTGTCAGTGACTTCTTGCTTTACATGTATTCAAGCTATATGTGATATAGTCATGAAAGTACTAAAAAAAACCCAAATCTGTATTGGGTCAGACTAAATGTTCCTTTAGTCTATAACCTGTCCTTGATAGTGGCTGAAGAGGGAACACATAGAGGGAAATGTAGAACATATGGTGGTAATTACTCAGTATACACACCCATTTGGCAGAGTCCTGCAGCAAAGGACTTCCTCAACCAGAAAGAGTAGATTTGTAAACACCTTGTAAATCAGAATACAGGCTAATGACATTTGGTACTGATGTACTTCTACAAAGGCTTCTCACTGGAATAATCCCTTTGAGGTTGTAAACACCATCAAGGACCACTGCAACACATCTTTACCCAAGAGCATAAAATCAGAACAGCTTAAAGGTGCACTAACCCTTCCTTCTGAAATCTCAATGTAAATTTACTCCATGCAGATAATTGTTGATGGACTTTTTCTTCAGTGAATGTGTTGAACTGCTTCTGTATCCATGTAAACTTCTGGCATCCCTAAAAATCTATAGAAATTATTTTCTCACAGTAATTTCTACTTTGCAATGAAACACCTTTTTCTATTTGTTTTTAACTTATAACTTGATAATTTCATTTCTTAGTTATATGGAATAATCATTACTTTCCTCTTTATCATTACCATGTTACTCATAATTTATATACCTCTACTACCCAGCTGTCTTTTTCTAAGGCTACGGAGTCCTACCCTGCTTAGCTGCTTCTCATGTACCTTTCAACAGACTCACTGCTCTTTTCTTCACCCTTTCTAGTTAATATATTAATGTGTCAAATGTGGTTTTTAGCTGGTGTCATATTACTGATTTTAATTATTGGCTGATCCTATGTATGATTTTGACCTTTGAATTTTCTTGAAAAGGCAACACTATATTTTATGTTTACATATTCAGAGTAGGATGAGTGAAAACCCCAAGCATTTGTACTACCAAGATCAAAAAAACCCAAAACTCGCAGAGATGAACTCCGATGAACTACATAGCATGAGTCATACTGCAGTGAAAAAAGATCAGATGATGTATGTTCTTCTTTCCAAGATGCAAAAAATAAGTCTCACATCTTAATCACATGATAATTTATGATTCGGTTTTGAGTGGAACTTGTGTTTTTATTCTTCCATGCTTTGTGCATGTTCACAGCATTTTGCTGATTGTGTCAGAAAATAGGGTTATCCCTTGAGAGACAAACACATTGCACAAGCCACCAAATGAAGAACCAAGTATTTTGGTTTAGCTTCCCTTTTGATTGAATTTAGAGACATTGCTATTTGAGGACTCAGCTGTCTGGCTGATCTGTAACATCATTACTGACTCTTTAGCATGCTGTGCCTTGGAACCTGGGCAGTGGGGTCCAGCATCCCACTAAAGAAACACAAAATAGCACACAGTTCAGCAGTGCATTAACAGAAATGCAGAACATAGTATTTACATAGCATGATCTCAGACACGTGTCAAGTTTTCTGATATATAAAATATCTAACACGTCTGCTGAAACAAGTGTGTTTTTTCCACTGTGATGGCAATATATTTAAAGAAAGTTCATAAAATACCATGAATATTGCAAGTAATAAAAATAGCAATAATAATAATTATTTCACTAATTATGAAGACATTTATTAGAAGAAGTAATTTAAAAAAAACCAAGGCATGGGGAAGGACAGTGTTAGCAAGAGAAAAAATACAATGTTTGAAATTATAGAAAAAAGTCAGCAAAAATTGATGATTCTCTGGTTCCTCTCTAGCATATTGGAGATTGTCCCTTGGCTTGCACAGGGTCAGAAATTCACCGAGTGAAACTAAGAAAAACTTGAGAAATGCATAAAACCTCCACACCATTGCATGAGAGCTTTGGAATTTCAGACGACAAGTTTATCCTCCTTCAAACCACTCTGGTTTTATGCCCTTAGGGACAGATGGGTTATAGTGATCTAAGACAGCATTTGCAATATCAAAGTGATTTATTCCATTAAGAAACATTAAGAAGTACATCAGTAAAAAAAAAATCATAGCCTTTAATTTGAGTTATATCTAAATAAAATACTAAATAAAATCCGCAGAAATGGGATAAAACCTAGTCTGAATGTATCCATCTTCTATTTACTGAACATGAAAGAGGCACATGGTTATTAGGAGGTTCACACAAAATGTAACCACTGTTCCTGTGCTTTCATTATAACACTTTCTTGTTATGTCCCTTTAGCAATGGAAACACACATTTTTAAATGTCTTTTTTGACAAGGGCTCTTTTATGTGAGCAGCCTCTCATTATTTGCGAAGTTAACATCAGCAAACTTGAGTTGTATTTTACCAGCACCTTTATCGATTGCTGCAATTAGGCTTGGCAGTGTGATACCTTGTTGTCTCATCCCCTATCAGCCAAAATTAAAAAGATCTCTGGTGGCAATTGCCTTCTGGAACTTGTTTAATCTCTCTGTTCTCTGCCTCTCATCTGCTAAAGTATTTTCTTCAGTAGAAGACTGATCTGCCAGCTAGCAGCACAATCACTGTATAAATGAATATTTGATGCCAAGCATTAATTTGGGAGGTCATTAGTAGAAACTGCAAATAGTAGTGAAACCGACTAACTGGATGTCCTGGGAAATTATGAATAGTATTAGACAGAAATAGACCAGTTAAGATATAATTCTTTCCATGTATGGGATAATTTATCAAGGAGTACACTTGGAAATTATATTTTCATTAAAAGCATTGGACATATTTTTAATATTCATTATTACAATACACCTATTACTAGGAGAAACCAAACAGACAAAAGAAAAAAAAAATCAGTATTTTCACTTTTCATGTTTCTCTCTTTTGTACACTTTGCAATACAGTGTGAAATTACCCCTATACAGTTTTGCTGATGGCTAATCACATTTTCTGTTTAATCGTTTGAGCAGCAACATCAATTCATTAGAAAAAAAACTTTAATAATTTATATATAATAGGCATCACAGAAACATGGTGGGATGGCTCCTATGACTGGAGTGTTGGAATGGAAGGTTACAGGCTCTTTAGAAAGGACAGGATTGACAGGTGGAGAGGGGGAGTTGTCCTTTATGTTAGGGATAGGCTGGAGAGTATGGAACTCTGTCTGGGGGCAGGTGAGCAGTCAACAGAGAGTTTGTGGGTCAGGGTTAAACGGAGAATAGCTATGGGAGACATTACTGTGGGGATCTGTTACAGGCCGCCTGATCAAGGAGAACCTGTGGATGAAGCACTCTACAGACAGATAGGAAAAGCCTCACGCTCGCAGGCCCTTGTTCTCATGGGGGATTTCAACCACCCTGACATCTGTTGGAACGATGGCACTGCACGGCACAAGCAATCCAGGAGGTTCCTCGATTGTGTGGAAGACAACTTCCTTCTGCAAGTAATAGAGGAGCCGACAAGGAGAGGTGCCATGCTTGACCTTGTGCTCACCAACAGGGAAGGGCTCGTTGAGAATGTGGTGCTCCAGGGCAGCCTTGGATGCAGCGATCACGAGATGGTCGAATTTGAGATCCCCAGGACAGTGAGAAGAGCGTGCAGCAAGCTCACTGCCCTGGACTTCAGGAGAACAGTCTTTGGCCTCCTCAGGAGCCTGCTTAGTAAGGTTCCATGGAACCTACCTTCCTTGGGCAGGGGGGCCCAAGACTGTTGGTTGATATTCAAGGATCACCTGCTACAAGCTCAGGAGTGCTGCATCCCAACTAGAAGGAAGTGCAGCAGGAGGGCCAGGAGACCTCCTTGGATGGGTAAGGAGCTGCAGAGGAAAATTCAAAGGAAAAAAGAGGCTTATAAAAAATGGAAGCAAGGACAGGCGGCCTGGGTAGAGTACAGGGATGTTGTCCGGGAAGCTAGGGACCAGGTTAGGAAGGCTAAGGCCCAGTTAGAATTAAACCTAGCCAGGGATGTTAAGGATAACAGGAAGGGATTCTACAGGTACATAGCAAACAAAAACCAGACTAGGGACAACATAGGCCACCCGAGGAAGCTTTCGGGAGAACTGGCTACACAGGATTTGGAGAAGGCTGAGGTTCTGAATGACTTTTTCACCTCGGTCTTCACTGGCAAAGGCTCTGACTGCACCACCCAGGTCTTAGAAGGCAGACGCAGGGACTGTGAGAATGAAGACCTTGGGCCCACTGTAGGAGAGGATCTGGTTCGAGACCATCTTCAAAATCTGAACGCGCACAAGTCCATAGGACCTGATGGAATCCATCCGCGGGTCCTGAAGGAGCTGGAGAATGAAGTTGCTAAGCCACTGGCCATCGTATTTGAAAAATCATGGCAGTCAGGTGAAGTTCCCGACGACTGGAAAAAGGGAAATATAACCCCCATTTTCAAGAAGGGGAAAATGGAAGACCCAGGGAATTACAGACCAGTCAGTCTCACCTCTGTGCCTGGCAAAATCTTGGAGCAGATACTCCTGGAAGGCATGCTAAGGCACATGAAAAACAACAAGGTGCTTGGTGACAGCCAGCATGGCTTCACTAAGGGGAAATCCTGCCTGACCAATTTGGTGGCCTTCTATGATGGGGCTATGGAACTGATGCACAGGGGTAGAGCAGTTGGTGTCATCTACCTGGATTTGTGCAAAGCGTTTGACACTGTCCCACACGACATCCTTCTCTCTAAATTGGAGAGACATCAATTTGATGGATGGACCACTCGGTGGATAAAGAACTGGCTGGACGGCTGCACACAAAGAGTTGTGGTCAATGGCTCGATGTCCGGCTGGAGACCGGTAACGAGTGGTGTCCCTGAGGGATCGGTGTTGGGACCGGTCTTGTTCAACATCTTCATCGCTGACATGGACAGTGGGATTGAGTGCGCCCTCAGCAAGTTTGCCGATGACACCAAGCTGTGTGGTCCAGTTGATATGCTGGAGGGAAGGGATGCCATCAGAGGGACCTTGACACGCTTGTGAGGTGGGCTGATGCCAGCCTTATGAAGTTCAACCACGACAAGTGCAAGGTCTTACACCTGGGTCAGAGTAATCCCAGGCACAGCTACAGGTTGGGCAAAGAAGAGATTCAGAGCAGCCTTGCAGAGAAGGACTTGGGGGTGCTGGTCGATGAGAAAATGAACATGAGCCGGCTTCAGTGTGCGCTCGCAGCCCAGAAAGCCAACGGTATCCTGGGCTGCATCAAAAGGAGCGTGACCAGCAGGTCAAAGGAAGTGATCCTGCCCCTCTACTCTGCTCTTGTGAGACCTCACCTGGAGTATTGTGTGCAGTTCTGGTGTCCTCAACATAAAAAGGACATGGAACTGCTGGAACAAGTCCAGAGGAGGGCCACGAGGATGATCAGGGGACTGGAGCACCTCCCGTATGAAGACAGGCTGAGGAAGTTGGGGCTGTTCAGCCTGGAGAAGAGAAGGCTGCGTGGAGACCTCATAGCAGACTTCCAGTATCTGAAGGGGGCCTATAGGGATGCTGGGGAGGGACTCTTCATCAGGGACTGTAGTGACAGGACAAGGGGTAACGGGTTAAAACTTAAACAGGGGAAGTTTAAATTGGATATAAGGAGGAAATTCTTTCCTGTTAGGGTGGTGAGACACTGGAATGGGTTGCCCAGGGAGGTTGTGAATGCTCCATCCCTGGCGGTGTTCAAGGCCAGGTTGGATGAAGCCTTGTGTGGGATGGTTTAGTGTGAGGTGTCCCTGTCCATGGCAGGGGGGTTGGAACTAGATGATCTTGAGGTCCTTTCCAACCCTAACTATTCTATGATTCTATGATTCTTTTATTAGGATAGACCCTAAAAAATCTTCATCAAGGTTTGGTCCACTCTGTTTTAATCACTGTATCCTCACTCATACAGAGGTAAAAGAATGTATGTACACGATCTTCCCCAGATTCTGAATAGGTTCATTTATTAGTAATGGAAACTGACTGCATTTCATCATAGCATAGCACTTTATCTCAGCATAGCATTTTATCTCTATTTTACTCTTCATTATAATAAGGCCTTTGTAACAAGTTGTAAACAACATTTCTATAATCCCATGCATTTATGCTCAGGCTCGGCTTTGTTGTATCTGATCTGGTGAACTGCTGGGTAAGTGCTTTAATATCAGACCATGATTTGCATGTTTTCTGCATTCATGATGCATGGCCATAAGTAAATGGTAAACTATGTGCCTGATGCTTTTAAACTCTCAGTCTGGAGTTAAACTGATGCATGTTAAGTAACTTTATAGGCCTCTAAATTGTAAACAAATACAGAATAAGAAATGGCACTAATCTAGCAAGAAAGCAGAATAAGGAAGCAAAGAAATTTAGCAGGAGGACTTTCTCCTAAAAGACTGAAATTTGACTGCTGTTGTCTGTTTTATTGCTCTTCTACTGCACGTAGGTAAAGTAAAAGCACTAAATAATATGTGAGTTAATATGAGTCAGAATCATACAGTTAAGCAACAGGGAACTTTTAGATAGGCAATTTAAGACTGATGAGCCGGTTGTGAGCAAGTGCTGACTGTGCACCCAGACCTGGAATACAGAATAGGTTAATTTCTGCAGCAGTACAGCTGGGTTGCAATTAACTATTCCAAAGACATGAGCAAAGCCACCTTACCGATGATCCAGATGAATTCCATCAGAATTTACTACATCAGGCACAGTACAACATGAGCCTGGCTATGTGGCACACAGATGACCACTCACGTGCTGCAACTCCTTAGGATCCCCCTTTCTAAGAGAATACATGAGTTCAACTCCAGAGCAGACCAAAACTGGTTTTGCATCCAGCCAGTAAACCTGATGGAACCAAATGCATTCAGAAGAGCACTACAGAGCTCTTTTATAATGCCTTGCCAGAACTGATGAACCCTGATAAACTGGCTTTTAGGCGTACCTGGAGTGCAAGCATTACATCCAACAATCCATCTATGTTTTTGCATACTCTGGGATATTATATACTTCTATTACTTCAGCTAATGAAAGCGGACTGCTAGCCATACCTATCTGGAGGTAAAAATATTACCCCAAGCATGCAGAGTTAGGCTATGTACTTTCTGCATCACTGATTAGCTACACTCTTCATAGTTCTAATCAATAAACTAATTTGATCTGTGATGAAACTGATCTGTGTTAAACTGACCTTTTTATATTGAAATTGCATATTAACAACAGAAAATGTATTTGTTAATGACGAGGCAGAAAGCAAGAGGAAAGAGCTCTTTGCTCCAAGAGCTCTTGTCCAGGAATTAAGATAGTGTTTGAAGAAAGAATGTTAAGAATATTATCTCAATACATTCAGGCATACTGAGCTTAGGCAAAGCTTCCAAATAAAGAGCAAAAACGGTGAGATCACAAAACCTGATATTCCCCACAGTGCTTCATGTACTGGGAGTGTGATCACTGCATAGCACAGCATACTTCCCACGTGTGAAGGATAACTTTGAGGACAATTCCCTACAGTGCAGAGTAACCGTTATGACAACTGCACTTTGTAAAATCGACTGAAAAAGTAAAATTTATCATATCAATGACAGGAATCAAAATGACTGTTTTAAATACCAGCAAAACACTCTGTTTCTGTTCTATCATGTTTCAGTTCCATCCTTTCTCTAGGCACATTCCAACAGCTGAAGCCAAAGATAGCAGCTATGTATCTAACCTCACAGAAAAAAGAACCCTCAAGCCCCACAAATAAAATCTTCCTTTACATACCAACAAGCTGAATTTTACTATTCTTCTCCTCTAGAGAAAAAAACTCATCGCAACGTGGCAGGGCTCTGAGTGTATCCCTCACCTTTAGGAGTTTGGCTGCCCAGGCTGAGGACCAACTTAGTGCCACTGATGACCATGAAGAGAGCTCTTCCAGTCAGGCTGTGCGGATGTCTCCAACCTACCAGCTGGAATGCCAGCCTCACCTTAGCCCATCAACCCTTGTAGTCCTGCACCGCCATCCTGGGGCTGTGGCTGACTTTAGTTATTGTCTCTGGACCTCCTCCTCCTGTCTTTAATTCTTATTCTGGAAGGACTGTTATTGCAAGCACAATGGAATTACCTCATTTGAACAAATGAACAGAACCAAGGTTTGTAAAAGTGGGGAGAAAAAACCCAGAGGGTGAATATTAAAGGATTAAGGCAATTGTCTCAAGTGATGGGACATATATGGAGCCAAAGCTGTTGTCCTAGCACAGGGGCAAGGGTGAGGACCCTAACCAATTCAGTGCTATGAGAGGGACATGGGTCTGGGACACCAAAACTGGCAGTCACCTACTAAGCTTGGAAGACTTACAAGTCTACATTAAAAATATATCTTAAAAGGCAGCATTGAAGTTGGTTGAGTGATTCAGGTTTTAAGCAATTAAGTGACTGGACTTTTTTCCATCAGGAAGATGAGATTTCATTGTGCACTGGCCACTGGATAAACAAGGAAAATCTATTTCACATATCTTAAAAGCGTAAGTGGAAAGAGCATTTCTAGTGTATGAGCCAAAGTTCCCATCATGCATTTTAACTTAACCATGATAGTATCATAAAAAATGGCACCTTCCTGTAACTATGCAGCTGTCTAGAGGACTGTTTGAAATAGAGCAAAATCTTGAAAAGATCATATTATTGTAGATTAATGTGTGATGAGTTAGTCATTTATTAGGAATAAAAATTTATACAGGCAATGCAGATGCACCAGCAGATAATGAGTTCAGGGAGTATTGATTGTTTGCTTCTAAGAGGAAACAGTGCTGGTCTTAACAGCTCGGTATATTCACTGCTCTCTTGCAGTGTAAAGTAAGGCTGAAATCAATGCACAGGAAACCTAGCCACACAACTGGCAAGGGGTAAGAAAGAAGGGGCTGTATCTTCAGTAAGGCTGAGAAAAAACAGCTGTGGGCTATTTTCAGTATTTTGAAGTGAAACCCCTCGTGTTTTCATTCACCGATATTTCTGAACTGTTGTGAACTGTGGAGGCCATTATGATGCACCTTAATGTTCCCTGAAGCATAGCTTCAGTACACCTGACAAGAATTTACTATTATCTAGACATCCTCAAGAGGCGAATACCATGATGTCCATTCTGTAAGAGTTTCAGTTGATATTTAGCTCATCTAAGTCCATTACCTAAGTAGCTTCTGTTTCAGTAGGTGCATTCAGTCTCTCTCAAAGAATGAATCTCTACTTCAATCAATAGCATATTATATTTGCATCATTCTTCATTGTTAGGTTCATGCTGCTTGTAGTTGATAAAAGGTGAAATAACTGGTAGCAGCCAAACCTAACTAAATAAATACAGAACAAATTTGAACTGGCAGCCACATGTACATTTAATTGACATGTATTGATTTACAATTGCTAGTAGGCTTTAAAATGTTGTCCAAAGCTATAAGCAGACTACAAAGAAACGTGTTATCTTTACATGTGTAACACAGTTTACTGAAGCTTTTTGTTACTCAAAAGCAAACAAAAATCACGTTTAAACAACTTACAGTGAGACAGTTAAAGAATACATTGTTTCTTAAGCCTTAAAAGCTTGCAGAAACAAAGAATAAAAGAAAGATAAGTTTTCCATGTAAGTTCAGTCTGAGGCATTAGTAACAAGAAGCCACCAAAGCGCTAAGCTGGAAGAAGATCACAAGTGCTAACTGATGCCACCAAAGGGATACTCAGACACAGCACTTCTTGAGGATTCTCCACCTGCTGAAGTTGACCTAACCCCAGGGCAGCAGTATTCTGCTATTCCTTAGCCTGTACTTCTACAGGGCAGGTGGCAGAGTTAGTAAATGCAAAGGCGAAGGATCATATTGTAAAAATATAACTCTGTTGACCCTTTATTATTAAAAGTTTATATACAAGCCTGAAAGACAGAAGAAGCTGACTCCGCCTTGCATCCTTACATTAATCTATCCAAATCTAAAAACCAGACTTCAGATTGCGATCTGAATCTCCTCATGCTTGCTTAGCGTCTCTTCAAATCTTTAAAGCAAAGTTAAACTATGTATTTAAAAAGTGCCTAGAATATCAGCCAGATCCAAAAGAAGATTTAGGCTTCATAATGCACTTTATGTTCACAGCCATGAAGGCCCCTGAGCAGCACACCAGTCACTGCAGTTCTATGTGAACTCCAAACTACCCTTCTCGGGAATTTAGCATCTGCCCTTCCTTGTAAGCCTGAGTGAAACCTAGAAAGAGAACAAAATAACATAAACTTGAACCTAACAACAGATGTGTGCACAGCACAGCGGGCACCCAGCTGCAGAGCTGGACCTTTCATAAAATACTGTAGCAGTTGCTTTAAAACATGGCTGTAAAACAATATTATTCACACTCCTAGGTAGTAAGCTCTAGTGCAATTGATACCATTCCAATGGGATCGTAAAATATCTGTTTCCTGACCTATACTCTAGAGAGCGAAACAATATTGCTTCTCTTTCCTAAGTCAAAATGGAAAAAAGCTGTCCTACTGAACTGAAGAAAGCCTTTTCGTGACACTGTGATTGATTTTGATCCCTGTTTAAACGTTCTTCAATGAAACAAACTATTTAGTATATCTTTACATCTCTTTCTGCGGAAACCTGCTTATTGATCTGTTCTGGGGAGTAATGGCATATGGTCTTTCCTCTGATTCCTGACATGAGGCAGAATTAGCAGAAGTAGGATTAATGTCCAGATGGAGATCAGCGACAAGTGGTGGCCCTCAGGGGTCCATACTGGGACCAGTATCGTTTAATATCTTCATCAACGACATAGTGGGATCGAGTGCACCCTCGGCAAGTTTGCCAATGACACCATGCTGTGTGGTGTGGCTGACACACCTGAGTGGCAGGATGCTATCCAGAGGGACCTGGACAAGCTTGAAAAGTGGGCCTGTGTGAAACTCATGAAGTTCAACAAGGCCTAGTGCAAGGTCCTGCACCTGAGTCGGGGCAACCCCCTGTACCAATATGGGCTGGAGATAAAAGGATTGAGAACAGCCCTGAGGAGAGAGTCTTGGGAGTACTGGTGGATGGAAACCTGGACAAGAGCTGGCAGTGTGCACTTACAGCCCAGAAAGCCAACCATATGCTGGTCTGCATCAAAAGGAAAGCGACCAGCAAGACGAGGGAAGCGATTCTCCCTCTTTACTCCCCTCTTGTGAGACCTCGCCTGCAGTACTGCACCCAGCTCTGAGG
This sequence comes from Lathamus discolor, assembly GCF_037157495.1. NCBI lineage: Eukaryota > Metazoa > Chordata > Aves > Psittaciformes > Psittacidae > Lathamus > Lathamus discolor. The sequence continues at coordinate 27,607,908 of NC_088885.1, forward strand.
CCCCCAGCACAAGAAGGACATGGATCTGCTTGAACAAGTCCAGAAGAGGGCCACAAAGATGATCAGAGAGCTGGAGCACCTCTCCTATGAAGACAGACTGAGAGAGTTGGGTTTGTTCAGCCTGGAGAAGAAAAGGTTCCAGGGAAACCTTATAGCAGCCTTTCAGTATTTAAAGAGGGCTTATAAGAAAGATGGGGACAAACTGTAGTAGGGCCTATTATGATAGGACAAAGGGTAAAGGTTTTGAACTAAATAGTTTTAGACTAGACATAAGGAAGAAATTTTTTACAATGTGGGTGGTGAGACATTGGATCAGGTTCCCATCACTGAAAACATTCAAGGCCAGGCTGGAAGGGTCTCTGAGCAACCTGTTCTAGCTGAAGATTTCCCTGCTCATTGTGGGGGGATTGGACTAAGACAGCCCTTCCAACCCAAACTATTCTATGATTGCATGATTCTGTGAAATTTTGCTTCTTTGAAAGGCCTTCTGACTTTCTGCCATGAAAAATCCTTTCAGTGGCTGGAAATTGCTTTCACACATTATGGAAAATTTCTTAATTCAATGAGGTTGAAATAGCCTTTTCCATACTCTCAGATTTCATTCTACAAACTGGGAGTGTGGCTACTCTCAAACTGTATTTAGCAGACCACATACTCATGCCTGAAATCATGTATTTGTCTGTTCTTCTAAGCCTCATACTCTTAACATTTTTAGTGGTTATCAGTTACATATTGATAGATGTATATAGTATAATATGTATATATTTGTATGTACATGTTATACTATAACATCTAAAACATCTTTTGTTTTATGAGAAGAAGGAAGCTTATTCTCATCCAAACTCCAGTGTGACCACTACCAGAGCTGTTAAAATTGTTGTTGGTATATGCTCACACACAGCAGTTGCGTTATGCTTTTCCAAACCTTCAAAGTCACCTTCCTTCTGTTTTTTTTAAAGATACGCAAAACATACTTATTGTCATCAGGAAAACTACTGATTTACAATAAATTGATTTTAAACAGACATATGTTCGGTATAGTAAGTCAGGGTGCAGCAACTTCAATTCTCCTCTTCCCTAAAAAAAACCAAAACAAACTGGTAAATTCTGTTTTCATTTCAATAATTTTCCAAGCAAATATAGCAAACAAAGCCTGTCTTTGTAGCTTATTTGCCCCTTCTCCTAGTGCAGTACTGAACAATCCAGAAGCCTTCTGGGAAAGACTTTGACACTTTTATTCATGTGTTTTTCCTTTTCCCTTTTTCCTTCCCTTCCCTTCCCTCAGCAATAGGGACACACAAGTTGCTATGAAATACAGAAATACAATTTTGGTTTCTATATCCTTGAAAAGAAAGGGAAAGAGATGAAAAATATATACCAGGTAGTTTAAAAGCCTAACTTCCTCTGTGTCAAAACTCAAGTAATTTTCCACTTCACTTCAGTATTTTTTTCTACATGACACTATACACATGCTGATGATTTTCACATTTGATGTCAGAGAGTATTGTATGTTTGAGAGATTATAGTCAGCTCATTCTGCCTGGCCCTCTGCTGCTTAACTCTTGAGCTATATATCAGCTTTGATGTGTCAGCTATCACAAATCAAGTGTCAAAAGTGTACATTTGGGAATAAAAATGAAGACAGAAAAGCAACTTTTCAGGCCCATCATATTGATGGCAAAAGCTATGTCATTCCCAGAGATCCACAAGGTGGACTTGAAATATGTTATTGAATCGATGTGCTACTATAATATACGAATACAGCTCCTACAAACACACCTACATTTCAGATAGCCGTTTCTGAATTCTGTGCTGCACTTGCACATTAGCTCCAGTTATTCTCTAAGAAATTTTAAAACCCCAGGGCACAGGCATGTTTACAAAATCGTACCACCACCACTTGAGAATGTACTAAAAAGCAACACTATAAATCACTGACATTCAGACTTCATACATACAATTGCTTCCTGCAGTTCTCGACACCCAGCTCTTATGCTTGTATATGGACACTGTGTAGATACACTGCAGGCTAAAAGGCAGACATATAGTCATGGTACTGGCTGTTAAGGTAAGATAAAACTACTAAGCTGTAAGGCCCCAGAGCTTTTTCCTGGGGCCATTCCCAGGTCCAGCCAGCAGTCTGGCTAGGCAGGTAGCTCAGAGATGCATATGTACTCATCTGTCAGCACAGAGCAATCCAGGGAGAGGGCCTTCTGCAGCACCTGCACACCCACAGATTTACACCAAAAGTATTCACATAACATGAACAATCCTAATGGCCTAGTTGTGTTTGTACTTTCTGGCTAATCAGGCTCAAAGCTTGCTAGCATGCATGCACATGGGTCTCCCTGGCAACTGGTCCAGGTCTATGCTTCTCCAGTATCTGACTACCAGACTCCACCCCCTCCACTATCAGGCTCACAGTCTGCTTGCCCAACTCACCGGCTACTTCAGCTGAGCTGCAGTCACACACATACACAAATGGGCCCCTCTGGCAGCTGACCCATCTCTCCAATAACTGTCCCCTAAACCTATGCGTCCTTTTGACCCATGGCCTCTGCATACAGGTGCTGGCACCCTGGCCTCTCTTCCCAGCCACCAGCTAGTCTGTCATGAAGCAAAATGTTGGTCAGGCAAATCCACAAGGGAAAATAGTTGGGAAGAATAGAGCTTAATAGCTAGATGGGCTACAGCAAGGCAATCAAGTCCAAGCCTTAGCCAGAGAAGCATACTGGTCAGCAGCTTGTTTTAGACATGACCAACCCTTCTTTTCTCCTATGTTTCCACTCATTCTTCTCTGATCCACTTCCATCTCTTCCTTTTCCCTGCATTTGGACCCTTTCCTAAATGAGCCATAATAAATTTTGTTCATTCCACAATCCCCATAAAAGAGCCTTAGAAGTTTTACAAAACTTCTCAAGTCCCCTCAAATATCCCATTAGAAGTTTGCATCTTCCCATGAGATCTATTATAAACTTGCTTTTCTCTTATAAGTGACAAAGTTCTCGTTGAACCTCTTCAATGCCATGATTCAGAGGTTCCTTTAGTGGCCCATCAATTAATGCCCTAAGGATCCCTGTATTCGTTACTGTCTTGTTATCTCCTGTTCCTTAGTGTTTACGGTATCAGAGTGTTTAATTGACTTCTCTTGCCTTTTCCTTGTGTTTTAAGGTGACTAGCTGTTAGCCAGCTACCCTAGCAAACCAGATACCCTGGCATTCCACCCACCCTTATGCTGCTGGCGTGTTCTCCCTGGAGAACAGCATTCTTCTCACAGAACATGAAATTAAATGAAATCAAAACAGCAGTCTGGGAAAATGTAACCCAGTCTTTTCCATATGTTTAATTCCAATTGAGAGATAAAATATTCTTGCTCTTCACACCCACTCACAGAAATGTCCAAACACTCTACTTTGCACATAAACACTCTCAGAAACACAGATTTCAATGACTGTATTTCACCAGTGAAATGTTCACGCTTTCAGAACAAGCTGTGAACTACTCAGTTAAAAAAAATCTGTCCTTAGAGCATTTATTTTTTCCCACTATTCAAGCAACCTAAGCAGCAATTTTATATGGTTTTAAACATGTTCATCTCTAAATATTATTTCCTCAAGGTCTAACTTAGGCCAAGTGATGTCATCCACTCTACTGTTTGCCTTATACATGAGCATAAATGGTTGCACATTTTGCTTTGAATGTTCAGGCTACCTATATTACAGCTCTGTGCTTAACTTGAAACAAGTTAGCTATAAACTGAATTACTTATAATCTCACAATTAGTCAAAGTGGTATTTTTACCTCTGTTAAACACTTCTTCAGATACTATACAAATGTTATACAGATGCTTTTTCATTCACGATTAGCTTCAAATAATTTTAGATTTTCAGTTTCAGTGGCACTATTTAGGACATGCATACATATAGGAAAGCAAGTGCTAAAAGATTACAGGAATGCATATAACACACTAAACTGCTAGAAAGGGAAGTATGATCATTGCTTTACTCAAGACAGGGATCTTTTAACTGCAGATATATAACCCTATTACCAGGTGCCTTACCGAGGCAATAGGTGAGATCAACCAACGCTTCGTAAAGGTAAAATCTGCAGATGCAAGATAAAATGGGGATTCTATAAAGTAATCCATTTACTGTCATTGTGTAAAAACACTATTTTGCAGGAACACACTCTTTGTAAAAGGTCCATCCAGGCCAAACTATTTTTGCAGTAAGAGATCAGACAATAGTAGGTTCATTAAATTTTCAGTAAAATATTTTGATGCAGTTGTCATGACAATAATGACAATAATGAAAAACATTTTAATGGGTTTCTACTTCAAAGAAGTGCTGAAGTGGACAAAAAATTCAGACGTAACAGATTATACTCATTAAGATAATTGCCATGCAATTATATGATAACATTTTCAATGATAAATTATTTTTCTGATGATGATAAATTAAAATATTAACGTCTAATTCTATCTCTTTATGTATGTATCCACTAGAATTCTGCAGAATATATTACGACAGAAAGATAAACATTGTCTCTGGAAACACTTTTTCACAGCAAATATCCCAACTAAAAATGATTATTAAAATATTTTTCTGAAGAAATAAAATGCACTTGCAAGTATAACCGTTGTCTGAATAGTTACTTAAATCAGATTTATTTATTTTCATTTGCCTTCACAAACTATGATGCTGGTTTTTATAATAAAAAGGGTTTTCTAATTTAAACCTGTAAGAGAGGGACATGGTGGGGGGAAGCAAGCTTTTGTTTATTAAGTAAAACATTAAATCTAAAGAGTTAGCCGAGCATTCAAGAATGAAAAATAACTATCACCATTATGTGGGAGAGCCTGTTGAAAGGTGAGGGAATTCAGGGTGTTTCATTTCTAGGCACTTACCAAATTCAATGTCCCTTACAATGCTTTTGACTCTGATCTAGTCAGTAATAAGTAAAAACTGTAATTGCTTGAAAGCCAAAGCTCTTGAAATGTAATCTGTGAGCTGGTTGCCTCTATCCATTTTCCAAGAAATAAAAAATTACATGTTCTGCCATATAACCTGTCAAACTTTCAGAAGAGGCTTAGACAAGGCTAGAAAGATGAGATCATTACACGGTTAATGTTCTGAATAGTACTCCCAAACTATGTATATATTTGCAAGTAGGTTACATAACAGGCTAACACAAAGTTATTTTAAATGTTGGCCAAACTGTCTATCATTTTGCTACAGGAGGCAGGTTATCAAAGATGTCTTGACATATGCTACTGATGAATATGGTATTTACTATGGTGATAAATACAATTAAAAAAACATTTAAGCTAAAAGACAGGAACAAGCTGGCTTCAGGCTGGATGTGAAATAATTTCCTCCATGTTATCTGCTCACGCTGTTACTCCTGATGCTGCATCTTTTGTTAGCTCTTACTTATCTGTTATGGGTACCATGTCTCCTATTTTAATAGTGGCTCAAAAAAGTACTTTATGTGTCTGTTAGACTGATGCCACAAATCAATTTCTATATATAAATGACAGAATAAACTGTGCAGAAGGTTGCACAGATTGACTCCTGAGCCTTATACCGAGAGAGTCCTAATAGAAAGATGGAGGACTTAGTACCAGATTTCCCCCAAGATGTTTTAGAAGAAAGAACTTTTTTAAAGTACAAGTGGATTTTCTTGGTGCTGATCAAGTTACATAATAATAAATCAACAGAAAACCCCATTTATTTATTGCATTGGGACATACTAATTGTGTTGTGTTAGAAAAGTCAGTGAGATAGTGAGTCATCATCACTCACACAACTTTCCAAATGCAGGAAGCTAGATCTTCTCAGCGGTTTATGTAACTTACACACACATTACTTCTCCAAAATGTGTGTAGAAATGTATTCTTTTTTACAGTTAAACGAATCTGAAAGGCCGAATGTTCCACTGGTTTTTCGAGTCTCCCCTTGGGGAGCTATGCAAGTTAAAAAGCCTCTTAATAGTAGGTTTAACTCTGCATATAGCCCATTTGATTAAAGCTAGTCAAGCCACACATCAGAAAAAATAAAGCTAGAATCTCCTTGCTTGTATTTTCCTCCATCAGAAAATGCAGCACAGATCGTATGTAAATGAGATGAGTCTAAGATCAATGGGGCTATACAATAGGTATTATTCTATGTCCATGCATGGCTGAGGGAAGCCACAGCTGCCACCCACTGCCCCTCCTCTAAGGTAAAGACAAATGATTCTGCATGTGATTTGTAAAAACCTTGTTGTAAAAGGAGCTATTCAAAAGCATTAAAGTATAATCACTAGGTCATTTGCCTAGTCAACCAGAAGATGTATTATTCTTTGTGAATTGTCCTCAGTTTTGGTTTTTCCTCATCAATATTCAGCCATATGGGTGGTGGGGGGGAGGTTTTGTTTGGGGTTTTTTTTCCAGAAGAAAGGTGAGAATACAAGAACAGAAGAAATAGGGGCTATTTGTCCTAGAAAGTATCAGAAGCATGTACTGCACTGAGTGAGCCGCAGTTCTTATATAGCATCAGAACTGTTGAGGAATGGGCAGAAATTATGTTCTCATACAATATCATCATCTCATTCGTTTGACAACTAACACGGAATTTAAGGTTTGTACACATGTAATGAACAAACTATAAAGTATACATTGCAGAAAACCATAGAGTGCTGTAAGAATGACAGTTATCAGTAGCTATGCGATGTATGAGAAAAATTCAGTTATAAAAGGCTGTTTATGTTTCATTCATGCAAAATAAACAGCCCCTACCATCAGAAAATACATAGAAATGGAAGTATCTGTGACAAACTATATGCAAGTATTAGAAGTGTCTGAGAATATTTACTATAGAATACCATTAAGATCAGCAATTCTTAAATATGGAGAATACAGGGGAAAAAAGGATGTTCTGCAAATGAACTTTTTTAAAAATCCAAACAGACCAAATTCATACAGTGGAGGTTTTTGTGGCTTTTTTTTTTTTTTTTTAATGTACATTTTTAGATCTTTACATTTAGTGCCACTCCTCAAAGCAGCACTAGGGTAAAGGCTAAAACACTAAAAGTGACCGGTATGTTCCTGGCCAAATATTAGGCTGGGTCTTTCTGTTCTGTGTCTGGAATAAGGTTGCCTCTGATTATGTACACCTAAATTGGAAATGCCTCGCAGAATTCCTATTTTTCTACAGGTCTTTGCTGGTTTGTTTTTGTTTGAGTAGTTTTGCCTGATTGTGACTTTAGCTACCCTTCATTTATGAGACCGGGCACAAAGCACCACTGTAACCACTGTATAGCTCAGTCTAGTGCATCCTGTGACTAGGAAAAACCAGCAGTATTGTTATTTTATTGGATCAAGAACAAAATTGCTAAAAATTAGGATTTTCTTATTTTTTTCAGGTTAACTTGTACCGCTTTTCTGAAACTTCTCAAGAAGAAAATCATGTTTTAGGGAATCAACGTTTGCTTTTGGGTGTCCTCACAAACTAGTGATAGAGAGAAATTTAGAAAAATCATGATCTTTACAACATGGCAGCACAACTGTTCCCTGGGCTAATTATGTTGGAGGAGGAACGTAATCTACAGACAACTCCTAATAGTTCTGCAAAGCCTGCTTTTCCTTATATATAAACTCCCCAGCAATGTGTTCATCATTATGAACCTAAAATAATTACAGGATTTCTTAAGTATCATTTCTCCCACCAGCAATAGATAAGTGGACACAATTCCCCATACTGCTACTTTATAGCCTGGATTAGATGGGAATTATAGTTTTTATATTCTTTTTATTTGGTTTTGTTGGAGGTTTTGTTGTTGGTGGAGGGTGGTTGTTTTTCCAGACTCTGAGATAGCCTGAAGATAAAAACAGGCTCTGTACCTAGCTCAGCTTTCAGACAGCATGCCATCCATTTTTTAGCCTGGTAGGCAGTATGAAAACAAGGTTTATGCAATCACCCTGTCTCTCTGTCTGTGTCCAAAGTTACAGTAACTTTGAAGGTGTTAACCAGCTTCAGCAGAGCTTGAGAGAGAATAATATTTATACAAATTTCATAAAAAGAGATAACCACGCAAAGGAGACACTAGGGATCAAACATTTTTAGCCAAAACAAAACTTCCTAGCCAGTCAGCAAATTTCAACAGATTTCCATTTCTGAAAGTGGCAGCCCGCATGTTGCTGCCAAAATGCTCCACAGGAGAAGATGCTAGGCATATGCAGCTGTAACAGAAAATATTATTATAATTCAGGTAAATAGTCAGCCAACCAAGAGGCAAATCCATAGGAAACCAGGCTTCATTACCTTTGGTGTTGACAGAACTAGCAGCTTTTATTTCTGAAGGATGAAATAAATGTGGGCAGTGTGAAGTTTCTTCAGATAACCAATGTTAGTGGTTTGCTACTTATTGTGCGGTGGAAATTAGAAGTAAATATAATTCTTCAGTAATCCTTCTAAGGTCTATGTCTCTTGCAGGTGTTCACAGGACCTGTGAGGCTCCACACTGGCACAGTTGGCTGCTACAGGGATTGCTAACTCCAGCTCTTTCAAGGACCTCATTCACTCATCACTCACCCAGCCATAAAACCCAACTTCAAACTAGATTCGTCACTTGGATTTCTTTACTGTTGTACTATCGGAAGTATAAACTGCACCTGTTTAGTGATCTATGAGAACTAGGAGCTCGTATTACTTGCAGCTGTCCCATAACTCAGTCCAAAGGTCATGATCTCAGCTTCTCTCTCTCTGCTATTTCATAGGCTCCTACTAGCACTAGTGTTGCGTACCATCCCTCTGCCATGCATTTCTGAACTGATTTATGTGTCTGTGTTTAAGCACGCAATCCTCATCTAGACATAATCTATTCAGTTCATGAACCAGCAATATTGGATATTGTGCAGCCTATACTTCCTTACTGCAAAATACCCTTTCCATCAAGATCACAGGAACTGTGTCTTGATTAATCCAAGCTCAGCAGCCCATTTCAGTAACAGTTTTAGAGCACCTCATCACACATTTAAGCACTTCTAATGTGCTTCTATGTGTACATCTTGTTATCATGTATTTTTCATGTTTTTCAAGTCTGCATAGTCAGTATGACATTTTATATTACTTTTATTTTCAGTTTACGTTGCATTACTTTAGCTTATAGCAAATAAATTCTATTTAAGGTAAGCTTAAGGATTTATGGATGAGCTTGAGGCCACTAATGGGTGGGACTGATCCTTCCAGTGTTTCAACTTCTCTTCCTAAAATGATACTTTTAACACATACTTCCTAAGTGAAATAACACAAAGAAAACAGATATCCAGAGATACGTCCTCCTCCATCATGACAGCTAGAAAGAAGAAAAAACCCAAACAACTCTGTTTCTGTTAAAGCTACAGAGGAAAAGCTATGGCAGGTAGTGGGAAGTCTTTAATAGGAAACACCTTTTGATTACAGTAACACAGAACTATCTCTGAAGCTCACTGTGATTTCAATTGTTGCTTCTATCATGGCAAGGGAAACTCTCTGGCAACCTCGCAAAATCCTTATCTGCACAGGGCCTTATAGATTAGTTTGAGGCCTAGAAATATTGGATAAAAACTGCTGCAAGATTCTGATTTAATCAAAATCTCTATGCTAGGAATATTTCAGTTGAACAGATTTGCATTGAGAGGATTTGTCAGACTGAGTAACTTTGAGTTGCCAGAACTCAGTGTGACCTCACAAAGCTGTTACAAAACTCTTTTTGCTAGAACCTTTTTGGGCATGTCCTCGGTTGTGTGATGATCCAGGTCAATGTGCTTAGCTACCATTATTTAAAACAATGTAAAAGGCAAAAACTTGGTGTTCCCCCTTTCTGTTTGGATTATCTGAAAGCTATGACAATTTTTTACACTGTGCTTTGTGCTCCTTTGATCAATATAAAGTTGAGCCAGAACCAAAACCAACAGCTAGTGAAACTAATAGCCAGGCCTGAGACTACAGAATTTACCTAATGGTGCATTTGCTAGTATTCTAAAGCAAGATACAAATTCCATATAGGTCCTGAGCATGCCAGGAATCTGTTCAAGGTATCTTACACACACCGTTTTATAGTTAGGAGTCCACACAGTACCGTGGTCAATCTTGCTGCACTGAGAGCTTTGTATAGGCACCTTAGGAACCTTGGACAGTGATGCGCCGAAGATTCATATGAAGGTCTACCAGAGGGAGAAGGTACATGCCAGCTTTTGCCAATACTGCCAGGAGCTTGATCATGCCTGACTAGAGCAGTAAAGCAGCCAGTGAGCAACATGCAGGACTTGAACTGCATAATGAAGGCTAGGGACTATTGCTAGTCAAGACTTCTTAAACTCAGAGAAAACACCCAAAAGTTCCAAAGATAAAGGGAATAAATGTGCTGGTAAAGATATGTGCCTTTTTCTCAGGTGCCTTTTTCCTCTGAGCATATGTTTTCGTGGGGGAAGGTTATTTTCCATGTTGATCACTTGCTCAACCTGCAGCCAGGTGCTGGGCATGCTGCTGCCAGGGCTGTACTGCAGGTGATCTCACCTCTGCACCAGCTCTGAGTGGCTGCTGGAGGCAGCCTGTCTCCTCCCAGCCTCATGAGCAGCCTGGCACCCTGCCCCACCCTCGTGATCACTCCAAACTGCTGTAGGCATCTCACTTCCTTCCTCAAGCCCTGCCCCTGTGCTTGCCCTTTGATATGTAGAGTGAATCACAGGGTTTCATTCCTGTTTCATTTCTACAGCTGCGATGAGGCTCTCAAACCAGGCAGTTGCCCCTGGTCCCCAGCCTCCTTCATCTGAGCTGTCCTCTCTGCACAGTTCTCCACCCTTTGGTGCACCCACATCCCCACAGAGAAGCAGTCTCCTGTGCTGCCATCACTCTGAGCAGTGGTTTCCACAGATCGGAGGCAGGTACACAAACAGCAACAATTCCAAGTTATGCACTTCCAGTGCACTTCATTTTGCCCTGGCAAATTGCCCAGCAGACATCTCACTTGCCTGTCCCTTGAATAACCACCAGCTGTACAAGCAGACTTGTGTAGCTTGGCATGGAATCACAGAATCACAAAATAGTTTGGGTTGGAAGGGATATTAAAGGTCATCTAGTTCCACCCAACCTGCCATGGGCAAGGGCAGCTTCCACTAGACCAGGTTGCTCAAAGCCCGGTCCAACCTGACACTGAGCACTGCCAGGGATTGGGCAGCCACAGCTCCTCTGGGCAGACTGTTCCACTGCCTCGCTACCTTCATAATAAGAAATTTCTTCCAACTATCTAATCTGAACCTATCCTTTGTCAGTTTAAAGCCATTCCCCTTTGTCCTGTCACTATGTGCCCTTGTAAAAAGCCCCTCTCCAGATTTCTTGTAGGCCGCCTTTTGGGGGGGGGGGGGGGGGGAAGGGGGGGAGCGAGATATAAAACTCAAGTTATAAAACAGAATTTTAGCGGTACTGTGACTCACGTCCTACACCTTCTTTACCGACCTGCAACATCTTTCCTCGAGCAGCTAGTTTCCCCTGCAGCAGTGTGGCGAGCTACTTCTTCCTGAGCTATCAAACAGGGAACAGAACGTAACTCATGGTGGTTCGGAGGTACCACGAAACAAACTCAGCTGCGGAAAGAAAACTCCCCGCTTCTTCCCCTGTGACTACCGCAACGCGGAGCTGATGTGCAGGGGGCGAGAGAGCTCATACCGGGGGGCAGAGGAGAGAAAAGCTGCGGACAGAGGAACTTAGTGAGCGAACCCGCTGTGCCCCCGCCCCTAGCTGCGGGGAGGAGCTGCGCCGCCACCTGATTTCCCCTTCCTTACCCCCTGGGCCTGGGAGCACCCCAAACCCCCACCCTGGGCACGGCCTGCCGCCCGCGCACTGCTCCTGCGCGACCCCCGCTCCAGGACCGCGGGCGCGCTGCACCCAAGCAGGCCAGAGAACAGCGGCACCACGCACCGCCCACTGCCGGCGGCGGCGGGACGCGACCGGCGCGGGACCGCCCCCTGCCGTGCGCCTGCGCACGCCGCGGATCCGGGGCTTTAACGTCGGGGTTGCTGTATCGTACCGGAGCTTTGGGTCTTGTCGTTTCCCGGTGCTCGGGCGGCCACCGGCGTCTGCGCCGCAGGTGGGGAAGGTGGCGGCGGCGGCGGGTGGGGGGCCTGAGCCGAGAGCCGGGTGGAGCGCGGCCTGTGGCTGTAAAGCCCTAGTGGAGCCGGGCGCCGGGTGAGGGCCGCTGTCGCGGAGGTTTGTGGGCTTCAGCGGGGCCTGGTCGTGCTTGCGGGAGGCTACCCTCGTTTCTCCGCGCCGAGACCGCCGCCCGCCTGCCGGAGCATGGCCCTTCCGGGGCACCGGTAGTGGCGCCGAGCTTGTCGGGCCTTGTTCCGAACCCGCCGGTGGAAACTTTGCTCTGGCTGGACCTGCGAGGGAGCCCGTACATCTCCGGGGGTTGCTGACTCCTGTGTTCTTGGCAGCGCCAGCCTTACCGAGTAGGCCTTCCCCCAGGGACCGGTGCCTAAACGGGTCTTGAACGGTAGCGCTGGACGTGCCTCCCCCACCGAGCAAGTTTGTGGCTGCTAAGTCATTGCCTTAGCGTGCTGCGTCCTCTGTGTTGGAGGAGCTAGTGAGGTTCGTGGTTGAGACGCAGCTGGTGGGGAGAAGATGGTTGCGGTTTGCGACTCCGGTGACAGTATAGAAGTTGTCACGTATAAAGCTGCTATCTTAGAGCTATTACTGTTCAGTACATAAGTGCTGAATAAAAGAACAAAGTCTTCTTGAGATTTGGTAAACTGTGATAAGGTTTAGTGCTTGACTGGGAGGGGAAGCATGTTGGAGGAGCACATTTTACTTGAAGGTGGCTAAACAGTTCTATTTGTGAATTGAAATGTTTCTCCTAAGTTTCTGGCAGTAGAACAGCATTATTCTAGTTACTGAAGATCAGGTACAGTTGGTATTGGAGGCTATACCTGTATTAGTATTTTAATTAAAATAAAGGCTGTACTCTTGAAATGAGTTCCTAGTCATCCTTGCTTACTGCATTTTCACTGACATCCCAGTGTGATCTGGGAGAGTGTAAGCTCTTACCCTTTTGGAAGAACTTAAAATGAGAAGGTGCACTTCAATTGTGAGTGGGTGTTGTCACTATAGACAAGAGCTAGTATGAAATACACATTTATAGTGTGGATGTTGAATCCTCAGTATTCATAGAATCATGGAATAGTTAGGGTTGCACAGGACCTTAAGATTAGCTAGTTCCAACCCCCTTGCCATGGGCAGGGGACACCTCCCACTTGACCATGTTGCCCAAGTTCCTGTCCAGCCTGGCCTTGAACACTCTCAGGGATGGAGAATTTACTACTTCTTTGGGCAGCCTGTGCCAGTGCCTCATGACCCTCACAGTAAAGAACTTCTTATTTCTACAGAGTTGCTGCTTGTTCTGTGTTTAGTTGTTAATGTAAGCATAGCCTATCAGTAGAGCAGGTAAGGTGAATACAGTTGTAACTCAACAGGACTGGGGATTGATCGTTAAGCTTTCAGAGATATAACTCTGACAGCTATTGCCTACGCTGCAAGACTCAAGTTTTGTAGCTTAAAGGCTGTAGGTCAGTTACAAGGAGAACAGTAAGCAAAACCCCTATGTGGAATAATTGTCAATGCTGTCAACAGCTTTTCAGAAAATGTTTTTCAGTAGCTCAATTACTATAGTTTTCAGTTCAACCATTTCCATTATTGAATGGCTCCTGAACTTAAGATGTTCAAAAAGTGCTGTAGAGGCATAAGGACAAATAGTTTTCCTTCTTGTAAGGGTTTCATAACTTACATTAGAAAATAACGCTGCATGTTTGCTGGAACAGTAACTGTGACTTGTTGGCATTTTTTTCCTTTTCCTGTCTTAGCTTCACCTAGCCTTTGTGGCAATACAATGAGTTATTGTTGTGCTTGTGTTACCATCACCATACTTGAGATCTTTCTGTTCTGTATTCAGTGGTTGGTATAAAATATTCTGACTTTTTTGCTCTCTTGATCTTCCTCTTAGGGCTTCCTTTCTTGGTGCACCAGCATGATAATTGCTAGCAGCTGCTTTAAAAATGCCAGTTACAATGACAAAGAAAAAAGTTTTGCATACTCTGCTTAAATCATCCTATTCCCCAAGACATGGGTGAATTGAGTGGTTGGTGGCTGGGTGTTAAGTTAAAATGGGTTCCTGGAATGAACAGGAGAACTGATTGCTACTGCTGTACAGATTTACTTTTTCAACTTTGAATTTGTTTTCCACCTGTTGCAATTTAGAAAAATTAGAAGGGTTTCTACTTGCATCACTTGATTGCAGCCTTTAGTTTCATGTGTTCTGTGTTTTAAGGTAGCTTCGATGTCATGGCTAAAAAAACTACCGTAAGGAGAATACTTGAAAATTTACGTAGGTAGCAAAAATGCTTTTGTGGTTAATACTGTTTTGTTTTGTTTTGTTGTTTAACAAGTCTTTAGAACTGCAGCACATTGCCAGCAGCTATGTTAAAATAATTCCCATTTTTCCCTTGACTTTCCTGTGCATCTTTTAGGTTAAAGGGAGTAGTCAGTTCAAACACCTGAAGATCTGTATTTCTAGCTTGGAAACTAGTAGCTGATCCCATGTTCTGAAGACAAGTCCAACTTGAAAAGCTCATTTGACTTGGGTCTGTAGTGTGCGTAGAATCCACTGAAAATTGCAAACTTGCTTTCTAAAGCTGCATCTTGAAATCTTTTTTTTTATACGAAGATTGTGTATTGTGAAAGTCTGTACAATAACAATCCTTTGAAAAGCACAGCTAGACTGTTGCAACCTTTGCCAGCCATTGTACTGTTCTAACTTAAATGCCTCTTGTTGACCTCCCTCCAACCTGTATATACTGAAGTATCTGAACAAAGCTCCCAGTTAGTTAAGGTTCTTGCAACTTGGGGTTGACTCCAGCTTGACAGGCCTTAGTGATTTGCAGGTCTTAAGGAATCTGAACACAGGGCAACAGGAGTCTTGTCGAACTGATGGCCATTGGCTGACAGTTACCTGATGCAGAGGAATAAGTGCAAGCCAAATTTTTTCTTCCTGACAACTTTTTTCCGGCTTTTATTTTAGACATGGGAAAATCACTTTCTCACTTGCCTATGCGCACATGCAAGGAAGATAGCTGCAATGGAACCACAGTGTCTGATAACATGAGGAATGGCTTAGTTAACTCAGAATCACACAATGAAGACAGCAGATGTGGAGATGTGTCGCAGTTTCCCTATGTGGAATTTACAGGAAGAGACAGTGTTACCTGCCCAACTTGCCAGGGAACAGGAAGAATTCCACGAGGTGAGTTTTCTTTATTTCTCTTTGTAACCTATACGTTACTCCATAACCGTGTGCTGTTGAAACTGTAATAATCTATAACAAATTAATCTCCTACTTAAAATGACATTTTTCATCTTTTTGACTTTGTAGCTCTTAAGCATTTTGTTATGATTATACTAAATGAACAAAAAAAATTGAAGCAGCTTTGGCTGTTACTTGTTGGGTTTTCCTTTGTCTGTACAATGCCGGTGTGTTCTTTGCTTCTCAGCTTTTAATTTGCATGTAACCCTAGCTCTTGCAAGTTGAATTTGCAAACCTTGATTTTTGTGACATTTTATTATGTCTTTTTTTTACTGCCTATTTTAAGCTATTTGAATCAATTTATAATTCTGCAAATGCAGAGAATTAAAAGTAGGCCTGTGCTACAACACCATTTCCCTCATTTATAGTGAATTTTCTTGCCCTCACTGCTGCCAGGGCCCATCAATTTCCTTTACTCTCACTTGGTCCTGTCTGTCCCTGCTAGGCAAAGGACCCCAGCTGGGTGTTGAAAATACAAAGGATCTCTGGTGGCCCTGGAAGGTAGTAGGCTGCACAGCATTCGTCTTCATGCCTGTTTTGTTTCCTAGCTGCCCTCATCCTTTGCTTTTCCTGTTAATAGCATATATTCTGCTTTATTTGTGCTTCTCTCATATACAGTAAGCCACCAGAACAGCTGTTTAGGAAGAGACCATTGAAAGCAGGATAGCTGAACTGGGCAAAAAGAGAGTGGCAAATGTAGTGTGCCAAGGCACTCTACATGTGCCAGCCTGCTTCAGCTGTAAGATCTTCCCTTTGATGGCAAGGAAGAACTGATGAGGTTTCATGCTTGGAGCTGCTTTGCTTTCGGCAGATCTCTTACCTAAAATAGATTATTCAGTGTAAAAGCTCTCAGAACTGATTTTTGACCAGTAGCTTGTGAAAATTGACTGTGCCATGTTTTCCTTGTATGTGTGCTTCAGTCAGATCAGATTCTGGTATGGTTCACAAATACTTCTGTCTTGGGTGTGAATAAGTGGCAGGAAGCACAGGGTATTTAAACAGTTGTAAATACTGTAAGAGGCTTGTAGTTTAGCTGTTAAACTTCATACTATGATGCATTCTTTGAGTACCTCTGAATTTGGCAAATTTGAAATGTGGAAAAAAACTACACAACTAAAAATTATAACTGAAAGACTATAGAGAAGGAAGTTTGTTCTGTTAGCTTGCTAACTTAAAATACTTAGTATCAATAGCAAGTCATACTCAAAATAGTGCTAACTAAAATGCAGTAATAGCAGGATTCTTGTGTTCAGAAGCTTATTTCTTGTGACTGTAGGATTCTTGAGTGTAATACTTAAACAAATGTGAGATAATATATCAAATATCTTTCAGTAACTGTTAAAAATGCATGTTGCCTGTACATTCTAATGAAAAAATGTAGTTAAAGTTAGAACTTTAAATGAATTATAAGAGCAGTCAGGGCTGCCTTTTTAATTATTCCTCATATTTTAGGAAAAAAAAAAAGGGTTTTTTTAAGAGGGGAAAATTAAATTTGCTGCATGACTAGTAAGGAAGACTGTAACACCTGATATGAGGTTACCCAGTTTTGTTACTTGGACAGCTTTAAATTTTCATTATGACAAACAGCGGGAGTGTGCAGTCTTGTTCAAAGCTTGAAGATGCGTTGTTGAAGCTGAAATGAAAATCTGTTTTAAATTGGTAGTGGCTTTTTAGGAGGTTGATATTACATACTACTACTGGCTTGGCATGTTTTGCTCAGCTTAGTGATTCAGTATGGAATCACTTGTAAGCGGTTGATTAGCTAAGTGATAATGCTGGTCAAATGCTGCATTTGGCTTAAAAAATGCAAATATGACTTGGTTTTAGAATCACAGAATGGTTTGGGTTGGAAAGGACTTTAAGATTATCTAGTTCCAGCCCCCCTGCCATGGGCAGGGTCACCTCCTACTAGACCATGTTGCCTAAGGTGCTGTCTAACCTGGCCTTGAACCCTGCCAGGAATGGAGCACTTACTACTTCTTTGGGCAACCTGTTCTAGTGCCTGACCACCCTGTTTTAAGTTTAAACCCATTACCCCTTGTCCTGTTGCTACAGGCCCTGATGAAGGGTCCCTTCCTGGGCCCTTGTAGGCCCCCTTCAGATGTTGGAAGGCTGCTATGAGAGCTCCATGCAGCCTTCTCCAGGCTGAACAACCCCAACATTCTCAGCCTGTCTTTGTATAAAGGGGCTGGAGCACCTCTCATCTTCCTCATGGTCCTCCTCTGAACTTGCTCCAACAGCTCCATTTCCTTCTTATTTTTAGGATGCCAGAACTGTACACAATATTCCAGGTGAGGTCTCACAAGAGCAGAGTAGAGGGGCGGGATCACCTCCTTCGACCTGCTGGTCACGCTCCTTTTGATGCAGCCCAGGGTATGGTTGGCTTTCTGGGCTGCAAGCGCACACTGAAGCTGGCTCATGTTCAGTTTCTTGTCAAACAAAACCCCCAAGTCCTTCTCCACAGGGCTGCTCTGAATCTCTTCTTTGCCCAGTCTGTAGCTGTGCCTGGGATTGCTCCAACCCAGGTGGAGGACCTTGCGCTTGGTTTTCTTGAATTTTATAAGGTTGGCATCGTCCCACTTCACAAGCGTGTCAAGGTCCCTCTCTCTGTATGGCATTCCTTCCCTCCAGAGTATCGGCCGAACCACACAGCTTGGTGTCATCAGCAAACTTGCTGATGCACTCAATCCCACTGTCATGTCACTGACAAGGATGTTGAACAGGATCAGTCCCAACATCTTTGATTTGAGGCCTTTTTTCTTCAATGAATGAATCTCAGTTCCATGTTCTTGTACAACAAATAGAAAAAGCTATTCAGGCAGATGTAGTCCATGTATTTTCGACAACTCATCTGTGCTTCTGTTCTTAATTTCTGCTGTTGAGATAGCCCCCTCTTAAAAATGCTGTCTCATGAAGTACCTAGTTGCTTGGAGAAATTCCAGTAGATACTTTCAGATCCTTTTTGACTTCCAGGGTGCTGCAGCTCAGTCCCATGAAAAATGGCTGTGTATACCAGTGATTTCCAGAATGCAGTGTATGTATTGCTTATGTTACCAAAGACACCCAAATTGATACTTCTTTCTTTTAAACAAACTTGACCTCTGCTTTTCAGAAAAGTACATGCAGAATGCCTTCTACATCTGTTCCTGCTGCCTGAGCTTCTGAGTGTTTTGTCCTGTGACTTTATATGGTATGGCATAGAGAGCTGGAAGCTGTTATTCTTGAGGAAATGGTGCCAGAGACGTGCTGCCTCCTGTGCATGTATGCAGCACAGGGACAGAATTTGTTGCAGTTTTGGTTTTTGTGGACTTGGTGGTTTTTTTTCTTCCATCTTGCGTAAGCCATGCTCTATTTTGGAAAGTAACATAATACAGTAGTATTCTACTTGGGTCATTGTTTGGAATGTAAATATTTATCTTTAGTGTTTATTCTTTGGTGCCATTAAGTCCTAATGGACACTCTGAAGTAGCTGCAACAACACTTATTCTTTGCTTGTTTAAATTCTGAAAGAGTGTTTTTGTTTCCAGGACAGGAAAATCAGCTGGTAGCATTAATTCCATACAGTGATCAGAGACTGAGGCCAAGGAGAACGTAAGTCAATAGTTAGCTGTGATACATGAATCTAAAGTTAACTCTTCTGGTTCAAATTCAGCAAATTAAAAAAAGGAGTGATAAGAAGAATTAAGCAAAAAGTTGTTGGAATGTTTATTTGCCTGCAGTACTAAAAGAACCCTGCTCGTGAGTACTATCAGCCTTAACTTCTAACCCTTGGAGAGTTATTTATTAACGGGTATGCATACTCCTATGAGTATGTCTTACAAAGCTAAGTATGCTGTGTTATCTCTTCATGTAGATACTTCATCTGAATGTCTACAATAGTTAAGTATTCATCAGTCTTTGTAGCATCTTAATTATCTGAGCAGATACATCTTCAGTGTTTAAAGTCTTGAGTAAATTGATAATTTCCTTGATAACTACAAAATAAGTCATCTGGAAATTAATTTGTAAAGCTCTGAGCAGCTAGCAAAATAAAAAAAATTATCATTCCCACACAGCATATTTAATGTTTTTTTTACAGGCTCTACTTAAAGGTTTAATTGAAGTGCTCAGGGCTTCTTGTTCGAACACTTTCTATTTGTTTAGGGGTTTTTTACTTCTAATATTTGTGTGTTTCTGTTGTAAACAGGAATGATTGCCAGTAACTTGTAATATTGTCCTGGATAATATATCTGATGCTCTACTCGTACAAATTTGAGACCTGTTACTTGTAGTGCTCTAATTTTGTGAAAACCAGAGCTGCAGTGGAGCCTTTTCCTTAATTTTTTTTTTTTTAATTACACAAACACACCTTCAACACTAGGTTAATTATGAATTTCCTGTTCCTTAGCAGGAGTCTGACAGTTTCCTGGCAGTCTTATATGTCAAAGAATCACATATAAGATGTATAAGAGCTTTGTTTGTAAGAGTCCTGCAGAATGGCAACAGTTCTGCTATAAACAAATCCTAAGAGGAAGTGCTTATGTTTCAAAGTATGTAAATATTTGCCCTTCTGTTTTCCTCCAAGTTACAAATGTTGGGATAACCACATGTTTTGAAACTTGATTCCTGATGTATATGCAAAAGGAACATCTTGGAGACATAGATGTGAAGTGCAGCATAATGGGGTTTTTCCCCTCTTGAGCACTAGTGGAAGTTAGAGATAGGGAGCATGACTAGTCAATACAACTAATTCAATCTATCACTTAAAAGAAAATAAAATGAAATTATTGTTTAATATGCTTTTGACTCTAAAATGTCTTCTTTTTTCCCTCCAGAAAGCTCTATGTGACTGCTTCTGTAACTGTATGTTTACTACTTTCTGGGCTGGCTGTATTCTTCTTGTTTCCTCGCTCAATCGACGTTGAATACATTGGTGTGAAGTCAGTTTACGTCAGTTATGAACGGAGTAGTCGTATAATATATCTCAATATCACGGTAAGTCTAGCTGTCTGTTTGGATGTTTGTAATGGGTAAGTGCAACAAGAAATACTACTGCAACAGTTTAATATGCATAGAAATTGTGGTCTAGCTGGTAAGCCTAGTAAGTACCTTAAGAAATACAAGCAGATATAATGACCAGCTGAAAGAATGTAACTGGACCTGCTGTGGCTGGCTCCTGTAGCTATAGCTAATAGAGCTGAGTTGCAAGCTACCACTGGGTCTTCTATTTTCATGGGAACAGTGAATTTGAAGTTCTCTGAATTATTTTTGGAATATAAGTGAAATGTAATGTGTGTATGTGGGGATGTTACTAAGTGCTGTCCAGGTACTGTGCATCTGTCAAAACTGGTTTTGAGGGAAATTCGTTTTTTATTCACCTTAAGACTCTAAAGTTATTTTTTTCTATATGTTTCTTGACTTCTTGGTAATGCAGTCAATATAGAAAACCTAAAGACACTTGGTAAAGTTCCTCATTTTAAATAAAGCAAGGCAGCCATGGGAGAAGATGGTCCTGTGATAGCTAAATTTCCTGGAAGCAGTAGTTGAGGATAGGAAGAAATGTGTTCTTTGCAGTGGAGAGTAGTCACCAGGGAAGTTGTACAGAAGTTTGTGCAGCTCAAGATTTTAACAAAAAAACCCCAAAAAGAGGTTAAGTGGTTATGTCCTGTGTCCTGTGTGTTACCGTGTTCCCCTGTGCCTCCAACCCCCAGTCTAGAAGGTAAGAATATACTTGCACAATTTCAGGTATTACTGTCTCAAGCGCAAACTTCAAAATGTGGGCATATCAAGACACACAGAATGGATAGCTGTTAGGGTTTTATGTTTGGTTTGTTTGTTTTTCAGAGCACACTAAATATAACGAATAACAACTATTATTCTGTTGAAGTGGCAAATATCACAGCTCAAGTTCAGTTTTCAAAAACAGTTATTGGCAAAGCACGGCTAAACAACATCACCAACATTGGTCCTCTGGATATGAAACAGGTAAATGGGATAGGCTTTCAAAGTTGAATACATGTTAATCTTCATATATAAATACTCATTGGTTTTTTGTTGATTTTTTGTTCTTTTTTTTTTTAGATTGACTATATGGTGCCCACAGTTATACAAGATGAAATGAGCTATATGTTGTAAGTATACTCGTTTCTGAATATCACATGGGTCTCATTAAAAATTACAATGGTGTTAAACCAAATTTTTTTCAAAGTCAGCAGAAATATATTCATGGAGATGTGTCATTTTCTTTGTGTGAGTTTAATAGTAGTTGAAAAGTAGTTAAAACATGGTTATTTCAATAGTTGCACATAGTGCCTTGCAGTACCTGGCTCTCAGCACTCTGAATGGTATCTCTTATCTCAGTGTGTTAGGCCTTGGAAAAAACTAGGACATGCTGTTTTGGAGGGCAGAAATGCAAGTGTGTTCCTCTCACAAGTTTTCTAGTAACTTTCACACTAATATCTGTGATGGCAGGGGGAATTTGTATTTAATTCTTTTCAAATTAAAGGCAAGTTTGTATTTCTTTTTGTCAGACCATGTGTGCAGTGGTAATTAGTGTTTATGGCCTGTCTTTTATCTGGTTTTATTCAGAGCTTCTGAAGTTCATTTGACCGACAGACTGTTAGCTCAAGTATATCTTGCTAACAAAACCAAATGTTAGTTCTCTCACACTGAAGTGCAGACTAAACAGAAACAGTTAACTATTGAGACTTCAGGTCTGTGTGCAGTTCCAGTGGATCCCAGCCCCTCTGTAGGGGAGAACACCTTACAGCTTTTGAAGTAGAATAAATTGAAATAGGTATGAAATAGCAAACTGGGCACTAACTTTAAATAAGCAGGAAGTGTACTTCTGTCACTCTTAAAAACATGTAAGTTAGCTTTGTGTAAACGCTGACTCTTTCAAATTTGCTCATCCTTTGGATGCATGGGGAATAGATAAATGTGGCCTTTGTAGAACTCCTGCTAATACTTATCTAATCATGCTTTTGATGCAGCAGTGCGTTTAAATTTATCATGGTAGATACTGTGACCTTAATTTCAGTAATGCTGTTGAGAGTCTGTTCCCAAAACTAGCTGCAACTTTTACCTGAAAGGTGACTAACCTTAGGAAAACCTGAGTGAGTTGGATATGTAGAGAGGCATGAACAGGCAAGAGCCTATGGCCTGCATTGAATGGATCTCGGGCTCTTCTGTTATAGCTGCAGCCTTGATAGTAGTGTGGAACAAGGATGTGCTTGTTGGTTCAGCTCAGAGGTGGATGGTGAATTCTTGGAACAGAAGCAGAGAAACTGTCATGTGTCAGTGCCAGTAGTCTTCCCTGGAGACAGCAAATGAGCTTCCTTTGTTTGAGCACCCAACTGATGCAGCTTCACCTGGTCTTAGTGGGGTTTTGTATTTTTTCACTGTTTGGGTTTTTTCTCCACACAAAAATACTAACCTTTCCAGTGATTGCTGTGGTAGAATCTTTCTAACACAGTCAGTATTAGTATTAGTATTGTGGGTTATAGCATCAGGGGTTGTGCAGTATCACACTTCAGTGTTTCCCCAGCTAGTCAATTTAGGTCTTAGTTAGGCATTAACTAGTGAGTTGTTTGGATCCTGGAGCATACATGTCCCTTAAAATCAGCTTAGGGTGAATACAGGAAATCTTGGAGTCCTGAAGTATCTGCATAGAATCATCTGGATTCAGCAGACCTGTATGATGAAATCAGCACCATACAAGGCATTTCCACGCATTTATTTTGGAGAGCTGGCTCAATGTAGAGTTCAACTTCTGTGTAGTTTCCTAGCTACTGTTTTCTGGTTTGTGCTGTGGTGTGTTTTGGAGTTGGGATTTTTCATTTGGTTTTTTTGGTTTGTGGCTTTAGGTTGTGGGGTTTTGTTTTGTTTTGTTTTGTTTTTTTTTAATTTAGAGTATCAAGAAGTCAGCCTGCTTGGAAAAAAAGTGTGTTGGTGCTGTACCTCTGCTTATCAGCTGGTATGTGCTGTTGGGTATGAGCTGGCTTTGTATTATGTCACAAGTTGTCTGTATACTTCAAGTTGTCTGTAACTTCAGTTAGATTCTGAAAGATGGAGTGAACTGTGTTTCACAGGACACTTGTGCTGGCAAGCATTACATGTAAGCAAGCACATGGGAGAGCAGACCATGTGAAAGCAACACTATGCGTATAAAAGTAAACCTGGGTGAACATACAGTCACTGGTGGTGTTTTTCAACAAGTGTTTTTGTTGTCATTGCCAGCAACTCTGTAGTCTCTATATACATAGGTAGCAGAATTTCCAGTTGAAGACATGGTTCTTACTTTTCAGATAATTACCTGTAAAAGCTTGATGCAAATCTAACAATTGTTTTTCTTTTTTGCAGTGACTTCTGTACTTTAGCATATATCAAAGTGCATAACATAGTAGTGATGATGCAGTAAGTATGGGAATTTTGTTGGAAACAATTTTAAAAACCATGTAATTCTAATGGAAATATTACTCAAATACATAATTCTGGCACCTCTGCATCTTAGAAAATGAAATCATCTTGCTTTCTGTTGTAGTAGGTTCATAGTTCTTGAAACTGAACTGTGTCTTTGGACAGGTTCTGGTGGTGTAAAGACACTTGAATAGACAGAGTTGTTATTACTGTATCTGCTCTGCAGCTTGGCCGTAGCCATGGCTGTACTAAGGTCTCAGATACTTTGAAATTAGTTTGTGTATCAGCCACTCTTCAAAAGTTGTTGAGATCTTCATGAAGCATTACCATCTTCCAGGAGGGGAAAGGGTAGGAAGTCTGTGCTCAGAGAACTAAATGTCCTTCATTGAGAAAATCTATTGTGGTAAACTGGTAAGCTAGTATTGGTTTTAAGTTTATTTAAAACTTACTTTTTTCCGAAACGTTTTCCTTAAAAACCCTAATAATGTAAAAATGTTGACCATTAAAATAGGAAACTCAAGCCTTTTACAGAAAACTTTCTTCTGTTTTGTCTCTTTTTTTTTTTTTTTTTTTAAGAGTGACAGTGACATCCTCTTACTTTGGCCACTCTGAGCAGACATCCCAAGAGAGATACCAGTATGTGGACTGTGGAGGAAACACAACCTACCAGCTGGGCCAGTCAGAATATTTAAATGTACTTCAGCCTCCGCAGTAAAAGCACCTGTTGGTTAGTGTGGAATGACTGCTGATCCTTGCAGAGATCCTTTGAGTAGGACTGGTACTACCTGAAGGGGAGGATGTATGCATGTGAAGCATAGCGAACATGATGACCTGTTCACTTTAGATGCCAGGAGGGAAAAGGTGCAAAATGTACATAGATGCACTTGTTAAATGTTGTGTTTTCCCCTTCTGTTTGCTTTCTGTTACTGTAAGCACTTCTGTCATGTGGTGGGAGGGAGAAGGGGAATATCAAATTCTTGAATTGAATTGGGACCTTTCCTTACAGTGTGGTACATCAACTTAGAGTAATCATGTGTATGTCTGTGTTTAGGTGAAATGTGTCACTAATGAGCATTTTAGAAAAATTGATACTCATAAATTTTAAGTTCATACTTAAGTTCTTGATATTCGACTATTGAAACTGGCAGTATTACTACTTAAGTAACAAGATTACTTTGAGGTATCTGGCTGTTAGATTTCTGTTAGTAACCCAATGGTGATAGTTCTTTATTTTGGGGTTCTGCTTTTTCTTTGCTATACATGATTAGAGGTGACATGCAGTCTGTGAAAGCCAGGAAAGCTCTCTTGGATGA
Organism: Lathamus discolor; assembly: GCF_037157495.1. Classification (NCBI taxonomy): domain Eukaryota; kingdom Metazoa; phylum Chordata; class Aves; order Psittaciformes; family Psittacidae; genus Lathamus; species Lathamus discolor. The sequence goes on from NC_088885.1 coordinate 27,632,990, forward strand.
CACTATACTTGAATGTGCAACTTCCAGAATCTGGCATCATTTCATTTGTATTCCCTCCTGCTACCTCTGGGATTGTTGGTGTTAAAGTTGAGTTTAAAAACAAAACAAAACCCAACCCCCCAGAGTCATTACCGACAAAGGAAAAATTCCAGACTGTAGTACATGAATGAGTGAAGACTTAGTGTCTTTCTACTTTGATTTTTAGTAAACTTCTGAGTTTCAGCTGTTGATTAAAAATCAAGAATGTACAGTTGGAACTAGGGGGCATACTGTTTGAGCACAGGTTTGGGCAGCTTGTAAATTTTCCTAAGTTTTATTGGTTTAATATACTATATATTTAAGCTACTTGTAAGTGTTAGTATTTTGGGGTGTGCATATTTAGTGCACAGGCTCAGCAGGCAATGCAGTAGCCACCTGAATCTCCAGAGCACTCAAAATTCACATCAAAGTTCTGTAAGGGAGAGTAAAGCAATTCTTTCTGTAAATGTAAATGCTGATGTAATCATGAGACTGACTTAAAACAAAGCTATGGAATAATTTCAGTAGGATAGTTTGCACAATGAGAAATTCTGGGGTTATTATCAAATGTGGTGGTTGTAAATATGGGGTCCAAAGTTGCTTGACTTCTTAAGACTGGCTCTTGTAAGAGTCAGGTACAAAACTTTTTAATTAACTAGATCAGAATTGTTTTATTTCTAAATCAGATCAGATGCAGCTGTAAGAAGGTACTATTGAGACTGTTGCATTGTAATGAATAATTTTTTTTAGTAGATGTTGTGGTTTTTATGCTGCCCATCTCCTGGAAATAAGCTATATAAGATGAATTATCAGTAAACACTATGGAAAAACGCTGCTGAATAACTTCTTGCTACTAAAAATCTGTTATGCTTCAGTACTTCAGTGAAGGCACATGTCTTTATTACTCTTTTTCTTTCTTCTTCATTGGCCTTTCTTTGGTGGACCTAATTGGGTGGGTGGGGAAAAGAATTTTGATGATGTAAGACTGATTTAAAAGAAATTAGGTAACATACAAAAAACCCCTCCTCTGTTTGAATTGCTTTGAGCACTTACTCTGAATGTCTATTAAAGATTTTGGAACCCAACCTGTCAGTTTCATATAATTATTAATAACATGAAGATGCCAGCTTTTGGTGTTGGAGAAGTGGAACTGGAATGTCAATTCTGATTACTTACTGTAGTTATGTTCTGAAAACTATTGTTGAATCTGTGTACTTAAAAGGAAACATTCCTTATTACAGCTTATAGCCATAAAGGAAAGTAGTTCACTACTGGCTCTACTCTTCCTAGAGTATAGATGAGGTTCAGTCTTGTGGCTGATAAAAATGCATGCAGAACCTTGTCTGCTAGTCTGAAAAGATACAGGTGATAACTAAAGACCAGGATAGTGGGGAACTGGCTAGAAACAGAGAGGTAAACACTTCTGTTATCTGCTGTAAAAAGATATGCTTATAATGAAGATTAGGGAAAGAATTCTGATTTAGATCATGTCAGATCTGAAGATAGCCAGTAAGTGATATGGTTTTGGGGGTTGTTTTTTGTCTCTTGGCCTAAGTATTTGCACCTAGAGTTTTTTTTGTTTGCGGGTGTTTTTTGGGGGGGTTTGGTGGGTTGTTTTTGTTTGTTCAGTTGGTTGTTTTTTTAATGGAAAAACAAGAAAACAGGTTTAGGCAGATACTTTAATTTTCAACAATTTTTTCTTCAAAGGATAAGAGGTAATCCAAAGTAACTGGAATGGCACAATGATAAAAGTCTTTGGTGACAGTAATGAATGCTGCTAGAACAAGCATGGTGGGGGGAGGTTACACTATTTATGCAGTGTTCATATTCAAACTGGTCTTTGAAAGTTTGGCAGACATGCTGAACAAAATACATAAATCTGTGGCTCTTATGTTGCATTAAATCATTGGTATTGGCTAATTTAAAATAAAGAATTATGAGTTACTCTTCCCATGTAGGGGAAGATACTGTCAATGTCTGTCATCTGGGATATCTAATGGATACAAACTTTAACACCATCAGTTTGTGGTAGACATCCTGAATGTGACTGAGCTCTTATGTTAAAGGGTAGGTAAAGATCTTATTGATGAATCCTCAAATTAAGTCAGTTACAGGAGAATCAAAGGCTGAAGGTTCTGCATATGCTTGTATGTCCTTGAAAATGCGTCAGCATGTTACTAACCAAACAAGACAAGTATTTGAATTTGACTGATTTTAATAATAACATCTCATCAGGTAAGCATCTTTTTGAGTAATTAACTTAGGCTTAATTTTTTCTGTAACTGAGCTTGGAAACATGCTAAGGAAGTAACAGAAGTCAGTATTAACTTGTGTAACTTTGTAAATCAGCTATGAGAATAGGTCCAAGTGACAGACCTGTAATTTTATCACATCTATTTATCTTGATTTTAAAATTAAAAAGGCAAGCCTTTCAGCTGCCTCTAAATCAGGAAGTACAGATTCTCTCCAGAAGGTCAGCTTGACGAATCATAATTTTGGTTTGTTTTCCTGTGTATAAGATGGTTTCTGAAGGACTTCTGAAGCCATTTGTATTTCACTTGTAACTTCCCTGTAACCTTATAAAATACATGCATACTGCCATTGTAGTGTTGTGTTCCAAGGGATTTATTTCTAGTATATTTCTTTCTGTTTGAATTTCCCTACTAAAACCTTGCACTTTAAAGTGGAAGCTCTGTTACTTGTATCTTAAAATAGTGGTCCAGAAGTTGCTGTGTAATGGTACCATTGAAAACCAAAATTTAATGTATTCTCTATAGAGTAACTGTAAAACTTCAAAATTATGACTTAAGGTAACTTAATATTGAACACGTAAATGTGTAAAAATGGCCATTCTCCATGCCCTGGAGAACAAAATCATTTTACATTTTAAATATGATGCTTTAAATATGAATGAATGAATAAAAGGCACCAAACAAAAGATCTAACCACCAAGTACCACTTGGAGAGATGTAAAGGCAGGTTCTGTTACTAAAAGATATAGTACCTGACACTTTTGAATTCCTGGTGTGGGAGAGAGCTCATTCGTGATTTGTTTCATCATCTTTGATAGAGGATAATTACTTAATCTTGTGTGAAGACAAGCACAAGTGTCTTGTGTGGTATAGCTCTGAAGTTTTTAATGCACTTCTGATGTCTGCATGACCTTGATATTAACATTGTGGTGTTTATATTTTGCAGCCTTATGTTGGCCGACTTAAGTACATGCCTTAGTTGTCTTTGCCCTGGATTGTCCTTGAAATTCTAAAAGTGAATAAATGTTTTCATGGCAGTATATTGCAGACATGGCTGGGCTTTTCAGCGTGTGGTATATAAAGCTAACTATTTCAGCTCAGAATATAAAGTCCTTGAATTGAACTGTTAGCGTCTTTTAACCATCTGACTGAAGTGCTGTGCCTCCTTTATGAGGGTACTTAGAGTACTGTGAGTATGAGAGGGATATCTAGATTCAGAAAATCTTAAAAGAAAAATAGTGTTGTTAGGCAGCATTTAAGGCCTTTTTCGTTTGTTTGGTTTTTGGTGGTGATTTAGTTGTGGTTTTGCTTTTCTTCCCACCCCTTGGACCTCTAGTGGGCTCTCTGTTCCCAAACAGCATCTTCTGAAACAGGTGACTTGTTTCAGAGTTGGGCAGCTACATGAAGCTTAACATCCATTGGAATGGACTTTAAGAGATAAGTAACATTAGCAGTCATACGTCTAAGAACTAATTTTTTTACTTGCCTAACAAGTGCCACAACCCTTGCAATGCTTCCAGGTTTACTGTTAACTCTGAAAGGGAAGAATAAGTAATGTAAGTGTGACCAATGAACTTCAATAATGGACTACTTGCAACCAGCAAAATATTTGTTAGTGCTTGCTGTGATCATGCCAAAAAAATCTAGACTTCTTTTTTTGGGGGGTGAAGTAATAAAACTCAAGTCAAAACCCACACAAAATGTGTTGAAAACGGTAATTTGGGTATGGCAAAAACATCCAGTGTTTTTCTACTTGAGAAGTCACCTTCATGCTTTTACCTTTAGCTGGAGAATTCTAATCGTTACCAGAAGGGTAGTTTGGGGTAGTTGGTTCTGCTGCCCTACAGCTTTTGCCATATTGCTTTTCTGCCCCTAGGCAGGCCTGTTGGACAGGAACAGTTGTCTGCCAAGGAATCTATACAAATTCAAGCTAGTGTTGGGTCCCCAGTGCAGTGTGAGACTGTTTGGTGGCAGTAACATACTAATCTTCATACTGTCTTCTTCCACCAACCATCGTATGGGTCTTATCACCTGGATGCATACCATTTTTTGGTACTGAAACTGCTTTTGCTTTGATGAGGAGGGGTACTTAGTGCCAGTCATGCAAGTAGATTATGGTGCCTGAATATTTTGGGTCTGACTGTCAGTGATTTAGTTTGGGTTTTTTGTTTAAGGAAGCAAACTTAACCACTGTTAACATCCACTGCACAGAGTGTCCATATAATTGCTTGAGATATGTATAGAAATACTAATGAGTTATAACTATTTTTGTAATTTAATTGTAAACTGTTGTGTAACACATCATCTCTCAACTTAAGCATGATAAACTCCAGAAGTCAAGGGGCATTTGGGAATGACTTGTAGGATACAAGCTATCTTAATATAAGCTAACTGGGACAAGGGATCTTGTTATTTAGAGGTTCAAAATCTGGAGTTGACTTCATAATGAATATATATTTCTAGACATGGTTGACTCAAAGAATGATATTAAATTTTCTATCAAAAAAAGCTTGGGTTGTGGTTTGTTTTTTCTTTTTTGTGTTGTGGGGTTTGGTGGTGGGTTTTTTTTTTTTTTTTTGGCATTCCATGATGTGAAAACTTTGCACTTTTTTTTTTTTTATACTATTCTTTTTGTGTTAAGTCTGTAATAAACTCCAGTATCTGAAAGCTAAGCACCACCTGTGAGTAAATGTCTGTTGTCTGACTGGACTACTACAGTAACTGAATTAAAAACCCAGGCTGGTTGACCCCAGCCAGCAGGTGAGACAGCCACCACCTTTCTAGTTGCTCATACACTCTTCCCTCTGGTGGGATGATGGGTCAGGATACAGACAATTTAACAGGGGAAGCAAAGCTGTGTGCTCAAGCACGGCAAAATATGAAGTTTATTTCCTGTCAGCTGGCAGTTGTTTACTACAGGAAGACAAATGCCATAATGCTGAACTCCATCCTCCTTTCCCTGAGCTTTTATTGCTGAGCATGATCCCATATGGAGTATCCCTTTGGTCAGCTAGGGGCCTAGCCCCTTGACCATCCCCAGCCTATTCACTGCAGAGTTGTGGGAGTAAAAGAGGAGGAAACAATAAGAAAGGAGACCTAGGTGCTGTGTGAGCACTGCTTAGCATTAGCCGAAACACCAGTGCATTATCAGTGCAACAGACCCAAGAGACCTGGTAATGTCAGAAACCTCTGCAGCATTTCAAAGCTCTCCCTGGCTGGCTGTGGGTTGCTTTCCTTTTCCTTCTCAGTTTCATACAGCTGTCTATGTAACAATGACTGAGCATGTCCTTGGGATGTGTTCTTATGCTAATGTGTTAACCTGAGAGGACTTCGTGTGCACTAGTGATGAATGGCACTAGTTGCCTTCCAGTGTGAAGATGATGTCTACCTGGCAACTTAAGGAATACTAAATTGCACAGTTAATTTCGCTACAAGTCTCTTGGTGTCACATGAGGTAAAGATCCATCTACATCCTTGTTTTGATTTTTGGGGTTGTTTTTTTTTCCTTTTCCAGGAATCCCTGCCTCTCATGCCTGAGTGTTGAGATTCCTCACTTGTGGTTCCTGTGTATGGGTAGCAGTTGCCACACAGTTTAATGAGCTGTCATGGGCGCTGTGGAGCTGTCCCTGCTCTGTAATGGAGCTGCTCTTTCATAAGCCAATGAATCACCTAATAAAGTAAAAATAGAACTTGATTAAGGAGCTTCAGCATCACTGTAATGTAACATCTCGCTGACTGCCGTTATGGGTGCCTGAAAGGCAATGATGTGTATCATTTCTGAGAGATTTTTAGGAAGTAATACTTCTAGCAGCCCTAGCCAATATAGTTGAGGTTGAGAAATAAATGTTGTTTGCCTTTGTCTGACTTTTCTTCTGACGACCACACCACAAGACCGGTACTGGTAAGAGGAGTGATGAAAGGGTTACCTCAACGGATGGCAGTGTTTAGAAAAAGAACAGGTAAAGACCTACTGGTGTGCCTTTAATGAGTTTAATGAGGCTTATGTTCTGCTGGAGTGTATCTGCTTTTTTAAATATGTCTTCAGTAGTTTAGGTTTGGGGAATGTTGGTGATTGTATTCAATTGTTGGTAGATTGAATTCACCCGTCATTAACTTGTGCACAAATTTGACGTTCAATGTATTTAAATTTGACATAGTTAGTGCAACTATTTCACTTTCTCTGCTGACACTGGCCTTGTGAAAATTTTCATCAGATAGATACACAAGGAAATGTTAAAATAAGCCTTAGAAGCCCAAACTATTGCAGATGATGGATTCTAAAACTCCTGCCATCCAGAACCACTTCTGTTTGATGGCAATCCAGAGATGGAGCAGAGTTGCTATTTCCACACCATTTTTAATGTGCTATGTGACCGGATGTCTCTGACTTCCCTCTGAAAGTTTCATGGTCAGGAGTGTATCCAGACTTTCTACCACCCTCTGTACCATGCCAGGATCCAGCTTCTTCAGTACTGATAAATATTCTTGGGGGTCTGGACTGAAGTGCTGACTTACAGACTTTAGGAGAGCCAGCAGATTTAAACCGCTGATTCCTGGAAGCAAATGGAGCTGTTCTGTGGTTATAACCCTGCGTCTTGCTCCTGCAGATGGTTACGATGCTTGCCTTTAGTTTGCTCTCACTAAAAATGCAAAAGGCCAGAAGGAAACTGTGACTTAGAAAAAATAAATGTGCTAATTTTTTGTTGCATGCAGACAACTACACTGCTTGACATGCTAATACTTGAAAAATCCTATTTAAACTGAAGGCTGGGTTCACAAGCAAGGGAGGAATTCAATTTCCTTCTCAAAAGAGCAGTGGAAATGCTGAATACAACTCAAGGTTACCTAGTAACCTTGAAGAGACCAGCTAAACCCAGGGCTCTTGGTTTAAAAAACAGAACTAACTCCCTGTCCCCCAAGAGACCCACCTCCCCCCAAAAACCCCTGTTCTTCCCTGTTACTGCCAGTTGATTCTTAGATTTAACTGATTGCTACTTACAGTCGGAGGCTACCCAGTTTTTATTCTGGTGCAGCTTAGTCTTTATTTTTGGATATGGAGCCCCACTCTGTGTTGCTGGTGTACAGTGCTGCTTTCCCTCAAGAGGTGGTGCCAGGAGTCTGCAGCATGTGCAGGTGGCAGCAGCCACCCCAGCAAGGTGGATGCACCTCAGGGGATGCTTGAGGAGCTGAAGAGTGTTCCTCGAGGAAGGGAACTGTGTGAAAAGGTTATTTCTGCCTCCCAGGCCTTCACCACCCTCCCTGTCCCAGTGTTTCAGTGCAGCGGGGAGCAAAAATAACCTTCCAGAAAAGAGCAGGGCTGTCCCAGTTAAGCTGTTTGGATGAAATGGAGGTTTAACCTAAGAAATCCAATGTATGACTTCCATTCTGAATGTATCAAATAGTCCTGTTTGGAGGTCTGTTTGGGATTTGAAGATGTGAGAGACCTGAATATGTATTAGCTGAGTAGCAGTGAGAACGCAGTGTTGATGCTGACATGTTTAATTCAGTGAAAGGTGTTCGAACAACCCTTGCTTGTCTCTGTGTAGCTGCTCTGGGCTTACCAAACTCAAAACCTGTTTTTTGAAATCTAAACTTTGCTTTCTTGCTGTGGACTCTGTCCCGGGAGCACGTAGGATATTGTTGAAGCAGCTCAAAGACCTCCGTCAGACAAAGATCACTGTGCCCTTAACATGGCAACGTGATGGCTTTAAATGCACATTGTGTTACACAGTACTAATGTGGGAAAAAACCCTTTACATTGTGCAAATGCACCAGTGAGTTGTGGATGTGAAACACTGCCTGGCAGTGTTCAGGGCCAGGTTGTATGGGGCTTGGAGCAACCTGGTCCACTGGTAGGTGTTCCTGCCCATGGCAGTGTATTCAAAGTATATTCAAAATCTTCAAAGTTCTCAAATGCTACTGCAAATAGCCTGGTGGGGGAGCAGAAGGTGCAGGAGAGAGGGTGTCTCCTCTACAGGTTGGGGGAAAAAAACGAGGCGGGGCGGGGGAAGAGGCATAATTGTTAATAATTCCCATTGCATGGCTCCCAAAGTATAGAGGTAATGACTGCCCTGAGAACACATACCAGGTCAGTTTCATGATCAATAATTCTATCCTATTACAAGCCCCGTTATCATAAAGTATAACAAAACGAGCACCTTAGCCCAGGCTCCAAAGCCAGTAAATACTACCACAGCAAATACCGGCTGTAAGTAAGGTACGACATGCTGAAACTGTGACATCAAGAGCAACAATTTTGAAAGCCAATAAATCAGCATTGTGACGAGTGACTGTTAATCTAAAACAATGAATGCTTATCACAAATACGATTAGATGCACTCTGGTCAGATCTGTCATTATCTCAACCCCATGTTGGGTACCACAGAGAACTGTTGTGGTTTAAGCCCAGCCGGCAACCCAGAACCACATAGCCACTTGCTCACTGCCCCCACCTTTCCTCCCCCCACTCCTGGAAGGATGGGGAGGAGAATCAAAAGAATGTAACTCCCATGGGATGAGAAACGAGCAGCCCAGTAACTAAGGTATAGCACAAACCACTGCTGCTACCACCAATGATAATAATGACAAGGGAAATAACAAGGGGAGAGAATATGAAAATCAAACGGGAAAGGGAAAAAGCAATAAACACAAGTGCTGCACAATACAATTGCTCACCACCCACCAACCAATACCCAGCCTGACCTGAGCAGCTATCTGGGCCTTGGTGTGCTGTGGTATGGAATACCCCTTTGGCCAGTTTGGGTCAGGTGTTTTGTCTCTGCTTCCTCCTGGCTTCTTGTGCCCCTCCTCACTGGCAAAGCATGAGAGACTGAAAAGTCCTTGATCAGAGCAAGTGCTACTGAGCAACAACTCAAAACATCCGTGTGTTATCAGCATTATTCTCAGACTAAGGCCAAAACACAGCACTGCACCAGCTACAAAGAAGGAGAAAAATAACTTACATCTGAGCCCAGGACACTGTGCGACAGCCTTATCTACCCAAATTACTGTATGCATGAATAATGTGAATTTGGAATTTCATGGAATTATAATGTATATGTTAAATTCTACACAATTATATGTATATAATTAAGGCATATAAGCTATAAACTGCCTCTTTTTGGTGTGCATGATAGGCAGAACGATCCCCCATGCTCCCAGTACGGATGATAATAAAGTAATGTCAGCTTTCTAACCTGTCATTCTGGTTAGGGAGTTTATTTCCTGGATTTTGTTGACAAAACCAAGGAATTCCTGAATTCATTCAGGGTCTCAAATTGTGACCTTTAAAAAGCAAACTGCCTTATTTCGAAAATATGGATATTCATACCCCTTTGCTACAGAGACATAACAATATAATATTTTCAAGGTATTATATCAGACCAGTCAGTCTCACTTCTGCGCCTGGCAAAATCTTGGAGCAGATTCTCCTGGAAGGCATGCTAAGGCACATGAAAAACAAGAAGGTGCTTGGTGACAGCCAGCATGGCTTCACTAAGGGGAAATCCTGCCTGACCAATTTGGTGGCCTTCTATGATGGGGCTACAGAATTGATGGATAAGGGTAAAGCAGTTGATGTCATCTACCTGGACTTGTGCAAAGCGTTTGACACTGTCCCACACAACATCTTTGTCTCTAAATTGGAGAGACATCAATTTGATGGATGGACCACTTGGTGGCTAAAGAACTGGCTGGGCGGCCGCACACAAAGAGTCGTGGTCAATGGCTCAATGTCCGGCTGGAGACCAGTAACGAGTGGTGTCCCTCAGGGGTCGGTGTTGGGACCGGTCTTGTTTAACATCTTCGTCGCTGACATGGACAGTGGGATTGAGTGCGCCCTCAGCAAGTTTGCCGATGACACCAAGCTGTGTGGTCCGGTTGATATGCTGGAGGGAAGGGATGCCATCCAGAGGGACCTTGACACGCTTGTGAGGTGGGCTGATGCCAACCTGATGAAGTTCAACCACGACAAGTGCAAGGTCCTACACCTGGGTCAGAGTAATCCCAGGCACAGCTACAGACTGGGCAGAGAAGAGATTCAGAGCAGCCCTGCAGAGAAGGACTTGGGGGTGCTGGTCGATGAGAAAATGAACATGAGCCGGCAGTGTGCGCTCGCAGCCCAGAAAGCCAACCATATCCTGGGCTGCATCAAAAGGAGCGTGACCAGCAGGTCGAAGGAGGTGATCCTGCCCCTCTACTCTGCTCTTGTGAGACCTCACCTGGAGTACTGTGTGCAGTTCTGGCATCCTAAAAATAAGAAGGAAATGGAGCTGTTGGAGCAAGTTCAGAGGAGGACCATGAGGACGATGAGAGGTGCTCCAGCCCCTTTATACAAAGACAGGCTGAGGATGTTGGGGCTGTTCAGTCTGGAGAAGAGAAGGCTGCGTGGAGACCTCATAGCAGCCTTCCAGTACCTGAAGGGGGCCTATAGGGATGCTGGGGAGGGACTCTTCGTCAGGGATTGTAGTGACAGGACAAGGGGTAACGGGTTAAAACTTAAACAGGGGAAGTTTAGATTGGATATAAGGAAGAAGTTCTTTCCTGTTAGGGTGGTGAGGCACTGGAATCGGTTGTCCAGGGAAGTTGTGAGTGCTCCATCCCTGGCGGTGTTCAAGGCCAGGTTGGACAGAGCCTTGTGTGGGATGGTTTAGTGTGAGGTGTCCCTGCCCATGGCAGGGGTGTTGGAACTAGATGATCTTGAGGTCCTTTCCAACCCTAACTATTCTATGATTCTATGATTCTATGTAAGTTAATCATCACTATTAATGCAAATCACATTTGGAAAAGCAATTTTCCTATGGTATGAACAGTGTATCCGGAGTGGCACCTATTTTTTATAGACACTTCTCTTGTAGTAAAATGTGTATCTGGTCAATAAAAATGTCCTGGGGTGACTGAGTTATTCCTTAATAGCTGGGGGAAAGGAAATTCACTGGAAGGGGGCAAATGTTTACAATACATGCAGTGAGCAGATTCATTGGTATTCCATGTCCATGCTCCTCCATAGTTTTTTAGTCTATAGGGCATTGAAGGACATCTGTGATGTTGAAGAACACATCTGCAGTGACCATGCAGCAGGCAAACTGGTCTAGGATGTTAGGTTTACATGGAAGGCATTTTACTTGATTGTTTTTTATTTTTCTGGTCTCCTGAGCTATTTGAGTGATAGATACTGTTAGCAGTATTACCTTACAGGGCAATCAGTATAGCCTTGATGTGACAATGTAATGTTCTCATAATGTGCTTCATTAAATACATTCTTCGATATAACATACCTATTTTATTTTGGGAAAGTCATTTAGGCAGCCTTTGCATGCTACTAATACTCTGATACGGAAACACGAGTGGGTGGAATCTCACGCAATGCTACTTCTGGATAATACCGGCAGTGCAAGCATATACAATTAACAATTAGCAATCCAGAGTTTCTATGCCTTTGTTTTCAGGAAAATTGGGATCTAGGTTCGCAGCTGGTATGCTGAAACTACAGCAGATGCAGTCATGTTGCCAGACATCGTGGCCATGACCTCTGGTGGATTGCTGTAGTGCAGCCGTGCAGGGGGTTTTCTGCTGGTTTTGTTTCCCAGGCCTGATCATTTGAACTAATTACCAAAGAGCCTCACAAATGAATGTACCCAGGTTCCTGAGGTTTGGGTTCCTGTGGGAGAGCATGTTGCAAATGATGCTGTTGCCTTGCAGCAGCAGTGGTCACTCCATTAGAATGGCTGATTGATAGTGGAAGGTGTGGAAAGCACAGAGGTATGCCAGGAGACAGGCTGCATCTGTACAGAATCTGACCCAAATCTCATTTGAAGTGTCAAGAAGATCAATTACTTTATTATGGAGGAATATGAGATGATTGGTGTTTTAGCCCGGCTATGTGTGTACGTGCCTGCACATGTGCACACGTTTTCCCATGTGGGCTACTGATCCATTGCATTTGCAGTCTCTCATTTAAGCCTCTGAATACTGCACTGAAAACTCATGGTAATAAAATTTAATGTTGGCATAGAGGCATAGAGTTGTTCATAAAGGATGGCTTGGGGTCTCCATTTGAAAGTAAAACAATACTTTTCATTTTTCTCTGCAACTATACTTTAGCTAAAGTAAACAAATCCTGCTCTGAAAAACATCCATTCAGACTGCACAATTGCTAAATAGCAATGTCATCAGGGAAGCTTAGAGCTGACTTTACAATTGATGGAGGTATAGAAGTCACGGAAGATCTTTATTTCTACTGTTTACCACTGGTCATATAGTGCTGCAACTTTAACTTGAGATCAGAGAGCACTTTCACTGGATAACATCAAGTATCCTGGGGAAAAAAAACCCATGAAAATGACAAATAATGAATCCTTGTCTAACTAACAAAACATTGTCATAATTCATGCAAGATCTGAACATGCAGGTACATACAATGTTATCAAAATGTTAAGATTTTATAAATAAAATCCCCTCTCAAACGGCAAACTAGCTCCCTTGGAGTTGATGTGATACATTGCTTAATAAGAGCTTTGTTGAATCTTTTAGGAAAACAAAATATCAGTTGTTTAAAAACAAATAACGTATACATGTATATCTAACATAAATTATGTATATATATATTTGTATATAATTTCTGATAATACATATAATATAGATTAATTTTATATATATATGTGTGTGTGTGTATATCTGTATACCCAATATCCCAATAGAAGCTACCAGGAAGGAAGAACACGTGTTACTTCTGCTAGTACTTTACACTGAAATGCTGACTCTATATTTGGTATAATGATAAAGTGGACCAGTTTTTAAATATCCCCTGGAAAACTAACGAGATTTGCATCTGCGCAGTACTTTCCAAAATGAAGACATTAATTTGGAAGATGAATGAATGCAAATCTGATCCAGCTTCTGGCTTCTGTTCTTTATTCTTGGACAGGAATATTACTTCTTATTTAAGAGACTTAAATTCTTTATTTCTCCATTTGGCAGGTGCTGATAGGAAACAGTGCAACCTAGAGAAATTAAACTGTGCACAATATCACTCCCAATGAACTGACTAAAAACAACCCCAAAACTAAAATGAGCTCCTGCGTAACAGCACTAGCATCAAGTAGGTGTCAGAGGGAGGAATTGAAAGGTAAGTGTAAAAATCCATCTCAAGCATTGTTTAGCAGAACAACTCATCTAATTCTCAGTTCATCTTTTCTTTTTTTTTCTTTTTTCATAGAAAGAGGAATCTTGTAGCAGCTTTTTTTTTTTTTAGCCCTGTTGGTGTTTTCCTTTTTCAACTTGATCATTAAATTAGAAGTATAAACCAAGTGATTTTACGTCCTGCTAATGAAATATTAAATGTGCCATGTGTAAGAAAAGCAGTCATTCAAATGCAGCAAGAAGTAAAGTGTAACTAATAGAATTTTAGTAGAATTTCAAGTAGTTGGATAGAGAGATACACAACTCTGCCACGGTGTGGGAAAGGATGATTCATCCCCTGCATCCCTAATTCTATTAAAAAGTAATATAAGATAATCAGAATACCAAGGAAGCAGTGTCACGTACCTTAAAAATGTATTTTGGAAGTTCAGAGATTAAATCACTCCCAAACTGTTATGATTTTATCTTAAAATTGTTTTATTTCTTTTTTTTAGCTGAGTCCTTCCAAATGCATTAAGTGCTGCTTTATGAGTATAGTACAAAACTTAAAGTCCAAAACAATTTTCCAGAGATATATCTGACTTTTGTCATTGTAATATCTTGATCTTTCTTTTATAGGCTTATTTATCTTCACATTTTCTCCTGCAGACATTTACAGATTACTGCTCAAATGCCTAAGTCTTAGCATTAAATTATCTGTGCTGGCTGAAATTTGGTATTAATGGAAAAAAAGAAGTATTTTTTTTTTAAATCAAGATTAAAAGTAGGAAATTTCCAGGAGCAATATTCTGATTAAAATCTAATTTGGAAACTTAAACTACAAAAATGCTATCAGTAATGTATTTTATTTGCCTGTAGGATCCCATAGGCAGCTTCAGTCCCTGTTGTGGTTCGTGAGAAGGGGATCTGGCTTACAAAAAGACACCAGAGTTTCTAGGGAATCTCTTAGGTATTGCTGACACCAGGTTTTGGGGGACCTAAAGTTGATTAAATCAGGATGAGAGGCATTTGAATTTGGCAAAGCCTTCAATATGAGACCAGTCACCACAGTTGGTTTGTCTGCTAGAAACAAAAACAGACCATGAGACTAGACATGAAATTTCTGCATGGGAAAAGTGATGGTATCAGCACTACTGGTGTTCTGACAGTCTTCATCCATAGTGTTCTGTTTCTCTTCAGTAAGAGTGCACTGTAATTTTGACCTCTAGCACATGAAGAGGTGTGTATATGTGTACATAGAGGCATATATAAACACACATTTGACCTATTAAACACTGAAAGCCCATGACAGAAGACATCAATGAGTTTAAGGATTATTATGGGTTTTGCTGATAAACAGGCTATTAGGCTTTAATATTGCCTTGTTTAATCTGTATTTTTGCAGATGAATTATTAGATAATGACTATCTCTGCCTTCTTTGTAATATACTGATGGTCTTAGCAGATTTTCATGAGACATGTGAGACTCATTTGTTAACAGTCCCAGGAGGGATGTCATGATGATAAATAATGACTGTATCATCCAGTGTTGTCTCTAGAGTGACATTCCCTCTGGAACAGGGTGATTGCAGAAAAAATGGCTAATGGCCCAAAGTGAATCGACACACAGACCAAAGTCCTCGTATGACAGTGTATCAAGCTAAAGGCAGCCTCTGTTTATTGAGATACATCACCTCTCCTCTGTGTGTTGTTATCCAAAAATTTCCTGACATCGTTTATTCAGTAACCTTTCCCACTTTCCTCTGACCTTATTCCTGGCTACAGATGGTGCAGCATCCATTCATAATGTGTGATGGAAGTGTCTGGCTTGTAGGCTGTGTATGAAAGCATACTAAACAAACCACACTCATGCCTACAGGCCATAATCCTGGGCATGTCAAGTGGCGATGCTGAAAATACAGTTTCTAGTTTAACCATCATTTGAGATGCATTGAAAGGGAATAGTAAAGTTAACATCTGCATACATAGGTAGCCCATGTATTTTCTTGGGATACCCAGAATGAAACTGACTGTGTGTCCACAAAAGAAATGCACCTTATGGCCTTGCAGGCCTTACACTGCCATAGGCAGGTAGATTGGTTTAGTGCCTAACTCATAAAGATGAAGGATTTGCTAGTTTCAGATGATCTGAAACGGCTGCCCAGGCAAGGCAGTTGGAGTGGGACGGTGAAGGAGGAAGGAACAAACTTTAGAAGCTTACAGGTTCTTGGAATTAATTACTTTATATCCGCAAAGCACATTGACAGACTTGAAGGAAAAAGGTTAAAATAGAGATGTTCCTCCCTACAGGTTTTAACCTTGCATTTCACCTCTGTGTGGAGGTGGTTTTCAAAAGAGCCAGCTTGTGATTAATTTTCTCACATTCACTTATTGTCATTTCCAGAAAAAGATAATTGCATGTTTTGCTGGCAGGAGATTGCTTAAAACATTGTTTTCCATCTTGTCTGTTTCCATTTATTCTCCTGAATACATGTGCCTATGTTCAGAATACACAATTCATACATAGGGTTGTAGAGGGATCTGCAGCAACAAACATGAATAATAATACAAGGTCAATAATATTAATGAAAAAATTGCGAGCAAAACATATTCCTGCACCTCTGGCAAATCTACAGTGTTCAGTCAGAAGCATCCTTTTTGTGTTGCTTTCTGCAAAAACCAAGTGAAACTGTGAATGGAGAATTAAATGTTGATTGCTCTGCTACAAATTAGCTATGGACTAGGTGCAAGCCTGGATATAGTCAGCAGAAGACTTTCACTGAGAGAGGATTTTGCAACAGACTTTACTGGAATCCAGGAAATTATTGCTTGTTAAAACTCTAGTTATTTACTTTGATAAAATTTTAATGATAACTTTTATTAAACTAAGAGTTTTGTGAGGTCTATGGGTTTGGTTTGTTTTTTTTTTTTTTTTTTTTTGAGATCTTCGGTCAAAAGTTATGTTAAAGTCTTATTGAAGGTTTTTAATATAATTTAAGTAAGAACAAAGTTGTTTTTTTTCCTTTTAAAGCTACAATGAATGTTGTAACTAGATAAATATGCTCATTTAAACTTTTGATTTGGGCAGTCATCATCCTGTTAATGATTTTGATGTGGTCTTGAAAGGCTGGCATCTCTAGAGGTATGGCAACATTTGCTTTCTGTTCAGGAGTGGCACAGAGCTGGAACTGGGGAGGAGTGAGACAGGAGATGCTGCTTTATGCAAACAATACCTAGGGGGTTTAATGTAATGTGAAATGCTGTCTGGACACTGACTGATTTCCTGTGGTCACATACGGGGGGTGACAGTCCTGTTGGATAACTGGAAAACAGCCCTTAGCTTTGCAGTTGTTTGAAGGACCTGCTCATCTGGTGAACTTGGTCAAGTTCACCACTGGAAATGTAGTGACTGAAGGCAGGACGGCAATACCAGTGTTTCAGAGTGTCCATTCAATTTCAGGTGCAGTCAGCACCATGAGGTGTGTGTTGAGATGCCTCTTGCACTGCTTTGTGCCTTCTCTCTGAATGCCCATGGCTTTTTGAATGCTTCTGCCTTTCCCAGCAGGTGCTCTGAACGTCGCTTCACAGAAGTGGGGTGCTAGGCGAGTGTGCTCACTTACACCCTGTGTGCATCCCGCAGCAAAGTCACTTCAGCCTTTCCTCAGGAGACTGCTGTCACTCAGTGTGACAAACCCCGCTTGGCAGGACCCCTCAGGTTGGGGATTTTGTGTCCATAGGCAGAAATTGTTTGTTTATTTAATCTTAATTCCATCCCTGCATTCAAGGCAGTGGCTTTGTGCCTGTGTTTACTTGCTCTTATATGCATGCTCACATCCTCGTACCTTTGGGTCATTGTACATTTAGGTGGAAAAATACGTCTGTGTAATACACTGTTAATATTTAATCCGACTCACTAGTAAGATTTCTACCAAATTCGTGTTCAGAAAACTGAATAGATTGAAAAAAAAAAAGGCAACCATCATAAATGCGGTTATTTTGTAAAGTCTCAAGTGAATTAGCTTTCTGCGCTGTTAGATATGATGAAGAAAATACTGTAGAGAGCATGTTCTTTGTCATGTATCTGCATTTTCACAAATTGCAAAGTTGTGGGGGCTCATACTGCAGATACAATTCCCACTCTGTTTTGTACTGTTAAACAACATACACTTGCATGAGTTAGTGTCCCGTCATAAATTCAAGCCCTTGAGCAAATTCTGACAAATTGTAAATGTAATTTAATTACATGAGGGGAAAGAAACAAAGACATTTCTTATGCTAAGAGTTTGCAGAGCAACGTAGGTTCCACCCCTCATTGGGCTAGTTTTACGCAGTGCACCAACTGCAGCCAGCTTTACTGAACCAGGTCCTAGAGTTCTTTGTGTATACAGATGTCAATGGGTTTTTTTCCCAGGTCTCTTGCTGGAAAAGTCACTTTTCCTGCTGTTACGCCTTCAACGCCATGATTAAACTGTGAATTAACATTGCAGAAGACTGTCTATAGTCTTTGGTTCCTGACTGTACAGGTGCTGTTTGCAGAAAGTCTCCTCTGAACTGTTAAACTGGGGGGAGCATGTTAAATCCACCCATTTCAACAATGTTTTGTGTGAACTTTAAGGCACTTTTGTACAGTTGACAGATGGCAAAAATCGAAGGTGAGGATTTTCCCGTTAAATAAGTTTGTATGTCATGAGAGCGACAACATTGACAGAACTGAGGATTTCCTCTTTCTCAGCTTCATCTTCTGTCTCTCAGGCCACAGACATCTTCAAACCCCAAAGTCTTGGCCACGAGTTCATCACACAGGCTAATGATCCACACTTGTCAGCGCTCTCTGGAGACTGTTTTGTCTGCAGCTTCACTGGCTGCCGTGGTTTCTGCTGGAGTCACATGGTGGATCCTGCTCACAGCCTGCTGCTTGGATGACGGGCTCTGCCCAACGTATCTTTTCTCTGCAAAAGGCCTAGCAGAGAGATCAGCCCATCCCTGGACTCCCCCCAGGGGACCTTGCTTCCCGCTGGAGTGTTAACAACTGCGGAGGGCTGTGTCCAGCTCCCGAGTTCCTCCTGATGGGAAACTGTCTAGACAACGGTGTTTATCCTTTCACAGGAAGGCATTTACCTTGCTGCTGGTCTGCACCCTAATGACTGTACTTCTTTCATCTTCTCCACTGCTGTAGCCCAGAATACTATAAACTCTAATGGCTAAAACAGATCATTGCAGTGCTGGTCTTAGTGTTCGTTCTTCAGATTAAAGGATGTGGTTTTGACAAGACATCTCCTGAACAAACCACTTTTCTTTTTCCTTAATCAGCAGTCTGTGCCCCTATCCTCTTCATCTGTTCTAACTCTCATGGCAGAAATGTTTGGACCCATAATTTCAGAAGCATAGGCTCTTACAGGATTATCTATGGCAGTGAATAATTTGGAACTTATTTCTTAGAAGGGTGCTGGTTTATGAAACTAGGTACCCATAATTTTCCTTCCCTTTAAACTTTTATAGCACAGTCAGAAGCTTCCTCTTAGTTGCTATTTTATTAAGCTGTAATTACTCTGTCAGATAAATCAGCAATAAATCACCAAATCCTTTTGATTAGATATTTAGCAGTAGGACCAGATCTATGTGGATTCCTCAGTGTCCCATAAAAGGTGCATCCTTCCTGCAATGGTTTTGGGGTTTTTTTGCAACACTTGCAAGGGCCTGATATCTCAACTGACTTAATTTCTATGTCTGGTTGGTGGTGTTTAATGTGCTCAAAGGCATTAGGCAGGTTGAGGTCAGACAGATAGACTGAGCATATTTTTGAACTTTGTTTCTCTAGAACCAAGCTAAAAGCCAATATCCCTGTTTCATTAAGACTGCTTCACCCACAGATGTGATTCACATGATTTTGATTTGGAGAAGCCTTGCAGAGCTCCTTTGTAAATGAGCTTCTGCATGATGCAGGAGTCAAATGAGTCCCATTTGAATGTGTGAAACCTGACAATCGCTCTGCACTGTGCCCTGCAGCTGCAGGACATAGTAAGGAAGGGCACATGAACAAACAAACTTATTCATGAGATATGTAGACAACTTTCATTAGAGCTTGTGCAACTTTAATGAGCTGGATTTGGATCTAGTTTCTGAAACTGGCTTCACTGCTGAGTCACTGTGTGTTGGTGGCAGGGGATGGTATGAATAAGCCTAGCACCGGGGTTCTGTGTCCTGCTCCACCAGTAACTCAAGACTAACCTCAGCAAAGTCATTTGCTCTCTCTATATTCCAGTCTCACACACCTGAGAAAGGGAGGAATGAAGATGAACCCCCCTTTTCTGGTGCTGGGGCACTTGGGAAGGGCCTTATATGAATGCAATGTATGGCTAATCTTTCTTCTCCAATGTCCTCATTAACTTGCCACTTATGGGAACTGCTGAATTTTGTTCTCTTGGTGACTTTTTTTGGAGCTACAGAGCCCAGGTGTCATTAACAACATCATGTAAGTGAGCAGTCATGAGCAAAGTTAAAGTTAACTGCATCTGTGTTTGTCACTGCAGTGTGCAAGTATCCACATCATAGAGATGTACCAATTTCAGTTCTTGGATGAGGAGGAGATGGCTCGTGTTTTGCCAGTCTGGGGGAAGAAGGTGGAAGGCAGAGGTTCAACAACTGGCAGGAACTGAAATCTTTGCCTTTGAGGCAGGTTACCAGTTGTGTGGAAGAGATAGAAACTGCGATGGTGCCAGGGGCAGAGGACCCAGCTCGCTGGCTCATGGCACTGGGCACCTCAGCAGAGCCACACCGAGATGTCCTCTGCTTTTCCTTTCTTTTTCCCAGCTCAGTTGCCATCAAACTTGTGTCACTGCTGGCCGGTGCTGCAGTGCTTGTAGCCTCCATTCCCATCTTGATCCTGTGGAGTCCTAATGTGCTCATCACCCCCGGCCTTTGTGACTGCTCAGTTTATGGTGTTGCTCTGTATAGGTGAATTGGAGCTGTAGGCACTTTGTCAGCTTTTGGCTTCACCTGGCTTCCTGGCTTCCTGAGAGTGGGAAGGAAAATTATGTACCTGGCCACTTTTACATATTCTGTAAGATAATTATAGCTTGTGAGAGGGAGGAAGCAAATGGTCCTCAACTTCTGAAGTGCTCTTGCCTCTCAGAAGCACTCTTATGAAACGTTTTTGTCTGTATTTTTTATCATTTAGCCAGATGTGCGACTGTTGTGGAGAGGCTTCATTCATTACTTCACTTTAGCAAGGAGTCTAATTTCTGGTTTCATCTGAAGACCATTTCAGACTCGGGCTTTTTGGGAAGAGGAAATGGAAGTGGGTTCAAGAGCCCTTTGTCTCGTGAACCCCTTCTTCCCACTCAGGAAAACGTGTTCGTGCCACAGACAGATAAAAACTACAAGGGTTCATTCAGGAATGTAGCATCCATTTAATTGATCTATTCACAATCACAAAATCAAAGACAGGATTTATTAGGCTTTGACATATGGATTGAGTATGCTCCTTTTGTTTCTAGATGACGTTTTCTTCCTCTCAAATTTAGCTAAAAATGTAATAGCCCCTCAGTTCAATGCAGATTCACAAGCCTCCTTTGTCACTTCTTGGACAACCATTGACTCTTTGTGAAGCCCAACAAGGAATCACAGTCTCAATGGATAGTCCCACTATGCTGTGGAGTAAGACAAAAAAAAGGAATATCATGAATTACTTATAAAGTTCACTGAGATACAGCCACTGAGAAGAAGAGTAATGACTAGCTTCTAGGCTGAACTCTTCCAGTTGTTTTTTTCTTTAATTCATGTATACTTTCATTACAGAGCCGCAAAGGTGTAAATGGGCTGAAAGTGTTTCCTGTATTCATAGAGTGATGGAAAAGCTATCAAGTAACGTGGGACAAGCAAATTTTTCATGTCGTCATGTCTGATTTTTAAGTTCAGAAATACCAGCTTCTTCAGAAGAACAAACCTACAGTTTCCCTTAAACATAAAAGATCTTGCCTGCTTCTTTCTCACTGTGCAAGCCACAGCTGCTGGACCTGTTTTGTATCATTGTAATGAAGGTGAATATCCACCAGAAGCAGGTTAATCAGGTCTCATATTAAAAAGGAAGCACTAAGCAGATTCTTTGAAATGTGGGGGTGAGATTCAAGGAAACGTGGGCTAAGGTGGCCTTAAGGCATAGCTGTGCTTTTCCAAATCTGTACTGCGCTAGCGGCTGAAGCAGTCCCAAAGGAAGCATAAGCAGGCTTCTAAAATGCTCACTTGCTGTCACCCACTGTCACTTGGACACTGCTGTAGGCTTACAAAGACTGCTTCTGCAGCGTCAGGAGCTGCTGGATGTGCTGGTAGCCATAAACAGTCAAACCACACAGCACAAACAGAAAGATTATTAACCTATTTATTTTAAATTCAACCAGACATACAAAATCCCCATTTCACCAGTTTACATGTGTATCATTTTCTTGCATATCTTTTAAGACAGCTGAGTTCTCTCAGGCTAAGACAGCTGCTTACGGGGGTTAGGTTAAGGTGCAGACCTGTGGGCTAATAAGCCCTTTGCAGAGCACCCTCCTGCTCTGCCAGAGAGCTATTGGAAAGGGCTCAAGGTGTTTCTCCCCAGTTTTGCTCCTACCCTGCAGCAGCCTCATTTCCCCCAGTGCATTTCCTTCATCTGGTGAGATCACCACATGTAACCATGTCAAAGCCTTATCAAAGCCACAGGGGCAGTAAATTGAAATGATAGCGGCAGGCAACATAAATCCTGTTCTTCTGCAAGTAACACTGGGAAATTCAGTTCCTAATCTCACTTTCATGTTTGCATGGCTCTTCCACTATATCATGCCCAAAGAGCATTAATAAGGACAAGGGGTGTGTTGCAGTCTGCACTGGCTTGCTGGTTGCGTCCTATTGTGCACTGGGATACACGAGCCCTCTCCTGCACAGGCGAGAAGCTGTACCCATTTCACACACACTGTCGATGTTCAGGGTTAATGTCTTAATTCCTTCTGGCCTACTAGATGGCAGAGAAGTGCTCCACTCACAAGGGGCAGTTCTCAACCTCCTTCCTATTAGCATACCCTGTTACCATCAGTACCATGCACAAAAATGGTACATTTTCCTATCAAAATATTGTGTTGAAGTGTTGAAGGCTGTTTGCAACAGAGCTGTGCCAGTGAGTTTTTAATTCTTGCATTCCTTCATGCCCAGCCCTGAACCTTTTGTTTAATTAACAGTATATCTTTTAGAAACAGGAACAATTGTTGCAGGCAGATACCTTGTCTTTAAAGGCTACATGTATACCACCTGTGTAACTAAAGAGTGGCTTTGCCTAAGACCGGTTTCAAGGCCCATGTCAGTGTAAAATCAGATTTGTCTTTGTTCTACCTGCAAAAAGGACTCCAGAAGAGTTTTCTCACAAGAAGGTATTCAAGACCTAAAAAAAAAAAAATCAAGGTAAACGTAAGGTGCAAATTTTTACTCATGATGTTAATCAACAGCTGGAATAATTTGCCAAGAGAAAACCAGATTTTTCCATCCCTTGCAGCATTATAGATAGGAACTCCTTCAGGAAATAGGAGAACTTACCATTGTAGCTTTAAAATGATTTAACCTTTCCATCTGATCCTCTTTGTTTAATATGACTTGTAATTAGCTTCTGTGGGCTTCAGTCAGAGGTGCCTGTTCAGAAGTACTTGCCAACAACTATTCCTTTGGTATGCATACATGGAAATGCTCAAAGCCCTGGGACTCACTCTGGGTATAAGTGAGGCCAAGCCACTCACTTACAGATCAGGAGGGCGAATTTTGTTCTATAGGACATACTCGTCATGCGTTAAAAGCAAAGGCAGGTTTTGCTGTGCTTGCTTCAGAGGAGTTGTATAGCTTTATCCTGGAAAGAGTGAGGTAAGTGCTGTTGATAGGTTTGTTGTTGATGATGGTTGTTCTACACTGTGTCAGAGGTGATACTATGTTTTCTTTCTTAACACTGAGCAGGACTGAACTCAAGTTGAGGTCTAGAACATTTTCTCTTGAGATTCTGTTGTAACAAGAAAAGATTTTAAAATGTATCAATTTTTTTCACTATCTGCATTAAGTCATAGGCTCCTAAGTGGAAGTATTAGCCTGACTTTGTTACCTGTGAGACTGAGGCTGATGTTCTCCGAGTTGCTGAGCCACAGAAAGTATAGTTAGAGCTCTACATTGCTTTACATTGCTTTCTATGTGAATTGGTTATACATGGGAGCCCCCAGGGGCACACAATTCGGAGGGACATTTGCTGCCTCCAGAATGTATTGAGATTGCTTGTTTTTTTCAGCTATCTTTGTTATAAAAAGTTGTCACAATGTTTAGGTTTATTTTCTCATTTCTGTACTTCTTAGTGCTATTGAACCTGCTGGAGAGACAGATTTGTTTAATTTTTTAATGATTATCATTTACACTGATGACTTTCCAAAAAAAAGAAAACCCCGATAAAAAACCAAAATGCATAAGACTATTGACTAATGTTGTGAGTAGTAATTTGTGTCCTTTTGTAAAGGTTACAGCTGTATCTGTGTTGCTTACATGTTAGGCTGCAGACTGGAAACCTGATTTTAGGAGCAAAGCAGAAGCGGAGTATGTGTTACTGCGAGGACAGACTGGAAATTAAAAAGCTGTGACAGACAGTCCAAGGGTGCTTTCCTCCTGCTTCTACTGTCAAGTTAATAGGCGGTAAATCACAGGTTCTTCATTCATCCACAAGCTTTCTTGTTGATGTCTTCTTTTTCCCAAATCATTTCAAACCATGGAAGTCCTCTCAAAGATGTCATCGTAATAAAAACCCTGTATTTTGAATGTTTTCCCTACTATCTAGTCAGAAATAGACCAGACACAAGTAGAATATTTCCAGCCAAAAGAGCATGACAGAAGAATATTGCCTGCAATGATATTAAAGCAAATATCTGTATGGATGCAACACTTCAAACAAATTATTCTAAACAGTTCGTTATTCATCTATTTGTAGCACTCTGCTCTCACACTTCCTCTCATCATTAACCTTTCAACTTTAATATTGTGTAAGACACTTTGCCATCTGATTGCTGGGCAGTTCTTCCTTGACATAATGTGGAGTTAGTACTTCACACATCTACCAAAATATTGTGCCTGTGTATTTAAGATGGAAATACAATATCATTTGACATATAATTAAACTTCTGGTTGCTATTCCATTGGAATAAAAGGCTCTTTTGTTCAGAGATGGATCACAATTGGGAATTTCCTCTGTTTCCAAATCCTAACATGGTGACATACTGAATAACAGTGAATCTGCTTGGTGTAGGTCGTAGGGCAGATATCCCTGTGGTGCATTAGGAGATGCTAGGGCTGTAAATCTACATCTAGATTAGGATATTAAAAGTATCCAGGTCTATTTGTTGGTAAAGAGACCAATAGGCATGAGGTACCCTGCCCATGTAAACTCTCTCACCTTACTAAACAACATGGCTGGGCACAAACTCCCTGCTGGGAACGGCCCTCAAGGCATTCAAACTCTGTAAGTGTACTTAGAGATGGCCCAGGAGAGTGCTGGCTGCTACAACCAAGAGCAGGGCAGATCATGTGAACACTTTGCCAACACAGAATTTGCCAGTTTCCTGGTAATAGCCCCTGGCACTGCAGAACTGCATGTTTAGTGTGATTTCCATGCTAGTTTCACACCAGTCCTTCCTATTTAGCTGTAGACTTAGTTCACCACATCCAAAATTAATCTCGTCTGACAAATCATAGAATCATAGAATAGTTAGGGTTGGAAAAGACCTCAAGATCATCTAGTTCCAACCCCCCTGCCATGGACAGGGACACCTCACACTAAACCATCCCACACAAGGCTTCATCCAACCTGGCCTTGAACACTGCCAGGGATGGAGCACTCACAGCCTCCCTGGGCAACCGATTCCTGTGTCTCACCACCCTAACAGGAAAGAATTTCTTCCTTATATCCAATTTAAACTTCATCTGTTTAAGTTTTAACCCGTTACCCCTTGTCCTGTCACTACAGTCCCTGATGAAGAGTCCCTCCCCAGCATCCCTATAGGCCCCCTTCAGATACTGGAAGGCTGCTATGAGGTCTCCACGCAGCCTTCTCTTCTCCAGGCTGAACAGCCCCAACTTCCTCAGCCTGTCTTCATACGGGAGGTGCTCCAGTCCCCTGATCATCCTCGTGGCCCTCCTCTGGACTTGTTCCAACAGTTCCATGTCCTTTTTATGTTGAGGACACCAGAACTGCACACAATACTCCAGGGGAGGTCTCACAAGAGCAGAGTAGAGGGGCAGGATCATCTCCTTTGACCTGTTGGTCATGCTCCTTTTGATGCAGCCCAGGATACGGTTGGCTTTCTGGGCTGCGAGCGCACACTGAAGCCAGCTCATGTTCATTTTCTCATCAACCAGCACCCCCAAGTCCTTCTCTGCAAGACTGCTCTGAATCTCTTCTTTGCCCAATCTGTAGCTGTGCCTGGGATTGCTCCGACCCAGGTGTAGGACCTTGCACGTGTCGTGGTTGAACTTCATAAGGTTGGCATCAGCTCACCTCACAAGCGTGTCAAGGTCCCTCTGGATGGCATCCCTTCCCTCCAGCATATCAACCGGACCACACAGCTTGGTGTCATCGGCAAACTTGCTGAGGGCGCACTCAATCCCACTGTCCATGTCAGCAACGAAGATGTTAAACACGACTGGTCCCAACACCTATCCCTGAGGGACACCACTCGTTACCCATCTCCAGCCGGACATCGAGCCATTGACCACAACTCTTTGTGTGCGGCCGTCCAGCCAGTTCTTTATCCACCGAGTGGTCCATCCATCAAATTGATATCTCTCCAACTTAGAGACAATCTGTGATTTGAATAATTAAAAGTGCCACCTTCACTAGCAGAGCACGGAGGGGAAGGCTGGATGGTCAGGAGGATTTGAGACTGAACACCAAGAGGTCTAGGCACATTTTGTTGTTTGTACAGACCAGGAAATACTGGGAAAGAGGGTAGTTTTTGATTAGATATTGGGAGGAAATTCTGCACTATGCGGTAGTGAGACACTGGCATAGGTTGCCCAAAGAAGTTGTGGCTGCCCCAGTCCTGACAGTGTTGAAAGCCAGGTTGGCTGGGGCTTAGAACAACCTGGTCTAGTAGAAAATGTCCCTGCCCATGGCAGGGGAGGAGGACGTAGATGATCTTGGGGTCCCTTCTCACCCAAACCATACTGAAGTCCACATACATTACCTACTGAGAGCAAGCAGTGCCAGAACATCCACTAATTGCACAGTTTGGGAGTACAGTATACACAAAACAGTAAAGGGAATAATGAAGTAGGCCAGAACATGGGATTTTGTAGGATAGATGCACTTCTGTTGCCCCTATGCCTTCTGTACTTACTTAAGGGTTTTGGTGTGGGGTGTTTTGATTTGGTTTGTTTGTTTTGGGGTTGGTGTTTTTGTGTTTGGTTTTTAATTGTTTGTTTGTGTGGTTTTTTTATTTTGTTTTTCCTGTTTGTTTTGCTTTTAGGGTTTTCAATTCCCCACCAACAGTTCATCAGCAAAATCCAGGTTGGCAATCTGTGATGCTCGGAAATGCACAAAAGAATATATCAATGACCAGTATTTAATGGAGGTTGAATAAACAAATACACAAAATAATTGTGATTGTCTCCTGACAAATGGAAATAACAGAGGAGTGAATTTCAGCAGGCTTTACTTTTGGCTGAGTCCAAGCAGATTAAATTAAATAGGTTCTGCAAAAAAACAAATTAAAAAGCAAACCAAAAACCAACCTCTGCCAAGGCTGTTTACATCATTACTGCGCATATGTTAATATGGATTTGTATTTTGGATTTGAAGACTACAATCTAAGATGATCACACACACAAAAAAAGTTATAATCCCAAGGCATTTTTCTAGGTTGTGCTTTTTGTCCATGTCAGATAGTGTACTATATGCTGTTTGGATTTGGTACTTTGAAAATACCTCTTAATTATACCTTAGAAGTTTAGTTATTACTAAGTAATTCTTGTACCTATATTGCTAGATGTGAACAGAACCTAAAGAAACTGAGGAATATGCTGACAATGAAGAATAACTATGCTTCTGGCCAGTACCTTTTGGAGAGTTAAAAAAACCTCTGTCGAGAGAAAGGCCGCTAGTCACCATTACCAAATAAATGCAGGAAGTCATACTTCACATGGAACTAGAATAACACAAATGACACAGTGAAACACCAGCTAATAACTGCAGCCATTCTGCTGGGGGCAAGTAATTGAGAGACACAGGAAGCAGTTTGAGGAATGCCAAAAAATACATCATTATTGGCTATTTGATGGGACGTGTCAAAAAGCCACTGTCAGATACAAATTGAGACAGATTTGAATAGATGTAACTGTAGCAGCTTGGACAATATTCTACAGATGGAGAGCTGATGCTCAGGAATGACATATGCAAGGAAGACATTAAGGTATTTACACTCCATTTTAGCTCTGTATACATTAACTGTGAACAGCTTAGATGTGAAGTCTCAAGTCCCAGTGAGACAATGTGATGTACTATATGGGCTTTGCAGATTGCTGGGTCATCTCCTTCTATTACAAGTCTATAATGGCCAATACTGAATGAGAGGATTGCAAAGGAGACACAAATTCTTACAGTCTCATAATAACTCCATTCACTGCACTAGACTGTATTGTGTATTGACTTCAATTTTAGCTTACAGACAACAGCGGTAGAGGAAAATTTGCTATGAATATGGTGTTATTCCACCTAGGTGTTCTTAGCACTGAAAATAGGAAATAAAACTTTTTTCCTGGACCACTATTAGATTATTTTTATTCTTATTATGAAACAGAAATACAACCCAAGCTTTTACAATTGTATTTTTTGCAGCTTCCCATGTTTGATACTACTTTAAAATCAGTCTTGCTTGGGTTTGACTGTATGCCATGTATTTTACTTCTGTGGTTAGCCTCATTGCACTTGCGGTGGTGTGAGTAATTCACAAAAATAATACCCCTAAGTATACCCAGGAGCAGTAGCATGGGCCTGTTACTGGCCAGTACCTAGGCAATAACACTGGGTTTGAATGGGGTTGACTCCAGTGGGATAATTTTTGGGTAGGCAAAAAGTGGTTGGCTTTGACTGTGCAGCTCAAGGGGAGCTGGTGTCCTCCTTTTGTAGACTAAGCTGGCAGAAAACCACTAATGGGGTATTTTATGATCAAAAACGTTTCCTTCTTAGGGTCGTTTAGCTTACCTAAGCTTTCACTAAGAAAATTCAGTGCAGGTTTAAACAAAGTCTTGGCTATGTCTTTATCTCTTGCCTTCTTTCACCGGAACACACGTTTCTTAGGAGGCTAATGTTACCCGCTGGGAATTTTAGTTTGTTCAGGGTGGTGGTGCTGGATGGCTCAGGGTGCTATGGAGGGCTGTGGGGACCAGGTGTCCTTACAGCCATTGGCATGGTGCAGATTCCCATCAGCCTCGTTGTCTTTCAGCAGTGTAACAAAAATAACACTTTCAATGGCGAGTCAAACATTACTGGTGTTTCATATTGATTACTGAGTGTAAAGGTCAGCATGAATCGTGCCTGGAATGCTTGAATGCTACCCCTGAGCTGGCTGAGGAGGGAAGCAATGGTCCTGCATTTGTGATCTGCAGCCCATCTGCTCCTCTGCCTGACATTAAAAGGGAAGTGAAATGGGGGATGTATGATTTATAGAAATGAACATGACTCTTTTGTCACCTTCTTTCTTGCAAATATGTATTGATTTGCACTTAGAGGGTAGGCTTATTTTAAGGTGGCAGGGCAATAGGATACCAAGCTTATCAAAGGGAGCAACCAACTATAAATTCTAGTAGACAGCAGAAAACAAAAGTTTCATCCTTTACTTCATAAGACATGCAGTTTATTTCAGCCCATAAGCTAATACAGTATGAAGCAGGAAAATACCTGCCCAGGAGAAGTTGTCAAGCACCTTCTAACAATGATTTGTCTAAACCCAGGGTCTTGCAATCTACATTGACTCTGCAATCCACATTAACAGGCACTTGTAATAACTTTGCAGAGCAACATTTAACATCCTCTAGTGAAATATTTTTTGCCAACCTCTATTGTCAACCAATATAGGGTGTTAAAACAGAACCACATGTTTCCAAAACCGAGCACCTAGTCATTTAAGGTGGTTTAAATCTAGTACTGACAAAGGGGGCAGTGACCAAAGTCCAATGTCCTGACCCCCACAACTGGTAATTCAATGTAAATGCAGATATGAACCTTTTGAAAGACTTTTCTGGTAAGTGTTATCGGTGGCAGTTACGTTACTAGTTGTCACTGTGACAAAATGAAATTATGGATTGGAAACCATTTTTAGAAATGGAAACTGCTGCAACTGGGCATAGCTGTAAAGAGGGAATGGACATATTATAATCTGCCAGTATTAATTAAGTCATACTTATGATCTTGCTTTCCATTTTGCCTTAGATATATTGCAAAGGCCCTTAATGAAAGTTTGAAAACTACCCCTATGCTAAGAAGGGGAAGGTCTGCTCTTGCATTGTCTGGTTGTCCTGTTTAAATCATAGGAGAGGCTAAATAGTGCAGAACTGGACTTTTTCATCACTCAAATCAGTAAAAAGTAAAGATTTCAACATTAATATTAATCACCACAGGGAAGAACAAGCTGTCTTATAATGTGTTCACATTATTGAGGCTGGTTTTCCAATTTCATTTTTTTACCTTTTGTTGTTATTTTCTCCTAAAATGAGATATAGCGCTTGTGTCCAGTCTTGCAAATCTCCAGCCAGTAACACTCAATTTGGAAGCAAAATCATCAAGCAGCGTGAGCTGAAAGTCTAAAGTGATGAGCAGCTGGGCTTTTATTATGCTTATCTTTGTCAAGTACACCCAGTTAAATTTATACAGTTTTGTTTTCAGTTGTTTGAAATGTTTTTGCTTGGCTTTTTTCTATCATGTTTCAACCCAGAGTGGTGTTTGCAACAGGTGTGTGCCCTTCTGTTCAGCATCTAAGTCCTATATATGCAGTACAACATCCATTATAGAGCCGTAGATAGGATATTATCTATATAATATATAGATTATATGCATACACAACGAGGTGTGATCATTTTGTACCTATGGGGCACATTTCACCCAAGGACCTCTAAAGTTTTATATCTCCCAGTGGTTGGCAATTAGGTGCAGAAAGATCTCTCTTTTTATTTATATCGAATTACCAGCTGTGGGGGTCAGGACACCGGATTTTGATAACTGCCATCTTTACCAGTACTGGCAAATGGAAATTCTTGTGTCATGGAAGTCTGATTTTCAGGATTTTTGGACTGGGACTGTGCTAGAATGTCAGGTAACCTCAGGCTCTACTCTCACAAATGTGTTCTTTGTTGTGCATGTGTGTACAAAGTTGCCATTTTGCATTTATAAAAAGTGAAATTATGGACAGTGTTGCCTATCCTAGGAGGTCAAAAGATAGGCACACAAAAAATTAGTAGAAAAAAACTGTTATTTTAAAGAAGTTGGCAGAAGATAAGAAATTCAATAACTTGAGTTTTCTAGGATCACATTCTTAGCTCTTTTTCACAACTTTTAAAATTAAGTATCAAAACTACTCATAGTATTCGAGAATCTGGAGATTTGAGGGAGGAAAAAAAGGCAAACCAACCAACCGACCAATACCAACAACAACCAAAAAAACCCCCAAACCCAAACAACCCCCCCAGCAAAGAAAAAAACAAACCCTAGACCACAATCTGTGTGAAAAACCTTCAAAATTGGCAATACTGTCAATGCACAAACATGAGTTACCACTAAATACAACATGAAAAGTCTTCACAGTGAGGCAAAAGCGTCCATCAGAGTTAGTGCCTATAAAGGGGCTGAGTTTCAGTGGCAGCACAGTGCATAAATGGCAGAGAGAGCCGAACTGGTCCACTGGAGAGCACCTGTTTAATGGGAAAAGTTTAAAGAAAGACAACAATGACAAAGATCCTGTTGGGTTTTTTTCTAGGAATGTTAAAATTTCCTGGATATATTAATTTCCTCTATCTGTTACCTACACACACAAGTAAGAGGTAGATTTGAGATATTTTCATTGACGCCAATGATAATTTTCACTATTTTGTTAGTTGGCTAGCATGAATTTTAATTCAGTGTTAACCTGTTTGCTCTGTTATTAAGCATTCAGATTAGACAACTCTCACTTTTAAAGTTTCTTGGACCCATATTCCAGTTCTTTTCAAATTAGAGGTGTGATCCCTCAATATGATCATACTTATGCAGTTAGGAAAGATGGTGTCTACCAGTGGTTTTCAGATGAATGACAGATATTTAGAAATAAGCTATTATCTGACTTCCTTCTTTTCACATCCTCATTTCCTGGGCAGACTACACAGATCACATGGAGACATATTTGCATTAGACATGCTGTCGTGATTTGAAATGTGGACCAAGCAAATAATACCATGCACACTCCAGCTTCTTTATTAGCTCTAAATGTGAGTTGACTAACAACTGTCTGTTGCCTCTCAATTTGTAGAGTGGCTCTGCCATTTCCCTCAGGAATGCTTTGAAAATTAATGCAAGCAGGCAATATTTATAATGATCTTTAAACTTGTAAAGTGCTGCTATACTTCTAAGCACTATGTACTTGAGCTACCACTTTGTTCAGAGATAGGTTTGAGGTAATATAACTCAACAAACACAGCAATGACATGAAAAACATAGAAATAGGTATTAAACTGATTTATTTTTTTTTACCATCAGATGCCAAGGGAAAATCTTCTCTGTTGGTGGGCAGTAAAGAATGGATTGTACGTTTTTTTTTTTTTTTTTTTTTTGCAATAAGGGAGCATTCAGAGTGCTGGTGCTCTGAACGAATTCCAGCATGAGTAATTACATCCTACCATATCTAAATATCAATTAGATGTGGTCTTTTTTTTATTCGTTTCCTGTTCCACATTGCTGGGTTGTGTTGCTGTGCCCTGCTGAACAGTAGCCACATTCACCCTTAAGTTGGCAACAATTTCCGGGCAGACAAAGTGATATCTTTATGTCTCGAGGATGATTCTCTGGATGCTTCCACAGACACTGGTTTTGCTCTGGAGCAGCTTGAGCAGTGTTGTTTTGTCTTACAGATAAGTCTGTGTAAGGATTACATACAGTAATAACTACAAATATGAAGTGATTAATAATATTTGATGCTGTGGACTGTTGATGGATATAAAGCTGTGTCTTGTGAACCAGAGATTTAATTACTAGAATAATATAAAATTCACTGCTAAAAAAACCCTATAGCAGAGTTAGGATTTACTCTCTTGGGTTTTTTCCTCCAGTTCATCAGGATGAATTGTGAATGTAGACTTCCCACTTCAACTAATTTACAGAACATTAGCCTACATTAGCCTACCAGTATTTATACTGTGTGCAGTGGCATAGTGTCTGAGTTGTAGTCAATAGTTTCACCAAGTGCTAACCAGTTATTCTTTTTGTTGGATATTATGCCAGATTTCTTTAAGGGCAGAATATAACAGTGACCAAAAAAAAAAAAAAATAAAAAAAATAATTTATTTATGAGGGACATGGTTTAGAGGCCATGAGTACTGAGGAAATCAAATTCTTTTCATTTACTAGCAAGCTCACTTCAGCAACTCAGCAGACTACAGTGCAGAAAGAACAGCGGATGGGAGCAGAACTATTTCAGTTTGACTTTGATGGCGTTGTGAAATAGCCCTCTAAACTTCAGGCCAAGTAAAAATTCAAGGTACCTCGTGCCTTGCAATATTATGACTTTTATTTGCTGGGATGTGGCCTGATACTACAGAGATGAAGAAAATAAGGAAGTTTCCAGATGTCTCTAAAGGAAGCTGGATGTAATACTTAAGTGTCTCACAGTTTTGCTTTACCAGGACTTTAGTCCTTAACAGTAGTTTCTGTATATGACTCATATTTGGTTTCTGCTGATAAGTATCTGCTCAGCATCTTTCAAATGGTACATCTATATAACCCAGGCCACAGGCCAATCCTAAAACCTACAGCATGAGCAGAGAATTCCTTAGGTATAGTGAGACTGGCTTCAGCTTTCAACATAAAGATGGGCAATGTTTGTGTAAACACTTGGTGTCCCCCCTTGTTGGAGGGAGTAACCAAGGTGATCTGCAGTTTGATTAGCGCCTTGTTTTATAAAATTGCAACTTTGAAGTAACACTTTATGTTTGTGAAATCAGATAAAGGGTCACTGGCCTGTACACTTTGGAAGTGTTTCTGAGCTTAGACAGCACCAAACTTTCCTGAAAGATAGAATCGGATCCAACAAGTAATTGAGGTTACAGCTGAAGGCTGAGCTGTTTCTCAGGGAGTAAGACAAGCCTTGATCTTTTTGCTCAGTGATCTTTTAATGGGAAAAGAAACATCATTTCTTTTCCTGTCAGCTAATTTACATCCAGGATTCAAAAGAGGGAGTAGTGACTGGGTGACCTTGGCTTGCATAAAACGGATCTTCAAACAGAGCTAAACTCTTTCTAGTGAGGCTGGCTTGTCTTTCAACAATATTCTTGTATTGCTTTGGGATACCCAGAGTCCCCAAGCACAGATTTATTCTGCACTCTAATTGCCAATGCTTAGGGAAGGTGACAGTGTAAGAGATTTATAACTCATTGTAATGATTAAAGTGTTAATTCTGAAATACAATGTATACTTTTCCACGTTACTATCTAGTAAGCAAGATGAATCTGTGAACAAGAACTTCAGTGCAAATCAGTCTTGTTGACTAAACACCGTATATTGAGAGTTTGCTGTTATGTGAAGAAAATTACTTATTAGAATAATGGGTTTGAAAGTTGCATACTGGCTGGCATCTTTCAGATTAATATATTTGTTTCAGATAAAATATTTCATGTTATGGAATTCGGGCTAGGTCGCTAATGGGGACAATCTACATAAAATCCATAGAGGCCCTTAATTTTGGATACCAACAAGAAATGCGTATGGCAGCTGTGGATGAATATTTGTACACAGTCTGTATATATCTAATATTTCTGCTTGCCTAATTTACACATTTGGAAAAAAACCCATATATCATTTTTCTCTTTTTAGCAGAATTATAGTGACTTCCATACATATTTCTCAAATGCCACATTAGCCCAATTGCGCTGGAAAGACAGATCAGTATTCAAACTGTCAACAAAGAAGACTGATGTTGGTTATAAGTCCCCATTATCTGAAAGATTTGATGTGGACTTGAGTTGGGATACAGCTCTGATTAATGCTACCTAACGGCATCATTACCTGATGGCTCATTTGCAAGTGGTATAATGGAGACCAAATTATGGTGAAAAGTACCGTTGATTGTGACACCACATTGAAAAACAAAGCCTCAACTCTGGATGCTGTATTATTAGATGTACTTTAGTACAGCACTGAGTCCAACTCTAACAGTGCAGCTATGACTGACTCAGGGCTTGGAACCACACAGGCTGCACAGTGCTAGGCAAGAGGTTCACAGAATCACAGAATCCCAAGGGTTGGAAGGGACCTCAAAAGATCATCTAGTCCAACCCCCCCACAAGAGCAGGGTAACCTACAGTACATCACACAGGAACTTGTCCAGGCGGGCCTTGAATATCTCCAGTGTAGGAGACTCCACAACCCCCCTGGGCAACCTGTTCCAGTGCTCTGTCACTCTTACAGTAAAGAAGTTCTTCCTGATGTTAACGTGGAACTTCCTATGCTCCAGTTTACACCCATTGCCCCTTGTCCTATCACTGGATATCACTGAAAAAAGCCTAGCTCCATCATCCTGACACCTACCCTTTACATATTTGTAAACATTGATGAGGTCACCCCTCAGTCTCCTCTTCTCCAAGCTAAAGAGACCCAGCTCCCTCAGCCTCTCCTCATAAGGGAGATGTTCCACTCCCTTAATCATCTTTGTGGCTCTGCGCTGGACTCCTTCAAGCAATTCCCTGTCCTTCTTGAACAGAGGGGCCCAGAACTGGACGCAATATTCCAGATGCGGCCTCACCAAGGCTGAGTAGAGGGGGAGGAGAACCTCTCTTGACCTACTAACCACACCCTTTCTAATGCACCCCAAGATGCCATTTGCCTTCTTGGCCGCAAGAGCACACTGCTGGCTCATGGTCATCCTCCTATCCACCAGGACCCCCAGGTCCCTTTCCCCTTCGCTACTTTCCAGCAGGTCAACCCCCAACCTGTACTGGTACATGGGGTTGTTCTTCCCCAGATGCAAGACTCTACACTTGCCCTTGTTAAATTTCATCAAGTTTCTCCCCGCCCAACTCTCCAGCCTGTCCAGGTCTCGCTGAATGGCAGCACAGTCCTCTGGTGTGTCAGCCACTCCTCCCAGTTTTGTGTCATCAGCAAACTTGCTGAGGGTGCACTCAGTTCCCTCATCCAGGTCACTGATGAAAATATTAAACAGCACCGGTCCCAGCACCGACCCCTGAGGAACTCCACTAGTCACAGACCTCCAGCTAGATTCTGCGCCATTGACCACAACTCTCTGCCTTCTTCCTTTCAACCAGTTCTCGATCCACCTCACTACTTGATCGTCAAGCCCACACTTCTTTAGCTTATCTATGAGGATGCTGTGGGAGACAGTATCAAATGCCTTACTGAAATCAAGAAAAACTACATCTACCGCTCTACCATCATCCCTCCACCTAGTCACTTCCTCATAGAAGGCTATAAGGTTCGTCATACATGACTTCCCCCTCATAAAACCATGTTGGCTGTTCTTAATGACCCCCTCATCCTTGATATGCCTAGTGATGGAGTCAAGAATAAGTTGTTCCATCATCTTTCCAGGGATGGAGGTAAGGCTGACCGGTCTATAATTACCCGGGTCCTCCTTCTTGCCCTTCTTATAGATTGGTGTGACCTTTGCCATCCGCCAATCCTCAGGCACCTCGTCCGTTTCCCACGACTTACCAAAGATGATGGAAAGTGGCCTAGCAATGACCTCCACCAGCTCCCTCAGCACCCGTGGGTGCATTCCATCCGGACCCATCGATTTACAGATGTCCAGATTGCATAGCTGATCCCTAACCCAATCCTCATCTACCAAAGCAAACTCCTCCTTTGTCCTGACTCCTTCTGGGGCTATAGAAATCCGGGGCCCTCGGGGAGAGTCTGCAGGAGTAAAGACAGAGGCAAAGAAGGCATTCAGCACCTCTGCCTTCTTTATATCCTCTGTCTCCAGGGCACCCACTTCATTCAGCAGTGGGCCTATACTGCCTCTTGTGTTAGTTTTATTTGCTATGTATTTGAAGAAGCCCTTTCTATTGTCTTTAACCCGACTAGCAAGATTGAGTTCCAAGGAGGCCTTAGCTGTCCTAATTGCCTCCCTACATCCTCTAACAACTGTCCTATATTCCTCCCAAGTGGCCAGCCCCTCCTTACATAATCCATAGATTCTCCTTTTCCACTTGAGTTTGCCCAGCAGCTCCTTGTTTAACCACGCCGGTCTCCTAGATCCCTTACTTGATTTCCTACTCATTGGGACGCTCCGATCCTGAGCTTGGAAGAAGCAGTCCTTGAATGCTAACCAACTATCTTGAGTCCCTTTACCGACTAGTACACTAATGACATACTAACATTTAATTAGATTATTGTGCATCACCACAGCACAAGCACCCTCCAAAATTTTGTGTCCCGATTTCTCTGCTTGCTGTTTTCCTACAAGTCACTACTTGTTGAGAACAGGTTGTGCTGTATTATGCCTGGCTGACTTGTAAAATCCCATGACATATGAAGATCTGAGCTTATTATGCTTGAATATTTTTGTTCAGGCTGTAATGGAATAAAAGTATTTTAAGTAGGCAGGAGACACAGCACACTCCGGGATGGCCAGAAGTGGGGTATTCCCACAGGGTTGTGGGAGAGCCCAGTCCTTGTACCTGCTATGCCTCACATGGAGCAGAATCCCAAACTCCAGATGAGTATCTTTTTTCCTACAGTATGCCACTGACTATCTTAGCTTCAACTCTAATGCAGCTTTCATTTCATCCCTGTCTTCCTCTGCGGGCTGGACAGCAGAGCCCCTCAAGAGGCTATCACATATTCCTGTCTATGACACAGCTAGCCAGTGCAACAGAACAATGCTGACACTCTTTGCTGTTTAAATACACAAAAAAATGAGCCTGTGAATGTCCTAGTTCTAAAACTGCTTTAAGCTGAAACTAAGTATCAAATACAACCCTTAAGTCATGAATGAATGTGAATTCTCTTTGTCTAACTCTGTACTTAGCATCTCCAGTAACTGCAGTCCTTATCAGATTGTGCTTCTATGGCTAAAGTATGTGGCTGGAACCATTTCTGTTTTCAGTGAGAACCTCTGTTAACATGACACAATCCCTTTAAAAATGCAGACACGCGCTCAGCAAATTTGATAAGCTATGAGATTAATTTAGATTCACAAAGATGGTGAAGCAGACTAATCCTTCCTATGGAAGATAATGTTTAAACAAATTTATTTCATTCAATGAAACACCTGGGCAAGCTTATTTAATATAATCTTTGCATTTAATTATCTCCACTGAAGGGGCATTTGCCATATTTCAAAATATGATTATTTTCTTTTGTATTAATTATTTTAAGATCCTCAAAGGAAACCTGGAGATAAATAAATAAGAAAAAAAAGGGCTTTAATTAACCTGAGCCACCAGAAGTCATCTTCTTGGAATAAGAAAGCTGGGATATGGGACTGCCAATAAATAGTACTTTAAAAATCAGATTCTTTACATGAATAATGAAGAATAGCTGTTAAAGCCTGAAAAGAATTGTGTGTGAATGAATTGTTGCTAGGCATTGATATCAGAGAGGCACACTTGTACATCAAACTGTCTTGTGGAGAAAAGACAAAAATGGAAACAATAATTCTGTGAAGAACTCAATATGATCAAAATTACTGGCAGAAGTCAAGGAAGTGCAGAATTATGATATACCCAGAGAACAACACAGCCCAGAGTCAGAGTTTCAGTTCCTTTTTTTGACTCTCCCTCTGCACTTGTGAGGTTGGTGTAAAGCAAGCTGTTCCTTCTGGGAAAAAATTATTCCCCAATATATTTCTGGCAAGCAGTTTTGCCCTGTGTATTCTCACTGCACATCACAAGTACCCTTGTGCTTGCCAGAGGGAATACTGTATCCAAAACCAGAAGACTCTGTTCTCCCCCCCTGCCCCAGACAACTGGAACTGCCATACAAACAAGACTTGGATGTGTTTTTTCTAGATGGCAATTTACTACACTACGGCAACTTATGCATGAGTAACTAGATCATGGTTTTTTTTGCAGCATCAGTACTACATGAAAGGATATTTGCAACATGGGTTTGCACAGGATGAATTAACTGTATGTATGTATGGACTAAAACTTGCTTTGGTTGCTTAGGCATAAGCAAGAGGGGAACAGGGCCCATTTTAGGCAATTATTTAGTGTTGCACTTCTCGAGTTCTCTTGTTTAATCATGTAACATGTTACTTTGCTCCTTTAAAGGCTAAATGCCGTCTTGCAAAAGCATGTTACATGTGCCCTAACCTTTGTCAGAAGCCAGACAGCACCTAATGCTATCAGTAACAGCTTTGCCTCGTGCTCTGCTCCCTCTGGGAACCATATGTCCCACACTGTAGGTGTGAAAAAGGATCAAAGAAAGTTTTCTGACAGAAGTACTTTCGCCATTTATTCTATGAGGCAGTTACACAAAGTCTAATTTCCAGTCAAAGTGAATGCAGTTACCAGATCACACTACCGCTTCATCTAGACAACAAATACAGCAGTTTTGTGGCATTCGCAAAACGAATTCAAAGTCAGCTCTCACTGTTGAAGACGGACTTGCTTTTCCCTTAATTTTTCAAAAGGCATGAGGTTTATGCCACTTCTTTGTAGATGCTTTCTATAGGTGCTTGTACCATCCTCTAATCACTACTGGCCAATCAAACTCATCTGAAAAGATTCTCTTGGGCTCAGTCTTGCCATCGAAGGTGTGTGCTTTCTCTGGGAAACATTCAAGATGACAGGAAAAGCTTCTGAAAGGTAGGAAATTTTTTATTTTTTTTTTTTTTTTGGGGGGGGGGGGGGGAGTGTTTTCTGATCATTTCCACTTGTATTTTTGCAACTGAGGATATTTTCACAATTGAACTGAAGTATATTGCTATTTTGCCACAGAACTGTATTCAAGCCGTTCCCGGAGATGGCACACTGGATGAGACAGCAGCAGGAAACCCACGTTCCTCCTGTTTTCCCACCTGCAAAGTGGCAGTGGGTTCGTCAGTCCTATCTTTCAAATCACCCTTCGAATGTTGTGACACGATATTCAGGTTTAAAGAGAGATCAGAGAACGTGTAAGGTGGCAAAGAGGGAGGTTGGCTGCTATGTGGCAAGAGCTGTGCCGTCTATAAACAGGCAGAAGGGCTGGCAGGCAGCGGGGCCCGCTTTGAGGCTTCGTGCGAAGGCAGACCCCTCGGCCTCCGTGCGGATCACCCCTGGTAAATGGCTGCCCACGGGCTGCTGCCCTGCCCGCGGCAGGCTCGGGGCCTGCAGACTCCCGGGGCCCGGGAGGGGCTTCCACCCTCCGTGACACGCCGCGGGGGGCGGCGAGGCGAGAGGGGGCCGGCGCTGAGGTGGGGGTGAGGAGGCGGAGGAGTGGGAAAGACTGTGAGGGGAAAAGCGAGGGGGGCGTGGGGGAGCGGGGCTGAAAGGGGAGCGAGCGCAGAGCAGGCGGCCGCGGGCAGCGGAGCGGAGCGGGTCGCAGCGAGCTGCCCGAGCCAGCGGCTGCCGGGCCATGGCGCGGCGGGACGGCGGCGGCGGGACGGGGCTGCCCCGCCTGCTGCTGTGGCTGGCGCTCTGGGGGCTGTGCCGCGGCGGCGACGCCGGCACCCGCGCCCTGCCTGCCCGCGGAGCGGCTCTGCCCTTCGGCGGCGGCCCGCCGGCGGCCTGCAGCCCGCGCTGCCAGCACGGCGGGCTCTGCCTCGGCAACGGCACCTGCCTCTGCTCCAAGGGCTACGAGGGCGAGCTCTGCCAGCACGGTAACGCACCGCGGGGCGGGCGTACGTGGCGTTGTATGGGGTCCCGGGGCCGGCGCGGGCGATGGTGGGAGAGGGGCTGTGGGGGCAGGATGAGAAGCCCCAGGCCGCTCCGGCAGCCTGCCCGCTGCTGTGCGGACTTGGTCCTTGGTAGTGGTCCCTGGGCATGCCTCTTGGCCTGAGCAGGCCTGGGCACGAGCACCTGTGCCGGGTGTCTGATCCATCAGCCTTCCCACAAGCCATCCCTCTGGGAAGGCCTGAAGAGCTTGGATTTGGATCTAGTGTGGGAGGCTGGTGGCTAGATGCTGCGGAGGGTGTAAATCAGGTGCAGTGGTGGAAGAAGAGGGGTAAAGATTCTCAGTTTCTGGTGAGGCGAGGCAACGATAGCGAACTGGTAGAGTGCACCCAGGAGCCAGCTCCTGTATGCAGGCACACATGTAGGTGAGTAGACCCAGCCATCAGAAATGGCTGTATTGTCTGTAGGTAGTGCTTTACCACATGGACATTGGGTAAATGTCCTCTTTCTGGACAGGCTTTGGCATTGGTTTAATTTTGTTATTTTTGCTGTGTATGCTTAAACATGTCCCCGAGAAAAGGCATGGTGCTTTTAGAGGCTGGCAGCTTTCTGAGCCTCAGCAACGTTGAAGTGGTAAACTGGGTGTGATTAGTGAGCACAGGACTAATTAAAAGATAAAAAAAGTGTGCAGGAAGTAGGTTCTTTTCTGGATCTCTTGTTTATTTAGAATATGTTGTGATTGTAAAAAATACTGGAATTTACTTCATACGTAATACCTGACCCACCTAGTCATCTGCACCTCCCATTTCCATGGCAGGAGATGTAAAGCTAGGTGAACTGAAGTCTGTTCCTGTTGGCTTCCAAAGGGAGACAGTATTTTCGAAAATTATAGAATGGCTTGGGTTAGAAAAACCTTAAAGCTCATCCAATTCCAACCCCCCTGCCATGGATGGGGACACCCACTAGACCAGGTTGCTCCAAGTCCCGTTCAACCTGGCCTTCAACACTGTCAGGAATGGGGCAGGCACAGCTCCTCTGGCCAGCCTGTTTCAGTGCCTCATCACCCTCACAGCAAAGAACTTCTTTCTTCCTTATATCTAATCTAAATCTTCCCTCTTTCAATAGTGCAGTATGCAAAAGTAAACACTGGGGAAAGAGTTTTTGTTTATACCCTGTTTAATATAATGTGCTGGATTTCTTATTCCTTTCTTCAGAAGTTTAACTGCAGAGCATTGTGGCTATTAACTGCTAAAAGTCACTCAATAGTAGGAGTTCTTTTGCTTCACACATCTTGTGTGAAGAGGTAATATAATTTGTACAACATTTGTTCTAGTTCTCAATGTCCTTCACTGAGTTTTTGTGTTTTGTTGTTTTTTGTTTTTTTTTTTTTTAACTCTGAAATAGGATGTTGGAAATTTCATTCAGCACTGTAACCATTCATGGAACGTTCTTTTATTTAGAAGCTAAGGCTAGCAGGTGGTGACAAATGATGTATCACTAATGCACTGCATAGTGGGGATGAATAGCTATGCTGTATGCACTGTTCCAAACAACTGTTGGATCCTAGACATTTTTGGATTTAGAGGAGATCGGAAAGGTTGTTGGAGATTTAGATCTGATTTTGAGCTAGGGAGGTGAACTGTCTGGAATTGTCAGGGGAACTAATGAATGCTTGCTCTGATAAGGTCATCAATGTAGAAATAAATTTGGATAAATGAAGCTTCATAGCTTGTTCTGTCAAGAGAACTGAACTGAAAACTATGTGAAATAACACAGAGTTTTAGTTAAGTTGCAAGCTCTAGTATGGCATTTCCAAAGAACTGAAACCAGTCATGAAGACCTGAGTGTTGAGTGGTTCTTTCTTACAAGTCTGTGTATTTGCATGCAAATACTCTTCCTGCGAGAAGATGAGAAAAATCCTCTGTTCTTCAATTGGGTTGATTCAGAGTGCTATAAGTGTACAAGGGCAAAGTCAGTGTGGTTATTCATGGCTTGTCTTTTCCCTTTTCTTGCCTCTGTTTCAGCATTCTCACCCATCTAGAAAATATAAAGCAATGCGGTGTAGAGAACTCATCTCACACCTGCAGTTAATCCAGATGAGACTCTCAAACACATGGGTTTCTAAAAGTTGTGTGTGAATAAACAAATGATTTCTCAAACACCAGGGCTGATTCAGAAGTGATTTATGAATAGCAAGGAGATCTCTGCTATAGGCAGTTTATTTGCAATCTGACTGGACATACCCAGAATTTAGTAAAATGAAGATTTTTATTTGTGCCTTATTCAACCTGTCCAAGATACCAGCAATGATCATCACAAATTGTGATGTTTTTCATAGATGTTTTTCTCCCAACATATAATTACAATTATGATAAAGCTTACATTTATCTCAGATGATTTCTAGACTTACACTGTATGTCTCCGAAAGGGAAGCTGAGGCAAAAAAGAAGAGGGTGGAGTAAAAGGAAATGCTGGCTTCTAGAGACATTTTAGAGAAGGGGTATGAGGAAATAAGCATGTAGTTTTTCTGGAGACACTTGCAGGAATCCAGTAAAGAGTGAAATGTAAGAATCAGAAGATGCTCTTTAAGTTGCAGCATTTTTAATTAAATGATTTTTTCTTATCACCTCTTTTGATAACTGAAGTCAAGAAATGACAGGTGAGGAAAGCTTCTTTGGTAGCCCAGCTGTGTTCCTGCTTAATATGGCTTTTTCTTCTGCCCGTCCTCTATGTCACCCGAAAGCTTCCTTAGTTTTGAGCGTTTAAAAGCTTAAAATGGTGGAATGCTGTCTGTAAGAGAAACCATTTCAACTCATGTAGAATATGCAGGGCAAATATATCTTAGGAAATGTGAAGACAAACTGATTACTTAGAGACTAAAATAATGTGAATTTCTTACGTACTGAAATAGTAACTTTGGTAAGCCTCATCAATATTTACCTAAGCTTTGCCTTTTTTCTCTCTCTTACAGCAACATGTTATCCAAAATGCAAAAATGGTGGGGAGTGCCTCAGACCTGGAAAATGCAGATGTCCACCTGGCTATGGGGGTAGATACTGTCATAAAGGTGAGTAAGAGCCAACAAGTGGTAGCTTGGAAGGACAAGGAGTTTGAATTCAGAGAAAATTAATTTGGGACTCCTCAGCCTGTGATTGTGTGGTCCAGTTTGTCCTAGAATATCGGACTGATGCCTGCTTTCCTGTAGTCTTCAGGCACTTCTCCCAGTCACCATGATCGATCATATACAGTCAGTATTAAGCGCATTAACTTATAATGTATGACAAAGAAATATGCGGACAAGCTCTGAAGAGCTTTGCTAGCTGTGCTGGAGTTGACTTGTGTGTCCTTGTATTTTCAGTATTTGTGCCAAATATCCTTTAGCTGAAATCATGCTCAAAACTTGGGAAAGATACTTTTTCCTACCAAGTATCAAGCAGACATACCAACTGTCTGTCATTATAATGAAGGATAGTTGTTTCTCTTCAATACAGTGAATGTGGTGTATACATTTACATTCAAGCTTATGAAAGGATGTATTTGCTTGTACAGAACAGTAATTATGCCATATTTCAAACATGCTGCACACCACAGTTGATACCAGTCATATGTCTGGCATAAATAACACTTCATTAATGAGGC
This sequence comes from Lathamus discolor, assembly GCF_037157495.1. Classification (NCBI taxonomy): domain Eukaryota; kingdom Metazoa; phylum Chordata; class Aves; order Psittaciformes; family Psittacidae; genus Lathamus; species Lathamus discolor. The sequence continues at coordinate 27,677,074 of NC_088885.1, forward strand.
CTTCAGGGCTTTGATGTGTAGAACAAATCTGGAATGACGAGGCTGACTTAGCTGACCTTTGGGAAGGCACCCCTCAACTTGACTATGTTTATAGGCTCATTTGTCAAAGTAATATCCCCTTCTTTTCTTCCTCTTGTTATGTATAGGTCCTGTCAGGTAAGGAAATATGTGAATCCTTGGTCACATGTTACTGGCTTACCAGCTGTGATTTGGCAAGATTAATAAGAACATGCATGCTAGTAGTTACTGTGGTGTAGGTGATGAACAGTTGGTTCACAGCTGGGGAGGGAGAAGTGTGCCATAGCAATAAGCATGTCTGTTTGTTGGTACTCTCAGGCTAAACGCTCAACAAGCTTTTAAGTGAATCCTTAATTTTAACTGCATTTTGAATTGGCATTTGCAGATGTGGCTCTGTCATCCTCACTCACTCCTTACAGAACTGTGCCTCGCTCATAATAGTTGAAAGTTTAGTCTTTGCATACATAGTAAAATAAGTAGTTGATGGCGGACCAGCTGTTTAAAGGTAATTATTTGAAGTCCTATGCTGCTTCTGAACTGCACTGTGCTATTCTTTGCAGTAAGCTGTGAAGGAGGCTGTCAGAATGGTGGGGAATGCATCTCTGTCAATGGAGTTGTGAAGTGCCTTTGTGCTTCTGGTTGGACGGGATCAAGATGCCAAGAAGGTGGGTATCTACATTCATGGAAATATTTATATTAATTGAAAATACAACTGCAGTAACAAAAACATTTTATAAGCATTAAGAGACTTGTAACTATGGAAATGTCATTGCATTACTACAGAAATGAAGGATATTCATTATTAGTACAGACTCACGTAAAATTGTATCAAATTACTTTATATTAAAGCGTACGTCTGTTAGTATTTAAACCAAAATTTTTAACACAGTACATAAGTTTGTGGTTTTTTTTTCTCCTTCTGTGGTCCTGAAAATGCCTTTAGAGTTATACCAGTTGAGTATCTGGCCTGGAAGAAAATGTGTTTTGCTATTTTAATTTGTATCATCCTGAATCTTTCATTCTGTCAGGATTCTTTTATACCAGTTTTATAAATCCTGCTGACTTGCCCATTCTTTTCTTCTAGCAATTTGTCCTCAAGGTTGTCGGAATAATGGAGCTTGTGTGGCTCCTGGGATTTGTAGCTGTCCAGCTGGATGGGTTGGTGGAGCATGTCACTTAGGTAAATGACTTCTGACATTTTTCATCTATCTTTTTCTGTACTTGTTTGATTTGCCAGTATAGGGTTCAGATCTTCAGTGCTTAACAAAGGTGCTAGGAAAGTGTCTTCAGAATAGTAAATGAGAGCTGCTTCTGCACACTAGGGAGCTTACAAGTACCCATAAAGAGTAGATGGCTTTACAGAAGATATCTTTGAAAGCCTTCTTTTTGCAGAAGAAGACATTTTGGTCAGAAAGACAGAAATTCACCACTTTAAATTCAGATTCAGATTTTAGGTGTGAACAAATTCATTTCTTGGTATGTCTTGTCATTTTTTCTTAAATATTTTCTGTAAGCCAAGACCCCAGTAAAAAGAACTGAAAATGGTCATTTTCACTGTCACTACTGATGTGGGTTAGAAACTTCATTAAGTTTTATGGACATGGACGACTGAAACTTGTTTCTCACTTTGAGGATTAGTTGGCAGAACCAACTGCAGATGCTCTTAAAAGAGGAAGCTGGCTATAATCAGGATTAGTACTGGCTGACACTCTTGCTGAAAAAACACTTGCATTTTCCCAAATTCTGATTCACAAAACCAGATGATGATTACAAAAACTTTAATCTACCCTTCCTGGGCAGGGCTTTCTATGCATATATCAGCACTACCCTGATGCTAAAGATACTAATCCCAAGACTGTAAAAATGGAAATTTTGCTCTCCATGAGACTGAGAGAAAGCTCAATGAAACACTGCTTTTAAACTGGTTATCATGGGTGCAGAGTCTCCAGATGAAGTCCTCTGCATTTCAATTTTTTGTGTTCCTGTGGGAATCCAAAGCAGCTATTCTTAGTTCTTCTCCAATATATATTATGTATATAGTCAAGTAAGCATTAACAAATAATATTTTAGGATTCCCATTTGATCAGCAAAATGCCTGTCCTTCATATTCATCAGTGTATTGAGATAGAGGGTGATATTAAAAGGTAAGTATGGATGATGCAAAGAACTTACAAAATGCTCAACTCTATTCCCTGCACCAACACTAATGGTAGAAGTATTCAGATTCTTCATGTCAGAACCATCACTATTCCTGAGCCGACTAGGTTTGCATCCAGTATGGCTTCTGTTTGTGCAGGTGCTCCTAAGAAAATTGCAGCCCCTGGCATATTAACTGGTGTTAGGGGATAACTGTTAACTGAACTAGTTGGGGAGAACTGAAGCTGTGCCTGCTTAGTCCTCCCCTGCCCTTCCTATGGGGGAACAGAAATCTAGGACATGGCAACTGTTTCCTCATGGATGTGGATCCAAGAACCACCTTGAGTAAGTTTCAGCAGGAATTTTTATCATTGCCTCACTTTCATGGAGGCATCCATCTAAAAAATAGCCTGTGCTGTAAAGAACAACAGAAATGATAGTATTTTAAAAGGGAAATGGAGCATGAATAAAGCTACACGTACTGTGGCTGTATTCCAGTGAGGGCCACGGTGCCATAACTCGGGAGGCATTGGTTTTCAGTTCTTCCATTATGCTTTTATTTACACTGTACCAGTGCGGTCACTAGGGAACAATTCTGCTAGCACAGTGACACAGAGAAGAAAAATGATCCTGTGTTGTGCTGAGACATACTGTGTATCTGGTGTCTCATTGCAGCTGTATGTAAAATACCTTGTCAACACGGAGGAAAATGCATAGCTCCTAACGTGTGCAGATGCCGACTGCCCTACTCTGGTCTACAGTGTACAAAGAAAAGGAAGGAATGAAGCAACTTCCGCAAAGATAAGCTGTGTTTTCTTCATGTAACTCTTCACACAGAGATGAAGTCTGCTGCAGTGGGAGACCTTAGAACAAACATGGTAATTAATTGATTTCAGATATTTGTCTTCAGTATATTAAGTAAATGCTTTTCTGTATGAAAGAAAAGTACTGCTGATTGTAACAAAGCTGTTATAAGTATCCAAGTGTGTGTAGTGTATGGCACATGTTTCTTTCTGTTCTCATTTTTCCAGAAGTATTATGTCTTGGTTGATAAAACTGACCTTGAAATAAAATTTACTCTTCAAATAAAGTACTTCAGAGTAGATCTATGTTCTTTCTTATTTTTTTCCCTTTGAACAGAATTATTGCGTTACATTAGTGATGTGTTTTTAAAAAGCCCATGAAACAAAACTGACTTGATTCAGATTATCAGAAGTGGATGTTAATTCAAGTATAATTTACCTTCAATAAGATTACAGAGTTGCAAAAATAAAGCTGCAGAGTTTGCATCTTTCTGGAACATCAGCAAAGTGCAAAGCATCGTATTAAAACTTCGGTTATCGCTTTATGTATGCTTCCTGCCCCTCCCCTCAATCTGATTTGGATCTTGATCAGTTAAGCAGTATTAGAAAAACAAAACACAGTACTTGTGCAGACAGTTCTACTGTTACTTTCTAAAAGCTTAATCCATATTGATACATGAAGAGAGTCTTTATCTTGACTGCTTCTACAATCATATTATCTGATCATTGCTCAACTTCCAATTATTTCTTTTCCTCATCCCAGTGAGATAAACACACTTCCCAATCTCCCTTCCGGAGCTGTAGATAGACACTGATGATTAATTCCTATTCAAGATTGTGTTGCTACATGAGCAATACAATGGGAGGCTACAGACTGGCCCTGAGGAAAAGCCATGTCTGCCACAGATCACCTGTATGGAGGATGCTGAGACTTGTTTTCCGGACGTGTTCCAGTTTGTCCTCATTTAGGTTTTGCAGCCTTTGGAATGGGCTGCAGATCAGAGCGAGAGCTGCAGATCAGAGCGAGACTCCTACATTCACTGCTTCATGTCTCATTTGTGCGCTTTCTTGGATGCTACACTTGAGGAAGGTTTTGCCAGAATGTGCAAGTTAAATCAGTCAACTTTCTGAATGCTGCCCAAATCAATTTTGAGGACTCGATTGATTTTTCATTGTCTTCTAGGTGAAACTGGAATTTTTGGTGGGAGAATTTTAACCATGCATTATTTTACTCCATTTGCCTATGTATTATTTTAATTCATTTGAAGGAACAACATTGTATCAGTGTACAAGCTCCCTTACCAGAACATGTAGCTTTCATAAGCAGAGTGATTTATGTGGAGATGTTTCTCTAGGGATTGCAAGCCACCCAGCATTGACAAGAAGCAAAGGAAATGGGGTCTTCTCAGTTACCAATCTTCTCTACAAGAACACAAGCATATGGAGGGCAAATCAAGGACAATGGTTTAGTTCCTGATCCTACCATTTTCTGTTACAAGAAATCGCTGTGCAGTGTAGCTGAGAAACCTTAATCTGCCCTTGCTTTGAAGGCTGCTGCGTTTGGTTCAGATGAAACCTGCCACAGACGTGTGTTGTGCAGGTTTTGTGGCCAGGGGCAGGAGACAGAGCAAGAGGATTGTGGTTTTTGTGCTGCTGCTGTTGTGATACACTGGGTATTTCAGACATGCTGGTGGAAAAATATGGTTTTCATGCATGGAACAAGAAGATCTCATCAATGCTTCTGGAGCAGGCTTTATGATGATGAAATTCTTTGTCTGTATCAATCACAGTTCACTACAATAATAATGCCATAATTTAGAAATTCAAAGTTAAACCGCATACCTTAGATGACATACTGGTTGCAGGGAAGTGACTAGAAAAAGATTAATTGCCTCAGACCCGAAATTTCAGAGTAAATGAGCAAAAGTATGTAAATGCTAAGCAGCATATCATCTCAGTATTGTTCCTGAAGAGACTGTCTTCTACTAATAAAGCCAAAAGTGACAATAATGATGATTAGAAGCCAAGAGGCATCAGCATCATTAGGAGCCTGAAACCAGAAGCCGTCAGTAAGAGAGGCCTGTAATTGGTGTTTCTGAGCAGGCCAGTACAAATGCTGATTTAAACAGTTCCCTGAAATGACTGAGGGAAATAATCAGCGTTTTGATGGCGTATTTTAGAAACACTGCTTGAATGTAGCACCATCTACTGGCTACAGGGAGTTCCGCTGGGTTTTTTTTGGTATTGTTTTAAAGCAATGTAACGTAAATTTCCGCAATAGAACCATAGAATTATGTTTTGAGTTTAAAAGTGCATTTTATAGCAGTTATTTTAAGGTAGAACAGTCTCAGAATGTATTATTAATGATAGTTCAGGTCCCCAGATTATTGTTTACACAGTTCTACAAATATTTACTGTAAGAGCTGTTGCTATTCCTTGTCTTTTGTTTGTTTCCCACTCATAATAGTTACAGCATGTAATTTTTGGAGCTGGATGAGTCTTGCTGTGAGAAGGTAGTTACGCATGCAACTCAAAGGTCAAAAAAAACCAATACAGATTATCTCCCTTATTTATTAGAGCTAACCATAACACTTTAGACAGATGCTCTGATTTTCACTAAAAACAACTGGGAAAATTGTAGGGGTAGAGCATAGGCTGAGTTGTTGATACCCTGTCTTTTTAGAGTGTGCGTAGAAAGCTGAGAAGTTTCTTCTTTTTAATTTATTTACGTGCACATTTTACCATTTATATTTTCTCTTCTACCATAAGTGGCTGTCATGAGAATCGAGTTACTTGGTTTATCTGTAGAATATCCTTCATTGGCTAAACTGAGCTGTGTAGTTGAATAAAATGACCCAACATTACCATGTGAAACCTTTATACAAGAGAAACAGCATAACTATCTTCATCATTAGTAACACTTCCTAGGCACCATGTTTGGTTTTGTGTATGTACCCAGGTGTTATGTTTTATTGAAAATTTAAACTTCAGATTGTCCTATTTGGTCAAGTAATGAGGTGGACATAGCAACCTTTTCAAGTAGGTTAAGCTGTTACACTGATTTACATTAGGGTTTGTGCTGATTATTCATGGGTTTGCTTTTGGTACATGGGAATGTTAACCAGCTTTCTGTTGTCAGCTCTGAGAATGCCTAATTAAATTGTGTAAAGAAAAAAGAGCCTTTCACATGGGGCCCACTTTTTTATGGTTTTAAGTGTAGGAAACTGAGGCCTTGCTAAGACCTCCTGTGTCTAAGATCTATCTTCCATGGTTAAGAGTCCTTCCTTCAGAAAACATCGATTACACCGCTCTTTTTTAAAACCTTAAAGGTCTTTTTAAGGGCAAAAGTTAATTTGCACTTGGAAGAATTTCTACTGGTGTGCAGAGCAACTTTAGCACAATCAGGTAAGAGATGGATGATGTACCTATGTACCTTCCAGCACTGTTTAGGATTTGCAGAAGTCATGCAAGAAAATTCAGTGAAGACACCTGCACCCTGTAAAAGGTGCGCAGAATCACTGTAAGATCTTCAGTATGGCACAAGTTACCCTTCATTCTATGAGAGTGGAACCATGGCAGCTCCTGCAGTATGCAGCCCTTCTCCCTCCCCCTTCCAAATCCCCGAACTCTTTCAGGACTCATTTCATTATGCAATTTTAGAACAACTTTGTTAGCCTGTGGACACAAGCCCTCCATATGCTTCTGCCTCTTCTTAAACTGAGCAATTCTGTTGCATTGTTGCAACGTGTTTTCTAATTACAATCAATTCAGTTTCATGTGTCAATGGACAATCTAGTAACAAAATAGTTTCAACTAACTACATAATTACTGGCCAGTTCTGAAGTGGCTGTTTGTCTTCAGGCATGTACTCATAATTTTTCTGCATCATGTGCTGGCTGGAAAATAGCACAGCTTAGCACTGACAATTTTTAACTACTGCAGCAAAACTCTGGATGTGCTTTTGTTCACACAGCTTGCATTTGGAAAAATATAAAAGAAGTAATTTCTCCCTTTAGAACCATTCAAAATAAATGGGAAATACTAAAAATTATGATTAAACACCCCCCCCCTTTATTCAGCCTGAAACCCTAGAAAGGCACATACACATTGATTCAGCTTTGTGACTAGAGAGCTGCACAAGCTCATTAACTGAAGTACTATTAACAGTGTTGCTGGCAGATGTTATCTCTCTCTTTAGCACAACACCTCTCTAACTGGCACATGGAACGGGGTTATTACAGTATGAGATTATGCCATAGTGGTGTGTTTGCATTTTAAAACATTTTCAGAACCTTGTGTATTCAAAGCATCTTCCTAAGGCATCATTTCCAAGAGCTAGTCAGGTTTTGTTCAGAGATCTTTGTGAGTTGTGTGAAAGGGAATGGTTCAGGTGGAGTAGGTTTTAAATAACAGCACAGTTCCCAGAAGATCAGGCTACCAGCCACTCGGATGCTAGATTGAAAGAAACTATGGAAACACTGAAACTTAGAATGCAAGTGGGAAATCGAAAACATTTTTAAGTACACCAGTCAGGCACTTGGAAATCCATCAGGTACTATCCTGGAATAATGCTGAGCTCTCAAAGTGCCAGCTTACTTTGCAGAATGACTTAAGAGGACAATCAAAAGGTGAGGAGAAATATAGGCAGAGAGCTGGTAACAGCTATGATCTGGCAGTCAGCATCCCACAGTGGCAATAAATGGCAAAATGAGCTCTCTATTCTTCCCATACAGAATTGGTGTATGTAAATTGAATATTGCTCAGGAGAACAGGAAGTTGTGATGTTTATATCTGGTTTAAAGAAAACAAAGTAAAACAGTAGAGTTCAATGGCTTAGCTAAATGCATATTTGCATCTATTACAAGAGCTGGTTGTGGCAGGAACTGAAAATGTCTTACGCAGCTGTAAGGGAAGATGATGGTGGTCCTCTGTAGGAAACTTTGACAAAATCAGAGTTTTATTTGTTCAAAACCCACCTGGCAGCTGGTATGTTCTAACAGTTCATTCTTCTATGATGTTTTTACAAAACCTTTCTGATTTGATGCATATGGATGGCAGGATGTACAGAAAATTTATCCTCCTAGTTCAGATTTTAAGATTTGGCATGGCCAAAAGCATTGTCCCAAGTTCTTTAAGAGATTCAGAGACAAAATTACTGGAAGCCATCTCAAAATGGTTTACAAAGGCTTGCTATAATAAATCAATCAGAATTATTCTGCATCTGGTTAACAAGACATGTGGCCTTGCCTCTGTTATTAGCAGCCTGTTAGTTCCCCCTTCTTCCTCACTAGCTGCTAGTCGTTACAGCAGACTGATGCAAATATAACACACACACACAAAAAAATAGTTCTGCTTTTTTCTTCTGCACACAGCCAAATAATACGTATGTAACCACTGCTTAAAAGCAGAAGGTACCATTCACAAGGGATGAAGTGCTGCCTCCCTTCCTACAGACATTTGGCAGCTGTTACAATCTTGTTCCCACAAGGAAAATCTCATAGGCCCATTGACTACATCAACAAACTGCAGAATTTTGGGTTTGCATCATTCATCAAATCTGTGAGCCCAGAGAATAACCAGAGGCTTTGGGGTTTCTGCATGAGGTAGCAAAAAATTGTAGAAATACACATATGTTTTAATGACTGTAACATTGTTTTGAAGCTAACCGAAATTCAAGACTGCCATACGAATCATTTAAAATAATGTTTCTGGATATTCATTTAAATAAACTCTGCAATTGCCTTCAACCCTTTTGCTATTTTCTAGTCTCATACATGCAGCATTGCAACTGATGTTATGCTTTTTTTTCTTCAACCATGATGTCTGTGTACCTTGGAGAGAAAAATAAATAAATATAAAAAGAAACTTTAATAATGCATCACTGTTTTATGATAAAGTTTAAGAAACAATTTCAATGAATCTCTGCTTTCCTGATGTGCAAAAATACCACATTAGGTTAAACTTGTGCATAGAGCTTGTTTATTCCTTTAAGAATTTGTGCCATTTTGGTGAGTGTATGACATAGCGTTGTCTGATCAGCAATGTATTTTCTAGATTAAAAATGTGCTAGTGCTTTGGAGGATAATAAAAATTATTTCTTTTTTTTTTAGGCCACATTTTGGAAATACATATTGCAAACGTTATAGTCTTCTCGTTATAGGATGTGTAGTTTTATATTTTCATGATGTGTATGAACAAGTGGTATTGGCTTCATATATTTGACTTGAAGTAGAAAAACAATCTGAACTCCCTGTAGATTTAACTGGGAGGAACTGAGGCTGGATGAAAGTTAAACCATTGCTCTCTTCCCTGTTTTCTACCCATTTCTCACTAAAAATGCCACAATTAGCAGCCACAGTATAGGTTTTACATTAAAAGACATAATGTGGCAAAGTACTTAAGAGGAGGAAAGATGGGAAGGATAGAATACGCTGGAGACCAAAGAACTGAATTGTTTTTAAAAGGAAACACAGTACAGGTATGAATAGCGGCATAGAATTAAGGATGAATATAAAAGAACAGTGCCAGCATACAGGGCTCAGATCAGCCAGGCTATGTCCCAGCTCCACCAAATGAATCCTGCTGGCACCAGAAAGTGTCTAAATATGTTGAAATTAAGAGAACAGAAACATTATAGCTGATTCAAGAAGAGCAGAAAGCTTTCTACTCCAGACATCCAAAAAATTTAGTTGTAATGAAATGTTTCATTAAATTACTTCTGTGAGTGGCTGTCAGCACTCAAGCAAAGGAATACAACAGATTACATGACAAAGCCCAGAAATGGTCATCATTCACTCTAATGCAAAAAAAGTAATGCTATTCTCAAGGTTACACTTGGGGATAAGGAAAGCTTGTGTAAAGCAGGGATGAACTGAGTGACACTGTAGTCAAGATCAGAGCTTGACTCAACACAAGCTAAGACAATCAGTGGTGAGACAGTCTTCCCTAAAATGGGGCCAGATGATAGAAAAGATTATTGGCTATACGAGGATAGTTATCAACTCCTTCTGCAGCCACTTAGGGAATGACAAGAGATAATTAGCTTAGTTTGAAACAAAAGGAATTTACATTAAGTGTTGAAAACAGTTCTGTATTACCGCCCGTAAGTTACTGGAATAGCTCTTAGGAATTTTATGAATTTACTCTGACTGGAGACTGAAATGAAATTGGACAAGCACATTTGGCATATTTCGTGCTGCTTCACTGGACAAGAGTTGACTAGATAATGACTCCCAAATTGCTGTATTTGTGATGGTGTTTTGACTTTACACATACCTGAATTTTCTTGCCACAGATGACTCCAGTATAACCAGGACGACACAAGCATACATTGGGCAATACACACTTGCCTCCAAACAGACACTTCTGGTTGCACACAGCTAAAACAAGAGAGGTACATATTTGGCTTTATTCTTGAAAACAACTTGGTGAAGGAAAAGTGGCTACTATCTCTGTATGCTTATTCTGCTTGCTTATAGGAGCTGAGAATGTGGTAGGTATTTTCATCAGGAAACATGCCTCAGTGTGAGATTTCAGAGTCATGTGGAGCCAACAATGTTCTTATACCTACCCCATCCCCATTATGCTTTGATGCAGTTTTAATATGGAAACATGCTCAGGGCATGCACACGACTGGGCAAGGGAGGTGAGTAAGGTGGGGTTTAACGCATCTTACTATTTCAAGCTATTGCAATGGCCTCTTAGGGCTGTCGCAGCAGCATATTGTGTTAGAGCAAGTCACCACATATTGCCATGGTCCCAGACTACCATCATAGTCTGGAGTCTTCAGAACTGGTAGAGGAATCTCTACTTTTTATCATGCCTTTGACACCAACTTGGGTTAAAATACAGGATATAGGACTTCTAGTTACTATGTATGGCTGAAGCATTCGTAACTGTGTTGAAGCAAAAGCTTTCAGGTCACATTGGTCTTACGTGTTTGACACTGGATTCCTTCCCACTGCGGAGGACAATGACACGTACTCGGTCCAATACACTCTCCACCGTTCTCACATTCCTGAAGACAGATCGCTGCACAAACATCATCAGCGCAAGTGATTACCTTTACTTATTATTTGCATTTCAGAATGCCTACAAGAGGTTAAGTGCCTTCCATACAAAAGAGTCACATCTAAGTTCAGGAGGATATTAAAGAAGAGAAGCAACTACAAGCAAAATGCCCTACATCCAGAGCATGCACTGAGATGTTCTGATGAATCATAGATTGCTACAAAAGCCTGAAATAGTAATTTAAGTCAGCACCACTAAATAGCTTCATTTTTTTCCCAAATTGCCTTATCTAAACCCCACACCTTAGTGGGAGATCTTTTCTCAGTCATGCAGCTTAACACATGGTGAATCAACTCATGAACATTTCATCCAAAATTATTTTCTAAGACTCATTTTTCTGGGCGTTCATTTCTGCTTATAAAGCCATAATCTAAACCACCATCATTTCTCATTGGTTAACTCCCTGATAATCAAATCTCTCTTACACAGCACCCAACAATATCTCACCCCTGTTAATATGGGTAGTTTGGGTTTTTTTGGTAAAACGTTCCATTAATTACAGAAAGTAATACAGGGAAAACTGTTTTCCCTCCATGCCATTAGAGCTTATTGGCCATATCAGTATCGGAGCCTCAAGTGGATGCTGTGACAGACACTAACACTTTAGTTATTGGATTTTTACTACTCATCCTCATGCTGACTTTCAGGCAGATTGCTTTTATCCATGCTGCCACATTTTATTTATGCACTGTCAATATCTTCATTAGTATACAATGTGACCCACAGCTGTGCTACCATCATAGTCCTATTTCTAAAGAGGGTCTAAAGATGCTTATTGCATCTTCTATTCCAATCATTACCCCCTGTTTTCACAGTTTCCCAATCTTTCACTGCAGTTCTTTTTCTATTATATCTGCTTTAATGTCCTACAGCACAAACTGAAATTCTTTCAATTCACTGACTCAGCTCTTTGCAGAAATACAGATGTTTCTTATTCGGACAAGAGTTAAAAAGAAGTGAATATTATCTTATACACAAGAATTTAAAAGATACTTCGGCCTCATGATTCAGCCTAAGAACTGCATGGTATTAGTTCTCCATCCTAAATTTTGCTGACATGTTATAGACTATAATCTTTCATTCTTGAGTTCTTTGGTGCTTTGTATTAACTGTGTGAACAGAGTTGTCCTTTAGTCATATATTACTTCTAAGGTATGGTTCTCCTGTTAACTGCAAGACACTTACGAGTGTTACATCTTTTTCCTCTCCATCCTGAAGGACAAGAGCAAACATTTGGTCCTACGCACCTTCCTCCATTCATGCACCTTGGCTCACAGACACCTTAAAATCAAAACCATCTGCTGGTTAATATATTTAAATGATTACAGAATAATATATTGGTTACTTTTGGAAGGATTTTAACACTGCCTTACTTTTTTCACATCTTCTGCCCGTGTACCTCTCAGGACAAGTACAGATGTTATTTCTCATGCAATGACCACCATTCTTACAAGGTGGGCTGCAGACAGCTAAAAGATACAAACAGGAGCGAAAGGCTGGAGTTTGCATTTTGTTTGATTTACCAATACACTTCTAGGAAATAACAGTGCAACACTAAAATTCTGACTGCTTGTAGAGACATTCAGCACTATCAGGCCCATCTCATAAAAATTATATTAATATGAATTGGTGCCTATGTCAACAGTAAACACAAAATCAGATAATGATGGGTCAAGTTTGGTAACTGTCTGTATGTACACGAGTAACCAGAGTACTTAATATGCAATGGAACTGGTTGAACATTGCTCAAAAATTGAGTAGAAGACAAGGTAAATTTTGAACCTCCGGTCTCTTTGGACATTCACTGAATCAGCCAGAAAATCTAAAAGAATAATCTAATCTCTGCTTTGCGCCACTTCTCAGGTACATGATGTGATTGTGAATTTTGCGTTAAGACAACTATGTTTTCTCACAGACTTCCTCATAATGGCAAGAGTGGAGGGGAAAGAAAAAAAAGATTACCATTCTGACACTGGGCACCAAAGAATCCATGTGGACAGAGGCAAACATCTGGCTTAGTACAGGAACCACCATTAAGACACACGGGGTCACACATTGCTGCAGAAACAGGGTCAGGAACAGTGGGAAGCATGACATCCTAGTAAAGTCTATAACATACATGCTTCTGTTGCAATGACAGGAATTAAACACTTAAGATAAGTGGAAGTACCACCGTTCAGATAAAACCTTTACCCAGAATTTTAGAATCAGTATTAGACATTCTAGAGGTGCTGCTGGCAGCAAACTAACACTCAGAGACATTGCTGCTCTCTGAGCCATGCGGTTCCAAATTTCAAACTATTGGAGGTCCTAGAGATGCTCTCTGAGGAATACAAAAGCTGTAGGAGTGTTACCTGTACTGCATGTAGGTCCGTACCATCCATGTTTACACTGGCAGGTGTCTGGAGTAAGACATTTACCACCATTTTCACAGTGCCTGTTGCAAACCACTTCCATCCAAGAAGTTAGGCAAGAACAAAGAAGGCAGCAGGTGGGGAAAAGAAAGAGAGATATACGTTACAAACTACACTTAATTTTTTAGTTCTTTCCCAGACATTAACACTGGAAATAGCATACAATTCCACTAATTGAAGATGGAATCCTGAATAGATTAATCCAGTCCCAAAGCCACAAAAAGCTAGCACCAGAATATAAAGATAAATAAACGTTTTTCCATAGAATTATCCATGGTCTGGTTATATTCAGTGTTAAAAATCTAGAAAATTTGAAATAAATTGCCAAAAAAAAAATAAAAAAAAATTCAATACTAAGAGACATAATGGATTTGACAGACTCCAAGAAAATTCACACGTCCTCCATCATTTCAGCAAGTACAGCTGCATGCTTAGAGTGACATGATACTAACAACCAAAGACATTAAAATATCATGGCTGTGGGAAAACATGACTCACTTCTTCAGGACAACATTTCATTTATCTCATTTTCTGTAGTAGTTTAGCAAAGAGAAGCTTTTTTTTTTTTTTCACAATTGAAACTAGAGCAAGAAAAACTGAAAAACTGAGAATAAAGAATCCTGGGATTTGAGAAGCAGCTGAACAAAGGACTTTCTCAATATGGGGTCAAAAATGCAGTGGCACATTCCGGGGAATGGTAAACAGCATGTCTAAATTTGGACTCTCTGAATAATAAAAATTACCGGTACAAAATCTATCCAAAATCTGGAGCTGCCAAATTGCAGCATGTAGAATTCAATGTGCAAAAGACAACATCTGTGAGACTAACTACAATTTTTCAGCAAATTTTCCAGTGTTCCTGACAGGTAAAAAAAAAAAAAAAAAAAAAAAAAGAAGAAGACTCCATAATGTCATTCTGAATTCAGTTTTCCTGCATCCCAACTTCTTTGAACTGCTGTTCCCTGATACCAACTTTTGAATGTGCACCAGCATCTAACCAATTTAAGATGGCAGAAGTTAAAAAGCTGTAAGGACATATTAAACATCTATGTTTGTTCTGAAGATAATATCATGATACGCAACATATTCAATGGTTCTACATTCATAAATCATAAATAATGAACTATTTGCAATTTTCACAGTATACAATGTTTTCAAAGTTACATGCAAATACTATCTAACTAATGTTGGAAAGGACCAAGCATGGGAGCCTTCCAAGTGCATTGGGTTTTATGTCAATTGCCAGCATTAGACAGAGGGCATAAAAAATTTAAACCATAATTTGTTTTTTTTTTTTTTTTCTCCTGAAGAACATAAGAAATGTTCTTTGTTCTTCCCTTATGCTCTTTTTCTTACTCGTATCACATCTCGGTCCCACAAAACCATATGGACAGGTGCAGAGGTTTCTGGCCAAGCACGTGCCTCCATTTTGACAGGGTGGTTTACAATGTGCTGTAAATAGAGAATTATCTTGTTCAATCTAAAAAGATGCATGGACTGGTTATGCTTTAGAAAAAGGGAAATGTTAATAACTGACTGTGAGCAAAGAACTAGAAATAAAATAAGAAGACATATACAATGCCTTGTGACAGGAAAATGTAACAAGAACTATTTCATGCCAACAGAGAGTCATAGAATCATAGAATAGTTAGGGTTGGAAAGGACCTCAAGATCATCTAGTTCCAACCCCCCTGCCATGGACAGGGACACCTCTCACTAAACCATCCAACACAAGGCTTCATGCAACCTGGCCTTGAACACCGCCAGTGATGGAGCACTCACAACCTCCCTGGGCAACCGATTCCAGTGTCTCACCACCCTAACAGGAAAGAATTTCTTCCTTATATCCAATTTAAACTTACCCTGTTTAAGTTTTAACCCGTTATCCCTTGTCCTGTCACTGCAGTCCTTGACAAAGAGTCCCTCCCCAGCATCCCTATAGTCCCAACAATGGTGGACACCCTGAAGAAATAGGAGACAACTTCCAGACAGGACTTCCCACTTTTTGAGAGTGTTTATATTAGAGGCATCTACATTCACTGGTTAACTCCTCTACTTACTGGGATAGCTAAATTTAGGACTATTCAATTACAAGCAACACTTACAGTGGATAGAAAAGAAGTATGATACATAGCTATACTCACAGAGTTACTCAGAGAATTCTATTAGAGTAAAATTAACACATCTTTTTGCTGTTATGGAAGTTATCTACAGCATTCTTTAGGCATTTATGGATTTAAAAATGAAAAATATTCCATTTACCTTCCTCACAAGCAGAGCCACTATATCCTGGACGACATTCACAGACATTGGGCTTAATGCACTTCCCGTGGTTTTTGCAATCAGGTCTGCAAAGAGCTGTGCAAAAAAATTAACTGTGAATATTCAAATCATTAATTTGTAGATGTGAGTTACCACAGGCCAAAACAAAATGCCATACTCACCAGCCTGACAGTTATAACCAGTATAACCAGGCTTGCACCTGCAAATATTAGGTGCCACACACTCCATGTTTTTGCCACATGTTTGTCTACATCTGGCTGAAAGGCAATGAAGAAAACAAAGAAAAGAGTAAGGAAAATGAAAGTGGCATTTCAGCACAACTGTCTTTTCTAACATAATGAACAGATCACATAACATCCATCAGGTCCCTTCCCATAAGAGGGGAGCTGAGACACATCAGAAAAGTATTTTTAAGTGCATACATACAACTAAAAGCCTTTAGGCTATGCCAATATTAATAATGAAAATGAGAAAATTCAATACTTTATGCGTTTCACTGATCACAAAGTTATAAAGATGTCAAAAGATTCTTTTCTGCAAAGCATTTAGTGCAGTTATCTGTAATACCTCTGCAAGTGAAGCCATCTCCATAATAACCATAAGGACAACGACCACACTTGACACCTCCATCCTGATGTGACTCACAAGGTACGCCAGGAAAACAGGGTAAATCAGTACAGGTTACTGCTTTAGAAATCACTGTTTCACTCAATTCTTCAGGAAGCATTTTTGGAGGGGCAGTGACTTCAACAAGGCCAAAAGGTAAAGGACTCGCCTTATGCTTGACTAATAGTTGTTGAACTCTGTAAGTATTTCCACCTTTGAGAACTTTGCTTTGCAAAGAAAGCCCTTTGCTTATATTTTTTGTGCTGCTAGAATTCTTCCTGCTGGTCTCAAAATAGCTGTAGGCCTCCACTTGTGCCCTTATTTTCTCCTCAGGTGATGCAACATGGCTCTGTGAAGATGCAGGCATCACAGCATATACTGAAGAACTCTCTTCCATGTTAGCAAGGTGATCACTGATGGTGCTGAGAGCATGAGCGATGTTTCCAATAACAGCAGGTTGTACAGAAGCACTTCTCTGAGAATGAAGTGACTTCCAAGCAGTGATGGCTTTTACTGTGGAAGATGGTGGAGTACTGCTACTGACTACTTCTGTAGAAATAAATCTCTCGGGGACATCTGTAGTACTGGAAATATAGCTCAAGATGCTTAAATCCTTTTCAAATGATGATTGCTGAAAACCTACAGCATGTTAGAAAGAAGTGGGGGAAGTACAGGAATATTATGAGACTTTTTTTTCCCTTCTGAGAATAGGGAATGACTTTTGAACAGAAAAAACATACAGCCCATTCAGATTGCTTCACAGTCTCTCCATGTGCTACATTAGAAAGCATGTATGCAGTAGAACTAACTGGCAGAACTGGAGAAGATCAAGGTATTCTGACTATGTTCTTTCCCACTCTCACCATGTCTTTTCTTGGCTGGAAGATAAGGAGAATGCACCATACATATGAGGCAGGCAGCAGAGATTTTTCCATACTGGGTCAATAACCAGCTTTACTGTCAGAGCAAACTACCAGCTCCATCTACTCCTTGCAAGTAGATAACTGAAACAGAATTTAAAGAAAAGATACTGCTTATGGTTCACCAGTGTGTCTGAGCACTAGTAATAAGCCCGGAGTCTGGAAGCAAATATTCAACCATGTACCTGCTTATACATACTGATGGACAATATTTTAGGTGAATAACCCACCACCTGGTAGCAAAAGAATTGTCATATTTTGCTCCCCAAATTTTTCTCAACTTCCTTGAAGCTTCTATATGGGTTTTATTAGTGGGATGTTTTATAAGTAACAGAGACTGACTCAGCCTCCTTTTGGAAAAGAATGCCAAATGAAGGATATATTCTTCCTATTCTGCCCAGGAAAAGCGGGTGGCCTGGTGTGCTGTGGCACTGTAATGGCAGAATGCTGTGTATGGGGCTTTTAGCATTATGGGACAGAGGAAGGAATGAAACTGAAGGAAGATTATTCAACCTAACGTAAGTTCAGCCCCTAATCCCATTTACTACAGTAATAGAGAATAGTTTACGAAAGGTTAAACTTCACTAAATTGCATCACCAAGTGCTGTCTCCCACTGTGGAAAAGCAAACCATTTTACAGCTGCTGAAGAATGATCCAGCACTGGCAGCAGAGTAAAAGAGTTCTCCTCCTCCCCCACTAGCAACTCAGAGATAAAGGCAAAAGACACATGAGAATTTCCTGCAAAGAAAGCCTCAGCAGGCACAGAAATGGAAATGCCAGCAATAGCATTTACTGAGTTCTGAAATTAAGACATTCGCTTGCTATATCTTTCACCTTTCCTTTGAATTAAAGTAGGAAAATGTCATTCAACATAATGCCACAAACTTTTGCTTATCTCATATAACAGATGTCCCTATCCCCATGTTGCCTATTTTATGTCAGTGGTTAGTCACAAAAACAAAAGGCAACTGTAAGAGTGTCATACATCACACTGTCAATAAAATTACTTGACTGACCTAAGGGATTTGTTGATATTGACATTTCAGACTAATTTTTCAGACTAGAATACACCACCAATAACGAATTGAGTCAAACTGAAAAATTAAAGTTGAGTAACATAAAACTGACTAGAACCTTTATTTGCCAGCTATATGCTTATCAGTATGTGAATCAGAAATTCCATTTTCTTCATGAAAAAAATCACCTTTATTCCCTCCAATTTCTGCTGTGGAATCCTTTCTTTCAACATTCGTGGTTTCAAAGGTTTCTAAAAAGAAAAGATGTGAAGGAACATTAGTTATTGCTTTTGCTTCAGCTGCAAATAAATTGCAAACAAAGTTAAAGCAGGAAAAAAAAATACATTTAATTGTATCCTAATTTGATGTAAAAAACCAGGGTATTTTGCATCCATTTTTCCTAGTCACCTGGAAAAGTGTTTTAGAACTAAGTGACTGAGTGCAGTCTGATGTTGTCATCAACTGAGATTTTGTCCCAGCCACCAACAGTCAGAGACACAGTCCTCTTTTGCTCACTATTGAAAAGAGATCTAAATTTCTGTTAGAAACATGAAGCACAACCAAAAGGTATTTTATCTGAAGGACAATAAGATAACAGCATTCTTCTGTAAAACAAGTAATTTTACCATAACATGACTTTCCATTTCCTTGAAGATTATCTGGGCATGGACCACAACAGTAAGAACCAAAAGTATTGAAGCAAAACACTCCAGGGAAGCAAGGACTGGATACACATTCGTCTACATCATCTTGACAATTTTTACCTGCATTGAAATACAGATTTTTTTTATAATATTGTGTCACTAGGCTTTGACAGTGTGTTTATAAAAGATAAAAGTAGAATATGATTCTAATATATGCAGGTGCTGAAATATAAAAAGGGCATCTATCAATTGCAACACAGTACTTCAGTGTAGTAAGTAGGGCTGACTAGGTTTGCTGTTCACATTTTTTCATCTTATATCAGTATCCTGCTTATTACAGAATATGGAGAAGATGGGCTGTGGGGCTACATGTTGGGCTGTGGGGCTACATGTTGGGCTGTGGGCGCAGGAGGAATCACACTGTAACAAAACTCATCACTCCTATGTTTCACCATGTTGCTGAGTTCACCTGTGTGGAGTTAAAAAATGGAAATTTGTTCTCATAAAATAAACAACCATTGTATTCATGCAAGAAAAATCTTGAAGTAGGTCCTGTAACTTTATCACAAGACCATAAAATTTCTTCATACTCTACCAGTAACCCTTTTACAGTAAAAAATTAAAAAAAACCCCAAACAAACAAAACCAACAAAATACCAAGCAACATAGACATAACATTTGAAACTTCTGTTTATCACTAAATGTGATAGTAAAGTATCAATTTACCTTGAAGTTCAGGTGGACATTCACAGTAATAGCTGTTTATTCCATCCACACAGCTGCCAGTACCACATGGGTTAAGTTTACAGTCGTCAGTATTCACTTGGCAGAGATGGCCTTCAAATCCAGACACACACACACAAAGATATCTTCCACTTCCAGGTGGGAAATTGATGTTTGTCACACATGAGCCATTATTTAGGCAATCACACGATTTTACACTGACCTACAAGACATGCCCAATATGACTTTTTTTTTTTAATGAACTAGCTATGAGTTTTGCAATTAGGTATCTTAAACATCTTACTGCTGGGTGTCATTTTACTGTAACATGCATTACCTCTATTTCTACCTTAGTCTTTGCATTGCAGTCATCTGTCAAAGAAAATGTTAATTTATGGAGATTCATTGACACAGCTTTCCACAAAAGGAGACCTGATGGGGAAAGACTGGCACCTTCTGGACCAGAATCCAATGTGAAATGAATAGCAGAGCCCTCTGGATCTGAAGCCAAAAACTGATATACAAAATCTTCTCCATAAAAAGTCTGTAGCATACCCCGAAAATTTTCAAGCACTGGAGGCTGGTTGTCTGTAACAAAGGAGATATATCCCTGTTTTAAGCAAAAGTGGCAATATATTTATAAAAAGTAAAAGGAGCGTATCTTTCTATTATAGAAGTCACACGTAATTATTTCTCTTACATTCTAATGTAATTTGAATAGCACAGGGAAAACACTAGGTATTTTCATTAAAACTGTAACAATATAACCAAGAAATTACTTATTCAATACAAGAGCTTGTAAAGACGCATTGCACCTAGGCATAAAAAGAATTCAGAATTTATCAAATTTAATGCTGTATTTTAACTATGCAGAGACAGTTTGCAGATGGAAGTACAGGAAGCCATAAAAAAAAAAAGTGATCGCTGTTTCCATTAATAAACGAACAGACATTGTTAAGCAATACTTGGGAATGGGCTGCAGTGATCACCTTGGCAAAACTGAGATGAGGTGATGGAATAGGTTATTCATTCATTGTTCCTAGGAATGATTTGAACCACACAACAAATTACTGGTAACCTTAGTCTATTTAAGATGCCTCCACTGTTGAGCTCTAACCTATTTGGCAGGAATAACTAGATTTCTAGAGACACCAGGTGAAAACAAATAAATAAAACCCCAGGACCAGGACAAGATCTGTGAAAGAGAGAAGCAGATGCCCTGGGGAGAGTTAAAGTTTTGAAGCTGAAACATAGGAAGGTGATTAAGATTGCTAAATTTTGGGTTACAGTGAAATGACTGCTCCATGAAGGAACCCACCCACTGTGGCAGAAACCATGAAGGGTGAAGAAGCTGTAATGTGTGTTTCAGCATTTGATTCTGACACCCTGTTCCAAATGTCATCCACTCTGGAGAAAAGGCTGATTCCTTGGCTTATGGAATTGCCCCTTCCATTTCTGACTCTGGCAATATTGAATTCCAGTCCACGGCTGTAAGATGGAAATCCTTTGGCTCCCTGACTGTTGGATGAGTTTGATTTCATTCATTTAATTCAGGTTTCATTATTTTGGAATAGTTAAAGCTACCTAGGCTTTCAGGACAAGTTTGGACTAGGAAAAGATTCAGCAAGACAGGCACCTGTCTTGCTGACAAGAAGTCCTACTCATGCAGGACCCTCTCCAACCCAGGAAGAGTCTTGCCAGCACATTCACCCATGAAAACACTGATGAAATGCTTGTATTTAGAATCACAGAATCAATATGGATTATGTCCAAATATTAAGTGGTTAATAAATAATGACACACCATTTCATTCAGTTTGTGTTCTCCTCTTGTTTGGTACCAGAATAATTTGTTGGAAAATAGCTTTTATTCCTAAATGTCAAGCACAAACATTTGTGGATGTAGCTGTGCCAAATATCAAACCACTTCAGTCAATTAGGCTGAGAGAGGTAAATTTTCATTAGTTATTTGTAAAGGCTACTTGGGGGAGGGGAAGAGGAAGCCGATTTCTACATGTATGGTCTGGAAAACAAAATTTATTATCAGAAATTAGGAGAAACATCAGATGAAAAAACAAGATCAAATTACAAGCTAAAGTTGTGGGTACTAAATTTTAAATTAAGAACTTAACTAGTTAAAACTTCACTATTTCTACATATATGAAAACTTAGTATATTTACAACTTCTTGCTATTAAAAAAAGCCAACAAAAAAACAGAAACAAATCCCCAAAACTATTTAGAACTTACTTTCAACAACTGACCAAGCTAACTTTGATATGTCAGGTCTGCAGAGCAAACAAGGGCTGGCTGGATTTGTGTCACCTTCACCATAACAGAGTCCATCTATGTTGCATGTTTTCTCCTTTTAGAGAAATGACAATGTGATTCATTAATTTTTGGTTATTAAACAGTAAATCTGAATACATTTGTAAAGTGTCAAATAAAATCTAATCTATCTGCACTTCCACTAAATAAGTTGCTTTTAAATCTAAACAACTGACATCATGTTAGGTTTTATTTGGTAATTATATGAAGTACTTCACGCCAGCTTCTCTTTCTGTGCTTATCATTTCTGTGCATGGGAACTCCCTGTTGGAATACATCTGCTCATTTTTTGTAGGGTTTTTTTCTGCCTGAAATTATGCCTACTTTCACAATAAACAGGGAGAATAACGAAATAAATACCTTTAATGTACATAACCCAGATTCTTGTGGCTCACATGTCTGACAGGCTCCATCATAGAGTATCATTGTTTTAGAGTTGCTATAAATGAATCCATCATTAGAAATCTGCAAGATGTACAGTAAAAATGAATTAATCCATACATGTATCAGCATATCACCAGCATGGAGTGCTAACATGAGCTTCAACTCATTGATAGATACCTACATTTAGCTGTTTAACAGTCATCAGAAATCTAATCAATGCTGCCAATAAGTCTAGACAGGTATTTGACCAACCATATGTAGGTGTCTACTTTAGAGTAAGTTGAATAGTGTGTAGGCTCTATTGACCTCACAGAAAGATTCATACAAGTAGACTGGCCTCAACTCAATTGTCTCATAAATATGTCTAATGCAATTTGAAATGCTCTAGGGTAAGTATGTGGCCTTTAACTTCTATCTTTGAAGAACATGTGCCTTTTTAGGTCCTAGGGCAAATCTTGGGGCCCTCTTGGAGAAGAACACTCTCAAATGGCACTCAACTCATAAGCTTGGGTGATGAAACTGAGCCAAGCAAGCCGAGTCCCACCTTTAGTACCATTTAAAAAAGGGTAATATCTATGCAGTATATTTTCATTTCAATAGGAACATCTGTAAATGAATACTTGAAATTTCTGCAAGTACCTTTATTTGCCACCTGGCAATGGGCTTATAATCAACCAGATCCATGACATCAGACTGTTGGCCATCATTTGGTAACTGACAGTCGACAGTCCTGGAATTTTGGAAGGCAGCTGGCATAGAGAGAGGTTGTCCAGGAATCCATTGTCCATCACTATACTAAATGTTAAGACAGAAAATCTGTTTTTTCAGTGAAATACAGCAAGCAAATATTTTTATCACAGTAAAAAACCCCATGTATTACATAGTTTGGACAAATCTATTGTCTCTGGATTACAATACAGTAGGCAATATTAAATGCCATTATTTGCACACATGGATGTCTGCATAAGCCTGCTCCCATGGAAGAAAAAGCAGAGAAGTCTTTCCTGCCACATGGCTCTTTGGCACTGCATTGCCAAGGACAAGCAATTCTTCCAGCTGGAGAGTAATGGGAGGGTTAAGCAGTGGGTGATCCCCTAACAGCACTGATCCGATGTATAAGTGCCTCTGTCCCTCTCCATCTCTGCTCCCATGAGAGGACAAGCTTTAGTTGAAGGAAGAGATGACGTTTTTGGCAGGGCTCAGGTATCATTCCGAGTGCTGGAGGAATACTGGCAGCTAGCCATTAAGCCCTTGCACAAACCAACAGATTATACCATTAACCCTGAAGAGGTTTCTTCTAAACTGCAGTGAGTACAAGTCATCCAAGGATCTATCCTGAGAGTTCAAGGCAACAGAATAGGTATGAGAATACTATTTGACTGAAGTATTGATGTGGAAGCCAGAATAAGGATACTGAAAATAAAGTTAGATGGAAGTAAGAATCCAGACAGAATCAAGAGAACAGTAAGATCAAAATAATTTTAAGCTTGAATAGGTTTTACTGAGCTAGCGCATTTTTTCAGTTGCTGAAGCCAGTCGTGATATTTATGCAATCCCAATCCTGACAAGAGGAGTCATCTGCTGATAAGGCTTTGCATTTTATTTTTGTTTTGTTTTGCTTTTTACAAACAGGAAAACAGAAGTAAAACAAAAGCTTTTTCTGGAAAGACCTATGACCTACCTTTGTTCCAACCAACCATTTTGTTTTAATTTCATCCTATACTCAGTTAAGTAATTCACAGCAACAGTGAGTAAAAGCGTAACAGCTAAATACTTCCAAATATGTAATTTTGAGTGCATTTAGTACTATAACCTTTGAAATGTGACGCAGTCTATTTCTCCAGAAACCTTTTGTTAGGAGCTGGAGGCAAGTTCAGATAATCTTTTCAGAAACAGATTAACCTTTCAAAACACAAGTAAAAACCTTTCAGATCTACTATTTCCTAGCTCGTTAGGTTCATAAAAAAACTTATTTCTGCAATTCAACTTAAGAAAGAAGGAACTAAAACTGTGTTTTTGCTTTTGGGAGGTTAAAACACACTCTCATCCTTCACAAAAATCTTAGTAAATTCTGGGTCTGTCTAATTATAGCTTCCTTGGTGACATCCTACACAAACCTCTATCAAGAGCTGTGCAGTAACCATCCATCTGTGAGGTACTTCAATATAGAATTTTCTAAAACATTTCTTCTAGCATCAAGTATGAGACCTACATCCTCCTTAACACGGTGGGACAGCCCATGGACAATGGATTTAACCTTTCAGAAATTAAAATATAAAAAATAAGAAATTTAGTGTGTATTAGCTCTAAATTCTGCTAAAATGCCTCTTCTATGAAATTTTGATCATTTAGGTTTAATCTTAAAATACGTGGAGTTCTCTACTGTTGCAAGTCTGTTGACATTTGCATAAAGTCACTATTACTCTACCTAAAAATTAAACAAACAAAACTAAATAAAACAAACCAAAAACCCGCAAATATCCTTCTTCGGTATTTTCAAGGAAAAAATTCCCAGCTTCCTCCTCAACTGCAGATAATAACAGTAGTGTTCATTTTCTAACCTGGCACTCGTCAGAGAGAAGACCATCAATATAATAGGAAGTATTTGTAGTTGGGAGCCAAATACATCACCACAAACACTCCTATATCAGAATAGCTTGCCATGAGTTAAAACTGAGACATTCCAAACTGTGATAAGTGAGCTCCAAATAATTGTTTCACTGTGAGCTTGGTCTAAAAGTCTCTTAACCTAATGAAGTGTAAACTTTCAATTTTATCATTTCAAGCCAACTTGCAGATGAGTGGATATATGTTGTGTTTAAGACAAATCTATAGGCAGTATTGCTTTATCTGTCAAAATCATTTCAGCATCTACTGGAACTAGCTGAGGAAAATTTTTGTCTCAAGAACAAAATTTTCCCATTGAATGGTTCCCCTTTCACCAGCTCCCCCCAGCATTATTACATCAATGAAACCCATTTTTACTGTGAAGGATTTTTTTATTCTCATATCTAACGTGACATAAAACCTTGTAATTGCCATCTGCTTATTCCAGGATAACACTTGTAAACTGCTTGTAAATTTGCCTTCAGCAAATTCTAGATCTGAGTAACAAGACTCTCTCCGTACAGTGCGACATTTTTAATCTGTTCAAACCTGGGGTATAGAGCTGACACGTATCATTAAATAGCTGTGGCTTCTACTGCAGGGAAATGGACAACACATCAGAAATGCCTTTCTCTTTTCATAACAGATTTATTATGTTTATAAAAGGGCTATTTCAAGCATTAGATTTGAGACAGAAATCTAATAATGTCTTTAACCTTGCCATCGTTTTTCAAAGAAGTGGTACTTCAGTTCCTCTCCATAAGCACTTAAAAACCTGAACAACTATGTACTGGTTGTTACTAATAGGGCTGCCCTTGCCCTTTTCTGATGGGTAGTTGCTATATGCAGTTATCTCCCTCTCGGCTGCTAAACATTGCTGTTGTTTTGTATTTCTCTTATCATGGAGGAAATGGCAATCTTGCAAAGACTTGAGTGTCTGCTGCAAAGTGCTGACTGCCTTTGCTTTTACCTTCTACTAAAGCTTTGGGTTGTACCCACATCAACGAATAATACGTTAGACTTTTTTCCCTCATTCTCCAATAAGTTTAAAATGTGATTGTTAATACTCAGGGAGACCTACCTGTAGTTTGACAACTTCACATTTCAGACTGAGTGACTCCCTGAAGCCATGTCCAAAAGCTCTCACTGATGTGCAGTCATACTGTTGAATATCGCACAGCCCAGCATTCTCCAACTCTGTAATTTCTGGAGCCTGGGCTTCAACAAGAAGAGATTAGACAATGAATGTTAGTATATTCACTCATTCTTATGCATTTACGTTAAGCAATATGTGTATTTCTCTACCCAGCTAAGAAAAGTATAAACAATGAAATCTGGACCTATCTGAAGAAAGTCATAAACATTTTTTTATTGTTAAAATGAATCTTAATTTTAAAGCTAAGCTTCTGTCTTCTCTTGGAACTTGGGTATTACGAAGAAGAGAGAATATTCCTGTGATAACAAACACTTTTGAATATGTGTTTTGCTTGGTCATCTTGCATAATAAAATCTAAATGAAACTCAGGCTGTATTAATAGAAACTGGAGAGGCTACAATCCTGCAATAATTTGCAATGGGATTTTTTTTGTTTAACAACTAAACAAAAACATCTCAGGTGGAAATTATTTCAGCAAATAAACTGGCTAAGATTAGAACATTCAAAAATAGTTTTTATGAGCAAAACCAGTTTATTTGACTTCAAAAGGAAAAAAATATTTCATCATTCTCTTATATCTTTCTCTATTTGCTTTTAAATAGGTCACTAAAAGAAAAACACTACTGTGAAACAAAATATTAACAGGTTTTGTTTCACAGAATCACAGAATCCCAAGGGTTGGAAGGGACCTCAAAAGATCATCTAGTCCAACCCCCCTGCAAGAGCAGGGTAACCTACAGTACATCACACAGGAACTTGTCCAGGTGGGCCTTGAATATCTCCAGTGTAGGAGACTCCACAACCCTCCTGGGCAACCTGTTCCAGTGCTCTGTCACTCTTACAGTAAAGAAGTTCTTCCTGATGTTAACGTGGAACCTCCTATCCTCCAGTTTATACCCATTGCCCCTTGTCCTATCACTGGATATCACTGAAAAAAGCCTAGCTCCATCATCCTGACACCTACCCTTTACATATTTGTAAACATTGATGAGGTCACCCCTCAGTCTCCTCTTCTCCAAGCTAAAGAGACCCAGCTCCCTCAGCCTCTCCTCATAAGGGAGGTGTTCCACTCCCTTAATCATCTCTGTGGCTCTGCGCTGGACTCTTTCAAGCAATTCCCTGTCCTTCTTGAACAGAGGGGCCCAGAACTGGACGCAATATTCCAGATGCGGCCTCACCAAGGCTGAGTAGAGGGGGAGGAGAACCTCTCTTGACCTACTAACCACACCCTTTCTAATGCACCCTAAGATGCCATTTGCCTTCTTGGCCACAAGAGCACATTGCTGGCTCATGGTCATCCTCCTATCCACCAGGACTCCCAGGTCCCTTTCCCCTTCGCTACTTTCCAGCAGGTGAATATATAGTTTTGACTTTTGTAGTACTTTTCCTGTTTTTCCAGGATACCTGGTTACTGAATTTTTACTGTTTTTATTTACTGGAAAAAAAAAAACAAACCCCAAAACAAAACCATCCTGCCCAGCTCTCTTTGTTGTACTTTTTTCTTCACCATCACTTCTGCTCCCACCATACCTAACAGCTTACAGAGATGTAACATCACCAGAGAGAAAAACATCCCACTTACAGTAAATAATCACATAGACTATAAAAAATTAGGGAATGGCTGGACATGGCAGATCTTCCCTGAAGAAGACAGCATGTGGAAACATTGCTAATTTCTTGGGGCAATACTCTGGATTGCAAACCCACTGCGTGGTAAATTTTTAAAATCTGACATACTAGAAACTAAGTCCATGTTTTGCCCTTAGGAAACAAGAACGCTGAATAGAAAACAATTATGGCTGTATTAAAATGGAACTTGCTGGATAATGAACTGGGCCACTGTAGGGAACCCTTGTTGGCATACAAAAGCAGGAGAGAAAGGCAGTAAAATAAATGCATGTTGCAGAAACACTGAGAGCATTATTAAGTAAATCTCATTTTTCTAACCCACTTACCAGACAGTATGCTGCAGTCATATGAGCTGTAGCCTTGAAAACATGCACAGCCCCATTCTGTACATTCCCCATTACCACTGCAGAGACTGGGACATTTTAATGCTGTAAGTAGGCTCTCAACTGACCCTTCAAGTTCCTGTTGGTTGTAATTTATTTCTTCTAAAACTCTTTTCTCACATTCATTCTCTAGAAGAGGTAAGGAAGCTTCTGCCCACGTGAGGTCATCTTTCAACAGCAAATCTTTAACACACATATTGATTGCATCCTCTATTCGCTGGCCAAGAAGGCCACTGCAAGATCTTCCTATACTGGAATTAGCTATTGACTGCTGGCATAGTAGCAAAGCGCTAGGCTCTGTGAGGCCAGAGGGTGTGGGCCAAGAAGGGAGAAACTTCTGGTCTGTGTCAGTGGCATAGTCCTCTGGAAAAAAATAACTATATTCCTCTAAGTCTGTTTGGCTAAGACTTTGGAATAGAAATACTGGATGGTATTCATAATAGTTTTGGCGCTTTCCCCTACTTGTAACAGGTTGACTTTTTTCAAGATGACTACTGTAATGGTGAGAATTTCTTCTAATGCCTGAGCTTGAAGTTCTTTCTCTTTCTACAGCAGTATTTCCCACTGAGGTTGCAGAGACATGTGTGTTTACTTGTGATGTTTTATGACGATTGGTTTGATTATCCTCCCTCTGCAGAAGTGTAGATGAATCCATTTCATGTGCAGACGAACGTTTCTTTAAGCCTCTGACAAGACTGAAGGGCCCAAGATACTCAGCAGTGACATCCAGTCCTGGTATCAAAGAAAGAAATCTACCATTTTCACTTTCTTTACAAGACAGAGGAAGTTCTGACTGTGAAACTGTCTCTAGTTTATTCACTGATCTATACAGTCCAGCGTCTTCAAGTGCACAGTCACAAAAGACCATTTTTCTAGAAGATGTTAAAGAAGCAGGTGTCTTGTCAAACAAGCTGTCTCCTGGCGAAATTCTAGAGAAAAAAGAAAAACATGAAACTATATCTGAACTATTTTGTTTTGCTTTTTGTTATTTCATATTTCATAGATCACAGAATCTGCACCGTACAGCTATATTTAAAGACCAGTTAAATCACAAAACTATGACAGTAACTTATAACCAAAGAACTAAGAATGGATATCTTCTTTATACCTTGATATTTTGTTCAAAATCTTCTCAAACTGACCTTACCTCTGCTATTTAAATACCATTTTGGCACTTCAGTTTCAATTTTCAATTCATTATGGAATATAATGACAGCATTCTAGCATTAACTTAAAAACTTAGATTATTTATTTTATTTTTTTTTAGGTTCTTAAGAACATGAAGGAAAGTTTGAATAGAAAAATGATGACATTTGATTGAAACAGAAGTATTTTGTTACCTCCATTCCCTAATAAAAGAGGAAGGAACATCAGCATGGTTTGGGATTTCCACCCCACTTGTGGTGTGATAGTCATTCTCTGCACTTCCATCAAAGGTGCCACAGAGTCCCACTGTATGTCTGTAATCTGAACTGGGTGCCCTCAGTGTTATGCTCATTCCCCATTCACTAACATCAGCACGAACAAAAGCTCCGGAAGAAAATAAAACCTAAAATGAGATTGATGACATCATCACTAGAAACATTTTTATTTTACCTAATAGAACCAGGTATGTTTGCTGGCAAAAAGCAATTGGAAAAGAACAGGCATACGAAGACATCCCATCAAATTCTTGATCTAGCTATTCTAGATCTGACAAATTTCATTGTTTCTTCTCATGAAGCCCTGGAAATAAAACCCCTATAACCTCTCAACCTTAGCAAGCAGCTAGGTGGTGCATTATAGGTCCAAAAACTTCTTCCACCATTAGCAGGTATGCTGTGGAAGGTCAGTGACTACAAAACCACAGAGAATCAAAGATCAGCTGGGCTGCTCACACTTCACATGTTAAACATATGGAAAAGGATGATTTTAATAATATGGATAGACTTTGTCAGCACCTTTATCAACTTTCTTTTCAGCTACATGATTCCCTGTGTTAGTAGCTTAATATAGAATAACTTTCTACCTGCAAAGCTGATTCCAAATGTTTGACAAAGCTCAGAATAGTCTCAAATATTTACTATTTAATTTTAGGCAACTCTACAGTATCTTGAAAGAAATACTAGAACCCTCAATAACAAAACCCATTGCAAGCTTAAATACTGTTTATAGGATTAATTTGCTGTAGAAATCCAAGTAAGTAATTAAATTTTTCTTCTTCCTAATATCCTTTTAATTTCTCAGTTGCTTAATGTCATCTTAATATTTCATATCTGAAGTCTTCAGATTAAGTGCTTCAGATAAAAGTTAAATATTTAAAATAGTTTTACAGCAATAGCCAAAGCCAAGTTTTTATGGCTTGCCTTCCAGACCAACAGTGACTAAAGAGCAGCTGAGGGTTTCATTTTAACATTCTGCTTCATTTGATGTTCAGTGGAGTCCTACAGCAATTCTATCTACAAAAGAAAAGCTACAGGAAATTATAAAAGTAAATGTGAACGTTTTAACTGAGGACCACATTATCTAGAAAGACCATTTACACTTCTAATTTTGTGGATGACATTTGGCATAATTCATTATCTGCATGCACAGCCTTCCTAGGTGACACTGGCATGAGTGAAACAGAGCAAACAGATATCATTTTGGAACATCAAGGTTTCTAAATACGTGCATATTGCATCTGAACACTGCACTTTCATCACAAGGGTTGTATTCTGTGGTTGACAACATGGTTCCAGAAATGCATGCATGTCAACACATCCTAACTTTTGAGGACATCACCTTTCACTTACGAGCAAAAAACACTAGCCAAAGGACTATGATTGTAAATTAAACATTATGCTATTGCTTAGTTGCAGAAATTGAAAAATGTTTTAGTTCTGAAGTTGGTGTGAATTGGTAAAAAAAACTGTAGAGATAACCACTACATCCACAAGCAATTATTTACTACTTACTGTTACTTTTCTTCCTAGGTAGGATTCAGTGATTCTAACATTGCTTCCTGTTGTGTCTCTAGTTATTACAGATAAGTGAGGCTGTGTCTCGTGTAGCTGACCACTGCACATGTCAAATGCAATTATATCACTTCCTTCTTTGGCAACAAAGCCACAGTTGCAGGATGCTGGGTAGTGAAGACTTCCACAGTCCCACTGGCGAACATGAACTTCAAAATCTCGAGACGTGCTCTTGTAGAGAACAAATGTTCCCTTTTTAAAATTGTCATAGGGCCTGGAATTAAAAGAATAGCAAGTGATATCAGTTTGATTATTAAATAATGGTATAACATGTCAGCAACTTCATCTTATAACACACTTCTAATATTTGGTGAACTTTGATAGCGCAACTTATTTTGCTGCATCAGAAAACCCAAACAATTCAGCTAACAAACTAACATGTAACTTTGTTCTGAACAAACAGCATCATAACTTCCTCTGTGCAGCTCTAAATCAAAAAAATTAAACCTGTTTACAACAGAAAAATAAAGAATAAAAGAATGAGTATACATAGATAATGGTAGCAAATGGAAACACAACCATGAAGCCACTGCCATTTTGTTTAGGGTTTTTTTTAACAGTGCTTATGACAGGGAACTGGAGGGTACTTCTCAACCTTTGCGTTTCTACAGCTGCACACCTATGCAGCAAGAGCAGTAAGATACATAGCGGGGCGGGGGGGGGGGGGGCAGGGGGGCAGCTGCTGAAAACCATGTAAATACCCTTTACAAACTGATTTAGAAAGTCACATACTTTTAAAAAGGTCTGTTTTAATAAGATGGAGATGGGGAGCGCTTCTTCACAAAGATCTGAAAATTATTTAAGATGAAAAACACAGATAGAAACCCATAAATAAGGACTTTTTTTTTCCTTAGGGTTAGGCACCTGTTCCCTGAAGCAAGGTTAAAACAGCCAATTTAATGACTCAATGGTGAGAAGGAGGGGGAGGAAATAAAGAAAAAAATCCCAGTTTTTGCTACAAGTTAACAGCCTCTTAGCTATAAATGGCATTTGACAGTTAACTGCAGAATGGCGATTTGCATTGTGTATAATGGGCCAGCAGAGAAGCTGCAGATGGCTACCCCACTGGGACTGCATAGGATTACTTGTGACTCAACAAGGACAGTTCCTTTAATATATGTTTCCTCAATTTGTAAAATTAAGTAGCAACAGACTTCATCCTTTAAAATGAAGTTCTTTCCCCTCAGCATTATGCTTCCAGCTGGAGCACATCACAGTAAATCATTTCTTTATAAGAAAGCTTGAACATAATGCACTGATGGTTAAAATGCTCAGTCAGGCCATCCCTAGAATTTCCACTGAAGAGGAACCACAAGATCACGATAGTAATAACAAAGTTACTGGGGTTATTACAGTCTTAGCACTATCAGAGAAGCAATTACAACTTGGTTTTTTCCCTTCTGTTATGAATTTCACAGAAGAATGGAGTTGTGGGCTGAACATTCTTATTTTGAGGCCACATATCCTCCTCTTCACCCTGCCACTTGAAGAATTACATTCTCTGCTCAGCAGAAGTACGTAAGTCCCAAGTGTGTATGTTTGTTTTGACATCTTCCATGAATTAGAAACACTCTGAAAGACAGAAGAATACTAAAAACATGCCATCTTTGGCCGAGGAAGCTGTCTTCACTTTGTGAATGTCAGTGATGTGCAAGTAATGGCAGTGAATAGATCACTTTCAGTGCCACAAATGAACTCAGCACAATGTTAAACGCACAGCAGATAACTTCTAGCAACTTGATCCTTGCAAGGATTCAGATACTGACACCCAGAAATGGAAACTATGCTGTAGATTGGAAGCACTTCTGCACTAAAACAGTTTTGTCTAATCAATCATCTCATCATTGTTCATATTTAAAAACATTTCTTTCATAGTCAACAGACTGTACAGCAACCATTCCTCTCTTAGCATACTCCTCTAAATAATCCGTTTGCTTCACCCTGTTGTTACAAACCCAAAACTTGCATTTAGAAATACAAATACTTCAAACATCATCATAACTGGCATAACTATTCTTATTGCCCAAGAAAGAATGTAAAATACAGAGTGCAATTAACTTGAATCACCAATACAGATTGTAAAGAAATAAATAAGCAGATAGAAAATACATCAAACCCCCCAAAAACCACCTACAAAAAAATGCCAACACACTTAAAATTAACAGCAGCAATCTAGTGATTACCTTCCATCAAATGTAATTATATGAGGGTCAGTAAATGAGTAGCAGTAGGCAGTGGGTAGATCCTTTACTCTAATCTTCAAAACAAAGAAGCACATAGTAAGCAATGTGAGATTAGGAAATAGACAGACTCAGGCATTTATATTATGATACTAGTTTACACTCTAATAAATATTGTATTATACTTTTAATCAATCTGAGCTGTTGTGTCAACATTAAAATGTAAATAATAATAATAATAGTTCAAATGAAAATGCAGCAATTCAATGAAAACAAAACAGTGGAAAATTGACCACTTAGAAATCTTGATGTGAGTCAGCAAGTTGTAACTGGAATAGAAGCTCCATTAACATCAGCCACATTTCTGGGCAGTTTACAGAGCTTAGCATGAAGATTTTCAACCTGTGTGCTTTCTGGAACATAGCCATTCCACAGGAAATTCTCACTGGATATAGGTTCGACTGCAATTCTGGTAATTCTGTCTCCATCCTGCATAAAGTCTGTCACAGCAGTGAAATAAATTACAGCTTGACTACAAATTCCGTTATTGCAGGGCTTCTGGAGAAGATCCACATGACAAGTAGAAAGAGCCAAGTTTAAACCTAACTGCTCTTTACCTGTTTTAATAAAAACACATCATTAGTGAGTTTTCTGCTAAGTAAGTCACATTTCATATACTACTGTTAAAACAGTTACTAACTTATTTACAAATATTTTAATAAATTAATTATGCCTTTTTCTTGTGTCTGGTCATGCAACCCCCCCTCTCTACATCTTCATACATACACCCAAGAAAATGGTTTTGAATTTTACATTTTGCTAGACAAATGGAAATCATGATAGGCTTGCTAATGTGACATAAAAAAGGTTGTCTGCATAGGCAAGGCTCCTCCTGGGGTTCACAGGACTTGGGCTTGAGAAAGTACTACAGAAAATGGTAGTAACTGTAAAAAATGAGGACTTAATGACTGCAGCAAATACAACATTTGCATCACAACAGGTTAACAAAATGAACCAAATTATAAACTTTGCAAGCATCTGGGCATTCTGTCTACTCAAGTTAAAGAATATAGGTCCAACATTCATAGCTGCCAAAACCACCTGCTCACAAGTAATGGATTATGGACACTTTCTTCCATACTTGCAGCAGCAGTACATATAGCCTATGAATATTTTGTTTTAACATTTTCGGAAGTATTTACAATGTAACAGCTTCTCCAAAGAACAAAACTGGTGGGAATATTCAGAAAAACACATTAAATATACAACATGCAAGAAAAATCAGGATAATACTTACCTTCATCAATAGTATGTAATGTTAACGAGATTTTGCAGTCACCTTCAAGCTGGCTAAACTCAGGACAAGGAATAGGAATGCTACTTTCTATTGCCAGTCTGTATTCCTTCCCATTTTCTGATATATCATATGTTTCTGGATGTATCTAGCACAGAAGAAATTGTACTTAAAACACAAGCTTTGATAGTAAACTACAGCACTGCTTATTAACCAGCAAGGAATACAGTATAAAAACCTAAAGAGATGGAATGGCACGGTGAATGGTCTGCTCCTTTTTGTCAGGCTTATTTAGATGGTCTGAAGCACAGCGGTATACTGGGGAAAAGATGAGGACACATTATACAAAATACAAGAATATTGAAGAGGTGGGAATAAGGGGCATGGATAAGGAAAAGGCAAGAGTAAAGGCTAGCTAGGAAGGTAAGGAGTACCACAGAAATGTATTCTCTGTGTAACTTCTGAAAGCTAAAATACAACACAATAAGTTGTACTGTCCAGGGGGAAGGGAAGGGGAAGCTACCTCCAGGCAGCAGTGTCCCAAAAGAATTTGGAAGTACCATATTTCTTTTGGTGTTCCTCTCCGCAAACTTACAACACAGCTCACTATAGATGGATAATCAAAAATGCAGCTAGAGATTAGCAACAGAGGCCTACAACTGAGTGCTGTACACTGGGTGAAATCCTGAACACAGCCTCACAGGACAACAAAAGTAATGCATTCACACATTTCACTGTACACTACATATTCACACTTAACATGAGATAAATCTGGGCCATGATCCTGCAGAAACATAAGCTCAGGCTTAATTTTATGAAGGGCAAATCCTTAAGTCAACAGGTTTATTCCAAACTGTAATGACATGGAGTATATCTTTCTGTGATTTGGGTCCCATTCCCAGCCAGCAAGTAGGTCCCTATAGCTATATCCGCAGCAGGAATTAAAATGAGTTTGGAGCTTGGCCTCTGACTAAGTGGCATGGCACAGCTCATGTCCCAGTTTCTGTCTCCAAGCCCAGACCAGGTCAGTCTCACCCTTCCCTTACTCCCATGGCCAGCTGGAAGGGGCCCTGGCCTGGGCTATCCTGTGAACCACGTGCTGGGAGAGCCTGCTGGCATAATCCAAAATCATGCCAGAAAAAGCAGGAACAGTTAAACGTAATGGATAACAGTGTGCCACGGCTCAGATCTGACTTCTGCTGGAAATCAAGTCTTTCACTATGTGTGTGAGCTGCCAATTCAGCTTTCCTGGACCTTGATGAGGACAGAGACAACTCTGGCTCTTCTGCTTTTTAACAAATTTAGGTTCACTATAACCAACAACATATGCTATTAATTTACAATTAAAACATACTGAGTGCCTTCTACTCAGAGGACTGACTGCTGTACCAATACTCAGATTCCCACTAAGTAAAACATTTTCTTTCAAAATTACCTCAATGCCAGCAAAAAATTCCTTGCTCTCCACAGAAGAACTTTGAATATCTGGCTTCTCCACGAAAAAAGCAGAACTGCTACAGTACACCTGTAGGGCGAAACCAGCATAACAGAATACATTTTTGGTATGAAGTGGTCATGTGAAGACAAAACCCAGCCATTACGGGTCAGGTTGATAGATTCGTGAGGCCCAGTCCTCTGTTTCTACCAAAAGTTACCAATTGCCAACAGTGCTGCTTAAGGAAAACACAGAAATAGGTCAAGAGCTTTTCCTCGCATGTTTATGACTGTGCCTTTACTTTTGAATGTCACTGAACTAACACTGTCAGACAGCTATTCAAGTAGTCTCCAAAGGATTTTTGAGGATTGGCAATTGCTATTGTTGTCCATAGGCCATGCAAGCAGTCTGGCTTTGGCTTGAACATACATGCACGCCACCATGTGCTTTTCTGTGTTTTTATTAGGCCAAGAAAAATGAACCTGTATTTTGGTATATACAGGTAGACAGCTTATAGATTTTCCAATGCTTAAGCTTCTCAAGTCCAGGTCTTGATTCTGCTATCACACAAGGTAATGCAGGTACTCCCACAGCTTTTGGTGGCAGAGATAAAACCATTTAAATCCAATCCTAGAGACAAAACCATCAAGCAGCAGTGCATTATTGATTCAGAGTAAAGAAATCTATGTAATGAATCAACAACACAGCTTCTCACAACCTCTGGCTCTTACAGCCTCTCAGATGCAGTTGCATGCAAAGATCCTCTTAATCTATAAAGAAAATCACAGTACAGAATGAAGAAGATGCAACTCGAATAAACATTTATCTCCTAGAGGCACACTATGCTGTCCTGAGACAAACAGTCTCAAAACATTAATGGCAGTAACAATTACTGATATATGCCATGGTATTTCCACATTCATATGGGCATTGTTGGTGTAAGCAACAACTAGAGGCAGTATGCGCCTGTCAAGAAACATTATACAGCAAGGTGCTGGAACTCTGTCTCTAGCAACTGTTACCGTCTACTGAGACATATTCACAAGATACAAAGAGATAATAATTTCATTTTAACATACTCTGTCTCCCAGTCTGACGCTTATCCCATCTAGCTCTAGAAGTGAGAAGCCATGAAATGCTGTTTCATGTTTCAGTTCTTCTTTGATACCTTCAGGAGAGAGTCTTGACCAAGTTATAGTGAATCCAACTGAGCTGTTTGCAGAAGGAATGCCAAAGGTACACCTTAGATAAATGCTGCCTTTGATCAGCTCTGCTGCAACTTCAGGAATAGCTGGTAGTGGTGGTGACACAGCTGGAGATAATGAAGGAGCCATGTTACCTAGTAAAACAGAAGTGTGGTTTGTGCTTTTTATTCTTTGCAAAACCAGTATTGGATGAAATGACACTGACATATATTTTGTCATATTTACCAAATAATATTTAAATATGTATTTGCCAAATGATATTTACCTTTTTTCATATGGGGAAATATTGCATAGTTTCTTAGAGAATCAGAAAATGGGTTTATTCCTTGTATTAATTATTAAAAGCAGAAAAAACTATCAGTCTTTGATTACATTCTAGCCAACAGGGAGGTGCTGAAAAGCAGGGAAAAAAAAAAACAACCAAACCAAACCAACCAAGAACAACCATGCAAATAAAAAGCCCCGCCAAGAGAGTAAAATACAATTCATTATTTTACCTAACAGGAGTAGCCTGCAAAAGAATTTGTCTGACAGAAGACTATCTTCTCTACTTACGAAGAAAGGAGGGGAGGAAGAAGTAGGAAATGGGAAAACCAAAAAGGGCTACGTAAAAAGGAACAGATTAAGCAACAGTATGATCTGTGGATTCATCTTATACCTGACTCCCAAAGAATCAAGGTAATCTGTAATCAGCATTTTTAAAATTACTTTTTAACACTCTGGTATTTATTCTGCACATTATGCTGAGAAAGTATTTTTGTAAACCAAGGCCAGAAATTACCTCGAAACTGCTCATTTTGCAACAGACTGAGCAATACTGTTGAGAACACGAACATGCTTTTATTCAAGACAAAATATGACAAAGTGTTGACATTATTGTGTCACAGATGCATAGAAAATCTTGAAAATCAAAACAAAATACTCACTGCTACAGGCGCCTTGAACTCCCCTTCCCTCAGGATCACAGGTCTGTGGCTTTGCACCTGAAACAACTATAAATTGCTCTTAAATTGTATATTCACATGCATACAGGGTATGCACACCAATCCTCTTAAATTACTGCTGTGTTAAAAACACACCAAATATCACAAGGCACTAATTGAAGTTTAAACTAGCAGAACAGAAGCAATCTTGTAATTGGATCCATAGTCAGTTATCACAGCAGTCACTACAAAGCCTTTTTTTTGTCACCACAAGTAGATTAGCTACACCTTGGAGGAAGGGTACAGAATATTCCACCACCTCCACATCTTTTACTGCAGATGTACCCAGCCAATATTTATAGATGTTATTAGTGAATAAAAAGGAATTAAATTATTCTGTTGAATATGTATTTTGTCTCCCCAAATCAACAATCTGAATGCTCATTCATTTACTGTAGCTCCTGACAGCCAAATACAGTATAAACCTTCCTTGAAAAAAATTATCTTTCTCACATGGGCCTAAAAAAAAAGTGCTCGTGCATTGCTATTGTTTGGTACTTTGAATGTTATAAAACAAACAAAGAAGTCAAGTGGAACTTTTATTCAACATTAAAATACCAATGCATTTGTACCAGGAGTAGAAAGAGGTTAGCCACACCACTCAAATTAAGTCCGAAGGGCATCAGGAACACTGAAAACCCCATTTACCAGAAAGAATGAAGAGCAGATTTTGATGTTCCACTCAAGTGTTACAATGCTTGAATTCCTTAGCGTATAGAGACTGAAAATTTGCATCAGGTGTTTACAGCTACCGAGTAGTAAAGAGAAAACACAGTACACATGGTAACCTATATGTAAAAAGCAGAACAAGAGTACAATGCACTTCTTATGAAAACATCATTCTAAAAGAGGGCTTTTAAACTCAAAATGTGTTTCAGATTTACAGTATTCAGCAGAGCCAAACCAGTTATGTTTCTTACCTCCTTTGTTTTGAAGCAGTAAAAATTTGCTAGCTCACTGCCTATGTTTTTTATATCCTTTCTCTTCATGAGCTATCACCCAAAGTAAATGCAAAGTCCTACAGCACAGAATTTCTTCACTGCTTCAGTCACTTGCATTCTGAAATGTCCCATTTCTGGCATTTTTTTTTTTTTTACTGTTAATAAAACCTTGCAGAATGCCTTAGCAACAGGATCTAAAGGTATACTGATGGACCGATAAAGCACCAGAAAACCCACTGAGAGTTTTGTTATTAAGCTTTTGAAAGCAGTTGGTAATACAGAATATGACTTAGAGCAATACTGTATATGATGCATAGAAATATTGCTAGTATTTTCACAAGGGTATGTTATACAAGCTGATAAGAATTTCCTAATCCACTTATTTGTCACTGCTTCACATTATTTATAACTGTGAGGATTTAACCATGCCATCCTTTAGTTATCTAAAACATGTGGCATGGATAATGAAATACGGAAGTTTTGAGCTGTGAACACCAACACACTTTTGCAGCACAAGGGTCCAAGACAAAGCAAGAAACTGCAAAGGGACTCAAGTTCTTTCTCATAGTACTAATAAAGTGTGTATCAGTAGAGCATTTCTGTGTTGAATTTTCTTCTAGCAACAATCTATATGCTCTCCAGAAAGATAAAAGAGCTACAGTAAAAAAAAATTACTTCTAATGGTGCTAAACAATAATTGATATAAATAGAGTTTGGCCAAGTTACTAAACAAAATTTACTCTGACAAGCAACTGTACACCTATTCAGTAACAGGTATTTGCAAAGTAGGAGTGCCATTGCAGGTACTCTGAATTTCAACTTCTAGATGCATCTTATATCCCCACCTCATATGGAAAATTTCAAGGGTTAAGTCTGTGGGCTTTGAACAATACTGGAATACTAAATGTAAGTTAGAAAGGGATGGTGTAAACCCACCTAACCATACCAAATCGTTTTTCTTTTGTATCAGTATCAAAAATTAGGATTGCAAGAAATTTTAACATATCTAAGTATTTCCAGATGTTTCTGTTCAGCCAAATACCAGAGAAACACGCCTACACATAAACACACACACTTTGCTGAGTTAGAGCATGCATTTTCTCACCTTCTGCACAATACCCCATGCATCCTTGGGTGGGCTGCAATAAGTAAACAAAGAAATCTCCGCAGTTCCTCACACTGACAGGGATTCGGAAAAGACAGCAGTCTTTTGAAGTGCTGAAGAAAAACTGCCATGTAGCACAAGCTGTTAAGTGTTTGATCTCACCAGGTCGAGGCATGGATTCTGACTCCCTCAGAGACAACCACACAGGGGCTTGAGTGCCGCAGTGATTCATCTTCAGCACCAGAGAAAAACATCAGAAAATGGTTAATGCTTTATCAAACTGTAACTGTGCTTTAATGAGAGGTGCATATATATCCATTTAATTTCCTGCATGAGCTTTTAGCAAAGTTTAGACAGTATAACTGAGGGCTTGATTACTTTCCTTCTCAAGGTTAAATACAAATACACACAAAAGAGACTTAAGTCCTTCTCTGAGTCCAATGAATTTGCGTTTTTAAAGACAGGCTATAATTCACTATCTGAAGAACTTAACCAGGAGCCACACCTAAGTATCTTGCCCCAAAAACCTAACAGTTGTTTTATGGCTTAGTGAGTTACTCCACAACCACTAACCTACAGAAACTGTGTGAATGCCACCAGAGCACAGCAAATATAGGATATATCAACTAAAGGTGCTGAAGCTGACATATTTCATTTGCCCTTTGCCATGGACAGAAGGCTCTGCTGGATTTCTAAGAGATGTGGCCAGCTGATGCAAGGTTACTGACTTTCAGCCCTCACCAAAAAATGCAAGACACCTGATAAGCCCTGTCTGTCTTTCAATTCCCCACCTTTAGAAATAGATATGCTTGTAGCACCCCCCTGTAACAACCACAGTGGCTTTGTAGCAATCCTAAATCCTTTGGTGTTTACAAAGCAACAGGCTCCACAGGGTCTGTGGTTCAGATGCTGATTGAACAGGTGATTTAAAAGGACTGCTGTTCCCCCTCACACGAATAAAAGCCTTGTTCTGTGTTTTTCCTCATGGAATGAAAAGTGTACTGTGGAATAGTCTCCTTCACTCCTCTTCACTACAGGTGGCTATGTGAGGTCTTCAGGTCAAGTAAGCTGCCATGCTGGTCACAACTTAACAGTAGTACCACTTGGGGTAGCTGTAGTGTAAATCTGATTTAGCAGATACAAGAGTTTACCAGTGAAATCGAGAAAAATGAATCCTGAGAAAAGGAGACAAAGGAGGAATTTGGTTCATGGATTATCAGAATGAGTTAAAGATCACCTCCTGTCTTTCAGGTGCTGCAGAAACCAAACTCAAGAGAAACACCTAGAAGGACACAGTGTCTTAAAGCCAGCATCTGGCAAATATTTACATAAAAACTGTAAATCTGAAATTGTGAGATTTGGAGAACCTTCATACATTACCTCAAGTATTCCTTTCTTTAACCTGATAGTAAAACAAAGTCTCGGATCATCTTGTGTTTAGATCTCATGGTCTAAAGAGTAACTGCAGACTCATTAAGCAATTACTCATCTTGAATACTTTTCTTTCTTAATCTAGAATATCTGAGCCCACCATCAATCCAGCAGATAGAATTAATGAGAAATAGACAGAAATAGGATGGATTGTTTAACAGAGTCTAAGTCTCTGACAAGGGTTAAATATAGCTACAATAAAAGTTCTCCTAAAGGGAAAGAAAGGAGGAAACTTCCGAAACAAGACATCCATTTTAGTTTGGTTTTAATGTTTTGACTTTGAGATTTCAAAATAGATGTCTTGTTTCTGTCAACAGATGCAAAGAAGCAGATGTCAATGCATAAATTTCATTTGCTAAGTAAGTTTTGAATTCATCTCTTTCCAATTGTAATTACATGGGCATCTCTATGTTAGCATGGTAGCCTATTTTTAGTAAATATTTACTAAGGACTGACCGAAAACTTTGGTCAGATTTCTATAACTTTTCTGGATGATCTGAGCAGGTATTTTGCTAGTCTAACCTCTGTTCTGCAAAACACACTGGTTCTTCCCCTGGTTTATTCATGCTCATTCTTTGCATAAAGGAATCCTTTTTTGAGAAAATACAATGATTTAATTAATCTGTTTGTATTAAATCTAAGTGAAAGAAATTCCTTCAGGAATCATACTTTTTGCTGTGTTTTTGCAGTATAAAAGCCTGGATAACAGTAGCCTTTGTAACACATCCCTCTGAGTCCTTTGGTCAGCTACACATCAAAGGTACTTCATGGCTTTATACTAATGTAAAGATTTAATAAAATACATAATTTAAAAAAAGAGGGGCTGCTAGAAACTCAATTTAATTTTATTAATATGTTTTAACTGGTTAGTATTCCTTTTAAAGCCTTTTATTGTTGAGCTTTTCTTTTCTTTTTTTTTTTTTTTAAAGAAATTGTGACCAGACAATTTCAATTAATGGGAAAAATCATGGGTAAAATATTCTAATGATATTTTAATTTTTTTTTTTTAAGAAGGAAATGTTTTAAAATAAGAAACTACAAAGATGTATCTTCTTATAACCATATAGAGATGTTGGCATGCTCCAAAATAAAGCACTACAAGACTACAAGTCTAAAGTATTAAATATTCCAAGTAATTTTGAATCTTAGGGGACTTGCAGAAGACAAGGCAACTAATCTTCAGTTAGCTCTGATAGTCCAAGTCATTTTGGAAATAATCTCTTCTAATATGATCACTTTAAAAGCTCCACAATTACTGGATTCATGTGGCTGCAGGTGTTTACACAGCTTTCGCATGGCCTTCCTAACAGACTGACCATCACACAGTTACAGCTTTAGAATGTGGTATCTCTGCTACGCTACCACTGAGAACATCTTTAGCAAGGACTACAAATGACAGGTTTTGAGTGCCTGAAAGGGATGTAATTTATCATCGTCTGCTGTTGCCCTTTCAATATAAAATTTTCAGTGCTAAGACTTAATTGTCCAGTTAATACATTTTATTATACGCAAGTATTTAGAGAGAACAGGTACTCTGTATTCCTCTACAGAAGTCTCCACAACCATCTTCTTTTTTTGTATGTATCCTACTGGAAAATTCTCACAAATAAATATATATTTTTCATAATCAAATGAGTTGTAACAATACCTCCACGCACTTGGTCGGCATCTCAGCAGGCTTATCAAATATCATAAAGCGGTACCATCCTGGTGTTAGGGAATGGTCACATATTAAATCCTGAATAGCTGATTGCTGGAGGTGGGATGAATCAAAATCAGTGCTTCGGTAAGGGCTCTGCAGAATCTGATGCCCACCAGGAGAGCATTCAAGAACTGTGGAACAAGAGTAATTGGAGTATCAAGGTGGAATGGCTAACAAGTGTGTTAGAAAAGATAAGTATTTGTAATGGGAAAATGAGGACATATTGCAATATGATGTGAAGCTACTTTTACCGAAAAACACATTGAAGCCTTAGTAACAACAACAAATAGGTATGTTGGCACTTAAAAAAATTAACAGAATTCATCATGTGATAACTTTCCCTTTTTTAACTTGACAATAAATGCAAACTAATAATC
This sequence comes from Lathamus discolor, assembly GCF_037157495.1. Lineage (NCBI taxonomy): Eukaryota > Metazoa > Chordata > Aves > Psittaciformes > Psittacidae > Lathamus > Lathamus discolor. The sequence goes on from NC_088885.1 coordinate 27,720,842, forward strand.
ACATTAGCCATTTACCCTAGATGTAAAAACAGTGGAAGGGAATATGTTTACACTTTCCGGATTTTGACTTTCTAGTTCCACTGATGTTATGAAATCTAACAACCTGAATAAAAATGGGGTGTCAGATATATGAGAGAATCAGAATCTTACCTCAAGAGGAGTAAGGATTATCAAAAGATCTTTTGGAAACAGGCTACTATTTTACAGGGTTTCTATGCATGAAATGAAGAATTCCTTCAGACGGATGACAGGTAGTTCATACAGTTTGCATGTGTACATGCGCATCACAGCAGAAGTGTGTATTGAAATGGGCAGTTACTTAGGTACATATTTTAAGTCAATTTGCATAACTGGCATGCTAAATGTTAATGATGCAAATACAACTGACGAACATATTTTTGGACATCTAAGAGACCTTGTGGGCTCAAAAAAAAAATCTTAAAAGTTACTGATAGATACAATGAAGGATGAGAGTCTGAACAGCTTTTTACAACAGTTTGTTTTAAATGCAAACTCATTCAAAAATAAAGCAGAATGCCAGAATTTCTGAGTCTGATCTGGCAGCTGAGTTGATTCCTGTCAAAGCCAGTGACAATAAAGGTTCTGGCTAATGGCATATTTGCATGCAACATACTGAATAGCCATTCTTGCTGAGGAATGTGTTTGGAAAATTAAAGTAGGGGAAAATACAGTAAGAGAATGTTTATAAGTAAATGATGTTTAAAAACACACCTATCTATTAACCTTGGTTTTAAAAATGGATACCAACTGATGCTGAGTGTGAGAGGAATTTCAGGTTATGTTGAATGACACAGTTAATCTTAATTCTTGCCTCTACTGTGCTAGTAATGATTTTTTTAAAAATGCAGCTATAAGAAAAGCTCTATAATTTTACATTTTTAATACTAACACTCAGATCTTCAATTTTCACTCCCAAGTTTTTCTGTTTTTTTCTGTATTTGTCCCATATTTTGCATGGTGTAATTGTATTACTGATTACAAACATATTTTGGTTCTAATCATGCAATAATGCTCTGTCTTCCACATTTTTCATGTAATTGTCCATGACTATATCACTTTATAACCAGAATTATACAACAGTTTCAAAATCAGGTAATTCCCTTCCTTTAAATGGAGAAGATGCTCCAGCAAAAGAATGAACTTAATCTCTTTCAAGCACAGTATGAGAATCCTATAGTCTTTCAAAAAGTGAAGAGTTAATCTGATATGGCTTTAGGCTACCCAGGCAGGTAACAATAGCTCTATCTTCTATCCTCTAAGGGCCCAGGGAAGTCAATGTGATTGACTGTGCCACCACTGTGCTTCTAAGATGCTGGCAGTAGCCTGTAGGCTATTTGTGTCCACACAATTTGACCTTATCAAGAGTTTATCCTTCATCGGAATTTGAAGAAAAGCCCTTGAAGAATCACAGGTCAGTCATGTGTGTTATTGTAATGTTTTCCAAGCAAGCTACAGCACAAGCAGTTTACGAACCATGGTTAAAGTTTCTTCCTGTCTTCTGTGTTTTATTGGAATTCTCCCTTTCATGCAGCACTCTCATTAGTTTTCTTTCCTGTAACTGAATCACTCCTGATACAATTAATATCTGTTACCCTTTCCATTAATAAATCAAGCTAAACATGAGACAAGTCTTTATTTTCTTTTCCTCCACAGTTTAATTAGATCATTGTTTGATAGATCTTTAAAACAGCTGACTGTACTCACTTGTAATAGGGTCATAAATCCTACTAAAGATCAAATTATATGTTTCTTATTATTATGCACATCACTTTAAAATGTCACCCAGCTCTTTGTGTATTCTTTCTTCCTTTTTTGCTGTATGCTAATATTTCCATAGTTAATGCTTGGAAATCTCATGTTGCTTAACATTGGTTGATTTTTTTTCTTTCTTTTCTTTTTCTTTCCCATTCTGCAAAACAACTGAAAACAACTGTCATCATCAATAATAAAAATTATATTATTTTATTACACATCTGAGTGTTACTGATGTGCTGTCTAGCAACAGCAGAAATAAAACTATCATAAGTATCATTAAGGACATATAGACAAGAAATCAGTGCTTTGTTCTGTGTGGAAAAAGTTGCCCCTGCAGATCCCTACTCAAATCAAAGGCATTTAAGAGGAATGTTGGCTAAATTTTCCACTGACATCATGATTTCCTTATTCAGGATGTATAAAAAAGTAATTTTTGACATAAGCATTCTTTCAAACTTCATTCTCAGAATTACAAATACCAACTTTGCTGCAGTGCTCCAGCAAAGCTTCACCTGTGTCTAACAACCAGCAATGTTCAGCCCGATGAGTCAAGGCTGACAAAATAAAAAGGAACTGAAAACACAGTTTGATGACTTGAAAGCACTAAGGAAGCTTACCCACAGGGCAAGCTTACCTACCAGCTCTGCATAGTGTGGAAGGAACATTAAAGTATAGCAAGATGTATGTGCTACTGTTGACTCAACTTCACCCATAATCACAAAATGTTCTAACATTTTCTGACACAAAATGGAAAAGTCATGTTAGTTGTAACTGACTTTACCATTTAAGCATGATTATTCTTGATGGAAATCTTTCCATATATACGGGAATATTCTTTTTAATGATTTCTTTTCAGACCTTTAAATGTATTAGTGATTTAATAGTTTTAATTTTAAATATTTCCTTTAGAATAATGGAGTTCTAATCATAAAATATACAAATGAGTACTTAAGAATTAAGGCCATGACATTCAGACTCCATTGTAGATTGTGCACCACTGGTTTAACTTATCCTAGAGACAACACGTGCAATAGGGTCTGAGGAGACTTATTTCTAGAAAGTCAAACTCTCCGATTTTGTTTGGAGGTCCAGATGCTGCATACTGTCTGCTGAACAAGCAATCTGTCTTGGGAAAATCGCAGCTGTTTCCCTAGAATTTGAGTTTACTTATCACATTCTGCGCTTTCCACAAACACCCTGTGTACTGCATATGGCTCTCTACTGTTCTTTAACTGAGGCCTCTGCATGCCAAGAAGAATTTCATTCCATATTTGCTTTTTCCTGACTGTCTTCAGGATTAACACAGTGAGCTTTGCCTGGATCCATCCCAGACCTACTTGGTTGTGCCAGATACTGAGAAACGTGACCCTAAGCTGGAAAAGAATTCAACTTTTGCAACATCTTAAACACAAGGATAGCATTGTGCTGGTGGATGAGCCTTTTGGGAGAGATAACACTGAAAACTCTTCCAACACATTGGGGTTTGTACCATTATTGCCACAAGCTGAGTCAGGTAATAGGTACCCTGAACATCACCCATTAACCAAAAGAGGTTCTTGAAATCAACACAGGAGCTCACTTTCCACAAAGAGATAATTAAGTGGCTCCTGATGTTTGCCTCTGAGGCACTCGGGTGGAAAATTAGTTCCGCAAAGGAAGGACTTTTCAATTCCCTGGTCACGTGTCTATTCCAATCCATATGTAGAGAGGGGCTGATGATTTTCCACCTGTCCATAATGTTTCCAGCATTATGGAGCAGTCAGGGACTAAGGACTGCTGAGTGCCAGCCAGAGCAGAGACAGGAAAAGGAGCCACTCACCGAGTGCAGGCATGGCACAGGCAGAGTGGCAGGACTGGCAACTGAGTTCCTCAGGCACAAATAGCATATTGGTTTCTATCTCCTGCTGCCCAAAGGTGAGGATCTGGCAAATGGCTACAGACAAACAAATAGTGCCACTAGTAAGTGCCCACTCAGACCCTGAACATGCTTTCTCCTGCATCTATTGATTGCAAAGGATGCATGGTATCAATATCCCAAGACAGAAATCAGAACAAGGATTGCATTTAACAAAAAGGCTTAGATGTATTTGTGGATTTAAATGCTTCCAAAATACTAGAATAGAGAGTTCACTTTTTGGAAGAAGTTATCCTGCAGTAACTACTCCGGGTAACACTTTTAAAGCAAAATGTAAAAATGACTGCAACTAGCTACCCAAAAGATAGCGTTTGCTTGGACAAGACATATACAAGAGCATATACAACAAATGTTGTAGCAATGACAGCACTGAAATGCAATGAAACAGGTATATGAATACTCCTGCACACAGAACAAAGAAAGTAGAATCAAAATAACCTTACTTGAACGGGTGTTAAAACACTTCTGAACCACCCACGCCCACAGCCTAAGGGGTGTTTTGTAAAGGTAGTAAATAGCTGTGCAGCTTTTGAAAAAACGCAAAATCTATGCTCGTAGCTGTCAGTGTAATACACTACAGTACCTACCCTTTGGGAGGGTTTTCTCTCAGAAACCTGAAACAATACAGGCAGGGATTTTGCACAGGTCGTGCAAAGCACGTCGCTGAGCTCCGGCTGTGTGCGCTCCAGCACACGGGGAACGGACAGCAAGCACGGGAGAGTGGGAGCATTCACAGTCCTGCCCGTTTTTCTCTGACAGGTTTCCCCGCAGGTGCACTGTGACAGTGACAGTTCCTACTCTGGCAGTTCGTAAAGTTAAGCAAGCCCCCGCCAGTGACACTCCTTACACGTTACTACAGGGCCGGGACACAAGCGATGTGCGGGAGCGGGGTAGGGCCTGACCCGCCCGCTGCCCGGGGCTGCCTCAGGACCGGCGGGGCGACGGGCAGGCGCTGTCCTTCTCGAGCCCGCCGCCCACCCCTCCCGAGCCCTCCCGCGCCCGCTGCCGCCGCTGCCCCCTCGATGCCTGGTGCCGCTTACCTCTGCGGCGGGGCCGCGCCGCCGCCAGGCACCCCAGCACGGCCGCGCACAGCCACAGCCGGCGGGCTGCGGCGGACACCCCCGGCATGGCCCGGCCGTGCCGGGCGGACCCACGGCCGTCCCGCTGTCTGTGCCGCGGCGCCTCCGCGCTCCTCTGCAGGCTCCGTGCTCCCACCCCGCGCCACAGTGCAGCCCCTCCCGCGGGGGTCGCGGCGGGCCCGGCCCTACGCCCGCCTCCCCGCCGGCCCGGCCCCGCCGGGGGTCGTGATGGGGTGTCTACGGCCGCGCACGGCGTGGGGAGCCTGTGTCCTGTGTGCCGGGGCAGCCACTGTCCGCACGCACACTGGAGAAGGTTTTCAGCAATAAAAGAGACGAAACACTCGGTGGTTCTTGTCGGAGGGGTTATAAAGGTGCTTTTCTGTATTCCTGATGACAGACCCGGAGCTGGTCGGCATCACGAAGCAGCAATCTCTTTCTGCCCTCCGACCCCTAGCTGTGTTTATTTTCTAATGTGCAGTAAAATGCTGGAAAAGAGCCTGTTTAAAATTTTTGGTGAGGCACAGGTTGCATAGGGAGGCTGTGGGTGCCCCATCCCTGGCAGCGTTCAAGGCCAGGTTGGATGGGGTTTGGAGCAACCTAGTCCAGTGGAAGGTGTTGCTGCCCACAGCAGGGGGTTGGAACTGGATGAGCTTTAAGGCCCCTTCCCACCCAAACCACTCTATGATTCTATACACCTTTGGTCATTTACATACATCACCAAGAGTGTTTTATACTTTCGCTTTGGTAACAATAACAGTTTGCTGTGTTTTGACACTGTTAATGCAGAATGAGTTTAGCAAACGGTGACCAGTTTCAAGCACAGAAGTTTCAAGGCTTGCTGGGAGATACGCCTCTTTTGAAATGTCTAGGAGTGGACAAAGAAACCAGTCTCAGCATTTAAGACTTGGTAATGCTAGCATTTTTCTTTGTAGACCTGAGACTGTGCAGGCACTGACCTACTTTGCACACACCAAGGTGAAAAGCAGTCCACAGAAATGTTTCAGAGTCTCTGTAGGGTATGTGGACCTAAATCCAGCAAATGTTGATGACACTAAAGCACAGCTTACTGCCATCCACTGAACACCTGCGAGGGTAAAACATTCCGTGAGGACTGCTTCCAGGAGGTACTGCCCTGTGTGGCTCGCTTTCCCTGCAGAAGGAGGTACCAGGACATGGAGTGGAGGCAGAGGCACAGCAGTGCCATGGGAGCAACTTGTGTCCTCTTTTGCTCACATCCCCTGAGCCTCTACATTGCAAGAAGCAGTTCAGCTCCATGATGGCAGTGAGTCTCTGAAAGTCACTGGCACAGCCTGAGAGTTGAATTCAGAGTCTTGAATTTCTGTTAGTTCCACAAGGCAGGACTTTTCTCCTAAGAATTCAGGGAAATTTTAAGGATGAGTTTTCTTAGTTGTTTATTCAACTATCAGGATAATTTGTTACCAGATATGACCAATTTTTATCCGGAAAAGATGCATGCATCTGAAATTAATTTAGAGCTTGTTTTATTTTTTCCCAAACTGCATGTTTATAAAGAGGACAAAAGGACAGAAAGAAGCATTTTACAAAACAAATTACAAAATAAGGACCTAGAGAGAGAGGTGAGAAGCTGTGACAAAATTTAAACACTGAGCTAGTTCTTTGACCCCTGCTAGTCATGATGGAGTGGTATTTACAGGAGGATTAACACCTTTCAGCATGGATCATGCAGGAACCCCAAAGAGGTGGCAATAACGGCTGCTGGAGCAAAGATACCTTTCATCTTTTCTGCACTGCTTTTGCTCTACCAGCTCCCTCTGCTACTATCAGCCTTGTAGCCTCTTACAGCGACAGCCGAGCAGGAACATATTGTGGTTAAAAGAGCTGACAGCTTGCCAAAAGCAGTACTCGGTGCTCACAGCCAGCGAATTGTGTCAGTGACAGTGAATTTGTGAAAAATGAAAGTAATTCTAGGGCAGCCTCATGCTTATAATAGGAACATAGGCCAATCCAGAAGGTTGTGATTTCAGAAAGTTTTAGACAGTTTTACATAGAATCATAGAATCAACTAGGTTGGAGAAGACCTTTAAAATCAAAATAGTTTTGATTAAGTAAATCGTAGATTATGATGATTGGTTTTCACTACTGAAAACACCTCCACAGTGGAATATGAAGTCAAACTACAATTGTGTATGTGCATATTATTAAGTAGCAGGATATTTGGGAGGAAAACCCATGAAGGAAGAGTTTAAGATTCGATAAATGATTCTGTAGTCCAAGTCATTACTGTTGTAAACAGTTTAAATTTTGACTAAAAACACGACACAGGGAGCAACGGTATCAATGCTAGGGAGCATTTAGACATTGACGCACAGTGCAGCATTTCCCAGAGCGGATTTTATGAATAATGGTGAATAAAGACAGCTCTAAGGTTGGTTTTAAACTTTTTTCTGAGGCTAATTTCCGTTTTAGTTCAGTAAAGCTTTCACATACATGTTCAATTTAAGATGCATTCTTACGTTTTGTCTATGAATGAACTGAATTATTTTTTAAATGAACTGAAGTGCAGAGTTGAAGTGCTTTTGCTGACTCAGGACTGACTTATTAGGGAGGGAATACCATAGTGATAAATTGGAGAAAACAGATGTGTTGGATGACAAGAAGCAGGGACTTGGGCAATGCTGAAAACACTGCAGAAGTTTAACAATTCAGATAAAAAAAGAAGGTGGCTGTGCTGATGCTAAGTCCTTGCTTGGTGCTGCAGCTAGATTGTTGTGGTTTAATGGTTATCTACATAAGTTCATGACTGTGGAGCTCAGGCGTGTGTGCATGCATAACAGGAATCCTAGAAAAAATGTGACAGAGAAAAAAGGGAATCTTCTCATAAATGCAGCCAACATAGCAACTTCTTGCTTCATCTGTTACTTCTATCGCCAGCATGCTAGTGTGATCTCTGTAACAGTGCAGCATACATAATGAACTTAATATATATTAATACTTGACTTATACAATATTTAACAAGGTGATGTTATCTCAAATTGCATTTGGGGGAACAGTCCAGAGTGGGCAGCAGGCAAGTGGATAGAAGGCTCTTTACAGATAAAGGACAAATAGCCTGAAGTATTTTTGGTAGTTAAGTCAGGAACAGCAACCAGCAGTTTGCCAAAATATGTACACTCCAAATATGTATGCATAGCTGCTCAGGTGTGAACTGGGAATGAGAAATCACCTGGGACTTTTAAAAGTATTTGGCTACAGACAAAGCCTCAAATGTTTTTTTGTAGTTGTATCCAAGCCTTAAACTCAACGGTAAATAAGGGGATCACCTAGAACAAAGGCAGTGCTTGTGGGAGGCTACTTAGAATAACAAGTAATTAGTGTGAATGCTGGTGCACCGGACAGGGGAAGCAGAGGTTGAGGGCTGAGGGCAGCGGCTGGGTGGATGCTGTCCTGAACAGTGAATCCCCAACTCTGACACATAGAGGTTCTTAGCAATATTTTGTAAACTAAGGCAAACAATTTGAGAAGAATCTGATTAAGTTTAAGCTAAAATTGCCCACTCTGATTTATTTATAAGCATTTTCTTTCAAACTGTGTAGCTGAGTACAAATGGAAGTCTTTATTAAAGGAATCCTGTGCTGTATCATTAAGCCTGTCTGTATTGTAGGCAGGGTAAATCTGAATAAGCTCATTAAACCTATATTGCTGTATTTGTTATCTGTACAAAGATAGAACATGGATGATAACTCCAAATAAAGCTGTAAGCAGAACTTGGAAGCTGGGAGAAATTTCCCTGCAAAGCTTCAAAGGATTATTGTAGTAATGCCAAGTGCTGAATGTTTGGAAAGAGTTGCCCTCAGCAGATAACACCCCTCCTGTAAGGAGCAGATGGTTGAAAGATAGCCCACAGCTCTGGGCAGATCCGAAAACATCAGAGAGGGATGAGTTGTCTTGCACTTGCCTTTTAATGTTTTTAGTTCTTTCTGTTTGTAAAAAGAATCTATTTTCAATTGTGCCGATTGGTGTCTATGAATGGGAAATGAACTCTGAAACAATAAATAATTAACATTCTTTGTCTAATCTAATCAATTCTGTCCTTAAAGTAAAATTCCAGTCTTCCCTTAAATTGCAGGTTGTGTGAGTTTTAACTTAGCTAAGGTTCATTTGATTTAAAAACATGGTTTAACAGCTCTGAAACTAATCTCCCAAAACATCACTAAGACACAGGAAGACACATTGCCAATTCCAGTTCAGAATGAGATATTTGATTCTATCCACTATCCCTAACTTTGACATCAAATAAGTAGAAAAAGAGAATCAGTAATGGTATATGCATTTGTTTATTTCGGTCATTCTGTGGCTAATATTACAGCATTACAAGAGGTTAAGTTTGCTCATGTTTATTCTGATGGCGTCTTTTTCTGAAAACTGCATGGCTTTTGAGTGATGTTTGTTTTCCAAAATGCTTTTGAAATTTGCAGAGGGTATTTTTTAAATTGCCATGTAAATGTATTCAGCATTGACAGTCTGTTTGGCTTTTAGAAGTAATGACATCTTTAGTATGTTTTAGCTCCTAATTCTCTTTCATCTTTGACCTCTTGTATATACTATATTTGACTTATGTAATAAAGGACTTCAGTATAAAAATCTAATGTCATTTGGCTTGGAAAAGCAGTAGGAGGTTTAATATAAATTGTAGGAAATCTATCTCTAGGGGTTATTAGGAGCCAAATAAAACCAGTCCTAGGCTTTCCATTAACTTCAATTGTCTTTGGATTAGCCCCTTACTCTTTTATGGTTCTCAAGTATTTTTATACAATTTCATAATGGCTTGAAACTCAACTCAAAGGTCTTTTAGCTGTATTTTTGCAGAATGTGCCAGAATATTTTGAAGTCTGTGAAGTCCCTTGGGTATGGGAATACTAATGGAATAATCTTTGTTTTACCCATGCTGAACCGTGGCACTGACCTGTAATTACACAGATCAGTTGCATGTGATACAACACTCAACTGTTACTTCTTCACTTTCTGTCTCCTCTGTTGGTTGTCTTACTTAGTTACAATATGAAAAAAATGGAAAACCAGAATTAAGTCTTTAACCTATATAGAATAAATGCTGGTTGGTAAGGTCCAAAATATTTAACTATGTACTTCATACTCAGTCTTACTGACTTTAGCCTATTTATATTTGCACTACTATTTTTGATATTTGTGAAATAAAAGTTAACATTACTAGCTAAAAGTCCTGACTAAATCATGTTATTTTCTAAAATGCAGATTAAAAAAAAAAAAAAAACTCTTAAAGCATATAACCTCTTCAGCTGATGAACAAATAATGAAATCTTTTTCTCAGATTCTTGGATTACCTTTATTAGTATCAAAGGCTTTTGTCATGTAAAGACTAAAACATGGTTTAGCAAAATCCTTTAAGAAGAAGGGGGTTTTAAAATCCTCCCACATCATAGTGCTAAAAACTATGTTCTTTTTTCGCCTCCTAGCTTTTGCCTTAAATGTGGGACCAGTTTACTAGATTGTGAATCAGTAAGACCCCTGAGCAGCCAACTCTGGCTGTGTCCAAATGTAGACATGGCACCCCTGAGAAGAGAACATCTATCCACATTCAGTGGCTGGCTGGTGACACTGAATATACAATAAATAAACTGTGGCTAGCTCTGCAAGGAGAAGATAAATTCAGCAAAGAAGAGAAAGCACATTTTTTGGCTTTGTTTTATGAAAAGTTCTGGTCTCTGACTCAAGGAGAGAGTTGACAGCTGAGGATCATAAAAGAAAGGAAGCACATGAGTGGAATTCCCTCAGTAGTAAACTGTGCAGTTAGTCTGTGCCGTTCCTTTAGCTTTCTGCATTGTAAGGAAGGCAATATTTATTTATTTAGTAGAGGGTGGGATGGTAAGAACAGATGCACTCTAAAGAAGCAGAAGCACAGAGCACCCGTTAGCTTCAGTGGGGTGGAGTTGCACTGATTTTTGCTGAGGGTTTCACCCAGAATTCCTGTTTTCATGTGTATCTTTATACAGTAAGAGGAAACTGAGAATTTTCCCCACAGAGAGGAACAGATGAGATTATTTTTCCCCCCTTCCCAGTTTTACATTGGGTTTTGTTGAAGCTTTAAACAACTATTTAGAGGAATTAGATTCCCCCTGCCTCACACTAATGGAAAATATGCTTCCTGTCTGTTCCCCAGATAAAATTATGTATTTTTCTTGGACAGGAGTAAGATATCTCACTGCAGATAGCATTTTCTTGGCACAGCAAATTCTGAAAATGCTTTTTATCATCTGTAGTTTGAAAAACTGGAAGGACAATCTCTGTCGGGTGCTCTGTTAAATTCTCTCTCTGATGGTTTGGCCATCTGAATTTTTCAGTTGCCACCATTGGTTTTTGAAATGCTGAAAAGGCGAATAACTTGACTTGACAGAAATCTGTTGACACAGGAAAAAAGCACAGACCTCGTTTTAAAGTACTGATAAATAAAATGGTCAGAAACTGCAAGGTAGGGTTGCTAGTTTGATTTCTAAAAAATCAAATGTGAAAATCCTCTGTGATATTATTTCAGCGTACAGCAGATTCAAAAGCCTGATTCTCAGTTAATTACTCTGAACCATTCTGAAGGCTGCTAATTTTGAGGAATGTTAAACGTGATGCAGCTACAATGTCTGGCTCAGGAAGCTCTAAGCATCAGACTGGAGAAATTGAGAACAGGACACGGAATTATTTGTGTTCTGATTTCTCTAAGCAATATGGTTTTAGTCACTCCCAGGCAGTGGTACTGAGCTGTACAGTTTGACTTTTCTTATGTTCTTAATCTTTAGCACAAAAGTGCAAAATTATATGAATTGTATGAGATAATGAGATGGTTTATGGAGTAAGGATAAAGAGAATGCAAATTGTGTATTCTGATGTTTAATAGTGTTAATCATCTGTTTTGTCATCTTTTGTCATCAGTAGATCTGAGAATAAAAGCCAGATACTCAGCGGGGAAAAAATAAATCCTTGTGGCATCTTTCTTTATAATAGAAGTTTTGTTTCAATGACTATGTAGGTCAAGTATGAATGAAATGATAACTTCAGCAGTAAAATTAAGGCAGAGATGATAGTACTACTTAAAATACACAACAACAATTTTGTTTCTCCAGCTTACACAAGGCTTTAGTGTATTGTTTTCTCCCATGTTGCCTGTGCTACATAGACTGTCTGTATACATTTTTCTCTGCCTTAATCCTTCTCCAAACCCCATTATAACATAATTTCTTAATTTTTCTATGTAAAAGTGCACCTCTTGTGTGTCATAGCTGTCTGGCTTCAGAGTTGCTGTGTTTATATCCTTGGTCCTGACAAAATGAAATCATTATTAACTTGTTACATTTGGTAGACTATTGTTTCTGTTTGAGAAAACATGTAAGTGGGTGAGTTAATAGTGAACTCCTTCTTTTCATTCCTTAAGCAAAGGCTCATTGTTCCAAACTGTGGGGGCAACTTACCCCCTTTGCAGTAAACATTATCTTTAATATGACTTCATAGGTGTTACTTTTATAGTGTACCAATTATTTTATGAGGATATACAAAACCTCTGATTTCTATCTAGAAATAGTGAAGTATTACTTAAATAAAACTAAATTATAAATAAATGGGTGTATTAAACAATGTATGTGTATGAATATATAACTGATAAAGATATTGAGTGCCTCTTCTAGAATTGTAATACTTTATTTTACAGTATGGATGTCCTTGACATAATTGCTAACATCAAGTCGTCATCTACTTAGTATCATACATCACTCCTTCAAACTTGGAAATACTCAGAAGACATGTCAGCAGCTCATCCTCTTTCTGTTGAAGAAATGTGGTTTTGACAAATACCTAAAGGTTTTGAGAGGTGAACAGAACAAAGGATGAAACTCTTGTGTCTTCTCTGTCAGCAGTAGAAAGGCTAATGCTGGTAAAACACAGTTCTATTTCCTGCTGTATCTCAATTTTCAGTTAAGTGAAATTCGTCAGCTGGAAGAGCTTTGAGCTTCTGTGCTTTTAGGAGCTACAGAAATACTGTGTTACTGTCAGTAGCAAAGCATCCTATTATTATTGGCATTCTAAGTATTCTTCTTTATGAGCCTGAGGTATGAAAATAGAAAATTAAATAAATGTGCCTTATTAATAATCTCCTGTTAGGCCTATTGGTCTGTAATAGTGTTCAGTTTTCAGCTCCTTTGCTGTATGTTTCAGAGACCACCCATGGGCCTGGAGAATGCTTTCAGCAGGTCATTGCTGAAACTGTCAAATGAAATCAACATAAAAGATACCAAAAAAATACCTGTAAAAAGCAGAGACAAATTATACTGTTATACTACAGCAATGTCTGAACGCAAGTTGGGGGAGAAAGGTTGAAAAGAGTGGGAAATGTTGAGTGTTGTAATAGTTTCTGTGGGGCTCCACTGAAATAAATAACTTTGTGCTGGTAAAGGTTGGTCATAGAATTTATGTTATTTCAGTACAGTTCCAATAATTAGGGAAAGAAGGCTTTGCATTTCAGTGGGTTTTCTTTCACTCCTGCCTGTGTGGTCTTAGTTTTCCATTGTGTATAGTACTTTTTCAGGGTCTACTATCATGAATTCAAAATACAGTCCATAAATATAAAACCAAAATGAGCTAATGAAAAACACTGGATAATGAAACTTTTCATATTGTCAACAGAACTCAAACACCTGTTAAAAAATTGTTTTGTAACCTGCCCTGAAATTGATGGAGGCTAATGCTTACGAGTCCCTTGTGAAAATGTAAGATATCACAGTTTAAGCTTCACCTACAGATTGACAGATAACATGTATCTCAAACACATCTACTGTGTCCCACCAGGACTATTCTAAGCCGATGCCCTCTGCATTCAAATGAAAATAATGATTATCCTGGTCAATGCTGTTCTTTAACTGTCAGAAAGTAAACGTGATCTGTTTAGTTACTAACTTACAGTGATTATTGTTCAGAAGTGAAGATGTTTAGAAGTAGAAGCAATCAATAGAATGAAACATTTCCTTTATTTCATTGTACTGTATTTAGACTAGTCTGATCTTACACATATTACAAGGGAAGAGGCTATTTAAAATCTATTAATTTTTATTTACAGAATGTATAGACTCTTTCATAGGAAAAGAGACTGTCAGTCAAGTAGAAAGATAATTTAGGGGAGGCAAAAAGATTATTATCTGCCTTGTGCATAATGACAGTCTTAGAACTAAAAATAAACTTTTAAGCAGGAGATGTCCTCTGTAGCATTTCTTTCCCACCCAGTCTTTGATAACCTCCTTGGCTTCTCTTTTCAGAGTCCACCTGCTTATGTAGAAGCCAGCTCATCTGTATTTTGTGGATGAAAGGTCATTTTAAACTCCACAACCTATTAACAGCAGGTTTACTGAAGTCAAAACATTCAGTCTCTAAACCCTCTGCAAAGGCAATATAATCAAAATAATATAGTCAGACCTTATTTCATGTCTTTCCTCTTTGATGATACAGATTTAAGCTAGAGATGCTGAACTTGCTGATTTGTAAAACTAGGAATTCCTCTTCTATAGATCTGTGACTCTCAGTGGTGCTCTTACCTCTGTTTCCAGACTTGCTGCTATGCTAAGAACAGATGTCCTGCTGTTTGACTGGAGCCTTAGCACTGTGTATTTGAAGATAATCCCTAGACCACCAGCATCTTTTCGGCATCTGTGAACATAAAGGTTATGACAGTTGCCCCTTCTGAGTGTAATCTTTGGTTTTACAAGAATTCTGCTGAAAGATTTTCAAGCTGTGATTATGTTTTCCTGCTTTGTATGGTATTGCTAAGGGGGGAAAAAAAAGCAACATGGAAGTTTTAAAAGCAATACATTCTGCAGTGTTTTAAGACCTTCAATTTGCAACTAAATTATGTACTTAGCTTTACACACTTGACTTCTTTGGACTATTTAACAGCTTACATTGCAGCACATATTTAAGTGTTTGCAGGATCAAGATCCACATCTTCTCTGCACCATTAAATGTTTTGCAGTTGAAGAGTGGTTAGATGCCCCAAGGGGTTGTCTTTTATGTATAAATGGAGAACATCCATGGCTTGCATCTGGGATTTATCATCTTGTTTGAGTGATCTAATCTCCTTACTGTGTATGTGTGTACTCATGCAGTTAAATATGTAGACATGGTAATGACCAGAACAAGCTTGCTGGGAATAGAAAAGCAAACAGGGAAAGGAATTGCCAAATATTCCTTAAAACATTAACCCCCATTTTATGGAAGTTTAAAAACATTTTTGTTTCTGGCAAGCTGTGTAAATTATCCACTGCTTCCTTGTATTCTGTCTGCCCAGCGAAGTTCAGGGCAATTTTCAATATTCCAGACCATTGACTAGCATTTAGTGTATAAACTAGAAAACAGTTAAACCCACCAAATGTTATTTTTCCTTTTTTTTCCTTATATTAAATTTCATCTGTACTTTCTATGGCCTCCTTCTGATGCTGATCTGAAGCAGTTCGTCATAACTTATATCTCTGTGTGTCTCTATAGACGCATTGTATATATATGCTTATAGATGCATATGAAAAATATACATGTGTGTGTGTAAATAAATACACATATAAAGGATACATAATGAAATTGGTGTATAGAAAAGGGTTATTGTTTTGTCCTATGGTTTAAACTGTAAATCTGCCTAAAGCGTCTACGTACAATTTTTACTGCATGATGCCTTGCAATTTTGTGTTCAGTGCAAGTCACATTACAGACAACACATTTTAATATATAGGGGCTTTTTTGTGTTTATGACTTATATCACCTGATACTATTAATTCACTGAAAAGATCTTTTAAGCCCTCCATAAGAAAGTTGTAGTTTTTCCTTTGTGTAGCCTTTGTGAATCACAAAAAGGTTACGGTGATAGCTCTGGAAATATTGTCCAGCATTTCAGTTCTCACCCTTATCACAGAACAGAGACAATACTGTGGAACCAGTTCAGGCTTTCTCTCCTTCTTACCTGTAGTCCTGCAGGTTGCCCACTCCAGAAAGTTTCCCAGATCCTTGGGTTTGAAGGGCATAATGCTCAGTTTGCAGAAACCCAAGACTGAAAGACTCCTGAAGTAGCCACACTGAGCAAAGGAGAGAAATAGGCCCTTCAATAATGCTACATTGTATTGGTTTTGGTCCTTTAAATAAGCACCATTGCAAAGAATGTGGTTCTGTCTTCTTTATTCCCTCTCAGTCTGGTATCTCTCTACAGATGGAAATCCACCCTGACTTTGCCTTCTCCAGACTGAACTGACCCAGCTCTCTCAGTGTCTCTTACCTTGGCCCTGCATTAACCTTGCAAGCTGTAGCATGATCATTTAGCACTGTGGACATGATCGAAGATGTCCCACCCTATATAACAGACGCATGCATACGTGAATGCAGGTTTGTGGTTATTTCAGTGTTAGTTCTAGAGGTAGTTTTCAGTAAAAACAGTTCCATAAAAGCTTATTGAATAAACATTAAAGCCATTGAAGAAACCCTGGATGAGATACCTGTAAGCCACATTTGCACTAGAAAATAGAAACAACTCTTTTATTTTTTTAAAAGCTCTATTACCGTGGGTTTTTCAAAAATACACTCCATAAACCCAAATATCAAACTGCTCATAGCAGTATGATAATAAAATGAAAGTACATATTTGTTATTGGTTGGATAGGGTTTTTCTCCTACTAAAATGTTTATCTCTTGTGTATACTCCTCTGTAAAAATGTAGATGAGAACCTTTTGGACAGAAAGGTTAGTTGTCTCTAGAGGTGGTTGCAAACAAAATATCTCAAATTCTGTCATGTTTTCTCAAGTAGACAGAAAGCTTTAGGCCCAAATTCTGCAAAAATGTAAGAACAAGCATTTTGATTACAAACTTTCCACTTCATGGTAATCATGTACAGAGCTGCGGCAGGATCCTGCCATGATATAATTCTTCCTCCCTTCTTACCACCATCTCCTGGAGGATCCTCAGGCTCTTTATAGAGCTGCCACAAATTTGGAGCAGTATCAACATGTTTCCCCACACACCTTGGTATTTAGATTATTTCACAATAAGCAATTATGGAGTAAAGTATTACCATCATTTAGAGAATGGGATATTTGAAAGAATCATGAAAACTACAAATCCCATTAAATAAGAATCCCACATGAAATATGAGACAACACATGAATTTTTTGAACTTTGTGACTCAGTTTAAGGACAGGTTATTTAATGTCACCCAGACAAGACCTCTTTTACTATATGTAAAGGAATAACTCTTAATTTTGTGTGACTTTCTAAACTAGATCTGGATGAAAGCAATGACTGGTCATGGAGGTCACCCCATATAGTGATTTCATTTTCCTAGAATGCAAAAATGTCATATGCTGAATTGCTATAACTGGAATTGACTTTAATAATTGACTTTAATAAAAGCCTAAATACTTGGTAGAGGTGAAAAATATTCCTTACATATGATAACATTCTTTTGCTTAGATGTCGGTATTTAACCAGTTGATGACCTTATACTTATAAAAGATCAAAATTCTATGACAACTTTTCACATCTGTCAAAAGCTCTTTCTAAATAGGACTAAGTAGAAATGCAGAAAGCATGAAGAATGCTGTAAGCTTTGGAACACAAGTAGCTTTTTGTGAAGGATTCAGTCTTAAAAACAGCTTTAATTATGATCTTTAGACAATAATAAAGGCTTTGAAACTGGCTTGTTTTCTTAACCAAGTCAAATGCAGAATGTTGCTCCAGGGTAACTGTTTTGCTGATCATCTTTTCTTTCCGCCATGACAAAGCACAAACAGACTGAGTGCTTCCACCACTGTTGAAAAACAGTGTGTTGAAGGATTCTAACACAGAGCTCAGCAAATGGGCAAACCTGTTTACTGAATGAAGCAATGTGATACTTCAGAGCTTATCTTGCAATTCAGCTCTTCCTAGTCAAAAGGAAGTGCATATCCTAGTCACCACTTGTCCTTATGACAACACTAGCAGCAACTGAATTTACTGGGGACAGAACTTGTTCAGCTTCTGGTATCTCTGTAAAAGGATTTTATATACTATAGTGATCTTTGCCTCTATGTGTTTGAAGTCCCTTATGAAAGAAAACTGTTTTCCTATTGTGTCATTTACAGTCATGATAGATTTAATTTGAACATTGTAACAAATATAACCTTAGAAATATCAATGGGCAAGTTAAGTCCTTCATCTGCTGTATGAGTCTAAGGATATTTTTTATCTCTCTCTCTATATATGAGAAGAGGCACAAGGACACAAATATGTGTAAGAAGTGGCAAAGTTGCATAAAATACATCTTCACCTTTCTTATATATGCAAAAAAAGAAAAAGCTTTGTAGTGAAACTGGAAATAGCTGAAGGGCTTGCTGTACCCTTGGGATAAAATGCAGAGCTAATTAACATAGATGATATCTTTCAGGAAGGATTGACCTGATATGTAATCTTTAACTTGTTAATATGCTACACTGAAGTTTCATTATTGAAGTTTTGGGTTAGATGTTTGAAGTTAGATGTTATAGAAAATACTTGCAATTCACCAGTTCTTGGATGAAAGTCTGAGAAAAATATTTCAAAGGGCTCTTTTAGGTGAAGAAAAGTATATCCTAACTTACAGGCTTATACACTTTTGTGTCTAGTTTGACATGTTAGACATGAAGGAATTATTTTAAATTGAACAACAAAGGTTTAAGAGGATTTTGTAAACTATTACTTCTTTTTGTAATTTATTATTCCTTTAGTGTCTTGGTTGAGCCATTCTTTGAATGCACCACTGACTTCTCCATTACTTGATGCACACTTCTCTTATGCTAGAATGAATGGCAATTTTGCTACTACCTTTGATGACAGCAGTTGGATTTTTGCTTTTTTTTGGAAAATATTAGTACTAAACCACACTGTTATGAGTTTTCATAAACATCAGAAGCATTTATATCCCCAGAAAACCCTGAAGTCATAGTTCCCAGCTTGTTGTCTCTAAGTATTGTACCTGTGGAATTGCACATCTAGCAGATCCAAGAACAAAGCTCAACTCTTCAAATGAGTGCTACTCATTGTGCTTTGGAGCTAGAAGCAACTGTCAAGTTTCCTTTTGTCTCTACTCTGTCAAAACTTCCTGATTTTGAGTTGTGTGGTAAGATAAAATACCTTTATTGAAACCGGATTTGTACCTTATAGTACCTATAGCTATGAAATATTTTGTTGTATCTCCGATATAACCCCAATTGCTGAGGTGAGCAGCTCGAGAGAGGACGCCCTCAACACCGGAGCGGGGGGGACATCAGCGTCCAGGAGCCTCAACTCAGAGCGCCCGGAGCCACCGAGGGAGCCTCAAGGCCTCGACAGGACCTGCCCAGGAGCCGGCAGCTCCGCGGACGCGAGCAGGGACTCACAGGGGGCGGAGCCAGGAGCAGCGGCACCAGCCCTGAGGGGGTAAAAACCTGCCCCAGCGAGCGCGGGGAGGCATTTTGCGCGGAGTGGTGAGCACCCGGCGTATGACAGGGCCCGGTCTGGGAGCTCTGCTCTGGTGCCAGCGTAGGCACCCAGACAGAGCCGATGGCAGGGGAGGCTGCACTGCAGAGCTCGGGGTGTAGGGAGTGCCTGCGCTGGGCTTGTGAGGGGAGGGTGCACAATGGGCAGGGCTGCACTCGGTGCGCCCTGGTGGAGGCCCTCCTGCAGCAGGTGGCTGAGCTGTGGGATGCTATTAGCGGGCTGCAAGGTGTCAGGGAAGCTGAGAGGAAGCGGGGCTGCTTGCTTCAGGCCCAAACTGTGCAGGGGCCTCAAGCGTCCACTGTATCCCATGGAGGAAAGAAGGAGGTAACTCAGGAAGCTGGGAATTTGTTAAAAAAAAAAAAAAAAAAAAAAAAGGAGGAAGAGGACTATTAAAAGCAAGGGGCTTCCTCCTAAACCTGTTGTCCCCACCCAGAACCGCTCTGCTATTCTGCAGGAGGCTGATGAGGAAACACACTCACACCATGAACAGCCGGCTGGTGCACTGCTAAAGAAGATCTCTACTGGTGCTGCCAGGAAAAAGCGGCGAGGCATAGTAGTAGGGGACTCTACTTTCAAAGGAACAGAGGCACTCGTCTGTCAGCCTGACCCAGTCTCAAGGGAGGTGTGTTGCCTACCAGGGGCACGGATCAGGGATGTTACAGAGAGGCTGCCTGCTCTAGTAAGTCCCATGGACTATTACCCACTTCTAGTGATCCATGCGGGTGCTAGGGATATAGGCAGCAGTAGCCTGGAGAACATAAAGAAGGATTGCGGAGCCCTGGGAGAGGTGGTTAGGGGCTCTGGAGCTCAGATTGTCTTTTCGTCGATTCTCCAGGACAAAGGGGAGGACCCTAAAAAGGCTAGGAGGATTGGCCAGGTTCATAAATGGTGAGAACAGTGGTGCCATAGTCAGGGGTTTGAGTGTCTTGAACACGGGACCCAAGTTAGTAGGGCAGGTCTAGTGGGGACTGGTGGAGCTGGTCTGATAAAGAAGGGGAAGAGTAGTTTTGGTAGGAGGCTTGCCAGACTGGTCAAGGAGGCTTTAAATTAGATGTGCTGGGGGAGGGGGGCATCATTCCATCCCAACACACCCAGTCAGCTGCCAGCACCTATAATAAATGCTTGGAGCAATGCAGAGATATTTCAGCTGCTCCAGCCAATGAGCTGGCTTCATTTGGAGCTCAGCTCAGATGCCTTTATACAAACACCTGTACCATGGGGAACAAACAGGAGGAATTAGAGATGTTTGCATGTCTACAAGGGTATGATATAATAGGCATCACAGAAACGTGGTGGGATGGCTCCTATGACTGGAGTGTTGGAATGGAAGGTTACTGTGAGGAAAAATAAGACCCAAGAATGAATGTTCTTACCCACCACAGACTAAGAAAGAGACATATTTCAAATGTGCCTTTAAATCCATAATGTGGAAGGACAACCAAACACACAACTACCAAGCAGTAACCATACAAAACAGAAATACAGCCCTCTGAACATCTGAAAGGCTTTGTGTGTGACATAAAGCAGTATTAGCATTGCATACAGACAGTAAGCCAACTCTCTGAAACAAAATACTTAAAATCATAACATTTCATAACACATGAAAAAATTTTACCCGAGTCAAATCTTCACCTTCACTAGTAATTCATGGAGGAAAGAAGAAGGCTGTTAACGCAGGAAGCTGGGAAACAGTAACCAAAAAATCCAACAAAAAAAAAGGAGGAAGAGGACTACTAAAAGCAAGGGGCTTCCTCCTAAATCTGTTGTCCCCACCCAGAACCGCTCTGCTGTCCTGCAGGGGGCTGATAAGGAAACACAACTGCACCATGAACAGCCGGCTGGTGCACTGCTAAAGGAGATCTCTACTGGTGCTGCCAGGAAAAAGCAGCGGGTCGTAGTAGTAGGGGACTCTACTATGAAAGGCAAAGAGGCACCCATCTGTCAGCCTGACTCAGTCTCAAGGGAGGTGTGTTGCCTACCAGGGGAACAGATTAAGGACGTTGCAGAGAGGCTGCCTGCTCTAGTAAATCCCAGTGACTACTACCCTCTTCTACTGACACATGCGGGTGCTAGGGATATACATAACAGTAGCCTGGAGAACATAAAGAAGGATTGCGGAGCCCTGGGAGAGGTGGTTAGGGGCTCTGGAGCTCAGATTGTCTTTTTGTCAGTTCTCCAGGATAAATGGGAGGACCCTAAAAAGGCTAGGAGGATTGGCCAGGTTAATAAATGGTGAGAACAGTGGTGCCATAGTCAGGGGTTTGAGTGTCTTGAACACGGGACCCAAGTTAGTAGGGCAGGTCTAGTGGGGACTGGTGGAGCTGGTCTGATAAAGAAGGGGAAGAGTAGTTTTGGTAGGAGGCTTGCCAGACTGGTCAAGGAGGCTTTAAATTAGATGTGCTGGGGGAGGGGGGCATCATTCCATCCCAACACACCCAGTCAGCTGCCAGCACCTATAATAAATGCTTGGAGCAATGCAGAGATATTTCAGCTGCTCCAGCCAATGAGCTGGCTTCATTTGGAGCTCAGCTCAGATGCCTTTATACAAACACCTGTACCATGGGGAACAAACAGGAGGAATTAGAGATGTTTGCATGTCTACAAGGGTATGATATAATAGGCATCACAGAAACGTGGTGGGATGGCTCCTATGACTGGAGTGTTGGAATGGAAGGTTACAGGCTCTTTAGAAAAGACAGGATTGGCAGGCGGAGAGGGGGAGTTGCTGTTTATGTTAGGGATAGGCTGGAGCGTATGGAACTCTGTCTGGGGACAGGTGAGCAGTGAACAGAGAGTTTGTGGGTCAGGGTTAAAGGGAGAACAGCTACGGGAGACATGACTGTGGGGATGTGTTACAGACCGCCTGACCAAGAGGAATCTGTGAATGAAGCACTCTACAGATAGATAGGAAAAGCCTCACGCTCACAGGCCCTTGTCCTCATGGGGGATTTCAACCACCCTGATATCTGTTGGAGGGGTGGGACAGCCCATCACAGGCAATCCAGGCGGTTCCTTGATTGTGTGGAAGACAACTTCCTTCTGCAAGTAATAGAGGAGCCGACAAGGAGAGGTGCCATGCTTGACCACGTGGTCTCCAACAGGGAAGGGCTGGTTGGGAATGTGATGCTCCAGGACAGCCTTGGATGCAGCGATCATGTGGTGGTCAAATTCAAGATCTTCAGGACAGTGAGAAGAGCGTGCAGCAAGCTCACTGCCCTGGACTTCAAGAGAGCAGACTTTTGGCTCTTCAGGAACCTGCTTAGTAAGGTCCCATGGGATATAGCCCTAGAGGGCAGGGGGGGCCAAGACTGTTGGTTGATATTCAAGGCTCACCTGCTACAAGCTCAGGAGTGCTGTATCCCAACTATAAGGAAGTGCAACAGAAGGGCCAGGAGACCTCCTTGGGTGGATAAGGAGCTGCTGAGAAAAATTCAAAGGAAAAAGGAGGCTTATAAAAAGGTGGAAGCAAGGACAGGTGGCCTGGGTAGAGTACAGGGATGTTGCCCAGGAAGCTAGGGACCAGTTTAGGAAAGCTAAGGCCCAGTTAGAATTAAACTTGGCTAGGGATGTTAAGCATAACAGGAAACAATTCTATAGTTACGTAGCGAACAAAAGACAGACTAGGGACAACATAGGCCCCCTCTGGAAGCTATCGGGAGAGCTGGCTACACAGGATTTGGAGAAGGCTGAGGTTCTGAATGACTTCTTTGCCTCGGTCTTCACTGGCAAAGGCTCTGGCCACATCACCCAAGTTTTGGAAGGCAGACGTAGGGACTGTGAGAATGAAGACCTTGGGCCCACTGTAGGAGAGGATCTGGTTCGAGAGCATCTTAAAAACCTGAACGGGCACAAGTCCATGGGACCTGATAAAATCCATCCGCGGGTCCTGAAGGAGCTGGCGAATGAAGTTGCTAAGCCACTGGCCATCATATTTGAAAAATCGTGGTAGTCAGGTGAAGTTCCTGATGACTGGAAAAAGGGAAATATAACCCCCATTTTCAAGAAGGGGAAAATGGAAGACCCGGAGAATTACAGACCAGTCAGTCTCACCTCCGTGGCTGGCAAAATCTTGGACCAGATTCACCTGGACAGCATGCTAAGGCACATGAAAAACAACAAGGTGCTTGGTGACAGCCAGCATGGCTTCACTAAGGGGAAATCCTGCCTGACCAATTTGGTGGCCTTCTATGATGGGACTACGGAACTGATGGACAGGGGTAGAGCAGTTGATGTCATCTACCTGGACTTGTGCAAAGCGTTTGACACTGTCCCACACAACATCCTTGTCTCTAAATTGGAGAGACATCAATTTGATGGATGGACCACTTGGTGGATAGAGAACTGGCTGGACGGCTGCACGCAAAGTGTTGTGGTCAATGGCTCAATGTCTGGCTGGAGACCGGTAATGAGTGGTGTCCCTCAGGGATTGGTGTTGGGACCAGTCTTATTCAACATCTTTGTCAGTGACATGGACAGTGGGAGTGAGTGCGCCCTC
The DNA here is from genome assembly GCF_037157495.1 of Lathamus discolor. Taxonomy (NCBI): domain Eukaryota; kingdom Metazoa; phylum Chordata; class Aves; order Psittaciformes; family Psittacidae; genus Lathamus; species Lathamus discolor. Next base: position 27,744,622 of record NC_088885.1, read on the forward strand.
AGCAGGTTTGCCGATGGCACCAAGCTGTGTGGTCCGGTTGACACACTGGAGGGAAGGAATGCCATCCAGAGGGACCTTGACATGCTTGTATGAAGTTTAACCATGACAAGTGCAAGGTCCTGCACATGGGTCAGAGCAATCCCAGGCACAGCTACAGGCTGGGCAGAGAAGAGATTCAGAGCAGCCCTGTGGAGAAGGACTTGGGGGTGCTGGTCGATGAGAAAATGAACATGAGCCGGCTTCAGTGTGTGCTCGCAGCCCAGAAAGCCAACCGTATCCGGGGCTGCATCAAAAGGAGTGTGACCAGCAGGTCGAAGGAGGTGATCCTGCCCCTCTACTCTGCTCTCGTGAGACCTCACCTGGAGCATTGTGTACAGTTCTGGTGTCCTCAACATGAAAAAGACATGGAACTGCTGGAACAAGTCCAGAGGAGGGCCACAAGGATGATCAGGGGACTGGAGCACCTCCTGTATGAAGATAGGCTGCAAAAGTTGGGTCTGTTCAGCCTGGAGAAGAGAAGGCTGCATGGAGACCTCATAGCAGCCTTCCAGTATCTGAAGGGGGCCTATAGGGATGCTGGGGAGGGACTCTTCATTAGGGACTGTAGTGACAGGACAAGGGGTATCGGGTTAAAATTTACACAGGGGAAGTTTAGATTGGATATAAGGAAGAAGTTGTTTACTGTTAGGGTGGTGAGGCACTGGAATGGGTTGTCCAGGGAGGTTGTGAATGCTCCATCCCTGGCGGTGTTCAAGGCAAAGGTTGACAAAACTTTGGGTGAGATGGTTTAGTGTGAGGTGTCCCTGCCCATGGCAGGGGGGTTGGAACTAGATGATCTTATGGTCCTTTCCAGCCCTAACTATTCTATGTTTCTATGATTTCAACTTTGGATATAGGTATTTTAATTCCACTCAATCATCATAAATGTTCATCTGTTGACATGTTCATTACTAATGCATGCATATTCTCATGGGCATTTCCTTTTGAAAAGGAACTTCATTAATTGTTGCTGTGTGTGATTCATGGGAAGATGCATAATATGTGGTGACTCCTTTTTTAGAATTGTTACTGCCTTTCATATTGAGAAATGTATAGAAGGGGAAATATCAGGCCCCAGGACATCACTGTGTGCTCCTTCATAGCTAGTGTGGTCAGGATGGCAGTGGGCTCAGAATTAGCCAAAGAGCCAGATGAAGTATTCTGAGGGAATGATGGAAAATTCCAGTGAGGTATAGATAACGATGCTGTACTCATTCTATGGCTCCTCGAAATGTCAACATGGAGAGGTCTGCAGTTATTCTGTAATTAGGTCCCCAACTGTGCTATTTTCTGCTCCTTCCTTTTTCTACCAGGAGGTCTGTGAATGCATGGCACAAGAAAAATGTAGTCCAAATTACAGCAGGTTGGCAAAACTTCCAGTAACCAGTTTGTCCTGGTGAAAAATACCTGTGAAATTCCAGTGAAGCAAGAATCTGGTTCTTTGCGTGGCAGGCTGTTTAGGCGAGCAGGTTTCCTTTGTCTTTGTTCCCTGACAGCTTCATCATGACTTCTTATGAGGCTGAGAATCTCGAACAATAAAAGCGAGAAGCTAGGGTACAGAGGACTTTTAGCTAAGTGTATTAGCTAGTAAGTGTAGCAGCCCCAGGTGGCAGCTAAGACCCCACCCACTTACTCAGTCCTCCCACAGTGGAAAAGGGGAAAGCAAGAAAACTCGTGGGTCAAGATAAAGTCAGTTTAGTAAGTGAAGCAGAAAAAGAGGAAAATAAAGCAAGTGTTGCAAAAGAAATCACTCACCACTAGCTGAGTGATGCACACACTGTCTCTGAGCAAAGGCTGCTTTGGAAAAACTCCTTGCAAGTTGTATTGCTGAACATGACATCTATGGCCCCTCTGACCACTTGGGGTCAGCTGTCCCAGCTGTGTCCCCTCCCAACCTCTTGCCCACCCGCAGCCTACTGGCCTTTGGTGGGGTAGCTGGAGAAAAAGCCTTGATGCTATGCAAGCACTATTCCACCACAGCCAAAACACAGATGTGCTAACACCACTGTTTTCATCACAAGTATAAACCACAGGACCATATGGGCTGCTATGAAGAAAATTAGACAAACAAGGCCCTGTACAGTAAGCTTTTAGATAAGTGTTGGGCCCTGCATACCACAAAAGAAAGTGTCAGTTGTAACTGTTTTCTAGGGGAGACAGAGTACTTTTGCCCTATACTAACATCCTAACTCTCTAGGAAGATCAAAACAATTTGCCCAGTTTTCACTAGGAAGTGGTGATTGCTTGCAAACAGTAAAGGCTTCGTATCTGCAAGTAACTTGTTTTGCCAGTCATAACTTCTTCTCATGCATGTCTCCCAAAGAAGTGAGAAGTTAGGAAAAGGATGCTGTATTTACAGCTTTTAGATTTAGATGTTGTAAGCTATTTGTTATTTTTCCCCTGCCTGGGTTTCCAAAAACCTTTATTTCATATTTGATGTGTACCTGCATAACTTGGTAGTGTAGAAAGAGCTAGAATGCAGCGTTTGCCTCCATACCTGTTGCAAGCGAGGGTGAAGGGATATATAAGAAGACTCTGCAGGTTAATGTATGGCTACGTGACTGGTGCCAAAGGCAGGGGTTTGGGTTTTTCAGTCACGGGTTGCTGTATGGGACACCTGGTTTGCTGGTGACAGGCGGGATACACCAGTCCCAGAGAAGAAAAAGGGTTTTGGGGCAGGAGTTAGCAGGGCTTATTGACAGGGCTTTAAACTAGTTAGGAAGGGGGGAGGGGATTTAACTGGGCCTGTTGGGGACAAGCCCAAGAGGAACATGCTAGGGATTGAAGGGTGGCGGGCTAAGGAGGACTATCAATCTCTTGTTTCACTTGTGGGAAAGGATAGCTTTTTAAACCCTGTCCAGCAGGGGAAAAAGGGTACTAGGACTGGCTCCCTGAAATGCCTGTACACCAATGCACGCAGCATGGGGAATAAACAGGAGGAGTTAGAAGTCTGTGTGCGGGCTAAAGGTTATGATCTAGTGGCGATTACAGAGACATGGTGGGACAGTTCACATGACTGGAATGTGGTCATGGATGGCTATGTCCTTTTTAGGAAAGATAGGTCAGCGAAGCGAGGTGGTGGAGTTGCTCTTTACGTGAGAGAGCAACTAGAATGTATTGAGTTCTGTCCGGGGTCGGATGAGGAGCAAGTGGAATGTCTGTGGGTACGAATCAAGGGGCTGACTGGCACGGGTGATACAGTTGTGGGGGTCTATTACAGACCTCCTGATCAGCACGAAGGAGTTGATGAGGCTTTCTACAGGCAACTGGAAGTAGCCTCGCGACTACATGCCTTAGTCGTCGTGGGGGACTTTAATTACCCCGATATTTGCTGGAAGACTCACACAGCCAGTCATTCACAGTCTAGGAGGTTCCTCGAGTGCATTGATGATAATTTCTTAATGCAAATGGTGGACGTACCAACTAGGGGAGCAGCGCTGCTAGATTTAGTACTCGCCAACAAGGAGGGTTTGGTCGAAGTGGTGACGGTCAATGGCAGCCTTGGCTGCAGTGACCATGAGATGGTGGAGTTTAGGATCCTGTGTGGGAGGAATAGAATACCTAGCAAAGCCACAGTTCTGGATTTCCGAAGGGCCAACTTTGGCCTCTTCAGTCAACTGCTAAGGGAAGTCTCATGGGAAAGTGTACTAGGCGGTAAAGGGGCTCAAGATAGTTGGTTAGCATTCAAGGACCGCTTCTTCCAAGCTCAGGATCGGAGCGTCCCAATGAGTAGGAAGTCAAGTAAGGGATCTAGGAGACCGGCGTGGTTAAACAAGGAGCTGCTGGGCAAACTCAAGTGGAAAAGGAGAATCTATGGATTATGGAAGGAGGGGCTGGCCGCTTGGGAGGAATATAGGACAGTTGTTAGAGGATGTAGGGAGGCAATTAGGACAGCTAAGGCCTCCTTGGAACTCAATCTTGCTAGTCGGGTTAAAGACAATAGAAAGGGCTTCTTCAAATACATAGCAAATAAAACTAAAACAAGAGGCAATATAGGCCCACTGCTGAACGAAGTGGGTACCCTGGAGACAGAGGATATAAAGAAGGCAGAGGTGCTGAATGCCTTCTTTGCCTCTGTCTTTACTCCTGCAGACTCTCCCCGAGGGCCCCGGATTTCTATAGCCCCAGAAGGAGTCAGGACAAAGGAGGAGTTTGCTTTGGTAGATGAGGATTGGGTTAGGGATCAGCTATGCAAACTGGACATCTGTAAATCGATGGGTCCGGATGGAATGCACCCACGGGTGCTGAGGGAGCTGGCGGAGGTCATTGCTAGGCCACTTTCCATCATCTTTGGTAAGTCGTGGGAAATGGGCGAGGTGCCTGAGGATTGGCGGATGGCAAAGGTCACACCAATCTATAAGAAGGGCAAGAAGGAGGACCCGGGTAATTATAGACCGGTCAGCCTTACCTCCATCCCTGGAAAGATGATGGAACAACTTATTCTTGACTCCATCACTAGGCATATCAAGGATGAGGGGGTCATTAAGAACAGCCAACATGGTTTTATGAGGGGGAAGTCATGTATGACCAACCTTATAGCCTTCTATGAGGAAGTGACTAGGTGGAGGGATGATGGTAGAGCGGTAGATGTAGTTTTTCTTGATTTCAGTAAGGCATTTGATACTGTCTCCCACAGCATCCTCATAGATAAGCTAAGGAAGTGTGGGCTTGACGATCAAGTAGTGAGGTGGATCGAGAACTGGTTGAAAGGAAGAAGGCAGAGAGTTGTGGTCAATGGCGCAGAATCTAGCTGGAGGTCTGTGACTAGTGGAGTTCCTCAGGGGTCGGTGCTGGGACCGGTGCTGTTTAATATTTTCATCAATGACCTGGATGAGGGAACTGAGTGCACCCTCAGCAAGTTTGCTGATGACACAAAACTGGGAGGAGTGGCTGACACACCAGAGGACTGTGCTGCCATTCAGCGAGACCTGGACAGGCTGGAGAGTTGGGCGGGGAGAAACTGGATGAAATTTAACAAGGGCAAGTGTAGAGTCTTGCATCTGGGGAAGAACAACCCCATGTACCAGTACAGGTTGGGGGGTGACCTGCTGGAAAGTAGTGAAGGGGAAAGGGACCTGGGGGTCCTGGTGGATAGGAGGATGACCATGAGCCAGCAATGTGCTCTTGTGGCCAAGAAGGCAAATGGCATCTTAGGGTGCATTAGAAAGGGAGTGGTTAGTAGGTCAAGAGAGGTTCTCCTCCCCCTCTACTCAGCCTTGGTGAGGCCGCATCTGGAATATTGCGTCCAGTTCTGGGCCCCTCTGTTCAAGAAGGACAGGGAATTGCTTGAAGGAGTCCAGCGCAGAGCCACAAAGATGATTAAGGGAGTGGAACATCTCCCTTATGAGGAGAGGCTGAGGGAGCTGGGTCTCTTTAGCTTGCAAAAGAGGAGACTGAGGGGTGACCTCATCAATGTTTACAAATATGTGAAGGGTAGGTGTCAGGATGATGGAGCTAGGCTTTTTTCAGTGATATCCAGTGATAGGACAAGGGGCAATGGGTGTAAACTGGAGCATAGGAAGTTCCATGTTAACATCAGGAAGAACTTCTTTACTGTAAGAGTGACAGAGCACTGGAACAGGCTGCCCAGGGGGGTTGTGGAGTCTCCTACACTGGAGATATTCAAGGCCCGCCTGGACAAGTTCCTGTGTGATGTACTGTAGGTTACCCTGCTCTTGCAGGGGGGTTGGACTAGATGATCTTTTTAGGTCCCTTCCAACCCTTGGGATTCTGTGATTCTGTGATTCTGTGATGAATGTCATTCCTTCAGGAGAAATCACCATGAGGCTTGTTACAGATGGATGATTTAATAGGACTTAAATGACTTAAAGTCAGCTTTGTACTGACTTTCACTCAGTGTGGGCTGTGGGCCAGACTCTTGAAATTTTGAATCTCTAGCTAAATATAAATACCTAGCTGCACACTGGAAGTTAAACAGCTTTTGGGGATGCCAGCATTTTATTTATTTTTGTAAGTCTTAAGCATCTGGTATTATGTGGCTTTCACAATTGGGATGTTAAGATTATTGTATTCTTAAAGAAAAATCAACCCCACTTGAAATCTGCTGAAGGCAGTGGTGGTTATCTACCATGTAGTTAATTTTCCCGTAGGGCCAGTCCTTAAAGATTCTTTTAGTTTTGTTATAGAAGTGAAATCCATAAATCTGTCACAAATACAGTCTGCAGATGAAAAACTCTGTATTAGCTACAGACACATTGCCAGTTGCCCAAGTGAGCAGCCAACAACATGGGAAGAACTGGTGGGTGGTGAAGTTAGTTTGCTTCCTCACACACCAGCTTGGCTTTTAATTCTCTAAAATTATATATGAGAACACATTATACAAGCAATCAGGCTCAGGGGAACTCCTCTTATTTATTATCTCAATAAAGTACGCTGACATTAAATAACTATCATGGAGAAGTAAGTCATTGTCTCCCACAGGGAAGCTGTTCTTTTATCTTCTCTTGGAGATTGATAATTTCAGATTCCACAGACAGGTCTCATCTTCTTTTCCATGTTTTTCCATTTACATATGCTAATGGATACTCTGTCTGTAGATGGTACCAGTTTCCTAAAGCCATTGTTACAGAAAATTTAATTTCTCAGAATTGATTGATGACACTGTTAAAAATTTAACTTAATTAAAAAGTATAATTAGTAGCATGTGAGCTAACCTTGACAGAAAAAATGCAGCATGAGTAGTAGACTTAAACAAGTACTATCACAAAAGTGAGGTAATACAATACATAGAATGACATTTATTATGATCCTTCAGATCCCAGACTGGATGAACAGAATAGCTATTCTATTACTACAGACATTATCAGAGTTATTCTCCTCAAGGAAGATAAAATTACTTCTTGATTCTCATAAGTGGAAACATAACTGTCTACCTCAAGTTTTATGAGTATTTTAAGCCTCCTAACGTACTAGTCAGAGGTGCCAATACAGTTTGTGCTGTTGAATGCTGAGGAAAGAAACATGCCACACAGAAATACCTCCTTCACTACTGTGTCATTTAACATCATGTCTATTTTCTGTGGAAAGTGCTGTGCATCGGGGTTTAACCTTCTCATACGCATCAAAGTGGGAAAGAGGAAACCAGGGTCTCACTTTTACAAGGAATTGGCTGTGTGTACAGCTAAATCTTCGACTGCAACTTCCATTGCATATATTTGAATTTCCAGAGTCCAAAGAAGGTATTGGCATGGAGAGGACAACTCTTTAATCTGTGATGATTTGCTGTCTATAGTTCTTATATTCAAAGCTCTCAAGTTGCCTAGTGATATATTTGAGCAGAACAAGGGGTGAATAAAAGATTCAGCAGTTTCCATGTTGACTTTGCTGAGTGCCAGCTCAGTGGCAAACCACAATCTTATTTTATTTATGTAGAAAAGCTGAGATTGCATTTAGATGAAAGCTACCAAATCACAAAACACAAAGAAGACAGGGTTCTTGGGACCAACTAGATAGCACTGTGTATGACTTCTGCAGTGTGACTACGAGGAAAGGGGGACTGGTTTTAACATATGGCTAAGGCTTCTACCCATGTAACATTATGCCTACGTGTAAATGGAATAACCACATTTGAATTGGTCAGTCCTGAAATGGAGTATCCCAGACAAGGTTCCTAACAGGAACCTACATTTGAGGTCCTTTTGATTATGACTTACTGGCTTGCAGTGTTTAGAAACAACAGAGTGGGCTCTTCTCTTTAAAATCGAGTTCCCTTACAGATTTAATTGCTGCAGGGAATGTGTGGCTTACATACTTCATTAGGTTGCCAAACAGGAGATAAAGGAAATTCAGGAGTCTCCCCAGAAATTACGGTTTTGGACATTTTCTTCATTGCTGATTTATCCTAGCTCTTCAGGAGGAAAGTGAATTTGCAGATATTAAGGTCACCTTCCACATCTTTATTAAAGACAACATTTCTACCATTTCTTCTCTGTGCCTAGGTCTGCAATTATATTGTGTATCTTGGTAAAAAAGTCTGTACTCTCATTTCCTGCAGGAAGAAACTAGAGATAAAAAAGTTCGCCTTCAGGAGCTAACTTTAGAGCCCTATCTCACAATTATGTAGAAAATCTGTTTAACGGGACCTTTGGAGGGGCCAAATTCCAGCAGTACTTCTGTAGAACTTGATTTTTCTCTGCAGCCTTGCTCAGGCTACCTGAGGCAATTAAAGCTCCTACACTTCAATGCATGACAGATTCCCTTTTGTCTGTAGTGAAGTACAAACATATCTAAGAGCATTTTCTGGTTGCTGTGGTTTTTGCCTTGATGCAGCTGTTTGGGATTTCAGTAATAAAGTGTTCACTCAAGCTTTAATTGCTGATGTGATTTCCTTTCGAGTGAACCTATCAAAGCAGTTAATATAAAATTGGCCCTATCTAGTCTGGATCTTATTTGAGAGTAAATATCATGCTACACTGTCAGTTAAAGGAGGAAGAACACTTGGGACAGGGCCCACAAGTTACTGATATTGCCAGAATCTGCATGTCCACAAGTAAAATTTGTCTCAGCAGCTTAAGGCACCTTCTTTCTTGGTTATTTCTTACTGACATGTCATCAGTAGCAGGAGGGACACTAAGACGCTTTTAAGCTAGCTTTTCACAGAGGTTTTTTTGTATTGTTTTCCTCAGAAATGAGAGTCAAAAGTGCTATGGTTTGACAAAACAAGAATACAATTGACGTTGTTTAAAGAAATTGAGCCAAAGTACTTGACAAAATGAGTTAAAGTTGTTCATCTGCACCCTGCTTTACACTGTCCTAGGAGAAAAAACACATTTAAGGTAAAAGTATGCAAGACATAATTTTATGTCACCATGCTAGTGTGTGTATTCAAAAGTTTATATTCATTTACAGTCTGAATTCTGCCATACTCATACCAATCAGATAACCATCTTGATGGGCAACAAATAATTTCCCAGGTATAAAATCTCAAAATGGCCAAGAACTTGGTTATGCCAAGCGGGGCCACATATTTGGTAGCTATGTTGAAAACTGAAAACTATGTCCTTTTTCGCTGTTCTGCACACTTTCACCCTTCTGGTGGTGCTGGTACAATTAAAGTTCAGTGCTGTCACTAAAAGAAGTTTAATCCTTTTGCTGCATTGTAGTCATATGGTAAATTTTTATAGCTATAACTACTCCTGCTTTATTTGCTATCCCAGCAGGGCATGGCTGAGACAGATATAACAATATTGCACAGCAGGGCTGTCTCTTTTCCCAAAACATTTCATTGAGGCTTTTGAGCTATCTGCTACTAATCAATCAGATTTCTCACTGAGGTGCCCACCCACCCAAAACAAGCGTGTTCAGTGGACCTGGCAGGTTACTGCGTTCCAAACAGTTTAATGAATATCCACCCGTTTAATTTTGCTTAAGAAGAACCAGCAGGATGGCTTCATAGGGTGGGATTATTGCCTCTGCATCCTGATGTTCTTGACTGTGGATTTAATTTCTGCTCCTGCAATATGAGTTGGTAATTGTAATCTGAGATAGTATATTTGATCTTACTGCTCCAGGCAATGAAATCCCATAGAGCCACCTATTCCAAAACAATGTGTGGAGGTTTCTTATAAACCTAAATATTGCCTGACATAAAATAGCATATCTAACTGTAAAGCAACAGCTGGCATGCTATGGGCATATTCATTTGCACCATTCTGCACTGCCTCAAGCAGATATTGCTAGACATAAGAGAATTGGAAGATGACATTAAAAATATTATTTGTAGAGATAGTATTTGTTTCCACAGCTGTTTTAAGCCTTTTTTTCTTGTCACTAATGTTTTGCAGTTTCCTTGTTTCTCCAGTGATACCTGTGATGCAATTGTGAAACTTTAATAAACAATGTTCTTTGCAGAATCTTCCATAATAGAATTGTAATTTGTTTTATAACTGTTACACTACAGATCATTACTTACTTCTTAGACATATTACCAGGCAGCTTTCTGGTCCAGATAATTAAGAAATTAAATCAAAAGCAGATGAATACCTAATAGCAGATAACTTGGATAGGTTATGAAATATACATTATTCTGCTCTGTTTTATGCCTTAGACAGTACAAGGCAGCCCAGAATTCAGTCTCAGCTCTGTATAGAACTGTAATTTTTTTGATAGCTGTGTTCCAACTTCACACTGGGAACTTAATTTTGCAATTGGTTATGAATAGAATTGCTGTTAAAGTCCCTGAATATGCATTCAGATTTCAAAAGGGGAAAAAAAATCTGTAGAAATAGGACTCAAAGACAGCTCTAAGCAAGCGGACTATTTAAAGTGTCATAAAAGAGAAGACAATATACAGGTTTTCATCTGATCACTTATTTCCTTTAATACAGTAAGGAAGATAGAGCTATCTGGAAGACAGTTCTGTTTTCTATAAAATGAAGTTGGAATACAGAAAATGGAAGCTTGAGCAGTTGTTCCTCCCTCCCTCCCTTCCTTCCTTCCTTCCTTCCTTCCTTCCTTCCTTCCTTCCTTCCTTCCTTCCTTCCTTCCTTCCTTCCTTCCTTCCTTCCTTCCTTCCTTCCTTCCTTCCTTCCTTCCTTCCTTCCTTCCTTCCTTCCTTCCTTCCTTCTTCCCTCCTTCCCTCCTTCCCTCCTTCCCCCCTCCCTTCCTCCTTCCCTCCTTCCCTCCTTCCTCCCTCCCTCCCTCCCTCCCTCCCTCCCCCCCCCTTCCCTCCTTCCCCCCTTCCCACTCTCTCTCCCTTCCTTCCTTCCCTTTCTTTCCTTTCTTTCCTTTCTTTCTTTCCACCCCAGTCCATATGGTTCAATTATCTTTGTTTCCAATCTACCTCTTATTTTGCAGGATGTTACTTTGCAAGCACAGCTCACAGGCATTCCTTAACACATTGTCTCATGGAGGCAGTTTGCTTTGTTTGTGGCTAAATGATTGTAGTTTTTTCAATATGACTATTCTGACATAGGCTCTTGGAACTCCTCAGAGTGGAAGAGTGTCTTAAACACAGAGCATCAAAAACCAGAAGGTGTTGATGGAATGCTATTTTAGAAACACCAGAGCTGCACTAAACATCTACTTTTTGACCACAAGCAGCCCTGAATCCCTGATGAACATAGCCCTGAATACCATGAACACAGTAGCTGCATGGTGAACAGATTTATCATGTACACACTGATAAGAGCTGCCTGAGCTCCTTCTCCAGGCTAAACAGTCCCAGCTCGCAGCCTCCTCTCATATCAAGGATGCTCCAGGGAAGAAGACAATGGCTAATGTACTGTACTCCAGTAAGCAAAACCTGAGAGAGGAGTTATTGAACTACTTAATGAGTTTGCTGAAAGCATCTGTCTTTTCATGCTGTTTATAATTTTTCAAAAGAATGCTAATGTATTTTGACATGACAGAATGAATGAATAGGAAAAACAACACCACTAGTGCACTGGAAAGGAAACTAAAATCTCAAGAGGAATGGGAAATGAGAAATTTTCTTGTTCTTTCATAAAGAGAATCATTCTTTATCTAAATTCCTAAAGCCCATGTTGAAAAGCATGAAGTAATGCATTCAATTTCCTGGCTGTACGTAGTGGCTTATAAGAGACCATGGTAGAGTATATTTCCTGTTCATGTAAATGCCAAGCTTTTGGAATAGATCAGTAACATTTTGTGTCTCGCCACCCCCACCCCACCCCCCCCGGACCATTTTCAAAGGATATCATTGAGAGATGCTGTCAAATTTGGATGTTTGTTTTCTCAGAATTTAAAAATGAAACTCTCTATAACTGCCTATGTCATCAGGGGGGTTAAAAATAATGAATGCCAACTTTTTTTTCCTTCTGTTGCTGAAGAAGTAGGATTGAATCTTTCCCAAGTCTGGAGGCTTCGTAGCTATATGCTGAATGTTCTGTTCAGCATCAAGGCAAATCCCAAGTTAAGCTATCAAAGATGAAAAACAACAATACCATTGCCTTATCTAAAGCTTTCCTTCAGAGGATTCAAAACCATTCAGTAAACATTAGCAAATTTAAGTAATTCTCTGTGAAGCAGATAGTCAGAATTTTCAAAAGCCTGCAAGTGCCAGGAAATCCATTAACTCTCTGTTATCAAAGGGCATCCCAGAGTAAGCCAATGAAAAATAGAGTATGTTAGAAGAAAGTCAGTCACAGATTACACAGACTCTTACTGTCAGAAGAGTATAAGTTGAGAAAGAGATGATGTATGCAGTTAGTTTCCTTTCCTTTTAAGTTCTGATTAAGCGCTTGTTGGTGTTGATAGGGAATTCTCTCGTTCCTTTTCATGGGACTTGAATACCACATTCAGAAAGAGTTCTGAAATTGAGTCCAACCATTACGATAAGAGCAATTGAAATGGTGGCATTCTTTCAATCTAGAACTGAAATCTCACCAGTGGTAATGTATAGTGGAATAGTGACTGTGAGGTAGAAGCCTTTCAAAAGTCTGTGATCTCTGGGTCATGTGCCAAGCCTCTGCTGAACTCTGGTCTTTACACCATGATCAGATACTGGTTAAGAGAGAAACTCAAAGTTCAAACACCCATCAAATCTCACTGTTCATATAAAATCAGTAAACACTTTTTAGCCTGGAAACTAAACTGGGTCTCAAGTCTTATAACTTATTGTTCTTATTCCACACTTCCTTGGTGGGTGGCTGTTTAAATTCAACATCTGAAATCTTTTGGCACAGCATAAATAACCTCTCTAGTGAGCTGTCATTAGATGTATTGGTTTTACTCCCCCACTATACCTGGTTGGTATAAAATAACATCATCAATCTTGTAAAAGGAACCCCTTGTTTTCCTCCTCCAGCCCAGTTACCACCGCTGTCTCTTCATAAGTCATGAATACTCCTAGCACGGCAGGAACACATTAATGATTTATTTTTTCTAGGGAATACCCGTATTACAAATGATTTTGTTACCTTGCTGGGTATTCTCACTGCAGGACATTGTTGCTAATAGATTCCCTAGAGCATTTGCAGCCTACATTCCTCATTTAACTGGATCCCAGGTGCTATGCATGTTAAATACCTCATCTATAATCTCTTTAAGCATGAGATTTCTGTCACAATCTCTTTCGTTGGCTAGGCAATTTCTTGCAGCAACAGTAAAAACAGCTCTAGGCTTTTCTAAAATTCATGGGAGAAGTTGCTAGTTGTAGTTACTTACAGTTGCATACAACCGTGATGTGCTTATATTTAGAGACAACATCAGTTCCTGTACTGCTTATTTCTGCCACTTTGTATGACTTCTCAGTTTTCTGAAATCCTTGATAAGAACTTCCTGTTATTTTCTTACACATCTCTCAGATTGTGGCAAAAGAAATTTGTATGCATTAAAATCCAAGTAAGTTTTACCATAGACTGCAGCAAGGACAGGACCGAGTACCAGGACTGAATGCTTTTTAAAAATCCTAATTTTCATGCCTTCTGCAAGATTTTGTTAATAGATCCCTACTAACAGATGGAGGAAGTCTGTAGTTAGCTGAGGGAAAGGTTTCAGAGGTAAAAGAACATAGGAAAGGTCTGAATGATAGTAGGTGTTGCATTGACACAATCCTAAGTGTGTGGCACTTGCTGAACTATGCGAGATAGACACTGTGGTGTGAAAAGGAAAGGCTGAAAAACAGTGAGATGTCTATGGGTTGGGAACAAAGAATGGATCTGCTGGGAGGAGTGGCTCTGTGTCGTAGGAAGGGAGGCTTGAGGTTGTCATCTTTTGATAAATACCTATAGAGAAAATTTTTTTGTTGTATTGGGGCTGTTTTTTTGGTGGGTGTTTTTTTTTTTTTTACATGCTTGGGGACTTACTTTAGATTTTTTTCTGGAGTATTTCTTTATTTTCCATTTTATTTCATGCTTCTGCACATACTCCTCTGTAACTGTAATGAATATGATGCTTGTGTGTTATTAATCCACCATGGAGAACCAATTTCTGCTTTTCTTTAATGTACATTCTTCCAAAATAAGACCTAACTGTATCTAAGTAGAAGTGTTGGAACATTGTCTGTGTTGTTGGATATGTGCGATGCTTTGCATCATTTATTCATCCTTACAAAGGACCAGATAGTATAATCATTAGATTGATTAAAAACAGTTATAGGAGTGGGGTGTGTGGAAAGAGAGAAATACAGATTAACACTATAGTGGCACTTTTTATAAACAGAAGCTGAATGATAGGCCTTCTGTTTTTCCAAGTAAATGTTAATTCATCTATGTGACCTATTGTAATGTTTAAACTACAGTAACACATCTGCTCATATGTGGAGAATAAAGCAAAAGGTAGCATATTTTATTTACAGCAAAAACACGAAATATTGTAAAGAAGTCTCTTCAGCTTTGTAGGTCCCACTGAGAAATTGCTTCCAAAGTTGTCTGGACATTTTAGTTTATTTCTGAAGTCCTTATATTCTTAGAATATGTTGTCTTGCAAAGAGATGGGAAAAATAACCACCCAAAATTGAAGAGATTGTGGAACTATGGAAGGCTGCCTAGGAGGAAGTCTTTTTGTTCGTATGTATAATTTATAGTTTTTTTACACATTCCTTTAGAACATATCTGTATATGGCAGATGGGCCTCATACATCCTGCTGAGCACTTCCTCTCTTACAACTCTAAGCAGACAACGTAGGCAGGAATGTCCAGTAAGGCAATGACCTGCTGCTCAGCGAGGCAACTTGCAACTGGGCAGCCACAGCTGATGGCAGAACAGCTGAGAGTCACCAACAGCTCTGTCTGTGCATACTGCAGGACATGCAGGCTTCAGAGCTAGGTGGCCTCTGCAGACAAAACCAGGTTGCTGCTGCAGGAAAGAGAGGTAGAGGCTGCTGTATTTTATTGAAAAGAAAGGTGGGTGACAAGGTGGCAAGCAAGTACCACAGTAACAGTGGTGGCTAGAGACATGGGAAAGAAACCCCACCAAATTACTGCATCAGGTCTCTGCTGATCTATGGAATTTTCTGACTCTAGAGTAGCAGCTTATTAGGACCTGCTACTCAGTAATTGCTTGTCTGAATCAGGAACACCTAAGCTAGAATAATTTCCTATATGTTTGGATTTCTGTTGCATTAATTGTCCTGCTTTCTTTTCCAATATTTTCCTATAGTTAATTAATGTACAATATATTTACTTACATGTTAATATGCAGTTTCTAAAATGCAGCATAATCACGTGACATCACAAGCTGTAATGACATTACAGAGAAGCTGTAATGTTGTTTATGCACCATCTTTACAAACAATGAGCTATGTTATGGAGCAAGATGTGTCACCGCTTGTATCAGTGGTGAGAATCACACTGCTTCATTCAGAAGCAGTAGTAAGTTATGAGAGACGTATGAAGCCTTCCCCCTTCACATGCAATTGTTATACCACTGGCCTCTTCTGAAGTGTACTTGTCAGCAAGAATGGAGCAGCACTTGCCACTGCACCTACTCTGTTACCACTGAGGAAAGAAAATACACACTTTTCCCTCTCACTGGGACCCAGTATCATGGTAGGTTGAACATAAATACTGGTTTCCTCCTAGACTCACATCACCTAATTTTTAAGTCTTTGTTGTTTTGGCACTGATCTGCAAATTCTCTAAAACTTCTTCAATATTTGTCAGTTGTCCCATATTTAAGAAAAGCTTATCTATAGATTGCATATATCATCGGCAAATTGAAGAGTTTTGATAGTGCCTCAGGTATATAGCACAGCTTGGCTCCCCAGCTCCCACAGTTTAATTGGAAGAATTGTACTGAAATAAGATGCAGAATAAGTTCCTTTTCTGAGGTGTCAAATACATTGGCTTTATTGAAAACATTTCTGCAATTCTGCATTTACCCTGTGTAAGTAATATCTAATAATATCTTTATTTTGTGAAAACAGCCATTGACACCAATGTCAGGAAGGAACTTGATAGAGTAAGAATGTTTGGTTTGGATTAAAATGGTTTTTTTCCTTTTGTAAAACCTCTCTCTCAAAGAAAAGGCTCATTGAATGAATAGTGCTTGCTGGAACATAAAATCATTCTCCTTGGTTGAAGACAAAAAAAAATGAGGGATTAACAAAGTAAATGGACCCCATGGTTTTCAGATAATGGGTCTGTTTTACCAGAACACTTTACAAGAGGAGTCTACATCCTGTTAGACAGACAGTGTTCCACTGAATCAGGTTCATCCAATGCAAGGCAAACTTTTGAAATGGAAATGCAAATTTTTTGCATTTTTTTTAACATTTAATGAGAAACAGCCCCTTGGAACTCCGGCAATCTCTGTCCCTCATCACTTCAGTGTTGGTTTCATGTTTCATTTAGTGTGATGCCAGCAGGAAAGCAAACTTGGGGCTGGGAATATTTCTACTTTCATGGAACCCATTTCTCTTAATGCAATCCAGGTAGAAAGTATAGGTTAAACTGCTGGAAATCAGTGGAGTAACACAGAGGAAAACCTGGAATGCCACTGAATAGTGTTACAGTGTGGACTGTGGAGCTGTGCCTGAAATATCTAAAAGCAAAAAAGACATGTTGATTCTTCTGCATGGGGGAAATGCATAGAGATCAGAGATACTGAGAAACACTGAAAGCAGGACTTTGTCTGGGGATAACCTTATGATTTTAAGGATTAGGGACAAGCCTGGGTTTACTTACTTGAAAGCACCTAGTCTTTGCCCTGAACCTTGCCCTAATTTTTGCCCAGTGACATGCATATAGTCCACATCTTCATGAAATAAAAGGAAGTGGAAGCTGCTACTGAAATTTAAAGTGAACCCTGTCATGGAAGATTATTATGCACACATGAGATAATCCAGTAGATAAAGCCTTCTAGTATCTTAGGTGTAATGGTTCTGTGGTTTTGGACTCTGATGATGTGATTTGGATATCCAACTGTTCATTTCCATAAGGACTGAGAAAATGCTGACATAAGTTTGCAGGCTTATTGCTGTTTGAAGTTTCTCAGGCACCTAAAATTATGCAGCAGCTGAAACAGAGCACAGATTTTTTATGATTGATCTTCTGGTCTTAACTCTAGTTGTTCCTGCAGGAATGGAGCTTTTACGGGATAACAACTATTTAAAATATCTGAAAAAACACTGGGCAGAAATTAGTAGTCATTATAAGAGAAAGAGGTTATCAGTAAAGAAACACAGAAATCTGCACCTGTAGCACAGATTTCAATATAGGCATAAAGGAGCTGGAAATAAAAGTGAATAGGAAGATGACAATTTGCTGATGATTCAAATAATTCAGGGTAGTCAAAATGAAATAGACCATGAAGAAGTACATGGAATGGCTGGTTGGTAAATGGCAGATGAAACTTTGCTTTGAAAAATGAAAATTATGATCATGGAACAAGGTAATAATCTTAACTGTACATGAAAGGCTCTTACTAGTTATTGCCACTCAGAAAAGAGAACGTTATTGTAGATGGTTTGCTGAAAACACCCTTTTAATGCTCAGCTGCAGTCACAAAGCAGCAAGCAGAATTGTTTGCTTTTTGGGGAAAGGAACAGAAAACACGGCAATGAGCCTGCACAAGTCTGCGGGGCCCCCACATATTTCATAGTCTGTGGGCCTTCATGTACAGTGAAGGGTGGTGAAGACACTCATGGTAAGGCATGCCTTCCAGGTCAGGGGAGAGTACCTGAGCTACTTGCCTGAGGACTCCAGCTTATTCCCCACAAGAAGCCTGAGCCACCTTCTGACTCAGCTGAGGACTCACCTTCTGACTCAGCTGAAGCTCACTTTCTGACTCAGGCGAGGAATATGAAGTTTATCAAATATGTTTCTCATATATATGTTTATCAAACTTGAGTGGGATGAAGAAAAGAAATAGGAATAATAAATACTTCACATAAAACAATGACTAGAGAGCATTTGGTCAAATAATCAAATCTCCAGTTTTAAAAAAGTCTTTTTTCAAACTGCATAATTAAAATGAATGCTTGGCATATCAACTGTTTAAAATAGTTCAAAAAGACAAAAGAGCTTAGAAATTAATCAAAGAAGGAGCTATCTGAGTATCATCAAAGAAAGATATCCGCAGCACCCAGTGTTAAGGCTGCCAAAACTAGGAGAATATACCAAAGAAAGTGCTAGCTTAGACTCATTCCATTCTTTCACTTTTTTTATTTAATACAACCTGTTATTCCTGCTATGAACAAGACTTTTCTGCATATATGCCTAATTTTGCTGAAAACTCACTTTAGACTTAAATGCGTGCTTCTAATTACATTATCTGACCAAGACATTCTATGTATCAAATGCTTTTATGGAAAATGTAAGCAGTTATGACAGTAAGGTGTAAGACAGTCAGACGCTCCAGACGGAAACACCAAAGAGTGACTGAGCCAACCCATATGGCTGGTGGTGTGGGTTTATGCTAATAGGGATCCAGGTTTTGCTTGAGATGAGCTTTGGTGGGAAAGTGAGGATTTTAATCTCTGTGACATTTGACAGCAAATGTCTTACTGAGGCATTAGAAATGTCCATATGTTGAACCATTAAAAACTGAAAATGAGTGAGCCTAGTTCTGGAAACCCTGTGGTGGCATCGGTGCAATGTTCTGCTCAGCCTAGTTATTTGTCAGGCACCTGTGCTCCTTCTAAAATATGCCATTTACTCGTTAAAGCAAACAGCTGCTTTCATCGTGTAAAATATGAAATTTAAAATTCTCAGTTCTTTCTCGGACTTGCTACATGAATTTGTGTTAGTCTGATGTGTATTTTATTTACTTTATTTCCACCATTTATAAAGGAGGATACCATGTTTTTTTTTTAGGCAGCTCACCTTCCAGCGAACACCAGAATTCTGTAACAGAGAATTACAAGCAATGTAAAATAATTTATTAAACGTTAGCTTTAATAGGTGGTAAGAAAAGTAGGAAGTTCTTGAGACGTACTTCTGTAACACGTCAAATCAGAGTGGCTTCTCCTTGCGTTAAAATAGATGCACGGATAAATTTTGTAAGCAAAAAAATATTTTGGAAAAATAGCCATGAGAAAAAGTAAATTATATTGTTACACTACATAATTAGGAGAAATAGAATTAGGGAAATATAAAAGCCGTTTTTTCAGTAAATTACTAATTCTTTTATACAAAACTAAATATGACGATTTTATATCTTAAACCATATTTTTATTGGCATGCTATCTGTCAGCAACTTTGTTAACAAATCAAAAAGTGGCCTCAGGAAGTTGAAAAACCAAATCACAGATACATCATTATTGTCATAAACTAAGTTCTTTTTCACAGGTGTTGCAGGTCAGAACAGGCTGGAATGTGGGTTACTGGGAACTAATTTTTGAAGTGCCCTTTGCCATGGGGCTGTAAAAAGCTTTCTGATGCTCGCAAGACTTAGTTTTGTAATTTCAGCTTTGTACACAGATATGCAAGAACAGGAACTATTCAGCTATGAATTCAGTGGTGAACCAGTGACCTGTCATAAATCTTCTAACAAAATCAATTGATTTTGTAGTCTTTGACATAGGAGAGCTTTGACTCTTCCAGTGATCATGATACACTTAGAGAACTTTCTAACTTTGAAAAGGGGATGGATAGTTGATCTATTTCAAAGTTTTCAGTTAAATTCCCATAGTGTAAAGTCTGTGGTAAATTTAAATTGTATGTAAAGATTGTATTGTGATTTCCAGCTTGATTAATACATCTTTCAGGGCTTGGGTTTTGTCACAGAACTAAAGAGCACAATCCTACCCAGCTTTATGCATGCAACTTGTTAATGTGAGTATTCAACTGAAATACCATACTGTGTGAAATTCTGGATTTACTACTCAATAGAATGGAAGCTGCAAGACCTGTGTGATGGGAAACAAGTTGTGCTCTTTTTTAGAGTAATCCTATTAGTTCCTGACTTGGTAAACAGTAATTTCATCATGACGTGTTGACTTAAGAAGTACCCGTCTATTCAGTTGTGTCAAGACAGCTGTCTGTGGGATCTGATAGACTATCTTTTGCTATCTGTCACTGAGTAATCATGTGGGAAACATATTTGACTTAGATGTAACACAAAGTATTAAGCCTTGGACCAGGGATAAATTGTTTTTGCTTAAGCACAACTCTGTAAAGAGCTTCACTTATCTGTCCCATATTCTTTTTACTGCACTTGCCTTGCATGCCTGGCTCAGACAGACAGAAAGGGAAGAGCACAGGGAAAATTGTGCCCTCTGGAGAGGCTGTTATAGGCATAAGAAAAAGATTGCTCCAATGACTTATACAGAGAAGCAGTCTACGTAAGAGGACCCACAACTCCATCTCCCAGCATAGTGACCGAGTGATGGAGTCGGCCTGCTTTTTCATTCTCTAATTCCTGGTTCTTCCATTTCTGACTTCTCAGTGGTCCAGCTTCACTAGGAGAAGTAACAAAGAGCTCTCCTGCTGTCTTCCCATGGAAAACTTGTCTAAGAATTAGGAACTATGGCTTCAGCTCTGCCCTTCTTCCCTTCTGCTGTACTGCCCTGTTTTTTACCAGATCTCTCTTAGCATTGAGCATGTATCCCAAGTTAATTTGCAGTGAAAGATTTTACTTTTTGGACAATGAATATGAACTACCGTGAGTGCCAAAGATGACATCCCGTTTTATTTTTATTTAAATAGCTTTCATAAAATTGTAGAAATAAAGATGCTCACTGGATATCTCTTCCTTCTGAATTTTTCACTGCTTTTTGGCCAAGACAACTAAAAGTCAAGCTCTGATGTATGTCATTGCACTTGTATTATAAGAGTTACATTTTGAACCAAAGAATGTACAAAGGTAGCATGTACTGAATGCTATCAGATTTGGCACACCAAATACTGGGCACTATTAGGTTTTAATCATGTGCCATGCAGGTTCATGTTTTGTGGCAAGCATCTCGATTCAGTAAGGCTCTTACTTGTGTCATTGAACTCATTTGATTAATTGAACTCAAGGCCAGTTTGGACACAGCCTCGGGTGACGTGGTTTAGTGGGAGGTGTCCCTGCCCATGGCAGGGGGGTTGAAAACTAAATGATCTTAAGGTCCTTTCCAACCCCAACTATTCTGATTCTATGATTCTATGATTTATTCAGACAATACAAAGATCTAGTTTATAAGCGTGAGGGTGCTTTCACCAAACACTCTTTTCACAAGAAATAAGATTCTGAATATAAGGCAGAGAGATATTTAAGAGAACAAAAAGAACGTCTGAGTGTTGTTACATAAGCATTTTCTTTTAAAATTTGTTTTATTGTTAAACAAATAAAAGCCATGCTTATTCGTGCACTGATCTACCTATATCAATCTCATTATTGTTTTCCATTTAGTTTTTTGGGGGATAAGCATATTGAATAATGAAAGCAAACTCCATCTACCTTCATGTGAATACATTGTAAGTCCTACAATGTGACACATTGCTGTAATATAGTGGTTGAATTAATGGTTTCAATTTATGTATTAATCAGTGATTTAGAGCTGTGCATAGGCACAATCTATTTGAGTTGATATTAAGACTTTAGAAGCAGCATATATTTATTAGCCCCATTGTAGTAATGCAAATTGTACTTGCTTTGCCTTCTGAAACACTGAGCAAAGAATCCCGGGACTTCAAAACTTTTAACTCTTTATTGTACAGTTTACAATTGAGTGGATTAGAAAACAATTAGTCAATTTACCTGAAAGAGTCCTGGCTGATTGAAATAATATCCAGCCTCTAATGGTAGAATTCTGTATTTAGACTGTAAAGCATTCAGGACTGCAGATCTTCATTACAAAGCCAATGTTCATTTGGCTGTTTCATAAAACTATGCTTAGCTAAAGGAATCTAATGGCTTAAGGTTATTCAGCTGAGCCAATATAATTATTCTCATCTGTTAGAGACATATGGGGATTACTGCAAAATTAATTTGAGAGAGGAAAGGACTTCTTATATAATTAAAAAATTGTCTTTATTAAGCAGTTACTGAATTCTAGTAAATTTTGTCTGCTGTGTAAGAAATGAGTTTCCTATTAGGAAAAACATCCTGCAGAAAATTACTTTCAACTGTATTTAGCAAATAAAGACAAGGTAATTATTTGAAACTGTCCTTCAGAGACATCTTGCAGAGGACATGTATTAGGTCCCTACATATTCACACTGGACAGAACCAGTAGGTTTTCTTTTGTTCACCATCTGCAAGAAGTCTGAATGCAGTGCTAATCAACACTGGTCTCAATTCCTACTTCCGTACCATATGTCTATGCTTATGATGCCCTCTGGAACTAGTCCATTCCCCCTCCCTTCTTTTGCAACTCATGCTTTCCTCTTTTCAGTTTACAGTCTGTTAAAGGTACTGGTAAGGACACCATATTGTGTCCTTGTCATAAGAATTGGTATTCAGACACTGTTCCGTCAAAACTACATACCTTTGTGGATGTAGGAAAATGCTGTAATGTATGTTTTATGAATACTGAAGAGTCAGTAGGATGTATCCAAAATAATGTTGTATGAACTTTATTGCATACTGCTCTAATGCCTCCAGGTTAGGTACCTGGCTATAAAAGTAGTTCACAAGACTGAGAGAGAGCATATTGAAGGAGGAGAGTTAGATACTCAGGATTCCGTTTGCATCAATCCAGTGGGCTGTATGAATGCCTAATTCAAGAAACAGGATTATCCATTTATTGTGCTGTGTCGTTTCTTCTTTTTAAAGGCAACACTATTCTTTCCATTGCTTTTGATGTGTAGAAGTTGTCTTGAATCATAAAGCTCTGATACAGATACATGCTTCTGTAAAGTTTAAAGAAATCAAAGTCTATAAGGAGAAGTTCGACTCTTGTATTCCTGTGTACTTGAGGATATTATTTCTCACCCTACTTAACTTGGGGAGGTGGGAATGACACTATAATTTTTATTAATACACAAAGGAATATAATATACAAAATCTCATCGGTGTTCAGAACATTCATTATGTTTTATACACAGTTCATATGTTGTGCTTGAACTTGTTAAATTTGTTGTGCTCAAATGCTGTGATGAAGCTTGAATCCAGATCTCACATCCATCAGGCAGTCTTTTGTGAAGAGAAATGTGGAAGCTGCAGGACCCTGGATTTCTGGTACTGGTTCATTTATGGCAGGTATTTTCCAGTGTATGAAAGAGACTGAAGGAGAGCATACACTTTCTGTGGCTCTCCTAATGAAAAAAATTACCTCCCTGAGTTCAGTTTGTGGCTTTCTAGCATGAGGCTGTAAGGAATTCTTTTGGTGTGTTTTATTGTACTGGATGATGCTGTTAGACCTGAGATGGGTTTGTATATGAGAAGCTGTACTTTGCGTCAGTGCCCAGGCACTAGCAGCAGTGGCAGTGGGCCACCTCTGCGAGACGAGGCTGCCCCATACTCGACACGGCTGGTTCTGGACAGTTCCAGCGGGTTCCACAGCGACCGTCCTGAGCCCCTCAGACAAGATGATGGCCCTGCTGGGAAAATGTGTTTAAGAAAGGGCAGAAAAGCCAGACAGGCAAAGGAGTGAGGGGAGACAAGTGACACACAGCAATACGAGTTTCCCTAGGACACACTATTAAGAGCAAATTGCAGTGTTCTGCCTCTAGTCCTCTTCTTTTCCCAAAGGAAACCATTTCCAGGGTTCTCCCTCTTATACCTCTGTGAAGCCTTCTTCCTCAACCGAGACATTTTCCTCAGTGAACTCTTTCAGTACTTCTTTAATTTGAAACATACCTTTTCTCCAGATGATTTCCACTGACTGAATAATCTGACTTGGTAGCTTCAGATAGATAACTTCAAATGTTTCCGTTTTCCTACTTCTCTGCTAGTGTGAGGTAGGAATGTGCCCACAATGTAGGAGAGCATAAAACCTGCAGTCCTAACAAGGGGTTTATGCACCTCAGCTGGAAGGCTGAAATACTTTAAACAAGGCAGCAATAATCATCTAATGGTAAATGTTTCTTTTTAGGTTTTGATTGTATGACTTTTTGACCCCAAACTACATTATCTGTGTGATAAAATGGAATTATAGCCACTCAAAATTGTCATTCATGACAGAAACAGTCTTGTACAAGTTAAGTAGAAAATAAGTTGTTCCCCCTTTTTTCCCCTAGCAGACATTGGATGTGTCAGTGCCTTCAACTCAGATACTTTATTCCTCATATATCATCTACATGGATGTAAAGACCTCTTGTGGTTTAACCCCAGCCAGCAGCTAAGCCCCACACAGCTGCTCACTCAGTCCCTGCACAGTGGGATGGAGGAGGGAATCAGAAGAGTGAAAGTGAAAATCTCATGGGTTCAGATATTGTCAGTTTAACAGGTAAAATAAAAGCCATATGTACAAGCAAATCAGAACAAGGAATTCATTCACCATTTCCCATCAGCAGGCAGGTATACAGCCAATCAGGGCTCTGTCACGTGTAATGGTGACTTGGGAGGACAAATGCCATCACTCCAAAAATCACACCCCCAACACCTCCTTCTTCTTCCCCCGGCTTTATATGCTGAGCATGACTCCATATGGTATGGGACATCGCTTGGACCAGCTGGGGTCAGCTGTCCTGGCTGTGTTCCCTCCCAGCTTCTCCTGCACCTCCAGCCTCCTCGCTGGTGAGGTGGGGTGAGAAGCAAGAGGCCTTGGCTCTGAGTAAGCAGAGTAACAGTAACTAAATAACACATAACATATAACACCCCTGTATTATCAACACTGTTTTCAGCACAAATCCAAAACATGGCCTTATGCTACCTATTGTGAAGAAAATTAACTCTATCCCAGCCAAATCCAGCACAACCCTCTTTCTGGTGGTTATTTTCCAGCTTCTTAGATGGTGTCGTGGTTTAAACCCAACCACAAACCTCGTCCACTCACTCCCCCCCTTCTTGCCCTCCCCCTGCTCCTGGAGGGACGGAGAGGAGAATCGAAAAGAATGTAACTCCCACGGGTTGAGATAAGAACAGTTTAGTAACTAAGGTATAACACAGATCACTGCTGCTACCACCAATAATAATAATGATATAGGAAATAACAAGAGGAAAGAATACAACACCTCAACACCAGCCGACCAATAACTCGCCCCACTCCCCCCAGCCGAGCACCGACCGATACCTCCTCCAACCCTGCAGTCCCAACCCTTCCGGGTAACTCCCCGTTACCTCCTGGGCATGACGTGCAGTGGTATGGAATACCTCTTTGGCTAGCTTGGGTCAGGTGTCCTGTCTCTGCTTCCTCCTGGCCTCCCCTCCTCCCTGGCAGAGCATGAGGCTCAGAAAGTCCTTGGCCACACCAAACATTCGAGCAGCAACTGAAAACATCGGCGTTATCACCACTGCTCCAAGGCCAAAAGATCAAAACACAGCACTGTACTAGCTCCTAAGAAGGAGAAAAATGACTGCTGCTGCTCAAAACCAGGACAGATGGATAATTTCCAGCCTTATGGAGATCATGGAAAGGTCTCAAAAACACTGTATGAGTTCAGAAAAAAAGGAGGACAAGAACTAAAAACCTTGAAAAGTGAGACTAGGCAAATAAAAGCCAAATGTATGATGATAAGTTAGCTAGCTCATAAGAAAAAGTCTGAATTATTTAACCAAATGAATGTAATCTATACATGTTAAGCCACTGTGACTATCTGTTGTAGTTTCTAGATCTTGGTTAATTCAAAATTCAGGGAATCCAATCCCACTTGACTCAAACCTGGAAAAGGGAACATCATTACTTCAGCAGCAACTAATGTAATAACCTAAGCCCACAGTAATACAGATTCCCTGTTTTAGTTTTGTCATCATTTTGTGTAAATTAAATCCTGTTAGTGAGGGATTTAGAACTTGGGGATAAAGGCTAAGGCCATAACTTGGCTTAGATGGAGACTATGGTGTAATAATTGGTTTAAGGTGTAGGATTACCAAATATTTACAAGCTGATTTTATATACATACACACACATACTCACATTTGTGGTTTTTATTGGAAAGGGAGATGTATGAGAGGAAGAAACTTGCTGTCTGGATTAATTTTGTTTTAGAAGGACATCGCAAATCATAAGAGAACTTAGTGCTGTCATTTCTACTGCTGACTAGTCTTTATTGCTGTTTATCTTCTCTCCAGTTCTATGTGGTTATTCTGGGTGTCCCAGCTGTTTTTCCTGTCTATTGCATTTTTAAGAAATAAGCATTGCCCCTACCTAGCCTTTTAAGACTGTTCTCTTTTGCCTTTGTCCCTGAGGAAGGAATGATGATAAGGGATTACCCTCACAGCTCTTTGTGAAGTGCAGAGAAGCCTAAAAAGCTCTGAGTGGGCTTGCATTTCTTACCTTTATCACAAATGCAATAGAGTAATGTTTGCATGACACTGAATACAAAGACTAAGTAGTGAGGATGGATGTGTCACCTGACTTGGATCTGTAGCCATTGATCCTGGAGTTAGCTGGAACATTTCAAAGTTGCTCTTCATGGGGTAGATATGCCTCTAATTCCCTGGCTCAGCGAACAGATAGAATAGGGGAAATGGAACACTTACTTTAGTGTAAACCAGGATTTATTCTACTCAGTCTCTAATAAGATTTCAGAAGTAAGAAGTGGATTTATGAAATCTGTAAGCTTGTTCCTTACTTACATGAGTTACAGCAAGGGGACACTAAGCCACCATTTGCCCTCAAACAGCACTTTACATCCTTATTGAGGAAAAATGAAATATTAACCTGTTATCACATGCTGATCAAGTATGCAAACTTCTGTCATTTAATCTTTCTTTCTGTTGCTCCAGCAGTGGTTTTAAATAGTTAATTCTGATTCACACTGCTTTTGACTTCAGTGGACACACTCAGATCCTGTTTGTATTTAAGAACTAAATCAGAACTAAAGACACCTAGTGACATCTTCCCGATTTGCTGCAGTTATCACTGGAGTTTTGCTATGACATAGCCCAAACAAGGGCCCTGACCTATTTGGCCTAACTGCCAAAAAGTAGGTCACTATTCCAAAAAGCTGAGAGCCTAAGGAGAAGAAAGTTTCTATTTCTAACACAGGCTGGAAACTGGTGATAAGATTTTTCTGTCTGCTCTCGAAATAAAAAGTAGATCCCCATTTTCTTTTCTTTTTTTAATTTAATTTTTTTTTTAATTGACTCTTTGGAATCAATGCAGCATAGAACAATTCAAGTTTAAAAAATACTAAAAGATAATGAAGAACACAACATGCTGAAATGGCCCTGTCAAGTCATGTGTTTTCCTTATGGTCTGGATGTTGGGTGATAATGCTTCTTTATGATATGGTGATTGAACAAAATTTTTTTCATCCCTTTTTCTTTCACCATTTATAAATAATGAATGGACAGGTTTTCTTTTTCCTTTTCTTTTCTTTTTTTTTTTTTTTCTCCTTTTTTTTCTAAAATACTTTCAAGGTAGAAAACATAGACACCATTGGCTATGGTTTTCAAGGTTAAATCTGGGTATAATATTCCATCTGTGCTTGCTTGTCCCTAAGAAGATTCTGCAGCTCAGACTAGGATCCTGACTAGCTTTACTGCTTTTTCCAGCTTGTACTCTTAAGGTCTCCTTAATCTTATTTAAGTCTACAAAGGACTTATATTTAGCTGAAAACATGAAGTGGGTTTGTGTAGGGAAATGTCAAGCCCTCTTGCTATGCTGCAGTACAGCAGAAAGATTTAATCCCTAGCTTTCCGGGGTTTTAAAACTTTACATGTAAAATTAGTAACAGGCTGCCATCTACTGGGAATACGAAATTATTTTCTTTAAGGCATTTTGTTTGGTGGTATTTTCTGTTCAGTAAAACTGTAGGTCTCTCAGCAGCATAAACTTGCAAAGAATCAGCCAATAACATCTTATTTACTTTAGGACTGCTGTGACATCTTCCTGTATTTGAACTAAAACAATGCCCTATCACGATTCTCAGCTACAACCTCCACCTTTCTTTTCAGCTGAGACCCTGAATTTAATTTGCTTAAAACCACCGAAAAATGTATTGTATCAGTGTACCCTTCCAAAGAGTTCTGAAGGTCATTCAAAAGCAACCAAACTGAAAGCAGACATATTTTCCCAAATTCTCTTTAGGCCCAGAGTCTAAGCTATTGCAACAATCTAGGTGTTGAAGGCACCACATGGAAGTGCTGCAAACTTTGAAATATTTAAGAAAGATTTTTTGTTTTCTTTCTTTTGGAAATAATTTACTTATAGGAAGAAACACATGGAGAAATGAATGTGAAAACTGTTCAGGTGGTTCTGGGTGATTTGTCACTACGGTATTCTGTTTTCTCCTTCGTGTCCAGCTAAATCCACTACATACACTGTCATATGACATAGCTGAAGAACATCTATTTATTATTTCATGATGAAACATCAAAAAAACCAAGCAACTGCGCCCTGTTTACTCAGCTGAGAGCTATAACTCAGTTCAAACTTGGCCTACTCTGCTAGAGTGCTGGCCAAAGCTTCAGCTGTGTAATGAAGTTCCACAATAAGAGGGAACAGGTTTTACAGTGAAACTGTTGACTGAAAAAATGTGATTTCCAACAGCACATAATGACTATTTGTTAAGGTGAAAGGGTATCATAACGTATTTGTAATTTTATACATGTGCTGTGTTCTTATTTGCACATAAGCAAATATAGAAAACAGTCTGTGTATGTGGTTAAGTAATTGTTCCCAGTTATACAATCCATACCGTTTTAAGAGTGATTGCTTCAAGGTGCAAGTAGCAACTATTAAATTATTCTGTGGGCAGAGTTCTTGAAAACTGAAACACAAACTGGAAATTAATTCTGCTTCCCTGACTCTGGTGTTGCCACTTATACTGCACAAGCTGAATATTCAGGAAACACTGGCGTAAATACTGGTCTGCTTTGTATTCGCTTGTAGTAAATATGAACCTGCTCAAAGCACAAGGTAGCAAAGTATCAGATACTACAGGTCATAAAAATATGTTTAGTAAAAGAAAGTTCCCTCCCTTAGGATAATTGGTGATACAACAGCTCTGTTTTGTTTTCAAATTACTGTTTTCTTTTCCTCAGTCATATTTTCCTTCTAATACCCTTGTTTTCTAACATGTAAGGGAATCACATTGAACTTGCGGCCTTGTTGCTAGGTTTCAAGCTGCATTTATGCAGTCTACTGAGACACTGTTTTTGTTTTTGAATTCTGAATCAAGTCCCAAGGCAACAGTGCCCCGTTTCTTAGCAACAGAGATGGGCAGACTGTATATTCCAGCTCTGTTTTACAATGGAGGAATAAACAATTCCCTGAATAAGGGTGTGCTGCAAGTTCATCCCTTTGCTTAACTTCCCCTAGAAGAGAGGAAAGAAAAGCCTTCTGCGATAGATATGAAGTTTGTCAAGAAGTCCCTGTTTTTGCAGAGCGGTGAGTGGTATCTCTATCTTTTCTGTTCACTGCGTCTCTGGGTTCCTTATTCATCACTGTGCACATGGATCACTGAGTTTCAGTTTCTAGGATACAAACATATGCAAGGAAAATCAATGGTAACAAAGATGGTAGAGGTGGGATGTGTGAAAATACACAGACTTCATGCTTTCGTGAAGTTAATGGAGAATCATAGAACTGCATCACTTCAGAAACCTCCTCTGGATACAAAACCTTGGCTTTAGGAAAAAAACGGGATGGCGAAAATAGGTGGAGCATTGAGAGGTAAGGAGGAAATGGGTATTCATGTGACTAGTAAATTAGTGGTGTGTTACCCGGCGTACGAAATGGGGAGGAGTTGCCCTTTCAACACAATCTCTTCAAAGGGTTGCAGAGCTTTGAGACTTTTTGGCAATATAGGCAAAATCTGAATTTTGCTGCCTCCCAGCTG
This sequence comes from Lathamus discolor, assembly GCF_037157495.1. Classification (NCBI taxonomy): domain Eukaryota; kingdom Metazoa; phylum Chordata; class Aves; order Psittaciformes; family Psittacidae; genus Lathamus; species Lathamus discolor. The sequence continues at coordinate 27,774,399 of NC_088885.1, forward strand.
TGGGACTGACATTGCTATGGAAAGGGAGGAGTCCTATAGGACAGGACAGGGGGCAGAGAAGGAGACACAGCTCTTCAGGGCTGAACGTTTCTGCTCCCAACACCTGTGGAGTGGTAAAGGCATACATAGTCTTTCCAGGATGGCGGCAGCAGCAGCAATGTAAAGTCTAGGTCGTTAGTTTTGTCATAGACTAGAAAAGCAGAAGTGCCTTTGCTATTCCTTCTGGTCTGGTTAGTCTGCAGTATCTCTATTTAGTTGTAAAACAAGAAAAGGCTGCTTTAAATGTGTGAGTTATCAGCTGTTAACTTTTCTCCCCAGCATATTAAATGATCAGATAAACACAGCAGCTGATTATGGGAGGACAGCTGGCTTGCCTGTAGACTGCCCCATACACACACTTGATGGGAAGCCTGGGCCACCTTGGAGAACAAAAGCAGAGTGCCCACCCAAGCCTGCTTACCTCCTCCCGGGCAGGAACAGGGCCAGGCTGTGCTTCAGTATTTGGGCAGCCTAAGAAAAATTTGTGGAGTTGGGAGTGTGAGTTTTGGCCACACTTGGAGGGCGTCCTGCAGTGGGACCCTCCTACAGCTGGGAGTGCTCCAGGCAGTCCTCCTTCCTGGACTTGAAGGAGCCTGTATTGACAGCCCAGTGCAGGTGAACATGGCTTGAGAACCAAAATCAACTGAAAAAGAGAGGATAGAAATGTGACCTTCCAAAAACAGTTTGTGGGAACTTACTTTATCTCCAGTAAGCTGCCTAACCAAATCCTTATTCAGAATCACAGTTTTGTTTGTCAGGACACATTTCCATTTGCCATTATCCTTCAATGAACCACCATCTTCTCTTACAAACAGCTCTGTCCTCAGAATGAATAAGCACAAAGAACAGAAAGTTGTAAGGCTATAGATTTCCTTCGGGTTTCCTAAGTATTGAATATTAAAGGAACTAGGAAGAAATGGTTTGTATTGTGTTGGGGCCTGTTTCAATACCCTAATGACCTATGTCTTACGGATTTTGCAGAGCATACAAGGAGCTCTTTAAAGCTGCTACTACAGGTATAGTGTAAGGTAACAGAGTCTGGAAGTAAGACCAGTGAGAGACAGGACAGATCTAGCTTGCACACTGTGCTAAATACTTTACACTTATTAGGGCGTTAATGCTGCATCAGCGTTCTTTTACCCTGCCCAGAGGCATCCTTGAGTATATGAAAGGGCCTCCCTCTCCCTCTGGGCAAAGAGGTGAAGCTTGAGTGGCATTGGCTGATGAGATAGCCCACAGCAAGACATAACACCTGGGCACATATTAGGATAGTAATGGGGCAACTCTAATTAATGTTGTGGCCCAGGAATGTGGAAAGACATGAAAATGCATCAGGAAGGATGGAGCTTGTGCTAAGTGAGGCTAGGGTGCATCCAGCACAGCCCAGCTAACAGCAAATCCCTGTTGTGCAAATGCCTGCACAGGTTTAGTCTTCCCTCAAGGATGTACTGTTTAATGAAACAAGAATAAAAATGTGAATGGGAGGATGTATTTGTGTTCTTGCTTAGTGATGGGTATTTCAGGCAAAGTACAAATCAGAGCTCCAGTTCCTACAGGCTGGTGTGAATGTGGAGAGTCCTGAATACCTATGCTTTTGGCTTCACATGGGGTTTCACTAGGGTTGGGAGTTTGCTTCTTCAGGTTAGTTTGCAGAGCTGAAAGGGAATAAAAAAGCAGTAGTTCTTCATCTAAACATAGGTACAAAATAACATTAAATTAGAAGTACACATTTATCTTTAATGAATGTACTAGCTTATACAGACAGGGATAGCCAGAGTGCAAGTAACAGTCAAAAACGAAAGTTCTGTTGTATATGTTTATGTATGTGTGTGTTGTTTTGTTTTCTTTTTCTTTTTTGCCAGGTATTAAAACATTTGAGAACCAAAAAACCATCATTGGGCTATTATGTTCACCCTTCACCAAGACCAGAGATGATTTTTATTTGAAAGTCAATCAAAATTTTCTGCGATTGATTGGCCTTTCTACCAGCAACAATATGCAGTGGAGCAACCCAAAGCCAATACAGATGTACAGCTAAAGCAGCCTCCTGATTTTAGCTACAGGCTCTATAGATCATCCAACCCTTCTCAGAAGTCATGAGGGAAGGGAAAAGGGGAACTCAAGCAAAAAATGACCTCTGAGTCATGCAACAGCTTTCCGCACTGAGGTCCAGGCTGTTCTCTCCTCTCAGAAAAAAAGGGACTTGCCTCCTTTTGTCACTCGCTCTCCATGGATCAGCTCTTATGAGGCCAAGATACTCTTTGTGAAGAATGGCAAGTATAAGATTAGTATGTATGAAGACCCCAAACCGCATGATTATAGGCAGGTAAAGTATCTGGCTCCCATACTTACAAAGAAAACATGCAGAAACGGAGAGGATGCCTCGGGATCAGTAAAGGAAGCCACTAGATGTCAGTCTCACTCGCCAGAAATAAAGAAAACCCAGCAGTTTCTACCGCAGTTGGGGTCTAACTTTGATCGTGACCTGTCGAAGTCACCGATTATTTGCCAAAAAAGATTTCTCCAGGGAACGCTGATGAGAACAGGTTTGGAGCTCTATGTTTTGATGTGCTTTGTACCTGACAAGGTGGTTTTCATATGGCAGAGCAAGTTGAAATAGGGACATCAGGGCTAATCAGTTCATCTTAGCTTGCTTTCTGTGAGATGGCTGCCTGTACTTCCTGCTTTCCCCATAGTAATAGCTAGCAGTTGAATAGCTTGACACGCTGGTGGAAGTATTTTGTGGTAATTTTTCAGCAGCCCTAACTGACACCAGCATCTCATTGTGCTTGCTGTTGCTCATAATATATGGCAAGAAAATTGCAAGCCAAATTAAAAAATCCAAGATACAACTCAAATAAGTGCATTCCCCCTAGACCAGTGCATTTAACATTAAAACTGCTAAGGAAGAGAAATCTTAAATCTAAAGGGGCTTGTTCAGATCTTTTTTTATTTATTTTTTTTAAAGGACTAATTTTTTAAAGTTTGTGTAAGTATATTTTAAAATCAGATGCCATAAAAAACAGAGAGAAGAATAATCTTTTATTGAGATTCATTTTTATCCATATTCAAATAACTTAATTGCAAAGGTTCCTATCTCCTCTCCTCTGAGCCCTTCGAAGAATCTCACCTGAAGAGCTTACTATTTCTAAGATAAGAAACAAAATCGAGATAGTAAACAAAACCCCTTCAGTTCGCCAAAGCAAACATTTATACTTGAACATGTAGTTTATCGAAGAACCTCATAAGTGGCATATAGCCAATGTTACATTTCAATGGAAAATAATACTTTTTTCCTCCGTCCGTCTTCATGACAGTATAAATCATGTCTTCATTTATTTGCCAAGCTGCTATAGCAGGAATTTAACTTCCCTGTTTTTGAGTTTACCTGCAGCAATTAAAAGCAAACTTCTAGTTAGCTATTACAGCCAAAAGAAATTTGTCCAATAATATTCTGTCTCAAGGAAAATTTGCTTTATTTCAAGATGATCAAGTTTCCAGAATAGTAATTAAATGCTAATTTCTCTTACAACCTGAACAAAACCTTTCTTTTTAAGTAAGTATGTCTTTAGTTTTCCCTCAAGTCATGACCAGTAATGGAAATTTGCAAAACTCTAATGTTGTGCTTTCTAAAGTCACCACTACAAAGGGCCTGACTATAGCAAGATAATTTATAGCCTCCATATCTTAGGAAATGTTCTCAGGGTTTCAGAACCTTCCCCATTCTATATCAGGAGAAAACTAATACTTTAATAATTTGACTGGCTTCAAAATCTAATTCCAGAAAGTATGATAAGTACATGACCAAGGTAGTTAGCTGTGAGCATGACCTCAAATTTCAGGTCCTTGTTGAGAATCAGGCACTTTCTTTGGGGATTTCAGTGTCACTGGTCAGGTGTAATGGTTTCCTTTGGTGAAATTCTACCTGAATGAAACAAATAATTATAAGTTAGCAAGTCTGAACAAAAATAAAGAGAAAGCGAAAAAGCAAGTTGCAATGAAATATTCCAGGTTAAGTTCCTGGCAGCAACAACACATTATCAAACTCTTTTCAGGATTTGATCCAGAGGCAGAGGAGATCTCCACTCTGAGATCTGGAAGAAAACACTGCATATTGACTCATTGCTTTGACATACCATTACCTTTTTGGCCAACTGAAACTTCAGGCTATTTAGTTCTAGCAGTCTGTAGACTGTACGGTGGTGGAAATTCAGTAGAACTAAGGACTTGCCTCTACAGGGAATTTTACTTTTCTTTTCTTCACTAAAATAAATGTCCCCTGGGGACAACCCTTAATGATACAGTGTCAGGAGATAAGAGCAGTCTAATAAATAAAGTAAAATAGAGTGGTAATAGAAAGAATACCAATAATAAAAATAAGAAGAAACACCGAGAAGAAATGAAAGCTCAGAAAACACAAGTGATGCACAATACAATTGCTCACTACCAGCTGACTGCTACCTAGCCCAACATGAGCAGAGATCTATGCCCTCCGGGTGACTCCCCCCGGTTTATATACCGAGCATGACGTGCTGTGGTATGGAATACCCCTTTGGCCAGTTTGGGTCAGGTGTCCTGTCTGTGCTTCCTCCCAGCTTCCTGTGCCCCTCCTTACTGGCAGAATGTGAGAGACTGAAAAATCCTTGCTCAGAGTAAGAGCTACGGAACAACAACTAAAACATCAGTGTGTTATCAGGATTGTTGTCAGACTGAAGCCAAAACAGCGCTGTACCAGCTACTAGAAAGAAAATTGTTACAGCTGAAACAAGGACAATTAATAGTGTACAGTTTCTATCTCCTTGCAGCATTCTCCCCAGTATACTTCTGATATGTATCACACCCATCAATCCACAGTTAAACATTCACTACCACCAAGTTTTCAACACATAACATTGCACACCATTTATGTTCTCTCCCTGACTTCACATATCCATCCGGCTGCCTAACCCCACCATTTTATCTGTTCACTTAACCAAAGAAACATATCTTCCTATTCATGCAGATGACACTGATACTTCCTAAACATCATGGTTATCAATTTTCTATCTTGTAACTCACAAAAAATCATGTTATCCATTCCCACCTGTGAAGATCAGGGAAAACTATCGGTCAAAACCTTGTGCGTAGCAATGTAGTCTAATATAAGTGATCTGCATGAGGCAACAAATTGCTTTGCATGAATGGGCTGATGGAGCAAACTCACCCTTTTAAGATTACTTTTTCTTGGAAAGATTTTAAGACCAGTGTGCCGGTAGCATATCTTCTCCTGCACATACATGACTCTGCAAAATGTGCTTTGGTGAAAAGCAGCACTACCAGCAGCCATACTCACAATTTCCTTTTGCACCTGGCAGGAAGCATTACCAGTTATTTTAAAATCCTATCCACTTTGAAGGCAAGATCACATTTGCTTCCAAGCAATGAGAACACATATCTAAGAAATTATGTGTCATTGGTGTTCAATGACCCCCACCTTGTTTCAGCCTTCCTTTTAGCCCTCTCAGAAGTTCCCCCAGCAAGAGAAAGCTGATAAGCTCATTGTAATACAGATGACTGCAGGGTGTGCTAATGATTAATAAAATTCACTGGAAAGGTTTGAAAAATAGTGCAAATAACTCTAAAGCATGCAACATATTTATTCCAAGAAATTGCACCCCCTCTGCTTTTAGTATCACAGTTCCTTTCTCTAGAAGGGTGTTCTGTTTCTATTATTCCTCATCTGTATGGTCATAGGGGGACACTGGACTCTTTTGAGATCAGGACTATAGGAGCTGTGTAAGTGAAGAACTTTAGTGTAATGAGAAAACATAACTTATTCACAAGTTAATTGACAGTTAATTGAATTTCTTAAGCCTTGCATTTTTTTTAACAGAAATGTTATGGGTATATTTTTAACCTTATCTAAGTTCAACACATAAAGTTTACTCCACCATTGACTTCAATGTTGTGATTGTAGGCATGACAATTTATCTGATGTTACAATGTATTTTTCTTTTCAAGTGCAGTATGAAGCTAATTTACCAAATTTTGTGACAAGTTACTCCAGAGATCCTTTAAATCTGAAGTTAAAATCACAGAATTTAAACATAGGTAAGTCCTTGACATTTGTTGCATTAAAGAAGTTAGGGATCGGTATGGGAACAGTAGGGAGCAGGAGTAAAGGGTGTAGAACCCCTCTAACTCAGTAACCTCAAATGAAGCTTAAAGACCAAAGAGCAATATTTTCCCCAAGTGTCAATATCAGAGACAGTCTGCTTCCTAACTCTAAGTAACAGGCTTGGATTACAGAAAATACACTAGCTCACTCATGCAAAGACACTAAGTTTTAATGATACCCAATACAAGCAGGATAATTAGCTCAAAAACTCTGCTTCCCAGTGTAGACTTGCTGATAAGACTGCAATTTCAACTTTGTAATGGTGGTTTACTCCCAGGCAACTGAATCAAGTCCAATGTCTGTTATCCTCGTTGTAGATACAATAGTCCATATCTGCATTCCTACTGTGGTGGATAGTCCATAATGGGATGTCTGCCCTTTAGTGTAGATTTTATAGCTTCACCTCTTCTAAGGATAACTTATTTGAAAATAATTAACTACACATTAGTCAAAGCATACACACACATACATATCATGTCATGCAAGCCACTACTTTCTTTGTACATTCACAGCAAGGCCGTGGACAGAGTATTTTTTTGCTTATAATCTTTACTTTATATATCTGGGTTCTCTTTTTGTGTAATCCTCTGGTAAATGATATTGTTTTTCAAATCCCAGGTAGTTTGTCATATAGCCTATAAATACTGTTTACTTATTACTTTCAGGTCCTGGACTTGAACCACTGAAAGGAAGGCAAAAGAACTCTGGTCGGAGATTTCTTACATACAAGCCTTGTGAAAACAAATGGCATACATGGCTGCTGCTACCAAAGAATCCCTGGCCATCTAAATCTGCTTCATTTACAGTTAGTTGATTAAAAGACAACTTCCTGTTTTTCTCTGCATCAAAAGCTTTTGAAAATTATCATTCTAATTATTTTTATTACTAGTAGTAGTATTACTTCTCAACTACATTGATTTCAGAATGTTTTGGATCATTAATGAGGAGATCAGCATTTCCACCCATGAGAAGTTTGTTCTAGACAAGATGGAAAAAAATGGTGTATTCTATGGGAAGTTTTCCCCCCAGGACTCTGGCAGCGAGGCATGGGGACTGTGTTGGAGGGCACTGTAAAGTGTTAACAACCCAGGAACACTGAAGGACAGATGTGTTGGCACCTAAAAATATGTCTCCTAACACGTTAAAAAGCCGTTCTACTTTCTACCTGCCTTAGAAAACTGCTCACCAAGATCCTGCTTTGAGTAAGGGTTACTCCTCAAGAGTAATCTCTTTCAAGAGATATGACAAGCAGAAATACAGATTCTGACTGTACTCAGACAGGCGCATTTTGCCAAGATGCACAGGCTATTCCACAAAGATCAGTGTTGCAAACAGCACATTTTCATTGCTTCATCTCACTTTTACAGTTTGTTGTAAACCTGCATTTTCTCCCATCATGTTTGGTATTGGCTTGCTATGACCTTGCAGGGTGATGGCTGTATTTAATGTCTTTCCTTTCGCAGGAACTTCAGCCTATACAGAATGGTGCTCAGTAGAAAGCAATGTGATATGGATTCCATACCATTATCCACACTAATGTAGCAACCTCCTGGTCCCAAGAAATGTGTTCATCTCGCACGCTATGGAAGACACTAGTGGTCCTGATTTGTGTCTTTTGTATATCCTGTGAGGTCAGGTATGAGGTGTCTGAGAGCCCTGGCCCACTGTAACAAAGCAGTCTTAGATCAAACAGTACAAAACCCGGCACAGAGAGCCCCCTTTATCAATGATGTTCAAATATTTTAACAAAATATCTGGGGTTTACTATAAACACCAGCATGGAGCAGAAACACACTAAATGTACTTCGGTTTATTAGTGAGTATTTTACCTCTTACCCTCATCAGGTTCTGATTTCTGATGTGACATGAAAGGCAGTATTACTATCTCTTTCTGCTTAACAAATTTCTGTCTCTCTATATATTTCTCTGTATTGCTAAAAATTACTTAGTAACTCTTTAATTCATTATTCTTTTCTCTAACTAGTCCCTCAAGCATCTGAAGGTAAAATAAATGGCACAGCCCATCACAATCCTGAGAACTAGAGAGGCTGAGTGCCATCATGAGCTTACTTTGAAAACTCCCTGTCCTTTCCACCCAAGTGTTGGTGATCAGCAGATAGTGCCAAAATGAACCTCCTACACTTCTTCCTTTCATAGGAACAGTTAATTACTAAGGACTGACAGCTGAAATCTCAACATGGTCAGATAGTTTCAATTCCTATCATAATCAGTGTAGGGGGGTGTTGAGTGTAACAGGGAGAAGCACTTTTCAGTCATAGTCTGTATTGCTGAGGGCTTTAGAGGCGTATCCAGAGCTAAACTTGGACTCAGATCTCGAGATTTAAACAGTAAATAAGCTACACACAAAGTGCACTTCAGATAGTGATTTAGCATAAGAAAATTGCATGTTGGATTATTTTGCCTGTTCCAAAACACAATGAGCTACACATCACTGGGGAAAGCCTGGGATGCTAGGAAGAATCCCTTAAGCAATGATCTCATAGCTCTGTGTGCACTGTTGTAGAATTTGGTGTTTCTCCAGGATTTCCCAGATGCAACGCTTAGTGAAAAAGACAAAAAGTATAAGATGCTTATACTAGAAAATAGCATATTTTTTGTTAAAGAGAGCTTCCTAGAAGGCAGGGAGCAATTGCATTACATCTCCAGACACTTGGTTGAGATTTGGGGTTCCCCAGATTTGGGTTTGGAAAGAATAAAGTCACTGGTCTGCCTGGAAATTCCCTATTTTCTGAACATGAGGCAAACCCAGTCCAGCAAATGGTGCTTTCTCTGTGCATGGCAAATGAAATATTAAGAACAAATTCTATTTCAGAGGTTATTAGGATCTGGACCTCTTGTTGGTAGACATAATCATAATATAATTGCATTGTATTTATGCTATCATAGATAATAATAAAAATTTAGCTAGGCCTACACATAGCAATAGGGGTGACAGTATAATAATGACGCCCACAGCAGTCCTTCAAAGGAATGCCACTGACTTTGTCTTTTTGCAGATGAGAAAAAGGAGGCCTAGAGCAGGTAAATGAATTGCCCCAAAAGCATGAGGGAAGAGTCCATTACAGCCAACTCTTGCAGGTAACCTTGATCTCTTATCACACATGTGGAGGTATTTCCAGTGTTCCTGAGGGGAAAAAAAAGAATAAACTTGTCTTTAACCTCATCTTTAAAAATGTAGATGACAGAGGTGTATCTTCATTCTGATCCTTTTTGACCCTTGTGTTTGCTTGCAGTGGGAAGTGAGACAGACGGGCATGTTACAGACACTCATTTCCTGGCTTAGGCAACTTCACTTTCATTAGAGGAGCCAGGAAAAAAGCCACAGAGCTGCTCTGCAGTGAGGAGAGTGCAAGTTGCTGGAGCCTCTGGGGTACATAAGGCTATTAAGGAAACTACGGTACCTGCAATAAATCTATTTATGCATGGATAATGCTCTTTACTCCTAAATATCCAATAAGAGATGTCCTAAGAATCTAAACTAAGACTTGTAAACATAAGGGTGCCTTGAAATTGCTGGCTTTTTGTTCACCTGTTTTGATGTAATTATACTATATACCTTTATCATATGCAATCTATACAACTAAGCAAAAAACTGTTCCTGTTAAGAACCCTATAAAGACGTATGAAGTTTTCTTCTCTAACAGCACACCTTTGGTAGAAATCGGCTTAGAGACCCTTGCTGCTAGTGACAGGACAGATGCCTTGCTTCCAGATTTCCACAGGGGTGTGACATCCATCTGAAGCTTTTGTGAAGGGCAGATGTAGTGCTGCCATCCAGCTGTGCAGCTAGAAACCCCCGTTACCCTGCCAGGCTTACCAGTACAATGCAGTGGCTTGGTTTGAAGGAACTGGTGATGGTGCCGTTCAACATGGAGATTTAGGTGCTCTCTGGAGAGCAGTTCTGCATCTGCTGCACTGTTGGCTTGGTGCACTCCAGCACCCAGCACAGCCCAGCCTTTTGTTGTGTCTTTGTGTACTACTGCCCATTGCAAAGGTTTATAGCTGCACCTGGATGAAACACAGAACCTGAGCAGAGCACTGTGCTAGCTCTTCATGCTGGCACCACCTTAGAACTGGAATTCTATCAGAGTCCAAAGAGGGCTGAGGATCCCCCCTCAGACATGTTTGCCATTCAGGTTGATCTCTACCTCCTCTCACACTCTTTGCAAAGCTCTTAAAATGTGGGTTTTGTATCAAGGACTGGCTGAAGTGGTGGTCTCATGCCTCAGCAGCTGGAGATACATGCAAAATCTCTTCATCCTTGTTATTTTTGCATTCTCATTGTGGGGGTGCAAATGCACTGTAAATCTTGCTGACAGCTACATCAGCCATTTGGCACACAGTCAACTGTGGCGTGGTCACCTCTTGGTCCAGTGTATGAGAAATTACCAGTATCCATCACCAACAATGCCAACTGATCCAAAATCTGTTGTAGTCAGTTGGTATTTTTCCATTGACTTTGGTGTACTTTGAAACTGGCTTATGGACATGAATACTTTTGTTTGAGGTAGCACTATTGGATTGTTCCTTTAGAAATGCTTTATGAAAACCTCTACAGCTTATATTAATGCAGAGAGTGAATATCAATACTTTCTAAAATACTAAATGGATGAGGCAGGGTTACACGTTCACTGTAAATACTGTGATCTCAAAAATGACCACAAGAAGCAAGTGTTCCACAAAAGTATCTTCAGATCTGCCACCCATGCATACTGACTCTATAAAGACAAATCAGTAGATTCTGTAGGTTATTAATAAAAACATTCCACATATGTATAAAACTTACCCTTTACTACAAGACAGAAAGCTTTCAAGGACTCTGTTCAGGATGTCCTCCACCCTCTTACTCCCCATATACTTCAAATTCAATGTTACCGCTAAAGTATTTTGGGCTAGATTTAACCATGTGAATGATTTACCTACTCATGTGAATGATTACCATGCAGATTAAAATCAGTGTTTGAATTATACACAGGACTCCTAATTCTAATCTAAGGTATGTCAACATTTCTGTAAGTTTTTTATATTTTATTTGCCATGAATTTGTGCCCAAGTTCAACTAAAAGACAATTTTCTCTATCCTTCCTCCATCACAAACACATACATTTGAAAAATTAAGCACATACACATGGAGTACTCAGCTGGTCAGCAGATTTTAGGTACTGAAAGTATTAATATGCTTGTCATGCTAAGCCTTTGAAATACCAAATCTCATGCCTTTCCTGTGGAACAAATTCATAAGTAGACATGAAACAGTCAACCTAACAGTTGACTAACAATGTAAAGTTCAAAGAATTGTGTGGCTGCCCCATCCCTGACAGTGTTCAAGGCCAGGTTGGACGGGGCTACTGGAAGGTGTTCCTGCTTGTGGCAGTGGAGTAGGACCTGGATGAGCTTTAAGGTCCCTTTCAACCCAAAACTGTCTATGATTCTATGAAGGTCTTTTTGAGACCTGATTTACAAAAGCTGATTGCAGATAGCAGATTTGTTTGAAATAATAAAAATAAATATCTTGTATTGATCACAATTAAAATTAACATAATGGAAAAAATATAAAGAATCATTTTCTGCCATATACTTCTCTGCTCCATTAATCATTGCTTTGAGCATTGCATTATACCTTATTGTGTTACGGTGATAACAGAGTAATTTTGTTACCTTTGTAACACAACTGCAGTTAGCCAACACTTTTCTGGTTAGTTCATATCAGGAATAAAAACACTAATTTGTTTTTATTTAAAAGGGACTGTTTTCAAAAAGGCACTAACTGCATCCAAAGAGACACGTAGGAGAGCTTGCAATGCTAAATAAATGAGTGATGCTGAAATGAAAAGTGTTCTGGGATGCCTGTCTTCATTTAGATAAGACTAATACTCTCTTACTTCACTGCCCACTGCTGCAACAGCTCAGGAAGTGTCGGGAGTTCTCTGGCTGAATTTTGCCCATACCATGGTGAAGGACAACAAGCAGAGAGAAGACTGGGAGAAGGGGAGTAGGGAGCTATGGGGAGAGAGCTTTGGAGGGGGCAGCAGGATGCCCACAGGCCAGCAGGAAAGGCTGTTGTTGCTGCAGGATGCCTGTGCGTGGTTCTTTTAATAAAAAGCCAGTTCAGTTTTAGTACCATGGGATTTCCTCAAGTTACAAACCAACAGGCAGAGCATGAAGCACACAAGGTCTGTTCTGTAACTGTTTAAAACATGAAGCTTTATAAACATTGAAGTGCTACTTTTCCTCCACAGAGGCCTTTTCTTAGTTGGAAAAATAAAACAAGGAAGTGTCTGTCATGTAGGTTGTACTAAAATTATACTTGGTACAATAAACTTATCTGTAATAGCATGTTCCTCAGCTGACTCTGTACCTCTCATATTTTACTTTGTAAAGAGAAACAGTTATTTTCTTTTTCTTCCTACATAGTTGAAGAAGATAGTAGCCAAGTAGTGATGATATTCCTTGAATGTTCATCTCAAGATATGCATAGGAAAACAGCAATCACCTGGCACCAGTGGAAAGTCAAAACATGGAGCCATACACAGATGTGTTCCTGCACGTGTTTCCCTGACAGGGTAATCATTCTTGTTCATGATTCTGTACCTTTGAAAGTAAATAACAAACAGTGTTATTAGTGAAAACAACTAGAAACAGAAAGGCAAAGGATACCAAAGGGATTTTTCTTTTCCAAAACAGAGGAAATTTTCTGACCTTGTGGAAAAAGCAAGGAAGGAAAGGGAATATAATGGCCTTAAAATAGTGTATCAATATGCACGATTCACTCTGATCATGTCTCTAAAAACTGGTTGGCATGTCCTGTGTGAAACATGAGCCCAAGCACGCAGAGGCTGTGGAATCACATAATGTTGGCTACCTTGCACTGAGCAAGAAACATGTTTCTCTTGACTCTAGGAAGAGTTGAGCAAAGCCTTAAGTGTCATCCAGATCTGGAACTTCAAGCATACAGTCCAATGTGCATAGTGCTGTGTCATTGAGGAAATAAGAACATGAAATTTATTAATTTATTTCTTGACTTCATTGCTCTGGGGTCTTTTGTTTGGTTGCTTTGGTTTGGTGTTTTCCTCTCACCACACATTTTATCACAGTTTCACACCACTGTAGGTCCCATAAGGGTGGACATCCCCTAGTCTTTTATTCTGTTCAGGATTTTATTTTTCAAAGTAGTATTTTGAGAAATGTACTCCAAGAAGTCATATAAGAAGGAGTAATGTTTTGGGTAGCGACAATATTTATGTTTGGCTTCTAGACAGATCTAGTTGAAAAAGCTCCAGAGCAGAGCTTGGAAACACAGGACAGGAGAGTGCCAGAGACCTCAGAACATTGCACCAGGATGGTGGGATGGGATTACCTTAGCAGGATAAACTGGAGACCCAGGGAAAAGAGGTACCTAAACTAATGATTTGGGGGAGAAGCTAAAGAACTAAAGGTGCTTTATAGCTGTTCAATTGTTTTATTCTGTAAGAAGTGAATGCTGTAGTTCTGTTTGGGAGCACAAATATATACAGTATCATTGACACAAAGGAAATGGGGAGGGGGATAAATATTGGAGCTCTTATTGGATTCATCTATTGTGGGAACTATGACTAATGCTAGCTAGGATTGAGGGTGTGTAAATAATCCGAACACTTCACTGTCTCACATCAGTTAAGCATTTTACCTTCCATTTTATTTTATTGGGTATCCACACCTTTATAGTGGACAATCAAATTAGAGTCAGAACAGGGTCTGTTGTGTCCCTGAGGACATGCCTTCTCTAGAATAATAGGCTCCATGCTTTCTATGCATAGTTCTATTTGGAAAACAGGAAGGTTGGGTCCTTTTTCAGTAAGCTTGTCTCAGACTTTTGAAACAGAAATCAGTCCCAAGCTTTGAATTAAAATAGATCTTTCTTAGGCCTCATGAGCAGCAACAAGACCCCATCTTGAACATGCACTACCAAAAGATAATTATTTTAGAAGCTGCCTCCTGCAAGTTTGCATATCTCAGCAACTTTTTAGCAAATTTGTATTCTTGCAATATTTCAGAGAAAGAGAAGTTGATTTTATAAATCTGGTGACCCTGAGATAGAAACAAATTTATGGATGCCTTTGTTCTCCTTCAGACAGCTTTGCTTTTAGAACTGCTAAACTCAGTGGGCAGATCCCCAGTAAATGTCAGTGATCTTAGAAACGACTCACTTAATTTGGGAAGGCCAATAAAGGAAGCTTTCCTGCCCTCTTCAACTGAAGCAATGCTGAGGGTGTTTATTTTAAAATGCTGCTACAGGACTCTTGTTAGTGATCTTAGTGTTTTGTGCTGGTATAATTCCAACACTTCAGGCACTCCTTCCACAAATTTAAGGATATCTTGTTGTAGAGTGGATCTATGAGCTTAATGGATGTTGCATATTGAATTAATGGATCCAGATGATGACTGTGCTTTCTTCAAATTGTTGCTTATTTCTTGTGCTTGGGTAAACCTCTTTTCCTTTGTTTTACTTAGATGCTTTTAACTTCAATTACTGTGCTGATGGTAAAAGGGAATGCATCAGTTTCCCCTTTTTTCCAAGTATTCAAAAATCACTAAACCAGTATGCTGCAACATACAAATAAGAAACTTCAATTATCACTTCTTGGCACTCAAAAGATCATTCCGAAATTATAGTCAGACCAGAAGTACAGTATATTCAAATACAAAATAAATAAATACCATTATTTGGCACTTGCAGAATGTCAGTCTATGCAGACAATTTCTGTAACTACCTCATACTTAGCCCTTTTAGGCCATGTATTTGAATTTTATGTGAGAAAGCAAGCAGGAAATCAAGGCTTCATTCCCCACTGCCTTCCATCCTCTGTGACGTAAAGTGATGTTGCTTCATCTTCTGTAATAGAAAAAAGTCACCAATCTATCTTACATATTGCCACTTACACTTCTAGAACAAATAGAGGAGCTGGGGCAATCAGCTGACACTGAGTTCTGTGTTATGACAGGGTGTAACCTTTAGTGCACCATGTGAATGACACAAATGGAACCAACCATTTTTCATGGGGCATCTTGTTTCACAGAGCAGTGTGCACACTGAATCCCACCAATACTGTGGGAATTGATAAAAGATTTTGTAGCAATAATTGAAGTTATCAACAGATATAAAGGGTTTTAATTAAACTTTCTTATTAACAATTTCTGGCCAATACTTCCTTAATAAAGAGTGGCCTTTCCATTTTTCACTGATTCATCGAAAACTTGAACTCTGCAAAGAGATGGAGATTTTTCCCCATCAGACTTGAGATGACTGTATTTAAACATAAGGAAGCAAACCTAAGGATCAGTGGAATTATTTTGGTGAAACTCACTGAGCCACGCATCCATAGAGAACAGCATGATTTATTCCTATGGCAGGCCAAATGAGCAGGAAACGTGGACAGGCTGATAAATCATTGATGTGTCATTGATGTGAATGACAGTATTTCTCTGTCTAGATAGCCAAGGTGGGTAAAATTGTGAGTCTAAGAATGTTTTTCTGAATCTTGTCTATTCCCATGACATGCAATGAAATATCATATAAAGGAGACCTTCTGTCTCTTGGAAGATAGAAGATTGCTGAAGGAGTGCTTCAATTCCCTCTTTCTGACTCCTTGAAATACATTATACTGTGGCTTGGGATGAACATATAATCAGAATTTCTTGATTAAACTTTAATGCTGCTCATTGAATATTTCAGGGGAAGAAGGTACAAAAAGTGCAGGGAGATGTAATATACTTCATAATTAACACTTCACTTCTCACTAGCCCAGTGTCAAAAATGTTTTCCCAGATGCTTTGACAGAAGCCAATATTAAGAATGTTTCCAGCACCACTGCTGAAGAATGAATTTGGAGAATCAGAGCTTCTAAGCTGCTGGGCATGCAGTGTCCTTACCTGCACTGCTGAAAGTGGTGAGTGCCACTGAAGAATCCCTCACTGCCTGTACAGGGGTACAGACACTGCCATAGTGAGTGAGAGAGCACTCACAGAAGCAGAGCAGGATGTAGGTAGAAGCCAGCCACTTGCCAAGTGGATCACATAGCATAGCTGTGATCCTACCCACTCTACACTTAGATACCTGCTGTGCACTAAAGCTCTTTATTTGCTCTGGACTTGGAGGATTAAACCCGGACTCTTGGTGGTAAAGGAGGAGTGACTGCTTATGGCAGGGGATGGGTTGAAGCTCTGCATACCTCTCATCTAGTTAGTAGCCTCATCGCTCAAACTTTGCCAGTGAGGAGGAAAGCTGGGTTTCAGTCTTTCTTCAGCATGCTTTAGGTTTGCTAAAGCTGGGCTATTGAGCAGGATGGTTTGAGGAGTGATGAGAGAATGGAAAGAATTAGCAAGTGTAACATCATTCTAAAGCCTGGTTTTGGTAACTGCTTTTTAAGCTGTATGGTCTAATTCTTCTGCTCATACAGTATCAGTGATTTTTTTTTTTGGGGGGGGGGTTTATGAGTATATTGGAAATAGGAATTTAGCTTAGATCTGTGAACTGACTTACTGATGTGAGGTAAATCTGAAATTACACTTGATTCAGCAACAGAACAGATGAGGACAGGGGTTGACTTCTGCAACTGGGCAGGAGCGTGCTTTTGACACACATACTGTGTGTACATCAAACTTTGTAACATGAAACTGGAGTTAAACATCTGTAGTTCCATTGTTGAGGCAGGGTCACAGAGTTCAAGAGGGTATTTGGCATACATGGTGAAGAAGAAATAAGCTTTGTAGAAGGAAACACTTGTGACATTTGAAAATATTCTCTCCTCACATTCTCTTCTCATTCCTTCCATTGTTAGTTCCTGGAATTTTAATTCAATGCTGGGCACCAGCCTTGTAGAAGGACTACAACCTTAGACTTCAGCAATCCATACTGAAAGTTATTCCTACTTGTAAAGATGCTGGGGCTTAGTTTCTGGAAGCTCGTTTGGGTTCCTTGTGCGTATCACCTGGAAGCACCACTTTGTTTTGTTGCAATCCCTACCCCAGACTGGGACAAAAATCAGAACTCAGCACACTGCATTCTGTTTTTTTCAGATGTATATATACACCCACACCCTGCATATAACCAGTATATTGCAACAATACTGTAAGGGAAGAAGATCCCTTAATGCAACAAAAGACTTTGGAAGTAAATGAGAAAAATCAAATGGTAATTTTTTTCACAAGTCCTCGATTCTCTGAGTCATATCAAACCTTTGAACTCACTATGCTTGTATCTATCTCAGCTGTTTTAAGGACTAAATGAGGAGCAGGAACACCTTCTGACACTCCTGTGTGACCTTTCAGTTCCTGGGAAAAAAAGTAGGCATTTAAAGATGGCCACACCTCAAACAGTGCAATCAAGCAGGTAGAAATCTACAGTTTTGTGTTCCTGGTCCACAACAGCAGCTAATGGCTGTGTCTGACCTCCCCCTGAGAAAAGGGTGTGAGGCAGATTTATTTCCCTTTGTTGCTCCAAAGCTGAAACAGCACTAGGCCTTTGCCACCCTTCTAGAAAGCCAGAGTGGATCAGCAAAACATAATGTCCAGGAACTTAGAACAGAAATCTTTGACAAGTTAAGGTGGTCTGAAAGTCCATTACAGTGCAATTTCTACTGAGTGCAGTAATCACAATTTGACCCGGGACTTCTGAGTCACAAAACCAATAGTGTTTTGTAGTCTTCTCCACGTCGAATACTACATCAAAAACATGCAGGGGCACATAAAAAGTGATTTTAAATATTCTTTCTGAATGTGCAAATCCGAGGATACTTCTCATTTTTCTCCGAAATTTTGCTTTTGAATAACTGCATGTTGGAAAGCTTTTGATATTTGAGATGTTATGAAAATCTGCAATGTTAACACTTCCAGTGCTTATTTTTGCTACAAAAAATAGATGGAAATGGGCCAAGACAAAAGACAGTACTACTTTCTTAAGGAGGGAGATTGCAAAAGCAAGATTTGCAAACAGACAAAAATTGATATTGAAGAGTGCAAACAAATATCTTGTCACTTACTTCAACCAAAGGTTTTCTTTGAGAAGCCAGTAACTGATTACACAGTTCATAATCCCAGTAAGTCGAATTTTGGCATGAGAAAACTCTGGTGTCCGTATTAACATCCTTTGTGTCCGAGTAGTGCCACAGACTTTGAGACAAAACAAGCTATTCTTGTGTCTTTAACCTTTGGCCATTGATGTGTGATACTGGGCACAGTCAATGCTGAACAAACAGCATTAGTGTGTGTCTCTTGACAGCAAGGGGGATTACAGCTGAGAGCAGCATTTGGTCTGTGATTGACTGTGATCTGAAAATGTAAAGCTAGAATAAGGAGATGTAAATTTGACCAACTGGCCTGTGCAATCTGTGCACAAACAATCTCAGCTTGGCAAGACAGGCAGAACAGGTAGGAGACGTGAGGCTGCATAACACCGGACTGCTTTGAGTTCATGTATGGGCAAAACTCAGCGCAGTTCCAAAGCAAGTGCAACTAGCCAACTTCAGAAGAACTAGTAAAGCCCTACAATTACAGAGTTTGTGGTAAGTTCTACCTGCACTGACCAAAGCAAACTAATGCACAAGAATGCAAAAAGGCAGGATATGAGAAAATCTGCTTCATGCAATTGTGTGACTAAAAGTGAAAGGCATAGATGGAAGGGTAAACTTGAGAAATCATTTATGAGTATTTAAAAACATCTGATACTGTATTGAAACTGGAACTGCTGGAATTTTTTGGCTGCTCTTCCTGAAGTTTTTCTTCTTCATATGGTGAACAGTCTGCAGAAAGGCATTTCATTTGAGAGGCATAGTGCTTTATCAAGCAGGGTCTCTGCAGGCCTGGCAGAATGAGGGATAAAATGCTTAGCCATGAACTGCTGAAGGTGAGCTGTGACATGTTCAGTTGAGCCTTGGACAAAGCAGAGCACTTGCAGGCTCTTTTTAAACAGTGGAGATAGAGCTTAGGGTGCCTGTACACCTCTGTTTGGCAAGCTGATGAGAGGATGCTCACCAAAATGGAACATGGTAGTAGGCATGCATTGTGCAACAGCATCTTTTCCCTCATAGCTAAACT
Source organism: Lathamus discolor (assembly GCF_037157495.1). NCBI lineage: Eukaryota > Metazoa > Chordata > Aves > Psittaciformes > Psittacidae > Lathamus > Lathamus discolor. The sequence continues at coordinate 27,793,687 of NC_088885.1, forward strand.
GTGCACCAGACAGTATAGAAAGAAGGCAGGGAAGATAATTAGATTTCTTAGATGTGGTGCTTTTTTTTAACTTTTTGCCAGAGAAGATGCATCCAGCTGCTTTGTTGCATATAGCAGTGCCATTAGTACCTGCTATTGAGGTAGCCCTGAACTGCTCACGGGTGGATACCTGCACTCTTCTTGTGTTAACTTGATAAAACAACACAGTGGGGAAATCATGAGCTTCAAAACTCATCCAGGTGAATAAAATGATGATCCTAAGCAAAACCCTCTCTGAAACCTGTATTTCAATATACTGACAGCTTCAGCTGTTTCTACCTGTATCCTTACCAGATTAATCTACCTCTTATCAATCAGATGAAAACAGTGATTTGCTGTAATTTTCATGTTGTGATGGCCTGCCAGGATGATGTACCAACCATTTATAGACAAGGTGGGTTCAAACCTTCTGGGTTGTTGTTGTGTGGTGTTGAGAAAACAGCAGCACAGTGCTTTTTCCATTTTCTGAGAAAGGATTTATATACATTCTGGGCTTCATCTGGCATCTTCCAAAAGAGACAAGATTTTTCCCCTTACAAAAAGCTTCCTTATAACATTGGACAAACGAAATGAAACTGCTGAATGGAGAAAAGAGAGCTGTGTTCTGCCGTTACGATCTGGGGTAAAAACAGAGCCCGACAGCAAGCACAAGCTGTAGAAACTGTTTGCATTCTGATGCCAGCAGCTTACAAAACCAAGGCAGGTGTGATCCTTATACATCAAACTGCACAGCACTGGAAGACTCGTCAGTACTGGGTCAGGCTGGTTGTGCTTTGCTTTCGTGACTTTTTGGGGTTTTTTTCCTTCTTGTCTTAGAATAGCGGAAAACGACGCATTAGCAGCAAGGGAGGCAGATGTTTCACCCCACCCCTGGCCGCAGCTACGGGTGAGTTTAGCACGCGTGTTGAAAACTAACAAATAAAACCGCTGCACCGGGCGGCAGCGGGGCCGGCCACGGAAGCCGCATCCCACTGCCCGCCGGGACGTGCCTCTCCCACCTCGGCTGCTGCCGGGCGGGGCCGCCCCGCTCCTCCCGGGGGGCCGGGTCGGGCTGGGCGCTATAAAGGGCGTTATAAAGGGCGGGTGGCTCGCGGTGCTTCTCTACTCCCCGGTCTTTGCCATGGCCTCCGAGAGGCCCCCGCCGGCGTTCGCCGGGGCCGGGCAGCAGAGCGGGCTGCAGGTGTGGAGGGTGGAGCGGCTGGAGCTGGTGCCGGTGCCCCCAAGCCGCCACGGCGACTTCTTCGTGGGGGACGCGTACCTGGTGCTGCACACCGTCCGCCGGCCCGCCGCCGCCGCCTACCGCCTCCACTACTGGCTCGGTAGGCAGCGGGACGGTGCAGGGGTCCGGGACGGGGCGAGCATGTCCTTGATGCTGCTGGTGAAGCTTCTGACGGCTCGGCTGGGCTGCAGGCGATGGGGAGCTGACTTTTCCCCCTCCCTTTTCACAAGGGCTGCGTGCGTGAAGCTCCCAAGTTGAGGCGCTCAGTAACAGCGCTACAGCCAAGGATCGGGGCGATGCCGAGCCTCGCTGCGAAGAGCGTAGCAGTGCGAACGGGCTCTGTGGGTGAGAAAATGGGGTGTGACAGAAAGGTGAACGTTTGCTTGCTTTGTGGTATTAGCTTGGAAAAGCGCTGAAGGGTTGCAGTCGAGTCTTGGCTGCATCCAACCAAATGAAATTCAGATGGAAAGTTTTTTTGCCTTTGTTTCTACTAGAGCTAAAATTCCATCTCGGCCATCTCCCTGTGGCATTGTTGCACTGCTTTGTGTCCAGATGTTGCCTTTTCCGACGTTTCCTGATGATACAGAGCTTGGAGGCAAAGTCACCAGTTTTTCTGTGAAACCTCCTCAGTATCAGTCTGACAGCCTTGTAAAGCTGTCAAAAGTAACAGGGAACCCTGCAATTGGGCTGTCTTTTGCCTTTAGCCTTGCCTAGCACAGTGTTTAGGGTAAAATAGAAGTCTGACATAAGGATGCATTTTAGGTGACTTCCTCATTTTTTGTGAGTTTTGTGAGACTTCCTTGTCCGGTCACCAAGACATCCAGCCACAGTGGTTGTTCTGTAGCTGCCTGTTTCTTGTTTCACCATCAAGTTTGTATTTATAGGCAATCATCGCAGTGAAAGCACATAAAGACAGGTCAATGTGTATTAATGTTAATGTGATAGGGCTGCTGTGGTTCTTGTTGTACTTTTGGGTGCATTGAAAAAGAACTGCAGATAAAGCTGGGATTGTTTCTGCATAAATATTTCAAGCTTGTTTAGTTTTGCATGTGTTATGAGTTATCCAGCTGGCATGCGGGTTAGTGTCTGTCTTTGACAAGAGTATAATCGTGATGGCAGCGTAAATGAATTTCTGGCAGATGTTCTTATGACAGCAGCACTGCTAGTTAGTAGCAGGGCTCAGCTGTTTAGACCTTTGTTAATGAAGCTAGAACTACTTCTGTAGGAGTTAAGGTGTAGTAGGCATCTCCCAGGGAAAGATGCAAGGACTCTTTGCAACTGGAAATGATGTCAAATCAGTGACATTTGCACTGATTAAAACATCTTTGCTGTTGCTTAAGGAGCTTTAGTGGTAAATCCTGCACCTCTTGTGTTGATGTGGTGATATCCCAGTGTTGCAAGTAGCTTCAGGTGATCTGGGCATACACTATTCCTGTGCAGCTGGCAAGTTGACTGCAGGGTGGCTAGCTGCTGGGAAATCCCTTCCTGCTTGCACCAGTAGTGGGGCAGAGATGCTCAAACACTTCTGCAAGCTTAATAGCAACTGGAGACCAGAACTTCGTCCATGCAAGGTGTACGGGGAAAGGTAGTCACACCCAGGGCAAGAGTTTGTATCATTTTGGTATTTTTGCTGACCAGTTGTCATTGCTGTTATGCACACCAGGCTTTTCCTCATTGGCGAAGGCTGTATAACCCGTGGGCCAGTAAGACCTCAGTAGGGTCTTTCTGAAGACTTCCCATAAGCTGTCTCTGAACACCTGCAGCAGTTATCAGCTGGACTTCGGGATGAAACACTTATGAAATTGGATGGGTGGAAGCCCTACAGGCTTTGAGCTTAGATACTTAATGGGCCTTGCTATTTGGTGATATGGTCTCATTCCTGCATGGCATCTGTGGCATTTGTTATTGTGTGGGCCTCATATGGTGGCTTTGCGTCTGAATGGATTCTGACTTTACCAAATATGTCCCAAATTTAGAAGACCATTGAATTTTCATAACATATTAGTCTCAAACTTCCTCTTAATGTCTTGCTTGGGTGTACCCAGAAGGAGATCTATGTCATGGGAGGATGGTCTGTGACCTTGGCATGCTGACAGTTTTGTGCTGTGATTGGCATCGTCGGATTAAAGCGACCTATGCAAAAGCCACTGTTTTACCAAGTATCAGTGAAGTGCTGCCCAGGTTGGGTAATTTCAAACAAGCTAACTCACGTGCTGCAATGATGCTGGAATGGATAAGCAATCCGTGTGAATCTGTGCTGTGGTAGCTATGTCCATTTCTAACTCTGCTCAGAGACCCTGGCTGGGTTGTCTGCGCTGGCACCTGAGGAATGTTTTGGTAACTAAATTGCTAATCCTAAGGGAGCTGTCTCAAAACTATCACTAGTGGAAACAGCCAGTATAAGACTACTTGTGGGAGTAAAACTAGCTATACTCCGTATCTTAAATAAAATCATGCATGGTGTTCTTATCTCTTCTTTTAACCCTTGTTCTCAGATTAAGTGGTAAGACCTGTTCGTGTGAACCAGGATCCAGTCTGGCAAAAATCTGGATCTTTCTCCTATACATCTATATTTTCTTCCTCATTTATACATGTTTGTGCCTCAAACTCAAGGTAAATCTGTTATTCATACAAGCTTGAATAACCTCTGCTTAGACTGATGCCCATTTGTGGTTTTTAAACAGGATTTCACAGAGTATTGTGTTGCACAGCAGCTGTCAGACCAAGCCTGGTAGTGGCTCTTATCTCTAACAATGTTCTGACCCCCTGTATAAATGCAAGCAATAAATCTGAAGGATCCAATTCTAATGAACATGAATAACTGTAAAAACAAACAAATGAACACCCTTCCCTCCAGCTTTACCACCAGTGTTAAGGTGGTACCCAGGTCTCAGAAAGCATGTTGCTGTATAACGAGTTCTTCGTTCTTCTGTCACTGAGTGATAGGAAATTTCCCCCCCCCCACACAGAGATTCTTGTGTTAAGTCCTGCTTTTAGTTTTTGTTTTACCTTTTTTGGGTTGACCTCATGCTTTGTTCTTCCCTATGCTGCTTTGCTGATACAAATAAGGATGGTTTCCCTAGTTCATCCTTGCTGCTTTCTGGAGGTTTCCATTGTGCCTATCTATGTTACCACAAAAGCTGTGATGGTGGCACTGCTCCTGGGAGAAGCACAGTTGGTGGTGGGCAGTGTGGAGTTGTCCTATGGCATTTGCACTGCTGGGCCACGAATAGGGCACTCTCTCCCTAAGAGAGGAGCTAGGTCGGTGGTACCCCTTAGGCATCCCTCTTCCCCCTCTCCCATGCTTTATTCTTTCCTAATACCTTACTGGCAGGCTTCCTGTGATACCAGTGACTCACGATGGTGTGAGGTGACACCAATACCATACTAAACACTTCCCCTTCTCCCACAGTCTTGGAGTTATCTCTGTTCAGACTGCCTGGGACTCCATGCTTTTTTTTCCACTTGGTCACCTAAGAAGCGAGGAAATGGTTAATGTAAGTGAGAAGCTGCTCTTGAGAATTGTTGTGCTTATCTCAAAGCAATCGGAGCTGCTGAAAATGTTAATCAGAAAATGTATAAGCCTGTATTAGAAGTTTTGTTTTAACATACAGCCTGCTCTGCAGTGTGAATGGGCCATCAACAGGCTAGGTAAGGAGGGCATTTTGCCACAGTCCTGGGAAGAGGCTAATCCCTGGAAGGTGCAAAACAAAGCGTGACATCATGAAGCAAGTATCTGAGCCCCAAAGCTGCTTTTCTTTCTCCAGGCTGTTCCAGGCAATCTAATAAAAGGTATCTAAGCAGAATGCCTTGTTTGCATTGTAATGTCAAGAGGACTGCTTTTGAACTATTTTGACTTTATAGCTTGGTGAGTTATTAGCATAAATATATATGGTTTACCATGTAATCAGACCTATGATGCGAACTTCCTTTGTTGCAATTCAACTTGGAGTCCAAAAATCATTACTTCAGACACTTGCTAAACCAAATTAATTAAAATGTTCTCTTCCTCAAAGACTATGAGAGAAGAAAAATTTCACAATTTTCACTTTTTTCCTTATGAATGCAGTTTTACAAGTAGTTAAGTAATTTTCTGGATGGTCATGCATTTAGTGGTGAGCAAAGTTAGGACATAGTGCTTTGTTGCAACATATACATGGGCTGTACAGCCTGCTGAAGGCAGTGCCTGAGTATCACCCAAACAATTTCTCCAACGGGATTCAAAGTTATATTAGTGCTTTATAATATTTCATCTTATTTCAGGAAAAGAATGTACCCAGGATGAAAGCACAGCTGCAGCTATCTTTGCTGTTCAAATGGATGACTATTTAGGAGGCAAGCCTGTGCAGAGTAGAGAAATTCAAGGATATGAGTCTACTGAGTTTGTGGGCTACTTCAAAGGAGGAATTAAATACAAGGTAAAGATTCATCTGTCAAAATGTATTCTAAAAAATATATGTAAAATTGTGACCTAAATAAAATATTTTGCTTTGTAAATGGAAAGTTTAAAAACAATTTCTTAATGCTTTAGGGGTTTTAGATCTGAACCACCTATTTTAAACTATAGGAGACCCAGTAATTGCACAGAAAGCAACAGATTGTTTACCAGTGCCTCTTCTGATGTGTGAAAACCTTCCCTCCTCTTCCCCCCCAAAATCTAGCTATCCTGAGATTTCAGACCTGTGTCTAAGGGAGCTCACAGTAGGGACTCTGTGTTTGGGAGATGGTAAATATCACAGAAGTCTATGTTATAGACTGAATCATTTCGTTCAAATGCAGAACTCAATGTGCTTAAGTGGTTAAGAACATGAACAGAATAGAAAAGACCAAAACCTCACTTTAGTCTAAAAATGGTGCTTTTGCAGTCTTACTGCAGGTTTTCGCTTTGCGGTAGATGATAAAACCTCCCAAATACTTTTAATGACTTTTTTTTTTTTAAGATGTTTTTAAAGCCCCCTTGTGTCAATTCCAGAAGCTGAATCTTTGGAAAGAATTTTTTTTGCAACATCTGTGTTGTTTTTTTTAGGAATAAAGTAGTGTATCTTCTGAAAATGTCCCCATAGCAGGAGCTCTGAGAGCTGTTGCTCATTCAGCCTTTTATTCCATCATGGAGGGTTGCCACTTATTATAGTTTAAACAAGCAATTTGAAGCTTCTAATTCTGCTTGCATAAGAGACCTTGGCAGTGACCTGGCCTTTTACTTCTTTCTTTCTTTGTAATTTCAAGAACCAGTTCCCATTCCAGCCAAAGGTCTGGGTCTCCTGGCAGAGTGGAGAATACTCCCTCGCAGAGGCAGACAGCCAAGCCAGTTTAGAGGAATAAGTTATGCTTAAATTTCGACTTTATAGATTATAAATCAACAGTTTGGTCTCACTTCCCCCAGTTTGGTGCTCCTCGCTAGGTTGCTCATGTGTTGCAAATATTCCTTCTGGAGAATTACAGAGCTGCTGTGGAATTACCCTTTCTGCTACACATAACTGGACACTAGAACAACCCAGACCTCTGAGATGTGAGGAAGTTGAGGAAAGCTTATACAGAGGCTGCATGTTCTGCTTTTCCTCAGTCCTTGTTTGACAACCTACTGACTTTGGTCCTCACAGTGTGGTTCGGTACTACCTCATCTTCTGGATGATGCAGCAGAGTGCTGTAAATCCTGTGCTTTCCTTTTGCCCATTCGTCTGAAAACCCTTTGAAACATGGTGATGTCTGCTCCCTCTGATAGCTGTTCACACCTGAGGGTTGAGCAGCAGCAGCGTTTGCTGTGTCTGTCTGGTTTGTGGTCAGCACTGCTAAACAGTATATTATTTTGGCTCCCCTCTCACTGCGTAAACTATTTTTTTTTCTCCTGATAGCTCCTCACTTGTAAGATAAAGCTTGCCAAAATCAAGCTGAAATAAAGCTTGCTGCTTTGTTTTGTTTTATTCAGGCAGGTGGTGTTGCCTCTGGATTTAATCATGTTGTTACTAATGATCTGAGTGCCCAAAGGCTTCTGCATATCAAGGGCCGGAGAGTTGTAAGAGCCATGGAAGTCCCCCTGGCTTGGACCAGCTTCAACAAAGGAGATTGTTTCATTATTGACCTTGGAACGGTAAGTATTTCTTAGAGCAAAACACACTGAAAAGTAAAAGGTGCAGCATCCCTTCTGAGGTCTGAATCATCCCCTAAAATGCACAACTGATTTTATCACTCACTCAAACTGATAGGAAGAATTTGCTTTAGAAAATCAGTTTCTGTCACAACACTTTGAAGGTTCAAAATTGCCATCAGTGTTTTCTGAAGTACGCACAGATTATCTTTCAGGAAAAAGTTCTTTCCCACTGTAGGCATTGGCATATTTTACTACTGATATTTGAACCTTAACCTGTTCCCAGTAAGTTCTAACTTTGGCACTGCCGACCAGCTGAATGAGATCAGTGCTAGGGTTCAGGGCAGAACGCAGACTGGACCTTTCTCTCGAGAGCATTTCTTCATATTCCTAAAACTGTCTTAAGTAGCTGCAAAAGCGGTTGTGTTAATAAATGTCATATAAAGTGTTATAAAACTAATATCTCAAGATATCTCTTGAGAAGCAATCCTATACTTCAAGGTTTTCTACTCAAAACAAGTAGAGATAGTGCACATGGACAGATAATTTTGCTTGCTTTGGGTGATTTAAAATATAGTACTGTCACCTTGTGATTAAGACTCTGATAGTGAAAGTAGCAAGTGGGTTGTAGTCCCCTCTAGTTAGATGCTAGTTATCAATTTGAAATAATTCCCATATCTGATATGCTGGCATGTAGAACACAGCATAGGGTGGAAAATAGCTTATCTGCGAGGCAACATCTTCCGTTGGTCTTAGCTGTAATGCTTCACTAGGAAGTGGTCAGCTACTTTAGCAAGATTTCAGAGAAGGGTTCCCTGACCTGTTGAAAAAGTTCTTCTGAACTCATGTTACACATTTGGCTTTTTCTTCTGAAAAGCATCCCCTGGTGTGACAACTGAAGTTGTTGGTATCAAGTAGCTATATTGATTATATCTGGTTTTTATAATGCTTAGCAACCTTCAGGCAGAACACCAACCAGTGTTTTCCCAACATTATCCTATTCCTCCTATGTCAGTGTGGTCTAATCAACTGAAAGAGTCTAATGACCAGTATCCCAGCACTTGTATCTCAATGTCACTTTGCAAAGTTAACACGTGGGAGATGGCCAATTTGGAGCTAAATACATAGAGAAAATGTTGCTTTTGCAGTCAGGCTGTCACAGGCCTTGAGTTCACCTCCCATGAACATGTTGTGGAACTGGTGTACTGCATGAATTTGACCAGTCCTGACCCTCATTAGGTGAACTGGGTAACTAACACAAAGTAATTGTTTGGGTCACACTGCAGGCATGACAAAAACACTAATATGTAGCGTTGTTACATGTATATCTTGGCTCTCATCCTTTTTGATGAGATTTGTCAAGAGGAGAGCACTGTCACTAAACTATTTAAATGCCATATAGGTTCATTTCTAATAATGAATGTACACTGTGAGCCTTTTTCATACTGCAGCATCACTCTGGTTTCTGATTTCCTGTTTGACAAGAGAGGTCAAGCAGCAATGCAGCCCTGTGCCTTTGCAGGAAGACAGATTAGATTTGAACATCTAGATCTCTTTTACCGTGGTATGGGAAATGTCACTCAAATCACATGACTAATAACATTTCTTGGTCTTGCCATGTCAATGGTATGTGAGGGATGTGTTTTCTTGGATGTATTAAGGAAAAGTGTTTCAGTTGACATCTGCAGGAAATTCATCATAGGTTATTATATGAACCAGACCTTTCCTGTGGAAGATGAAAAGGCAATGTGTGACATAGTTCAAGATGAAGATATGTAAGTCTCGTGAAGTGCCTATAGAAAAATAGGGGTGGTCAAAAATACACTGTCACAGTGGCAATCCTGAGCAAATTTTATAAGAACTATGATTCAAGCTGAAATAACAATTTCAGACTGAAATTTTCCATGACTAGAGGTCCACTGTAAATGGGTAAGTCTTTACAGGAGCTCTGAGGTGAATTTAGCAGTAGTTCACAAAAAAGACTTAAAGTAGTGGGAGAGCAATAAAGCAACACGAAGTGATCAGCTGATTTTACTGAAAGCTTCTCAGCTCAGTTCAGGAAGCTCTGCTGTATGAAGGCTCTCTAAAGTTGTATCCTTATTGATCGGCAAAAATATTCTCTACACATTTGTTCAGATAGAGCTTTGTGAAATGTAGGACTGGATTCAGCCTGGCTGACTTCCCTCCTGATGGGTGCCAGTGGCAGTGCTATCAGCCACAGGGCTTCAGAGGACAGGGAGAGGGCTGTGTGCCACTCAGCCTCCTGGAAGAAATTAGGCAGCCCCTAAAATAAGGGGAAATGAGGAATGTGTGGTAAGTACCAAACAGTTCTGAGCTTGGGCCTGATTGAGGCTGGAAAGTTTTGTCAGTAAAAGTTCTGCGAATGAATCATTACTTTCCAAAGGAAGAATACAGGCAGTGAGATGATAACTATATCTCAAGTTAAGTGAAGACTAAAGGTAAACTGCAGCCAGTTGTCCGTTCTTCCTATTCCTATAGTGGTGGTTATAAACTGAATTATAAAAAGCCATGAGGTTGCTGGTTTGAAATTTAAGAGCTTATGATGTGCTTAAAAACAACTTGTGCCATCCAGTAACTAGTGTATGTACTTCTCAAGGGCTCCATGAATCACAAGAGAAAACTATGATGTTAGAGCTCAAAAGTATAAGACTGAATAAGGCTGTTGTGATCATGTAGCTGTCAGTGTGCTTCTACCTGAGCTGCTGAATTAATAGGTATGTCAAAAGGAAAAAGATTGCTGCCTTGCACAAAGACACTAGAAAAAATAAAAGCAAAAAGGCTGTCTTTTTATCACATCTGCTTTTCATAAAACCTGTTAACCTGCTATAGATTAAATTATGTTTGCAAAAAGAAAATTAACTTCTGCTTTTTCCTGCTTTTTAGCAGTAAAAGACCAAGAGGACATATATTTTTCTTTATGATTATGCCTATGGGGTATCACATTGCATGTTAAGCACAGCTGTAGTTTTGCTTGCTCCTGTTTTGCTTCTTGCCTGCACTCTCTTCTAGGTCGCTTTGCTTTTCTTCCTTCAGAGAAACCAATTTAAAATCAGCATATTACTTGTCTTAATAAAGTCACAGTTTGTATGTAAACAGAACTGGAAGAGCAGATTCTTGCATGTTGGGGTTTGTCGGTTTGAGTTTCTCGTTGATTTCCCTCGTTGATTTCCCTGGCATTGACAACTGATTAGTCATGTCTTTTTTTCCATGTTTTTCATTCACATGTTTCTCCTACAAATAACCTCTTCCCCAGTTTCCCCAGCTAAGAGCTAAACTGTTGCTTGTGCTGTAGTGGAGAATTGCCAAACAAGTAGCGGAGCTTGAAGAACTAAATTGCTTTTGTTCTTTATTAACTTTGTAGACTTTAAAGTGTGTTTCTGTCTGTGCATGGTGTATCTCAGTAAGCAAGCACACATTTTTGTGTAATTCCATGAACCAATTATTTTTACAGCTCCAGCAGTTTGAACTCCAGCATTCTGGAAATTTTCATAGTTCCAAAGTCATCAGATGGAGAGGAAAAAAAAAAAAACAACAAACAGAACATTAAGCTTCCCCCCCCCTTCAGTCAGAGTTTAGGGTATGTCGTTTTCCTTCATACTCTATGGACTCGAAAGTTTCCCCTCAACCCCACTTTTATGCAGAAAAGCAGCTGAAACAGAGACAGTCATTAAAGTTCAAGATGGACAGCACATACATGTATACGCAAGGATTCAGTCAGTTTTCTTCCTGGTACTGTAGGAAATCCAGATGTTTTGCTCTTTGAGCAGCTATTATTTAGAATTAATATCCTCCTGGTGCTTACCATTTAATGCATGATGGTGTAGCAAAAGCTGTTCCTAGCATACACTGTTAAAACAGGTGTGAGAGGAAAAATGAATGTGGTAAGTGTATGAATGTGGTACATCTGACTTATTTTTAGTCCAACAATTTGTTCCAGTTGAATCAAATGGGGGACTCCAAGACTGGTTACAAAGGCATTATTGTGATTATACCAGGGCCAGGCTGATGGTGGCCCTTGCAGCATTCAGAGTGAATTGAGAGTTTGTTTTGGATTATCAAAACTCTACAACTTTCAATGGCTCAGTGTGTCCCAGTTTAACAAATGTAAAAGGCAGACCGGATGAATATGTGAAACAATTTCCACTCCCCCGACACTCCCCCCCCCCCCCCCGGATCAAGAATTCAACAGTCAAGATGGAATATTCTAAGATTAGTGAGATTTAATCTCTTAAACAAGCCACTGCTATTTTCTACCAAATTGAAGTTTCACAACAAATTTGCTTTGAATTAGAATTAGAAACCTGATTTATTTAGCTTTTTAATGTCTCATGTAAGAGAATGCAAATTGGAAATTACAGTATGGGCCTGGAAATTGCTAGGTATTTCAACAAAGATACAGGTTTAAAATGCTTCAGCTTTAAGGACATGTTTGTAGCCAGAACAAAACTGAGTTCTTCACAGATTTAAGCTTCTTAGGTTTGGCTTTCATTGCCGTGACTAAGACTTACAGAAAAGACACCAGGATGCAGGGTATATTTTTGTTTGCCTCCAACCTGAGCAGGCTGCCAGCTGAATACAGAGGTGGCTGTGTGTTAGGATGGAAAACTTAGTTTTATGTCACTCCTGAAATAACCATGTTGTTTCTGTTTTCCCTACTTTTATTCTACATGCCCTTTGGGACTGGAGTGGGAAGGCAGGAGGAGTACTTTCACAAGCCCCCTCCAAACAGCAAAAAGTGCCAAGGTACTCCTGCTCATGAGCCATGCAAGACTATCCTGCCATGCACTGCTGTATAGAAGTTAAATGCTGGGTCATCTTTAATGTGCCATAGAAATCTCATATGATTTGCTCAAGGTCGCTCTCAGACCAGAAACTATCAGGAATAAAAGCAGTAAATCTAGCTACTCTATAACTGGAAGACAGAACTGTGTCTCCAGAATGCACAGATGAGGAGAGACATTGCTATGACTGAGAGTTGTATGGCACAGATCTGGTTTGCCTTCCCAACCTGATTATTTATGATAACATTTGCTGACCCTCAGTTGCTAATTGTCCCACTGTGATGTGACCAGTATATTGATATCAACAAATATTAATATCAGGTAGTAGAATAGCTCTCTTTCATATTACCTCTCTCAAACTCTGTTAAAGAGATTAAAAACCCAAACCTGCTAGTACAAACTTCCAAAAATAAACTGAGCTTGGCATAAGAAAAAGTGATGAATGAAGTTCCTTTTTTTTTTTTTTTTTGAGGGGTGTGAACACTTTAAGTCTATTTTCATTTTAATGAAACATTTTTTTGTCAGCCTGCCAATTCAAAATAACGCTAGCAAAACATGCCTAAAAATAGTGAAGGTGTAGTACACCGAAGAAATTGTGAAAGTATTGAGTGAGCTAAAGCTAAATACCGTATTATGACCCTAGTTGAGAATTTTATATGTATAATATATGTCTAAAAATACACGAATACTAGGATACAAGCCAAAAGCTCAGAGGTCTGTTGGACACGGTTAGAAAACTAGCTGACTGTATTTCAGATAAATATAGATCTATAACATTAGTCTTGTCTAGAACTGGCTTTAACTAAAAAAAATATCTTTTTCTGGCTTTAAATTGTTAACCCCCCAATCTGCCTAGGGATTGAAATGGGTAAACTCAATCGGAAAGACAAGCTTGTAAATATCCAGCTGTACTTCTACCATGAGGCCTCAAAATTAGATATATTTAAAAGTAAAGATGATTTTACTTCAGAAGAGAAAAGAACTAAATCTAAGCTCCTGAAAGCTTGTAGCACTAAGTGCTTAAGACATTTGTTTAGTGCTTGTAGTAAATATGGTAAAATGTTACATACTTTGAGACACCTTTGTGACTTGTGGCTGCTTACTTCCTTCTATTAGATTATACTGTACATGAAGTTTAGCTTTCAGGGTTTTAATAAAGAATGCTGTCTTTATTCTCTAGTGCTGAAAAAATCAGATTTTTGTTTCTCTGGCTTTTAAAATCAATGTGGTTTTTTTTTTTTTTTTTTAAGTAACTGGGGAAGATTAAGCTTACAGGAAGAGTATGGTTTATCCATGTGAACTTCAGATCAAGGACGTTTTCAGACACTGCTTGTTGATGCAACTGTTTTACGCAGCAGGAGAAAACCCTACCACACAAGGTTTCTCAGAGTTACAGCTAACAGAATTTCATGCTTATTTAGTTTAGTTTAAGACAGAAGTATTTAGGCCATATTATCTGGGGGAATGTTTCTGTAGTTAAGGAATGTGGGCTCCATAAGGAAAATAATGAAGTCTGCAAATCAGAAGACCTGAAATCCGTTACTGTAGACTTTTATTGGAAGTCTGGAGCCAGAGGGCTGTAGGAGAGCCTAGTTTAGTCACTTGCTGACTGAAGGCAGACTGGGAGAATGCGCTGTGAATGCAGGGTGGCCAGAGGGTAGCTGTGCAGTGGGACAGATAATGCTAAGACATGCTAAGAAAAGAAAATGTAAATTTATTGTCTGAGAAGTAAAGGTCTTTGTAATTTGCAGTGACAATTTAGTTCTCACAATATCCTTGTGGTCAGCAGGGTAAGTACTGTTAATTTTGTAGATGAGAATACTTGTTTGAGATTGCATGGCCAGTTACCAAAAGACCAAGAGAAGGCAGACACGTAAACTGGAAACTGAACTTGTAACCCTTCTGAATGAGTAATCTCCATGAACTGTAGCATACACACTAAGGCAATAGCTTCATAACCTCTGTATAATTCTGTATCTATGTCTTCTTCCTCTTATTGCTTCCAGATAGGGAACTAAAAAATGTCTATTAATTGTTGCTATATCTTTAGTGATTCCTCTTTTTCATGTAATTTCAAATAAGCTCAATTAGTAGGAAGTAAGCCAAAATGAGAATGAGTAAGTTTAGGTGCTGAAATTCCCAGAAATTAAAGGAGCCTGTGTTTTGGGAAGTCTCCCAAAACTTGGGAGAAGTTGTCTAAAGCAGTGCATGGCTATAATAAATATATTAAAAATCCTGCTGAAATTGGAACTTTTTACTTTCTACAGACTCAAGGCAGTCTTTCATTAGTTATTTAGAAAAAAAAACCTGTTTCCCCAAATATGTGCTAATATTTTCTTTTCCTGTGGAAACGCTGAAAGCCAGATTTAAGATAAGGTTCAGACGCGAAGCCAAGCATGTCTCCAGATTCTGGACACTCAGTAAGCTGACAGAACTTAAACCAGAACTTGGAAGCAGGGTTTTGTATTATTTTTTTTTTCTTTGTCTTAAGCCTACAGTCCTGTTGCTAAAGGCAAGCTGGAAACCTCACAGCTTTTGTTGTGCAACATCTGCAAGTTGAAAGGCATCCAGTCCTGGGAATCTGTATAATCCTGACATAAGCTTGAAACTTCTTCTTTGAAGGATGCTTCCAAAGGGAAGGGAACTTGGCTGTGAGATCACTGAGGCTTTTTTGTTTGTTGTTTTTTATATCGGAGCTGGCAAAAAGTATATACCAGAAGTTGCTAGCACTATTTTGCATGCAGGTGGCATCAATATTAGCTGTCTTCTAAAAGTCTGCATCTGCTAGTACTGAGAAGCTGTGCTTCATCTCTCACTTGCTGCAGACTGTTTCAAGTACTGTTCAATAACAGTGGTCAGCAGAAATGGCTTTAAAATCTTTTTTTGAACAAAAGAGGTTTTCATCCAAAAAACTAAGTTTTATACAGCTGTGTATAGCCTGTAAAAGTAAGACCCTGTAACTTAGTAAGTGTCTTGATTAAATGCTTATTTGCTCTGTAGGTGAACATAAACCAGTTAAATCTGTTTAAAAGTTGAAAATTATAGGGTACCTTTATTTCTGTACTACTTGGGCTAGTTGATAGAATCAAATCACTTTCTTCCAGGAGAAGGGAGTGGGGGAAAAGCAACCAGCCAAGCTAATTAATTCCCTTTGACTAGTTCTTTCCAGCTCAGCCTCTAGCAGCTCTGTGGCCTATGTTCTGCTTCTTTTAGTAATTTTCATCAAGACTGAATTCTAAATTCTTTATTCTGAAATGCTTTGCATTCAGGATGAATAATGGGACTTGCCAAAACTAGGGGTCCTTGGTCTGGGATGTGAACTGGGTTAGGTGACCTGTCTTAGGCTGGTTCTGGTGGCTCTCTTTCCTGTGAGGTGCCTTGGGAATACACTCTGTTCTGGTTGAATTGCACTTTCCCAGTCATGTGCAGGGCAAGCCTGTTTGCTACCTATTCAGCCTGGTGAGAGGAAGGTCTGGAAGGCCTGTAAGACTGTATGTAGGGGTGGGCTACTGCACTAGTGCACTCGCTTATCAACATGAAGAGCACCTTCTTCAGTGCCTGAGGAGCTCCTTGTGAAGGTGACAATGGCACAGGGTTGGCCCCTGGGTCAGCAGGTTACCTGTGGCTGTTTGCAGCCTTTCCTGAACAGATCTGCTACAGATGTGTCTCTTGTCTTTAGTCTGTTCCTGAGGCAGGAAGGGTCCATCTTGTGCTGGGGAGGAACTGACCAGAAAAATCAGGGTCTTCCTGATGGGTAAATCTTTAGAAGTAATTTATAAAGACATTTGTGATAACATCAGTTGGAAGGGCTGGCATTAATCTGAAGTTAATGAAATTTTATGAGCATTAGATTGGCTGTACACTGGGGAAAAATCTTCTGGTGAAGAAAACTTTGTATTGAATACACTGACGTCACCAGTTTGATGTGGTTTGATACAGCAGAGTGTGCAACAAATATCATTCTACAACAAAAAGTCACCAAAATAAAAACTGGATTAAAAGATCTAACATTACTTGTGAGTAGCATATACAGTCAGGATTTCCTTGAGATTTTGAAATGACTTGGTTTCTTGCCACAGATGAGAACTGGCACTGCTGAATAGCATAGATGAGAAACTGCCAGATGTGAAATAAAACCCAATTTGCAGTAGCAAATTTAGGACTTTCAGGTTCTTTTATATATATATCTTTACATGTATATATGGAGATATAGTTGTATTTGGGATAAAACTCGGTCAAGCCAGCACTCTGACTATTCTGAGATTAAGTGATTTCCTAGTATTTGGATACTAAATTATGTTATGTAAATATCTTGCATATTATAAATATCTAGCTGACTTAGCAAATTTTTTCTGGAGAGTACCTCTGAAAGATTTAGCTTCACTGATGTTCTCATGACTTAGAGCCAGTCACATAATCATTAATAAAATATTAATTTCGTAATTTTCCTCAGCATTGAATCTTATTGCTAATGTGTGTGTGCTTTTAATTATTATAGGAAATCTATCAGTGGTGTGGCTCATCATGCAATAAATACGAGCGGCTGAAGGCTACTCAAGTTGCTGTTGGCATTCGGGACAATGAAAGAAATGGAAGGTCTAAATTGATTACCGTGGAAGAAGGGAGTGAACCAGACCAGCTCATAGAGGTATTGTGATATACATACCAGTTACTAACTTAGCTGTGAATAAAATGTTTTTTATGCCTCAAGAACTAAGTAGGATTTGTCTCAAGCCTCAAGTTCTTCAAGGATTCCAGGAAGCCAGATTTAGGTTATGGGAGGCCAGTTTATACTTGTTTTCCCTCCTTATCCAAGCACTGTTAAATTCATTGGGCAACAGAATCTGAGAGAATTAATCATCTGGGAATACCTTTTCAGGAACTAAATGTTTGCTTTTTTTTGAATTAGCCATAAGTTGTCTGAATGAACAGCATAGCTCACACCTCAACCACACCATCTGCTCTGTATGGGGAAAGAGCTGCGTGGAGGTGGGACAGAACCAAGTAAGAGGAAAGATACAGAATTACTATGTCTATGAAGGAAAAATATGTAGCAAATTGCACAGAGATCTATGAAGCCAAGCACACTGCCTAACCATTTCCATGACAAACTCTCCTGCACCTAGCCTCTAGTAACCCTTATGTATTTAAAATGTTTAACCATTTACTTTAAAAAGAGTGGAAAAAATATTCTAACTTACGGAGTTTTCAGATCTTGAAAAATAATAAAAAAAAAAAGCACTGATTTTTTTGCAGGCCACATGTACTAATTAAAGCATTCATTGTCACTTTTCATTGTGTGCTAAATTAAGCCTTTTCTATTCATTCTCCAAAAACAAGGAAGAGGGAAGCAGGATCATAAAGCAGTCTTCAATAAAATGGAAAATGTACAGTTGGAATATTGTCTTGTACTTCAGATTAACTTCAGGAAGTAATGCTAGTGGTGCATGCAGGTATGCCATTAGTTTTGGTGGTGCTTGCATTCAGTTTTGTCACGTGCAGTATAAATAGTTATTGCCTAAGCACAAACCATGCCAGGTGCTGAGTTGCCTCCTGTGGCCATGCTAGATGTGATCACCACCCCTTTGATGATCTGTACATCTGCTTGCAAAGGCTTTTTTTGCTATGGGTTGTAAATACACATGTGGTTGTGCTCAAAGTAGGGGAGGTGGCCCCCAGCACACCAGAGATTTTTTGGAGGGTTAATTAAAAAACCAAACCCAAGCAAACAATCCTTTTTTTGTGGCTTTTTACTTCCATGTACAGAATTCTCACACCAGCTCTGATGTGGCACATGCTTTACACCTGTAACCTTAACACAGAGGACACAAGTTCACAATTAGAGCCCAACCTCCTGCTGCTTATTTGAATCACAGTATTGGGTTGCAACCTGCTTTGGCCCATGGCTGGGTGGCACCATGTGAACCTGCTGGCACTGTCCCCTGGCAGCAGTTTCCTGTTGCTAAACCAGTCCCAGAGTTACTGCTCGAGGCTCTGCAGGGAGTTTCTGATAAGCTCACGTAAGCATGAGCTGGGAGCATTGATCAGAAAGGCTGCACTTTGCACCTCTTATCAACTGAGATGCAGATGCAAAGTCAGACTCCTGTGTGGCTGCAGCATGGATGAGGGTGGCTGCCGGGATGACTGCCAGGAGGCTGGCTGCCTCCTGCCCCTGACAGGCTATGAGCAGCAGGGATGGGCTGGCCTCACCCCTGCATCTGTTTGTCATACAGCTGTGTGCAACTGTTGTTTTGTAACAACCTTGACAGATGTTTAAGAGCAGGAAAAACAGCAAGGTGGCAAAAAGAGCAAGGTGGCATTCTGATTCTGCAGTGCCTTTTTTTTTTTTTTAATTAGGGCATGGAATCACAGAATGGTTTGGGTTGGAAGGGACCTTGAAGATCATCTGGTTCCCAGTCCCCTGCCATGGGCAGGGACACATCCCACTAGACCAAGTTGCTCCAAGTCCCCTTTAACTTGGCCTTGAACACTGCCAGGGATGGGGCAGCCACAGCTTCCCTGGGCAACCTGTGCCAGGGCCTCACAACCCTTACAGTAAAGAATTTCTTCCTTATATTTAATCTAAATCTCCCCTCTGTCAGTTTAAAGCCATTCCCCCTTGTCCTATCACTACATGCCCTTGAAGAAGTCCCTCTCCAGATTTCTTGTAGGCCCCCCTTTAGGCACTGCTATAAGGTCTCCCCTGAGTCTTCTCTTCTTCAGGCAGAACAGCCTGTCTTCATGGGAGAGGTGCTCCAGCCCCCTGATCATCTTCATGGCTTCCTCTGGACTCGCTCCAATAATAAATGTTTTCTATCATTTTCTATTAATTTATCTTACATTTATTTTGTTTCTATTTATATTTAATATTTTTATAATTAATCTATTTGTCATTTGCTCGGTAGTATATGAAGAAGTTTCTGCTTTTTCTTTTTGCACTGTGAATATAGAGGGAAATAAAATGGGTAGTTCAGAGCAAGTAGGTTCATGGCTTTCATTACTACCACCGTAAAGAGCCTGATTAGAGTGAGTTTGTCATCATCCAGAGCTTACCTTCTAGCTTTCATTATGCTAGGTAGCTGTGCTTTAGGAAGTGCTGCTCACATAACAGAGTCTGCAGCTCAGCTGTGTCTGTCCCACTCCAAGTTCTGAAATGTGCTGCTGGTACACCAGGAGAGTAGTTAATCTCACAAACATATAAAGCCTATTAATTCCTATTCCTATTAAAGTGGTATCCAGTTCCTGGTGCTCTTCATTTTGATTTCTCCTTGCTGTCACAAAATGGTCTCTAATTTGCTATAGCCCTTACCCAAGCTGACTGCCCTGCATCAGGAAGGATGGATTTTTGCCATCTCTAGCTTTCTTAGAAAAAGGTTCATTTATTTACTAGGGAAAATAATTATGTACTCTAAGAATTTTTTTTGTCATCCAGTATGCCACTGAAATCAGAATGAGATTTCCTGAAATTCTCTCTGATAAGTGTCAGGAATGATTTCCCCTCCTGTGAGCTAGAAATCTGCTTACATATGAGTGGCTAAATGGCTAAACCTGCTTGTGCAGTGCTGCTAGAGAAGTGTTCACCAGGCAGAGGCTGACATACCCATCACGAGTACCGAGGTAAACAGCCAACAGCAATCGTAGCCCTGCTCTGTAAGCACGGAGTCCTGACTCCCAGCCAGCAAAGGAAGACTGCTGTGCCTGTACCCACAGAGGCCAGGCACAGGCTGATTCAGCAAACCGTGCCAGCCTTCTGTCCTGCTATGGGATTAGCAGAGGTAGCTGTGGGCATGCTAGGCTCCTGTTTCCAGGCTAGCTGCTTTCCCACTGGGAGCTGGGGAGTTGCAGGTGAGGCAAGCTAGTCTGATAACGGCAGTTGCCTACTCACAGCCACTGTTTTTAGCAAGAACTGGGAACAGGCTGGCATGGCTTGAACAATTTGCTCATGGGAGAGAGCTGTCTGGAGCATGCTGTAGGGCTTGATCAATTGATGTGGCAGGCCAGCAAGATAGAGCTTGCTCACCCTGGGAAAGGAGAGCAGCTAGAAGCTGGGCACATGAGTGGTTTTGACAGCAGCAAGCCTGTTTTTCATCTGCTATAGTGACCAGGGGCCACTTGAGAACACAGTGACCATCCTGTGCTTGCACTCAGGAAATGCAGGGTGTCTGGAAAGCTCAGACCTGCAGTGAGAGCACAGAAGGTCTCATAAGATGCTGCAGGAATCACTAGAACTCTTTGACTGCAAAGACAAGGCAGAAACTTTCTGTGCAGGCACATCAGAGGTATTTGATCTGGCTGTTTGTACTTGAGGTGAGGTACCAACCAGCAGTGCAGTATAGGGTTGCTGCCTCATAAATTTAGAAAGTAACAGACCACCTTGGACAAATTGCTGCTGCTGCTGCTCAGTAACTGACTGGTCTCCACAGTCACAGCTGCCCATATTAAAATTCACCAGATGCTGACTCTCCTCTTAAACATGTAAGCAGCTGAATAGAGTTACTCATTCTGCTGGATTTTAGGCCTAAATGTTCAAATTGTGTTACAGGGAATTTTTCACCTCCATGAGACCAACCCAAAAATAGGTCTTAGCAATGCTTGAGTCAGTTTGGGTGCTCTAGAGTGACCACATTAGGGTTAAAGCTAGCTACACTTCTTTTTTTAACTTTAACCAAAAGGAACACTAAATATATAGTTTCAAAACTGACCCCAAATTCTCTAGGGTCCATTGTGGGTCTTTCTGACTGCTTGCAGTAGTAAGCAGACATGTCACAGCGCTGCATTTGGATACCCAAGAGATCACTGAGGTCTGGGAGAGCAGCCACAGTACCAGGTAGTCGTGCTCAGGACAGACAATATTCTAACTGTAGTTGGAATCTCTGCTCTAATTCTGAAGAGAGGACAGCACTGGGGAACCTGAATTTTAAAAACAGTTTCCCATGATCTCATTACGTAGTGTCATGGGAAATGGCGAGTGGGATGAGTGATGGACTGAGGTACCCTGTCTCCTTTCAGTGGAGTTATTGTCCACTGTTTGGCTAGTGAATGTGTGAGCTGTGCTTCTGTTTTCAGAGTAATGGCAAACTGGAGAAACAAGGAATTGGAAACGCCTGTGTTTGTGAAGTTTACTAGTTGGTCAGGAAGCTGAAGTTACTTGCAGTAATGCAGGAAATAGAAATTTAGTTCATTACCCAAGAGAAAGATGCAAAGCACCCAGTCCTCCATTTGTAGCACACCAAAACCTTGATCTAGTATGGTATCTCTAGAGATGAAGTAGGAGAGGAAGATAACGTCTTAGTATAGTTGTTTTACTATATTTGTGCAATTTGAAATACTAGACACCATAAAAGATTTTTAGTTTGACAGTACTGTGCTGACTACATGGATTTATCTCCCTGTGGTACATTTCAAGTGTTTCAGGCAGTTTGACAGTGTGTCTGCAGGGTGTAAAAGCCAATCAAAAGGGAGAATAGACTGAGTTTTAACTAAGCTAAGTATTGAGTCTGCATCTGTCCCTTCTGCTTAATCAAGAAGTGTTCAGCTAATGCTTTTCAGGATGGCTCTGTTTTCTATGAAGTCAGAACTGTCTGATTCTTAATACTGCTTCATCGTTCACCTACAAATTAGTCCCTTAACACCAAAGCTCTTGGTAGCCATGTGGTTGCTGCAGTTTTTACTGCTGAGGCTCTTGGCTTTTGTTTAATTTTTGCAGAGGTTTTTGATGTTCATGCCTGAAACAATAAAACCTGAGGAGCATGCCTGCTGAAGCCTAAAACCACATGAAAATGAAGGATCATGTTAGCACGCATCTTTGACATTGCTCTTCTGCCTTTAAACAAAAAAATGCCATAACCTTGTTTGCTCAGCATTTGCAGTTGTCGTGTCCCTGGTTTTGTGAGATCTCTCATGACCTTACAACAGATGAATGCGGACTCACTCCTCATGAAACACTTGTGTAAACATTCATCTAGTTTAAATATTGAACAACAGAGGGCACCTTTCCTCCTTTCTAATAATGCAGCTATCTCCTCCCTCTTTTTTCTTTAAAACTCCTAAGTGACACTAAATCCTGACAATTCCTGAATGCCATAGTGTTCAGTGGTGATTGCTTTTGCTAACAATATGAATAAATACTACACAGAAGTATGGTAATAGTTTGATCATATTACAGCCAGTCATGCCTTTCTACCTCTGTAACTGGAAAGGGACTGGTAGCGCTACACGGTCCTAAATCAGTCATGCGGATAAAGTATCAAAAGCACAGAAAATAAAATCCCATCACAAATGCAAGTAACAGAAGCTGCTTCTCTAGAGACCCAAGTAATGCAAACATCACCACAGCTTCAAGCTCCAGTAAACCTTAAATTAGCTGGATAGATGTCTGGCCATATGGACAGAAGAGCAGAACCACCTCCTCTCTCCTTAGAAAGCCTCTAAAAATTACTTGCTGCAAACCAAAGATAATTTCCAAGGGTGGCACAAAGCACAGTGAGGTAGCTGGGAAAAACTAAGGCTTGCTGAGGCTTGTAGCTAGCGTAAGTGGGTTTGACAACGCAAGGGCATGCTGCTCTGAAGGAGCTAGGCAGGTTCCTGCAGTCCCCTGGTCCTGTCACCTGGATCATTGCATAAGGCTCGAAGAGCAGTGCGTGCCCCACCAGTTTGTTTCCTGCTCCTTTCCCTGAGGCAGCAAGAGTAGGATCTGCCATCCCAGCCCTGCAAAAACTGCTGCTCTCATGGCATTTGCCTTCTTGTTCCCTTACTTTTGGTTGTATTATGAGTCACGATAAGGAGAGTCTTGTTTGTTTTGTATACAGAGGAGTGGAGGAACAGTGGGAGTGATGCAGGAGGAAGAGGGGTAAATTCTTTTGTGGAATACAAATTCCAGGCATTTATTAGGGATCAAACTATTGTTTAATCATGTAGCTTGTACACAGCTACATGATAAACTCAAATGTTACTAGTTCATAAGCAGTGAATTGCATGTAACTATTATGGTCCAGCCTGACCTGTTAGCTTGCAAGAAAATGCCCAATATGAAAAATACCTTAATGAAATCATATTAGGCCAAATTATCCATGGCTTTGGGGATATGTAAGCCAAAGTAGTATCTTTTACTATCTAAATTGAGGTAGTTGGAAAAAATGAACAAGCTTCAAGGGATTTTTGTGAAACACACTAGAAATTAATTTCAGTCCCAGGGCAGAAGCAGTATTGAACAGTCATGTACAAAGGAAAATTAATGCGTTGGGAGAGGGGTGAGGACAATGAAAATTGTACCAGTCCCCTGTGCAAAGACTCATCTACGCAGTCAGACACACAGAGAACTTAACTACACTTACCTGAGAAAGCAAAGATTGAAGAAAGCTAATGGGCAGAAAACAGCAGATTACTACAACTATACTAACTATAGTTACTACCTGTAGTTGCATTAGGTACTCGAATGAACCTTCTCAAGCTCAAATTTACCCCTCAGGAAGGCAAAGTTGCTTGTTCCCTGGAATGGTTTTGGATATATGCAGGTGTCAGCAAGAACACAGTCTGGGTCTTGCCATTTCAAACTGTAGGAGTTTGTAGGATATGAACTGAAAACAGTCCATGGGGAAAAATACTACACATGCTTGTGCACCTTTCAGAGCAACATCTGTCCAGTCTAAGGAGTGTCGGTTTATTTATCATTACACTCTTTAATTAGAGTTTATGATAGGCTATGAATGTGGATGCAAAGTACAAACCCCTTGCCCTGCAGGGAGCCAGTTTCAAGCTGTCAAACCCAGGTGTCCTGTTTTCTTTCTAATTACTGGGTAGATCTCCTTCATTAAGGGCAGTCTTTTTTCTTGATGCAAATTGCCATTGAAAGGACTCAATTACACAACCTGTGCTCAGACAAAGCAGGCATGGCCTGGATTTCAGCAGGCTTAGCTGCTTTGCACCAGCTGAGCATTTTGTCCACTGTTTTCCCCAGGCCCAGGTAGAAAATCAGCAAGTCCTCTGCCCAAGAAAGGCAGGGGACTCTTCAGCTGCATTGTGAGTTATCCATAGTGTTCTTCAAGCTGCAGTTTTCTATACTGGCTGCCTGAAGCCAGGTACTTAAATGACAAGGAAATGAATAGGAGCTGCAGGTGGCAAGTACATCTGAAAGTCAGGCTTTTAATTAAGTCTCTAAATATGAATTTCAGTGCCTGCATTAGAAATTTTACTACAGAATATGTTCAGGTGTATTGTACAGCATGGCATGAGCTAAATCATTTATGAAAAGCTCTAATAATAGATGGTTGAAAACCTAATTTCTTACATTAAGGAAGATGCTTCTATAGGAGGTAATTTCAGTGAATTTCTAAAATCATAATGAATTTCTGTAAGTGCTTGCAATTAAATTACAATATGTCTCGTTTGCATTCTTGTGGGTGAGAAAACCACTCATCTTTGTTATGTTTTCTTCTTCAGCAGCTGTAGCGCTTGCAGGGTTACCACATTACTCAATTATAATCTTATAATTACATGTTAGAATATTAATGGAGTTTGTAATGGCTTTTTTCCTTTCTGTGCTAGGCTATCAAGAAATCCATTGATGAAAACCCACTATAATTTTCAGTTATTAAATGAGCATAATTAAGAAGGCAAGGCCAAAGAAAAGAGTTGTTAGCAGTTATCTCCACGTGGAGCTGTTATTTCCATGTACTTTGTAGCAACAGGGGGATTTCATGGAGAAGAGCTGAAAGGACAGAGTTTCTTTGCTGTATAAAAAGCTCAGGGATGTGCTGTTTCTGGAATCCTGCATCTCCCCAAGACAGATACACCTTGAAAGGTAAAAGCTCTCTCACATCTAAGCAAGGATGAAGAAAGCTGCATAGATGAATCCGTTCCATGTGTTATGGGATCAGTTCAGTATTTTCACCATCACTGAGTGTGTAACATTGAAGAAATGTGTAAATATAATAATTGTATTTACTGCAAAGCAGGTTATTAGGGCCAGGTCTTTTGCTTACATACCAGCCTATGACTTTGCTACTACTTGGCTTTACCTGTAAAAATAAGAGGTAGGTAATTAAGATGAATTTAAATGCTGCAGTAATCAGTGTGGCAACTAATTTTTAAGAGCTGTAAATCATAGCCCCTTTGCTGACCATTTTGGCTGATTTACAGAAAATTTGAGGAGGTGTAGGAACTTAAAAACAGAACTCAGTTGATGGAGGGCACTAAACTAGCAGAAGGAAATTATTTTCAAAGAGCTAAGCAGGATGCATCTCCTAGACAACCAGGTGAAAGAAACATTATTTCTCTCTCTCTCTTTTTCTATCCTAATAAATATTTAATTTAGTTCAAGCTTCAGCAAGAGGCATTAGAGAAAAGCTATCAGAGTACTCTCTGGTTTGCTTTCGTAAACATTAGGGTCCAAATGTATGCTTCGTCTTGGATACAAGAGTTTGAGTGTCATACCCGAGAGGATCCCCAGACTGATTTATTGGGCTCTACAGGACTAGAAATGCTGAGCTTGTGCATAGGGCCAGTGGTGCTGGGAAAACATTTCAGTGTCCAAGTAGCTTTTTCCACCTTCCCATATTATGGATTAAGTGCTGAAACACCTTTCTGCAGCTCCCCCTGCTCTCCCTGATGCTGTTATTCACCATGGCTGCCTGCTGATCCTTCCAGTGGCTGTGCATCCCATGGGAACTGCTTTTCTAGCAGTGTCAGTGGCTGCCAACCCCTGCTTCTGCCTACAGCTCAAGCTTCACAGAGTATTTGCCATACTCCTCATATCAGTATGATCCAGCATGCTACAGCCTCAGGACCTGCCCATGTGGTGGCACTGCAAATGCCCTGCTGCAAAAGTGGAGGCACTTAAGGTATGAAAAGATGTGAGTTTCATGGGTTTTAGCAGATGAGTATTCTTTGTCTGAGGCTTCATGTTGGCATTAGTTACTGATTTATTTCTATTATTTTCCAACACATAAACATGCACTGTCATGAAGCACATAAGATTTTTCTATCTGCAAGGCTTTCAAACTGGGATCTGCAAAGCTAGAAAGACTTCAGTGTGTGCCTGACTTTATGTCCCAGTAAGCAGAAAAAACAGGCATCTTGAGCACACGTGCAAGTCTCTGCAGGATTTGGGCCTCAATTCTCATAGTTCTGGTGGTATCAGAGGAGCATATAGCAAAGGAATACGATTAAAAAATAAGTATAAATGTGAAAAAGATGTAGTGTGATTACTTACTGCATTTTTAATTATGCTGCAGGTAGGCAGGTCAATGAACAACTCAGTTCTCAAAGTTCAGCAGCAGTAATGGTCACAAAAAGGCTGCTGTGTGTGCACATTTACTGCCATTCACCCTCACGGTTTCTTTAGCGTGGAATCACTGTTCATCCTGAAGGCATCCTAAAAGCCAGACGTTTGAAGATAATGTCAGCTGGGGGTTTCCTCAGCTCTCACGCACACCCGGTTGCAGTGTAAATATCTAACTTAGGTACTGCCAGCTGTGCAGTCCCAGCAGGACAGAAGGTAGCTTGTTTTACCTTGGAGGCAAACTGAAAAACATCGATTTTATACTCTCAAGACTGATCTAGATACTTTTCTAATGAAAATGTTATCCATGGCCTGTTTCACAGAGCAGAAAATGAATGTTAAAATATCACTGTCATACCAGTAAGGGATTTATATTCAAATTACCCCAGACAGATATGCAAAGTTGCAAATATTGCATGAAAAGCTGCCAAGGACTAATGCCCTATTTTTAGGAAGTTAAGCATAGAGATATGAATAAAATTGTGATTTGCATTTGAAATTCCCAAGAAAACAGAAGCTGGCTAAAAATGTAGGCCATAATTTAAGTGTCAAAAGTGCCATGAGCAACTGATGTGTTTTGCTATTTCATAGCAATGTGGATGCATACAGATCAGGTTTAGACCATAATACTAGGAAGTCCTTTTGATGAATTACATGGTAACCCCCTCAAAATTAAAAGCATGCTGGAACTATTTGCTAGTATAAACCATAATTTTTGTCCACTGCTCAGTACCTAAAGGCTGTTTCCATCTTATTTTCAATATCTGTTCAGGCAGGTGGGAGGTCTTCTGCTCAAGACTGGAATTGCTAGTGAGAGGCAATTTCAGGCACAAATCTTGCTAGCTACCTGGGAGCAGTTTAGTGAAAGGGTATTTTTTTTCCTGTTGGGAGTGTAATTTTTTCGAAGTCTATGAATGAGTGGAAAGAGTTCCAGGTTACAGTAACCAGTGAAATAAGCATATTCAGCTATTCACAATCTGACCAATGTCAAAAGTTGTTTGTGAGTGGACCAGAATATCCTCTGCAGTGGTTGTGCCCTGGCAGGAGAGCCACAAAGCCAAAATGATTAGAAATGAAACTGCCCAGTTACTTCAGCAGCGAAGTCCTAAAGTCACCTTTGCCCAATGAGCACCAGGATGTATGTCTGCTTGGTACCCAGAGTCAGCCAGGTGGTTACTAGCTTGCATCATGTTCATCCTTTCCTCTCTCTACTGGATTAATCTTCTTTTACAGACCACTGCAGTAGATGCTGGAGGCAGTATTTATTTCAGAGAGACATTCCTTGTAATATTCTTCTCTGCTTTGAAGGTTAATAAAAATCTAGAGTGTTTGTCTGCCAATGAGTCCATGCTGTGCCTGTGGTTCAGGCCTATTGACCTGCACTGAGGGTTTATACTCCATCACAGCCTATATGTGTACCTTGAGTTTGTGGGAGCAGGATATGCTTGCTTATGTCAGAGGCTGCTAGAGAGTAAATGACAACCTACTAATCTTGATTGTTTTCCGAAAGTATTAAGTAATAAAATATCAGGACCACAAGACAGCTTTAAGCTATGTAAATGTCTTGCTTTTCTTTCTATTGCTCTTAGCATATAAAGAGGGGAATTCAAGGGTTTTGAGATCTGGTATTTGGGATCACAGCAACAACAAATAGTTTAGTTTCAGGCACAGAAACCTAACCCAAAATGTGTATAGTAAGAAGAAACACAAACACAGTGCTAGTGTACACAAGTTAAACTCTACAAAACTGGATTTCTCTCTTAATTAACCTTCACCTGACACGTTCTTTGAGTATTGTTTTCGAAGCTGGATTTTCAGGCTCACTGAAGTCTTTAAACTTGTTCCTCCCATTAAGTCAATATCAACCATTTTATGATGCAGAGCTGGCTTCTCCAGTTATGAAGACAATGTTTACTAAATTTCTTCTTTTGATGGGTTTATTTTAAATTATTTACCTTGTCACATTCCTACAGATTAGAAACCTTTTGTCTGTGATTTTTTTTTTTTTTGTTCTTTTTAAGGTTAACTAAGTAGAATTTCACTTGTCAGTAAAAGATTTGGCTGCATATTTTGTGCAATATTTGGCTGCAATTTCTCTGGGGGGTGCAAATACTTACAGAGAAGAGATTGTGCACATGAGAATAAGAAGGGGGATTATGGTTATGCAGGTAGGATAAGATACATTGCACTTACCACAAGATAGGAGTGAACTTGGGCACTTGTAGGGAATCTGATGTTCTTTTGGTTTTCACTATGATATTCTTGCACCAGACAAGGAGTGTAAACATAAAGGTTTAACATAACCAAAAGCTTTGAAGATTGATGCAGATTGACTTTCTTTTATCCCTCCCCCTTCAGACAAGATCTAAAGGTGTGTAGTTAATGAATAGTTTTGATAAAACAATGTTAAATTGGCATTCCAAAGCTCTCATTGAGAGATAAGCTGCTGTTAGACGATAGCCATGTAAGGGAAAGTGGGCTCTGCCATAGCCAGCTGTGGGCATGTCTAAGTCTGAAACAGCTGTGGAGCTGATTAAGCCTTAAGTGGTTAAACACCATCACATACACCATGAGGTTAGAATGTGCACACTGGTGGTCACTGCAGACTAGCAGCAGTTGTGCACCTTGCTGAGACTGAAGTTGCTCATGCTTTTCTCCGGGACCAACCTGCATGCAAGAACCAATATCAGGGAGAGGATAAGCATCATTCTGTGGTGGAGCAACAGAGAGTGAGGGTTGAATTCAATATCTTTGTTGGTGACTTGGACAGTGGGAGTGAGTGCGCCCTCAGCAAGTTTGCCAGTGATACCAAGCTGTGTGGTCCGGTTGATATGCTGGAGGGAAGGGATGCCATCCAGTGGGACCTTGACACGCTTGTGAGGTGGGCTGATACTAACCTTATGAAGTTCAACCATGACAAGTGCAAGGTCCTACACCTCAATCGGAGCAATCCCAGGCACAGCTACAGGTTGAGCAGAGAAGAGATTCAGAGCAGCCCTGTGGAGAAGGACTTGGGGGTGCTGGTTGATGAGAAAATGAACATGAGCCGGCTTCAGTGTGCGCTCGCAGCCCAGAAAGCCAACCGTATCCTGGGCTGCATCAAAAGGAGCATGACCAGCAGGTCGAAGGAGGTGATCCTGCCCCTCTGCTCTGCTCTTGTGAGACCTCACTTGGAGTATTGTGTGCAGTTCTGGTGTCCTCAACATAAAAAGGACATGGAACTGTTGGAACAAGTGCAGAGGAGGGCCACGAGGATGATCAGGGGACTGGAGCACCTCCCAAATGAAGATAGGCTGAGAAAGTTGGGGCTGTTCAGCCTGGAGAAGAGAAGGCTGCATGGAGACCTCATAGCAGCCTTCCGGTATCTGAAGGGGGGCTATAGGGATGCTGGGGATGAACTCTTCATTGGGGACTGTAGTGATAAGACAAGGGGTAACAGATTCAAACTTACACAGGGGAAGTTTAGATTGGATATAAGGAAGAAGTTCTTTACTGTTAGGGAGGTGAGGCACTGGAATGGGTTGCCCAAGGAAGCTGTGAATGCTCCATCCCTGGCAGTGTTCAAGGCCAGGCTGGACATTGCCTTGGGTGACATGGTTTAGTGTGAAATGTCCCTGCCCATGACAGGGGTGTTGGAACTAGATGATCTTAAGGTCCTTTCCAACCCTAACTATTCTATGATTCTATGATTGACACCTTAATCTGTCAATGACAGGTAAGGTGAAGTGACATAACGAGTCTGTGGTTTGGAAATCAGCAGCTGTGAATGAAGATGCTAAAGCCAAAGAACGAAGAAGATGAGGCATGGGTATCCTTTCAGTGCCCCTAATTATTCTTTAGATTATTTCTAATCTAAATAATCTTCAGTATTCCAGCAGTAAAGGATAATAATTGATGATTTTAAAAGTGGTTTCAAACCTGTGTGTGCAATTTTGTATTTATGAGAGACATGGTTTGAAGGTGTGTCATGGTTTAAACCCAACTGCTACTGCTGAACCCAGGACAAGGTGCCAGTACAGTTGGATGTCTAGGGTAAAGTGTAGCTAGGCTGTTTTGTATCCCCAAGAGACCTCTGCTATTTTCAGGTGTGTAGGATGGATTTGTGGGTCTGAGTTCTTGGCAAGTTCGCAAGTCTAGGTTTTGAAAGTCACAGCAGCCCAGAGGAGCCAGCCCAGAGCTCTGAGTATGCTCAATTGTAAGGTATGAAGACCCAGTGGAGCAGCGTGACTGTCTGTACAGGGAGAATTATATGAGCAAAGTCCTGTGTATATACCTACCATGGGATTTGTGTGAAATGAAGAGTATATGTAGATAAGAATCAGAAGACTCAATGTCTTTTAAACTGTTTCTTGGTTTAAGTCATCTTATTGGGGAACCTTGCTGAGAAGCTTTAGGAGTCTTTGATTATAGTCTCAGCTGGCAGGATTTGTTTTCTTTTTGATGCATCACATGAAGATTATCCGTACAATGGTGAGGTGCCCTGGAAAGCTGCAGCTCAGCCAGCCATATGCTTAGGTAATAATACAATCCAATTCCAGTACAGCAGTTAGCTGTTTTTCAATACACACTTGGTAATCTTCATGTAAAATTATCAATTGTCGTACCACCCAGGCATATGTGTGGCTGCGTGTGGACTCAGCTGCTGCACGGAAGTTTGTCTTAGAAGGAGGAAGGACACCTTCTCTGGAAGGCATCTCTTTGGGACTTTTGCTTTTTTAAGTACAGATTTTTCCCTTCTGTGCTCTGTGTCATCCTCCAGTCTCTTCGACAAACTGGCTGAAATTAATACATGTTGGGAATGATATAAGTTGTTCCTAGCAACACAAAAGCATTGGTGAACAAATCACCCATGAGTTTGGATTTAGACTGGATTACATGTAAACATAATGCAGATTAATCAATTACTGGAACAGCCATTACAGTGCTTGGGTATTTGTACTATAGCACCTACTCTCTCTCTTCACTGAATTTGTTCTTCTTTTGTTGAACAGGTTTTAGGGAGCAAGCCAGAGCTTCCCGAGTGTGATGATAATGAAGATGAGCTGGCCGATATTACAAACAGGAGAAGTGCTAAACTATATATGGTAAGTAATTTATTTGCTTATTTAAGTTAGGTACACTCTACAGTATTCATGCATTCATTTGTTCCTCATGCATGGAGTTGTGGCTTCAGTTACAGAACTGCCTTTGTGTCAGTTGATTTGCAGCCAATTGACAAGTTTCTCAAGGGATGTCAATCAAGACAGCCCAGATACTTTCAGGGGAAAAAAAAAAAAGTATTATATCCTGTTTACTCAGGAAGCAAGCTAAGCATTGCCTATGAGGCACTCAGTTCGGGTCAAAGAAGAATTCACTGGTCTTACATCAAACTGTATTTTGTGTCTTCTTGATTTTAACAGTGAGAGTTTTGGTAAGCGTATGTGATTAAGTTACTCTTAACAAAGTTTGAAAGGTGGACAGTTGTGTTATATTTTATATATAAATCCAAAGGAATTTGAATGTAAACCTCCTTTCTTTTCCAATGCCCTTTTCTTCCTTCCTCATCTGCAATAGCTTAACACTGACTAGGACAGTGTCACTGCCAGAAAAAAAATGAATCCATTTAAATCAGTAGGAATTTCATGATTGCAGTCATGATTGCTAGGCGTACTGCTCTTCCCTAGAAGAGGCATGGAATTTATTCTTTGAACTAGCAATACAGTATCTTACCTGTCTGTCTCTACACTACTATTAAACAAAACAACCAAAAAACCCCAAACCAAACTATTCAAACTGTTTCCAGGCCTGTATTTTTATTTTTATTTTATATTTTTTTCCCATAGCTCCTCTTTCTTTCATATTCTTCCACTTGAGAAAAGCAGTAAGAAAGTACTTGAAAAGGGGAATGTTTTAACAATATCTATAAAACACATTATCCTCCCTCCTCCCAATAAGAAAAGATGATTTTATCCTGAAGACTGCAAGAAGAGTATTTATTTTACAAACTTTCATCAGCATGGAGGTCTGGACCTTTCTCTTCAGTATTTTGTGTTCTGGCTTATGCAGTGAGGTTGCCTTGTCTTTCACTGGCATACAATGTACATTTTTGTCTTCCCCATAGTCACTTAAGAGCAAGGATTTGGTCAGCAAGTGGAAACACTGACAGCACTGAGTGCTGCTGTATTGCCATGTGTATGACCTTTTAGGTGCCATATACAGTAGCTTTGAGGCTGCTGTGAAGTATGAGAGAGGGTGAGTCCCTCCCTCTGCAGCGCCTGCATCCCACAGACCACAGTAGGATAAAGCCACCTCTCTCCCAGCCTATAGCATGATTCTTCCCCTACCCACATGTGGTGCAGGGGTTTACAAGAAGCCTGTATGAGGTGATCATTGTTACAAGGCCATTTTTAGTCCTTGTGGTCTATGGGCTGTGTTTAGTTCCCATTAATCATTCCATTCTTGCCAAAAATCGGGCATATATTTAACTTTGTAAGAAGGTTTGGGGCGGGGGAAGAGAAAAGCCTGCAGGTATGGTCAGGACCACTGTAGTAAGACAAGACTAAAGAAAAATGCTTGCAGTAAATTTTGGAATCCTAGGAACTCTCAGAAAATTCTATGAATATCTAATAAATCCCTCTAATCATACCTGTCCTGCTAACAGAGCTCTGTTAGCTAAATTTAAATGTGCTGCAATGTAACAGCAAGTGTCAAAGTCAAGAGGCAGGTCTACAGCGAGCCCTCATGACAGGTGTAATAGTTGATTTTTATTTGTTGTGTGAAGTTGCAGTTGCCATCTTGTGCTTCCATAATACACAAGGTAAGATATAATGGTATATTTATAATTTATACTTACTAATTAAAGGAAATAAAGACTTTTGGAAAAGTTATTACAAAAGGAATAACTTCTTTTTAGCAGTAATAATTAGTAGTAATATTTAGTAGAAATAAATAGATTTAAGACATGTTAGACAGGAATCCAACAAACTCATTAAAATTAGTACTACATCTCCCTCTATTGGATGTAAGATGAAACGAAACAAAATTGTCATTAGCCTGCCTTACTTTCCAGCAGCACACAAATTTCATCTAGCCATTTATATAGGAACTGCAGCTGATCATTATAGTAATTTTGGGAGCCGAAATTAACTTGGAAATAAAAGCCAGAGTTGCTCTAAATTTGAAATGTTTGCTTCTTAGGTGTCAGATGCAAGTGGATCCATGAAAGTGTCTCTAGTAGCAGAGGAAAACCCCTTCTCCATGGCTATGCTTTTGTCTGAGGAGTGTTTCATTTTGGACAATGGTGCTGCAAGGAAGATCTTTGTGTGGAAAGGTAAGAGATCACTTCTCTTGCAAATGCAGAAGCTATACAGATATATCTAAGGAATTGACACAACACCCTGGGGACACTAGCAAGAATTCAATACTGGCTGGACACAGTACCCTGCACACAGTCTTCCTTGGTGCAGGTGCAGTTCCTTGGTGGACTGCTCATTTGGGTAACAGCCTCCAAATCAAGTCTTGTCTAAGGATCCTGGTTATTTCTGAGATATTTGTAAGCCTGGGTGCCCAAGTGCTTATCGAAGTGGCAGTTACAAAGCAAACATAAAGAATTCTACAAATTCTATATACTGTCATCAAATGCCTATCTTCTGGGACAAAATCTGGACACATAAATTTTGATAATGGGTGGATTCCATACATTGCTCCACAGAAGTGTGAAATTGTAAGATGAGTGTCTTAGGCATCAACTAAAAGCATAAGCTTGCACATACTTTGATGCTTCTTTTTGTCTTGTGAATATTTCTCTGCAGTATCATCAATGCTTGTAGTAGTGTCTGAATTTACTTTGACTGAACATTTCCCAGGAGATTACTACTAATGAGGAATTAGGTCTGTACACCCTGTAGCTGGATTGTTGTGGTGCTGCCATTGCCTCCAGTGCTATCTCCCCTTTTTCATCTGAGGCACTGTATTAATTATTCTGTGGCATTTGCGTTTCTTTTTACCATGTGAATAGCAAATAATTAATCGATGCATTGGTCAAACTGCTGGAGTCAGTCCAGGAAGCAGTGTAAGCATTTTTGTTGAAACTTCATTTGCAGTTAGGGAAGCACCTTTTAAATGAAAGTATTTTGGGAGCATTATGCTCAGATGGCCTAATGTCTACCTGATCCGTTGATTCCTGGTTTTTACTCTCTACCTGACAGCTTCAAGAAGAACCAAGCCAATAGGATCAGTCATAAAATAAATAAAATACTATTTAGGCCCTTTGAATGTGAACCTATTTGCTCTTCCGTGCATCCTCACTGTGCTACTGTTGGTAAAAATAATGTGTAACAGTAATGACTCACATTAGTCTTTGAGTCTCACCCCTGCACTGGGAGGCTGCCGTTATCATCTCTGCTGGAAATCTTCAGACCGCTAAGCTGAGGAGTGTGAATGGCTTTTCTAATAATCTCATTCAGAATGGAATACAATGAATAGCTCATAAGAGCATCTTATTAGACTAAGAGGTCTTTGCAGTGTAGTAATTGACAGCCAGCTGGGACACAGACCTGACAGACAATATCATCCCACAGAGATTTCCCGAGATGTCTAGCACTGAGCAAGGCTGAAAAAGGAGCAATGGGTAGGGAAGGGCGGTGGAAATTGCACAGCCCAGCCAGACAAAGTGGGAGTTGCTTTTACTCAGGCTGTGGCACTGCCTGAAGAGGTAAAGGCAGTTCTGGACAGCAGCTTTATTTACCACATTGCAGCCCAGTGAGGAACGTATTCAGAGAAAAGCAGCGGAGTGTTCTTGTACCTTGAACTAAGCAGATATTATAAACAGCATTTTTTGGTAGAGGCCCCCACTCTAAGAAAAAAATAAAATAATGTACCCATTTTTATTTTTATTTTAGCTGTTTTCAAAGCCGCTGTTTTGGCCATTCAGCTTAGGTGTGAGTCTTCTTGCTCATGCTATGTCCAGCATTTGTGTTTGTTCAAGGCTGAAGCAAGAGCAATGTCAGAGAGAACCTGGCTCAAGGACATCTTGTTTTTGCAGGATCTGTGAGGTCATTACGCTTTCCGTTGTATTGTTATCCTTCTGTTTTAACCAGGCAAAGATGCTAATCCACAAGAGAGAAAAGCTGCCATGAAGAATGCTGAACAATTCATAGAGCAGATGAATTATCCTGCCAACACACAGGTGCGATCTATTTATAAGATGATACCAGGAAAACATGAGCTCTGTTTAAAACTTTGGTTTTAAATCAGCAAAAAATATTTCAAGGGCTTGTAAGACATAAGGGCAATATTTCACTAACAAGTAACTCAGAAAAGTTTGTTTGAGTAACTGGGTCAGTTTTGTTTTCCTTCCATTTCATGTGTCTTGCTTCATTTCAGATTCAAGTCCTTCCAGAAGGAGGTGAAACGCCAATTTTCAAACAATTTTTTAAAGACTGGAAGGATAAAGATCAAAGTGATGGTTTTGGCAAAGTATATGTCACAGAGAGAGTGGCTAAAATTGAGCAGATTGAATTTGATGCTACCAAGTTACATGAGTCTCCACAAATGGCTGCCCAGCACAACATGGTAGATGACGGCTCAGGGAAAGTAGAGGTAATTTTTTGTGTTGTGTTAAATTGCATCCTACCTACCCAGTGTAGTCTATTACGTGCAATGGGATAGGCTGATACACTATGTTTTGCCATTTACAGTGTTGTGTAGAGTAATGCTACATTAGTGGCAGTATTACTTCTATCATTAGAAAAGATACTTTGAAGTAGAAATTGAATCTCTACACAACAGCTGTTAAAGATGTACTTTAAATACGATCCTTAGCCTAAGGAAAGACTTCTGGCTTATATCAGCTTGAAATCTGGAATGGGAAGACTTCCCCTTGGAGTCAAAAAATACAATTCTTTGTCTTTAGGTATGTGTCCAGTCTGCTTTCTAGTAGAACCTTCTTTGTCCCTGTTGTGTTTCTCAGGTAGCCAGGATTTGGAGAGAAAAAATGACTGTACAGTCTTTCTAGATCTGTCCATATCCCACTGCAGGAATATCTTTGGACTACACAGGGCTGGTTTGGCATTGTAGCAACACAGCCTGTTGAATACAGGTCTGCATGTTGGGATTTCAGAAGAAAAAGAAGAGATAAATACCTACAGTCTCATAACTATATTTTCTAGGTTTCTAACATCATACTTGAGATGGTCTGTAGGCTTAAGCCAAAGCAGTTTTGATCTGCAGCAGTTTTTGATTTATCATTTTAGTAGTATGTTTTTGGAGAACAGTTGTTAACTGAACTGGGCTGTAATGAATTAAATAGGAAGAAATCTGCATAACAGTGTGCTCTCTGATTGCAGTGTGCCTGTCCCAAATGATATGGTAGTACTGTGATGAATCACAATGTTGTGCCATTCATGTCATATTGTCATCTTAAGATCTTAAAATAAGTTCAACATAGCATTATGAGATGATCATATGGCATTAAAGCATCAGACAAAGAAAAGTGTACTGCATTGGCTTGTTGATGGTCATTATTCGTTAATTCAGTGGGTGCAGGGTATATAGATCTACTTAATGAAGAATCCTTCCTGGTTTTATTCCATAACACTTGGGAACAGAAACAAAGATCACTCAAAGGGATGACACAATGAATTGCTTCTTGCAGAGTCTCAGGATGAAGTGCAGCATGCTCCAGTGATATCTCTGTTTTCCCAGGTCTGGCGTGTGGAAAGCAGTGGCAGGGTTCCTGTGGGACCTGAGACTTACGGACAGTTCTATGGTGGCGACTGCTACATTATTCTCTACACTTACCCTAAAGGACAGATCATCTACACATGGTGTGTTTGATTGGCTTTGCACAAACCTCCAGAATGTGGATATTATTTTATGATGACTTTATGTCCTTTTCAGTAGAACCACATATAAATGCAAGATTGTTTACTGTTCATTTGTTATGCAGTATAAGCTCTGGAACAAGTGCAGAGGAGGGCCACAAGGATGATGAGGGGACTGGAGCACCTCCCATACGAAGACAGGCTGAGAAAGTTGGGGCTGTTGAGCCTGGAGAAGAGAAGGCTGCGTGGAGACCTCATAGCAGCCTTCCAGTACCTGAAGGGGGCCTATAGGGATGCTGGGGAGGGACTCTTCGTCAGGGATTGTAGTGACAGGACAAGGGGTAACGGGCTCGAACTTAAACAGGGGAAGTTTATATTGGAGATAAGGAGGAAATTCTTTCCTGTTAGGGTGGTGAGGCACTGGAATAGGTTGCCCAGGGAGGTTGTGAATGCTCCATCCCTGGCGGTGTTCAAGGCCAGGTTGGATGAAGTCTTAGGTGACATGGTTTAGTGTAAGGTGTCCCTGCCCATGGCAGGAGCGTTGGAACTAGATGATCTTGAGGTCCTTTCCAACCCTAACTATTCTATGATTCTATGAATCTATGATCAGTTTGAAACTGGACTTAACCACTGTCTTTCTCTTTGTCTTTCTGTCTTAGGCAAGGAGCCCATGCTACAAAAGATGAACTGACTGCGTCTGCATTTCTGACTGTTCAGCTGGATCGGTTATTGAATGGTCAGGCTGTGCAGGTTAGTGTCTTTTGGATAAAATTCAGCACAGCATGCAAGATATACCAATTTATATAAGAACTGAAAGGAGGAGGTAGTGTTTGAAGACTGGGAAATTAACTGCTCACGATCTGTATTAAGCCAAGCACCATGGGCTCCTTTTAAAGTCGCCGGAGATTCCCCATTTGAATCATTCTTTCTGAATGTAGATGTTCAGAAGAACACAGATATAACACAGCCTAAAACTGCCTTTTCTTTCCTTTGACTTTCACTGTCTAATATTTAGGTTTTAGTCCTGCCTAGACTTACAGATGCTGTACATGGTCAGCAGAGACCAGATAATAAGATCCTCCCAGAGCAACTCACCCTGAAGCAGGTGTCTGACAGGGTGATACCCCTGTGGGAGCTCCCCTGTCTCCTTTTGATTATGGAAGAAGCTGTGATGTTTAGCCCAGACAGGACACCTGACTTTTAGTGGGACAAAGCTGGGAGATATGAAAGCCACATGATGCTGAGCAACCTGGCCTAGTGGAAGATGTCCCAGCCCATGGCAGGGGGTTTAGAACTAGATGATCTTTAAGGTCCCTTCCAAACCACACCATTCTATGATTCTATGATATGATGAACTGTGTGACAGCATCTGGCTTGTGCCTGCCTTACTAAGGAACATAACTTTGTAGTGCTTGCATCTCCATGAAAGCAGGATACACACCCTCACTTGCAGAAGTGGGGTGTGCAAGGCAAGGTGCAGGACACTGACAGCTAACAGGTGTGAGGAGATAAGCTAGTCCTAGCATGACTGGGGTGTGTGATGTTCTTTCATCACTAGTGAGGAGTGGTGAGTAGGTGGAGAGGTGAGAGGTCTCCTCTTTTCACAGGAAAGCTAGAGGTGTAAGAGAACAAGGGACAGAGATTTTCTAGGCAGTAAGAGAGTTCCGTGATTGCCGTTTTTTAATTACCAAAGTAAAAGGCTTCCCCCACCCACTAAGGTACAGTTAATCTAGATGGCAGACTGTACTTTTAGCCATTAATCAGTAATGATTTATGATTGAAATTATATTAAGGAAGGATTAGAACACTTCAAAGCAATTACTGCTCGAAATATTCCTAACACATGTTCTATATTTGGACAGAGTCCAGCACAGTGTAGGCCAGCCTCGTACCTAAGGCCAGTACTAATACTACAGTAATAATAATATTACTACTCTCAACTGCAATAGTAATGTGTTTAAAAACTCTTTATTAAAACTGAAGGAGATCCATCTCAGCGCAAGGCACACAACACTTAAAAGCACTTTTAGCCTGAAATAAATTTAGGAATGTATATATGTGTGTATATATGTATGTGTATATACACACGCACATATATGTGCATTTGTATGCATGTACATGGCTACCTAGATTATATTGCCTGCGCTTAACACCTCTGTTAGCATTATTTGAAGGGTTTAAATGTACTACTTTGTGGTCACTAGATGGCACTACAGTACAAATGACCAAAAAAAGTCATTCCCATTTGTTTTGCAAGAATATGTTTCCTTCAGCTTTTTTTGTTGTCTTGTTTTGTTCTATTTTGTGATTAGTTTTATTCCCCATCTGTAAAATCCTGCTGCAGTTTGGCATACACACAAGTGTATGTGTTCCAGGGTATCCTCATCAGGCAGCTGTTGTGGTCTCTGCAGTAGGAACACTTGCTCCTGCTGCCCAGCATGACCACTGCTGCCCAGCATGACCACTGCTGCCCAGCTGCCCCAAGCCTCACCAGGCAGGGCTAAGGGGCTGGAGCTCTCCAATTCTCCTCTGTTGGCTATGCAGCACGCTTCATTCCCGTTTTCCTCTTTCTTTTCAGGAGTGGAAGGCATGTAGTCACAGCCCTCTACGTTGACAGGTGGCACTGATAAAAAGGAAGAATAAATAGTTGTATACAAATAACTTTTATCATACATTGACCTAAAAATATTCTTCATAGCTCAATGTTTTTTTGAGATTGAAATAACATCTTTTGCATCAGTAATATAAGTTCATTTTTGTCATCTATGTTATCTGCAAGATAGATTTATGCTCATCTTTTTCACCCTCTTGCAGATAAAATACATAGAAATAATGAACAGGATGAATACTCATTGTGTTCTGCTTAAATACAAGGCACCTAAACTTCCATGATAGTTCTTCAGTCACTCTGTAAAATGCTATGAAATGACAGTTTTTTGAAAAAGAGTAATTTTCTCATTACAGTAGATAGCAGCCATTTTAATCAGCTAAATGTTATGTTAGAAGGTTGAATCTTGTCTTTGTGTCAGCATGATTGACAAAAAAGTCTCACAAATGCTCTAACTTTAATGTGTCTGGAACTATATCTTTAGGTCTTCTCTGATTGCCACTTCTCCCTTGTGCTAACAAACTTCACATTATTGGCTAACATTCCCTGCACTATTCAACAAAGACCAAAAATAACTACCCGTGT
The DNA here is from genome assembly GCF_037157495.1 of Lathamus discolor. Classification (NCBI taxonomy): domain Eukaryota; kingdom Metazoa; phylum Chordata; class Aves; order Psittaciformes; family Psittacidae; genus Lathamus; species Lathamus discolor. The sequence continues at coordinate 27,834,105 of NC_088885.1, forward strand.
CCTTTTGTTTCTTTTATTGCATTTCTTTACATACATACAGATCCGAGTCAGCCAAGGCAAAGAGCCTGCACATTTACTGAGCTTGTTCAAAAACAAACCGCTTATTGTCTACAAGGATGGGACATCGAGGAAAGAAGGTCAGAAACCTGCTCCACCGACACGACTCTTCCAAATCCGCAGGAACCTTGCAGCTATTACTAGGATTGCAGAGGTAAGGTCACCTGCTAGATAAATCAACTGTTCTCCATGGGAAATGGTATAGCTGCCATAGCCTCTCTGACTAATCTTGTTGGGTAGTCACATCTAGTAGGAATGCAGAATTCCAAATCAAATCCACTACCCTAAGTGACCAATCCATGTAATAAATCAAAGAGAATATGCTGTAACTGGCTGCAACCTATCTACAGCTTTCAGAGGAAACTGTAAGAAAACGTGTAGCGAAGAGTCAGCTGACAAAGAATAGACAAAAATCAGCAACCTTTATGAGATAGATAGTCTTTCCCACTGCCAAACAGTCCTAAGTTTTGTCCTTCAAGCAGGTTCCCTGTCTCAGGTTAAGTTCTGTAACTTATATCAGTATAAATCTAGGGAGAATTTGAAGGAAAAAAGCATAGCTGATTAAGATCTATCTACACAGTTTATATAAGCATGCAAAATAGTGATCACATTATTTGAAAATATAGAGGATTAAACAGTTTCTTTTTTGATCTAGGTTGATGTTGATGCAATGTCTCTAAACTCTAATGATGTCTTTGTTCTGAAACTGCCAAACAACTCTGGCTATACCTGGGTAGGAAAAGGATCAAGCAAAGAAGAGGAACATGGAGCTCAATATATTGCCAGCATTCTTAATTGCCAGACTGCTAAGATTAATGAAGGCCAGGAACCTGGTTAGTATGAGGCCACATGGTTGCTAATAGGTAGCTAAGAATACAGAGTACTGCATGGAAATACAGCCTAAATGGGGTTTTGTGATCATATATATTTTGTAGCCAGAATTATATGCTCACAGTTTCCCTTTTAAAATCCAACCTGACATTTACTATGGAGATCCACCCAGAACTGGCTGATGCATGAGCAGTGTGATGTCCTGGAAGTCTGCAGGACAGTAGTAGGAACTGCAGAGGAATGTGGTCCGTCCTTTACCACAAGTGCCTAGGAGGGGAGAAGGACATACTGCATTGCTCTTTCTAGGTCTGCAAGTGATATTTTCATTACTATTTTGACAAACTGTGGGAAGAACTATAGGAAAATGCACTCATGTTTGAGACAGCACAGATATTGTTTGGGGATTCTTGCAATGTATCTAACAAGCTAAACCATCAAATATTAAATCCACTGCTCAATAAATTATATACTGTGTATTTCAGAGGAATTCTGGAAAGCACTTGGAGGTAAAAAAAAGTACCAGACGTCATTACAACTCTTGACAAAGGCTGAAGATCACCCCCCTCGCCTGTATGGTTGTTCTAACAAGACTGGCAGATTTATTGTGAGTATATGAGGGATACTTTCTTCTCTGTTTAATTGTATAGTTTCTGGTATATTTTGCTTTGGGAATCATCAGACATTAAATGAGTCTGGGGATCTGGGTTAGTTAGCTGTGCTTGACAAGAGCTGGAGAATTGATGTTTCATGCTTTAAATCAATCCAAATGCAATGGATGGACAGAAGAATGAATAATGCAGAAGTCTGCACAAAGAGCCTGCTCCAGCCAGGGACTAGAGGCCTGCAGATGCAAAATGATGAGGTATTTGCCCAGTTGAAAGCAATAGTGTTCTAGCAGAGCATTGCTAGACTGCTTTCACTGAGAAAGTGCAGGTCAGTGCCTTGCACCTTAATGTGTTTGATAGTGGTGGTGAGCAAATGTTCCTTGCCAAAAATCCCTAGCAGTCTGAATTTTTCCATAGAGATTTAAGACATGAAATTATGTGTCTGAGGTATAAACCTATGCTTAAGAGGTAGGAACACCTAGTTCCTTAGCAGAAATACCCCAAAGTGGGCCCTGTGTATTAAGCCTGTGATTCAGGCTTTATTACTGTATTCTGGGAGGGCAACACTGTGTCACTGTCTGGCAGGGATCTACTAATTTTTAGGTAGGGGACATAGTTTGCCACCATCTCTGCAGTCTCCTTAAAAAACAGCCCATTCATTTGAAGAGGGATAAAACAAATAGGAACTTTTAATAAGGATTACTTTTTATTTAGTAAGAGTGGTGACGTGTATTCTCCTAACAAGCTTCTAAAACACTCCTGTGAAATACAGGAACAAATCTCTCTGTAAATAGTGTTCTGGCAGCTATGCACTTGTTTGGTTTTTGTTTTAAATTCCCTCCAAATTCTGTGAAATCCCCTCTTTCCTGACACATTTCTCCAGTTAACAGAATCATTACTGTTAGAGCTCACCAGAAGAGGTAGGTCAGATCACTCTGACCTTCTGGCACTGTAACACAGGGTGGAGAAAAGGAGTGTCTTTTGCACCATCTGCTCACTGTCTTTTCAGCACTCCTACATGACCAAGTATAGCCACACCCTTGACAGTCCTTTAAGAGTAGAGGTCTGACCACTAGCTACATTGCTATCTCTCCTTCTCACACAGAATAGTACTAAACTGCTTTCCTATCTGCCTGCACATCCTTGGAAGAAGCAAACAGTCTGCATTTCCTCTGGGGACTAAGCCTTGAGATGCCTTAGTCAACTGTAATATCCCACTGTCAAGTAACTGGAAAACTTGCTTGGGTGTGTGTTTCATCACTAAGCTCACCCACTGCAGACCAATGCAGTTTCTTTCCCTTATTAATGAATGTAAGCTGCAGGAATACACCAGCTGGGATCAGCTGATTGATTTGCTTGGTACAAGGTGCTCTATGGGAATTTCCCTGTCGCTGCCTTATGTCAGACCTCAGTCCCAACTTAACAACAGTCATAATTACAATGTAAATCTCTGCCCCTCTTGAGGATATCCTATCAATCCTGACAAACTTTGAGCTGATTTTATAGGATATGCAATTATGTGATTTGTTTCCTTTCAAAGAAACACCCTTGACACATTCATCAAATCAGTTTAGGGCTTGATCCTTTAGGAGCAAAAGGAATTGCGCAACAGCTTCTAGCCTTACCGTCTTGAAAGTATCTTCGGTCTGTGCGAAATCAGAATATCTTGATAAGGGATGAAAAAAAAACCAAAACCAAAAACCCAAACCAAAACATAATGTCCTTTTCAGATTGAGGAGGTCCCAGGAGAATTCACTCAGGACGATTTGGCTGAAGATGATGTTATGTTGCTGGATGCTTGGGAGCAGGTAAGCTGCGTCCTTAACCACTGCTTTTCATGGTAACGAGGATAATTTATTCCTTACCACTTAGATCATAAGATGGGAAGAAAAATAATCTTTTGAGAACGGAAGAGGGTTTGTTTTCTTTAAATTATATTAGAGGGAGCTATATTTTTTGAGCTACATGATATGCCAGTGTGAACACACACGAGTGATTTTCCAAGCATCACGTAGGATCATGGCAGGCACTCCCCATTAAAACCAATGGACGCTGCAAGAGTATGGGCCTCTGAAAGGCTCTCAATAATGTTCTTGATTTTATCAATAAAGTTCATTGATTTTTAAAGAAGAAAGTTATTGCATAAAAGGTATTCAGAAGCCACAAAATCCATTTAGCAGCAGCACCTACAAAAGGCTTTATTAGAGAAGGGGACAAACACTAAACACACACTTTTCTTCAGATGAACTGAGTGGAGGTTGGCAGAAACAATCTGTCATTTTTGCAGGTTCACTGAAAACTGAGAATGTTGAGAGCTTTTTCGATGACTTGTAAACTTACTTGGGGGTGCATAGAGCACATCTGTTTCTTACAGTATATTCTCTACCCTTCCTCTTTCCTTGGAGGAAAGTGGGGAGGAAGCCACAGATCCTATGCTTTATTTGTGTTCTTCAGCTGAATCCTCATGGGAAAAAAGGCTGAGGTTTTTGGAAATGAGAAGGAATGTCCAAGGTTCACGTATGAAGGAGTGATGGGACAAGGTGGGTGGAAGAGCTGGATGGAAAGTAGTTGGGACATAGTGACTCAGGTAAGAAGGAAGGAAGTCTGAGACACACGGTCTCCAAAAGAATCCTTGACAGGAAAAAAACCCAACCAACCAAGTGGGGACTGCAGGCTAAGGCTTCTGATTTCCTTGCGAGACTAGTTCTACCCTCTGAAATCTTACCATTCTCTTGACACTGGAAGTACAGACCTTTATGCACTGTGGTGAAGGAAACTCTAATTACCTTTTCTGTGGATTTTGGAGGATAGAGCTACTATCTCTTGCAAGGGAAGAAAAAATATCAGTTGTAGTTTTTGACAGCTGTATTTCTCTGCAGTTTTTTATAGTGTATATTCTTTCTCCTGGTGGAATCATCTGTTTTGTACTTTACCTGCTGTAGGCAACATCCTTGTAACAACATGAGAGCTATCTCTTTCCTCTGTTTGCAGGTTTTTGTCTGGATTGGGAAGGATGCTAATGAAACTGAGCGACAGGAATCCGTTAAATCTGGTAAATAAATCAATTTGGAAGAATTTTGAGTGAAGTAGCATCAATATTACTTAAAGAAGTGAAAAAGATGATTTGGAAGAAATCTAATTATGTTTACAGTGTTTAAAAGAGTTACTGAGCTTATTAGGATTTAATCCTGAAGAAAATTATTTTCTCCTTCAAATGTGCTTTAAAACTAATTTTATCTTTATTATCTGTAAGCATACGAAGGATAAAATGAATCAAGATAGTATTATTAGGCTGCAGAGCTTTTTAAAGATATATAGGAGAGCTCCATGAAAAGAAACTGCACTGAGAAGAGAAAGAATTGAAAAGGAGAAACCTACTGAGCTGTGCCCTACACTAATTTATACAGTCAAAGGCATGCCAACAAATCCTCAAGTTCTTCCCCTGCCACCGTTCACTGAGTTTAAATTAGGAGGAGGAAATTCCAACTATAGAACAAAGCATGACAACTCATATGGAGTGCACCTCCTTGGAAAATCATATATTCTGTCCGGTGTGTTTTCACATAGCTGAGCTCTTCTGACAAAGTTTGTGCTAAAAACACTTGCAGGTATTTCCCTGGAGCACCTGGGATTACCTGACTGTGTTTCTGATCTGTGTGGATGTCATGTTGTGATGTTAGGGGAAACTATACTGGCTTTTATATAAGCAAAGCAGGAATGAAGCTTGTGCATCTACACAGCACTAGCAGTGTTTTTTTTCTCCTATTCAGGAGCCAAACCCAGCTGTATGGCAATGAACTGATCAAAGCAACAATCCCTCTGTTTCAACCTTGTGGAAAATTCCTTCACTGCCAGCTGGGAGAAATCAGCAATTACCTGAACATTTCATTGCCTTTGAAATAATTTAATTGAATACTGTGTTATAGTAGCCCTGGGTTCTTTCACTAGGGCTTTTAATGTATTTCTTATACCAAAGGAATGAACTAATATATTACATGTTATATTTCCTCTCTGGTTTTAGCCAAACGCTATATTGAAACAGATCCTTCTGGCAGAGATAAGAGGACCTCCATTGTCATTGTGAAGCAGGGGCATGAACCCCCAACATTCACGGGCTGGTTCCTGGCATGGGACTCCAACAAGTGGAAGAACTGATCTATCCAAGGAGGCTCCAGCTTCAAGCCAAAGAATGATCAGAGCCCAGTTACTTTCTGGTATCTTTAAGCATAAGGTTATGCAACAATATGACGCCCCTGTTGATACGCTTTCCTGAGCTTTGGTGTCTTTCTGTGGATAAGGTAGAAATTGTTAGCACTGGAAAGGATAAATAATAATTGAAAACTTGTCAAATGGGGTGAGTGGGGCTTTTCTTGTAGTAAATGTGGAAAGTGCTGCCAATGCCTTGTTTAAGCTATTGATTCTTCAAACAGAAGCTGTGGGTCAGTTTATTTTAATGGGCTAAAATGGGCTACAATTTGCCTTCACTTGAAAATCTAATCTAAACTAATGCCACAGAAATTCCTTTAGATTGAGGTCAGCATAACAGTGTGCAGAATTTGGCCTGATAAAGCATTAATTCTACATCTTTTGCAAAGTTAGGACTGGACCTGGTTTACTTATTAGGCCAAAGTATTGCCACACTCAGGTAAAATTTCAGACGATGCCTGATCCAGAGGGGGAGATGTGTCTTACAGGGGACAAATAAGTGGGAGGTATTTTGAGAAAGCTGTGCTTGACATGTTTGTCTTTTTAGTACATATATACATTTGGAGCTTTGGACTGAATGGCTGTAAGAATATGACATCAACGAAGGGGTTTTTTAGGGACTGTCAGCTCATTGTAGTGAATTTCTTTCGATTATCTCTGGGAACCACCTCCAGCTCCAGCAGGTCTTTTTAACCAAAGCTCTTAAACACATTCCTAGAGCACTAGTGCTTTTATGTGGAAGCAGAAGTGACAGCTTCAAAATACATACTCTGCCTTAACCATATTGAACTTAAGCCATACTTCGTCTCAGTTGCCTTACTCAGCAGTACTCACTACTTTTCCAGCATGCAGACTGCTCACCTTGTCATGGGCAGGATGTGTTTCTAAGTACTTCAAGCATGAGGAAACCCCTTGTTCCACATCCTGGGAATTTGGAGTGTGAATACACACCATAGAATATAGCCTTTTCTCTCAGGCAGTTTTTTGGGCTTTTTTATTCTGGTGAATTTAAGAGTACATTTTCAAAGCAGTTTTTATTTGTAATTTAGTCAAAAGAGTCTACATAAGGACAAGTGGGAAAATATCTGCTTAAAATCTTTAGCACTGCTATGATAACTTACGCTATAATGCTTGTTTTAAACCACAGTTTGTACAGTTTTATATCATGTCAATGTGGCTTATGAATAAAGGCACTTCAGTGGTTTTATTACTCTTGTAAGCTAGGGTGGAAAGTGAAATTTAAGACATTTTTGTATTTTAACATGATTGATTTTGAATCTGGGTAATGCAAAAGAGTGAATTTAGTCTGAGTTTATAATCAATATCAATGAAAAAGAATTGTGAAGCTAAGAGATCAATTACAGGAGTTTGTTAGCTTTAAACATTTGTCTAAATTTCTGCTGATATAACTGGGCTGTATCTGAGTGCAATTTCATTTAAATAAAATTACAAAAAACAGTATTGTATTTGCTAAGCTGATCTTCCTCTCTCTGACATCTTGTTGCTTCCACTGATATCTAGCAAAGCTTCCTAAAAATCCCAGTAGGTACCTTCCTTTTTAGATGACCATGTAATGAGAAGTTATTTGGTTTCACTTCAGTGCTATTTTACCTAATGTAGTGTTAACTCTTCCCTACAACTTCAAATGTACAAACCTGAGTGAAAATCATAGGACTGGGTGCTTGTTACCTTGGGATTTCACCTTCAAGAAAAACTACCATTGTTGCTATCAAACTCTTTGGCTTTGTAACTTTCTACTTGCAAAAATGATTGTCTATGAGAATATTTGATAAACTAGGAGGAAATAGGTGTATGACTTTTTAAAGGATAGGTCTTGCTTTATGTTTGTGAGAGTGGATAAGATGTCCTTCTGCTGAAGGAACACAAAGACCTTTTCTGTTCCTCAGCTACTGCACTTCATGCAGCCACTGGGCAGCCTGTAATTATCTGATGGTTGTATTTGAGACATACATATGATTCTTTTCATTTTTTAAAAGTAACAGTTATAGTAGCTTCTTAATCAAGGATTAGACAAGATTTCCCCTCCTTGTACATAACCATCTTCTGGAACACTGTGGTCTCTGAACTGATGCAGTCTGCCAGCATATTCTGCGGCACTGTGAAAGACTTTTCAGTTCACTCACACAAGACAGAGGAGCTTTTGTGGTCTCCTGGCCTGGGCATTTGAGTTTATAATACATTGTACTGGCACGTTGATTACTGATGTTGAGAAGAGCATTGAAAACTCATAATGGACCAGTGTTCTGCACTGGGCTTTAAGCACAACAGCTGCTAGCAACATTATTCTTGGGATTACTTGCTACAGAGGAAGTTTATTTTTCATACATATATGTGCAGTACACACAAAGATGTATTTCTTTCTCTCTCTGAAGAAGGAGAGAGGGAGGGAGAACAGACAGGATGAACTATGAGTGCTTGGAATTATTAAAGATTAAGCTGTTTTCAAGAGAATATTAAAGTATATAACTTTATGAATACATATAGCAAACCTATCTCCCTTTTTTTCAGAATAAATAAAAAGTACAGATGTATAAATCTCAGTCAAGAATAAGCTATTTCTTGCATCCTCATCACACAGTAATAATATATATCCACTCTATTTGTAATGGCAAAATTAAACCCTGAGTTAGCAGTTTCATTATGCTACCAAACAGCAAGCATTCATATGTTCTCTTGGTTGTAAATACAGCATCATTTTTCCTCTTTGTTTTATAGAATTTCATTGCAGCACAAAAATATTAGGAATCCTTGGAGACAACAGGACATTGTAATACTATATAGTATTGGTAGTTTACATAAAATAGCATAATGTTAAAATATAACTACAGATTGTACACAGGAGAGGAACCAGCCTCTGGAATCGCTGCTTTAATATCCATTTTGACCACAGCACATAGTACTATCCAGCATCAGATCTGCTATAAATGGTCATGTTAAATGCAGCTAAATTCAATTGAACAGCTTGATCTCTTGCCAGTTCAGACACACACAGGCTTCACCTGCAACAACAGGAAAATGATGAAGACAGTAGACAGTGGGATTGTAGTACTGTCCCTCGCAGGAGAACTAAGGAATCATACAGGAAATCATTTGCTGACTGGACTGTAGAATGAGATATCTCTATACGCTACAGGAACACTTCTTGTTACAAACTCTTCAATCTCCTTGTAGTCTTCATTTTTACTGGATCTAAAAAAGAGAAGAAAAACAAAAACAAAAAACAACAAAACAACAAACCCAAACCAAAAACCCAAAGAAAGACAAAGGCCAAAAGAAGCCCATTATTTCCATGGACTGAAGTTGAAGCTTTACTTCAGAATACAATTGCTCCCTCAGTGTCCCACTGAACTTGTGCCTTTGTGGCTTAATTGAGCCAAGTTAAGTATATAAGACAAAAATAATTATCACATACAATCAGAGTTAGATAATACTTTAATGTGCTGACTTTCCAAGTCTCCAAGTCCTTGCTTTTTCTTTTTTTTTTTTTTTTTTTTTGTCATTTCCCTCCTTATGGCTGGGACTTTTGTTGCTAAAATCAAAAGAACTTCTGATTTAATGGGAAACACTATCAGATCTTTAATCTACCACACATCCTTAATTTCTTATTATATCCTCTCTAGACTGGCCTAAAGTTACTTTGACGTCCTCTGACTATTAACATGTTACCTTATGCTAAAAATCAATAAACTACATTCTCTTCAATTAAAGCTTCTGAGGTGCAAGAAGGAGAAGGGCATACCAATGGGAATTGGGAGGCCCGCTATGTGCCCTTCTCCCCCTGCATGTCATTTTCCTCTTTGGATTAAAAAATATTTGCATTACAAGAAAAGGAAAAAAGGCTGTCCCTATAAAACAGAATTTTTATTTCCCTTCTAAAGAATAGCAAACTGAGTTATTTCAGAGCAGCAAATAGAAAGGGAATCAGCCTGTACCAAGCTTCTTCTTAAATGCATCCACACTTCCACCCTGCAAATGCTTTCTCCTCAAAGGAATGTTATAAGCATACTGAGATCCCAAAGACTGTACTTTTTACCAACATGTTTAATCAGTCAGCAGTGAAACATGGGTCTCTGTGTACAGGAGATGAAAGCCTCAAGTGAAAAACAGTAATTTTTATTGTTTGCTAGACTACAGATTATTTGCTTAGAAAATTACCTGGACAGGGGCAAGTAAAGCCAATGAAGGTGTGTGCAATGTTTCTTTGGGAATATATCAGGAAACCAGGCAGTGAGGCTGGGACAATCTGGACAGTATCCCACCACAAGGCCCAGAGACAAGCACATTTCCTTTAGCAGCCATAATGCTTTGGTTATTCTAACAAAGCCTTTTGGCCAGTAACAGAAGAGCAGAGCTCTCCTTGCTGTTCTTTAACACATATCACAGAGGTGGCTCATACGGTGATTTCACAGCAATATTAACATCAAGGCTGAATACAATCAGGTGATTTTCACATCATTAACCTGGCAGTTCACCATGCTTTGTGTTGCCTGATACCATTCCTACAGAAGAACCAGCTACAGCAGCAATCCTGACTGAAACAGACCATGGCCTGGAGGAACCTAAGGCAAATTGCCCTCCAGGCTTAGATTTTTACAGAAGTGGCTCAGAAGGGTCACAGGTCTCCTTGGACAGGTAGGCACTGCTGCTGAGTACCCATTTAACCAGCTGAGAGGGGCCATAAGTATCTGTTGGTGCCAGAGATTTCTGTCCTTACCACCACTAACCAGCTGCTCTCCTACCAGATTTGGGTGAGAATGAGTTGTTGTAGCAGGGAGAAGAGACAGGAGTGGCAGTGAATGTCTTATCAGCAAGGACAACAGGCAAGAAGCCCACTGACAATCCCCTACTTTCTTGCTAAATAGTCCCACTCAACAGTAGGTATCTTGCACACCTGCTGCTGCTGCCAGACTCTGTCGCAGCCTGGCATGTACAGATGCACTTCAGCAGCCATTAGCTACATATCCCGTATGTGAATTCCCAAAGTTCAGAGTGATCTTTCTTAAGATTGTGTGAGGAAAGGTGATGGAAATTTGTCCTGTATTTAAGCAGCAAACAAGGACTCTGGTAACCTGCATTTCCTGTGGCCTGTGCACCCTTGTGTAACCTGAAGTAAATCACTGAATTTCAGTGCTTCTATTCTCCACCTACTAAATGAGGATTTTTTTTCTGTCTTCTCCCTGTTTATTTAAGCTGTGCTGACTTATACTGTGTGTTTGTACAGTGCCTGACCTAATGAAGTCACTTCTCAACACTGTCATCCTGCAGGTACTGCTCAGAATCCAGACAGCTGCCAGGGTTACTAGGGCCAAGCTGCACAGACTTCCTAAGGGCAAGATGAGACAATGAGACAAGAGTGATGTCTTGGAGAGTTGCTGAAACATGGGTGCATTGCCACCAACAGTGACACTGGGGCAGGAGCCAGCTCAGCTGAGAAGTAAAGCTTTTATGATATAGAATCATAGAATAGTTAGGGTTGGAAAAGACCTTAAGATCATCTAGTTCCAGCCCCCCTGCCATGGGCAGGGACACCCCCCACTAAACCAAGCAAAAATACACACACTCCCCAAGTACTGAAGGTTTGGGGTTGATATGTCAAGAGCACTCCATAAGCAGTAAGTCTAGGTGTATGTGCATCAGATTCAAAAGAATTCCTCTCCAGATCAAGAGCAGCTGCTCTGGGCATAGTAATTGTGAGGGGAAAACAAGGCTCTGCTGTGTTTACAAAGGAGCAGCAAAATCCTCAGGTGCCACTTTACTCTAACCTGAAGAGTGAGAACATCTGCTTTTAAAAGGTATGTCAACTTGTCTGATCTCCCATGTCCTTACATTTTTCTGCTGCTATTGTTAAAGTCATGAAGCCTCTCTGAAGTACAGCTCATTTTGTTTCTAGCAAGTGGTATTTTCTGGGTGCCTCAAGGACTGTGGCTGTTGGCAATTTATTGGATCTGTCTTCTTTCATTGCTGAATTACACTGGGTAATAGATATCCACTGACATGGCTTCAATCAGGAGCCTGGGTGTGAGGGGTCCTGTCCACAGTGAAGTATATGAACTGAGAGGACTAAAAAGTACCTGCTGGCTACAAATGGAAGGATGAAGATAACTACTGAATATCTTGTTCAGTTTGAGGCTTTGGTTTTGCATTTTAATGGTATCTCCACTCTTGAAGTGTCTATTGGCTGCTGGTTTCACATAAAAGGAAGAATTTCATAGTTCTATAACTGCAAAATCTTGGAGCTAGGAACTCTGTGGTGGCTGCTAATGGCTATCGTTTTATCTCAACTCTGAGTTACCACAGCTCTGAAAAAACACAGAAAGATGTATATGTTTTATGTGCTAGACTGCTGGGCCTTCAATAAATTCTCAGCAAGGATTCAAAGATCAGTGATTTGAAGGGAGTGCAGTGATGCTCACCTAAAAAGCCCTCTCTCTGGCATTGTACTGAGATGAGAGATTGCAGATGTTGGTGTCCCTAAACAAAAGGGCTGGGCTCTGAAGTGAGACACAGCAGGTAGGACCTCTAAGACTAAATAACAGGCTTTCACAGAATGACCTATGGTTTCAGAGGCCTTCCATCATTAAAATAGGGGGAAGCAATGTTCCTCTGTCCTCTTTAAAGCTTTCTGATGCTTCCTTTGAAGATTCAGATTGGGGTTGCATGTACTCACAAACTGTAAGCATCATATATCTATCATATTACTTACCATCTTAAATCTAACGACTTCAAAGCTTGAAGAATTTCCGAAATAGTTCCTTTCCACTTACAGTATGTCCATGCTTATTTTTTCCTTACATAAAGAGGTATTATTTGTTTTATTTTCTTTTTATAACCCAGCAGGAGAAGGGCTTTGAATGGAATAAGTAAATTGGGAAGAAATAAGATGTTTTTTATAGTATCCCACTGTTGCTTCTGCTTCCTAGAGTGTCTGGACTCTTTCTTAATCTTTTTTGTGTCCTGTCCTGGTAGAGGTGTAAAGGCCTTCAAAGACTGGGTGAAAACTACAGAGTTTACCCTAGCAGAACTCCGAACTACTTGCACCATTGTCTCCATTCACTGGAGTTCAGTGATGTGATTAAAATCTCAGCTAAACAATCTGTTCCTCCCTAAATTTGTTTATCTGCCTTCCTTACTTTGTTTAAAGCCTGCTAAGTAGCATGGCATGGCCATGAGCACCAGAACAAGGGGAACCTACACTGTGATAAAAAGCTGTGATGTCAACATAAGGCTTAAAAATGTATGCATTTAAAAATTAATATTTTGTCAGGTTTTTACATAAGTACAGTTTGCAACTCTAGTGGCAACAGCTGTTAGGTGCCAGATTCTCTGAAAGGCTTCTACTCTCTTTTAATATTATGAAACTGGAATGTATAATGTGGTTTGTTTGAATCATATTCTCTGTGAGATGAAAGCAAAATGATTTTTCAGAGACAGCTTTTATAAGGTCTTCAAAGTGCGTTTACTGTTATTTCCATCCAAAAATTGAAACCTAGGAGCATGAAAGAAAGCTTTCTGCCTAGCACGCTCATGATCAGCTTTCAAATCAATTTTCAATTGACTTTGCTTTTAAACTTTAGCAAACAGCCCAATTTTGCATTCACTGAAGTAATTTTGAGACCTACTGGTCACTTAAAGACGTAGTGAGCTGATAAATCTTCAAAATTCCAGACTACAGCTGAGCAGTAAGCTGAAAAACTGCTCCCCACCCACACAACGTTTGTCTTCCCTGAAACCATGTTCTTTCATCCTCCTCTCCTTTGGTTTGTTTCTTCCTCTTTTTTTTTCCACCCAACCATAATACAAGCCGGTGACCTCCCTGGGATAAGGGTTGGTTTTCCTTTTGCAATGTTCGTATAGCACACAATTATAGACTTAAGGTTTCTAACTGAAACTCTTAAGCATTGTGACTAGGAAGAATAATTACCCTGTTTTTTTTTTTTTTTTTTTTTGCTGAAGTTTTAGAAACTGCAACGAATATCCAGTACTTACATGAGTATCAGACGCCCACTGTGTCTCCACATAAGAGACTGAAACCTTCACGTGGCAGTTCAGGCTAACTGGTGAAACTGTCCACAGCCCTGGGGAAAAGAACTCTTTGGCTGCACTGAAACTTTTGTAGTTCTTATCACCAGCAGCCAAACAACTCAGGGCTTGAGAAAAATCCAATCTAGAACACTTAGTTCTGGTTCATATTTTGCTGACTGAAGTCTACTTTTAATACTAGAAATCAAAGCAAAAGAGTTATTTGTTCTTTCCACTGCTTCCTGCAAAGCGATTTTTTTAGCACCCTTCTTTTCCAAAATGGAATTTAATGTATTAGTCAAAATCCAAACATGTTCAGGGGCTGGATGCAACTGCCACACACTGGAAAAGCTGCAGACCAGCACAGCTGCTATGGTTTGTGTGTGCTATATTTTGGAATGCTGTTGGCTTGGAAGAGCGGAAATTGCAAGTAAATCTAAGCTCATTAAAGTAATTATAACCCCACTTCAGTTCTGCTATCTGCCTAAAATTCTTAATAACTTGTTGCTTTCTTTAAAAAATGAAACTAAGCCCTCCCCCTGTACCTAGGGAGCCAGTGTGTCTTTCTTTTTACTCATCTCAGGAAGAGATGGTCTCACAAAGCCAACAAGTAGCTATATTCCATACATGTTCATTCTGTAGGTGACCAGGAATTATAAGGAGCACTCACAAGCTCCTGTTATTAAGAGTACTGATAAATCATGGAACAGTGGTTGGAGAGCATAAAACAAATTGTTTGTGCTTTGTTTTATCATCTCAGAAAGATGACAAATTACATTACAAAGTTACATTAGCTGTTGCCCCTGAACACTAAGCTCAAGGAGCCGTGATGTTATCATTATACTACCTACAACATTATACACTGAAGCAGAGACTTTAGATTTTTCAGAGCCCTTCTGGGATTTTAGGCGTATCTCCTATAAAATGTTGTTTCCATACACTGCAATCTCTGTGAAATCTTTTTTCTATCTCTGCTATGCCTTTTTTAAGGAGAGATGAGCAACTGAATTTGCTCTTCAAGGTGTGCACTTAACTTGATTTACACAATGTAATTGCAGATCAACAGCCTGCTGTTTTTTACAGTGTAATGTAAGGGTGTCTTCACTCAGCTATTGCCAGGAGGGTCGGAGCACATCCAAGAGCTAACTATGTGCACACGGAACATGTGCTCCCTACCACACCAGCTGCAGGGACAAGCCAGTCTCTGCACATCTGTGGGGTTTCAGCACTATGCCTCTTGAAATTGCCTGTGAAATTCTCTTGTCGCAGGTTTTAGTGTGTTGTGCTGGGCATTTAGGTATTTCATTCACTGTATGCTAAATCTTACCCTGTGAACTCAGTGCTATACGCTTCCTGTGCTCGCACCTCCTTTGGGACGCATGCAGTACCTGAAGAACAAAGCACAGCTTCGAAATAAGTAACTGTTGCAAGTGGATGGATTATTATGAAATGACTGGCTTTAATGAATGTTTCATCCCACAACCACTTGGTCAGAAAGCCTCAGTCAGAACTTGCTTCTCTCTGTCCACTACAGTCAACCGAGATACAAATTCATCAAAAATTAAACCTTCTTAGTTCTGATGTGCAAGGTGTGTCTGTTTATCTGATCTTTTACAACTCCAGCAAACCTCAGCACCCTCAGAAATGTTAAATACTCAGCCAATATTTAGAAAATTCTTTAGAAAAGCAGGAATTTAATTGTACTTTTCTTTTTTCTTCATCGTTACTCTGGGCTAGTAATGATCACAGTATTGCAAACCAAACAGTTTCTGATACACTGCTACTATTTGCATTATTATTTGGATAGGGGAAAATACCTTCACATATTGAATCTAGCTGTGCAGGGACAAAATAAAACAGGTGCTGCTCTTGTATTGAAATTGTAGTATTCTTAATCTGCTTGCAAACTGCTTTCATTGTGTAAGAGTGATATAGTTAAAAGTTGTGCAACCCTCTTCAAAGGAAGCATTGTGAGGAGATGGTGGCTGATACTGAAATCTCAGTTTGATAGAATCTTAAACTGTTTGGAATAACTCTGGCATACAAAAAAGCTCTAAAATGTCCATGGCTTTTATGGGGAAAAAATATTGGAGGAACTTTTTACAAGGGCATGTAGTGATAGGACGAGCGAGAATGATTTTAAACTGACAGAGTGGGTTTAGATTACATATTAGGCAGAAGTTCTTCCCTGGGAGGGTGCTGAGGCCCTGGCACAGGTTGCCCAGAGAAGCTGTGGCTGCCTTGTCCCTGGCAATGTTCAAAACCAGGTTGGACAGGGTTTGGAGCAACCTGGTCTAGTGGAAGGTGTCCCTGCCTGTGGCAGCAGGTTGGAAGTGGACGAGCTTTAAGGTCCCTTCTAACCCAAACCATTCTGTGATTCTATGAAAAAATAAAGCTCTTGGAACCAGTGCTGTAACTGGCAAGATTCTGAATAGCAGCACTGAGCAGCCCAGCATTCCCTGCAGAAGAGTGTGGTTGACTCCAGTCAAACAGCAAAACAACAAAAATGGTGTCAGGGCAGGCGGGTGGAAGGTGAGGAACCTGTAGCTGTGGTGACAGTACAGATGTCTCTGATCAGTATAAAACCATTGAAGAAAACATGTAGGTCAAGATCCAGTATCACACACTGAACACTTGAATTTCTCATGGTGCATAAGTTTTACCTCATGCACTGAAAGATTAAGGTAGCAGGGATGTTTTCCATTTATTAAAGAAACATCTTTGCTGTTTATTTTTAGTGCCAGCTGCTTAGGGAAGTAGGTAAGGAGACTGGAAACCAGGGTACCTGCAACAACGCTTTTTTCTACCCTTTAGCAGCAGCTTAACTAGTCTGGGCTGGAAGTTTGTGACTATAAACTTGGTATCATATGAATCGTGGAATCAGCTACGTTGGACAAGACCTTTAAGATCATCAAGCCTGACTGTTACCCTAGGACTGTCAAGCCCACCACTAAACTGTGTCAGTAAGGGCAAACTTATCTCCCCTCACGGCTGCCCCTCCTGATCTCCAGTCACAGCCACCCTCCATCTGCCCTTCCATAGTGGCCCCACACTATACAGCTGCTGCCCCTACCCCTCATGGCAACCCCTCATCTCCCCTTAAGATCTCCTTTCATGGCCACCCCTCACAGCCCATGGCTGCCCCAGCTCTCACCTCACAAAGGCCCCATCACCCCCTTCATGATCTTCCCTCATGGCTGCCCATGCCCTCACCTCACAATCTCCTCTCAAGGCCGCACCTCTCCTGTCCCCTCACAATCTCTCCTCTCAACAGCCCCTCCTCTCCTCTCATGATCTTCCCTCATGGCTACCCCTGCTCTCCCCTCACAATCTCCCTTCATACATCATGGCTGCCTCTCCTGTCCCCTCACAATCTCCTCTCACCCCTCACGGCTGCCCCTCCTGTCCCCTCACGATCTCCCCTCATGGCTGTCTATCTCTCCCTCCCACCGATCAAGTATTCTCCATTAACTAATTTTAACGCCAGGTTTACAGACACGTTGCCTTGATGAAGGCAGTATGAAGACAGGATCTATGCTTAACCTTTATGAATCACATGCTGCTATTAAATGAACACTCAGCATGTTACAGGGGTTTGTGATACAAGTCCTTAATGCACAGATGCTGTTCCACCCAGCCTCAGGAAGAAGGTGCACTGCTCACTCAATGGCACGGCACGGACAGTTGTTGGACTGTTCCCTGTGCTCTGCATGCCTGGAGTCACCACCACTGCAGCCATGCTGTCAGGGGATGATGCAACCAAAATTCACAGAACTTAGAAGGTGGAGACATAATTTTGGTCACCCTGAGACAACAATTGTTCTGTATGACTAGGAACGTTTATGAGCTGGTACCACTGCTTTGCAGCTAACACACCTAGGCAGCACTGAAGGCGCAGCTCAGCGTGGCTGTCAGTGTGAAGGAACAAGGCTTTTTGTTTGTTAGCCTGCTATATGGCATGATGTTTGTGAAATGAAAGCAGTAAAATGCAAATGTTAGACTTCATGTGAAGGTATGTATGAAATGAGAACAGGTTTAATTAACTGGTCTAATCAGAGTGGCAACTGATATTGTAACACACAGCAACTCCATCTCCTACCGCTCTGAGCTTTGTTATTTATTGTGAGGAAATAAATTATATTTTTTACCTCCAACTACTTTTTAATAATCAAAGCAAAATAATTCATGCACCTTGTAAGCTATCATACATAAATTCAGCAGATGTGGCAAAGATAATAAAAGGCTTCTTTGTGCAAAACATTTTGTATGTCAATTTAAGAGATAGTCTTAAGAGCAAAACGTGTTGCAATTTGTCAGCAATTTCATTGTTACAGCTTATTTTCAAGGGGGTTCTCGAAATCCATGCTGGGACTCCTGTAGTATTTTATGTAGGAACTTGATATTCTTAGGCGCATATAACATCTTCTAATACTTTTTTAGCTCTAGATCTAGAGTACAGCTGAAGAGGAGTAACTTCAATTTTTGAATGTACAACCAAGCTAAAGGTTACTGTAATAATGACCATTATTATTAGACATACATTAATTATTATTACTCTAGTCTAGGCCTGCTGTGTCACTGCACTGAAATGCAATTAATTTTCTCTTTCATACACATTGAGAAATCTGCTTGGTTTCCACATGGAGCCACAAGAACTGGTGCTGTGAGGCTGCCAACATGCCTCTTCTCATGAAGACAGAGGTGTTGGGACCCCAGCACTACATGCCAGCCTTCTGTAGCTGGCAGTGCACTGCCCTTTGCAGTAATTAAATTTTCTTTATGACCATTCCTTTGTGGTTTACAACTGATTCAGCTCCATGATGCAGCTGGTTTCTTCCTCTCCTTTTTTTCATTTGTTTCTGTCCTTTGCTGATCTACAGTTCTGGCTGTAACCCTCTGCATCAGCAGTATATGGGATGTGGGTCATGTATCTTGTTTCACTTTTCATTTGATTTGCATGCTACTCACAACACATGGTGTTACTAAAAAGTAGCTGCTGAGGTGAATATCTATTGAACTGGATAATTAATGTCATTAGCCTGTTCTATGGAATGATGGTATTTAATCAGAACAAAAGGAGTATTGTGCTTATCTGGCCAAGGAAATTAAGCCCACTGACTTGGCTTGGGAAAGAATTTCTCTTATGCTGCATTCCTATATGTGGTTGTATAACCACAGTCATGCTTGCTGTAATGGAATTTAGCTTTAAAATGGCCAGCACTAAGTGAAAGCTCTGACATGGTGTCTTGCTAGAGTGAGTCTCTCATGAAAGGCTAGCTTTTAATTTCCATTAATTTCTATTTCCATATGAAAGAGAGTCCTTGTGAAGTACACGTGCAGCCTTGCAAGTGGATGTCTGATGATCCTTTGTGGTTTTGTAGTTACCTGGGCACTGTGAGGTAGCTCCTGCAGTGCACAGGTTGATATGCATTAACACGTGCAGCCTTGCAAGTGGATGTCTGATGATCCTTTGTGGTTTTGTAGTTACCTGGGCACTGTGAGGTAGCTCCTGCAGTGCACAGGTTGATATGCATTAAAAGGTAACCTAAGGCTCTGCTGGGTAATAACGCTAAAATTTTCTAGAGTTTTCACTTTCCACCCTACGCAGATTCTCTCTTGGTAATGTTTCAACCAGTTCCATGGTCCATACCTCTTATAAGATCTATCTAGGCTTCATATTTCAGGCCTGGCCCTCCCAAACCTGCTTTGAACCAAAATTATCCCTGGACCATTTAGGAATTAAAAACAAAATAAATCCTATTTTATCATAATAAAACATAATAACAGCCGCATGTTATGCAAGTGAAGTTTGTCTCGGAACACAAAGGTTTGTTCCAAGCTACCTCTCCTGTGTGGAAAATATACATAGACTATATGTATGAAACGTATGTAGAAAATAATATATTACCATGTACCTTGGTAAATTGGAATCAAAGAATACTTTTAGCCTAGCGAAGCTGAAGTGGCAGTTGTTTTCAGGAGCTAAGGAATGCTGAGCCAGAAAGAACTGAGAGCCATAGACATGTTAGACAGGAAGTGAAAAAAAAAATAGCTGTATGCGAAATAACCCAATACATAAATTAGACACCTCCTCATTTTGCATTACAAAGTCTGCACATGGCTCGAGTCTTTTCCCCTTGTTTCCTCATACACAGATCATTCAGTTATTTTCACCTCTCATCTAGTAACAGCCCATTCCCCCCACTTAGCTACATACTTGAAAAGAAAGTTAAGAATACTTCTTACTGTACACCTCCTTCATCCAGGACTTCTAAGGGATAATCAAAGCCTTGCTTCACCCCTACCTTCAATTATCAGAGGTTGAATGTGTCAGCTTTCTTACACTCCCACTAATTTAGATACCATTACTCCCTTCGTAACACCTGGAACACCTGCCCACTCTGCACGTTTGACTTCTAAAGTAGCATGAAGTGCATGGGAGGAGCCGATCAACTTGAATTGTTATTTAATAGCTGTTTTGCAGAAATGCCTACAGGCATTAATTAAGATCGAAGTGCTAAACACTAAGAAGACTTACACTGAAAAATAGTTCCTGCCCCAGACAGTTCATAATTCACTTTATGGCAAGTTACAACAGGCAGATGAGATAAATTAACTGTAGGGAGGGAGAGAGAAGTAGTATAATCTAGTTCTCCAAGCATTTTCTGGACAGTGTGGATCACTTTCATATATATATTTGCAAATAAAAGTATGCTTATTTTGCTGAAGATAGTAATTTCTGATTTTAAAATTAGCTCTCTGATGTCATAAAACTCTTCTTCCAAAGAAACACCTACAACATTCCTTCTTCACCTAGTGTATGCGTGTTGGTTATACTGTACTCTACCTGTGTCCCTCCCTTTTCAAGGGCACCAAAATCTGTTCTTATGTATTGACTGGTTTTCAGCAGAGAAAAAGATAAAGGCTATTTTTCCTCATTTTATGTTTAAAATTAAAATACTCCAATAAAACAGGAGCTGGCCCATATCCCTCCTTGTGGAATTAATTGTAAAATATGTTACTATAAAGCTGTGTTAGAAGTGTGAACAGATCTTGGTAACAATCAGACATTAAAGTTTAGAAGACTGTAATATCTAATAGGCTTATTTTTCCATTAAAAAAGGGAATACATTATTTTGTAGGTGGAGATAAAGGTCAATTTGATTTCAGCTTGTCAAATATTACGAATAAATCTATTATCTCTGGTAATATTCCTTAACAACGTATAACTTGGTTTCCACCAATTTTAAATTATTGGAAACCATCCAAGGAATAATTAAGGCCTGCCTTTACTGTAATGGAAAGTGCTTTTCTTTCACATTGCATGCTGTGCAGTCTTTTATGCTATGTAAAAGTAGGTTAAAATACTGCCAAATCAGAAACCTTAATGGCTAGCCTTAAGGGTAGTAACTTACCCCTACTTTTCCATAGATGTAAAAGCACTTTCCTATACAAACAGGCCACTTCCTCCAAAGAGAGGAAGATCAGGATGTAAATAACTAGCAAAGATAAAAGCAGCGAAACATTAATCTCAGATGTAAGCAAATGAGAATTTTGCTATTTTTAGTAGGACCATAACAGGCCTCTTAACACTTCAACTATATGAAACCTTGTCTACAGCACACTGTGGATTTTTTTTTCCATTAAATTACTTCTTTTATACATCACAATTATTTGTGATTTGAAATATAAAGTGCAATGATTGAAAAGGAAAAAAGAAATGTGATTGCCAGAATATTCTTAAAAATTCATCCCTTTCAGCAGCCACACCAAGAAATCTGAAAGTCCTCTAGAAAAATGAAACCAAGTTTAATATCAAAAGCGACACCTTTTTACTGGAAACCAACTGGTCAAAGATTTCGATGATTGTGATACAAAGTAAAGAAAACACACTTAGAATGGTAGACTTCATCAGCACAAGAGCTTTAACTGGCAGTTAAATATATGCTTCTTTCAAAAAGATTGATTTATTTTTTTATCTAAGAAATGGTTATATATGAAGACCTTTCTAGTATGCTTCGCTCTGAAACCAGCAAATCTGTCTTGTGTACTACTGCTATTTTACATTGAGCTGGCGTACACCCAACACGGGCAGAAGTAACCATCCAAATTGCCACAACTACCTATAGTTGTGGCAAATGCATTGTGAAAATTGTTCCATGGGAAGGAATAGAACGAAGGTGGGACAGCAAGAACATCAGAGACAAAATACCCCCGCAGTCCTCCTCTAAAACTTGTATGCTCTGCAAGCAATAACACAGCAATATGTCTTATTAGATGCTAGTAATTAGTTCTGACTTTGAAAGACTTCACTGCCCAAATCATGCTTAGGTCTTAAAATGAAGAATAACTTAACATAGCCCTGTGCCGTGGGAAACATTCCTTGTAGCTAACCTAGGTGACATTACATTCATTCAGAACTGAGCACTGCTGCCCTTTCTGTGCCAGGCATTTAACAGGTCGACTTCATCCACTCTGTTACCCTCAGCTGCTCCCGGACTGTTCTTTTCCTGTTTCGTAGGGACAAGCAAAAAGGCAGTAAGAGTACGGTAAGAACATACAACCGCGCCTGGACCCTTGGGCCACTCTCTCTTGTTTATGTAACACCAGCAAGAAACCCCGCTTACAGCACTTCCCTCTCACTTCGCCCCTATCAGTGCCTGCAGCGATCCTAGGCGGCGGTGGCTCGCAGCCTGCGGTATTTGCTGCGTCACTCAAAGAGACCGAGCTCAGCAAGGCAATTCATATTCCAGCAACAGTACGAACCGCACTGCAGCGACCCGACCTCCCCATCACCGAACAGCCCCACCGTACCCCCAACCCCAACGCCGCGGACCGGAGACGGCGGGGCCCCGCAAACACTGCCCGCCGCCGGTCACGTGGTCAGGGCCACCGCCTCGAGGCCCGTTGCCAGGCGACGGGAGGGCGCTCGGCTGCTACGGGAGCTGTCGGCGGATGGTGAGGAAGCTAGGCAACAGCAAAGCGAGCTGAGCGGCCCCGGCAGGTACCCCCGTGCCGCTCCGGGGACTGCCTGTACGGAGCGGTGGCCGGAGCAGGGCGTTGCCGCCGGCTCCCCCTCCCCGCGGGCTGTGCAGAGGCGAGGCCGGCCAGTGTACCCCCGGCAGGGGCGCAGGTGCGCTGTGAGCCGCGGCTGAGCAGTTTCGCAGGCCGCTAGGGGGCGGGGCTAGAGTGACAGCACCCTCACCCAATGGGCACAGGCGGGTCCGGCGAAGGGGCGGGGCGCCCAGGCCGGCAGGGCGCTGCCGTCCGCCCGTTGGAGCACGACGGCTTTCCCGGAGGGGGCCGTGTAACGCAGTGACTCCGCCCAGCAAGGCGGGAGTGGGGCCGCGCGGGGCGGAGTGAGGTGTCTCGGCCAGGCTGTGGGGCGCCCCGGCCGCTGCGGAGGCTGCGGCCCTTTGCCCGGCCTCAGCGCCCGGCTGAGGACGATAGAACCCGGGTTCTCCGGTGAGTGGCCTGTGCCGCCGGCCAATAGGCGAAAGGCAGCGCGTCCTCCTCCCCGCCCCCGCCACGCGGCGGAGCCAATGGGCGTCCGCGGGGCGGTGCCCGCGGGGCTAGGCGCGGGCTGGGAGGCGCCTTGCCGCCAGATGCGGGGGAGTCGTCGTGGTGCTGGTGGCAGGGGCACCGGCAGCAGCAGCAGCAGCACCGGCGGCAGCAGCAGCACCGGCAGCGGTTGTGGCGCGTGCGGCGGACGCGGCGCTCGGGTCATGGGGTCGCGAGCTGCCCTCGTCTTCCCGCGCTGAGGGACGCGCCCGCCGGCAGGGACAGCGGTAGGTGGTGAGGGGCGGCGGTGAGGGGTTGCAGGTGCCGGGCGAGTTTCAGCGTCGGCAGTGGCCGCCGCCGCGGGGCGGCAGAGCCCGCTGGGCCGGGAGGGGGACGTGTGTCGAGCCGCGTCGCGCTGCCTGCGGCCGCCTTGCCGGTTAGGGCGGCGGCGCTGGGCAGCGCTTTGCGGCCCCAAAAGCCCGGCTGTGGCGGAGAGGGACCGTCTGAAGGCTAACGTCGGTTGTGTCGTTGGCAGGATCTGAGCCTAGCGTGGCGGCCAGCGTAGTCGTGGGAGCCGGCCTCTGCTTGTGGCAGTCTGCTGTCACCTTCCCGTCTGGCAATGGGGAATGGACTCTCGGACCAGACGCCGATCCTCTCCAGCCTGCCTTCGTTCCAGAGCTTCCACATTGTCATCTTGGGACTGGACTCCGCTGGGAAGACGACTGTGCTCTACAGATTGCAGTTCAATGAGTTCGTCAACACTGTCCCCACGAAAGGATTTAACACGGAGAAAATCAAAGTGACGCTGGGCAACTCGAAAACGGTCACTTTCCACTTCTGGGATGTCGGCGGCCAGGAGAAGCTGAGGCCGCTGTGGAAGTCGTACACGAGGTGCACCGATGGCATTGTGTTTGTGGTGGACTCCGTCGATGTTGAGAGAATGGAGGAGGCTAAAACAGAACTTCATAAGATCACTAGGATATCCGAAAATCAAGGAGTGCCTGTCCTTATAATTGCTAACAAGCAGGACTTGAGGAACTCTCTCTCCCTTTCTGAAATCGAGAAGATGTTAGCGATGAGTGAGCTGAGTTCTTCAACACCCTGGCATTTGCAGCCCACCTGTGCAATCATTGGAGATGGACTCAAAGAAGGACTGGAGAAGCTACATGATATGATAATTAAGCGAAGGAAAATGCTGAGGCAACAGAAAAAGAAGAGATGAGTTCTATTTTGACATTTCTATTTTAGAGTAGTAACATAGTCAAAATTTGACATGAGACAGCTTCCAAACCCAGGCCTGCTTGTTTGGATGCTTTTAAGCTTAGTTACATTAAACAGTAAGTTGCACAGCTTTGCCGTGTGGAAGGCTGTGCCGTCATGGAACTTTTGTTGGTTTGGGTTTTCTTCTGTTTTGTGTTTTTTACACTAGTATCTTCTGAGTTTTCTGGCTCTGCATTATTTCAGAAGCCCTAATAGATGATGTAATACTATCAGGAAATGAATGGGTGGGTATATGTGACATGGATATCCAAATAGCCAAATAAAATGAGGGTTTTCTGCTTAGTGTTGTATTCATGTTTGAGGGTACCTGCTGCAAGCAATTTGCATTGAAGGTGTTCTGTGTTTTTAAACTTCTGATGCTCGTAAGTGGAGTGTTTAGGTGAACATTATACAGCTTTAAAAACATGTATGAAGCTAGTAAGCCATTCTTTCGAGAGGCTTTTTTTTTTTTTTTTTTACCTTGTTTGGGGATTTCTATGAAAGCTTGGCTACATGTGTAGGGTTGTGGTTTTGTTTTTGGTTTTTTTTTTTTTTGTTTGGGTTTTTTTTTGGCACTTTTTGAAATTGAATCATGTTCAGTTCAAATACTTGAAATTTTAAGTGCTGTGGATTCTTCAGCTGATAAAAGAATGACTTTCTGACAAGTAAAAAATGTAAACAACATGCTGGAGCATGAAAAAATGGTTTCCCAACATGTGGCATGTTTTTGGTATGTAAGGTCTTTATTTTTTTAGATGTAGCCATTCTTCATTATACAGTGCTAATCTGGTTTAAACTGTTACTCAAAATTAGTAATATATTTCTGAATGATGAGTATTATGGCCTCCTCCTAGCAAGTTAAAAGTAAATTAATTGCAGTAAAGGCACTATAAAGAACAACTCTGGCTGTTGTGGTTCTAACCAGTGCAGCATTCTTCACTCTACTAGTGACTTATTCTGGCCATGAAACAGAATTATAATGAAGTAAAGATGAAGTTAAAATTAGCAGAGCACATCTTGTATTTCCCCGAAATACCCCATTTGATTAAAGTGGTAATTGCTATGTCACTTTCAATGTATGCTTTTTTTTATTGTGACTCTTCAAGTATTTTGTGGTTAGGAATGTAATAATGCTTTATACACTCAAACATTTGACACTGCCGGGGGTGGGGGGAGGGAATGAGTGGGGAAAGAAGATTTTCAAGATAGGCCTGTGTTCTGCTTTAATTATGCTTTAAGCTGTTCTTGTTTACAGAGTGTGCAAACAGTGTTGACTGGGCAGGATAGTGCTTGATGGAAAAGGGAGGGTAGTTTTTCTTACTGGTACAGAGCTCTTTAGATACTTGGCTAGCAATTAAAAGGGCTAAAATAGAGCCTGGATTTTTAAGACGAACTTTTAGTGGTGCTGTAAAAATTCATCAGAATGTTAGATTCTCTTCAAACTTTTGTTGGAAATACCAGATGGAAAAAAAAAAGTAAAAACAAAAAAGCAAAATCTACTTCCTCCTCTTACTCAACCAGCAAAATAATTACGTTTTTCTTACCTGCTGCTGGGTATCAGGAGGATGACAGCTACAACCCTGAATGTCAATCAATGTAACTTAGATATGTTTTAAAATAAAAATCAAACTTTTTAACCAGCAGCTGTTGGTCCAGGAGGTAACCAAAAATGCACTTTAGTGTCTTCAATAACTGAAAGTGACAGCTGTTTTGGGTTGGTTTTTTTTTTCTTTTTTTTTTTTTTCCTTAAATTTTATGGCATCTTGGTCCTTTTTGAATAAACTGAAGTAGCTTCCAGTGGAGCTTTTGTATGTTGGTTATATATGTACCTGCACTGGTGACATTGTAAGTCACTTACTCAAGTAATGTCTATATTTATAGAAATGTGGATGACTTCTTAAACCTCAATAAACAATTCAAAACAAGCCTGCAGAGAGGTGTCTGACTTCCTGTGCTGCAGCAGTATGTTCTCACCTACCCCTGTGCACTGATTCCAGTAACAGTAAAACTTTTCTGTTGAAAACCAAAGTCTTGTGTGGTGAGGCTCGTAAGCATTACAGTATTGTAAACTGCAGTATCTCATTATAAACTTTAAATCAGTGGCATGTCTGTGTATTCACAGAAGAAACTAACCGCAGTGACTCCCTTCTGAAGTGATGGATCTTGCATAATTTGAATAATCTTTCATATAGCTGAACATACTTTGTGTCACATGCAATGTTGGGCATTTATCACATGTACTCACAGGTGGTACTTAAATTAGTATCTTCAGGCTCCTGTATCTGAAGCCATCTGAGGGATTCGCAAGTACTTAAGCCTTGGATAAATTTCCTCCTCAGATTTTCTGGCAATGAGCAGAATGTGACAAGAAACATGGAAGCTTCTAATTAGTTTCAGGACCTGAATGCAGACAAGACAAGCTTCATTTAGCCTGCAACC
Source organism: Lathamus discolor (assembly GCF_037157495.1). NCBI lineage: Eukaryota > Metazoa > Chordata > Aves > Psittaciformes > Psittacidae > Lathamus > Lathamus discolor. The sequence continues at coordinate 27,861,044 of NC_088885.1, forward strand.
CAAAACTGCTGAGTTTGAACATGAATATCCAAACCTATCTCTGAAAAACTGGATGTTTTCATTTCTATTTATGTAACATAGCACATGAAAATGCAGGTTACTAACAGTCTTGAGAAAAAGCTTCATTAGCGATGCTGAGCCCTATGAATTTGGGGTATAATTGATATAACCTGGCTAACATTTTCCTTCCTATTGGATGTACAGAACTACTAGCTTTAGGAAGGTGAGATGGCAGGCTGGCTTTTTGTACCCAGTAAACAAACTGTGTAATACAAATCAATAACTTCATTATGAGTATTCATCAGACTTCTATGGGGAAGAGTTGAAAAAGCATCCTGCTTTAAAAAGTCAGCTGTGTTTTGTTGTGCATATTACCCATGTTAGTGTTTGTCTGGTGACAGGCTGCCTAAACTCTTCTATATAAAAAATTCAGATGACTGATTTTTAAATACAAAGTCTTGACTGGTCTGTACTCTAGTACTCTGGAGGAAGAAGTGAGATAAGGTGGAGAGCAGTGTTTCTAAAATATTATGGTTGTTATCATGTTTAATACTGACTTGGAAATAGAAAACTTATGAGTGGAGGATAAGTTTTATGTTCAAGTTGTACCTTTGTCTGTACTAGAACTTTTTTGCTGGAATATTACAGTAGCTTTTCTGAGTAAAATATACAAACGTAGCAGTACCTCCAAAAAGATGTTCTGTATTAATATGACAAAGTCTTCAACTATCAACAAAATGGTGACTGCAGTAGAGCATTTGATATCTTGGCTGATCAAGTTTCTGCTGGCGTATGCTGTCAGCATGAGATCAATTTCTTCCGTACGATGAATTGACAGATTCTGGCCTAAATACTGGTATGTGTAAGAAAACCTTCAGAGGATCTGAATAAGGAGGTGTAATTTTGTAACAATGCTGGAGTTACACAACTTAAAATTTGAAACATGTTTTGCTAGAATGGGCTATAAATGATGCTCTGTTTCAAGGCACTTGGTAAGTTAAATATCTTAAAATGCTTCTAATTGAAGGAGGTACAGAATTGCATTTAAAGTGGTGCAGCACTGTTGAACAATCCACAAAGTCTTGTAACCTTATCAGTGTTGTCTTAGCTTACGAAAGTCAGTATGGCGTTGCCTCAGCTGTTCATGCACATGCAGTCGTTTAAGGTTAACCAACCTTCAGAATCTGGTCTCTCTTTTCTAGCTGTGTAGCTGTGTGCTACCTTGTGACCAGTTCAGCTAGAAAAAGTACTATAGGATGGTGAGACTCCTTCAGGTTGTCGGCATCAGTTTCAAGTTGTGTTGCACTGAATGTTCATTTACATTTGGTTTTCAGACAGATGATAGGTGAAACCTTTCTCTCCTCAAATTTTCATGTCTTACTGAGACAGGATTGATCCTTTCTGTGGGCAGCAGTACCCACAGCCAGTCCATGGTTCCCAGCCTGACTTAGGTCCTTCTGTACCACCTTGCACAGCATCTTGGTCTTGCAGGAGTTTATTCCATGGGATGGGTCATCAAGAAGCAGAAAGCAGGCTGGTGGGGGCTAGCTAAGCCAGGCTGGACCCCAAAAGGTCTGCCTTCTGGGGGGTTATCTGCATCTTGGATCATTTGTTTACAAATAGCAGGGTGCTAATTGGTGCCGGGGTGAAACTTTTTGTTGAGAGCTGAGTGTCATTCTTGGCATCTGAGGAGGATTTAGATACTGGATTGATGCTAAGAGAGAAGGACTTGGTAAGGTAGAATGTGGCAAGCCTAGGCAATCTGCATATGCTATGCAGGCGCTGATGGTAGTATGCAGTATTTATTCAGCTGTGCAGGTTGCAATGCATGAAGGCTAGGTAATGTGCTTATAATGCTGTCTTCACCTCTTCTGAGAGAGAAAGCTAGGCACGCATCAGTCTTTTGGATCAGTGTTTGTACTTTACTGGTGGGCAATTCATCTTTTGAGAGGGTCACAGCTTACAGCCCCGCTGATAGCCTTACAGCTTTGTGTTCCTGAGCCAGAACAACCCTTGTTGCTGCTGGAAGGGATGTGTAGTAGGTAGCTGTGAATCGGCATCATCTCTTGCTTATCTAGTCTGAGAGATGACGAAAGCATTTTATTATTTTTTGAATCCTGACTGACACAGGTATGTGAAGGCCTCCCCCCAGCTCACGTTGCTCTGCAGGCTGTCATTATTTTTAGGAGCAGAGTAAGACTGCAGAGCTTTGTGGATAAACTGTTGCGTGTGTTTTTTAAACTGAGGGGAAATACACAGCCTGACTTGGCAGCAGGTTGATGCCTAGGGTTGTCCTATGGACTCCCACAGATGTCCTAACCATACAGGAGCAAAATAAAGGGCTGATACACAGCTGGTACCTTGCCGTTCTGTAAAGCATTAGTCAGTCTTCTTAAACCAGATGTAAAGAAGCGAAATTGCAGTTTCAAAGACCTAGCTGAAAAAAGTCCCAAGCAGCAAATTAAGAGCTTGTGTTTCCTCCTTGGCAGTGCCCTGTTTTATTGGGGCTGGCTGTGAGTGATCTGAGGCACCTGAGTGGTGAGGCACCTGGACAATGCTGCTGGCTTGCCGTGGGGCCTGGCAAAGGGCAGTCATCAAGTACTCACATAATGATTTTATTCAAAGGCAAACCCAAAATCTAAGGATAAAAAATAGGCAGGGGGGCCAGACAGTGCTTGCAAACAGCTCAGGAAAATAAGAGATGATAATCCCTGGGCTGTGAAGATTGTGGCTTCTTAGTTCTAGCTATATTTGCACAGCTGCTCCACCAGAATCAAGAGCTGAAGATGATGGAATAGTTAGAAAAGAGAAGGTCGAATATGGTTGTTGGCTGTGGGGTGTATAGAGGGAGAGAGGATTTGAAACTGTTGGGTTTTCCTACCTTTTCAAGACACATTGAGCCCTAAGGGAAACAGATAAGCTTCTAGGCTGCTTGATTGGTTTAAAATATTTATTGTTTTTTGCACTGTAGTTTTCCTATTGCTGAAATGAAACAATACCTCACTTAAGAAAGCCACCTAATCACTGCATTAATCACTGACAAAGGATAAGGTTAGCACGGGTGTTGAGCCTTGTTAAACGTGCTGAGGGCTCCTGGCTGGCTCGCAAGCTGCTGTATTTCAAGGTCTTCTCTAAAAATAGCAGAATGGTGAAATTTAGGTCAGGTGAGGTAAAGGTGTGAAGCCTGATACCTCAGCCACTAGACACAGTCGAGAGGTACCCCCAACCCGGTAACTGCTTATCTTCTGTTACCACTTTATGAATGATAAAAAAGAATAATTTCCTTTGGAGCATAACATTTGCATCCCTTTCCTATTTCAATGCCTTTTGCCCTGAGAGCTTTAACAGGCTTTTTATCAGAACATCACCGAGTTGGGTATTGTAAGGATGAGTTTGTGAGTGAAGAATGTCAGGAACAGTGTTCACCTTTGCTGCAGTGACTTGGTTAGCCAAGACTGGTCTTTTTGTAAAGCTGGTTTTAACACGGACAAAAAGGACCTAAACCAGGGAAACCTTTTAAAAATATCTTCTTGTTTCTAACATTAGCTGAACTCCATTGGTCTTGTAATTATTGGATGCTGTTGTAGGCATGGGCTGATGCAGGAGGGGTTTTTGACACCAGTTGCATCATGATTGTTAAGAGGCCTTCAGACATTTACAGACTATGCGTGTAAGGTCTCTGCAGTAAAGCTTACTGAATTTATATATCCACGATGTAACTTTTTAGCTGTCTTTTTGAGGAGTTCCTGTGGGTCACACAGGAAAGACACTTGATTCTTTGTGAAACATAGATTAACATGTCAATGTCTCTGTAAACACAGTTTATTCCTGTTTGGTTTCTGGTATAAGTGATACAGTAAAAAGGCAATCTACAGATTATTAGTAGTACTATTTCCCTTGAACTCCAGCTATTAAGTTTCTATTTGAATCAGATATATATATTCAATTTTTCTTGATTGTACTGTATTTTATACAGTATCCTGTATAAAATGATTAAGATCAGCCTCCCTGATCTTAATTAGCATTGAAAATTGACTTACACATTTAAAGTCGCTGTAATTCAGCTGTAATCAGTCATGTTACACAGGAGACAAATGGGATTCATGAACTGAGCCCACACTGATGCTTTTTGACAGATCTCCTATTGCCACATCAATACACATCCCTTGCTGTGTGCACTGGTACCAGCAAACTATATTTCTATATGGTTCAGCAACTGTATTTCTGCCACTCTGTCATATAACTTGCTTATACACAGTATTTGCTTATGTCCTGCTATTGTTGTAATCATGATAGGGAACTGTTGGAAAATACTCTGTACAGAGACTCAGCTTTACACTGCAACTATAAAACAAATACATCCAACCACATAATTTAAAGTACTGGAGTTAATGCTGAAAGCTGGAAGTTTAAGACTGCAGATTGGTATATCCAGCCCAGCTACTGAAGGCTGGTCATTTTATTCCTGAAGTCTCTTCATCTGTGTGTAAAGCAAGAATCTCACAGTTGCTCTTACATTTAAAGTCATGCTTAGAAGTGCTGTGAGATATTAAGATAGTACAGTAATATCCAGTATAATGGAAAATATTGCAAGGATTGTAACAGTAATCTGAATGTTTTGATTGACTTGTAACACATTTGTGTTCGTTAGGCATCAAGAAACTGTACCATTTGAAAAGTAATGTATTTGAGAGTTTAAAAATACAAGTTCAATTTACTGTATTATTTTTGTCTGCATGAGCTTCAGCTTCACAGAAAACAACAGTATTACCATAGTTGAAAATAATAATTTATTTAATATTCATCAGTGAATAAATAAGCTGGATCATTCGATGATTACCTGATTATCTTTATTATTATTATTTTGCATTTGACCATATCTACTAAGCAAAAGCAGTCAAAATGATTTGGTTTTATGTTTGATTTAAATCGGGATAAATGGTATTGCAAAGGAGACATATGAAAGTTTCTAAGTAAAGGTGATTTGCAAAGACCTTGAGGTAAAATTACACATTATCTTAAAATAAGCTTTTATTTGGAATAGTAACAAAAATGGCTGTAAATCCCTTTGAAAAGATAGTTTTATTTTATATAGTACAGTGAGAGGAGTATGTTAGAGTGATTACAGACCTCAGGATTCAGAGGGTCTCCTGTTCTCACTGCCTTTCTTGGCTGTAATGAATCAGTCTGCACAGGATGTGGCTGCTAACAGATGATAATGCAAAGTGAAGGGCTGGGCCATGAAAAGCCCCAGGGTGGCTCAGCGTGGTGCTGAGTTCTCACGAAGAGCTGATTGCTTTCCAAAAATAAGAACAGGAACTAGGGCAGATAATCCATGTAAACTGCACTTTCCACCCTTACACATTCACAACAATTTATTATTTTCAGCATTATGGAGCTTTACATGTTGATTACATATATAACCCACCTAGGCACACACACACCTACCTACGCACACTTTTGTATTCTTGCAAACCCTGTTTGCAAGAATTTCTCTGGGATCCTGTTTTGTGGGTGTAACTTGTGAATTTATAAATAGATTCATGGTTTCGTATCATTTAAGCCCAAATGTGACTGCACACATGGCAGCACTAGAAATACAATCTTTGAAATAATTTCCTCTGGTTTAAATCTTTAGTTTTATTAGGATAAGGTAATCTGGGCTGTTCACACTGCATATGAACCATGCTGTTGTGGTGGCATTACAACTACTCAAGAGTTCAGGTTGTGTCAGCACTTCCTTTTATAAATATAAATCCTTCTTTCAGAAGCTTAATAACCTAGTAAGCCTTGAAATTTCACACTTGTCTGAAACTTGGCACACAGTCTTAATTTAGCCTTTCACCACATTAAATAAAAATACATATTAGAGAGGACTGTAAGTAAACAAAAATTAAGCTTATTGTGTTTTGCTGCCTTTTCCATCTCCATGTTAATTTTGTTTATTGAAATGAAATGGTAAGAACTCAGAGTTCCAAAGGGAAACTTTTGACAGCTTTTTGCTTTAGTTGAAAGTTGCAATCATTAACATTTGCAAGTCAGACCTGCACACATCACACAAACTTGCAGAGCTCACTCACAGTGAAATTCGCTCATCAGTGTCAGTAGAGTTATTCCTATGCAGTTACAGCTGTAGAGCTGGATGTGTACAGAGAACAGAAACGTGAACATCTTTCCTTAGTTTCTTTAATATGTAATTTCAAGTCCTCTCATTCATTAAGTCCATTGTCCCAACAGTGGTGATGTGTAGAAAAAATCAAATGCTGGGTTTTCTCTGTCTTGTGGAAAAGCCCATGCTTGTAAAATTTCCAGGCTGTTTCCTAACCCATCAAAAGAATACAAATGGGAGAAGGCTCTAGTCTCTTCTACAGAGTGCTGAATCTTTTGATGTTTGCTCACCCCATCTAGATAACTCTGTTATTATCCTGAGGGTTATGAAGGGCTTAGCTTGCCTGAACATAGTATCTTCTTGCATAGAATCATAGAACAGTTAGGGTTGGAAAGGACCTTAAGATCATCTAGTTCCAACCCCCCAGCCATGGACAGGGACACCTCACACTAAACCATCCCACCCAAGGCTTTGTCCAACCTGGCCTTGAACAGACAAGGATGGAGCATTCACAACCTCCCTGGGGAACCCATTCCAGTGCCTCACCACCCTAACAGGAAAGAATTTCTTCCTTATATCCAATTTAAACTTCCCCTGTTTAAGTTTGAACCCGTTACCCCTTGTCCTGTCACTAGAGTCCCTGATGAAGAGTCCCTCCCCAGCATCCCTATAGCCCTCCTTCAGATACTGGAAGGCTGCTATGAGGTCTCCACGCAGCCTTCTCTTCTCCAGGCTGAACAGCCCCAACTTCCTCAGCCTGTCTTCATACGGGAGGTGCTCCAGTCCCCTGATCATCCTCGTGGCCCTCCTCTGGACTTGTTCCAGGAGTTCCATGTCCTTTTTATGTTGAGGACACCAGAACTGCACACAATACTCCAGGTGAGGTCTCACAAGAGCAGAGTAGAGGGGCAGGATCACCTCCTTCGACCTGCTGGTCACGCTCCTTTTGATGCAGCCCAGGATATGGTTGGCTTTCTGGGCTGCAAGCATGCACTGAAGCCGGCTCATGCTCATTTTCTCATCAACCAGCACCCCCAAGTCCTTCTCCACAGGGCTGCTCTGAATCTCTTCTCTGCCCAACCTGTAGCTGTGCCTGGGATTGCTCCGACCCAGGTGTAGGACCTTGCACTTGGTATGGTTGAACTTCATCAGGTTGGCATCAGCCCACCTCACAAGCGTGTCAAGGTCCCTCTGGATGGCATCCCTTCCCTCCAGTGTATCAACCGGACCACACAGCTTGGTGTCATCGGCAAACTTGCTGAGGGCACACTCAATCCCACTGTCCATGTCACCGACAAAGATGTTAAACAAGACGGGTCCCAACACCAATCCCTGAGGGACACCACTCGTTAGTGGTCTCCAGACGGACATTGATCCATTGACCACAACTCTTTGTGTGCGGCCATTCAGCCAGTTCTTTATCCACCGAGTGTTCCATCCATGAAATTGATACCTCTCCAATTTAGAGACAAAGATGTTGTGTGGGACAGTGTCGAACCCTTTGCACAAGTCCAGGTAGATGACATCAACTGCTCTACCCCTGTCCATCAGTTCTGTAGCCCCATCATAGAAGGCCACCAAATTGGTCAGACAGGATTTCCCCTTAGTGAAGCCATGCTGGCTGTCACCAAGCACCTTGTTGTTTTTCATGTGCCTTAGCATGCCATCCAGGAGAATGTGCTCCAAGATTTTGCCAGGCACAGAGGTGAGACTGACTGGTCTGTAATTCCCCGGGTCCTCCATTTTCCCCTTCTTGAAAATGGGGGTTATATTTCCCTTTTTCCAGTCGTCGGGAACTTCACCTGACTGCCATGATTTTTCAAATATGATGGACAGCGGCTTAGCAACTTCATTCGCCAGCTCCTTCAGTACCTGCAGATGGATTTCATCAGGTCCCATGGACTTGTGCACATTCAGGTTTTTAAGATGGTCTCAAACCAGATCCTCTCCTACAGTGGGCCTAGGGTCTTGATTCTCACAAATGCATAGAAAAGCATTTTTTCTTAAAGGTAGAACTAATTTAGGGATCCTGTATTAACAATGGCTTTAGTCTGACCTAAATCATTTCTGGCTTTTTCTTTAAGCCTCTGCACAGGGGATGTAGAATCCGACTCTTTGAATCTGCAATATTTTATCCTCCCTCTGCGTTCAGTTTTAGCTGCAAGAACATGCCTGCACAAAGCCGCTCTTGAACGTCCTTACCAGAGAGTGTTGATCTGCTCAGAAGACTAGACATGCTCTTTACTCTTGCTTCATCCAGTCAGTTTTATAGAGAGCACAAACCCTACATAGTCAAAAAAAACCCCAAACCAAAACCCAACACTTCTTTCTTTCCTTCCTCCTCTCTTCCTTTCAAATAGCAACTCTCACTTTCAGTGGGAGGGCTGCAATTATCTATTATGCGCTGGAAAATCTTTACCCACTTCAAGAGCTATGGGTCACATTTAGAGTACCCTTCCCCTCCACTTGATTTCCTTTTATTATTTACCTCCCTAAGGCAAACTTAGAACATCCATAATGCCACACCCCCCACCCCACCCCACCCCCCCCCCCGAAGTGGTGCTGTGGATTTTCAGTATAATACAGGCACAATGGTCAGGATTCATTTACCTAATATTAGATCTCTAAGCATTAGGCATTCTTGTCTGATATATGCATCTCTACATCTTTGTACAGTTCATGGAAAGAAACATGTTTGACTAGGGTATGATTCAACTTAGGTCAGGAGGGGTGTCTAAGGCAGGACAGATAAATTGCCCTGTGATGTGCTTATTTTTCTCTCTGCTCTATAGAAAGCATAAGTTGATTAACTCAAACATAGACACCTGCCTTTTACACCAACTGTCTATATTTATATCCTAAGTGATAGCCCCAAAACTGTGGTAGCTACTCTGCCGCAAAATGCAGGTGTCTGCCATTTGAAATCTGTGTCAATCTACAGCAGCTGAGAGTCTCTTGCAGTGCTTTTCATTAGCAAAGCCACCCCAGGGCTTTAGGGTGTTGATCAATGACCATACCGTTCATAGAAGGAAAATATAAAGGCCTGTATATTAAATAATAGGTATTAAAAGAAGTTGAACGCTTTTACTATACAGTCAACTCCACGTTTCAGAATCCTGATATTCTTGCTAGAGAAATCAGTAAACCAAATTACTTCCTCTTACAATGTTTTATGGCTCAGTGAAACCACTTGTGTATGCAAAGGCAGCTTTTTCATTGAATTCAGTGGGAGCTAGATAGATAAGGCTGTAGAATTGTGCAACAAAACTGCCATCTATAACAGTTTTTACATATCAAACTTTTGCCTTTTTTTTTTTTTTATGTAAGTAAATCCTCACCTACTCATTGACACTGTAACTGAGTCTAGAAACACCTGTTCTGGCTTCTGTGTGTGTGGGGAGTTCCAACCACTGTGGTGTAACTACAGAAAAGGCTACCAGCAAGCAGGCTGAAATTGTTCCAGGATGAGAGGGATTGGTTAAAGAAAGTTTTTCAGCTGGAATTGAGGGGTGACTTGGGCAGAAAACCAAGATGTGAATAAGGACCTCTGTAAGCAAAGGAGCTAATGAACTGCTTGGGTGTCTTCAGGTTTTCTTTTGTCTAACAAGGTATGAGAAAATTATAGTCTTTCTGATAAGAAAGCCCCTAACTTAGGAAGGGGTATGAAAAGGGGTCTTCCCTTGTCCTTATCTTGTGCAAATTTTAATAATTTAATACTTTTTTAAGTATCTGTTGTGGTCAAACCTTTTGTTGGTTAAAGAGTTCAAAAGCCACTACAGTCAATGCTCTAAAATTACATACAATGTATTTCTCTAGGAAGCCAAGCTGAAATGCTGGGACATGTAAAGGAAGGAAGAGACCTAGAATGCAGAGAGGTTAGGATATGGTGCTATGAGCCTTGGTGTTTACTGAATGACAAAACTGAGCATGATGTGCACTTCTGTAGTCTTGGGGAAAAGTGCGAGACTGATTTGTTGAGATACTGTTTGATCTTAAAGCCAGTGTGCAGACTTAGTGAGAGATCTGCATCCTCTGTATAACCATATCGTCATGTGAAAGCACAGTACGGGTGTACCTCCTGAAGGCTTGTTATCTCTGATGTGAGACCAGGTGCTGTGACGTCCTATCAGTTATCTCCAGTGAGAAAATAACTGTGCATAGACTCCAAAGCAGATATTATCTGTTTCTGCAAACATCCTGTTCACTCTGTGAATTGTCTGGATTAAACCAGGGTTGTGAAGACATCCAAGCTGGAACTGAGACTGCTGCTCAAAAGCTGCACTGTGCCTGTTTGCTTTCTTTCTTTAGATGGAAAGCATTTTCCTACTGCTTCTCAGGCCTCTGGCAGTGAATTAATAATGCATAACATAGTGCAAACAAACACTTAAAAGTGCTGATTTTGAGGGGATTCAAAGTTTTCAATCCTGAAGAAGATGAGAGTGGTGCAAGGGTATGATCCTGCGAGGACTAGATGACCAACGGCTATATCTGGATGTTTGGGGCAGAGTGGTTCAGGAGTTTCCATGCTCCTGGGGTGGGAACCTGGCAAGCATTCATCTCCTTTTTAATGTGTGTAGTAATGCTGTTTGGGTTATTGATTTTTAATTATCTTATTTTTAAGCCTGCTGTGACTATTATTGCACAATGAAATGTAGAGATGTATGAACAGAGACTTAAACAAAAACCAAAAATGCAGTCTGTAAGAAAATACAATGTTTGGAAGCTATTATTAAAAAGCTATTGAACATGGCTGTAAACACTATTTGGGAAGTGACTAGTTAAACTTAATTATAGAAACTTTTCTTGTATCTGTTTTTTTGGCCCTAATAAATGCCTTCTCATAAACAAACTTCAGTCAACAAGTGACTTCAGGTTTTGTTTGCTAATAGTAATACTTCATAGGGTGGTGTGTGTGGTTTTATGCGTTTGGTTTTTGGGGGTCTTATTTGGTGCAAAGTGAACTACACTGGTAGTCTCCTTCCATCAAGCTGTTCAGTTCAGTGGCCTTCAGCAGTAAAGCCCTTAGGATACCCACTGGCACATGGCTGGTGAACAAGGCCACAAACATGGGAGAGCTCCTTTTACTTAGCGTGCTAAGTTGATGTAAGTACTAGGTTACTTTCGTCACAAAGCCACAGTTTCTGTGCTAGCAGCTGAGAACCTTCTTTCAACAAGCTCTAGCAGCTCTAGGCTCACTTGGGCTCTGGCTGTCTGCCTTAGCCAGCTTGGTGGTGAGAATCTCTAGAACAGTGTGTTTTCTATGCACTAAAAAGCTCTTACAGTGCCAATAGCAATTCAGTGTGAATGGGGATCCAACATATGTATTTCTGCCTTCTATACCCCAGACTCCTGTCCCTGCAGCGTTGGTGTTGGACTCCATGTTTCCATCTGTGTCCTGTACTGTGATCCTAAAAAGGTCATTTAAATCCTGATGTGCATCAAATAATCATGTATCCAAGCAGACTGCTGAATTTTCTTCCTCTTTCTTGCATCTGAAAGAGCTCAGAACACCGAGGGTATTGTAGTAACCTTGCCACTCTTCCATAAGGAATAGAAAAATGGGATAGGCTCTCTTGAGAAATATTTTGATAGAGAGGCTAATGACTAATTTGTTGTTACTGTGTTTGAAGAGCCCTTTGCTGCATTTCTTTGGTCAGCTGTCAGTGGCATGTAAAGCTGGAAGCTGTCAGTGTTGGTGTCTCTGAGCCTGCAGAGCAATGGCATCCACATTTCCTTCTCTGTCTGACCAGCCGGAGGCTTCGTCTGACATCTGAAATGACCTCTGGGCTCTGAAATGTGCTGTACTGCTCATAAAATCTCTCCTGGGGAAAGCAATTGAAGTCACTCTGATATAGGATATTGTATAACCAAAGGAGTTGAACAGAGTAGTATTTCTGTCTCTCTGAAGGGCTTCTGGTGGAGTGGTTATCGCTGCCAGTGGTAGGTGCAGATGACTACCTTTCTGTGCACCGTGGTTCCCTGCTTCAGATTGCACTGGTTTGGTGAAATTAACTGTCTTTTGCTGCAGTTGGCACGGAAAAGAGCAGTGAATGTCTCTGAAGTTTTCTATTTGGATACTTCCATTGGTGACTCTCAGGCTGCTAGGTGTTTGGAGAGGCTCTTGGATACATACAGGTGTATGCTGTCCTGCAGGGAAAAGGAGCACAAAGCAGGGGGAGCAGAGACTCTCAGGAAGCTCCAGCCACTGGGTGACTGGACTGGAGGTGCTGCCCTGTCCCAGGGTATATCCCAGTAACAGCAGTGTCACCAGGCTCTCCTGCCTTCCATCCCTTCAGCAAGGCCTTGGGTCTCCTGGCAGTCCTGTGCCAACACATCCAGTGTGCAGCTTCGGTATGCAGTCACATGCAGTGGCTCTGAAGTTCAAAGTCCTCTGCTCCTGTAGAGTAATTGTGCCTTGGGAGGGGTGGGAGAACCCAGCCTGGATACTTGGTCCTTGGCAGTTTTATCTTGACAGCCTGATGAGTGTGAGTGGCTATGACAAGCTGGGGATGAGGTGGCTGTCTTGTGTAATGCTTCTGCCCTGCCTTGGTAGGCAGGGCTGGGGACTAGCTCCATGCAGATTTTACTCTGGGGATGTTTGCGAACCAGAATCACTTTTGCTTGTCCTTGCTGCCTGTTCAAGGCATGTTGGTGGTGTCTATTCCAGGCAGTACATACGTGATGCCTTCTCTTAGTGCTCTGAGAGAATACAGCACTATTTCTGTGTTTACCTGGTCCTGTTATGGTGAAGTCCTTCAGTGTCTCCTCTTAGAAATTGTTTTGTGGCTTCCAAGTATTAACAACTTCTAAATTTCTTTGCTGCGGTAAAGCAAAAGGGATATAATCAAGTGGAGTGCTGCCTCTCCCAGGGGAATGTTGTCTGGATAAAGGCTTTTGTGTAACTCAAGTTTTCATTCTTTTGAGATTGTTATTCCCAGTATTAGTGTTTTCTTATCAGTTTTTTTTTAAACTGACTTGGGGTGTGTTTGTTCAACCTTTGGATTGTGGACTATCTATTATTAAGCCGTGTTCCAATATTAAGGCTGGCTTTAAGTGGGATCTCTGAATCCTATGTATTGATAAGACAGAAGAATTTGAACACTTTTTAAAAGGTAGGTATCTTTATGGTATGAAGCATTCAGCAAAAATGTTGCCTTGCACCCTGTAGTTGTGCTGGCATAGTTGCCTGTGCAGCTGTGTTATGGCTCTTAGAGTGAGCTGATCTGGCTTCAGTAAAATCTCTGGGTTATCTTCCCAGTTTATCAGTTCAGTCTGCAGCTCACTAGACTAATAAGCCAGCACAACTGGAGTGGGGGCCATGCAGAGGTTCAAAAGATGGGGCTGAACAGTGGCAATACCTCAAAGCAGTTCTATTGCTGCTGAAGAATTCTGGATCATGGATTAGAGCCTTGATGTTTACTAAGTAGTAACAACATGCACAAAATGTAATTCAATAAAATGTACTTTGTTTTGAAAAGCTGCAAAAAATATTACAGATGTGAAAGGATTCCTAGATAGCTGTCATTGGTCTCACTGTCTGCCACCACCAAAATACAGGCCTGAAATTGCTTTAGGCGGAAGAAAGAGGTGAACCTCAGTTCTTAAGTGTCTGCCTGAATCTACAAAGGTTTCTTGTGATTGCTGGTTTGATACTTCCTAACACACATTCACTTCTGTTATATCACTGTACTGATGTACAGTATAAATGTACTGATGGCATTTTTTTTTCAGTCTCAAAGCAGAGATTCTAAGTTTCTAAACATTTTGTAAGTATGCAATTTCTACACTTATTTATTTGTGATTCATGCTCTGATTCACTGATGAAAATACAAACTTTGTTTCTGCAGAACAGGAATTTTTGTAGGTTATAATGTTACAAGCCTGCTTTAAGCTTCAAAACAGCTACCTGGAAAGGAAAAAGTTAAATTGGAGAGTGAAAACTCTTACTATGTTAGATAATTTCTGAGGTACTGGAGGGTATGTGAGATCAACTGGAAGATGTGATGGCTATTGGAGTTGGAAAATGTGGGTTTTTTTTCATGATGTGTTTGGTTTGTGGGGGTTTTGTGTAATGGGCTTTTTTGGTGGTGGCTCAGGACTAGGAATTGTCTATTCTGAGAGTACTACTATAGTACCTCAGCCTGCTTGACCATTTCTTGATACGATGTGTAAGAAAGGCAGGCCTTGAAGAAGCATAGGTACCATGAAGATCCTTGATCTCTTCTTGTTCCTCCTACCAATGATGTGTGTGAGGGGGGGAAATGATACCTTAGAAATGTCATCCTTGTTTAAGTAATTCCTAGGTACCTTATCTTTAACCTTTGGTTCTTCAATTAGTGTGGTGTTGTTCAACATACAAAATACCTGACTTGTAATATTATTACCAAAATATTAATACATTTATATTATGCAATATGGCATCTTAAAATCTGATGTGAAATTAATTGTCTTCAAACTTCATTTTCGGTTTCTGAAATGATATTGTTCACTGACAGCTTCTCAAATCATCTTGGTCAACTACATTCTTGGCTAGAGAATTGTAGGTACGTATGAAAGCTTGTGATAATGAAGTAAACGTCACTTTTACTTCCAGTTTCATTATGGTTTTGAAATGAATGTTTGAAGTGGCATTATTTGGTTGGCTCAAATGCTGTTTATTTTCACTTCAGAAGGAGGTGAGCCGTATCTTCTTTTGAGATAGATATAACTAACTCTTTAAAAGACACAATAATAGCAGAGTTGGCTTACTGTCAGTCTGTCAAATTCTTAGATTAGTGATCAGATTACCTAATAACACTAGGCAGGAGGATGCAGTCGATCTCCCCTGACACAACAGCCTTGTCATTCCCTCCCTTCCTCTGCCAGGCAAGCAGCCCATGAGGCAAGGGGCAGCAGTGACTACTCCTGCAGCTGAGAAATACCTGCGTACTGGAAGGCCACTGAATCTGGGCTTCCAGACAGGCCAAAGAGCTGCCTGCAAGGTGCCATTTCCTGCAAGGTCCCTTGAAGGGTTTGGGTGTCCTCCCTACAGTGTTAGGAGGTGCTCTGGAAGAGAGCATCTGTCCACCTCGCTGGACACCTCTGACTGATGGGAACTGATGACTCACTGCTGAGGTATCTCCAGCTCTGGTGACTATGTAAACTGGAAAACAATTACACAGATGAGCTCCCTCTTTCATGATAAACAACCTCTCACTTCCCGCGTGTGGATTTATTAGGGTTAGGAGCGGGGTGTGTGCACTTAAGGAAGTTCCAGCCTCTTCTTCACTTCTTTCTAAATTAACACCTTGTTGTGACAGCACTAGGAGCTTGGGCTGTCCCTGATGGATGCTGCAGGTTCCCCAGCCTCCCTGGCAGTGCTGCCAGCTAGGGAAGTGCAGGCAGGCCACAGCATCCCCCTTCCCCTGCTTAGCCGGACCCAGCTTGAGGCTCAGCCCCTTTCCTCCTGTGGTGCTGCTTGCGTCAGGCTGGAAACCTGGGCTTACATGTAGAGAATAGCAATAATGTATTCACTGTTTAATAAATACAAATAATCACAACTTGTATTTGGTCCCTCATAGCCTTTTGTCCAGCCTTGTTTTGCATACATTTACTTAGACAAAAATACAGATTATGACATTCTGAAGTATTTTCTAAAGTGAAAACAGTCTTAACTGAGGGATGTGACTTGCCCTTAAGTCTGTTCAACTTCATTGTGATTTCTGTGTCTCTCTGGGTACTGAAATGACAAAAGATCTTGGAATGACTGAAAACAAGCCTGCTGAGTTTTGAAATATAATAATAAAACCCGGTGTGATTCTCTTTATCCTAATTGTCATGTACAGGCAAATATCTTACAGTTCAGCTGAGCTATGTACCACTTAGTCAGCTATTGTGTTAGGTAATTGTTTTCTCTGTCACACTTCATAAATTGGGTATTTACCCTCAATATAATTAATTAATAGGTGACATCATCTTGTTATACATGTGAGCAGCATGTCTTAAGCACATCAATAAAAATGGTGAAGCCTTCTATGTAGATCACTATAAAGTATTGAACTTAGGATAGTATAACGCTATCTGTTAATTGTTTGGTAACTCCTTAGTATAATGAAACATTCATATATACTTTGTGAGGCATCATCTTTTCTTCAAAGTGCTCAACTTCCTGAAGGAGAATTTAATAATAGTAAAACATATGTACAGAATTTCTAGGAGCATTCCAGTTGCCAACAACTATATTCAGGCTTATCATGACCAAGTACTTGGTGCCCACTCAGACCACACTTGCACATTAAAAAGATGCAGTACCCACTTTAGGATTTACAGATGACTTTGCTAGACTTGAAATTAGTGGGAGGGCATTGAGGAAAGCCAGGGATAGCTGGAGGAAAGAACAAAGGCTACACATGCATGGTTGTGTGGCTTACGTCACTTTAAGTAAACAGGGCGGTTCTGCTAAGCCTTATGACTTTGTAGTTGTAAGGATACGTGCCTCTTGTACCATGCCAAATCATCCCACTGACTTGCTCTCCATCTACCTGTCATCTTGCCAGAAAACAATGTGTAGATTGTGAAGTGGGGATAAGATCAAATGTAAGGCATCAGTACTGCCTTTGGGAATACTTCCCTTGCTGCTTCTCGTGGGAGACTCATGTGCTTGCTGTCCCCAGCTGCTAGTCTTACCATTGCACTGCTAGTATTTCATACACCTGTGTTTTTTGTAACCTTTTCTGCAGCAATCATTCTTTGGTGGGGGGTAAGGGGTGTTAAAAAGACAGAGTCAACAATGGTGTGGTAGTATACTACTATATAAGAGTTTCTACTCTTACGTGGCTGGGTTTTGTGCTTCCATCTTTTACACTTTACCTGGCAAAGCACTGATGCAGGATGACACCTCGGCAATACTTACTTGTACTGGTGCTGTAGACTTGATCACAACAGAATAAATGCTTGTGCTGATAAAATTATGCTGGTGAGGTAAGCGAAGTTAAGGCATTATGCCACAACAAATGCTTTTCCTCATAATGTGAAGGTGCAGATAAGGAAGCACCTTCCAGTTTTACTAGTCTGTCTTGGGTATGTCTGTGATCTTAGTGGGTCTTTCTCATTCTACCTAATCTGAATCTGATCATATAAACTAATGGTGATAAACAGCTAGAAAATATTAATTTCAAAGGAAAGATTGTCACTTCTGCTTCAAACAGAATGTTTATCTGGAAATCTCATTTGTGAAGGTGTATGGGAACAATGGTGGTGCATCTGTTAGCACAGCTATAGCCACATTCATATATGGAAAAGTCTTTGTCACTGCTGAGGAAGTTAGCTTTTTCCTTTGCAGCATCCTTAACCTGTCATTTGCCACAGTGACACAAAGATTTGTTCCCTTGAGCTATTACTGTCGCCTTGATATTACTGCTTCACTGTGACTGCTCACCTCCCTGGCTTGGTACAGTGGACTTGATACTTGTCTGAAAGCCTTATTTGTTGACCAAGTCTATTATCACCCCCTGGAATGCTCTTGGGGTGGCTCTGGCACACCTGGGAAGTGAGAATGGCTACTTCCCCCCATACCATATACTTTATGGCACATGCCAGGGCATGGCAGAGGCAAAGTCCCTTCAGCAGTATTGTAGAGCTGGCTCAGGCAGCTGTAATAGCCCAGGTCTTCTCTACGAAGGCTGAGTACTACATGCTTCAAAGGAAACTGGGGCCAGCAAGGAGGCTGAATGAAACCAAGTAATGCAGCTGCATTTTAGGAAAACAGGGCTTCACAGTTTTCCTTCATCAGTGCACATAAAATGGTTAATTTTGATTACCGTTCCCTTCAGATAGACAGTTAAAAGTATATAGTCTCTTTGCTGATGAACTTAAATTGACTTCTGAGGCAATCTGTCTTTTCTGTACATCTCAGAGTGCAACAGGCTGTGCGTTCCCTGTAGCAGGAGCCTTGGACTCCTATTTGCTCTGCCTGATGCAAATGACTACTGATGGTGCCCAGCCCTGTGTGCACATACAGTTTTAGGCTGAGGAAATGATTCTGCAGCAGCTTAGCTGGCTAAACCTGACAGCTGGATTGTATGAATTGGCATTAATGAAAACGAAAGTGAGTTACTGAAATATCAGTCACACTGCCTGATGTCACTGAAGCTGATGTGACCATTTCTTTTTAGATGTGATCCGAGAACTTTGCTTCAGTACTTGCTTGACAGTCAGTCCCTTCTTATTTTTCTTAGCTGTGGTGCAAGTACATACTACTGTTACTACAGTAACACTGTAACTGAATGTTCTAGTAAGAATGTGTTTATCTTAAAAACTATATTTATCTTTCTGTGAACAGTCTCAATTTAGCTAAGACCCTTTAAGAGTGAAAATTTAAATATATTGCTCTGGAGGATGCTTTCCTGCAACAAACTTGGAAATGTATCATGAACAAATCGTGTGTGTAGAGGAGGTGTTGTTTGAAGAATGGTTTTTAAAAACGAGTTGGTGTCTGAAATAGCTACATACAGCACACAATGCTACTAAACTGACTGTCATCTTGCTCTGGTTGGGGAAAACAAGATGATCTAAACTGAAGTTCTGGGTCTGATTTGGTGTATGCAGACAGAAGTAAAACATGTCTTTTACTTACTTGCATATGCTTGGATCAAGCTTTGAATCTGAAATGGGGGACGAAGTGGGTAGAAAAAGATGGGAGATTTTCCACTGATTTCAGTAGGTGTTGACTCTGATTCTCCCTTTTCCTCTTAGCAGAAAGACTCTCATGTAAGCTGAGGAAGACCAGATCCTGTCTCCTTCCTTTCTATCAGTACAAAGTCTGGGGCCTGCTATAGCATGAGCAGAAAAGCAATCCCACTGAAGTCTGTGGTCTATCTCCTTGTTAGGCAAACACTGCACATCACAGATGGAGCTTTAGGCTTCTAACCAAACTTGTCAAGCACTGGGAATACTAATGAGCAACCATGGTTGACACTCATGAAGACATTTAAACAGAAGGACACTCAGGTTAGCAAAGGCTAAGACTAGCTTTCCTTGGAAGGGATTTTTGACTCTGAAATCTTTTATCCTTGGCTGCCACTGACTGAATGGATTAATTTTTCCAGCCAACCTTCTGTTTACATTTTTTAGAGGAAAAGGAGCCCAGTGGTAGAGTGTGGCAATATTATTGTATTACAAATTCATGTTCTGTTGCTGGTGACTTTGTTCTTAGAACTGGGACAGTAGTTGGATTACTCTTGCTATAGAACAGAGTGATTGAAGCACCGAAAAAAGTATGCCAGAACTTGGAATGGGAGCAGTGCTTTCCCAGTTAGTAGACCTAACTGGTCTAGATTGTACAAACATTGCACTTAAGACCTGCTTATGGACATGCACATTGTTGTGCAGAGGGCTGTGCAAACACAGACCAAAATATCAATACTCAGCCCTGTAATTTAAATTACATAAATAGGAAGGAGGGGAATACACGGTGATGGAAAGTGTGAGGAACTTAGGGTAGTGGCCAGACCCTGGTGTGCTATGTGGCCTCACGCAAAACCAGCGTCCTTCAGAACTGGGATGCAACTATAGCATATTGGTAATGAAGCAAACCATGGGGTAACTCTGGCTTCTGAGGCGTCTTAGTGCTGTCATTTAAATTAGACCCATCCCAATAGGAATACTGTGCTTTGAATATTATAATGATTGTTTTAACCGCAAACTTAAAATGCCCTAGAAAACCATGCTGAAGCCTCTCTATTCTTTGTTTTAGTCCCCTGGAGACTGGAATGGGTAATGCAGAAGACATACTGGAAGGGAGTAGAGGATTTTTTTCCGTTTTCTGTTAGCTGAATGCTAATGCTGCTGATGTTGGAGAGAGGTGGTGTTAGTCTGAGAACTCATACAGGTGCAATGCCTCCACACTCTTCCCTGTGAAATGATTTATCAGCAGCTTAAAGCAATAATTAACTAAAACAGCCATATGCCTTATGCCACAGCAGCTGGTAATATTGTTAAGTTGTGAAGATTGCTTTAAGTGAAGAGAGGCCATGGTCTCTTTCTGTCTTAAGCAGGATGGAACTCTTCTCAAAGCAGAAAGTCTTTTTCATGATCCTTGAAACTCTTTTTTTGAGTTAAGGACTTGTTTGACTGACTGGCTTGCACATAAATGACTCTGAGACCATCATGAGGTGATCTTAGTGAAATGACAGCAGGAGGGGTAAGAACCCTGCTACTCTATTATTGTTTGTTTAGGGGTGTAGGTATTTCCTGCGAAGCTAGCTCAAAGGAACAGCTAGTGCCTGACCATGCAGACATCCGTAATGCAGGAAAGCTAAAAGTTCAAGCTGTTCTGCTGTTCACATAGTTTACTCTTTTAAACTTGGCAGTTTATAATATCTTCTGTCTGCTGTGGATTCTGCTCAGAACCTCTAAGAGACTGGAATTTTCCATCTTAAGTGTTAATGGAAGATAAGGGGAACTGAGTGCCTCTGAAAAACCTACTTCAAGTTATTTCTTTCCTCCTTTAGGTGAAAGAAACTTCACATGAGGTTGTACTTGAGTATCTTCTTGTTTCCTGGACAAGAACAGCCTGGGTCTTGGCACTCAAGATCATTGAATCAAACTCTTGCAGGACACCTGGTCCAAATCCTGCTCGAAGCGGGGCTAGCTCTGAAATGGGGTGCGGTTGCTCACAGTCTCAAAAGACTGAGATTCTACAACCTCGTGGGCAGCCTAGTCTAGTACTTCATCACCCTTATTCTGATCCCCCTCCTCCAAGAAGGCTTTTTGATGACTTTTTTCAGCCTAACAGTCCAGACATTTCTCTGCTTCCCTTATACAGCACTTCACAATCCCATACCTCTATGACTTGGCAGATCTGGATAATGAGGAAAACTTTGCTGAAAGCTTTGCTACAGGCAAGGTAAATGATATCCATTGCTCTTCCTTGATTCACAGCCACCCTTCTCTTCCTAGAAGCAGGTCAATTCAGTTGTATTATTTGCTTTTGGTAACTCCCTGTTGCCAGTTCCCCATGGCCACCTCATCCTTACTGTGCTTAGAAATGGCTTTGAAGACTTGTTCCACAGTCTTTCCAGGTACTGTGATTAAGTCTGTGGTTTCCCAAGACCATCTTTCTTGAAGAGGAATGTGACTTTCTTGCCTTTCTATAAGTTCCTGGGCCCCTGCTCAAATTACCATGACCACTTAAAGGTGCTGACCAGCAGTCTCGCTGACCTCATTTGTCACATTAGCCCTTAGGACCAGGCGGGTATTCAATCTGCTCTACCAAGCTTTTTCATGAAGCAGAGGAACCAAAAAAAGGTTGGGAGCAAACTTTACCAGTAAAGGCCTTTTCTTCTGTTACGACCAAGTACCCTAGCCCATTCAGCAACAGAGCCATGCTTTCTTTAAAGTTGCTGTTGCTGACTCTGAACCAGGAGAAGCCCTTGGGTTTGCTTCTTGCTGCCGTTTTTTTTTTTAAGATTTTTAGTTTGAAAAGGTAAAATACCTGCCTTGGGATTTTGCTTGGGTGTAGGCAATATTTTTAAGACTAGAAAAAAAAAATAATCTTACTAGCATATATTAAAACCCAGAGCTTGAGGCTGAGGTCTTGTGTGGGCTGATGAACTACTTTCAGATATGAAAAGGGACTGCTGAAGCTGACCTTAGTTTTCATGAGAACTTATGAATACTCACTCACTTCCTTCTCAGTTTTATAGCTCCCTCCCATTGCTGCCTGGTGTGTATTGAATTGTTAGGGACATCCTCTACACCCACTCGGCAGGTGGTGCCAACCCTCATAAGCACTCTTATCCTGATTAAAGGAACTGCTTGGCTATATTACCTGGGTTCTTGTGTAAACTTTGTGCTCCAAGTCAAAAGCCGCAGCACAGGCAGCTCATACTGGTGTGGTACAGGACAGCATCAGGGTAGGTGTTACAGCCAAGCCTCTGATGCCTAGTTACAAGTCCAGTCACTGCACGAGGAGGGTTCAGCCTGTGCTCTCCTTAACCCACTAACTTCATTTTAGTCTCTGTATAGCTTGTTGAAGTGCTTCTGGGTGCAGAATCTCCTGTGAGTAGAATATGAGAGAACTGTAAAGTATCTCTGAGCTACAATGAACATCAAACTAAACTGTGTTAGTTGACAGATAGATCTGTTGGAGCTGAATGGGCGTTTGGATCTGTAATGTGGCTCTTGATGTCTGGACATATTTCACTGGCACTGATGATTTTAGCTTTATTTAGCTTGGGAAAACAGACTATTCAGTGATGTCCATTCTATAAAGCTATTACTAAAAGTGAGTGTTTTTCAACTGCTGTCATCAAGGTTGCTAGAAATCCACAGGATGAAGCTAGAAAGAACATAATATGCTGAACTGTGATGGTGAAGCAGATTTTTGAACATCAATAGTGAAGAAAATATTCTGTTTATAAGACATAGATCACTACAATCTCTGAAATAACCTAGTATGATAAAATGGCAATGAATTTTTCATGAAGTACAGCAACAGCACCAGATGGCTTCTGGGCCTGTGGGAGAATCTTCACATTTCACATTAATTCTGAAAAACAGTGAACTAGAAATGGCATGCAGTAATGAGCAGGTCACCCATGATATAGTGACCTCTCTTAGTCTGAACCTAAAATAAATGCATGGAGTCTGACTTGTTCTAAACAGGGATGTTTTCCTGGACTTCTGTCTGAGGTTTGGCTCCATAAGTCCTTGTCCACACAGGTGTCTCTGCAGTGTATAGGTGGGTGGTGTTCGGCTTAAATTGCTTTACTCTCACACAGTTGTCTTCTGCCTTTTCTCATCTTGTCACATCCTGCTATAATTAAACTGCCTTCAAAGAGATATTACTCCAGTGTGGAATGGATGACTATAGAAGTTCATGTGAACTTTACCCATATCATACAAACGAGAGTTGTACTGTCTGCAGTGCATGGCTCTCCTTGTTGTTAGGAAGTTGTGTTAGCTTAGCTTTGTACATTCTGCTGTCAAACTTTTAACAAGTGTTGGCATGTGCCCAGATGCATTTGTCTGTTACTTCAATTTATGGCAAGTTTGAGCCAGCAGTGCATTATGTCTAGCACCCTCTGTGCTGACAAACCAGTCATGGGTGCCTGGTAATCCAGTTGAGTCTGTATGAAGTTAAGGGGTTTTTTTAGTCATGTGACCTTAATTTTACTTATTTTTATTAAGAAATCTCTACAATTTACAACCCTAGTGGAAAAGCCTTTCTGTAGTGAATTTAACCACCTGTATGTACTTTGCCTTCATCAATCTGCCAACAGGAATTCTGTGCAAGTATATGGGTGTACCCACTCTTTGGAGTGAAGTTCAGAGTCTTTGGAAGTTCAAAGTCTATGGCTTTGAGGTGGCTGATAAATCCACATTGCACAGTACAAGCCACGTTAGCTTCAGTGATAAACAGCATAACTACATTAGCCTAATGGCATTCCTCAACTAATGTGCCTTCTCTCCCTGCAAAGCTGACCCCCTTGAAATTGGCTGACATAGCTCTCTAACTAGAGGTCACTAGCTAATCAGGATATATATATTTCTAAACATGTATTTCAAGAAATACACATATATCAAGGCAAGGTATAGTTTATGCTCCTGTTTTTAACAGGGACACTGTCTTGGAAAATAATGTGTGTGTAGATACACATATAATTATTTTCCCCCCCTTTTCTATTTAGGTGGAACCCCTCTGAATCATAGAATCATAGAACAGTTTGGGTTAGAAGGGGCCTTCAATGGTTGTCTAGTCCAACCCCCCTGCAACGAGTAGGGCCGTCCTCAACTAGGTCAAGTTGCTCAGAACCACATCCAGCTTGGCCTTCAATGTCTCCAAGGATGGAGGATAATATGGTCTGGTATAAAACGAATTGAAGGAATTGAGTCTAAACATGAATTTATAATTTTTTTGTCTAATCTAAGGCATTATTATGTTGGTCAGATGACACTGCACTCTACTGGAGTAGGAACTCAGCATGTGTTGCTTGGTGGGTGGAAGTGAGGGGGGATAGAGACTGTATTGGTACCATGTGCCTAGGGTTGGGCTGGGTGGCAGGAGGCTTTCAGAGTCCCACAGGTTTAGCTGATCCCCTGTGGGGTATGGAGGCATCAGACAGCAGATGCTGTCCTGCAGCACCAGCAGTTCAGGGGGGAATTACTCAACTGTATTTCATTATAGGTTGTTTCTGACCACGGACTTCTTGTCTGGGGGGGGGGGTGTGGGGTGTGGGTGAGGGTAGGGAGGTGGCTTGTGGTGTTTTTTATGCCCTCTCTAGATTATTGCACTGCACTGTATTATGGCAACCCTTCTTTACAAGCATTTAGCTATGCTGCAAATTGCAGAGCCAGTCAGGTTGAATCTCAAAACTGAGACAATGGCAAGAAGTGCTGGTGTTGCAGTAAGAGTACTGCATGTCCCCTTCCTTTCAGGAAAATAACATCATTCACATGGTGGCATGTGCTATCAGCTGAGCTGTAACTCCTTGTTGCTGACTTCACAAGTAAGTCTTAACAAAAAGCAACTAATCTGTAACTCTTAGTTTTCCTTTGTTTAAATTAAAAAACCTCAAATATGACCCTGAAACAAAATCGACATGAAGATTTAGGACTGGACTTGACAAAGCCTATTCAAAAAAAGGAGAAAAACAAGAATGCGGAGGAGAAATTAAACTATGCCAAGCAGTTATGGATAGGTGAATGCATGAAAACAAGTGAGCTGTGCGGAGAAGAGGGAGCTGGGCGCAATGCAGGAGCAGGCTTCTAAAGTAGGTAACGTTACTGGAGTGCAAATATGTGCAACATGCAGCTCCCACCTGGCTCTGCAAGGTTCTTGTAGGAGCACAAGGTTCAGAGTATTGATGTACAGTGGTGTGCCCTGCAAAGACAAGCAAAGCAACCCATCAGCATTGCAGTCACTGTGACTCTGTGTGTTTATGCTGATGACTGCATATACAAGCCGTATTTCAGATGTCTTTAAGTCTGTGTTGTAACTGTCTTGAAATGTACACTTCAGATTCTATTGTTGTGTTTAACTGTATAAAAATTAGTAACAATACAACTGTTCCATGCCAAAGTCATTCCATCTTAAACAAAACAAACCGTTATCCTCCTGTGTCTGTATTCTCCCGGTATAAACACAGGACTGCTTTTGCTGGCCAGAGAACCTCTCTGGGCTATTTATAGCATTAAAATCGTGCCAGGTTCTCTAGGTACTATTAACAGGCCTTTCTTTTTTATATGGAGGGGGGGGGGGGAAGGGGGGAGCGGATGACATATCTAGAGTAAGACTGATAAGAAAGGCTAGAGGCTCTGGAGAGATGCTGCATTTCTATTGTCCTTTCTGCTTTTGAACAATCACTCTGAAGTCATGCTGCTGATCTACAAGATACTGATGAACAATCCTCTTGTCTTGTGAAAATATGATTCAGAGAAGAGGAAGATAAAACACCTCTAGGGCTCTTGCTGGTCCCTGGTATCTTGTTTTACTGATGAATACTGGAAAGCTCGACCTGAGTGAGAAGTGGTGTTCTGAGCAAAACAAATGGAGGCAGAAGGAAACGTGTTGTTACTTTGCTCTCTTATTTCATGACCCTGTTTGATTTGGTGTTGTTTTTTTTTTCATCCCCTGCTAAGTCATGCCTCTGTCTGCTTGCATAACACACACACACACATATATATATACAAATACTGTACTTTAAAAAAACCATAGTTGAATATCTGAAAATCTGTATAAAAGTGAAATGTGACTTTCTGGAGTAACATAGGCGAAGGTGGAAATATTTTGATTTCCTATTCCTGAACTCTGGCAGCTGTTTAAAACACAGTGCAGGAACAAGCCCACAGTGCGGGTGGCTCAGCGCTCTTCAAAAGCAATTTGTGTGTGATGGTGTATACAGATGCATATGCAGATGCACAAAACCAAATGCACGTGTGTGTGTGCAATGTGGCTGCCCCTCACACCACCCCTCCTTGACCCCCGTGTCCTGCAGCTGCTGAGAGCAGGGAGGCAGAGCAGTTCCCAGTGCCAGCCCTGGGTTGCTGTAGCCCGGCCTAGGTTCCTGCTGGGGGATGGAAGGTGTGTGTGTGTCTCCATTCGCTCCTCCTGAATTGTAAAGCCGAGCGTCAGCATGAGGTCAAAGGCAGAGTCAAGTGCACTGGTGCAATCCAGTGCTTTTTCTTCCAAGTGATTTATTTTTCCCTTCCTCCTCCCTGGTCTTGTATAAACGCCGGGTTTTTTCCTTTCTTGCATTGGCGGAGCCCCTTTCCTCTCTCGCTGTGACAGCATCGGGCAGGCGAGCGTGGCTTTGGTGGGGTTCAGGAGCAGGAGCGCACGTTTCCTTTCCCACCGCTTTCCGCCGAGCCGGAGCAGCGCAGAGCTGTTCCTGAGGGCTGCCCCGGTGGCTGAGCCCTCCCGGCCTGCCCGGGCCGCGCCCGCCCGCCAGATAAACACGGCGTTCCGGCTGCTCTCGGACTGTGTGCCCGGGCCGGTTTGGGGCGTTTTCCAAGGCCGTGCTATTGTCGCGTTCCCTTTGATGTGCAAAGCTGAGCGGGAGCATGAGCCGGCTGTTTCTACTGCCAGCAGCTTGGGAGATAACAATGTTATCGGAGCAGGAGATGAATATCCGTGTAATGCTGTTAATAGTCAGATAAGTGCTGACTTTGAAGAGCTAATGGAAGACTTTCAGACAGGCACTTCTGCTTGTAACACGTAGGCTGGGCTAACCCACTGAGGAAGGGGGGTGGGCATGAAATTTCTGACCGGTTTTAGGATAACTGTTTAAAAACAAACCCAAAAAGCTAAAAAGGAACTAAACCCCGCTGTAGTCTTGTGTATTTACGCAGTGTAATTAGGCAGGTAAAAGAAGAGGAGGTTCCACATCAGACTTGTATCATTGCCAACAACTAAGCAAAATGCAAGCAGCAGGAATTTAGCTACTGCTCTTCTAAGGTTTCTTTCTCATGAACAGAGAGCCTGAGAAGACAGCCTAAAAGAGCCTTGGAATTGTAAACAGCAACACTGTTGACTTTGTTAAAGGGAGAGAGGGTATTTGTAAACCTTTTTCACTGATAGTATGCGTATGGAGTGTGTGGGCCCAACCCCAGGCAAGAATAAGATGAGCTCACTAAGTTTTAATATAAACTACGCATCTTTGCAGCCCTTGGGTGGATGCAGCCCTCAAAGGACATGCTAATGGGAGACAGGTGGAAAAAACCGGTGGCGTGTTCAGGGCTTTTTCTTGGTACCAATAACTCGCTATCTGTGCTCCTGGAAACAACCCATGGCTCCATAGAGAGTCTTCAGGTACTTGTGTGATGGTGGTTTTGTGTTCTTTTTTTGGTTGTTTGGGGCTTTTTTTTTTGGTTTTGCTTTTTCATACCTAGCCAAATTGTGCCTGATACACTGAAGGGTGCCTTCAGTGTTGTCTCCCTTATACTCTGTTAATGTTACTTTCCAGTTCTATACAATTTTAGAACTAGGTAAGCATTTACTTCTAGATGTAGAATAGGTATGTTGCCTGTATTTTTCACAACAACTGTCAGGGGCAACTTAGGTTAACAACAGGGCTAACTGACACAGCAAACTTAGGTCCAAGACCTCTGTTAGATATAACATGACACTGCTGGTGCTTTTGTAGCACCCATATCCTTTGATTCATAGAACAAGGGAGTGAACTGGGGACCTGAAGTATGCTTTCCTGAGCAGACACGCTAACAGTGAGACACTTTGGTATCTTAAGTCTGTGATCCTGGAAGAACCTAATCTAGACCTGCAGGGCATTATTGTGTTAAGTGCACACAATAGTCTTGGTTAGATTTCTGAGAGGAAAAGGAGATGTTAGGACTCTGCAGTCAGTCTGGAACAGCTATTATCATTAATAATGTATTAAAAAGAAGTTTTATAGCCCTGAGGCTATCATCTCAATGATGCATAATCTCAGAAATGTCAAGGTGACTCAGGGTGACATGATGGACCATGGCATCTCTGAACTGTTCTGAAATGTGCTGTTTTGAATAGCACACATCCTGAAATGCACACAGCGCTGAGACACAAAGGCTTTGTTGCCCTCTGAATCATAAACACTCTCCTTGGCAAGGGTAAAGAGTAGCAGTAGTGAGTATTGTCTTTGCCTCCTAAAAGTGTGGGTTTGTTTTTACAGTCTGTAGCTAATTTGGGGTATGAATGGTTCTGTAGGTAAATAATAATCTAATTCCCCCCTGTACTGGGATAGAAATACTTTTTGCTCCTGTTCGTATTGGGTGAGCTAATATGGCTTAAATATTGTGGCTCCAATAGGGACATATTTGTCACATTGCTGCAGTTTAGGTGGAATTTCTTGCAGTGAACAGTGTTTGTGTGTGTTAGTTTTGTGCTGTGTAACCGTACTTTTCTCTCAGATAACATTATTCTTTTTATGAGCATGGCCTCTATTCACACAGTGGGTTAGCCAGCTCCATATTCTTGTTTGTAAATTGCTTTGGAGCAGCTTTGAGCTCTTCCCTGGGGTCAGTACAAATGAAAGCTGAGAACTGATGCCAAAGCCTTATGCACAGCTACACTTTGGCCAGTTGTGTCTTTTTTTTAATTGGAGATTTTTGTGATACAGTCTAATGGAACAACAAATACATTGCTAATGTGAAGGGAGGAGTTAGAAGAAATTAATTTGAATTCTTCAGACTGTAACAGAATGTTCTGAAATAAAGGACTGTTTGACTGTCATCTGTTGGAGTGGGTAGTTGAAAACTCCTAGTAAATAGCACTCCTAATAGGGACCAGGTGGTGTAGCTGCTCCTCCTGTCCTGTGACCTGATGTTTTCATTTTATTTTTACACAGTGCCTTTCAACAATAGGCTTTTATTATGTTTAGTGGACTTTTTTTGTATAATGGGCTGGGCTTCCCGAGCAGCAGAACATCTGCCTCCCTTGATAATTACCCAGGAGTTTCTCTCTGAAAGCTCCTGTAGTGCGATATGTTTACTCAATAACTCGCTCTACGCTTGGCATTCTGATTGGGTTTTCCCATTTTGGCACCAGTTGGCTTTCTAAACAAAAATAGCCTTGCTGGTATGACAGTGCAGGTGCGAACCTGCTGGGCCTTGAACAAAACTAAGATGGCCCCTTGCCACTTTGATTTTTGTTTTGTTGTTTGTTTCATTTTTATGCTAGAGGACTGAAGCTGTTATTCTTGGACTCTTATGTGGTCTAGGCTGAGCACTGGGAAATTTGTCTCTGCCTGTTGCTTGTTTATACCACAGAGAGATTTGGGTAGTGCTAATGCCAGTCAGAGCTCTGGGGTAAACCCCTGGCTTTAGTAAAGTTAGTATCAAACTCTTGTTAAACAAAGTTGCTGCGGGAAGAGGAGCCTCAGTCCACCCCACTCCTACCAGTTTGATGCTAGTGCCAGCAATAGATGCCCAGAGCCTTGAGAAGTGATCACAGGTCAGCAGGAGAGCACCTGAAGAGCAGGACAGAGGAATTCCAGCCAGTAAGTCAGCTTCACTGGGGCCTAACTTAAGTGCATCTATGCAAATGCAGCTAACGTGAAAGCAGTTACAGACATGCATAGTCTGCAGGGCTGTGATCTTATTGGCATCACAAAGATGCATTGAATGGAAGGATACAGGCTATTTAGGAATTGTCTAAGGAACCTGAAGGTGTACAAGTCCATAGGACCTGAGGAGACGAATCCATGGGGCCTGAGGGAATTGGCTGTTGAAATTACCAAGCCGTTTTCCATAATGTCTGAGAAATTCTGACAGTGTGGTGTAGTTCCCACTGACTGGAAAAGGGGAACCAAAGCTCCCATTTTTTTAAGGAGGGGAAAAATGGATGACTTGGGGAACTACAGGCTGGTCAGTCTCACCTCTATGTCCAGCAAGATCATGGAGCACATCCTTCTGGAAACTGTGATAAGGCACATGTAAAATAAGGGGGTAATGAGGCCAAATTGTGCCTGATAAATTTGATGGCCTTCTATGATGATGTTACAGCATTGAGAGACAAAGGAAGAGCAACTGATGTCATTTATCCGGAGTTCTGCATGACACCCTTGTCTCTAAATTGGAGAAACATGGATTTAATGGGTGGACCGTTTGCTGGATAAGGAATTGGCTAGATGTTCACACTCAGAGTTGTCAGTGGCTTGATGGCTGTGTGGAGACCAGTGCTGAGTGGTGTTCACTCGGGTACGTACTGGGGCAGGCACTGTTCAACATTTTCAGTGACATGGACAGTGGGATTGAGTGCACCTTCAACAAGTTTCCTGATGACACCAAGCTGTGTGGTTTGGTTGATATGCTGGAGGGAAGGAATGCCATCCAGAGGGACCTGGACATGCTTGAGAGGTGGGCTGATGCCAACCTCATGAAGTTCAAAAAGACCAAGTGCAAGGTCCTACACCTCGGCTGGGGCAAGCCCAAGCACATCTGTAGGCTGGACGGAGAATAGATTCAGAGCAGCCCTGAGGAAAAGGACTTGGATGTTGCTTGACAAGAAACTTAACATGAGCCAGCAGTGTGTGCTCGCAGCCCAGAAAGATAACCGTATCCTGGGCTGCATCAAAAGAAGTGTGATCAGCAGCACTTGGGGTACTGTGTCCAGGACCTCTGGGGCCCCGAACATAAGAAGTATGTGAATCTGTTGGAGCAAGTCCAGAGGAGGGCCATGAAGTTGATCAGGGGGCTTGAGCTCTTCACATATGAAGACAGGCTGAGAGAGCTGGGCTTGCTCAGTCTGGAGAAGAGAAGGCTCTGGGGAGGCCTTATACCAGCCTTCCAGTGCCTAAAGGGCCTGCAAAAAAATCTGGAAAAGGGGCTTTTTATAAAAGAATGTAGTGATAGGACAAGAGGCAATGGCTTTAAAATGAAAAAGCTTAGATTTAGGTTAGACATTAGGAGGAAGTTCTTTCCTGTGAGGGTGGTGAGGCAGTGAAACAGTCTGCCCAGAGGAGCTGTGGCTGCCCCATCCCTGGCAGTGTTCAAGGCCAGGTTGGACGGGGCTTTGAGCAACCCGGTCTAGTGGAAGGTGTCCCTGCCCATGGCAGGGGGTTAGAACTGGATGAGCTTTAAGGTCCCTTCCAACCCAACTGTTCTATGAAAAGGAAAGCTCTTGGAACCAGTGCTGTAACTGGTGAGAGATTTGAATAGCAGCATTGAATCTAATCTCTGACAGAGGCATATATAACCACATATCTGCCTATACGTTTTGCTCTAAAACCAGGTGACCGTGTTAGCTGAGGTAATGCCATGCCTAAGGCTACAAAGTAACGGTGAAAGGCTTTCTTTGCATGCTGGGCTTGGTGCTGTTCTGACATGATCACACAGACATTAATTTTTTCCAGAATGGTACGTGAACTGAAAAAACTTCCATCTGCTTGGCAGGAGCCTGCAGTGTGCAGTGCAAACAGATACCTGTCTGACATCCAAGTGAGTTATACCAAGTGTGCATTCCGCAGTCTCTCTCTGTAAAATGAGGGTAATTCTTTCTTCCTTTTGTAAGACGTCCTGGATGAAAGGTGTTTAATTGATGTAAAGTCTTACTGCTAGGAATGTACCTCGTTGCTTCCAGTTGCTCGTGCTGCTGGCATACAACCCAATTCTTTTCATCTTGGGCATTACTCCAGTGAGAGAACAAGTTTTGACTGGTCTTCATGAAGTGATATCCCTGAGTTCATGGAATTGTTGCTGTTTTATACCACCCTAATGATTTACCTTGATTGTACTAATGCTTTTCCTAATTCTAACAGGAAAAGTAATTTCTGCTTCTGTCCAGCAGCATTAAACATCCTTGATTAACTTGCAGTAAAATGGAGGCTTTGCCTTTAACAGATTTTCTTAGCAAGCACCAGAACTCTTTGTATCTGAAACACTGTCAGGTTTCTCTCCCTAGTGCCTTTTTTTTTCCTTGAAGAAGACACTGCTTGCTAAGGCATCTTATTCTGGAGGCCATAAGTAGTCTCTCGTTGTCTTCAGCTGTAACCAATCAGCATTTTCTGCCTTTTCTTATTTTCTTTATGCTTTTCCCAGGAAAGCTTTCAGCCCCACCAATATTTGTGAGGGAGATCAGAGGCTGCAAATGCAAGAAGTCCTAGCAGATAGTATGCTTAGAGGGTATGTACCACAGTTCTAAGTGTCTGTCAGGTTTAATTAGCTGGTTTTAGTCCATGGCACAGACAGCTCCAGGACCCTCCAGTTCCAATGCATTCCTTTCTCATAAAAGCATTGATGATAAAGTCAGAGGTCTTGGGATTGGTAAGAAGAGAGGGATGTTATCTTCTGAAAACAAGCTCATCGAAAACAAACAAACCAACCACTTCATAAACAGCCCTTTCTAGTTCTTTTTTCCTTTCTTCCCTGGCCCTGTGGCTGCATCGTGCTGTTATGAACAGACTTGTTAAGGGCGAACTACTGCTTTACAATCCTGGCAGGTCCTAAAAAAATCCTGATGAGGGGAGTCATTATCTAGTATCTGCCAGAAGCCCTGGGAAGAAAGAAATGGAATTTGAGTCTCCCTGAAGGTGTCTGAATTAAGAGAAATGCAGCCTTCAGATGCTTATTATATTTAATTGTATAAGCAAGGGTTAGTTAGGAAAGCCCCTTTGGTATTTCAGGTGTTTAAGAGATCACTTAAAACTGAGCAAACCAGGCTTTGGGATGGAGACTGAAGTCTTAACAAGTCACCCTGTGGGACTTTTGCAATCCTATGTGACTCTCGCTTTCGCTAGCTCATCTTGCTATTTTACAAGCTATGACGCAGATGGTAAAGCAAGAATAAGGGAGTATTAATGCCTGATAAGCACTGCAGCAATTTGCAAAGTCACCAAGTAACTGAATTTGAAGTAGATTAGCATATTCATGGTCTGAATGCTTGCACGTGTACTAGCACATACAGTTTTGTATAAATAATCACAATATTAACTGATTTGTTACATATTTGGCACAGGATGTATATTGTTTCCCAAATAATGCCAAACTGCAGGCTAGCTCTGACAGCATTGGATGTGTTTTAAATAAATAAATAAAAGAAAGAAATGGCTGAGGCTACAAAAATCAGAGATGTAAAAGATTTAAGTTCACCATGAGGAGTCTGTATGTAATCTGGTACAAATCAGGTTTTTGAGCTATAGCTTGATAAACTTAGAAATTCTGATTACATCCTTGAAAGCAGCTGTGAAAGAATAAAATCTATATAAAGAAACAGTTCATTTTATAGGAATTTGCTTCAGCCAGCTGTGGAACTACTAAGGAAAGAAAATGCAAGGCTCTGTTACAGAAAAGTTGGGTTTGTTGTGTTAAGGGTGCTTTTTTTCTTCGTGTCCCGTCCCCACCCTCCGCCCCAAATAATCTTGCCAGAAAGTCATAGAATCATTGAAGTCCTCAGTTCATTTGAATAATAACACAGGATAATTCTAACAGCACCAGACATTTTGGTGATTTCTGCCTTGCCTCTAGCTGCTATTCCAACAGGGTACAGATCCCATAGTGTCTGATTACATCCACAGCCTTAGGCAGGTGTCTTGGATACCCCAATGAACTGAGTGCAAAGACTTCCAACAAAAATCTAAAGCCTCTGGGAATCCATTTGCTGCATTAATATTGTACTATGGAGAATTATAAATTAAAAACAATGTTTTCAGTTTCTTGAAATATAAGAGATTTCTCTATTATCTACTTGAGCAGCTAAAAATTCTCTTCACTAATAGTACATCGGCTCCAAAGTTGGGAAATGCTCTATTCTTTTTTTTCCTTTTTTTTTTTTTTTTTCCCAATATCAGGTACTCTTCACCATCTCCAGTCATAAATTTCTAACTGCATAAGATCTGATATTAAAATGGAGCACCTCAAAACCTAATAACTAGGTTTGATCTCATAATTTGTTTCCTAAGTTCCAGTCGGTACAAAACCTCGTTAATTTTGTTTCCCTCTTGTTTGGGATGTGTATGTTAATAAAAATCTACACCAAGTTGCAGCACTGGCTCCCTTCCAGAAGTATATTATGCAAGATAACAGCAGTAAGCTGTGCCCTGGAAGGCCTGTCTGAGAGCACATAGTTGGAAGCACGGGGCTGTGTTTTCTTCTGCATTGCACTGCTGTATAGATCATAGCAGGTCTCTAGCATCATGGAACTGCAGATCTGGGCAGATGCTCTTTAACAACTGGTTTGATGTGTAGTGTTTATGACAAGAAAACTCGTTTAAACTTGTGTTCAAAGTCAGCTGAACTTAGATCATACAATTAAACCCTCGCTGTACTTCGGTTAGTCTCCTTGCTGTATTCACAGTAGGAACTATTTCTAAAATAACTGATGGGAGCAAGGGACTTTCCCCACTTTCAAAAGGGTT
The DNA here is from genome assembly GCF_037157495.1 of Lathamus discolor. Taxonomy (NCBI): domain Eukaryota; kingdom Metazoa; phylum Chordata; class Aves; order Psittaciformes; family Psittacidae; genus Lathamus; species Lathamus discolor. The sequence continues at coordinate 27,895,478 of NC_088885.1, forward strand.
ATGGACCATTATTTTACAATTATTTGTTTTAAACTGCTTTAGCTTGACAGTGTTAGTGCAGAGTCAAGATTATCTGCAGAACTGCATCAATTATGCCTGACTAAGGATCTTACTGTTACCTCTTACTGTTGCATAAAATAAGGGTACACCTGGCTTGGCACTATAGCAAAATGCATCTTTAGGAGATATAGGCACAAAAAATGAGGTATAAATTCCTGTTCTGGCTATTTGCTCACAAGTACACTCTGCTCTTGAACCCAGCCAGATATGAATATACAGCGGAGTTGTGCAGACAGTCAGACCTAACCCTACTGAGGGGAGGTGGGGAAGATGAAGGTGGGGAGGAAAGGCTCTAGAGTTGAAGCCTACCAGAGTCTTGTCTTTGCAAAGTGAAATTGTGGAGATTTAATCTACAGATTAGCAACTGACAATTTTTCATCAAAAACGAACTCAACAGGCAGCTGTCAAAGAGACAGTCAGTTGCCTATGAGCAGGATTTAGTTTGAGAAGGCTGATAGCTAGTCAGTGTAACTCTTCTTTCCTGCAGCTATTATGATGTTATAGCTAGGTTGCTTATCCTCACCAATTTGGAACTACAGCCAGCTATACTGTCATAAATTCAACATGAGCTGCTTGTTGCGTGGCATGTTGTCAACAGTATGGTATACAACAGGAGTGTGATTCTTTTTTTTTCTTCCTTTATTCTTCCAAGGAATGAAATAGTAAATGGGCAAGAAGAGTAGGTCAAACTCTCTACCTGTCAGTCATGACAGACACAGTTCTGTAGCAATAGGCTTATAGGTATCTGGTGGTGGAAAATCTGCCCCAAAGGGAGGTTAAAGTATTTCAAAAGAAGTTTTCTGTAGAGTTATGAATATAATTAAAGTTACCTCAGTTTCACTGGGGTCAAGAGTAGAGGTATGGATAGAACAAAACCGAACAAACAAACAAACAAAAAAAAAGGTGGTTTATGTCCATAAAGCAAAAGCAGACAATGGATATTTGTGAGGAAAGTGATGCATGCTTTCCCCCCAAAGACTGTGCTGTATGGCCCAGTGCCACAGATTGAGGGTGATCAGGCAAAGCATTTTCAGATGCAGGCTCTTGCCGTTAAACCTTTTTGTTTTGTTAATTGCTTTGCAAGCAGGGAAGGGGCTCCAGGCATCTCTATCAGTGCACAAGTAATTGGTCATATCTCATATCTGGTGGCTTGGGGCAGCACTCATTGCTCTTGGGGATTGCTCATTGTCCCTTGGATGCCTTCAGAAACTGCTGGCTGCTGTTCAGTGCTGTTGAATAGCAATCAGGTATTTTCTTCTTTCTTGTTTTCTCCCTTCTTTCTCTTCAAGTTGCCTCCTGCGACCCTCAGCCTTTCCACCCCACACACCATCTGTTTTCTCTGGTTTTGATCTCAGCATGTGTCTCTGTTTTGGGTGAGGATTTATTATTAGGATATGTCTGCTTTCTTTTCCCCTGTCTGTGTGTTTTCAAGATGGACAGTAGCCAATAGTAGATAACTACGGGAAAATATGAAGAAATATAAATAGAAATTCTGTGCTCTGGAGAGAAAAACATTGTTCCTAATGTGAACTTCTGCTCATGAGTTGCTTTTTCAGTTTTCCCTTTGCCCAATTTGCTTTCCTAAGGGCACTACCTCCCACTTAATGCAGGTGTGAAGCAGGTGTTCATTATGACCTGAAGATGCTCTGTTTGGGGTAAGCATGTGTCAGCCAAAGTCCCCACCTGCTTGCAGAGTGTGTTCTTCAATGTCAAATTCAATGGATGGCTTGAAGGTCCAAAGGGGGTTTGTGAGGGTTTTTTTGGTTACGTATCTCTCCTTAGTAAAGTAACTAGGGAAGTAAAATTATGGAAGTACAGATAGCTGAATTCTTGACAGCTTGACAGTCAACAATTTGAATGTTGACTACATTTGTGTTTGTGTATGTGTAGAATGAGGCAATTTTGTGAAAAATGTAAGAATTAATCTGTGGGATGAGATACGTAGAGATTGTCCTTGAGACCTATCTGTCTTACTGGATAGGTTGTGCTGGTTTTAGCTGGGGTAGAGTTTATTTTCTTCCTAGTGGTTAGTATGGGTCTATGGTTTGTATGTGCACTGGAAATAGTGTTGATAATATAGGGATGTTTTAGCTGCTGCTGAGCAGTACTTACACAGAGTCAAGGCCTTTTCTGCTCCTCACACCTTCATATCAGTGAGGAAGATGGAGATATAGAATCTGGAAGGGGAGACAGCCAGGACAGCTAATCACAACTGACCAGAGGGATATTCCATACCATATGGTGTCATGCACAGCAACAGAACTAGGGGGAAGGTTGGTTAGGGCGCTGTTGGTTGGGGACTGGCTGGGCATCAGTCAGTTGGTGGTGAGCAATTATTTTCATTTGCATCACTTGTCTGTCTTGGGGTTTATTTCTCTTTGTTATTTTCCTTTTCATTACAATTTATTCTTATTATTTTATTTCAATTAATAATTTGTTATTATCTCAACCTACACGTTTTCTCATATTTTATCCTTCTGATTCTATCCCCACTATCCACTGTGATGTTTGGTGAGTGAGCAGTTGTGTGGTGGTTAGTTGCTGGCTGGGGTTAAACCACAACATAGCTGTACCTGGTGATTTCATGTTTTCTTACACTGGGAACCTTTTACTCAAGAGTGAGTACTTCCAATGAGCAAAGTGAACAAACACACCATTCAGTAGGTATATAAAATTGTATCCTAGCGAATATTTCATCCTTCATTTTAAGTCTGTCTCAAACTGACTGCAACAAAGAGATCCTCCTGCCTACTTCCAAAACTCATTTCTTCCTATTTCTTTTGCAGCAACTCGGCTTGCATAATTTCGTGTATGCATATATGCTACAAAGTCTATGAATATCTAGTACCTTTTGGTTAATTATCTATGGGGAGTTGAGATCTCTGAATATAATTTATTAATAGAGCTGAATGGAATTAGAAGGTGAAACACAGCAGTGCCACAGTGAGGATATATTTATACCAAGGGCAGGTCCAAAATGATTTGCATAGCTTCAGTAGTTTTCCGCTACATGGAAACCTCAAGAGACTGAATAATATTCTTACCTACTTGCAATTTATAAAGGCTGTGGTTATCTCTAACCCCCAGTTTTCTAGGTTTTCTGTTTCTGATTTTGATATCCTGCACTATTTGTGGAGGTAAGTGGGGTTTTTCTGCAGTGTCTTTGGGTGTGCCTGAGAAGTGTTTTCCTTAGATAAAGAATATTTTTGAGCAGCCTTCACTGCAGATGCTCCTTTTCAGCTCAGTACTGGTAGGGGAGCTGTTTACTTTTAAAAAAGGTTACAAACAAGTAATACTTTCTTTTTGATAGCTACATCAAGGTTGCAGTTTAGGAACTTGCCCAAGTAGGACCTTAGGGTCAAGGTGACTGCAAGTTTGGAAGTGGTGTGCTCCCTTCATGTGAGCCCTGCTGGTAGTGCTCCTCTGGCAGGGTTTGCTGAAAGCCTTTCCCTGTGTTTTAGGCAAACATCCTATCAATGAATTAATTGGTAGTGATAGACAAGTGCTGGTGTGACTGAAGTGCTCTGTGGATGGCACTTGTTGGACAGTGCAGTTGTGCAAGATTCATGATGTGGCCTCAGTATCTCACCTCCTTTCTGTCTTGTGCTGGAGTTGCCTAAGGATGTGCTACCTCCTGTAGCAATCCCTGCAGTGAAGGGAGAGCTCACTTGCCTAATTCTTCTCACCCCCTCTCCCTTTCCCCGTGTAAGAAATTGACAGAAGGGATATATAGATGAAAATTCTGGCTGGAGGACGTGAGCAGGGCTGTACTGCAGCGTTTCGTTTCCACTTCTGTCTCGCATCTCTCCCACCTGGTCTTTAAAAATGCTCCTGTGGGTGGCCTGGCCCCAGACAGTAGTAATAATTGTCTCAAATTAGTGTTATTTGTTTTGATCTGCTTCTGGCTGCATGGAGTCTGGGCTGCAAGCCTGAAGTGTGGGTCTCAGTCTTTGAAACAGTTCCCTGAGCAGCTTTCCAGAAAGAGATCATCTATTCTCAGTGGTATTTTCCCTGACATTATAGAAAAGGCCTTGGTCTGCTGCTGCTTCACTAGGAATGAGCTGAAAACCTTTGATATTTGAAAGCTGAGCTGTTATGATCAGATACATAAATCACATGGGTAGCTGGCCAAAAGCGTTCTATATTAGTTAGGTGATACTGATTAAAAGTGCTTCCATTTCATTGTGTTTTTCAGCAGGGCTGTTCATATAGTCTTTGACTTCTTCATTTTTTGATCAGGTAACTATAGACATCCTATATATGTGTTGGGTTTACTGCATCAAAATTTGGTTCATGAATGATCTTCAATGTTTGCTTTTAATTTACCGTGAATGTCCACATTGGCAAATTTACTCTGTCAACTCTTTCTAAAATATGAATGCAGGCAAACAAACCCCTAAGGTTCAAACTGAAAAGTTTTTGCAGACTTCATTGAGTTCTGATTTGTTTTCTATTTGCCTTATTTGTTTATTCCTTTTTATTAAGGTGCTGGGGTGGTAGCTTGGAGCATTTTTGGTTGGTTGGTTGCTTCTTCCCCCCCCCCTTTCAGCTCTGCAACTCAGGAGCGCAGGGGGAATATAGAGAACTGTGACCAAAGAAATCAGTTTCCTTGTGTCCAAAGTAAGTGAATTACGGCTTTCATGCAGTCTGAGCTGCCCTGTGCTTTCTTCTGTTCCAAGCATTGATACAGGATACATGGACTCTGTATCTGAGCATGCTTCCCAGATTGCCTTCATGAGATACTTAAGTAAGAATTAATGAATTAAGACCTCAGGATCTTTGTTTTATTAAAAGAAAATGGAGACAAGTGTAATGAGAAGTCACTTGCAAACAAATAACCTTACTTGGTCTCAATGGTTGAATAATTCTGTATGTATCAGCAAAATAAATTACAAAGCAAATGTACTCAGGCACCACATCCAGAGGGACTCCATTTTGCATCTAATTTATTACATGTTTTCATGTTAGTTGGCCTATCAGAAGAGCTACTTATCTCCTGCAAGAGGCGTTATCATTCTTGCTAGGTGCTGTTCCCTGCTAACATAAATAATGTTTTCCAAGTTTAAGAATGAGATACTGTAAAGCCCATAGAAATGGAACAGCCTTGCATTGGGCAAACACTATTTGCCTATCAAACAAGCTCACCTTTTCATTTTTATGTCACTGGCTTAGATTGAGCTTTCCCCAATGGTTCATGAGCAAAATATTTTGGCGTTTCATGTGAAGGGACAGGAACAGTTAAAGCACAGGGGGCTAACAAAGGCCAGCTCTCATACTGGGCAGTGCAGTGCTGTGCAGGAGGCAGATGATTGTACTGTTGAGCCACGGGCTGCTTGGATTTTGTCCTGAAAGCTCCAGCTTCCTGAGTCAGATGAACATATAATTAGAGCAAGGCTTGGCTTTTGTCTTGTAATTGTACTGCTGGAAACCCGAAAGCTTTGCATTGTTTCAGTGCACCTCCCTAACCTGAATGCTGGGCAGTAAACCTGAAATATAGTGTCAGAGGGTTGGTGTTTTTTTTTTCCCACCATGTGTAGCAGCTGGGGCTTAAAGGAAAATACATCTCTTAACTTGCTGCAAAATCATCAGAGCTGGTGCGCTGTGTGGAAACAACCACACACAAAGTGCAGCAGGGTATGCTGGGGCTGACTGCCTCATGCACTCAGCCTTGAGGCAGCACCACAGCTGGGATCAAAGCAGAAGTCCACAGCTTGTTGCTGTACCCCATGCCAGAGATGCAACAGAGCTTTGTTTCAGAAGCAGGGCAGAAGCCTTGCCCTTGGCAGCTCTGTTCAAAAGAGCTTCTCTTAAATGATCAGGAGCAGTATTTCAGCCATACTAGCTCATCCAGGCATTTGGATTGCTGCTAGAAATACAGTGTCAAGGGCAAGGGGCTGTGGCGCTGAGGTCTCACATAAGATGTATGTGTGAAATTGAGTGTGGTTTGTGTAGTGACTAGGTGAAACTCTGCTGATTAATTCAAACTGTAGTAACTGGCAGTGGTTCAGACTTGGAACACAATCCAGCTGTTATTCCGGGGTGGATTTTTTTTGTCTTTATTTGTAGTCTTTGCTGGCACCGTCAAGGAATGTGGATTCTTTCTTTTATTTTTGCTGTGTAGCCTTGCAAGGCTGTCTGTAAAGAGCGCCGGCTGACTTCAAGTGAAGCAGTGTGCACTGCAGTGGTAATCTTATATTTGCTTCCCGAGAGGTGTAGATGTAAATAAATTAATCCTGAGTTGCCAGCTTACTGTTGGCAACCCTCTATTCGAGTTCAGGCACGCTCCTTGCAATCATGCCTGCACGCCAAGGAGTTCCTGGCTAATACCTGTCAACAGAAACCCTCACTCAGTGTAGGCATCATGAGTTACCAGTTCCTAGACTGGCTTAGATGGAAAGGATAGTTGTTCACCTTTCTTTTTCCCTATTAATTTTAGGGCTGGGTGCTGAATGATCCAGGGCCCTGTTAGGAGAGGCGGCCATTTCCTTAGGAATGGAATGCTGTTTGACCATCACTTTGAAAGCATCCTTTACCACCTGAGGCTTACAGTTAAAAACCTTATACATCCTGAGTATTGACCACAGTCATGGGCTACAGAGGTGTGCAGAAAGAAGTCTTTCTCTGTTTCTAATGGATAGTCTTCCCCAACCATTTTGTTGACCTACAGAGTTTTTTGGAATACTTGTGAGAAGTGTAAATGCTTCATCCTAAAACTTGCCTTTGTTATAGGGGGGCTCTTGATTAAGAGGTTGCATGTCCTTCTTCACATGGAAACTGGATATTTTGAGTGTATATCCAACATTCTTCATCCCCCTGCTGTAAATTTCATGATCAATTAATTGTTCATGACATTTGTTTAAACACTTTTCCTACCAGGCCACCAACCTCTCCACTTCTTAAGGCTGAACATCTAATGCCATTTGGGTCAGAGTAGAGCTCTCCCTGTCAGAATGATGACTTCCTTGGCACTTACTGAACTAAAACCAAATCACAGTGTATCTTCTGCCTAGCAGGGCCATGTTTACATCAGTGTAAAAGCCTATTAGGCACAGAAGCTCTTTTACTGTGTAAACCCATACAACAAAAGTTTTAATATTACAGTAAGTGTAGGTGATTTAATGCAGCTATGAAAAAATTAATGTTAACAAATTTCTTAAAACACAAAAATTGGAAGTTAGAAATCTTGAAGGTGGCTGGGTGTTTTTGTATGTGTGTTGGTCTGGTTTTATTTTGTTTAATTCTTGCTGCAGAAGGGATCCTAGAAAATACTAGTTTTGGACTTTTTAAATTACTAGAAACCAAGGAAAACAAGTTATGAAAGCTTGCACGTGTAATATACATAAAGTGCATAGTTAATACAAAGGTGTAGGCACAAGTGGATTGGTGTGAATTTTGGACTTGCACAGGTTTGGCATGCTTTGTGCCAGTGGGGAGGAAGGGGTGGGATTGGACTGAAGCTGTAGTAGGGCATGGAATGTGAGAGACCTTTTTGGAAGGGCTGACTTTTAACATGGGCAAAGGAGGTGGCCTGGAGCTGAAATTGCCAGGGAAATGCACATCAGCTGTGAGTGACAGCGCAGGAGGTCAAGGCAGAAGGGAAACAGCAAGAAAAGGCATGACCCAACGGACAACACTTGTTCAGCAAAGCACTGGGAACAATCCTTGCAATGACGAAAAAAGGAAAGCAAATGTTCTTGGTGATCCTGATACAAACAGCAAGAAATGTGACAGTTTTGCTGAATAACTTTAGGTGCATTTGATCTTGAAAGCATAATTTGAAAGGTCTGGTTTGGGTAAGAAAACATGCATTTTGTTAATGGAGTAGTGATTGGGAATGCTATACAAGTACTAACAGAGGTCCACAGGATACCTCTCTACAGATGCTAAAGGGTGGGTGTAACTTCAAAATGAAGTGTGTAAAAGCAAAAGAGACTGATTTCAATACCATTTTCTGCTTACAAATAATGACCTCAGTATAAAGCCTGTTTATCTTCAGTATGGGCTTGAACGCTTCCCTCCCAGATACAGTTGGTCAGCGTAATATAAACTATTTCTGTTTCTCCTTCCTGTTTGCAGGAGAAAGTTTTGTTGACTTTTTTTTTGGTTTTGTTTTCAATATACTGTAGGTGTGTGATTAACTTTATGTAAGAAAGTGAAGATGGCTTTATTTTTGTTGTTGTGTTTCCCCCCAGCTTAGCTCTTATCTTTACCTCCTCAGAGAACAAGATCCAGTGCTGTGGCAGCTGCTGTTCCTTTTGGGCCAACCCTACTGTACAATGAAGCAAGACTGAAATTCACTGCTGGTTGTTTTGTTTGGTTGTTTTTCTTGGTTTTGGGGGGGTGGTGGTGGTGGATTTTTTGTCAGAGCTTGTAACTAAGATAAACCTTACTTAAGATAAACTATTTGATGCCTTCCCGAGGTTTCTCTGCAATGTTTGTGGGGGAAAAAATGAATTTTACAATATGTGTGCAGTGAAACACATGTATTTTTAATTGAGAATCTGGTAGAGATTGACTTCCAATCATAGCAGAAATTTCCATTCCCTTCAGCAAAAGTGTTGGAAATAGTCATAGTTTGGTGACTGCTTTAAAAGTTATCTTGACTGTGGAGACAGGCATATTGTGTTCCCTTCCAGAAAAAAGAACAGAAACTTACTTTGTTCTTCAGATAAGAGGGTTTCTATTCTCTGTCTTTACACAAAGGCTGGAGGAATCCCAGGGACCAGTTAATCTATGCCTCTGTACTGATGTGAGGTCAAGTGTACTCAGCCCTCCCTAACACATATTCTCCTAGTGTTTGCTCTTGAAAACCTTCAGGGATGATTTTCCAGTCTCCCTAGCTAGTCTGTGTTTCGTCTCTTTCTCGGTGCCTTCAGAATTTCCTCCAGTACCTAAGCTGACTATTAGCTATTGTGAATTAAGCTAAAGTTCTTGTTTTCTGTTCCTAGTGGCCATGAAAAATAATTGCTTGCTGTCTTCTTTCAGTTTGAAAACTGTATTGGATCTCTGCCTCTGGCACCATTTCTTTTCTCCTAATCAAATATGGCAGTTGATTTTTTTTCTTTTTCCCCCTTCCCCCTCACTTCGGCTGTTCTCTAAATTTCACATATGAAATTTTGTTGTGGTAGAAATGGGGTCTAGCAGGTCAGACTTCTTATTAGAGCTATGAACTGCAGATACACACTTTGAGTGTAATTATAATATCCTTGCAGCTTCCACTGTGGATATCCAAATGCTGTTTAATTTCCCTCTCTCCTTTCTATAACCCTCTTGCGTATTTCTCACTTGGTTTTCCTGCACTCCTCCAAAAACTGAATTTTACTGTGGTGCTCCTCTGGTTTAACATGAACAGCTGCTCAATCAAGAAGGCAGAGGGAGAGGCTGCAAAATGCTAAAGGGAAGCTAAATTCCTTAGTAGCTTTTTGATTCCTGCATAAAGGCAAACAAATGGAAGTACACCAGACCCTTCTGCAGTATGCAGGAGGGGCTCAGAGGTATGAATACCAGTGAAACCATTATGATCATCTAGAAAGTGTCATCCTGTATTTCCTGCAGCCACCTTATTTCTCCTGACTGAGATAGGGCAGGAATGTTTTACTTAACATGATGTCTCCTTCTAAAGATTCCTAATTAGAATATCATGTGGTCTGTATGGATTACTTAATCAAATACTACTGGGAAAAGAAGTGTAAATGTTATCTCTAGTTTCGGATCCTACACCAGTCCTCACGTTTTGTTTAGTTCCTTTGCACCCCCTTCCCATCTAATATCCTGTGCACTTTATGGGCATTCAGCAGCAAACACATTTGCTTTTTCCCACCACAGGTATTTATTAAATCAGCCAAAAGGACAGGAAATCCCCTGCCGTATCTGTGGTCAAGCTTTTAACTTTTAGTTAAGAATCATGAAGTTTTAACACTTGTTAATGATGCACCTTAACAGATTTCAAGGGGTGTCTGTTGTAATTAAAGAAAATTGATTTAAGTAATGATGATCTTTAATTGTCTGTCTCTTCAAAACAGTACCTCTTGCTTGTTCATCCCTGCCTCACGGTAGCTGTGAGCAGCAGCTGTAGTGAGAGCAATATAAATTAAGAATGTTGGTTGTACTCCTGAGTGTTGAATTGAAGAAAATATTTATGCTATGTGAGTGGAGCGGCCAGTTTCTCTCCCAGGGAGAGTGAGCACAAAGCTGAACTGAAATTACTTGTTTGTTGCATTTGCATTCAGTAAGAGAGCCGGTGTGTGGAGGGCCAGCATTGCAGAATCACTGATTGTGGTTTGCTTTCCTACAACAGTGAGAGGTGATGGGCAGGAACAATGTTGAGGTCTAAATGTGTGTAATTCTTAAGCTGTCTTTATTCTCATGGATATGTGGACCTTGCCATGTCAACAGCAATTCTCTTCCCCTCCCCTTCATCCCCACCAGTCATTTCTAAACCTATTTACATGTGAATCCCTATGGGCGCCCCTTTCAACACTGGGGCTGACCTGCTAAAAGTAGGTCTCCTAGGCTTTCAATCATCATGCCACACATAATAGCTAAATAATTCTGCCTGCCTGGAAGAAAATGACCTGCACATTGAAGGAAAGGGCAGATGAAGGTTCTTGCACTGAGTAGCTGCTCAGATAGGCATGCTGGTGCAGAGCAACAGATCACAGAAAAGCAATGAAACTACTTCCACCTTCCTGATGTGCAGATACCACCCAGTAAATTCCTTAAGGTATTGACAGCACTCCTTGTGTTAGGAAGGGGTCCATAATATCTACTTCCCCTGGAGACTCCTGTGCGTTACCCTGCTTCCTAAGATGTATCTCTACTGGCAATCATAACTGGTTAATGAGTAATTCTTTACATTGTTAGATGTATTATTAGGTCTTAGATGTTAGATAACGGCAACCTGACAGCTGCAGAAACCTTGTCTGAAGGCTTAGTTGGTAGCTTTCAGGATGTAGTACATCAGTGTCATGCTAAACACTGTCAGGGATTTGGAGCTCTTGTTTCTGCAGAAAGTGGAGTTTCAGCCACAGTCTATCATAATTATTCTATCACAGATCGCAATGAGAAAGCAGCATTGCAACATTTGTAAAGCTGTTTTTGCTTAGAAGATGGTGCTGTAAGTGCAGCTGTTGCTGGCAAATAGAATGGCTTGGCATTATGTTTGGCAAAATGGCATTCACATAAGAAGTGGGGAAAAAAAATCAACCCTATGAAAAGCAGTTGTAGGAAATACTGCTTAGAAATTTCAGCTTCATTAACATACAACATAATTACTAATTGCCTTGTGCTGAAGCATTTGCTTGCCTTTGTATAATAGATATAGGCTAACTGGGACAATATGTGACTGTTTCAGTGGGATGATAACTCATAACATGGAGCAAAGTAGCAAAGGATGACCTGATAGTTTTATATACTGCCCTTATAAAACTTCCTAGGCATTGCACAGTGCAACTCAATAAATAGTATGAGAAGTTGAGAGCAGTAGAAATTGTATTTTTTTCCACCTTCCTTCTAATTATATGGTTAATGAGTTCTTGGAGGTTTTAGTCAGGGTAATGTGCTCCTGGTCATCTTCCAGTTGAGCAGTGAAAGTCAACAGAGCTTACTTTCAGCATATTCACACAAATATAGCCTTGGTACTGTTTGAAATACGGTGACAGGATGCTCCAGAACACCCATTGTCTGGGTGCAAATAATCATATGTATAGGTTAAAAAAAGGGGAAAAATGACCTATTTTACTTTTTCTAGACACATTTACTCTTTATCTCCTCATGGAGGAAACTGTACAGTTACAGAACTGGAGGGGGGAGTGGGGGTGGAGAAGGCAAGCACCTAAACTTTACAGTTACTAAGACTAATGTCATACCCAAAGCCCTGAATGTTGACCAGTTCCTTCTGACACCCTCTTTGCTGCTGGAACTTCCAGAGATTTTTTCTTTCATAACCACATTTTAGACAGATCTCTTTATTGAAATAATTGGGGGTTACTTTTATCTCTTCTTCTCACGGTTCACTTCTCCATCTTAAAATATGTTATGTTTTTTATTTTTTTTTATTTTTTTATAATTAAAGAATTAAGTGCCTGCCAGACCTCAAGTTCTTTGTCCTGCTTAGGACAGGAGAAGACACTGGGTATTAGCTTGTGTCTATTAGCAACCTTCTCACTGTTTAGAAGCTAATTTTTTAACCAGTAGGAAACAGAAATATAATTGTTAATTATTTCCAGAAGTAGCTGATAAAAATTAGAATGAGCTAAGAACATATTCCGACAACCAAGACTCAGTCCTTGGAGTAGCCTTATGGAAATTCTTGAGGACTTAAATCTGTGGAGAAAAGTACTGGGAGAGTGGGAGTATTAGGATTTTGTAAACAAAAAACTAGTTCCTAAATTCTACTTTTTGCGGTAAAAGGGAGGGGGTGGGGGAGGAAATCAATCCAAGACAGAAAGAATAAGCAATGAATAATAAACCCTGATATTCCTTAACAGCCAGCAAATCACGTTCCTTCTGGTGTGCCTGAAGGAAGACTATTGCTCTAAAAATACTGGAAATGTACCCTACTGTGTTTGTCCTGTTAAATGAGGATACTGAAAAACAATAAGTGAAAGAAGCATATTTCTGTTTTATAGATATTCTACTGTTCTATTAGCATAACTTCAATCTATAAGACAGTGCCTGGACAGTATGAAAAAAACGATTGGAAAGCATGAAGGACCTTTTATGCTCTTCTGCTTTGAGAATCCTCTTTTCCTAACCTTAACAAAATAAGGTAATAATTAATAGATTGTTCTTTACTTCCTGGTGGGGAAAAAATATTGTTTATAGCATCAAAGACTACAGGAAAAAAAAGATACTATTCCAGAAATATTTGAGTCCCAAAGGAACTAAATTGATTGACAAGTCTTTTGTGGGCTGTGATTTTTTTTTTTTTCTTTGCAGGTAGCATCTGGAATCTTTTCTACAGAGGTTTTTCATTCTTCAGGTTGTATGGTAGAAGTTGTGCGTCCATTTTAAGTCCAAAACTAGATGTATGCTTTTGCAAATATGGTATAAATATTTGTTACTTAACTTGTCAAAACCTAACCAAATTGCTGAGTAAAATGCAAAGCCTGAAAAATTCTGACTGGGATTAATTTCTCTGGCAAATAACCAATTTCTTTGTACACGCCACATCTTTCCAGTGAAAAGATCCTCCTGTTCCAAAGAACTCTTTGCTTTTTCCTAGAAGAGATGGATCTGACTGTTGAGAAATACTCCGAAGACAGTGTAATACAGGATCTCCTCTGGGAGAAAGCATGATCTTCCTCTGTGATTGGAGGAAATGGTTCCTATTTCTTCTGTTATTTTTATGTGCTGTGATAAGATTGCAGAGCTTAATGATCATAGAAAATAATATCTTAAGGTTTCTTGGGTTCTGGTTACATTGTGAAAGCTTGAGTTCCACAGATGCTGTTTGTCCGTTGTAGAGATGGAGTGGTGATATTTAAAGAAACCAGCAAAGGCAACTTCATCTAGCATGGGACTAAAACAGTGAAAGGTTGACATGGCTGGTCTGATATGGCTGAGTAGCAACAGGAACCTTGTGCTTTCACTGCTCATGCCTTTTGATGATCAAATAAAAGAATTTGAAACTGTGATATGAATAATAAAAGTAGCTCATGAACCAAACAAGATATATGGAAAACAATTTCCAGAGCAGTCTCTTCAAGACAGAGTAGACAGCAGCTTAGGAAATGCATAGAAGCTTGCATTTCTGCTATCCATGTTGAAGTTGTCATGCAATTAAATAAAATGCTCTACTTTTAACTCAGTCCTTTGAAAGAGCAAAAATTGAATAAATTGCAAAAATAAAAATACCATCGTAGCTTTAATTTTATCTGTCGCTATTGCTGTTTTTCTGAAGAACTTTAATTCATCTAGGAAGTACGTATCTGCTCCATTGACAAGATGTTTCTTTTTATTTCTTGCCTTTCAGAAGTGCAATTATATCTGACATGCAGTAAATCAAATGCAGAAAAATTATTAAATTAGGCTAAGTGATTTGAAAGAAAATGCTAATGAGGCATTATACTTAGCATTGAAAACTGAAAATTGAAAATTGAAAATCCAGAGATTTTGGATGCAGATGTTAATGTATATGGCACCTAAAGACTCCTGTTGAAACCTGTTTTCATTCTTTTACTTGTAGAATGCTTTATTGTTGATGAATGTATTTGTTTAGTGTATTTTAAACTGGACTAAAGAAAGACAATACTGTTAACGACCAGGCTGTGCTCTCTGAAAGTCCAGTAATAAATATAAACATTTAAAAACTTTTTTTTTTTTTTTTTTTTTATTTTAAAGACTGTGTGTAAGAATTCTTGGAATGCTTTTGTTCTTCTGGAAAATCTACCTTTGCCAGGAAATGTTGTCATTTAGTAAGAATGATCTCGCTGTTTCCTTTTTTCTCCAGAAAACTAGTTGGTCTTTGTTGTCTTCCAGAAGAGTCTCTTAAGCTATCTTTAATTTCTACTGAATTTTCTGTCCTTTAAAGTGTCACTACATTACAGGAATGTTTAAAGCATTATCCTCTTTAGCAATGAAACGTCACTTATGCAGACCCTCCTTGAAAATGTGTCCTAAAATAATGTGTTCTTTTTCTCTTTATCTCTGACCACACTTTGATACTTTTAAATTTCTCTTCACAGGCATAAAGTAATAAATCTAGAAGCAGTTCTTGTTAAAGCAAAGCTGAATAAGGGCTGAAACGTTCTTGTAGATATTCTGAAAATGAATTTTCATTTCCCAACAAACTTCAGATATCATAGAAGCCACAATAAAATATTAGCAAGAAGACATTTAAGAATGAATTCAAGGACTGATCATGAGTTATTGTCTAAGCTAAAAGTTACCCTAAGAGCATTCCTCCAGTACATTCTTATAATAAACATTTGAATACAGTGTACAGCGATAATTTAACAGTTATTGTATCTATATGGTGTATTCATCTCTGACACTGAGAGAAAAGACTTGATGTCCTGCCCCTAAATCTTTAAATTAGGGGTAGGAAGGTTAGTTAATTTCTTCTTTAAAATCTTGCTGGCAGTAGTCTTTCAGCTCCTCTTGTATGGTTCCCTTGCAAACCCCTGGTGTCTCATGGAGGTGTATAGTATAATAGCAGATTGTGGCCTTGTCCTAAGGACCATTTTCTCTTGGTAGTGCTTTGGAACTATGGTGGAGATATACTCTTTTTTGAAGAGCAGCACCTGAAAGGGAAATGAATAGCATGAACGAATATGGCTAGTGCATATTCGTTATATGCCTTAGCATGCTAAGGCACATGAAAAACAAGGTGCTTGGTGACAGCCAGCATGGCTTCACTAAGGGGAAATCCTGCCTGACCAATTAGGTGGCCTTCTATGATGGGGCTACAGAATTGATGGATAAGGGTAAAGCAGTTGATGTCATCTACCTGGACTTGTGCAAAGCGTTTGACACTGTCCCACACGACATCCTTCTCTCTAAATTGGAGAGATATCAATTTGATGGATGGACCACTCGGTGGATAAAGAACTGGCTGGATGGCCGCACACAAAGAGTTGTGGTCAATGGCTCGATGTCCGGCTGGAGACCGGTAACGAGTGGTGTCCCTCAGGGATTGGTGTTGGGACCGGTCTTGTTTGACATCTTCATCGCTGACATGGACAGTGGGATGGAGCGCGCCCTCAGCAAGTTTGCCGATGACACCAAGCTGTGTGGTCCGGTTGATATGCTGGAGGGAAGGGATGCCATCCAGAGGGACCTTGACACGCTTGTGAGGTGGGCTGATGCCAACCTTATGAAGTTCAACCATGCCAAGTGCAAGGTCCTACACCTGGGTCGGAGCAATCCCAGGCACAGCTACAGGTTGGGCAAAGAAGAGATTCAGAGCGGCCCTGCGGAGAAGGACTTGGGGGTGCTGGTTGATGAGAAAATGAACATGAGCCGGCAGTGTGCGCTCGCAGCCCAGAAAGCCAACCGTATCCTGGGCTGCATCAAAAAGAGCGTGACCAGCAGGTCGAAGGAGGTGATCCTGCCCCTCTACTCTGCTCTTGTGAGACCTCACCTGGAGTATTGTGTGCAGTTCTGGTGTCCTCAACATAAAAAGGACATGGAACTGTTGGAACAAGTCCAGAGGAGGGCCACGAGGATGATCAGGGGACTGGAGCACCTCCCGTATGAAGACAGGCTGAGGAAGTTGGGGCTGTTCAGCCTGGAGAAGAGAAGGCTGCGTGGAGACCTCATAGCAGCCTTCCAGTATCTGAAGGGGGCCTATAGGGATGCTGGGGAGGGCGTCAGGGACTGTAGTGACAGGACAAGGGGTAACGGGTTAAAACTTAAACAGGGGAAGTTTAAATTGGATATAAGGAGGAAATTCTTTCCTGTTAGGGTGGTGAGGCACTGGAATGGGTTGCCCAGGGAGGTTGTGAGTGCTCCATCCCTGGCAGTGTTCAAGGCCAGGTTGGATGAAGCCTTGTGTGGGATGGTTTAGTGTGAGGTGTCCCTGTCCATGGCAGGGTGATTGGAACTAGATGATCTTGAGGTTCTTTCCAACCCTAACTATTCTATGATTCTATGTTTCTATATTCCCTATAATGAATAGTCTAAGAAGGTGGTAAATTGTTGGAAAAAACTTGATGCAGGAGGGCCACAATTTTAGGTAGGAATAAGGGGTTTGGTCTTAGAAAGAGAACCAAGTAGAAGAAGGATCTGCTACTGCTGTTTAGCTTTCTTAAAAACAAAACAAAACAACAAAAATTTGAATTAGAACCACAGAGAAAACAGTTGATGCTTCTCTTGAATATACGTCTTGCATCTAAAGCCTGACTCCAGCTTTGCATGTCCTTTCCCAAGCATGCTGAAGGACAAGGATGTTTGTTTTGAAATACAGCTGTAATGTTGCCCTGACTTTAAAAATCATTTTCATTCAATTTCAGCTACTGAGGTTATGTGCCATTTTTATCCACTTACTATAATGTCACCTCATCAGTCTCTCTGCAAAAAACCCAAAGGTCAGGCTAGGTCTCTCTTCTTGGTTGTTCAACCATCTAGTTGATATGGATTCATTATTAATTTTTTTTATGTAAAAAAATAAGTGGAAAGCAAATAAATGCAATACAATGAAACCTGTTACCCCGAAGATGTGGTATGTGTGTTTTATCTTCTTCCCTTATAATGCAACGTGAAAGTATGCTTGGAAACCACTGTGATGGGTCACAACAAAGAACAACTCAGGTTAATAGAAACTGGTTCTCCCATGCCCAGCTAACAAAACTAGGGGAAAGTCTGCTAAAGCAAACATCTTGGACTGTGGTAGCAGAACTTGAAAGACTGGATCTGCCTAATGACAGTCCTTGCTGCATGAATTTGTACAAAGCGCTAATGAAGACAAACAGTCTATTTAGCAGTCGCTGGAAAGCTCCTATTCAGCTAGCAGCTGCCATGAATGTTGTCAGTCAGGAGACATAAGCAAATGACAAATAACTGAAGATGTGGAAAAAATGAGATGACAATGAGCTGATTTCTCATTAGCACTTCTTTTCTTCTTCTTTAGATATTATAAGCATGTTATTCAGGGTTGGTTGTACTGGCCTCCTAAATGCCAGTAAGTCACCACTGAAGCAGTGCGCAGATGGGGAGCTGCTGTTCCCTGGATAGGAACGCAGTCCTACTCCATGGGAGCAAGGCACTTTGTGTCCTGAGGTATTCCAAACTCTGTGCTCCCGAAGTAACTTCTGTGGGGCACAAGATGTTCTGATTACAAAGAAAGATGTTTTTGTGAGAACTAGAGGCAGGATTCTTGTCAACAGTAGGGCTGACAGAATACTTTAATATGTATTATCAAAATAGAACAGCCTATTTTCTCGGGTTTTGTCTTCACAGATCTTGTGTGTACTTTTTCTTCTGATAATGGATATATTAGAATAACTGTAATTTAGAAGCAATTTAAAATGTTACACAATTGCCTTGAGAGGCCTTCTGCTGTAGACCAGGTCTCCTGGCAGTATAAATGGCCCTGAACTGCAGTGTTTTGGATTCAGCTTCACATCCAGTGGGGAAAACAGGACTATTAAGTACTTGTGTTATTAGGCAATTAGGTTAATCTTGCATTCTAGGGAACTGGAATACAGTATCAATGTGATTTTTGCATCCAAACTACGATGTCTTCAGGCACCTGAAAGCTATCTGAGATCTGCTGTTTGGTTCCAGCATCTTACCTCCCTTTTTAACCTTGGCCCCCCATGTCTGACTTGCCTTGCATGGTCGCACTTCCTTTTCAGTTTGGTCACTGATATAAATTAAGATGGTACAAAGCAGACATGTCCCATGCTGGCATTGTGTTCGCTGCTTGCAAGTTTCCTAGGTTCTTAGCTTAAAGTGAGAGATTGGATTGGGCTACACTTGCCAGTGATATCTGTATCTGATGTTTGATTTTAACAAGCGTTTAAATCCTAAAGCAGAATGTGGGTGTTTCTGCATTATGAACTCAAGTGGTCAGCCCAGCTGAATGTGGTAATTTTTCAGTTTTTAGAAATGAAATATTTGTGTTACATGTTTGGTTTGTTTTTTTTTTTTTTTCATTTGGGTCTTTTGTTCCTTGCTCACCTCCCAGATCACTGGACAACTGGTCTCAGTGTGTTTTTCATGTTATATTGTAGGTTGTCCAATTTAAAAGGACTGAAAGGTTTGTGTGTCTGTTTATGTATCGATACATGATCAACATGTTGCTTCTGCTTCTCTGAGGAGTGGGTTACAGTGGTCAGCTGGCAGATCCATTTCTTCCACGTGCATTAAATCTACCACAATGGATTCAAATTATTAGTCATACAGGATTTCCAGTACTAATTTTCTCTTTGCTTCCCTTTTCTGCATAATCATCAGTAGTCTTAAGTACCTGCAGGCATTTGGAAATCCCACTTCATCCTTATTCACTCTTTTGAAATGTTGAAAATACAGCCGTTAGCCTTTCTACATTTGTGAAGGATGATAATACTTTCTTACTTTTAATGAAGGAATTTTACACAGCTGGGGGAACCTAAGATGCCCCAGTAATACCCTGCATGAGGTTAAAAACTAACCAAACAAAAGATCTATTTACTTGGGCTCCTTTTAGTGCACTCAGCTATGCTGGGGGATGAGTCTCTTTCCCCATGTGATGGGAGGCACCTGCTTTTGCTGCCCAGTCATGCTGTGAAGGTGTTTATATTTCTTTGACTCTAAGGAGAAGTTCAAACTTTACAATAGAGATGATGTAACTTCAGGCTGCTGCCAAGCAGCTCCTTTTGTGCACCTTCTTCCCCTTTTTCATGTTGTCTGAGCACTGAGCCAGCTGCGTTCTGACTGTGGCTTGGGATCTCTGCCCCCAGGGGGTACATTTCTTCTGCCTCTATCTGCAGTCCCACCGCTGCTTGTCATATTTCTACCTAACTACACAGAGATGACTGACAGTAGAGAGTATCTCAGACATACCTATTTACACTACCTCATTGATAAGGTCTGTTTAAGGCTCTTACATTTGAATGGGTGCTGGTGCTGCCAGACCTGGTCATTGCAACTTCTCTTTCTCCTTTTCAAATTCATTTTTTCAACATGTTGTGGCCTTATGGAGAACCTCAATTGTCAATGATAAGTAAAGGAAAAATCAGAAATAAAAAGAAGACACAACCACCCGCCAACATCCTCAGAAATAGTGTATTTTCCTGCTAGTAAGCCAGTGTTCCCGAGAGATGCTAACTGGTGCTCATATGCTGTAGTATGTGGGAATTCAGATCTTTGCATATTTTACCACTGTATATATCCATGAATGCACATTGAATAGGCCCTTTTCTCCTCGGAGTCAAAATACATGGTGACAGTTCATGAAAATAACACCTGCCAATAAAAAGTACACTAGGCAGTAAAAGAAGAGTTGTACTGCAAGCAGGGAGCTTGGTCTGGTTCAGCCTTTTGGTGCTTTCCACTATGGCATTGAATCAGGAAGGTTTTTAGATGGTGAATGCATACTATAAGTTCTTAAATGATGGCAGTTGCACTGGTACCTTTCTTAATGGTTCTAAGTTTGGTTGTGTGTAATTTGTAGTAAACCAGATGCGCATCCTCACAACTTGTGCCATTAACACCCCTCACTCTACCTTCATGATTATTGATCATTAAAATTATTTAGTTATTGTTCAGTATTTTAATACCTTGAAACCCAAGACATACTGT
This sequence comes from Lathamus discolor, assembly GCF_037157495.1. Taxonomy (NCBI): domain Eukaryota; kingdom Metazoa; phylum Chordata; class Aves; order Psittaciformes; family Psittacidae; genus Lathamus; species Lathamus discolor. Next base: position 27,915,764 of record NC_088885.1, read on the forward strand.
AAAAAATAAACTTGAAGTAAACTTTCACCTCCCATATGAAGACAGGCTGAGAAAGTTGGGGCTGTTCAGCCTGGAGAAGAGAAGGCTGCAGGGAGACCTGTCGTGGTTTAAACCAGCCTTCCAGTATCTGAAGGGGGCCTATAGGGATGCTGGGGAGGGACTCTTCACTAGGGACTGTAGGGATAGGACAAGGGGTAACGGGTTAAAACTTAAACAAGGGAAGTTTAGATTGGATATAAGGAGGAAGCTCTTTACTGTAAGGGTGGTGAGGCACTGGGATGGGTTGCCCAGGGAAGTTGTGAATGCTCCATCCCTGGTGGTGTTCAAGGCCAGGCTGGACAGCGCCTTGGGTGAGATGGTTTAGTGCGAGGTGTCCCTGCCCATGGCAGGGGGGTTGGAACTAGATGATCTTAAGGTCCTTTCCAACCCTAACTATTCTATGATTCTATGATAAGTAATACCCCATTCTCAGATAACTTGTACCCTATTCTGCAAAGACTGTAGACCACTTCTATTTAAAGTGATCAGCTTCCTACTGATTTCAGTGTTACACTCTGAATAGAAATTAGATTATTAAATAAGTATATTGGAATAAGTCTTGCAATATTAATCAAGAAAACAAATTACAGAAATAATGAATAAAGAGTGATGAAGATAGAGAAGGATACATATGGGGTTAAATACCTGCTGAAGCTTCCTTTGCTTCCTGGCCCTGCTGTGCATTGCCTGTGTGTTCACCTTTTCAGAAGAAAGAAACAGTGTAGGACACTTTTTTCCCTTTTCCTCCCCTGTTTTGGGTTGTCTTTTTTTTTTTTTTTCTGATTTAAATTGCAAAGTTCTGCATCTACAGTATGTTACTATTGATATGTATGCCCTGGGGTCCTAATTTTGTTACAGACTCAAAATAGTACTATAATAGTGTTTAATGATGATCATGATAGGAAGATACAAGTTTAGCACTGCACATCAGATAAATGTTGGGAATGCTGCTTCTTTCGTGATGTGGGTGATGTTGATGAGATTCCAGCATTCTGGTTCACCTTAGCTGTTCTTGTAATTTTGTTTTGAGGTGCACTTTTTACATTCAGTTTGCACCAAGGGAAAAATAGTTGTGCAGTCTTGGAGAATTACACTAAGGGGAAACTATCTGAGGCTGGTCTCATCTGAAACATGCCTACAGCATCTTGAATTCTGTACACTGTGACAGTGTATAGTTGAACTTCCCAGGTTAGACTTGTGATCTGCAATCTGTTTGAGTGGTGATCCAGAAGATCTAAATGGGTATAAGCACTGGAATAGTATAAAATTATTGCTATAAGTGTGAGGACAGGAGGCATGTATGAAAGGAAACAACTATAACGTGGCTGATTTGGTGGCAGGACAACAGATAAACAGGCACATAAGCCTTTTATTTGAAATAGAACGGAAGCAGCAGACTTAAGTTTCAAGGTAAACTCATAGAGCCTGTCAATGGGAATAGTGCAGTAAAGAATTAAGTTTAAACGAGAAAGATCTCTTGCAAGAGCCCTAACTCTTTCTGTAGTGCATGTTCTGTGATAACGGATTTTCTCTGTGTGGTCCCATTTGATTACAATGCTAGGAGTGCCTGGCTGTATCCCATATATAATTAATTGCAGCTTTGATTTCAGACTGCAGCAGGGCCAGGCTGTCTCAACCCCTTGCACTTGTTCACAACTTTAGATAGCTTTCCACCATGCCAGCTGGTGAGTGAATGGAGCCTTTCACAGCAAGCCTAGTAGGCATGAATGGTTGAGTCATTGTCCTCCTTGGCTCTCTAGTTAATCTAGTGACAAACAAGGTTGGAGCTGCTTCAGTTGACATCCTCTTTATTGTTAGTATTTTCAGTGTAAACATTGTGTGTAAAGGGATTTCATATTTTTGCCAGCTCATTTATTTCTTGCTGGTTTTGGAAGGAAAGTATTCTTTATGAAGAGATACCAGTAAAAGCTGCTGTATGTTATGTTCATTTGTTTATTTTTAGTTTCCAGCAAAGCAGACAGTTGAATGCCTCAGGTTGTGTGTGCAGGCTCCAAGTTTCACAATGTTTTATTCCTTCTAAGATCCAATTCTCTCTACTCACATAAATGACTTTTGCATTGCCTGTGAACTTAAGTTACACCAAGCTAGTGCTTCAGTTCTTGCCTGCTTATCAGGATGTGTTTCTGAATTGTTATTTAGTTATGTAGTATACAAGCTTAAAAAATAATTGACAAGCTTGTATAAGATTTTTTGTATAAAAGCTTATACAAAATTAAAAAATAAAAAAAAGAGGAGGTCTGTTTTCTTACAGGGAAACGTTATAGACATGGGAAAAAGATTTATTTCTAGTACCCTTTGGATAAGTGCAAAAAGTAGCAGAAAACTAGGAAATGGGATAACAATAGGAAATGTCCTTTCTATGAGTAATTTTCGAGTCCATAGTATAAACCAGATTTTTTTTTTCTAAAATACTTTTACTAGTTTTCTTATTAAATTCTAAAAGGTAAATTACCTATCAAGGGCATGTAGTAAAAACAAGTTGTTAGAAATGCAAATTAATTCCACTTAGTGTTTGAAAACGATTCATGTTTTCTTAAATCCTTCTGCTTTTGATCATGATATCTAAAAGGAGGATTTTTAAGCCTTTTCTGTGCTCAGGAAGGAAAGAGGAGCATGTGCCAACTTTTCATTTCCCTATTTTTTCCTAGTTCTCTCAAAATCAAAGAAGGAAAAGTGAGTAAAAAGGGCAAAATCAAGAAAGTATGCTCAGTCTTGTCATTTATGGTGCCAGGGTAAGCAAAAATGCAGTTTTGGCAGTTGCTTCTCTTCCACAATGAATTGTGTTTGGTACAAAGAAAATGCAACTCAGCGACCACTTCTCAGTCTTCCTACAGCAGAAAACTGATTTACAGTGAGAAAAATGGGTGCTGTAATAACCTCCTTTCATCTAACACTGGTGTGATGTGGGCACACGTGGTGAGCTCTTGGCTTTAATGGAGGACTTTACTGTCCCTGAGCTCATCATACCACCACCAGCAGCATCGCTGGTGGGTAATTTCATGCTCTGTCCTTGTTTAGCCTGGAGGACCTGTGGAGGGAGGGGAGTACCCTGAGTAGCACCATGGTGATATCTGCTCCGCTGGAGAAGCAGGATGCCTTCCTGAGCCCCTCAGATGGAAGACCCATGCTATTTGTGTATCTGTGCTTTATTCCAGGCTGTCCCGCCCATCTGTCAAGGGTGAAGTTTTGCAGAGGAAGATATCCTCTTTAACACTGAAAAATGTTCGTTCATACAGTAAAGGAAATGAGGTTATCTTCAGTAATAGCTCTTGTACACCTTCTGCTTCCTTATTTCACAATAAAACATATTCCTGGAATCTCCCTGGGCCTTTGCCCATGTATGAAGTTGTAAATGATCAGTGTGCATGTTTCATGGTGCTTAACAAGCCTAATCTAAACAAGGAAATGCAGGATGGAGTTGTAGGGGTTGGCTAGGGTAGAGGCTATTGTAAATGCAATGTGGAGGAACTGGGACCAAAACTCTTATTAATGCTAAAGGAAAAGTTTGCTGAATTCTCTGCTAACCATGCTGAAAATCTTCCCCGAGGGCATAGTTTAATAGTCATAATTTGATTTCATTTTTATTAGCCGTCTTTGACTAATTAATGTATAGAAAAAAGCAGAAGAGAGGGAGAAAAGAGCTGTTAAGCTCCTCAGTATTAGTTGTTTCACCAGTGCATAGAACAAGGAAGAAATCAGCCCATTCTGCTGTAATTCCAGCATGTAATGGGACAATGTTGACTGCTGTTTATTAATCTGAATGATATACTACTTGTCAGCAAGGGTAGTAAGAGAGGAAATCTAACTGCAGCTAGGTATAAGGCTTGCTTTAGAGTAAAAGCAAACTTTTTTAACCCTACTTCTATATTTTCTTTATGCTTGCCTTTAAATTGAGATTTTCTTATCATGATAACCCACAATGAAATCCCCACTCTCTCCTTTTTTTAATCTTCTAGTATATAACTTTGTTCTGTAGTTTTACTTGACTGAATAACTACACAGACTTGGTTTGTTAAAGTATTTACTCACTTTGCTCAGAGCTGCACTTGACCTATTCTTGATGGCCTTTAGACCTTTCAAGGTTTTTGTATTGCTGTCTCTGAACTGAGAACAAGTTAAAATATTATGTCTGATGGTACTTTATATGTTGTTTGCTTGTGGTGTGTGTTGTTTCTCCCTGTCCATGTTGTGGTGTCCATCTGTGTCTGAGTGTTGTGTCCTACCCCCCCCCCCCCATTTACTCTGGAAGCTTGTGGGGGGGGATATGTGTGAAAATTTGTTCATTGCTTCATTCTGCGTATGGGAACTTCTTCAAGAGCCGCATACCATGTGATGTATCAGTGTGCCTCAGTCCTGCTGTGCAACACTGACAGTATGCTGCCTGTTCCAGGAGTCTCTGTGGCTGAAGGTCACAGGCTGTTATTTTGTATTGGGAAGGTACAATTTAAAGCTGACCAGAAGAAAAATCTGAAATCCAGTGCTGAATGGTGCTCACAGAGACTGCACAAAGAGATGATGAAATCTCATTGTATTGAAAGAAGCAAAATCTTTCTTCTGTTCTTAATTCTGCCTTTTCCGCAATAAATAGCAACTCGAGTAGGCGTTGTGTTCTGCACAGGAGTTTCCTGCAGAGGGTTCGCTGCAGATTTGTTAGCATTAAGGAATACCTTGGAAGGATTAGGGTAAGACTCTTAGCAGACTAAGTCTCCAGAGAACATTCTTGATAACATGTGACTGACTTTTGACCTTCCCTTTTAAAGTGTTGGCATCACAATAATTATCATGAGGCACTAGAGAAAATCAAATGTTTAAATGATTGCCTCCAATTAAGAGGGATTTTTAACATGGAAATGAAATGTTACATGTGTAGAAGTCCTTATTAGTGGTGGTGCTTTTCAAACCTGTTGACCTTGATCCAAGCAATAATTTTAACTGCATTGAAAGATTATTCATAAAAAAAGAATGGCATGAAAACAAAAAATTAATAAATTCCTGGATCTGACTACTCTTAGTGGTCTTCAGATTTCCCTATCTTGCCTGTCACTCTTCAATTCACAGTAAAAAGGGGGTCTAAAACGTGGTTGCTTTGCCTTCATGCTGCAAGACACCCCTTTTCTTTCACTCAGCAATGATGCATCTTCACTAGTGCTAGCATAGCTGTGCACTTTACTATCATCTTTGTGGAGATGAGCCCAAATGATTTAGAATCATAGAATAGTTAGGGTTGGAAAGGACCTCAAGATCATCTAGTTCCAACCCCCTTGCTGTGGGCAGGGACACCTCACACTAAACCATCTCACCCAAGGCTTGGTCCAACCTGGCCTTGAACACCACCGGGGATGGAGCATTCACAACTTCCCTGGGCAACCCATTCCGGTGCCTCACCACCCTTGCAGTAAAGAACTTCTTTATATCCAAACTTCCCCTGTTTAAGTATGAACCCATTACCCCTTGTCCTGTCCCTACGGTCCCTAACGAAGAGTCCCTCCCCAGCATCCTTATAGGCCCCCTTCAGATACTGAAAGGCTGCTATGAGGTCTCCACGCAGCCTTCTCTTCTCCAGGCTGAACATCATTTACATGAGGTTTGGGGTTAAAATCTAGCAGGCACCTGACATTCTCCCACTTTCACTCCTTGAGCTATTCCTGAGGTAGCAGCAATGGGAGAGAAAGAAAATGCTGGTCATACTGCAGCTACCCTTACAGGCAGACCTTCAGAAGTGAGTACAGTGTAATTCCACATTTAGTATTCCCACTGCTGTTTTATGAGCTAGTAGGTTTTTGCTGGAGTTTGATCTTTCCTTTTTTTCCTTTTTTTTTCCTTTTCCCCCTCCACTGAAAGCAATCGTGTTTGTTCTGCTTAAAGAGAAGATTTCTGCTAAATCCCCTTGCAAATGGTCCCTGATCTCTGTTTGTATTTCCCAATCTTTCCTCCTTCACAGTGTGTCAGTTTGAGGGAGGAGCAAAATCACTATGGCAGCAAGCTGCTTCTCAGACATATAAAAGAAACCTGCCAAGGTTTCGTAGGTTTATTGTGTGCAGTGATGAGATTCTCTTTAGTTGTTCATCACGTAATCAGTTCAAAATAGCAGTATTTGAACAGCGATTTCACACTCCCTTATTCTGTCTCTGGCAGGGCCACTGTGTGTTCCTCCTCCATGTCAGTCTTGTGCTTGTTCCTGAGAGGATGGAAAGGAACCTGGGATAAAAGCTGCCTTAACTTGCTTCTGAAAGACAAAGGTCTCATTATGGCTGTTGTATTGGAGCACTGGTACATAACAAAACAGCAGCCCCCCGGGAGTGTTCAAGTGGAGTTTTGTGGGACTGTGTCACATTAGTTTTCTCCCTGGAAGGTCAGAAGGGCTCAGAAAAGCCAATAACAGCAGATCAGCCTTGTCTAAGCTGCAAGACTGACCCATTTTTTTAAAATCATGCCAAGGGACTGCATCCCCAGCAAGGAGCTATTGCTGCTCAGCCAGCCAGTCCTGTTGGGAGCAGCGAAACTCTGTGATAGATGCTGCTCTTGTAGGATGTGTTATTGCCATTGGGAAGACACTTCCACAGCTGTGGCGTGTGCTTACTTCAACCCATCAGATTAATTTCCTAAATCCATTTTGGACTTATTCTTTCAAATCACATCTGGAAGATCTTGGGATGCAATACTTGGTTGCAGGTTTTGTACTCTTCCAGGCTGAGGGCTGTGGGAGTGTGATTATACTGTTGAAACACCTACCCCTCTGCACTGCACACCTATAAGGAATACTCTTGGGTCTGATTTTTGTGACATCCCCACAGTTATTCAGTTCTTCAGTGCAGACAAGTCCTGATTCTTCAGCTGCGTCAGCAGCTTCATGTGGTAATGCCACCAAGTCAAAGGATGACCCAGCACCTTTTCTCCTAAGTGTGTTGTGCTTTGTGTTTTTGGGACGTCCACTGGAGAACAGAAGTAGTGCTCCATGCCCAAAGACTGGGTTTTGGTGTGTGCCTGTGTTTTGATTACTTAATCAGAACATTCTGATTAGTAGTTACACTACTGCTACTCTATTGATACCCTATCAGATGGCCGAGTTTAATTTTACTTTGAGTTTGGAGCCAAATCTGCCTCAGTTAAACACTTAGAATTGTTTTTCAGAGGCATTCATTTCATTCTACTGAATGCAAGGGAAACAAAAATTCCTAGCTTAAATTCTGTAAGGTTGGTCTGTGTACATTTGCAGTTCTGAAATAAGTCATCTGAATCCAGTCTGTACTCTTTAGAGTGCTTGATTTAGAGCCTTTTGTTGCATTTTGCTTTTGTTACTTGCTGGTTTTCTCCCTTTTTGAATTGACAGCAACAGAGAAACTCTTATTTCAGTGCAATTCCATCAGTCATGTATAGAAATAGAGCAAATACCTAGGAAATTAGAATGGATCCCAGAAGGGCCTCGTGGCAATTTCTGTTCCAACTTCAAAAGGTACCATTTACATAAAGCAACATCTTCACTGGAATGAATAAACCATGATTTAATGCAAGACCTTTTGTCTTTTGTACCTTGTATTTAAATAATAGATGCATAAAAATTAAAATGAAAATACCTGAAAGAGTGATGTTTGGTTAATGAAGCTGTGAAATTGAAGCTTGTTTCTGATGCACAGCATCAAAAGTAGTTTTCATTCTTATTTTAGTAAACAGTAAGAGGCAGGTTCATATTAGCTGATCTAATCTGGTCCAACTTTATATTATTTTAATCGCAGCTGCTCCCCATGCTCCGTTTTAATTTGTATATTGCTGGGCTCCCTCTGGTCTCCCTTTCTGCTTCCCTATGGCTGTTTAAGATCATCGATGGCTCAGAAAGAGTCAGTGTATTCTAAGACTTGCATGGACATGAAAGGTAAATGTCTATTAATCCTTTTCTTGGCTTAGACCCATACCCCTGTGTCTCTAACATCTCCTATAAGAAATCAGTGATTTATTTTTATCAAAAAAGTGCCTTCCATAATTGGTGGGATTTTTTTTTTTTTTGTGGGTTTTGTTTGTTTGGTTGGTTGGTTTGTTTTATTTTGGTTTGTTTGGTTTGTTTTTTTTACCACAGTTGGATAATTCTATGGAAGTGAGGAGGGTCTCCCTCTGCTCTAACTGAAGACTTTAACCACGCTGCAGACACTTCTCTATATAAAATTTCTACAGCCTGCAGCCTCCTGTAGGCTTCTCTCCTCATATAGGTTTCCCATCCAGTTATTATTGCTTTTATTCATGGCTTTGGGTTGTTGGTTTTTTTCCCTGTGAAGCTTCTGGGACAACTACTTGCATTCCCTTCCATGCCTGGCTCCCTGCATTCTCAATTCCCTCTTAAGTCTTCCTCAGTGGGAGAGTGTTTTCTTTATAAGCTATGAGCAGCCCAGAAAAGCAGCCTTTCAGCTTTCACTCACTACAACTGTCACATGCATCTCCACGAGCAGCTAGCTGAAAGGAAACCAGTTTTCAAAATGTTAAACTTTAGCAAAGCTCCCCCAGCACATGGTTGATGTGCCATCTGTTACAAATGGGAATGAGGCTACAGTTGAGAAAGTATGAAATAGGATTTGTTCCTCCTCCTCAGTGTGTTCTATGTGCCACTCTGTACTCTACATATCCTGCCATACCATCACTTTTCTACCATCTTCAGGTTTCCTTTGTAGATCTGACTTTCAGCCTTTTCTTACAGCATGCAGTCTTCCCAGGTGCTTCTATACTGCCTCTCAGGCACTGGTCATCTATAATGCCCTGACTAGAAGTAGGGTGCTAGCAAGTCCCAGCTGCTTTTAGAACAGATGATGTTAAGACTCTTGCAGGAAGAAACATAAGCTGCTTCTGCCTTTCCAAGGCTCACTGTACCCTGTCCTTCAGGGATATCTTTCCAATTCTGTACTGATCCTCTAGTTATTTCCTTCTGGCCTTATTTTTCTTAATCAGATGATGGATAATAGCCAAGGCACACCACCAATTCTATTTACTATGCCTTATATGTCCCAATTGCAATAAATCTCAGGCTATGCTGTTCTTTGGCATCTGAGAGTATTGTGTTGATGCAATGAAGGATACCCTCGTAATGAGTCTAAGGCTGTAACTTTATTTCCTCACAGTAAACTTTGGTCATTGCAGTTGCTGTCAAGCACGCAGGTGTAGCCCTATAGCCTGACCTATTTTCAGTATCCCCCTGCTTTCACATGGGAAGCAGACATTCAGAATCTGAGTGCTATTTCAGCCCACATTCATTTCTTAAAGCAGTGTCCCAAAGACTAAGCTATGAGCTGGAAGGGGATAGGATTGTGCCCCTGCGTTTAGGGTTGGGAATGGTGCAGAGCAGTGGATACATCAAGATCCTCTAGGATTAGTGTTTTTTTTCTTTTATTACACCCCTCCCCTGCAGGTGTTGAGATGAGGGTTTTCAAAGGGTGCGTCCTCTCTGTTACAAACCATACTTCCTCCTAAAGTACTTGCTACAGAGTAAGTGCTTCACCAGAAGTGTTCTTTCAATCAAGGACTTTTCCATCTCCCTGTGCCCCCCTACTCTCTAAGCATGAAGAATGGTAACTAAGGGAACAGGGTTCTGTGAAATCAGAAGTGTGAAACCACGCGCAACTACATTGCATATTTTTGACTAATCTGAGGACAAATGTTTAAAGCCACAAAAAGACTTAATGCCCTATGCATGACCTCACTACATCCTGATAGTACATGCCCCCTCGCACAAGGTTTGTTCTTTACTTTAGTGGCAGCACAAGAACCTGTGTTAATGGCTTTCAGAGAGGTGAGACAAATTTTTAAAAGTTGTAAATCTGGAATAAAAGTTTTGGTTTGGGGGGTGTATTTTGGACATTTTGGTGTGTGGTGTGGGGGTGGGATTTTTTGTTTGTTGGGTGGTTTGGTTTTTTTTGTTTGTTTGGTTTTATTTTTGTTCAAGTCAGCTCCTTAGGTTGTATACTGGAAACCAAGAGGGTACTGAAACATGACAGCAGTGTTTATGAATGCATCAGACCTTGATAATAGCCAGCTTTCAGACTGATTCAACTGTTATGAATACCAAGTGTATGACTTCAATGTAAGTATTTGAGAATAGAGCACATATATTTGCTGTTTCCATATTTATATATAAAGAGATTTATGATAATTCTTGATGGTGAATCTGCCTTGCTTTGAATTCAGTATTATACTTTGATGTAGTATGTGGGGTCTACAGACGTCTTCTCACAAAAAGCATTAACCTAGTTAAACCACATTTACCACAGCCAGTAAATAAGTGAGATGTTATTGAGATTGGAATTCAGGCTGTGGTATATACTGGACATTACTGTCTACATAAGGGAAATTATTCTGCTTTCCTATCTGGTTACAGTAAGACTAGTGCGTCATTCGGAGTTTTGCCAGGGGAAATCCGTGTGTATGACACGTAAGAAATCAGAGCTACATTATAAACTCTTCAGTTGCTAAAATGCAGTTGAACAGCATTTTATTGATGCAGATGCAGAGAGAAAAAAGACTTCAGTAGCATAGCAGAATACACTTCTGAAGGTCAGAAATGTGTGGCACTGCAGTTCAACACACCTGCAGAATCCCTGGGGTCTTCAAGCCTGCAGAGGTTTCTGTAAGAAACAAATTACAGAGCAACTCCAAATAAGGGAGATCTGGAATAATGTTTCCTTTTCTTAGAATAGGATCAAAGCAGGCTCTAAGAGGAAAGAATAGTTCATACCTCCTCTTGTGAATTCACAGCTCTTGTTTCTTTCTAGTATCTAACGTAAGCTGAAGGACTAATTTGTTATTAAGTGGTTTATTCTTTTTTAATGTCTCTCTTAAATGCCAGTATTGTCTATACTGAAAGGGATTACTTCAGAGCTGTAGAATAAGTCCCAGAGGATGAGAAATCAGCACGGGAAAATGATATTTCATCAGGATGCTAAAATATTAGATAGAATTAATTGCTCATTTACATGGCAGACAAAAGGCTTGGAGAATGTGTGAGATGCCAGGTCAGCAAGAGGAAAAAAGAATGATGGGAAGGAGAACTTTAGCAGTTTGACTATTTTCTGTATGACTGCTGCTCCCGAGTAGATTAGAGGAGTCCTGCTAAAGGAATAGAGCGTAAGGAGGAGAGAATCACCAACTAGAGAGATCCCCAGTCTTGTTTAAAACAAGACTAATAACAAAGCAAATATAAATTTGGGGAAATGCTAAAGTGTTTTTGGTCCAGCCTGCTCATCTCTTCATATACTCCAATGATTCACTTCAATAGGTAGAACAAAGCTTAATTCATTATTTCCTTTAAATGTCAAACTGCTACTGGGAAGGACTGGTGAAAATAAATTGCCTTTGCATCTCTGATAGGGACTACACATGGCAGCCAAAGTACTGTCACTCTTTAAATATTGAAGGACTTCCAAGGTCTTTTCCCTGGCTTTGAAGGTTTAGATGTGATGTGGTTGGTTCTGCGACAATACACAATAAGGAAAAGTCTGAAGAAGGTGACACTGTTTTACACAGCACTTGAAACGGGTGTAGGGAGCAATTATTAGTTGTTGTGTCAATATCTGGTTTTGATAAAATGACAGCCATGTCTAGACAGTGTTGAGTGAGTCACAAAATGACAGGTTCTGATATAACACTTCTGACAGTGAGTGTTTCCCAGATACCCAAAGAGAATGTGTATGGTGTTTCTACTTTTACAAGAAGTTGAGCAGCATACCAATATCCATGCCTTCCTAGAGCTGGAAAGTCCTTTCTATAAGGTTGAAAAAACCTCAACTATTCTTAAGCCAAGTAGTTCTCTGGAATGAAGGATCTGGCTGTTGAACAGTATCTTTGTAAGGTTGGTGTGTCTTCATGTATCTTCTGACATCTAAAGTGGTTTGAATTTTGAGGGAACCCTTTTCTGTCTTTAAGATGTTTGTCCTCCTCCTACTAGGATTTCTGGGTTCTGCTTGTACAGCCCCGTTCAGTTAGGGACTAATCAGTTTTTTCTTTCTTTTTCTTTAAATGTGTAGGAACTAAACACCTTTCTCCCCTTCTGGCACATTTGTTTGAAACTGGTCAGCATGTCTTGGGATGTGAATACACATGGAAAATCAGTCAGGCTGGAAATAGTACATAACCCTTCCAGGCCAGTGACATGAACAGGAACATTTGTTTTACATTTTATTTTGCCAGGCTTGAGAAAAAAAAAAACATTGTCAAGTTTGGCTGGTAGCTTTAGCACTCCTTGAGGCAGCTGAGCCTCCATGTCTGAACCAATTACTATGGTTTAAGTGGGATTGGGCAAAAAGGCAGTTCCATTCAAACTGATTTATTGGCATGACTAGTGTTGCAAGCTTTGCCAAAAGGCATGTGCCACTAGGGATTTGAGAGATTCAACGTGTCAAAATTATTTTTGTCTTAAAGTAAGTGCCATTTGGTTCTTTATTCTGCAATGATTAGAACTAGAATTACATTTTGATCTCTGTTCCTGATCCTTAGAAGTTCAGATAAATAATCTTGGTAATGGCAGTGTAACACTGTGTCAACTATGCAGATGAGAAATAAGGGAAAGCTTTGTCTTTTCATCTAAAACCTGACAAAGGTCAAATAATAAGGCTTTTTCCAGTGTCTAGAGGGAGTCTAGAAAATAGAATTTGGCTTTAGGACACAAGGCACAAATCCCTGAACAGGGTCTTTTCTAAAACTGAAAGAAAGGCAAATCCTTGCAAATGGTCTGTTAATTTGCAAGTAATTGCTGTAATAGAAAAGTGCTCAGTTAGCTGAGATCTTTGGGCACTATTTAAAATGACAATGCAAAGAGTTAAATCCTATTTTCTTTCAATCAAATGTTAAAACAATGTCAAACAATGCCCCAGAAAATGTATGTAAATTATAAACAGGCTGGTTTGTAGTTCTCAGAGTCTGGTGTTGCGTGCTGGAAAATGTTAAGCTGATAAAGAGTAAAGGGCTGCACTATTTTAAGCTCTCTTATCCAGTTAGCTGGCTAAAACTGTTTTATAGCTAGAGCAGAGCATCTGGGCTGGTACACATAGCATTCATCAGTGACTCTAAATCTGTGAAAAAGAGCAGGGAAACAACAAGTTTGGAATAGATTCTGTCAAGCACGCAACATCTGAGCAATTTGTAGTTAGAAAACCCCACTGATGCTCAGAAATCACAAGTATCTGCCAATCCTTCAAGATTTTTCTCTGCGAGCATGTGCTGTTTTTCTGAAGTTCCTAAGTGCCGTCTGAAACAAAGTGGAAGATGGAACATACTGTACTGAGCAGGGAGGCAATGAAGCCAGCGTTGAAAGGAGAAAAACAATTCAGACTGGGACACTTCTTCTATCTCCCAACTATCGTAGTTAGCATGAAAAAAAGGATGTTAATTTCAGTTGTTTTCTTTGTTCCTCTTGAAATTCTAATGTGAAATGCCAGGTGACTGATTAGCGCCCTGTTGCTCCCATCTAAAACCTTCAAGGAGGTCATGGAGTTTATAAAGGATTGTCTGCACAGGGCAGGTCATCTACTCACAGATGTGCCTCTTAATCTTGTCCGTGGCTTTTAACCTGAGCTAGGTCTTCCAGTCACTCTAAGAGGCTCAGTAGTGCCATGATATGTGCCTCAGTTTCCTGATTCTTAATTAAGAAAGTAAAAATACAGAAATTTACCACTTCAGTATCCTTTCTTGCAAAAAAAGCCCATATGAATCATTAACATTGCTACTTGTCTTATCAAATGGTTTCTGACTATATTTATTTTATCCTTCCCCTTCTCCCAACCTGCCCCCAGCCCCCAAACTGAGGAATCCTGAAACCAATCTGTGTTCAGAGTAGGGAGCTGAGCTGAAACAGACCTAATATTAAGTAGAAATACTACCTTTTTATTAAACCCGCAATTACAACAAAATAAAATCCTTTTTTATTCCTAACATCGAACTATGTTATGAATTGCTCAGTTACATTCCTTAGAAAAGTGGAGAAAAATACAAAGAAAGCAACACTAATCTCTATTTTGGGGTGCTTGTGTAATTTTTGGGTTCTTACTCGTGAGGGTTTTATTTTCAAATTCTAAGTACTTTTACAACTGAATTTGAATAGAATATAGTACTCTTGTTGTAGTAAAGTATAGATTTTCAGAGAAAGGCTATCCAGTGGAGGACGTTGAACAGAAAGGTGCCATGATAATGCTGTGGGCTGATAGCATTGTGAAATTTCTGCATGTCGTGTGTAGACTGGACAGCAATCTGTTGGATGAGGGCTGACTCTTTCATTCCAAATATACATCATGCAGCACTGTAAATTCACAGCAGTTTCCAGGACTACCTTTCATTTATAATACCACCACCAACAGGCTGTGGAGGATCACCCTTCTCTCTGCAGAAAAGGGTGGAGAAAATCCATCATTCTGGATTTTTTGGATGCCAGGCATTGTGTAATGGTGGTAGTAAATGTTTTCTTGGGCATGGCAGTGGAGGTTCTACTTCAGCTTAATGAGCTGATGAGTTGCCTGGGACAGGTACTGGCTGTATCGGGGGGTAATTCTGGGTTTACTGCTTTTGGCTGGGTAAGTTCAGCTCTGACACTTTTCCTGTGTGGGCTGGTACCAAGTGATCCATACAGGCTCTGATTCCCCTCCATTTACAGTGCTAAGACTGCCATCAGGCATTCTGCTGCACTCCCACCCATACCAGCTGCAGCATGGAAGTACCTGGGCCCTAGTGCCCCACAGCCCATGGTGGATGGTGGCTCTAACCGCTGTCAGACTGATAGTGACCATGGGTTGACTTTCCAGCTCAGTGCAAGGAGGGAGAAGGTATTACAACAAGACTTCTCTAAGGCCTGAGAGATCAGCCCTAGCATGGGGCTTTCCCCTGTCGTTTTGTTCGAATGTGTGCTCTGGGTCGGGCAAGATAACCAGTCCTTTCCGGGCAATTTTCTTCCTATCCAAGTGCTGAGATAAGGAGCTACCAGCAGTGCCCTTCATAAAAATGTGGCTGGCATAGCAATGCATCACTAAGCAACATGAACTGTTTGACCCAAGTGTAGCTGCCAGCTGTCCGTCAGCACCTCACCAGCAGTGTGGGAGAGAGGAGGTAGCTGGAGCAGTGCAGGTAAATGGAGATGGGCAGAAGGAGCAGGCTGTCCTGGATTCAAAATCAGCGTCTATGCACAATTAAAAGAGACTCCGTGTCTGTACATTTACTTTAGGGTGTTTGCTTTTAAAGTTGGTGTGCTGTGAGCTATTATACTTTCCCCACTCCATCAAAGCAGTCGCTGCCAGCCTCATTAAACAAGTCTCTCCCATCTTTGGCCTGCTGTGGAGTGGGAGGACTGACTCCCACTGCCTGGTCTGGTTAGTTACTTATCCTGGTTCTCGCCTGATTCCTGTTTGTTACACAAATAACATGGGCTTGGAGTTCACTGGTCAAAACTGCTTTTTGTTATTCTTTAATGCAGAGCTAAGTGTTGCAAGCACAGCAACAGCAGATGCATGGGAGAGACTGAAGATCGAGTTTTATTAGGGGAAAGGAAACTGTTTATGGAGTTATGCATAAAACAGTTCACTCTTACAGGTGAAAGAGGAGGGTGACCCCACCTCCTTCTCTGAAGGACCTCTTCCTGACAACTAGGAGGTTTGCTATTCAGATCCTGCTCAGATTTCATACCTGCGCTGTTGTGAACCCATAAAAGACTGTTCTCTGTTCACCCTGTACAGATTCACAGGCTTGTTTAATATTGGGTATGGCAAGAATTTTAATTTTCTGCAGCTCTCCAGAAGCTTTTCCTAAACAGCAATCCCCAGCCACAGGGGAATGTTGGCTGAGGTGGGATGGAAGGCTGAATTTGGGAACTGTGGGTCGAATGTAAACTGCAAGCTGGAGAGGCTTGGAGGATATCTATTCCATTAAGGTTTCAAGCTGAGGCCATTGTGTGGTCTTATCGTGAATATCAGATCCAAAACACAGTGAGATGCTACTTTGTTTGTTCATGTTGAATAGAAGTAAGACAGAGGAAATGAAAACAAGACTGAACTAGTAGTTACTTGGGCCAGGGTTGTACTTAGATTTATTTTTTTTGTTGCTGTTGCTTTGTACTCTATTGCAGTATGCATTGCAGTGCTGCTGTCCAGAATAACACACTGCAGGAGGAAATTAACTTGTCTTTGCTACGTGGAAATTGGGATGTGATTTCTGTTGTGTTTGCAGGAAGGGGAATGAAGCTGCTTGTGACACACTATTAAATTTTCTTTTTGCCTCTTGTGCCCTTTTGGTACAAACTAATTGTACTTGGCATTAACACAACTTGGTAAGGGTTATACAAAACTGAAATCTTATAATTGGAAATATCCAAAGTTGTTTTATTAAAGCAAGTCTTGCCAGCCAAACTCCATGTGACCTTGGCTTTGTTTGGTTTTGCTCTTAAACAGCAAAGACCTTAGAGTCAATGTAATTCATTGTGCTCTATGTAAATGAGGCTGTACTAAATGACTAGCACATGTTATCCATGTAAGATCTGAGATGAGGTGTCTGGGGGAATATGACAGTATCTGACTGATAACAGTTACCCACCAGGGAAGTCTCTGGCCTTCATTTCTGTAAAGATGTAAGCACAAATGTATTATTGCACTACTAAAAGGCCAGAGGAAGGAATTCTTCTCCCTGCCCTTTTTGAGGGGCACTCAGGTCTTTTATCTTTCCAGCCAAACGCAATTTTTGCAATAATCTGTCTTCTTGAAGGATTAAGTCAATGTCAAAGACAGGGGAAGCAGAACTGTTAATTGCAGGGAGATCAGTTGGGGTAAAATTGCATTTAGAAGCAACATTGTGGGAATTAGCAAATCCCAGGCACAGTTTCTTTATACCAAGATTTTCTACATTTGATTAATGTATTCAAACCTGCTAAGCTACCAACTTGGTAAAGACTGTAACAAAAAGCTAATTTATCAGCAGTTTATGGTGAAGACATGGAAAACCTTCCAGGAATCTCATGTCAAACTGCACATTTTTCACCTGCCGGTGCACTTAGTTAAGTGCACTACCTATGTCTGGATAATTTTTAGAAGTACGCAGTTTCACGTGGTTGACAAGAACTGTGGTATGAAAAAGACTATGTAAACCCCGACTTTCAGCTAAGGATACTTCAGGGCTGAAACATAGATGACTGAACTGGATTAATCTCTTGTTCACTTGAAAGAAAATATGATTCCTGAAAGGGTAGGATTCATTATATAGTACATGTTTTTTAAGTAGCATTCTTGTATGAAGAAATTAATTCAGAATGATTCCTGTATAACTCTATTCAAATCAGGTTTTATGCACTTACAGAGTTCGTATTCTGATCTTGGACCTGTGCTTCGCATCACTACAGCTATCCTTTAGAAATCATCTAGTGCAAAATCCATCAAGAATAACAAAAACCCGACAGCCAAACCCATTAAAATTCATAGAGAGAACACTGAAACGTATACAAGGAAAGATCTCTTAGAATACACAAACATTAACTCATGCAGCTGAAGCAGTGAAGCTCCCGTGTCCTCCCCTACCACTATTCACACAGGTATTGGCATTTTTTTTATATATATATATATAAGTTGGTTTTTGGTTTTTTTTTTTTACGTTGATGTGGAGGCTGAATACAAGATTTCTGTCATGGAGAAACTGGTAAAAGAGAATTTGCCTGTAAAAAACCTCATTACCGAGCTCTTGGGACTCTGGCTCCTTCAAATTCAGATACCTTGGAATTCAATCTGTGATGTACAAAGTTTTGGTGTTGATATCACTATCTGTTTGACTAGAGCTCTAGATATGGTCTGAAGAGAAACCAAAGTGTTCACTAAAGACTGTTCTTACCTTACTAATGATGTCTCTAATAAAAAAGGTAAATGCAGCTGCAATCCATCTACCACCTCCAGGCATACTGTTTGGGATTGCACAAAAAAATCCAAGCAAACCTGGGGGGGGAGGGGGTAATAGTTGGGAGCTAATTTCAGACTGAAAATGAAAAATGTAATTTCGCTAGAATGTAATTAACATCATGTTATATGGAACAGATTCACCTAATAGGAGTGTCAGTTCTGATCTCCATTCCCTGTCTGATTCTTGGTAAAGTCTCAACAGGACATTAACGTGATATATCTATCTCCTGTTGTATTAAATGGTGGAGTATTAAAGAGGTTTGTGAAGAATTTGTGACACTCAAAAAAACCCAACAAAAAACCAGAAGCCAAACCAAAACAAACAAAAAACCCAAACACCCACAAACCCAAAACCAAAAAACCCCAACAACCCAATTCCACCCCCTAAAAAACCAACTGCCAACCCAAACCCCAAAACAACCTTTCAGAATGAAAATAATTTCTGAACACTACCTGCCCTGAACTTTGCAAGAGGGTTGTCTTTTTGTGGTTTTGCTTTTTTTTTTGTTGTTTTTTTTTTTGTTGTTTTTTTTGTTTGTTTTTTTTTCTTTTTGTTTTGTTTTGGTTTTTTTTTTTTTGTGGGGTTTGTGGTGGGTTTTTTAATTAATTTTTTTTAAATAATATTGTTGAAGGTGATGTAGCATTTCTAACCTAGGTTGTGGCGTTTGAAATGCATTCAGTTCACAGTGTTTTTTCTCACACTTCTGCAACCCATACTCTAGTCAGAATTTTGGCTGCAGCTCATTCAGGTACACCTGAGCTAATTTGGAAGGAGCCAAACTAGCTTAAGAAATAGAGATAGGGTGACATAAAGCATCTTTAGTTTCCAAAATGTTTGGTTTTGGTTTTGTTTTTTGTCTGTTTTTTTTAAATCTAGGTTTCCTCATGAATGCCGCTGTATTTGAAGAATTGCTGGTGCTTGGTGTGATTTCATTCTTCGCTAACACTGATGGAAGCCAGTACTCCTGGGTGCTTAGAGGTCCATTCTCACACCAAGAAATCTCTAAGCTAGTCTTATGCTTTTTTTTTAAGCCAGCAGTAGTGATTGTACAGATAACTGCCAAGTTGAATCTGTTTGATGTTACAGATGAAGGCTAGTTATGAGTTTGGATTTGAAGCAGGGAGCATGACTTCTCACTGCAGCTATGAGCCTTAAGCATCAACACAACAGTGTCCTGATCTGGTTTCAAGCTGACTCGGACTAGCTTACATAGGGTGTAGTTACAACTTTGGTCTCTGTGTGTGCAAACCTGAAATGTTAGAGGTGTCATGGGATGGCAGGAATAAAATTCCAGGTTGAGTAGTATTGTTGATAGTTCTGGCCTGTTCTGCTTCCACAATCAACTTAAGCGGAAAAGAAGCAATCTGTTTCTCTGCTGCTATAGTAGCAGAATTTCAGATGTGTCTTTGAGTGCAGTCCAGAGTGTTATGTTTCATGTGCCTAGGATTTATATATAGGAGACAAAGCTACCAAATGTACCTCAGATGGTAACCTGGCATTGTAATTTAGACTCATAATGGCTCTGACTCATGTTTGCAGGGAGATTTAGCTGCTGCTGCTAAACAGGGTCTGCCTTGTCCCTGTACAAAAAGTTGCAGGGAAGAGCTGAATAAGACTCTTAGTTGCCTGTGAACTGTCCTGTTTTACACCGATAACATCTGCAGACTCTGACAGCTGAGGTATGGATACACATCGTCTACATCTGCCCCTGTTATGAGGTGATAGCCATTGCAGAGGGAAGTGTTGGACAATGGGAGATATCCCTGTTAGCTGGCCTGGCTAAACCTGCCTCAAGAAAGATGAAGCCATGCAGTGTCAGACCATACAGCATTGTAGCTGTGCTACAAACACACATTTCTGTCTGCCAGTGTTGCTTTGTGAAGGCAACTTTTCATCAGAGATGTGGAATAAATAGGTTGTGCAACAGGGAAGAAGACAAGAGGCAAATTATTTAACTGTGGCAGTAAGGTTTAGCAAGGTTAGGGTTTGTTTGTGGCATCTCTAGATATCTCAGAAGACCACAAATAGCTGGTGTGGGGAGCAGGCAGCTGTCTAAAATCACTAGTGTTGAGCTACTTAAAGGTCACCAGCATGTAATGCTGAGGAAGCGGAAATTCCAAATACAGCCAATCACATGTCTACTCAGCCTTAGAGGTTTCAAGGTGACAATCTGGGACCCTACAACATAAATTCTGCTGAAGTCCTTGAATTTGGACTTGTTTTACTCCTTCAAGGCTACCTGCTTGAGTAATCCACTCAGCTGCTCATGAATAGCGTGATCAGACTCAGAACTGCACTAAAGCAGTACAGGTTGGTGCTACTGGCAAAATACAGGTGGAAAACTTGCTCTTTCTCTTTATTCTCATTTTCTCAGTACTTAAAGATCTACTTACATTTTGCATTAGGTTATGTGGTGCATGAACTTATTAACTAACAACAGAGAAGTCTTTATGTTGCATGTTTGCATTTATTAGAATGAAAGGGTTTCTGTGGTCAAGATTAAGAAAACCAGTGGCAGTGTTTCTGTACCTCTCAGTTTTAATGGTATGGTTCTTTTGATTAGTAATGAGTTTTGCATTGAAACCTGACTGAATTAGTTTCATGATAAAAAAAAAAAAAAAAAAAGAATGATAAGAATTTTGCACTTAGAAAACCATTCTTAACCAAAGATCTGGGAAATACCTTAGGCAGAATTCTTATATCTGCCAGCGGAAATAAGGCCCAAGAACAAGTTTTGCAGTAAAAGTGTTCAATCTAGTTTGTTTTAGAAGTAGCTATAAAGACCATGCTCTTCTTCAGCATTGAGACCATTTTGACAGAAAAATAACTTCTAATTTTCCCAACATACTTATATATTTAAGTTTTCTAGCATGAAATATTAACAATGGGAGGAAAAAGGATACTATCTTGGGGATTTTTTTGCCTTTTTTTGTGTTGTTGTTTCTTTTTTTTTTTTTTGTCCTTCCATAAATAAGAAGCTAAAAACCAAGAGTTTAAATCATTCAGGTCATTCTATTAAAACAATTTCAACTGCATCTTCATGCCTGATAAATATTTTATGTATCCTTCATATCACATGTAGGGGTAAGAACTGTAAGCTGAGCAGGTTTCATGCTACCTTGTTGATCAAGGATTGCTGAACAGCCCTTGCAAGGATCACTGTGTGACTGCTTGCTGGATCTGGCAGTCCTTAGAGATGTTATCTACTGGTTTAAGTTGTAACTTCTTTCCATTAAACTTCCTTATACAAGAGTTGGATGATGATTATGTCATGCGGCTGTGAAAAAGTACTGAGGAGCTGAAGGGGGCTACATTCCCTTTGCCCTTCTTTTTCTGGCAGTCCTAAAGAGGAGCACACTTCTGGCTAATCTTGACCTGAAAATTAAGAAATGATTTTTTCTGGGATGGCTTAGTCATTTTATCCAATGACTGAAAAACACATGAAATATAGCTCTGAAGGCCTTTTTAGAAGTATTTTTCAGATTAGGCAACAACTGTGTACCTAGCTTTAATTTAAAGAAACACACTTAATTTGGTATGCTACAAGTCATTCTCACATTTTCCAGTTCAAAGTTCAGACTGGTGTTTTTTTAATTGTTATCCTTATTCTGTTAATATGTTTTACCTGACCTTCCTAAACCACTGAAATTCCACTTTTCCTTCTTCCCTTGATTAATACAAGCAGAATTGTACTTTTTCCAGCTTTCCTCTAGAAATACTGCACTTCCACAGACAGACTAACTTTAAAGGCTCTCCAAGATGTTTTAGACGTGTATATATGCACATATATACATATGAAATATTCTTACTATTAAACTACATTTATTTTCTGCCTCAAGCACTTCCATACTGCTATTCCCTAACTGTTAGGTACTACAGATAGCTGGAGGGAAATCAGATGTAGTTTAAAATCCCTTTTTGAATTATTTTGTCACTTCAATGACAAGAATAATCTGATAAGTAGTGGCAGTTTCTTTTTCAAATGAAATCTAGAATGAGGCTTTCTGTATCAACACAGTGAGCACTTAAAGACTGAACAGTTGACCTATTTTTAATCGCACACAGGTCTAATAGCAATCCCCAAGCTTCAAGGCTCTGCCTGCTGAGTAGTATCTCTTTAATTAAGCAAACCCAGGTTCACCTTTTCCCAGGCTCCTCAGCTGGCATCTGTCAGGTGTCTGGTTGTCAAGTGCTAGTCACCTTCCCACATTGTTAATATGTTGAAGAAAACAGAACCCAATCTCTAATGGTGGCGGAGCTATTCAGCCCTATCTTTAAAACTTTAAATAGTGCAGACAATTGCCTCATTACAAGGAGGAAGAACCAAGGATTGTGTTATAAGCAAGTACATCAGACTGAGTTGTTCTGAACTGCTTAAGGGGACCTCTCTCTGCTGATGCGATCAGTGCTAAGGAATTTGTGATACTTTCAGGATCAGATGTTTAGCTCTGTTGCACTGGAACAGGGTGGAGTTATTTTAATGAAACTGGGAGCAGACTGTAGTGGTGTAATACCTGGGGACTATGTGTTGTGCCTCAGAAATGCTGTCAGGCTCTACCAGTGTTAGGGGAAAAAAGTCCTGGTGTAATCCCACAGGAAAACATTGACGTTGACTACCTCCCACCCCTCCAAAGAAGCTCATAATCCATTTGGGAAAGAAACCCTTGATGGCATCTCATTGCCATGGAAGCTCCATGTGGAGCACTATCATATCAGTAAGATCACTTTAGAAAGAACAAGAAAGGCAGATTGTTCCTAAAATATTTTACACGTTATACAGGTTTAAAAATGACAACTCAAAGATTTGAACAGAAATCCAATTGTTTTGTTCAGAAAAATAAATCCCCCAGGACACTTCCATTTTGTGAGATCACCGGAAAGCTTTTGTGAAGTGCTTTTGTTGAGAGAACAGAAGAAAATTGGAAATTTGTTGCAAACCAGGAGTATTCTCATGTTGGTCTGTGGTGGGTTGACCCTGTCTGAATGCCAGGTGCCCATCAAAACTTCTCTGTCACTCCCCTCCTCAGCTGGACTGGAGAGAGAAAATATAATGAAAGGCTCATGGGTCAGGATATGGACAGAGACATCACTCAGCAATTGCTGTCATGGGGAAAACATATGCTACTTGGGGAAATTAATTTATTACCAGTCAAATCAGAGTAGGGTAATGAGAAATGAAACCCAATCTTAAAAACATCTTCCTGCCACACAAACCAATACATGATCGTAACAGTAACATATTCCAACCGCTCTTGACAGGCCTAAATTATTAAGAAAGGTATATGGTAGCAGAAATTTACATCCTCAGTGCAGGCTGCAATTTCATGTTAACAGCTTAGGTGACAAAAATATTTTAAGCAAGTTCCTGGCCAAATCCCAGCTATCATTTGACTAACCCCAAAACATATTCCTCTATCTATTATGCCAAGGCAATTACTAGTGGATCAATAAACATCACCTGATGCATATCAGGGGTTGTAGGTAATTCCGCCAGGGGCTCGAGGGGGAGCATGCTGGGCGACAGAGAAGAGCAGAGGGGCAGCTCCATGCTCCAGCTGGGTCTGTGACCCTGGTGTTGTGTGTAAAACTGCTGCTGTAGATCAGAAGAATTTGAATTTCAGCTGAGATAAATCATATGACAAAACTGAAAATGGCAGTGCTAGGTAGACTTAGGTTGTTGAGGGTTTGGCTCTTTGATTTTCTCCTCTCATTTGATTCCTCTTAGCTGTTTATTTCCTACAGAGCCAGTGCGCACTGGGCTTATGCAGGTGGCTGGTACATCTGTTCTAAGCAATTTACTGCTTCATAGGACAAATTTAAGAAGAAGAAATAAAAAAAAATCACCTATTCTTGTGTTGTCTACCCTTCCATGCTGTACTTAACCTACTCCTGTCTTGTGCCCCCTGGACAATTTGAGCATTGAGGATGTTTATTTTAAAAGGCTTTTCAGGTGCAACAGAATGATTTTAAGTAACTGTGACTCTTGGAGTGAAGGGAGCCGAGTTTTGTTCTGCTTGTAAACAAGCAAAACAATGGTGGTTTGACAAATGTTTCTCTTGGCTATGGAAGTGGGGAGATGGAAAAAATACTTGGCTAGTCTAAGTACCACCTGCATTATAGCTGTTGATGTATACAAGGATCTTGCACATACTCATATATTGAACTGTCACTAGAAACATTGAAGCATAGCTGAGGTAGCCTTATTTCCAGTGTAATTCCTACTGTAGCAGATTACCTTCCTACCTATCATGCAAACAGGGCATCATACAAAAAGCTTTTGTTAGATGAGCACGGATGTGTCTCTAGATATTTTAGCACTGTATCTCCTGGAAATGTCTTGTAGGTGAGCTTCTATTTCATATTTGCTAGGGCGATTATGTTGCAGGTGCATGCACCACAGCCGCTGATGCTATGTGCATACATATGATGCTAAAAGGTTGTCCTTGCTTCTTCCCTTCTTCTGCCTGTCCCCTGCTCCCATCCTTAGCGACCTGTCTTCTTGCTCTTCTTTGCCCTTACTCTGGGGCTCACCAGACTTGTTGGTGCTTAAATTCACTACCCAAACAAAAAGCTATTAACTTTTTCTTATCCTATTTTTTTTTTTTCACTGGACTACTGAGTTGAAACAGTTGAGTGTATAGGTAGGTGTATTTGTTCCAGTGCATGTGCAAGGGAGACCATGGGAACACGCAGCTGGAAGTGAGGAGGAGGAGATGTGGAGAGAGGACATCCATCTTTCTGCAGCCTTGAGATGTTAGACTTGTTCAGTCCAGTATTGTGTAACTGCCATACGATGCCCTAGGACAAAAATAACTGACTAATGCTTAGTTTCAGCTTTAGACAGAAAAAATAAGGAGATCAGAGAAGGATCACCTATTATCTCTTGCTTCATAAGTTTAATTTCTTTCCTCACAGTATTATAAATAGCATCTGGTAATTGCTGCAGAAAGCATTAGCAAATATATTTCGTGTAAATTGAATTTGTTCCATGTGTAATCATAGCGATCAGATTAGTTCTCATTAGAATTTGTTATTTAATAAAATGTCAATAAAACTGGTTGTGAAAATTCTGGTCAATATACCTCAGCATGCAAGTATTTGCATAAACCGATACATGAACAAGAGCTTGGAATAATTTTGTTCAAGTCACATTCCTGAAAGCTTTTTGAACTTGCAAGTCATCCAGCTGGGACAAAACAGCTACTCTCTTGTGGTCATTCAGTAGCTAATATATAAAGTAATGTTAACAATTAATATTTAGCAAATAGCCTACTAGCTGAAACAAGTTTGTCATTATTGAAAAACTGGCTTAAGGAGAAAGATATTTACAAGCCTTCTGCTGTGTTTAAATCTGAACTCTACAGAGATTCCTGGCTTGGATAAATCAGTGTCACTTCAAGCATTTAAAAGGAGCTAAGCCAGTTTCCATCAACTGAATGCCTTCCGTTTTCACTGGGGACTAATATTTGACCAGCTGTAACTCTAATAATTGTATAAGTAATTAACACTTTCCAAAATGATGTATTCAAATGGTGGTCGACCTGTTTGGTAAATAGCAAATTAACATGAGCTATTCAAAGTATGTTCACAGAATTCATACTCATTGGGGAAAAAGAAAGCACTTTCCACGAGTTTGGATTTTTAGCCTTGTTCAGCCAGTATTGGATAGCCTGCTTTTTGCTCAACTATACAGACTGGCTGGACCTTCAAGTTAAACTGTTTGAATGCCGCTTTTGGGTTTTCACAGTGAATTATCACAATCTGAAAAGTCTCATCTGAGACTGCTCACAGGCTCTTTAGCTGTCCCTTGTTCCCATTGCAAAAGTAAAAGCAAGTTAAAGCCTTGACCAGATTAGGGTTATGAAAGCATTTAGATTGACATGGAGCTTCGTTAGCTGATGTGTTTGAGGTAAGATGCTATTAGGTAGTGAAGGGTGGGGAGGGAGTTTCTTTGATCAGCGTAGTTTCATGTGAAGCCTACAGAGAAGTAATAAATACTGGTTAGTCCTATCTTGATCTCTAATAGTTTCTGTCTTTCCACCAGCTGCTTCATGACATGACGTGATTATTTTAGTTAGGGTCCCTGACACTTGGTATCTGATGGGTATTCCACCAATAGCAGTGGAAGGTGTTACTCCACCTCCCAGATAAATTTAACGAGAGAGAAGGAGAGCGTGTGCAAGGCTTCTGCAGTACTGCAGGTCACATCCTGGTTCGTAGTTGTGGGTTGCCAATGAAGACAGCATTACAGCAATGTGACAAGTTGTGAACTGAAATCCAAGCATACATCCTGTTTTGCCTACTCCTCCCACCTAGTGATACACTCTGGAGAAAGTCCGAGGCTTCTTTCAATCATGCTCCTCTTCCCTTCTAGTTATTGCCTCTGATTATGATTATCAACTTAGGCCCTAACAGAGTAGACTTCAAGCAGCATCTAATAACTCTGGGGGTCCCAAATTCAACAGAAAATAAAAATTAAACATAACTTGAGATATAGTCTCACCAAATACTGCTATATTGGACAGCCCTCAGGCAAAAAACATCTATTTCTTCTTTTTTAACAGGTTCTTTTCTTTCATTGGCAGCTTTCTTGCAGGTTCTGTGGTGGAAAGGATGTAAAACATAGTTCATGTGTGATTAAAAGTTTAATGGTTTTGAATTTTACTGTTAATATTTTTCCCCCAGTTAATCGGTTAAGTCTTTTTATGGATATCTTACCTAGACCTTTGTTTGCTACCAGAATATATTGCAAGCAGAGTACTTTTTTTGTTTTGTTTTGAATATATATATGTAACAGTATTTTAACATAAAATATAAGCACCTGCTCTTATAGCCATTGAGCAAAATCAAAAAGGTTGTGAACTCAGGTTTGAGGGCAAAATGTTTCTGGTGAGATTTGAAGTAAGTTTAATGCTGTTGATGGGGGTTGGGGGGTAATTGAATATACTTGGCCCTTTGAGGCAATTAAGTTGAGCAGTATTGAAGCAGGAAGGCATCTAAAGTTGTCTCTTCCTCACGCTCTGATTCCTCCAGTTCCTTGTTAGCAGCATAGCCTTGTTTGTAATCCTGGCTGGTTTCTCATACCATGCCCATGTGCTTACTGTGCATGTACCTCTGGCTATCAGTACTCCAGTGGTGTACTGGAGGCAAGATAATCTCTCCCTACCAATAACTTTGCTTATAAGATTGCCTTCTGGTTGAAATTAGTAGCCCTCGGGTTTCTGCTGGAGAAATCTTGTGACATACTTCGTCAGATTCTGTTAATTATTGTGGCATATAAGAAAAAAAAAAGCTGAAACTCTTCAGCAATAAAAATGAGCAATGCAGAGCTGCGAGGTGTATCCTGATGAGGATATGCTTGCTGTGTTTGCTCTGCATTTTCACTGGTACAAACAGCTTTGAGCTGGAAAGACAGAGTTCAGGAGCAGCTGGCTGTGTGTAAGCCCAGACCTTCTGAGGCTGAGGGAATGCATCAAACCCTTTGGTAAGCTCGTTGAGTGCATGAAGATGGGCACATTTAGAAAAAACTTGGAAAAACCCAACCAACTTTGCCCTCTTTGCCCTTGGAGCATATTCACAGATAAGAAGCTTATGCTTCTCAGAAATGGGGGTTTACAGCCAGCCTGAGGAATAATAGGTAATAGTCTAGGTATAGTGAGGTAATAGTCTAAATTATCTGTGTTTTTTTTGTTTTCAGAAAACAAAAGCATGTCCTATACTTTGCTGCTTTCTGTGCTTGCTCTCCATGAGTACTGAAATTCTGAGGCCTAACCCCATTTTCAGGAGAAGTACATGTTAAACATATGCTCTTGGTTAGTACAGTCATCAGTTATGCCCTTTTTTTGTGAGCACACTTGATAAAGTAGAATTATTCACTGGAAATCTTTTCCAGAGATTCAGTACAAATCTTTTAAAATTATCTAAGAAATGTATGTGTCTCTGCTAAGGCTGGGTTTTGGAGGAAGTGTATTTAAACTTTGCACTCGGATGATGGGTTTTTCAGAAAAATAAACTTCCTAAAATTCTCTTCTCCCATTATATTGTCCTACTACTTTAACTGATTTTGCCTTATCTTTGATGAGCAGCTACAGCTTGTGGATGTTACCAGAGAAAAGATCTGAGTTATTGTCAGGTGTTTTTTAGTGAAAGGAGTGACATCTGTGTAATATAAATGAATTGCCATTTGTATTGAGCATTCTGTTCCAAGATAATTGTCTAAATAGGTATAAAATGTCCAACCTGCATAATGAAACCCTTGCTACCATGTTCGGGCTGGCTACTTGGGGAACAAGCACAGTTCTTCCCCTTTCCTTTCTTCCTCTACCTACTTCCCTCTGTTAGAGGAAGAACTGGTAAAGATCAAGAACTCAAAGACCTGTGATTTAAAGGTGGTTTTGAGGAGTTTAGGTCTGGATTATCTGAACCCACAGTGCTGCTGGTCTGGAAGTGTTGCAGTGAGTTTGGCTCCTGCTGTGCTATGGAGTGTGATTCAGACTGGAGTAGCACTCAGTTCAGTAAGCAGAGAGCTTATACAGTCTGCTCAGTGACTGTGGGAGACCAAGCTAAACATGCCTGCCAAACTTTCCTCAGAGATATTAATTCATCTCCATTTAATCATTTTATGAGACAGACTCGCATGTCTTAGCAGTGGCTGTCTCTTTTGTGACAAAGCTTTTTTCTACAGCTGGATTCAGGTTGCAGGAGTCCTGTTCCTGCATAAAGGTGGGTGTGTTGAACTTTCAGTGACTTTAGGAGTGACTTACGGTGTCTGTGGGCACTCTGCAAGGTAAACTCCCCAATTCCCATCAGTGGTCCTCTTGGAGGTGGTAATATATTTTCTTTCTGTTTTTTTTTTTTTTTGCTCATGCTCAGATTAGTGCCTCCCATATGGGAGGAAGGAAGGAAAAAAAAAAAAAAAAAGAAAGAGAGGGAAGGAGCTACTGCAAATCACAAAAATGTAGCTTTTCTATGTGCTTGAGGATATGAATATTCATTGGTGAGGCACTGAGTATATGCTAAAAATGTACATATTTTCTTTGCAAGAGAAAGTAATAACATCACTTTGTGAAAATTCCTGGGTATCTAAGAAGTATTTCCATTTCCTCTGTCTTTATAGGAGAAAATAGGGGGAAAAAACCCCAACAACCCCATAACAAAGCCCAAGAGTGAATTCCTACTTGTGGCTTATTGCATGGCTGGCTTAATGCTAGTGCTGGCAAGAGAGAAGGGGTAAGCAAAGATGTGAACAGTCAAGAAAGCAAAGGTGGGACCACTGTTTCTGATATTAACCCACAAAACTCCAAGCCCACTCATTTAAAATAGTTACAACACTGATGATATAGCTTCAGGATAGTACTAAGGAGACATAACCACAAGCTACTGCTGAAAGAGGCGGTCCTGCTTCCCTGCTCATTTCTGCTATGCCGTGTGCTTCAGCTTCCCTTGTTCCAGCGCTAGCACTTAGCTGGCCCCACTGTAGACCTGTTCCGGCATCTCAGCAAAAACATTAATACCTACAAGAAAATAACTAGTCTTTTGCTTGGATTTCCTGAACCATAATCTGCACCCATAACCCAGTGTGTTATGGGTGCAGGGCAAAGCAGGGAATACTAATGCACAGCACGGATTACTTGTGGACAGTGGAAAACTGAGAGATTTAGCTGTAGAGCAAAA
Source organism: Lathamus discolor (assembly GCF_037157495.1). Classification (NCBI taxonomy): domain Eukaryota; kingdom Metazoa; phylum Chordata; class Aves; order Psittaciformes; family Psittacidae; genus Lathamus; species Lathamus discolor. The sequence goes on from NC_088885.1 coordinate 27,945,386, forward strand.
TGCAGACAGAGAGGAACTATGTGGATTTGAGTCAAAGCAAGAAATTGAATTTGGGTGTCCCACTTGCTGTTAATGAATGCAGCTATGTAACTATTGGTTGATTTGAAGAATGATTTGGTATGCAGGTGGGTGGCAACAAGTTAAAAAGCCCCCAATTTCTTTTAACTATGCTATACTTTTGACAGAGATTGAAGCTCTGTTACATAAAATGTCATAGTTAAGTGGTTATGGTGTTTCATTATCAGTATCTCTCCTTGTTACATAGCTTCTTTTTATGGACTTATATTTAAGCAAGCTGCTTATATTTAGGTAAGACTTGGAAGAAGCTCACACGTTATTTCAGTACACACTGTAGTCTCAGGCTGATTTATATTTCTAAGAATTTCCTAGCTTTCCCTTTAGCTACTACAGTTAAAATGCAAATGATGTTAGATTTGAGGATTAAATTTTGTAGTTCACAGTGGGTCTTCACAATTTGTCTATTTTCTACTACTACTAAATATGAAACATTAGGGAGTTCTTCATATTAGTGTTGTGCTAGTATTCCTTTGTACAGACTTCCTGTTTTGTGCAGTAGAGGTTTTTGCTGGGCATTTGGTCTTCAGCATGTAGTGTAAGGTTTTTCTCTTTAGGGATTATTAACACCTTTTTGCACTCTGTCTGTATTAACTGTACAAGCAGATGGACAGTTTTTCCTGGTTAAATTGTTTTTAATTTAGCCTAAGTTTGGTTGCTGGCCAAGTATTCATCACCTGTGGATCAGATTTGGCAGCTTTTTTGTTTCTTGTCCAGATATTTTGTTCACAGGATTATTTCTTTTTGAAAGGCCACACCAAAGTATAGCTGAAGAGCAAATAAAACACACTACTGGATTTCAAATAACAAAGAACTGCTGAACGTGTAATTTCTCTTGTTTTGGTCTTTTTAGGATCATTATTCAGTGCTTTTGTTGGCATAGCTGCCAAAGACTAGGGCACAAACAATTAGCTGGAAATCATCATCTTTTTTTGTTTCCCTGCATACAGGAAGTTTAGCACAGTACATCCTGTTCTCTTAGGATGGACCTCTTATTGTTCTCCCTTTTCTTAAATAATAATAATTAGTATGTAATAGGCTGGTAACAGATGTATAAGACCAAAAACATTTGTGGAATACAAAAAACCAGCTTGTACTATTGACTGTAAAACACCCCTGAATGCATCCAACTCCACTGTTTCTTACAGCAGTCTAATTTCTTGAAGTGACTTCTCCTATCTCTTGTGTACAGTCACTGAAGCTGAATAATGTATTTTTCAGTGCAGTTGTCCCTGAGGATGTTTTGCTCTCCGTGTCCACTATAGGGCAGTTGCCAGTGTATCTGGAAGAGATAGTAAGTAAAAACAGGACAACCTAATGGACCATTCAGTTATCTAAAACACAGCTACACTGGCTGTGGTGATTGCTTTGTGTCATTAGAAGATCACTTAAAGCCAGACTAAATCTTGGAGGTCCTGTCACACTTGTGTTAGATCACTCAGTCAGGGTAATATAGTATACGTTGATTGAAAGAAAGAAAGTGATCTGGGCTTAACACTGAGAAGGCAAGTAGTTATTGGTATCTATTTGAACAGTGAGGTAAGCATGATGCCTCTGTGATATACAGCAAGACAGGGTCAGAGAACTAACTGCAAGAAGCCTTGACTTCTCTAAAGAAATTGACTGGTCTATCATTAATTTTATTATCTGAAAACAGGCCTTACGTGGGAACAGTTTAAACATGTAAAGGATATTCTACTTTCTACTTTAATGTACCTAGCTTATAACTTAGAATATTAAAAATTAAAAAGTCTCTCTGAGTGTGACTCATACCTACCACTGTGTCTGGTATTGAACTCCTGAAATGATCTTTTACCTATTTGCCTTGGGAAATCTTTTGTCTACTTAAGCCACATCTCTGGAAAACAAGATGACACATACAGCTGTTCTGGCTAACAGTTCCTATAGATGCTATTAAACAAATATTCCATAAAGGAGCACATTTTATGAGACAGCTTTTATGCTGGTCCGCATGCTGCACCTCAGTAACACGTTTATATATTTCACACTAACCTGGTTGGGTTTCAGGTTTCAGGTATTAGCTGCATTCACACTGAGATACTTGGAGTTATAGAACAGCATCACTGTCAAAGCAGTTCCGCTATAGTTCTGGTCTCAAGGTTTATAAACCTTTCCTTTCACTAACTTGTGCTTTTGCTCTTACCAGCAAAGGGCCACTCTCTGAAAGGGTGTAAGAAGGTGTACATTTCTTTCCTATAATTCCTCTGCCAGTAGGGTCAATGAGTTAAATAATTTTCCAAAGAAGCAAGGTACTTTCAGTGCTGTCCTGAATCCCTTCCATTACAGAAGCAATACATTGTAACTGTCATAAAAGGCCATTGTAAGTTGAAAAGCTTCTCTGATTAGTCAATCTTTTCTCCATTTATCCAGGAAGATGGAATTAGCACAATGGAAGAGAAAGCCTGAAATGGGTCATTTATTTACAGTGCATTCAGCTTTCTTTTGTGTCTGAAAAGACTTCTATTTAGTTTTTATATGATTAAAATAAAAGACAGAGGAAGCTGCCAGAGGAAAAAGCCCAGGATTTTGGGTAACTGCTTTTAGCAACATAAAAATGGTATTGAAGCAAGTCTACCCGATATTCAAGTCTTTCTGGAACAAACCCAATTTTAAAAGACATTTCTGAGCTGTTTAATAGTTTACTCTTTTCCCAGATTCCTGTTTTCACACCTCTTTATTGACATAAGGATATGGCTGGGGTCAGTAGCAATTTGGGAAAGAAAGCAGAACAAATTTCCTGATCACCATGTGATAGTACATCTGCCATTTCAATTTAAGCCAGCATCTGAAGCTACTGCATTTGTAGGCATTTGACCAGATTCTGATGTAACTGATGCATCAGTTTTAGACTTGTGTGACTACTCTGTAAATCTGGGCAACTCTAGTGCAGTCACCCATGTAAGAGGAGAATAAGGCCTATTTTTACCAGGTCAGCCTTTTTTATAATGTTTGCAGCATCTTGGAAATTTGCTTCTTATCTGTTGTATTTAATCTGCTTGAACTCCTTCTCTGAGGTGTCCCGGTTTACTCAAATGTTGCTGTAGAAGACAGGATGCTATCCCTTGTGATGTGTATCTTGAGGAAGCAATTATAATGTTATGTTTTGAAGGTTTTCTTTCTGGGGTTCAAGCAAAATTTTAATGTAAGGAGGCCTCACTGCAAGTGACTAAAATTTGTAGATTAAAATGTTCATATGCAGTAAGTGCTCTAATATATGGCCCAATCATTAATCTAGTTCAAATATGTAGCTGGGATGTATAATCCCCACAAGTCTACCAATTGCCTGAGACCCAGGATATGTGTTCTGACTAGAACAGAATGGGTTGGATGGAAGGAGGCAAAAAAACTGTGTTGAGTTATCCGGTGATAGGGAACTATGTGTTGTAACATCATTCACCTGGGTATAACCCCAGCAGGAAACAGTCCAAGGATCAGGCTTTCCATATTCAAGCTTTAGTAAATCCAGTTGAGGAGGTGAAATATAGCGTGGACATGGCAGAAATAAACTAGATTGTCTGAATAATCTGTATGGGATAATTTACCTGATTCTAAACGATTTGGTTAAATAGGTTTGATTACTACAATAAATAAGAAATTATAACTGCTTCTGAAGTGAAAAAGTTGAGAATAAACAGAGTTATAGTGTCACAAAATATCCCAAGGGGGTTAGTGTTCTTTTTTGTTAGGTTTCCCTGGGAGTATTTGAACCAATAAGCTTTTTAGAGCTACTGGCCAGATCATGACATTGCTTGTGTCGATCAATACAGTATAAACATTAGTACAGGCAGTCCTTACAGGACACAACTGTCTGATGCTTAAATGTCAGATTATAAAAAATAGCAAAATGTGATAATACGCATGTTTCAAAAAGGCACAAAACCACACATGAGAGAAACTGTCATATCAGAAGACAGTAAATCACAGAGTGGTCCCCTGTCGTCATCCACTGTGATATCCTTTCAGTTCAATCTTGATTTAGGTTTATTTTTTTCCTCTTCAGTGGATGTTTATGTTCATTCTGCAGCTAGAATAGACCTGTGGAAAACTGTCAGAATTTTGCTAGGGCTCTGTGCAGGTGCAGCTTGTCATGCATTTCAGTGAGTGGCAGAGATCATGGGAAATAATGGTTTTCACTGGTCCCTATGTTATCACCTCTGTGTGCATTGTACACTAACTTATTTTGTCATTCCTAGAAAGCAATTTTATAAGTTCTTAGGATAAGCAATATAGCTAGAGACTTTCAGATCATTCTGAGATTTTTCTTTCAGGTTATTCTGTGTGCTATTAGTGTTGTAACACTTTCTGTATTTTGCACAGTCTTCTATATAGAGGTAACCATAGTATTGCTTGTAGTTTTTTTAGGGATTTTTAGGGAATAAGAAAGCCACATGGTCATCTTAATTTTTCATTGATAGCACACGTTAAAAGAATGTTGAAATAGTGCCGAATGGTGAAGCTGTCTTGCTAATTGTTGTTGTTATTACTTGTAATTTCAGAACTCTTATTTTTCTCATTTCTGAGCCTTTAATGGCTGAAATCCTTAGTCTTTCCTTTGCAGTCAAGTAACTAAATGTCTATCTTGAAAACAACAGCTATGCTTTTCATATCTCATCTATTCAGGAGCTAATGAAAAAACTCAGTTGAAAGTCTCAATATTTGACATTCAAATTGGTTTATGGTCAGCTGCATTGATTTTCATTCAGACATGAACACATTAAGATTATTCATAGGAAAATTACGTTTAATTTTAAATATAATTTTTAATTCAATTTTAATAATTAAATAATACTTTGGGTGCTGTGTTCAGAAATTAAACTGTTCTCTGTCCATTTAAAGTCTTTTTTTAACTTGCCTTTCATCTTTCAACTTTACCATCCAGATTACACTAATAGTTAGCTCCAAACACATCTTAATGTCTTAATGACATGGAAAAAGTCCCTCTTGTAGGAGGGGAAGAGATGCTATGTCTTTTATCATCACAAAGGGAGTAGCTTAGGTCGTTTCCCAAGATAGAGATGATCAGTCATGATAGCCATGGGTCTTCTCACTAAATGGCCCAAAGCTGATCCCATAAGGAATCAGCAGCAAATATTTGACTGTTATTTCCCTGTGCACAGGATCCTGGCTTCATTGTACATGGATCAGTTTTCAATCCAGGGCACGTCAGCAGGTTTTCTGAGTGTCTTTGGAGTGCAGCAAACTTGCACAGTCTTTGAATGCCTATAGTGGGAGGATGGAAATATTTGGATGGAGTCTAGGAGCTGAGTTTACTGTCTTGGCAGGGTGAGATCAAAGGGATGAGAGCTAGTATGCTCTCATGCTTCTGATGACTGAGGGTGGCAACAAGACTACACATGCAAGGTTCAGCACAGACCTGAAGAGGAAGGAAGAGGAAATCAGTGGGGTGTATGACAAATGTGGTTCCTTTTCACATGATCAGCAAAGCTAATATTTTTCATGTGATTACCACCATCATCATTAGTCTGGGATATCTGCCATCAGAAAACATAATCTGTGCTCCACTAATCTTCATTTTTGGAGATTTGCAAGGAACCCTGGCAGGTTTCCTGTAGAGTATTCTGAAAAATAATACAAAGGAATGTGAGTTAGACAAATTGAACCTGGAAAAGCTCACAGCTTTTCTGGGGTGGAGGGGAAGGGAGAATACTTGCTACAAGAAAACAAATCAGTGCTGTGAGGCTGTAGACAAAAACACTGAAAACAGGTATTTTAGGAGCTGCCAGGTTGGCAGCCTCAGTCTGAAATAACTACAGAGAAATAACCTTTGTAGTATCAAAATAAATGCAAGAAATGTGTTTAGGTTGAGCCCTATCATTACCTTTAAAGGTAGTGAAGAAGGTAGGAAGGCTTAGATTTCAATATGGCTGCCTACTCTGTGTTTCATTTCACCTCTCCTTGTGGGGGATGCAGCTGTACAAACTGAGTTGTTTTGTTGGCTCCATTTTGAATGTCTCAGCTTCCAGGTGGGAGGAGAAGTTTTCCTCTGCTGCTTTTAGGGGCCTAGGGAAAGCCAAATGACTTGGTTGATGGACAAATGGAGTTGAGCGAACAAGGGTCTTGTAAGTTTGGACTGACCTGTGAGGTCATCTTGCCTCAAGAATATTACGAAATCATTAGACATTCGCTTATTCATAGAGAGGCATAAAAGGAGAAGGATTTCAGATATTTGGAGCATTCAGCAAGCAGAACCAGTATACTGAGGTTTTTATATAGGCAGCCATTTTCTAGAAGGACCAAACTAGACAGAACCATTCAGTGTTTTGTGCTGTTTTCATCTCATCATTAGATGATGTAGTACTCTAAAGGAAGGCTGGAGCAGGTATTTGTCTCACTTTAAGAACTCCGTGAAAGCTAATACGTGGATTAGTGAAGGTATTGGAAATAAAGTTGTGAGAACTCGAGCCTTTGCTTAGCTGGAAAGATGAAATGCTGTAAGATGAGTATTTTGAACTGCTGTGTGAGTGGTTCAGATACAAACATGAATCAAGAGAAGAGTCATTTCTGTGTTAGATAAAACTGAGCATAATACAGTTGTTTCTTCATTATCCTTATTTCTTCAATAGGACCAAGTAGATGGAAATGTAAACGCTGTCACCAGCAGACTGAACAGGCTGCAAGACTTGAAAAGAAACTAAAGAGAGAATTATCTGGGGCCTATGACAGTGAAGAACAGGGGTAGGTCCATGACTGGGTTGGAGCTGGAAATTGCAAAAATGAAATTGCAGGAAGTTGAATGAAGATTGCAAAGAAGTGCTATGCAGGTAGTGCAATAAAAGACAGTATGAACCTGGTAGCTGGCTTAAACATGTAGGTACAGGATATCAGTTTATTTACCACAACTTTGGAAGCAGGGTTTTTTTTTCTACCTTTTATAAATAAGATTGTTCCAAAAATATCTTTATAATTAGTTTCTTTTCTTCAGCTGAAACAATAATACAACCCTGATTTTGTCTTTCTGTGTTCAGGAAAGTTGATTTCTAGTAGCAGGCAAACTATAAATGAAAAGATCACTCAAATAGAAAAGAAACATTACTTTCAGTTTTTCTTTCATGAAATTAACGAATAACTTCTCTGAGGCTAGCTGAAATATTTTTGGTGCTATCAATTCCTAGTCTTGTAACGTGTGACTGAAACATAAAACTTCATTAAAACTACTAAAAAAAGAAGAAACCAAAAACCTACTCATCTTTGGAAATGTATTTGTCTCAAGGTATGAATTTGACGGTTGAAGACTGCATGATAATGAATTTGGTAAAAGTCAGTGGAGAAGAACAAGCAATTTCTGCTCCTGTAGTTCTTGAGTAGCTTTCCTTTTGCAACTTAAAATTATTTTTTCAGTAATATTCTTGATCACGTCACTTCTATGTCAACAACAGTCAGAATTTGCTTAAGTTTTCTAAATTGAGAAGGTTAATATTACATCAGTCCATATCATGTGAACACTAGTATGTTTTTTTTTTTTACCATTGTGGGTAAAGCTATTGTGAGGTTCAATAGTACTACTGAATGTACATAGTTGTGATACAACTCAGTGGAGAAGGGTCTTTTGCCAGTGGGGCAATAATTTCTCATGGTGCTATTCATGTCTGAGTTTGTCCATAGATCTGGATTCCACAGATATCCGGCCAAAAGACTTCTGAAGTAAGCAGAAATCTTGTTAGGGGCAAAGGCCCATTTCTCAACCAGAATAGTTCAGGTTGTAGCAAGGACATGATGATAAAGAAGATAGAAAAATAATCATAGAATCATAGAATAGTTAGGGTTGGAAAGGACCTTAAGATCATCTAGTTCCAACCCCCCTGCCATGGGCAGGGACACCTCACACTAAACCATCCCACCCAAGGCTTCATCCAACCTGGCCTTGAACACTGCCAGGGATGGAGCACTCACAACCTCCCTGGGCAGCCCATTCCAGTGCCTCACCACCCTAACAGGAAAGAATTTCCTCCTTATATCCAATCTAAACTTCCCCTGTTTAAGTTTGAACCCATTACCCCTTGTCCTGTCACTACAGTCCCTGATGAAGAGTCCATCCCCAGCATCCCTATAGGCCCCCTTCAGATACTGGAAGGCTGCTATGAGGTCTCCACGCAGCCTTCTCTTCTCCAGGCTGAACAGCCCCAACTTTCTCAGCCTGTCTTCATACAGGAGGTGCTCCAGTCCCCTGATCATCCTCGTGGCCCTCCTCTGGACTTGTTCCAGCAGTTCCATGTCCTTTTTATGTTGAGGACACCAGAACTGCACACAATACTCCAGGTGAGGTCTCACGAGAGCAGAGTAGAGGGGCAGGATCACCTCCTTTGACTGCTGGGTCACACTCCGCTCCTTTTGATGCAGCCCAGGATACCGTTGGCTTTCTGGGCTGTGAGCGCGCACTGAAGCCGGCTCATGATCATTTTCTCATCGACCAGCATCCCCAAGTCCTTCTCTGCAGGGCCGCTCTGAATCTCTTCTTTGCCCAATCTGTAGCTGTGCCTGGGATTGCTCCGACCCAGGTGTAGGACCTTGCACTTGGCATGGTTGAACTTCATAAGGTTGGCATCAGCCCACCTCACAAGCGTGTCAGGGTCCCTCTGGATGGCATCCCTTCCCTCCAGCATATCAACCGGACCACACAGCTTGGTGTCATCGGCAAACTTGCTGAGGGCGCACTCAATCCCACTGTCCTGTAGAGCTGCAGCTGACTCGTCCTGCAAGCAATTGCTTCATCCCCGGGTCCAGGGAAACTTCCGTGAACACTGCGTAGATGATGACAACACTAGTTCTAGTGAAGGAAACTGAAAGTTGATCCTTAAAAAAAAAACAAACAAAAAAACCCAACCCCAAACCCCCCAAAACAAAACCAACAAACAAACTTAAAAACTAAAAAATAAAATTGTTTATCTTGTTTTCTCCTTCAGGCAATGCTGACATTACTGGGTAGCTCAGCTCTTTTAGATGATACCTTGCCTTTCACAGACTTCTCTTTGTGTGGTAGAAGTTATCTTATGTTTGGGATCCATGCTGTCTGCACATCCGGGAGCAGACAGCAGATGTGTTATAACTGTATGACTTTTAATGCTGCATTTAATCTTCTTCACTCTTTCCTGTGAGAATACAGGGATTGTATAATAATACTGAAATATAAAAAATATTTAGCAATATTCAAGACTGTTTCCTTTTGAGGAAAAAAAATCCTTTTGAGAAAATAGAAAGTTTCAGCATTACCATGTTCATGTATCAAACCAGTCTTAAAATAGTTAGCTGTTGTATACAGAAGTTGCAGTAAAAATGAATTGTAAATAACATCTAAACTAATTTTGTGGATAACTAAGTTGATAGATTTATTTATTTATTTTTAACTAAGCTCTTAGCTTTAAGATTTTTGGATGTCCCATCCATGGCAGTGTTCAAGGCCAGGTTGGATGAGACTTTGAGCAACCTGGTCTGGTGGAAGGTGTCCTGCCCATGGCAGAGGGGTTGGAACTGGGTGATTTTTAAGGTCCCATCCAACCTAAACCATTCTATGATTCTGCGATTAACTGTGTGCTTGTTTTATTAACCTAATTAGGTCCAACCAATCCCATTCCCTGTGTCTTTTTTCCTTGAACTGGTATTGCCTTAGAATCATTTTATAGCATCTAATTTAAATGGCAATAGGCTTCTTTACCATTATCTGAATATTTCTGTTCTCTGAACTCCTTCTCTTGATTATTCACAGCTTATTTGTCTTCATTGGTGATGAAAAAAAAAAAGGGAGGGAGAGGGAGGATAAAATTGAGTCTCCTTTAGTTTCATTTGTGCTCCCGTTTGAACTAACTTTAGTTTTTTCAAATACATTTTGTGACCCTATTATCTTTCAGAGAGCAAACGGATATATTTTACACAGAACTTTGATTTGCCACTTTTTTTCTCCTCTCTGTCTGGATTCTTGCCCAAGACTGAATGTTTTTGTTAGGACCGCTTATGCCTTTGCTTAAGTACAGAATGAAACCCACCTGATTTCTAGAGTGGAGCATATTGCCTGGCTTTTGTTCAGGCATTTAAGCTCTTTTTTGGATACTTTTGTTTTTAGAAGACAGAAATAAAGCAGCTCACATCTGGTCATGTCCAGCTGGGGAGAAGGGGAATTCTTTTAGGATTTTTCCTAATTTTCAGAATTTCTGAAGTCAATGTAGGCTGAGAATGAAGGTATCTGGAATATAAAGTTTAAAGAAGAGAAAGAGATGCAATTTGGGCAGTATAATTACTCCCAGTCATACTTTGCAGAGAACAAACTTCATATAAAAACAGTATTTTCTGGTCACTTGCATAAAGATAGAACTCGCAGCTTGGAGAAAAATAAGTTCATATTATAAAGTGAATAAATTTCACTTTCAATATTTTGATTTTTAAATATAACCAAAACTTTAAAATGTTAGAATAAAATACAGTGGGAAGAAAGAAAGGTTATCTGGCTATTTGAAACTGCCCAGACACAGGTAATAGCTGTTTCAACAAACCTAGCTGTGACCTATAAGGGAAGAGTGAAACCTCAAAGAAATCATTATACTGATTTTACTTGTGATGAATGCTTTGATCCTGATTATGTATCACTTGAATTAATGTGTAAAACTCATGCACCTCCACTTTCTCTATGAAAAATGGAGACTATTTTAAGTAGACATTTTAGTTAACGTTTTTCAGAGATTTACCATCACATGATGCTCCTTCTGTTCCTCTTCCTGATTATCATCTCTGTTAGCCCCACTAATTTGCCTCCCTAAAGATTTTCAGATCCTTCTTTGATCTGCTTTAACTCAGGCAAAAAGCAGCAGAATGCAAAATATCCAGTTGTTTGGTGATACTTTTTTTTTGGGGGGGGGGCTGGGGTAGGGGTGGTGGTTATGTTTTCCCTCTGAAGGAGGGCAAACAAAAAAGGCAGCAAACAATCTGGTTCTCAAAGATGATTGCCTGATGAACTGATAAAGTGGTGGAGAAGGGTGGGAAGAGGCAGAAGAAACCATTACTGTTCAGTGGTGGTGAGTTGTTGCACACACAGTATGACCCCAAACTTCTGCATTTTTTGCTTCCTTTGTGTTAGGTGCATACTTAGAGCAGCAAAAGCATCACTGCATGCAACTCGGGGCCATCAGGACCCTGGCTGTGAATACAGGCAGAGAATAGTGAAGTCTGTGGTTTAGTGTTGGTATTAGTCAAATTAAATTCTCTCTCTCTTATTGCTGTAGTCACACTTGGGATTGTAGTGAAGACTTAGCTTTTGTTTGGTGGTATCCAGAGACTACTTAAGTCATGATGAGCTGCTAACCTAAGATAAGCATATAGGAATGAATTTGTTACAGTATGTGGCTGCATGCAACAGGAGATAAAGGAAGGTTAATAGAAAACTGGAATTTGGCTGAAGGCTTTTGATAATATTAAAAACTTTGAGACAGATGTGAAATGGTAGATCACAGTATGATTGAATTGCAGCATTAGTGATCTTGCAGCCTCTTCAAGCCTATATCCATTAATAACTGGAAAAGCAAAGAAAGTGCCTGAAAAATTCTTTCAGGGACCTTTGTTTAAGCAAAAAAAAACAAAACCCAACAAAAAAAAACCAACCAAACAAACAAAAAAAAAAACCACACACAAAAAAAACCAAACCAACAAAAAAAAAAGACATATAAATACAAATATTTTAGCATATGCAAATGACGTCATGTTGCTGTTAATGGAGGCGGTTTGCTTCGTTATCTTTTTAAGTGCCTTACATTCTATATCTGATGATTAAAGGGATTGATATTTTCCTGTTAGTTTTCCCAGATGTCACAATGTCATCCTTGAGAAATCAGCCATAACTCTAATAGACTTATTTTCATTAATGCCTCAGTCAATACCTTTATTGAAAGAGAAACTGCAGGCTTTTCTCAGTTTCTGTTTCAAAGTATCAGCTTTAGGTGTAAGGTTCACTCTCAGACCAGGCTGGATTCTTTTCCTTGCATTGTTATACAACTAATGTCATATGCAAGCACATCATTGGCTAACCCTTGACTTCATAATTTCAATGAAAACAGTGTAGAAATAAAGCAAATATGTCATTATTAATTGTTGTTTGTTAAGTACTTTGTGATGCTGTATTTGAATGAGAGCCAAGTGTGTAGACAAACTTGTCTATTGGCAGGAGGAGACTAAGTATCTTTACCCTTTTCTGCTTTCTGTTAGTGAAAGAATTTGAAGGCAATCTCGAAAGATGTGGTATATTATTGTTCAGATAAGCAACCAAGTGTTTGGCTTGCTTATCAGCAGCTTAGATGAACTAACTGAAGTTTTCTGTTGAAAATTGGCTACAGATCTCACAGGAGTTGGCATCCCATTGAGGTTTCTGGTCTTCTGTATTGGCAGGAAGATGAAAATAAAAGAAAAGGCTTATCCAAAAATGTCTGTCTTCCAGAAAAATTTCTCTTTAGTTCTGCAAACTGGTCTTAGTTTTGAACATGAGAAATTCTGACTGTTGTAGTCATGCCAAGCAAAACCATTGCTGGACTATGAGCTGTCTTGCTGATTTTAATAGGTAAAAGTCCACAGCAAAAGTAGTCATATATTGCAAGGGGTCTTATAACTATTTCAGACCATGACATATCCTGCAATATGGATGGGTTACTGAAAACACTGTGTTGAGTGGAGAAGGATAACTATGCCTGCGATGGGATAAGGCAGTTAAACTAGAATGCTTTTTGCCAACAAAGGAGAGGTTCAGTAGAGATGTTTGAAAGTTAAAAAAAAGTTATCTTGTAATATTAGCATCTCATTTACTTGCTCAGTAGTCCAAACATTTATTTTAATTAGTAGTGGGCTTCAAACAGCTTTTTCTTTCTTTGTGAGAAACTCTTGAAAACGATTTTGAACTATCTATGACACCAATAAGGTTCATTTTCTTGTGAAGATGTACCAGGAACTCTATTTGAATAATTTCAAAATTGAAAGCAAAGTAAATATATGAGAGGGCATTTTTATTTATTTACTTTAAAAAATAAATCTGAAAGTGGTAAAACACCAATATAAGAAATCACTTTAGATGGAACTTTCTTTTCTAAATCTACAGCTTATGTCTCAGAGATGAACATCTAAAGCACCTGATGTCCTCTCGGAGGTGCCAGCATCCCTTGGCTGCAATTTTCATCAAGATCTTCAGGCACTTTAGTGTGCTCCTGAAATGCTGCTTTGTTTATTCTCATTACAACAAGATGCCAGACACTGGTGAATCAGGCCCGTCTTCTATTTATGTTTTAGTGCTCATGAAATTGTGTGTATTTAAGAGTGCTTCCATTACCTGCACCTGCATTCCACTAGACCAGGTTGCTCCAAGCCCTGTCCAACCTGGCCTTGAGCACTGTCAGGGATGGGGCAGCCACAGCTTCTCTGAGCAACCTCTGCCAGTGTCTCAGCACCCTCACAGTAAAGAACTTTTTTCCAATATCTAATGTAAATCTAACCCCTGTCCTGTCACTACATGCCCTTATAAAAAAGTCCCTCTCCAGACCTCTTGTAGACCTTCTTTAGATACTGGAAGGCTGCTCTAAGGTCTCCCCTAAGCCTTCTCTTCTCCAGGCTCAACAAACCCAACTCTCTCACCCTGTCTCCACAGGAGAGGTGCTGCAGCCCTCTGAGCATCTTTGTGGCTGTCCTCTGGGCCTGCTCCAGCAGCTCCACATCCTTCTTATATTGGGGGCCCCAGAGCTGAGGCAGTACTCCAGATGGGGTCTTATGAGAGGGGTGTGGAGGAGGAGAATCAACTCACGCAACCTCCTGGTCATGCCTTTTTTGATGCAGCCCAGCATACAGATGGCTTTCTAGGCTGTGAGTGCACACTGCTGGCTCATATCCAGCTTCTCATCAACTGACATCCTCAAGTCTTTCTCCTCAGGGCTGCTCTCAATCCAACCTCCATCCAGCCTGTATTTGTGTTTGGGATGGCCCAGACCCAGGTGCAGGAGCTTGACTTGGCCTTGTTGAGGCTCACACAGGCCCATGGTCTTAAGCCTGTCAAGATCCCCCTGGATGGCATTCACTCCCTTGCGTGTGCTGACCACATGACACAGCTTGGTGTCATTGACAAATTTGCTGGGGGTACACTCAATCCCACTGTCCACACTGCTGCAAAGATGTTAAACGGTGCTGGTCCCAGTACTGATCCCTGAGTACACCACTCATCAGTGTGAACGTCTATGCAAACAACTGACACCAGGGAAATACATAAACTATACATGTGTTGCCTCCTGGCCTCTGACGTAAAGAGGGACTGTGAGATGCATACCTTGGGACTAAGTGATTTTGTTCAAAAGTTGCTTCACATTACCTAGGTAACCTCTTAATCCTAAAGAAATCCAGTTTCCAGCTTGACTCTACAGTATTTGTTAGAAGCAGTTGGAACATCTTATGAAACAGAATTGCTATCAGCTACTGCAGCAGCAATCCAAAGATCCTTTTAAATATATAAATACTAAAGGTCTGTGCAGATGGAGACATTTTGCCCCAGACACTGTACTCCAAAAAGCTGCACTGTTGCAAGCAGTATTGATGTTAATAGCTTCACATCCTGCAATTGAGGCAGTGCTTGGACATTATCTGGTTATTTTTATAAGGTCAAGCAGCCTCACAAAGTAACCATCAAGTTAAGAAGTGCCTTTCATGATATACAAAATGAGCTGTCGTGACATTTTTCTCTACATTTGGCCGTAATAATCTTCATTTCCAACTTAGAAAGGCACACAATTATATTTGGACCTGTCTTTCATCAACGGTATAATAAAGAATTTTTAAAATTAGCTTTCATTTATCTATGAAGAGTAAAGACTCTTTAAAGGTTAACATAGGAGTAATGGCTATGGCATTCTGTGCTCAAAGAAAAAAAAGAAAAAGCAGTTATGCTTAATTAGTTTGAGTAATGCTTACCTAAATTAATGATGTCATCTGAAGTCCAGCTCACTCAATCTGTCCCAGTTTGTGTGGCAATTACTTGTTCTGTGGACAGATAGCACTAGGTCTTAACCTTTATAAATTAGGGCAGAGGTACAATGGTTCCCCTGATTACTGCCTGCCAAATGGTGTCTTAGCATAATATGCAGGGGGGTTGGAACTAGGTGATCTTAAGGTCCCTTCCAAACAACCATTTATAATGCTGTGATTCACATTACTTGATATAGTGCAAGGGATTTCAGTAAGGATCCTTAAAAGAAGAATTCTTAAGAACAGTGTTCCAGCAAAAACATAGACAAAATGCTAGAGCATGATGAGTTTTCTGCAAGGATGTTACTCCATTCTCAAATGGTTTAATCTCCTCAGATTCCCAAGTTCCAAACATGTTCAGTGAAGCAAAAGGAAGCTTAGACACTAGTTTTGTTACAGAGTTTTCCCCAAGAATGTATCACAGTATTCACTTGTCCTTCCCCATGTCTCATATATCCAGACATCCTTAGAGCAATGTAACATGGTGCCAAATGCCTTGGACTGTAAATGGAAATACTGCTTATCTTATATGAGATCAGGCTTGCCAGAATCCCAGGTGTGGGATTCATTAAGTGCCCAAACAGCTGGGCATTGGTGCTTAATGTGAGAGGGGAAAATAAGGAAAACAAACTGTATGGTAGCTTATGAGTTTTTATGTTCTTTGTTCTTTTGAAACCTCAAATGAAAAGAAGGCCGTGTGATTTTCTTTTTTTCCCCTAGAGATATTTCTCAAGCATGGAAGAAAATATGTTGGCAAACTAGAGAGGGAAATGTACATTGTTAATTTTCTGTGCTCTGTGGGAAGTGGGAGATCTGAGTTACCAAATCTTCATCCTAAAAGGATTTAATTTATTTAATGTTCACATCTTAAAAAAAAAAAAAATCCAAACAAGCAAAAACAAAACCAAAAAAATCAAACCACAAAACCACAAAAATAAAATCTTCCCCCCACCCCCCTTTATTTATTTTTTATTTTAGGAATGTGGTGGTGAATCTAGAGCATATTTTAGTCAGCTCTACTTGATGCAGCTTGTATTACACATAATTATGTAACTGGAACAGGTTGTCCAGAGACATGGTACACACTCCATCCCTGGAAACATCCAAGGTCAGGTTGATCAGGGCTCTGAAAAATCTTATCTAGTTGAAGATGTCCCTGCCTATTGCCGGGGAAGTTGGACCCTTTAAATGTCCCTTTCAACCCAAACCATTCTATGAGTGTAATTGTAAGAAGGTACACCTTCAGCAATTGGACAGTTTATAGTGTTTTCTGGGTATAATCTTGTATTTCAACTATTTAGTGCATTGAGTTTCTCCTATTGGTATATTTCTAGCATGTGGGAAACAGAGCAACATTTTACTGAAGCCTATTATTTTTAACACCTTTGTAAACTGTTGCTTTAGAATATAGGAACATGGCCAGATGTGTACAGGAATAGACTGTCCCAAGCCTGGAAGCCGTCTGCCTATGATAGTGCATAGGCAAATATTACACCCTGAAGTGTTAAGCTCTGACTCTTGGAGGTTTTCAGCCTGTCCCAAGGGTTGCTGGTTTGATTACAGAGGCGTGCTTTTCTGGAAGACATGATGTTTTCTAGTTCTGAGATTGTATTTGAGATTATCTCAAATAAACATATACCTAAATACATATGTTTATAAAACTGTACCAACATGCATGTGTGACAGAGATAAGATGTGATAAACTGCAAGATTAGGATATTATTTGTGAAATCACAAATATGGTATATGAAAACCTGACTATGTTAAAAAGGAGCAGCTGTAGTAGTTTTTTGTAACAGGTGCACCCCGTGCTAGTAGGAGTTTTTCTATCAGAATAATTTAAGAGGAGGGAAGACACATTATCTGTACTAACAGTTTTTTCTTAATTCTCTTTACTATGATTTAATTGAATAAGGGCACAAAAGCAACTTAAAGCACTGTATGCATGAGGGTAGTTAGTTCACTGGAAGAAACTTTAGGGATACAACTCTCGGTTTCTGCATGTATATCTCAACTCTGGGTTTAAATTTAGTAGAAAGTAAGTCATAAGGATTTGATCAGCATATTAGTGCTGCTACATAAGCATATAAGGATGTTTTACTTTGGGTAACACTCAATACCATTCTTTAGATGAAGTCCCCTGGAGCTGGGTGCTGCTACATAAGCATATAAGGATGTTTTACTTTGGGTAACACTCAATACCATTCTTTAGATGAAGTCCCCTGGAGCTGGGGCTTCATTTGAAGTCTTTCTGAAGGTATTTAGGGGCCGTCCGGTTGCCAATATTTCTATTACAGTATTTTCAGGAGAAAAGTTCTACTTTGTAAGTTATGTCTAGTCTATACTCATGTTAGCAGTTAGCTTGGTACAACATCTGGATCTGTACAGTAAAGCAATTGGATCTGAGGAACTGATGTCCACACAATGCATTTTTTTGTAATGATTTACTTTTTGGTAGCTGTAGTCTGGTCCCTTAGGCTGAACATCTAGTAGAGAATGCAGCCTATTGAGTACACTTCTGGAGAGCATCTTCCAGTTTGTTTCTCAGAAAGAAACCCAGTTCATAAGATGGTTTTGCAATGCAAAAGAGAATGCAGGAAACAGGCGTGACTGGGAGATCTGGTTCTACAGTGGGTTTTATCTGCACTCTTCCTTTGTCTGCCTGTTGCAAGTGGGATCTATGTGATGGCTCCTTTCATTTTTTTTTTTAATTTAATTTTCTCTATTCAAAATGATCAGTGGATGTGGGCAGGAAGCGGCTTCTGATTCTACAAAATATTTTGTGATTGCAGTTTTCCTATTTCACCACCCCGGATAAGGCTGGGAGCTTTTAAATGTCTTCATGAAAAACTAGGTTAAAGGAGAGAGACTCTCCGAAAACTGCTAGCAGGGTGCTTTCTTCTCAGGAAGGCTGTTCTCCTGAGAAAACTTTCAGTTCCTGTGAGCGAGTTTGGCAATCTTGGCAAAAATGCTTTATCAGCTTAACTTTCCATCATGTTAATGGTGCTGGTAAATGAACTTTGTGATACAAATTTCTTGATTTTTCTTTCTTTCTTTTTTTTTTTTTTCTTTTACATTTCTGAGCCTTTACAAATAAAATCCAAAGGCGCACAAAGCATCTGGCATTAGAACATTATCTCAGTGAATACAGATGTAAAGATGCAAGCTGTTTGGCTGCAGTACTCTCTGCCTAGCATCATCTGTTGTTATACAAAGACTTGCAGGGCTGAAAATGGAAAGGAAAAAAGATGCACATGAAATACTAACGTAATTCCCATTTGCTTGCAATAGAATGTATTACTGAAATTTGTTATCCATTGAAATAGTTAGTACTGACTGAAATTGTCATCCATATATTAAACATTTAATATATAATCATTATTAAATATTTAATATATAACCATTAATATATAACTATTTAGCATTACCATCACTGATGAATATGAAGACTTTCATTAAGAAATGGATGTCTCTAAAGTGTAATAAATATGATTATAACTTTTCTCCTGGAGAATATATCATGAAATAGAACCAGAAGAGAACATCTATACTATCTATCTGGACGATCTTTGAAAAGGGTTCTACCATTTTTGCTTGGCTTTGTATAGATCTTTTCCTAATACTTGCAGAGCACTTTACATTTGATACGTGGAATGACTGGTAATTCTTTAGTTCATTATTTATATGAGACTCAATAAACACAGAACTGAACATATGCAATAAGGAAGTTAATTAAATACTGTTAAATTTTGTTGGTTACTTGTTTTTTTGCTGTTTTGTTGGTGCTTTTTTTTCCCAGTAAATTGCTGGTGCTAATGATACCTAGCATCGAAGACAATTTGTTTAGTAGTTTGATTACTAAGGGCCTTCTCTGTAAATAAGTGTTAATTCACAGAATTAGCTGCTGTAAGGATTTCCCTTTACAGAGGAAAAGTGTTGAAGAATCTATGGTTGGAATTTTATTATTTCTCATTTTGGGCTGTATTTTTGTCTGTGCTCACCATGGAGCTTACCAGAGGTATCTGCTACTAAGAATTACTTCTAGGAGATGGGAATGCAAGAGGGGTGCTCCACGTATACTCGAACTCATTGTTAAAACCAGAAGTGCATATAATCTACACTGATCCTCCTCCTGTCCTAACAATAAACAAAACAAAAATTTTCTTTGTTCCTTTGAGATGTTAATGTTAACATCTTACCACTTAACTCTTCAGCAAGCATTTGTACAGTACAGGTAGTGATGCTCATACACTTTTCTGTGTATGTCTCATTCTGTGACAAGACCATATAATTGTAAAAATATATGCAATATTTAAATAGCATTGCCTAGAGCCTGAATTAACAAGCAACTATACCTTGGATTTGAAGTGCTTTTCCATGTCATCTCTGAGCATATGAGGTTGTGTATCTCTGCCTGTCTCCTGGTATTTCCAGTATGGCAAAAGGGACTGGTGGTCCCTGCTTCTCATGAAATGCAGGCACTGACCAAGGTTGCTATACGTCTAGAATAAGAGGCATGTATGGACGTGCTCTCAACCAGGATTATTCTGAGCTGGATACCTTTTGATTCAAGTGTTGTTTAGCCTTTTCAGAGTAGACGTCCAGGTGATAATCTGAAAGTATGTTGTAAACCATAGCCTCTCTGAGTTAGAAAAGGGCAACTTCACCTTTCCCAGTAGGTACGGCAATGGTTGTGGATTTATGGAGGAAGAATTTCAATCCTTGAGTTTCAAAACAGACACAAGCTGCCAAGATACTAACTATGTGTATGTTCATGTTTTTCTCATGTTTTTTTCTCTGCATTGCAGTGTAGAAAATGTATTGGGACAGGATGGAACTGAAAGCTTCTGGTTATGTTTTAAGTCTGTTTTGTTACATTGGCTTGAATGAACTTATAAGACATGTTAGAAATTGTAACATTTTGCATGGTTTGGAATAAGAATCCAGCTGAACAGAAAAGATCCATTTCTTTGAAAGAGTTGCATGGTTTCTTCTGCTAATGAAATCTGTGTATTCAGACGAGTCCAGTGATGCAGGGTTTTTCTTTGGCCGATCCCTTTGTAACAGCACAAACTGAAATTATTATCAATACAGGAGGGAAGGTTGACAAAAGTGCTGTTAAGTAGGGTATTGACTCAGTGAGCATCTTTGGGGCATTTCAAAATGACCACACAAAGCTTTGGTTACTTGCTCACGAATAGGCAAACTTCATTTAGGTGAAAATACTGTCTTTTTCTTCCCTTGGTTTGAACAGGTTCATCAGTGCATTTCATCCTTGCTGCCTTCATTAGCACCCGTGCTGTGAAGTGATCACTATAGGTGAGGAGATTAAAATCTTGCTTGTTAGGTTTCAAGTGCATCCTCACACTTCAGAAATCTTTTTAATTAAAGCCTGGAAAACTGTATTTACTCTTTAAATTAAACACTTAGCAGCTGTAATGAGAAGTAAGCCCCTTCGCAGGAGAACAGGTGAACTACCAGAGAGAGGCCAGAGCTTTGAAAAGATTACATATGCCCTAAGAGGGCAAGGGCTAATTTGTTACTGATAGAGCTTTCTGAAGTAGCACAGGCCACTTAGCTGCATTGGTTTTAACAGCCTTAATGTGACTAAATCTCCTGTACTGCTGTGGTTTATAATTGAACAATAGTTGTGACTTTCAGTGTCCTTGTTATGGCACATGCAGTGGAGAAGACTTCAGTTCAGATATACAAAGTGCTGTGGATCAGTCCTTGTACCAAGATGATTAGTTCCTGAAAGGCATAACAAATGACTCAAAAATGCACTGGAAGGTCATGTTAGACCCTGCTTGAAGTTGCTGCATTTCAGCTACCAGCACACAGAGTGGTACCACCTATGCCCTTTACTTGAATAGATAAAACAGCCATCATCTGCAGTGCACTTAGGAACATTTTCTCCCTGTTCTAAGCTGAGATGAATTGTATCAATGCAGAAGGTATTTTTTACAAATCCAACATGCTTGTATGGAGTCTGCAGATTAGCTGTTAATTGGCAGTGTAGTTACAGCCTTGCCATAGATAAGTCCTGGAGCATATCTAAAAGAGCATCCATGCTGTACTTCAGTATTACCTGAAGAGCAGGGGTCACATCACAGAGTGCTAGTGCACTGACAGCAAGGAGAGGCAGGCAACTGAGTGCAGTGGAAACTATCATGCATCAGTACTCCTTCACCTTTCTGTGTCTGGTGCAAAGACTTTTAAGGGCATAATAACATGATTTCTGTAAGCCATTTTCAGTGTATTGTGGAAAAATTTGTGTGAAGAAATGTGTCTGTTACCTCTGGGTGCAAATGGCGTGAGCCAACACAATAGGTAAATAAGTTCCAGTGTGACATTTGTTGGACTTTTGCCTGGTAGTTTTAGGATAGCATGGAAACTACATGTAAAATTGGAATAAAGATACAGCTGGTGCAGTTTTCCATGGCTGAGGGCAATCTTCATTGACCAGCATGTATTGCATCTGTCAAGTTATTTTTCATTTCTAAAGAATGAAAAGATGCTGCAATGCATCTCTAGCCACTCTACTGTTTTATTTATTGTAAACCAAAGGACTTTGAGGCATTTCGGTGTATTTAGCCACAAATTAACCCATTGCAAAAATTAATTTCCACTCTTTTGTTGCTGTAGTAGTCCACACTTTACTGTCTTCATAATCCATACCAAATACCCTTGTAAGTCTGGAATTTTTGTTAATTACTGTAGTTATGTGTGGGGATTTTGTTTGTTTGGGGATTTTTTTTTTTTTTGTTGTTTTTTGGCACTTTTGGGTTGTTTTTTTTTTGGGGGGGGGGACTGGGGGGAAGTTTCTGCTTGCTTCCTTAAAATATGTTACAAATTAAACCAAACAAAGCAATACCCTGAGTTATCATCTGACTTCACACAGGGAAAGGAAGAATTTCATTGTGTAAAATGTACACTATCAGAATTGGTTGTCAGTGAGAAAAATGAAACAACGATATATCTTTTTTATATGGCATTCAGACCACCTTCTTTTGTCAGTTGCTGCCTTGCAACCGCACAGTTTTATACATTTGCTGACACATCATTAAAAATCTATCATTGTTAGTAATCTGTCATCATAGAAATCAATGTATAACTTGGCTGATGCTGTGTTTATCCTGCAGAGTATCATGTAACAAAACAACAAACTAAGAAAATGCCGTATTGTGCAGTAGAATTATCCAGATTGCTGGAGCAAAGATTGAAAGTTAGAAGTGAAGCTGGTAGACTGTACAGTCTGAATGCTGAAATGTTCTTGATTTCAAGTGTCAGGACTGCATCACATAAGACATTATTTTTATTTTTTTATTATTTTTTTAAATAAGATGTTTGTTCTTGGCACTCTTATTTAAACCAAAGATATTCTAAGGACTAGCTGTGGTCTGTGATTTTTTGGTATTTGTTCATTGTTCTGTGGAAGAATAATCTTTACCTTCATAGAAATTACTGGCTTCATCACAATTTATTGTATTTTCTGATATATAGCCACTGAAATTATTTTTTCTGCCCTAAAGCTACACAGTATGAAGAGAAAATTGGAGACAACTTCAATGTACAAACATACATATGTAAGCTATGGAATAATACATTAGAAATTAGGAGTAGTTATGTAGCTATCAAAAATTTATAGAGAGGACCTGCTTTATACAACAGGTAATGCCAAGAATACAAATAATCTCCTTGAAAAATGGTCTCGGGGCTTTCCCAGAGAAATAAAGTTGGCTAGTGTTTGTCTTTTCCTTACTGTACTGATCTGTGATAGTTGTTTATTACTATATGCTAGAAATCAGAAACCTGCTAGTATCTGATTTAACAGCCTTTGTTATGGGCTTTTCCCTTGCTCCACTATAACAAATAGTGTCTCTTTTAATAACTAAGCAAAAAATGAGGGGCAAGGATAGAGCAGCAAATCATATATAATATAATAAAGCCCATTGTTTTTGTGAAGGGTTGAAATGCATCTCCTATAAAGCGCTGACATGGCAGAGCTCTCAGGAATTAAAATGAGAATCATCTGGGGTTAGTTTCATTTGTGGCAGAGAGTAAAGTATTTGGAAACCCAATGCACCTTCTGCTAGCCTCTAGACAGATGATGGTAAGTAGTAACTGACCTCAACTTTTCTGTCTTTTTGTATTTTTAGTATCAGTGTAGACTCTATGACAATAAATGTCTCTCATTTTACTTTCCAAAGCCTTCCATATTGAGGGCCAGATATTACTCAGCTTCTGCAAGAATCCCACTCGTAGTTCTTTACTGTGAGTACCACCCATAAACCCATTAGCTTTAATGTAGGGCAGAGGGCTGGCCACTCCTTTTTGGTCAGGCACCAAATTGGGTCAAATTAAACAATTCCTGCCCAAGCCTCTGGAAATAGGCAAGCTGAGATTTTCAAATATCAGAAGAATGTGCCGAGGCCTTGCTACAGAAGGGTAGTGCAGGAATTTCATATCTATAGGGAAACCAAGAGTTGGTAGGTTCATTAAGTGTGATACTTTCTGCATCTATGTACTGCTGTCCTCAGTACTTCTGTGTTGAGAGTCAGCAGAGCCAGCTCATATTTCCATAATACACAGTGGTGCATTTATGTCCTATGACTGTGCCCAACTTTGATATGTGCTGTACTTGAGGCTTTTGTTGTAGCTGTACATATAAGACCTTCAAACACCTTCAGACCAGGCACCAAGTGTCTCAGTGTGGATTTGGCTGCCCAAAATGTCTGCCCAAATTTCAAAATGCTGCTTATCCTGAATTGCATCCATATAATAACCTAGTTTGCTTTCCACTTTGATATTTAAAGGTGAAAAAAAGCTGCCATGAAGGTGAAATATTTCTAGTGTCTCCTAGTTTTTGAATTGACCTTAAAGTATAACAGCGCACAGCAGCATTCTTTAATCAGAAAATAAATGGCAAGAAACAAAACAGATGTTTAGCCCTGTAATCAAAGACCTGGACTGAGTGTGTACATTAATTGGATATTATCTGCATTTTCATTTACTCAGTCATCCTCTTTTTCCTCTGTAGGAAACAAAAAGCCACTTGTTTTCTGCTTAGGAAATAAAAAGCTACTTGTTCCTCAGTAAAACTACTCTAACTTCTTAACAGATAATACGGGATAGGTGAGCCATCCAAGTTTTCCAAATTGAAGTTTGTGAAGGAAATAAGTTGGAGAGAAATATAGAGCGGGGGGAAGGAAGAAAATAGAGCAAACAGCGAAAGAAATGTGAAAAGAGAAGTTGGCAAGGATAGTGAGAAGAGTAAAGGAGGGAAGAAGTGAGAATATTAATGAAAGTTGAAAAGGACAATTTAAAACAATTTGAGACATAAAAACGTCTAGACAAGTGAGCAAAACAGTAAGGAAGTAAAATAAAAGTAAAAGCAGTATGCCCCAAAGGTGAGATTTTCAAAGGGAAGATGTGTGATTAAGTAAATTTAATAAAAGTTGGACTATTACTTGGTTTGAGTCTCTTAATATCTCCCTGATCTTTGTCATGGTGGTTATTCCATCATAAGAGAAAAAGCTTGTTAGAAATTCTCTGGTTAAAGTTGTGCTGGTTTTGATACATGCTAATTTGTCAAAGACAACTATTTCATTGAAAGGGATAAAATGTGACAAAATATTGTTTGGAATTTGGTGTAAGAAACAGAGAAAAGAGAGTGGAAAGCCTGTAGCCAAAAGGTGAGAGTGTGGCCTGCTGACATGTCAAGACCTGTCCTGCAGACTGGGAATTTAAAACAGTATACCACAAACTGAGCATGTCTCTTAACTGCTGGGCTGCAGGTTTTCCTGGGAATGGCCTTTCTGATTGGCTTTGTTTCATGCTGTTCTGCACAAAACATTTGGAAAGGTTAGATCCAAAGTGAGTTCCCAAATCTCTGTTGGTTTTTTTTTTGTTTGGAATGTTTGGGTGTTCTTGTGTGTGCATTAATGAGAACTCCCATTATTTCATCAGTTGTACACAGACCATCACTGGGATATGTTTTTTGATATGTATTCCTTGCCACAATTTAACTCTAGAGGTGCTTTCTCTGAAAACCCTGGGGTACTTCACACACTGGTGTTGGTAGTTAGCACCTTAGCTTTAGAAATACTGTTTGGAAAACACTCTTTTTTTTTTTTTTTTCCCTCCTTTAAGGTCAACCTTTTGCTTTCAAGCGACATTGTATTTACATGTAATGTGTTATGTTAGTCCCTCTCTAGTTTTTGCTTCTCCTTAGATATTGGACTCTATTTCTTATTATCACTCCCTTTTTCCAGATTAAAGAGTCTTTTTTTCCTACAACTAATTTCTTTTTCTGTAGTCAACACCCTTGCTTTAAGCCTCTGTTTTAAATTTAACAAATGTTCTAGATTAATTCTCTGCCTTCCACAGGTGCCTGCAGGACAGGAGACTGGGGAAATGAATGCTCCTCATTATCCCTTTTGTGCGTTTGCCAACTACTGTCTTTGGTCAGACACTTTTTGTCTCACCCTTCTTTTTGTTGTATGAAAGGGCAGTTTATGTGTGTATGCATATATATGTGTTTGTCTATATAGGTGGATACACACGTACATACACAAATATGTATACACATATATTTGTGAATTTAAATATCTCTCCTAGTAATTCTCAGTTAATAGCTCAGTTAATAGGCTGCAGTATTTATTTGTTTTTTTGGAGAGTGAACAATACTTTGAACTTGTTTTGCTTTCACTGGAGTTACTAGAAGGGACACATACAAATTTGGCTGCCCTTCAAAACATTGCAGAACCCTTCTAATTACTGTCATTGTGGCATCACCTGTGGGTTGCTACCTTCTAGTGAAGTAGGTGTGCCCTGGTTTGGTCTGCTTTTAATGCTGTTAACAGGGAAAGCACAGAAAGGATGAGCATGTATGAACTGACTACGGCGCATGTACCTGGGAGTGCATGAAGTTTCCCAGTGTTAGGCACATTGTTCCCTGAGCAGAACCATTTGTTTATAATTGGAATAATAAGCATATTTTGGCAGTTCTCAATCTGAGGAATATGTGTATGAAACAACTGTCAAGCCAAATGCAAGTGTTATTTGAAGCCTCAAATTAGGCTGGAGTATGCAGTTATAACAGGGTGTTTTGAAACATCCTATGTCCCAGTAAAGTATTTCAATCTCAGTAGCTCAAAGCGCTGGTGATCAGGGTCTCGCCGACTCTGTTGTATTATTTTTCTGTACACTTCAAGAGCATCTTGCTTTCAACATCTGGAATCATGAGGTACTACTTTGACAGTGTGATGATGAAAATCTGCTTTTTGGGGCTGAAACCTATAACTTTGTTCCCTTGAATAATGAAATGCTGGGTGTTTAGCTTGATCTAGCTCAACACAGAGCTGCTGCTTTTTCAAAGCTTCTGGTGGCTGTGAGTGGGAGGCTGTTGGGTGGAGAAGCCCTACAAACCTTCGTCCTTTTGAACTAGGTTGCAGAAAACTTACATCAAATCATAGTGCTCTTGCATGGTGTTGCTGAGTAAGTAGGTGACAATGTTGCATGGTGAAGCGAGCTACATGAGCAGAGGAACATCCAGCTTCCAGGGAAATGGTCAAGAACTGGATGTCTGGTTTAAAGGAAGTGGATTCCCTCTTATCATCATGCAGAGGGACCCCAGGTTTAGTCTGCTCTAATAACTTATATAGTCCTAATTTCTTTCATATCATACCTTCTTAAATTCTTCCAACTCATGTTTCTCCTGGCTTTAGTACCCTGCAGAATGAAACAGTTTCTTAAGGATTGATTCTGCTTGAATTGAGGTAGGGACAGGAAGAGAAAGTTGGGAAAGACAAAAGGCTAACATACAAAAAGAAAAAGGCATGTGTATCAGAGTTCCTGAGCTATTTAAAATCTTACAGTGCATAAACAGAGCCAGTTGCAATGTAGGTTATAAAGACTCTCCCTGAAACTTATAATTAGAGGTTGCACAAGGGCAGGTAACATTTCAGAAACAGGTAAGACATTTGACCCAACGTGCTTGCTTACTGAAATGGGACAGCCTTAGGCTCGGCTGAGATCATCGCAGAGCAACTCCCAGGATTTCGATTAAAAGACTATCCTTCACTTCTGTGCAGGTTTGTCCTTTTAAAAAGAAAGAAATACTTTCACGCTCTTCAAACTTCTGATTTTCTGCAAGCGCCAAGGCTCCTCGCACTATTTAAAATGTTTAAAAAACTGGCAAAATCACTTCCCAGACTTGGGAAAAAATCCATTCAGCACTTGGCCTTTACTAGTTGGTGCACTTATTAACATTCTTGTTCTCACACCACGTTCACTTAGTGACAGCACTTACCCCCACCTCAGCTGATAAAATTTAACTGCATGCTTTTCCTTTATGCACTTCAACAGCTGCTGTAGAGCCTTTACAATTGGAGACATTTGAAATCGCCTGCCAGCATTTTGCATTGCAGGCTTTTTAAATCAGTCTAATACTAGAATACTTGCACTTTGCCACCTCTTTGATGGCTCTGAGATCTCAGACCATTGTGTAGAAATTTGATTTTAGCATCATGATCCCATGTTTTTGAGGGGTAAAATTAGTGACACATCTGCCCCAGCTGATACAGCACATCACCTGCAGAATTCCTGATCTGACTTAAACACATTGAAGCAGAGAAAAATGTCCTTCTCATTCACTTTTAATCTTTTCAGTCTTTTAATCTCTTTTTGGGTAACTGGTGAACCCATTGAACCAGTTTCCTTGGCTGCTGTCATCACCTTTTTTCTTCTATGTGAGTGAAACAGCACGGGGAGGAGAGGAAGGGAAAAGTGGGTTCATCCAAGGAGTGCAGCTCAGGAGCACTTCCAGTCCTCCACAGTGAACAAAGGAGGAGAGCGTGTGTGGAGAGACACGGGTGCAAGCCCTGGGTAGAGCACAGAGCTTGCTCCCTGGCTGTAACCCCTCTCATTGATTAAACACATTTAACACTCAAACTTGATAGTGCAGGGTGAGACTATGTGAAAGCAGAAATACTAGAATGGAAAATCTGCTTGTCCTTGGCCTTTTTCGAATAATACCTGGACCAACTAAGAGATTTTGTAAGTGTATCAGCAATAAATACTCAGGGTAGATTTTTCATGCCAGCTGCCCCGATCTAATACAAAACTGTCATTCTTCTCGCTATCTAGTCTTCTACCAGGTTAGTGAACTAAACCATCACCAGGCTACTGAAAGCAGAGAGGCTGCATCACCAGGGCAGGGGCAGGAGGAGATTGAGATCACCCTGTTTGGTTGGCAGCAAGACTTTGACCTGTGAAATGCCACTCCCATTCCTGAACTGTGGAAAGCAGCAATAAGCAGTGTTCAAAGATGTATGCGCTCATTTTAATGACTCAGCTTTTCTTAAGGATATCCTGTACACACTGAGAGTCTCCCCCACACATAACCTCTAGCCATGTGTTACCACCTGGACAGCATCGCTGAGGCTCTTACTTCAACGCTTATGAGGATGTGAATGGACCAAAAAATCAATCAGGCAACAAAAAAATTTATGCTTAACCTTGATCCAATTCTGGATTAAAAAATTAAGTTTGCTGTAGTGGCACCTCCATAATTGCTGCACAATAATATTTTAATTTTCTGGTCTCCTTCTGCCTTTCCCTCCCTTCACAAAGCCACAAGGATCCAATTATTTTTCCTTTGTTTAAATTGGTGAGAATTTTGTTACATTTGTGCCCCAAGAAAGAACAGAACGAAATTAATTTAGCTCCCCCTTCCAAAGGTGCTTATTCAGGACTGCATGGTTACTACCATGGGGGCAGACTGAGGGTATGCCTGCCCTTCAGTAACTGTGTAGGAGAAATTTTCTGTGCGGTCATTCCATGTACCTATTTAGATTCACTGCTTTCCTGGAAGGCTCATTGTTTCTCCACCATCTGATAGCCCCAGTTTGAAATAAGTGTCTTATGTAGTTTGTCCTAGAAATGTGTCTGATGTAAACAATCTAGTTGCTTTTTAATATGAATAATACCGCGATAGGAAAAATGTATGGATAACAACAAAGACTGGGACTATTGAGGCATTTAAATGACAAATGATGCAGGATATCTACATTTGCACAGGGATGCTTCTTACAGTGTTTTCTGGACTGATTTGAGTTTGAATGAGACCACTTGTGTTTTCAAGTACTATTTGATGTCTCTATTTAAAAAAAACAACTGTGGGCTAGGAATTCTACCTTTTGTGTCAAAAAATAGCAATGTTGTGAATTTCAGAGAAATTCTGCCTCTCATGTCAAAACATAGTGATGTTTCATAAATTGCTGTGACCTCGTACTAAAATTTTCTCTGCTTTCACATCCATGTTTTTCATATTATCATGTTTCACACTAACACAGATTTTACAGCCTGTGTGATGTGAGTTTGTCCT
Organism: Lathamus discolor; assembly: GCF_037157495.1. Classification (NCBI taxonomy): domain Eukaryota; kingdom Metazoa; phylum Chordata; class Aves; order Psittaciformes; family Psittacidae; genus Lathamus; species Lathamus discolor. The sequence continues at coordinate 27,974,859 of NC_088885.1, forward strand.
AATAGATGTGTTCATAGAAGGGACAATCATTCTTGATGGGCTTCTTATTTTCCCTCCAGTAGAAAAGCAATCCTATTCTTATTCCATGCTTATTGCACTATTCTAGAAAATGATGCCCTCTTAAATCTACACTAGCTCAAAAATGGGAAAAGTTTGTGGCAGGTTTGCAAAATACGCTGATTTAACTCTCAGGGTAAAGCTGCTTTTAGATGTCAAGGCTGTTCTGTATAGCATACTGTTAGTATGTGGAGACTAGTGCCATGAGCAGTAGTAGTGAGAAATATTTTTAAACATCATAACCACATAGTTTTTGAATCTTTAAGAAACCAAATCTTAGATCTTTATTTATAAAAATATGTGTTCATGCTCGGTTGATGTAGGGATAACCATGCACCATAGTTATTCTTGCACTCTACTCATTCTCTACTGGGATTTTTTGCTCAAGCAGAGTCAGGAATTTTGTACATTGGCCAGAATTTCTAGATGCATGGCTGAGCTACAGCCAGGCAGAAATCCAAATACACCAGCTGAATGTGCACAGATAGGTTTCATGATATTCTTCTAATGACTTTGTACTTCTGCTTTGTCTCAGATCTGCTCTGCCTACATAGATTTATATTTGCCTCAGAGAGCTCAGACTTGCAATGTTATAGAGAGCATGTATCCATGTTTAATTCCATGAAATCCCAGAGAGAAACTATGACAATTCTATATTAACCTGAGCTGCTTACCTTAAGTGGAGGGGAATGGAAGTTTAGCTTACAAGATAAAGATATGCTGAACACTGAATCCCATCTTCCAATGGCTGAAGCATTATCTGAAATGCTGAGGCCTTGCTTTTTGCTATTATTCTTATTTGAAACAGATCTCTTTTTTTCAAGGATACTGTATATTATTTCAGTGACTGATTGAACTCAGATACTTTGAGATGAGTATATAATTATCCACACCCCTGCTAAGAGTGGGATGAGCTTTTGACAGCCTTTTAAAAAAACAAAAATCACCATGTAACAATACCTAATTATTTCTCAAGCAATCTACTTGTCTAAATTTAGGAATTGTTTCTCAAGCCAGCTGCTCTCAGTAAAATTGAGAAATAGAGCTGATTTAGTGGTTTGGTTACAAGAGTAAAGATTTCCTAAATGTTGAATTTTGCAGTGTTTGGAAACCAAATTTAATTCCCAAACAGTCCAGCCTTGCTCAGAAGGAGAAAACAGAGCAGGATGGCAAAAAAAAAAAAAAAGAAAAAAAATCTAAGGTTTAAAGTAACTTATTGAGGAAGAAAAATCAGAATTAATTTCCAGGTGCTTGTCTCCCCAAGAAGTGCTTAGACTGGGTAGAAATAGTATTTTAAATTACTATTATGAAAACTATAATCTGTCGCTGAAGGTGATTATCCTTTAAAGAAACTACAATCTTTACTATTTAAATGATGCAAGGCAATTCTGAAATGAGTTTTTATGCAAACATCGTTTTCTGTGGTTTACTTTTTCAGGCAAGAATAGACTATGAACATACGTGGGGTAGAGTACATACACAGCCTAGTTAAAGTGTATTTGCAAAAGAAAGGCTTCCTCCAACATTTAGTATGCTAAATGGACACGTAAGAAGTGATTGTTCTCTGGAGGCTCTGTAACATGTACGGTTATAATGCAAGATCCTAACACAGGAGGTTTCCAACTTGATTTGCTAGTATCAGCAAATTATCAAGACAGATTTGCGCAAGGGAGGAGCACAAACTGCTCAGGAAGCATCGTACACCAGTTTCAACTCCTTGTGCCAGTTTTGTGACTAAGAGAAGGGCATGAAAACCATGCTCAGGTTGTCAAACCACAAGTGTACTACTTGTAGCAGAAACTGGAATAGCCTGAGACTCCTGCAGAGGTACTCTTGTGTAACGAGCTTGCAAACAGCCACACTTCAGCTGAGAAGAGTTGGGTTTTGGTTTCATCTATTTGTTCATTTCGTTATTTTAAACCTTGCAGTCTCTCAACGAGGGGCATAGGATTAGTGGGGTAAACTTCACACCACAGGCAGATTTTGGCAGAAAGGGAAAAATCACCTTCTGTGGAAGTCTAGGAAGAGTCTTATCCCTCTGCAGTTGTATGTAAGGATGAGAGCATGACAGGGTACCTAAACCTCTGTCCTATGAAAGTGCTATTCTATAACATTGTTGTGTGTTTTTATTTGTGTGTTTATTTTTAATTAGACCGGTTCTACAGCAGTCCAAACACCTACGCAGGCTCTTCTGATGCCTGGCATTTTCAAGCTTGGATTTGCTTACAATGAAGTAGAATTAAAAGGAAAAACAGAAGTATTTGTAGGCCTATTGTCAAAAGTCTTGTACTTATAAATAAGGTATCTGTTCTCATTACCTTAGCAATGTTAACAAGAAATTCAGTAAAGAAGGATAGATTTTTGGATTTTTCTCTTCTAAAGCTGTTTCCTAGCTCTTATTTCACTTTCAACCACAAAATCCTGCAAAACTAACCATATTGTATTATTGCATGGCTTTAAACAACTGTTCACCATCTTGTACCTTAGAATGATTTTTTTTTTGCTTATTGAGGATAACAATACACCAAGAAAAAGCTCCGTCCCTGCAACGCATTTTTAGTCCTGCAGTGTTAATGAAGAGATATTTAAATAGTTGGAATCTGTACAGCTGAAGTACCTGATATATTAAGTTCTCCACTCCTGTCTGTGCTACTTACCAGTACAATAAATATTAGAAATGTGGACTGTACAGAAAGGGCAATTAAGGATTTACACATATGTTGGAAAAAATTTGAAATGGTAATTGCTGAATAATCCACAGGTAAACAAAGAATCATTGGGAGTGGGTGTATAAAGCAGTCGTGATCCAATTCTTTGCATACCCATAGTATATCCTATAATAATAGTATACAATACTGTGAGACACTCTAATCCCCTCTTAGGCCATATGGAGTCATGCTGCTTTTTACTGAGAGTGTGGATCTGGTGCCTAACATCGATGGCCAGCTCCACCGTATTCCTCCAAAGCAATAGTTAGTAGAAATTTGCTTGTGGTTTGGTTTTGTTTTAAATTTTATGTAGCCAGTCTTGAGATACTGATTGAAACTATGAAGCATGTGAAAGAATGAGACTGCTTTTTTCATTTGCTTTTAAAGTAATACCACATGCTTTTAAAGTAATGAAAGCTATCAGCTAGATCAGTACAGTATTCCAAAGGCAAATTTAAAGTCATACTGCATGGTTTTCATCTCTGAATTTTAGATGACTACAGGAGGTATCTGCAGTTGAATGGACTATCTGATGTCTTTTAGCATCCATGTGATATGACTGTAAGCCCACGGTAACATACAGGCTTACAGTAAGCACTGGTGCACAGGAGGGCACAGTTGTGAACTTGGCCTCACAGACAGCCTGAGGACTTCCATGTATCCTGTACGTCCTTCTAGGGAGAAGGGATGGCATTGTCCTTGCCTGGCAGCATTGCCATCTGCTTGTAGGAGGGCTGATGGGGTTGCTTTGTGTTGCCTTCATACAGCAAGGACATTCTGCACCGACCTGCAGGCTGCCTGTACTTTGTGGCCAGGTAGAGCCACTGTAGGCTAAGTGCTGGGCACTGACTTCATCCCTGGCCTGGCCTCTAAATATACAGTATAAATATTAACTTTGAGTCTAGGTCACAAAATTTCCCATCCTGGGTCTTGACTGTTTGGACATGGATTCTGTCAGTGAAAACCAGCAGAATACAAACTATGTTACGTGATCACAGCACTGAAAGGCCACTGGCTTCATTATCCTTTAGTTCTAGAAACAGTTTTATTCTGGCAGTTGCAAAGGATCTGTTGTTCATTATTATACCTCTAGTCTTCTGAACAGAATCCTTCTGTTCTAGTACCAAATACTTTGCCAGCTGTCCATCACCAAGAGGCGTGACATACTGAAGTTCTGATTTATTTTTTTTCTCACTTCCATTTGTAGAACAGCTAAATTGTTCTCTGTGAAGGATAAAATACTGTGAAGGATAAAATACCAACAAAACAACAAAACCAAACCACGTTTTTTTTAGTTGCTGTTGTTGGGATACCATAGAATGGTTTTCCATAACTCCCCAACTTAATTTAGGTTGGAAAAATTATGTATTCCCTCCACACACCCCCATTTGGATATTCACTCTTTCTCTAAAGGCTTCTAGAAGTTTATAACACTATATCGGCAAAACATTAAACAGAATAAATGCAGTTATAGTTTTGGTTTCTTTTCTTAAATTGCTATCTGAAGTTCAAAGCTTGTGAAGGGAACACTTTCTCTCCCAATACCCATCCCTTCCCCCCGCCCAAAATGTTAGTCTCTGCAGCACAAGAATTCAAGCTCTTTCCTCTCTTCTCTTTCTTTGAAAGACGCTTATGTTACTATGGTGAGGAAAGCATGTAGCATTTAGAGCGGCAGACTAAATGTAGCTATTTTCATAATCCATTTTAAGTATTGCACCAATAATTTGCTTGAGTAATTCTTATTACAAAAAGCATGATCTATTTGCCCTAAACATATACACATACATGTGCTTAACAAATATCCTAGGAGCTCAAGAAGTGAAACCAGCCCTGGCATTAAACCAGCACTCACTTCTCTTGAATCCAGAATAGGCCAAGTCTAAAATAGCATCATTTCACATTCTAGAAGTGCTTTTCTGGTAAATGTAAGGGAGAGGAGAGGCGTTTCTAGGCTTCCACATATTCTTCAGTTTAGTCACTTTTTTCTTTCTTTTCATAGTGGGTATATACATGTACCCATTCCGACTTATCAGATCAGGGTTATAATTTAGAACAAAAAGGTAAAGTGATATAAAATCTGGAAAAAGATAGTAAATTTAAAGTATAATTGGGACTTTGTAGGAACACAGTGCTGGATGGTATATCATCACAGTCTGACAACACTCTTTTCTTGGAGGTATCACTCATGCAGATCCAAAATAAAACTGAAAACAGGCTTTTCATTTCTGTGACTTGTTGGCTTGGTTATATTAGAAGATACAGGTGGTTAATTGTAATGGAATTGTTTTCTGGTATGTATTTATAAACACTGCCTATAGTAAACATGTTATTTGGATGTATGACCCCTTAAGTTAGAACCATATTCGTAAATAAACTAACAAACTTCTCAGTTAATAGCCCCTAAAGATCTTAACATATTAAATGGAGTCTCTGAATAATTCACCCTTTCCTTTCTCTTAGTATGGCTAATCAGTGTACTGTAAGGCCAGTAATGTTCTTTCCGAGAGAACGGTCAACGGTAGGCTCAGGAGGGCTCAGCTGATCTATTTGCACGCTTGGTCAACTACACTGAGAGTATCTGAAGGACCTGCATCTTTGGTGTGTAGTAGCACTTAGGAAAAGCTGAAGGAATAATTTATGCCTGTGTTACTGCCTTTTGTGCAAAGGCTTCCTGAGAAATTATCCTGTTAAAAGTTTGCAGCAGTGTGGTAGTGAATCAAACCTTCAGTTCCTGGACAACTTTGGTGCAAAGGACCCACTAGTGTGCAGTTTGGTGTCAGTACCAGATGGGGCATGGGCATCCCCACCTTGGAGAGACGCTGGGGGCTACTGAGCTGTGAGACGGCTGCTGAAGAAGGAGCATCAGAGCTGGGAGCCCCTGCTGGTGGGATAAGGCTGCAGCTCTTGGAGCTGTGCACTAGCACAAAATGGGATGGAAAGTCCCACTGGTGTCTCTGTCTCACTGGATTAGGATTTTCAGGTGGACGATACATCCTGTTGAAAATCTTTGCAGCTCTGCTTATTGCATCAGCTGCTCAAGCCAAGCACCTTAAAAACCAGGGTGCACGAAATTAGTGACTGTGTTGGGGAGTTGCCTCAATGATATCTTTTTCATCACACATAAATGAGATGAATGGCACAGAACCTGAACCTGGAGAGGGTCATTTAATCACCCCAGCCCCAAGATTGTCCCTTGTCTGCTTTCCTTTCTCAGGCACAGCTCACCTTCTGCCTGTCGAATGAAGTGCAAGTTCCATGCACACCTCAACCTCTAGGGCTCCCTGCTCTTGGTTCATTCCCTAGGAAGAGGAACTTGAATGAAACTGCACTATTTATGCAGTGTGACCTTACACGTAAATTGATCTAATGGGAAGGTGACATTAGAAAGGACCAGCCTGCTCATCCTCCTCTGTGACAGGTGACCTACCATCCATGGATTCGCAGGTTTTGCAGATTGTTGTCTTCAGGGTGAGCCAGCTCATTGTGCAATCAAAGAGAAGACACATTTTTTTCTTTTTCTTTTTGCAAGGTTAATTTTCTGCTTAAATGATTTACTTTGGATAGTCAGGGTGCCTTAATTTAACAGAAGGGGAATGGTAGGAGGGCACATCCTGTCAGAGAGGGAAGAGCAGAGCCTTCAGGAGCACCTGCTTTATGTGAGCTTAGCCTTCGGTGTCAGACCTTGCACCTTGGCTGTGACCAGTGTGCTCTGCAGTCCTCTCATGTGCTCTATGCTGTGGATGTGTTTGCTACACACTGAGAAAATAAATGGGTATGATAAAGCTGGATTTCAGGAACTTCCTTGTTAATCGGGAAAACTTGTGGCAAAGCTGTGATGAGCTAAAATCGTGACACCATAAAGGCAAAATCATTTCTATTTAGCCTACTCCAGTAACCTCTCTATGAGCAATTTTGTTTGCAGTATTCCACCCTAGCTGGAGTTTTGGTGGGCTGCTGGCATTACTCATTTGATTCAATGCATTTTTTTCCCAGAGGTATCTGTAATATGAAACAGTACTTTCTACTTGCTTGTGGAGACTTCTGAAGCATATCTTTCTGGTTTGCCTGTATTTAAACCTGGGAAATGTTGATGAAGGATGCGCTAGTGAAAGCCTCTCAGACTAACACAACCCAGAAACAAGTACAGATTGTACCCTTGGACAGTAGGTGCAGCAGTGCTGTTCAGTGATGTAACCCAAGGGAGAAAGAAATGAGAATGATTTTTAAAATCTATATGGATTTTAAAAAGATTTTTAAAATCTATATAGATTTTTCCTGTTCTTTTTGTCAGCGTGACTTCACCTACAGTGAAAAAGTAAGGAATAGTTAAAAGTTGCTAAAACCCCCTAATTTTGATAAAGCATTTATCAAAGAAAAACAGTCTGCCTGGCTTTAGAGAGTGCATCAAGTAATTCTACTAATATTTTTGTAAGTCTTGTGATCACGAGTTTCAGTGAGAAGAAAAAAATTGTACGTTTTGCAAGCTCTGTGTGCTTCTCATTACTAATTGCTGTTTGTAAAGGTAGTACTGCAGTATTCTCAGCTTGTTTATATCCTAGCTCATTGCCCTTAAATGTTTCATGACTGCCGTAGTTACTGATAATACAAATACACCTATTAGTGACAGTTTAATTTCATTTTTCCTGTTCAGAAATATGTAAACCTGGCATCAAACCAAGGATATTCTAATTCATTTTTCTGCGGCTATGCTGCATGCAAAACTGAGTTGATAAGTGTTATAGTGCAAACAGCATATGCTTTCTTTGGGTCAAACCCACCAGGGATAATGACTGAATCAAGGATAACAATGAAATAGGAATATGTTAGCAAACAGCACTTTATTTGCATAAAGATGTTTTCTTCATGCTAGATACTGGCAGCATTTTTATGTTTGTAGGCATGCACCTACGACTGAGTAATTACAGTAGAATGGTAAAGTTCCAGACTTTGATTCTAATTTAACTGAAATCAATGGAAGTCTTGCAGAGGGACGTAACCCCTCAAGCTCATTGCTTTTGAATAATTCGAAACTACAATATTGTATCTCTCATAAAAACCAGCTTACGTTTCCCAAGCTTAGTGATCTCACAGCATATAAGAAAAATTTCCCTTGACCAACTAAATGTGAATTATGAGCATTACCCTGTATTTATTTGCAGAGGGAAAATATCTCTTGAGGTTGGGGTTAGGTTTAGGTTGCCATTTCAAGAGCAACTGAGCTGATCCAGTGTTACCTTTATATTGTAAAGAGGATATGTTCACCTCTTCTTTTGCCTTTTCCTGATGGCTGGTCCTTGTGCCCCACTCCCGGTGGCTCTGGCACTGGCACTGCACTTTGCAAAGCTGTTGTTTTTGCTAGGTTACTTTCCTGCCAGGTTAGCAAATTGGTTTAATTCACAAAAGGGTTCTTTGAAGCAGCAGAATGGATGTGAAGGAAGCAAAGGAAGTGTGCCAACATGAGTGGGCAGAGTTTTTTGGGGTGGAAGTTTTCCCCTTCAGTGGCTGCAAACTGTGAGATTGCCCAAGCTGGGTAACGAAAGCTCACCATTTAGCTGGCAATTGCTGGCTAAAAGACTTCATGTAACCACTGCTCCCTGATCAGGGCAAATCCTGTAGGGCTGCAAGTTTTGTGGTGATTATTGCTGAAATGTAGTTTGGGTAATGGGAGGTGATGACTGAAAGGCAGCCCAGGAGCAGGCTTTTACCAAAAAGATTGCAGTGCAGTTCTCAAAGAGCTGGAGCTGCCTTTCAGGGCAGTTGCTGGCCAATGTTAAACACAGCTGCTGTCTACAGTTCTGCGAGATGTAAACTTTGCAGCTGTGTTTTCTGTTGGGTATCACTTCCTGCTTAAAGAGCCTTCAGCTCTTGAAACCAGCTTCCATACCCATGGAATTTTTAGAGATTTCTTTTTTAACTAAATAAAATCTGTTCTCTTCTGAAGTCTTTTGTGGAGGGAGAACAAAAAAAACCCCAAACCAAACCAAAAGAAAAAAAATACAACAAAATCAAAGAGCCAGATCCTCTCTGTTGTTGTCAAAAATAGAATCATCCTACAGTTAGAGAATTCCTGTAGCGTTCTTGGATCCCAGAACCCAATATTTTCTGCTCTTTTTATTTTTCTTGAAGTCCTTGCCTGCATCAGGCAGAAAGACTCCATCTTATTTCTCTACATTTCATGTAGGAGCTGTAAACAACTGGAATATTGTTTAATTCAAAGTTAGAGGATCTCTGATGATGTGCTTTTGGCCAAATAGTTCGCTAGTGGAACTTCATGTGAAAATTTTCAACCAGAAAACCCCAACTATGCTCTGGTTTTCATGATATTTTAATGCAAACCTTCAAGTTCACGAAAACTTTTAAACTTGTGATATTTTGCCTGAAATACTTCAAATACCAGACACTTATTTCACTGAAAGGCATTTAAGATGAGACATGTTCAGTGAACTCCGTTCTTTGTGCTTTAAATTTCTAACCTGTGAATCAGGGTGGTAGTACTGTCTCAAAGGTTTCCCTGTGTGAGATGTCGCTGATGGAGTTGTGTGATCGAGGCCAGAGGCAGTCAATACAGTTCTTCTTTTCAGCCAGGAAAACTTGGTAAGAAAACTAGTTATGAAGCTTTCCAGGATTTGTTGTGGAGGGAATGTGGAGGCACCACAGGCTGCAAATAGCCAAGTGGAAGTCCATAAGGTGGTCAAGAAGGAACAGAAGAGGAAGTGACAATGTATGTGATAAAGCTGCACAATTTTGACAGCTTGTGGAAAGGCACTGGTCTTGCAATACAGAACTTCCTGACTGCAATCTTGAATAAAATTTTAGATGGGGTTCCTCAAAATCCTGGTGATGGTCCCGAAAGGAACTAAAAGAATGGAGTGAGGTGCTTCACCCCAAGCGTGCGAAGGGCAGCCTGGCCCTTTAGTGAAGGGGCAGGGCTCATTGCAATTAGGTAGAAAGAACTGGATCTCAGAAGAAAGTTTTGACTTGAGTTATATATTTTTTTTTGATATTGCAAATGTTTTACCTGGCAAGATGATTATGTTTGGTATGGGGTAGAGCTAAGGAATTACAAATATCTATATACCCATGAGCCATCCCATTAGGCTGCTTGGAAACCTTCCTCACAAAGCATGTTTTGGGGTGTAACATACTATCAAGTTTTGAAGTGTTTGAAGATCTTGGGGGAGATAAGAAGTAAGAATGCTTAGGTATTCATCTTACTGTTTATTTTTGCAATCAGAATTAGCCAAATTAAAAAACCTTGGTTACCTTCAAAGCACAGATATGTCTCCTCACTATAAACACTATTACTGTAGGAGTGAAAAGTCTGTAAGAACTTTTTGTGAAGCAAGAGAAGTTGCCTTAGCAAGACTCAGTTCATAATTATGATTTTCCTCCATTGTAACATTTAAACATATCTGTCTAGAAGACAAAATGTTTTATAGGTTAATCAAAACCGAAGATGTCTTAATATACGTTCATAAAATGTTGAAACAGTTTGGAATAGAGACTGGGATTTACCTCTGTCTCCAAGAATCCCTGGTAGCTCGTGTAACAGGAGCAGAAAGAGGACTTTGCAGAGGTGGCCTGGAGAAATAATAAGTGTAAAATGGGTTTCTTGTGCTGGCATGTGAGGTGTCCTTAATTTATTTAGTGTCCTTCATACATGCTCTTTGTGTGCTGACTTATGCATCCTTTTCAGACACATTTAAAGATTAATGGCTTCTACGAGAGTGGGAAGTGAATATGCTAAAGACAGATATTCTTATTAATTATATGCATTTTTGTTTCTGACTCAGTAGCCTCACAGCAAAGCTTTGCATTTAATGTATAATTTATATAGCTACATATTTCCTTTGGAAATGATAGCATAGAATAGCATTTGGTTTTTATAAAACCTCTAATTTTACAGTCATTCCAGGAACGCACCTAATGACTGGAAAGACAAAGACTTGGCCTTTAAACTCCCTGTAGTGCCTTCAACTTAGAAGTTTTTGTCCGTAGGAGGGCAGAGGAACTGGAGAAATGTGCAGAGTTGATACCACATTCAACTTTCATTTTGGCAGTGATGTGAACTAGCACTTTTTTAGGTGGCATGTATATGTTCAACCTATGCAATATTGAAACATCAAATCACACCTATAGCTGACAGCTGTGTTGACCAATATTTATGTGGAACAAAAGGAAATCATATGAGTAATATGTCTGATGTGTAGATATGAACCTGAAATCTTGAGCAGGTATTTCAGTTCGAGGACAAAATGCACAGTGCAGTGAGGCAGCCTATCTGATAAGAGTGAAAGAAATCATTGGGTGAATAGTGTCTTGCCAGTGCATTTGTCATGAAAACAGTAAACTTCCCACACCCAGTCTGATGGCAGGTATTATATATCAGGCAGCACTGCTAATCTGAATGTTAACCAAGGAAGTGAATGTTAGGTCAAAGTCTGACCAGATACTAAATAAAAACTTTTTTAAAGGGTATTGACAAAATGTAATTCTTTTTTTCTTTCAAAGAAAAGAAAAAAGAGTGTATTTCCCCTGCTCCCCCCTTGACCTTTACCAGTGTCTTCATACACTGGTTAAGAAGCATCCTTTAATGGCAACTGGAGGACTGCAAGTGTGGAAGTACAAACATACAATTGAAAGAATGAAGTGGGGATACCCTAATAAACTTCTCCGTGTGTGATTCATGAACTAGGTAGTTGTAGAGCACAGCATCATTCTTATGAAATGGTCTTAGAGTCCTCATTTCAGTATTACCACCACTGCCGCTGTGTACACAGTATGGTTTTTTAGGAGTCTGCTCATATAATACGGAGCTTTGTCCCGAAAAGCAGAAAAAAAGTGGAAGAGCCAAACTCCAGTGATTTTACTCTGCCTCATTTCATTCCTGAACAGAGATCTACAACTGTTGCTTCCATGTCAGCAGCTGCCCTCTGATGTTTGTGTATTTGTGTGTTGTTGGAATTAGATGATCTTTAAGGTCTTTTCCAACTCAAAGCATTCTGTGATTCTATGATTTATCTCAGTGTGGACAAGAGAAGTGGTGCAAACAACCAAAGGGAAGTCACAACCTCCTTTGCATGTGAAAATCCAGGTGGCAAGAAGAGTTGGATGGAATACTACTTTCCCAGGAGCCTGGTATGTTTATGAGGCGAAGAACCTTTTAGGTCTGGCAGATGGCCATGCTGCCTTGGTGGCTGTGGGATGAAAGCATCATTAATGTTGCCCTATTACCTCCTTATAACACGCCACCATAGCTCTATGCCTATGGCCAAAATTTCTGTGCCACTGATTCCTCCTTCACTTTTGGGGAAGCATCATGAAATCTCTGCTTCTCTCAGAGAGAAAATCTTTGCAGGCCCTTTGACCCTTGGCATCTCTTGCCCATGGATCTATTACAGGAGACCCGTGTATCTGCTGGTTGGGAGTATGGCTTACTATCTGTCAAGCAAAGAGCATATTGACAGCAGCTCTGAAGCTGAGGCATGGGTGTGAGTTTGTCTGGGAGCCCAAATTACCTTTTGGATAGGAGCCCCTGGGTACTGGCTTGCTTAGGTAGGTTCATGTGTGCACCAGGAGGAGAAAGGAAAAAAGAGCAGTATGGGAGACAAGGAGCAAAGGAGGGAGCGCTTGTGCAACGTGGCACAGGCTGCCCTGGGTTGCCAGCAGATGTGCTTCTGGGGGGGCAATACTGCACAGAGGATGAATCCTGTGAGGGGCTCAGTAGGGCTGTGTTTGCTTGAGGGGGTTTTCCTCCTGTCTTGAAAAAAGCAATGAGGGGAAGGTTTTTGACATCTCAGGTCATAAGTCCCTCTTGGCTGATTCTTCCCTTTGCTTGTGGAAACAGGTTTTTGTATGTTCTGTTTTGAACAGATTCACTTATTTGCCAAGATGTTATACCAGCATTTAGCCCTGCAGGCAAGACAACACAGAAAAGATGAATTGGTTGGTCAAAAGGGGAAGTGATACTTCTTGGTGAAGTTTATCTTGGAGTCATTACTGCCTGAAAAACACATACAATGGATTGGCTATGCCAGCTGGGGATAAGAAGCTTTCTTTTTTTTCAAGTGTTCTCTTAAAAAATGGTAGCACATCTCTCAAAAATGCTGCATCTCTGAGGGTAATAATCATCGATGAGAAGGGCTCTCAGAGTGAATGTCAGCATTACAGGAAAACATTTCAACACTCCTGCTATATGAAAAGTCATTAGAAGTCCTTTATTCCTTCAAGTGTATGTGTTTGTCTGTTGTACTTTACTTCTGTATTTATATACGCAAGCCTTCTGTGGATGGTGGTCCAGGCTTGTAAAATAGATCTCTCAAGTATTCTGAAAGCTATTCAAAGAGAGCATTCTAGCACGTGCTGTCTCACTAATGGTGATGTCTGAATGGAGTCTATAAATAACTAAATGCTGTGATGTTTCAGTAATGGCTATTTTGTTTCTATTCACATGGCATCTGGATTTTGGATAATATTACTCAGCCCTTAGTCATTCTTGCGATGTAGAATCTTATTCTTACATGGGGAAAGATGCAGAAATAAAAAGGCAACATTTTGGCACTTACTCTGACATAGAGAAAAATACTGCATGCAAAATTAAACTGTAAAATAAACTTTGTTGTGGGTTTTGTGCATTAACTTCAGTTCAGTGATTTGGAACAACCTGGGCCTTACTGAAAAAGTATTTCTTTGAAGTAACTGGTAGCAGTATTTTATTTCTTTCAAACTTTAAGTTTTGGGAATGAGGGCTATCTATTGAAAAATACAATCAGGCAACTGAGCAATAATATGTCTTTAATGGGCTAACCTTTTGTACTACTTGTACTAGAACACACAGGTACAGACATACTGGTATTGGCTATGTATTAATGTTTATACACATGTGTGCTTGTGTTAAAGCACTGAACCTCAGAAATACCCTATTTTAACTCTGTATAAGGGTGACCACACATTAGTAGAGAACATTCTAAGTTACAAATGAGTTGAAAGCTAAGCATAGCAGACCTGCAAAAAGTGTTGCAGTGATTTTTGTCCGTGAAATACACAAAAATGTTCCAAATAAGCCAACAGGAATGTCTCTAGTTTTTCAGTGCATTAAAATATTTATTATGAACTATTTAGTGCAGATATAAATGTTTAACACCAAGTATGCACTTATGGGGTTTTCCATGTTTCTGTTAAATTTTAGATACCGGTTATTAAATGGTGGCAAATGAAAAGGAAGCAAAACATCTTCTTCTTTGTAGCCTTGTAGCAATGTTTGAATTATTCTATACTGTGGAGAAGCATCACCCTTTCTGGCCCACAGAACTGAGTGTCGTCCAAATTAACTACTATGCGTTTGAAATGTCCATATTGACAAAATGTTTCTCAGTTGGAGGAAGTGCAGCATATGCATATGAGAGCCACTTTGCAAAATGGAAAGCAAGAATTTATGCTCACCTCTTGATCTCTCAGAAATGAGTAAGTGACAGAAATGCCTTTGGCTGTAGTAAGTCTTCAGGAAAGACTGAAAAAAACCCAACCCAGATTTAGCAGGTATCTCATTTGCAAATTGTCCCTGCAGATTTTATCTCGTGCTGTGAATTCATTATGAATAGCTCTTCTAACAGAATTATCTTTATTGTGCTGTATCAGAGCACTTACAATATGCTGCAGAACATGTGCTGATAAGCAGGTGCTTTTTAAAGATTGTGGAAGTCTGAAGGTGAAATTTTGGAGATTGTGAAAATCTGTGCATTCCAGGATGGAGCTTTCCTCGTCTGCACTGCTAGTTTCTGTTGTGTGACTAAACTTTATCTGATAAACATATGCACTTTATCTTTCTCTAAAAATGTGCTTTTTAATATGCAGTAAATCAGAAATTAATTCTGAAAAAAGTGCCACCGCATGTACATATTTGTACCCTCAGCTCTGTGGCACCATCATAAATTATAGCTATCAACTGAACTGCTGGATGTTGGGGTTTTTTGGTTGTTTTTTGATGCTATGTCAAGCAACAAACTGTTTCTTTGGAGATCTCCTAAAGGATCCAAAAGGACTTACTGGGAGGGCTTCATGCCATGCATTGCTGACAAGAGTGCATTTGTCTGCATTTATTTTGATGAAGTAAAAAGCATGTGGTATAAACATTTCACCGATCTGAAGGAAAATTAAACACTTCAGTAAAAGCAGTGCCAGTACCTGCACTGCCTTGGTGGGGTTACCATGACACCTGCATATGTACTTCTCTGTCTTTAAATAGATTATTCCAGAAATCTCTTAGGATGACTATTTTAGTTGGAAAATCAAAGCAATACTAAAGTTGAAGCTATGATCTGTAATATAAGAAACTCCCAAGTTGCTCTAATTATGGTCAATACTTTTAGCAGGTTGTGTTTGTACTGTCATTGGTTATTTTTTAATCTAGAACTTGGTGTTGCATTGGTTTTCAAACTGCACTTTAAAAATATATTATTTGAAAAGAAAATATTTTTATATCGCAAGCTTACAAAACTGATATGTCTTCATCCTTTTAGCTCAAACTGAGTTTTCCAGCATGTAGTGGTACAGTGTGAAGCAAATTTATTGCCTGAGCAGTTTTAGACTATCCATAACTCTGTTACCGGGAAAGAGACAGCTGGATTTTCCCTGTGTATTAGCAGGACTGTGCAAGTTTTGACAGTATTGTCTCTCATACACTTTCCCTCATAGCTTCAGGCAAGTAGATTCTCCTTGTGGATTAGAATGTTTTAATGTGAAATCAAAGTCATTGTGAAATGCATTGCTTGCAAAAAGCAGTGGATATGAGAAACATCTATGCACAGCACCTATAAAGCTAAGGGTCAGATAGATGTTTCTAATACCTGTGGACTTCTATGAATCTATAGCTGTCATCTCATCTCCAGTCCATCTCCACTTACTCTTGAAGGCTTGCTCTTGGATTCCATCACACTTTATTCTTAAAAGCGCAGTCAGATTAGAGAGATTAAAAACTTTGTACAATCTCAACTAATTGAATGGGAGGGTAGTTAAAGAGAAAAGCAAACCACAGTTGTTTACTTAAAACTCAATTGAACTTTAGGCAACAAAGTATTGCAGAAGTAGGCTACATCCCAGAACTAAGCCAACATTTTGAATATAGTCTGATATTCATCTCTCTTGGGACACAGATGATCTGCATTGTTCTAAGGATGGATATACCTGTACTTTCTGCCTTATTGGCTCAGCTGGGTGGAATGAGCTGTTATGATGGATGGGCAGGGCTGGGGGCCCCAAACTTTTTGCCCTGTGCTTCCATGGGACAGGAAAATTTCAGTGGTGATCTGTGATAATACTTCTATGTTTTTGAGCATGTGCTTTGGAATTTTCCTATAAAACTCAAGGAGGTTAGTGTTTGAGGTGTTTCAGTAGGACTGGCTCAGAAACCTCTATTCCCTGCCTCTTTTTCAAACTGGTGGCATACCAACGAGCAAGCCTGGTACAGGAATTAGGTCTTAAAGTTACTTAACTCTACAGGAGTGGAAGCAGACTGAATGAAGGGTCAAATGAAGTAGTAACTAGCTTAACCATGTGTATGGAAAGAACAGTTGAAGTATTAGGAAAAGATGTGGTCTATCACCCAATTAATTCCACACAAAATGAGTGACAGAGGTATTCTGCTGGAATTTGGAGGTAAATGCACATGTGAGTGATTACCTGGAGTCTCAAATGAACCCTCTACTTCAGTGTCAGCTTGCACATGGCAGCACAGTGGCTTCCCAAAGTGGAACAGACATTACACACAACACTGTAAAGCTGAAAGAGGGCAGACTTCTGAAAGTAGCTCAGCTCGTGCTGTGTCTTTTGCATACAGAAGAGCCTTCTGCTAATTCTGGCATCTCATTTAGAAAACATTGCCCTACTTTTCTGTAACCTGCAGCTGAAAATGCTCTCAAAATTGACAGGCCTTCTGTGTGGAATAGAGGGCAAGAAGTGATGGTAGTCAGAAATCCTATGTTTTGGAAACGGAACTGGAGCCCTACGGTAGCATCCAGGGAAGTTTGCATGCCTGCAGACAAGCTTGGGAAATGGAAGTGCTACCACTGATTCTGCAGGAGAAAGAAAAAAATGAGCAAGGGAAATATAATGTATGATTCCAGAGAGAGTCTCTTGAAAGCATGTGATTCCAAATCTTGTTCTGCGGCTGGACTTTTGTTGGATTTTGCTTTTATGTAGCTACCTATTTTCCTGTTTGTTTTTTTTTCACATTTTCTTTCCCAGTCCCATCCAGTCTTTATGGGCTAATATCCATGATGACCCATGTAAATTGTCATATGCTACTATTTGTTGTAAATGCAAAAAAAAAAAAAAAAACAAAACCAAAAACCCAAAAACAACACCCTACAAACCAAATGCAGTTGTCTTTTGCAATTTTTTATCTAAGCAAGTCAGTATTCCCATTTCCAGTTTTTCCTCCTTTCCACATATAGACGATTGGAAGGATATATTTGAAATGCTTTAACAGATTAATCCCTACATAGTGCTGACTTGGTCATCAAGATCAGTTAGCGGTGTCCACAAAAAGAAAGAAACAGTCTTTACCTTGTAAAGTGGGAGACAGAGAAAGAAATCCACTATTTTAAACAGAGAGCCAGAGGCAAGTGAGAAGATAAAATAGAAGATTCTGGAGGATCCATAGGGGAGTCTGACATGGCCACTGAGAGCCCTTAAGAATGAGGAGGCCGGAAAGTGTATGTTGGCATTTTTCTCTTGGGTGTTTATATTAATGACGCTAGCTAAAGGATAATGCAATTCCCAGTACTTTTTTTTAAGTATGAATATCTTTTTGCTACCACTGTTACAGGTTTATGGGAGTAGGTGATTCAAGAGTGCAGCAGGAACTCAATACTTAAGTAATGAGTAAAAGCTATTTGAGAGATTGCGAAGTGGTGTCAGGGAATTGCATTGCTCCCAAAATTGCCTGTAGCAACTGCAAGTTCCCCTTTCTTAAAAAGACAAAGAAGTATGACAGTGATGGTAAAATGTGTACTGGAGCCTGCTCAGCTGAAGGACACATTTTGGGTCCAAAGCCCTGCATCAAGAATATTGAATGCATTAGCTTGCTGAGCATCCTGCTGGTCACAATATACCTGTATGTTGTGACTACAGGATTTAATTTTGGTGTAAGGTGAATGTTTTGGCAAACAAGCAAATGGACAAAAATGACTGGCAGATTTTATTGTGATCCCAGTCCCATGATTTCAGGAACATGTACAGCCCTGCAGGAGCTTTGTGGATTTTGAGTATGATTCATTCCAAACAAAACAAGATCTTCAGAAAAAAAATCCAGTTTTTAGTCAGCCAGACATAAGTTTCTTCTCTGGTCAGTGGAGAGTGACAGCCTTCTCTAGCATTGGAAAGAGGGTGGTAGGTTTTGTTCTGCAGTGGTCTTACATATGCATGTTGAAATCTCCACCAGAAAATTATACTGTCTTCTACTGACAATTGAAGATTATGTGACTAGAGTAGACTGGGCAACAAGCTTTTACACAATAGATGTTAGACGAGAGGAATACAGCCCTTTGATTCAGCAGTTCTGTTTTCCGTTTCTTCAATGGTACTGCTGACAGCGTTGACCAGAAGTAGTGTGCTTAAAAGAATTTACTCAAATGTGTTAAGGGAAGATGGCACCCTCGTCTTCTATAAATCTCGTGCTCTCTACAAGATAGCAGTGATGCTGCTACTTCTTTGAAGTATTTCATGGAAGGAATTCTGGGGTTTGGGTATTTTTTTTAATAGACTGTGTTAGTACTGTCTCTGGTTTTTTGCATCTATTGGTCACAGGAAAGACTAAAATGAAAGTAGTAGATGAGCAGAATAAAATCAGAAGGCTGATTTTGTAAAAACTAAAAAATAGTTTTCAGACAGAAATGTATTTTGGCATTGGAAAATGGGAAAAATAAGAAGTTTGGATACTCAGCAGTCAAGCTTCAAAGGCTCACAAAGCAGAGAAAAATCTGCATGATTGGCTGACTGACATAGACGGAAGGTATTAAAGGTTGATATAATGAAAGTGCTTTGTATAGCATCTTAGTATGGCTGCATGACAAAAAGTTTATAAATGGTTGACACTTCTTATGCTTCTGTAGTGATCTTCGTATGTTGTGCAATGTTTATTCTATCAGGCACTATGTTTTATTTTTTCTCTCTCACAATTCAGTGCGCATGTTTGGAAACACTTCAAAGTACCCCAATTACAGTAATTCTTCAAGACAATGAGGCTAGTTTGATTAAAGATTCATGTTTTTTCTTCTGAAGGATTAAGTTAAAAAGCAGCTCTCCTGCTGTACTACTGATGTTTGATATTGATCCTTCTACTGGCCAGTATCTCAATATCACATATATCACCTGCTTTGTCACATTTAATATTCTAGGTCCTTTTTGCACTGTATATTTGTAGCTCATGAATATATGTGATGGGTTGACCTTGGCTGGCAGCTAAGCCCCCACTCTGTAGTGGCATATGGGAGAGAATCAGAAAAGCAAAAGCAAGAAAAGCCTAATAGGTCAAGATAAAGGGAGCTTAATAAGTGAAGGGGAAATAAAAAGGAAGAAAATAGCCCTACTAAGTGATGACAGGCAACCACTCACCACCTCCAATCAGCTGACTGATGTCAAGCCAGTCCCCATGTAACAGGTACTTTGGAAAAACTCCCCCTCAGTTTTATTGCTGAGATTGACATTATATGGTGTATAGTACCCCTTTGGTCATTTGGCATCAGCTGTTCTTGCTGTCTGCCCTCCCAGTCTCCTGCCCATCCCCAGCCTACTTGCTTGGGGGCACAGTTAAAAAACAGAGGTGGTGTTGATGCTGTGTGAGCATCTTTCAGCCATACCTAAAACTTTGGTGTGTTGTCGGTACTGTTTTGGTCACACATCTAAACCTTAGCACCATACAGGCTGCAGTGAAGAGAATTTATTTCATGTCAAGCTCTTCTAGTGCAATGCACCATCTGAACTAATGCTGCAATCATTTTAGCGGCAAGTCTGTTAGCAGTTAGCAGCAGTCATTTTTAACAGTTAGCAAACGGCTAAGTAACTGAACTTCACCATATCCTGTAGAGCATTATCAGCATAGTTACAGAAGTTTAAAGTCACCTTGATATTCATCCTTGTCACTTTTCAATTATCCAAAAGAAATTTACTAGGAAGTGAACTTCTCCCTTAGCCTCTGCATCTGGTACTTTATTTTCGATCATGTATTCCCAAACTCTAAAATATTTAAGGAGAAATAAGCCTGAAAAAATACCATTTTCATGTCAGTAAAGGTCTCGATTTGTTAGGTCTCATTAGTTTGTGAAGAATACGTGAACATTCAGCATTCATTAAATCTACTGGTTCACACATAAATTGTATACAAACTTTCTTGTTTTTTGGTGGAATCAGAAAAGGGACATTTATCTGTAGTACCTGATGTGACTTTAAAAAATGTGATAGACAACAAACACATAAGCACCTTGCAAGAGGCTGTAGCTGCTCCATTTATTTATCTTTTGTTCTTTGACAGGAACTACTAAAACAAATCACCAATGCCCGAGTGGTAATTACAGTTAGACTTCTTTGTTCTTGGTTAAAAGTGATTTGTCATTAAGCAGAATCAAAGGCTGCCATTTAATTCAAGTACAGACAAAATGTGCTTATGTAATGAGCTGTACTCCCTCATATTTTAGGTTGCCTTTAATTATGTTGTGAAATCTAGATTTATAAAGGCATGCACATAATAGAGAATTGGAGTATTAGCATCATATGTTCTTAAAATTTCAATTACATACTATTGTTCCCTTTCGATTCACTAGAAGCAATTAAGTCTACTGCACTCGTGGGCAATCCCCTGACCCAGCTTGTGTTGCTACTTACTTCAGAAATACTTTTAATTCAAAAATACTTTGGAGTATCTGTGAAGAAAAAAAAAATCATCAGTCAGTTATTACAACAGAAAAATTTTGGCATAGGAGCACAAAGAGCTGAGTTGTGTTTACACAGGTGTACAGCTTGATAATGCTATTTGCTTTGGTTGAATGAGCCTAGGTTTTCATTGGTGGAGCAAAAGGAAAAGGTTAACTTGATGGGCCAAATTCACAGTGATTAGACTTGGTCTAGATGCGTTCCAAGGACACTCAGAAACACCACTACGAAGTGCAACTTGCAAGCCTGAAGGAAATTCCTAATTCATATTACTTCAGAAGCCTAATAATCCATAGCTTTTTAAAATCTGAAACTATGTTTCAGATTCTCAAATGTCACAAAATGGTGTAAGTTGCTTCAGTTCAGAAGAACTGAGAATTTACATAGGTCCTTATTTAGCTTTTATATCTATTCTTGCAATAGTTTAATAGGATTGTTGTTTTCAGAATATTTTGTTTCTGCAGACATCTCAAAGAAAAGTTCAATCTGTTATGAATTCTCTCAAGAATGATTAACAGAAGTTAGTATTTTGGAAAAAACACAATGCATTTTTAAGAGTCAACAGATGAGTAGTAGTACTGAGATGTACAAAATGTACAGCTGACAGTTGGAAAGGTGTTAAGGCAATTTATCCAATGAATGAACATATCACGATGTTGGAAATGTAAAGTTCATAGGAAAATAACCTCAGCCTCAGTACTGTGTGACTGGCAGACATCCACCTTGTCTGTGTTGCCTTTTTCCCTCACTAGCATGTGTATGTGACTTCCTTAGGAGCATCTTTTTGCACAAATACCTGGCCATTCCTGAACTGCACAAAACTTTCAAAGGGGTTGTTAGGCGGTAAATAAGTGTAAAGGATACAAACAAAAATCCCTCAAAAGCATGGCAGCCCATAAATGTTTGCTAGGCAACCAAGTCATTGTGCTACTGCTGACTAGAAATGTGGTAGGTGTTTGCAAACCGTATGAACTTCTCTGTTTTCTCCATCTGATCGGTGTATGAGTAAAAGGAACCAGTATTAAAATATCTCTAACCCAATCTAATTTGAGCTCTTGTGAAAATGTTATTATAATGATGTGAAAATTTAGGAAAGAATTATTCTGTTTATGTAGTATCTTCCCTTTTGTTTTGACATATTTTGGAACTGAGTTATAGTAATATCTTTTTCTGAAGCTTTCAAGTGATGTTGTTGTACATTCTGTATATGTGTGCTTTCATTCTGTATATGTTCATGGATGAGTCATTGAATTTCTCTTCATATTAAGACTTGGATTTCATATTGTTTTGCAATATGCCCTTTGTCAATCTCATGGGGTAAACTTGATTTAAATATGACACATAACACTAATGTCACAATATTATATTATGCTATTCTTTTCCTACTAAAATTCTGGGAAAATAACAACTAACTAAAAAAATTCAGATACTCGCTTGACAAAAAAAATCAGCTGAATTATAACCTTTACAATATTCATGTGGGGGGTTTTGTTGGTTTGCTGCTTGTTCTATTTTAGGAACCATATTAAAATTAAGTATTTGAGGGTTTTGAAGTCTGTAATCAAAGGAGGGAGAAATACTGTTACAGTGTCTTTCAGCTAGGTTTTTTAAGCCTTTTTCAGAGGAATCTAAGGATGGATTATTAAAGATATTTTTGAACTTAAAGGTGAAAGTAGGTCTCTAGTAGACTAGGATCTTAAGTTTTCTCTCAGCTCTCCTAGTGGATTATTTTATGTGGGTTTTGGCTTTTAAAAAATTTACCCAAGCACACAAACTAGCCCTATACTTCCTTCTTTCCTCTGTCCTTTAAGCATCTGACAATAAGCAAGGGTTTTGGGACAGGGTCTCATGTAGAATTTAATTTAATGGTACCATTTAGCTGAGAAGTGTCTGCTGCACCATGCCACAATTTAAAAAAGAGAGTCCCAAGAAGAAGGCTAGTTCCTTGTTAGTCTAAAATATTGAAGCAAATATGAAGACTTAATGGTTTTGTAGACTGGCATGTGATGCAGTCTGTGAACCATCACATGTCTAAAACACAAGCAGATCTTCCTGGACCCTGGGCTGTTCTAAGGATAGTGTCGGTTGCAATAGTAGGAGCTTTTTGGGCAAGAACACCCATTAGAAGCACATCATACCTAACAGCCTCCCCTTGTTTGCTCAGGCCTGTGGGAGAATATTTGAGGACTTACCTTATTCTTTTCAAAAAAAGAGAAAGGGGAAGAACGGCTTAGAAGGCTGCTGCTAAAACAGGTGGTTCTGCTTTTCCCTCTTACTGATTACTTACTTCCTCCTTCCTTATGCCAGTACAGCAATTTCTGTGGCTCGGCAGTGAACCAGATTGGGGAGCTGGTCCTGAAATGGTTACTGCTCAAACATATATTTCCAGAAGTGCTGGTTCAGTTCCCTGTACAGTTCAGTGTGGGTCAGGAGTGGGAGGGAGGGAGAGCAGGTGGCAGCGCATGTCAGGGCATGGAGGAAGGGCAGGACCCGTCATCGTCCTCACAGCTGGCACAGCACTCACCTTGGCTTGAGCTGCCCACCAGACTGGGGTGCCAGAAAAGCCCTAGGGATTTGTTTGGGTCTGTTCAAAAGATTAGACTGAGGTGTTGAAAAGCGCTTGAAAAGCTATAAGGCTCCGTCAAGCCCTGTTATACCAGAAAGTCTCTGCAAAGCTTGGCTTGCTGTCTTGCTTTTAGTCATAAAGTAAGCAACTCTAGTAAAGCAAATAAGACCTGTGTTACACACCTGCAGCATTTTACTCCATGTGAGAGAAGTATCTCTTAATATGTTTAGTTTTTTCTTCTACTGCCCCTTTCCTTTAAGACTATTTAATTCACCAAGGACGTGAAGGTTTGTGTTTCTGTTTGGCCTCCCCTTTCTTACTACTGGACCCACCTCCCCTCCCTTCAGTCTTTGAAAAACATTAATTGCAGATTGACTGTCTGGCTGACGTTCAGCCATGAGCACTAGGGAGAGACTGACTGTCACTTTCCCTGACAGCCCGTTTTCAAACCTGAGATAAATGTTTGCCAGATACCCAGCTGCAGTTCCATCGGCTTGGGAGCTGCATCAACATGTACAAGATGAAAAGCTGTCTGTAAAGATTGGTGCAAAGATATTTGACTATTGAAAAAATCTGTCTTTCACAATGGTTTAAGTTTTAAGATTTTTGTAGGAAACTAATCAGCTTTCTGCTAGATTATCTTTGGAAAGAAGGTTTTGTGAGGAGAATTTAAAGTGTCTGGAAATGTGCTAATATAATTAACATTTTTCTGTCCAAATAAATGCATTTAAAAAAGGTCAAAACAACCAATTTAAACCTTGTCCATAAGCAAAATGGAGTTGAAGAATTATTTAACTTTAACTAGTCTAGGTTCATTTCTCAAGAAATTTCAAAGGGCCTTTCTTGGGAAGCTCAGGAAGCTCTTCTGGAGAAATAAGCATTCACTAATACTACCAATACGTTGTTATTTGCATGGCTTGCATATTTAAGATCCTGGGTTTTGATGACTTCAGGGTAATGATTGTATTTGCAAATCAAAGCCATAGTTAAATTTTTAAATTCCACGCCTATGCATGGAGACCAGAATACATAGTTCAAGGAAAAAAAAAAAACAAAAGCAGAAAACAACTTCTTAAGAACTTTCAGCATCGTTAGAAACTTCACTGGGATCTTTTTCATCAGTATTCTTAAAAATACAGTGCCTACTAAATGTTGGTCCCAATTCAACTTTGCTTTTTCTTGTTAAGGAATAGTAATTAGCTTAGGACTTTTAGTAGCTCTGAAAAGCCAAAAAAACATTTTTCCCTCTCAGAGTTGTGAGCACGTGGTTTTTTCTTACTGCTAGAGGGTTTTCTGCCTCTGGTAGCTGATGCTTGTAGAGTTTCTCCTGGGGTTCACAATGATAATGTTTTACTGTGCAGAGACTTGTATTTTCTTACTATAAGGAAGTGTAGTATTGTTAATTTAAGTCAAGTAGTTGTAACCATGGTTAGAATAATGTCAAAATTACTCCATATAGATCACTTTAGACCCTTTGTGTAATGGGCTGACTTAATTTCAACATGCCTTTAATGTGGGAATTTAATTATGGATTCAAAACTATTTATTCAACTTCCAATGCAATTCAGTTCTTTGGGGTAGGGTAAATGGTAAACTCAGCAGCCTCTTTAAACATCTACACAGTTTCTGATATGTCACAGGATATAGGATGCTGTGCATGCAATTTGTTTAAAATTCCAGTAATTTTGATAGTAAATGCAGTGTTAGGACTTTTGTTGCTCGTTGTTTTTATGTAATATTACAAACAGCATAAATATCTGTCCCTGAACTAGTTATGGATCCATTCTGTAAGTAAATTGCAGTGTTAAATATAGAAAATTCATTCTTTTATTATGGAATCAACAATATTCATATTAAAGAAATTACACCATTTTCTAATGACCTAAAATGGAAGGAGAAAAAAATCTGTATTCTGCTGATTTTCTCTTACTTAGTCTTTCCTACACTCTCAAAGCCACAAGATAGGAAACTAGTCTAAAGGGAAAAGCTGTGCCTCAGCAGTGAGAGCTATACTTGAAAGGGCTGTCATCTGCAACAGTGTGAATAAAGCCCAACTGCTTTGTGAGAATAGTGCAGGATTTGGAAGCACAGCTGTGAAATAAGCATGACTGGAATTCAGCAAACTTCCTACTAAAGGCTGCTACAGCTGCTAGTTGGTTCCTAAAGCTAAAACACAAAAAGAATCACGTGCCTAGGATCTAAATATACAAACAGCATAACTTGCTTTGGAATCTGCCTCAGAGAAAAAAAGAGTGCCTATAAACATCTTACCCCCACCAATACAGGGTGGAATAGTGGCAACTTTAATATTTCAGCAACGCTTCCAGTCTTTACACGGGTTTAATAGGTGCTGAATGCAGAGTACTTGTCGAATTTCCTATGTAAATTGTTGTCTCATTTTTGCCTGTTCATGCAAGCACAGGACAGTACATGAGTAATGAGCTGTTTGAGCAGGACAAGTTCTACATTGAGCTCTGCCCATTGCAGTTTTATGTGGCCTTTGCAAAAAGTACATTGGGAAGTTGCTGCTCCTGTGTACAGCTGAATCCTCCCTACATGGTCAAAGCTTTGCAAACCTGTTTGTTTAAAGAAACTTAAGCTCTGTTTATCTGCATTGGTCAGAGCTTCCAGTTAATAGCCAGGAATAACGACATATATAATTACTTACATACAATTTTTCAAGATTACAGTACGTACCAAATATTGTTCCCAACTCAGCTTTTGATGTTCTCACTCATATGGTAGCAATCCCAGGAATGTTGGGATTTTTTTTTTTTTCTTTTTAAAAGACAATCATATCTCCTTTCAAATTGAGGACAGTGAACTTTACAAGTTTCATCTGCCCTGCTACTGTGATTTACTTGATTTATTAGCTGCACAGTGTAGGACAATCTTGCTGTTTGCTACTGCAGAAAACCCTCAAGGAACCTCTGCAGAAATATTTCCATGAAGGATGGTCTGCAGGTCAGATTTCAATCCTCTGTATATAAACCAGATTTGTGATTCTTGCTTTATGCTGTCACAAAGTGTAAAATTGCTCAGAAAGGATTGATAGATATTGTTTTTTCTCATATATGAACTAATTTTCTCTGCTATTTCTTGGGTCTTTTTTTTTTTTATCTGATTTTTTAGATTGATCTTCTACCATTTAAATCAACAGTACAGATATCAGAGTAGAATGTGATTCCTTGTGCTGATCAGAAGTACATACCAGCCCAGGCATTCTTGCTCCAAAGGACACACTGCAATGCTGTTCTTCATATGTCTTTGCATGAGACTTGAAAACAAAGTCTTTTATCACGGCATGCATACATGTGCATTTCTAAGTGCCCAGCTCTATATAAGTTTAATACAATGAGTGAACAAGTCATTATGTTTGTGATG
Source organism: Lathamus discolor (assembly GCF_037157495.1). Taxonomy (NCBI): domain Eukaryota; kingdom Metazoa; phylum Chordata; class Aves; order Psittaciformes; family Psittacidae; genus Lathamus; species Lathamus discolor. The sequence continues at coordinate 28,001,499 of NC_088885.1, forward strand.
CAAACTCCTTTAATTTTGTCATTCAAGGAGGTAGTTGTGGAATGGACATAGATTTGTTAGGCATTAAGTTGTCACCTGCATTTAGCAAAGCCTTCTATTTAGCTCAAAAATAACTCAGGACTGCCCTTGCAGAGCATGCTTACTGGTATGTGGGTTTTGCCTCTGTCCTAGCTGAAGTCAGTAGCTGAATTCTGCAGGATGGGTTTAGAGGCCTGCTTAGTAAGGCATCCTAGCAAATGCTGGTGTGAATCCAAGAGATAGTAGATAAAAGACTACTCTCTATACTGGATTCAAATAGCTGATCTTAGAGGTTGGTGCTTCAGAATTGTAAGGGCAGTGAGCAGAATCCTCATGCCCCATTTCCAGGCTGCCCATATGAAAAGTGGCCTCTATCCCCATGTACCTCTCTGCCCATGTTAGGTCACTCATTTTTTTTAGTCACAGTATCTTTTACACATCCCCAAAAAGTGAGTCCTGCATATTGAAACCCATGAATTTAGAAACAAATTGATTATGAATTACAGAGTGCTTTGGAAAACCTATTTTAAAGTAATGTTACTGATGGCCACGGTTAACTACAAGTAATTAAGAATGAAGGCTATGCGGGAGCTTCTTTTAAAATGTGATGCCTTCTGCCTTTATCTTTCTTGTAGCCTTCATAACAGCTATTAGGGGATTGCAGGCATTCAATCAGGTGTTCTCTTAACTTGTTTACATGCCAGATGTCTTTTAGGTAACAAGATTTATAGTTGAAGTACTAGCTCACTATAGTGAGGTACTAATTAGGAATTGCTTGATTTGACAGTTACTCAGTTTTTTTCTTTCTTTCTAAAGAATAGAGAAGCAAGAATGACTCACAGAAGTCAATGTTCAGGACACAGCAGGAACAAGCAACATCATGAAATAAGTGAAATGCTAGAAATTTTCTCTCCCACAGGCTAGAGCAAGGGAAGAGTTTTAGGTTGGTCTGTGCTGCTGCTGTCAGAGAGACCAGTAATCACTGTACTCTTGCCTTGAACAATTCATGGTTTTTTTCTGTATAAGTTTCACTGTTTTTCTCAGCCCTCACAAAGAGAATAAAGAGGCAATGCACACAATCATTGCTGGCAAATACCGTATTAATTGGGTTTTTGCCCAGAAACTATGCATCAGTGACTGTAAAACCTCTTATTGGTGTGTTTTAGTGCCTTCTCTTTGAAGCCTCTAATCAACACGTTTTTTCTGACATGAAATCACCTGAGATCAGTATTATACCAGACTGTGCACCAGCCCTTGGTACCATGATAAATGTAAAATATGCCCAGCAAGACTGTTTTTGTCTCTAGAGATGAAGCAGCTGCTACTTCATGACCAGGTGGAATTTATAGACAAAATCATTATTTATATGAATTAAAATAGTTTAGAGAAAAGTAGATCTCAAAACAGGGAATGCTACTTAATAAATCAGATAACTAATTATCTTCCAATTAAACCAGATGTTGTCTTCCTATGGACTCTATAAAAGAACTTCTGGTTCACCCTACGCTTCTCAGATTTGACAGATTACTGTTCTTCCATGAAGGATCTCAAACTGTCCCAAAATTTCTTGATGTGGCAATTCAGGTAATCCATTATAGTGTTTTGTTTGTTCATTTTTGTTTTAAATCTCTAAGTCACTGAAGATAAAAAGTATGTATAAAAAAAAGGAAAAGGCTTGGGGACATGCTAATGAGGAGTGTGGCACTGAACATCTTGGCAGATGCAGAAACATACAGGGACATGGACAAATTAGCGAGAAGAGATTTGGGGGATTTTGGCTGTGAAAGCCCCACAATAGCAGCTGCTGCTGCTGGTTCAGAGTCTGCCAGCCAGTCAAGCATTCCTTCCAGGGCAAAAAGTGGATGTTATACAATTCCGTGCAGTTTGAGAAAGCCTTGGTACTTCCAAAATTAACTAGCCATTGCCTACTTGTTTGTTTATAATCTGGATTGCTTGTATGGTTGCAGAATAGCTCAGACAACAACAGACAACAACTCTCATGTATTTGGTATATTACTTTATAGTTAATAACTTGTACCAAAGCCATCTGCTGCTAGAGTGATCTACAAAGTAAGAAACAAATGAACGGTTTGATACCATACATATTTTACAGCCAGGGATTGTATACAGTTCAATAGTGAAAGAACTACTGCTGGTCAATATATTTAGACTAATTACTACTTGCCTGTATTCCTAGCAGACAAGATATGAAATTGCAAGGAACTATTATTGTAATTTTATATTGTGGTAGCAGTCTAAAACTTCTTCACATCCTTAGTCCTACTGAGCTAAACACTGTACAGGCAAACAGAAGAAAAGAAAGTACCTTCCTGAAATGCCTTCCAACCTAAAGATAAAGAAAGAAGAGCTGGATGCAAGAAGCAGATGGTAGCAGGCAGAGAGCTCAAGGCAGCAGTGGTATATTTATGCTACGTGTAATAGGCACTGGTCATACATGCTGGTTGCTTCAGCTTTCTCAAGTGTTAGGTATTACTTTGGTGAATCTGAAAGCAGAGTCTTTGGGAGGCAGTGAAAGGAAGGCAGTCCCTGGAGATCTGTCCAGGGAAGAAGGGAGATGAGGGAAAGAAAAAGGGAGGCATCACAGTGCTTGAACAAGTGTTTCTCTGGAGTGTAAAAGCACCTAAGGGCTGCCATATTTAGATAAAAAGCTTGTCTGTCTCTGTAATGTTTGCCAGATTACAGCAATTGGAAACTGATGCAGTACTACTTGTAACACTAATTTAGTAGAAGCATATGAATATTCTTGAGAGTGAATAATATAGATACTCTACAGAGGGTGGAAAATTGAACATGATGGGGCAGAAGGGAGTAACATGACTGCAATACTGTTCATAGCTAGTGTGCAAAAATTGGACTCCAGAAACTGCCAGAAATCATAAACCAAAAGGTTCTTTTTTAATCCCCTTGTATTTTTCACCTTGTCTAACATATTTTCGAGTGTTTTTCTCAAAACTTCACCAAGTTTATAAGGTCAAAAAAAGATGCCTTAAAAATTCACACTTTGTGTGGGTATGCTCAAGTCAGCTTTGAGCTTTGTTGGTTTCAGCTGGTTTCAAAGAGGTTGTTGAATTCTCAGACATAATTTAGGTCCTTCAAAGTTTTGGAAAAGCACATCTGTAGGAAGAGTATATAGATAAATCCTATAACTCAGCCACAAGAGAAGCTTAATTGAGGATTGCCTCTTTCTTCAATAGCTAAATCAGCCATCTGTGAGCTGCAAATCCACAGGGAATCAATCTTGCTTGGAACTAGGCTTCAGTTTAGTCTCACAGAACTTCTCATTTAACCAGCTGAGCTTATTTACAGCTTCTGTGTTGGTTATGAGGGTACATCAATAGTGATAACGGCAGGTATTTCTTTTATATAGTCTCTTTTAGCTCGCAAAAAAGGTAAATCTCGTTATTTTACTGAACACATTAGAAATCACATCAGGAACACATTTTTTCCCTCACCATTCTCACTAAGCCCAGTGCTACTTTTCCTTACTGCTTCTTATACCACCAGCTTGTCTTGAATGTCGTTGCTGCTCTTACTGTGATTCCCACGTTTTACCTTGAGGACACATGGTGCTATTAGCCAATGCCATGGTTAAAGTGTCTTCTCAGTCTGCCTGTGCTTGGGCAGTTCTCTTTTATCTTTTCTTGGGGTTTTTTTGTTTTTGTTTTTTTTTTGTTTGTTTGTTTGTTTGTTTGTTTGTTTAGGGTTTGGGTTTTTTTTTTCAGCAACCTTGTTTCATAAAAAGAGTTTAAGGCTTTTATTTTTGTTTCCACAAAAGTTTGCAAAGCTTAACCTAGGTAATTTTAAACTGAGAAGCTGTGCTTAACTTGTTGGAAGCATATGGAAAATTCCTATTGCTGGCAAATCTGAGGTTGGAAGTATTTCAGTAATTATAAATAAAAGGAAAAAATATTTTTTTTTGTTTGCCTTATTAGTACTTAGATTTTAATTATTACTGGATAGGTATTAAAATTACAGTGTGAGTTCCATTATATTTAACAGTTATCATCTCACTTGACAGTTCTGTATTCTAAAAAACATTATTAGACCCACAATTTTGCTACAGTTCTCCTTTCCCTGAATCAATTGTAATAAATAATACTTGTGCTGATACATAATTATTTTTCTCAAAGTAGCTTTTGTTGTGGCATCAAGATTAAAACAGAGACTTCAAGAGAACTAAAAGAACAGTTCATGTAGATTATTGCCACATATCTATACCACATGTTCCAAATCAGGTCTCTGTAGTTCACTATGAAAGATTTATAGCAATTAATGCAACAATAATATAGTTTTTAATTAAATACTAGTGAAAAATAAAACTTCTGGTGTTTATTATTGAAATGTTTCTCTTCTCTGCAGTTGATTCTGATACTCTGTAGAGCTTGTGCAACTATCTATTCATAAATAGGTGGAGATATATATATCTTTATATACTCACCACGAGACTTCTAAATCTGGTATTCTGTATATGTATTTTCTTTCTGGTCTTTTAACACAGAAAAAGACCAGATTATGAAGTGGAGTTTAGGGGTATTATGCCAGACCCTGTAAGAAATGGATGCCCTTTCACATGACAGTGGCACTCCTCTTAAACTAGTCAAGTTTCCCATTTACCAAAAAGCCATTTAGAAGATGTTCTGTGGGTTCACTGGAAAATATACTATCTTTGGACCTAGGTGTAAATATATATATTCCAGGCGCAGGTTCTACAGTTTATATATATAGTATAGCAACGTACATGATATTCATATCCTGAGTGAAGAATAAAGAGTTGTTTAGAAAAGATACCAAAAGTAACCACAGACCTAAACAAATCTTCACATGAAAAATGCAGTCTGCTGTTCGTAGAGGTGAGCTATGTCCAAGTGTTTCACTATTTTCTCACCATCTGCTTATGCTTTGGAGAAGCTAGGGAGTGTTTATATATTTCTCTAAGAGCTGATACTGTATGCTAATTAAAATGAACAGTTCATGGACTGGGAGTCCATACTGGAAATCTCATTCTTATCAGTGCTTGATTAACTTCTCAGTAGTTTCTGTTATGCTTAATGCATTATTTGTGATTATTAAAATCTACTTTTAAAATAGATGATAGTGTTTGAATTATATGATATATATCCATATATAGATGTTCCAAACAAAATAATGTTTATTCTTCTAACATTTATTTAGTCATTTAGAGTGGTTAGTGAAGAATCATAAATCACATTTATAAAGTAGGTACTTTTAATGATAATACTGTGAACAAATCTGGTGGGAAAAAATGTCTGGATCCACAGTTCCCATTTTATCTGGGAAAGAGGAGTCCTATTTCAACATTAAAGGATGGAAGATTGCTGTCGGGTAGCTGGAGAGTCTAAGATCAATTTTGGTTACAGAGGCAGTAGATGAGTTTGTAGGACAATGGAAATTTCACACCTGGCAGGTAGAACTTACTATTAAAATGTAGTTAAAATGCCAATCTGGAAAACAAACCTCAGATATTTCTGGACATAGTTTTAAGTATTGACAACTCTTTCAACCTTTCCTTTATCTCAAAGAATATCCAGTGGGTTCCAGCCTTGCCTTTGTCTCCTCTGTTTTTGTTCTGTATTTGCTTCTGTGTTTTGAAATGGTATTAGAGGTTCAGTTACTGGACTGGGCTGAAATGTCCTGCTAGTCATCACTGTGTGATCTTAAACGATATCTATGTAGGCACAGGCCCAAGAGAATAACACAGATATGAAAGGCTAGAAGAGTGGATTTGAATGTTAGCAGCCAATCATCCATGTGACTGAGAGCATTTGCATCACGTGATGTCATATGGCCTACAGCCTAGCCAGCAATGCCTTCTAGGCATGGAAGAAAAGCTACTTTAGAGTGTCTAGGCTTTTTTTTTTTTACTCTTTGACAAAGCCCAGCAGAGCAGAGTTCCTGGTAAGGCATATTTTGCATGGCAGCATTAATATTTCTGTGTTTGGAAATGTCACAATTGAAAAAGCAGCTAAGGTGTTGAAAAACAGTCATGGAGGTTTTTTGTCCTGATATTGTCCTTGTGACTTTTTCAGAAGTGTAAATAAACTTGTCTGTTGTGCTCGTTGGTAAAGACTACCTTCCCTTGCACACATGGTGGCTGACTTGCTTTCTTGACATTCACAGTAGCTAACTCCTTGAATTTTTGGGGCGTTTTGTGATGAGCGAGTATTATTGCACTGGGTGTGCAATGGCATTGTGTGGGACTGATGCTAGAAGTAGTAGGTTTTTTGTACTGTACGGGCTGGTTCTATGAAATTAGATGAGTTGACACACAGCTGTGTGTTGATTTTACATGGTCTAGTGTGAGGCGCTCCTGCCCATGGCAGGGGGGTTGAAACTGGATAATCTTAAAGTCCTTTCCAACCCTAACCATTCTATGATTCTATGATTTGATCCAGTGTAAGAAAGTTGTTCCCAGAATAATGAAATCTAAGGTCTACCTCTAAGCAGCTGAAGTATCCTAAAAATAGAACTGCCAGGAAGTGTTAGCTAAACTACTGAGACTTAACACTGGGGTGGGTAGGGATAAAAGAAAGCAAACAAACTTTTACCTAGAAGACAAGCTTTAGTTTTTGGAAACAAGGGCCACAGGCTGGTTTGTGCAGGTACAGCACTTAGAACTGGTGTGTATCTGGGGCTGTTGGGTGTTTCTGCACTGCCTATGACAAACATTTAAAACATGAGAGCAATGCAGACAGATGAGTGCACTGGGCTTACAAATGTGAAATCACACCCACAGACTACTTTCCTTTGTGCACCGCCTGGCCCCGGGGCACATTCCAAAGGAGAAGTAAATGGATATGCCTGAGCTGACCTATCTTACCTACTGCCTGTGTATTAGTTGTGCTGGAAAAGAACCACATATATTACATCCTTTTATTCAAGCCTACATGATATCACTGAATAATGTATTTTTTGTGTGTAGTGGAAGCAAAATTAGTAAGTGCTTGAATGTGAAAATAGTGAAATTATTAGCAGCAGAAATAATTTTGTGTCTAATTTAGTATCAAAGTGAAAGCATGCTTTATACTCCTTTCTAATGATATCTCAATGTATGCTTTAGAAATATTGCCATAATTTCCTACCAGCTCCTGAACAATTCTGTGTTGTTGTAGTGTGTAAAATTCTCAGTGCATGAGTAAGTACACAATTTTCTATAGTTGGCAGACCTATAAAAGGTTGTGGGATTTTTTAAATTTATGAGTGGAGGAAGACATAGGAAAGAGAACTGTGGTGCTTTGGTGTAGTCTAATCATTAATGAGAGTGAAAAAGAAAGTTTAAAAAAAACCTCAAAGGCACTGCCTTGAAATGCCTTCCCTTCTTAATAGGCATTGAAACTATTTGTTCTGTGCCACTTTATCAAAAGCAACGGTTTCATTTTATATGAAATCACTACTCTGACATAGCACGTACTTCTAGGTATTCACATTCAGCCCGGACACACTCATGCTCAGAGAAGGTGGTAGATGTGCCACCCCTGGGGACATTCAAGGCCAGGCTGGATGTGATTCTTGGCAACCTGATCTAGTTGAAGGTGTCCCTGCTCATTGTGGAGGGTTGGACTACATGACCTTTGAAGGTCCCTTCCAACTCAAACTATGATTCTATACTTTCCAGCACTCACACAGCAGGTGAGATCTCTCCAGCTGTTCACCTGGTAGAGCCATTTACATCTATTTCCACTGCAGGTGTAAATCCTGCTGCAGAAAAAGCAGAACTGGGTACCTGGTTGTTGCTCACTCAGGAATAAACTGCTTTCAGGTCAAGGTGCTTCCAGGTCAAGGACTGTGGAGAATGTAGTTTTGCAGCTATAGGGATTTCTGTTCTGAGTGTGCTTTCAGGGATTTTTTTTATTTAACCTGGAAGATACTTAAATACAAAACTACATTATAGAGGTCATTCTGCTGATCTTTTGTAAGGGATTTTCTGAACTCTGTTCACTAATGACTAAATAAAAAAAACCCACAACCTTTTTGTTATTTAATTTGGCACAGTGCGCTGTGTCAGCACGCTTCCATGTATTATTCTGAACTGGTTTCATTTAAGGCCATTAAAATGTGTATATTCCTTCAGAAATAACTTTCCAAGAATTCTGATTAAAGAATGGTTATTCATGGGTGAAAGTTATTAAAATATTGCTGAAATATAAGTTAAATGTCACCATTACAGTCACAGTTACAGGAAACTAAACATCAGAAAGCACAAACATGAGCAGTTTAAATACCAAGCTGTCGTTCAAAGGCCTAGCGAACCTTGTTGACATATGGGAAAGCATCAAAGTATCAGGTTAATCATCAGTGCTCACACTCGGCCCTATGAGCCATCAAACTAGACTCATTCAGGACTACCAAAGCATAAAGTTTCTAGTAGAGATAATCTGCCAGGTTGTTTTGCTGGAGTAGGTGTGGTCTTCGTAAGCTTCCAGTTTCCAAGCTATAAACAGGGAAGAAAAGAGTTGTGATTTAAGCTGTTACCTCCATTGTGCTGGATGTTAGTGCCCTCCTTGCAGGACAGAACATGTGCCCTGGCTTAACCCCTTCTTCCCATGGCAGGGCAGTGTTTACTTCAGAAGGGTGGGATTGCAATATAATTTAGGTGTATCAGATTTCTCAGATCTACTTCTAAAGCTGATTTATCGTAACATACCATACCTGAATCACCCCTGAAAAACTGGTATTTTTCAAAACAGCCTGATAAAGCCATGTACCCAGCTCTTGTCAGTATTTTATGCTTTCTGGGCACTAATTCGCTTGAATCCTTTATAGTTGCTAGGCTATGTTTCTAGTGCTGCAATTCAGCTGCTAGATGGTTAACATAATGTGATACAAACACAGATGTTTCCCTTTCTTTTGGAAAGAATAATACTCTTAATTGTAACTGGAGAACCAGAAATGTTGCACATTATCACCAGCCCTCAGAGAGGTAGAAAGTTTAGAAGAACTAGAGCTTGTTGCTAAATAATTCAGATGGGCAAGAAATAAAGAAACGGAAAAAAAAGTGTTTCATCCAGCAATACAATTATACTTACACAGATATGCTTTTAAAAGTCTTTTATTTGAAGTATTTCTTTTCAAACACTGGCCTAATAAAACCAAGTTTTTATTTCTGAGATGGAAACATGGGTCTAAAAATAAGATCTCACAAACAGTGCCAAAATTGCTTTGATACATTGAGGCTGTATATATCTCACTGTAGGCTCTTTTGTTTGTCATCAGTCATTCATGGAAACATGACTTCTCAAGCTTTATTTTTCTCCACTAGTCCCGTGTGCCTGTGGTCTGCATAACACTGAATAGTATTTTCCTCCTAAGGACCTCAGTAACTTTTCAGTGAAGCTTACAGTCAAACATAACATTTTTATAACAGACCTTTTACTGTTGACTTTTTGACCTAGTAACCAAGATCATAAACTACACAAAATGAGTTTCTATTTGCTTAATGATCTCAGAGAAAACAGTGGAGATGCAGCCTGAGATGCTTAAGCAAAGTTGCTGAGGCAAGTCTCTTCTTGCTTCTCTATGTGGTGCAGGACTGGGGCTTTTTTGTTTTTTATTTAAAGCATTTTTCTCTAACTTTTTTTTTTTTTAATTTAAAACCTTTAATTAAATGCTAAAGAGGCTATATTTTTACCTTAGTTTGCCTAATGCTGTGAGTCATCCCATGACAAGGTGTTTTAGCTGTGTTGTGGGAGATACTTGCTGAAGTCTATCCCAGGCAGAGCTGCACAATGCAATTTACCTCAGAGTAAGATGTCTTGTACTCACTATGCTTTAAAGGTAAGATGGGTGTGCACGTTGTTCTCCCAGGTTAGTGTTTACAGGACTCTTCTTTTTAAGGTCAAACTCATAGAAATAACAGCTGTATGAAGTCTGGTCTCTTCGATCTGCTGTGAAATAAAAGGAGATTCAGTTATTCTTTGTATTTAAAAGATGAGAAAGCTGCCCCTTAGAAAACAGGTGTTTTAAAATTTAAGATTGGTTAGCCATTGAGAATAGCTGAGAAGTCTAGTCTAATTTCCAACTTTAAATTTGGCACTGCTGTGTGTGTGGACCTGCTGCAGAGGTTCCTAAACTATTACAGGAGTATATGAACAATCAAGCTGTTTCAATCAAGAATTAAAAAATGATTAAGAATAAAAATGCTCAAGAATAAAAAAAAAAAAAGGAGAAAACCTCATTTTTTGCTTTGCTGAACTGTTATTCTGCATTTTAAAAATTCCATTTATTGTGCTTTCCTTTACCACAGTTCGTTCTTAATAAAATGTTTACTAGCTAACCAGAAATCTGCAGTGCTTCACATCAGCAAAAGCTAATAGCCAAATTTCTTTCATCCTGTCACGATTTGTCCCTTGTGAGGTTTAGAGCTGTGTGGATAGACACCCTTTTGCAGAACTTCTCCCATCCTCAGGGATACTATTTGCTCTCTCAGATCTCTGTATGGAGGCTCCTGTACAAGCTCTTCTTAAAGTCATTTGAGTTACAACTTATCTTTTAAGTTTAAACTGTGTAAATATTAGATTCTGGCTAACCTTTGTCCCCTGAAGCTGAAGTTAGTTATGGGTCTTCACACAGGCAATTCCTTCAGCAGGTCTGCAGAGCAATGACAGTGCACAGCTGGGAATGGGTGTTAGTTTCTTTGCCCAGTTGTCTTCCGTCTTCATCCTTCAGCCTGTTGCAGTGCTTTCAGCTGCTGCTGTCTCGGCTGATTTCCTTGTACATCTGCCCTGAGCAGCAGTAGCAGGATCATGCTCAGTTGCTGCTGCCATATTAAACTTAAACCATGAGCTTAAACTACCCACAAAGGTCAATTTGCATGAAAACCATGAAACAGAGTGGCTGAGCTGTGGGCAGATATTTTGCCTTTAGCAGTCTCAAGCAAAGAGAAGAGGAGACAGCCGTAGATGTGGCAGTAACTCCAGCCACTGCAGCTATGTGCAGCTATGTGCTGTGGTGGGCATGTCCCAGCCTCTCTGGATAAAGCTTCAGAAACAACTGCACTACTGTAAATTTGTGAGAATTTTTATTTTTGGTCTAAAAACAAAAATGATTTTGTAGCTTCTTATCTATAAGACAACACTTGCTTGGGAAAGGACTGAATTTTGTAATAACTTGTAGCCATTGCTTTCTGCACTATAGACTTTATTAATCCTATCTGTTGTAAGAAATAAAATACGGTGGTTGGGTCTATACATTTCCACAAGTGATGTTTATCATGAGGTGTTCTGCAAATAATTTATTAAAGTTATTTAATGTGAATAAAATTATATCAGTTTCAAGTCATCTTTTCCTCTAATGGTTCTTCCTTCAAAAAAGATCTCGTACTGCCTTCAAAAGTGATGCCATCACTAGATTTTCCCAGATGAGGTAGGATTGTACACCTATATATTCCAAGACTGTAGCTCTTGAGTCTGGATGCAGATCAGCTTCATGCTAGAACAAGACTGAATCATCTACCATTACTCTTTTTGTGCCCTGGTTTCCATAAAGAAAATTCAGACATGAGCAAGAGAAATGTCTGCTATATACCAGAGATTCCCCTGCCCTGTCATATAAAATAGGGGAATAAGAGCTGCAAGACCTGTCTTTGATGTAAACAAGCCGTAGGTATCCCATCTTTTTGTTCTTCCTTTCTTCATAAGATTCCACAGTGCAAAATCTGGCATAGGTTTTAGATGTATTGCCTAAGTAACACAGTGTTTCCAGGTAGGAACATGCTATCATCAGCATGCCTTTATCTCTTAATAGTGGAAAAGTATAAGCATTGTAAACTCTGAGTGTTCAACAACTCTTGTCTTAACAACAAAGATTTGATTCTGCAGACCGATCACAGAAGTCCCACACAACACGGCCTGCCAGGGGTTTACTTTAAGCCTGAAGCAGTCAGCAGATGAGACAGATTCAGGCTAAGATACTCACTGAGCACAAAGCAGAACTCATGGTCACCCATAGGCATAAGTCAAAGGAAACAGTACTTTTCCATGAACAAGACAAATGAGAGTGCAGATCTCCTTATTGCTCCTGCAGCAACTTTAAATCTGAAAGAGGTACTGGACAAAGGTTTCTGCTCATCTTGGAAAATGTGCCAGGGCAGGGCAGCAAAGAGTGAGGGTCAGGAATCACATAAGAGGCAGTGAGATGCGAATCCCATTTGCAACATTACCAAGCAACTGCTTTTGTTGAACAAAGACAGCAGGGATTCTGTCTCATCTCTTTAACTGGAGGTGGCCAGTTGCTTTTGAAATCACAGCTCTAAGAGGTGCCCTGTAGGTGTTTGTATTTACAATAGATAGAACAAATCCCCAGATGCTGTTACACAGTATGCTTAATTGATCTAGAAGTTGATTTTGGCCCAGAACCAGCTTTTCTATCTCCCATTCACTGCCAAATTGACTGCCAGATTTCTGTTCAGAAAACCATGTCTGGCAGAAATGAGGTCAGACTTCAACAGGCTGGAAATCACATATCCCCTGAGCACACAGTGCCAACCTGCTTTCTGCTGGGTACCCTGTAGCACTTGCATCCTGTCTCCTCACACTTTCTCTTACCAGCCCATGGGGAAAGGAAGTGCTAAACTGTTAAATTTTTTTTTCTTATCATTAATTGTCAGAGTTCCAGCAAATTAATAATTAGAAGATAATAAAGTATCTTAGTGCAAAAGCAGGAACTGTAGCAATCTCTTTGTGATAGAAAAATCATAAAATAGATTTTTAACTGAACTTGGTTTTGCTTTCCATCACACAGCTCATCTCTGCCTCTACTATCAATTCATTGTACATAAAAAAAGCCAAAATTTATTAGATGCAGCCAAAGCATTCTCTTTGCTTCTGTTGGGGGTCTGCAATTTTGAAAGTGAATGCGTGTCCTAATAAACCTGGATGGTTTTGAACCAGGTTTAACAGGCTCAATGGACAAGTTTTATGTGATCACACTTCTGTCTTCAAAATGGAAAACTTGGAGGCACATTCAATGTGCATGATATGTATTAATGGAAAATAACAACAGAAAAGGCATATCTTACTACTGAGTTTGGAAACCTCTTTCCCCTTTCTTATATACTTCCTCTTTCAAAGTAACATTACTGAAACCATTTCATTTCAGAGGATAGATAAATCATGAAGCTGAATCAAATATAGATGATGTAAAACTTTTTCAAGGTTACAGACCAGGCCTTCACAGTGCTTCCTTTGTATTTCACTTGAATCGTTGATTGTCTTCCTGTTCCAATGCCATTCTCTTTCCTTCTATTCAGAAGTTTTCTATTACCTTCCAAACTATTGTATGACTACACAAGTAACACAAAGTCCTTTGTATGGTAGAAATCAGGCACAAAATAAACACACCTTTATCCTGCACTCTTGAAACTTTCCTTCTTTCTGCACGTAAATACAGTTCCTATTAGAAAAAAACAGAGCTCTCTGAACTCAGTGTTGCAATGTTAGCCAACTGGCAAACTCTTAAAAGTGCTGGGAGCTTTCTTCCATGTAGTCCATCACTCCTGTGACAAAGCTCTGTTGCTGCAAACAATTGCCCAGTAACGTGACTATTCCAGTTTCCTATGTGGACAGTCACAGTACTGACTTTAGCCTGTGTAGAAAAGGAAATGATATACAGACACATGAAGTGGGGAGTCTGGGCCTCTTAATGACACCAAGCTTTGGAATTTTATTCTCCACGTGTTTACTCAGGCCTTTCCTATTCTTGCATCCTGCATAATAAAATCATTTATTCAAGTGCTGTTTTCTGCCGTTTGGGTCTGCACGGCTGTGCAAGGGAGGAAAAAGGAGAAAAGAGCTTTTTCCTTTGTGCGAGTTGCAGTCTTTCCAGTCTCTCCTGACTGGTGTCAGCAGAGGCACTTCACAAGGAAAAGCAGGGGCCTCAGCAGCCTTCAACAGCCACTGAGCATGGGAAGAAGGAGCTGTGATTTTCACTGTTCATTCTGATTCGTATAACTCAGGTTAGTGAGGAGCAATATGATCCTGTCACACAAAACAACTGAAGAAGATAGTCTGGCCTCAGACATATGCAGGTTTTTTTATTTTTTCTTGTCCTTTCTCTTGGAACAGGTATTGTTTTTCTCCTCCCCACTCCGCCCCAGCCTCGTGCAACAGTTTCCCACAGATTTATGAACAACTTGCCCATGCCTGACATAATTTAACACATGAATGAGTCAGCAAGGAATTAAACTCTGTTTTTGTACAACTTGTCTCATGTTCTGTACTCGGTACAATTATTGGAGTACCCGGTGTGGTTGCCTTAAGGATTACTGAGGTTGTCTTTCTCACTGATCACATGATTTGGGTTCAGGGGTTTTCTCACTGCAGCTGCCAGAATTGTCCTGCGATCCTGAAACTGCTTGAGTCAACTAAGCCCCTGTTAAGCAACCTCTGCCAGGTCGAGGACCTTCTGCTCATTTCTGTATACTATTTGGAGCTAAGGAGAAACATAGGAAATGCCCATTGTATATGTAACACCAGCAGAAAGTTATGGATCAGCTACTCCACACCTGCTCTCCTGCCATGGGTCTCTGAAGGAGAACACAGATTTTTGTTTTATGGTAGTGATTAAATGTTGCTTTCATTAGAGTCTTTTGCCTCTCCTGCATTTATTGGTGATTTCAGCCTTGTAAACAGCATTTGCTACTCAGGTGCTTTGTTGGGAGTTCTAAAATGCTGCAAACAAAGTAACTATAAGCAAGTGGCATTTAATGTATTTGCTTTGCTTATGTTCTTAAAGATTTGCATATGTTCTAAAGATATCAGTGTTGTTTTGTTAAAGAGATGCTTCCTTTGGGTGAAATGCCAGGAATTCAATTTAGAAGAGGTTGAGTGTTGCAGAGGCACTGTTGTAGATGAGTGGTGGAAAATTCTGAACTCATGACATGGGTGGCAGGAGCATGTATTAAAAAACCCATATTACTCTAAGAGCAAAGTAAAATAGAAATGTCTTATTTCAAAAAGCGACTGAAAAGATTTACTAGAAGAGATTTTGTAATGTGTTTGGAGGGGTTGTAACTTGAGGTATAACCTTGAAGATGAAAATGAGTCCTGGGGAAAGGAGTCCTGATGGCTGAGTGCATGATTAGAGTCACATTTTGATTTTGCTTTGATCACCAGTGCAGGAGAAAATCAGGGCGTCATATATTCCTGGTACCCACACAATACGGTCTTGAACAAATAGCATTTATCTGGGATGTGAAATCACCTCTTAATTAACCTTTGCACCAGCATACACATTCCTTTCACTTGTTCAAATGTAAATTAACATGGCTCAGGCTGGGATTGTCAAAGGAGCTTTGGTGAATTAGTTATCCAAATGCCAAAAAAATTAATTCTGGAGAGTATTTAGTTATGGTGCAGTTGTTCGAATTGCAATTTTGCAATTTTGTTTTGATTACAGCTTATGCTGACTATTTAAAATTATTTGGACAAAGAATTTTGGCAGTAACAACCTCTAATTCTTTTCTATAGTTCCCTTTCTGCCTGTAGTTTTTATTAGGATATCTGTCAGCTTTTGTTAACTGTATTTTGTTGTTATATTTCCAAAATTAGAAATAGTACCTTACCCAGAACACTCCATGTGGACAACAAACTGAATAAGCAGAGGAAAATATATGTTATAATTTTTCATCAATAAAATAATCTGAGTAAGAAATTAGATTAAGGATAATAACTAATTCACAGGGGATAGGCTAGATCTTCTATTAATGTCTTTTAATAAATAAGATTCAAAAAAGTCTGTATCAGGGATAGACAATGTAGAATTTAGTGTATTTTTTGAGGGTGTTTGTGTTAGGTTGGAGTCCCATTGGAATGTAATGAAGCTGGAGATGATGGGAGTGGGTCGGTGGAGACAGCAGGAGGAATACTTGGTTAGAGGCTACATTAGAACTTGTCAGAAGTAAGCAAGGAAATTTATGAAACAATGTTATGTCAGTTAGCATAGTTTGAATAAAAAAGAGGTTTTCTAGTGCCTAGAGGCCATGACAAGTGAGCCTTTATGGGCTTAGAAAAGAGGTATGAGGTGGTTGCGATAACCCTGATTTAAAAGATTCTAGAAATAAATCTGTATTTAAAGTTCAGAATTATGCTTGGGTTTTGGTGCATAGTTCAACAGGAAATATCTGTCCTTTCATACCAAAATTATTTGAGATAACAGCAGATGCTTGGGATCTTTCAAGACAGCTTCGCAACCAGAAAAAACAAAAATGTGGAACTATATTATATGTTAAGAATCATATATTCAACATATATACTTATACAAGACTTGGAACAGAGGAGGTCAAGACTGCAGACAGTCTTTTTCCCCTGTTTTTCTAGTTGCATTTATGTGTTTAGTTTCCAGAGAGCATCTCCAGCTACTGTCTTTGAATCAGAGACTAAGGAGAAAAAAAAAAAAGCAAAGTCAAGTCTGGTTTTGGGGGTTTTATAGTTTTGTGGGTTTTTTTTTATTTAATGTTGTTTTGTTTGTTTTTTTTGGTTTGGTTTGGTTTTGGGCTTGATTTTGTTTGTTTGGGTTTTTTTTCCCTTTTTACAATTCTTCTTCCATGGACTCTCTTAACAGAAGCAACGAACAACAAAATACATATTCCTATGATTCAACATGTTTTTATGTTAAGAATATGGTAGAAAATGTTCTTGTAACACTGATATCTCCTCCAGTATTGTATTAATAACAGGCTGAACTGGGACACTGAAAACTTGGAAATAAATCACGTATATGCAGGTGCTAAATCGTGAAGTCTGGATTTCACAGTTGGTTTTGAAACATTCTGGGAAGATGGATTTGCCTAAAAGTAAGTCTTGAGTGTTGTTTTGAGTCAACATATTCATTCAGACAGAACTTCTAAACCTTTGAAATTTTTCCAGACACATGTAAAAGCCAGGAAAATGGTATTTTATTATGCGTGCAATTTACTGTTATTCTTATTTATTATTTCTTTAAAGCTCAAAGTGTGTTCAGTGCTGTGCAAGATATAGATATCATGCTATCTAGCCTGAAGAGTTCATAACATAGAGACCGAAATAAATAGCTCAAGGGATTTCTGGGCTTTAAATTAAAGAACAAAATTAAACTAATGCTCTCCATGGCACAAGAATTCATTTACATTCACACAAGCAGAGAGGTAGACATTCTAGCTGCATTTAGTTATAAATATCAGGTTGGATAAATGAAGAATGGATAAATAATATTTGGCTTTTAAATAAAATTTAATTCTGCATAACCCTTTCATTCCCCTCTCTACTGCCTCCCCCTCCCCCCCAAAGGTGGGAAAGGTGACTATAGTGTATCCACTGTTAAAATCACATACCTTCCTGCTGAGGGAAAAACATGCTGCAGAAACTACTAACGATGTTCTTAATTTATTACAGAAGTTTTAAACAGTGCTAGAGAAGAAGGGGTAGTATGGAAGGAAAAGAGTGCCTAATAAAAACTTTAGCTAAGGAGACAATCTTACATGGGTATGATAGAAACAACGAAAATGGGAAAATGTATTTAAACCTTAAGTATTATGAAAGTTTGCATGATATAAAGGCTTCAGATTTCAAACAACATACATCCCTATGATCATATCAGCATCTATATTCAAATCAAGTTTTCTGTCTTTTTACATGTCTAGCACAGTGGCAGGGAATAGAACCAGGGTTTGCAGAAATTGCATATCCCAGTACTTTTGTGATGGATATTTTCTTCCCTGGTGTATTGCTGCCAGATGAAAAGGGAATGGAATTTTTATTCAAAAACTGTAACCACCACCTGATTATATGAGAATCAAAAAATCCTTTGTCATCAGATCTAAAAAGCATGCATGAAAATCAAATCCCTTTCTTTTTTTCCTCCCTAGCTTACTTGGTATCTTCAGTGTTCTCTGCTTGAAAATCTGGGCAAAATCACCACGCAGTCTAAAGTAGTTTTGTAAAAGGATGCTGTAAGCCCCAATATCTACGGTTACACAAACAAAGGTTTCTTACACCATGTAAACAGCAAAAAATTCCATAAGTTCTTCCACCATGTAGACAGCAAGAAACTCCAAAGAATACAAGAAGCATACACTTCTTCCCACAGAAAAGGCAAAGGAAGCTCAGATCCAAATATTTGGGCAGCAAGGAATGACACTGCTCTGAGTTTTACCTGTTTCTGAAAGGAGTTAAACTAAGACCAGAGTTGTCTAACCTTAAAAAGGAGGGACTACCCTTGAAATTCCCCTATCCTGAAATATTGTTAGATGTAAATTTTTGAACAGAGTATTTTGCTTCCAACCTAGAATATGTTCAGAAAGAGGTTAGAAAATCTCTTTTTCTAACCAGACGGGTTTTAATTTTCCTTTTCTGTTTTCTTGAATCACAAATGCCAGTCGCCTGATGCTTCTTGGTAATAGGAAAGTCTCTGATTATAAGCATTAAGTTTTCCATATTAAAACAGCTGTTAACAAAAATTGATTTGGCTGCAGTCAGTAATTGAAGATATCTAAATCTTTTCATGTTGTTTCTCTCCATCCATTTAATTTTCTTTAAACTGTGGGAAAGGCAATGTGTGTAGGAGCTGGGAGTTGGGACTCTTGGGTTGTTTCCAGATCTGTAGTGCTATTATATGGCTAGCCTTGTGGGAAGGTATTTGCAAGTACTGAATGCTTGCTATTCTGATTTGTTGGGACTAGTGGATACCCAGCCTCTACAACTGCTAGGGCTTGATATTTGGTGAACCTCAGTTTCCTCACCTATATAATTCTGACCCTAATGTGTGTGCGCCTCAGAATGAGTAATTAATTAATGTTTACAAAACATGCTGAGAGCCTCTGGTAAAAAATACTGGGAATGTGCAACCAAACCTTTGTTCATGTTGGTGTGTGTTCTTCCTGGATTCGAGCTTCCTTAACTGAGGAAGGTCAAGTACAAGAGAAAACTATGGCAGTTTTCAAAGTGCACAGACTCTGAGGAAAAAACATAAAAAGTGAGACTGGTGATATTGCAACCTCATGGCAGCTGACTGAAGAAAGCTTCACTAGCGGAGCACTTTGTGACCCCTGTATTTTTATTGTACCGCAAGCTGTTCATTGAAAGCAGCAGCCTTGCTGCACATAAACAAATCTGAATCTCGCCATAGATGAAGGATGCTAGAAGCTGAAGAGAAAAAAAACAACAAAAAGCAAACACAAGACAAAGCCCCATACCATCAGAAAAGAAGGAAAAAAAAAATTGACCAAAACACCCCAAGCTCCATAGCTAATGGAAGGCATGCTTGAGATGACAAAGTGCTTAGCTGCAAGCCCAGGGGCATAATGGGATTGCAGGATAGAGCCTCACCATGCTTGAGTTATAACATGTGGATCTTAGCTAATATATTGTTAACATAGTGCTCAGGGCCAAATTCACTCTCAGTAGTACAATTTGAGCTGAACAGTGCCCTGAGGACACAGAGATGGAAAGGGCAACAGCCCTGCACATTTCTGAAGTGTTATGAAAATAGGGGAGTGTTGCTCATGTTGAGAACTGCTCTCAGGAGAAGATTACACAAATATAAAAAATAAGATGAAGAGCTCTCCTCGAGCGAGTAATTAGAAACTGCAAATCATATCTGGCTCTTTGGGGTGCCTTTGTACTACAGATCAAAATGCTTTTATAATATAAGCATTACAAGAAATGCAGAAGCCTTTTTCTCTGGTTTCTGCTCACATAAGGTCTGATCCAGAACTCAGTGAAGAGAATATATAGACTACCACTGTATTTAATGGGTTTTGAATTAAAGTCCTAGTGCCAGGAAGAACAGAAAAACCTTGTAAGAAAAGTGTACTTCAGCAGAGAAGTAAGCTGTAGAAAAATGTGTTAAAATGACATTGATTACTGTTTCTGGTAAATATCTAATTGCTTCTGTTGTCATCCATTCTCACACTGACTTTCTCCCTTGTACATTGTGCAGATTTGTTAGACAATATTTGTTTTAACTCTCTTCACAATTGTATTTTAAAATAGAAAAACATTGATCTGGAATATTCAGCAAAACTCAGAAAATCTTTACCATAACTGATATTTAGACTACAGGAAATATAGATTCATTATTCATTACAGCTGGCTTATCAACTGTTAAGATTCAGATAAGCATTTTATTTTTATTTTATCTATTTAATGACATGCTAAAGTATCTGAGAAATTATCTGCCTTTTCCACCTACATCCTACTCATCATATATTAATGAAAAAATATTTTTTTCCTTCTCTGTTGTAAAAACCATTCTTAACATGTGCAAGAACCAAATGAACAAGAAGAGAGAAAAGGCTGAAGAGAACATACAAAAATGAGTTAACTGTGTCACATTTGTGATCACAGCACAGTGAATAATAACACACACCAACTATATTTTTTCGTCAGGGAAACATAACTCTGAAGTATTCCTTGCACAGGATGGAGTCTGGTCTCATACACAAAACACAGCCAGCTCTGCCTTGCATTTCTGTGTGGGAATGCCACTTTCTCTGAACAAGAAGGGGTTCTTGAAGGAACAGTAGGGTGGTCCAGGGTTACCTGATGAGCCACACCTGCCTTGAGAGGCATAGTAAAATGAATATTACTCAGTATTTTTCCAAAACATCTGTAAGTGGTGACTTGAGGAGAGTAAGTAGAGGATCAAGTTTCTGGATGTGTGTAATTGTTGACATTTTAATCTAGCAATATATAAATACAAGAGTGCAGCAAGAACAGATTTCGAGCTGTTAGGCAAATACAGAAAATGGTTCATATTTTTTACAGTTAAGGTAAGAAATCGTTAGGTTGTTGAGGTGGATTTTCCATTATTGCATACTTCCCATCAAGTTTGGGTGTGTTTCTAAAGGATACAGCGTACTTCAGACTGAACCTGATGCCTCAGTGAGGCTCTATGTGCTTATCTTAGATAAGACCTCAGACATGAGACTTGTAGTGATGCTTTCTCATCCTAAAATACATGAAACAATAATACAAACAAAGGAAAAAACACCACTTTGTATGTTTGTTTCAGTGGAGTTATACTAAAAGATACCATGACTACCATCAGTCCAGTTTAGGACATGGTCTTTTGTGATATATTAGTTTAAAAAACATTTATATCTGATTTGCTATTCTAACTCAGTAAAATGTATTCGTGTCAAGCTCATTAAGAACTTCTTCAACTGTTGTTAGTGAAATGAAGTTAAAATCAGAAAGAGCATGTCCCAGAAATGGAATTTACCCTTTCACCTGCAGTATTCATCTGGGGTTTTATATATAAGTTTTATTTGTTCTAAGCAAAACACAGACTTTCTGGCAGTATTTTATTATAGAATTCCCAGAAGTTCACCTCTTAGAATCTGATAGAAAACAAATCTTCTTGTTATATGTATTTCTGTATAAAAGGAATTATTTCCTTTCCCATTTACCTTTTAATCTGGAACAGAACTGGATGAGATTATTACAATTAGTAGTAATGTTGAGAGGACATTCATCCAGGTTTCTAGCAAAGACTTCATTATAAGAGAGAATTCTTGAAAGAGATCCCATTAGAACCATCATGAGAATAAAAGAAGGAAAAATTCATACAACCATTTACTGTTTTTAATATTTTATTTTAAATTTGATACTGGAAAAGCTCAGACAATTTCAGTTTCCTAGGAAACCTATCTGTTAAGGTGGTTTGTTACTGCATGCTATTTCATCAGCTTTCATGCCAGTGCAAAGTGAGACAAAATGCTGCTAGCCTTGTGGTAGCATGAACATAATCTAAATATGAGTTTTGCACGAGAACATCAAAAAGCAGAAAAGGAATTAAGAATTTCACAAAAAATCAGCATCTCTTAATTCTTACAAACCCTTCTGGTTTGGATTTAGACGTGAAAATGTTGTGCAGCTTGTTAGTAGCCAGAGTAGAGGGAAAAATGAAAGTAAGGCTGAAGAAAAACTAAATTCCAGACAGAAATTCAGGTAAAGATTGGATTCATATTTCAAGTGTAATAGAATCATAATCTGGTATAAACGAGGGCCATTCCATTGATTTAAACAGCAGAAAGCGAGAGCATGTGTTTTGTACTGTGTAGTGAACCCATGCTCTTTGTGTCTTATAGGACAAGGCAGCTCCCAACCCTGATCTTAATAGGAGAATTTATGCAGCTGCACAGGCAGTCATAGCAAGTGATATGGGTGTACAGAGTGTATTTTCAATGCTATTGGGGCAGGATGCGTTCTACCAGGTGATATCTCACATATTGTGTGCAGTGTAGGAAACTATTGTAGTTGAGGCTTTCTCACTCTTCTGTAATCCACTGCCATTCATTCTAATTTTGCCAAATCAAAACTTTGCCCTACTATTAACCTTTCACATTGCTGATTGAAATATATTTTCAAGGAGAATTACTAATCCAAATAAGTTTGGCTCTAGTCCGAGTGTAATGCTTTTGCTGAAGTCACTCAGCAGGTGAATCCCTTTAACAGATATGAAATGCCAGCCTAGGAGACAAGTAGCCCCTGCTGAAATCAGTATCCACTAGCATAGTATTCATTTAGTGGTTATTCATTAAAACATCAGGCTGGTTCTCCTACAGAATTAAAGACAAAATCCATATAAAAAGTTGATCACTCTGTATTCTCTGCTTTCAAATGTTAAGGCAGGTTTACTAAGAATCTAGATTTTTTGAAAACATTACTTTTATAGACTCCATGGTTATAAAAGTTCATAATCAAGGTGTACCTGTGTAACATGATGGAAGTGGGTAAATCTGACAAAAAACTTACTATTTCCACATATTAATAAGCTGCGTTCAGATAAACAGCAAGTGAAAATGACCATAAAATTCTACCCAATTCACAAAATTAAGAACAGCCAACATCTCAGTGATTTGAAGAAAATATAAACTATATATTCTGAAAGTTCTGATTTTGTGCATGTATTATTTTAATGGAGTATTATTTCAGTGTACTCATGAACTCAGATCTTCTTTTAAGTTCATGAACAGGAAGGGTTTTGTTTTCCATCCTAGACAGTACCCTGGTTTAAGTACCTTCAAATGATGCAGAATACAGGACATTTGGAATTAGTAACTACGGTATATCCTTTCATGGCATGGACTTCTCTACTAATATTTAACTAATAATCTCTACTTTTTAGCAATAATATTGCAAGTGGATTTAGGAAGTTCTGGAGTATTTATTTTTTCTTATTCTCCATTACAAAGGAAAACAACAACAAAACAAAACAAAACAAAAAAAAAAAAAACAAACAACAACAACAAACCTGTTTTATGAAAGAACACGGTTGAAATTGTGCAAGACAGTCTGCAGACATCAATAACCCTGAAAGTTTTTCACTAGCTGGTATGACTGCTTTCTGGCTGTAGTGGTAGTGGTACAGCAAAGGCAGAGCTACTGTCTCAGCTTCTTTATACAAGACCTGTAGGGCATAGCATGACTTACTTTCTCTCTTAAACTTTATTTCTTTGGAAATTGAATTAGTATTTCTTGAACAAAACAAAGGTAAGCCAAGCTGAAATTGGGAAAATAACCTGGTTTAGGTATCCAGCAAAGCTATTATTTAGAAAGACACAGGTAGGAAAAAGGAGATAGCAGCAGAGATACAATTAACCCTTGACTCCTATAGCCTGATTTTGGGAAGCTCTGATTAACAGAGGGTGATAGAGTGAAGTGGC
Source organism: Lathamus discolor (assembly GCF_037157495.1). Taxonomy (NCBI): domain Eukaryota; kingdom Metazoa; phylum Chordata; class Aves; order Psittaciformes; family Psittacidae; genus Lathamus; species Lathamus discolor. Next base: position 28,025,197 of record NC_088885.1, read on the forward strand.
CTCTCTTGCACCTGGCCTGTGGGTGAGGTTCTGCAGGAAGTATTACAGCTTTGGTTTTCTTTGATCTTCTGTCAACAGTCCTTTAATTACTGTAACAGCTTACAACTGTAGTATTGTTTTAATGTTTGGTGGTTGAAGTGTAACAAATCCTGTACCTCTGTTGTGTGGGGCCTTGAATAAAACCATTTTCTGACAATTTTTCCAGTGTAAGTGCAGTCATGGATATTAAAAATTACCAAAATATAAGCCAATTTTATGTAGAAGCCCAAATAAAAATATATGATCCTACATTGGTCTGACATATTTGCCTAAATGGCCAATATATACCTCACACTTCAGATCTAAGAAATGTTCCTTACTACTAACTATACATGCAAAAGGTTTATAAGAAATGCCTACATTTAGGAAGACTGAAATGAAGCTAACAGGAGAATCCTACATCAAGTGACAAATTTGGGACAAAGTCAGTTAATTTTTTGTGTTCATGAAAGGAAATGCTTACTGAAATGGTAGCTTTAGTTTCTTGAGTTCAATAAAATTGTAATTAGAAACTTTTGGGTTCAGGCTTCTTTGCTGTCTGAAATTTTTAACAAAACTTAAAAAAAAAGTTAGGGTAAAGTAATTTGACTTGTTCCAGTCTTCCTCCCACACATTTTAGGCTAATTTTAAAGCAAAAGTGACTGTGGTTTAACTAATGAGAGTCTAGTGAAATTATTATGACTGAACACTTCAAACAATACTTAGAAAAGCAATTACAAGTATTGAATGAGTGCATGCTATTCAATAGCTGACATGGCCAGGCAATTTGTAGTCTGAGATTAGAAAAGGGTACTAAAGAGTAAGACCTATCTGCCTGTCACACTGGACTCATTAGTAATGATCAATATCTTTTCCCAAATTGTGAGTGAGAGAGTAAAAGAGCATCCATGCAACAGTCTGTCAGAGAAATGATGCTTCATTTTTAGATGTATTTAAAGAGATATTTAAAAGTAATTCTTCCCTTCCTGTGTTATTCCAGCACAAGAATTCACTAATATTTCAGAAAAACTGATTCTGACTAATAAAAGGTACATAAAGATAGATTTCTAACTGGTTACGCAAAGAATTACCAAAAAAGAGCTCACCCCCCACCCCAACCCCAAAACCCTACCAAAATATGAAGAACCTGGGCCTAGGTTTCACCCCCCTGTTGAGAAATTAGTTTCATTAAGAGCAGGATGTATTCTGTTGACATACATGTTTAGTGTCAAAGGTATTCACGAGATATTAAGATCTCACAATTTTTTGACCAATGGAAATGTTCCCAATACTGTTACAGTAGTCTGAGAACATTATCATGGTTTGGGAAGTGTCATTGTAAAGCAAATAAGGTAAAGTAAATGTGATACTTTTGTACGGACAGATTTCTAGAAGAGGCAGTTTCATATTTGTTCTTCCTACAGGAAGAAATCCTCATGTCTAACCCCTATTATTCAACAGTTAACTTGTCATTGTTAAATCTGGAATTGCCAACAGCCAGAGTTACTGTGGTAAGAGATACAATGTTTTTATTGCTTGAATGCTTTGTTATTATTGGGAGGTAGGAATGAGCTTTATTAAAAAAAAGTCAAAATACCAATTCGAAAATCAAAACAAACATTGCACAGTATGTGAGAAAGGTAAGATTACAAGAGGAAGGCAAAGCAGTAATGGCATGCAAGAAGAACTGCTTTGGCAAGAATCTGATGCCAGAACTGATGCTGTGATTAGGAACAGTAAAACAATAATCTGGCTTTTAAAACTAATGTATTGTAATGTCTACAGATGCACATGTACATGTGCATCTGTACATGTGTATATATATGTCTATAAAAATGTGTGTATATATATGTAGGTGCATATATAGTTGTTTTTGTTTTTTTTTTTTTTAACCAGTGTTTTAGAATGTTGCAGGTAGAAAAGCGACCTGTGTAAAGATAACAACTTTGCTCTTTCTATTACTGGGAGGTGTATATTCAACTAGACAGAAACTTTCATATTTTTTTTGTTCCAATTGCCTCTCTGATTCACTGAGAGAGATTTTGACAACAAGAATTAGGACTAATTTCAGTCTTACTGATTCACATCACTTCTGGATTTGTTCTCCGGTGCATAAAAATAGAAAATACAATAGGATTAGATTGCTGCACTTCTCTGTTTATTAGCCATTATTTCTCATTGTATTGTTTGTTTCATTTGTTTGTTTTGCTTTTTGCTTCCTGACAAGGCCATTGAAGACTGCCTACAGAGAAATCACTTACTCAAATTGCTCCTTGTGGAGCAAAGGCAGAGTTTTAGAAATGAAGCTTGGAGAGCTAAGCAGCAGATTCTGCCTTCTTTTCTATGTGGAGAACCTTAATCGACGTTGTTGCTAGTTCTGTAAACAGCTAGGGATGAATTCAGTACCCCTGTGCAAATTTCAGGTTGTGAACAATTAGAAGATGATGGGTTTAAGTCAGAATTTTTAGATTATTGATGTAATTTGGGTACAAAACTGGCCTGCCCTAATACTCAATACAAATTATATCCCTTGTTCTGTTGTAAACAGAAGATCTGACTGCAGGGAGGCGACAGAGGAAGCAGCTCTAGTGGCTGAGAGAGGACCAACATGAGCTGCAAGAGAATGCTGGTAATGCCACCCCCACCTTGCTGCCAGAGTGGTGCTTGACCAAGCACTGAGGCCACAGTTAGCCTCTTGCAAAACGACAGGCAAACAAGCTTCACTCTTACCCTGTTTAAAGGCCATTATTTTCTCCTACTGATTCACTGTAAAAGCCTGAAACTAGATTCTTAAGGTGTCTTGAGTGTCTAAACAAGGCAGAGATATTTCCTGAGCTGCTCTTCTGCTTACGCAAATAGCATTTTAAGTTCCTGAGTGCCTGGTTAAGTGCCTCCCTTTGAGCTGTGATGAAATTAGAACAAGAGGTTATAGAAAGCTTTGCTTTACAGCTGCTTGTTTGTCAGCAGAGAGGAGTCAGCAACTCAAAGGCAAACATGTTCACCAGTAATTGAAAGAGGATTACAACAAACTGCTGCGTTTTTCTAAGTGCTGGGAAAAAGCTCTGTGTGTGGTCTTTTAATTATTTTTGTTACAAAATCAAGTAGCAGTCAGTGGCAGCATGCTTCCTCTTTCTAAGTACTGTCAAATACAGCTTCAGGAGCTTGACATCCCTATCTCTTTGTAGTTTTTCAGAAACAGCTTTATCCTCTCTCTGGACCCAAATTCCTGACATTGAAATATCATGGGTAGAAATTAAATATCTGGAATAACAGATAGCTAAGTCCTGAAAGTTGAGGAATATTAGGCCCAGAGAAATGTTAGGAAAAATAAATTCTTGTCTCCCTGTGTTGTAGGGCTCCTTTTGTTAGGTTAATATCCAACCTTTTACCAGAGAAAGCAGTTATACAGCTAAGAAGAGATATTGTACTCTACTTTTGACCACATTTTTATATATAGAACATCTGGTTTAATTGTAGGATGTGAATCATTTTTCCCAGGGTCTCTGACAACCTGAATTCTAAACATTAGAAGATTTAAGGAAAAAATCTTATTTCTGTCATATATGCCTTACTTACTCACTGCTCCTTCTAGCTGATGTCAGGAGGGCTACTGCCTCTGTGTGCTGCTCTTTTCCTTGTTTTCAGGTATACTTTGAATGAACCTGAAAAGAATTCAGGATATACAAGTAACTATATAGTAATAATTGCATGAAGGGGTAAATTTTTTTCATAAGGTAATCCTACAGTCATCAAACAGTTGCATAAAAATTAAAATGTAGTCTTTATTATTTATGGCTCAATTTTATAAATTTATTAATTTAATAATTAATTTAATAATAAATTCTATAATTTTATAAATTTGGCACTCTCCATCATTTTCATTAAATGTCTTTTCCTGTCAGCAGTTATGTGCTAAATTGTTATTTTTCCTAATGCAGTTGGTTCATTAGGAGAAGGACAATATGTTATGTGGTAACTGAGAGTTGAGAAGAGGAATGACTGCTCTTCTGTGATGGAGCTTGCGTAGTGCAGGAACCTTTGCACTAGCTGTCACTTATCAACAGTGCTCTTAAATATATAGGATTTTTTTCAAGCTCTTCAGGATATTATTTGAGTTTCTAGTCACTGCTTTACTGAGTCAGATAAATAGTCTCTATAGTTCAGAATAGTGCCTTGACCAGTTGCCAGTGAGGAAGAGGCAAGCAAACAGGCAATAACAGAGTAATACTATCAGACAGGGATTCTTGTTAACCCCCACTAGAGACTGTTTTGTGCCTTGCAGCCTGTGAGCTGTTATGCCTGTAACAGATCACCCCCTGATGGAAGTCAGCAGCTTTACGTCATTTTGTTTCAGGTGAGAATCTGGTATTTGGCAGACGGAATACAATCTCTTTGCTTTCAGTCCATTTTATCCTTCCTGAGAAGTACTCATTGCTTTAAATAAATATCCAACACTTTCTCTGAATCCTATTA